>NC_044330.1:48759384-51159384 GCF_007399415.2 Gopherus evgoodei | reverse complement strand
GAATGAACTCAAAACCCTGGGTTTAGCAGGCCATTGATTTCACAAAACAAATCGGGTCAATTTCCTGTTTTGATCCATCTATCTTTTATATCTTAGGCTGGCAGCAGATGGTGCAGTATGATTGCTAGCCTCATCTCCTGGGTGCTCAGCAGAAGATGCTGCATTACGATTGCTAGCCATCATCATCTCATGGCTGCTCGGCAGAAGATGGTGCAGTTCGAGTGCTAGCCATCATCATCTCCTGGGTGCTCGGTAGAAAATGGAAATGACCTGGCCGAATCACTCCCATGTTTGCCCAAGCGCCCCTGACCAATCTCACTGAGGTCGACTAAAAGAGCACCCAGGAACATGACGACGATGGCTACCAATTGTAATGCACTGTTAGCTGCCAAAAGGCAAAGAGCTGCTGCTGTGTAGCAATGCAGTCTCATGTCTGCCAGCACCCAAGAGACATATGGTGATGGTGAGCTGAGCAGGCTACATGCTTGCCGTGGTATGGCATCTGCACAGGCAACCCAGGAAAAAAGGTGCGAAACGATTGTCCGCTGTTGCTTTCATGGAGGGAGAGGGGGGCCTGACGACGACATGTACCCAGAACCACTCACGACACTGTTTTTGCCCCATCAGGCATTGGGATCTCAACCCAGAATCCCAATGGGCAGCGGATACTGCGGGATAGCTACTTGCAGCTACCCATAGTGCAATGCTCTGGAAGTTGATGCTAGCCTTGGTACTGTGGACGCAGTCTGTCAACTTAACGCACTTAGAGCATTTTGTGTGGGGACACACAATTGACTGTATAAAAACGATTTCTAAAAAAACGACTTCTATAAATTCAATCCAAGTTCATAGTGTAGCCATACCCTAAGTTTCTTTAGGGGACAGAGCATTTGTATTGGCAATTTTATTGTTTAGATGTAAATACAGTTTTAATATATTTTGTAAATAAAATTATTAAAATTGTACATGGTTAAAATATTGAAGTGCCACAACTTAAACGTTTGTTATGCATTTAAATGATAAACATCACAAACTTGAGTGAAGAGCCTGGGGACATGAAGAGCAGTCGGGAGTGAGAAGAAGAGGGGCTCTCAGGGCTCTGATAAGCCAGAGCCAGCCCTGGTAGGAGGAGAGAAGAGCTAAAGGGCACTTCCTCAAAGACCACTGGCTCCAGAAAGCAGGGAAATGTGAAGGGCTTTCCTACTTGCTGCTCCTGCAGTGCTAAACAGCTCTTCACACCCTCCACCTGGCTCACTGAGCTTTGCCTCTTTTTCCAGCTCAGCCCTGTCCCATCCCTCAGCTAGCTGCTCTGTTGGGGTTTGTTTCTTTTTCACTAACAGATCCATTCCATAATGATGAAGTTTCTCCACACACACCCCACAAAAGATTAGCCTTTGCTTGAGTGCCCGCAGACCAGTATAGATAGGTGACACAGCTTTCTTTTTTAAACTAATCGTTTTTTGAGAAATTAGTGGTCAAAAATTCATGAGATATTGATTTAAAATGTAACCTCAGTAACCTGAGTTATGGCAATTAATCTAAGTACATTTTTAATCTTCTAATTTTTGAAATAACAGAAAAAAGTAATATAGCTCTGTTAACCAGATTTTCAAATTAATATCTTGACTTCAATCAAAAATTAGAGAGCTATAACATATGGCTTACAATAGAAGCCGAGAAAGCCTTAATTATGGATTCTCTACTGCTCTTCCACAATATATACTACATAGAAGCTGCATACTTTTCATTTGATAAAATTTGTAAATAAGTTTGGGCCAAAAAATTTATCAATTCTCAAGGCTACGGAAGATCTTCTGTTCCCATTTAAAGGACTAATATAGTATGACTGCTGAAGCTGCACTGTTCTCTCTGTATTCCTCAGAGATTACTTCTTAAAAGTTTGCCTTCTAGCAGGAAATCTCTCCCCCTCTCACCCCCCAAAAAAAGCTGATGGAAGATGACTAATGCTGTTAGCTATCCCTTGATCAGAATTGATTTGGCAGAAGATGAAGTAATCTCCTAGAAAATAATATGAGCAAAACACCATCACAATGTACTCAGTCACTGATTTACTTTGCTTTCAGAAGTGGAAATGCACTAATGGTTTGTGTATGTGGTAGGATGTTTTATTTTATGTTTTATTTATTATAAACAAAGCAAATGCACAAAATATCTAGACGTATTTAGGGAAAAGTCCGTATCTCCACCCTCTCTGTAACATTCAAAGGGAAACTCTGCTCTCTGAGATGCATAATTCAGAGGAGACATTTTGGCAAGGCATCCATTATTTATTTTTACTTGCAATTTGTGGTATCAAGCCCAGGAGAAAGTAGGAGTTTGCATGGTCACAGTTTATTTCTGGCTGCATTAGGTTGAAAAAGACTTCCACCAGATGTCGATTTTCTTATTGGCTTGATGCAAACTGACAGCACTGATGTATTATAGCTAATCATCAGTAATTTCCTACTATTCTGAGTTTGGTGCCACTACCATCATCTAGATTTTCTTAGTTTCCCACCACAGAAAAATGGTCAGGCTCAGTTTGGAGTAGGGTGCAGGAGGTGGACAGAAGATCTTGTCTCCTGGGAAGGAGGATCAAAGACTCTCCCGTATCTAACAGGTCAATAGCAGGTCTGCTAGTGAGCCTATACAAAACACTGTTAACATTAATCTAAAAGAAACTGCCCCCAGGCCTGTTCCAGTCCCCCACATAGCAGATGAAACAGGAAATGTATCTACCAGGATGTCACTCTGTGGGACCTCAGCCTCCTTTCTTATAGTGTTCATCTCTGTAAATGATGCTAAGCTACAAAAATGAGATGAAATTCACTAATAATCTAGAGACAACAAAGACAGTTCAGCCTGTTAGCACTCAGGGACAAACCCTCCCATGAATCTTACCTGTGCCAGAGATGCACCATTTCCCTTTTTCAACTCTGAGAAATTCTCACTCAGTTTTCCCCCTTTGTTACTCGAGTTGCATTTATAGCAAGTCCATCTCATCTGTCCCTTGGTTTCTATGCCACACTCTTTACTCAGCAGACAGAGTGAGTGGTACAAATGGCCACAACTGTAAAAAGAAGAAAAGAAACTTCACTATAAATTTCTAAAATGTGATAATATTAAAACTAAGAAGTCTGATTAAGGCTAAGTACAATAATGTCATGGTACTGAAAAGGGAGGTTTTCCTGTTGATTTTCAATTAAGAAAAACAGGGCTGCTCACCTACAACAATAGTTCCCAGTATATAAAATGCCTCCACATTTTCACACCCTTAGATCAAGAGTTGTACAAACCCAGAGTCACTAAAAGCAAAGAGAGCCACAAAAGAATCACATCTTTTGACAGAAATTGCATCCATAATGCTTTGCACATACAGACCATGCCCCTTCATTTCATGACAGCCTGTTCAGAAGCAAGAATTTCAAAGATGGGAGATAATGAGTGTGAAACTGTGATGGCAATATATTCTGAGAACAATAGTTACAGGTAAATAGCCTTCAGATGCTGAACAACTGCCTCCTGGTGTCTGTTGAAGTTCAGCTTCCCTCATACCCTGATCCTGAGCCATTGTTGATCTCAGGGAGGAATCAAGCTGGGGCTGATAACGTCACTCAAATAGCTCAGTTCCTTTCTGTAAGAGAGCTCTTGGAACAGAAATGTGCAATAGCCCAATACTATCCTCTAAAGTCATTACCCATCTTGTTCAATCTGCTGCTGGGAACAGGGGTAAGGGTATTCTAGTTTGCAGTGTTCTCAGCAGGAAGACATCTAGGTCTATATTTACATCTCTTCCAACTCTGCTGGTGCAGTAGAACAACTCATCCAGTGAAGACTGGGATGTAGAGGAGGGCTAGCTAGCTGAGACTCAATCCAGGGAAGAATTGAACAGATTTACTTATCTGGTAATTTCCTTTCTTTGACAATTACTCTATAATAATCCTTACAGTGGATTTTCCTTCCCTTGTGCACTCGGGACACATTCCACAGGAACAGACATCCCAGACTGAATCAAGTGTCCACTAACAAATATCCTGTCTGACAGCAGAAAGAACCAGCTGCTTCAGAGGAAGAACCCCTTGGTGGACAGAACTGCTCACAGAGGCAGTGTGGCTTGGTGGCCAGGCACTGGACTGGAACTCATGAGACCTAGGTTCAAATCCCAGCTCTGTCATTTGCCTGATGGGGATCTTGGGTGAGTCACTTCATCTATGCCTCAATTTATTCATCAGTATAGTGGGGATAATGATACTGACCTCCTTTGTGAAGCACTTTGAGATCTACTGATGTAAAGCACAATATAAGAGCTAGGTATTATTCTATGGCCCCACTGACAATAATGAACTGTTATTGTGGGGTTCACACAGACAGTTATCCCTGGTCTACACTTAAAATTTAGATCACCCAGATCACTGCAATTAAGCTGACCTAACCACCACTTCTAGACATGGCTAGGTAAACAGAAATATTCTTTGTTGATCTACTGCTTGTGGAACTGGATTACCTACGTCAAAGGAAAAATCCCTTCTGTCAATGTAAGAAGTGTCTGCGCTACTGCAGCTCTCATGCTGCAGTTCCTGTAATGCAGAGCTGCCCTTAGACCACAGCAGGCTAGTATGGGCAGATTGCACCCCAGCTTGCTGTGAACTAAATGTTTGTGTAGTCAAGCCCTTAGTCTCCAGTTACAGTACAGTGGCTTGTCCCTATGGTCCCTTCTGGCACAAGTGCTTCCCAATTCTGCTAAGCCTCTCTCCATAGCCCACTGTGGAGATCCTTTACTGGCACCTCCATCTCTCTCTCAGTCTGCTGGCCCACACAGGAAGCTTCTTAAATGACCCTGTAAGTGGGGTGGTTACCTTGCTCCTGCGCTGAAGGGCTTAAAACAGCCCTGGGAGAGGGCAGTGGCAGGGAAAGCAGCTACTAGGCTGATTGAGGAAGCAGCCGCAGCTGGGCCACGCCCCAATCAGGCCTCAGATAGCCCTATAAAGGCCAGGGAAGCCAGGAGCAGAGGCAGTCTCTCTCCAGCTGTAAAGGGAGATGGACCTGGCTGCAGGAACCTGAGTGGAGCAGGGCTGGGGAAAGACAGAGGAGCTGGGGAGGCTCCAGCCTGGAAAGCCCCAGGCTGTGGCCTAGCAGAAGGCCAACGGGTACTGGGGGTTGCAGAGGGCAGCCCAGGGATAGGCAAAGGCAGCAGGTCCAAATCCAACCTTGCTAGTGATGAGTAGGCTGATATTGCAGTCTGCCCCAGAGCACAGGGGCTAGATGATGACTGGCAGTAGCCATATACTGAGGCAAGGTGGGGGTAGAGGATGGGGGTTCCCCTGGGAGGGGAGACACTGAGACTGAAGGGTATATGGCCAGGGGGCTGCACCCCAGATAACAGGGCACCAGGTTCTGGGAGGGACACAGGGGCCAGCAGCAGCAGGACACCGGCCTGCAGAGGGTGCTCCGGAGGCTAGATGAACTAATCCCCTGAGACAAGCAGCAGGGGGCGCCGCAGTGCTGCGTCCTGCATGGTTATAGACCCTTCAGACAGGTTTCACCTATTTTGGGATTTTGTATGCATCAAGAGGAATTGGTGACAGGTGCAATGTAAAATCTAAATAAAATAAAGATGTGAACTCCAGTTATGGGAAATGATTAGTTTTTTTCCCTTTTATCAATTCCTTTCATATATAGGTCTAGGCTTATTAAATCAGGGACGTGCAGGAAAAAAATTGTCAAAATGCATGGTGCAAGCCAAGTAATAATGCTGGCAAAATATGTTTCCTAAGCACCCTATGATCTCCTTACATACTTAAGGCAGAGAGATAAGAGATGGCAACAGCTCCACTACAGCAAGAAGAAAAGACTTAGCCTGAGCACCTTTGTAGCAAGCCTCAACACTCACACAGTAATATTCAGGGTATCTGTACAGTTACCTGAATCTTTTGAACTTCTAAAACAAAGGTTTGGTTTGAGAGTTGGATATAGGCTTATGGCAGTTCCTATTTCACCATCCTTATGTTTAAAATATGAACACGCACATCTTTCTAGCTTTACCTGAACACAATGATTTCATCAGCCATCTCCTGCCTTCTCTTATATTGCTGCAGACAGATACAGCAGTAATCCTGCTTTGGGTTAAGCCCTCTAGTGATGGAGGCTCTCAAGTTACACAAGGACCAGTGGAGATCATGGTTCAGGAGGTTAGTAGTTGTCTCTAGAAGGGTCTGTGCAGGAAGACAATCATGTCATTTTGTCACCACTTTGCAGAATTTCTATACATAGTAATTTATCACAGCAAGAAGCTTATGAAATTACTAGAAGTAAAAGTGTAGCCTCTCCTTATACACTCTGTACCTGCTACCCAAAAAATACAGTACCCCTTTATCTCCCCACATATGTTAACAGAGACAACAACTTTTTGCTTTCATCTATTCAAGTCATTCATTTACAATCTTTGTCTTCAATGGTTTTGTTCAAGTCCCGATGGAACTGACACATTCTGTGAGTTTGCATACTCCAGGCTTCCTTTCTTGTTCTCCATCTTTACATAGGAATTCTCTCTGAAAAAATGTACTAACATCCATTTTATGATAATTATAGGGAGTATAAGGGTGAGGTGGGAGGAGTAAACTCAAATATGCTATACACTTTAAGAGTAAAAAATGCTGAGAATTCCAGTCTGCCATAATACTGACAATTCTGTCTTGCTGATTTGTACACTTTTAAAATGGAATTAAAAATCAGAGGCATTTCACTGTTAGGAATTTGTTTCCTAGGTTGTTGCACACTTTGCTCTCCTGTTTATGTTCTCAGAATATATATAGACGTCCACTAAAAAAGAAATGAAACTGTTAAAGACCTAAACACCTACAAACATTCTGGGTAGTTTTTTGGATCTCACAGCATTGTAAGGAGGAAATTAATAGTATTTTTCTCTAATACAAGTTCAAAGCACCCATCACTGGCATAGGAGCTTTATCATGTCAGGATTAAACAAAGACTGTGAATGGCTAGCCAATTACAAAAGCAGTTTCTCCTCGCTTGGTGTTCACACCTCAACTGCTAGAAGAGGACCTCATCCTCCCTGATTGAACTAACCCAGAGACTGTGAGCTTTGTTTGAGACGGTAAATTTCCAGGCACATAGCAAAGGATATAAAAAAAGGCTCCCGAGATACCTCCATATTGCCTCTTTCTTGCCCTGATTCTCTGGACAGTGGATTTACAACTAAAAAGAGCATTTTGAACTATGGACTGAGGATCTTCCAATCTTTCGGAAGTTACCAGAGAGACTTTACAAGACAGTAGGCTATTCCATCACTGCTACAAATGGGATATAAGGGCCTTGCAATTATTTGTATGTATATGATCTATTAACTATTAATAACCTCTTATTCTTTTCTTTTATTAAACATTTAGTTTTTAGTTATTAAAGGATTGGCATCAGCATGATTATTAGGTAAGATCGGAGTTATATATTTACGTGGCTAAGTGGCCGATCTCTTGGGATTAGAAAGACCCTATAATTGATTTAATTGGTTTTCAGTAACCACTCATCATAGAGTCCAGTGTCTAGATGGTGAGACAAGGGCTGGAATGCCTACTGAGACTGAATTTTTGGCTTCTTGTTAACCAGTGTGATGAGACAGAAGTTGCCTTCAGTTACTGTCTTGGTATAACCTAATGATAGAATAACCACCAGTTTGGGTGAGTCTGCCCTATTTCTCAGCAGTGTGTTCTGAATTTGGCATCTTCAGTTGTGACACTGAGGCATGGTGACATACACTGAACACTCTAAAAATGGAACAAGACCTATGCAACCCTTCGAGTGCTGTGACCATTCCCCCTTGAGAGCAGGCATGCTTGCATATGCTGTTATGCTTCTCAAGGACTGGATAGCTAAATACTGGCTAGATAAATGCACACTTCAATGCACAAGGAAGACCTGCACATTAAAACAGTCTGCCAAATCTGATTAGCAGAATTCAAAATGCAATGGGTGAGCAAACAGAATGAACTGTCCTTAAAGGGAAAGGCCTAGCCTAGCCTGAGAGTATGCTGCAGAAATGAAACATTTCCAAGGCCAGCATGTAGAAGACAGGTTGCATGCTGCTTGCCTCAGTGAGGCAGTTCCTCCAAATAAGGGGAGGGACAGCTCAGCGGTTTGAGCATTGGTCTGCTAAACACAGGGAGGGTTGTGAGTTCAATCCCTGAGGGGGCCATTTAGGGATCTGCGGCACCAAACAAAAACCTGTTAGGGACAGTACTTGATCCTGCTAGTGAAGACAGAGAACTGGACTTGATGACCTTTCAAGGTCCCTTCCAGCTCTATGAGATACGTATATCTCCATATATTATATTATTAACATGAGCCAATTTCAAAACATATATTAAAAGAAATCATACAAAAGCTACATAGAAACGAACACAAATTCAACACTCATTTTAAATAAATTTTAGAACACAATCTGAACTACAGCTGCCTCCACAATAATATGCTGAAGTGTGGTTAAGATATGTGATAAATGAAGTTGGTGGGAGGTAGCTCCCTTTTATGGATACCCAATCAGTCAGTTAGCTGTAAAATTCCTCTTAGTAGCTGTTCTCTACTTGCTTTACCTGTAGAGGATTAACAAGCCCACAAGTAAAAGAAAAGGAGTGGTCACCTGACCGAAAGAGCCAATGGGGAGGCTAGAATTTTTTAAATGGGAAAAAAGCTTCCCTTTGTCTCTTTGTTGTGTTCTCCAGGAAAGAGGGGACCAAGGAGCAGTTATGCTATAAGAAGCTTTAAGCTAGGTATGACCAAAAATCATCAGACCATACCTAGAATTACTTATTTGGAACTCCCAAACGTGTAAGTAGGTTAGGAATGTTTAGAAAGACGCAATTAGATTTATTTCTGTTTATTTCTTGGCTTGTGGACTCCTCTGTGCTAACCCCAGATGCTTTTGTTTTGCTTATAACCTTGGAGCTGAACCTAAAGAGAGCTATTTTGATGCTTAATTTTTGTAATTGTTTCTTTTAAGATCTAGCAAAAGTCTAAGTTCCAAATATATTTCCTTTCTGTTTTTAATAAATGTTACCTTTTTTAAAAACAGGATTGGATTTTTGTGTCCCTAAGAGGTTTGTGCATGCTTAATTAGCTGGTGGCAATAGCTGATTTCCTGTTTTTTTCCCCACTCAGCTCTTCCCCTGGGGGGGAGGGGTGTGTGCGCAAGGGCTTGAAGGTACCCCACAGGAAAGAATTACCTAGTGTTCCTTCCTGGGTTCTCAAAGGGTTTTTTTTTTGGGGGGGTGCACTTGTTTGGTGGCCACATCTACCAATCCAAGGTCAGAGAAAAGCTGTGACCTTGGGAGTTTAATACCAGCTTGGAGTGGCCAGTATTAAATGTTTAGAATCCTTGCAGGCCCCAACCTTCTGCACTTGAAGTGCCAGAGTGGGGAATCAGCCTTGATACATTTAACTGTGTAGCTGGCAATCTATTTCCCTGTATTGCTTTGTTTTTCAATGCCTCATAGAACTATATGAATGCACACATTTTTGATGGCGACAAAAGCCAGGTTTCCATTTGATGGTGACAAAAGCCAGGTTTTTTTTTTTAAACTGATGTTAATGTGTTAATTCCTGACAATTAGTGAACAGAAAAGAAAGAATAACTCCTCTTCTAAGCAATACTAGCTAGGCCCTTTATTTAGCTATGGGTAGAATGAAGAGGCACACACAACTTACTTGCTCATAGTTAAATGTGTCCAGCATCCCCAGTACAAGTCCCTGAATTTCTCCAAGTTTCCCTCTACCATAAACTGGATCCTGTGTTAAAAAATTAAAAGCTATGATTAACAAAAATACAGATCATAACATTTTTACATTTTATTGCTCTCTGTTTATTCCCATTTTCTATGAAAGACAAAAGGAGTCAAAGTTAGAAATATTTACCATACAAAATAATCAGAAATACCAGTTTTCCCATATACATATGGTAAAAAAGCAAAGCCTGACATCTTACTGGCAACCATCCTGCTAGGGTCAAACCCCATCCCTCTGGCTCACAATCTTCACTCTTTCATTCTTCAGGACCACTCTGCCTGTAGCTACAAATTAAAAATGTGCTCCACAGCATGAACTCAATTTGTCTTCTCACTAACTTGTATCACAGTGTCTCTCAAATAAAGCTTAAGAGAACCAGCATGGCCAATATTCAGGCAAACTCCTACTGAAGATAGTCTTGCCAGAACAAAGCCTAGAGTGATCTCGGCAATTACAGACCGGTAAGTCTAACGTCAGTACCGGGCAAATTATTCAAAACAAATAGTTAAAAATAAAATTGTCAGACACATAGAAAAACAAACTGTTGAGCAATAGTCAACATGGTTTCTGTAAAGGGAAATTGTGTCTTACTAATCTATTAGAGTTCTTTGAAGGGGTCAACAAACATGTGGACAAGGGGGATCCAGTGGACATAGTGTACTTAGATTTCCAGAAAGCCTTTAACAAGGTCCCTCACCAAAGGCTCTTATGTAAATTAAGCTGTCATGGGATAAAAGGGAAGGTCCTTTCATGGACTGAGAACTGGTTAAAAGACAGGGAACGAAGGGTAGCAATAAATGGTAAATTGTCAGGCGTAACTAGTGGTGTTCCCCTAGGACCAATCCTATTCCATTTATTCATAAATGATCTGGAGAAAGGGGTAAACAGTGAGTTGGCAAAGTTTGCAGATGATACTAAACTGCTCAAGATAGTTAAGACCAAAGCAGATTGTGAAGAACTTCAAAAAGATCTCACAAAACTAAATGATTGGGCAACAAAATGGCAAATGAAATTTAATGTGGATAAATGTAAAGTAATGCACATTGGAAAAAACTCCAACTATACATACAATATTATGGGGGCTAATTTAGCTACAATGAGTCAGGAAAAAGATCTTGGAGTCATCGTGTATAGTTCTCTGAAGATGTCCACGCAGTGCGCAGAGGTGGTCAAAAAAGCAAACAGGATGTTAGGAATCATTATAAAGGGGATACAGAATAAGACTGAGAATATATTATTGCCCTTATATAAATCCATGGTACGCCCACATCTGGAATACTGTGTACAGACGTGGTCTCCACACCTCAAAAAAGATATTCTAGCACTAGACAAGGTTCAGAA
The DNA here is from genome assembly GCF_007399415.2 of Gopherus evgoodei. Classification (NCBI taxonomy): domain Eukaryota; kingdom Metazoa; phylum Chordata; order Testudines; family Testudinidae; genus Gopherus; species Gopherus evgoodei. The sequence continues at coordinate 51,148,248 of NC_044330.1, read as the reverse complement.
AAGGGCAACTAAAATGATTAGGGGTTTGGAGAGGGTCCCATATGAGGAAAGATTTAAGAGGCTAGGACTCTTCAGCCTGGAAAAGAGGAGACTAAGGGGGGATATGATAGAGGTATATAAAATCATGAGTGATGGGGAGAAAGTGGATAAGGAAAAGTTATTTACTTATTCCCATAATACAAGAACTAGGGGTCACCAAATGAATTTAATAGGCAGCAGGTTTAAAACAAATAAAAGGAAGTTCTTCTTCACGCAGCGCACAGTCAACTTGTGGAACTCCTTACCTGAGGAGGTTGTGAAGGCTAGGACTATAACAGTGTTTGAGAGAGAACTGGATAAATTCATGGCAGTTAAGTCCATAAATGGCTATTAGCCAGGATGGGTAAAGAATGGTGTTCCTAGCCTCTGTTAGTCAGAGGATGGAGATGGATGGCAGGAGAGAGATCACTTGATCATTACCCGTTAGGTTCACTGCTTCTGGGGCACCTGGCATTGGCCACTGTCAGTAGACAGATACTGGGCGAGATGGCCCTTTGGTCTAACCCAGTACAGCCATTCTTATGTTCTTATAATATTCATGCTAAAAAGTTAAATACAAAGAAGAATACTGAAATGATTTGTTGATAATTTCAAGATACAACTCACCACATATAATGGTCTATATAAAAGGCAAGTTCCAAATACTTTGCCTAGCAGACTAACATAAATAGTTAGACAAGCTTCCAAAATATTTGCTGGCTAGTCCAGAATCTATTCTAATTAAAAAAAATAAAATAAAAAAAGCACTTAATAGTGGATTAGTTGCACAGCAGAAGTAAGATTGTTAGATTAAGTCAAAATAATTGATTTATAATGGTAGATTTGCTAATTTTGCATTAGTCAGTCAATACTAGAGAGTCACCCAATTACATAGAATACAGGAACAACATATGATAAATCTGGCAGCCTGCAAACAGTCCAAATATTTAGTCCTGGGGGAATTCTGCACCACTGCATGTCATAAATATATAGAGAAGGGTAGCATAAAATCTCTCCTTGGCAGCTGTAGTAAATCGCTTTACCTGTAAGGGTTAAGAAGCTCAAATAACCTAGCTGGTACCTGACCAGAAGGACCAATGAGGAAAGAAGATACTTTCAAATCTGGAGCGGGGTGGTGGGGGGAAGAGAAGGTTTTGTTTGGGCTCTCCCTTTGTTGTTCCCTCTCCGGACAGAGAGAGAAGCCAAGCAGGTACAACATCTCCTGATAATATACCTGGAATATTCCATCTAAAATCACAGAAATTGTAAGTAAGGCAATGAAATGCATTAGGTTATCCTTTGTTTTAGCTTGTGAATTTTTCTATACTACAAAGGTAGTTTTATTCCTGCTTTTGTAACTGTGAAGCTAAGCCCAGAGGGCAGTCCTGTAAAGTTACCTTCCATCCTGATTTTGCAGATGTGATTCTTTTCCTTTTTTCTTTATAATAAAGTTCTTATTTTAATAACCTGATTGATTTTAGTGTCCTGAAGATTAAGGGTCTGGTCTGTACTCACATTGCTAGGCTATTAGTTGGTATATTATTCTCAGTCCTTCCCAGGAAAGGGGCGGGAGGGGGTTGGGGATATTTTAGGGGGACAGGGATTCCAAGTGACTCTTCCCTGAATTTCTGTGTAAATCACTTGGTGGTGGCACCAATACCATCCAAGGACAAGGAAAGGAATTTGTGCCTTGGGGAAGTTTTTAACCTATGCTGGTAGAATATATACTTAGGAGGTCTTTCATGCGGGTCCCTACATCTGTATCCCAGAGTTCAGAGTGTGTGGGGGGTAGAACCCTGACACTGCACAATGCAGAGTTTTGCAAAATTCCCCATTTCCCCTGCAGAAGTGGGGATGCAAAGCTGCTGGCTGCCTCTAGGGGCCGCTGGGGACTCTGCAGAGCCCAGCTCACAGTGAGCAGAATGCCCACGAGACCCAGCTCTGGCAAAAGGTGATGAAGGGCAGGACAGTAAAGAAGCTGGGGTGGGGGGTATTTAAAGAAATGAGAGATTTACAGATTAAAGCAGGCACACGCACACACACACGCACACGCGCACGCGCACGCTACAGTCTATGGTTCCAAAAGGTGACAGAGTTATAGTAATCAGTCAGCACTGAATTTCTTTTATGGCTAACTGCCAGGTTGACCCTGGAGATTTCTGCTTCTGCTTAGTAGCTACAGCCCAGTCAGAGTCCAAACAGCAAAAGAGAAAAATTTTTGTGTCCCTGTTTTATCTCCCTCTTCCAGCATTCAACCTGATGGGACAGGTTCTCTTACACATAGGACCTTCATGGGTGTGACATGGCATTAACCAAGTCTTTGTATCATGATATTTCACAAGGGTCCATTCTTGACAGTCCTCCTTGATGGGTGGTGGATCACTCCCCCAACTGGGTTCACAGGTTCAGAGCATGCATTTTTAGTTATAAAGCAAAACTGACATATCACCTTATAGCAAGAGATACAGATATTACAAGTTAAGTTGCTGCATATATTAATTTACAAGCATTCCACGGAGTCTAACACCTCCCTTGAATAATACTAACATACAGGTGAGCTGGTCTGGTTTCCAGCTATGAATTTGTCAGTGCTCAGCTGATGCCTATAGCCCTGGCAAGAGCTGGCACCTGGTCTGCCAGCGTCACAGTCATATATTATGATAAAATACTTTCCATTTCAATAGTATCTCATGAGGATGTTAAACAGTAGCTACTACAGTATGATATTAAGCTAACTTTTGTATATAAATCAACAAGTTCAGATATCAAAGACCTGACTGAGGAGCTCACTGAACAGTGAAAGTTGATTTTCAGAGGACAGGAAGAAAGCTAATGTTATGCCAGTATTTTAAAAGGATAAATGGGATGACCTGGCTAATTTTTGGCTTGTCAGCCTGACCTTGATCACAGGAAAAATAATGCAACAGCTGATCTGAGACAGATTAATAAAAAATTAAAGGAGGATAACATAATTAATGCCGATCAACATAGATTTATGAAAATAGATCCTGTGGAACTAGATTTTTAAAGAAAATGAGATTACAGCTTGGTTGATAAAAAATAATAGTGTTGATATTAGGGCTTTTGATTAATCACAGTTAGCTCACGTGATTGACTCAAAAATTAACCGCAATTAAAAATATTAATCTTGATTAATCGCAGTTTTAATCATACTGTTAAACAATAAAATACCAATTGAAATTTATTACATTTTTTGGATATTTTTCTACATTTTCAAATATATTGATTTTAGTTACAACACAGAATACAAAGTGTACACTTTATATTATTTTCTATAACAAATATTTTCACTGTAAAAATGATAAAACAAATAGTATTTTTCAGTTCACCTCATACAAGTACTGTAGTGCAATCTCTATCATGCAAGTGCAATTTACAAGGTAGGGGTTTTTTGGTTACATAACTGCACTCAAAAACAAAACAATGTAAAACTTTAGAACCTACAAGTCCACTCAGTCCTACTTCTTGTTCAGCCAATCGCTAAAACAAACAAGTTTGTTTACATTTATGGGATATAATGTTGCCCGCTTCTTATTTACAATATCAGCTGAGAGTGAGAACAGGCATTCACATGGCACTTTTGTAGCTGGCACTGAAAGGTATTTATGTGCCAGATACATTAAACATTCATACGCCCCTTCATGCTTCGGCCAGCATTCCAGAGGCCATGCTTCCATGCTGATGATGCTTGTTAAAAAAATAAGGGGTCAACTAAATTTGTGACTGAAGTCCTTGGGGGAGAATTGTTGGTCTCCTGCTCTGTTTTACCCACATTCTGCATATATTTCATGTTATAGCAGTCTCGATGACAACCACCCAGCACATTGTTATTTTAAGAATACTTTCATGGCAGATTTGACAAAATAGCTTCAGCACTCGACCCAAGTTTTAGGAATCTGAAGTACCGTCCAAAATCAGAGAGGTGAGGCGTAGACCATGCTTTCAGAAGTCTTAAAAGAGCAACACTCCGATGCGGGAACTACAGAACCTGAACCACCAAAAAAGAAAATCAACCGTCTGCTGGTGGCATCTGACTCAGATGATGAAAATGAACATGTGTCAGTCTACATTGCTTTGCACCATTATCAAGCAGAACCAATCATCAGCACGGATGCATGTCCTCTAGAATAGAGGTTGAAGCATGAAGGGACATATGAGTCTTTAGTGCATTTGGCATGTAAATATCTTGCGAGGCCAGATACAACAGTGTAACGCGAATGCCTGTTCTCACTTTCATTGTAAACAAGACAGCAGGCAGCATTATCTCCCCTAAATGTAAAGAAACTTGTTTCTCTGAGCAATTGGCTGAACAAGAAGTAGGACTGAGTGGACTTGTAGGCTCTAAAGTTTTACATTGTTTTGTTTTTGAATGCAGGTTTTTTGTACATAATTCTACATTTGTAAGTTCAACTTTCATGATAACGAAATTGCACTACAGTACTTGTAATGGGGGAAATGAAAAATACTATTTCTTTTGTTTTCTTACAGTGCCAAGATTTGTAATAAAAAATAAATATAAAGTGAGCACTGTACACTTTGTATTCTGTATTGTAACTGAAATCAACATTTGATAATGCAGAAAACATCCAAAATATTTAAATAAATGGTATTCTATTGTTTAACAGTGCAATCGCTTGACAGCCTTAGTTGATATAATCTATTAAATCTTCTGTAAGACATTTGACTTGGTACTGCACAACACTTTGATTAAGACACTAGAAAAACATAAAATCAATACGGCATACATCAAATGGATTAAAAAGTGGCTAACTGACAAATCCCAACATAATAATTGAGCAGGTTTATTTCTATACGGGTCCTGCAGATATCAGTTCTTGGCCCTATGCTATTTGACATTTTTATCAATGATCTGGAAGAAAACAATCACTGAAAGTTTGCAGACGACTAAAGTTGAGGGAATAGTAAATAATGGAGGGAACAGATCGCTGAGCGTGCGCGAACTGGACCATTTGGAAAGCCGGGTGCAAACACTGTGCATTTCAGTATGGCCAAATGTAAGGTCAAACATCTTGGAACAAAGCATGTAGGCCATACATACAGGATGGGGGATTAACCTGGGAAGCAGAGACTCTAAAAAGGATTTGGGAGTCATGGTGAACATGAGGATCCCAGTGTGGCCAAAAGAGTTAATCTAATGCTATCCTTGGATGCATAAACAGGGGAATATTGACAAGGAGTAGAGAGGTTATTTTACCTCTGTATTTGGCACTGGTGCGACTGCTACTAGAATACTATGCTCAGTTCTGGTGTTCACAATTCAAGAAAGACCTCAAAAAAAACAGAGAGGGTTCAGAGAAGAGGCACAACAACGACTGAAGGAATGGAAAACACACCTGAGAGTGAGCTATGGAAGGAGCTCAATCTATTTTGTTTAACAAAGCTAAGGAGTGACCTGATCCCAGTCTATAAATACCTACCTGGGGAAAAAACATTTGATAATGAGCAATTCAAGCTAGCCTATGAAGGTATAACAATATCCGATGGCTGCAAGTTGAGGATAGACAATTTCAGACTGGAAAGAAAAAGGTACAAATATTTGGCAGTGACTAGTTAACCATTTGAAAAAAATGTACCAAAGGTTGTATTGGATTCTCCATTACTGGCAATATAGAAATCAAGATTGGAAGTTTTTCTAGAAGTTGCACTATAGTTCAAACAGGATTTAATTCAGGCAAGTTTTATGGCTTGTATTAACCAAGAAGTCGGACTAGATGATCATAGAGGCTCCTTCAGTATTTATTATCTATGAGTCTAAGGATGCCTAATTCTCTGCTTCAGAAGAAAAATCAGCATAAATCAGCTGAAAAACCTCAGGGACTGTGCTAATATTAAAAAAGCCTCAGGGGCAGGCTGCTGTCCTGTCATGTGACTTATCCTCTTCTCCTAAGTCATGTCATCTCTGCTATTGGTGAATCTCTATGGACAAGAGCTTGCACTTGAATCAAAGGGATTTACTGCTCTCCTAAGGGATCACCCAAGGAATGCACTGCTTGCAGCTGTATGGAGAGAAGCACACTGCAGACAAGGATTCCTTCTGCTAGACTAAAGCCAGAGGTCCGCATGAGCTAGCATGGTCACATTGCAGTCCGTGGACTGCTCCTTATAATTATGGGGATTATGCTTAGCAAGACCCTGATGCCTTAGCTCTGCTTCTTGATCCACTCGCGCCCCCCCCCCCCAGTCAGTGCAGTGAGTCCTGGAGACAAGTCTCAGAGCATAGTCCCCTCGAATGTGTCTCTAACCTTATTGGATTCCATCCCCCCCCTCACAAAAGGCTACCAGCTTCACAAAGGTCCGATTTGCTAAGGTGTCCTCCTCCTCCCTCTTCTCCAAAGGACTGACTCAGAATCCAGAACTTTTGACACAGGGAAATCAATAAGCTTATCCTTAAAATGAATAAGTGTGAAGAGGTGAAAACTCAGGGCCTTGGCTCCCCAATAAGGTCCCTTCTACCCCTAATGAATTGAAGAGCAGGACAAATATTTCCTTTCAGTACTCCACTTTTTCCAAGGAGGTCATAATGCAGATTGGCGAGGGATAAGGAAGTATCATTTCCAGTGTCTCTGCTAACCCATGTACAATTCTTAAAGAAATGCTGGAAAAATATGGTTCTTCCCCCCCAGGGTAACCTCCAAGTGCTCCTTGGTTGAAGTGACACCCCCCCTCACATCGCCATGCTGTGCATACAACTGCCCCCAAGGAGTGAACAAGTGAGCAGAAACCTTTCACTTCAACAGGCTACTTTGATTTCCAGGGCCTCTAGGTTTTCCCTTGAAAGGAAATAAACGTTAAAGGCATTTTTCCTGTAACTATGGACCTGATATCAGTTGCTGATGTTTCCTGGCAGTCTCCTACTAATGGGATCAGGTAGCAGGCTTGCCAGAAGGGATCTAATCAGCTTAAACTCATTTCTCTCTGGTTTCGAGAGCATTTGCTGTGACTGTAGTTGATTAGATCTCCTGGGAACTTTTTGTTCACCCCTCTGCTGCACTTCTATGAGGTTATTTTCCTGCACTTCAAGCCCTGATTTCCTTCTGCTAATACAGAGTAAGAAAAAACACATCCACCATATTTAGACTTCAACAATAGGCCAAGGACATTCCTGTTTCAGGCAACATCAGAGGGCCACTGGTTTTTCAGCAAGTTCCTTATGATGAAGGATTTCGTAATTATCAAGCAAGCTGCATATGTCTCACAATGATGCTTCCATAACTGGGGCTAGACCTTTAAGGATCATGTAAGAATCTTTTTCCATTATTACTCCAGGTTAAAAAGGTCTTTTGGAAGATGCCTCCAGTGGCTCAAAAGCAAGCATCATTCCAGAAGTTAATGTGAACTGATGCACATTTTAAATGAATGGCACCATCCAAACTGGCATAAAATCAACATTAGACAATCATTGTCAGTCACAGTTCTCCAAGACAGATTGCCATGCCTTTGGATGGTCAGAAAATGGTCAGATTGCTATAAGCAAAATCGCTGATGCAAAACCACTTTGCACTATAGTGAACAGCTTCATAGTTCTGGTATCACCAGATACATCATTCTATCAGATTACAGATGCTGTCTGTGATGTGCACTGAGATGAATCTTTCAAGACATTCAAGATGTTGTCACGAAACACCAGTTACCTGAGATCATTACATGAGGCTGTCAATTCATGAAAGAGTTACATACAATTAACACTTTCAGTTCAATAGTACTTGCAGAAACAGAACATATGTTGCTTTTTGGGCTACGTGTATCTCCCATGAAAAAACTGGAGAAGAGAAGACTGAGAGGGGGAGATAACAGCTTTCAAGTACATAAAAGGTTGTTACAAAGAGGAGAGAGAAAACTGTTCTTGTTAACCTCTGAGGACAGGACAAGAAGCAATGGACTTAAATTGTAGCAAAGGAGGTTTAGGTTGGACAGTAGAAAAATTTCCTGTCAGGGTAGTTGGAACACTGGAATAAATTGCCTAGGGAGAAGGAGATTCCACAATCGTTGGAGGTTTGTAACAGCAGGCTAGACAAGCACCTTTATGGGATGGTCTACATCAGAGGTTCTCAAATTGTGGTCCACGAGCTCCATTCAGGTGGTCCATAGTTTGCCCACCTCTGCCTTAGAGGAAACTAACTACGGCCCATGGGACACATCCAGCCCGTGGGACTGTCCTGCCCGGCCCCTGAGCACCTGGCTGGGCAGCTAGCTCACAACCCCTCCCCCGCAGCCATGCCGCCATGTGGGCAGCGCTGTGGGAGGCTGGGCTGCACGCTCATGAGACGTGACTCCAGACATGCTGCTCTGAGAGGCATGATAAGTGAGCCAGGGGGTTGGATATGGGGCAGGGATCCTGGGGGGCAGTCAGGGGGCAGGGAGCAGGGTGCAGTTGGATGGGGCAGAGGTTCGGGAGGGCAGGGGATGGGGAACGGGGGATTGGCTAGGGAGTGGGGTCCCAGGGGGCCTGTCAGGGGGTGAGGGTGTGGATAGGGGTCGAGGCAGTCAGGGGACAGGGAGCATTGGATTGGGGTGGGGTCCCATGGTACGGTTAGGGGCTGAGGTCCTGAGAGAGAGAGAGGTCAGAGGACAAGGATTGGGGGGGGTTGGATGGGGCGTTCTGAGGGGGGAAATCAAGGGGCAGAAAGTGGGAGGGGTCAGATAGGAGGCAGGAGCCAGGCTGTTTAGGGGGCACAGCCTTCCCAACCCGGCCCTCCATACAGTTTCACACCCTGCTGTGGCCCTAGGGCCAAAAAGTTTGCCCACCCCTGCTCTAAGGTGAGTGCCTGGGTTGCCGTACATGAGAGAATGATGGACCACCCACCTAATTAGTGGAGCTGTGCAGGCGTGGCTCCACTAATTAGGTATCTGGACCCTGAAGAAGACGCATGTGAGGTGGTGGCCTTGTGAGGATAAGTGGAAGGGGGCAGTGGGATGAGAAGAGGGGGTGGGGGGAATTTGGGACATGCAGGGTTGCAGGGGCCAGAGAAAGAGGCAACTTTCCCCAGCTCCAGGGCTGTGGCTGCGGGGGAGAGACAGCCCTTTTTCCCAGCCTCAGCTCTGTGGCAGGGAAGAGACCCTCCTTATTCCCAGCTCCAGCTCGGGGGCTGCTGTGGTGGTGGAGAGAGGACACATCCATTGCATTAGAAAGGTAAGACTACTGATATTAAAATACAAGTTGTGTGCTTTCATTAGTAGAACAAAAATCTTTTTCTTATATAGCGCTTTTATCCAATGCGTTTTATGATAGTTAGCTAATGGTACAAAATATGTGGAAAGATCTTTAAATGGTCAGCTAAGACCATCACCAATTTTCAAGTGGTTGGCGAAAAAAAAAAAAAGTTTGAGAACCACTAGTCTACATAATACTTAGTCCTGACTTGAGTGCAGGTGACTGGACTAGAAGACCTCTCAAGGTCCCTTCCAGTCCTATGATACTATGTTTGCATTCCCCTCTAAATTATATCAGGAAATGAAGAACGTCTGTAGCTAATACTGAGCCTTCTCCCTGGATTTGCTCTCTTTTTAAGCGAATGTATAAGTTGTACAATCAAGATGGTCAAAAGTTCAAAATACAAAGTAGGGAGATAAGAGATGTACAAGTAGATAAAAAGCCAAGAGTCAAAAGGCCATAGGTAGGTATCACATGGTTTTAGCCATTCAATAGCCTTGGGGTCAGCAGTATGGAATTTGGAAAGTCCTCGCTGATAGGCCAGCATAGGACAAGCAGCTATTCAGTATGTGTGCAGCATCCTCAACTGCACCCCAACTACACAGAGGCCTGTCCCTGAGTCCCCAGGTGTGGTAATTTGCTGCACACCTCACCATCCCTCATCTGAAATAGTTGAGCTTGCATCAGAGACAGCCTCCCATCAGGCTGTGTGTCGAGGCTCATTCCTTTTTTCCTTATCACTATGTGGCAGTGTCCACCATAGAGATGGTTTGTAACAGTCATAAAATCATAGCATCATAGAAGATTAGGGTTGGAAGAGACCTCAGGAGGTCATCTAGTCCAACCCCCTGCTCAAAGCAGGACCAACACCAGCTTTGTCAAGCTGGGCCTTAAAAGCCCCTAAGGATGGAGATTCCACCACCTCTCTAGGTAACCCATTCCCGTGCTTTGCCATCCTCCTAGTGAAATAGTTTTTCCTAATATCCAACCTAGACCTCCCCTACTTCAACTTGAGACCATCATTCCTTATTCTGTCATCTGTCACCACTGAGAACAGCCTAGCTCCATCCTCTTTGGAACCCCCTTTCAGGTAGTTTAAGGTTGCCACCAAATCCCCCCTCACTCTTCGCTTCTGCAGACTAAATAAGCCCAGTTCCCTCAGTCTCTCCTCGTAAGTCATGTGCCCCAGTCCCCTAATCATTTTTGTTGCCCTCTGCTGGACTCTCCAATTTGTCCAAATCCTTTCTACAGCGAGGGACCCAAATCTGGAAGCAATACTCCAGATGTGGCCTTACCAGTGCCAAATAGAGGGAAATAATCACTTCCCTTGATCTGCTGGCAATGCTCCTACTAATGCAGCCCAATATGCCATTAGCCTTCTTGGCAACAAGGACACACTGTTGACTCATACCCTGCTTCTTGTCTACTGTAATCCCCCAGGTTTGTTTCTGCAGAACTGCTGCTTAGCCAGTTGGTTCCCCCAGCCTGCAGCAGTGCATGGGATTCTTCTGTCCTAAGTGCAGGACTCTGCATTTGTCCTTGTTGAATCTCATCAGATTTCTTTTGGTCCAATCCTCCAATTTCTCTAGGTCTCTCTGGACCCTATCTACCTCGTCCCACAGCTTAGTGTCATCCGCGAAATTGCTAAGGTGCAATCCATCCCATCATCCGGATCATTAATGAAGATATTGAACAAAACTGGCCCCAGGACTGATCCCTGTGGCACTCCACTTGGTATCGGCTGCCAACTAGACATCAAGCCGTTGATCACTACCCGTTGACCCCAACAATCTAGCCAGCTTTCTATCCACCTTATAGTCTACTCATCCAATCCACACTAACTTGCTGGCAAGAATACTGTGTGAGATCGTACCAAAGCTTTGCTAAAGTCAAGGTATATCATGTCCTCCGCTTTCCCCATGTCCACAGAGCCAGTTATCTCATCATAGATGAGAATCAGATTGGTCAGGCATGACTTGCTCTTGGTGAATCCAAGTTGACTGTTCCTGATCACTTTCCTCTCCTCCAAGTGCTTCAAAATGGATTCCTTGAGGACCTTCTCCATGAGGTGAGGCTGACCAGTCTGTACTTGCCTGGATTCTCCTCCTTCCCTTTTTTAAACATGAACACTAATAATTTGCTTTTTTCCAATCATCCAGGACCTCCCCTGATTGCCATGAGTTTTCAAAGATAATGGCCAATGGCTCTGCAATCATACCAGCCGACTCCCTCAACAACCTCTGATGCATTAGATCCGGACCCATAGACTTGTGCACGTCTAGCTTTTCTAAATAGTTCTTAACCTGTTCTTTCACCACTGAGGGGTGCTCACCTTCTCCCCATACTGTACTGCACAGTGCAGAAGTCTGAGAGCTGACCTTGTCAGTGAAGACTGAGGCACTGAGTACTTCAGCTTTTTCCACATCACCTGTCATTAGTTTGCCTCCCCCATTTAGTAAGGGTCCCACACTTTCCCTGACTATCCTGCTGCTAACATACTTGTAGAAACCTTTCTTGTTACCCTTCACATCCCTTGCTAGATGCAACTCCAACTGTGCTTTGGCTTTCCTGATTACAGCTCTGCATGCTCGAGCAATATTTTTATATTCCTCCCTTGTCATCTGTCCAAGTTTCCACTTCTTTTTGCATTTAAGCTCACCGAAGATTTCTGTTGTTAAGCCAAGCTGGTCGCCTGCCATATTTACTATTCTTTCTGCACATCGGGATGGTTTGTTCCTGCACCCTCAATAAGGCTTCTTTAAAATACAGCCAGCTCTCCTGTACTCCTTTCTCCCTTATATTAGCCTCCTAGAGGATCCCGCCCACCAGTTCCCCGAAGGAGTCAGTCTGCTTTTCTGAAGTCCAGGGTCTGTATTCTGCTGCTCTCCTTCTTCCCTTTTGTCAGGATTCTGAACTCGACCATCTCATGGTCACTGCTTCCCAGATTGCCACCTTCTTCTACTTCCCCTACCAATTCTTCCCTGTTTGTGAGCAGCAGGTCAAGAGAAGCACGGCCCCTAGTTGGTTCCTCCAGCACTTACACCAGGAAGTTGTCCCCAAGATTCTCCAAAAACTTCCTGGATTGTCTGTGCACAGCTGTATCGCCCTCCCAGAAGATGTCAGGGTGACTGAAGTCCCCATGAGAACCAGGTCCTGTGATCTGGAAACTTCTGTTAGTTGTCCAAAGAAAGCCTTGTTTATCTCATCCTCCTGGTCTGGTGGTCTATAGCAGACATCACCACAACATCACCCTTGCTGCTCTCACCACTACATTTAAGCCAAAGACTCAACAGGCTTTTCTCCAGATGGGCACTAATATTTCATACTGGAGCTCTGAGCAATCATACTGCTCTCTTACATACAGTGCAACTCTTCCACCTTTTCTCCCTTGCCTGACCTTCCTGAACAGTTTATACCCATCCACGACAGTGCTCCAGTCATGTGAGTTATTCCACCAAGTCTCTGTTATTTCAATCACATCATACATAATTCCTTGACTGTGCCAGGACTTCCAATTCTTCCTGCTTGTTTCCAAGGCTTCTTTCATGTACAGGCACCTAAGATGATAAGCTGATTGCCCTACTGTCTCAGTATGAATCAGGTGTCCACATAGGTCATCTACTGAAGAGTCAGTGGCAAGGCACCCAACCATATATCTTTGAAAAGTGGCAATTGTGGTATCTCTTGGATTTTGTGAAGGAGGTTCTTTGCAGCAATATAATGCCTGATGTTAGGAGGTGGGATATTAGAGAGGACTGGTAGCCAGTGTTTGCTGGTCTCACAGCCTATTATTATTATTTGATTCAGTTGTACATCAACTAGCTTTGTGTGGGAAGAGTTTAATACAGGTGTACAGTATTCTTCCATGGAGTAGTGGAGAACTAGTACCAAACTCTGCACATTAGCTCCCTAAATTGAGCTTCCAAGCTTATTTAGAAAGCCATTTCTGCTCTTAATTTTCTGAGCTACCTTTGTGAAGTAATCCTTGTAGGTTAGTGTGTGAACTCCAGTTACTCTTAGATATACTGGCTTTGGGTCATATGCCAGTTGCTCTCCATTCAAGATGTTGAGTTCTTGAAGCATTAGTGTGATTGAGATTGAAGAATGACAACACTGTCATTAACACTCTAGACTAAAGTCTCCACTTCTTGCAATAGGCACTGATGGCTGCCATGTCTTAGTTCAGGTTGTCAATCTTTCTGAAGTCTCTTGAACCTAGGCAGATGTTATCTGCACACTTGAATGGCCTTGAGATTGTTGGAGGCAGATCATTGGTAAATATGTTGGAAAAAATTTGAGACAAGAACAGATCCTTGAGGGAGTCCATTCTTCTCGTTCTCCATGTGCTCAGTTTATTGCCTTAGCACCACTTGGAATTGTCTGTTTTGAAGCATTTCCATAACCATTACAACCCACAGAGATTTTGACATCTTGACCAGGAGACCAATGTGCCAGATGGTATCATATGCTGCTACTCCTGTCATCATCTTCTGTTGGAAACTATTTTCTATGTAAGTGGTAAAGAGCATTAACTTGGTCACAAGTGCTCCTATTAGGTCTGAAGCCTGCCTGATCACCACCCAGAGCTTGTTCTACCATGGGCATGAATTGTTGCTGAGATAGTCACACTAGAAGTTTGTAAGCACACCTCAGAAGTGATACTGGACAGCAGCTAGCTGGAAAGGAATGGCCCTTTCCTGGTATCTTTCTGCTATATCTTAGGCATCTTTTTCTTTTGGATGACATAGTATATGAAAATTGACAGCCATTTTGTGCTTAGCAAGATGTAGCAGCATTTCTTGTACAGTCTTATCAAGGCCACCTGCTTTTCCTGCTTTCTTGAGGTGCAGTGCTCTCTCCACTTGTTCCGTGGAGGAAGGCTGGACGATGTCTTCCTCACAGAATGGTCCCACCTGTGAGTATCAGCTCCATTTCCTCTTTACTGATTCCTCAAAGGGCTTGTTTCTGTTGGCTTTTGCTATATTAGTTAGGCATGTAGTGATGCTGTTTGGAGACACTTTCTTGACTTGTTGATGGTGGTTTCTGTGCTGCAACAAGATTCTTTTAAAGTAACCATATTTCCTGCTAGACTGTATGTCCATATTTGACGTAACTTCTCACCAACGTTCCTTGTGACAGATATTAGGGCTGCCAAGAAGATGGTTTGCTTCTCTGAGTTACCCAATTTCCCACAGTGCTTCAGAAGTTCTGCTCATTCTTCATTTAAGTAGGGTATATAAGTCTCTTGGTAGGCATGTGGAATGGATTTAATGGCTGCTTTAAAGATTGCTTTGGAGAAGCGAGTGTAAGCATTTTCTACAGAGGCATTATATGGTATGCACACTACATACTCACTGGTCAGCTCTGAGTATTTTTTTTTCCAGTCTGCTCTTCTACAGTTCCACTGCAATCAAGGGATAGTGGTTATTATGGAGATTGTCATTTCTATCTGAGCAAGAAGAGGATGGTACTGGCTGCTTGGGAGCCTGGTAACAGTTGGCCCTGCTGAGGCGACCCAACTGAGGTCAGGAGAGCAACCCTGCTTCCACTGTGCAGAGAAAAAGGTGACTGACTGTGTAGGGTCATGCAAGAGAGATAGATCACTTAGAGAAGTCCAGTCTATGGATCCAGTCCATTTTTGTCAGATTCTCTGCAGCTCCATGAGGTGTGGTGGCTATTTAAGTCTCCAGCATAGGACAGATGGATGTTGACGTGCTGGTAAAAGTGAAGTGTTTCAGGTTTTATCAAGAGGTTTACAAACATTCACAACTTCAAGTTGATCAACTTTTGCATTGATACTGTGAGGGCAAAGTAGTTGGTAAGGCAGTGGTGTGCAAACTTTTCCAGTCATTCCTCTCACCCCTTAACAGTAATGGAATCTGACTGGCTAAACAAGAAGTAGGACTGAGTGGACTTGTAGGCTCTAAAGTTTTACATTGTTTTATTTTTGAGTGCCGTTACGTAAAAAAAATAATTCTACATTTGCAAGTTGCATTTTCACAATACAGAGCTTGCACTACAGTACTTATATTAGGTGAACTGAAAAGTACTATTCTCTTTTACAGCACAAATATTTGTAATAAAAATAATATAAAGTGAGCACTGGACACTTTGTATTCTTTGTTGTAAATGAAATCAATATATTTGAAAATGTAGAAAACATCCAAAAACATTTAGGTATTCTATTAACAGTGAGATTAATACTGCAATTACTCATGATTAATTCTTTTAATCTCACGATTGAGATTCTTTTTAAAAATCATCTGACAGCCCTATTTTGAATGTTTTATGGGAGTTTTTTGTTTGTGATGTGAAACTTGGAATTTTTAAGCTAACATTTACACATACATATTTTAAAACTACAACACAGTAAGTAATAAATTATCTCAACCATAATTCCATGTCAATGATGCTTTTTTGCCTGGGAATTTCCTTGGGTTACAAAAATATTTATGAATTGTTCAGTGATGGTAATTCCTGTGGATTGTACAGGAACTTCAGTGGCCTTGCAAGATGGAGAGAAATGGACATTATTTTCCAGATAACTTCTTGCCTCTTCAGCTAGTCCCACCCCCTATATGTGAATTTCCTTATTTCAGTCTTTCCTGACCAGCCCCACTTGCACTCCACTCATTCACACACTTTTACCGATAAGTACTTCTACACACTTTTTAAAAACTACCAGTATATACAAAGCATGCACTTGTAAATGATGTGAATTATATTCATTTGTGCATTCTTAAGTGTATATATATTCCTCCATATTCTAGGCAGAGAGGGCAGCAGTTCCCACAATAAGTGGTTTGCAAGCTCTTACATTTGCATTTTTTTTTTTTTGTAAACAACTTTGTCAGACTGCTTGGGCTGACATTTCCAATGCCAGGTATCTGTCTCAAGCTGAATTTGTGTTTCAGAATTTCAGCAAAAACTATTCAGCCATCTCAGAAAACCATGTTAGTGAAAAATAAGTTTTTCCCATGTTGAAATGTTCTTACAACTATTTTACTGAGAAGCTCTAGAACCTCTATGCTTTGGACCAGATCCTTGAAATTTAGCTGACGATCTCTTTACTTGGAGGACCAGATATGGCCTTAGAGAGAGGGATTGAGGGGAAAAAACTGAGCAGGAAGCTAACCTGGACACTAGGGTATGGTGCTGGTGGCAGCCAATAGGCTAGAGGCTCAGGCAGTGGAGAAAGGATGAAGGGAGAAAGCTAGCAAGTAGCAGAGACTAGGAAGGTGATGGATACCTAATGGATGAGGTAATGAGAAGCAGGTGTGCAGTGTAATTGTAGCTGTGTGGGTCCCAGGAGATTAGAGAGACAAGGTGGTGAGATAATATCTTACTGGGCCAACTTCTGTTGGAGAGAAAGACAAGCTATCGAAATTTGATTGGCTGGAGATTTCTGTTGGTGAGAAGGAAGCAGTCAGTGGAGGAAGCTTAAGAGATGGACTCCAGGAATGGGAGAAGGAAGAAGGAAACCAACTTGTAACAGGGTGTAGTAGTTCGGTTAATGCACCAAGGGACAGCTTGCCCAGAGGGAGTAGGAAGGGAGAAGAGGTGGCTAGAGGAAACAAATTAGTAGGAAATGGTGGGAGTGGAATGCAAACTTGATTGCAAGATACTTGGGTAATTGCTCCACAATGGCTAAAATGATCCAGAACTCTTAGAGCAACAGCAGCCTCTATATAGAGTTGTTCCTACTCAATAAGCACTAACACCAACAGGCTGCCAATATTCAAATCTGAATCAAACAGGATTTGGAAATCCATCCAATTCTTAGTCAAAAACCAGCTGTATGCCTGGAATATATTGAAGGGACGGACAGCTTCCAGAGGTAATAACTGCACGAAGTGACCAGTGTCATTTTAGGTCATACTGTATTATAAGTAAATTTTATTTTAAAATGCATAATTTAAAAGTAACAGCATGGGAAGTACATCATACTGAGATACCATATAAATTAGAGAGAGCAATGGGGAGCTCAGGTCTTCCAGCACAGCGTGTACGTGACCCATAACATACAGCAAGTTATTTTTATATCTGTTAGAAAGCCACTCACCCATTCCTTGAGAATTCTATTAAATAGATGGCTGAGGAAAGCCAAAACACAGTCAAAAGGCAGACAATGA
The DNA here is from genome assembly GCF_007399415.2 of Gopherus evgoodei. Lineage (NCBI taxonomy): Eukaryota > Metazoa > Chordata > Testudines > Testudinidae > Gopherus > Gopherus evgoodei. Next base: position 51,130,905 of record NC_044330.1, on the reverse strand, counting down.
ATACAGCTACTTTATAGATGGTGTGACAAAGTTCCTCCTCTACCTTGGTGGGTCCTGCGCTTATTGGCAGATTTGCTCACCTCAGTGATCTTCCCCTCTTGTGGAACCCATAGTCTGGGTCAGCTCCTCCTGTGTCTGATCAGGAGTTGGGAGGGGGGGTAGAACCTGGGCCCGCCCTCTACTCCGGGTTCCAGCCCAGGGCCCTGTGGATCGCAGCTGTCTATAGTGCCTCCTGGAACAGCTGCATGACAGCTACAACTCCCTGGGCTACTTCCCCATGGCCTCCTCCAAACACCTTTATCCTCACCACAGGACCTTCCTCCTGGTGTCTGATAATGTTTGTCCTCCTCAATCCTCCAGCAGTACACTCTCTCTCTCTCTCAGCTCCTTGGCCTCTTGCTCCCAGCTCCTCACACACACTCCTTCTCCTCTGGCTCCTCCCTCCCTGACTGGAGTGAGCTCCTTTTTAAACCCAGGTGCCTTGATTGGCTGCAGGTGTTCTAATTAAAGTAGCTATCTCCACTGCCTTCTAGAAAGATCTTAATTGACCCCAGGTGCCTTGATTAACCTGGAGCAACTGCCATTTGGTTACCAGGGATTTGTTAGCCTGGGGCTAACATACCTGTTTCTCAGTCCTTTACTGTAGCCATCTGGCCTTGCCCCATCACAATGGTAAATTAGTCTTCCACAAAGCTGTATGTAAAGAGATCTTCCATACAAATCATTTCTCCTAGTTCTGGAGGATAAGTCACTTCAGGCAAGGGTTAGTTAATAAGCTCCAGAGACAGGGCAAACACCACTGGAGGCAGGATGTCATCCCAGAGCTCTCTCCAATCTGGTGCCTGCATATTAACATTGGTTCCTGAGAGCTCCCTCCAGCACATCCCTGTTTTTACATTCTTCCTGCTCTTGCCACTTCTCTAATTTCTGTTGTATCTTCTCCTAAGTGCTTGTTGTTTTCTCTTCTCTAAATTGCTTCCAACCCTCTCTAGTATTTCCTTCTTGGCAAAATCAGTTACACAATAAAAGGAAATAAATCTGTATTACAAAGTGTAAACTCAGATAAAATTACTTAAAACACAATTCCTGAGCCTGCAGTCTATTCCTTTATACACTATTTTTCTTCTCGTGTCACAGATACAATACTGCAAAAGGACACAGTCAAAGTTTAATTCCTTTCTGTCTCTTTTTTAAAACCTACAGTAAATTGCTTATAAAAATTTAGAAGCTTAGGAGGCAGTTCTCTCATATCAGATGGTTTTCTCCATTTATGTAATATGCAATTGCTTCCTTATCTGTGACCAAGCGCAGCTGAAAGCAGTCACACAAAGCACCTAGTCTCCTGGGGCCCCTCCAGTGGCAGCAGGGCTTCAAGCACCTGCTGTGTAGTCTTCAGATGCCTGGAATCCTTCACAGACTGTTAAAAAAATTCTTTGAGCTTCTTAACATCCACAGGAGATTGAAGGAAGCCCCAAAAAGCCTCTTAGGTGGACCCCCCTAATGCAATTCTTAGGCAGTGAATGAGTAAGGTTCATCCCTTCCATAGGCTTTGCGGAGAGAAGAGGAAAGGGAAATGCTCCCTCAGCCCCCTTTGCTCCCCAGTCCAAAGATAGGACTGTTTTAAAAATGACGGAAATGCTGAGACAAAGAACTTTCAGGCAAAGTTAAAGCTGAGATTACACATCAGCAACTAAATGTTGAGCTTTTTACAAACACGGTAGGCAGAGGAGCTGTTGCTCTGCTGCTCCCAAGATATTAGAGAAATAAGGTGGGTGAGGTAATATTTTAATGGACCAACTTCTGTCTGAGCCACACAGAATTGCCTGTGATCAAAGCTCCATCCTCTTGGCCATGAACAGGAACACTTAAGAATGAAGTGACCCCTGCTCTCTCAAGGCTTTTGGAGCTGCCAGGTACCTCAGGAGAGAATGAGGGAAATTCAAACAAATGTAGGAAGGGACATCAGCTTCCTTCCTGCCTAGTCACCCCCACGCCTACCCTACAAACGTGACAGAAGTGTATCTGTCAGAATCCTGTGGAAGGAAGTTCCACAGCATTGGGATGGTCTCAAACACAGCTCTGCCCTTACCCCTCCCGTTTTGACAAGACTTTTAAAAAAAGTAAATCCTTTTGCCTGCATATCCCATGTAATCCATTTGTAGATGCCCATGTTTCTCAGCTAGCCCATGGCTCTGCCAGGGGCATTGCGGAACAGCTGCTGGAGGACTATTAGGGTAACCAGAGTTCACAAGTCAGTAGGTAAACCATGTTTCCACAACTTTTGGGAGGTGGTTTTACTGCATTGCACTAATAGGATGCTTATGGCAGTAGACAAATTTGAAAGCTGATATGCACAAATTGGTTGACACAAGCCTGACAGTCTATAGTCCTATGTTCACCCCTTTTACAAGACTATGTTAAATATTGTATCAAAGCATACTGTGTAAGATATCATCTGAACACTCATGATTTGCTGATCATTATTGTCCTGGTAAAATGTGTGGCAACACTGTATGTAAAGATAAGATTCCATTGTACGCTATTACCAAGACATGTAATAACATGTTCTGAAGGGCAGTCACAAACAAGTTCCCCAGAGACAAAAGACTAGCCAATGCCTCAGCCAGGAGTCAGTGAGATCAGTTGGACCACCACCTGATTAAGTGGCCACCTTCAGCGGGGGAGAGGGTGTGGGCAAAAAAAGTCTACATTTTGACAAAGAAGCATCTTAAGATTCCAAGTTACACAGACTTTGTCTCCTGAACATCAGCTGGAGATGAGTCTTGTACAAGAGAAAGGGTTATAAGAGGAGACGCCAGATGACTCAGATCATCCCTCTCTTGCTCTCTGCCCACGGCACCATCAACCCCTAAATAATAAAGGAAGCAGCAGTGGACTTGGGGGGAAATCCTGACTGAAAGAGGTTCAGCCAGTAAGACTGCTGGGACATGTGGTGAGAGACACCTTTGCTTTGTATTCATTTAGCTTGTTAAGTCAGGTGTTAGTTGTGTTTTACCTTTTATTTCCTTGTAACCAATTCTGATTTATATGCCTTATTACCTGCAGTACTTAAAATCTATCTTTCTGTAGTTAGTACATTTGTTTTGTTGTTTTATCTAAACCAGTGTGTTTGGACTGAAGTGTTTGGAAAACTCCATTTGGGATAACAAGACTTGTTCATATCATTTACTATTAATAAATGATAGACTTCATATGAGCTTGTGTTATGCAGGAGGGTGCTGGGCAGTACAAGATGCACATTTCTGGGGGAAAGTCTGAAGCTGGGAGTTTGCTGGTGTTGCTCGCAGTGTAATTCATGAGTGACTGGCTACAGCACTCATACACTATAGCTGGGAGCGATTTACATGCTGGAGACTCTGTGAGAGCAGACCAGGAGCGGTTGCTCTCACAGTGAAGCATGTAAAAGGCACCCCAGGTCGGGAAACTGAGGGGATGAAGCTGTCCATCAGTCCAGATTGTACCCTGGATAATGTCACAAAGATTACTTACATTGACCTAACTTTGTAGTGTAGACCAGGCCTAAGTAAGGATTTAGTAGACTAACTTAGGCTCCCATTTCTTAGGAATCTCAGCCCAAGGTTTTAAAAATATTTAAATTTTGGACCAAACTAATTAAGATCTAATAAGTAAAAAATTGTTTGGTTTACAACATATAATCTTTACATTACTACATCTTCTCTCAAGGATAAACATCATTTCAGTTAGTGTCCCATCACACCAGTCCCAGGAGCATTTTTTCATCTTTGTAGCCATAACTAATAATTAACCAGATTAACTTCTGTAACTACACTGAAGTCAACAATGTTACATCAGGGATGGATTTGGCTCTACATTCTGAATGTGGTATAACCAGGGTCTTATAAAAGGCAACAATTTAGTAAACACTTGTATGCCCACTACGTTTTCTCCTCCCCTGCTGCTCACCTGGAGAATTCTCTGCAAGATTGAGGGAAGGGCAATAAACGCAGCCATGTTGTTTAGCACTTGCATTGTCAAACTCTTCAGAGCTGAAATAATAAATATATAAAAAAGTCATGCACAACTGGTCGGAACTGGAGATTTGTAAAAACAATAATATGTTATATTAAGAGTTCACAAGGATGTTTATACTCCTTTGTTTTAAAAAACATGATTAACATTTACAATAAAAAATAGTTATAATGACCAGAGAATTATACAATAAAATTACAATTCTTTATATTTAAAAACAAATGTAATTTTCAGGTATGTTTTTGGGACTCACACACTACTATGATTTTCCCCCCAAACACACACACAAATTGTCTCACAGTATGGGACATTCCTGAATTTATTTATGTATTTATTTTTCTAATATGGTTATCTACTGCAATTTAAATCTCCCTAATGCCATCAAGTATAAACCTGCAAAACTTATTCACATGAATAGTCTTATTAATGTCAACATTTTCCACTGGTGGCCAACAATTCTGTTATATGTGTGCCCAACCTAAAAAAAGTCAGGGCCTGCAGGAGCTCAGCACCTCTGAACAAAATACAGGCCTCAGGTGATACTCTGGTTTATCACACAAAGTGCATCCTTTGTGAATGATGGCTCTGCGATGATTTTATAACTTCTTCTCAGTAACCATGCTCAGTTTGGTTTCCCTTCACATTACAAAAGACCCTCACCAAGAATAAGGAAGCTCTGGAGGCAGTGTGACAGGACATGGATGCCCTTATAGCTATATAGCAGTGATGCCTAAGGAAAAACATATGACAAAAAACTCAGGCAGTCACAATGCTTCAGGCTTGTTCCCTCTTTCTGGCAGCACAAAGGGAGGAGATGCCACCTGTAATTGCCATGGCATGGAAGAGTCTCCAGCAGCTCTCCTCCCCACGGCTCACATGGGGACTGGTGGGGCAGTGGCTGGTGTATGGTTCCATGGGGATCGACGTCAGACAACTTGTGCTAGAGCAGCCCCCAGGCTGCCGTAACCTGCGCCAGTGCTGAGGCAGAGAATCAAAGACCTGATTGTTTCCTGAGCTTCTTCTGTTTCTACTCTCCTGCACTGCCCTGGGGGCTGGGTGTGGAAAGGGAGCCATCCTGTACTGACTTTCACCAGGTGCAGGGCAGGCAGAATCAGCTCAGGTATATCTAGAGAGCAGGTACAGACCCACAGATCTTGCTGATGAAAATATCTGATTAAGAGTGCACAGCCATGTGCACACCCTGATGGGGAGCAGCCACAGGAACACTACTCAAAGAACTACTCTCTTCTCCCTGAACTGGAATTCAGCAGGTGGCCAGCGGGGGAGCTGCTGAGCTGCTGCAGAAGAGAAGGGACTGCTGCTGCTCAGAACGTTCATTCACATCAAAGCAGGTCCTAGAGCTGTAGGGGAAGCATATGGAGCAACTGGGCAGGTGGTACCAACTCCCCTACCACCCTCACAGTAATGGCCAGATTCAAACACTTCTGTTTAAGAATCATTGGGTGAGATTCAGGAAATATCTTTAATTCATAACAAAGAGTTGCCTTTAATAATTCAAAGCCAAAGGGCTACAATGTTCTCTGTGCCACGGGCTGGACATGCCCCCTTCAAGGTTGTGCCTTTCATAATCTATTTCAGCATACGTTCCAGGCCCCTGTTCACTGGATTCTCAGGGGCAACAGCTATACAACTCTTTGGGACTGGGATGGCCTTTTTATTATGTGCATACAGTTCTCAGTAGAATGGGTCCCAGCTTCCTGATTGGACATCTAGACACTATGGCAATATAATTATTAAACAACAACCCACTTTAGAATGGAATAAAACTGGTTATAATTCAGGATCCAAGTGTGAAAAGGGAGGGCAATAGTTCTTTCACACTTTTTCCTCTAAAAGGGTTGAATGTTTCCTTCCTTTTTAGCTGCATTAACCCAGAGAACCACCTTCAATTTCCAGAATTAATTTTAATAATGAGCTTGCTTAAATGGATAAGTTAGATTCAATGGCTCCCCTTTGCCAAAATATGATGGCACACCCTATCTTTGGCCACGGCTCTGATGACAGATGATCCTTGCTCTCCAGAGATCACTGTGTGGATTAAAAGCCCCAGGTTCTTAGTCTCAGTCAATACATGGTCACTCTTCAATGATGAACCAGCAAAACCCTATCCACTCATTGCACATAGAGATAGTGACCTACTGTTAGAGGAAACAGTCACTGGATTGCACTGGGACCACAGTATTTACTGCACCAATGGGTTGTGGAGACTGATGGGGAAAAGAAGGAGAAAATGAAGGCAAGGAAGAACTATCAGATGATCCCAGAGGTCCATGACTTTCCCAAAAGCCTCAGAGCAGAATTACCACAGTGAGCTGCTATTGTGCACACAGAGGCAAGAGACCGGAGCTGTGATGCAGTTAACAAACCTAACCAGGGATGCTGTGCAGGTGCTAGGAATTTTGACCCATGTGCTCCCTTTATAGTCATGGATGGTTGCTGTCAGCCCAGTGGTTTGTTCCAGACTAGTGGACTGAATGTGTATGAGGAAGATAGGTGGGAGGCAGTATGGTCTAGCAGGTGAGACCTGGACTAGCAGCCAGAAGACCTAGGTTCTAGTCTCAGTTTGGCCGCTAACCTAATCTGACGCTGGACAAATCACTTCTCCTCCCATCTTCGTCTGTTTAATCTATTTAGACTGTCAGCTCTTCAGGGCAGGGATTGTCTGTACAGCACGCAGCACTAAGGAACATCATGATGCTTCCATCATAGAAATAAGACAATAGCATGAGAAAATTCTTAAGTGTGGGAAGGCAACAATGTATTATCTACCTATGGAGAGGGGCTGGAGGCAGACAGAATAGGGTTAATTTTTAAGGCAACAAATGGAAATGTTTAATCTGATTTTTTATTCCTCTTCTGGCACTGGGAGAAGAAATACCTAAGATATCAACTGTTAACACACAAATGACAACCACCTAGTTACAAATAATGGGCATGCACTTTCTTGCTTGTGTTTCTGTGTCAGATTTGCTGTGTGTGCCATCTAACAGTTGCACAACCACGTTTTCTGTATAAATTCACTTCAATTTATCTGTAAAAAGGGAAATAAAAACAACCTAGGAAACTACAGACCAAGTTAGTTTAACTTCTGTGCCGGAGAAGATAATGGAGCAAGTAATTGTAGAAATCATCTGCAAACAGTTGGAAGGTGGTAAGGTGATAGGGAATAGCCAGCATGGATTTGTAAAGAACAAATCGTGTCAAACCAATCTGATAGCTTTCTTTGATAGGATAACGAGCCTTGTGGATAAGGGAGAAACGGTGGATGTGGTATACCTAGACTTTAGTAAGGCATTTGATACTGTCTCGCATGATATCCTTATTGATAAACTAGGCAAATACAATTTAGATGGGGCTACTATAAGGTGGGTGCATAACTGGCTGGATAACCGTACTCAGAAAGCAGTTATTAATGGCTCCCAATCCTGCTGGAAAGGTATAACAAGTGGAGTTCCGCAGGGGTCTGTTTTGGGACTGGCTCTATTCAATATCTTCATCAACAACTTAGATGTTGGCATAGAAAGTATGCTTATTAAGTTTGCGGACGATACCAAACTGGGAGGGATTGCAACTGCTTTGGATGGGAAGAAACTGTCTAGGAAGGAGTATGGCAGAAAGAGATCTAGGGGTCATAGTGGACCACAAGCTAAATATGAGTCAACAGTGTGATACTGTTGCAAAGAAAGCAAACGTGATTCTGGGATGCATTAACTGGTGTGTTGTAAACAAGACACGAGAAGTCATTCTTCCGCTCTACTCTGCGCTGGTTAGGCCTCAGCTGGAGTATTGTGTCCAGTCCTGGGCACCGCATTTCAAGAAAGATGTGGAGAAACTGGAGAGGATCCAGAGAAGAGCAACAAAAATGATTAAAGATCTTGAGAACATGACCTATGAAGGAAGGCTGAAAGAATTGGGTTTATTTAGTTGGGAAAAGAGAAGACTGAGAGGGGACATGACAGCAGTTTTCAGGTATCTAAAAGGGTGTCATCAGGAGGAGGGAGAAAACTTGTTCACCTTAGCCTCTAATGATAGAACAAGAAGCAATGGGCTTAAACTGCAGCAAGGGAGATTTAGGCTGGACATTAGGAAAAAGTCCCTAATTGTCAGGGTAGTTAAACACTGGAATAAATTGCCTAGGGAGGTTGTGGAATCTCCCTCTCTGGAGATATTTAAGAGTAGGTTAGATAAATGTCTATCAGGGATGGTCTAGATAGTATTTGGTCCTGCCACGAGGGCAGGGGACTGGACTCGATGACCTCTCGAGGTTCCTTCTAGTCCCAGAGACTATGAATCTATAAGTACCTACAGGAACTCCTAGTGCATGCACATCACTTGCATGCATACAGAATAACTATGCTGGATCAGTATCCAGAGAATGAATCCAAAAGACCCCAAATCTACCCTCTAATGGAAAGCCTAAGAAACATACAGGCCTTGAAACAAAACAGACCTATATTGGTCCAAGGAAAAGAGTTCCAGAGTCATTTAAAGCAACAGGTTCTTAACTGAGATGCCTCAGCTAATTGCAACTGCCACTGAGCCACATGAGGAGCCAAGTAGTCTAAGTAGCCAGGACCAGATGATTTAGGACTTTACAGGCCAAACAAAATAACTTACATTGTACTTGAAAGGCAACAGGAACCAGTGCAGATACTGCAAGACAGGTGTTGTGTGTTCCAGGTAAAAAGTGCTACTTCACAGCTGGAAGAGAGTATTAGCACTTTTCACACGGGTGCACACCCTAGCTTTGTTTCAGAGATGTACACAAGTTCAGTCACAATGCTTACTTCCTCATTTCTGGTCAGGAGAAAAGGAGAAAAAAAACTGAGGTCACATTTTCAGTGGTATCTGGCGCCACAAGGTGCCGACAAACTTACGTTCAGAATACTGACACAACACTGTTGAACTGGATAGCTTCTGTGGCGACATCACAGCCTCCAGGAGAGGAAACCAGAGTGCCTAGAATAATTAAGTGCACAATAAATCCTACAACTCTGGCAAAAATAAGTGATTACTAGCACTATCAAGCAATTAAAAAAAGGAATAGTGATTAATGGCACTGTTAAACAACAATACAATACCACTTATTTTATATATTTTTGGACGTTTACCACATTTTCAAAAATATTAATTTCAATTACAATACAGAATACAAAATGTTCAGAGTTCACTTTATATTTCTGATTACAAAAGTTTGCACTGTAAAAAAACAAAAAAAATATATTTTTCAATTAACCTCAAACAAGTATTGTAGTGCAATCTCTATCATGAAAGTTGAACTTACAAATGTAGAATTACGTACAAAAAACTGCATTCAAAAATAAAACAATGTAAATCTTGAGAGCCTTTACGTCAACTCAGTCCTACTTCTTGGTTAGCCAATTACTCAGACAAATAAGACTGGTTACAATTTACAGGAGATAATGCTGCCTGCTTCTTGCTTACAATGTCATCTGAAAGTGAGAACAGGCATTTGCATGGCACTGTTGTAGACAGCGTTGCAAGATATTTATGTGCTAGGTGCGCTAAAAAATCATATGTCCCTTCATGCTTCAACCAACATTCCAGAAGACATGCTTCCATGCTGATGATGGCTTCTGCCTGATAATGATCCAAAGCAGAGCAGACACATGTTCATTTTCATCATCTGAATCAGAGGCTGTCAGCAGAAGGTTCATTTTCTTTTTTGGTGGTTTGGGTTCTCTAATTTCTGCATCAGTGTGTTGCTCTTTTAAGACTTCTAAAAGTATGCTCCACACCTTCTCCCTCTCAGATTTTGGATGGAACTTCAGATTCTTAAACCTTGGGTCGAGTGCTGTAGCTATTTTTACAAATCTCAAATTGGTACCTTCTTTGCATTTTGTCAAATCTGCTGTGAAAGTGTTCTTAAAATGAATATGTGCTGGGTTATCATCCGAGACTGCTATAGCATGAAATATATGCAGAATGTGGGTAAAACAGAGCAGGAGACATACAGTTCTCTGCCCCTGAATCCTCTGGGCAGCCCTGGCTTGTGATCCACTATGACCTCCAGATCCCTTTCTGCAGTACTTCTTCCTAGGCAGTCACTTCCCATTTTGCATGTGTGAAATTGATTGTTCCTTCCTAAGCGGAGTACTTTGCATTTGTCCTTATTGAATTTCATCCTCTTTACTTCAGATCACTGCTCAAGTTTGTTCAAATCATTTTGAATTTTAATCCTATCCTCCAAAGCACTTGCAACCTGTCCCAGCTTGGTATTGTCCACAAACTTTCTAAGTGTACTCTCTATGCCATTATTTAAATCACTGAAGATATTAAACAGAACCGGACCCAGAACCGATCCTTGCGGGACCCCATTCATTATGCCCTTCCAGAATGAGCGTGAAACACTGATTACTCTCTGGGAACGATTTTCCAACCAGTTATGCACCCACTTAGGTTGTATTTCCCTAGTTTGTTCATGAGAAGGTCATGCAAGACAGTATCAAAAGCCTTACTAAAGTCAAGATATATCACATCTACTGCTTTCCCCCCATCCACATGGCTTTTTACCCTATCAAAGAAACCTATCAGATTGGCTTGACATGATTTGTTCTTGGAAAATCCATGCTGACTGTTATTTATCATCTTATTTTCTTCTAGATGTTTGCAAATTGATTAATTATTTGCTCCATTATCTTTCTGGGTACAGACGTTAAACTGACTGGCTTGTAATTCCCTGCTTTGTCCTTATTTCCCTTTTTATAGATTGGCACTGTATTTGCCCTTTTCCAGTCTTCTGGATTGTCTCTCGTCTTCCATGACTTTTCAAAGATAAAATTGCGAATGGCTCAGATATCCCCTCAGTCAGCTCCTTGAGTATTCTAGGATGCATTTCATCAGGCCCTTGAGATTTGAAGACATCTAACTTATCTAAGTAATTTTTGAATTGTTCTTTCCCTATTTTAGACTCCAATCCTACCTCATTTTCACTGGCATTCACTATGATAAACTTCTAATCGCCACCCATCTTCTTGGTGAAAACCGACACAAAGAAATCATTAAGCACTTCTGCCATTTCCACATTTTCTGTTATTGTCTTTCCCTCACCGCCACAGAGCCTACTCTGTCCTGGGTCTTCCTTTTGCTTTAATGCATTTGTAGAATGTTTTCTTGTTTCCTTTTATGTCCCTAGCTAGTTTGATCTCGTTTTGTGCCTTGGCTTTTTTAATTTTGTCCCTACACACTTGTGTTATGTTTACACTCATCCTCTGTAATTTGACTGAGTTTCCACTTTTTGTAGGATTCTTTTTTGAGTTTTAGATCACTGAAGATTTCCTGGTTAAGCCAGGGTGATCTCTTGCAATACTTTCCATCTTTCCTACGCAGTGGGATAGTTTGCTCTTGAGCCCTTAATAATGTCTCTTTGAAAAACTACCTACTGTCTTGAATTGTATTTCCCCTTAGACTTGCTCCCCATGGGATTTTACCTACCAACTCCCTGAGTTGCTTGAAATCCATTGTCTTTATTGTGCTTCTCTCTCTCCTACCAATTCCTTAGAATCATGAACTCTACCATTTCATGATCACTTTCACCCAAGTTGCCTTCCACTTTCAAATTCTCAACCAGTTCCTCCCTATTTGTCAAAATAAAATCTAGAACAGCCTCTCCCCTAGTAGCTTTCTCCACCTTCTGAAATAACAAATTGTCTCCAATACATTCCAAGAACTTGTTGGATAATCTGTGCCCTGTTGTATTATTTTCCCAACAGATGTCTGGGTAGTTGAAGTCCCCCATCACCACTAAGTCCTGTGCTTTGGGTGATTTTGTTAGCTGTTTTAAAAAAGCCTCATCCACTTCTTCTTCCTGGCTTGGTGGTCTGTAGTAAACCCCTACCATGACATCACCCTTGTTTTTTATCTCTTTTATCCTTACCCAGACACTTTCAACAAGTCTGTCTCTTACTTCTAGCTCAACCCCAGTCCCCGTGTATACATTTTTAATATATAAGGCAACACCATCTCCCTGTGGCAGCAGTTTCTGAGCAATAGAGCCCTTTGGTTCTTGAATATTATAGTGCCTGAGGTCACTCAATATATTTGCCCTTTTTAGGCTTGTTCTATTCACCCCTAATCACTTCCTAAGAGCAGCAGCAAAGGGGTATTGCTGCCTGAGGGGGGACAAAATTTACTGAGGCTTCATCTCAGGTTTCAGAGCCAGACAGCTCACCTTCCTCAGTGGAGGAGGAGGAAGAGGGGTCTGAGGACCTTTATTGCCTGTATTTTTTGAAACTTTTTCTTTCCCCTTTTAGCCTTTTTGAGTTTTTAAACTTGTTCTATACACTATAGGAGCCTTGATGCTCTGTTGCAGCTTTAGTGAACCCTCTTATGACTAGCCTTGCTTCGGATCTGGAGTCGTCTCGACAAGTCTCTCTCAGAATGCTCTCCATTGGCTCCCATTCAAGGGGAAGGGGGGAACTCATTGTCAGAGCCCTCCTGGTTGGCTTGGGAGGAAAGGGGTCAGAGAGAAGCCCTGCCTCTTTTCCCAGGGTGCACAGGACCCACTTTAAGACTTGGAGGGGGACGACTTGTGGCCACACAAGCCTGTTCTGCAGGGGTCCCTAGGACTTTCCCCGAGTTGAGTGGTCAGGGTTCTCCACCCTTTTGGAGCCTCTCCCTGCTCTATACTGGAGTTCTCAGTCCATATTCCCCCCGTTGGAATCACAGCAGCTCTGGTAGGTAGTGGACTCCACCTGCTTGTCAGACTCATAGCAGAAGGCTCAGGAAGGGTTAAAACCCCGAAGGGTTAACCAACCCAGGGAGGAGGAGGAATGCTGAGGAGGGAGAACACTGCTCCCTGTGCCCAAAAAACTGGGCAGAAAAGTTAAAATAGGAAGAGGAAGGGCAGGAGAAAAAAAGCCTCCACTCTCTGGCAGCAAGCAGGAGTGGTCAGACTATGTGGCGCCAAAACACTGATCCACCGCTGTGAACTGCAGAGAGGAGAGCAGCCCACATATCCAGAACTGTGGGAGATATTGGGCTGGAGAAAGGCAGGAAGTGCTGTAGTGACACATACATTCTAGATTCCTGGTTCAGAAACCAATTAATCACTTAAACGTTATTTGCTGATTATCACAGCAAGACTTTTAAAAGCACAGACTTCTTTTAATTCCTGTGTTATGTAGAGGGAAGTGAAGAACCTAAGAAGCCCCCTTATATCAGGCCTTACCATTACTCCAATTGTTACCCTGAAGTATGCTCCACAGCAAAGATGACTATTTGTCAGGACCTAGCCTTTTCCACTTTCTCAAAGGGTGTGTTCTCAGCAGAATATTATATTCTGTTTCACCACAGATACTCTCCTGCGTACATGGAAAATCATCAGGCTCCAGGGATATGTCTCTGAAGATCTCACAAACACCACTCTCTGATCACAGAACCCCTCAGAGCAACAGCCCCGCTTCCTTGTAGGAGGTAAGCCAAAGGCATTTTGAGTTCCAGTTTCTGGCTAACTCGCAGTATACACAATGGCCCAGCTTTGCAGAACCATGCTTCCACCTATATGTAAGTTGAGAACTGTGCATATAGGTCCCACAAAGCATGCCCAAATCCTGACTTGTAGGTGTGCACTGGACATTGAGCATGGACAAATCAGGCACATGCAAAAGTTGGTGCATAGATGTGAAGCAAATCTGTATAATGATAGGAATCTACCAAATCACAGGTGTGCAGGTCCAACTGAACAAAAGACTAACTTAATGGATACTGAAAATGGAACTCTTCCTTCCACATTTGCATAGTACTACAAGCCCTAGTAATAGTGCCTTTTATCCCCTTACCTCTCGCTGCTGCTGGTTTAAACTATGTGAATTCCTCTGGCAAAGTGCAATTGTTTTCACTAAGGTATCTTCAATATCCTTTAATAAGTCGAGTCCTGTTGATTCTAGGTTAATGAAAAACAAAGATTATACCATTGTTCAGACAGTTTACCATGCCATTACTGCTAAATCATTCCAAAATAAAAACCATGCTGCTCACCTAATAATCTCTTCCTTGTATCACAAACAACTGTTATGAAGACAGGCTCTGACCCTTTTTCGTGGATTCAGCTCTATAGCAGAATAAACTGTGGTATGCAAAATGCTTTATGCAACCATATTAGTAACATCTGAGTTTTGGCTTAGATGTGCCTTGACACTGATTAAAAATGTCATGTTTTAATTTGCTGCTATTGAGTCCTGGAGCTCATGAACAGACAGCATAGTAGGAACCACACTATGTTTCCTGCCAATGTAGCAGAGTTGCTTCCTTTGGGTTATTTGCCTAGTTTTCGGTAATGATAAAAACTGATACAAAGTGCTGTGAGGCTGTAATATTTGTTTGCTGCAGAAGCAACAGGTAAATTTCTTAATTTCAGTACTGCACGTTTCCTGACGAAGAGCATGCTCACAGTGAGGTACACAGAGTAGTAGGTTTCAAAAAAACAGGAACTGCTACATCAGACCACTGATCAATCCAGTCTAGTTGTGTCTTACTTCCAAGAGTGGCCAATACCAATTACTTCAGGAAGAAAAAAAGTTAAAAACCTCACCCTAGACAATCATCATATAACTTGTTCAAAAGGGAAGAGAAAGTTAAAGTTACTCACCTTGCAGTAACTGAGGTTCTTCAAGATGTGTGTCCCTGTGGGTGCTCCACTCCAGGTGCATCCCGGCACCGCTGATCAGAGATCTTCAGTAGCAGTGCATGGTCGAGGCATACGTGCTCAGCTGCTGTCTCGCAGCATCATTAGGGTCTGCCTGAGTGCACGCATCCCGCACCCCCCTCAGTTTCTTCTCTACCGTAGAGTTGTCTGATTAGTACTCCAAAGTAGAGGGGAGGAGGGTGGGTAGTAGAGCACCCACAGGGACACATATCTCGAAGAAAAGACGGTTACTCACCTTTGTAACTGTTGTTCTTCGAGATGTGTTGCTCATATCCATTCCAGGTAGGTGTACGCGCCACGCGTGCAGGTCTGCCGGAAACTTTTTACCCTAGCAACTCCAGTGGGCCGGCAGGTCGCCCCCTAGAGTGGCGCCACTATGGCACTAGATATATACCCCTGCCGGCCCGCCCGCTCCTCAGTTCCTTCTTGCCGGCTACTCCGACAGTGGGGAAGGAGGGCGGGTGTGGAATGGATATGAGCAACACATCTCGAAGAACAACAGTTACAAAGGTGAGTAACCGTCTTTTCTTCTTCGAGTGATTGCTCATATCCATTCCAGGTAGGTGATTCCCAAGCCTTACCTAGGCGGTGGGGTCGGAGTGAGAAGTCGCGGCCTGGAGCACTGCCAAACCAAAGGCCGCATCATCTCTTGACTGCTGGACCAGGGCGTAATGGGAAGCGAATGTATGGACCGATGACCAGGTCGCCGCCCTACAGATCTCTTGTATTGGCATGCGGGCGAGGAAAGCCAGCGATGATGCCTGTGCTCTGGTGGAGTGAGCAGTCACACGGCCCGTCGGAACTTGGGCCAGGTTGTAGCAGGTCCTGATGCAGGAGGTAACCCACGAAGATAACCTTTGGGAGGAAATCGGCAGCCCCTTGACCCGGTCCGCTACTGCCACAAATAACTGAGGGGACTTGCGGAAGGGTTTGGTCCTGTCCACATAAAATGCTAGTGCCCGGACATCTAGCGAGTGGAGCTGCTGCTCCCTGCGGGACGAATGGGGCTTGGGGAAGAAGACTGGGAGGAAAATCTCTTGGTTCACATGGAAAGCAGAGACCACCTTGGGAAGAAAGGGAGGGTGAGGCCTCAGCTGTACCTTGTCTCTATGGAAGACGGTATACGATGGGTCCACCGTGAGGGCCCTCAGCTCTGACACTCGTCTAGCTGAGGTAATGGCCACAAGGAAGGCGGTCTTCCACGAGAGGTAGAGCAGGGAGCAAGTAGCTAATGGCTCGAATGGAGGGCCCATGAGCCAAGTCAGGACCAGGTTGAGGTCCCATGAAGAGGCCGGAGGGCGAATTTGTGGATAAAGCCGCTCCAGCCCCTTCAGGAATCTCGCCACCATAGGGTGAGAGAAGACAGAACATCCGTCCACTCCAGGATGAAACGCGGAGATGGCGGCTAGGTGGACTCAGAGGGACGACAATGCCAGACCCTGGGTCTTAAGGGACCAGATGTAGTCCAAAAGAGTGGTGACGGGAGTCTCCATAGGGCGAAGAGCTTTCTCTGAACACCAGCAGGAGAAACGCTTCTACTTAGCTGTGTAAGTCGCTCTGGTGGCAGGCTTTCTGCTGCCCATGAGAACCTCGCGAACCGGGGTGGAACATCGCAACTCAGAGTCTGTCAACCATGCAGGAGCCATGCCGTCAGGTGAAGAGACGGAAGGTCCGGGTGACAGAGCCTGCCGTGGTCCTGAGTGATCAGGTCCCGATGAAGGGGCAGGGCAACTGGGTTGGCTACTGAGAGGTCCAGCAACATGGGGTACCAGTGTTGTCTGGCCCATGCTGGAGCTATGAGAATCACCCGGGCTCTGTCTCTGCGCACCTTGATGAGAACTCTGTGAATCAGCGGGATGGGCGGGAAAGCATAACACAGGTGGGCTGTCCACGGGATCAGGAATGCATCCGCTAGAGACCCTGGCTCCCGACCCTGGAAGGAGCAGAATGTTCGACATTTCCTGTTCACCCTGGACGCGAAGAGGTCCATCCGGGGACAACCCCACCTCTGGAAGAGTGAGAGGGCGACGTCCGGACGGAGGGACCACTCATGCGAATGGAAGGATCTGCTCAGCCGATCCGCTAGGGTGTTCCACACTCCCGGGAGATAGGAGGCGGACAGGTGAATCGAATGGGCTATGCAAAACTCCCAGAGACGTATTGCCTCGAGACAGAGTGGAGAGGACCTGGTGCCGCCCTGCTTGTTGATGTAAAACATGGTAGTTGTGTTGTCGGTGAAGACCGCGACACAACGACCTTGAAGGAGATGGACAAACGCTTAACAAGCAAGGCGGACCGCCCTCAACTCTCGTACGTTGATATGGAGGTTGATCTCTTGTGGTGTCCACAAGCCCTGAGTTCTCTGGGTGCCGCAGTGAGCCCCCCATCCCAGATCGGAGGCGTCCGTGGTCAGGGATGCCGAAGGTTGGGGCGGATGGAACGGGAGCCCCGCACAGACTACCGATTGGTCCAGCCACCAGCGAAGAGAGTCCAGCACCCTCTGAGGGACAGTAACGACCGTGTCCAACGACTGTCTGGCCGGCCGATACTGCGCAATGAGCCATGATTGAAGAGGTCTCATGCGGAGTCGGGCATATGCTGTTACAAACGTGCAGGCTGCCATGTGGCCTAGGAGGGCCAGGCACGTTCGTAGAGAGGTCAGCGGGGCCGCTCGCAAACGTAGAATGATGTCCGACAACGACTGGAACCTGGGCAAGGGTAACAAGGCCCTGGCCAGGGTAGAATCTAGAATGGCCCCGATAAACTCTATCCGCTGCGTGGGGAGTAGAGTAGACTTGTCCACATTGATTACGAGGCCCAAGGTCGCAAAGAGGGTGCTGATCCTGTCGACATGGTCGCGGACCTGCAGCTCCGACGTGCCTCGGATCAGCCAGTCGTCCAAGTAGGGGAAGACGTGGATGCGGCAACGTTGAAGGTGTGCGACGACGACTGCCATGCATTTTGTAAACACTCTCGGGGCCGTAGAGAGGCCAAACGGAAGGACCGCAAATTGGTAATGTTGGCGGTCAGCCACGAAGCGGAGGAAACGCCTGTGTTGGGGGGGCAATCGAGATGTGAAAGTAGGCGTCATGCATATTGAGGGCGGGGTACCAGTCTCCAGGATCCAGGGAAGGGATGATGGTTCCAAGGGATACCATGCAGAACTTCAACTTCACGATATACTTGTTGAGTTCCCGAAGGTCGAGAATGGGCCTGAGGCCGCCCTTGGATTTGGGGATTAGAAAGTAACGGGAATAAAACCCCTTGCCCTTCTCGTTTTCTGGAACCACCTCTATGGCTAACTTGGCAAGGAGCGCGTGCACCTCCTGACGGAGGAATTGCTCGTGAGAGGGGTCCCTGAAGAGGGACGGGGAAGGTGGGTGGGAGGGTGGGGGCGAAGAAAACTGCAGGCGATAACCGGCCTGCACCGTACGCAAGACCCAACGGTCCGACGTTATTTGGGTCCACGCCGGGAGGAAAAAGGAAAGGCGGTTGGAAAACTGCGGGGAAGGATCCGGAGGGGAAACTGGTACTGCGCCCCCGGGCGCACCTTCAAAATGAAGGCTTAGGTCCTGGAGGGGCCTTGGTGGAGCCTTGGTTCTGCCCCGTTTGTCCACCAGACTGCTTGCGGCGGTTGTTCCTGTCTCGGCGCCTCGAAAGGTCCTGCCGTGGGCGGAACTGAGAGTATGGCTGCCGCTGCTGCTGCTGGTTTTGCTGCCTGAACGGCCTACGTTGTGTCGCCGGCGTATGCATGCCCAGCGACCTTATTATGACCCTGTTATCTTTAAGATCCTTCAATCTAGGGTCTGTTTTATCCGAAAACAGGCCCTGGCCTTCGAAGGGGAGGTCCTGGATTGTGTGCTGGAGCTCCGGCGGAAGGCCAGAGACCTGCAGCCAAGAAATCCGGCGCATCGTGAGCCCCGAAGCTAGGGTCCGAGCGGCTGAGTCGGCAGCATCAAGGGAGGCCTGTAGCGATGTTCTTGCTACTTTCTTGCCCTCGTCCAGGATGGTAGAAAATTCCTGGCGTGCATCCTGGGGCAAGAGCTCCACAAACTTCCCTGCCGCTACCCAGGAATTGAAGGAGTAGTGGCTGAGGAGGACCTGTTGGTTTGAGACCCGGAGCTGCAGCGCCCCCGCCGAATAGACTTTGCGGCCCAGGAGGTCCATCCGCCTCGCTTCCTTCGACTTGGGCGCTGGGGCCTCTTGCCCGTGGCGCTCCCTATCGTTCACTGACTGGACCACCAACAAGCAGGGGGTCAGGTGAACATAAGTATTCATAGCCCTTTGAGGGGGCCATGTACTTTCGCTCCACCCCTCGAGCCGTCGGAGGGATGGAGGCCGGTGACTGCCAGATGTTAGTGGCATTAGTCTGGATCGTCTTTATGAAGGGCAGGGCCACCCTGGTGGGCGCATCGGATGAAAGGATGCTCACCACTGGGTCCTCAATTTCCGACACCTCCTCCGCCTGCAAGTTCAGGTTCTGTGCCACTCGG
This sequence comes from Gopherus evgoodei, assembly GCF_007399415.2. Classification (NCBI taxonomy): domain Eukaryota; kingdom Metazoa; phylum Chordata; order Testudines; family Testudinidae; genus Gopherus; species Gopherus evgoodei. The sequence continues at coordinate 51,111,714 of NC_044330.1, read as the reverse complement.
CGGAGGAGGTCCTGGTGTGCCCTCAAATCCAGTGTGTGTGTGGGGGGGGGGGGGCTGGAGGACGAGGTGCCTGCCACTGCCTCATCCGGAGACGAGGATGAGGAGACCCCCGGCAACAAGGTGTCCACGGGGGGATCCGTGAGGGGCTGCACCTCCGTTTCCGGAGGGAGCTCTGAATCCCGGTGAGTACCGTCCGTTTCCGTGGAGTGAGGGGGTCTAGACGCCATCGCCTCCGGTGGTCTGCACTCCGCCACAGGGCGGGGGGTAATGTGTTGCGGACCCTGGGCCTGAGAGTATGCCCATGGGGTCCAAAACCCCCACTGTGGAGGCCCTCGTTCTTGTGGCGGAGGGTCTTGGAACAGGGCCGCGTGCCTGTCCTGTGCCATGGCATAGACACTGCCAGTGTTGGAGGAAACCGATGGCTCTCTAGAAGGCCAAGGGGGCGCTGAGCTTGGTTGATATGCAGCTCTATGCGCCGTGACTGACGCTCCCCTCGGTGCCGTGACCCACATCGGTACCGGGATCGGGACCGGGAACGGCGTGATGATCTCTGCCGAGATCCCGACCGGGAGCGGGAACGATGTCGGTGCCGGGAGCGGGACCGCGACCTTCTGTGAACGCGGTGCCGGGCCGGCAGCGGAGACCGGGACCTACCACCAGCGCGGTGTCGGGAGGTCGACCGGGTTCGGGACCTGCCACCGGTTCGGTGCCGGGAGGTCGACCGCAGGGCCGAACGCCGAGGCGAATGGCTCCTGGAGTCTCTGTGCCGGTGGTGATATGAGCCCGACCGGGACCGTGCGGATGGTGATCGGTGCTGCGAGTACGACCGGTAACGTCTGGGCGACCGGTGCCAGGACTCCGAGCGGCGCCCCGAGCGTGAGCGTTCGCGCCTCCGGGGTGATCGGTGCCTGGACTCGGGAGACAGCGCTCTAAGCATCGGCTTACCCCTGGAAGTTATGCGTCCCGGGGGTGCCGGCTGAGGCTGAGATGGCTCCGTTAGTACAATTAAGTCCCGAGCCGAGGTGAAGGTCTCCGGCGTCGATGGGACCCTTGGCTCGACCCCTGATCTTACGGGGGAGCTAGGTGGAGCTGGACTTGACGGACCTTCTGGGCCCGGAGTCGACAGCAGTCCTGCAGGCGGTGCCGCGGCAAAGGTAGGTGCTGGGCGGTCCGCTCGGGCCTGCCTTGATGGTGTCGCAGACGCCGAGGGACGTAGATCTGCTCCCGGTGCCGGAGATGGTCGGTGCCGGGGAGTCTTGCCGGTGCCGGCGCGGTCCGGTGCCGGAGTAGAACTGGCTGACTGCGCCGCCGGTGCCGGAGACAGGGCCGCTTCCATGAGGAGAGCGCGAAGTCTTTGGTCTCTCTCCTTTTTAGTGCGAGGCTTAAAAGCCTTGCAAATGCGGCACTTGTCGCTAATGTGCGATTCCCCAAGGCACTTAAGGCACGCGCCGTGGGGATCGCTCGTAGGCATCGGCTTCTTGCACGCCGAGCACTGCTTGAAGCCCGGCGAGCCAGGCATGACCCCGGCGCCGGGTGCCGGGGAGGGCAACGGCCCACCCGCAGGCAACGTTCGATAACTATTTACAGGATTCTAACTAACTATTATACTAAAAGGCTATCTACTACTTAACTAAGAACTATCTACAATCAAACGACGAAGACGAACAGGAGAGCTAGGGACGTGGAGGTCAGCAAGCCGCACTCTACAGTTCCAGCAACCGACACGGCGGTAAGAAGGAACTGAGGAGCGGGCGGGCCGGCAGGGGTATATATCTAGTGCCATAGTGGCGCCACTCTAGGGGGCGACCTGCCGGCCCACTGGAGTTGCTAGGGTAAAAAGTTTCCGGCAGACGTGCACACGCGGCGCGTACACCTACCTGGAATGGATATGAGCAATCACTCGAAGAACCACCTCAGTTACTGCAAGGTGAGTAACTTTCTTTTCTTCAAATGCTGTCCCTGTGGTTGCTCCACTCCAGGTAAATGTGAAGCAGTACCCACTACTGTTGGTGGGATTTTGGAGTTGCATAAGAAATAACAGTAGGCAGTACTGTATGGCTGATTATGGTGTCAGCTGTGGTATCCTGTGTGATAGCATAACGTTTGGCAAATGTGTGGTCAGATGTCCACATGGCCGCCTTGCATATGTCTGTAATAGGTACGTTGTGGAGGAAGGCAAAGGATATTGACATTGCTCTAGTAGAATGAGTTCTAACACACTCTGGTGGTCGAACATTCTGGGTATGATAGCAGGATCTGATGCAGTTCAAAATCCACTTAGAGAGTCTTTGCTTAGAGATAGCATCATCCTTTGATCTCTCAGTAGTAGAAACAAATAGCCTAGGGGATTTACGAAATGGTTTAGTTCTGTCAAGATAGCATGCAAGAGCCTGTTGGACGTCAAGGGTATGTAACGCAGCTTCCTCTGGAGTCGTATGAGGCTTGGGATGGAATACAGGTAAGTGTATTGGCAGGTTAAGGTGGAAGGTAGACACCACCTTAGGGAGGAATTTGGGGTGGGTTCACATAGTAACCTTGTCTTTAGAGAAAATGGTGTAGGGAGGGTACCATCAGGGCGCTTATTTCACCAACCCTTCCTGCTGACGTTATGGCAGCCAAGAAAGCCACTTTCATGGACATGTGGAGCAGGGATGAAGTAGCTAGGGGCTTGAAAGGGGGTTCATAAGAGTGCAGAGAACTAGGTTGAGACTCCAGGAGGCTACTGGTGAATGAATCTCAGGGTAGAGATTTTGCAGGCCTGTGAGGAAGTGTTTCTTGATGAAGCGGGCAAAAAGTGAATAGCTGTCCAGAGTGTCATGGAAGGTGGTAAGGGCCGCGAGTTGTACTCCTGATAGAACTGAGCAAAAGCCCATCCTGTTTCAGTCTGAAAAGATAGTCTAAGGTGTCAGGGAAGGTTGCAGTCTGGGTGTATCAGGCATTTGTGGAAGCACCAGATGGAGAAGCGTTTCCATTTCTGCAGGTAAGTCTTACGAGTGGAGTCCCTTCTACTGTGCAGGAGGATGTGTTGGATCTGTTCCGAGCAGGCTAATTCATGGGATTGAAAGAGCCACATCGTCAGATGGCGTTTGTGGAGCTGCAGATGAAGCCAACCACAATTCTGGGAGAGGAGAACTGGTCTGTCAGGGAGAGCCCAGGGAGGACGGATAGACATGCATAGCAGGTAAGGATACTATGGCTGCCTGGGCAAAGCTGGGGCAATAAAGTATGACCCAAGCCTTGTTCTCTGTGATCGTGCATAGAATCCTATGTCTCAGTGGAATCAGTGGAAAAGCGTACATGAGGGAGTTGTTCCAAAGAATGAGGAACACATCCCCTCGAGATGTGTTTCCGAGTCCCGCTCTGGAGCAAAATAGATGGTATTTACAGTTTTGAGTAGTGGCAAACAGGTCTATCGACAAAGTGCCCCAGTGGGAGAAGAGCTGTCGGAGTATCGTGGGATTTAATTCCCATTCGTGTTCCTTGGAGAAATGTCTGCTGAGCATGTCAGTGGTAGTGTTGTTGAATAGTTGAATGGTTTCGGTGCATAGTCAGATTGTGCTCCTTCCTGCCTGACGGCTCTGAGCTCAAGAAGATTGATGTGCAGATGCATCTCTGATAAGGACCAGTGGCCCTATGCCTTGTGCTCGCCTAGATGTGCTCCCCAATCTATCTGGGAAGCGTTCGTGGACAGCAGGAGTACTGGGGAGTGTGGATGGAAGGGAACACCCATGCATAGGTTCTCTGGTTTTGTCCACCAATGTAGGGAAGCCAATATGTTCGATGGTGGAATCGGTGTTACACAGAAACTGTGTCTGTTTGGTTTGTGGTTGGAGTTGAACCAAACCTGCAGACATCTCATGTGCAGCCTGGCATATTTGGCCAGGAAGGTGGTGGCTGCTATGTGACCAAGAAGCTGAAGGCAGGTCCATGCCTGTATTCTAGGGCGAACAGAGATCATGCGTATGAGATGCGCAATAGTGAGAAATCACAGGAAGTGTGTGTGCGCTAGATGAATGGATATATGGATATAGGCATCTTGTAGACTGATGGCTGTGAACCAGTCCCCTCGTTCCAGCATGGGTATTATTGTGCCCAATGTGACCATCTTGAATTTTTTACACATACAAAGTTCTTCAGTCGTTGTAGATCTAATATAGGTCTCCACCCCCTGCCTTTCTTTTGGGAGTAGAACTAGTAGGAGTAGAATCCTTTTCCCTGATGTTGCATTGGTACATTTTCAACTGCACCTAGGTGGAGAAGATATGAGCACCTTCTCTGCGTGGAGGTGGCTTGAGAGGGGTCCCTGAAGAGGGACGGGGAAAGGGAAAGGGTGGGCAGGGAAGATAGGAAAGGGATGGAGTAACCTGACTGAACTATTTCCAGGACCCAGCAGTCCCGTGTGATCTGCTGCCAGAAATGGTGGAAAGCCTGGAGGCAGTAGCCAAATGGACAAATAGGTGGCAGAATCAAGAGGTGGTCATGCAGACCCCCAACCAGCACCTCAAAATTGTTGTTTGTTACCCAATGGATGGGAAGTAGTTGGTTGCACCTGGTTTTGCCTGTGCCTAGGAGGTTTGTTGCAGTTTCTCCCAGTGTCATACGGTCTGGACTGGGATCGGTGATACTGTGGTCTCCTGGGGATGAACGGGTATATGCCCAATGTGCGCAAAGTAGCTCTAGGGTCTTTCATAGTGTGAAGAACTTCGTCTTTTTTTTTGGAAAAAAAGAATTTCATCTTTGTCAAAGGGGGGATCCTTCACTTTTGTCTGCAAATCTTTGGGGATACCGGATGCCAAGAGCCAGGAAAACTGGTGCATTACCACTGCAGTGGTAGTGGTATGGGCTGCTGATCAGCTATGTCCATGGGCGCTTGCAGTGCCACCCTAGACACCAATTGCCCTTTGAGGAGGACTGACTTGAAGTCTGCTCTCCTGTCCTCCAGTATATGGGAGGCAAAATCAAAGAGCTTGTTGTAGTTGTCAGTCATAGCTTGCAAGGAGGGCGGAATAATTTGCAATTCTAAATTGTAGAGTAGAAGAGGTATAAACCTGGAGGCCCAGGAGGTCAACGCATGTGAGGTCCTTGTCCTGCGGAGTGGGCTGGTAAGATGAGCTCCACCTAAACCAAAGTGGATCCAGAGTGCTGGCACTTAACAGTAAAAAGGTTGCAGAGCAGTTTTTAAACTGAGAGTTGGGGAAAGCCAATTGCTGGAGCAGAGCATGTGGATCAGACAGAGACTTCTCTTAGAGGAGAGTCTGCTGATGGAGATTCTCCAGGTTCTAGTCAGGAGGAGAGAATGGAAGAGGATAAAGTATGGGCCAGATCAGACCAGAAACATTCACATAAAAAAGGATCTGACACATCAGAAAAGGGCAGACAAACAGTGACAAGTTTTTAAAGTGCTTGTACACAAATGCTAGAAGTCTAAATAATAAGATGGGTGAACTAGAGTGCCTCGTGTTAAAGGATGATATTGATATAATAGGCATCACAGAAACCTGGTGGAGTAGGGACAAACAATGCAGCATAATCATTCCAGGGTACAAAATATACCGGAAGGACAGAACAGGTTGTGCGGGAGGGAGTGGCACTATATGTGAAAGAAAATGTAGAATCAAATGAAGTAAAAACCTTAAAGGAATCCACATGTTCCACAGAATCTCTATGGGTAGTAATTTCATGCTCCAATAAGAATATAACCTGACCAGGACAATGATAGTGATGATGAAATGCTAAGGGAGATTAGAGAGGCTATCAAAATAAAGAACTCGATAATAGTGGAGGATTTCAATTATCCCCATATTGACTGAGTACATGTCACCTCAGGACGAAATGCAGAGACAAAATCTCTCAATACTTTAAAGGACAGCTTCTTGGAGCAGATAGTACAGGAACCCACATGGGGAGAGGCAATTCTCGATTTAGTCCTGAGTGGAGCACAGAAGCTGGTTCAAGAAGTAACTATAACAGGACCACTTGGAAATTGTGATAATAATATAAGAACATTTAACATTCCTGTGGTGGGAGGAACACCTCAACAGCCCAACACTGTGGCATTTAATTTCAGAAAGGGGAACTATGCAAAAATGAGGAGGTTAGTTAAACAGAAATTAAAAGGTACAGTGACTAGAGTGAAATCCCTGCAAGCTGCATGGACACTTTTCAAAGACATGATAATAGAGGCCCAACTTAAATGTATACCCCAAATTAAAAAACACAGTAAAAGAACTAAAAAAGAGCCACTGTGGCTTAACAAACATGTAAAAGCAGCAGTGAGATAAAAAGACATCTTTTAAAAAGTGGAACTCAAATCCTAGTGAGGTAAATAGAAAGGAGCATAAACACTGCCAAATTAAGTGTAAAAATGTAATAAGAAATACCAAAAAGGAGTTTGAAGAACACCTAATCAAAAACTTGAAAGGTAATGTTTTTTAAGTACATCAGAAGCAGGAAGCCTGCTAAACAACCAGTGGGGCCCCTCGATGATCGAGATACAAAAGGAGCGCTTAAAGACGATACAGTCATTGCAGAGAAACTAAATGGATTCTTTGCTTCAGTCTTCACAGCTGAGGATGTTAGGGAGATTCCCAAACCTGAGCCATCCTTTGTAGGTGACAGATCTGAGGAATTGTCACAGACTGAAGTGTCACTAGAGGTGGTTTTGGAATTAATTGATAAATGTAACAGTAACAAGTAACCAGGACCAGATGGCGTTCACCCAAGAGTTCCAAAAGAACTAAAATGTGAAATTGCAGAACCATTAACTATGGTTTGTAACCCTTCCTTTAAAATCGGCTTCTGAACCCAATGACTGGAAGCTAGCCAATATAACGCCAATATTTAAAAAGGGCTCTAGAGGTAGTAATCCCGGCAATTACAGGCGGTAAGTCTAACATCGGTACCAGGCAAATCTGTTGAAACAATAGTAAAGAATAAAATTGTCAGACGCATAGAAGAACATAACTTCTTGAGCAAAAGTCAACATGGTTTCTGTAAAGGGAAATCATGTCTTATTAGAGTTCTTGAAGGAGTCAACATGTGGACAAGGGGGATCCAGTGGACATATTTATCTCGTTAGACTGACCTAACACTTGGTAAACACCCCCATTCTTTCATGTATTTATACCCACTCCTGTATTTTTTACTTCATACATCTGATGAAGTGGGTTCTAGCCCATGAAAACTTATGCCCAAATAAATTTGATAGTCTCTAATATGTCACAAGGACTCTATTTTTTTTATAGTGTCCTTAGATTTCCAGAAAGCCTTTGACAAGGTCCCACACTGAAGGCTCTTACATAAATTAAGTTGTTATGGGATAAGAGGGAAGAGCCTTTCATGGATTGAGAACTGGTTAAAAGACAGGGAACGAAGGGTAACAATAAATGGTAAATTTTCAGAATGGAGAGGGGTAACTAGTGGTGTTCCCCAAGGGCCAGTCCTAGGGCTAATCCTATTCAATTTATTCATAAATGATCTGGAGAAAGGAGTAAACAGTGAGGTGGCAAAGCCTGCAGATGATACTAAACTGCTCAAGATAGTTAAGACCAAAGCAGGCTGTGAAGAACTTCAAAAAGATCTCACAAAACTAAATGATTGGGCAACAAAATGGCAAATGAAATTTAATGTGGATAAATAAAAAGTAATGTACATTGGAAAAAATAAACCCAACTATACATACAATATCATGGGGGCTAATTTAGCTACAACTAATCAGGAAAGATCTTGGAGTTATCGTGGATAGTGTTCTGAAGATGTCTATGCAGTATGTAGTTGCAGTCAAAAAAATCAAACAGGATGTTAGATATCATTAAAAAAGGGAAAGAGAGTAAGACAGAGAATCTCTTATTGCCCTTATATAAATCCATAGTACGCCCACATCTTGAATACTGCGTACAGATGTAGTCTCATCTCAAAAAAAAGATATACTGCCATTAGAAAAAAGTTCAGAAAAGGGCAACTAAAATGATTCAGGGTTTGGAAAGGGTCCCATACGAAGAGAGATTAAAGAGGCTAGGACTTCTCAGCTTGGAAGAGAGGAGACTAAGCGGGGATATGATAGAGGTATATAAAATCATGAGTGAGGTGGAGAAAGTGAATAAGGAAAAAGTTATTTACTTGTTCCCATAATATAAGAATTAGGGGCCACCAAATTAAATTAATGGGCAGCAGGTTTAAAACAAATAAAAGGAAGTTCTTCACACAGTGCACAGTCAACCTGTGGAACTCCTTGCCTGAGGAGGTCGTGAAGGCTAGGACTATAACAGGGTTTAAAAGAGAACTAGATAAATTCATGGAGGTAGAGTCCATTAATGGCTATTAGCCAGGATGGGTAAGGAATGGTGTCCCTAACCTCTGTTTGTCACAGGGTGGAGATGGATGACAATAGAGCTCACTTGATCATTACTTGTTAGGTTCATTCCCTCTGGGGCACCTGGCATTGGCCACTGTCGGTAGACAGGATACTGGACTGGATGGACTTTGGTCTGACCCAGTATGGCCATTCTTATGCTTTGTTCTCTATGTCACTGCATCCACCACAAGAGAAGTGGGTTGTGGGTGGGAAAAGAAATCAATGTCCCTCGTGGGGTTGTACTGACATTCTGCTTTCTTGCATGTTGGTGAATGGAGGCAGGGGTCTGCCACAGAGTATCAGCTGGTTCTAGGAGAGCTTCATTTATGGGTAGTGCGATCTCTGAGGGTGCAGAGGGTTGGAGGATTTTGAGGAGTCTATGTTGTGGTCTTCTGGACTTCCTCCAAAGGGATGTCCTGGCTGAGTGCCATTCTCTTGAAAAGTTCCTGGAAGTGCTTAAAGTCCTCCATGTTTTGTGGAGGTGGAGGCATGAGGCCGTCTTCTGCGGCTGATGGCGAGGCAGGAGCCGGTAAATCCAGGAAGGTTCATAGCCCACCTCTTCAGGAAGGGGTTCAGGAGCTCTAGATGTTGATGGAGCCAGAGACATAGGCGAGCTTGTGGTCCAGTAGAAGGGGCGCAAGGAGGAGCAGTGGCAGGAACCAACCACAGGTACCACTGAGGCCAGGGCACCGGGTAGGAAAAGTTGGGTCTCAGTCACTGGTGGACAAAGTAGGGAAACTGAGGCTGATTCTTATGATGCGCCATGTCTTGGGGTATGGCTCTGGTGGAGGGTGACGCTCAGGCAGGGAGAACTCTGCCTGCTGCTGTGTGCCATTCTCACTATCAGTGAAAGTAGCCAGGTCAGGTGGTGAGAGCTGCTGTTCAAACAGTGAGTGTTCCACGTGAAGGAGAGAAGAGTCAGGTTCAGAGGCCACAGAGATATCCTGCTGATGCAGAAACTGTTGCTGCTCCCTAGACTGGTGTGCTACAGAGTGTGGAGTGTGAGTGGCAGCCCAGAATGATTTTAGTTTCTTTTGCAGGAGCCATGAGATGTTTGTAAGTGCCCCACAGGGGGTCTGAAACTGCTCCGGGAGTGGCAGGCAGGCTTGGTGCCGACCTTCTTGTTGGCACCAGGTGAAACACGTTGCCGGCACCAGGCCCACTGTCGGTGCCGGAGGGACCAGTACCGAGGAGAGCTTATGAGAAGTCGGGTCCCCGCTTTTGAGCCCCGTGTGAGTTACTTCTGAAATGCAGGGGCAGTCAGAGTTGCCTGTTCTTGGCGCTAGCAGCACCAAGGGTAAAGACCCTGCAGGAGATTCTTTACACTTTTGAGCGTCTCTGAGAGGAGACATTAGGGCTTCCTGCCTCTTCCCGTGAAAGGGTGAAGCCATGCTCCCAGGCTGTTCTGACTTGGCAGGGGAGCCTGAGGGAGAGGGTTTACTGCCCTTTTCCATAGGCGGCTGTAGAGCTGTGGCCCTGAGGAGCATTTTTAGCCACAAGTCTGTGTCATAGCAAGCTCTAGTTTTTAAGATGGTGCAGTGGAGACACTTGCAGGGATGTGCATCTTGCCAAGGCATTTAATGCAGAGTGAGTGTCCGTCAGACCGTGGCACAGACTCCTTGAAGGAGCCACATTTCTTAAAGCCTGGCAACCCCGGCATAATGAAAGTGTGAGTGGGCGGGGAAGTCTCAACAAGAAACTAACTGGAGGAAAAAAAAATTTTTTTTAAACTAATGAACTATGCTAAAGGAAAGGGAGAACTGGGAAATGGCTAGCTAACTATTTCTATTTTTCTCTACCTATTTCCTACAGTAACCAGGGAAAAGATGACCACTGCCCCAAGTCCCGTCTTCAGCTGAGGATGACTGAAAAGGAACTGAAAGGGGTACAGCATGCGCGCGCTCAGGCAGACCCTAATGATGCCGCAAGACAGCAGCTGAGCGCGTGCGTCCCAGCCAGATACTGCTACCGAAGATCTATCAGTGGCACCAGGATGCACTGTCACCTGGAATGGAGCATGCACAGGGAAAGCACTCGAAGAAGAAAAGTTTCTTTCTATACCCTGACAAGTTAATGGCTGGCTTATTCCTGAAACAGGAGAGAGGTTATATCTAATATAACTATAGATGTTGTCATCTATATACATGTCTGATGGCTTTTTATTCCTAGTAAGCTCTTGGCCTCAACTATATCCTGTGGCAATGGGCTGTACGGGCTAATTCTGCTTTGTGCAAAAAGACTAAATTTAAAAGGAAACATAAGTATGAGTGAAATGCTGAATGTATTAGCTATCTTATTCACCATGCACACTGCTAAGTGCAAATGCATCAAACCACTAAATTGTGACATGATTGTAGTTTCTCATAAAAGTTTCTTTGATTCCCCCCCCCCCATCAGTCATATTCTCTCTCTAGAGAAGAACACATTTAGCTCCTCGTGACCGTTTTACAAGGGATTGAGGGACTTTTTGTAGTCCATAACTCCAGAATATATAATGTAGTCTTTTTTCTCATTGTTTCTTCAGCCAAGAAGATTCTCAATCTGTAAGATGACAGGATCACTATGTGGAAGATTTCTCTATCCCTGGAATCCTGAAATGGGATCAATAACTGCCAGATGTTTCTCATTTTCAAGGACAAAAATAACGAGCTGTCAGATCTTTCTGTTGTAAAATTAGAATCATGAGATAAATTTCTGGCAGGTAACCACAGTACCAATCGTGACCACAAGGGATCACACAGCAGCAACTGAACTGTAACAATCCATTGAGGCTCTTGTGAGTTAAATATCTGAGAATCGCTGGATGATGAAAGTTTGCTTGAATTGCTGATAGCCAAGTTAGCATTTTAACTTCTAACACTTCTATTTCAAAGAACACACATCTCATGGAAAAACTGAAGGTAAAATAATTTTTAATTAAAATCAAAACCAACAGCTTACCTTCAATTTCATGTGTAAGCATCAACAACTTGCTTTGTAGTTGCTAAAACAAATCAAAATATATCTTAGACCATTAAAGTCACAGGGTTTATACAAAGGGCACTTTGCTGCCTGAGCACGACTACTGTAGTGCACAGACTCTCCCTCACATGGTGGGGAACAACCTGCAAGTTAAACTTGGACTAAGAAAATCAAAATCAAGTCTCAATCTGTTACAAAAGACAACATTCAAAATGTAAAACAAATGTAAACCAACACAGAGATGTCTGCTGAATCTGCAGACAGCCTGGAACATAGTTCTGACAAATGCTAACTGCTGCTGTAATAACTAGACCTACTGATTTACCATAATTGTGAATTCAACTGTCAGAAGTGAGTGAAAGCTCATAAAATGTCACAATAATCTGTAACAGTAAAGGTTGATGGATAAAGGGGCAAAAGTGAAACAAAAAGGCTAGTTCGAACAAAAAGGCCTTCTGCTATAATTCAGGAACTGTTTTCAGATCATGCCTGGTAAACAAGAGAAGTGTGGGGCCTGAAACCAATGAACCCAAACTCGTGTGTCAGAATTAGACCTAACTGGTAAACAAAATAATAAGGGGATGGGCTATTCCAGCTATCAATCCCTTTTGGGGTCCTAAAAGGAAACCACTGGCTGACTAAAGATGAGAGCAGGGGAAAGGAGTGAGCTTCATCATCATAGGTGCCACCCCCATTGTCTCCTGGGACCCTGGACCTTCTTCATCCTAATTCTGAGAGATGTCCTGACCAGACTGGGCCACAGACAGGGACTCAGATGACATCACTACCTCCACCTCTACCTGATCCTGCTAAATCCCAACCACCACCTGGAAATGTGAGACTCCGCTTTCCCTCCATCCCCCAACTAGTAATTTTCCTTCCCTACCCTATTTATTTCTATTCTTACATCTCTTTTCTTTTTTTTGTCTAGAAAGAGTCCGGCTCAGCCAGCCAATGCTGTATATTTAGCATCATGTGACCAGAAAAAGGCAGCTAAGTGAAATGCCCTAAACAGTCCAAGTTTGCCAGGTCTCAAGAGTGGTTGATCAAATCACGTGCTGCGCCTGTATTTCTCCAGCAATAATGCTGCAAGTGAGAGTTGACACCAGAGACAGACGCTGCATTGGCTAACTTTGCTGTTCTTTTTCCTTCCCTTTTGTGTGTTTTGTCTTGTTTTGTCCTCTAGGAAACAGGACTGGACTTTAACAAACAACAACAAAACAGCTCCACCTATCAACTAAGTTTTTCTCTTTTCCCCAAAAAGGACAGTTATTACCAAATAAGAGACAGCCAAACAAGGAGTTTTTTCCTTCCAGAGATTCTCTAAGGGAAAGGGAAGTTGTTAAAAATGAAAGCCTCACTTAACTCTTTACATTTAAAATGCTTAAACTGTTTCTCTCTCTTCTATATCTTTAATAAAAGGTTAAAAAGGACTCAGTGTGTTTGCCATGATACTAAGCAGGCTGAGGTCTCTGTAAATCAAACACTGTTCACATCTGTTTAATATTGGACAGTTTCAGGGTCCCGTTACCACCTCTGACTCTTTGGACCCTTTATGTCATCTAAATTAATACAATATTGCCCTCATTCATCTCAGCAGAACAACACTGAAAACTAATCACAACATTTTAGTTTCAACACAACCTATTTCGGTGCTGATGATTTTAGCAGAAGTGTTCAGCTTTTGAACACAGGACCTCAGGGTACGTCTACACTACAGGATTATTCCGATTTTACATAAACCGGTTTTGTAAAACAGATTGTATAAAGTCGAGCACACGGCCACACAAAGCACAATAATTCGGTGGTGTGAGTCCATGTGCCGAGGCTAGCGTCGATTTCTGGACCATTGCACTGTGGGTAGCTATCCCATAGCCATCCCATAGTTCCCGCAGTTGCCCCCGCCCATTGGAATTTCGGGTTGAGATCCCAATGCATGATGGTGCAAAAACCGTGTCGCGGGACATTCTGGGTAAATGTCGTCACTCATTCCTTCCTCCGTGAAAGCAACAGCAGACAATCATTTCGCGCCCTTTTCCCCTGGATTGCCCTGGCAGATGCCATAGCATGGCAACCATGGAGCCTATTTTGCCTTTTGTCACTGTCATCTTATGTGTACTGGATGCCGCTGACAAAGGCGGTACTGAAGCGCTACACAGCAGCATTCATTTGCCTTTGCAAGGTAGCAGAGACGGTTATCAGTCGTTCTGTACGGCCTGCTGCTGTCATAGGTGCCCCTGGCTGACCTTTGCTGAGGTCGGCTGGGGGCGCAAAGACAAAAATGGGAATGACCCCCCGGGTCATTTCCGCCTTTATGATGTATCTAAAAATAGTCAGTCCTGCCTAGAATATGGGGCAAGTGTACTAGAGAAGCAGTGTATCAGAGAACCAGAGAGCATAGCCGCTCTGTGTCAGATCCCACAGAAACGATGAGCTGCATGCCACTCTAGGGGGTGTCCCTGCAACAAGTCCACCGTTGCTTCCCTTCTCCCCCAACCCTTCTGGGCTACCGTTGCAGGGTCCCCCCATTTGTGTGATGAAGTAATAAAGAATGCAGGAATAAGAAACACTGACTTTCTAGTGAGATAGAATGAGGGGGATGCAGTCTCCAGCTGCTATGATAGTCCAGGTAGTACAGAATCTTTTCTTTAGACATGAAAGGGGGTACTGTATATTGATATAAAGGGCCTCGTTGTGTAGACAGGTGCAGTGTTAAATCAGTTAATGCTGCTAAAATCAGTATAAACGCATAGTGTAGACCAGGCCTCAGTTTACCGTACCTCAAGCATTACTAGGAAGGCACCATGAACATCTCCTTTCTTCTCCAGCAGGTAGGAGGAAGCTTCACAGAGCAGGTGTTTCTGGGTAATCTGGGCAAAAAAAGAGTCTATTTTAAAGAACCTACTGTTTCTGTTGTTAGAAAGAACGGAGTGATTGCATTGGTCACAGTGGACTTCGCATCTCCTGTGCGTCCATGTGCTCATAATCCTGGATATTACCCATCTGAGGCACACAGACGTTTTCACACCAGACGGAGTGTCTTCATTCCTAATCACACGCTATAACTATTAAAAAGGGAATTCAAAGCTTAAACAGAAACAAACAAAAATCAAAATCAAGGAAAGATTATGAGCCATGATAATCAAATACAGGACAATAAGAATCTCTACCAGCAGTAAAGTGCTGCCTACAGAAGTAGCAGTCTCTTATGGTTTCAAGCACCTTCCAACACTTTTACCAGTCACAATAGAGAGCTCTATTCGCATAACCGAGTTACATGTAAAGGAAACACCACATACTGCCATTAGAATGTGAATGTTTGTATGTTTATATATGAAAGAGACTGCAATCTGATTGTATTGGCATGAAAGACATTCCCTAAAACAACCGCTTTACACAGGATCTAACCCAGGGGTGGGCAAACATGGCTCGGCCTCGCTTTGACACTGGGTAAAGGGCCTCACCAGGCGGCTCAGCCCTGCTCCAGCCAGAGCACTGGGTCGGGGGATGCACCAGGCGGCTCGGCCCTGCTCCGGCAAGGGTGCAGGGTCGGGGCCGCACCATGCGGCTCCCAGAAGCCACGACATGGCACCGCTCCAGCTCCTATGCACTCCAATGGGAGCTGCAGGGGCAGTGCCTATGGATGAGGCAGCATGCAGAGGCACCTAGCTGCACCTCCGCATAGGAGCTGGAGAAGGGACATGCCACTGCTTCTGGGAGCCGCTTGAGGAAAACGCCATTCAGAGCCTGCACCCACTGAGCCTCTCCTCACGCCCCAACCCCCTGTGCCCCACTCCTGATCCTCCTCCTGATCTCCAAACCCCTCAGTCCCAGCCCAGAGTACCCTCTTGCACCCCAACCCCAATTCTGTGAGCATTCATGGCCTGCCATACAATTTCTATTCTCCGATCTGGCCGTCAGGCCAAAAAGTTTGCCCACCCCTGATCTAACCAAATGACAGAGGTAAAGATTCCATTCTGAAGACTTAGATTCTCTCCTCATTGAGCTGAGAACTGAATTTGGAAATTAGTAAGTTAAGTTTTAAAAACAGCAGCAGTTAAACTGCTCTCTCACATCATACAAGCAACATCATGAATAGGGCGAAAGCACGTTAGAATCAGATTTTACAGTGTTTCCCAATTTTTCTTTATTTCCCAATCATGTGAGAATGACAATTAAGAACTAGGCTAATATAATTGTGACTTAGACTGGAGCTTAGCTTGGAGTATAGCTCTGTTTGTCTTGTCCATGCTGACTGCCTAAACATGACAGAAATTCATTTGACAGGAACTGCATTTAACTAAGTTTAAATAACTTTACTAAAATCTGACTGAATGTAGATGAGCACTCACGGTGTACCAGCCTTACCTGAATGGTCTCTTCCAGTCTGTAGAACTCCAGAACCTGCAGTGTCTCTAAAACCTGGTCAGGACTGTAGTGACACAACAACTCAATGAACTGTTCAGTGACACAGGGAGATATCTGTAGCATGTCCTGATTGATACCTTCCCTGGAACACAGACAGGAATTTTAATTGCTATTGTATCTCATTCAAGCAGTAGATATGTTAGATGAAAGTAAAAGGCTACATGCAGCCAACAAAATACAGGTTACAAACCCAGAACTAAACCTGAAGAACAGCTGCCCTATATAATGGTTCCCCTATAGAACAGTATCAAATTCAAGAACTCTGTTCTTCCCAAGAAGTTCTGTGGTTTGAGCCCAGGATACCTAAAAGGTCATCTGAAGCTCCAGGATGAAGACCAGGGTCAATAACTCCACTCCTCGGGCACACTGAAACTGTCCATCCCAAACGTAAAAGCTCATCTGTGCCAGAGATGAAGCTTTCCTCAGGGCCTAGTCCCAGATGTGGAACAAGCTCCCCAGGAAAAGTGAGGTACCTCAGATGTCACTACTTTCTGTTCCAATTACACATCACACTTGTTCAACCTGCCTTCAGTAAACACACATGTAAACACACACACACACACACACACGTAAACACAGCCGCCATGAAAAATAAAAAACTAGTAGTTGGGAAGGAAAGAGAAAAAACACAGGTGACCGATGTTAGCCACATCACTTAGTGCAGAACCAGAAGGTGGTCAGTCACTAGAGTGGCGAGGGCAGGATAAGAACATCAATGGCAATGAAGATCGGCTCATTCCCTAGTTACTGAATTCCAGATTATTGTCCTCATACTGAATATGTACACATGTAGAACTGTGAAGTAAGTGGTCCAAGCCAGCAGCAGGGAGTGGAAGTGGAAAAGAGGACAGGAAGTCATTGGTGCAGGTAGTAGAGCATAGCAGTGCACTCTAGGATGAGAATGCGCTGCGCAGCACAGGTAAAAGGACCTTATGTGGCTACAGCTCTCCTAGTGTGATTATGATTAGAAATACTATGCTGTAGAAGTGGCAACTTATTTATTGGTTTGCTTTCCATGTGTATTCAGAGTAATTCCTACCTAGATTCCGATCAAAAATACTTGTACCACTTTTGGCATTGCAGAGCCATTGCAGCTGTGGGAGTCTGAGCTAGATTCTGTTAGAGATGTGTTGCTCATGTCCATTTCAATGTAAGTGTGTGCTCAACCTGAGCACCGCCACTGGAAAGTTTTTCCCTCAGTAGTATGTTGGGTCAACTCTGGTGCCCTCTGAAGTTGCGTCCCCGATGACACGCTGCCCCTTCAGTTCCTTCTTGCCAGTTAAGTCTGACAGAGGACCATGAAGGTGGGGGAGGGTTTGGAATGGACATGAGGAACACATCTTGAAGAACAAGAGTTAGTTATGAAAGGTTAGTAAGGATTTTTTCTTCTTCGAGTGCTTGCTCATGTAGATTCCAATGTAGGTGACTCCCAAGCAGTTGTGCAGAGAGGGTTCAGAGTTCATTGGCAGATGGACTGTAACACCACTTGGCTGCAATCCACATCATCTCTAGTTTCTGGGTGATGGGTAGAGCAGAGGTCCCGAAACTGTGGGGCACCCCCCCCGCCACAGGGAGAAACAGAGGAACACTCAGGAGTGTGCAGCTGGGGTACAGGCCAGCCCCCGTGGGAGTGGGGAGGGAGCACATCTGTCTCTGCCCCTGGGGCACTGGCTGCTGTTCCCAGCTCTGGTCCTGGCCCCGGCCCCAGGTGTGGCCTCCTCACTCCTGTCTGTGTCCCCCCCATCAACCCGAGCTAAGGCCCTTCTCCTGTCCCAGCTCAGGGGGGCGGGGCCAAAGACACGGTATGGGGGGGCACGGTAAAACATTTGGGGACTACTGGCCTAGTGGGATGCAAAAGCGTGGACTGACAACTACGTTGCCACTCTACATATGTCCTTAATTGGGACTTGTGCCACGAACGCTGCTGCTGTAGAATGGGCTGTCGGTGAAGGAGCTGGGACCATCCCTAGGTCGTAGCATGTGCCGATACAGGCACTGATCCACAACGAAATTCTCTGGGCCAAGATTGGCAGGCCTTTCATCCTGCTGCAATAGCTACGAAAAGTGGAGTGGATTTCGGAAAGGGTTTAGCCCGCTCTCTGTAAAAGGCTAGTGCACACTTAACATCTAGTAAGCGAAGTTTCTGCTCTTCCCGGTTAGCCTGTGGCTTCTGATGGAAGACAGGTACGAAGTTATCGCAGTTACTATGGAACCGTGAGATCACCTTTGGCATGAAGACCGGGTGTGGCCACTGCTGAACCTTGTCTTGAAGAAAACTATGTACGGTGGTTCTAAAGTCAGAGCTCGGATCTCTGAGACCCTTCTAGCCGAAATAATATGACCAGGAAAGTCATCTTCCAGGACAGGTGGAGCAGAGAGCATGTTGCCAGTGGTTCAAATGGGGGTCCTGTTAGCCTTGCAAACATCCAGTTGAGGTCCCACAGAGAGTGTGGTGGGCATACCTGAGGGTATAGCCCTCCAATCCCTCAAGGAAACAGCCACTGATCAAGTTTGAGAAGCTGTTCACCCATGGGTGAAAGGCTGACACTGCAGCTAGATGGACCCTAACAGATGATACTGTTAGGCCTTGCTGTTTCAAGTGGAGTAGGTAATCTAGGATTAGAGGCAGTGTTGACTGAGTAGGCAAAATAGTCTTTTGTGCTGACCGGATCGAGAATATCTTCCATTTTTCCAGGTAAGTGGTTCTAGTGGACAGTTTCCTGTTCCCTAAAAGTACCCTGCAAATAGGCTCAGAGCATGCCAGTTCTGCGGGATTCAGCCATGGAGCTTCCACGCCATGAGATGAAGAGACTCAAAGTTCAGATGACATAGAAGGCCCTGAGAGATCAGGTCTGGAAACCCGGGACAGGCTGATTGGCGTGTCCACCAAGAGATGTAGGAGGGTGGTGAACCAGTGCTGATGTGGCTGGGCTGGGGCTATCAAGATAAGGCATGTCCTTGTCCCTTCTGACCTTCAGCAGGACTCTGTGTATGAGAGGGATGTGAGAGAATGCATAGAAGAGATGGACCATCCAAGAGAGTAGAAAAGCATTTATGAGCATACCTGGAATGTGACCTAGGAAGGAGCAGAACCAAAGACACTTCGTGTCATGCTTTGTCATGAATAGGTCTACCTAGGGAGTTCCCCACCTCTGGAAAACGGTGCTCATGATGTCTGGGCAAATGGACCACTCATGATGGTTGGGAAAGGCTCTGCTGAGATGATCGGTTAACTGGTTCTGCGATCCCAGAAGGCAGAAAGCTTCAAGGTGGATCAAGTGGGCTATGCAGAATTCCCATAGGCAAAGAACTTCCTGGAATTCCTGGGGAAGAGGAGTGCACTCTGTCCTACCTGTTTATGTAAAACACTGTTGTTGTGTTCTGTGTAAGGACCGACACACAGTTGCCCTCCAAGTGGGGTTGGAACACCAGGCAGGCTAGGCTCACCACCCTCAGTTCCCTCATACTGATGTGTAAAGAGAGCTCTTACAGGGACTGATATGTCTGCAATGAAACACTGACAGTTGGGGCCTGGAGAATGGGACTCCAATACATACTGTCCAGAGGTCCAGCTGCCAGTGAAGTGGAACTGGTAAGATGGGGTGTACCCTTTCTTTGGAAGCTGAGGATCTGTTAATACTGCGAGTGTCTAGTGGATCGGGGCTGGACACCCCAACACTTGGAGGGCTCGGGGGTTGGAGTGTGCCTACTGATAACCTGTAGAGAGAGAGTGGGCACTGGGTGGGTGAGCTTATGTTGCCCATGGCCAGTGGAGCTGGAGAGCTGACCCAAAGAAGGCACTAATAAGGGCTCCTCATGATAAGGGCAGGTGGAAGCAAGGTGCCTCACAGCTCTGGGAACCCCTGGGAACCATCCCAGTATCAATTCTCCAGAGGTACCAGTTCTGCCTTCAAGGCTCAAGAATGGGACACAGACCCTAAGAAAACAGGAACAAACACCTTTTCTGGAAGTGATGCTGGCATTTGTTCTCTGACTCCCAACCTTGAGAGGAAGCTGACTTCTTTCCTTAAGGATCTATGAAAAGGAATAGGGAAGGATTACTCAGTTTTGGCATAGTTTCGAGCTGAATAACAACTTTCTAAGAGTGCTGGTACCCATCAATCCAAGGTAATCAATTGCATGCTGGAAAAAAAATGGATTACAAAAGCTGTGCAAAAACTATAGTAAATGAGTTCAGAATCAATTCCAGGGAGAAGAGGGAGCATGCACGGAGGAAAAGGACATACAGTAGGGCAATACAGGGGGCCCCCAGCATAAGTCTCTCCCTTATCTGTTGTTTCGGATACCCATCGCTTATCAATAGAGGAACGTGTTCCAATTCATGCTGGTCCTGATTCGCATATCTGTCATTTGCATGGATCAGCACTGACATGAATTGGAACATGTTCCCCTATTGTACAGTACAGTACTGTAGCTGTGTCTGCTGGCAGCCCACAGGGCCGCTGATCAACTCCTTCCCCTCCCTCCCAGTGCCTATTGAATGCTGTGATCAGCTGTTAGGTGGCATTCAGGAAGCGCGGGAAGGAGTGGGGACAGGGCACTCAGAGGAGAGGGTGGAACTAGGTAGGAAGAGACAGGGCAGCCCCAAGTACAGTACTGTCCTGTACCCATTATGAGTGCAAAAAACACATTCAAAGTGTTAGGGGTGCGCCCGTGTTTAAGAGGCAATGCAAAAGTGTAACATTAGAAGTGAAATTAGATGTTATAAAGTGTATTGAAAGAGGTGAACGTGCAGCCAACATTGCTCGTATTGTCGGTTTGCCTGGTTCGATGGTATGCTCAATTTTTAAGAGTGTTGATCGAATTTGTGAAAGCACTAGAAGTGCTACATAATTGTCATCAATGAAGATAATGAAACAAAGCAGCAGTACAATGGAGAAAACTGAATGCTTGCTGGCTGACTGGATTGATGACCTCCATGAAAAGAAAATGCCTGTGAGTTTAAGCTTGATTCAGGAGAAGGCCAAAAGCTTGTATAACAATCTAAAGGAAAGAGAAGGAGAGAGCTCAAGAGCAGAAAAGGAGACCTTCAATGCTAGTTGTGGGTGGTTCCACGGATTTCAGGCGTGAGCCAATCTACATAATGTAAAACTCAAAGGAAAAGCAGCTACTGTGGATGAAGAAGCAGCTGAAATGTTTCCTACGCAGCTAAACACAATTGTTTCAGAAGGTGGCTACTCTGCAAAACAAGTTTTTAACGTTGACAAGACAGGCCTTTACTGGAAGAAGATGCCAACAAGACTTACATTTCTCATGACAAGAAGACTGCTCCTGGGTTCAAAGCCTCAAAAGACTGCTTAACCCTTCTGCTTGGGGGAAATGCAGAAGGCAATGACAAGTTGAAGCCCCTGCTTGTCTACCACAGTGAAAACCCAAGAGCAATGAGGGGCTACATCAAGTCTTGTCTCCCCGTAATTTGGAAGTCGTACAGAAAGGCCTGGAGGACATGCAGAATTTTCTGTGAGTGGTTCGAAGACTGTGCTATCCGTAAATTTAAGGCTTACTGTCAGAAGGAAAATTTGGCATTTAAGGTTTTCCTTCTGCTGGATAATGCAAGCGCTCATGAACTGGACTATGAAGCTCTCTGCCCAAACATCAAGGTCCTGTTTTTGCCACCCAACACCACATCATTGCTGCAGCCTATGGACCAGAGTGTAATGGCCACATTCAAGGTTACTATCTATGGAGGACATTTCCCATGCTAATTAAGGAGATGGCAGGTGAAGGAAATCCGAGTGTAAAGGAGTTTTGGAAGTCCTATAACATCTTGAATGGCATGGAAAACACTGATGTGTCGTAGGAAGAGGACACTTTGCAATGTATGAACGGCGTTTGGCATCATGCATGGCCAGATGTTGGCCACAGCTTTGTGGGATTTGATGCCGTTCCTGCTCTTGAGAAAGAAATGGTCAAGTTGTTGAAGGATGTCTGCTTCAAGGAGGTGGAGGAGGATGTACAGGAGTTGCTGGAGTTGCATGCTCAGCAACTGACAAATGAGGAACTGATTGAGCTGGACCAACAATAGATATCCAAAGAAAGCAAGGATGATGACGACGATGACGCAGGGCAGGAAGCCATGGGCCTGATGACAAAGAATCTCTCCCGTTTCTTTGGATTGCTGGATGAGATGATGGAAATCATATAGAGCAGTGATCCTTTTCATGAATGGTCTGCCAAAGTCTCCAGGGCTCTCAAAGATGCAGTGGCTTGCTACAGGGAGATCTACCATTCAAAGATTCATACAGGAGAGTAGATGTCAATAAAATCCTTTTTTAAGGCTTCTGCAATCAAAAAGCCAGCCACGGAAAAGCCACCCAAAAAAAACTCAGCCTCCACCCCTACCTAAGTTTAGCGTAATTGACACTGTTTTATACTGTATTAAAATTTTTCTGTGTTTGAATGGTGTTAGGGTTCTACATTATGTTATTCAATGTTTTGTGTGTAAAATGTGTACTGTGGAACCTGTCACTGTAAAAAGGGACAGTGTTTAGGTGAAAAGAGCATTGTTGTAGGCGAGTGTGAAGTTGTGAACGCATCCTTCTCTTATTCCATTATTTCTTTTGGGGAAAAATTCCCCGGTATGTGTTGTTTTGGTATCCATCACCCTTTTCAAGAATGCAACCCCAATGTATATAGGAGACCACCTGTACATAAGAGAAGCATGTATCCAAAAAGGGATGCGCACATCGGGGGTCACCACAATGGAGTATCCATGGCAAGAAGAGTATGCTGAAGAAGACAGATCACCCCATCCCATGATTCTGCCTTCTTTAAAGGGAACAGGTACCCCCAGGAACCTTCCCACAGATCTCTGAGCCAGAGGCTTGCTGCACACACCAAGCCTGTTGAGCTGATTAATCTGTTAAGACTGTCAAACTACTTAACACAGCATGTAAATATAGTCCAGCCCCTCTGCCTCAGCATGGAGGGGAGGGGTGGACTAGGTGATGTCTCAAGGTCCCTTCCAGCCCTACATGTCTGTCTATGATTTTATAATTCTGTCTTAAATTTACATACAAATTTGTTCATGTTTCTCAGCACTTTGTTCTGGTGAAAACAACAGGCATTGCAGGTACATCGCCCAAACACACATCACAAATGAATGGATTTCATTACACTTGTTTGCAATGGAAACTCTCTCTCCTGGGAAGTGATAAGGAAATGGAAATGAAAATGAAAATATAATAAATTTGATAAGAGAACTGTAGCAATATACACTTTGCTCTATTTTCCATCACTGCTTATCAGTCATGGACACAAGGGCACTGGGTTTTAAATTTCCCATGACAATTTCTATTAACCCCCATGCCCCTGCTTTAAAATACAACTCTAGCTAAATTATATGGGCCAGATTAATCTCTCTGATGTATTTCCCCTAACTTCAGTGTAGTTACATCAGGGAGATGAATCTAGTCTCACGTGCTGCCACAAAAACGTTTGTATTTGAGACATTAAACTCATTTGTTCCTCTAGGAATCTCTGTTTTAATAAAACCTCTGCTTGAAAGAGGATATAAACATTCATATGGATTGGAGAAAGACAAATGTTTTTGAATGGGCTCGAATGATGGTTCTTCCTTCTGACATGCTACAAAGATTGGATATTTAAAAAAAAATTTTTTTTTTGTTTAAATCAGCTGTTGTAGATATTCTTTGACTTTCAGCAGCCGTGAAATTAAGTTATAACCTTGCATATTAGGCCTTTTGAAGTAAATAAACCAAATCAATTTACAAAACTATTGTGAAAAAAGTTTCACTATCTTGTAAGGTGCAAATTATATTGCTAAAGCTTATTTTGAAGTATGTCCCCATTACACACAAACACAAATCCACAGCACTGGCAACACAATATAGTCAATAGGAGCTTGTGTGATATGAATAATAAACTACTCCAATAATCTAAGGTCTCTTCAGAGAGAATTTTTTAAGAATAGGACAGGTCAGGGGAATATTGTCAATAAAGTGACTGAATTCTTGGGCGTCCACCTCCTTTGCTCTGTAGTGATTGTTGCAGAAATGAGTTCACTGGGCTCATTTAAATTCTATTAAGGATCATTCTTCTGCACACAGAGTCCCACTTATGTTTTCCGTATTGATCTTTTTGGCATGTGCAATCAATCCATTATACCCATTTAATTCTATTATTTTGGACCCCCAGCAATATTGCTGAAGCCCTGAGAGAATCAAATGGACTTTATTCACATTCACAGCCATGTTATACTAATGTGAACGCTGCAGGAATTCAGGTAGTGCAAAGAGGCAGACTTTGCGGACTGACTGTGGCTTGCTGAATGTCAGTCCTGTACAGGAAGTAGAGATATTTTGTACAGTCAGATTCAAAAGTTGATATTATGCTTTTAAGAATGACTTCCTGTTGATGGCTTGTGATGTATGTGCTTATGATCAGACTAAGAGGGAAGTGGCCACTTCCTAACTATTTCAGGGCTAAATTGGATGAGTTTATTACCTGGAGATTTATGAAACCTATTTCTGTTGACAAGAAAAATATTGAAGTCCAGTGCAATTTCTCCTTTCATTGGGACTCATTTATCACAATAATCTGACGGCAATACTGTAGCATAAGCAGAGCCAAAGTCAAAATCCAGCTGGCAGTAACACCTGTTTATCAATATGCAAGCCAAACATCTAGAGCACACAGATGCTCATACGGAAAATGTCTGAACCGAGAATTATCACTGTACAGGACTGTGTGTTCAGTTCTGGGCACCTCAAAGTAACTGACAAATATGTGGATTTTTAGAGAACAATAGCAGAAGCTTAGACTGCTGGTAATCAGAAGAGAAAAACAGGCAAAAGGACAGTTACCTGTTCTGTAACTGGCATTCTTCGAGATGTGTTGCTCCTATCTATTCCACAGTAGGTATGCGTGCTCGCCACGTGCACTGGTGCCGAAAGTTTTTCCCTTAGCAGTACTCGTACTGAGGGAGCACCGCAGCAACCCCTGGAGTGGTGCCTGCCTGGCATGGTACAAGGGGAGCTGCGTGCTCCCCCAACCCTCAGTTCCTTCTTGCCGGACAACTCCGACAGAGGGGAAGGTGGTGTGGAATAGAAAGGAGCAACACATCTCAAAGAACGCCAGTTATGGAACAGGTAACTGTCCTTTCTTTGAGTGATTGCTCCTGTGTATTCCACAGTAGGTGATTCCAAGCAGTATCTGTTGGAGTTGAGTAGGAGTTCACAGTGGTTCGGGACGAAGCACCGCCCTACCAAACCCAGCGTCATCCCTGGACTGAGAGACGATCATGTAATGCAAAGTAAATGTGTGAACTGAGGCCCATGTGGCCACCCTACAAATGTCCTGGATGGGAACATGTGCGACATAGGCAGCTGATGAGGCCTGAGCCCTCAGAGTGTGCCCTAATGATAGGTGGCAGGGGGATCCCTGCCAAATCATAACACATGCGTATGCATGAGGTGATCCAGTGGAAAAGGCACTGCGTGGAGATGGGTTGCCCCTTAGCCTGCTCGACCAATGCAATAAAGAGTTGAGAAGATTTCCGGAACAGTTTAGTCCGATCCAGGTAAAAAGCCAACATCCTACGCATATCGAGCGTGTGGAGGCGGCATTCCTCGAAAGAATAGGGCTTGGGACAGAGCACG
The DNA here is from genome assembly GCF_007399415.2 of Gopherus evgoodei. NCBI lineage: Eukaryota > Metazoa > Chordata > Testudines > Testudinidae > Gopherus > Gopherus evgoodei. The sequence continues at coordinate 51,086,331 of NC_044330.1, read as the reverse complement.
GGAAGCAAGATGCTCTGCTCCATATGGAAGGTAGAGATCACCTTTGGGAGGAACGTTGGGTGTGGGCGAAGCTGGACTCTATCCTCATGGAAAACCGTATGGGGGGTTCTGAGGTTAAGGCCCTGAGCTCTGAGACACATCTGGCCAACGTAATCGCCACCAGGAAGGCCACCTTCCAGGAGAGGTGCGACTAGGAACACATGGCCAGGGGTTCAAAGGGGGATCCTGTGAGATGGGACAAGACCAGGTTGAGGTCCCATTGCGGTACTGGGGCCTGGCGTACAGGAACGAGCGGTCAAGGCCCTTTAGAAACCGGGAGGTCAGAGTGGGAGAAGACCGAGTGGCCTTGCACCGGCAGGTGAAAGTCTGATATGGCAGCCAGGTGCACCCTGACAGAGGCAGACATCAGACCCTGGGCTCTAAGGAATAGGAGGTAGTCCAGGATAAACTGTAGGGGCGCGGTGGAGGGGGACATTCCCCGCTCACTCGCCCATCTGGCAAACCTGGACCACGGAGGTGAGCCATTCTCAGGGAGATATTGTGGGCTATGCAAAACTCCCATAGGTTCAGGGCTTCCTGGTAGAGGGCAAGGGAGCAAGACCAGCCTTGCCTACTGATCTAGTACATCAAGGCGGTGTTGTCCGTGAGGACTCTGACCACTTTGCCACAGAAGTGCATGAGGAACACCACGCACGCCAACCGAACCACCCTAAGCTCCTTGACGTTTATGTGAAGGGGCAAGTCCGGAGACAACCAGGTTCCTTGGATTTGCACCTTCCCCGTGTGGGCTCCCTTGCCCAGGTCTGAAGCATCGGACATCAGGTCTACAAACAAGTTGGTCTCCTTGAAGGGAACTCCTTGCAACATATTGCCCAGGCAGGACTACCACAGGAGGGAGGCGAGAATCGGGGGTAGAACCGTCAGAACCTTGCCCACACCATCCCGAGCTTGGGAGAACTGGGGGGCCAGCCATAACTGGAGGGCCTCATACGGAGCCTGGCATGGTGGACCATGTACGTGTATGCCGCCATGCGTCCCAGAATCTGAAGACATGCCCTCACCGTGACCGAGGCAACGAGATCCCTTAGGGTCTCGAATCTGTCCCGGGGGAGAGACGCTGTGGCCTTGGAGGAGTCCAGTAGGGCCCTAATGAACTCTATGCACTGAACTGGCACTAACGTCAATTTGGTCTCGTTCACAACCAGGCCTAGACCAGCGCATGTCGAGAGGAGCAGCTCTATGTGGGACTCCACCTAGCAGTGGGACTCTCCCTTGAGGAGCCAATTGTCAAGGTAGGGGAAGATTTGTACACCCTCTCACCTGAGGTAGGCCACTATTACTTAGTGAAAACCCTGAGAGCCGTGGATAGGCCAAAGGGGAGGACCGTGAATTGGCAGTGGTCCATTCCCACCATGAATCGGAGGAAGCGTCTGTGCCCCTTGAAAATATGGACATGAAAGTACACATCCTGGAGATCCAGGGCCATGTACCAGTCCCCCAGGTCTAGGGAGGGGATAATAGAGGCCAAGGACACCATGCGGAACTTGGAACGGGTCAGAAATCTGTTCAGGTTGCACAGGTCCAGAATAGGCCTGAGACCCCCTTTTGCCTTCGGGATGAGGAAGTACCGGGAGTAGAACCCTTTGCTCTGAAACGAAACCAGTACCCTTTCCATCAATCCTAGGTGGAGCAACTGGTCCACCTCCTGACGCAGGAAACAGATGTGTCCTAGGTCCATCACGGATGGTAGGTGGTTTGGTGGAGCTGAAGTGAACTGCAACACTTAACCCTTGGAGATGGTACTGAGGATCCATTGGTCCGAAGTTATGTGGGACCATGGCCTGAGGAAGGCAGATAATTGTGTTTTACAACCAAACTTTATTAACTGGGGGGTGGGGGGAGGGCTCTCCCTGGCAACAGTCCTGGTGCCCTGCTGCCAACAGTCAAAACCACCTCTTTCCTTGCCTCTTGCCCTTAGAGGGCCCAAGCTGCAGGGCAGAGTGGGACTGGTGCTGAGACTGATGCTTCTGGTCTCTGGGCCTTTTGTATGCGGGCTCATATCTGCCCCTCACAGGTTGAACCGCCGGAAGCAATTTGGCCTTGTCCTTAGCCGGAGGGACATAGAGGCCCAGGATCTTCAGGGCGGTCCGGGAATCCTTCATCCCATGCAGACTGATGTCCGTCTGGTCCACAAAGAGCGCCTTGCCATCGAACGGGAGGTCCCGCATCAGTGATTGCACCTCCACGGACAGACCAGATAGCAAGAGCCACGACACCCTACGCATGGAGATCACCGAAGCCATCAAGCGGGCCGCCATGTCCACCACATTGGACGCTGCTTGCAAGGTCACTTTTGCCGCCCCTCACCCCTCTTCCCCCAGAGCCTTGAAGTCCTTCCTGTCCTGGTCTGGGAGGAGGGGCTCAAATTTAGACAGGGACTCCCACAGGCTGAAGTTGTACCTGCTGAGTAGGGCCTGGTGGTTGGGTACGTGAAGCTGGAAGCTAGCCAATGAATAAACTTTTCTGCCAAAGGAGTCCAGCCTCCTGGCATCTTTATTTTTTGAGGTGGGCGCGGGCTGGCCCTGACGCTCTCTGTGGTTTACCGATTCCACAACAAGTGAGTTGGGATTCGAGTGTGAATACAAGTATTCATGGTCCTTCACTGGCACAAAGTATTTCCTCTCGGCCTTTTTTGATACTGGGGTCAGGGAGGTGGGAGTTTGCCACAAGGAGTTTGAAATGTTGGCAATACCCTGGTGCAGAGGTAGGGCCACACGGCCCAGTGCCAAGGGAGACAGGACATTAAAGAGGGAATAGGATGGGCCCTCCATTTCCTCGGCCTGCAGCTGGAGGCTGGAAGCCACACAATTTAGCAGGTCCTGGTGCAGAAGAACGGCTGCTGTGCACCGAGTGGTGCGGGGAGGAGTCTTCAGAGTGGGAACTGCAGCTGCTTGGAGTGGTCTGGTGGGCATCCAGAAGGGGCTTGCCTCATGACCTAGGGCCCATGCCCGGTTGAGCACTCAGGATGGCCAGGGACATAATGTCTGTCGCAGCCTGCACCGCCTCTGGCGTCGACGGCATCCGTACCGGTGGGGATGCCTGGGTGGATGCCAGCGGGCTGCTCTGCTCCACACGAGTCGGAGCCTTAGTGCCCGAGGAGGATTGAGGGCTACTCAGTGCGGGACCAGCCTCCCCCTTGTCCTTATCGTGGCGTCGTTGCAAGGTCGCACTCTTCCCTTGCTTTTTGGCAGGAGAGCGGCACTGGCTAGTCAACGGAGCTGTGCTATGTACTGACAACATGGTGGCCGGTGCTAAGTCCGATCAGCGCACCTGCATCGGGGTCCGCGCCAACTCCATCAGGAGAGCTCAAAGCCTGAAGTCTCTCTCCTTCTTGGTTCTTGGCTTGAACGACCTGCAGATCTTGCAACAGTCACTAATGTGAGTCTCACCCAGGCAGCGAAGACACTCAGCGTGAGGGTCGCTCCTGGGCATAGAACGGCGACAGGAGTCCCACGACTTGAAGCCTGGGGCACAGGACATGCCCGAGCCCCTCTATTCACTGAAGAACAATCCACAACGGTACCACTAAGGTCAAGAAGAAGGGCTGCAGCAAAGCTGGAGCACAAAAGTTCTGACTATCGTCACTGGCGCAAGAAGGAACTGAGGGTGGGGGGAGCCCGAAGCTCCCCTTATAGAGTGATATACAGGCTCCACTCCAGGGGTCACCGCGGTGCTCCCCCAATACAGGTACTGCTAAGGGAAAAACTTCTGGCACTGGTGCATGTGGCAAGCATGCACATTTACTGTAGAATAGACAGGAGCAATCACTCGAAGCAGCAGCAAGTTTTCAGAAAGGGAATTTTGTCCCTATGCTCATTTCACCTCTTTTCCTATGGAACCATTATAGTAAATGCACGATACAGTTTATCTAGTTCATTCCCGTCTCAAGGCAGGATTGTACCCTACAATAATTTATGGTCGTGTAAATTTATGCATTTATACATTTGTTTACAGCAGTGTATTTTAACTAAAGAGTTATGATTTTGAGTAGTAAGTTATAAACTATCAAATTTACTTACATACCTTGGGTCAAGGAGACTTCTCAAAAACTGGAAAAGCAAGAATTGGTCCTGAATAGTAGGAAAAACAAAAAAGAATTAATATTTTAACATAATAATCTGGTTCAGAGTTGTCTGAAGTTATATCCATTGAAAGAAATACCATTCACTCTTATGGGACTGATGCTCATGAAGAGCGAAGGACATAAATCCACACCGTGTAGAGGTCAAGTATAGGAGTTTATTACACACAGTGCTGGCGGAGTGTCACCTTGCTTATTAGGCTCAGAGACACTGTCAATCAATTACTTACAATAGAATATATAGATTTTCCATGGGCAGGGGAAAGTAACGGAGTAGGCAGTTCCACACCCAGGAATAGGTTTTGCAGCAAAACAAAATAAGCACATTAGCCAATGGTTAACAGGTTACACAATGTCTCCGCCCATAGTTTAAAGTTAGCAAGTTAATATTTAATTAATACTTTAATAAAATGTTTTTAGTATAAAATATGTTGAATTCTGATTTGGGGTCCATAGGAATGGAGCAACTCCTTTAACTGTTCAACAGGTACATTCGTAGGGTTAAAGCAAAAAAAACAATGAAAGTATATGGCAATAAAGATTGTCTCCTTTATGTCTTACGGCAGGCATTGGTCCCTGGGAAGGGAGGTGAAAAGATGCCTTATCTTATATTGACATGTGCCAATTTTTCATAAACTCAAAATTGGATCTGTGGGAAAAACATCTCCCTACAGAAAAGACTAACACAATAAAAACAGGGATTTTTTTGTTCAATTTGAAACATAAATTATTCAGTTATTGTTTTAACAGCTGGCATTTCTACTGACCAAGCATATCTTAGCCAAGGCAACGTTATTTTGTTTATCCCAGCTTTCTATTAGCTGATCACTATTTGCTAGGCCTCTGGTCCCTTGACCATACTCTGGACTTCGGGTCTGGAAAAGAGCTGGCACAATCCATATACCAGGCTGTTATATAAAATGTACATGGATTTTAACCCTTCAAAAAGTCTGGTCAGAGCCTCTGCCTTGAGCAAATCTCTTAAACCAGTTTCACTTGGTATAATTCCTCCTAGTCTAGCGGTTGTTTTTTGGATTGTAAAAGGACACCATGATTTTATGAACAAGTGCTAGCCATCCAGACTTAGAAACCCTGCAGCTGTGCTGTCAAGTGAAGCAATCTGAGGTTCACAGATAATCTCTTTTGGCCTTAAAATGTATCTATGATCTAGTTCAATAGTTCTCAAACTTTTGTACTGGTGACCCCTTTCACACAGCAAGCCTCTGAGTACAACCCCGCCTTATACATTAAAAACACCTTTTTTATATATTTAACACCATTATAAATGCTGGATGAAAAGCAGGGTTTGGGGTGGAGGCTGACCGCTTGTGACACCCCCATGTAATAACCTTGTGACTCCCTGAGGGGTCCCAACCCCCAGATCTAGTCTGACCTTCACAGGCTATAGAATTTTACCCAGTGATTCCTACACCTAGAACCGTAACTTGTGGCTGAAATAGAGCATCTCTGGAAAGTCATTCATCTTTAGTTAACAACCCATGATGGAGACTTTACCACGTCTCTTGGCAATCTGTTCCAACGGTTAACTACCTTTACAGTAAAACATGTCTATCTTATTTCCAGTTTGAATTTGTCCAGCTTCAACTTCCCCCTCTTTGGATTGCATTATGCCTTTGTCTGCTAGATTAAAGAGCTCTCCACTGTTAGATACCTTTTTCCTGGGTAGGTAATTACAGATCCATCAACTCTGAACCTTCTCTTAGACAAGAGAAACAGACTGGACTCCTGAAGTTTTACCATAAGACTGTTTTCCAGACTTTGAATCACTCTTGCAGCTCTCAATTTTTAGCAACTTTTTAGAAACCAAGACACCAGTTCTGAACACAGTATTTCAGCAGTGGTCTTACCAAGGAGTGGATAAACCTTGCTGTGACAACAACTCGACTCTGGGAGGATCTTTGGACAAAATAAGCAGCTCTAAGAAACAGGCCTGTAACCCACGCACTTTAAGGGTCTCATGCAGAAGCAATTACTGCATGGAGTGTCAATCCTTTGAGCCCTTTTAGGAAGTCTTACAGACAACACAGTCCCCAACAGTGTCTTTCACTTTATCATAGTCATCAAAAATGGGGAGCACCTCTTAAGTGCAGGTTATTTGCTGGATCTACCAGAATTGGCAAAGCTTGAGGTACCAAACAAGGACAAGCTGTTGAAACCATCTAATTAAACATTTCAAAAACCAGGACAATCTAACCAAGAGCAGAACTATTTATAATATTATAACTATCACAACAAAAATGAAGATTGGTTCTGTCCCTCTCCAGCAGCAGGACAGATAAGAACAGATGGTCTATATAAAATTGGCTTGAGGGACAGTCATGTTGAATGGATCCTGGCAGGCACTACATTTGGGGCAGCTAGGAAAGCAACTCTTTTAAACCTTGTTTAGGGACTCAGAGTGCTTCGATGGAATGTACTGATGCCAAGCACAGAAGGGGGTAGCAGCTTCTTACTAGTGGAAATAATCTGACTCCTTGCTGTATATTTATATGGAGGAGGAGAGCACCAAGGGTTCCATTTGTAAGGATTTAGAATTGTTTGGAAGGGACATACACCATTCTGTTTCAGGCTACACATTGACTTCAGGCAGGGGGTTGGATGGAAATTCTCCCAGCAACAAGTTATTTCATAAATATGCAATTCAAGGTTTCTACACTTCTCTGTTGCAGCTGGTTCTGGCCACTATTAGAGACTGGACTAGATGGACCTCTCGTCTGAACCGCTCTGAAAATCCCTATGAATATGGCCAAAGCCAATTCAACAATAAAAACACAGTTCAATCCAAAGTGTGTCTGCAAGTTTTTACCTGAAGATTTTTAATGATTCCCTCAATCTGGTCATTGAAGTGAGTGGCTATCAGGTCTGCTGCTTTATTCGGGCTCAGAAATAGCAGCTCCTGGAGACAGAGGGAATAAAATACACTACCTTTAGTCTTACAGACTACAGGATCATGCATTAATGCTGATCCCACTCATACTGTAGTATACCTACAAATCTACATGATCACATCTAGAAGTGTAGTAACAGTGAATACCGTTGGGTGAAGAATGCTTCTGAAGCAACAATTTAAAAAAGATTAAGAGGTATAGAACAGACAGAGACAGAGTACAAAAATCCTCATACTGGTGAGGCATGTGCCTCAATCTTGAGCTGCAGGTGTCATCTCACCAGCTCTTCTTGCCTGTGTTCCATCCCTGTCACTCTGACAAGACTTCCAGTTAGTGCCAGTTGTGCAGGTGTTTTGGTGACATGGCTCCTGTTGTGCAGGAAGTGGACTAATACCCTCAGCTAATTTCACAGGCCAGTCATTGGCAATCAAACAGTAATAACTTCAGATCAATACAGGCCTCTGTTGGACTGAAACAAGTGACAAAAAGGCTCTCTCATATCTGACATTAGGGAACCTAAAATGGAATCATTTTTCACCAAGGCAATATCACTACAACAAAAACAGACAGGATGGCAGGTGACAGGAAAAAGAAATTCACAAAGGAAACTCTTAATTCATTTTGATCTGATCAGAAGCACTTTTTCCTCAATTCCATACTGTCCTCACAGGTCATACATAGATTAATTTTCCACTCATGTACTTAAGGTTGGTAAGTGTAAGTTATTCACATATAAATACGGCACCAAGGAACCTGAAAAGTATTGAAAGAATGTGCTATTGAAGGACTAGCACAATATATACATTATAGTGGGCCACTACTAAAGCAATATAAAACGTGTTTCTAGCAAAGCCTACCTTACAACTACTCAGAATTTTGGCATAAATATTCTTTTCAGACAAGGAATGAACTTGACTAAGTCAGAGTGATTTCTTCTGCCAACCTTCACATAAAGTGAATCATAATTTACAGTTACTCAAAGTTAAACAATGAGAAGCTTTGAGCTTAAGTTTAAGTAACTGAAAATGATCATTTTCAAATGAAATTCTGTACATCATTAATCCCCATGGAAGATAAATGCTTAGCTTACTTTGGAGAGAGATTTTTCATCCTGCAAGATAACAATTGTGAAAAATAATGTACCAAGAATGAACAGCTTTGCAGCTCTATAATTATAACTTGGCCGCCAAATGAATAAAATAATATTCACCACTTCGGTGTTACACAAATAGCTGAGAATTTGTGTCTCAAACTTTTTTGTTTTTTGTTTTATTTTAAATTGTGTTTGTACTGAACTTTGAAAAAGGGGAAGGAGAATTGTTTATTGGTTAGAGCAGGGGACTGTGAAACAGGATTTGTGTGTGGTATTCCTGACTTTGCCACTGATGTGCTGTGTGATTTTAACTTAACTTCTCTTCGACTCAGTTTGCCTCTGTACAATAAGGATATTATCTTCTTTACAAGACACCAACTCATTGTGCATTGTCAAGTGTTTGGATGGAAGGCACAGTAAACATGCACTCTGTGTGCGCGCGCGTGTGTGTGTGTGGGGGGGGGTGTACTGAAAATACACACACACACACACACCCCAAAACGTATGGCAGTTATCAACTCCTCCTCTGCAGTGCTTCAGGAAACTCCTCTGATACAAACCCTACCAAAATCAGCTATGCCACCCTCAAGGCATACTCTCCTGCTACAAAGAAGCACAAGGTGGAAAAGGGAGAAACTGGTTTAAGTTCAGAAAAACAAGCAATTCAGTCTATGCTGTACCTCAATATGTTTCATAGCCTTCTGCCACACTGACTGCTTCTCCTCGGCACTGTACCCAGGAATGGATAGGATATTGTGGATGTAGTTGAACACTTCTTCCTGTAAGGCATCAAGTAAGAAGGTATAGTATGTTCAGGGCCGGCTTTAGGAAGTACGGGGCCCGAATTGAACATTTTTGGTGGGGCCCTGGCAGGGATGACTAAAAAAAAAAAAAAAAAAGTGTAAAAAAAAAAAGCCTCTCATTTCTTCCATGTATTATTTACTTTCCATAACTATATAAATAATACAATTATATAGTATGTACATTGCATCATATATGCTGTTGTTTGCTTATTAATGACTGCCATTTCACATGTGTGGATCCCTGCCACTCCCTGTGGGTGTGCACATGTGGATCCCAGCTGCTCCCTGCCCCCCTCATTGAAGCAGGTGTGCAGGGTTACTGCCCTGGGAACTGCAGGGCAGCAGTGGACATGGGGCTGGTTGGAGGCAGGGTCTAGCTGCAGGCAGGGCAAGGGGTGCAGGGCTGGCTGGAGACAGGGGGGTGTGGGGTGGGCTGGCTTCAGGCAGGGCTGCAGGGGGATGCAGCAGGGGTTGGGGGGCTGGAGACAGAGGAGTGCAGAACTCGCTGGCTTCAGGCAGGGGAGTGCAGCGGGGTTGGCTGGACACAGGGCAGGGGATTTGGGGCTGGGTGTGGGCAGGGTGTGCGGGGGCTGGCTGGCTGGCTTTGGGCAGGGCCACAGGGGTGTGTGGCAGGGGGTGACTGGAGACAGGGCAGGGGGTTTGGCAGGGGCTGGCTGTGGGCACGGAGTGCAGAGCTGGCTGGGGGCAGGGCAGGGGGTGCAGCAGAGGCAGCTGGAGCCCCCACCCTTTAAATAGCCCCCAAGCCTCCTGCTATCCCAGGGCTCTGGGGGTTATTTAAAGGGCCCGGGGCTCCCCTGCTTCTACCCCACCCTGGACCTTTTAAATAGCGGCGAGAGCCCTGGAGAATACATGGGGGCAGCAGGGCTCCGGTGGCTATTTAAAGGACGGGGTGGCAGAGGCAGCTGGAGCCCTGGCCCTTTAAATAGCCCCCAGAGCCCCCCGCTATCCCAGGGCTATGGGGGCTATTTAAAGGGCCCGGAGCTCCAGCAGGGAGAGCAGGGCTGCGGGGCAGCTTGCCGTGCTCCAGCCAGGAGAGTGGGGCTGCTTGCCGCGCTCCGGCCGGGGCTCCAGCCAGGAGAGTGGGGCTGCAGGACGGCTTGCCGCGCTCCGGCCGGGGCCCCAGCCAGGAGACCGGGGCTGCGGGGTGGCTTGCCGCGCTCCGGCCGGGGCTCCAGCCAGGAGAGCGGGGCTGCGGGGCGGCTTGCCGCACTCCGGCTGGGGCTCCGGCTCTCGGCGTGGGGCCCTCTTAGGCACGGGGCCTGATTCCTGGGAATCAGCTGAATTGGCCTAAAGCCAGCCCTGAGTATGTTCTGTTCTCAGCAATTTGAAAATTCATCTGGGAAGTGCATCAGCGATAGCTTGCAAACTCACTTATTTGGACACAATCATTTTCAGACTAGCCACTAAATTGTATTTGCAACATGGACAATTGGTTATTTAAGGATTTCTTTGGTTGTTAGAGGTGAAGATAAACTGGTAGGGAGGTTTTAACATTATAGTTCTGCTCACAGAATTAAAACATACAGTCACAGGAGTGCACTTCAGAAGCAGAACTAGAGCTAGCCCAGCTTGGGAAGACCACGTCCATTGACTGAACCTCAGCTACTGGTAACAGTTACGGTTTGACCTTAAGTAGCTCCTAAAAGAGGAAAGGGAAAGTACGAGGAGGAGTAGAATTGTATGCGAAAAGGAGTGGCTGAGATTGTTGACATAGAGCAGCTTTGCTCTAATAACTGAGGAGATCCAAGCAGTCATCTTGTTCCCTTTGGGGAAGGATGGACTATGACCTCTTGCCAAAGAGAACAGATGAGAGGAGGGTGGAGCGTACTTCAGAGTGAAGGTCACTGCTCCCACCTTCCCACTTCATTACTTGCTGGAGCTCATTCTCTCCAAGATTCTCCTGTGTCATCCTCAGCAGCTAATCAATTCTCCTTTATTCTCCCCACTTCCATCTATCACTCGCTCTAGTCTCATAGACTCATATGTCAGAAGGGACCAATATGATCATCTAGTCTGACCTCCTGCACAAGGCAGGCCACAGAACCCTACCCATCCACTTCTATACAACCCGTAATCCAGGACTGAGTTATTGAAATCCTCAAAACTGGTTTGAAGACCTCAAACTGCAGAGAATCCACCAGCAAGCGACCCATGCCCCACGCTGCAGAGGAAGGCGAAAAACCTCCAGGGCCCCTGCCAATCCACCCTGGAGGAAAAATTCCTTCCCGACCCCAAATATGGCGATCAGCTAAACCCTGAGCATGTGGGCAAGAGTCACCAGCCAGCACCCAAGAAGGAATTCTCTGCAGTAACTCAGTTCCCATCCCATCCAACATCTCCCCGCAGACCGTTGAGCAGACTTATCTGGTGATAATCCAAGATCAATTGCCAAATTAAACTATCCTATCATAACATCCCCTCCATATACTTATCAAGCTTAGTCTTGAAGCCAGATAAGTCTTTTGCCCCCACTACTTCCCTCGGAAGGCTGTTCCAAAACTTCACTCCCCTAATGGTTAGAAACCTTCCTCTAATTTCAAGTCTAAACTTCCTAATATCCAGTCCTCTGTTTCTTCTCCCTGTCTCTATTATCTGCTTTTCTTTTCACTTCTATATGGGAGGAGAAAAGTAGATTTCAGCCTGCAAGTCTGTAAGAGGTTTGCAATATCAGATCTAATATTCCAAAAAGAGATAAGCGGCAAGACTCTTCTACTGAGTCATGCTGCTGTCGGGTGTGAAAATTGGGCAGAAAAATGTAGAGTAATGTTCATTGACCTAATGGAAGATTACTTAATTGCAGCCAAGAAATAACAGTGGTTTGAAGTCTCTCAAGAGAGAGGGAACCATGGGCAGGGACAGAGGCCAACTGCTGGGAAAAACACTGGAAGCATGCCAAATTTAGGCTAAGTCTACACTAGGTGGAGGGTAGGAGGGAATGATGTCGACCTAAGATATGCAACTTCAGCTATGCGAATAGCATAGCTGAAGTCATCGTACCTTAGGTCAATTAACCTGGCCGTGAGGATGGCAGCGAACGACCGCTGCCGCTCCCCCGTCGACTACACTTCCGCCTCGCCACAGTGGAGTTCCGGAGTCAATGGCAGAGCAATCGGGGATCGATTTTATCACATCTACACCAGACGTGATAAATCGATCACTACCTGCCGATCCGGCGGGTAGCGTAGACATACCCTTATGAGCAAGCCTAAGCTCAGATGTATGTTATATATTGTGGTTTAAGTCAACGAAGACAAACCCCAGGAAGGAGGTGACTTTTGGACACTAACCTAAGCCTCAACTACACTAGACAGATCGATTGTAAAACTGACAGGGAGGGGAAAAAAAAATCTAGATGAGAATTGAGAATTTAAAGGACATTTTACTAAAATGTCAATAAATACAAATACCGTAATCATTTAACAATGCTGCATCGGTTTAAAAAAAATCCTGGTTTAGTGAAGTGAAAGCAACAATAAAAAAATAAAAAGATAATCTATAACACATGGAAAAAATGGGAAATTGATAACAATGAATATAAATCAGAAGTTAAAACAGACATTACAGGAAGGCAGGTTAGATACCTCTTCTGGCCATAGAATCTAAGCAAATATCAGAAGAAAAATCTATGGCCAGCTAAATTAAGAATAATAAAAAGATTTTTCAAAAAAATATTAGGAACAAAAGGAACTGTAATAACGGTTTATAACTAAATGAAGAGGGTAACTTATCAATAATGATACAGACAAGGCAGAAGCATTCAATAAATATTTCTGTTCTCTATTTGGAAATAAGCTGGATGACGTATTCATATAATAGAATGATTAAATACTTTCTATTCCAACCATAACCACAAGGAGGATGTTAAACAGCATCTACTAAAGTTAAAAAAATTTAGGGTCAGCATGACTGGATGATTTGCACTCAAGAGTTTTAAAAGAGTTGGCCAAGAAGCAATTTGACTCACTGGTGTTAGAAATCTAATGACAGCCACCTCAACTGGACTAGTGTAAAAGAGCCCTACTATGGATGCAAGAGCAAACCTTACAGTTATTCAGGATGCGTACTGTAGACACATTGAAAATCAGCATAAAACAATGAAGTGGTACATACAAAGGTCACTGAACACTCTAATGTAGACCAGGACTCAGCGTGTCCCCAGCGTTGATGGAAAAGGAGGGGGTTCTAACCGTACAAGATCGATGACAGGAACTGTTTTACTTGCCAAGGGGGCTGGGGGGGAAGAGGAGCTACTCTCTTCTTAGCTGAGGAAAAGTTTAGAGCATTACAAATTTACCTACCTTTCTCACTGGATCACGCAAGTAACAATCAATGATTTTGTCATAGAGATGCTCCCGTTCATACATAAACTCACAAATTTGGTAGCTGAAATAAAGTAAGTTTGCCATGTTAGAGAGACTCTGCTCTTTGACACTAGATAAGAAATGGAGAATAGAATGCCCATCTCATTCTCAGTTCTGAGGCAGCAGAAAACAATTACACAGCCCAGACATGAGGGGATAAATATGTAACTTACAAATAATAATGACATTATTAATGAAGTGTCCTGTCTAAATACTCCTGGAGAAATAATTTCCCTGCTGTCTTTGTGAGTGGAAGAAACACTGCCCCTAGAAACCTACTCATTATCTCCAATCATTCATGATGGAACTGAACGGTTATCCTGGGTGGTTGGTTAGAAACCAAGCCAGAAAACTAAGGATGCAGGGAAAACAGCTATATTACAGGGATGATCAGCCGCATTTTGTTTCTGCCCTGCTACTTCAGACTGGTTTGACACTCCTCAAGTAAACTAATTACTTGGTAACAATCTGAGATTTTCCCCCTCAAGAAGTATCTTATCGGTCAGAGACTAAAGAATTCTTTCAGGACTGTCTTCTGCCATTTTTCACAGATACATACATTTTAAGTCCAGAAGAGACTATTATGAACATTTAGTCTGATCTCCATCCTAGTCAGAGACTCTCACTCAATAATTCCTGCATCAAAGTACAGAACCTTCTAGCTGAGCTAGTGCAGATCTTTTAGAAAGAGAAGTCCAATCTTGATTAAAAACTGTAAGTAATGGAGAATCCACCTCATCACTCCTGGGTAAGTTGTTCCAAAGGTTAAATACTAACAGTGTTGAGAGCCCCATGTTTTTCACAAATCACAACATAAAACAAAATACAATGAAAATAACTCACAGCACAGCAGTGGCTCCTGCTGCGCCTCAGCTTCCCACTCCAGGCGTTGCAACCTGCTGCACAAGGTCACAATATTACTCATGTTTGGACTGGCTGCCCCTCCAGTTCAAACATTAGCAGCACTGCAACCCTGTGCAGCAGGTCGCAATGTCCTCTGCAGGAAGCCAGGCCTACCTCTGCAGGGTGAGTACTAGTCAGACTCACTCAGCAAACTCTTGCCTGGGGACAGGACCCAGTACCCCCATGTGTACAAAATGGATAAAATTAAACACAAAATTCCTGAAAAATAAAATACTATAAAAACGGGTTCTAAGAACTTGCATCATCTTTCTAGTCTGAATTTGTGTAGCTTCAGCTTAAGAACTATTTTTCACCAAAAGCGCTCCCAATGAGACACCTGTTTACAGTGCTGAAAAATGCAATTTTGGGGAACTAGCTCTATAAACAACAACATAGATACCAAGAATGAGTGGAGCCTGTCAGTCTTCTTCTCCAACTCTCATCCATTCCCTCCCCATTTGGCTTGTGATAAGCTCCACCGAATGAGGCACTGCCATGCTTCAGCTGGTCCTCCCCATCACAAGACTATGGTCCAACCTTCATCCCGCCTGCTTCCCTACAACATGAAAGTACTACTCTAGGATAAATGGGCAACCCAGTGATGGGTAGCAAAGGAGCGTGCTGCTTTTTATATCCAAAATACGGCCAACTCTAGGCTAAACATGTTGTCTGAGGAATGCATGGTGGAGTGTGGCATATGAAGTGCTGCTACTGTTGGCCAGCTTTCATATCTAACGATGAGTTTTGATTCCAAAGCCAGGAAGAAATTATGTAAAAACAGTGTCCAAACTGAAGCGAGCATGGTCTGTGTGCCAGGCCTCAAGCCTGCTGATGGACTCCAATCAATATGCCTTCACAGCAGGCTATGATAAAGGAACTGCACTGGTACAGCTTCCTGACTGATCTCTTCCAGGCAAGGGAAGATGATCAGGAATCCATGTTAATTCCCAGAGCTATCAACTGTTTTACAATGCTGCTAACCACATGGTGTCACTAATGCATTTGCAGGCCTTACAGGGACAGACAACATTGCTTGAGTGACCTGTTGTGGGTGCTACTGAAAGGCAGAACTGAGCTCTTGCTTGTCTTCATTAGACTGATGCCACCCTACTTTATATTCTAGTGCTTCTGTCCTTCCTAGTATGGGGGAAAAGAGCTCACCATGTCTGAAGTTGCGACTTGGATGGCTATTTGTTGGCTGAACTCAAGCAAGACTGAGAATACTTTCAGGAGGGGTAAAGTTGCCAAAGGAGATGGCGGAAATTCTTAGCACCTCTGAAAGATGGGTTTATGTCTGCTGTTTGATTTTAGGTTTGGCAACCCGAGTGCTGATCTGAATCCCCAGATACTTCTAAATGCCTTTAGGATGTGGACCCCCCCCCCTCCGTAATCACCCATCATTACATTACAGTCATTACAATATGCCCTACAGAGACCATGTGAAACTTGACTATTTTACTTTACATGATAGAATCAAACTCAAAGCTAGTCAAGTTTCACATGGTTTGGGTTCCATTCTGTAAGGTTCACACAGCTCCGCTGACAGTACTGCTAAGAAGAACTGAAAATAATCAGGATGACATTAAATACAAATGGACAGAGAGATTAGATACGAACTGACAATAAGAAAATACAAGCGAATATGTTTGGAGAAAAGTAATCCAAGCACAGCTGCAGAACAGCAGTGAGATACTTGGAATGACTACATAACTTCAGTGATGATTAAAATGGCTGAGAGGGCTGCAGGAGGACTTTTAAAAATCAGATATTATACACTGTAAAACCAAAAAAAGCTTACAATTCAGCTTTTTCTGCCATAGGGATGAGACGATTCTCTTCAAACTGTACTATCCCTCCAGCTTGCAGTAGTTCTAAAAGGACCTGAAGAGATATTGAATAATTATTATTTGTTTTGTGGTATTACCTACGGTCTTGGATCAAACAAAGACTGTACCTGTCTGAAAGAGCTCACAACCTAAAAAACTGAATATTACTGTGAGTTTTAGTTTACAGATGTATTTAATTTTGGTTCTCCATAATTTGAAGGTCACATTTCCCTAGCGTTTTCCTGATGGTGCTATTGCTATCAAACACAAAACAAATGCAGGAAAACGAGTGACCCTCTCTGCCAGTGATGTGAGTGACTCTCCCTAGCAACAGGGAGCCAGAGAAGGATAGAGAAAACCAAGTAGCTTGGATCTTCCCAATTAATTAACTTAACGCCAGAAAAGGTGACAAGACATGACTCACCAGGAGAATAATTAAGAAGCTACAAATCAGAAAACTAATTATTAAAAAAAAGCAACCGAACTTAGGCCATGTCTATGTGAGACAGCTACACTGATTTAACTTCAACTGGCTTTTAAATATTTGCATATTTTGCCCTGGTTTTAAAATGAAAACATTTTCATTTTCTACTCCAACTCCATCTCTCCCATAGCATCAGTTATTCTTCTGCAGAGATAGGCAGGCTATACATGTCAGGAAAAAGACAACATTTAGGTACATGTAAGGCTTAGTGAGATTGAAGCATAAATAGGAATTGAAGTAAAACACTTGAGCCCAGATATCACAGTGGTAGTAGCGTGGAGGGAATACACTGTCCTAGTTAAACCTAGACAAATGCCATGTTAACTCCATGTGTGTCACACTTTCTGCAGGAATCTAGATTACAAAAATCCTGATGGCTCTGGGGGTTCACCTGGGGACAGGAGGAAAGGTTCTCTCTCTCTCTCTCTCTAGGGGGCTGTTTCAGACCCCAGGAGATGGGATCTATAGTACTCATCTCCAGGTCCTGTTCTGCCACTGCTCCTGGCTGTGCCCTGCTCATGTCCTCCCTTCCCACCCCCCAGTGAAAGTTTCCATTTTAGTACATTAGCCCCAATACAGCCTGTGGTCACACTCTCAGTCTTCTAACCAGGTTAATCCTCCTCTAGAGATTGGTAATTCCTAGCACTTTTTTTGATCAGTTTTTCTCTTACACATAATGAAATACACCTCTAAAGATTGCTACCTGCTGTCGCTCTGAGTGTCGGGAATCGTCATCAGGGCTGCACAGAAATTCAAGGACCTGGTCAAGGAGAAAAAGATGACTATTTTCATTATATATTAAAAAACAACTAGGAGTCCTTGTGGCACCCTAGAGACTAACAAATTTATTTGGGTATAAGCTTTCGTGGGCTAAAACCCACTTCATCAGATGCATGGAGTGAAAAATATAGTAAATTTTATATACATATACACACACACACACACACACACACACACACAAAGATGGGAGTTGCCTTACCAAGTGGGAGGTCAGTGCTAACAAGGCCAATTCAATTAAGGTGGAAGTGGCCTATTCTCAACAGTTGACAAGAAGGAGTCAACATCAAGAGAGAGAAAATTACTTTTGTAGTGCTAACAAGACCAATGCAATCAAGGTGGACGTTGGCTATTTCCAACAGTTGACAAGAAGGTGTATCAGAGGGAAAATTACTTTTTTATAGTGATCCATCCACTTTCAGATGTTTGTGCAGCCTTACTCTAAAGCTCTAAGGTCCTTCATTAAATACACTATTATCCATTGGTGTTGCCCCACCAAATCAGGCTATAGACTTGCCTTTTTCTAGGGTTTGTATGAAGTGGTATAGCAACACCAATGCAGCTCCATTGGTGCAAACCCCTAGTAAGGTACAGCTTATCCTACTTTCAGACTGTACAGAAACATGCTGACCATTAAACCATTCCTTATACAAATCCATATACATTATACTTAATTGATACATTCTTAAATCAGGTAATCTGTTGGGTCCTTTATTCTGGCATCCCACAGTTAGTGGCATGTCTTTACTGTTCTCAGAGAGAGGGTTGCAACCAGTGCCAAAAGATTAACATTTTGGTTCTCTCCTTCCCAACACCTGCACTTTCCCCAAACACACAAAATCTACAGGAAATAGATGGAAGCCTGCCTTTCCATGGCAAGGAAAGACTCCAGTGTCTGAGGAAAAATAAAAGATAAATAGACACTATAACATCGTTACTGCACATGTTCTTCACCTCAGGAGACATGTGGCGAGGACAGAAGCAGAGGTTTCCCCCATATCTTACACAATTACATAAGTCACAGCAGGCTGAGATAAGAACAAGTATTTAAAACTTTAGCACTTTTGTGGTGCCTTCATGTTGTTTCTGAAATCACAACCACTGAGCCCCCAGACAATATCCCACCCACTATGTGGCAGGTAACAGATCTTCAGTACAGCCTGAACCTACAGTGCAATTTGTAATTTATTTGTGGAACTTGCACATCAGAGACCTCCATATTAGCTGACAATGGAACATTTACCTGGTCAAAAAGGGTCCTGTTTACAAACAGTGTATTGTTGGGCTTAGCCAGCTGCCGGGCAAGAAAGGTAAAGAGACAGCCAACTTGTGATGGGGTGAAATCAGAATTTTCCACCATAACCTTGTGAGCGAGAGAAAAAACAAAACATGATTTATCCATTAACCAATCATTTTTGAAACACATAAAACAAGATGCAACAGCATGACACACTAGAAGTAACAGTAGCTGCACCAGAGTGAACTGTGAGGTGTTTAGAGAGCAGCATAGCATCTTACAGGCTTTCAAAGTTGTGGCAACACAACTCTGCTTAGTGATCAAGCCTGCTACTTCCTTACATGCCCATTCAACATAAAACTTACTTCTGTCTTGAAGACAGTTTCATTCATTAACAGTCACCCTGTTTGGTATTCTTTCCTGGATGGTTTTAAAAAGCAGCTTTGGCTCCCATTTCAGATTAGATCAGATGTCCCAATGACCCAGTTAGAAAGTAAGTGCAGTGACTAGCAGCATAAGAGAAAGCTGGAAAAAAGGGCCTGGAACAGAGGGAGTATGGGGAAGCCAGGTGGGGCTGCACTTACATGTACACCTCTACCCCAATATAACGCTATCCGATATAACTTTGGGAGGGCTTTGGGATGTATGGCAGCATTCATGGACAGAGGACTGTTCTCTCGGGATGGACTGAGTAGGGAGGGAATTAGACTTCGAGGATGGAAATTGGTACAACTGATTAAGAGAGTTTTAAACTAGCAACTGGGGGGAGATGGTTGGGAGATGTCCAGGTAATCTCCATGCCGGATTTTAACATTGAGAGGGAAGAAAACAATGCAAAAAAAGGATACGGTCATGGGTAGGAGAATGGACATACGGAGGAAAGGTACTGTAGATACAATTCTAACAGGTCATACTGGCGGTAGAACATCTGGGCCTAATCAGGTAAAGAATGTGAGTGAAGCCAAACAGCAAGAATTAAGATGTTTGTACACCAATGTGAGGAGCCTAGGTAACAAAATGGAGGAAAGAGTTATCGGTGCAGGAAGTGAAACTGGATATTATAAGGATAACAGAAACATGGTGGAAAAGTAGTCATGACTGGAGTACAGGTATTGAAGGGTATGTGTTGTTAAGGAAAGACAGAAATAAAGGCAAAGGTGGTGGAGTAGCATTGTATATCAATGATGAGATAGTCTGTAAAGAAATAAGGGATGGAATGGATAAGAGTCTGTCTGGGCAAAAATCACATTGGGGAAGAAAGCTACCAGAGCCTCCCCTGAGATAGTGCTTGGGGTGTGCTATAGACCTTCAGGATCTGATTTGGATATGGATAGAGACCTTTTTAATGTTTTTAATGAAGTAAATACTACTGGGAATGTGATCATGAGAGACTAACTTCCCACATATAGACTGGAGGACAAATGCTAGGAATAATAATAATAGGGCTCAGATTTTCCTAGATGTAATAGCTGATAGATTCCTTCATCAAGTATTTGCTGAACAAACAAGAGCGGATGCTATTTTAGATTTGGTTTTGGTGAGTAGTGAGGACCTCATAGAAGACATGGTTGTAGGGGACAATCTTGGTTCAACCGATCATGAGCTAATTCAGTTTAAACTAAATGGAAGGCTAAACAAAAATAGATCTGTGGCTAGGGTTTTTGATTTCAAAAGGGCTAACTTTAAAGAGTTAAGGAAATCAGTCCAATCCACTTACCTAACTAAAGAACTTGGGGATCTAAAGGTGGAGGAAGCCTGGAATTACTTCAGGTCAAAGTTGCAGAAACTATCAGAATCCTGCAACCCAAGAAAGGGAAAAAAATTCATAGGCAGGAATTGTAGACCAAACTGGACGAGCAAGCATCTCTGAGAAGTGATTAAGAAAAAGCAGAAAGCCTACAAGGAGTGGAAGATGGGAAGGATTAGCAAGGAAAGCTAACTTATTGAGGTCAGAACGTGCAGGGATAAAGTGAGTAAGGCCAAAAGCTGTGTAGAGTTGGACCTTGCAAAGGGAATTAAAACCAACAGTAAAAAGGTTCTATAGCCATATAAATAAGAAGAAAAAGAAAAGTGGGACTGCTAAACACTGAGGGTGGAGTGGAGGTTAAGGATAATCGAAGCATGGCCCAATATCTAAACAAATACTTTGCCTCGGTCTTTAAAGAAGAGTTTAGGGATAATGGTAGGATGACGAAAAGGAACAAGGATATGGAGGTAGATATTACCACATCCAAGGAAGAAGTCAAACTCAAACAGCTTAATGGGATGAAATCAGGGGGCCCAGATAACCATCCAAGAATATTCAAGGAACTGACACATGAAATTGCAAGTCCATTAGCAAGAATTTTTAATGAAACTGTAAACTCAAGGGTTGTACCACATGACTGGAAAATTGCTAACATAGTTCCTATCTTTAAGAAAAGGAAAAAAAAGTGATCCAGGCTACAGGCCTGTCGGTTAGGCATCTCTTGTATGCAAGGTCTTGGAAAAAAAATTTGAAGGAAAAAGTAGCCAAGGACATTGAGGTCAATGGTAATTGGGACAATACACAACATGGTTTTACAAAACGTAGATTGTGCCAAATCAACCTTATCTCCTTCTTTGAGAAGGTAACAGATTTTTTAGATAAAGGAAATGCAGTGGACGTAATTTACCTCGATTTCAGTAAAGCATTTGATACGGTTCCACATGAGGAATTATTAGCTAAATTGGAAAAGATGGGGATCAATATGAAAATTGAAAGGTGGATAAGGAACTGGTTAAAGGGGAGATTACAACGGGTTGTACTGAAAGGTCAATTGTCAGGCTGGAGGGAGGTTACTAGTGAAGTTCCTCAAGGATCAGTTTTGGGACCAATCTTATTGAATCTTTTTAATACTGATCTTGGCACAAAAAGGGGGGAATGTGCTAATAAAGTTTGCCGATGACACAAAGCTGGGAGGTGTTGCCAATACAGAGAAAGACTGGGATATCCTACAGGAAGATCTGGATGACCTTGTAAACTGGAGTAATAGTAATAGGATGAAATTTAATAGTGAAAAGTGGAAGGTCATGCATTTAGGGATTAATAACAAGAATTATTGTTATAAGCTGGGAAGGCATCAGTTGGAAGTAACAGAGGAGGAGAAGGACCTCGGAGTATTGGTTGATCACAGGATGACTATGAGCTGCCAATATGATATGGCTGTGAAAAAAGCTAATGGGTCTTGGGATGCATCAGGTGAGGTATTTCCAGTAGTGATAAGGAGGTGTTAGTACCATTAAACAAGGCAGTGGTGAGACCTCATCTGGAATACTGTGTGCAGTTCTGGTCTCCCATGTTTAAGAAGGATGAATTCAAACTGGAACAGGTTCAGAGAAGGGCTACTAGGATGATCCAAGAAATAGAAAACCTGTCATTTGAAAGGAGACTCAGAGCTTGGCTTGTTTAGCCTAACCAAAAGAAGGCTGAGGGGAGATATGATTGCTCTCTCTACATATGTTAGAGGAATAAATACCAGGGAGGGATCGGAATTATTTAAGCTCAGTATCAGTGTGGACACAAGAACAAATGATATAAACTGGCTATCAGGAAATTTAGACTTGAAATTAGACAAAGGTTTCTAATCATCAGAGGAGTGAAGTTCTGGAACAGCCTTCCAAGGGGAGTAGTGGGGGCAAAAGACATATCTGGCTTCAAGACTAAGACTAAGTTTGATAAGTTTATGGAGGGGGTGGTATAATGGGAGAGCCTAATTTTGGCAATTAATTCATCTTTGACTACCAGCGGTAAATATGCCCAGTGGTTTGTGATGGGATGTTCAATGGGGTGGGATCTGAGTTACTACAGAGAATTCTTTCCTGGGTGTCTGGCTAGTGAGTCTTGCCCACGTGCTCAGGGTTTAGCTGATCACCATATTTGGGGTTGGGAAGGAATTTTCCTCCAGGGCAGATTGGCAGAAGCCCGGGGGGGGATCGCCTTCTTCTGTAGCAAGGGGCACAGGTCACTTGCTGGAAGGTTCTCTGCACCTTGAAGTCTTTAAACCAAGATTTGAGGACTTCAGTAGCTCAGACACAGGTTTGATACAGGAGTGAATGGGTGAGATTCTGTGGCCTGCATTGTGCAGGAGGTCAGACCAGATGATCATAGGATCCTTCTGACCTTAAAGTCTATGATTCTATTAATTCGGATATAATGCGGTAAAGCAGTGCTCCGGGGGCACAGGGCTGCACACTCCAGGGATCAAAGCAAGTTCGATATAACGTGGTTTTACCTATAATGCGGTAAGATTTTTTGGCTCTTGAGGATAGCGTTATATCAGGGTAGAGGTGTAGCTGCTTGGGTATCTATCTATCTATCGCTGGGTAAGGGAATTCCTGAATTAACAGGGAAGGCATACTCAGACATGGTTACCTGAAGAGATGAAGCAGATGACTGCCTACACTCACTACTATGGTAGAGGCACCTGACTAAAGGGAGATGGGATTGTGCTTGTGCTTATAATAATATATGGAGATATACCTATCTCAGAGCTGGAAAGGACATCGAGTCCAGCCCCCTGCCTTCACTAGCAGGACCAAGTACTGATTTTGCCCCAGATCCTTAAAGTGGCCCCCTCAAGGACTGAACTCACAACCCTGGGTTTAGCAGGCCAATGCTCAAACACTGAGCTATCCCCCTTCAGAGGGTTTGAATCTGCACACATGCTCTGGTACTTTAAGGACTCTGAATGAAGGGGAGTCTGAACAAACCTGGCTGTCTGGAGCCCTGGAATAAAAAGGGGATATTTGTGTCTAGACTTTACACTCTGGGGAAGGGACTACTACAGGAGACTCTGTGGCTATGTTCTGGAAAATGAGTTACAGAATGAACAGGAGGGTCTCATTGCCTGCGTATGTGAACAATGGGGTGCTGTTCCCAAGTGAGAATGCCCGTGAAGCAGCTGAATTAAGAGGAGCATGTTTTTAAGCCATGCTCCGTATCTAAGGAGCCCCCAAGCCCAAAGATATTCAACTTGAGTACCTAAAGCCTATAAACTGCAGCCCTTCAGGGAGACTTAAAGAGAAAAAAAGATAATTTGATTATGAATTGTGGGTGCAATCCAGACTAGTGAGGGGTTGTCTCACTATCTGCCCAGTAATCCTGGGTTCCTCACAATGTATTGCTGTTGTAGCCCCCAACCTGGGCTGTTCACAATCAGCCTACCAGCATGCAAGTCACATCCTGAATGTCTCTGCATGCATGGCTGCAGCCCTGGTCCAGCAGCTGTGATCCCAGCAGCCTGCTAACAGCATATCAATCACACACTGACTTCCATTAACCTTGGTTACAACCAGCGAGATGACCCCCACACACCCAGTCCCGAATTTCCCCCAAATTTTGTGCCCTCAAGTGCCCAGCCCTCTCCTGAACAGGTTCTTTGCTCCTGTAAACAGACAAAACCCACATCACAGCTTATTAATTTAATGGGGGTAAATAAACTCCTCTTTAAGCACAGCACTGAGTTTGTTTATAGTAAAATAAAACAAATTTGTTAGTAATAGGACATAGGTTAAGTGATGCTAAGTAAAAGGGAGAAACATAGGGTACGTCCAGACTACCTGCCCTATCAGCGGGTAGCAATCGATTTATTGGGGATCGATTATCACGTCTCATCTAGATGCGATATATCGATCCCCGAATGCACTCCCTATCGACTTCGGAACTCCACTGGAGCTAGCGGCAGTAGCGGAGTCGATGGGGGAGTCACGGACATCGATCCCGCACTGTGAGGACCAGAGGTAAATTGATCTAAGATACTTCGACTTCAGCTACACTATTCACGTAGCTGAAGTTGTGTATCTTAGATCTACACTCTCCTTAATGCAGACCAGCCTTTAGACAGGGTTACAAGGAAGTAAAAATGAAACTTGAATCTAAACATTTAGAACTTAATCTAGCAAAATACAGGCTTTGCTCAAGATAATCTTTGTGCAAATAGTGTGTAGGATGTGAACATAGGGGTGTTTAGCATCACAGAGTTTCCTGACCTGTGTTATATGATTGTTAAACTGAAGTGTTTGAATCAGCCTCACCAATACAGGAGGGAGGAGCCGTTGCCTCCCCAACTGCCTCCCACTTCTTCCTAGCAGCCCTCGAGAAGCTCCGGTGAGCCAGGAGCATTCTGCACAGCTGTTTTGCATTTCTTGTTGCAGCCGCTCAACAGCTCCCATACTGGCTGTTTGCTGAATCAGAGGAGGGGGAAGCAACACTGATTGCTCCATTTCCAGCTTCTGTGCTGAGTTTTGGGAGCCCCAAAGAGAGTGCTTAGCAAAGGATGACTCCTCACCCTAAGCAGCCACCAAGGGCAGCCCAGCAAAAGGGGAAGATGAGAAGCTGAGAAACAACAAGCCTTAGGGCTAACATATGCCAGTTGGCAATGGTCCTCAAGGGACCATATGCCAGCCAAGGACAGCCAGAAGGCAGCACACAGCACTCCCTGCCCCTTCATACCTCTGCACAGGAGGAAAGCATGGGTGCTATGCCAGCTCCAGGCTTACTGGGGATAAGGGGACTTGTGGGAGGGTGACTATGTCTATGCTTGGGTGTCTGGACTCAACTGTGCCCAAGCTTTGGTACCTGGGAGAAAACACTGAGTGAAGCAGGAGAGCCTATCTTAATGCTAAAATGAGTGAAGAACCCAGGATAAGGATGAGTCCATAAAGGTCATCTTAATCAGTGTAAGGTAGATGGGGCCAGTAACCATGTTAATCATGGAACAGCACCATGTTATGTTTCAAGGGTAAATCAATATCTCCCTTTTACTTATGTCTCATTATCTATAAAAGGATTTGTGGAGGTTACTGTATGAAATAAAATGTTACCTAATAACTAAAATATTTCTCTAGTCAAACTAGATCACTAAAAGGGAGCTTTCCTCTTTCACAAATTCATAAGGAATCTGTGCTAGTTGTTTCTCAAGCTGAGGACTTGTTATATAAAGCATAAAAATAGTTTTGTTTGCTGAACCTGAGTTAAGGTTTATTCATAGATTATTCAGGTTTGAAGGGACCTCAGAAGATCATCTAGTCCAACCCCCTGCTCAAAGCAGGACCAATCCCCAAATGGCCCCCTGAAGGATTGAACTCATAACCCTGGATTTAGCAGGCCAATGCTCAAACCACTGAGCTATCCCTCCCCCCCATGGTCCTAGTATTAATAAATATTTATCAGTATCATCTTCCCATCAGATTTTCCACTCTATTTCTGCCACCTACAGACTGGATATGGTCATGGTCTCTAAAAATGTTATCACTTACGCACTGGCAGCAGACACAATCACAAGAAAAAGGTCAATCAAAATCCAAACAACGAAAAACATATTTGCTATTGTCTGCCTGTCCACAGCTGGCAGCAACATTGTTCTGAACTCACCAGTGAAGCACAGTAGCAACAGCCTGCAAGGCAGTGCAAACTAAAGCACAGAAGCAGCCCATTGTTGTTAGCTGGAAGGGAAGATTTAAAGCAAATTTTTACTCCCAGCTCTTCCCTCATATCCTTTCAAAGAAGCTTGGGCAGAAATCCACATTTTTGCTAAGGCACTGGAGTCATTCAAAAAGGTTATTTTTTAAATATCAAGAGTGTAATTTTCTCATTGCCTTTGTTCTCAAAAAGATGAGCCTTTTTGCTGTCACTAGAAAGCATACAAAATCCATGTGCTAAAAACATTTATCACATACCTATGGCCTCATTGTCTATCCACTGATCCATCTTCAGAGATTCTAGTCTGCATTCCAACCCCCTGAGCAATCTCAAACAGCCAGCATTTACAACCCCCCACAATAGCAGGTTCTGGATCATGTTTAGGGAGCTCACACTCTTGTGGCAGGAGTGGGGAGGGAGGAGAAAGAACTAAGGAAGGAATGGCCATCACATATGCTCTCTTGACTTTTTCTTTTGCTGACATGTGATTGCATTAGGAAGATTTTTTTTTTTTTGAGGGAACCATATAAATAATGCATCGGATTTGTCTGTTTATTACAGTTCTCACCCCCTTTGGAGTCAGTGGGGGAGTACTAAGGAACCTGCTCCCCGCAGGGGGGAGGAGAGGAGGGGCGGAAACAGGTACTTGGAATGCTGATCCTGCTTGCTAAAAGGGTATGTCTTTTGGAAGTAGCTGTGATAAGCAAGACCTTCTTCCCCTTTATCTGTACTTAAGGGGACATTTTCAATTCTCTAATGAAATCTGGCAGTTCTTCAGACAGTTAAAACCTGTGTGTGAAGAAATTTGCAACTTATCGCCCAAAGATTCATGAGGAAGTCAGTTGATACTTGATTGAGTCCTTGTGTCTGAGTTAAGGCAATAGCCAATTCCCTCACACTGCGGGAGGCCCCAGACACCTGTGTGTGCTGTGGGTTCTATAGACTCAGTGCTGGATTAAGTTGTTTTTTTAATGGAAGAATGACAGAGTGCCAGGGTCACAGAGATGGAACAGAACAAGTTGAACTTGCAAGTCTTCTAGTTGCTTGTTGAGGGGCTCTGGCTATTTCTGTTCTGCCAGGCAAGGTAAATGGCACTATAGGCTGCGCCACATGTGAGGAAAGGATTCTCCTCTTGCATATTTTCTCTCAAATACAATCAAGTTACAGGAAAGGAGATCTGTTGCTATATGAAGTATTCTGAGAAAGTCTCCTAAAGCTGCTGTTCTCCAGTAAGCCTAAGGAGCTTAACTCATACAGTCCTGTGGAGGCAGAGAAATCCAACATGATCCTGGAGGCAGGACTGAGGCACCGTGACTATGACTGACCTTCAAAACTTTACCTCCCATTGTCTCATGACACCTGGCAAAGCCTTTTAGTGAAGATTGGTGGATGTGACTCAGGCTTGAGAGTCAACAGTTCTTATCCTTTCATTTCAATGAATCATTTAATTAGTGAAAGAACGAATTTAATATCAAAGGATTTAAAAGCTGTGGAAACACTGGAACCTTTGGATACTGACCACTATTCTCCTAATTTGCCTTTCCTTCTCTCCCTGGATTTACCTATTTACCTTCTCGGGATACCTGCCAACAGCACAAAAGCAGCTCCCATCCTGAGTGACTGGCACAGGAACAGCTAACATGCTGCCTAGCCACTTGCCTCACAGGAGGTCTCTTTGTGACACTGTTCCTGCTCCACTGCATTTTCTTTTTGCTCCAGTTCCAGTCCCTCCCACCTCACCGCTCCTCTTCTCCCCAAACACGGACATGGCTCTAGCTCTCAAAATTATTTACATGATTTATATGAAACAGCTCATCCCTTTCACTACTGCTTTCCATAGCAAGGCAGATTTCCATCCAAAACACGTTAACAATGCTAACATTTACAACAGCAGATGGACCCAGAGTACCTCAGTCAAATGGTGCCTCAGTTGCGGAAGCAGTGAAAAAGGTTACACACCTGTAACTGGAAGTTGTTAGACATGTGTGGTCCTTATCTGTATTACTCATGTGTCCAGAGCCTGAAAATTTGAGAATAGTGTCTGTTGGTCCACACCTGTGCCCTGGCTCACCTCGTGCCTCCATCCAAGGGAATAAAAAGCGGAGGGCAGACCGACTGCCTGTCCAGTTCCTTCTCAACTGTGAATCAGATAAGATCCAAAGCAGATCAGGGGGAGGGATAGCTCAGTGGTTTGAGCATTTGCCTGCTAAACCCAGGGTTGTGAGCTCAATCCTTAATGGGGCCATTTAGGGATCTGGGGAAAAAATCTGTCTGAGGATTGGTCCTGCTTTGAGCAGGGGGTTGGACTACATGACCTCCTGAGGTCCCTTCCAACCCTGATATTCTATTAATCTATTCTATAAGAGAGGAAGGAAGGCAGAAAGTGGAATACAGACACGGATCACACATCTCAAAGAACCTCCAGTTATAGGTAAGTAACCTCTGCAGCCCTATTGTATTCCACTATGGGTGACTGACAAGCAGTACATAAGTAGGAGAGTACAAGAAGGTAGATGGTAGGGCTCAGCGGAGTACCAACATCCCAAAGGCAGCATCAGCAGAAAATCCCTGCACCAGGACAAAATGTCTTGCAAACATGTGAACGGAGCTCCATATGGTCACTTTACAGATGTCCAGGAAGAGTACCTCCTGAAGAGATGTCATAGCTGTCACCTGTGTTCTGTCAAATGAGTTCTCATGCTATGAGGAGGAAGGTTCGATAGCTGATAGAGTAGAATGCAGCCAGAAATCCATTTGGAGATTCTCTGGAGAAGGCATGCTTCTGCTGTAGTCCAATTGATTGCCTAATTGTTGTTGTTCTGTGCAGGTAAAAGGCCAAGGCCCGCCATACATCAAGGGACCGGAGTCTTTGTTCCTCTGCGAAAGTGTGCGGTTTAGGGAAGAACATAAGTAAGTGAATCAGTTGGTTAAAGTGAAATTCAGAAACTACTTTGGGGGTGAATTGATGTTTAGATATAGAGAAACCTTATATCCTTATGGAATATATTGTGTACAGAGAACCTGCCATCATCGCTCCAAGTTGGCCAACCCTTCTATCTGAAGTGATGGCTACAAGGAAAGTGACCTTCATGTAAATAAGAGACATGGAGCAAGATGCTGAAGGATCAAAAGAGGAGTCTTGTGAATACTGAAAAAACTAGGTAGTGGTCCCACTAGGGAGTAAGCAGCTGAATAGATGGGAATGTTCTTCCTAGGGCCTTTCTAGAATCTATTGGTCAGTGGATGTGCGAAGACCAAGTGGCTCTGGTAAGGTGGATGGTATGCACTGATTGCCACCAAGTAGACTCACAAGAAGCAGTTGGGCAAACCTGCGCTCTTCAAAGACAGGGCATAGACCAAGATGAAAGGAATAGCTATAGTTTCTGGGAAACTGCCTCTGATGTGTCCAAGAAAAGCACTTCCATTTTACTAGAAAATATTTTCTAGTAGAGTCTTCTCTACTATCAGAGATGTCTTCTCGTATAGCTGTGGAACATGAATGTTCTAAGGATAACCTCCATCCAAATACCAAGCCCTGAGGTAGAACAGACACAGATCGGGTGCGCGATCTGGCCATTCCACTGAGTCAGGAGCTCAAAAAACACTGGGAAGATGATTGGTGGTAAGGGTGACAAGCATAGAAGGTTGGGAAACCAGAACTGTCTGGGCTAGTAAGGGACGAACAAGATGACTCATGCTCTCGTGCCAGATTTTGCATAGAACTCGAGGCAGGAGGGGTAGCAGAGGGAAGGCATAATTGAGCTGGTCTGACCAAGAAGAAGCAGAGCATCATTGTGGGCGTGGTAACCTACGGCTTTGCTGGAACAATGTGGGGTGCATTTGCCATTTGCTTGAGAGGTGAGCAGATCCCTAGTTAGGGTCCCCCATAGAGTGAAAATATCATGCAGTATCAAGTCATGGAGCTTCTGCTCATTGTCGACCGTGCAGTGCCTGCTGAGGGAGTCTACAAGCACATATTTTGCTTCCCCAGAAGCTAGACTGTTGATAGTGTAGTGGCAATCAAATCACCTGAGTTCCACAAACTGATTGCTTCTGCATACGAGGAGGCAGATCTCACACTTCGCTGCTTATTGATGTAGGAGACAGTCATAATGCTGTCTGACATTATAAGGACATGTTGAGTGTGGATGAACGGAAGAAAGGACTTGCATGCCTTCTGGACTTCTCGCAACTTCAGGATACTGAAGTGCATCCTGGACTCTTATGATGTTGAGATACATAGTGCTGCACAACTGTTCATGTGGGTTACCCATCTGAATATGGATGCATCTAATAATGGTCCTGTAAAGAGAGGGAAAAAGAAAGTGGATGCGCATGCACATTGAATGAAGATTTGTCCACTATAGCAGGGAAGATGCTATGCTGGCCAGAACTGTTACCATGAGATTCATGGAATGGAGGTTTGGAGAGTATACTGACTGCAGACACATTTGAAGGCAAATAGGGTGATGTAGGTGCACACAGTCATATGAGTTAGGAGAGACAGACATGACTATCAGTACTCAATAGTTGTTTGTGATGTGAACTATAATACGGTTCATGGCTTCACTAATCAATAGAGCTATTCTATTGGGTCTGGATGTATGGAGGATATCCAAGACTTTGTGCTGGGAGTTGTCGATTTCTTCAAGTGGAATCTGAAGCTCTCCAGAAACTCTGCAAAAGGTGGTCTTGGAATTGTCGGAAATCACGGGGGCGGGAGGGATGTAGAACTCACCACTTCATTTGGGGATGAAGATGGCAGTCTTACTGGTTTCAGCTGAACCACCAGATCCAGAGCATGTTCCTCCTCCTCCCCGGGATCCAGAGGCAGATCTGAACTTCACCTTAGAGAGGAGGAAAGGGATGACTTCCTTGAAGATTGGGCCAACTCTGTAGGAGGAGTTTCTGATCCCCATGCCCAATATAGCCAGTAGGAGAGATGAGATGTTAGATGAGGCCAAGGCTGATCCCAAACCAGTGCAGGTCTTTTGGGGTGGTGGAGGACACATGGGGTAGGGAAAAAAGTTTCACTGGGTGGTTTGGAATCTCCCAATGAGAAGGCTGATCCCAGTTCCCGTGGCAGTACCTTTGGTGCCATTGGAGGGGAGATGTATTCTGTATATGAGATGAGATGAGTGATAAACTCCTTCTAGCGGTTGATTCCCTCAGAAGTGATATTATCTTCCTGGAGATGGAGGGGCCCAATGGAGGAGAGGATTCTGCATCCAGGAAAGTGAAAATGTCTTGTGGGGGCAGCAACAGATTCAGAACTTTTTGGTGTGAGAAGGGTTCTATATGTTCGAGCCGCCGGAGCTATGGCCAGCCAGGACAGCAGTACCTGGAGCTGACAGCCATCTGACTTCATTGGTGCCAATGGATCCTGGGGTTTGGGAGGTGCCAAGGATGACAGTACCAACGGAACATGGTACAGTACTGATTGAGCCCAATGCTTACGGGCTTTCTTGTCATGCCTCTGAGATTTACGATGTTCTAAGTCCTCCAAGGCTAACTGATAGACTTGCTCAGAGCTGAATCGGACTTCTCTGAAGTAGGTTTAGAGGAAGACTGTCTCATGTTTATGAGAGAGTTTCCTGACAAGATCCCACCATTGGGTATATCCCGCACCAGAGTCAGAATTCACAGCATGCAGGGGGCGTTCCCAGGCCTGGGTCTGGCCTTCTCCCCAAGGTATTTGTGGAGACTAAGTTCCTGCCCTTCTTGGGTATGGCTGGGGAATGATCATCATATACTGCACCTCGCTTCAATGGGGGCTTCCCCAAGGCTGTATAGGCAGTGTTGCTGGTCATTGCTGACCAAGAAGGATTGCAGGCAAGAAGCACAGTTTGAAGCCTGAAAGTCCTGGAACCTGAATGGAGGTGAGGTGGTCTCCCCAAGAGACTAATGTAAATATTAACAGATCTATAAAACACTAAACTGTAAAAATTATTAAAAACTGTTAGAATTATTTACACATTAGATAATTCTTATGTTGTAGGATGAAGCCTAAGCTGTGGACACTGAAGGTTCCAATCTGGCCCATGAGCCAGTTAAAAAGGAACTGAAGAGGTGATTGGTCCACCCTACTTTTATTCCCTCAGACAGACGCACAAGGTGAGCCAGGGCGCATGCACAGCCCAAGAGACACAACTGTTGGGATGGTGCCAAATTATTATGATGAATGACTGATTGATATGAATGAATGTGGTGAACATAAGTTTGGTATGGCTTGATACATTCAAATTTGCTAGAGGATTCTGGGATCAGGGCTCTCTTAGCATCAGACAATTGGTATCGAAATTAACAGAGTGATTAGAGGCTCCATCTGTGTGTGCTTCAACATAGAACTTCGATCGTATCAGCTGGGACCAGCTCACCAAGTAAAGAAAATGCAAAAAAACACACCATCAGAGAGCTTGGCACAGGCTGACCTGGATCAAAAAGAGAAAGTTACTCACCTTGCAGTAACTGAAGTTCTTCGAGATGTCTCCCCCTGTGGGTGCTCCACTCTAAGTGATGGTGTATCCCAGTGCTGTTGAGCAGAGATTTTTGGTAGCAGTGCCTGGTCGAAACGCATGCACTCAGTTGGTATCACCCTCCTCAGTGGACACACAGGGACACACATCTCAAAGAACTTCAGTTACTGCAAGGTGAGTAACTTTCTCTTCTTCTTCAAGTGCTGTCCCTGTGGGCACTCCATTCTAGGTGAATGTGTAACAGTACCCACTATGGTTGGTGGGACTTGGAGATGCGGCAGTGAATGCTGTAGATAGTACTGTATGGCCTACTATGGTGTTTGCTGTGGTGTCTTGCGTCAGAGCATAGTGTTTTGCAAACTTGCATTCAGATGACCATGTAGTCGCTTTGCAGATGTCAGGAATGGGAACATTGTATAGGAAGGCAACGGACGTCGACATAGCTCAAGTGGAATGAGTTCTAATGCCTTCGGACAGTTGAAGATTGTGTGTGCGGTAACAGGATCTGATGCAGTCAGAGATCCACTTGGAAAGAAGTTCTTTAGAGATAGCCATACCTTTCAATCTTTCGGTAATGGAAACAAAGAGTCATGGGGACTTATGAAATGGTTTAGTCCTGTCTAAATAAAAGGCGATTGCTTGCCTGATGTCGAGAGTATGCAGGGTTGCCTCTTGCGGAGTCTTGTGAGGTTTGGAATAGAAAGTAGGTAAGTAAGTATATAGGTTGGTTGAGGTTGAAGATAGATACCACCTTAGGAAGAAATTCAGAGTGTGGTCTCAAAGTGACTTTGTCTTTGGAGAAGATTGTGTAGGAAGGGTGGGCCATCAGAGCGTGGATTTCGCCTACTCTCCTTGATAATGTTATGCCAACTAAGAAAGCCACCTTCATGGACATATGGAGATGAGAGGAGGTAGCCAAGGGCTCGAATGGAGGTTTCATGAGAGTTTGTAGAACGAGGTTAAGATTCCACGCAGCCGCCATTGGGTAAATTTCAGGGTAGAGATTTTGCAGGCCCGTAAGAAAGCGTTTTATGGTGGGGTGGGTAAAAAGAGTGAATAACCCTCTAATAGGTCATGGAAGGTGGTAAGCGCCGCCAGGTGCACTTTGATGGAGCTGAGTGAAAGTCCGTCCTGTTTTAGTTTCAGAATGTTAGGGAGGGTCTAGAATGTTAGGGAGGGTCACCCTATTGGGCACTAAGTGATTACGTGAGCACCAGAGGGAGAAACGCTTCCACTTCTGCAGGTAGGTTTTAAGAGTAGAGTCTTTCCTACTGTGCAGGAGGACATATCGGACATGCTCGTAACAGGCTAGTTCATGGGTCTGGAACCATGAAAAAACCAGGCTGTGATGTGGAGCTTTAGGAACTGGGGGTGAAGAACCCATCTGTTGTCTTGGGAAAGGAGATCTGACCTGTTGGAGAGCCGGGAGGACATGCAGAGTAGGTAGGGACACCACGTCTGTGTCGGCCAAGCCAGTGCAATAAGTAAGTATGACCTGGGCCTTGTCATCTACGATCTTCCGAAGAACCCTGTGTAGCAGAGGGATTGGTGGGAAGGCGTACAGGAGAGAGTTGTTCCACAGGATGAGGAATGCATCTCCTAGGGATGCAGTTCCGAGTTCCGCTCTGGAGCAAAACCAGGGACATTTTCGATTCTGGGTTGTGGCAAAGAGATCTGTTGACAGGGTGCCTCAGAGGGAGAAGAGCTGTTGAAGTATTGTGGGGTTCAGTTCCCATTTGCGCACCGGGGAAGAGCGCGCGGTCTGCACCGCAGCTATTTTTAGCCCTGAGGTGTGCAGTGCCAAGGTCTTTGTCAGCAGCGGAGCAGAGCGCACAGCCAGCATCGCAGTTATTTTTAGCACGGAGGCGCTTGGTGCCATGGCATCTTTCCCTGTCTGGGAGGTTGATTTTCTGCCTCTACAGTCTGTGGGAGCTGTGGTTGAGGCGGGAGCTGGGGCTGAGGCGCCTGCCTTTTCCGCTGTCAGCACAGAGGGTAGGGATGTCGCAGGAGACTCCTTACCCTTGTTATAGTCTCTCCCATGAGACTGCTCTGCTTCTTGCCTCTGCTGCAGAGAGGGTGAAGCAATGCTCCCCACAGTTCAGATCTGGCTGGGGAGGATGTGGAAACGGGTTTAACTTTCCCCATTTCCAAAAGCGGCTGCAGGGATTTTTCCATAAGCAGCATTTTAAGCTGCAGGTCCCGTCACGCTGAGCCCTTGAGTTGAGGCTCATACAGTGGAGGCACTTTGCAGGGATGTGGTCTTCCCCGAGGCACTTCACACAATGTGAGTGCCTATCTGACCTGGCATGGAGTCCTGACAGGAAACACACCTTTTGAATCCTGAAGCCCCTGGCACTGTGAATTAGAAATGGCAGGGGAGAGGGTCTCAGCGAAAGACAAGTCTGAAGTAAATTTTTTTTTTTAAATTAAGTCACTATGTAACTACTAAATGAAGGGAAACAACTGGGATGTAACTAATAACTATTTCTATATTCTTTGTTACTTTGTTCCTACAGAGACCAGGGAAGAGAAGCAGCACTGCCCCCAGGCCCGTCTTCCGCCAGGGATGGTTGAGAAGGAACTGAGGAAGATTCCAACAAGACGGGAGATACCAACTGAGTGCGTGCATCCCGACCAGGCACTGCTACCAAAAATCTCCGATCAACAGCACCTGGATGCACCATCTCTTAGAGTGGAGCACCCACAGGGACAGCACTCACAGAAGAATGACCCTTTTGGATGACACCATGCTAAGAGCTCAAGTGAATGATGATGAGAGGGTAAACGTTGACTGATCTTTGGTCTCTGTTTTGCAGTCCCTTCTAAACATTTTAATTAGAAAACCCAGTAATGAAACACCCACAGGGCATATTTCTGGGACATGTGACTCCTTTGAGAACAAATTTGCTGTGCATTGAGCAAATTGAATCCCAATTTTCACTGCTACTGGTAACAATCTGCCCAGCTGTGGGCCATTAAAGATCTGTCTCGACAACTACTTTTAGATTCTCCAGCTCTAGATGCATGATGCGTAACCCACAGTGGAATACAACAGGGAGCATCTCTCAAAGAAGAGCTTGAATTTTCAGGTGATGCTCTCTGAGATGCCTTAATGTTTATCTGCCAGGGTGCCTTGCTAACAAGTAGCTGTAGTGTCAATTTTTCACTTATCGCTAAATACTTACAATTGGACTCCAGTGCAGGACATGTGACTCTCTAGTCAATTTCTGGTTAAACGAGTTTACATACTTTGTGTAGTGCTTTTCTTCCGAAATTGTATACATGCAGTACAGCAAAGAAACAGCTGCTACTGGGGTGGAGTTGGGCAATGGCCATTTTTGGCCAAGGATACTAGGATAATTCTGCTTCCCTAATGAATACTGCCATGAACAGATGCAACTTGAAGGATAAAGGAAATATCAGGAAGTGTTTTGCTATGGACTCCAATGGGAAGGACCTCCAATTAATAATCCCTCAGTAATTTATCAGCTGAGGGACTGGGAAGGATCCACTCATCCTTTGCCAACTTTGCTCATCCTTGAATCCACCCCAGCAAAGGGTTATTTAATCCTGATGGAGGACAAGAAGAACCTTAGTGTTTCACCTTTGAGGCACCTTTGAAAGAATACAGTCTCTCTTGAAATTTCTAGAAGTATTCATGCTGATGCTTCTGTGCCTCTTCATGTTGTAGTCAGAGGCAGATTTCTATGCCATTCTTAAAAGGGCTGCTCACCTATTTTGATCCCTACAATACTGAAGAAACATTAGGTCTTCAAGACGCAACTGAGGGAAATTTAGGTCAAAATTTGTGGTGTCCCAGGCCTTACTTCTTATTTAAGAGACAAGGCTCAGGACAACGTCTGTATCAAGAAACATCAAGATATAATAGGAATCCCAAATTCAAGACTCTGCTTGTGAAACTGAGTTACAGACCAAGGGCTTGGGGAAGGGGACGTACTTGCTGATATCTGCTAAGATGAACTGTGAAACTAAGCAAAGACAGATGGGCACCTAGAGTCTAATTTGCTAATTTGGGGCTCACTAGGGAAATGGAGAGGATCCTTTCTCTGCTTCTCTTTTAAGAAGCCAGCTTGGGGGCTAAAAGGACACTCACATTTTGTTGTTACTGGAGAGCATGGGACACAGCCTTCTTGCAGTGAGGTTGGAAATACTGACGGTGGCTGTGATTCAATGTACAAAGCAGTGCTGAAAAAAATACACATCTAGAGAAGCTCCTGCTCACAGCCTGGTGCTACCTCCTTCCCCTACTGACAGATGCTACAAGAAGCTTTCCTCCCCAACTATGGTACTTC
This sequence comes from Gopherus evgoodei, assembly GCF_007399415.2. Taxonomy (NCBI): domain Eukaryota; kingdom Metazoa; phylum Chordata; order Testudines; family Testudinidae; genus Gopherus; species Gopherus evgoodei. Next base: position 51,049,546 of record NC_044330.1, on the reverse strand, counting down.
CCCAAAAGCTGCCCCTGCTGTATGCTATTTTAGGCATTTACTACAACTGTCCAGGTATTTAGAAAACTGAACACTACCTAAGCCTACAGTGCTGGCTAGGGATATTTTTTAAAAAGTGAAAAAAATAAATACTGTATTCATGCTTTTCCCTGTAACTCAGACTTCTGAGCTGAACTGAGCCTAAACTATGTTCGGACTGAATGGGAGTTTACTCCTGCTTCAAAACATTAAAACATAAAACTTCTCATTGAACTGCCTTTTCTGTTTTATTTATATGGCTTGCAAATTTTAGAATAAAATCTACATATTGTAAATTGTACACCTGATTATATATTTATTCATAATAGCCCCAATTTATTTATTTTAGATTCCAGATGGTACTATTTAAGGAGTCTAATTTATCTGTAACAATGAGATCTTTGGGCAAAAGGCCCTACTATACACAGTGTTGGGGGAAAGCTAACTGGGTGCAGGGTTTTGAGACGGAATAAAATCCCAGGAAACATTTTTCAGTCAAAAAAACAAATCTCTGCAGTGATATATAAAACAGTGCTTCTCCTCCAAGGGTCTCAGATGCAAACACAAAAACTTCACAACACTCATGAGAAGAAGGTACCACAGCAGAAACTACACACACTTGATTGATGGGAAAGCTGTGAATCAGATGGGTCGAGTGATCTCCTGAAGGTTACACAATAAGGCAGTGACAGAACTGGAAAGGGAACTCATAAGACCTGATAATCAGTCCTCTGTTCTAACCCTAACTCTACAGTACACTGCCTTTTGAAGTGACTTTGTAAATAGTATTCTGTAAATGAAACTCAAAGGGTTAATTTTTACATGCACTAACCTTTAGCAGGATGTCCACAATTCTTTGTTGATACTCCACTGCTTGCTTGTCATTCTTAAAGTCTTCAAAAGTCTGCATTAGAGAAGAGAATCTGTTCCGCAATATTCTTTGGCAACTTGGGAAGAAGCTTTTCAATGTTATTCCCATAAATAAAAGCAAATATGAGCAAGAGGATTTGTTAAAAGGGGGTCAAAGGTGCTTTCACACTCCTTGTAAGCATGTTACTTTATCACTATCTTTCAGGAGCCAAATGTCCCCTTGTTTTCTCTTGTTGGCCTGCTTAAGTGATTCTAAGGCACTTGATACTTTGGTGATAGAACAGATTGATTAGATAAGACAAGTATAATGGGAAGGGGAAGAAGTGAAGGCAAGAGAAAATATGAATAAAGAAAATGTTAATATTAAAACATTCTCCTGTTGAGGCACAAGCCTGAGAGTCTGTTATTTTTATCCCACCTGCAATTTTAGCAATGGCTTGATAAGAGAATGGTTAGCCCAGTGCACACACCAGAGTCAGATTTTAAAACCAGAAGGGACCATTACAGTCATCTAGTTCAACCTCCTTTACAACACAAGCCAGAGAATGTCACCAAGGGTACATCTACTCAGAAGTTAAACACTCGCAGCTGGCCTGGGTCAGCTGACTCAGGCTTGTTGGGTGCAGGCTGCGGGGCTGTAAACTGCTGTGTAGAATGTTCGGGCTCTGCCTGGAGCCTGAGCTCTGGGACCCCGGGAGTGGGAAGGGTCCTAGAACTCAGGCTCCAGCCCAAGCCCAAACATCTACACAGCAATTTTTAGCCTCACAGCCCCAGTCAGCTGACCCAGCACAGCCCCAGTCAGCTGACCCAGCACAGCCCCGGCTGTGCCGCAGATTTTTTATTCCAGTGCAGATGTACCCCAAATGGTTCCTGCATCAAGCCAATAACCTCTGGTTTAGCTAGTTTACGTCTTTTAGAAAGACGTAACTTGAGACTGTGCAACAATGATAGATGAATAGAAGAGCTAGCTCCCCACCACCACCACACTTTGCTGAACTGGAATTGCTCTTACCAGCGCAAGAACGTTAAGGAACTCTCTGGTATCAAAGTGAAGAAGCGTACGAACATACGGGTAGACTTCTTCATCTGCAGATGCTTCAGCCGAGTGGAGACGGATAAGAAATTCAAACACCTGCAATGAATATTTACACAAATGTTGATAATTTCCCACTATTACTCCCATTGTCTCTGGTTGAGTACCTGAAGAAAGAGTTCTAAACTCTTCTAAAACACAAAAATACAAGTTAATAGACCCATTTCTACTTGAGTGTCTTAAGTAGCGAAGGATGAACGTACAGCTCAGTATTCTGGTATTGAGCTCCATACACCATTGTGAAAGTTTACCTTGCAGCATAAACTCAACAAGCAAGTAGTATCACTATACATAAAGCAGTTCAGTTTAAAATATCACATGATTTCTTAAAAACTCTTACACGGCTGACATTACTTTACTGCAGCTCAGTTGCATAAGCAGAGCTCCTCTCTGTATGCTCCCCTACTGATGAATGCAGGCCAGGAGCAAAAATAATTACAGCCAACATTTTCAGACCCGAATATCTAACTTTAGGCACTTGGATCCACATTTAGACATCTAGATAAATGGAATGGTGCGATCCCCACTGAAGTCTATGGGACCTGAAGGTGCTCAGCACCTCAAAGTTCAGGCCACTTATTCAGGTTCTCATTTAGGGCACTTATGAAATTTTTTTCTGAAACATTTTGAAGTTCAAAGTATCACCACATACAATGCAATTTTGCCTAAAATCAATGGTGAACACTGATGTGGTCAAAGGCCAGTCACAAAACTATAAGTTACAAGCTGAAACACACAATGAATCTTATAGGAAAAAACATTTCCACTTGCATAGCAATTTACATCTTCAGAGAGATGTACAAACAACCTTCACAATCACCCATCAGTAGGTAAGCTGGTATTATTCCCACTTTATAGATATGAAGTCTGGGTAACAGACTAGTGAAATGACCTGGCCTAGTTCACACAACAAAATCTGCAGAAAAACCTGAGACTTTCAGTCGTGTGCCTCTAGACCCGGCCAATGAGCACAGTAATCTCAGCAAACTGCATTTTAGTGTTAGAAAATATCTGATTTGGAAGTTTCTGTTCTGGATCCCTTCATAGTAGTTGGAGATAAGTCAGATCTTTAAGAGGACAAAACTATTCACATTTGCAGCAGAATCTTTCAACCAGAACAAATGTCTAATAAAAAGAAAAACAGACACTGCCAGGGTGTCAGACTGTTGGACATGAAGGAGCCAAAAATGGAGAAGTACCTGAGAATCAACACTCCCGTTCACACCCAACAGCCCAAATATTGCGGAGTTCAAGGCAGTAACAGCTATTCCAAGCAGGGAGGGAGGGAGGAACAACAACTATGTACATTTAATTACAACTAGTGGTCTGAGACATGGAGAGTTTACAGAGATACTACTTCCTGCAGTATTCTACCAAATGTCAGGTTGACTGACATCGGGTGGCCATCTTAAGTCTAAAAGGTTGAGGGGTGAAAAGCAGACTGCTGCTCTATAAATCTCAAATTGCCTGAGTCCTATCTGCCCAAGATACAACTTGTGGAGGGTGTAGAGACTCCTTGAGGAAGGATCAGTTCCTCTGCCTTATTAGTCAGAGATACGAGCTTGGATTCATCTTGCTACCTTCCCCAGTTGATAATAAAGGAAAATTGGGTATTATGGTTTCTACAGCTTTTGGCTTCACTTGGATTCTCACAAATTGTGTCAGACTCAGAGTATCAGAGGGGTAGCCGTGTTAGTCTGGATCTGTAAAAGCAGCAAAGAGTCCTGTGACACCTTACAGACTAACAGATGTATTGGAGCATGAGCTTTCATGGGTGAATACCCCACTTCGTCGGATGCATGTGAAACTCCTTAGAGTGTTTAACATTAGGGTGGAAAGACAGCAGAACTCTTTCTGGGAATGGAGTATTAACTGTCAGGCTTGAGGAAGGGTCAGTCACAGAACTCTTCTAGCTGAAATGTACATTTAATAGATCAGTAAAGGAAGCCCAGAGTTCAGAATACCCTTCTGGTGTATAGACACTGCATCAAGTGGCTCACTGAGGGGTTTGACCTGAGCCTACATGACAGTGTTTGGCCTCCAAGAAGGAAATCTGCAGAGGCACAAGATTCACAAGTGAAGCAGATGTCTGAAGATGATGAGATACTCAGCTGGTGCTCATGCAAGACTGCATTGTGAATTGTGGCAACATGTCTCAGGAGATGAGCTTCTAAACCCAAAGAAATCCCACTCTCAAGAAAAGGCTATGTCTTATTTTTCCCCTCTTTTTGTATAAAGTTTCTTGTTAATCCAGCAGTGGTACAACTTCAGCCAGTGAGTTATACAATAGAACCTCAGTTTCAAACACCTCGGGAATGGAGGTTGTTCATAACTCTGAACAGAACATTATGGTTGTTGTTTCAGAAGTTTACAAAGGAACATTGACTTAATACAGTTTTGAAACCTTACTTTGCATAAGAAAAATGCTGCTTTCCCTTTTTTTAAAGTAGTTTATGTTTAACACAGTACTGTATTGTATTTGCTTTTTTGGGCGGGTGAGGGGGAGGTCTTTGCTGCTGCCTATTGTGTACTTCCAGTTCCAAATGAGGTGTGTGGTTGACTGGTCAGTTCATAATTTCATAATTCTGATGTTTGCAACTCTGAAGTTCTACTTATACTCAGTAGGTGGACTCTTTATCATAGGTTATTATGTGATCAATGGCAACACCTCTGGTAGCATGATCCAGCACAACCAGTACCTCAGTGTCCAGAACTAGGGGTAACCCAATTCAATTAACAGGCAGAAGGTTTAAAACAAACAAAAGGAAGTATTTCTCCACATTATGCACAGTAAGCCTGTGGAACTTATTGCCACGGGACGTTGTGAAGGCTAAGAGTATAACTAGGTTAAAAAAAAAATTATGTAAATTCATGGAGGATATTCTATGATCACTGGCTATTAGCCAAGATGGCCAGAGACAACCTTGTGTTCTGGATGTTCCTAAGCCTCTGACTGCCAGAAGCTGGGACTGGACAACTGGAGATAGATCACTCAAAAATGCCCAGTTCTGTTCATTCCTTCTCAAAGTATTTGGCACCAGCCACTGTCAGAAGAGGACACTGGGCTAGATGGAACACTGGTCTGAACCAATTCGATTTTTCTTATATAGTCTGATGCCTCCCACAGCAACTGAGGCACACCTGGCTTGCACATCCATTGGGACGTTGGTCCTGGCATCCTGAAACACTATCAGTGATCTAGCCTGCCTTAACACACCAGAGCGGTTTGGCTCATTTTTGTAGCTGTTCGGTTTGCTCCTACATCTGCTCCGTGTTTTCTGCTCTGACAAGTAGGCACGACAAGGGAAGCAGCAAGCACAGTCCCTCAGAAAATACCATGTGGTCACATACTCTAGATCCAAAATGATAAAATCTGAAGACACCAAATTGCAAAGTTAGTTAGGGAAGTAAAACTGACCAGAAACACAGAAAACAGTCCCTCTGCCCCAGTTCAGCAAAGGTCTGGCCTGCCTCCAAGTGCTATGGACAGAGGAGTAACACGGCATACAAGTTGCTGGGTGACAAAGGGGAAAGATACACTAGACTGGGCAAGGTACTGAAGATGCATGTACAGGGGATGCTAAAGGGAAAACCAGTGGAGGTACTGAAGGAGAAAGATGCAGCAGCAGGATCACTAACCAGCAAAGTTTAAAAGGCAAATATGAGCATTGGGGGAACAAGGAAGAGGTGGCTGCAACAGTTAAGGCAAAAGAGGCCTTGGGTATGAGCCAAGATTTTAGCCACAGGGATACTGAGGAAGGGGTGCTGAAGGTTGTACTGCCAAGGCCTTTAATGTACTCATGTCTGTAGCTGAGTGTTTGTCTACATGGGTGAAAAGCCCATAGAAGTGCTGAGTAGCTAGTGTGCACCAGCTAACTTCTGCTGCAGACAATCTTACCAAGTACTAGAAGTGCCTATGCATTTATTAGCTTAATACATTTTGGAAGTGTACTAAGATAAACTGCCATAAATGCGCAGTAAGAGCCTCCACATGGAAAGTTAGTGCGGAGTAGATAGCATGCTTTAAATCCACACACTTGTTTACTGTGCACTAAATTCCCCCTGTAGATAAGTCCTGAATGACTTCAGTTCCTACTGTTGTCAATAAGTACTACTCACTCCCTACTTCTGAATGCATGGCTACCCATACATTGCACTTCTCTTCAAGGTTCCTAAGAGGTCAGCTATAATGAAAGATCAAAACCTAGAACTTTTCCAACTTTAATTTCCGTAGTCCTAGCTGCCTAAAAAGTCACCAAAGTCTGTCTAGAGACTAGACTGAGGACTGCATGTTTTCCCATTTCTCAAGGAAGCAAGAGAAATATTAAGCTTGATGTCAGCCTTCTACGAACACTGTGTGGTAATCCATGGTGGGTTACAAGCTCACAGGGCTGCAGATATCCAAGTGGCAGTAGTTTTCTATCATACACCTACCTAGTAGATAAAACGACAAGGTGATCCTTCATCTCTTATCAACAGTCCTGCAATACCTGCTTCATTCCCTATGATGAACAGTGTCCTTCCAAATTAATACTCACCTGGTTTTTAACCAAGGGTACCAGATCTTCAGGAATATCACCCAATGGATAAGCACGGCCTGCTAAACAGCAACTGTGGTATAAGGAAAGAAACCAGTTACTATAAAGCATTGATCCAGTGCAGCCCAATCCTAAACAGATTGGAACAGTGCCTTTTTTTTTCCCCCAGAGCTGCCTAGTCTTCAATATACATTTTTTAAAAATCTGTTCTTCATATCAAAGCACAAAACTAAGTAAGCATGTATCCTTAACAATAGTGCTTTATCACAAGGGAAAAGACAGTTACCTTTTCCATAACTGGCGTTCTTTGAGATGTGTTGCTCATGTCCATTCCACAGTAGATGTGCGTGGTCACCATGTGCACCGGTGCCGGAAGTTTTTCCCCTAGCGATCCCTGGAGTGGTGCCACCATGGCACAGTATAAGAGGCGCTGTGCACTCCCCCCACACCTGGTTCCTTTTTGCTGGAAAACTCCGACAGAGGTGAAGGAGGGTGGGATGTGGAATGGACATAAGCAACACATTTCGAAGAACACCAGTTATGGAAAAGGTAACTACCTGTTCTTCTTCGAGTGATTGTCCATGTGCATTCCACAGTAGGTGATTCCCAAACTATACCTGTTGGAGGTGGGTAGGACTTCACAGACACCTGGGATGGACCACTGTCCTGCCAAACCCAGTGTCCTCCCTGGTCTGGGAGACAATTGCATAATGCGAGGTGAACGTGTGCGCTGATAACCATGTTGCAGCTGTACAAAAGTCCTGATCAGCCAACCCTTCATTCATTCAGCCGTGGCAATAAACAGCTGTGTAAACTTCCTGAACGGTTTTGTCTGTTTCAGGTAAAAAGGCAGGGCCCATCTCACATCTAGCATGTGAAGACAGTGCTTCTCACTAAACGCGTGAGGTGTGGGACAGAGTACCAGAAGGGAAATGTCCTGGTTCATATGATAGGCTGAGACCACCTTGGGGAGGAACGAAGGGTGTGGGTGGAGCTGGACCTTATCTTTATGAAGCACCATATATGGGGGTTCAGAGGTTAGGGCCCAGAGCTCTGAGACCCTCCAAGCAGACGTGATTGCCACAAGAAAGGCTACTTTCCATGAAAGATTGGACCAGGAGCATGTGGAAAGTGGCTCAAATCGAGGCCGTGTCAGCCTGGTCAGAACCAGGTTCAGGTCCCACTATGGAACAGGGGGCTTAACGTAAGGAAAGAGGTGCTCCAAGCCCTTAAGGAATCAACTGGTCATGGAGTGAGAAAATAATGTGTGGTCTTGCACAGACAGGTAGAAGGACGATATGGCTGCCAGATGCACTTTGAGACAGACGAGAGCGCTAGGCCCTGGGCTCCGAGATGAAGGAGGTAATCCAGTATTAGCTAGAGCGAAGCAGCCACTGGTGAGATGCAGTGATCGGCGGCCCATCAAGAAAACCTCGACCACTTTGCCAGGTAAGCCTGACGTGTGGAGGGCCTCCTGCCTTTCCAGGAGGACTCACTGGATGCCCTCTGAGCAGGTCCTTTCCTCTTGGTCTAACCATTGAGCAATCATGCCATGAGGTGGAGGGCTGCAATGTTGGGGTGGAGGAGGCGACCTTGGTCCTGAGAGAGAAGGGCTGGATGGGTCAGCAGCGGCCACAGAAGGGCAATGGACAGGTCCATGAGAGTCCCATACCAGTGTTGTCTGGGCCCTGCCGGGGCAATCATGAGGATGCAAGCCTTATCTGTCTTGATTTTTTCCAGGACCTTGCTGATCAACAGAACTCGGGGAAAGGCATATAGCAGCTGGCCCGACCAGGACAGAAAGAAGGCGTTGGAAATCGCGCCCTTGCCCAGGCTCCTCCTGGAGCAAAACCGGGAGCACCCGTGGTTCTGCCTGGTCGTGAAGAGGTCTACGTAGGGAGTGCCCGTTTGGAAGATCATGTGAGCCACCCCCGGGTGCAGCGACCGCTCGTGCTGGGAGGAGAAGTCCCAGTTCAGGCGATCCGCTGGAGAGTTCTGGATGCCCGGAAAGTGGTGGGCTTCCAAGTCGATATTGTGGGCAATGCAGAAATCCCACAGCCAGAGGGCTTCCTGGCAGAGGGCTGTGGAGCGGGCGCCACCTTGCCTGTTGATGTAGAACATCAAGGCAGTGCTGTCCGTGAGAACTCTGACTATCCTGCCTGCAAGGCACAAGCAAAAAGTCACGCAGGACAGACAGACTGCTCAGAGCTCCTTGACGTTTATGTGCAGGTCTAGTTCCTGTGCAGACCACAAGCCTTGGGTCTGGAGATCTCCCAGATGGGCTCCCCAACCCAAGTCCGACACATCGGACACCAGTTCTATGGTTGGGGAGCAGCTCCTGAATGGGACCCCTCAGAGCACGTTCTCTGGGGTGGCTCACGAAAGGAGGGAGGCTAGTACGGTCTCAGGCATGGTAAGGACTTTGTCCAAACTGTCTCTGGACTGGGAGAACAGAGGCCAGCCAGAACTGAAGGGGCCACATTCTGAGTCTGGCACAGCGTACCACGTACTTGCATGCTGCCATTTGACCCAGGAGCTGGAGGCAGGCCCTGGCAGTTGTCACGGGAAACCTCGTGATCATCCTGATGAAATCCCTCGAGGTTTTGAACCTGTTCGGCAGGAGGGAAACTCTGCCACTGCGCCATGGTGGCACCACTCCAAGGGCTGCTAGGAGCGCTACCCTACAGGTACTGCTAAGGGAAAAACTTCTGGCACCGGTGCATGTGGCGAGCACGCACACCTACTGTGGAATGCACATGACCAATCACTAAAAAGGAATCCAAGTTTTCTGCATAAACATAACCAATAGTGCTGGACTGTGGCACAGGAAACAGGAGGTGACACTGAGACTTTGAGAGGGGAAACCTATGAAAAATCATGTGTGTATATTTTGAGCAGCATTTGGAGCAACACTGAGTCTCCTCTTTTCAGATTCATTAGAATCTTGGATGTGGCGTGCTCAGATTCAAGAAGTGGAGACTGGATATTAACCACTTGTGATGGGGTGTTCACCCCACACAAGGCCCAGAAGGGTTAAAATGGCCAGGTGGGCCAATTAACTCCACAGGATGCACCTGGAGAAGCCAGGAAGCAGGGAACTGATTAGAAGCACACTGAGCTGGAGAGGCCTAGATAAGCCAGGAAGCCAGCAACAGAAAAGGTGGCAGGGAAGGGACATGTGTAGGGAGCTATGGGCAAGTAGCATACAGTTACTCTCTGAGACAAGGGAGTGTGGCTTGGCAAGCCCAGAGAAAGGGGGGAGCCAGAGAGGTAGGCAAGGCTCAGGGGAAAAGCAGCGAAGTGTGGGGTAGGTCAAACCTTGGCTGCCAATAAGAGGGCCCCTGAGCCAGGACCTGGAGTAGAGGGCAGGCCCAGGTCCTCCTACTTGCTGCTGATGGAGTGGCACTGGCAGGGCAGTGAGCAGGAAGACTTCCTGAGCCCATTTGTCAAGAGGGACTTTGATACCTAGGAAAGTGAGAACACATATGGTGACCCAGTCAGAGGGCTGAGTCATGAAAGAGGTGGCTGTGGATTCTGGAACGAGAGGGGTCTACAGGACGAGAGGACAATGGAAAGACTTTGCCAGGGTGGTGGTGATGGTGGTTGTGTGCAACACCTGGCAGAGCTAATACCCAAGACAGCCAGGAGGCAGCATCACTAGTGGTGATTGCACCTCGTGATACCACTATTGGCCAATAATCTCAGAACAGTATTGGTCATAGGGGCATAGAGTTTAGGCCAGAAGGGACCACTAGATCATATAATCTGACCTCCTGTATATCACAGACCACCACCACCACCACCCAGCACCTGTATCAATAACTGAAATTAGACTGAAGTATTACAGCCCACAAGACACTAGACCATTCTTATTATTTGACCCTAAGTGCATGACTTTGCACTTGTACTATTGAACTGAATTTCATCCCATTTACGTTACTTCAGTCTTCAAGGTCATACACATTCTCCTGTACAATATTCCAATCCTCTTCTGTATTGATGATGCCTCCTAACTTTGTATCATCATAGGATGGTCAATAGAGGAAACAATTTATTACAACAAGCAGAACCACCTACAGAATCCACAAAGATTGCCAACATGAAAGATTAAGAATGGATTTGGGGGCTATGAAGCCCTGGGAGTAGGCGAAAGCTCTGCAGTTGGCACAGAAGTGGGCATTATCACCATTATGAAGTCAAAGACAGTATGCCAAAGCCTGAGTCAGGAGTACTCAAGTTCTAATCCCACCTGTGCTACTTAGTGTGTGGTCATGGGTCACTTCATTTCTCGGCTTCCGTTAAATGCTTTGTAAAATGTAGATATTACTACTTTTCACAGATTTTATAATAATATATTCTGATCTCCATGACACAGAATTCCACCTACCATGCATCACAGGGGTATTGGAAGCATTAGTGGCTCTATAGCAATTTCAACATGTAAATGCATTCTAAGTGCTATCTATAAACATTCTGGAAGTATCTTACCTTATGTACACAAGGAGCTTGTTCCCCATAACCACCTTCTCATCTAAGAACAGAGAAAAAGTCTTTTGTCACCTTTTATCCAAATAACTAGACAACAGAATAGGGATCTAATCTTTATTTACTGAAAGGAAAAACCTCATTTACTTGGGCATTCATTGTTACTCATGACAAAGATGGCGTCGGTACAGTCTTATGGAATTTTTCCATTCTCCATAACTTTACATATTTGCAGCATGTTTGTGTGAGAAAGGATAGTAGCTTGAGAACTATTTGAAGCCATTTTAAAGAAGAAAGTACTGAAGACTTACAGGGGAGTCGTATCTTATGCGGGGGTTAGGTTCTGAATTCAGCACACAAGATGAAAATCGCATATAGTCAAATGCTCATTGAGTGGAATGGCAGGTGGAATCACCTGCACTACAGGTACAGTGTTTAAATTGTTATTTTTCTCTTTTTTTTTTTGCCGAGTGCATATACTTTAAATTGCGTTAAGTTAAATGCGCCTACGATGCGACTCCACTGTATTTATAGGCTGTGCAAAATCCGGAGTCCTAAACAGTAACACCATCTCCTCCCCACCTTCCTAAATTAGAAGTGATCAGAAACCAGTTAAACTTATGATCAAATATACTAGAAATATCAAACAGTATCAAAGCTTTAAAATCTTAAAGGCAAGTATTCTTTACCTGTGAGGGACCTCCCAGCATTAAGTGGAGGAGCAATGACTTTGAACAATTTCTGCAACAGTGAAAAAAAGAAAAGTTTCAATATTGTTTATAATTCTTATACATCACATCATTTAAGTGTCAACAAGTCGAGTCGGTCCCTGCCCTCAAAGAGCTTAGAGCCTGAAAACAGAGTGTCAGAGAATATGAAATAGTCCATGACAAGACAAAAGCAATGCCTGGTTTTATAACCTGGATTGTTTAAGAAGGTACCTCCCCAAGAAACGACAAGCTCACCAAATTTTACAACAAAAGAAGGCACAGAAAGAAAGGCCTGTGCAAAGGTTCCCTAAATATCCTTGTGCTAGGGAAGCATTTTTCCATCTGCTGATCCCACGGTGATCTACAAGAGAGCAGCCTTTGTCAAATAAACTTCCCTAAATCCGTTGGATCAAAGATTCCCTCTAGTGGTGCTTAGGTGCTTCCTAGGAATCTAGAGTACACATTAAAAAAGAGAGAGACTAGCTGGCAAGCTCTAGCATGCAATGAGCTCAGGAAGTCACAGAGGCAAGATAAGCAGTAGTACCAGGGAGCAGTTAGGAAGCACTGCTGATCAGCCCAGCTCCCCCAGCCTCCGATTCCTGCCTCCATGACTCCCCAGCCCTGCTGCCTAACCCTCCCCAGCCAGCCCATACCACCACAAGCTTCCTAACCATCTACTAAGGTTCACCCGAGGCAGCCTCAAACCCAAGGACCTAGTGAGCTATGTGAGCGCCAGGCTGCTCTATGGAGAGCCACAGCAGGTTCAGCCACCAGAATTGTTTTCCTAGGACAGCAACAGGCTCCACCTTCCCAGGAAATATTTTCTGCAAGTCTCCCCAAGAACCTGTCCACTTCCTCGCCCATTACCAGGACAGAGTGAAGAAAACTCCTTGCCTTCGGAAGTGGTGTTTGTAGTTCCACTAGTGAGGGACTTACTTTGGCTGACAAATCACCTGTGTTTTGCCAGAAAGGAGCCCTAAGTTCAGATAGACTCCCCAGGGGAGCATAAACTGAGCTGTGGGTATAAAGATGAGCAGTGGAGATAGAGTGAGCAGTCAGGACAGAAAGTCAAGTGCTAAGTTTTAGCATTTCACTGTCTAGGATGTAAGTTGCATTTGTTGTACAAAATAGCCATTACCCAGTTTAGACAGAAACCACGAATAATACTCAAATGTAAGCTGAGATTTTCAAAGCAGTGCAGGGAATTTAGCCTGCCACTAAATTAATGGCTAAATCCCTGCACTGCTTTCGAAATCTGAACCACTGTTAGTATTAACTTCTCAGGCAGAGCATGGTTTAGCTATAGCTACATCGATATAATCCTTGAGCTGTTACAAACAAGCCAGTTAGCTAAGGACATTGCATGTCTACATTTCAAGGTGTCCTTTTTAAAAATGGTTCTCCTAAACCATTAGTTTTCAACCTTGTTTCATTTGCGGACTCCTAAAAAATTCTGAACGGATGTGCAGATCCCTTTGGAAATCTTAGTCTGTGGATACCCAGAGATCTGCTTAACGCATGTTGAAAATCACTATCCTAAACTACTGAAGATTCACTTGCAATCTCAAAAAACTAACTGTGTAAATGTTGTAAATTGGACAAAAATATTTTTATGTATGAAAAATCTGAAGTCTCACTGTACCTGAACATTTCAACACAGCCATGTAGCCACTAGTGATGCCTTCATTATAAGCACTTTTACATTTACAGAATTCTCTCTCAAGAGCATTAGCCATCAGGACTGTATTCAAGGGGTATACAGTGGTGGTTACTTGCCTGTACCTGGAGATGTGTGGTCCCTATCTGTAGTTCACATGTGGTACGCATGAGCTCCCTGTGCCAAAGACTGGAATATCTTGCAAGTAGTATCCGTTGGGCCACACCTTCACTTAGATCTCTCTCCTTCTGCTCAGCACCGAGCGATAAGAGGAGATGCGGACTGACTACCTCTCCAATGTCTTCTCTACCACAAACGCAGTCATGGTCTGAAGCAGAGGGGAAGGCAGGCAGGTAGGTGTGGAATAGAGACAAGGACCACACATTTTGAAGAGCCTCCAATTACAGGTAAGTAACCTCTACTACTTCTTTGAGTGCTGATCCTTATGTGTATTCCACAGGTGGGTGACTGGCAAGTAGCAGCTAACTAGGAAGGGGGTGCGAGGATGGAAATACAGATGTCTAACACTGCAATTCCAAATCCTGCGTCAGCAGAAGAGGCTTAGACCAAAGCATAATGCTTGTGAAAGTGTGGCTGGAACTCCTTTCAAATGTCCATGATAGGCACATCAAAGAGAGGCTACTGAGGTTGAACTGTGTAACTCCCATTCATGTTCAGTGGAGAAGTGCCTGCTAAGGTTCTCTGCCAGTGCACTCTGAGCGCCAGGTGGATATGACTCCAAAACTGCGACGTGATTCCGGGTACACCAGTTGACCATAAGTTGATGGCCTCCATGCACAGGTATCTTGCCCTCCTTGTTTGTTTATACAGAAGACAGTCATGTTGTCAGGATAGGTAGGAGTAGTTGGGATGCATTACACCTGTCTGACTGCCCTTAAGTTTCAAGAGACTGCTATTCATCCTGGCCTACCTTGTGTCATATAATTGCCCATGTGGGCTCCACAATCTATGAGGGATGCGTCAATGATTACCAACATGCTGGATTCGGGAGGTAGGAAAGACTCCAATGCACATGTTTTGGGTTCATCTACCAGATGAGTGAAGCCCTGACACTGATGGAGATTGTCACTACAGTGGTCATGTTGCATCTGTCCAATGTATACACAGACCTGAGCCAGGCTTGCAAGACAACAGATTTGTAGCCTGGCAAATGGCAGCACAAGCACAGGAGGCCATGTGGCCTCACAAAGAAAGATGGATCTGCACTATTGCTCAATGTTTGGGGGGGGACTTTTTAAAAAAAAAATCAAAGACTGAAGCCACTATTCTCACTATATCACTACAGACCTTGATGTGGTATTGGCAGCATCCACTGACACTTGCGATCATGAGTCTACCTTCCTTAACAAGGGTTTAAAATTGGGCCTTGTCCACTTCAGAGAGTTTGTCTTTGAACTCCAGAAACTTCAAGTAGTTCATAAACTCATATTTCGCTAACAGGGCCCGGTAATTAGAGATTCTGAACTAGAGGCTGGTGGATGTAAATACCTTCCCTCCTCAAAAGATCCAGGTGTCTCGCTCCCATGTCGGCAGAGGTGATTTTAGGGTATTGCCTGGATCTTTCCATGGCTGCTTGTACTACTTGGGGAGTTGGGGGCAGGATGGGTAAACAAGAATTATGCCCTTTTAGCAGGCACAAAGAACTTGTTCTCAGCCCTTCCATGGGTAGCGGTACACATTGTCAGCACATGCCATACCACCGTAGTGGTTCTGTAATAGCCTCTTCACTGGGATAGCTATCCAGCTGCGGCCCACTGGCTGCAGAAATCCAAGAGCTCGTGCTGCATATCTTGAACTTCTTATGGGATCTGAAGTTCTGCCACCATCCTCTGCAACTATTCTTGACATTGCCTATAGCCCTCAGTTAGAGATAGTGAAAATGGGGCAATTGCCTCATGGGGTTAAGGAGAAGAAGATGAGACTGTCGGTACCAGCTTGACATCGTCTTCTTCCAAGTACCCCGCAGAGCAGGATGCTGTTGCCTGAGAGAAGAGGGATGATGTGACTCTCTAGACGAGTACACAGATCCAGGGTGTCATGCATAATGATCCCACGGACTCCAAAAGGGCCAGTTTGAGGAGTTGAAGACTAGTTTGGGGGCCTCAAGGCATTGGTACCAGCAATCCCTTTGGAGGATAATCATGCTTGTGCAGAGGACAGATCCAGGTAACTCTCAAAGCCCTGTTCGGGCTAACTTATCTGGGAAGTGATGATTCATCCTGGACATCGGATACAGAAAGCCAGATCAGTCTCCACCACTGGTACAGTTAGTAGTGGTAGAAGGAAGCTCCAGCTCATGGATGGAGTATGGGAATAACTCCTTCTTAAGGTTGTATAATTTTATGGGATTAAGATAGCCCTCAGAAGAACCAGGCCCAAAAGTAGAGGAGTTCCAGGGTAGTAAATGTCTCTGTCTGTCCTGGAATATGAGGGTCCAGGTTACTAGTTGCACCGGATCTGGTGCTGCGACAGACTTTGTAGTTGGCGGATCCTTACAGGACCAAACGAGTACCATTGGCAAAAGAGTCCATTCAGGAGCACTTAGTCAATACTGGAAGATGTCAGTTCTTTGGCTTGCTAGAGGTCACAGTCAGCACCAGTATCGATACCAGGCCTGCTTCTGTTGGACCATCTTCCTGTATGCTTTCCCTTTGAGGTTAAGAGGCTTAGGCAGATCTAAGTCCTGGGAATTTGCATGTGAAGACTCACTCAACTTGGAAGGAGTCAGAGACCTCTTCTCCTGGAAGCAGAGGGAGAAATCTTTTTTTGGGTCTATGAGAATGCCCCTTACTCTCATGAAAAGACCGAGGCAACAGGTCTTTAGATTTATCTGATCCAGCCTCTGCTCCACAGCTCGTGCTCAGAAGCATGCTGCTTCAGAACAGTGGCCAACGTGCAGGAGGGTCTCTCCAGCCTGGATCTGACTGGAGCCTCAGGGCTTTCTTATGAGAAACTTCCTCAGTCAGCACTCTCTTCCCTCTTGTGCCCTAGGTGGGAAGGAGTGACAGACACTGCACTTGGCAGAAATAAGCACCTACTCAAGGCAGTGCTGGTGGTCCTCATTGACCGAGGAGGAGCAAGGATAAGAGATGCAGTTTTTAAGCCCCGGGTTTCTAGGCACAGCTCTAGTCCAAAAGAGAGAAGGAGTGTGTCCCAGGGTGGGGAAAACTAAGCTACATTAACTGTAAGAATACTATACAAATGCTAACAGACTATACACTGTTATCTTCACAAAGACTAAGACAACGTGAGAATAGCTCTAGACACGGAGGATTCTGACTCAGGCCATAAGGCTGTAAGAAGCAACTGAAGAAGAAGTGATCAATCCACACTTCCCTTTATGCCCTTGGTGCTGAGCAGAAGGAGATCCAGGGTGCAGGCATAGACCAATGGACACAAGTTGAAAGATTTTCTGGTCTAAGGCCTGGTATACACTGGGGGGGTGGGGAGGAAATCAATCTAAGTTAGGCAACTTCAGCTACATGAATAATGTAGCTGAAGTCGATGTACTTAGATCGACTTACTGTGGTGTCTTCGCCGCAGTGAGTCGACTGCTGCCGCTTCCCCGTCGACTCCGCCTGCATCTCTTGCCAAGCTGGAGTACAGGAGTCGATGGGAGAGTGCTCGGGGGTCGATTTATCGCATCTAGCCTAGACACGATAAACCGATCTCCGCTGGATCGATCGCGGTGGGCAGTGTAGACATACCCTTAGATGAATACCCACAGTGAAATACACATAGAGAGCAGCACCTGAAGAAGAGTGGAATCCACCATGCAGCGAAGTCAGAAAGATTCAGGGATTTCTACATGAAAGTGCATTCTTGCTGGTTGTTATAACCTTAATGAATATTCTTTACAACTCGGAGATAGATGTAGGTTTCATTTTTAGAAGGTACGCACTATACATTTTTAAAGTGATTTACTCCTAACACTCTGCAGTGTCCCAACAAAAAGACACTGCACATAGTGGGGTGCCTAGAGAAAAACTCATTCTCTCACCTGCTGATTCCCAATTGGACAAAAGATGGGATGCTATCATTGTGCATTACATCCCATTGTCAGAATGGCCATCAGCAACATGTAGACAAAGCAACCTAGATTGTAACACGCATTCCGTTTAACCCTTACTTATTGTGTTGCATCAGGTTTTTTTTTGTACTTGTTTAGTTTTATATTGTTACAGACATTAGATCTGACAGTGTTTGTGGTCTGACACTCAGCAGAGCACTAATACCTCAGACATTTTATGGTATACTTAGATATAAGAAGGGCATTTGATCGAGTTTCACAGAATATTCCCAGAGAAATATGAAAAATGCATATTAGATACAGTAGGAGACAGGAACAAGAGGTGAATCTGTATACACTGTACACTAGCTACCAGCAAAACTCCCATGCTCAGAATCAAAGGGAAGAACATGAAGCACACACCAAATCAGCAGATCAGTAAGTGATCAGAGCTTTACAAACTGACCCTCAGATAAAGATGAGTGCTGAATGGCACAGACCAATCTCTCTCAGCCGTTTGAAAAATTCAAATATTTAGATGGAAATAATCCCTCCCAATGTCTTATGAAAGGTGCAGGGAGAAACAAAAAGGGGATGGATGGATGGATGGATTAAAGAGTGACATTAGGTACCACAAGCATAGGTCATGACTAGTCTTCCTACCTCCATCGGACTAACGAAGTCATTCATTCCACTGTTGTACACATAGATCATGGCATCATACAGATGATTTTCCCAGCACAGATGAACTACCTGCACGGAAACAAAGCAGACTTCCTCAGATGTAGAGAATCCTTGTACAGAGCAGCCTAACAGCTTCCATTATCCCATTAATTTCCTTTCCTGTATTCACTCAAAGACAGCTCTGACCATAGCACTTATCCTAGCTAGCTGTAGGAAAATAGCAGCATGGGTTTGAGTTGCTTTGTTTTTGTTGGGGGGGAGGGTTGTTGAGGGGGGAGAGGCAGTATGCAAAGTTATACAAGTGAAAATTTGCCATATGCAGAACTCTGCCAAGCTACCAAGGTGGGGGAGACAGATCTGACTTATGGTTCTACGCTGTACACCAGAAATCCATGGCCTGAGGTACTGGAATGAGAAATCCAGGTCTTCCCAATTCCTTACACCCTTGACCTCTGGAGCAAAGGACCCAAGAGAACAGCTCTCCAAATGTCATGGGTTTTGTTGAGTTAGTAAGTTGTTCTTGTCACCATGCCATCAGCCAGCCCCAAACAGAGGTGCCCACCAGCCTACAGGTTAAATATATTATTTCAAAAAAGTTAAGGGGCCACAGTTCATACCCTGAGGATTCTCTACCCTGGTACACTCCCTTTGGACTAACTCAGGTGTCAAAAAGGGAGCCCCTTGCTTGGAACACCCAGGAGCCGTGAGTCAGTATACTTTATTCCAATATTCTGGTGCTGAGAGCATATCAAGAGTGGATGCAGCTAAAGCATGCTGCACTCTGGCTAGTCCCAGCTGCTTTACAGCATGCTATAGGTGTATACCAAACTGTTCCAAGTTAGAGCAATGTCCAGGTTGCTCTAACTTGTGCCAGGGCAGAGAATGATGGGGCAGTGATTGCTGGCTGCTTCTCAGCTTTTCCCCTCTGCTGGGCTGCCCTGGGGGCTGAGAAGATGAAGATAACCATTCTTTGCTATATGCTCCCCTAGGCCAAGACCGAGCCTGCTGAGCTCCTTCATTGCTCCCCCTGGGGCTTCCACAGCTTAGCAGGGAAGCAGACAAATGGAGCAACCAGAGCTACCCTTTTCCCTGCCAAGCTGATGAGCAAATGCAGAGGAGACAGTAGCCATTAGCGCTTCCAGTTCACAACACAGCTGCCACTGGGGCTAGAGGGAGACACGTGGGTGACCGTGGGCCCTATCACCTCCTTTTAGTGGTGACCCACTTCAAATGCTTTGGCTGAAAACAAAAATAGAGGTTATACAGTGCATTGAGAATATTTTCTTAACTCAGTCACCCTTGAAGGCACCTATGTGGTCCCCCAGGCCACAAATTGGGCACAATGCCCTAAACAATACACATATTAAAAGTAATTTAATTAAATTAGTGTGGTTAAAAGGATGTGGAGTGTAGTTTCTCTAAAATGCTGTTTTCTGGGTTAAAGTCTATCTTCAGTTACTGACTGAAGACAATGGGGTTGTTTAAGTATAGTAAGGTCAGAGTTTGGCCTGCATAGCTCTTATTACTGGTGACACTGGGGAAGGAGGAAAGAACACAGTTTAACTTCCCAAATCCAGATGGAGTTTGCTGGGCCAGCAGTTACAAAAAAGAGAGAAGTTTACAAGGAGTATCTTGGGATATATACAATGCTGCCTTGTACAGCAGAGCTGCCTCTCATGCAGATGAAGTCCACCCATAGATTCATAGATTCCAAGGCCAGAAAGAAAACCAAACAAAAAAAACAATTACTAACCTGTTCTGTAAGTCTTATTCTTCAAGATGAGTTCCACATGTGATTCTAATTCAGGTGTGTGCCTACTCAGTGTGCCAGAATTAGAGATGTTTTCCCTTAATGATATTCGTCGGGGCAGCTCCAGTGCCTCTCATATAGAGGGGAAGGAGAGTGGGACAGGAAATGGACATGTGCAACATCTCAAAGAACAACAGCTATATAACTGGTTAGTAACCATTTTTTCTTTTTTGAGTGACTGCATATGTCCATTTCACTTCCAGGTTGAACTGCTTGTGAATCACCTGAGGTGGATGGGTTTCAGTATCTGACAATAATTGAAGGACTACTCAACCAAACTTGGCCTCATCTCTAGAATGCTGAGATGCCTTTACAGCGTAATGAGTTGTGTACACTGACTACCAAAGTTGCAGTTTTACAAATGTCTGTTATAGCTACCACAACCAGTCAAGCTGTAAAAGTGGCTCGAGACCTTGAAGAATGTGCTACTATGCCCTGTCTTGAAGGTTTACATTAGCAATGTCATAGCAGATGAAAGTAGGAGCAAATCCAGGACAAGATTATCTAGGCTGAGATTGGAAGGCGTTTTATCCCATCTGCAACTGATACAAACATCTGGGAGGATGACTTAAACAACCTAGTAATATCCAAGCAAAGTTCCAGAAGACTAGAAGAAAATTATTGTGCCATTTTTAAAAAAGGGTGACCCAACTAATTATAGGCCTGTCTGCCTGATATCCATCCCTGGCAAGAAAATGGAGCTCTTCAATTGGGACTCGATTAGTAGAGAATTAAAAAGAGGGTAATGTAATTAATGGAAATCAACATTGGTTTACAGACAATAGATCCTGTCAAACTAACTTGATTTAAAAAATTGGAGATTACAAGTTTGGTTGATAAAGATGATAGACTTCTAAGACATTTGACTTGGTACCATACAAAACTCTGATTAAAAAACTGTAATGATCTAAAAATGACATGGCACACATTAAGTAGATTAAAAAGTCTCAAAATGTAATTGTAAATCCATTGTAATTCTGGCCTAAATGCACAGCAAATAGGATAACCTGTTGGAAAAAATAAGGGTGCGAGAAACTGGACCAAAATTAACCGGTATTCTGTTCCTGAAAGGCAGTCAAACAAGCTGCTTACAAATTCCTGGCTGTCTACAAGAACCTACCACAGAAGAAAACTGAGGAGGTGTAGGTCTCCCCCTGTGATTTTTCCTCTAGTAGTTAGGCTATCTAGGAGTGACAAGTGGGTATCATTGGTATGACTGAAGACAGAACTGTTTCATTTCAGGGAAAGGAGTATAAATGCCCAATGATTTCAGAGTTGCCCTCAAGTCTTTGAACTCAGAGATTCTGGATAGCCTGTTGGACCTTCTGCAGAACACCCAATGACTGAAACCACGATGAACATCTGTGCATCGTTCCTGCTGATGCCATCACTCTGGCTGTCAAATCCACCCTATCTAATGCAACTTGGAGAAAGGTCCTAGCTACCAGTTTGCCAAGGTAGCCTGGAACTCCTGCCTGGCACTCTCTGGCAATTTGTTTGCAAACTTCAGTACATGGCCCCTGAGGGAAAAATGTTATCTGGCCAAAAAGGCATGCAAGTTAGAGATACAAACTGCAGGCCAGTAGTGGAATAAAGCTTTCTATGGAAAATGCTAAGTCTCTTTGCTTCTTTATCCTTTGGGGGAGGAGGTCATTCCTGAGGCTTGTCTTGGCAGTAAACAAGAGCACAAGGAATCCAAGGGATGGAGGTAGAAATGTTGATAGCCCTGAGAAGGGACAAAATACCTTTGCTCGGCTCTCTTGGCTGCCAGCAACAGAGATGATGGCATTTGCCACAACAATCTTGCGGGCTCCAGGATGGCTTCATTTATATGCAGAGCGTTTGGAAAGGTCCTACTGATGCCAGTAGTTCCACCTGCCCATAGAACTCTCTTGCACTACCTTGACTAGAACATAAAGAGAGGAAGCAACCCTCTGTCAACTTCTGGTAGGGCCTGGAGTGACCCTGAAAAGGCAAGGACATGCCTGACACCACAGTCTCATCAGGTGATGATGGGGAGCAGCACAAAGGAATTAGAAATGGAGCCTCCTGTACAGAAAATGATGGGACTTCTGGCACGTGAGGCTGTTTCTGCTTGGTACTGGAGTAACAACTTGAGTCTCCTCGTGGAAAATAATCTGTCATTCACTTGGTTATCAAGAAGGAAGATGAAGCTGGTAGGATCTAGTGGTGGAAAAATCCCATGGGTTCCAATACAGCTATTGGTAGGGTATAGGACCCAAGCCCTGCCAGCCCAAGAATCCAGATCCCTTGATCACCTTAGGGTATTTGCCAGGCACCAGGAGCAGAATCATCATGAGACAGGCAAGAGAGGAGCAAGGGGCATAGATGTCTACCTCAGTCTCCGATGAAAGATCCTGAGTCACCTGACCATGGACATGCTGTACCATGTGGTGCTGAGGTCCAGTGGCACACCTCCAGAGAAGTCAGTACCAGAGACAGCATGCTGAGTTTGCCTCTGGACTGCACTGTGCAAGGACGCACCGGACAGTCTGAAGTCCATCACAATACTGAGAGTCTTGGAGACAGGTGTGAAACCTCAGCCTGAGGGATCAATCGGTACCAGCTGATTTGTCTCCAGCACTGCTGGAGAATCCACCACCAAGACATAGTAGGTCCTATGCCACATAATAAGCTTCCAGCATTGCTGATACTAAGATTTCCCTGCTGCTGCTGCACCGAAGCGGATGGCACTGCAGTGGGAGTGCACCTCAACAGCACGAACACCAGTGCTAGGAGTTAATGACTCCGGGCAAGATGAAGCCTGTGCCCAAAATGCATCTTCCCAGAGAACACTCTATCCTGCCATCCAGCTTGTTTGCTGGAAGATAGTACTGGGGACCTCAACATTTTGGAGGACTCTGGCCCTTCAAGGCATGTGTCTGTGTTTCATCAGCTCCAGGAAATTGGATAGGTGCAGACAGGGCCGGCTTTAGGCCAATTCCACCAATTCCCCCTAAGAGGGGCCCGCGCCCAGTGGCAGAGCTGCTGGTGGGTGCGGCAAGTAGCTGAGAATCCCTTCCCTGGCTAGAGGCTCCTTTTTAATTTTTACTCATCTGGCAGTGCTCTGGGTCTTCAGTGGCAGTTCCTTCAATGCCACCGAAGACCCGGAGTGAGTGAAGGGCCCACCGCCGAAGACTCGGACCGCTGCCCCGTGAGTACAAGCCCCACGTTTTTTTTACGTGTTTTTTTTGTCATTCCTGCCGGGGCCCTGTCGAAACTGTTCGAATCGGGCCCCAAGCTTCCTAAAGCCGGCCCTGGGTGCAGAGTCTGAGGCACACTTCTAACAGAGGAAGATATATTCTAGGTAAGGCCCCATGGGTCTAGAACCCACGACTGCAGAGCAACTAGGCAGCTGATATCTCCAGGTTAACACCCAGTGGCAGCTGTAACCAGCTTGCAACTCCACTTCCCATGACCCACTGTGGATACAGACCATGGGAAGTCCCGCCTGAAGGGTTTGACAGACAGTCATCTCATGGCTCCTGATCAGCTCCCTGCCTTATATAAACCACAGGGGGGTTCCAAGAAGTATCCTCGCAACGATGTGGATCTCCTGTAGCTACCAGAACCGTCCCTGCTCCTGAATTCCTGGCTTTTACCTCAGCTTGATTAGGACTTCACCCCCTGACTCAGACCCTGAAACCTGACTCAGACCCTGACCTCTGATATCAACCTTGGCCTGGAACCAACTACGAACATCTCTGCTACTTCCAGCATCAATTTTGTCCCTCCTCTGACCCTTGGCCCTGACTGCCTTTGTTGGGATCCTGACACTCGCTCAGTGACCATGTCAAGCAGGAAGGTGAACACAGGACAGCCTCCAGGAGAAGGCGATGCTGTCTCACCTCCCTGCCCATTTTGATCCAGGACTGGAAGTCTCTGCAGGTTTGACAGTTGTCCCGGATGTGACCCTCACCATGGTACTTAAGGCACCTGGAATGAGAGTCACTGACTGGCAGATTTCTTGCTGACAGTGCACGGCTGAAAGCCCAGAGACTGAGCATGCTCTGGCACTTGGCATCAGCATCCAGAACAAACAGGAACTGACATGCTAAGAAAACTAAGAAAAATGACCAATGAAACTTACACTAAAGCACTAATTAATTATGCAATGAGTACCAATAATTATATACCAGAGAGAAAAAAAATTCCCTGAAAGAGAAAGTAGGAACAAGCTAACGTGCTCCAACTACTAATCAGGGGAGGCAAGAATGAGCTGAGAACGGTCAGGGTCAATCTGCCCTTTATACCAAAGTGCAGAAGAATGAGGCAGTGGAGGTTGCATGCAAGACCCTGAAAGATACCGCCAAAGGGAAAAAATCTCTGACTCTGGTGCACTGGGTGTACACACATCTGAAGTGGAATGGACATACACAATCTCTTAAAGAACCATTGCCATCACCTAGTCTGACCTCCTGTATAATATAGACTAAGCTAACATGGCAGTTCACCTGCTGTATGTCTAGGCTGGTGATATCCATATGCACAATGCAGGCCTCCATGTCCTCCATTAGGTTCTTATCTTGGTAGTGAAGCAGCAAGTCTTTCATCACTTGAGCTGTCATTCCCATCAACTTATCACTTAAAATGTAAGGCTCCAGACACTCCAGAAAAACACCCTTTGCCACTGAGTTCTCACTCAATTTGTCATATATCTGGCTGAACAGAAGGTCACTAAGAGAAAAAAGTGACAATTACTTATTAAAATGAAGATTAATTAAAATCTATTTAATGTTATAATGACCTGCTTTCTATACAAATCTAGGTGACTACAGTATTCCATATTCTTAGCTTAACAATTTGAAACCCCACTTAACACCAACATAGACACCGTTTAACGCTTTTACAAATGTACCCATCATATTGTAGCCTGGGAGAGAAGCTAGTACAGGCAGCTTTAGCAGAGTGGTTCATGGGTTTAACTGCACCCACAAAAACACCCCCGGGGGGTGGGGAGGGGCAGGTGGAGAGCTGTATTCACTCCTTTTGCATGAGAAATCACATGCAGCTCAACATAGCCCAGCATCTGCATCATGGTGGCACTTCTCCCAGCCATATCACTGTGCAATGATGTCAGAGTCACATGCTGCCAGGGAAGCCCAAAGGGCAAAGTCTGCCAGAGGGTATGTGGGTATGGAGTGCATGAGGGTGCTCCATGTGTCCCACTCTCTAGGCAGCAGGGCACTGGGCTCATTGTGGAGCCTCTCCCCACTCTGTGCAGCAAGATCCAGATGCTGAGCAGAGATGCCTCCCTGACCATATACTGGGCAGGGTGTCTCTTGCGACAGTGAGTAATTGGCAAGGCCCCGGGGTGACAAGCACTGAGAGTGGGCCCTGGACCCTCACCGGACCACACCCCTGCCCTAGCATTCATTATATCATGCTCTCTATTTTTTTGTTTGTTTGTTTGTTTCATACTGTGATTACACCAGAGTTTTTCTTTTTGAGTCCCTCACCCCCCCCACCCAAAACATGCTATAGAAACTCCATGGCCCAGCTGTGCCATAACTTTTTTTCTGCATATAAAAACCAGGGCTGGCGTTGGGGGGTAGCAAAGAGGGCAACTGCCCAGGGCCCCATGCCACAGGGGGGCATCGCAAAGCTAAGTTGCTCAGGCTTCAGCTTTAGCTACGGGTGGTGGGGTTTGGGGCCCCAAGCTACAGTCCTGCACAGCAGGGCTTTGGCTGTCTGCCCTGGGCCCTAGCAAGTCATGGCCACTAGCCATGCTTGACGAACCCCTGGAAACTTGCACGTGGCCTCCCAGGGGGCCCCAGACCCCTGGTTGAGAACCAGTGGTGTGATGCACTCATTGAACACGGAGGCTACATGCACCACTGGAAGCTAGTGAAACAGTTTTTTCAAAGAACAGTGAAAATTAGACAATGAAGTGACTCCATATAAAGTCAGAGAGGTGCTAGGTCCACACACAGTTTCTGTACACATAACTGTTTTGGTTAGCGTGATTTTTAACCATATATTTATAACCAGCACAACTTCTGGGGTGGATTCAGCTATACCAATATAAAAACCTTCTTTCCCTTCCCTATAGGATAAAATAGATCAGTATAAGCACTTTTACATCAATTCAGTTGTGTCCCCGACGAGGAGTTGTATTGCTTTAACTAGACTGGCGTAGTTAGGTGATATAACTAATTTGTAGATAAGCTCAAATAAGCATTTAACATGCAGGAAAAGTCCTGATGTAAAGTAGGGACAAGAACTAGTAGACCCAGAAAATCTTTTCCAACTCTTTCTCATCTAATTCTTGGAGTTGGAAGGGTGGCACTTGGTTTCTAAGCGAGTGATGATTTACTAGAGGAGATAAAGAGAAGTATTGAGGGAAAGCAACGTGCACATAAACTAAACTGAACTATCTGTAAGCAGACTTGAAAAAGAATAAAGTGATTAAGTGGAAATGAGAAAATTTTTAATGAAAAATTAAAGCAGTGTCAGCTTTTCATTTTCTTGACGTGACATTTTCCTGCTCTGACACTGTGGTTTAATAATTTTACTAGAAGAGTTTAAGGTGAATGAACCAAAAACATTACTTTTGAACTGGGATGAATATTCATAGCCTGAGGGTCATTTGTTCAAAGGACAAGAAATTACTCGATGGGGGCAATGTAGAAAATTCTTAAAAGGAAAATCTGTCAAGTCAATTTCACAGTAGTGCTAGCAAGAAAAAAAAATCTAGGATGGAGGTGCTGAGATACTGTGGTGACCAGCTCCATCATAAAATCTATAAAGATTGGATAGATAGATCAAATATAAGTGTATTGATGGAATTCAAAGAAGTCTTCAACATTTACATGGATATAGAAAAGTCAGTTACATTAGGTAGGGTTAGAAAAATTAGAAGTGATAAATCCTCCCTGCTTTATTGTATAATTGGCTTGGCAATAGGGAAGAAAGTTAAAAACAAACTTCCCCTTTTGGTACATTATTCCGTAATTGTCAGCTATCAGGTTTTTCAACACCTGTTCAGGTCACCACAAGACAAAGCATACAGGACTAGATGGGCCACTGGCCCAATCTGTGATTGCAATTCCTATGGTTTCATTAACCTGACAGACAAGCATGCAAACTCTCTTACGTTCGCTGAAGTAAAAGGCAGTAATCGACTATGACAGGCACCATATCCTGTAGAAAGACCATGAAGAAAGTGTGAGTAACTCAATCAAAAGTACTGTCAAATGGCATACATTATCAATATGATCAATACTGTGAAGAATCAATGACAGTCAAATAGCAGGTAGCTCCCACATTTAGGCAGTTGCCTAATTACCCTGATTTTCCTGGACAAAAGATACAATTATACAGCTGTAACTCCTCCACAGCTACACCCATATCACAGGCCTTTCCAAATTCCAGCAGTAACAAAAAATTTATTTTAGTACAGCAGCCAGCAGAGACTGCAAATCATACCTGGGCCCGGTTAGGCGGGCTGCTACAGACACAATATAAACAAAATTGACAAAGATGTAAATTGCAGAGGAGGAGTATGAGGAGAAAACATGACAGCAACACACGTCTATCTCAATTTGGAGGTTTCAAAACCTTTTAAAAATCTTCCATACTTGATGAGCGGATGACAGGGGATTTGGGCTCAGCTGGACAAAGGGAAAATAAGGAGACAACAGCCAGTGAGTTTGATTTGGATTCACTTGGCAATCGATTTTCAGAAAAGGTTTCTGACAGAGTTGGACAAGTTATTTCTTGAGGAAAATTGAGGTATGTTCCAGATTATTCTGGTGCCTCATTTAATAGTACTGAGAAAGGATCGTTACCTGTTTCCGTAACTGGCATTCGAGATGTGTTGCTCAGGTGTATTCCACTAGGTGTGCATGCTCACCATGTGCACCAGTGCCGGAAGTTTTTCCCTTAGCAGTATCCATGGTGGGGGAGCACCGCTGCGACCCCTGGAGTGGTGCCGACATATCGTGCCATAAAGGGGGCTGCGCGCTCCCTCCACCCTCAGTTCCTTCTTGCCATACAACTCCGACAGAGGGGAAGGAGGGTGGGACATGGAATACACCTGAGCAACACATCTCGAAGAACGCCAGTTACGGAAACAGGTAACTGTCCTTTCTTCTTCGAGTGATTGCTCATGTGTATTCCACATAGGTGACTCCAAGCTATACCTGATGGAGGCGGATAGGAGTTTAAATGTAAAGTTTTAAGAGTTACCGGGGCGAAGCACCGCCTACCAAACCCGGCATCATCCCTCGTTTGGGAGACGATCACATAGTGCGATGAAAAGGTGTGGACAGAGAACCACGTAGCAGCCCTACAGATGTCCTGGATAGGGACATAAGCCACATAAGCCGCTGACAAGCCTTGGGCTCTGGTGGCATGCGCCTTTACAATAGGAGGCAGAGGAACGCCTGCCAGGTCATAACAGGTGCGAATGCACAAGGTGATCCAGCGGGAGATGCGCTGGGTGGACACTGGTCATCCCCTCTTACGCTCAGCCGAGGCAATAAAAAGCTGGGGGGGGACCTCCTAAATGACCTGGTTCTGTCCAGGTAGAAGGCCAGTGCTCTGCACACATCCAACGTGTGCATGTTGCACTCCTCATTGGAGGAATGGGGTTTAGGACAGAGGATTGGGAGAAAAATATCCTGATCCATGTGAAAAGCTGAGACTATCTTCGTCAAAAAAGCGGGTGAGGGAAGAGCTGAACCTTGTCCTTATGGAAGACCGTACATGGCGGTTCAGAAGTCAGGGCTCTGAGCTCCAAGACACGGCGGGCTGAGGTGATGGAAACTAGGAATACCACCTTTCACGACAGGTGGGACCACAAGCACGTGGCTAATGGCTCAAAGGGAGGCCCTGTGAGGCAGGAGAGCACCAGGTTCAGGTCCCAGAGCAGAACCGGGGAGTCTGGCGTATGGGAATGCCCGATCTAACACTTTCAGAAATCGGGCTGTTATGTGATGCGAGAACACAGACAGGCCCTGCACCAGGGGGTGGAAGGCCGAAATGGCCGCCAGGTGCACCCTGACCAAAGAGGGCGCCAGGCCTTAGGTCCTAAGGGAGAGGAGGTAGTCGAGGACAAGCTGGATAGACACGGAGGAGAGAGGGACCTCTATCCCTCACCCACATAGAGAACCTATACAATTTAGCCAGGTAGGTTCGACGTGTGGAGGGTTTCCTACTTTCCAGGAGGACCTTCCTCACATCCTCAGAACACCTCCCTTCCTCCTCATTTAACTATGGAGCAGCCACGCTGTCAGGTGGAATGCAGCTAGGTTAGGATGGAGGAGACGACCTTCCTCCTGGGAGAGGAGGTCCGGGCGGAGTGGCAGCCTGCACAGAGGGGCAACTAAGGGTTGCAGTAGGGACCCATACCAATGCTGATGGGCCCAATCCGGGGCTATGAAAATGACCCTCGCCCTGTCTGACTTCACCTTCTGTAGGACCCTGCCTATTAAGGGGAAGGGTGGAAAGGAGTACAACAGGGGCCCCGACCATGGGAGCATGAACGCATCTGATATCGACCCCTCGCCCGGTCCCGCTCTGGAGCAGACTTGAGGACACTGTCGATTCAGGGTGGTGGCGAACAGGTCTACCTGGGGAGCACCCCACTGTAGGAAGATTCACCTGGCTACCTCCCTGTGCAGAGACCACTCGTGCTGTTGGGAGAACACCCTGCTCAGGCGGTCTGCAAGCGTGCTGCTCTTCCAGGCAGGTACAAAGCCCAAAGTACGTTGTGGCCTATACAAAACTCACAGGAGTTGGGCTTCCTGGCATAAGGCCCGGGAACGTGTGCCCCCGTTTGTTGATGTAATACATGGTGGTCATGTTGTCTGAAAGGATTCTGACCACCTTCCCTTGTATGTGCTAGCAAAAGACCATGCACGCCAGGCGTACGGCCCTGAGCTCCCTGACATTTATGTGCAGGGTCAGTTCCTCTGGTGACCACATGTCCTGGGTCCTGATATCGCCCACATGGGCTCCCTAGTCCAGATCCAAGCCGTCCAACACTAGGTCTAGTGATGGAGGGGGCTCTGGAAGGGGATACCTCGGAGCATGTTGCTCAGGAGGGACCACCATTGGAGATCTGCCACCACCTTGGGCGGCAGCGTGACCACCTTGTCCAGACTGCCCTTGGGAGTACCGAGAGGCCAGCATGAGCTGAAGGGGCCTCATCCAAAGCCTGGAATGTCGCACCACATAGGTGCATGCTGCCATGTGGCCAAGGATTTGCAGGCACACCCGTGCCGTGGTCACCAGAAAGGCCACGACTGAGGTGATAAGAGCTTTGAGCTTCTCAAATCTGTCCCATGGAAGGGAAGCTATGGCCACCCGGGGGGGAATCCAGCAGCGCCCCATAAAGATTATGCGCTGAACCGGAATTAACGTGGATTTCTCCTCGTTTACCAGTAGGCCCAGAGCTGCACAGGTGTTTTGCAGGATGCTCATGTGCTGCTGCACCAGAGACTGAGACCAGCCCTTGAGCAGCCAGTCACTGAGGTAGGGAAAGATTTGCAGCCCTTTTTTCCTGAGGTGGGCAGTCAGGACAACCATACACTTTGTAAATACTCTGGGGGCAGTAGAGAGGCGAAAGGGGAGGACCGTAAACTGGAAATGGTCCTGACCCACAATGAAATGGAAGAAATGCCTGTGACCCTCGAATATGTGGATGTGAAAGTACACATCCTGGAGGTCCAGCGCCGTAAACCAATCCCTCTGGTCTAGTGATGGAACAAGAGAGGCCTGGGACACCATGCGGAATTTGCCATGAACCAGGAACTGCATGAGATTCCGCAGGTTGAGGATGGGCCAGAGCCTGCCCTTCGCTTTTGGGATGAGGAAATATCTGGAGTAAAAACCCCTGCCCTGGTATTCCCGAGGTACCCTTTCCACCACTCCCAGGGACAGGAGGAACTCCACCTCCTGACAGAGGAGGAGGGCATGCTCCGGGACCCCAGCTGGCTGCCCGGACAGGGGACAGTTGGGAGGGGTGGAAACAAACTGCAGCCTGTACCCTTGGGAAATGGAGCTGAGGACCCATTGGTCCAATGTTATACAGGCCCATTGCAGTCGGAAGGCCGATAAACGGTTCATAAAAGGCAGCTTTATTAACTGGGTGTGGGGAACACTGGCAACAAGCTTGGTGACCCCCCTCAACGAGTCAAAAACGCCGCTTTCCCCGGCCACCTGGCCTTAGAGATCACAGGCTGTGGGGCCAAACAGGATTGGCATTGAGACTGGCACCTTTGTTCCCTCTGCCGCGTAGGTGGGGGTTCGAATCTGCCCCAAATGAGAGGAGCAGAGGTTTGAGGCCTGGGCTTGTCCTTAGAGGAAGGGGACATACAGGCCTAGCGTCTGAAGGGTGGTGAGGGAGTCCTTCATCCCATGCAGACGGGAATCAAACAGCAAGTCTTGCATTATAGACTGGGACTCGACTGACAACTCTTAGAGCGAGAGCCACAACACCCATCGCATGGAGACTCCGGATGCAGCGGACACAGCCGCTCGTACGAGCGGCTGTGTCCGCTGCATCCGAAGCCACCTGGAGAGCTGCTTTGGCTGTGGCCGCACCCTCGTCGATCAAGACCTGAAACTCCTTTCCGTCCTTGTCCCAGAGAAGGGGCTCAAACTTACGGAGGGAACCCAGGAGATTAAACTCATACCGGCTCAGCAGTGCCTGGTGGTTGGCAACTTTGAGCTGGAAACTCGGATGAATAAACCTTTTTCCCAAAAGTGTCCAGTCTACAAGCATCCTTGAGCGTCCTCGACTTTTGGTGCGGGCGCGGGCTGGCCATTCCGCTCACGGTGGTGGACCGACTCTACCACCAAGGAGTTAGGAGCTGGGTGGGTGTATAGGTACTCGTGACCCTTTGTGGGGACGAAGTACTTCCTCTTGGCCTTTTTGGAAATTGACGCAAGGGAGACCTGGGTCTGCCAGAGGCCAGTGGTAATGTTGGCTACTTCCTGATGGAATGGGAGCGCCACACGCCACAGTACCGAGGAGGCGAGGACATTAAAGAGGTTATCGGAAGGCTCCTCCATCTCCTCGGCCCGGAGCTCGAGATTTGCTGCCACCCTCCTAAGCAGCTCCTGATGTGCCTTGAAGTCCTCTTGGGAAGAGGGAGGCAGTACCGCAACTGAATCACCCGGTGCCGAAGAGGTAGATGGTGAGGTGCCTTCAGTCACCGACAGCATCGTGGGCTTGACATCTTGATCCGGTGGTGGAGTTGGTGCCAGGGGTTCGGTGCCCATGGTCTGATCCCAGTGCCGGGAAGGTGACACAGGGTGGCCTCGAGAGGCTCCCGCCATGGAGCGAGGTCTCGGATGTGCAGGAACCTGAAGCCACGGTGCCCAGTGGCACCACTGTCCTTGCCAGGGAACGGCTTGGAAATGAGTAGCCTTGGGAGCCGGCAGGGCTGGTTGGTCATGTGGTGCAGCTCGGAGAGAGACAGCTGCGCGCTGACGCCGAAGTCCTGGAGGAACACACAGTGCCGTAGGAACAACTGGAGCGGTCTCTGTCATGACGGCTCCTGCCCCAAGACTTCGACCTGGTGGAAGTCGAAAGGTAAATTCCCAACGAGGTATCTCTTGACTCCCTTCGGCACCCCGGTGCAGGGGACTCTCGGGACGCACTCTGAGCATGGCTTCTGTAATGGGGGGTGTTACGTGCCTGGATGCTCTGCAAGGACGAGGCCCACACACACAGTGAATTAATTGGCTTTAATGAAGGTAATGTGACACACCCGCAACGGGGACTCCAAGCGTTGCTGTCACTGGGATGGGGAACCCAGCGCACGAAAAAGCTTGGCCTGGTATGGAGTCCAAAACGCAACCAATAGCCCGCAGCAATTATAACATCATGCT
The DNA here is from genome assembly GCF_007399415.2 of Gopherus evgoodei. Taxonomy (NCBI): domain Eukaryota; kingdom Metazoa; phylum Chordata; order Testudines; family Testudinidae; genus Gopherus; species Gopherus evgoodei. Next base: position 51,016,787 of record NC_044330.1, on the reverse strand, counting down.
AATGCTATGCAAAGCAGCACATATATATGCAATTCGGGGCTTTCCATTAGCAATGGCTGCCCCCCTTGGCCTATGGCCAGGGGCTTTCTGCAGTTGGTCTAAACATCAGGGCTTCCCACACAAGGCAGTTCTAACCGGCTAGAAGCAGCATCTGCTAGCATACTGTGTCCTATAATAACCTGCTCTTGAGAAAGCAAAAAGCCCTAACTAAGCCGTGACAAAGTCTTCCGGGGTCCCCTACAGGGGGCGCTTGAGTACAAGCGTCGGTGCCGACGGCGTCGAGACCTGTTCCTCTCGGACAGGCTGGAGGAGGAACGGAGTCGTCTCTTGTCACCTCCTCGACGGCGTCCGGGACAGGAGGAGTGAGATCCGCTTACTGAAGAGCCAGGACGTGGAGTCGACGTGTGTCGCAGGGCTCTACTCGGCACCTCGACCCGGGAAGGTGCCTCGACCTCCGACACCCAAGGGCGGCTTTCCACAGGACCAGGGGCCTGACTGAGGCGGCACACTCGGCACCGAAAGCGCCAAGATATCACGCGCAGCCTGAGCTGCCTCTGGTGTCGACGGCATGCGTACTTTGGGCGAGGCTCGCACGGACGGGACTGGACTGCTCCACTCAGCACAAGTCGGAGGTCTGTGTCTCGATGGAGATCGTTGGCTGCCCAACTCGGGTCTGGCCTCACCCCTCTCCTTCTCTCAGTGCCACTGAGTCTTCCCTTGTTTTGCTTGGGAGCGGTGCCGGCTCGTCGATGGCGCCTTGCTGCACGCCGAGGACATGGTACTGGGCGCAGAATCAGGATGGCACATCGGAGGCGCTTCGCTGTACGCCAAAGACGAGGTGCTGGGCGTGGGGTTGGCTCGACATGCTGGTGCCGCAGCCAATTGCGACTCCATGAGGATAGCTTGGAGTCGGATCTCACGCTCCTTTGTTCGCAGCTTGAAGGAGTGGCAGATTTTACACTTCTCTCTAATGTGAGCCTCGCCCAGACAGCAAAGACGCTGACTGTGTGGATCGCTTCTGGGCATGGAATTGCAACAGGAGTCGCACGACTTGACTGGGCCACAGGGCATTCCCCGAGCCAGGCTTTGCAAGAGAAAGTTCAGCAAGGAAGTTTTCCGGAAAACTGGATACCACCAGGTCCACACTACAGCGTTAAATCGATTTAAACAGTGTTAAATCGATTTAACGCTGTAACCGTCCACATTACAAGGCACTTAAAATCGATTTTAAGGGGTTTTAAAATTGATTTCTGTCCTCCAGCTAAACGAAAGGAGTAACCCTAAAATCGATATTACTAAATCGATTTAGGGTTAGTGTGGACGGATATCGAAGTTATTGGTCCTATTCTTTTACTGAGCTACCCAGAGTGCACCGCTCCGGAAATCGATGGTACCCTGGGACCATGGACGCACACCACCGAAGTAATGTGCCCTAGTGTAGACGCGTAAAATCGATTTTACTAATATCGATTTAAAGCTGTAGTGTGGACGTAGGCTAAGGCTATAATGCTGCAGCCTAGGCTGGAGCAAGTTCCAACTACCTTCACTGGCGGCAAGAAGAGACTGAGGGTGGAGGGAGCGCGCAGCCCCCTTTATGGCACGATATGTCGACGCCACTCCAGGGGTCGCAGTGGTGCTCCCCCGCCATAGATACTGCTAAGGGAAAAATTTCCGGCACCAGTGCACGTGGCGAGCACGCACACCTATAGTGGAATACACAGGAGCACTCACTCAAAGAAGAACCAGGGCATCTAAAGGGACTGGAGGTGGTTGAAGACAAAAGGCAGCTATTCTTCCCTCTCCATAAATCTTCTGAAGTGGAAGTTGGTAGACTGATTAAACATTTTGGAACATTAACATATATCTAATTTTCTCCTAATTCAGTGAATGAGGCTACCCCTCTACTGAGAGTTCTAGGAACCCTTAAACCTGTACCTGTTAGCCTGGACAGCCTTCTCTGGAACACCTGAGAAAACCAAGTCCAGTGGCAGAGTACACTCTCTAGTACCTTGTTCGGCATAGCTTTAACTTTTCCCGAGGGATCACACTCCATTGTAAACCCCTCAAGTCTCTGCCGTGGGTATCCAGAATTCCACAAATTCATCTCTCGAGACTGCTCAGCTTGTCATACTCAATCTTCACCTGGCTAGCCAGGGTCGAATTAAGGTGTAGTTATGCCATTGTTCAAAGAGGCTCAACTTTTAAAGAACAGATAACAAAATTTAATAACTTTGAAAGCAGATTTGAATGATACCTCCTGAACGGCACATCAGTGCTCCAGATGCAGAGTGGAGCACCTTATTCTTCATCCAGAGAATTAGGAAGTTGAGTCATTATCTGGTCATTATGTCCCAAGAGCTCACTGCCTTCTGGAAGAGCTGTTTAACACCACAGCATTTCAGTTCTGGAATATTTTGTATACAAACTCCTGTTTGTAGGACTGATTTTTGGAATACTCCAGAACTCTTAAGCTAATTATGGTGCTGGCCTGTAGAGGATTGCTACATACCCTAACAGAGCACACAGGGGATTCAGTCTATTTCCACTGGTGTAGATTAGAAGACATTGAAAATGAGAACAGTCATATGTGAATTAAGAATACCTAGTAGTAGTCAATACATAATTTCTCAAAGAAAATCACATATTTCACGAATGTTTCAACAACATTTAAAACCTATTATATAAAATAGTCAATGACTTTCAGAGAAAAGCTACAATTTTAATCTAAATTGCAAACTGTTGACGAAGAGAGCATCTAAGGTGCTGTACCTGAAAGTGTTGCTCCATAACTTGGATTTTTCCCTGGTCAGGACATTTCTTCAAAGTTCGATCAGCATAATGGAAGAGGATTTCAACCATCTAGATGAAAAGATAACAGTCGGAAATTTTCCTCACATACTACTATGGGCTGGGTTGGTAGCACCACTGTATTAATGTTGCCCAACATTTCCCATTATAAAAACTTGTTTTCAGTTAGTTATAAAACTTCGCCAAAATAACTGTTCCACCTGAAATTCTGCATGCCATGTATATGCCTCAGGCTGAATTTTTTTGCAAAATTTCACCCAAAACGGTTCAGCCATTTCCAATAACGAGGTTAGGGAAAAACACATTTTGACATGTTGAAAAAAATCTAAAATGTTATTTGAAAAGCTCTAATGCAGAGGTGGGCAAACAATGACCCGGGGGCCACATCCAGCCCTCCAGATGTTTTAATCTGGCCCTCAAGCTCTCGACGGGGAGCGGGGTTGGAAGCAGTGGCATGTCCCCCATCTGGCTCTTAACGCACAGGGGCAGCCAGGGGTGGAGGCAGCCCCAGAGGCCCCAAGCACCACCCCTGCAGCTGTGGTTCCCAGCCGATGAGAGCTGCAGGGGTGGCACCTGCGGATAGGGCAGCGCAGAGAGCCACCTGGCAGCACCTCTGTGTAAGAGCCACTGCTTCTGGGAGCTGCCTGAGGTAAGCGCCCCCCAGAGCCTGCACCCCTGACCCCCTCCCATGCTCCAACTCCATTTGATTTTTGATACTCTTATAATCTATATATTCATATATACCTTATACTAATGCGTGTGAACAAAGGATAAAGACCTTGCCTCTGCCCAGTCAGATGGGTTTCTTTGTACAACGAGAAAGAGATAAGAAACAGAACACAGCTAAAATGTTACAGGGTATGGTGGGAGTATAACATACGAGCATACACTGGAAGGCTGCCTGGCTCTTCTCTCAAGTCAAGGTCAAGCAACCAGTTAGAAGGGGTAAAGGGGAGGGCATAAGAAACACAAAGCCAAAGAAAAGACTGGCCTTGGCCAGAACACAACCTCACTCTTTACCCCTCTCATGGGATACAAAAGAAGTGGGATGAAAACTCCACTCACAAGCCTCCAAAATGGAATATGACTATAAGCTGTAAAGAATGCAACTAGGGGCATGCACTGCAAGTATATTTGGGCCTAATAAGGAGGAGGGAATGGGGAACAGGGACACAGGCAAGGCTCTGCAGTGTCAGAGCTGGGAAGGGGGACACGGGGTAAATGCTCTGTTGGGTCAGAGCTGGGAATGGAACACTGGGGGACAGACTCTGCTGGTATGTAGAGCTATGGATATGCTTGCTTGGAACTAACCCCAACAAACATTGCATTGCCTGCACTTTGAACTTCTGGTCTTCTGCTTTCTGTCTATGTGACAAAAACCAGGGGAGGGGATGAAGGGAAAGCCCTCTAACAGAGCCTAAGGCCGCAGGATCTGAGCAAGAATTTCTCTGAAAATGCCTCTAATGGCAGTTGGGGCCAACAGAATTTTGTTTCCTCCACTGAGATTTCAGCTTTGAACTGAGCCTTTTGATGGTCAGACAGCTGAAGGATGCTTATCCTATCAAAAAATTCCTGGTTTTGTTCTACCAAAGACATCTGAGTGTATAAAAGCTTTCTATAATATAAATAGAGGCTACCAGAATGTCTATTCTGCATGTCCCTCTGTGTGCTTTTTCTTGATTGTTTGTACAAAAAGTAGGAATGGGAAACAGGTGACAGTCAAAGACCTGTTAGCTGAAGCAACAGACTCTTCACAACTAACAAGATGCACGTGTTCCAAACATAGCAGCTTCCTGTTTTGCTCAGCATAAATGAAAGTCATTTCTCCAATACAGAAGACTCCCACTATTTACATCAAACTATTGCCACAGATCAGGGATTAGTAGGCTGACCAGACAGCAAGTGTCAAAAATCAGAACCAGAGGTGGGGAGTAAGAGGTGCCTATGTGAGAGAAAGACCCAAAAATCGGGACTGTCCCTATAAAAATCGGGACATCTGGTCACCCTAGGGATCGGCAACCTTTGGCTCGTGGCCCATCAGGGAAATCCGCTGGTGGGGCAGGCCAGGCTGGTTCGTTTACCTGCAGCATCTGCAGGTTTGGCCGACAGCAATTCCCACTGGCAGCGGTTTGCCACTCCAGGCCAATGGGGGTTGCGGGAAGAGGCAGCCAGCACATCCCTCGGCCGGCGCCGCTTCCCGTAGCCCCCATTGGCCTGGAGCAGTGCACCGCGGCCAATGGGAGTTGTCTGCAGGTTCGGTCAATCGAGTTACATGTAAATAAACTGGCCCGGCCCGCCAGCGGATTTCCCTCATGGGTCATGTGCCCAAGGTTGCCGATCCCTGCCATAGTGTTTTTAAACCGTTAAAATCACCAGGGATAGTTGGTTTGGGAAAGCCTCTGTGCCTGAGAACAAAGGGATGTTCAGGAGGCTGAGGGCAGGTTGAATATTTAGTTACCTCTGAACTGGTCTTTGCTGCAATTAAATATTATTTCATTGTGCACTGCTCACAAAAATAAGACTCAGAGCAACTGGGCAATGTCAACTAGAAGGAATTATTTTGCAGTTACAGGCACATTTAAGATAACCACTGGAAGTCAGGCTAGGTACATGCAGGATAGCTGCTAGTATTGGAGCAGTGAAGTCTAATTCTTGAAGGATACATACTGGCTGGGCAATGGGACTCTGGTACCTGTGAAGTGCCAAAAGGGAAATTTGGGGGCATACTAGATACCACATCCTGCAAGTAGCTTTTACCTGAAGTATACGTTCTGTCAGTGTGCCTGATCACTAGTTTCTAAATGGTTCTCTTTTAAAAGAAAGCCCATGATTTAAAAAAAAAAAAAAAATCACAACCCACATACGCACACCCACAGAGATTTTTGGAGGACAGAAGCTAATTCTTTCATAAATAGTTGTGTGGTAAATTAAGAGCGGTATCAATATATATGAAATTGGGACTTGGAACTCACTCGGTCTGCAATGACAGCCTTTCGCTTACTGACATCCCCAGACAATCCTGTAAAGGAATATAAAGAGAAACAAAAACAAAAGATCTTTTTCATAATCAATATGCAAATAGAAGTGAGGACTCATTTCAGCTCCCAAAACTCAGAGACGATAGAATACTTAACCGCTGTAACCCTTTAGCTGCAGGTGTCCAGATATCCTGAACATACCTAGGCACTCCTCATACAGACAGGCCCTTTGCATTAACAAATGAAACCTACACTTCATGTGAAGATTAAGTTAATCTCTTTATTGATTGTTTTAGAACAGGGGTAGGCAACCTGTGGCACTTGAGCTGATTTTCAGTGGCACTCACACTGCCCAGGTCCTGGCCTCTGGTCTGGGGGGCTCTGCATTTTAATTTAATTTTAAATGAAGCTTCTAAACATTTTTAAAACCTTATTTACTTTACATACAACAATAGTTTATAGATTATAGATTTATAGAAACAGACCTTCCAAAAACGTTAAAATGTATTACTAGCACACAAAACATTAAATTAAGAGTGAATAAATGAAGACTCAGCACACCACTTCTAAAGGTTGCCGACCCCTGTTTTAGAAAAAAGATTTTGAAAGGGCCCTGTTATGATACTGCCCCATTCAATCAGGAGGATTTGAGTTTTAGGTAACTAAATCATTACCTGCATGTTTATAAACTCTTAGATTAGTTTTGTAAGGTATAATTATTACGGTGCTCATAGAATGCTTTGAGATCTTTGCATGAAAGGAGCTAATTTACTGCACTACAAGTGTAAAATACATATATCCCAATAAAAATATGCAATTCCTCTGTATATTGAAAACTATAATGTGCAGAAACTAAAATTTGTGATTTTTATTTATTCAAGTACAGTAGAACCTCAGAGTTATGAACAGAGTAATTAATTGACCGGTCAACCAGACAACTCATTTGGAACCAGAAGTATGCAATCAGGCAGCAGCAGCAGAGAGGAAAAAACAAATACACCTCTACCCCAATATAACATTGTCCTCAGGAGCCAAAAAAATCTTACCATGTTATAGGTGAAACCGTGTTATATCGAACTTGCTTTGATCCTCCAGACTGTGCAGCCCCACCCACCCCTGAGCACTGCTTTACCGCATTATTGCCAAATTCGTGTTATATCGGGTAGCGTTATATTGGAGTAGAAGTGTAATGTACAGAATAATACTGTGTAAAACAAACTACTAAAAAAATAAAGGAAAAGTTTTAATGTTTATTTCATTTAAATTAAGATGGTTCAAAGCAGCACTTTTTTCTGCATAGTAAAGTTTCAAAACAATTATGGCAAAGATATAGAAGGGGATGGAACAGAACAAAGGGGACTAGCCATGAGAAATCCCGTAGTTACCGCCTAAGCTGGAACTAACAAGAACTATACCAGGGAAAGGACTGGGCCCAGACTAGGAAAAAGTTAAGTCTGTGAAAGAAGCTTATTGGAACATCTGAGGGAAGTGGGTATCCACCCACGAAAGCTCATGCTCCAAAACGTCTGTTAGTCTATAAGGTGCCACAGGATTCTTTGCTGCTTTTACAGATCCAGACTAACACGTCTACCCCTCTGCTACTTGACTATTTTATATATCTCCTGGAACTTTAAAAAAAAAAAAAAAAAAAAAAGCAACCTGTCAAAATCCATCAGAAACGTAAGGTGAATCACACAAATTATAGTTCATTGGTGAAATTCAGCAAAGCAGGCACAGGCATATGTAACATACTTCACCAGCTAAGGACACTTAGAGGAGAGGGTGTTACTTTAGTACCCAAAAACACTCCACCAACTAGTACAACTGCAGGGAAGCAATGAACTGGTGTGCTTTCCAGCTGCCCTAGCAATCCCCTGTATAGAAGCTATCTATGCTGGCTTCTTAGTCATGCCTGCGCATAAGTGAAGATGCAGCATCTTGCCCCTCTTGTGCATTTTCAATCACCAAGGGCCTCTGACAACATTTTTTTAAATTCATATAAACACCTCCTTGGAGCCCTGGAAATCTTCTAGCAAGGTATGAAACACTGCTTTTTAGTAATCCCCTATTACAAGCCTCATTTTCCAAGAGCCACATTCTTTACAATTGTACTTCTCCAGGAAAATGAAAGCAGATGGAAATAATTACCCCATAACCCAGTAGGGGTGAGGGAGGTGCTTTGCCTTAAAACCGCTAATTACTAGAAAGAGAGAAGACTTTCCTAGGAAACAGCCCAACTCTGCAAAAACCAGTCAGCCCGTGGTCAACACATTTGCATCATTCTAATCACATTCAAATTACAAGAGCTTTTTATTCTTCACTGATACAATTCTCACTTTAATTTATTTTGAATAATGCTTGCTTCTGTGTACATGTGTATAAAAGCTACCCCATTGCTTCAAATTAAACTTACCTACTACAGCCTTTGCTTTACCTTCATGAAAAGACCATGCTAGAGCCAGGGCCTCAGTAAGACAATCTTGTTTCAGAAGGTGATCCACTCTCTAAAATTAGATATACAAGCAATATGGGACTCCTCAGAATTCCAAAACAGCAAACCTTTAAGCCAGGGTTCCCCAACTGGTGGGTCATGACCCCCAGGCAAGTGATGAAAGACAACTGTGTGGGTCTCAGGGCAATGAAAATTGTTACAATCTCAAGCCAAGAAAATCTTGCTCCCCCACTTACCTTTCTAGGTCAAGTATTCTGTCACTCTCTCAAAACTACAAATATATTATAAAGGTTTATTATGGATACATTTTTTATTCTTGTAAATATAAGAAGGTAGGGGAAAAAATTATTTCAAATAAGGGGTCATCAACCTGGAAAAGGCTGAGAAACACAGATCTAGATATATAAGGCCAAGCATTTTAACAGAAATAATTTCAGAGAGTTTGCATTTTAAACAACTGGGGTGAAATCCTAGCCCTATTTAAGACAATAAAAACAGTTTTGCCCCATACTTCAACAGGACCAAGATTTTAATCCACTGTCATTTAAACCAGTGGTTCTCAACCAGAGAGGTATGTGTACCCCATAGGTTACGCAGAGGTCTTCCAGGCGGTACATCAACTTACCTAGATGATATTTGCCTAGTTGAGTAACAGGCTACATAAAAAACATTAGTCAACTCAGTACGAACTGAAATTTCTCAGATGACTTGTTTATACTGCTCTATATACTTACTATACATTGAAATGTTTGTACAATATTTATATTCCAATTATGTTAAAAATGAGAAAATAAGCAATTTTTCAGTAACAGTGTGCAGTGACACTTTTGTACTGTTATGTCTGATTTTGTAAGCAAGTAGTTTAAGTGTGGTGTAACTTGAGAATACACAAGACAAATCAGACCCAGTGAAAGCAGTGTGCGTCCACTTCCACATTTGGACCACATCTCCTCAGTTTGGCGAAAGCAAGATAATTTGTCCCCAAAATTCTGAGATGCAAGTAAACAGGAGGTGCAGCGCAGAATCTGAAGCCTGTGAGAAAGGCACAAAAGATGGCTATGCATTGCCCAGTCTCTGGGCTACCAGGGGCTGCTCTAAGGGTAAGTATACACTACAGAGCTACATCAGTGCAGCTGCACCACTGTAGTGCATCTGGTGAAGACATGCTACGTCGACGGGAGAGAGCTCTCCTGTTGGCATAATTATTCTACCTCCGTAACAAGCGGAAGCTATGCTGTCCCACCGACAGTGCCAGTGTAGACAGCGCTTAGCTCAGTGGTTCTCAAACTTATGTAGTGCTGGTCCCTTTCACACAGAAAGCTTCTGAGTGCAACCCCACTTGGAAATCAAAAACACTTTTTAAAAATTTAACACTATTATAAATGCTGGAGGTGAAGCGGGGTTTCACCTGACACCTCGCTACCCCCTGAGGGATCCTGATGCCCAGTTTTAGAACCCTTGGTTCAATCAGGGGGGTTTCTTTTGCACACCCTTGAGTAGCCTAAATTAGATCAATTTAAGCGGTAGCATAGACCAGCCCTAATTTACAGCAGCCTTACCCAGACTACGCAGCAACCCAGAGTTTGGATAGCACTCCCCTGGCAAAACCCTTACACTGGGGGCCATGAGAATGCAGTGTAAATCTGTGTTCACTGGTCCTACTCTGCACCTATACCAGGGAAACTCCTCTCCCCTACAGGCTGGCTGTGGTATCTTTAATGCCATCTGTGCACCACTGGAGCAGTGTAATTAGGACAGGAAGGGGGCCAGAATTGGCACCAGAGATTTGTATTTGAAGGGATGTCTTAAGTCCTCTATAGCCCACCATTACACATTGCAGCAAAAATAATTTCCCAGGCTTCCCTGGCAGATAATTCCATTCACTAACCTGTCCTTATGCTTAGGGTAGAGCCCCAGGAGTAACTTCGAAGGTACTGAGGCCTCAGCACTCTGGGATGTGGAGATTTAAAATAAGACCATGCTGTTATGATTGGCTGGGGATTGCTTTTCCTTTTACTATGCAGTAACTTCTCCTGGTCTCTCTAACCTAAAACAAGCCTACGCTTATATCGCTTGCTGGTTCATAGATACCAAGGCCTCAAGGAACCATTGTGATCATCTAGCCCAGGGGTCGGCAACCTATGGCACGCATGCCAAAGATGGCACATGAGCCGATTTATAATGGCATGCTGTGGCCGCCGCCAGCCCTGCTCAGCCCGCTGCCGACGCTGCCAGCTGGGGTTCCAGCCGCAGGCCCAGCTCAGCCCGCTGCCAGCCTGGGTGAACAGAACAGAACCCCGAGATGAGCAGGCCCGCGGCATAAGATCAGCATTTTAAGTTTAATTTTAAATGAAGCTTCTTAAACATTTTGAAAACCTTGTTTACTTTACATACAACAGAAGTTTAGTTATATAATATATAGACTTACAGAGAGAAACCTTCTAAAAAGTTAAAATGTATGACTGGCAAGCGAAACCTTAAATTAAAGGGAATAAATGAAGACTCGGCACACCACTTCTGAAAGGTTGCTCACCCCTGATCTAGTCTGACTCCTGTACAACACAGACCATAGAACTTCCCCAAAATAATCCTTAGAGCAGATCTTTTAGAAAAACTTCCCATCTTCATTTAAAAATTGTCAGTGATAGAGAATCCACCATGATACTAGGTAAATTGTTTCAACGGTTAATTACCCTCAATGGTAATTGACTTATACCTACAGATGACTGTATAATAGTAACCTGAATATATACTGTACCTCTTTCAAGTCAGTGAAGGTGGAAACATTTCAAGACATTAAAATATTTTTGCAAAGAAGATAGGGGAGAAAAAATATATACAATCCCTATTCAGTACCCAAGCATATGCTGCAAATTGCCCCATAGCATATTATGGTAATCAGCTGTTCTTGGGACCTAGCTGTATATGTAGCTATTATATAAATTCTGAACACTCTAATCAGATTATACTTCAAAAATTCTATTAGTCCTGAAGTTCCTCTCTGCCATCAAGCTACTTTTAAACAATTAACACAATTTATTAAAAAACATATATGCCTCCTCTCGACTTACCTCTCTCCAGCTCCTTATCATCATCACATGAACAGACTGAAAAAGAAAAACAAAAACATCAGGAAGGGAGATATTCCTTTACGGGTAGTTGTTCATGAGTAACAATCTATGGATTCCCACTGTAGTCTTACTGCGCCCGCCCACTTCTCAAGACCGCCCCCTGCAACCTAGTGGGACGGACCACTGGACCCAGGGAACAAATGAGTACGGGGGACAACAAATGAGAAAAACAGAGACTGAGTTGAAAGTCATAGATTCAAAACGAGGGTACCAGATGGGGACATCAAGCAGAGAACCCCAGACAGAGCCCACTGCTCCTCAAAGGTGTCGAGGGAGCCAGTGGACGCTGCCCAGTGGAACTCTGCCCGGATGCGTGAAACTAGGGAGGAACAGAAATAGGCCCCACAGTTGCAGAGCACCCCCTCATCCAGCGTCCTCCTCCTGGTAATGTAGATGGAGAGTTTGGCCAGGGCCAGGAGAAGGTTGACAAGGAGGTCTTGCAACTTCGTGGGGCCATGGATGAGGTGTGCAAAAAGGAACAGGTGTGGGGAAAAGTGCAGCCAGAACCTCAACAAAAGGTTCCGGACAAGCCAGAATAGGGGCTGCAACCTGGCGCATTCAAGACAGGCTTTCGCCAGGTTCTCCCTCACGCTACAAAAGGGGCAGGCCTAGGGTACAGGTGTGAACCGCTCCAGGTACACCACCGTGTTCATGGCTCCGTGAAGGAGCTGCCAACTGATGTCTCCGGTGGGCCGTGGGACCAAGGTGGAATAAAGGCTGGCCCATCAGGGCTCCTCACCCTCTTTAGGTGGAAGACAGTTCCGCCATTTGGTGTTGGAGCAGGATATCAGGGTGAGGAAATGCAGTATGTGGAGCACAAGCGTGTACAGTTGGTCTCTAGGCATTGTTTGGAACCAGACTGGCTGCAGGACGTGCAGCAGGCTTGGGGTGTGGGAACGGGGAGGCCAGGGGGGTCTCGTGGAACAGGGGCCGAATAAAAATGTCCAGAGAGTCCGAGGTGAGGGATGAGCGCCCTCTAGCAGGGCCCGCTGCAGGAAGACGAGACAGACAGGTGACAAAGCAGCCTCCACCTCCTAGAGTACGCACAGGGGGCGTTGGGAGGGTGGAGAGCCCCATGTGCCGACTGAGCACATGGGGATCCACCCAGTCTCCCATCATAGTCCAGGGGTTCTCCGACCCTAGTGGTTTCTGCCAGGACCAATCTTCAGCGCACTGAGAGAGACTCTGCCACCTGCACACGTAGATCAGGGTTGTGTAGCAGAGGCTCCACGAGGAGGTTCACCCCCTCAGTGGCCACAAAGGACCTGGTCGCCGAAAAGAGCTTCCAGGTCTGGAGAAGGTCCCAGTATTAGACCAGCAGCTCTGAGAGATCTTGTGGAAGACCCCTCTGGTGGAGAAAAAGAGCTGCTGGTCATATCAGAGCCCTCGGAGGCAGCGGAGGAAAGCGTGTGCCAATGTGCTCCAAGCCGGACTACCTGCACTGTAAAGGAGTCTCCACAGAGCCTGGAGGAGGAAGACATGGACCTGGCTGCGAAGGCAAACAAGGCCCTGCCCTCCTTCCTCCAGGGGAAGACTCAAAACCCCTGTAGAGACCCAATGCAGCCCCGGCCAGAAGAACTCCAGGGCCATCCTCTTGAGCATGGCCAGGATCCCCCGGGCTGGGCTCAGGGTGTTGAGGCGGTGCCAGAGCATGGACAGGACTAGCTGGTTCAGCACCAGCGCCCTCCCTCGCAGGGAGAGACACCAGAGCAGTCCTGTCCATCTCCACGGCCACTCACCCACTCTGACCTCCAAATCCTGCCAGTTCTCCGTTGGAGAAGGATGCATGGTGGATAAACACTAAGATAAAGCAGCAGACCTGCGCTCCACTGGATGGCTTGAAGCACAGGTGGGAGGGAAGCTCACCTGCCACCTGCCCCCTACCACCAGGCCAGAGCTCTTGACCCAGTTGACCTGAGCGGAGGAGGCCGCTGAGTAAACGGCCTGGCAGACCTCCACCTGCACCAGGTCACCAAGGTCCTGGACCACGAGGAGCATGTCATCGGCGTATGCTGACAGGACCAGCCACAGCTCTGGCTCAAGATGCACCAACCCCATCAACCTCCGGCAGAGGAGACAGAGGAAGGGCTCGATCACCAGGGTGTACAGCTGGCCCGAGAGGGGGCACCCCTGCCATACTCCCCGCCCGAAGCTGACCGGCTCAGTCAAGGTCCAGTTGAGTCTGATTAAACACTCCATGTCAGCGTACAGCACCTGGAGAAAGCCCACGAACTGGGGCCCGAAGCTGAATGCCTGCAGAGTGCCCAAGAGATACCCGTGGCCCATCCTCTCGAATGTCTTCTCCTGGTACAGGGACAGGAGGGCAAACGACAGACCATCCCTAAGCTTTAAGTCATCCCTGACCAAATACAGGTTATTGAATATGGTCTGGCCCGGGATGGTGTAGGTCTAGTTGGGATGGACCCTACCCTCCAGCACAGAGTGCAGTGAGATGGCCTTCACTACGACCTTACAGTCTGTGCTGAGGAGCAAGATGGAACACCAAGTCCATAGGTCGTGGAGGTCCCCCTTCTTCAGCAATAAGGCGAGCACAGCTCGCCTGCACGAAAGAGGGAGGACCCCACTTTGCAAGGACTTGGCCCAGACGGTGACAAGGTCCAGGAAGAAGACATCCCAGAACACGCGGTAGAACTCCACAGTCAGCCCATCCATGTCCGGGGATTTGTTGGTGGGCATGAGATGAGGGCTTCCAAGAGCTCGGCCAGAGAGAGGAGCAGCTCCAGCCGGTCTCGGTCGCCCACGTTGACTGTAGGGAGCCCAGTCCAGAGCACCCTGCAGGCTTCGGCGTTGGCTGAATCCAGGGAGAAAAGCCTGGCATAGAAGGCCCTGGCCCTTTCATGCATCTCATCTGGATCCGTGGGGCGGGGTGCCATCCTCCACCAGGAGGCAGGAGACATGCCTTTTAGCACCCTTCTTTTTCTCCAGGGCGTAGAAGAAGCGGGAGCTGCGATCCATCTCCCAAAGGAGACGGATGCAGGATCGAACGAAGGTGCCCCGGGCCCAATTGTCCTCCGCAGCCTTGGAGCTCCTCCTGCTTCTCTCAGTATGATGCGCAGAGGGGTGGATCCTCGGGGCCGGAGGCCAGATGCCTCTCTAGCTCTAAGACCTCCCGCTCCAACTGCCCTATCATTGCATCTCTCCGCCGGCTAGTGCCCCGGGAGTAGTCATGGCAGAAGAACCATGCGCGCACCTTCCCCACATCCCACCACCGCTGCACCGAGGGAAAGGCGTGTCGCTGCCCTGCCAGGCCAGCCAGAACTCCTGGAAGGATGCCACGAAGCCCACATCCTCCAGCAAACTGTTGTTAAAATGCCGATAGGCTGGGCCCTGGCCTCTCTGAACTGAGAGAGGCCCTCACGGTCACCAGGTGGTGATCCAAGAACGGGGCTGGCCGGATACCGGAGGCATGGGCCCATGCCAGATGGATACATGAAAAATAAAAGTGGTCCAACCAGGAGTGGCACAACCAATCGTCCTCCACCAGGGCGAAGATGGTGTCGTCGTCCGGGTGGTGGTCACGCCAGATATCCACCAGGGAGTGATGGTCCATGATCTCCCTGAGGACGCCTGCGGCTGCCTGGAATTTCTTGACTCCTGAGCAGTCCCCGTCCTTAAGGGTGGTGTAGAAGTCCCTGCCTAGAACCAGGCACTCATGAGGATCCAGGGTGCCGAGGAAGGCTGATGCCTGCCAATAGAAATGCACTCATTCCAGGCCTGTGTTCAGAGCATAGATGTTGACCAGGTTTAATGTCAGCCCCTCCACCCAGGCCCGGACATGCAGCAGGTGGCCGGGCATAACCTTGGCAACCCCCAGCACCTTCAGCCGTAGCTCAGGGTGGCCACCCCAGCCAAGTGGGCACTGAGGTGGCTAAAATATACCCCGTCCTCCCTACTCCAGCCACCAGCTAGCCTCGACAGCTGGAGCCAGGTGGGTCTCCTGCCAAAAGATCATAGTGTACTCCCCCTCTTGAAGGAAGTAGAGCACCTGGCTCCTGCAGAGACCCACCTTACAGCCCCAGGTGTTTAATGTGGCAAAGATGACAGCTTTCATAAGGAGGGTTGAGGCGGATCCTCATGGGCAGGGTGATCGACAGCCTCAAGCAGCCCCACAACAACCCATGTTCAACCCCAAAGGTCATGAGGGAGTCGCAGAGGAATCCTCTTACTCCTCGACAGCAGCAGCGGCTCCGAAGCAGCGAGCAGCAGTCAGCCGGCCAGGCAGGAGGGACCCCTAGGTGGTGGTAGGGTCCGTGCTTCTCCCTACGGGGCGTTGGGGGAGGCCAGCAAGGCCCCCCACACTTAGCAGCAACCGTAGTCCAGAGAGGGAGACTCCAGCCAGCAGAAGCAGCAGCAGCAGCCCAGGAAGGGAGGAAGAGCTCCAGCCAGCAATAGCAGCCCAAGCAGACTGACCTCTCCCTGTAGTGGGGCAGCTGCCCCACTCCTGAGGAACAAGGGTTAAAAGCAGCCCTGGAGAGGGCTGTGGTTGGGAAAAGGAGTGAAAGCAGCCAAACTAGGCTGATTGGAGAAGCAGCCACAGCTGTGGCCAGCTCAATTAGGGCCCAGCTGGCCCTGATAAGAGGGCTGGGGGCCAAGAGCTGAGGATTCTCTCTCTAGCTATGGAAAGAGAAGGACCTAGCTATCTGGGAGCTCAGGGTACCAGGAGTAGAGCAGGGCTGGGGAAAGGCAGGAGGAACTGGGGAGCTCCAGCCAAGCAACTCCCCAGGCTGAGGCCTTGGTAAAGGCCTATGTAGGTACTGGGGATGGGAGGTGCAGCCCAGAGATAGACAGAGGCAGCTGGTCCAAACTCCTTGCCAATGATGAGTGGCCATGACAGACTGCAGTTTGCCCCAGTGAGTGGGGGCTAGATGACGAATGGCAGCAGCTACTGGGGCAAGGTGAGTGAAAGGGTTGGGGGTTCCCCGGGGAGGGGAGACCCAGAGCAGGGGTACTGCAGGGGCAGAACCCTGAGGTAAAGGGCACCAGGGTCTTAAGGCAGGTGAGTTATTGGCCAGCAGAGGGTGCTCTGGAGGTTGAAGAGCTAATTCCCAAGATGGCCAGCAGGAGGCACCGCGCCAGTGAGTTTCAACCTCACTACACCCACACCTACATTATAATGTCCCAGTGATACAAAGAGACTGCAATTACTCTTCAGAGACTGCAGACACCACTCCAAACAGGAGAATTTTCTACCAGGTATTATATAGCAAGTTTATAGTTTCCAACATGTTCCTACAAGGCTCTGCTTAAGTCTGACCTACATTTATTTTCCATATGTTGGGATTCGGCCTCTCTCACTTTTCACCTGTTCCATTCACTCTAGTGCTTCTTGTAAAGGAGAGACTTGTTAATTTCTGCATATTTCATTTGACATTTTACCCACTATACATTTACTCTGAAGTAGCACTCAGCAGGGACTGTAATCCCAGGTGCTACTTTCAGCACATGCCTGGGCTAAGACCAGACTGGATTCAGGAAACTTAAAACAAACAACACTAGAGTTACTACAAAAACCTATCCATTTTACAACCCCATGTCCTAAAACTTCATCAGACATAAGATTGCAGCACTTAGGACCTCACAGCTCCACTGACATCTTTCAGGAATCTCCCTTGCAGAACACTTCTTTCACTAGATACAAACACTCACTTGGATCACTAAAGCCACCTTATTCTTGAAAGTGCATTACATTTCCTGAGAGCTGTCTGCATTTACCTTTGTGCCAAGATAGAAGATTTGACCACCACAGCTGCTGATGGATTGGTAACAGGCTTTCTCCCCAACCAGGGCCTGGGAAAAATATAACATTTACTCCAGCACAAGCTGCTTTTATTATTATTTTCAGTGAACATACATGACATATGTGGCTGTAACTAAACCCTGGAGACATTTAGCAATGAAGAAATGAAACAAGAGTTGGGCAGGAGATAGCAGTTTGCCTAGTCATGCTGTACACATGAAGTGGAGCTTGAGACCTAGCAACCCAACTCCTTTCACAGATGCTAACTCAGACTTCACTGGAAAAGTCATTTAGTGCAGAGAACACGGTCTCACACTCATGTGTCAGTAATGACAATTACTGCGTTCACAGGACACCACCAGGAAGCTAAAAGAAAGAAAAATCTTGTGAGAAATGGCAATTCAGAGTAATTCTAGTCTTATTTCACAATATAAGGCATTTCTGCTCAGGTTTATCTGGTTAAGGCCAAAGAGAAAAAGGGAAAAAAAAACAAAAACAAAAAACCCCATAAGGATGCAATCTTCAACAGGAGAGTGCTCTGAGCATTAACCAGGATGTGGTTAAATATGGACTCCAAGGAAATAATGTCCCCTACCAAATCACCATCCTCACTTCTTCCATCCCCTGGGTTTTTCTAGACATATCCCGATCTGGCACAACCCTGCTTAGAATATGAGACCTGGTGAGATTATAGCCAAAGATGATATAACTGCAGTCTTTGCATAACAGCAGCTGGAAAAAAAAAACTCTGGTAATTAACCATAGCAAAACTGGTTGAGAGTTGCCTCTACAAAAGGTTAATGGTGATCAGAGTCTCAACACAAGTAAGATTAACAAAGGGGAAGGAATGCAAGCCAAAATAGGGAAAACAGGTTAAAGAATATTTAGTTTAAATTAGATGTATTCAAGTTAGCAGAGCTTGATGAAATTCATCCTAGGGTACTTAAGTAACTAACTGAAGTAATCTTGGAACTGTTAGCAATTATCTTGAGAACTCATGGAGGATGGGTGAGGTCCAGAAGACTGGAGAAGGGCAAACATAGTACCTTTCTTTCAAAAGGAGAACCAAGAGGACCTGGAGAATTAAGGACTAGTCAGCCTAACTTTGATACCTAGAAAGATATTGGAACAAATTATTAAACAATCAACTTGTAAGCACGTAAAAATAAGGAATAGCCAGCATACATTTGTCAAGAACAAATCATGACAAACCAACCTAATTTCTTTTCTTCTCCTACTGGCCTAGCGGAGAAGGAAGAAGCAGTAGTGAGAGAGATCAAGACATTTCACATCAATCACACATGACATTCTCATAAGCAAGCTAGGGAAATGTGGTCTAGATTAAATTACTATAAGTTGAGTGCACAACTGGTTGAAAGACTGTACTCCAAAAGTAGTTATCAATGGTTTGCTTTCAAACTGGGGAGCCTTATCTAGTGAGGTCCCAGAAGGGTCAAGTCCTATTCAGTATTTTCATTAATGACTTGGATAATGGAAAGGAAAATATGCTTAGAGAGTCTGCAGATAAAATCAAGCTGGGAGTGGTTGCAAGCAATTTGTAGGATAGAATCAGAATTCAAAATGACCTTGACAAACTGGAGAATTGGTCTGAATTCAACAAGAACAAATTCAATAAAGACAAATGCAAAATATTTCACTTAGGAAGGAAAAAAAAATCAAATGCACAACTACAAAATGGGAAAGAACTGGTTAGGTGATCATACTGCTGAAAAGGATCTGGGGTTTCTAGTGGATCACAAATTGAGCACGAGCCAACAATGTGATGCAGCTGCAAAAAAAGCTAGTATTCAGGGGTGTATTAATAAGACTAAGACTGTCGTATGTAAGACATGGGAGATAATTGTTCTGCTCTGCTTGGCACTGGTGAGGCCTCAACTGGAGCACTGTGTTCAATTCTGGATGCCACACTTTCAGGAAGATTTGTATAAATTGGAGAGAGTCCAGAGGAGAGCAACAAAAAATGATTGAAGGTTTAGAAAATATGACCTATGAGGATAGGCTAAAAAAAAAATGGGCATGTTTAGTCTTCAGAAAAGATGACCGAGGAAGGACCTGACAATAGTCTTCAAATACATTAAGGGCCATTACAAAGAGGACTGTGATCAATGTCCACTGAAGGTAGGACAAGAAGTAATGGGCTTAATCAGCAGGATGAGATTTAGATTAGATAGTCGGAGGAAAAAAAAAAAAAAAAAACTATAAGGTTAGTTAAGCTCTGGAACAGGCTTCCAAGGGAGATTGCAGAATCCCCATCACTGAAGGTTTTTAAAACAGACCAGAAACACTTGTCAAGGATGGTCTAGATTTAGTTGGTCCTTCCTCAGCACAGGGGGCTGAACTTAATGCCGTCTCAAGTCTCTTCCAACCCTATATTTCCGAGTCTATATTCCCACTCCTGGGATGCGACTCGCCCTAGAACCACTGAGTTCAGCAGCTTTCTGGAAAACAGCACCCAATGAGACCATACAAGAACTCTCTTGCACGACTTTGTATTGGGACCTGCCGTTATAAGAGACCAGGGGGCCCCAGTAACTTCAGTGTCTTCCACTCAGAGTTTTAGGAGAGGAACGCTGAGGAAAAGGAAAAAAAGTGTGGCCTTTGCATAGTCACTCTACCTGTCCAATCTCAAAGAACCAGCTGCTACAGTCACCATTATATTTTTCTTTGAAGAGGGTTCTGAGGCTCAGTGGGATGGTGGTGCATCCTACAAGTGTGAATCTGAGGAGGCAACACTTCAAGAATTATCAGTTCTCGCTAAACCAACAACAAACAAGCTTTTTAAAAAGGCTCTTTAAAGACAACGTTTTAGGCAGTCCCAAACGTCCCTGTTTAAAAAAAGCAAATTTCAAAGAGTGTTATCAACTAGACAAGTAAAATATTAGCAGGCTACAACGTTCATAGATCTTTACCAATGCTTGACTGACATTGCCTCCTGTGGCCAGTGATTTGAAGTGACTGCTGTTATATACTAGCTGCACCTCCGAAATCTCTATAGTTTCCAGCTCCTCTTGAGTCTGGCGATCTATCACGTGCAGCTTCTCCACACTGTCCAGAAGCACTACTGTGCGTGAGTTTATCCACTGGAAAACAAGACATATGTCAAACTTCAGCAACATTTAATACATAACTATCAGGACAAATAGCAGAATATACTACAAGAACATCCTAGAGCACTAATATCTTAAGCTAATGGTAGCTGGCAGCATAAGGAAGTTGTTATTCTGGGTATTTGGGGTAAGGCTGAAGTTTAGAATCCAACTGCTTTACAGGGCAGAAGTGTAACTACAAGGAAGGTGACAACCAGAAAACTTTGGAGCACCCAGTTATGACAAAACTTCCTCAGGGAGTTTAATTTCTTATACTGTACGTATTTAATCAAAGGAAAATCCACCACAGTTTTTGCTCTTACAGCACAATATATACCTGGCACATGTATATTGCCTTCCTCCCTGAAATCCAAGCACTTTACAAGTTTAAAATGGTTACTCACCTTCTTGTAACTCTAGTTCAAGATGTGTTGCTCATATCCATTTCCAATTAGGTGTGCACGTGTGCCGCGTGTAAAGTTGACAAAGTTTTTCCCCTAGCAGCACCTTGGTCAGTTCAGCTGTGAAACCCCTCGGAGTGGTGCCTCTATGGTGATCAATATACGACCATGCCGACCTAGCACCTCCTCAGTTCCTTCTTGCCAGTTACTCTGACAGAGGGAAGGATGGGCAGGTTTGACATGGATATGAATACCACATCTCAAAGAACAGTTACGAGAAAGTGAGCAATCGTTTTTTCTTCAAGTGATTGCTCATATTGAATCCAGTTAGGTGACTCCCAAGCCTTACCTAGGCAGTGGGGTCGGAGTTATGGAATTCTTGATTGGAGTACCGATCTGCCAGAAGCTGCATCATCTTTGGCATGCTGGTGTAATGAGAGATGAACATATGGACAGAGGACCAAGCTGCTACCCTGCAGATTTCTTGGATTGAGACCTGGGCCAGGAACACCGCCGAAAAGGCCTGTGCCCTTGTTGAATGTGCTGTAAGTGCCAGGGCTGGTATCTTGCCAGCTCGTAGCATCTGCAGATGCAGGACATGATCCAGGAAGATATTCTTTGAGATGAGACTGGAAGTCCTTTCATATGGTCAACTGATTTGATTTCCTGAACTGCGTACTGCCGTCAATGTAGAAGGCTAGTGCTTGCCAAGCATCCAGAGTGTGCATACTCTGCTCGCAGCTACTGGCAAGAGGCTTAGGATAAAAAACAGGCAGGAATGTGTCTTGGCTAGTATGGAAATGTGACACAACCTTAGGAAGAAATACCAGGTGAGGTCTGAGTTGCACCTTATCCTTGTGGAAAACCATACAAGGTAAGTCAGCGGTAAGGGCCTTTAACTCAGACACCCTCCTTGTTGATGTAATGGCGACCAGGAAGGCTACATTCCACAACAGATCGAGATGGAAGCAAGTCACCAGTGGTTCAAATGGGAGCCCCATAGTTTGGAGAGGATCAAGTTAAGGTCCCACGCAGGAACAGGCTGTCTAATCTGGGGATGTAGCCATTCCAGATCCTTGAGGAACCAGCCAACCATGGAGCTGGCAAAAACAGAGCGTTCAGATGCTCCCAGGTGGGAAACCAAGATAGCAGTGAGATGTATTTTTATTGATGATGCTGCCAGGCCTTGCTGTTCCAGGTGAAGAAGGTACTCTAGGATGAGAGGTATAGGTGGCTGAAGTGGGGGTGTATGACGCTGGTCACACCAGCAAATAAACCTTTTCCTCTTTGCCTAATCTGGCCCTAGTGGGGTTCTTCCTGTGCTAAGACAGACCTCCCATACTTGTTCCAAGCACAGAAGCCCCTTGGGATTCAGCCATGAAGCTTCTAGGCCATGAGGTGGAGGGACTGGAGGTCGGGGTGCAGACAACAACCGTGATCCTGAGTGATCAGATTGGGGAGGAGCGGAAGCACAATCGGGGCATCCACAGATCGCTCCAGGAGCGTGGTGTACCAGTGTTGTTGAGGCCATACTGGTGCCACCAGAATTATTTCCACCTTGTCCCTGCGGACCTTGAATAGGACCTTGTGGAAGAGAGGGATCGGGGGAAAGGTGTAGAGCAGGCAGCTTCCCCAGGGTAGCAGTAATGCATCCGTGATTGAGCCTGGACTGTGTTTCTGGAAGGAGCAGAACATTGGGAACTTTCTGTTGCTCCAGGTGGCAAACAGGTCGACCTGGGGAAACCCCCACCTTTGGAAGATAGAATGCATGACATCCGGCTGGATGGACCACTCATGATTAGAAAAGGATCTGCTGAAGTGGTCCATCAGTGTGGTCTGAACTCCGGGTAGATAGGCTGCTTCTAGGTGAATGGAGTGGATCATGCAGAACCCCCATAGCTGGAGGGCTTCCCGACATAGGAGAGAAGAACGGGCTCCATCCTGCTTGTTGATATAAAACATGGCCATGGTGTTGTCTGTTAGAACTGCCACGCACTGGCCCTGTAGTTGGGCCTGAAAGGTCTGGCATGCTAGTTGCGTCACCCTCAGCTCCTTGATATTTACATGGAGAGAGAGCTCATCCTGCGACCACAGGCCCTGCATTTGGAGGTCTCGCAAATGTGCCCCCCGTCCCAGAGGTGACGCATCTGTTACCAGGGACAAGGAGGGCTGGGGGCTGTTGAAGGGGACTCCTTCATACACTGTCCAAGGGTTGAGCCACCACTGGAGGGATGAGAGCACTTTCTCTGGCACTGTGACCACTGAATTCAAGCTGTAGCGCTCTGGGTGATACGCCAAAGCAAGCCATGCCTGGAGTGGCCTGAGCCTCAGTCTGGCATGCCGGATCACATAAGTGCAGGATGCCATGTGGCCAAGGAGACTCAGACATCCCCTTGCTGTAGTGGTCGGGTACTGCCTGAGGCCTTAAATAATGTCTGTCATGGCTTGGAATCAGGACTCTGTCAAAAGTGCTCTTGCCTGAAGAGAGACCAACACTGCCCCGATGAACTCTATGCTTTGGGTTGGTGACAATATTGACGTGTTCATGTTGAGGAAGAGACCCAGTCTCTCAAAAGTGGAGCTGACTAATTGAAATTGAGACTCCACCTGCTCCCTAGTGTGCCCCCTGAGCAGCCAATCACGGAAGGCTGCTACAACTGACATGCAGTCAGTGAACACATGGTTGGGGGGGGGGTCTGTTGACAGGCTGAAGGAAGACCAGGAACTGATAATGTTTGTGGTCAACCACAAACCATAGAAATCGTCTGTGTGCAGGCCAAAGAGCTATGTGAAAGTACATGTCTGTCATGTTGAGGGCAGCATACCAGTCTCCCAGATCCAGAGAAGGGATAAATTGTAGTCAGGGAGACCATGCAGAACTTCAACTTTGCCATAAACTTGTTGAGTCCTCGCAGGTCTAGAATGGGTATGAGACCCCCTTAGCCTTGGGGATTAGGAAGTATCAGGAATAGAATCCCTTGCTCCTGAGGAACCTCCTCCACCGCTCCTATGGCGAGGAGTGCCTGCACATTCCGGATAAGGGGTTGCTCGTGAGAGGGGTCCCTGAAGAGGGATGGGAAAGGGGGAGTGGGAGGGAGGGCAGGAGCAGAACTGGAGAGAATATCCCATTTCCTCCATACAGAGGACCCTGTGGTCCAAAGCATGGTAGAAGTGGGACAGACAACTCACAAAAGAAGGGGAAGGATACAGAATCGTGGCTGGTGTACCATCCTCGGGTGCACCCTCAAAAGGCCTGCTTGGAGCCCAATGATGGTTTGGTCAGGCCCTGGCCCTGCCCAGGAAGGGAGTGGGAAGCCTTGTGTCTGCCATTCCTGCCCCTTCTACTATAGAAATCCTGCTTTGGCTGAGAAGGATAGGAGCGCTGCTGCTGTTGCTGTGGCTTAAAATGTTTATGTTGGGTTGCTGGGATGTTCATACCCAAGGATTTCATAGTAGCCTGGGAGTCTGTTAGGCTATGCAGCCTGGAGTCCATCTGCTCCACAAACAGGCCTGCCCCATCAAAAGGCAGGTCCTGCATGATCTGCTGAACCTTGGGCGGGAGCCATAAGGACTGCAGCCATGAGCCACACCTCATGGAGATTCTAGAGGACAAGATACGTGCCGCCAAGTCCGCAGCGTCCAGTGATGCTTGTAAAGAGGTCCATGCCACCACCTTGCCCTCCTGAATGATAGCTTCAAACTCCTCCCTGGACTCTGCTGGCTCCTTAAATTTCAGCATCAAGTTTCAGGTGTTGAAGCTGTATCTAGTCAGGATTGCCAACCAGCAGGCAATCCTGAGTTGCAAGGCCCCCAAGGAGTACACATTGCACCCGAACAAATCAAGGGGCTTGGTGCCCTTTGACTTGGAGAGGCAGCTACAGCAAGCCCAGCACCCTTTCGTTTACTGTGCCAATGAGCAGGGCTGTGGGTGTGTGAAGAGGTATTTGTACCCCTTAGAGCGAACGAAATACTTTCTCTCCACACCCTTCACAGTGGGAGGGATGGAGGCTGGCGTCTGCCAAATAGTCTTTGTGTTGGCCTACATAGTTTTGATAAGGGGTAGAGCCACCATCGATGGGCCTTCCATGGCCAAGATGTCGACCATAGGGTCCTCTGACTACCACCTCCTTGGCCTGCAGATACATAATCTGTGTCACCCTGCGTAGGAGGTCCTGATGGGCATGGCTGTCTATGGGGTGGCAACCCCGAAGTGGAAGTGCCCGCAATCACCTCGTCCAGGGAGGCAGAGGTGGCTAATGGGGGAACAAGGTCCTCCTGACCCACTTGGTCCCCAGGGGCCTCCTGCCCTGCCTATTTCAGGGCCAATCACCCCTGGATCTAGCTCGGGAACGGGGATTGGTTCCAGGGGCAGTAGTGTGGCCAGTACCTCCTCAGCACCCCTAGGGGTGGGGCGACTGGTTGATGCCTCCGGCACCCTTGGTTCAGACACAGACGAACAGGAACCCTTGGATTGGCTGACCTGTACCAGCCCTGCTCAGAGTATCTAGACCCCGCTTCCGAGTTCGAAGACGGGGACCAGGATGGTGGTGCCGAGCGTGGCTGGGCTGGGGGACGATGCTGTGGACTGGTGTCGAGATGACCAGTGCCAGGAGCGGGACATGCTGTGTGATGGGGATCAGCACCGGGACCCTGAGTAGTATCTTGCCTCTGCTGGCGGTGCTGAAGGATGAAGCATTACAGGTTTGCCTCTAGACATTGCCACATGTTGTGGCACCAGAGGCTTGGCTTGAAGGACCAGGGACCATGGCGATCAAGTCCCCTGGGGCCCCAAAGGTGTCCGGGACAGACGGCAGTTCCACCTCCTCAAATCACCTGGCTCAGGGAGTCCAATAGCACCGGACTCAACCATCCCCCTTGCGGGGCTGAAGTAGACGGTGCCGACTTTGAAGTTTCTGGCACTGGGTGCTCCTCCTTGGGATGCGCCCCGTTTGTGGGCTCCAAAGGGGTGGATCCCGGAGTCGGAGAGCCACTTCTCCCTTGTTTCCGGTGCCGCTTCCGCACTGGGGAATGGGACTGGTGCAGACTGGTTTTGGTGCTGAGGACCAGCTGTGCCATGGGTTTCTTCCAGAGAATCCTTCCAAGGTGCCATTTCTGCCACTGCCACTGGGGCATTGCACACCAATAAGCTCAGTGCTGGGTCTTGCCACGCCAGTGCAGGTTGCGGTCTGAGTGCTGCCTCTATAAGGCGGTGCTTGAGGCAAAAGTCCTGCTCCTTTTTTGTTCTGAGGTGAAACCCTTTTCAAATCCTGCACTTGTTAGCCTGGCATGCTTCCCCCAGAGACACTTTAAACAAGCGTCATGGGAGTCGCCTGTTGGCATGGGCTTGTTGCAGGACTTGCAAGGTTTGAACCCTGGGACTTAGGCATACTCCAAGTCCCCAAGGGAAGAACGCGGTTGGGTTGGAGGGGAAATGCCCACTCCTAAAAGCTATCTGTTGTAACTACAGTAAACAACTTAAACTAAACTCAACTGGGCTAGAGAATTCTAAAACCATACTAAACTGAAAAGTGAGGGAAAACAGGGAGAGCTTGCTAAGCAAGTCACCACAGTTCCCACAACCATTATTGGGGGGTAAGAAGGAACTGAGGAGGCACCGGGTTGGCAGGGTCATATATTGAGCACCATGGAGGTGCCACTCCAGGGAGCTCCACGGCCGACCCGACAAGTGCTGCTAGGGAAAAAAAATATTTCCATCAGCTGTGCACTGGCGCACACACACCTAATTGGAATTGATATGAGCAATCACTCGAAGAAGAATACATTGTTATTCTCAATCCCCTGAGTAAGATAAGGGACAAAAAGGCTTATTAGCATTAGTAAAAGGAACATGGTAAACCCCTCCAAAGCTGGGAATTGAATTTAAGGGTCCTTCATCCAATTCCTATTAAAATTTATCCATTAGGCCATACTACCAAACTGAAAAGGCTTTTCTATTTGTTTTCAGAGTGCATCTATTTTTCAAGAAATTTCACTTGCTAGATTGGAGATTTAAAAAACTGCCAACAAACATAACTGGTTCATCGTGGCATTTCTGTATTTCATTGTTATATCCTTACTGCTCTTTAAAAAGTGTTTTTAGGGTTTGTATGTACATTTGTGTGTTCCTGCTTGATGTGTTTAAGACAGTACATTAACAAAATTATATATATATATATAAAAACAGAAACCAATATGCTAGAGCTTCCTGGCTTCTTCGGAGCCACTATTTAGTATCTGTTTATAAGGATTTAGAATCCGGCCAGTAAAGTTTGGCCTCATGCTTAAAAAGTCTTCATTCACACACTTTATTCCCCAAGGACGTGAGTTACTTAGTTTTCACACTTTACAGATTTGGACAGCCTATTTTCTTCACCACATAGTCACTATTTAACCATTTTTAAAACATGGGATTCTATGAAAAAGCTACAGAAAATAAATTAAATTTCAGTTTGTAAATTCCAAATCCAAACAGCCAATTTGCATGTATGAAAAGAGAGAGCTATGTTTGTTAGAATAAGTTTGCAGAGTGAAATTACAGCACCCTGAAGCTGAGGGATGCTGACATGCATTTAAACACACAGCAGGCTATTTTCATCTGAGCAGAAAGAAAAACATTAGTGAATCAATACTTACAGTAAAATTGATGACGTCATAGTGCAGATGAAGTTGCTTTTGCTTAGTAACATGTATTGCACCTGAGTCATCTCTCTTCACCTGATGGAATTAGACAAGACAAACACTCAAACTTAGTGCTTTCTGGAACCCAAAACATGCCTTGAGAAAACAAGTCTTCTTCCACTGAGGAAGGAAGCCCAGTTCCAGCGTCTGCAAGTTTTCTCCAGTATCAGTGTTCTAGGTGCGTGTGTTAACAGCATCATCACTGAGGTGGCTTTCTAAAATGGCCTTAAAATGGGGCATAAATTCCTTTTCTCACTAGATTTTTCAGGGTCTCACTCCACAAAGTGTTAGTTTATGTCCTTTGTATTTTTAAGGAATTTTGTTTAATTCCTGTTAAAATATATGAAAAGTATCCAAATCTGGGCCCTGGCCAAAATTTGGCCATGGCAATCCAACTTTCCATTGTGGGCTAACTGATACAGCATCATCCTGCAGCAACTTGACTGGAAATTCTCAACTTGCCCACACATGCAGCTAAACCATATTCATACTCCCAGCAACTGGAGTCAGCAACATGGATGAACTGCCATTGGAAGAGCTTGTCCAGCTTGTGCTTTCACTCCTATTTTAGGAAATAGGCAAAACATTCCTGAGACACTGGTGAACATTTCGGCAGCATTTTCTGACCCATCGAAAGCACCTCTCAAAAGGAGGAGATGGACATGGCAGACTCTAACCTGCTGATGATGTTCATAACTCTTGCTATATCTCCAGATTACTCATATATAGACAGGTGCTTCTACAGCAGGGCCACAAGCACTGACTGGTAGGATCTCATCATCATGCAGACCTGGGATAACCAGAACTTTCACATGGAAAGGCAAGCATTCTTAGTGGTTTGTAATCAACTTGCTAGACCTTCCAGCTTCAGGACAAACACAGAAGAGAAGCCACTTCAGTTCAGAAGTGGGTTGCAATAGTCATCAGGAAGCTGTTTACCCCAAATGCTACAGGTCTATGGCTAACCAGTTTGGTGTTGGCAAGTCAGCTCTGGGGGAAGAGGTTTATGTCCACCACATTTAGGTGCATCACAATCTTTCTGAAATAACTGCCAGTTCTGAGAGAATGGCTTTTCAAACTGATCAAGTCATTAATGGGACTCATGTGCCCATAGTTTGCCCTCCTCAAGGAGAACATGAATGCATAAACTGCAAACGGTACTACTCCATCATCCTGCAGTTGCTGGTTGACCACAGAGGCAGATTCCCAGACAATAGCATGGATTGTATTGGTAAAGTGCATCATGCCAGCATTTCCTGCAGATCAAGACATTACCTTCATAGACAAGTGGTGACACTAATCCCACCAAATGACACTGTATGGAGTCACTGTCCCCACTGTTGTTCTAGGGGACCCCATAAACCCTTTTTTGCTCTGACTTATGAAACCACACCCTGATGGCAGAGGTCCTAGCAAAAGTAGATTTAATTACACTCTTAGCAGGTGCAGAATGGTGGCTGAATGTATGTTTGGCATACTGAAATCCAGTTGGCATCGTTCATAGAACCGTTTGGATGCCAATGTTACTAATGCCATTCACATTACTGTGACCTGCTGCACCTGCACAATGTCTCTGAGGAAAAAGGTGAGCCATTTTGTCAGGAGTGGACTCATGGCACTACTGTTATTGAACTGGTACACAGTCAGAAAGAGCACCTGTCATAACTGGAGCAAGATCCACATGTGCAATGGAAATTGGGATGCTTTCTGTGCCCATATTATGGTTTGCATGGCCCCAACAGATGTATGAATGTTCATATTATTGATATAAGCATACAGTGATTGAGTACTACCTGAGGGACTGGCTGGGTCCCCCTTCACACTTTCTACCAGTGGTGATGGTTTTTATGAAGAATTTAAGCTCATGGATATAAATAGAATATATTACATTTTATAAGTTTTTATCTTTATTTTGTAAAATGGGCATCTACTTCAACCCACCGATTACAGATTGTTATTCATGTAGTTCAGTTTTAGCAGTGGTTCTCAAACTATTTTTTTTTTTTTACTGATGACCCCTTTCACACAGCAAACCTGAGTGCAACCCCCCCTGTATAAATTAAAAATACTTTTTATATATTTAACACCGTTATAAATGCTGGTGGCAATGCGGGATTGGGTGGAGGTTGACAGCTCATGACCCCCCAAGTAATAGCCTCACGACCCCGAGGGGTCCCAATCGCCAGTTTGAGAACCCTTTAGTTTTAGTAAAGGTAATAAACAGTCCTCACGACACCACAGATCTGTGCAAACAAGACACTGTTTTTACACATTATTTAATAAAACATGACAGTCAGGCCAGCCACCAACAAAGGCAGAATTTGTTCTTTTTGATCCTGTTGATGTGTTTTGCACACACTTGCCATTGCTGCACTGGAGTGGAGGAATGAACAGGGAACATTTGCCCATTCCAGAAAGTGTTCATTCCTTGCGACACGGACCACCCAACTACAGAACTGTCCAAAGTGGGCTGCAGAACATAGTGTGGTGAGGACTCAGGGCAAGGAGCTGGAGTGGGAGGTGCAGATGGAACTGAAGCCCGCACTCCTGCTGTCTTGAGCACAAGCTCCTCCTCAAACAGCTCTGACTGCTGCGCTCAAGCACAGCTCAGGGTCCAGGAACTATGCTGCCAATCTCTCCTCATGCTCTGCAGTCTCTCTGTCCTTCAACCTGGCCTGCCTCCTTCTCCCATTGGTTCGGAGTCGCCATTAATTATCAGCCTCCTCCTCGACGCTGTATGAGTATACACAATGCAAGACGCCTGACTGACTGTGGATGCCCCGCAGAGGCGGAAGGGCCTGCCAAGACAAAATGAAAGAATACATTATCTGAGTATGCCCAAAAAAATGTGACTTCCTCTGTAGCAAAAGTGGTTGTGGAATCTAAGAGATATAATTTGAGATTGTCTGAATCATTAGTTTTGTTATATTCTGGAGGAAAAAAAGTTCACAGATGCCCTTCAGATATTTGAGAGCTGTGCAGAGCAGAAAGCCATCAGACATTATCGTAAAGTCCAATTTACAAAATCAATTCATAAAATTTCCATACCACTGGCCTCTTACGGTTGCGGTCAGAAGGACACTTGCTGTGGTCTGCTACCTACGGCTTTAGAATCTGTTTAGGCAGTCCACTTTCTGGAAGACATAGCAAAGGGATCTTTTGTTCCAGACTACCAAGGGCAAGCCAGACGTGTCTGCTAAAAAGCTTTTCATGTGTATCAAATAAAAATCTATAAATGGAGGGGGCTAGTGGCCTATAAAGGAGGCCCTAAGAAGTATGCCCTGCTCTGAAATGACTACAGTAACTCCTCGCTTAACATTGTAATTATGTTCCTGAAAAATGCGACTTCAAGTGAAATGATGTTAAGTGAATCCAATTTCCCCATAAGAATTAATGTAAATGGGTGGGAGAGGGGTGTTAGGTTCCAGGGAAATTTTTCTCACCAAACAAAAAAATATATACATGGCGAAATTTTTTTTAATATATTATATACATACATACATACATATACACACACACACACACACACACACACGAAGTTTTAAACAAAATTTAATACTGGTACACAGCAATGATGATTGTGAAGCTTGGCTGAGGTGATGAAGTCAGAGGGTGGGATATTTCCCAGGGAATGCACTACTCCTAAATGATGAACTAGCAATTGGCTGAGCCCTCAAGGGTTAACACATTGTTGTTAATGTAGCCTTACACTCTACAAGGCAGCATGAACACAAGGAGGGGAGACAGCATGGCAGAAATACATAGACCATGTGGGAGAGAGAGATGCACCTTGCTCCTTTAAGTACACTGCCTTTTTAACTAGATCAGCAAGCTGAGACGGCAGCTGCTGCCAGGAAGCTCCCTCCTGAGCCCTGTCATGTGTCCGCCCTTCTCTATAGAAGATGGGGTAAGTGGAGTACAGGAGCGGGGGGGAAGGGGACACCCTGACATTAGCCCCCTTCTTCCTCCCACCACCCGCACAGCAAGCAGGAGGCTCCAGGGAGCAGCTCCAAGGCAGAGGGGGGAGGGACAGCTGAACTGGCAGCAACTGATAGCCTGCTGGGCAGCTGGGAAATGGGGAGCTGATGGGGGGCTTCCAGTCCACCCTGGTTCCAAGCCCCCACCAGCAAGCTCCAACGAGCTCTTCCTGCAAGCAGTAGACAAAGCAGACAGCTGCCAAATGACATAAGGGAGAATTGGGCAACTTTAAATGAGCATGTTCTCTAATTGATCAGCAAAAAACCAATGTTAACTGGGACAACTTTAAGTGAGGAGTTACTGTATTCATCTGTAGCTCCTGCTCCAGGAAGAGCTAGCAAACAGCAGCAAACAGGATTTGGTGAAAATTCATGGGGGGGATTAACAGGGTAGTGCTCTAGTGGCCAGATGAATGCAGGGAGCTTTCAGTGAGGCTGCAATACATGCAGTGAATTCAGTAAAGCTTGGACTTACAAATACTGCAGCCCACCATGGACTACACACACTCACACACACACCCTGGACAATTTGGACTCATGATACAGTATCCAAGAATTAAATACCTATCCCAGGAATATCCTGGACTCATAATAGGGCACCCATCACCTAAATTCCATCCCCTTCTGCATTCTGGATGTATAATATGGTACCCACGGACCAACCACACACACACACTACAGTTTATGATCTGAACTGGCAGTTCAGGATGGTCTGGTGTGACCAAGTTGTACAGTGGGGCATACTTTCAGGGAAGGCAATATAAGGCCCTTAATTTTAATGCCCCAACACAAGTTTGTAACCTACGAGTATCTAGTAAAAATTCCATCATAACTCCTTGTTTAACTTTTGTTTTCACTTCCCCGTATCCATTTTGAATTCCATGTTGTGGGGGTGACTGTGGGTTAGGCCATCATTGGTGTGCAGTCTCCTTAGCGGATACATGCTGCAACTCCTGCCTTGTAATAATCACTTCATTGGGTCATAAACCAGATATCCATCCCATGCATATATTAACAAACCTGGAGGCAGAAACTTACCAAGTTCCAGTGCTACTTCTGCCTCTTCTTCTGGTTCCACTGCCTGCTGCTCCTCCAGGGCATCCTCAAACATTTCCTCAGAGTATGGACCCAGGACATGCTGTAGCTGCTCCAGCTACAAAGGCTCCTCGGGGACAGGCATGTGCTAAACAAGTCACTTCCTGAGCTTGATCTGGTGGCAACTCTGGATCAGGGATCATAAAGGTGCCATCTCCACTTAGCGTATAATGTACCACTGTGTGCTCAGTGCTTGGCACAGTTCCCAGCACCTGGCTGAACTCCTCAAAGAGTCAGGTAGACAGGGAGTTCTCAGAGATGTGGTTATCATCCCTGACTTGGCAGTTATCAGTCTTGAGTTGCTTGATTCACACTCTGCACTGATCAGCTGTCTGGTGGACCACTAACGTCGCAAGCTTCTGTGCAATTTCCTGGTAAGACATGATCATTTCTGGTACTCTTGATGATGTTGAATGTCTTGTTTTCCTTGCACCAGCGATTAACCAGAATCTGGCTGCTTTCCCATGGTCAGCTAGCAGCACACTTGGTGTGGGGCTTAGTGCTCAACTACTTCTTGTTGCTGGCCATAACTAACACAAGAACTGGTTAAATGTGTTCTAAGTTCAACAGTCAGCACTGGAACAAATGGGTGCTTCCAGTTTCTGGGTATCCAATGGGTACTTAAGTGATAGAGAATCAATAAATACTGGCCCAGGACATCGTGAGAGCATTGGCAGACTCTCCAGACATAAGTCTGGGAGCCCAGGTTACAGCTGTGTCCACACAGCAAAAAGACAGGACTTGGCCCAAGTCCCACCACCCTGGCAGGACCTACAGCTCAGATCCTGAGGGCTTAAGTGATTCAAAAGTCAGAAATATTTGTGTGTGGATGGTAGGAGGGTTTGGGCTCAAACATGAGTCTAAGCCCAGGTTTACAATGCAATGCAGTCATACCTTTAGAACCAATCCAGCTCCTACTAACTTCATTGAGATTGGACAGGGCTCCAAATCAGGACAACTCAATAAAAATTGCTAAGCTGAGGAGAAGGTTCAGCATGTATCTAGAGAACATTATTCAACTCTGTTATGTTAAACTACAAAAACATTTGATCAAGCCATCTTAGACTTGGGGAACATTTATACAATGGCATTGTCTCAGTGTTCCCAAGCCACAAAAAAAAACACACCACACAACACGTCTCTCAATTCAAAAGTGAACAGCAGTGATTCACATCATAGGATTACATCACCATTGATCCAGAGTAAATTAAATTTCCATTCTAGAGGGGATTATCTAGAAAACAATAAGTAACAAGCAATTCAGACTTACCAAAAGAAAATGAACAACATCTCCTCGACAGAAGGCAAGCATGGGATTCACAGAGTTCTGTACTGCAACAAAATGCCATGCCAACAGCGGGACACTAGAGGGATCCATCTAAAGAGAGAGAGACAGAACAGCCTCTTTAATACTGTGTACACAGAATTAGGTTGACACTCACTCTGACTTCATTGTGATATAAAAACATGTCAGATGGAACTCTTGATACCAGTGGTCTCTGACTGCTCCAGCACTTGAGAATCCATTCAGAAAGTCAGGAAAAGCAAACTTTTGGCACCAAAAAGATTGTAATTTCTCTGCAACATTGTCCAGAGAAGCATGGCATTCTCATGAACTGTGTACAAATTACTAGTAAAATTACGTTAAAAAAAGGAGTTAAGATGGAGAGTACATAGTAATTTATGGTAAAGTATGTTACAGGCAAGTTGTATTTATTCCAAAACTAAGAATTACATGATTGAGATCCAAACATGTTAAGGTATGAAAATGCACAGTTAGGGCACTAATTCTGCCCTATAGTGACACCTTGTAATAACCACAGGATTATGATTAAGATATTTCATTGCCTGTTGTCTCATTAAACTGATTTTAAAGAAGATTTATTAGAGTTCTTCCCCCCTATGGTGTCACCTACAGGTCATAATCAGCTTTATGTCCCATGCCATGGGAGCCACTACCTCAGGGAGGCATGACCAAGGAATTCCTATACCTCCTCTATCCCTGCTTGCAGGAGCCACCAATACAAGTTATTCCATCTGAGGCAGAATTTAGGGCAGCCCTCATAAACGCTGCCTCCTCTCAGTCCCTGTCCTGGTATGAATCAGGTCCATAGTCTCCTCTGCCATAACGCCCTCATTCGGAGTTTATGGCACAAAGATTTAAGAATGAACTTCACCATAAGAGTGGTCTGTAACCTTAATCCAAAAAGAAGCTATTTGTTCTTACTCACACGACCATAGGGAAAAGTCATCCACACCTTCAAAGATGGTTTCAAGCCAATGACGAGAATCTTTAGCCCAAAAAAAAGTTACAACAATAATGAAAGTCTATATTTTAGAATATTTTTCAATATCTTTCATTTTAATTTAGCACAGATAGATTATGTGACAGGCAGAATACCTTAGTTAGGGAAGCCATTGCTAGTAGTGAGTACTGGGTGATAGGATGATCTCTCAATTCAGTCTTTGCATGCAAGGGCTCAATACAGCAAACTTCTCCCTTGGAACCACTGAACAGACATCGAGACTCACATGTTCTCACACCCATAACTCTCCTGAAAACAGAACAATCAACTTGATGAATACCTGGCCAGTGCCAAGAATGGGCCTGCCCAAGACTTAAAAAAAAAAAATCCAAAACGATCTCAAGGCTGGTCTACACTACGAAATTAGGTAAATTCAGATGATTACTTTAAAAAAAAAATTCTTTTCACAATGCCTGGTAAGAGTTACGGATACTGCTTTTATGGCATTTCAAGGAGTATTAGGAGATAGAGACAGGATGAGTCATTAGGATTCTGCTTTAAAAAGCATTTTAGCAGCTCCTGGCCCATTACCAGAAGCTACCACTACCCCACCCATGGTAACTTGTCAGGCCCTAATCCCATACTTCTGTCTCTGCCCACAGCTGCTGTGAGGTCCACTATTACACAAGTTATACACAAAGGAAGAAAGCTGCTGAGAACTACCTTGCAGCTACTGCCAATGAAAGAGTTAGGAGAACTAGGTCTGAAGATTAAGAGTTGCACTGCAGGGGGTGGGGAGGGCAACTTTGGGGCAACTGCCAAGAGTCCCTAAGGGAATGGTATTTCCCCCACAGCTGCAGTCAACTGTCTGCTCTAGTTCCCATATCACATCCATCCAAATGTATCCAACTTTAATCAAAAGGCGTATTTTACTGCAATTGTAAGGCCAAATCTTAGATCCAACATATTGTCCAAGGTAGGGAGGAACCTGTTGAACTGTGCTACATTAGGAAAATACTCTCTCCCTGTGATTTCCAAATGTGGTCTTCCACACACACCTGTGTTGTGGGTGGGGAAGTCTTTAGTCAAAGAGATACATTGCTTAATGATCTAGGCAGAAAAGATTCCATGCTACTTCTGTTGTAGGGTATGAAATAAAACTTTGTGCTATTATTTTATTAAGGTCCTGATCTATGAGTTTCTCACTATTTGGAAGATACCCTATTTGTTCAAAGGCTTTTTTTAGCTCTAAAAACTTTGATTTACAAAATTAAGACTTCTCTCTACTGTCACGTTCCCACAAAACTTAGTTATTCTCTTACTTAAATGACAGCTCAAACACGGAGCCTCCACTGTCGTTGCAAATTGCAAGTGTTGGGTCATCTGTAAACTGAACAGAGAATTAGATTATACCTTTTCTGTCTCAATTTCAAATCTAAAAAAGTCAAAGCTTTCAGCAGAAAAACCCCACTCCTGGGATTTTTTTTTAAAAGGGTGGCAAGTATGTTAATACTGTTAATGAAACAGAAAAGCCACATTTAGCACATTATTCTTTGTGTTTACATATTCATACTGGAAAAAACCCTACAGTGAGATCTTTAACTTGCAGTCTAAACAAAGTTATTTGCCATAAGATACAAACATTTAGCAGTTACAGTATTAGAATTTATTATGGCATTTGCAGTATTTTTATTCCAAGTATAAAAATACCATGGTAAAGTCAAATACTGTGCTACTGCAAGTGTCACCTCTGTAATGGCACTAATTGTGAAGCTAACTCTTCCTAAATAGATTTAGTAATCAAAAGGAGACCACAAGCTCTAAGCTCTCTTGCTTATCCCACAGTTTTATAATGTTAAGTAGGTGAATGTTGATTGAATTATTTACCCATTCATATATTGCTTTAAACAGGTCCAAAGCAAGTAACCAAGATTTCCCCCCTACACACACATTTACTGCAGAAATCAAACTTTCTACATTACCACAAATAAAGATTTATTTAAAGAGAAAGACAACAATTTCATAGGACCAACTCAGTGTAAGATGAACACCTGAGGGGGAAAGAAGGAAATATGGTTAAAGTGTTCTAGCTTTATCCTATGCTCTTAT
This sequence comes from Gopherus evgoodei, assembly GCF_007399415.2. NCBI lineage: Eukaryota > Metazoa > Chordata > Testudines > Testudinidae > Gopherus > Gopherus evgoodei. Next base: position 50,980,047 of record NC_044330.1, on the reverse strand, counting down.
CACAAAGAAGTCTTGATGAGAACTGTGATGGAAGAGTCCAACTGAGATTTGCCTTCATAAGACACCACCCTTCAGGACATATGTATTTTCTTATGGAACTAAAGTTTAAAGTTGTAAGTAGAATAATACAAAAAGATCCAAAGCTGTGAGTCAGCATGGCATGGCTGATACTACATTTGGCACAAAATGGGGAAAATAAATCCCATCAGTAAATACACAGTGAATCTGTGCGCCACCATTTTATTATAAACAATAGAGGGGTCCCCGGTTAATTTAATCCCCATGGTGATAAAGTTGTAAATTTAAATACTTTAAGACAGAGAAAATACTAAGCTGGCCATTGCCCAGGACTGTAAATCACAAGAGATAACCTGGTTTCAAGTATCATGTCTCAGTCAAAGTTGTAATATTTCTTTTCGCCGTGGACAGAAGACTGTTCTCAGGTGTGAGCAAAAAGTGCCAGATGGCGTAATGGATCTTCCAACACCATTGTGTCTCATAGTCATTGGAGAGTCAGAAAGTTAAGGAAGTCTCCTCCCTTTACCAGGAGCCTTGCTATTCACCCCCACTTGATTTTCTTAAATGAGTGAAGGTGAGGTTGAAATCTGCTTTAGCCTGGGAGAGAAGAGACTCTCTTCCCTTTAGTTTGATCCTATACTTTTTCAAGCTGATTTTCCAATTGCTCCTATCACTCTCTCAGGTACTGTTTTAAGCGTATCTGGAGAAAACCTTCTTCCTAGTTTTCAAGCTTGTCTCCTTTGCGAGCCTTCTCCAGAGAGGAACCAGCCATGGAGGACAAGGGATACAACTTGCAATATCTGCTGAAAAACGTATTCTGGTTTTATCTTGTGCAACAGAGTGGAGAATTGGGCCCCAAATATTTTCAGACAAGCTGCGCTAAGACTAAAGGAGTGGAAACGGAGGAGGAGACGGGCTCTGTGCACCAGCTTGCATTGCAAATACTGCTGTGTACATTAAACAATCTTCACCTCTGAATGGATGAGATGGCACCTGCCCCACTCTGCTTAATCCATAATAATTATATTGCAGCTTCTTTCACAACTGAGCAAAACTGGCTACTCTTCGCCTCGCCTCACCTCACCTCCCTCTCCCCTCGTTCAGGATTATCAGGAGGGAGAAATCCCTCAGGGAGGAAATGTGGCCTTTTCGTGGGGACAGAGCCATGACAAAGAATGGAAGGAGAGGATTCCCCAAGATGGCAGTCCTCTTTGCTGTGTGATAAGGAAAGTCAGGCAGAAGGAGAGATTGTTTACCTTGTAAAGAAAATGGAATTCTTAGAGATGTCTGCCCCTGCCCTCCCATCAGCAACCCAGTGCTGCCATGACAGTACTTTAAGGATGGTCCTTTGCCACAGCAGCACTTGGAGGATCCTTGCTGCCCCAACCTCCCCTCCCCCATCGGCAGTAATGGATTATAACAGGAGTAGTTTTGTTAACATTGGAGAGAGTTCCAATTAATATCAAAAGGGTACCATTAGGTTTCAGGACTATAAGACTGTACCTCTTTCTGTTGTCAGTGGATGGATCAACTACTGTTTGTTTAATTAACTAATTTTTCTTTTGAATAAAGTTTGGGTTTATCACTCATAAGAACGGCCATAGTGGGTCAGCCAATGGTCCATCTAGCCCAGTATCCTGTCTTCCGACAGTAACCAATGCCAGGTGCTCAAAGTGTCACCTAGTGGTCCTCTACTAAATAAGTTTTCTGTAATCAATCTAGGGACTTGACTCTGAAAACTAAGTTGGGTTTTATTGCACCCTTATCCTTAATTTAGTATTAATTGGGAACATTTCAACACAACAATTACAAAGGGCTACAGTGATGACTGTGGTAGAACATCTGAGGTGCATATTTGAGTGATTAGAACCCCAAATTTATTTAAATCTGCTTGGTGAGAACTGGTAAAGAAGGAAGTTCTTAGACAGCAAATTGACTTTTCACTTCAATCAAAAAGCTTGTAAAATTCAGTACACAGCCACAATCATTTGGCACAAACTGGATTTGTTTAGCAAACAGCTCAGCTTTCTTATCAGTCCTTACTTTCCTCTGCTGGGCACAGCGAGAAAGAGAATCTTAGGGTATGTCTACACTACAAAATTAGGTCAATTTAATAAAGTTTATTTTTTAGAAATCGGTTTGATACAGCTGATTGTGTGTATCCCCACTAAACAGATTAAGTCAGCAGTGTGCATCCACAGTACCGAGGCTAGCACTGACTTTCGGAGCATAGCACTGTGGTAGCTATCCCACAATACCTGCAATCTCCACCGCCCATTGGAATTCTGGGTTGAGCTCCCAATGCCTGATGGAGCAAAGATATTGTTGCGGGTGGTTCTGGGTAGGTCGTCATGCCCCCATCCCTCCCTCAGTGAAAGCAATAGCAAAAAATAGTTTCTCGCCTTTTTTCCTGGGTTACCCATGCAGATGACATACCATGGCAAGCTTGGAGCCCGCTCAACTCACTGTCACCGTATGTCTCCTGGTGCTGCTGGCAGATGTGGTACTGCAGTACTACACAGCAGCATCCCCTTGCCTTGCCTTGCCGATGGCAGACGGTACAATATGACTGCTAGCCATCATCGTCCCGTGGGTGCTCCTGGCCAACCTCTGTTAGGTTGGCTGGGGGCATCTGGGCAGACATGGGTGCTCCTGGCTGGCCTCGGTGAGATCAGTCAAGGGCACCTGGACAAAAATGGCAATGACTCCAGGCCATTCTCTTCTTTAAATTAAGCTAATCTGGTGTTCTTACACGATGAATCCGATAAACCAAAGTTTCTCTCTTGGTCAGTTGCAAAACAAACCAAAGAACTTTTGGAGTCTCATTAGGATCCATCACTTCAAATTTGGGAGGAAATTCTACCTCTGTCCCAGATCTAACCTATCAATTATGAGGCTACTAGACCCTTATCTAAAGATTTTGGAGGGAATGGGGCAAAGTTTTAAGAGAAACTCAGCTGCAATCTTAACAATGGAGTAGATGTCACTTTGTAATTTCTGCTTTTCATCTTCAAAAAAAAACTCAAAGAAAAAAGAATATCTGCATCAATTTTACAGAGCTCTAAATAAAATGGTATTAGCTCTTATATAATGCTTTTCATCAGTAGATCTCAAAATGCTTTAAAAGGTAATCTCCTTTGTAAAGCTACTTTGTCTTGGTGCAGGTACATCTCAGATAGTCTATTACCACTGGAATTAATAGGGAACTATATAATAAGACTATTGAATGCTTATTACCTTGATATGTAAAATTGCTGTTCCTGGAGGATGAGCATCTGTTATCGATCTTAAAAGTTTCCCACTAGCCAGATCCCACATGGTAATCTGCAAACAAAGTTCATTTTCTTCAGTACAAGTTTTCATTATCAGGTGTGCAAACTGAAACAAGTTATTCTCCATGACTCCCTGAGCATCAATAATTTAACAAGTTTCTCAGTTCCCAAGAAATTTATAATCTTAGATTTTCATCTGATGACCTATTTCTAAATTTGATTTGATGCACACTATCTTGCTTGTCCATGCGCAGCCTGAAAAAAAATAAAATAAAAACTAATCCACAGAAGCTCTTCATTTCCAGCAAAACCTACCTCTCATCACCTTATATGATATTAAATGAATGGACCATTACAATACAGTCTTTAAATACCTACAATATACCATTTTTCAAATAGTGCAACAGTCCATACAATTTCTTCTACAACATTAGAGATCTATGTGTAACATCTATTACTGATCCCTACTCTGGACAGGTCAGACCTGTTGACCATAAGTCATTCTATTCTCTTCAGATTCTTATACCATGCCCATCACCAGGATATCTGATCACTCTCCAGCACTGCAAGTGACATGTTAGCATCTGACCTTCCCCCCCCCCCCAATCTCATCTCTGTCCACTCAAGGAAACTGCATGTTAATTTAAATTTTATTTCTGCATGGTGTGTTGTATTTTATTTGCAAGGTAAAGTCAAAAAAGTGTGGTGAGGTTTAGATTCTGTGGAATCATGTTCCACAGTCTTGGGCTGGTTACAGGTAACTAAAGACTGCTTTGTAAAGAAAGCATGCACACAAGAGGGAAGAATCAAGGTTGAGTATACGCCAATAAAACTTCCATGTACCCCAACTTCTGAGTGCTTTACTACATGGTCTTAATGTAAATTTTATTGTTGTTATTTTAGAGATTCCATGACCTGAACCTGTTTAGCTAGAGGGTCAACAGAGCATTGGCTTTTCCACACTTAAAGCAAGAGCTCTCCTCAGACTTGTCTCGCTGACTCATTTAAACCTTTATGCATTGGGTGCACAAAGTTTTCAGCAGCACAAACAAAAAGGCACCCTATGGAATCCCATGCATATCCTAGAATATCACAAGGATGCAGCAATGCTCCAGTGTGCATGTCTCATAAGCTTACCTCCTCTGACTGTACGTAAAAAAAAGTTAAATATTTAAAAATTGAACACCAACTGAGATGCAAAGTGCTATTTTCATAGATTCATAACAGCCTAATTAAAACCAGTTTCCATCAAACTCTCAAAAGGTATTGCATACCTTTGCTAACTACCTCCCTGCTATGTTTCAATTTTCTATCTTTAGCTATTGTGACGACATTTTTTTTTAATGATGTTTTTTTAAAAAATTGAGACATTTTCCCCTTGTTCTCTAATTGAACAGCTTACACTCAAACTTTACCCAAAAAAAAAAATATATATATATATATATATTTTTTTTTTTCCAGTAGTGATCAGACTGAGAAACTTTCAGCATGAAAAGATCAAAATTTTATGGAGCCTGAGCAACTGAAATCATGGTCTGAAATAGGTAAAGCTCAGGCAACTAACTAGATTTCTCTGTCACTCTAGCTATAACGCTGCTATAGAACTTCATCATTAATACATCTAAGATTTCTAGCACATCTAGAAGGCTAAAATTCTGATTATTTTTATATAGTAACTTTTAAAAGTACATAAAAGTGTATTTGCAAGTTAAGAGTTTAAAAATACTAAAAGCTTGGTGATTTGTGTGCTGAGATCAACAAAAGGCTTAGTTCCATATTGTTACCCTCAGTTTTGCACAAGCCTTATAGATCAGAAAGATGAGAGGGGCACATAGGAGGTAATGTTCAAGTTTCCCCACTTCACAGTATTATACAAAAATTCACAAGAACATGACTTTGTGGGGAAAAAAAAAAGTGTTCAAGCATCTTCCTAGCATGGAAGAAACTTGTCTCCAATTTTAACTTACTGAAATTGGCTTGAAAAGCAGGCATCACAGTGTGTACAGGAACAAATATTCAAGGAATGTATTTACTTTACAACACCCCCAGTTAACATCCATCACCCTGCTTCCTCCCTTCCTCTCCCTCTCACAACCCAAGGAGAGAATAATGATGAAATGAAATTAAAAAAATAAGATGACAGAGTAAGGACACTATTACAGGAGGCAGTTATTTTTCATTGCTATGAAAGAAGAGTGAAAAGTATCTCGTCAAAAAGAAGGAGCAAAAGGAGAAGAAGATAAACAAAGAAAAGATATGCACATGTAGGTTATGGAAAAGGTTGCAGAGACTCTTGATCTTAAGTTTCATATCAGAATATTTTATCTCCTTGAGACACAAGGTGGGTGACAATTTCTTTATTGGACCAACTTCTGTTGGTGAGAGAGATGAGCTTTCTCTTGTCTCTCTCACCAACAAAAGTTGGTCTAATAAAAGATATTACTTCACCCATCTTCTCTCCCCAACATCCTGGAAACGACATGGCTACAACAACAACATAGCATACAACATTTTATCTTCTTGGAATTTTGATTTTATAACTATATATAATATATTTGTCCAGGGCTTCCTTTCTTTAGGACTAGAGATGGATCCAAACTGCAACACTAAAATCAGAGCCCTCTTTCCCCAAAGTTTGACACACTTGGACCTACAGGAACTCCTCACTTAATGTTGTAGTTATGTTCCTGAAAAATGCGACTTTAAGCAAAACGATGTTAAGCGAATCCAATTTCCCCATGAGAATTAATGCAAATGAGGGGGTTAGGTTCCAGGGAAATTTTTTTTCCACATTACAGTATAAGTTTAAAAACAAACAATTTAATACTGGTACACAGTGATGATGATAGTGAAGCCTGGTTGAGGTGGAAGAGTCAGTGGATGGGCTATTTCCCGGGAAATGCCCTACGGCTAAACGAACTAGCATTTGACTGAGCCCTCAAAGTTTAACTCTCACAACACTCTACAAGGCAACAGGAAAGGAGGGAGAGCAGATAGAGACACTCTGTGTGCAAGAGAAAAAATTTGCATTTCTCCTTTAAGTAGCTGACCCTGGGCTTAAGTACACAGCCTTGTTAATTAAATAAGCTTGCTGAGACCTGAGATGGCAGCTACTGCCTAGAAGCTCCCTCCCTCCATCGTGTGTCCCACCCACTCTATGGAAGATGGGCTAAGCAGGGTGCAGGAGCAGGGGGAGACAACCTGACATTACCCCCTTTTCCCGCCCTCCCCCCGTACTGCAAGCAGGAGTCTCTGGGAGCAGCTCCAAGGCAGAGGGCAGGAGCCGCACAAGGCAGTGGGGGGAGGGACAGCAGCTGCACAGGGAACTTAAGGGGGCTGCTGGTCCACCTTGGTTCCAACCACCTACCTGCGAGCTGCAACAGGCTGCTCCCAAACCACATTAGAAGGGAGCATTTCACAACTTTAAACGAGCATGTTCCCTAATTGATCAGCAACTTATCAAAACAACGTTACCCGGGACGACTTTAAGTGAGGAGTTCCTGTACTGCTTCATTATAATGCATCAAACCATACCTCTGAAAGTAGGGGAAAGATTCAGATGTGAGCTACTCAAATCAATCCTACCTCTTAAAATAATTCAGGATTAAGTGGAGTATATAATTCCTAGAGAACACTCAGATCAAACAGGAAAGGCTTAAACCCAAATCAGCTAGCTCCCTAGGAAGAGATGTTGGTAGACAAGCATGCTGCACTATGAGAAACTGTTATCCTTCAAACAACAATCATTCCCTAACTGCCTTATTCCTATTCCCCAACATTTTTACTCCTATTAAATGTCAATTACCTGTCCTTTTGCAAAGCCACACAATAGTCTTGAACAGTCATTGTTGATACTGAGAGCCGAGATAGCCCCATACTGGGCCCCAACAGCAGTGCTGCCCAGACAAAGCCGAAGAGCCTGGTTTGGATCTAAACAAGAAGAAATATAGTAAGAACGATAAAATAAAAGGTATAACCATTAAAAATGAAGGACTCAGTCCTGCAAATACTTATGCACATGCTTCACTTTGAGTACAAGTACTGCTCACATGCTTAAAGTTAATCACACATATAAGAATTTAAAAGCAGGGTCTAAGCCAGAAAAGAGAAGGAAAAAACCAACTTGATATTTGCTTGACTTAGTAGACTACTTTAATAAGAACACAGTATTTGGGTTTGTTTTTTTAAACTACATCAGTAGAAAAACAATTTTGATGATTTTTTGAAATACAGGCAAATATTTAATATCCTTTAAATTATTATTTCGTGGTTGCTGTTGGAGCTGATTTTTTTTTTTAAATAAACTACTTTTACTTTTTACTAACAGGTGGGGGAAGACGTGAAAATAAAGGAACTTGTGTCCTGCCTCCTTGAGCAATGGCATCCTTCCCAGCACAGACTGCTCTTACCAGACAGGAGGATTCTAGTGAGGAGGTCAGACAGCTTTCTTTACCTGAAATTTCTGGACACCATTTAACAAGGAAGTTAATAAATCCCAACCTGAAACAATACATTAATCTGAAAACATTCGCCACATGTTCAAACTGAAGTACAATTCTTCCTGAAGTGGAAATCTGAAAGATGAAAGTTGTTCTCTTCCTATCAGCTCAAACCACAACCAGTTCCTTCCTACTTTAATTTTACTTACAACCTGCCAGTTAGGAGGAAAATTGCAGCCTCCGTAATGTTTTTTTAAACTTGTTTTATAAAGTTGTCTCGTGTCTTCTTTGACATTAATATTAGAGCCTCCCAAAAAGTTAACCAAAAAAACCTTTACTATATGGAAGCTGTGTTTTCTCGCTGACAAGAGAAACTGATGCAACAGGTCAGATTAGATGATCATGATAGTCTCTTGTGACGTTAAAGTCTGAGTCTATAAAAGAACATTTTTATTACCAATCCTGTTCATTCTGAATTTTACTCACACTGGATTGCCCCTTTAACAAATCAATTTTGTAAGTAATATTAGTATGGTATTTTCAACTGTATCATTCAACAATGCATCACCAACTGAAGTCTTCCACAAGCAGCCCTTTTCCAATCTAGCTATAAAATGTCTTGCCTCATTAGCGAGCTTTACATCATTAATTTAGAACTATGCTGAATTACATCTGAATATTATTTTTAGCCCCACAGTGCAAGCGTCCTCCTGATGTCCAAGGCGTGCAATTTACTTCCCTCTTCCGATTTATGAGGCTTCGTAAAGACCAGTAATTGTGTGTCTTGGTCCATACAAAATTGTGAAACTACCTTGGACAGGGAAGTTGGATGCAGCCATGGCTGGACCTTGTAGAACACCGTCTAGGGTGACTCTGAAGAAAGCATCCTGATCTCAGAGACCCTATAGGCGGATATTATTGAAATCAGGAAAGACTTTCCAGGAGAGAAGGAGAAGGGAGCAGGAAGCTAGAGGCTTGAAGAGAGGACCTATGAGCTGTGACAGCATGAGATTCAGGTCCAGTGAGGGACGGGATCTCTAACGTGTGGGTACAGATGCTCCAGACCTTTCTAAAACTGGACCATCACATGATGAGCAAAGACAGACCTGCCCTGGAGTGGAGGGTGGAAGACCAAAATAGTTGCCAAGTGGACTTTGATCAATGACAAGGACAACCCTTGGAGTCTGAGATGCAGAAGATAGCAGGCCTCGCTGCAGGCCACCCTGGACACAACCAGCATATCCTAGACCAAGGCCCAGCACGTGAACTGCTTCCACTTGGCCAAGTAGGTTGCTCTGGTGGAGGGCCTTCTGCTACCCAACAAGACCTGTTGGACCCAGGCTGAGCATTCCTGTTCTTACGCATTTAGCCATGCAGAAGCCACACTGTCAAGTGCAGCGCCACCAGGTTCGGATGCAGAAGACTGCCATGGTTCTGGGATAGCAGGTCTGGCCAGAAAGTTAACTGCAGCAGGGCAGCTATGGAAAGGTCTGTCAGCATGCCAAAGCAGTGCTGCCGAGGTCAAGCTGAGGCTATCAGAATCACCTTCACCTTGTCCTGTTTGATCTTCATGAGGAACTTGTGGATTAGCTGCAACAGTGGGAAGGGGACATCAGAGCCCCGACCATGGGAGCAGAAAGCCGCCCAACAGGGAGCCCCTTCCCAATCCCCAGAACGAACAGAACACGTGGCATTTCCTGTTCTGATGGGAAGCGAACAGGTCCACCTGGGGAGTCCCCCACCTCTGGAAGAACACATTGACTGCCTCCTGGTGGAGCGACCACTCGTAGTGAGTCGAGAAGGTCCTGCTGATGCGATCTGCTAATACATTCCTGGCCCCAAGCAGATGCACAGCTACCAGATGGATGGCATGCCGCACACAGAAGTCCCAAAAGGTGGAGAGCTTCATGGTAAAGTGCCGACAACCTGGCTTCACCCTACCTGTTGATATAATACATTGCTGTGGTATTGTCTGCCAGGTCGTGCACCACCTTGCTCTTCAAGTGGGGCAGGAAAGCCTGTCAGGCCAGGCTTTGAGCTCCCTGACGTTTATGTGGAGAGACAGATTGTCCAGCAGCCCTGTGTGCTGAGCTCACCCAGGTAGGCTCCCCAGACCAAGGCATCAGAAACCAGGGTCAGCACCAGGGATTGAGCCACGAAAGGAACTCCCTCCACCACCAATCTGAGGATGATCGGATGTGAACCAGCATCCTGACTATCCAGTCTAGATTGTGTCTTACTAATTAACTACTGTAAACAAACTATTTACAAGGCCTTAAGGCTCAAAGACCAAAGTAGAACAATCACTAGCCACTGCGAGATAAGGGAAAGTCACTCCAACTCACCACCATAGGCAGTAAAAAGGAACTGAGAGGGAATAGGGCCAGCAGCAACGCATGAGCGTGGCACTCAAGAGGGCACCACAGCCGACCCTACAGATACTGGTAAGGCAAAAATCTCTGACTGTCTGCTCACGTGGGTACATGCACAGCTAGAATGGAATCGACATGAGCAAGCACTTTAAGAACTGTTCACAGGGGAAGAAACACTAAACCCCCCAGAAGCGAAGGGCTTATGGAGCTGCTATCCCATGACAGAAGGAGGAACCAGTTTGGCCGATAAAATGCCATCACTATCTGCTTGCAGGGGGAATCAGGCCTAGACCTCGACTTCGTAGAAGTACTCTGTTTTGCCTGGCAAGAGGTGGCCTGCACTGAAGAGCCACAAACAGCACATATGCTTGTCTTCACTTCTACTGCTCTTGGAGGACAGAGCCATGAAAAAACAACAACAAAAAGAGAGAGTCAGACCCTCAAAAATAAGATTGCTAATACAGTAGGCAATAAGCTGCAATAGCCAGCAAGAGAGAGCCCTACCTCCTTTACTGCCCAGCTCACAGACCCTGAACTGCAATATATGGTAACCTGGCCTTTCAGCATTCAAAACAGCACTGTAAAGCAGGAGACAAGCCATTCATGCAAAGTACATGCATGATACAATATTACTATACCTTTTCCTTTTCAGTCCATGGGGAAAGGGTCAAGAAAGAGAAAAGTCAGAGAGAAATCAGTACAACAGAAGAAAGTGAAGATAGCACTACAGACATACTATCAAGTAAGCTAAAAAAAGCACTAGAGCCTCCAAATTCTGCTGGTAGAGCTTGTTTTGTTGTTAATTCGCAATGTTTTGTTTATTTAAAAATGGGAGAATGGGACAGGAGGAAGGGAGAAGGGTGGTTGGTAATTATACTACAGCAGAAAAAAATTTAATACATAGAATTACTACAGAAGTGTGTATGCCAGACTTTGCTCTATTCACCCTGACTTCATGATAATCAGAGAGAAAGTATAATGGAAAAAGCACTAATTTAAGAGAACATATGTAATTTTCATCTTGTGACCATGTATTATGGAACACAGTAAATGACAGGAAGGATTTTTTTTAATCCACAAATTTCTGAAAGTTTGTTTAAAGTCCCCAGGTAGGATTTTCCCTACATGATTTAGGAGTATCAGCACCACTGACTTTCACTGGGACTTGTCCTCCTAAGTCTGTTAGGTAATTGTGAAAATCCCATTCCCTTCCCCCATGGTAAGGAGCCATACAGAAGCAAGAGTAAAAATACACAGATATGTCTGTCACTGAATTTTGCTAGTGAGCTCATAATAAATGCAACCCCCTACACACCCACACTATTTTCTGTATGGTTATGTATTCACTGCAGAGCTAACTGGGACATCCTAAACCCCCTCCATGCCACATACAAAACCTTCTCACCAAAATTTGGTGGTGCTTTAAATCCAGACTAGCAGATTATCTGGGGTGAGTTTTTTTGTTTTGTTTTGTTTTGACACCAAGCTACTCAAAGACTTCAGTAAGAGTCCGGCAGGAAGTTGCCTCTTATTTACATAAGCAGCCCCTTGGATTATTTATTTCTCGAAATCACATTTATTATGGTAGTGCCTACAGGCCAGACCAGAATAAGGTCTCATTGTGCTAGGCACTGCACAAACACAGTACAGGGAATGAGCACACAGCTGGGAGTCAGGATTCACAAATTCTATTCTGAACTCTCTCTCTGACTAATCTTACAACTTCACAAATACTTAAGTTAGGCCTCTTACCACCTCTCTGACATGGGTATGTATCAATGATCCATCTACAGATGGCGTATGAAACATAAGTAAGTAACTAGACTAAGATCACACACAAGAAACCTGTGGCAGAGCTGACATTAGGCCCCAATCTCCTGTCTGCTAGTGCCTAATCCGCTCACCATGCTGCTTAGACAAATTAACTCCTTTCAGCCTCAGACATGTAGTCTAATATTCATATAAATCTATTGTTTGAATACATTCAGTTTTCAAGAGATGTTGCAGAAACAGAAGAGTTTAAAGAAAAGCAACAACCATCAAAGGCACAAAAAAAAAAAAAAGATCAGTCACATGAGGAGAAACGAAGATGTGAACTGTTTACAGGAAACAAATAAGAGGGAACTGACAGTATAAAGAAAAATACTCTGTAGAGAGTATAGAGAAAAAAGAGACACAGGCCTTTATTTACCGACACATAATGGAACAAGGAGTCACTCAATGACATTAAGGGCAAATTTAAAAACAGATTAAAAATATTTTTACTTTTAAACACAATGCAAAATTAGCCTGTGCAACTCACTTCTACACGATAGAGGACAAGAGCTTTGCACCCTTCAAAAGAGATTGGATATATAACAATTAGAACTTCCGCAGTTACATTACAAAGGATGAACATGTATAAAGGCTATAAAAAACAAACAAAATGCACAAAAAAAACTTCATGCCTCAGGGTGCAACTCAACCACTGACAGGAGTTAGGAAGAAACTTCCTCCCATGGACAGATTTTTCTACTGTGACATTTCTTGTACTGGCCTCTGAATACAGTTGGAAACTGGCCACCTGACTATACACAGACCTGGTCTAGATCATGCAAGGCAATGCCCATATTTCTATAAAGGTGGACTTGAAAAATCCCTCCTCAGTAGTCTCCTTCAGTTTCTCCTTCCTTTATAAGCTGATTTGACAGTCCTAAGGTAAGAGCTATTGTTTTCTGCTAAGTAGTTTTGAAAGCTGTTATCTAAAAGAGAAGTGTATAGTAAATATTTCTGTTCTGCATTCAGAACAAAGCTGATGACATATCCATATATATATGATGAAATGCCCTCTTTAATATGATCTTTAGTAGATTCTATTTTCCAGTAGTAACTAAACATTTTTAAAAGTTAGTAAGTGTGAATTATCTGTACTCAAGAATTTTAAGTGAGTTGGCTGATGAGTGCTCCAGACCAATAACGTTAATTTTTATTAAATTAAAAGAAGTCAAGGTTGTGCCAATATTTATAAAGGGAAAACAGGATGAGTCCTATAATTACAGGCCAATAAGCCAGACCCTGATCATGGGCAAAATACTGGAAAGGCTGATACATGATACAAGAATAATCACTGATGCAGAACACTTGATAAGCTGGACACAGTTAAACATACTTTTCAGTGTCACTACTTTCTAGGATGCAATCCCTCTTGCTGTAAGTCTGATCAACATTCTCTTACATGTATGACTTTGCATTTAGCTGTATTGAAAAGAACTTGGGGTCATTAACAACCGCACATGAACTCCCAGTGTGATCACATGCCCCAAAAGGGCCAACATATGTGGATATATTGTGACAGTTTGAACCCCCATACTCACTCTTTTAACAAAACTATAATGGATTTTGTGTAAAGTATGCTTTGTGAGGTATCATTAGAAGATACATTTTGCCAGGACAATAATGATCAGCAAATTGAGTGTGGCTACACTGTATGTAAAATTGTAAGATTCTACTGTAGAATGTTACTAAGACATATTCTAAAGCTGGGGAAACAGCCAGAAAGCAGTTTCTCAGAAACAAAAAGGCATACTGATGCCTCAGCCAGGTGTCAATGAAAACAAATAGACTATTACCTGGTTAAGCGGTCATTCTTTGGAAGGAAAAAAGGAGAGGAGTGAGAAATTTACATCTTGGCAACGAACAGTTAAAGGTTCCCCTCTCCACAGACTGGCTGTCTCCTGAACCTCAGCTGGAGATAATTTTCAAAGGAAAAGAGCTATAGAACAGGAGAGCAGAAGCCCAAAAATCTTTCTCCTTTCATCACTACTCATGGCATCAATACCACCTGAAGGACAAGGAAATTGACACTGAACTGGGAGAGAGAGCCTGACTGAAAGGATTTCAGCCAGAAAGACTGCTAAAGCATATGGTGAGATAAACATTTACTTTGAATTAATTTAGCTTGTTATTAGATTGTTTTACCTTTTATTTACTTTGTAACCAATTCTGACTTTTATGCCTTATGTGAAATCACTTAAAATCTATCTTTCCGTAATTAATAAACTTGTTTTATTGTTTTATCTAAACCAGTGTGTGTTTGGATTGAAGTGGCTGGGGAACTTCATTTTAGATAAGGTTTGTGCATATTATTTTCTGTTAATGAAATGACAGACTTTATATGAGCTCGTATTGTCCAGGAGAGTACTGGGCAGTAAAAGATGCACATTTCTTTGGATGGTCTGGGACTGGGAGTTTACTTGTGTTATACACAGTGTAATTCATGGCTAAAGCACTCATAGTATAACAGAGTGATTTACATCTTTCCGAAATTTGTGTCAGAAAAACTGGTGCAGACTGAATCTCGTCAGGACATCTCATGGGAGATGTGGACAAACCCTCTATATGGAAAATGAGGCAAACACTTGTATGCAAGTGTGGTTCCCAGGCACAAACAATGGAGCACATCATATCTGAGTGTCCCCTTCGCTCCTTAGCCGGGAGCCTGAAGGACATTCACCAGCTCACTGATGCAGCAATGTGCTGGCTATCAAACTTAGATATACATTTGTAATTATTGCTACCTACCCAAGCCATACAAAAGATGATGATGATGATTTACATGCCGGAGGCTATATGTGGACAGTCCAGGAGTGGTTGCTCTCAGAGTGAAGCAGTGTAGAAGGTACCCCAAGTTGGAGAATTGAGGGGACACAGTTGTCCATCTGTCTAGATTGTACCCTGGGGAATGTCACAGATATAAACTAGGGAATAGAACAGGGGTGGGCAAACTTTTTGGGCCGAGGGCCACATCTGGGTGAGGAAATTATATGCAAGGTCAGGGCAGGGGTTGGGGTGTGTGAAGGAGTGCAGGGTGTGTGAGGGAGTGCGGTGTACAGGAAGGGACTCAGGGCAAGAGACTGGGGCAGAGGAGGGGTGCGGGGTATATGAGGGGGCTCAGGGCAGGGAGTTGGGGGGCAGGGTGCAGGAGGGGTTTGGGCTCCAGCCCAGCACTGCTTACCTAAAACGGCTCTGGGGTGGCAGCGGCACGCATGGGGCCAGGCTCCCTGCATGCCTGCCCTGTCCCTGTCCCGGGCCCCCGGGCCACTCCCAGAAGCGCTGCAGCCCCGGGGACTCCACATGTGCTGCCCTTGCCATGCCTCCTGGTACCTCCCCCAAAGCTCCCATTGGCCACGGTTCCCCTTTCCCAGCTAATGGGAGCTGCAGGGGGTGGTGCCTGGAGGCAATGCATGGAGCCCTCTGCCCCCTCCACCTGGGGGCCGCAGGGACATGGTGCCAGCGACGCCGCAGGCTGATCCAAAGCCCTGAGGGGCTGGATCCAGCCCATGGGCCGTAGTTTTCCCACCCCTGTAATAGAAAGTAAAAGAGATATTACTTCTGTATACAGCATTGGTAAGACCATTGCTACAATACTGTATCCAGTTCTGGAGTCCACAATCTAAAGGAATGCTGAAAAATTGGAAAGCGTTCAAAGAGGAGCTACAAGAATGAGTTAAGGCCTGGAAAACCTGCATAACACTAAAAGATTTCAGAAGTTCAGTCCACTTAGCTTATCAACGTGAAGATTAAGTGGCAACTTGACCAGTCTATATCACCTACATAGGGAGAAGATTTCTGATGCTAAAAAGGGCTCCTTTAAACTAGCAGACAAAGACATAAGAAAAATGGCAGGAAGCTGAAGTCAGCAAACTTCACACTGGAAATAAGCAGCACATTTAACCCTGGGGATTATTAGCCACTAGAACACATTACCAAGAAATGTGGTAAACTGTCCATCATTTGGAGGCTAAGGACATCCAACTTGATTTCTAAAAGACATACTGTACAAATACAACTTATTGGGCTCAATGCAGAAATCACATGGTGAAATTCTGTGCCCAGGGTAATGCAATGGTCAGCTAAGAACAATTACGCCCATCTTCCGGCCTTAGAATCGATGAATAATTAACACTTTCATGCCACCTCTCATGTTCTGGAGCCTGCCTCAAGGCACCCACGAACATAATCATCTTCATGTTCCACTGTGACACTGAACATCAAACCAGATAACATCTGTTTTAATAATGCTTAGACTGTAAACTTTTTAAATGTATTATTAGAGTTTTGAACAGGTCTTAAAGTGTATGCACATGATTTATAAGTCCACAATTATGTGGATTTTGAATCATGGAAGAAGCAATGTTTTACCTAGAGAAGACATGCCAATCGTACTGAAGCTATGGTAAACAGAGTAGAAACCTCTGAAGAAGCCCTAATGTAACATTAAATGTCCAAATTCTACATTTTAAAAATCCATATAGTAGTTTAACAGACAGCTCTCTCTCACTTTATCAAAGCAAGGTTCCTGATGTGCCTTAAAGAGTTTGTAAATGATTGGATGTTTTTGAAGCAGTATTACAATTACATATATACTGTTCCGAGATTTTAGTAGATATTGCTTCGGTCTTTTACTTTGTTCTTTGGAAGGGGTGTATGGAAACACATTCTCTGTACTGATTGTCTCTTTTCTTCTTTACAGAGAAAGGAAGAACAAAGCAGTTTGCACATATACAGTGCTTTACAGGTCCAAAACACTACATCCTACTGCTGTAAACTGATCTTTACAATATCCCTGTAAGACAGGGAATTATGCTTAGCAGTATCTTCCCAAGGTCAGCCAGGATGAGAACTCAGCAGTTCCTGGCTCCCAGTCCTATGCTCCAGTTACCACTAGTAACTCAGAACACCACACACACACGCTTACACTTCCACTCATATGGTTGGATATGATTGAGAGGATAGAGCACTGTGTGCTACCACTTCTGCTAGCTTCAAAAGTATCACACTCTGAAAGTGAATCATGCAAATTTGGCTTTTTGATAACAGTTTACATTTAAGTGAGCATAACAACAAGCAGGACCAATTCCTGTTCAAGTTTGATTTTATCCTCAGCCCAGAATAATATTTAATAGCAGATTTCTCTCACCTTGAGTGTCAGCCCAATAAGATTATAAATCAGCAATTGTAATAGCTAAGAAATGTATTACATTGTTAGACTCAACATGTCCTGCCAACATTTAAGTCAGGATGTGATCTGATGACAAGGAATCTATTGTTTGAAAAGTTAGGACAAATGCTAGCAAAAGATGATAAACGTATGACAAATTTATACTGATCTTGTTTATATTGCCTTAATATTCTGTTAAACCAAAATGATGAATTTTCATTAAGTATCAGTGACTTCTATAATAACAATTACCTAGAAGATAGGAACTATTCCAGAAGGCCTATGAGATTTCTGTTGAGTTTTCTGTCATGTTTATGACCCTGTATTTTTTATAGTTCTTTACTATAGGTAAATTAAATATTAAAACATGAAATTCAGGATGGCAATTGAATGCTGGAGAGACCAAAATGGTATTTTTAACTTACCAAAAATTAATGCTAAACCATGGGACGTCCCCACTGCTATCAGACTTGACGCTGCCTGAACAGAACATGGAGAAAAGTTAAGTTTTGAAATGTCAAACTGCCACAAGTCCATGATTTAAGCCCAGTCAACATCTTTATCGCTGCTGGTCAAAGTTAATCAGCAAATGGAAAACCATTTTAGAAAGCTACAGATAGTGTACATTACAGCAAGCTTCCCACAGACAAGTATCAAATGCATACAATCCAAAATATCTGTATCAACCACCTATCACAATACTGCTGTTAAAATATAATTTTACATCTCAATGACTGTCATTTACCTCTCATTCCTTTGAGCACAGTGCTGTATTTTTCCCTACCCTGTTTCAAGTTCAATACATTCATCTACCATGGTGATGAAAACACACACAGACAGTAGATTTCCTCTACATGAGGTTAATATCACTCCTGTTGTCTCGCACAGGAGTGCATTCCCGTTTTTCATATCTAAGGATTACAGTTTGAGTGCACCCTCAGCAATTCTCAGATCTCCATAAAGGGCCCAGTTCAACTGACAGAGAGAAAATTCCCAATGACTTCAATGGGGAGTTGGATAAGGCTTTAAGTGCCCCAAAGTCAGGAATATAGTTAAATGCTGTAAAGATATATTTGTGTCTTCTGCTATAAAGCTTTGAAAACATTGTAGATTAAAAAAAAAATGCTTGAAAACCAGGAGCTTCTAAGTTCAGGTTTTATATACATGCATGTCCCTGTACACACAGTAGACATTTCCGATTTGTTCTGTAAATAGTATACCTGGATTTCAGTGATTCTCTTTTTTCCTTAGACATTATTAGAATACTGCACATCTTTGGTTCACCCTACCCCTATGAACTGATACACTTACATCAAAGATTCTCTAAGGAACAGGCAGCCTAAATATGGCATTCCTCTTAACTGATTTCCCTTATTCCTCAGCCACGGGCAACCTTAATTCTGATGTTTCCTACCTGGAGTGCTTGACTCCCCAACTTTAATAGTGTTTTTAACCAAGGCATGGTGGGAGGTTTTTTGTTTTGTTTTTGTTAGTTTGGTTTTTTTGAGTTGCTATAAGATGGTTATGATCACAATGGCTTCCAGTATGTTATATAGTTTACAGCGTGTGAGGTCGTATCTTTTATTGGACCAACTTGTATTGGTGAGGGGGGACGTTTGGAGCTCACACCAAGAAATGCTCTGTGTAAGGTTGAAAGCGTTCCTCTCTCACCAACAAAAGTTAGTCTAATAAAAGATGTTACCTGACCAACCTTGTCTCTCTAATATCCTGGGACCAGCATGGCTACAACAGCATAGTATGCGGTTTATAGTATGACACTTAGTTGATGTTGGAGGACCTTGGACAGATACCATGAACGGATTATTTTTAAGGCTACAATTATGTCACAGAGGTCACGACCTCCATAACATTGGGGGACCCCAAGCTGCCCAGCCACTGTGAGCAGCTAGGGCCCCTCCGCAGCTCTCAGACATCTGTGGTGGCAGATGAGGGACCCCAGAGCTGCTCAGAAGCTGCGGGGGCCTGGCACAGCTTCCCAGCTGCCACCACTGGCAGGGCCCCCCTCCCCATAGCTCCCAGCCCCACACGGCGATGAAGGCATCCCACCTAGCTCCAGATCTGCAGGGGGACCCTCCCCACAGCTCCCAGTCACTGGGGTCCCTGGAGCTCCTAGTCACTGCAGCTAGTGGGGAGGGGCAGGGTGCTGGACCCTCCTCATTTTCTCAAGGATGTTTTTAGTAAAAGTCAGGGACAGCAACCACTTTGTGATTTTTTTTTTTGTCCATGACCTGTCCCTGACTTTTACTAAAAATATCCGTGACAAAATCGCAGCCCTAATTATTTATTTCAGTCTAAGTAACGACTGGTAGGGAGGAAATCTCACAGGAAACTTGGCATTGACATTTGCCAAGCTTTTACATCACATACAATGGGAAAATGTTAGTGCGTAAGTTCACGTATACACTACAGCTTAAGCTGTATAAGTTATATCGTTCAAGGGTGTGAATAAGCCACCCCCTTGAGCAACACAAGTTACACAAACCTAAGCACCGCTGTGGATAGCACTATGTTGGCAGGAAAGCTCTCTCCCATTGACTTAGAGTGTCTGCACTAGCAGCTGCGCCACTGTAAGCTCGGCAGTGTAGCTGTAGCCTAAGTAACAAGCCTTGGTCATGATCTGAAAAAAGGCAGAAACTTGTGGAACAAGTGATCAACAGAAGCTTCCCAAAGATGTTGCCCTCTATATGACAATAGTGGGGGTGAGAGAAGAGGATAGAACTCCACTGCTATAAGCGAAGTGTCTCAGGCCTGGTAAACACTACAGCGTTAAATCGGTTTAAACAGCGTTAAATCGATTTAACGCTGTACCCGTCCACACTACAAGGCACTTTAAATTGATTTTAAGGGCTCTTAAAATCGATTTCTGTACTCCTCCCCAACGAGAGGAGTAACCCTAAAATCGATATTACTATATCGATTTAGGGTTAGTGTGGACGGAAATCGAAGTTATTGGTCTCATTCTTTTACTGAGCTACCCAGAGTGCACCGCTCCGGAAATCGATGGTAGCCTAGGACCATGGACGCACACCACCGAATTAATGTGCCCTAGTGTGGACACACAAAATCGATTTTATAAAAACAGTTTTATAAAACCGGTTTTAATAATTTCAATTTTATGCTGTCGTGTAGACGTGGCCTCAGGCTACTCCTTCTGCCCTGCATGCTTAAGATTCTGAGTGTGAATCAATACCACCTTCTGGGAGAAGGCAGAAGATGAAAATGTCAACATTTCAACACTGCACTATAGAGTACGAGGGATGGACCACAGATGTAACAGGAAGATTCACTATACTGTATTTTACAGTTCTTTCAGTACTTACTATTGCAGTAGGTAAACCAGCATCCACTTTGTCCTGCAGTGACAGAAAAGTAATTATTAATAAAGTAAAAGGAGGCAGGGCTCCTTCCCTGTGTACAGTTCTGCTCAAAAGGTGCAGCTGTACTGATTGGAGGATCGCTCTGTGCTGCCTCTCATACACACAGTGCTCTAACAGCAGCACCAACACTACAATGAGGAGGACACTACATCAGCAGCATGGTGTGAACCTCCCTGTTGAACTGTCTCACAAAAGGCAGGAGACAAGCTGTGGAAATAGCTATGGAATCCCATGATTCCATGGGAAATTTCACACACACAAGTGAAGAGGGTTATTTGCACTCCAAAGAAAAAATATCAAGATACACAATTAGCTTTAGCCTGCCACACAAAAAATATTCACTTTAAGTTAAGATTGTTCAACTGCATTTCTTATTAATGTAATGTAATTTACTAGAACTTGAGAAATCACCAGCTGCAGCAGCATTAAGATTCAAGTCAAACTAAATGAAAAGAACCATTACTTACCCTATGGTTCTTTGAGATGCATTGTCCATACCAATTCTACTCTTGCCACGCATGTGCCCCATGCACGTGAGATTGTATTATTTAATAGCAATATCCTTTGTGGCTACACCTGTGCCCCTTAAAGATGGAGCTTAAAAGGCAGGGCAGCCTCAACCACCACTCAGTTCCTTTGCCAATAAGAATCCCAGAAAGTGGGACACAGATAAGCAGGGATGTAGAGCAGGTCATGGTATCTGTGTGAACATAAGGTAAAGAGAGCAGGTTGCCATGGGTTCAAAGAGGGTTCCCCATCAGACCACTTAGAACCAGGTTGCAATCCCAGGAAGGGGGAGGCTCCTTGACTGGGGTGAAAATGTGGGAAACCCTGAGAAATTTGTTCATCCCCTTGACTGGGGTGAACAAACATAATGTAACCCTGTACCCATGGATCATCTGCAGAGATGGCCACCACATGTACCCTAACCAAGCCCAGATGGAAAATCTTTTCCACTTTGCAGCATAGAAGTGAGTCTGGTAGAGGGCTTCCTGCTCTGTAGGAAGATCTCCTGGATCTCAGATGAACTCTCTCTTTCTAGGGGGGTTAATCCACAAAGTCAGATGCAGTGAGGTCAGGTTCAGGTGCAGTATCCTGCCCTGATTTTGAGAGAGTATGTTGGAAAGGAGAGGTAGGGTTATGGGTTCTCACCAGATCTGAGAACCAGAACTGTCTGGGTCTTGCTGGGGCTATCAAGATGACACAGCCCAAGTCCCCTGCCTGAGTTTCCTGAGGACTCTGGGGATTATGTGAACATGCACTAAAGTACAGAGGAGCCATGTAGTCCATAGGAGAAGAAATGCATCCATCTGAAAATCCGGGCCTACTCCCACCTTCCCACGAGCAGAGCGCCAAACACTTGCTGTTCTTGTACATCACAAATAGACCCATCGCCAGCTATCTCCACTTCAGAAAGATGCTCTGTAGAACAGAATTGCTGAGGAACCATCAGTAACTCTTTTGGAAGTCCTATTGAGACAATCTACCAAGGTGTTTCACAGGCCAGGAAGGTAGATAGACTCATGTGATTTGGCGGACTAAGCACCATTCCAACAGATACAGCACTTCCTGGCAGAGTGGAGAGGACTTTGCCCCTCCCTGCAAGTTGGTGTAGTAATTCACAGTGATGTCGTCATCAGTGATATGGACAGGGAGACACTAGAGAAGAGGAAAGAAAGCCTTCCAGGCGAACCACATTGCCCTGAACTCCAGTATGTTCATATGCAGCAATCTCTCAAACAGTGACACTTTTCCTTGGGCTTTTAAATGGCTGAGATGAGCTCTAGCTACAAAATGGAAGCATCTGTTATTACTATCTTGGTGGCAACAGAGAGAGACCGGAACTCCACTGCACACTTGGAACAGCTCTGTACACCAGTTTAAAAAAAGATGGGGACTTCTACAGGGACAGTGATAAGCTGGTCCATGCCACATTTTCTGGGTGGATATACTGATTTCAACCAGCTTTCTAGCAGCAAAAGGTGACATCTGGCATGCTGTGCAACGTAAGTACACACTTCCATATGTCCCATGAGTTTAATACATGACTTCGCTGGTGTTCTGGGATGCTTGCAGAGCTGGTTGATAGAATCTACCATGGTTGGAAGGCATTGTTCATTTGATAAGCTCTTGAAGACTCGCAGTCCACTGGGGCTCATATAAATTGTTCCTCAAACTAAAAAAAAAAGACACTTGTAAGAATGGTCCCTGAAAGGAGATGGGGAATGGGATAGGCAGAAACTGAATGGAATAGGCAGAAACTGAATGGAATACCCTTGACTTACCTTGAAGACCCATTGGTCTGAGGTTATTCTCATCCAGTTCCTCTGGAAAAGGGTTCTCAAAGGGGTAGATGAGGAAAGGACAAACCATAAAATGTTCTGCCAGGCTCTCACTCATATCAAACCCAGTTCTTTAAGGAGGTGCAGCACGTGGGATGGAGGAGGACTGAGCAAGATCTGTAAAACCTCTGTCTCTTGCATGGAGGCTCAGAAAACCAATTATGTGTAAGACTGACTTGGATATGCACCTGTAGTAGGGCTGCTTTCTCTGTGAAGTAAAAACATGATGTGGGAACACAAAGGCCCAACAGTTGAAGAGTCGTCTTATCACCCTCAAGACTGATGTTTTGACTGTAGTGTTGCGGGGGAAGGAAGAGAGTGCAAAGGGAGAGAAAAGGTCATCTCAAAATAGGAGGTTCTCTATAGTGGTTTTGACCTCCCATTGGATTTCAGGCATCTGGATCCAGGAAGTACGTCTCATGGTAATGCCAGATGCCATGGTCCTTGCCACCATATCCAAGCAGTTCATGGTGGCCAGCTGTACCTCTACCATCAAGGTCCTCATTCCTTCTAGTGTTCTCCTGTGGCAAGTTGTTCAGAAGGTTTGAGACTCACTCTCAAAGGGGGGGGGGAGGAGGAGAGAAGGGAATAAAAAATTAAAAAAAAAATAAATCAAGCTTTGAAAGCAAAACTTGATAATTAGTCACTCAACTGGAGGCTTACAAGAATAGATATTGTAGACAAACAGGTACAATTTTGGGGGCAGTCCTTCTCTTGTGGCATATTCTTCGGTGCTCCCTGCTGTTTAGATTTCTCCTGGACCACCGGTAGCCAGGTGTCAGGTTTTGGAAGAAACCCTCATATCCCCTCACAGGGGGCTAGCATTTCCTATTAGCTTTGAAGTGGGTAGCATGGAGGTGGGAGTATGTCAGATCTCTTTCACCAGCAAACGATCACCCTTGTTTATGGGCATTGCTATCCAGCCCACTTTATAATGTGGAGAACATCCAACAGTTTACCTTTTTTCCTCCTGAATTATCTCAGATAGGATGTCCAAAAGGACTGCTGAGAACTCTGAGGAGATCCTGGAAAATTAAACTCATCTTGAGACAGAAGATATGTTAACAGCTTCACCCTGAGACAAGGAAGCTTATTGAGGAGGTTGGTGGTTCCTGGTCAGGAGAAAGTTGGTCTTTCCAACTGAAGTACTCATCTGCCTTTAGAGGAGGCTGACATTGTTTCCTCAGAGAAGGGGGTACTGGTTGAGAAACAAAAGAAATGAGTCTCTTCCAGGGTAGAGTTCATGCTCAAGGGGTGTTAAACTGCCAGAGTTGTTAAACTGTAGAGGATATTGTGAAAGATGCTCTTTGGAACCTAGTGGTCTCCTATGTTCACCTTTATAGTACTCTCTGGGCTGTCCACTAAATTCCCATTGGCTCACCCAGGGTGGAAATCAGGATCTGGAGGTAGAGGAGCCCTCAGTGAATTCAAGTGAGGACAAGTACACATAGATCTCCTCCATAAGAGAGGCAATCCTGCCCAGACTATCAGGTCTGCATGGTACCATATGGAACAAAGCCAAAGTAGATGGCTGATACAAGACGTCTCTCAAAATGGTCCAAGAGAGGAGACTCTGGTACCAGATCAATGAAAAGTTACACTAGTACCAGGATGGTACCAGATACCAAGTAGACAACAGTGCCAAGGAAGAGCTCAGTGACATGGTAGGTGGTAGTCACCAAGGGTCTTGGTGCTAGAGCACACAGTGCAGACACCATGCCAGAAGCACCACAGTCCTTTTGGAATGAAGGAGTCATTGATGCCAAGGCACCAGTGAATGGCTCGAGGCTGCACTTCCTAGCAGAGGGAACCCAAGAAGATCTGAGTCTCATACTCAAGGAAGGAAGGCAAATTTGCATCTGATGCCTTAGAAGCACCACTGCAGTCTCCTCCCTCTCCCTGGTGCCTGAATGCCATCTGTGGGAGGAGAACGCATGAGAGGTAGAGGTGGTACCACAGCTAGCCAGTGCTGAGAACAGGAGCAGTTGAGCTTTCCCAGGCTTCTTGGGGGAAAGACTGCGGTTGCATGGATAACTCCATCAAGAATAGCGCAGCCTTGCCTCTTTGTTCTTGAGAATCTTTCTAGCATATCAAGCAATGTTCTGTTGTGGTCCTCTCCCGGGCAGGTGAGACATCTGCAGTGCACATCATTAGTGGGCAAAGTGGAGTTGCATGAGGGGCGGGTATTAAAGATGGGAGACTTGGAAGTCACCACAATGAACAAAAATAAAGTAAAATAAAAACAAAGTTTAAGAAAGCTAAACGAGTTCACAAAGTGAGATAGGAGAAACTGTTGCTTGAAGACACAGACACTACTAGCCGTTCCTTCTTACCAACCATGGCACAATGGAACAGAGCGGCGATAACGACTGCCCTACCATTTATGTCCTCTGCCACAGTAGCCAGGAGGGCATAAGGGGCCACAGCCAACATTCTTTTTTTTTTTTTAAATCAGATTTCAAGCACATGGGGCGTACGTGCCCCAGAAGTAGAATCTGGGTGGATAATTACTAACATTTTACCACAAAATTAAATACCGCTACCTCAGTGCACTCTGGCTCATCTCTAACACTAGCAGTCCAGGTGCCAGATCATGTGAAAGCCTAGGCAGCAGCTGAGAACTTTCAAACTCACAGCTGGAAGCTAGCCAAATCACTCGTATTTATATTAATACAGAAGTGATAGTTAAAGGCATAAGAATGTATTTGGTGTTTACACTTCATGAAAACTAACTGGATATTACATGCATTGCTTTCACTTATTTGTACCCTGTTATAATGTAATAGCAAACATTTATATTGTATATATCCCTGTAACTAAATAACCCATCAAACAAGAAAGAAGCCTTGTGTAATCCAAATGAAAAGAACAACAAGAAAGTACTAATTCTTGTGCACTGAAGTCAACCCGTCAGCATGTGATGATCAGAATGGCAAAATGTGCTCCTTTCTCTCTGCAGATTACTAGATCTCTGCTATCATTTGGAATTACAGACTGTGACTCATCTGTACATACATTTTTTACCTACTTTAGCCTCTCTAACTCTCATTCCTTTTTCTTAGCTAATAAACCTTTAGTTAGCATACTATAGAACTGGCTGCCAGCATTGCTTTTGGTGTGAGACCTGGGATGTAAATCTACTAGGTGACTAGTCTTTTGAGAGTAACCTGGAATATATTTGTGATTTTTAGTGTAAGTGACCATTTATCCCATAGCGCAGCTTGCCTTGGTGGCAAGATAGACTGGAGCGTCTAACGGGATTGGCTGCGATTCCCCTATAAAACTACTGAAGTACTTTGGGAGTTCACATTTGGGACTTGATTGGTGACATACAATTACAGAACATACTCCTAGTTTGAGGTGTCTGCCTTGCTTTTTACAGTCAGCCCTGAGGCAAGCACTCACAGTTATGAGCCATTCCAGACAGCATGACAGTCACGACCAAAACAAACTCCCTTTTATTTCCAATATTCAGCCTTCCACCTGGCACACATTCGAATCCACAAAAACAAGCAGCTTCAACTCTGATCTCAGACAGACATTTCCTCTGGGTCAGTGTAGCAATACAGTCAATACTGTCTTTTCTTTACATGACAAGACTGAGGTCAGAATTAATATAGTCCATCTGACAACTGTCAAAAAGTGGGTGCATGCATTATAGTCAATGAGGCTTGTAAGGGCAGAGATCAGTCAGACCATAAGCTGTTTCAGTATCATCATGCATTTAATGAAGCAAACTAGTGCTGAAAGAATCTAATCTTTTTTTTGGCAAAACACACCGCAAATAAGTTTCAGGACAGTAAGGCAAGCTTATTTGGATAGCACAGCTGCTAGCTTTCCTACTATTTAGTTAATCAGAGATTTCAACAAAGTTATCCCTTCGCCTTCAGTGGTTCATAAACTTTGTTCCTAACGAAAAGGTGATATTTTCAGTCTTTGTATCATTAATATTGTCATGAGGGAGTTCCCTCTTTGATCTGTCTTTATTTAAGAACACTTTAGCCATTTATTTTTCTTTATAACTAGATGTAGTGACTAGACTGGACTGGAACACACAGGTTTATATTTCCACTGAACATTTTCTTTGAGATGCATTCTTTAATAGCCATTTCCTTTGTGACTCACTTTCCTTTCAGAGGCTGTGGATGAGCACTGCAAGAAACCAGCTATCCTGACTCAATGCACCACTCCTTTTCCTCATCATTAAGCTCAGAGCTTCAAGTAATATTCTGTACCTAAGAGTGCACAGTGTGAAACTGACAGACTCCACACATGAAGTTCTTACCAAAGTAGGTACTGTTTTTATTTACTAATTTATATTCTCATGCCTGTTCATTGTAACTCGATTGATTATTTCACTGAAGGAATAAAACACTTACTGCAGCAGATACTATTTGGGCAGAAATTCCTTTCAGAAGAGAAAGACGGACAACCGATCCATGAAGAGAGAGAGAATCAGGAAGTTTTTTCTTTCTAAAAAAAGAGAGTAAAAACGTTGTTAGTCCAGAATAAATCCCAGCATTTAAGTTTATATGAAAAAGTTACTAATGGTTGCAATCACCTCATTTACCACACACTATCCAAACCATGCAATGAGAGAGGCAGGAACATATTTTCGCAAGTGATATGGAGCGAGGTTTGGAGCCCTACCTTGCTTGTCGAATCTTCCACAAGCACTTGTATATCAAGTGAGATTCCACAAACACTTGAATGGATTTCTCACTTGACATACAACTTTCTGAGGCACACAAGCACAAAACCAAAGGGAAAGAGATCATTAATACAAAATCTGCTTTGTTAAAAAGTTAGTGTGTCTGCTTTGTTTTTTTGTTAACCCTTTAATTTGACCAAACATTAACAGCCCTCCAAAAAGATCAATATCAAGCTTTTAAGAATGTTCTCAATTTCAAATGATTTCCCTCCCAAACACTGAAGCATCAGAACTATTAATAAAAAGTTGCAAATAAAAAGTTGCAAATGATTATTTTCACACTTCATATTTCCAAGTGGCGGAAATGTTGTTGCTCACTATTTAAAAAAATAATTTAAAACAAAACATCACCCCTCAGGCAGAGATTAGATGTGGGAAGTTGCGCCTGAAAAGTGAAAGTTTGAGAAATTACAAGGAGTTGAACCTGGCCCATTAGAACAGGGATAGCCAGGCAATCTTAACTATCAGTGTTATGCATTAACACAGATTTTAAAACTTAATTGAACTCTTAGGTTGAACTGTTTCATTTGATTTGAAAGTTAACAGTGTTTTTAAACCAGTCAAGAACAGTAAAACTGGAAACTTATTTTTCCCGATAAACAAGTTCAAGCGTATTTTATTAAAGTGTTATTGTATTTACAAGTATCAGGGGGTAGCCATGTTAGTCTATATCCACAAAAACAACAAGGAGTCCGGTGGCACTTAAAGACTAACAGATTTATTTGGGCATAAGCTTTCAAGAAGGGAGTACCTCACAAGTGGAGAACCAGTGTTGACAGGGCCAATTCAATCAGGGTGGATGTAGTCCACTCCTAATAATTGATGAGGACGTGTCCATTCCAGGAGAGGCAAAGCTGTTTTTGTAATGAGCCAGTGACTCCCAATCCTTATTCAAGCTCAGATTAATGGTGTTACATTTGCAAATTAATTTTAGTTCTGCTGTTTCTCTTTGAAGTCTGTTTCTGAAGTTTTTTTGGTTCAAGAATAGTTATTTTTAAATCTGTTATAGAATGTCCAGAGAGGTTGATGTGTTCACCTACTGGTTTTCGTATGTTACCATTCCTGATGTCCAATTTGTGTCCATTTATTCTTTTATGTAGGGACTGTCCAGTTTGGCCAATGTACATGGCAGAGGGGCATTGCTGGCACATGATGGCATATATAACATTAGTAGATGTGCAGATGAATGAGCCCTTGATGATGTGGCTGATGTGGTTGGGTCCTCTGATGGTGCCGCTAGAGTAGATATGAGGACAAAGTAGGCAACGAGGTTTGCTACAAGGATTGGTTCCTGGGTTGGGGTTTCTGTGGTGTGGTGTGTAGTTGCTGGTGAGTATTTGCTTCAGGTTGGGGGATTGTCTGTAAGCGAGGACTGGCCTGCCTCCCAAGGTCTGTGAGAGTGAGGGATCATTTTCCAGGATAGGTTGTAGATTGTTGATAATGCACTGGAGAGGTTTTAGCTGGGGGTTGTATCTAATTCACATCCTGTATTTACAGTATAATGTACTAATAAAGCCCCATTGACACAAGGCCTCACTGTGATGCTATAAATTAATTGTAAATTCTTACATATACACAGATTTTCAAAAATGGCCTCTGTGAGAACTCCTAGGCGTTCAGCACTTCTGTGAGTGAGGTCCTAAATGTGTGGCCTCACATGTGGACTGTGCTAGGCTCTTATTTTTGAAAATCTTAAGTTTTTTTAGTATGGCCTATGTTATTGTCAAAATCCACGAACCCTGCAGTTAGTTTGGCCTAAAGCTTGCAGTAAGGCCTTCTGGTTTCTGCAGTACAGCAAAACTAGAAATAATACATCAGCACTTCAGGTAAACTGAATTTGATAAAAACTTGTTTTTACCTATGAAAATAATCAGTATGTCATTGTGTCTTATTTGACTTCACATTCAAATCATTTTATTTTGCCCCAAGCTATCATTTTTCATCAAATCTTATATTAATAACCACTGCACTGTGCAAATTTTCAGGGGGCAGCTGGAACTTTTGGCCCCAGAGAAGGAACCAGGAGTGGTTTGGGATTGTGGGGCTAGAACATCTGATACAAATAATCAGCCGTTAAATAATCAATGATCAATGTTGCCCTTTAAACTGTGATTAAGTTAACACTCCACTGAAGAGAGGGAACAGTTCACATACTCAAAAGAAAACATTGTTTCAGGATGTCTACATACAATTTCATCAATTACACTGTTCACATTTGGAAGAGTTTTCTTTACAACCACAATAGGTAATTTTTTAAACTTAAAATAAGCCATGAAAGTCTAGATTCTGGTACATGGTTCTGCAAGTTTTCAGTCCACAGCAGCATATAAAGAACCACGGTGAAAAAAGTCTATCTTTCTGTCTAGTGGATCCCTTAGGAAGAAGTAGGCTGTGGTAGAATTACTTTTCTTTGTCCACATCATCCACTTTTAACACCTGCACTAGGGTTTGATCCTATCAGAGTTTAGACAGAAGTATACTGGGGGATTTTCCTCTTAATGGTGGGTTCTTTTCCAGTAAGAAAACAGAAAAATTTAGGTTTTTATTGAGAAAACTGGTTCTTTTCAAAGAAAAATATTTCATCACAGAAGTTTGGGTGGTTCTTTGCTTGGGATAGTTCTAAATGTCTTTTCAATAGTAGACCACATTTCTAATTTACAATTCAATACCTGCTAGCTTGCCCCACTGCATCTCAAACTAATCCCATGAACTGAATAGACTTGAGTGTCAGTCAGAAAATGTAGTTGTGTCGTGCTCAGTGAAATATGATAAGTCAGTTCCAATACTCATGATACACATCTAAATCTGAAAGATGGTGTCAGAAAGAACTGCCCAACTTATCAGTTACCTTTTCAAGTGCGTCCTGTCCCCACTGTCTGAGCTTGCCAAGGAAGATGTGTCATACGAGTGAGTGTCAATATTATCAATGTTTAAAAGAGAGGGATCCTCAAGAACAAAAGACTCTTCTTCATCATCAGTCTGAAAGAAAAGCAACAATTTGGTAAACATGACAGACAAGACAGATTGGAGACAACTCATCTCCAGGAATTCTCAGGCTGTTGGTGCCAAGGTCATGCTCACTTGCACCAAATATTCAGACCTTAGAACATATAGAGAGTTAAGGATGCCAGTTACAAGGGGTAACCAGTTTTTCTTGGAGTATCTGTATTACTAGTAGAGATCCCCACAGCTGGAGTCTGACAGGGACTGACCCTCAGAAGACGTGGGGGCCAGAGTCTAGAATGTGTAGTCAATGTTCAAAGTGGAAAAAAGAAGCCAATTCTTAAAGGTAAATAATTAAAGACGAACGGATTATTAAGGGGGACGGTAAATTCTCGACCACTTGTAGTCCTGAATATCAAGAATTGGCACTTCTTTCTAAAGAGAGATGCACTAATTCAACCAAAAGCTATAGGATTTCATGCATGGATCACTGGGTGAAATTCTCTGGCTTGTGTCACATAGCAGATTAGATTAGATCATCGTAATGCTCCCTTCTGGCCTTAAAACCTATTAATCTAAGTACATAAAAACAAAACTCTAAACCAAACTGAGCCACTGATCTTGAGGATAAATCTAGGAAGTTGTATGTCAAAGTAAGGCCAGAGGCACTACAGAGATCCACTGTAAAAACAAATTACCTAAACCTAAGTCACAGAGTATGCCCTGGTTCTAGACCTTCAGGAAACATAATGTGGCTCCATTTTTTAATATTTAAAGGTGGGGGTAAGGGTGGAAATAATTTTTTAAAATAAAGAGTCTTGTTCTTGTAAGAGAAATGCAGAAAGATTGTTGTCACAACCAGAGTTGTGTGTGCGGGAATCTACATACTGAAAAACATACAAAAAAAATTCAGATATAAATGAACCTGCCCTACTCACCAATTAATTGCTGCAACACGCACTGATGTATAATACATGCCACATGAACACACACTATGCATATACACAGAGGGCGCACAAATAATATTTTAGTGCCTAGATATAACAACACTACAAGAGTAATCTTTGATGTGTATCAAATGACAACACAATATTGTATCGAACTGTATTTATCCATGTATAACATTTACCTACATACCTAGTGTTCTGTGGCTACGTATTTATTCACAAGTATGCCCAATTGTGTATCTACCTACCTGTAAATATTTTCTAAAAATACAAGTATTTTTTAAAAATTGATCTTAGAAATATAAGATGGCATCATCCGAGTAGAAAACACAAAATCTAAATATATCACACAGTTCAGAATAATTACTACACAGTTTGTGTATTTTGCTAACTGCAGAAAGAAAAATATTCCATTTCGTCATCATTTAGAGAGAATTAATATGAACAATTCTATTTCCATATTTTGGAATACTACCGTATATGACTGGATTTCTTAACTCTTAAAAAGCTACTCACCTCATTTAATATGCTTTCCAGTGTTGGAGGGGTATCAACCTGGGGAATATCAAACTCTTTGTCATCTATCTAAATAAAAAACAAACAAACAGATTGGCGTTTAGCTTCATTATTCCACCTTCCAAACATTTTTTCACCAACTCAGAATGTACTTCATTTAGCAACTTTCTGAAGGTAGACTGGAGTAGAACCTCAGAGTTACAAACATCAGAGTTACGAACTGACCAGTCAGTCACACACTTCAGTTGGAACCAGAAGCACATATACAATCAAGCAGTGGCAGAGACAAAAAACAAAAAAACCAAAACAGTACAGTACTGTGTTAAACATAAACAACTAAAAAATAAATAAAGGGCAGGCAGCATTTTTCTTCTGCATAGTAAAGTTTCAAAGCTATATTAAGTCCATGTTCAGTTGTAAACTTTTGAAAGAACTATCAAAACGTTTTGTTCAGTATTATAAACAACGTCCATTCCTGAGGTGTTCACAACTTTGAGGTTCTGCTGTACCTTCATAGTCAGGTGCCTTCAATGCACTCAAAATTGCTTTGCAGTGGTTTGAAGGACAAGAAAGCAATCCAGTGTGCTATACCTACTGTAATTAAGACGTTCAATTATTAGCTTTTTTATTTCACTAACTCCTCAAAAACTAGTTACTTTGTAAACTAGGGATTCCACTGTATCTAGAGGCTCCAACTTAGAACATGCCCCTGTTGTGTTAGATATTGCTCACACACTAAAGCCGGTGTTCACGAACTGTGAGATGTGAGACATCTCTGGGGAATACATGGAAGAAATTGTGTAGTGGCAGATTTTATTTATTGTATTTTCATAATAGGTTACTCAGACAAAGCTTTAAAACTCTGTGGGAATTTGTTATATTAAATACAGTAGTTAATTTACTTTGAGATGTACCAATGAGAACACAGAGATGCTGACATACAGAACCCTCACCTCCAATAATCGTACAGCATAGATTCAGTTGCGCAGCAACTGTCTAGTCTAACTGAGCTCAGAACTTATTCAGGGTGGTTTTTTTCAGTTGTATATGTCAGGTTATAACTATCTGTATGTAACAGTGAAATATGGACAGATGGCTAAAGACAGGCAGTGTTAAGAAGAACAAATTGTCAGTGATTAGTAGGGCAGGGGTACGCTGGCAGATCTGGAAGTGGGCACTCAATAAGAAACATTTGGGAACCTCTGCCCTATAGTTACACAAGTATATGTCTATTGCAACAGTTGTACTGACAACTCTTCATGCGAATGCTCACTCCAGAATTAATGTCCACATAGGGAGTTATACTGGCATATAGTTATGCCAGCAAATTTCACCATGTAGACAAGCCCTTAGAGAGTTCCTACTTCAACTTAAATCTAAATAGACAAGACAGACCAGGTGGAAGACTTATCCTGATTCTAGAATAGCTGTGCCCAATGTTTAAAAAGGATCTAAAAAGACCAGCAGCACCTGGGTCACATCCTAGGAGTGGGAATATGGCAGACACTCCTGAATCAACTTTTACCCTCAGCAATTTTTCATCAAGAAATTCCAGTTTCTTACAGTAACTTTGAGTAGTATGGCCTAATATTTATTTTAAATCCTTAACTTTGTTCTGCTTCCTTGGGGATGTTTAAAAAGAGATTTTCAGCTAGTCATTTTTCCCTTTGCCCACTACCAGAACAGTGAATGTGAGTATACATATTTTATCAAATGCACAAAAAGTAATACATTGAAGAGAGATTTCTCTCAGAACTTTAATTACTGTGAGTGTTCCTTATAATTATGGTGTTTTAAGACAAATGTTATTTCCAAGCTGACATTGTCCCCTTGGCCATGTGTTAACAACTGTTAATGCAATTAAACAAAAGTAAACTGAACTTATCCTCTGTAGATAACTGATTTGTACCATTTCTTACATTTAATTTTTTAATACCAGTTTGGCAATCCAGTACAAATGGCAGCTTTGGCACTCCCTATTGCCACCCACATATAAGCACTAACAATATATTTTAAAAGTTAAAATAAAAAAATTATTAAAATGCATCATACTAAAGTCATAATTAAGGCTGCGTGTCTGTCACAGAGGTCATGGATTCCATTACTTCTGTGACTTCTTCAGTGGCCATGCAGCTGGCTCGGGGCTGTCCGAGCCAGATAGCCCCTGGGAAAGCAATAATAGCTGTTTGGGTATGGGAGGGAGCTCAGGGCTGGGGCAGGTGTGCGGGGTGGTGCTTACTTCAGGGGGGCTCCCCAGAAGCAGATGGCATGTCCCTGCAGCTCCTAGGCAGAGGGACCAGGGGGCTCTGTGCACTGCCCATGCCTGCAGACAACATGCCCGCACTTCCCAGCCAATAGGAGCTGCAGAGCCAGCACTCACGGGAGGGGCACTGCACTGAGCTTCTCCGGCTTTCCCTCGCCTCGAGGAGCTGCCGGAACATGCTTTTTGCTTCCAGGGAGCTGCACTGTGCCACCCCATCCTCCTCCAGCTCATTTTCAGATGAGAAAACTGAGGCACAGAAAGGCATAGTGACCTTCAAAAGTTCACAAAACTAGTTATTAGCACAGCTGGGAAGACAACTTGAACCCTTGACCTGTTCAGTGCCCTAGCCATTAGTCCACCAGATCAAGACATGTGAAGACACAGTACTGGGAAGTGCTGAGTGTGCACAATAGTAGTGTTGGGCAGTAAAATCACTACTTCACCTTTAGCAGTCCCTTGAAACATGCTAAACTGAGGCTCTGTTCCACTTTGTATCTAGCTGTGACACTCTGAGTTCCTTTCCCAGACTTGAAGCAGCACTGTGGGGTTTGAAACCTTGGGTCTTTCGCCAACAGATGTCCAGTCATCCACCACCTACCTCTCTCAATTATCCTGGGCCCACTATGGATAACACGCCATTGGCATTTCCAACCCCGCAGCACAGAGTAGTACCCTAGACGCACGCACAAGTCAATAAAACAGCTGTGAAGAGTCGTGCGGCTTAGACCAGCCCTAAACCTTTTACAGGCGTGAACGTGACACGAAAAGCAGCAGGTGGAAGCAAACATACAGCCCGAGCCTCTCCCTTCCACACGGCCCCCACCCAGCAGCCCAGGCTTCGCCTCACGCAGAGCGTTATCCCTGGGGAGGGAGAGGGCCACAAACCCAGTCTCACCAGGTCACTTTTAGACTCCAGCTCCCGGTCCAGCTCCCCACCGCTCAGCTGCGGCAACGCGGCATCCTGGCCCAGCAGCGCCCCTAGCGCCTCGGCGGGCCCCGGGAGAGAGGCGCCCTGCTCCGCGCCGAGGCTCTCGGGCTCCATCTCTAGTTCACCGGCACCTCCACCTCGCCCAGCCAAGGACCGGCCGCTGCCCGCGGGCTCGTTCGCTCAGGCTCGCCCCGGCCGGCCGCAGGAGAGCGCGCGGGGAAGTTGGCTAACGCCCGCCGATGACACACCGGTGAGCAGAGCCCGCGGGAACCGGGCCCGGCAGCAGAACGAGAGAACTGCGGCGAAGCGGCCCCGGGCCGCTGCGACGGGTCAAGCCCAAGCCCAAGCCCTTTCCCCTACTGCAGCAGGGCTGTGGAGTGAACACAGTGCGCATGCGCATCCCCGCCTCCTCTGTGGGCAAAGAGCAGCAGCTACAGCCGCGCCCGTGCGCCTCGCCCCGCCCCTTAGAGTCGCGCCCCGCCCCGTAAATGGCCGTTCGCTGGGGCGCGCTGGCCTCCTGCGGCCTGTGAGGTAACAGGGCTGCGGGACTCGCGTCGCCCATCATTCCTATCCTGCCCCCGACGGCGGGGTGGGGGAGCCCTCTGCGCAGCAAGCAGCGTGGGAAAAAGCACCACGCAGGCCAAGCACATGGGGGGGGGGCAGTATACTGCAGAGGCGTGGGGTGGTAAGATACGGTAACGCGCTCAGTGTGGGGGCAGGACCATGCATGGTACCCAGCATCTCAGGAATAAGGTGCTACAGAACTGTGCCTTGCTCTCCTGCTGCCCTAACAAGCACAGCTGGGTTGAACCAGCTAGGCCCCTTGACAGACTGTCCCACCTGTCCTGATTGGCTGAGGAAGCCAGCAGGTCTGTTTTTAAACACAGCAGTAGTTTCCTGGCTGCCTAATACGACATACTTTGAAGGCCGGCTTTAGGCCGATTCAACCAATTCCCCTGAATTGGGCCTCGCCTCTAAGAGGGCCCCATGCCCAAGCACCAGTACGGTGTACTGGCAAGAACCGGTGCACTGTACTGGGGTGGCCTGGCTTCCCCAGGGGGCAATTTAAAGAGCCTGGAGCCCCAGGCCCTTTAAATTGCCACCAGACCCCCACTGCTGGAGCCCTGGTGTAGGGCTGCAGGGCTCTGGGGGCTACTTAAAGGTCCGGGGCAGCAGAAGCAGGGGAGCTTGAGCCCTTTAAATAGCCCCCAGAGCCTTGGGGTAGCAGGGGGGCTATTTGGTATAAAAAATACATACTGTGGCACATCCCTTAAATCAGAACTTTTTATAGGCTACTGGTGGCTAAGAAATTAAATGCTTTTTTCACGGTTTTTTTCAGTCATCCCTGCCAGGTCCCTGCCAAAAATGTTCAAATTGGGCCCTGCACTTCCTAAAGCTGGCCCTGCATACCTCCCTATGCTCCTCTGGCCTGCTGTAGTCTAGACCCTGCCCTGCTCCTGTCCCAGCCTCAGAACCAGATAATCCTGTTTTGACCTTCCAGTTCCTGACTCTTTTGCCCTTGGATCTGGTATTTGGACCCCTACTTTCATTCTGACCCTTGGCTTCAATTCCTGATTCAGATGCTGCCTTGGCTCTTGACTCTAAGTCGGGTTCTGACTCTTGCTCCACCTCAGTACTAGGTTTACATTGGCACCATGGAGCCAGGCCCATGCTCAGGAGGAGCCCCAGCCTGCTCCATTTGCACTGTGCCTCGAGACCCCGCTGGCTCCGTCCACCTACTAGGCCTGGCTGCTGCTTTGCCCACTAAGTCAGACCACCCAGTCTTCTGGCAGCTTGAGCAGACCAAACTAAAACAAAGGAAAACAAAATCTGACAGAGGATCCAGACTGGCAGCTAATATGGATCCATCCCAGGCCAATATTGCCCTGCTGGAGATAACAGGTTCCTTACAGATAGGAGTGAAAGTAACTTACAGGACTTACCAGTACTGCTGGAGTCCTGAGGGGGGCATGGCCTCATCCGGAAGACGCGTGGCCTCTCAAGATTTAAAGGCCCTGGGGAACCAGCTGTGGCTGGGAGACCCAGAGCCTTTAAATCAACCAGGGACTCCCAGCTGCAGAGGTAGCTGGGAGCTCCCTGGGGCTCAGGGGCAAATTAAAGGGCCCGGGGCTCTGGCCACCAGGGGGAACCCTGAGCTTTGCGGGGCTGGGGCAGGGATTTAAAGGGCCCAGTGCTCCTGCCACTGAGGAAAGCCCGGAGCCCTTTAAATCCTGGTCCCAGCCTGGCTGCCAGAGTCATAGCCAGGATGCAAAGAGCTCTGGGCTGCCCGCAGCCGTGGGGAGCTTTGAGCCCTTTAAATCCCCGCCCCAGCCCAGCTGCCAGAGCCGCGGTCAGGATTTAAAGGGCTCTGGGCTGCCCGCAGCAGTGGGGAGCTCTGAGCCCTTTAAATCCCAGCCGCAGCCAGGATTCAAAGGGCTCTGGGCTCCCCGCAGCTGCAGGGAGCTCTGAGCCCTTTAAATCCCAGTCCAAATCCACAAGCCAAAGAGTCCCCTGCCTGACAAGTTTAATGGCCAGCCAGACACATGTCGCTCTGGGAATGAGTAGTACCAACAACCCAGGATAGTGCTTGATCAGCTGCAGTGTGCTGTGAATGGAAAGTGCCCACAACTCAGGCCAGTGTTTGGTCAGACACGCAGTGCACTCAGAATGGGCAGTACCCATACCCTGGGCTAGTCAGACACATGGCACGGTGGGAATGGGTGGTGCCCACACCTTGGAGCAGGGATTGGTCAGACACACAAATTGTGTCATTCTGATCAGGACACCAAGAACTGTAAGCCACTGTGTTATCCCTCTGATTTAGCAAGTGTTAGCTTTACTGGAGATTAGACTGTGTCAGTTCTCTGCCACACAAGTCTGTCCACCTCACCAGAAAACCCTTTGAGACACTGCCAGTCTAAATCTTGCCTTGCCGGTAACTGTGAACCCCAGTTCCCCGGAGATGTCTCTGTGTCCAGTCCCTCTCAACGGACAGTTACAGAAATTATTAAATTCACTGCCTCCAGAAAAACAGAGCACACTCCATCCTGGACACACACATCACTTTAACAAAACAGCACTAAAATTATTTATTGTAAAACAAAGGCCTGGTCTACACAACGCGTTTATACCGAATTTAGCAGCGTTAAAACAATTTAACGCTGCACCTGTCCACACAACGAAGTCCTTTATATCGATTTAAAGGGCTCTTAAAACCCTTTTAAGTTTATTAACAAAGAACAGAAATTAAAGTGATACATCTGACATCTGAGACACATCTGGTTACAAACCAAACCCACTTTCTAGCTACTACAACTTTATCCTAGCAAGTTACAATCCCTTTTCTCACTTATATAAAACTACCAGTATCTCTAGCCCTTCTGGCCATAAGACTCAACATTCACAGACTCAGAGTTCCCTAAGTCCCCTACATGATGAATAACTAAGGGGTTCTCTTCCCTTCTTTTTAAAGAGCAGTGAACCTTTGAAATATATTCTTTGAAGTTTATACCCCAGAGAGAGTTTTTCTCCCCTGCTGGTGTGCAGATGCCATGCTGTCCTTATCCTCTTGTGAATTAGCTCTTTCTGTTGGTTTGATCACTTTGTTTATTTTAAACATGTACTTTCATAGTTCCTGACTTTCAAAAGGCCTCCGCTCCCTTTGGGCAACCAGTGTTCTGGTCTCTCTTGAAAACCTGGCTCCAAGTCAGAAAGGGGACAGAAATTGGGTCCTGCTAAAGTGGCACCTGTCTCCGTTCAAAGTAATGTCAGAAAGTTTCTTTGATGCAAACATCTAGGAGAGAGAGAGATCACGTCCTCATCCTCCTTCTACTACATGTCACTGTTGCTCTTCATTTGCTTCCCTGTGCTAGGCCCCAGGGATGTTGCCACTTACTGATGGTGTATGCTAGGTGTTTCCATTCATACAGAGTAACCAGAGATTTGTTAGATGAAGGGAAACCAAGAACTGAAGTAAAGTCCATGAGAGCACAGAGCTGCATTTCCCCAGGACACAAACAGCAGCAGGTAGGGTGCCCTGATTTTGATTTTTGTTCCCAGTGTTTTTGTGCCATAATAAAAGCACACAGACTTGCACGGAAATAACTAAAGATCTGAATTAAAACCCAATACGTTATTTTGATTCAAATGAGAGTAGAGAGAACTTAGGGTTTGTCTAGACTGGAGTTGGATTGCTAATTAACTGAGTTAACAAACAGGATTGTAAGTGCTAGTATAGACTCTCCACAAAGTGTGTTTGCACCGGGAGGTCCTGCTCCATGACTGGGACACCTGGTGCTATTGCAATACAGATAGCATCATCATACACCCAACTGGTTTATGCTTGGACGCAGCCTCGGACAAAGCAGGGAAGCCGCTCGGAGTGAAAAGCTTTGGTTTTATTTTTTATAGAATTCTCTAGGTGAGGCCCTTTGTGTTGCCCTATTACAGTTAGTAAAGACAAAGGGCCAGATCCTGAGCTGCGTAACAATCCTTTGCATAGTGTTTCTGTTGGCGGTGAGGGAAGTGACATCTGGACCTCCACTGGTGTTTTGAACAGGAAGTGCACTTGGTCACAGAACTGTTGACTCCACCCAACCACACAGTGTAGTTGTGTGGAGAGGGAGCTGTGGTGGGCAGCACTATGCTGCTTAGAGGGAATCAGGACTAGAAAAGTCTCTGAGGAACTTTAGAGACCCGCATAGTCTCCCTGCACTGGACTCCCCTGGCAAGAGGGAATCATGCTGGTTCCATTGCCTCAGAGGCCTTCCAGAGCTCTTGCACAGGCTGTAGGATCCCACCCAATGTGTAGTGTGCCAAAGAAAAAACAGAGCCAGAAATATCATATGCTGAATTTCTTCATTAATGCCAGTTCATAAACACATTAGTTGTGTGCAAATATCTTCAGAGGGAGGAGCAAAAGCAGCACAGTATGTAGAAGCAGCATGTATAAAAGGCAAAAAGGCATCTCTAAAATTCCTCCTCCGCTTCAATAGGACAATGGAAAAAGCAATCCCAGAAGATTAGGGGTACATTAATCTACCAAGGAGAAAAAAATTAATAATGTGCAAAAGAAAACATTTAAACAATTTCAAACAGATCTGTACAAATGAACAGTGCAAGATTAATTTTGATCTTTGCATCAATGAACAAGGTGCAGTAGAATGAAAGTGTCTTATGCTCTCACTTCTCTGTGCAGATGAAATTAAATCTTGACTAATGCAAAGCAATGCACACTGGAGAGTAAGTGACCTATTCCCACTGATGGAAAAGATCTGGGCATCGTTCTGAACAGTTTGATGAAGACCTCTGCTTAATGCCAAGAAGCAGTCAAAACATGTTAAATGCTCAAAAAATGGAAAATAATACAGAGAATATTTTAGTGTCATGATATAGCTCACGGGTACACCCTCACTTGGATACTGTGTGCCATTGTGGTCACCCATTTGAACAAGGATGTAGCAGGAACGGGGGCAAAATGGAAAGGTTGTTTGGTTAAGAAAGGAGACAAACAGGAGGGGCTGCGACAGAGGTTTACAGAGTAATGAATAGGATGAAGAAAGTAAAGAAGGTGGCTTTGTTCATCCTCTCTCGTTAGAGAAGAATGGGGATAGTCAATGAAACAGAGACAGCAAATTTTA
Source organism: Gopherus evgoodei (assembly GCF_007399415.2). Lineage (NCBI taxonomy): Eukaryota > Metazoa > Chordata > Testudines > Testudinidae > Gopherus > Gopherus evgoodei. The sequence goes on along the minus strand of NC_044330.1, from coordinate 50,939,280 downwards.
ATACTGATAAAAAGGAAATATGGGTTTACATGGTGCATAGTTAGCATGTGGAGCTCACTGATGCTGCATGTTCTTGTGGTCTGGAACTGGGTAGGATTCAAAAGAGGATTTGTAGGGGTAATAGGAATACCTACAGTTACATTTGATATGATTTATTAAAATGTAAAGTGGGATCTTAAACTGCTGTGTAACTGGGCATGCGCTACCTGGCTGTGTGTTAGGAAGACACTTCTTCTAGAAGTAGATTAGTCCATAACTGCCCACAAGAGCAGTGGTACGCAAACTTTTCCAATTGCGCCCCTGCCCCTCCATTATTGTGCAGCCAAGGCTTCCTCAGCAGTGGAACCTGGGCTGCAGATGGAGCTGGGGGCAGAACAGAGGATGGGGGAGGAGCTGAGGGCAGAGCTGGGCTGGGGGCAGGGTAGAGTGCAGTTAGGGGAAGATCTGGCCGAAGGCAGACCAGGACTGAGGGCTGGGTGGGGTGGGGTGGGGCTAGGCGGCGGAGTGGGGCTGGAAGCACGGTCTCCCTCATTGTGGCAGGATTGCTTACCCAGCTCATCTTCCTATTCTTCTTCCTGAATGATGGTGGCATCTTCTCCTTCCTTGGAGAGGGCTTCATCCTTAATCTAGCAGTGAGAACACATGAATGAGCAGTGATTGCAGGATTCACACCACACTTAGTGACCTATCACACTCCATACATGTGCCAATCATAAACCCTCCAATGTGCCACAGCAGAAAGCTGGACTGGATCCATTTGCTTCTTGCTATTTTCAAGGTAAGACTGTTCACCAATGGCCAGCCTTAGTCACTGGGCTGTGCAGCAGGGTTCTCCATAGGTGCAAAGCGTGCAACTAAGGAACTAGCTGCCCAAACCTCTCTGTTTGTTCCTGAATCATGAGAGAAGGAAATGCTGCCAATAAAAACAGGTAGGAGACAAGAAGCAAAATCTGGCTCAGACAAGCACACAAGCTCAACTTCCTGGGCAAGAGGTACAATAAACTCAAGGAATGTAGCCTCCTGAGAAACACACCTCCTGCTCTGCACATCTCATGTGAGGCCATCTTCTGATTAGCAAAGTTATAGGCAGTTATTTCTCATTCATTAACGATACCATCCATTCAAAAGTCTTGCACTTGGAAAATAAAAGGCTCAGGGGATGTGCCAAAATAAAGGGAGTATTAATAAGCAAGTGGTGGAGCAGCTGGGCTAGTGCTGGAGCTAGCTAGGTCTACAGTGACACCAGCACAATCCCTCAAAGGGGATTGGCTCAGGCCTCTCCTTTGAGGATGTCCTATGGCAACTCCTGTATGAGATCAATGTACAAGGTCTCAACACTAGATTCCTTCACTGTATTTACCATGTTCTTCTGCACTGTTTGTACTTCCAGCAGACTCTGCACTTTTCCCTACATGCTGGCTATTATCTGTTTTTACAGTCATGTCCGCACCTCCCACTCTGTTGTCCGGGCTATCTATTTGGGGCAAGGTTTTGGTGCCCTTTCTTACACTAACTGATTTTATCTTGTTTTCCTTTCCCATCCATTCTTAATCCTCCACTATGTGACATCTGCATATATGGTTTCTTGGCTCTCTTCCTGCAATTTTGCTGATTTGCACAACTTCTTCTAAAGCTCACAGTCTCTCAGCAAACCCTCTTCCCATCTCTGCAGTCACCATCCCAGAGCACCCACTTGTGGTGTGACCCAGCATTTAGGCAACTCTACTTGGGTTTTTAGGACTTCAGTGGTCTGATATGGTGGTGACTTGGCTCTATGGCCAGGTCACATGATAGCCTGAAAGGGGTGGAGCTATCAGCGTCCCAAACAAGTAGTGTCCAACACAATACTGGTGCTCAACACATCTCCAGTCTCACTCTTCTTCCAAAGCAGCATCTACCCCAGCTTCCCCCTGGAGTTTTCAAGTTTCACCATAGGAGTTAATGCTACTCCTGTAGCTTTCGCACAGTTCTCCCTCTGCCAGGCCCTGTCCACAGAGTTTAACCTCCAGACTATTCCTGCGTCTCTTGTTCCCCAAGCCTCTAAACTCCTTCCTTTAAACTCTTCCCTGGGACTGACACACCCTCCAGGTGTAATCAGCTGGGGTTAACAGAGCTAGTTAACCCCTTCGTGGCTTGAGTGGGGTTTATACACACCATCACAGATGTGCAAAAAGGTAAAAAAAAAAGCCCATCGTGACCATGTTTGAAATGTCAGCTTCATTCTGTGTTTTGGAGGCCAACTCCAGAGATGGCTTCTGGAGGGTGAGAGAATTGGTGGATGTTGGAAGGGGTGTGCTTTTTATACCCTCAGCCAAGATAGATAATGCTTGTGTGTGCTCTTTACCAGAGACAGTTTTATGAGGAGGAAGGGATCCTTTCTTGTGACAACATGCCTGCATGGATGTATATATTGAGACCCTTGATTACCACCACACGTTCTGCTCCTTGTTCTAAAACCTTCCTTTCTGCCTCCAGCTGGTCCAGGATCGTTTTCTGTAACAGTGGTGCATTGGCTCCTCTTACAACAGCTACTAATTCTCCTCCCTGAAAGGTATTACAAGGCAATCAATCAGATGATATGCTTACTGGTGACAATGATGCTTATTTTTGTTAGTCCCACTAAAGCAGTTGAAATACTAAACTAAATTTTTATTTTGAGGTCAGTATTAATTATGGCAGAATCCAGGTTTAATTTAGTTACTGGCAAAGAATACCTCCACCAAAACTGAATGGGAAGTGGTATGTGAAAGCGGTTGGTTGTTTAGAAGCATGAGCATTGATTTATTTATATTAGAGGAGAAAGGTTGAATCAGGAAAAAGCCTCTCATTACTTGAGGCACTGACATCCATGGAGGAGCTACCTAGAACTCATCAGCTGCATGGAGTGGGATTAGGTATTACTCTAAGGCAGTGTTTCCCAAACTTGGGTCACCGCTTGTGTAGGGAAAGCCCCTGGCAGGCCGGGGTGATCTGTTTACCTGCCGTGTCCGCAGGTCCGGCTGATCACGGCTCCCACTGGCCGCGGTTCGCCGCTCCAGGCCAATGGGAGCTGCTGGAAGCGGCACGGGCCGAGGAATGTACTGGCTGCTGCTTCCAGGAGCTCCCATTGGCCTGGAGCGGCGAACCACGGCCAGTGGGAACCGCAATCGGCCGGACCTGCAGGTAAACAAACCGGCCTGGCCCACCAGGGTCTTTTCCCCTACACAAGTGGTGTCCCAAGTTTGGGAAATACTGTTCTAATGGGAGGGGATACAGTCATGTTTTCTTGTCTTGGTGGGGGATGCATTGCTTCCAGCCTGATCCATTTCTGTTTGCTCACACAGATGAGGGGGAAGGGTGTGCAAGCTGGCCCTGGCCAGAACAAGAGGAAATGATGTAACAACCCTAATAAGTGTAAGGGCCCTGCAAGACTTTCCTTGAACTCACAACAGCACAGGTAACCCAGTGGTCAGACTCAGCCATGAAGCCATTACACATCTGTGCCATGAGCTGAGAGGTTGCATGAAGGAGTCATGCTACAGTGTATAGGAATTAGGTAGTATCCCTTTAAATAGCTTGTGAGTCCTTTAGTGGTGTTGTGTACTGTATGTTTAGAAACCTGCTTGAGCAACATGTTGTATATACTAAATAAACATGTTGATTTGGACTACAACATGCCCAGTGGGTTCCATCATGTTAGGTTTGTTGAGTAAAGAGCATAAGTAACATTTCCCCTGGGTTTTCTGACCCTGGGTTCTTCCAAAAGACCATGGGGCACACTGCTAGCATACCTGGGTGGATAAAAATCGATTAAAAATTGGCTTTTCCATTAAATTAAATGCAGATTATTTTTTTAAATAAACCTATTTAAAATTAAAATTGAAATGACAACTAATGTTAAAGTCTAAACTTCTTTTACTCTAATAAAATCATTTAAATTAAATACAAAACATAATAGTAAGAAGTACATGTTTGCTGCCATATTTTAAAGAAAATCTAAACACAAAACTGGAAGACACTGACTAGGCACCTGGAACCAGAGTTTGAGGAAGTGCCAAGCCAGCTTTTGACAGCATTAGCCTCTTCTGTAGGTGAAGAGAGAATGCTTTCTTCGTTTCAATTTATGCATCTAGTTCAGTTGAAAGTTAAGAAACCAAATGGGAATTGAAAAAGCATTAAAGCTTGTTTTTTTCCCCCCAATCTATAAATATAAACTAAGGTGTGAGGATGAGATCTATTATTTCTAAAATCTTGAAGGACATGATGACCAGAAACAATCAGTTCAGTTAAGTAGAGATAATACTTCCTTTAATAGTTCAGTTTTACAGGAAAAATGTGTTTTGATAAACTTTTTCTTATGTATTCAGCACTTTTAAGGTAGCTTTATTTAATAACAAAACCTTTAATGCTGTCTGAGTCCATTTATAACTGAATCTGAATTTCCATCCAAATAGAGCTTGACACAAATCACAGGTAAAAAATTAATAATCTAATAAATAAGAAATGTATCATTCACAATTTAAGATAATAAAAATGGGAAAATTAAGAGGCTGAATAAATGTAAATTAAGTTATATAATTGTTTAAATAATGTGTATAGATACTGTGTATCATCCTGGCTAGCAAAAAGAAGTACCAAACTTAGTGTGAAGACTATATTTCATTGCAAATCAACATTTGAATTGTCACCGACCAAAGAGAATCAACCTTTCTCTAGGAAAATAACTAAAAAGTACAATGTAAACCACAATTAAAATCGATTATTAAAATCAAAGTTTCCTGCTTGTGGATTCAAATCACGATTTAAATAAGTTATTTAAATAGTTTTGCTTTAAATTAATCCATGTTGTGGCAGATCACAGTTAGCTGCCTTCCTGCTCGGGATGATTGGGAGGTCCTGAGTACCACCCCCACTCCCCAGGGACAAAGCTTACTCAGCTCCAGGCCAGGCAGGTGTTCTGCCAGAGAGCCCTCTTTTCTATGGTGCCAGGAAATGAGGGCAGCATCCGTATTCCATCAGGGTGAGCCATTCAGCCTGTGGGAATAGGGAACAGTTCTGTATACATGCTGTGTATACAACACCATACTCCATCATCTGCACAAGCTGTCCAAGTGCCCATCTCCATTCATTTGACCTCAGCTACTCGGACTGTCCACCACTAGGGAGATAGAAGAGGGGTGTTAACACTGCTCAAATGACACCTTTTAGATACACGTCAAAAGCCAGTGAGCATACACCCTCATGATATAATTGAGACATGCAGTGCCTATTGGCAGATGACAAAGGGCTCCTGCAACCCTGGTTCCTCACCCCCATTGTCTATCTTCAGTTATGGCCTGAGCACAAACAGTGCTGCCCTGGGCCCTCAGCATGGCTGTAGGTACAAGTCAGCGAGATGCTCTATGGGAGGGTTCTTGCTGACTGTGAATGAACTAGTGAGCCGGCGTGGCTCCCCTCCTCCCTGGAGAGGGTCGAGCCCTGCCGGAGGCCAGAGTGGGCGGAGCTACAGAGCTCTGAGCCCGCCCCTCAAAGGGTCAGGCAGCGACCCGGAACTATAAAAGCCAGCCCTCAGAGCTCAGTCAGGCCCCAGCAGCCGGAGAGATCAGATGTACCTCAGGGAACTCGAGACTGGGAGACTCCAGCGACCCAGGGGAGCCGCCTAGACTGGCCGGAGCTTCCCCGCGCTCGCTATCTGGAGGAGCTGCCGGAGCTTCCCCGCGCTCGCTATCTGAAGGAGCCGCCGGAGCTTCCCTGCCCCTGCTACCCGGAGGAGCCGACGGGGCTTCCCCGCCCCTGCTGCTACCCGGAGGAGCCGCTGGTGCTACCCTGGCCCGACTATCCCGAGGAATTCCCGGACCTACCACCCAGCCCTGGTCGCGATGAGCCTACGCTCTTGGACCCCGCTGAGGCCGACATTAGGACCCAGGTAGGTCCCGAGGGGGAGTACGGAAGCAGCCCGGGGGCAGCCGACCCCAGTCAGGCTGTGGAGTTGCTGGAGCCTATGTCAGTGTGTTGTGGTCAGGATCCCCACTGACTGACCAGCAGAGTGATAGCCGCTGCTAGGGCCCCGGGCTGGGAAGCAGTGGAGTGGGAGGGCCTGCGTCCCCCCGCCACCCCACTCCAGGATGGCAGACTCCCCCTCTCCCTGGCCTGAGGAGGCCGAAAACTGTTACTGTTACTCAGCCCTGAGAAAGGCCTGAGCTTACTGACTCAGCGTTTGCTGCCCCACCCTGACCTAGGGCTGGGCCTTTAAAATTGTTACTGTTGCTCAGCCCTGACCAAAGGCCTGAGCTTACTGACTCAGCGTTTGTTACCCGCCTTGACCTAGGGCTGGACCTTAATCTATTAGTGGGACTACTCAGTCCTGACCCAGGCCTGAGCTTACTGACTCTGTGTTTGCTGCCCTCCTTGGCATAGGGCCCGGCCCCTCGCAGCTGGTACGGCTGCCCTGCTGGAAGGCCTGAGCTCCTTGCCCGCCAGACAGACAAGCACCACAGGGACCGCTGGGCTAGTTTCCCGGAACAACAGGAGTAGAATGGGCCAGCATGGCTCCCCTCCCCCCCACCCCGAGAGGGTCGAGCCCCAGCAGCACACGTTTGCAGAGGGAAGCAGCATGTTCTCTGGGAGCAGATTGAACCATTTCACATAGTAATGGATGGAAGTCTCTGAGTGACTAGACAAGTTACTCTCTCACTAGGCACAGACAAGGGGACACCTGAGGTGATTTAAAGACAAGGCCCTGGTTCTCAACTATGTGGGGTTTTAATAAGTAGCCTCTGGGGCTCATTGCACAGGATATCATGGAGTCCAGAATTCAGAAAGGACATTCAGATGGAGAATGAGACCATCTACTGTTACATTAATGATGGTGATCTTGTCCTTTTAAAGAAGGGATACACACTTTCATGCTTCAGGGCAAGAGTCAACCCTGACCGACGGGGGCTAGGAAGAAACTTGCCCTATGGGCAGGTTATTCTATAACTGCCAGTAGGAGCATTCTAACACCTCCCTCTGATGCAGCTCATCCTGGACAATGGTGGAGAAATGACACCAGCTTAGCTGGACCTTGGTCCTGATCCATCAGTTCTTCATTTCATTTCAAAATTCCATTACACATTTATTTCCCCTCACCTATACAGTATATTTTAATGTCTCTCTTGTTCAGTTATTTATTAATAAAATAAAATGTTGTAATTGGATTATTTACAGATGCTCTGGAAAGCAACTTTGGACAGAGTGTTCAAAAGATAACAACTGATTGGATATGATGATATTGCATTCAGATGGTGGGTACATTATAAATACCTAGACAGACACACAGAAAATAGAACGACTATCATGCATGGCAGCATTTGGGAGAGAGAAATCAGTTTGCATTCAGGACAGGATTTTGGCATCAAACCGATTAGCGAAGTGAATGAAAGAGGTGGAATATATAACCAGGAGCTGGAGATAAAAAAAACAAACAAGGCATCTATGAAAGAAAATGATTATTTCAACTGCTAACATTTATTATTGTGTACAATTTTAAAATATTTTAACTTACTGCATAAAACAGAAAGGTAGGTTCACATTTTCCTCTGTAGTTCTCTAGAGCATCAATGGAATCTACTTCAGCCTAAATAAAACATAATATCAAATTGGTTATATCAAAATTTTACATTGTAGAAAAGTAAACATTTTTTAAAGTGTTCAGAAATATTTTTGCCATATTGTGAGGGTTTGGAAAAGCTTTTAAAATATGTTTTTAGATATACACATTGCTTATATTAAGATCTTATTTTAAACGTCACTACCAATTTGTTCACTGTGCAAACATTCTTCTTTAATAAAGGTGCTAAGCACCACTTTTTAAATTACCCCCTATAAGATGTACATCCAGCCTCCAAATTAGCTTACTGGCATTTTTAAATAACTTTTAAATGTTTTAATGACTGAAAGAAAGGCACATGAGGGATTACTGGCATATCTGATTTTTGATCACACTCCCTGTGTGACCCCACTGGAAACACCCGCACTCATTACTGATTCCCTAATAGCTATCATATTTTGAGAGCTATTCAGACAGCTGAGCTATTTAATATGCACCATATTGATTCTGTATAATCAGAATAAGTCAAATGTTTACAGAAGTCTAAGTATTGGTATATTATATTGCCATAGTTATCTTGGTGAGTCAAACTTGTCATCAAAGAACAATACCAAGTGTGATTGATTAGGAATGAATGAGACCCTGCTGATTAGCATTACTTACACTTCCAAATATGATAAAATACATAAAACCAAAAGCCTATTAGTCAGAATTAAAGATGTGTTGAGATGAATTATCCATTTCTTTATGCATGATAAGAAAAAGGGTTTGTGCACAGTGTAAGGTTTGAGGTTCTGACCTATTCATGTCCTTGCTCTTAAGTGCTTCAGTATATAAGTGATGTGATAGTCACGTACCTTGTTGCCATTTAGCAACCTTAACTAACTTCTAAAAGGAAGATTTTATATTTGGAATGTAATTAGAGAGATGATTGGAATGCATACCCACAAGAGGTTGAGTTAAGGTTGCACAGACATCCTTAACTTCAGCATTTCTCAACTTATGAGTGCTTCACTTTGCAAATGTGGTATTCTTACAGCATAGCTGTATGTCTGTGAGAGGGAAGACAGGGCAACTGTTAGATTATTGAGTACTGTTTCTTAATTTGTATTAAAATGTAGTCTCTGTCACTGTTCAAACTGGGACACAGCCCTGCAATTTGTATCCGTGTAAGCTTCCCCATCCTCCCATAATTAGGCCCAGGAAGTCAACGAGACTACACGTATGCATAAGAACTCCTGTCTTGTGAACACATTTGCTGCCTATTGCAAGGACAAGTGGCTTCAGCATTTCCTTGTCTGTTGATTCTGTGGGTGGTTTGGTACATTTGAAGCAGATGCTATTCTGGATTACATCTTACCACAGCAAAATGCAGGAGGTCATCACCAAGCTCATTCCTTATTTTTCTGAAAAGGTTCACGACTGTTCTGCATGGACCGCACCAGCCTTGATACACATCAACAACTGCACAGAGGAGAAGCTGTGTCAGTAGGGTTACGCAATGACAGGATGGGGACAGTTCAGAAATACTGAGGCCAAGCACATACAAATAACTTGGTCAGTGCAGTTCATCACTCCATTTTGATTATACTAATTTCAGATTATGCAGGGTCTCTTGTGCAGTGAAAGGGGGAAATTTCCAAATGCAGATAGCCAGGAAGCAAAATCCCACAATTCACTTTCAGTCTAGACGTGTGGATTAGGTGGTCCACACCCAGATAAATTATTAGAAAAAGGCTGCTTGTTGTAGGCTCAAATATTGCCTCTTCATAAGACAAAAACAGAAACACTGGAAAGTAAGGAAGAGTAGTGGCATGGGAAGAACAAGCATGGTACCTAAAAAAATACTGACAAGTCAGATTACGGCCATGAGTTGGTAAACTAATGAAAGTTGAACTGACAGGCAAACGTTAATTATTTGGTTTGTTCCCGTTTCTTAAAAAGGTTTTGCAAAAGGGATGTGTATACCAAAGAGCTCTGTTTGTTTGCTCTATTAATGCTGTGCAGTTTGGCCTCTGAAAAATCTTGTGCACGACAGAAGCACTTTCAGAACATTATTAATCTTCACACACACACACACACACATGCATGTTGACTCAACACATACAGATTCTGTAAGAAAAAACAGCTCTTGGACAACATTAAAGTTGAAACACCAAGCCCTCAGAAATTCAGGAAATCAACCTTAACTCTCCCACCTTGTTTTTATCTTTTACAATAGGTCTGGCTGAAATCAATAGAAATAATTCAGCGAGACAAGGTGGGTGAGGTAATAATTTGTATTGGACCAATTTCTGGTTCAATAAAAGAAATTACCTCACCCACCTTATCTCTCTAATATCCTGGGACCAAGAAGGTTAAAACATCACTAGAAATAACGTGTCCATTTAAATAAGAGAAAACCAGTGTCTTTCCCTGTAATTAGCGCTTCTGATAATAGAGGGCAGCACCTGCTCTGGACATTACTCATTGTTACAAGGTGTTCTGACCCTTTAAGGCGGCTTGGGCTCAGCTGCATCTGTTATAGGCATAGCTATCCCCCAGGTCAAGGAAATGGGCAAAGTCATATAACAAGGTGAACATGTGGTTAAGAGCAGCCCTGGTGGGAAAGTGAGAGCACTTGTGGTTCAGTCAGAGAGGGACTCCAGGGAGAACAGCTGTAGGATTCAGAGGTCTATAGAAGAGCAGCATGATATACAGAAGGGCTGGGAGTACAGGAAGAGGGGTTAGGAAGGAGCAATGGGGTGGCTGAGGCTACAAAGGGGCAGAAAGTCGAGTTGTTTAGGGTTCCCAGGATGGGAACCTATAGCAGAAAGTGGGTGTGGGTTCCCCGTGCTGACACCCTGTAAAAGGGTGCAGCAACTCCTGCTAGTAAGGGGGAGGACTGAGCGGCTGTTTATACTGCCATCTAATGAGGTACTGCAGTGACCCCTACCAGCCAGGGGAAAATTGAAAGGCTGAGCAGAGCCCGGTGGGAGGGCAGAGGTGGAAGAGAAGACAGACCTTCAGGAAGGAGGGGATATGACCAGTTGATGACTAGAGTGGAAGACTCTTCTGTGTTGTGTTTGCCTGGACTTTGGAACCCTGAAAGAGGCAGACTTTTTGGGGCATGACCCAGGAGCTAAATCATCTCTGCAACCAATCCATGCTGCAGATGAGGGGAATCTGAGGCAGCAGATGGGCCTGGAGCCAGACTCTATAGGTCACTCTTACACTCCCAAATATATATACCTGCTCATTGAATCTCAGTGGAGGAAGCTAAGAGTTTTCTCTCCTTTGACATTCAGACTCTACTGTCCTGATACAGCACTGCATTCCAGCTAAAGCGGTACAATTCCCATGCTGGAATGACATCAGCTAGGATGGTAAAACTAAGGCCTGCTCTAGAAAATAAAGTTGCATTGGCTTAATGAAAGGTACGATTTTAAATTAAATTTAGTTAAGCCAGTGCAAAAGGGTATGTATGTGTAATGCCAACAGACCTGGTGGTCGGGATCGAACCTGAGACCTCTGCAGCTTAGTGCATCAGCCTCTACTGCTTGAGCTAAGAGCCAACTGGCTGTTAGCTAAGGCTGTAGAGCAGGCTCTTTTTATTTTGTTTTTGTGTTCTCTCTCCCCATCCTGATGGGACAGAACACCACACCCAGGAGGTGTGTGGATTACACATGCACACACTGAGGTGGTCCAAGTGGTGACCCATGGACTGGATCCAACCTGAAGAACAATACCATCTGGACCCCAAATGTGTCTATGTCCTACAGCAGACCTGCTCTACAAAATAGCATCCTATGTGCAAGGCCACTCAGCATGGAGGATGCCACTTTATAGAGCAAAATGGCATCCTCTATGCAGCATGACCTCACACGCACAATGTATGTGTGAGGTCATGCCAAATGGAGGAGTCCATTCCGTAAAGCATATTATTCTGTATGTGCCCCAGAGGTGCCCCCAAACTAGTATCCAGCCCACAGGCCTGAAAAGGTAGGACCATCAGCTTATGCCAATTAGTAACAGATTTTAATTAATCTGAGCAAGCCTCTTAAACCAAAATAAGAGTGTCTATCCACCCTTTTGCATCAATTTCACTAAAATTGGTTAAAAAAAAATATGTTATTTTATTTAATTACTTAAGTTAAGTTAACTGGTGCCACTTTCTCAAGTTACAGATAAGGAATGAACTCTCCTACATATGCATCCTTTGGGTTAGCCACTACTCAGGCTAACTCTGAGGAGGTTAGGCAGCTACAAGTGATACTGGTCCAAAGCTGAAGCACTGACAGTCTCAGTCATTGCAGGCTAAGTTGATGACAGTGTTATGACAGGAATCTTTGCAGAAATGTTTTTATTGCTGCCAGTTTGGGGAAAGCTGTTGCAAACAGCAGGAGAGTGTAACCTCTGCCTAGAGTCATCTCTTTAACTCGAGTCAATTCCTGGGGCAAGATTCTCCCTGACAGATTGAAAGGGGTATAGATAGGAGTTGTTAGACTAACCCGAGCAAGAGAAATTTCAGATGAAGTAACATGAAGGAGCCTCAGATGTCTAGTAGATTGTGGAGCAGAATCTCAAGCAAAGTGGTAACGTCATTTCAGGCAGGACAAAGCAATTGCATATCTACAGCAGCTACCATTCAAGGGGACCAGGATGATCTAAAGACATTTTATGTTAATTTTATATCATTCTATTTGTTTCCCACCCCCTGCCTTACACGGAAAGTGGCACACCTTAATTTCAATACTTTGCTGGTCCTGAGTGCAGGGGAATGTTTATTTTGGAATTAAATGCAAGTGATCTGAAATGTTTGCTCAGTCCTTACCTATCAGTCCTTTGAAACCCAACATTTCCTCCCAAAGCTCCTGGTTATTGATAGTAACCTGAGTTAAAATTAAAATATATACATTGTGAGTATGAAGAGTAATAAATAGCAATATGCAATAACTGTTTATTTTACAAAACAGTTTCACTTTTATATTTAAACAAGTCACAGCAAACCATGACACAGGAACAGCTGGAAGAAAGGTTCTGACTAAAATACTCAGTATTGAAGAGTCTCTTACAATACCCAATACCCAATGGGATGTTAATACCAAGACTCACTGTTCTGGGGTACCTGAACCCCCCAGCAGGACTCTGTGTGTGTGGTAAGAGGGAAAGAGCACAGCTGTTTAATCTCCTCCCTTCAAGCAGATACATGTGGGTGCTGGCAGATGTAACAGGGTGGGTTTACTCTTGCCAACACTGCCTTTCTGACAGGGGAAGAGGGTACTTCTACTGCTCCTAAGGGAATTGGGCCCCATCTCTCTGAGAGGGGAGCAGGACTCCAGCCACTGTCTCTGCAAGAGGGAAGGTCATTGGGCATGGTTCTACCATTCCAGATTTTAAGACAGAGCTAGTGGACAATCTACCCTCCCATTCAGACCTGTCCAGCCCCCTCTTCCCATTCCTGGTCACACAACACCCTGTGGCAGTGATAGTGTTAATTATGTGGAAAGTCACATGCTTACAATTGTCCTTTAACACAGTAGCAGCTGAAAATATGTCCAAACCAGCACCATGTGATCACCCAGCTCTCTACAGACCATGTGAACCACAATTCAAGAAATCCAGGGCTAGGAAAGAGCACCAGTGCAAATTTCCCCATGGAGAAGTATTAAGTCAGCATTAAGGATCTGTATTATAGAGTAATTGCGAGGAATGTAATGTGTATTATGTTACTGTACATGCTGTATGGGACTTATTTATAGAAAGGCAGAGTCTGTCAGTAAAAGTGGTGAATGTAATGTGTGGTGGTAAGATATGTTGAAGGAGGATACTCTACTTGGACACTTCTTGGCTTTTATGGGTTTGGGTGGATGTTCCTTTTAGGCAACCCTAACTGGGTGTTGCTTGTTTGTTTCTTTGGTGGGAAAATTCTTGGTTTGTGAGAATGTCCTTGGTTTTTTGAAGCTACATGTAGGAATTCAGTAGAAATGACACCAGACCTTTCCTCCCCTCAGAAATTACAAGTGGAGAGGGAAGTTTTCCATGCGAGATGTCTGCCTCATACTTTTCTACTTTTTTTAAGTTTCCACAAAGGAGATGAAAAAATATATTTTGCCCGTGTTACAAAATTTGTATAGTTGCTTTGTTGAGATGATCTAGAGCATCCATGCTTTGCAGCAAGGGCTTGAAATTTAGCAGGGATGTGCCTTTAGCTAGTGTCAGGGATGTGTCTTTTGCGTTCTCGATTTAAAAAAAATAAAAAAGCCCAAATTTGGCCAGTTTGAAACATCTCAGTTTGCACATGCTCACTGAAGACTTGTTAGTGTGACAACTGAATGCTCTGAAGATTCCATCTGTAGAGAGCATGCTCCAGTCTAATGCTGTTGGGGATGAACAGGCCTTTCCTTGCAATTGCTCAGGCCCGTGTGGCACCAGGCACAGAAACTGAAAGCAGGAAGAGTCTCTCCAGTGCTTTCAACGCTCCTCCTGCTGGCCTGTGGAAGAGGACGCTGCCTGATTTGAATGCCGGTGGGACAAGGACTAGACCTGGGGCAGTAGCAAAATGAGTAGATTAGGACAAGAAGCCTGGAGTGGGATAGAACTTGGACTAGGGTGACCAGTAGGGCCGGCTCCAGGGTTTTTGCCACACCAAGCGGTGGAAAAAAAAAAAAAAAAAGCTGCGATCATGATTGGCAGCAGCTCCACCATGCCGCTTTCTTCTTCGGCGGCAATTCGGCAGCAGGTCCTTCCCTCCAAGAGGGACCGAGGGACCTGCCGCCAAATTGCCACTGAAGAGCCCGACGTGCCGCCCCTTCCCCTTGGCCACCCCAACACCTGCTTGCTGAGCTGGTGCCTGGAGTCTGCCCTGGTGACCAGACAGCAAGTGTGAAAAATCAGGACATGGGGTGGGGGCTAATAGGAGCCTATATAAGCAAAAGACCCAAAAATCAGGACTGTCCCTATACAATCAGGACATCTGGTCACCCTAACTGGGATTGGGAGGAGGAAGACTAGTACTGAGAGCCAGTGGGAGAGAACAGAGATGGGGGAGATCGACTGGATTATGAGCTGGAGGATGGAGAATCTGGGACTGGCTGGGGACAGAGAGTGGTACTTGTATGAGAAGTCCAAAGGAGTAAACTGAGGCGAGCTAGGCAAGAAGATTGAGACTGGTTTGAAGAAATGTGGGGGAGAGAGGTTGTGGCGGAAGAGACAAGACGGGGAAAAGCTGGAGGGGATGGGGTACAAATGGTCAGGCTTGAGTGGAATAGAAGAAGGACTGTGACCTCCAAAGGACACTACCCTGCAGAACTTGGAATGGAATTAAAATTCTTGAATCTCACCCTGATTCAAGTAAAAGAATAAAAGCCTAATATACTGTTATTAAGTAGCATATTACTTCTTCAGTATGAGTGGTAGAAGTCAGAGCTGTGCAGCTGAAGGTCACGGTTTCAAACCTTGCTGACAACCAAGCAAACCCAATTTTACCAAGCCCCTGAAAGCAGCTTGTTCCTGGACTGGGGCTGCTATTTCCACTGTCAGGCATCTTCCCAGCCAACCAAACATCACTGCTGATTAAATTTATCTGTTTTATTTGGGTGGTTTTCTTGTAAGTTAAGTAGAAATTATCAATTTTTGAAGAGAAGGGCTAGAAGACTTGAGGAGAAAAACAGGGTCTGAACTTCAAAGACAGGGGATATTCATAGATTCTAAGTCCAGAAGGAATGACTGTGATCATCTAGTCCAGTGGTCCCCAACATGGTGCCTGCGGGCACCATGGAGTCCGCCGAGGCATTTATGTGCACCCGCCTAGTGCCCAGCAGGGGAGAGAAGCCGTGGCCCCGCGCCTGCCAGGGACAGAGAACTCTGGGGCTGCAGGCTCCGGACACCAGTTTTCTCAGTCCCTGGCAGGTGCAGGGCCGCGGCTTCTCTCCAGCTTCTCCAAGGCAGCAGACTGCGGGCACCGGTGTTCTCGGTTCCCGGCAGGCATGAGGCCATGGCTTCTCTCCAGCTTCTCCAAGGTTGCAGACTGCGGGCGCCGATGTTCTCAGTCCCTGGCAGGTGCGAGGCCGCGGCTTAAGCCGGAGAGAAGCTGCGGCCCCACGCCTGTCAGGGACAGAGAACTCCGGGGCTGCGGGTGCTGGTGTTCTCTGTCCCCGGAAGGTGCGGGGCCCACCTAATGCCCAGTAGAGGAGAAAATCCGGAGCCTCGCACCTGCTGGGGACAGAGTACTCCGGGGCTGTAGGGTGCAGGTGCCTGTGTTCTCTGTCTTCCTGGCTTCTCTCTGCACTGCCCAGAACTGGCGTCAAAAACAAAAACAACAAAAACACTCCGACTCTGCAGAATGGACGGAATGCTGCCCCATAGCATGTGCTGCCCCAGGCACGTGCTTGTTCCACTGGTGCCTGAAGCCGGCCCTGCATGAGAGTAATTGTTGGTGCCCGCCACACTCTTCTGAAAACATGAATGTGCTACTGGCCACAAAAAGGTTGGGGACCACTTATCTAGTCTAACCTCCTATACAACACAGGACATAGAACTTCCCCACAATCATTCCTCGAGCATATATTCAGAAAAATATCCAGTCTTGATCAAAAAATTGCCAGTGATGCAGAATCTACCATGACCCTTGGTAAATTGTTCCAGTGGTTAATTATTCTCACCATTAAAAATTGATGCCTTATTTCCAGTTTGAATTTGTCTAGCTTCAACTTCCAGACATTGTATCATGTTAGACCTTTTTCTGCTGAATTGAAGAGCCCATTATTAAATATTTGTTCCCCATGTAAGTGCTTATAAACTATAAGGTCACCCCTTCAACCTTCTTTTTGTTAAACTAAACAGATTGAGCTCCTTGAGTCTATTACCATAAGGCAGGTTTTCTAATCCTTTCATCATTCTTGTGGCTCTTCTCTGTACCCATTTCAATTTATCAATATCTTTCTTGAAAAGTGGACACTAGAACTGGACACAGGATTCCAGCAACAGTCGCACCAATGCCAAATACAAAGATAAAATAACTTCTCTACTCCTACTTGAGTTTCCCATTTATGCATCCCAGAATTGCATTAGCTCTTTTGGCCACAGTGTCACACTGGGAACTCATATTCAGCTGATTATCCACCATCAACGCCAAATCTTTTTCAGAGTCATTGCTTCCCAGCACAGTGTCTCCCATCCTGTAAGTATGGGCTACGTCCTTGGGGTATACATTTACATGTAGCCATATTAAAATGCATATTGCTTGTGCCCAGTTTACTACGCGATACAGATCACTCTGTATCACTGACCTGTCCTTGTCACTATTTAACATTCTCCAATTTTTGTGTCTGCAAACTTTATCAGTGATAATTTTACATTTTCTTCCAGGTCATTAATAATAATGTTAAATAGCATAGGGCCATAAACTGAGCTCTGTGGAATCCCAGGAATCCTGCATATGATGTGTATGAATTTTGAACTTGGTGGCTATTATAGTTTTCATGCAAAAGTGGTAGAAGTTTCTCAGTTTTCTTAGGGAAGCCAAACTCTAGCTTAGTGTCATCACTGGAATGAACCCCACCTAGTCCTTTCTGCACCTCTTACAGGAGTGGCTCTTTTTCCAAGTTCTCCTACTGCTTTGGCTCTCAGCACAGGAAGACTTTCTAGACAGATTTCCTACATAATTATTTTTATATGGTGACGACCATGAGGAAATCAAATGTAACAGAATAGGACTTGAAAGTACCTTCTTGGAAGAGCAGCTGTGAATGGTGTTCAGACTTCCATAGAGGTCTTGATGGCAGAGGCTGAATTACCACAACCCCTTATTGTAAATGACCCTGCTGCATCTTTAAAAACACTTACTTTGAGGACTGCTCTGATTTGCTGCAACCTCCCCACCCTGTGCTCCCTCAAGGAAGACTTGCCTCTGCTGGGACCCTGCACCATCGCTTTCCAAGCAGAAGCTGGAGTAACTCAGGTCAAATCTACCCCACAGTACTGACAGCAAGTATAAAAGGTGCCATACCATCAGTTCTGAAATGTATTTGTAGCATGGACCTCTATTACTGACCTGCAGTATTAGCTCCTTCTTCTTACTGGCCATTATTCTGCAAGAAGAACAGAAGTCACTAAAACAACAGTACAGAGCAATTGTTGTTTTCAGTTCAGAGCCACCTCACAGCAGCATAATCAATGATCTAGTACAAAAGAGGGAGTCCTCTTTCTACAACTGAAATTCACGTGCTGGCCAGCCCGCTGATGTAGGGAAAGGCTTTTCCATGCCATGCTCACCCCACGGGGTTTCACATTGTTCAACAGTGTCCCTTCCCCACCACTAGGTACTAGTGTTGGCGGGCTTCTCTGGAAGGATTCATATGGCCAGAAGGGACCATTGTGATCACACAACGTGTTTACTAATCCTTTAATTATTCTAATAGCTCATCATGGAACCCTCTCCAATTTATCAACATCCTTCTTGAACTGTGGACACCAGAACCTCTCACAACTCGTACCTGAGATTCCTGTTTATGCATCCAAGTATTGCATTAGCTGTTTTGGCCATAGCATCACACTGGGAGCTCATGTTCAGCTGATTAGCCACCATGACCCCCAAATCTTTTTCAGAGTCACTGTTTCTCAGGAGAGCCCCCATCCTGTCATTTTGGCCTACATTCTTTGTTCCAGACGTGTACATTTAGAGTTAGCCATATTAAAATGCATATTGTTTGCCTGTGCCCAGGTTAAGAAGCAATCCATAGATTCATAGATCCCCAGGCCAGAAGGGACAATTGTGATTATCTAGTCTGGCCTTCAATGGACGAAAGGTCAGAAAACTTCCCCAAAATAATCCCTAAAGCAGATCCACCAAATCATTCCAGTGGTTAAATACTCTCACTGTTGAAAATTTATGTCTTATTTCCAGCCTGAATTTGTCTATCTTAAACTTCCAGCCACTGGATTGTGTTATGGATCACTCTGTATAAGTGACCTGTCCTCTTAATTATTTACCACTCTTCCAATTTTTGTGTTGTCTGAAAACTTTATCCATGACGATTTTATGGTTTTTTTTCAGGACATTGATAAAAATGTTAAATAGCATAAGACCAAGAACCAATCCCAGTGGACCCCATTAGAAACACACCCATTCCATGATTCCCTGTTCATAATCGCATTTTGGGACCTATCCGTTAGCAAGTTTTTAATTCATTAGATGTGTGCCATGTTAATTTTATATCACTCTAGTTTTTTAATCACAATGTTGTATGGTACCAAGTGAATTGCCTTACAGAAGCCTAAGCAGATTACATCAACGCTATCACCTTCACTAACCAAACCTGTAAGCTGATTAAAAAAATACATCTCAGGCCATCTCAGTCAGAATGGTTAAGTCTGTGCCACATGTAGGCTCACAGAGCACTGACACGCTGCTACTCCCCAGGAGCTTCAATATTTCAAGACATGTGCTGTGTCATATTCAAGAATGCACTAAAGCAGCAAATCCAGTCCTCTGACAAAGAACACACACAAAGCCTCCCATATACACCACACACCTACGCAGGCGCAAGGCCAAACAGCCTGCTGACTGCAGAAATGTTTTAGTGCAGTGCTGGTCAGAGGAGTGTTGTCTGCAAAGGATACCTCCTTGCTCCTCGGCCCTGCCCTGTGGGGTATGACTGCCAGAGTGCTAGGAGATGCTTGCATCACTTGGAACCCCTGCTTAAGCTCAGATGAACACAGCAGGGGTGTTAAATGCCAGTGCAAGAGCTTGAAGTCAGCTCAGAAATAAGGCAAAGCTCAAGTGGCACACTGGACTGTTCTTCATGGGCCAGCCTATCAAAGGCTTAGACATCAATTAAACTAGCTTGAACTACAATCAGGCAAGGGAGTATCCATGGGGACAGCCCAGCACTGCACTAGCTGGGGGAGCATGAGCAGGGGACCAAGTGTAGCCACATCAGGGGTGAAAGTAACTTAAAGGACTTACCGGTACTCCAGAGTCCTGCGGAGGGGGAGGGGCCTCAACTGGAAGAGGCATGGCCTCTATCAGAAGAGGTGGGGCCTTTAAATCATGGGGCTTTTAAATCAGGATTTAAAGGGCTCAGGGATTCGGCTGAAGCTAGGAGCCAGGCCCTTTACATTAACCCTGGAGCTACCAGCTGCAGAGGTGGCTGGGAGCCCTGGGGTTTGGGCAGGGGTGAAAGTAATTTACATTTCTTACCCATATGGTCCAATCGCAAGCAACCCACTCACCTCTCCTACGTACTTCATGGATCCCTCCCATTGCATGACATAGATAGAGAAAATAAAGCTACTACTACTACTACCAGAACTGTCTGTAATGAAACTTTACTATTGGAATAAGCCTGAAAAAGTGAAAACTCACTGTCACATTTTTCTCTGTGCCTTCCCTCCTCCTCCTCCAGCCAGGCTGCCGACAACGCTAGGCTCTGTGCTTTCTCCCTGCCTGGCACTCAGCAGCTGCTGCAGAGGCTTCCCTCTAGCTTGCAGCAGGGAGACTGCCTCCTGCATAAGAACAGTTTAAACTCAGTTGTTCCCTGATGGTTCAGCCCCCAGGGTTAAGAGAGCTTTCTGGCATCTTTGTTAATTTCACTCCCAGTTGTGGGGCGTGGGGGGGGGGGGGAAAGCTGTGTGTGACCATGGCAGGGGCAGTTCTTTTCTGCCCCCTCGATGAGGGGATCTCCAATACTACTAAAATACAATAGTAGGGGCCGGTTGCTGGGGTTAGGGCAGTCGGTGGCAGGCTGCAGCTGCACTGTTTGTGACACACACATTCATACATACACATACATACTGTATGTATGTGTATGTGTATGAATGTGTCACAAACAATGCAGCTGCAGCCTGCCACCGACCAGCAGCGACCCCAGCGGGCTGCTGCCTGCAGAGAGCCAGCAGGTGCCGCTGGGCTGGGTCTGCCAAGGAGTAAATAACCAGGGCAAAAACCACAGCCAGCCAGGGAGCCAGGGTGCGGGGGGGAGGAGGAGAGGAAGGGAAAGGCAGAGGTGAATGAAGGCCAACTGGAATAGCCTTCATGAAATTTAGATATTTAGAGAAAGTTTTGTCAATTTCAGCCTCTGCACTCTGCAGGCAGGACAAAACAAAAAGAGATCTGAGATTGCACCTGATGTCCTAAGGACATTTCAGGTGTTTAAATCAATTTAGAAAGAGGGTAGATTGGAATGAAAACTACTATTTCTTTCAAAGGAGGCACAATAATTTTGCTGAATATTCAGTTTTCCCCTCCAATCCCTTTGTGGTTTTGTCTATGGGGGCTATTTGCTTTCCCTGTAAATCTTTAGTTGCTTTAGCAAAATTGCTTTGCCCAAAATAAACCCTAATCATCATGACACATCTTTCCACCATGTTCTCCATGTTTTTTGTGTTGTTTTTTTTAAACAGTAACATTTCAAAGAGGATCTGCAAGCAGTTTGGACATCACAACTATGATCCTCTGCTGGGGAGGGAATGGGATAGATTTGAACTTGGAAATGGTTCCTGATTTTGATTGTGTTTAGGAGATCCCCTCATCCCGGGGGCAGAAAAGAACTGCCCCTGCCATAGTCACACACACCCAACAACAACTGAGAGTGAAATTAACAAGGATGCCAGAAACAGCTCCTAACTCTGGGCACTGAACTGCACAGGGAACAGTTGAGTTTAAACTGTTCTTTTGCAGGCAGCAACAGCAGGCATCTCAGCCAGTCTACTGCAAGCTCGAGCCTAGAGGAAAACCCCTGCTGGGGGGAATGGGGAAGAATGCAGAGTCTTGTCTGCAGCCTGGCTGGAGGAGGGGGAGGGAAGAGACGAGAAACCAATGTGACAGTGAGTTTTCCTCTTCCACCTGCTTTTATTAGCTCAGGATTTAAGCTGTGCAGCCAAATGCTTGTATTTGTTGTGTATATTAGTAGGAGAGATCCCCTCATCCAGACAGGGACTGCCCCTGCCATGGTCATACATACCCTCCCCTCGACCCCTTCCCCCCAGCTACTGTGAGTGAAATTAACAAGGAGGCCAGAAACCTAGCCCTGGGGGCTGAACCATCAGGGAACAGTTGAGTTTAAACTATTCTTATGCAGGGAACACGCTTCTCTCTCCCTCCCTCCCTCAGTCTCCTTTTCTTTCTGGTCCTCCGTACCGGCGCATACCAGCTTACTTTCACCTCTGAGCCACACATACATAGAGTGGGACTCTCCTCCCCCATCAGTGCACAGCTGCACCATGTGAGCAGGCAGGCATGCTGCCTGCCCTACTCTGGGCCATCCATCTTAGTAACTGGCAACCTCCCAATCTGTGCAGAGGGAGTGGCTCTCCACCAGAGATGCTGGAACAGGAGTGGGCCAGGGAACCATGGCCCCATCACTTTTAAAAGTGGGAGGTTGAGTGACCAGGGGGGCCAGCAGAAAGGAGCAAGCAGAGGGCGTGGTCTTGGGGGGGAAGAGTTGGCACAGGAATGGGGCCTTGCAGGAAGAGGCGACGCGAAGGTGGGGGCTCAGGGAGAAGGGGTGGTGTAAGAGCATTGCCTTGGAGGGATAGGTTAACACGGGGCAGGGACACAGTTTGGGCACCAGTGGTCCCCCACTTTTAGGGAGCCTCCACCACTGCTGCTCTCCATTCTCCAGGTACTGCTGCATCCAGCCAACCAGCCAGTGGAGGGGGAGGGTGTCCAGACACCACTAAGTCACCTTCTCTAGGGAGCCCACCAGGACATGCCATCAGAAAGCAACAGCGCTGAGAAACTCTTGCCTCTGAGCCTACATATTGTCTAAAGGATGCAGCTCTTCAAACATGGTTTCCTCCCTGGGCTGTCTGGACTTGTTCTCTCCAAAGACCCCTCATGCCTGCTCCTTCCCACCCTATCTCACAAGGTGCTGGAGATGGTGTAGACCAAAATACTTCTCCAGCAAAGGGAGGAGTGTGGGACAGAAAGAAACACACACACACACCTCCCACTAGCCATGCTTCAATGCCTCTGTGATGCTAGCGGACCAAGTGTCAGCTCATGCCAAGGCCCCAAGGTCTCACTGAACACTGAGAGATGCATAGCTGGAAACCATTTTGGCTCACAGTGGGTTAACATTGTTAGAACAGGTTAGATTTATAAGAATGTGTTTAGTCTTAATTAAATGCTTGTAGGAGACTGCATGTATTATTCTTTCTTATAATGCCTGTACTCCATGTTACAAGGTAATATTTGTTCTGTAACTATAAAATCTGTTCTCTGAAATTGTAAACCCCCACGGTCAGGAGAGACGCATTACCAAGTGTGAAATACTAGGTTACTACAAAAGGTGTCATCTCCTCTCCAACAAAAGAAGGCCCATAGATGCCAGACAAACCATTGTAAAACATCAGTGACAAAAGACTTTGTTGATTGCTTTCTTCCCCTCCTCCTCATCCCCGCCCCTGAAGATGAAATGTGCACAAACACTCATCCCATCAGTTTCAGCTCTGGGAGAAGGGAAAAAAAATCCCTGTCAAGAATAAATGGTTATCCCTATGCTGCTTGGATTTCAGGGAGAGGGCAAGACTTCCAAACATAAGCAAGGGATCCCCAGATGTTTAGCCTAGGTTAGCCCTAAAGGACACAGAGAGCTTGCACATTAGCAGCTTCAATTACTTTTTGGAAGCTAAGACAGTAATTCATTGGTGGGTGCATGTTTACCCACTTTAACCTTGTAAATAACAATCATTTCTTTTTCTTAGTTAATAGATCTTTAACTAGTTTATTATAGGATTGGCTACAAGCATTGTCTTTGGTGGTGAGGTACAACTGATCTGGGATAAGTGACTGGTGCTTTGGGACTGGGAGTAACCTGAATATTCTGGTGATCTGGGGGGTAAGGGGCCATCTATCACAAGGGCAAGTTTGCGTGGGTGGCCAAATAGATCAGAGTGCCCAAGGGGACTGTCTGTGACTCTATGTTAAGGTTGTTATAGTGCTTGAGGAATTCACACGATACTTAATTGGTGAAATCTAAGTATAGCACTCACAACCAGTTTGGGGTTTCTGCCCTGAGACTGGCACTCATCTTCCTGAGCCACTCCAAACAGCTTGACAGCTTTCACTCACAAAGGACCCACGAGAATCCTCTCAAAAATACTAACTGGCCTGCCGGGCATTCTCCATTCCCAACCCAGGATCATCAACACAAATCTTCAGAAATCAAGAGTTAGACCCCAAAACTCACGAGACTAGCACAAAAAAACCCATGAGACTGAAAATCACTCAATTGCTTTGTTTGTTGCCTGTCTACTGATTTTTTTTTTTTATCATGAGGGGCAAGTCGCTTGCCCTCAATTTGTGTGTCCTCATCTCAGGATCAAAATCCAACCGCAATTACATACATACATGCACCCACTTTCCCTTGCACTCCCATCTGCTTCCTGACCCCCACCTTTCCCTGCACTCCCCAATCTGCCTCCTGGCCCCACCATTAGGCCAGGTTTCAGAGCCCGGGCTCCATGTCTATACTGCAATTTTTAGCCCCATAACACAAGCCTGCAAAGGACAACTAGGCTGGTAAAAGCCAGGGTGAGACCATGTGCTTGTGGGCTAGCTACAGGTTTAGGGCTCTGAATCAAAGCTACACAGCACAAAGGCATCCTTCATTACAGGACGGAACCCGTTACTGGTCTGGGTGATCCCCAAACATCACACCTCCCTTCCCAGGAGTCCTTGGTGAGAGGCCTAGAGTTCCCATAGTCCTTTTGGATTACAAATCCCAGCATGCCTTGGTCCTGGGCAGCACCAGAAACAGGCAGATGCTCGGCCTGAGTCCTGCCTTAAAGCCAGAGCTCCCTACCACACATTTGTGAACTGAGTGAGTTCAATGGATAAGTCACTAAGCCAACAAACATGAAATCCCATCATTCCGTATGCAGACTGTAGCCACACTCACAACAGAGCCAGTGACAGGGAACCTTGTGGGTAGGGTTATCAACAGGCCATTGTAATGAACATTCCTTAGTTTAAAAAGAAATGACTCTCCCATACTAAATCAATACAAAACATCTCTTATCCTGTACTTTAACTATGGGGTTGCAAGTTACCCATGGTTCAAAATGTGCAATGCCACTCAAATTTGCCAGAGGGGTAGCTAGGCCAAATTTCTTCAGAGCGATAGCCAGGCCAAATTTGAATGACACTGCAACCCCATGTGTTAGGTCACATCACCACTCAAATTTGCACTCCCTTACCATCTATAGAAATCTGAGTTAGACCAGCAGCTCTTCATGCGTGATGGTAGGTGGCAGGATGGGGGACATGTGGAGAAATGGGGGCCTCTTTGCAGGGGCTGGGAGTCTATGTTCTGCTTGGCTGGGTTGGGGTCTGCTCTAATTAATTTTGGGCCAGCCCCTGTGTGATGCCTCAATGGTTGCCTGGCTGAGGCTTCAGGTTCCATTGGGAGTGGCTCAGCACTGAGCTCAGGATGTAGCGCTTGAGACTCTGAGCCAACAGTGTTGCTCTTAGAGATGGGTGAGGGGCCAGGCCAGGCAGAGGGGGCTGCTGGAGGGCATGCAGGGTCAGAGGTCCATGGGAAGCGGGATTCCCCTGAGCACAAGGCCCTGCCCTCGCACCACCCCTTCTTCCTGAGCCCCCGCCCTCGCTCCTCTCTTCCTCTGTGAGTGGGAGACGTACAAGAAGGGCTCAGTCACAGGGCCCCTTTATTTTCCTCAAGAAGCAGTCAGGCTCCCCTGGCAGAGAGCATCAGGGGGGAGTCACAGGTCATTTGCTTTCAGGACCAGCTGCCTTCTCCTTGGGATGGAGCAGGAGCTTCCAGCCTCACAGGGGTTGGGGAACCGTGAGGAGCAGGTTTCCTCTCCCCGTTTGAAAACGACTCTTCCACTTTAACCTTTCCTGTGTTCACTAGGGCCGCAACAGTGACCAGGGAGCAGAGGGATCTGGGGGGTCTGCCCTGCTAATGAGGGGAACGCTTTCTCCCTCACACATGTAACACTTTCTCCTTACTCCAAGCGCTGATGTCTCCAGCGTTCTCTTGCTGTATAGTTTCTCCCAGGGCAACTCCTCCTGTTCATTGCAGATGTCAGTTATTCCCAGCCATTCTGAGCGTTTCTGTTTCCCATTTTGGACACAAGAGGTTGTTTGGCCAGAGCAGTGATGTACATTACGATATTCCATGTGCAGAAAGCTGCTATAGGCAGAATGCATCACTGCACCAAAGGCACATTATCTCACTGAGGCAGGGAGGGAGATGGTTTGACCAGTTATAGTGAGTCAGTGGCAGAGTTAAGGAGAATCCAGAGGCCCCTCATGCCTGGTCTGGCGGGACTCCACTGCACATTGTGCACCATCCTCTCTCACACATTCCACCCCCATGGCAGACGAGAACTGAGTAATGCATGTGGCCATTCTGGGATCTCTAAAGCATGGCACTTGTCCTGTGGAGCCCAGTGTGGCCTGCAGTCTCTGTCATCACCTAGACATGTGGTGCATGGAAACAGGTCTCAGCCTGTGCTGCTCCCTGAATCAGAGCAGCCTGGCTATGGCACATGCTGGGACTTGTAGCTCAAGTAGAGGGCAGCTGGCCTCTGTTTCCATTCTGGCATGACAGAGGAGTGGGTGCACCAAATTTGAGTGGTGGTGTGACCCAGCAGTTGGAAATGTACGTGCACAACCTGATGTCATGGTATCCGCCATCCAGATCGCCATCCATGAGTGCCAGCGCCAGTTCCAGGACCAGTGCTGGAACTGTTTCAGCCTTGAAACCAAGAACAAGACCCCCTATGAGAGTATAATCTTCAGCAGAGGTAAGGGCCAGAAAGCCTTCCTCCTCCTCCTCTTCCTCCCAGTCTCTTGGGGCAGTGCTTCTCATGGTCATCCTCTCACTACAGCTAAATACAGCACCCAGGCACACTGTGGGTGGCTCTCACACATGCCCAGTGCAGTCCCTTCCATGACTGACCAGGCCAGGGAGCAGCAGTGCAGTGACATGGCTGGGAGCTAGAGAGCCGGGTGGAACCACAGGCTCTGTCTGTGTCCAGCAGCCCCAAAACAGAATCCTCTTTATATTCACTACAGACGAGCCCTGCCTCTTCACCACACACCTGTTTCTCTGCCCATCCTTTTTCTTTCCTAAATCCACTTATGCCCAGTGCCCTGCTATTCCATAGGATCCCAAGCTTCCTTCAGACTCCAGCCTGATTTCTGCATCCCTCACTCAGCCAAAACTCTCATTGGCCACAATGAGGCTTGTCCCAGGAAGTACTTTGCTTCCCTCCAAAATGCAGCCAGCTCTGTGGGACATAGCAACTGTTTGGCAGCAATGCTACACAACGATTTAGGACAGGATGTGAACAGAACATTATTATCCAATAGGAACTGCAGGGAGGGAGGTGGATTTAGGGGGGACCAAATGTAATTCTATACACTGGAAGTGGATGAATACCCCAACTCATCATCTCCAGGTTCAGTTTCTGCAACTCTGTATCTAGGGATGGAGCCACCTGCCTGGAGAAAGCTCCACTGGGTCCAGATGCAGCAGCCTGTCTGCCTTGTTATACAGAGCGGGAACTTGAGATGGTCTGGACCTAAAGAGAAAAAAATGAAGAGACTGTATAGATACAAATGTCAATGGGAAGAAATATACAACTGGGTAAAACCTGTCAACGGTGATTCTGGTAAAGTCTTTTGTACTTTGTGCCAGCGTGGATTCACTATAGGGCATGGTGGCAAAACTGACATGAGGCAGCACGCAGCAATCAACTGGACATAATAAAAGCATACAGGCCAAATGTGGGACAAATATCAGCAAATTCTTTGACTCTTCAAACTCCATGACTGCCAAGGGGATGGCTATGGAACTTATGAACATCTTCACCTGTGTCGGGGTGCCCCAGGAAATCCTGACAGACCAAGGGACAAACTTTATGTCCTAAATGATCAATGATTATGTCTGCCAGTTACTCAAAATCAAGACCTAAAGAACATCTGTATACCACTCCCAAACTGATGGCCTGGTAGAGCATTTTAACTGAACCCTAAAAACAATGCTCTGAAAGTTTGTCCTGACAGATGTCTGGCACTGGGACCAGCTGCTCTTGCCTCTCTTGTTCGCAGTCCAGGAAGTACCCCAGTCTTCCACCAGCTTCTCACCATTTGAGCTTTTATATGTGAGGCAAACCCAGGGAATTTTAGACTTTGTGCGAGAAATGTGGGAAGAGCAACCATCCTGAGCTAACAACCAGGTACAGTATGTTTTAAACCTGAGGGAGAGGCTTGAGGCCCTAGGCTTGTTTGCCAGGGAGAAACTCCTACATACCCAGGATACCCAGGAAGTGGCCTATACTAAATGGGCATGTCTCCAGGAGTTTCAGCCCGGTGACTGGATGCTGCTGTTGTTGCCCAGTTCAGAATCAAAGCTCCTAGCCCGCTGCCACGCACTGTATGAGGCGATCTGACGTGTAGGGCAGGTGAACTATGAAATCAAGCAACCAGATAAACATATGGTACAACAAATCTACCACATGAACCTGTTAAAACCATGGAAAGCCCAGGAAGTCTTACTAATAGTGCCTTACCCACCAGAGCCTGAACTGGGCCCATAGGCCATGAAGGCCTCAACTCCAGGGGTGATCAAGATTGGAAACAATCTTACCCCAGAGCAGAGAGGTCAGGCGCAAAAACTGATCACTGCCTTCTTTTCCATTTTCTCAACCTGACCAGGACAGACTCACCTGATAACCCATCATATTCAGATGAACCATGCATTAAGGTCAGAGAAAACCCCCAGACTCTCCCCTGAAGCTTAGAGAGACTATGAAAGAAGAACTCTCCTTGATGTTAGTGTTGGGGAGTGACCTATGGGGACTTCCATAGGTCAATGTAGTATTGAAGTTCGGTGCCACGGGTTGATGAACTATTTGACCAGCTAGGAAAGGCAGAGTACATCACCACTTTAGACTTAACAAAGGGCTATTGGCAGATCCCTCTCACACTCGAGTTCACGGAAAAAAACGCTTTCTCCACCCCATGCAGGCTTTTTCAGTTCCAGACCAGGCCCTTCGTTTTGCATGGGGCTCCGGCCACAATTCAGTGGCTAATGGACCAAATTCTCTGCCCCCATAGCAGGTATGCAGCTACGTACCTTGACAACGTGGTAATTTATAGTCGCGACTGGCAACACCATTTGAAACAGATGACTTTGAACATCCAGTCCCTCCAGGAGGCCGGCCTGACAGCGAACCCTTGGGAAGAATGAGACCACCTACCTCGGGTACACATTGGAAAAAGGCTTGATCTGACTCTTCGTTAGCAAAGTTCAAGCCCTCCAGCTGTGCCCCACGCCGTCCTCAAAGAAGCATATATGCTGATTCCTGGGACTACCCAGGTATTACTGCCACTTTATCCCAGGATTCTCCTCCATTGTTGCCCCCCTGTCCAATCTCCTCAAGAACAGGAGCCCTAAAAGGATCCATTGGACCAGAGCCTGTGAAGAGGCGTTTCAAACTCTGAAGGCCCAGCTCTCTCATGCACCTATTTTGTACAACCCTGACTTTGCCAAGGAGTTTTTGTTACAAAGAGATGCCTCAGACATGGGCTTAGGAGCTGTTCTATCACAGGGAGTCAGGGGCAACAAACACCCCATCCTATATATTAGCAGGAAGCTATTCCCACAAGAGGAGACCTATTCTGTAATTGAGAAAGAAGCCCTGGCAGTAAAATGGGCCATGGATTCACTCCCTTATTATATTCTGGATACGCACTTCACTCTTGTTACCGACTATGCCCCTGTGTGCTGGCTCTATGCCAAGGACACACATCCCCAAGTCATGAGGTGGTACCTTTCCCTCCAGCCGTTCTCCTTCTGCATCCAGCATCAGGCTGGGAGAGCCCATCTGAACGCAGACTTCTTTTCATGGGATGGTGGAGAGCAGTTGGGGGGGGGCAGGGGGTCATGAGGTGAGGGATGTGTGAAGGAATAGAGAGACTGCAGCCGGGCACTGCAGGGGTTAAGTAACACCTGTGGGTTCAGCTAGCCCTGCCCTGTTATTTCTGCAACCAATGCCAGGCCTGGAGTGGGGAGAAAAGAAGGGAGCCTGGCTCAGTCAGTGGCTGACTGGCGAAGAGGCAGGAGCAGTGTTTTCCTCGGGAATTGAAATTGGGAGGTGGGTATTCAAATTTACAGGTCAGGGGTTCAGGGCCAATGAGGGGTGAGACCGTAAGAGTGAAGGCGGGCTGTATGGGACCATAGTAAAAACTGAAAAATGTTTCATGACCATTTTATTAGATTTAACTCATGTTTTAAAATCATCACACAAATTAAAGTTGGCTACTCAAGCCTCTGTGAAGCACCACATCTACATCCTTCTTGGTTTCTTGTTATAATTTTGCGCAACTCTGTTAATGAACTTCTTAAATGCAGTATGTTCATGTTTGGTGGCTTCTCCTGTGTCTGGTACTTCCATTCCTTCAACTGATATGCTCATTCACATGATCAGGCAGAAGGCGACTTCTATCAGAATATAAAATTCTATTCAATGATGAAAAAGAACCTTCAACTGTAGCTGTTGTGACTGGGAGTAGCAAGAGATGAATTCCTATTTCTTTCATCCCAGGAAACAGAATACAAAGATGGGGTCGAGCCACTAGTGGTCATAAAAAAGAAGTTGAAGTAAAATCTTCATTCATTCATTGTATGATATTCCACTCTGTGTTCAAATTCTCTATTCTGTCCTGAGCACATGGAAGTCCCATTGCTGGTAGTGCCTCACTCCACTCAACTGTCAGTGTTTTATAGGACAGGGATCTGTAAAAGCTATGTAGAGGTTGAGTAGAATCTAGAAGTCGCTGTTGTAGATTTTTACGAATCAAGTCTGTGTACTTTTTCAGTTGTCTTAACAAACACCTCTTGTCTTCTTCACTTAAGGATTCAATATTAATGCCTTCATTAGTCAACTTCTGGACTGAAGTTTTTGCTTCTTCCAGTACTTTTTCAATGGATGACTCTCTGATTGATCCAAATGTAGCTTCTATTGCTGAACAAAGATTTACTACTGTTGTAGCAGATGCCTGGACAGCATTGTTTAATGACCCAAGTGGTTTCAACAGCAGACTTACAAGAGAGAGAATGGTATTCTCTGAATGTAGTAGCAAAAGTAATCCACCAGCCTCACTACTTAGATCCATATCATCTGGTAGATACTTTCCAAAGTCAGTAATAACAGCTGCAGCAATTTTAAGACAACAGCCAAGGATTGCTCATGAGAAAGCCAGAGGATTTTCCCAGATTGGACTAATTTGAACTTCAGTCTCAGTGTATTTTCTATATTTTCCAAGATAGTCAGTCTTTTGGACTCTTGCTGAAAAACGAATATAATTAAGACATTGAATTTATAGCTTTTAAAATGTCTTTTGAAGAATCTGCACCTTGTACTAGTGCTAGTTGGAGTAGATGGCCTCTGTAGTATGTATAGGAGAGATTAGGGTTACATTTTTCTCTGAGCAAAGCTTGTACTCCACCATGTCTTCCAGAGCAGCTCCATCACATGCACAAGCAGCCATCTGTTTGGGGTCCAGCTGAAAAGCATTTAACTCTTCTAAGATGTGGGTTGTCACAGATGTAGCCAATATGTCTTCTATAACTTGAGCATCTAGAAATGCATCTACTGGCCTACCACTTACATCAAGATAACGTACACAGTGACTTAATACTTAATACCCATTTGCATCAGTGCATTCATCAGCCATGTATGCAAATGTTTTGAATATGGTGAGAGAGTTCTTCACTTTTTCAACTGTTGTGGCTTTCACTGTTGCACCACATGCTTCCAGCCAGTCAGTTGAGTTTCTTTCAGACAGACAGTGAGCATTTGCTGGTCTTGTTCAGAACCAGTGTTCAACTTCAGGATGAACAAGTGACAATGTACTTAACATTGGCCTCCAGTTTGTAGTGTGTGGTATCTCTTGCTCAAATAGGAAGTATGATACCACAGCCATGTTTGTTCGCATGAACTGTGTTGTGTCTCCAGCATTCTTAACAGCCTCATTAACATTCACCGGTGTTGTCCTTGGTCAGTGGAGACTCAGAGTTCAGATGTGCTTTCATATGAGTTCACCTCCCAGGTGGGGGCAAGAAGGCACCTTGCTTGTTCCTCCCGCTGCTCACTGTTTGCTCTGGTCACTGTTGTTCGTTGTGTCACCATTCACTCCATCGCTCTGTTGCCAATGGCCCTGTGCCATCACCTTCTGCTGTCACCTGCTACTGTGACCTCTGTGAGTTGGTCTTTTGAGGTTCCACCCAGCTCTCAGTGATTTCACTTGAGCTCTTAGCAGGGGGAACTTTGTTGCTAGTGCAGACTGGGCCATCTCTTCCACAGAAACACTGTCCCACAGCAGGTTTAAGCACTTAGACTTGATTATCAGTGATTTCAGCTGTAGTGGTTGTAACTGTGCACCCCATAAGGCTTTATAAAAATATGCTTATAAATGTATATATAACACAACTAGAATATGTTTTATGCTACATAGGCCATGCAACAAATCTTAGTAAAGGTTATGATCTATTAAATCTATTCATCCTATTTGTATGCATGCATCATTTTTGTATTCGAAGTTAATAATATTGTCTGTGTACTGGCTTAATTTTTAAGTAGCCTTTGTAAAGCATTTGGTCAGCTTCTTAAGAAAGAAATGTGCAAATTAAGTGCCCAATCAAGAAGTACTTCAGGAACAATGAATCTTGGAAGGCTCCAATCCACGCAAGAGTCTATATGATAACGTTCAGGTAGCAGGTAAGCAATGGCTGCTGCCTGTAAAAACTGAGTCATGCATGGACATATAACTTGCCCATGTGACTCCAAAACTCCATCTTGGAGATGGACTTTGCATAGGAGAGAGGAGGGGGTCGCCACCCACAAGAGAAAATCTACTTAAACTGCTGAGACACCCTTCCATTTGGTCTTCAGCTAGCTCAAGAGATAGCCTCTCCACCTCTAAGGATACCTAAAAAAAAAAAAAACCTAAAAACAAAGAACAGTAACTACAGAGGGTGTAAGTAATTGCTGGACCCAGACTAGAAAAAAACTAGTCTGTAAAAAAAAAAAAAGGCTTACTACAATTCCTCTAAGGGTGAGATTTTTATCTGTACTCAGTTTTCTTACTGTATTAAACTCAGACTTGCATGTTTTATTTTATTTTACTTGGTAATTTACTTTGTTCTGTCTGTTACTACTTAAAACCACTTAAATCCTACTTTCTGTATTTAATAAAATAACTTTTTACTTTTTAATTAACGCAGAGTATGTATTAATACTTGGGGGAGGGGAGGACAAATAGCTGTGCATATCTCTCTATCGGTGTTATAGAGAGCAAACGGTTTATAAGTTTACTCTGTATAAGCTT
Organism: Gopherus evgoodei; assembly: GCF_007399415.2. Lineage (NCBI taxonomy): Eukaryota > Metazoa > Chordata > Testudines > Testudinidae > Gopherus > Gopherus evgoodei. The sequence goes on along the minus strand of NC_044330.1, from coordinate 50,906,365 downwards.
TATGCGGGGTAAAACAAACTTATTTGGCATTTCAACCCCATTGAAAGTTGGGCATCTGAGTGTTAAAAACAAAACCACTTCTTAAGTGGCTTTCAGTTAAGTTTGCAGCTTTGGGGCAAGTGGTTCAAATCCTGGGTCTGTGTTGAAGCAAACTGGCATGTCTGGCTCAACAAAACAGGGTGCTAAAGTCCCAAGCAGGCAGGAAAAGCAGGGACAGAAATAGTCTTGGCATATCAGTTGGCATTTCCCAAGGGAGTTTCTGTAATCCAACCTGTCACACGGGTCACTTAACAAAACAAAAGACTATCTATGAAGCCTAATCAGCTCTGCCTTTAAACAGTGGAGACGGGTACCCTTTCTCTTGATGCCCTCAATCAGCACAGGCTAAGTACAGTTCTACTGCCATTTACTCATAGAATAAGAACAACAACATTTAATTTCCCTCCCTCCCGCATTCAAGTGATTTGTAACCCAACCCCAGCCAAAATCTATCACTTAGGCAACACAGCTTTGTTTGCTGGATACCTAGGTAGATGGTGTGAATGTAAATACGATCTGATCCTGAAGCCTTTCCCCCCAGCAGGACTGGCTCTAGGTTTTTTGTTGCCCTGAGCAAAAAACATTTTTGGCTGCCCCCACCCCAGCCCTGGGCTCCCCCCTCCTCTCCCTGTACTCCCCTGCTGCCCCAGCCCTGGGCTCCCCCCAACCTGCACTTTCCTGCTGTCCCAGCCCTAGGTCACTGGTAACTTGCTCCCAGGGCGGGTCATTCAGCAGGAATTTTGGATGTGCACAGAACAAAGACAGGATTGGTTCCCGTTTGGTTACAGAACTGCAGTAAAGTGAAACAATTTTCAGCATGTGTGCTTGGAGGATATCTGGATGCATATTATAAAACTGTCCTATATAAATGAGGAAAAGTTGAGCTGCCTTTATTATTCTTTTGTACCACTCTTTGTTTCTATGGGAAATTTGCCAATGCAATATCACTGTCTTCATTTTAAACAAAAAAAAAACTAAAAAAACCAACAAAAAAAGGCAATGGCTGTTGAAAATAGCTATTCCAGTTCTAAAAACCACTGGGAAGCATTTCTTGCTCAATTTTATCCTACTTTTTCTACAGCAAGTTTCAGTGGATCAGTATATTTGATTTGGGAGAAATGAAGTAACAGCTGCTCAAATTGAGCTTGAGCACTCTTGAATTTTGAGAGTGTTCAAATCTGGAAGGCAGGTGCTAGATTCCCTTTCTGAATATTAGCTATATCTGGAAAGGAAAAGTCAATTTCTGCTTCCCTGGCTCAGAAGCGGAAATCCTCCTAAGTGCACAGTACTGTATCTAAAGCCGCCCAGGTCCAGAGCCTCCCCTCCCTGACTTTTCATTTTAAATTCTAGTGGGATCCACATACCTCCCTTGCTAGGCTTCAGATAGAGAGGGGCACTGTCCATTTAGTCCACCCAATTCCTTCTTTAGGGGCTGCAAGGTGAGGTCACACCAGTATCCCTAATCCAATCTAGGGAAGTCTTCTGAAGGAGATACCTGGGGCAAAGCCTTCTACTCCATGGGCACACTTGTTCCCCATTCACAGTGCCACCCCTTTCTACTCACAGCAAGCTGCAGCATGGCTCAGCTACCTCACTCCCTAGCCCTCCCTTGCCTGTTGATAGCGGCCAAGGAATTGCTGGGAAATGTAGTTCTTTCCCTGCTCCAGGGCTGGTTCTATAGGCAGGGAGCTAGGCAAGGAACTACAGCTCCCAGGGTTCCGTGGGTTCTCAGCTCCCATGCTGGATCCCCAGCTGCTCCGTGGCTCCGCTTCTGTAGGATTGTGAGAGGGGAGGAAGTGAGTTTAAAAAAAAAAAGAAAGAAAGAAAAGGATGGCTGGAATGCCGCCCCTGCAAATGTGCTGCCTCAAGCACCCGCTCGTTGTGCTGGTGCTTAGAGTCGGCCCTGCCCCCCAGTCCACAGCTCATCACTAGCTGTCAGGGAGAGCTCATTTACACCTTGCTTACAAATCATCATTTGAAATTATTAGGTTGGCCAACATCAATGAAATGAATGCACTGACATTGTTATAAAAACAAAAGCTGTATAAGGAAGCTAGTCTATGTTCATACTTTTCAAATCTATTATACTTTTTCAGATACACATATTTTGTCATACACTTTATATGCTTTTAAAGTATGCATTGTTTCAATTTCCATTCAAATGTCCAATCACTAAATTGGCAACACTGCATGTAACTAGTTCACAAAACTGGGGAAGGGGGATGTTAGTGAAATTCAGGGGGGGTGTAGGGAAATCTCTGGGCAAGAGCTCTCTGTATACCTGTGTGAAGGTACAGACCAGCAACCTGCCTGTCAACGCACCCACTAGAGGCAAGGAAATCTTCCCCTGCCAAGGGGAACCTACAGATAAACCCCAACTGTGGGGCAACTAGACTAGTCCCCTTACAGCCCCACAACCAATGATCTAGCTACTAGGCTCCTTGGCCACTGAGGACCCTATCAATTAATATAATTAATGCAAATCAACATGAGTTATAAAAAATAGAATCTGTCAAATTAACTTGCTATCTTTTTTTATGAGATTACAAGTCTGGTTGATAAAAATAATAGTGTTGATGTAGTACACTTAGATGTCTGTAAGGTGTTTGACTTGATACTTCATGACATTTTGATTAAAAAACTAGAACTATATAAAATTAACATGACCAATTAAATAGATTAAAAGCTGACTGATAGTTCTCAAAATGTAATTGTAAAGGGATAATCATCATCAAATGGGAGAGTTTCTAGTGGAGTCCAACAGATCAGTGCAGATTGTGTGACCTTATCCTGAGGGATCACCCCACCTATGATGGAACCCTGAATGACTTGTTTTACATTGGGGCAGCACTTGTCCCACTCATCCAGCCACTAAGGTCTCATTGAATTGACCTGAGCTGGTGTTGGTGCAGAGTGCAATCAGCAGGGGAGTGGAGAGGTCATAGGTGTGACTGTCTGGGTGGGAAGGAAGGAAAGGCTCCTGCTTGTCACTTTTTGTTAGTTCTTAACAAAGTGGGGCAGGGGGCAGCGAGGGCACAGGGCCCCCATCCTAATGCAGGGGGGGTTTAGGATACAGGTCTCCTCATGCTATCTAATGCAGTGGTGGGGAGCACAGAGCAGCCCACATCCTAGCTAACACAGCGTGGGGTGTGGGTGTGTGACAAGGCCTTGGGAAGGCCAGGGGGCATCGTGACTGGGGGGGCTAGGGGTGGCAGCGAGGACTGGGGACCATGAAAGGAGAGAGGACCAGGACTTCTAGGGGTGGGGGACTCTAGAGAGCAGGAGGGGCTGGGGTACTGGGGCTAAGGGAGGTTGAGGGGGCCCAGGCGGTCCAGATACCTGGGCTAGTTGGGAGGGGGGACTTAAGGGAGTGGAGGGAGCTGGGCATACCAGGGCTGGGGGCCAGATTACTGGAGACTATAAGGGCAGAAGGGCTGGGGTACCAGGGCCAAGGTGGCTCTAGGGGGCAGGGGTCAGGCCAGGGATATGGGAGCTGAGGGCTCTAGGGGGTGTGGGGGTGTCGGTTATCAGTGGGGTCTAGGGGATGGGGTACCAGGCTGGAGGTACTAGGGGGCAAGGAGCTGGGTCTGGGGGGTTCTAGGGAGCAGGCAGCCAGGTTACCAGAGGGCTCTAGGGGGTGGGGGGACTGGGTCTGAGGGGCTCTAGGAGATGGGGGGGTTACTAGGGACTGGGGGACCTGGGGTGGGGGGCTCATCTGGGAATACCAGGGAGGGGAACTCTAGGGGGCAGGGGACCAGGGGTACCTGATGTGTGGGGGATCTAGAGGATGGGGGGGGCTGGGTCACTGGGGGGTGGGGAGCCAAGCCAGAAATACCAGGAAGGCGGGCAATAAGGGGCAGGGTTATTAGGGAGCTCTAGGGGGCAGGGGACCAGGGGTACCTGGTGTGGGGGGGCTGGGTCACTAGGGGGTGGGGAGCCAAACCAGGAGTACCAGGAAGGGGGGCAATAAGAGGCAGGGTTACCAGGGAGCTCTAGGGGGTGGAGGACCGAGCCAGGGGCTGGAGGTGGGTTACCAGGGGGCTAGGGGATGGGGTGGGGCTCTAGGAAGCAGGGGGGACCAGGTTACCAGGGGACTCTAGGGGGCAGGGGGTTAAGCCAGGGATATCTCGGAGGAGGCCTCTAGGGAATGTGAGGAGGGCTCTGGGGGTTAGGGGCAGGTTACCAGGAGTTTCTAACTTCTAGGTGGGAGGGGATATCTGGGGTTGGGTGCTCTAGGGAGCGAGTTACCAGGGGACTCGGGGGGGCGGGGGTACCTCGGGTAGGGGGGCTCCAGGGGGCAGGGTGGCCGGGTTTCCAGGAAACGGGGGAGAGGGGGGCGGGACTGAGCCAAGGATACCAGAGAGGGAGGCTCTAGGGGTGGGAGGACCGGGTGAACAGAGGGCTCTAGGGGGCGGGGGGGCCGCGGCACCTGGAGCGGGGGTGGGGCTCTAGTGGACATGGGACAAGGTTACGAGGGGACGGGGGTACCTGGTGTGGGGGGGCTCTAGTGGCCGGGGGACCGGGTTACCAGGGGACGGGGGAGCCGAGCCGAGGATACGGGGGAGGGGGGGCTTTAGGGGCGGGGCAGGCGGGTTACGAGGGAGCTCTAGGGGGCGGAGGGTACCTGAGGTGCGGGGGGGCGTGGGCCGAGCCGGGATACTGGACGGGATCTCTAGGGGCGGCCCTACCCCAGCTCCTCGGAACCGAACAAGGGACCCAGCTCCCGCCCCCTCCCCCGCCGGTACCTGCGGCAGCACAACCCGCGGGGCTTCTGACACCGCGTTTCCCGGCAACGGTCTCCCCGGTGACCGAACCAATGCACCAGTGACTCAGGAAACCCGCCCCCTCCCATAGCACAGACCCACTCCACGTCCCACCCCCACCAACTTCTACATAACCCCCCAGCGTAACACCTCATACACACACACCCCCACGCCCCACCCACCCCACCCCCAATCTCGCCTACATACACTTATTACCCCCACACCACATACCTCCAACCCCACATGCCTCCTGCCCCATACACCCCCACACACACCCCTGTCCAGCTGGGGCCTGTCAGACGTGGTCCCTTTTGGCTTAGGAATCCAAGAATTCTGTTGGGCACTGGGCCTCTGCCAGCCAGTGCTGCAATCTGCAGATCCATGGGAACTGCTTGGAGGAGACTTTGGGACCTAAAGGGGCCAGGAAAATTTCCTGTAACCATATAAGCCAGTCCAAGTGGTCTAAGGCAACCTAGTTTTAATGCCAGTAGGAGGAGAGCGACCATTTTTAAAAGGGGGGGGGGGACAATAAGAAACCTATCTATTCCCAACATCACAAGCAACCTGAGAGAGAGGAAGTCTGTAATATTCATGTTCTTGGGTTCTATGTTGGCACTAACACCTACATTGTCAGCAGTCCATGAGACCAGAAGTGGAGCTTGGGTGATGGTGTCACTTGTCCACTGCGATTTGAACTGAGATACCCAAACTCATTTCTAGACTGAATCAGACACAGAGTTATTTATTCAGTGAAATCAGCATATGTTTGCAAATTGACCACAGGAAGTTTATGATGGAATGGCAATAGAATTCATAGCCATAAGGTGTCACTGAGACCAAGAGCGTAGCATGATAAAAAAAGCATTTAAAATGTACATGGATTAGGAGACCATCCAGATTTACAATGGTAAGCATTAACAAACAGGCAAGAGTTTTGGAAAAGGGCTAAACCACCACCTCCATCTGTAGAGGGATAGGAAGGAAATTCCCCTATGAACAGATTATCCATAATTGCCCAGTTCTTGCACGTTCCTCTAAAGGAGTTAGTCCTGCACTGTTAGAAGTAGGGTGCTGGACTACAGAGGCCCAGGGTCTGATGTAGTCTGGCAAGTCATACGTACCTATGTTTTCTCTGAATTTGTTATTCATAGTATTTCTGCAAATTGGTAGTTCAGGAGCAACTTACTGTGACTATTCAGTATTTACAATGTCTTTGCTAGACACTAGACCGGGGAGGGCAAACTTTTTGGCCCTAGGGCCATATGGGGTACAGAAATTGTATGGAGGGCTGGGTAGGGAAGGATGGGGGAGGCTATGCCTCCCCAAACAGCAAGGCATGGCCTGGCCCCCACCCCCTATCCAACTCCCTGGAACCTCAGCCCCCCCGCTCCCCACTCTGCCCCCCAAGACTCCTGAATCCTATCCAATCCCCCCTGCTCTCTGGCCCCTGATCATCCCTCTGGGACGCCTGTCCCCGATCCAATCCCCCCTGCTCTCCACCCGCTGACCACCTCCGCCTCTATCCAATCTCCCCTGCTCCCCACCCTGCCACCCTAGGGTCTCCCTGCCCCCTATCCAAACCCCCTGCTCTCTAGCTCCTGATCATCCCTCTGGGAGCAGAAGGGGAGGGGCCAGGGGCTAGCCTCCACCCTGCTCACTGTGCTGCCAGGGAGTTGGGCTGGCTCCTCTACAAGCCTGTCCTGACCCTGCTCCCTGGCAGGAGCTTGGGGGGCAGAGGGAAGGGTCCTGTAGGCCGGATGTGGTCCATGAGCCATAGTTTGCCCCCCTCTGCACTAGACACTGGATTTACAGATTACAACAATCTGTAACCCCCTAACCCGTTTTTGTCCTATGACTAGGGGTATTAATGGGCCATTTAACCTTATATAGTCCCTTACAATATGTGCTAACTGCTTATGCTAAATTATCTGGATTTTTTATTTGCCTGTGACACTGAGTACTTTTCCCAGACCGAAGAGCTCTGTGTAGCTCGAAAGCTTATCTAGCTCAGCAACGGAAGTTGGTCCAATAAAAGATATTACCTCACCCACAATGTTCCCTCTAATTTTTCCCACTCATGTGCAGAATGAATTTTGTTATGTGCACCAATACAGAGGTGATGTGGGAGGGTGGGGCCAAGAGGTTCGGAGTGTGAGGTGGGGCTCAGGGCTGGGGCAGAGGTTGGTGTGTGTGCATGTGGGGGTGAGGGCTCTGGCTGGAGTGCAGGCTCTGGGGTACAGCTGGGGATGAGGGGTTTGGGGTACGGGAAGGGGCTCAGGGCTAGGTTTGGTGTGCAGGGGGGTGAGGGCTCTGGAGTGGGGTTGAGGGGTTTGGGATTCAGGCTGCCCAGGGTTGCAACAGGGAGAGAGGACTCCCCGCATCAGCTCCGGGGCTGGGGAGAGGTGTCTGGCCCTGCGGCTGTGTGTGGGGGACGTCTGGTCCTGCCGCACCACAGTCCCGGGGTTGGGAGGGGGAGAGGTGTCTGGCCCTGCCACACCACAGCCCTGGGGCTTTGGGAATTGCCGCAGCCCTGCACACCCCAAGCTGCCCCATCAACACTCCCCACGCCCGAGTGCAGTGTGCATGCCTGCATGGCCCTTTGTAGCTTTCTGCACAGCCGTGCACTTGAGAGAGAATGTAGCTCACCCACTTTGTCTCTCTAATATCCTGGGACTGACATGGCTACAACACTGCATACTGTATTTATAACATATGGCATGTTAGTTAACTTTGATTGGACACATGCGTGTCACTATGCTGTTTCTGTTCCCTGACAGGTAAAGTATAACAATCAGATTTGGATACAAACACAGCTTAAAAGTTAAAAATTTTATTTCTGCAAATATTCTCTAATATATGTTTAAAATTCATGGTGACTTATGAACAATCCTGCTCGTGCATGTGTTTGCAAGGACCCCACTTCTACACCTCCACCCATGTGTCTCAATACCCGTTCCACCACAGCCACACTAACTTCAGTGGCACTTCATACAGGTGCAATGACCAGCCAGGTAGATGGAGCTGAAAGATTAGGACATAAAATATTTGTGGAAAACAGAAAAGGGCCACAAATCAAACAAAACAATTTCTATGATTTACTGAGTTGCTCACCTGACTCAATTAATCATCATCATATAAATACATGACTGGAATCAGGGACGACTGTGAAGGGGGAGACCCAGAAGAAAGAGAGTGATGCAGAATTAAAGGCAGAAGAAAAACTATGATGGAACAAATCTTGCTGGTCTTACTCTTGCAAGGAATCCCTTGTCTTATTGGGACGCCTTACCTGAGTAAAGCCAGTAGGGTTTGGCTAATTTGTACAGGATTATTTTCTGTTGTCCTCTCTGTGTTGTATAAATCTCCAAGTAAAATCTGAAAGTTTGTAGAGCAAAAAACATCGAGTCAAGATTTTAAATACATATTTTCTTCATAAAGTTCAGTAGAAGCAACGTATTCTGGTAAAGTACTTTATATTTATTTACAGTATTTATGTTTTCTATTTGTACATACCTACAGCAACATCAAAAATTATTCACAAAGCTTAACTGAATGTAAAAATGTTATTTCATTGGACATTTGACCTATCAGCTTGCTATTATGGAAAATGTTGACTTTTTCCCCATGCAGTATCCAGATTGTCTGAGCATCATTTTTAAGTTTTCTGGTACATTTAGGGCCACATTTAAAAAAAAAAGTCTCTAAACATGCACACCTAAATTTGCACAATTTTTTTTTTCAATTGTAGTCATCCAATTTTTTGAACACAAACTCAGATTTGCAGATGTGAATAGACGGACATGCAAAAGCTTGAGCACATGAAAATATGCGCACAAAATATCAGGAGTGTAAATTTAGAGTTCAAGCTCAGGCTATTTTCAAAATTTAGCCCCCATGTATATATAAAGTTTAACCAAGGAAGTGTTTTCTCAGTGCTACCAAAACTATGGTTCATTTTACTTTTTAAATAAGGCTTTCATTTCTGAGATACTAGATATTTATCAGGTTCTCACATATTCATACTTGCCTCTCTGTGTAGATCCATTACCAAAGACTTTTAGCAATAATAAGAAATGGCCACTCACTTATTGCCATGTCCACATTGGAAAAAATGTTAGGTGCTCACTTTTATATGATTTTCAGAGTGGGAAAACAATTACATTAAACTTATGCAAAATTGTATTTTCCTTTGCAACCAAATGGTAACAGTGCTACAATACATAACATTCAAACTCTGGGCCAAACTGTGATCACCTTTCGCTCACACAAATATTTTCCATTAAATTAATAGGACCACTCAGAAAAGTAAGGCAATTATAATCTGACACTGCTTAGAAATAAAGGATAAAGGTTTGAGATTACATTTTTGAAAACTGGTTAGTCAAGTTACAGTCCTGTCCTTTCGACCTGAAGCTCAAACTGCAAAAGGAGATTTTTAAGGTAGAGTTGAATTCTTCAGTTTGCCCTTTAGTGCTAAGTAGACATAGCGTGTGGGGATTTTGACTTTATTAACGCCATTCCCTAAACTGAAAACCAGGAAGCAGGTGGTAAATGTACTGCAAGAGGAAAGTAGTAACTCTGAATTGCCGTCTGGGAGAGCTTCTTGCTGCACTCATTTCTTTCTACACATGTTTAACTCCTGAAGCTGAATTCAGTAATAATGTAGGGTCCGATTTTCAGCATAATCTTAAATGGTTTTCCCTTTCCCTGCCCACAATTGAGTGGATATGAATTCTTGCAGACACAATATTTCATCATAATTTAGTCAGTCATAATTTCAGCTTTTTAATAGTCCAAGTATCTGACTGCAATGAGGAAGGTAAATGCTGTTTCTACAAATAACTAAAGCCACAATTTTAGGTGCCCACAAATTGTAGGCACACAGACAGAGGCCAGGTTTTGATAACCTGATCCTTTAAATGCAGTAAAATCTGGGCTATTATCCATGTATATGAATTCCTGGATATGTCTGTATATATATTGCTATTACTATAGCAATGTCACTGGGAGATAATTTTCTAATAATGTGCCCATTCTCCTGTAATCTAACCTATTAAGCTAATATTATGGAGAAATATTTTATATAGCAGTGAACTGAATCTGGAGGTACAGGTATGACCAAACAAGTCCCTTAAGCCGTAACTCGCCAGGCCCTCTTGGTATCTTGAAAGTACAAGTCTTGCAACGTGCTGCTACCTGTTTGACGTATCTTGGTGTCACAGTCAGCTGGTGTTCCTTATCACTGAGACAAGCCAATCTTTCAGCAATAATCTCAGCAAGATCTTGGATGTCATAGCAATAAGCTCATTCCCCCAAGCCAGTGCTGATATTACATCCACCTATTTCTTTTTGGCAGAAGATCAATACAACACTTATACAATTGGTGAGAGTGAGAGTCTACCCTTGTCTTCTAAAAATTTAGAAACCCCAAACAATCCTTTTGACCCATTCTGCTGAGCTGAAAATGACATCAGTACCTGTTGATTGCGGGGCAGTAAAATGCTATCTCTTCGATTTTTTTCATAGCACAGAATGTGCTGGCTGTTATTTGAGTCTACTGTATTCCTCAATTTTTCTCTTCAAAAAGGAATATAAGTTAAGCTTAGGTTCAGAAATGCATATGTTTTACTTAAAAACATTCATCTGTTCAAAATTCAAAATAAACTTTATGGGATACAGTGTGTTTTTTTAAATAACATTTCATTCAAACTGTATATAATTAATTATTCATACAGCAAACAATGGTTAACCCTTGAAAATGTGTAGAAAAAGATTTTCACACAAAAAGGAAAACAAAATTCTGAGGTATCACACTCACACACACACCCAAACACACAGGCAGGCTGCAGCAAAAGCAGAAAATTGTAGGCCCAAAAAAAATGATGATTGATTGTTCTATTAGAGTCCAGGTAGCTCAGGAAAAAGCACAAAAATGACCCCCCCCCACAATAGTCCTCTGAGTAAAGAACTACCTCAAGAAAGTTCAAGTGCATTGAAGACCTGATCACCTAAACTGTTTCTGCAAAGCAGCTCCCTGCACCTGAGAGAAATGCAGCCCAAGGTGACTTGTGCAAATATAAGGAATCAGTTGAGGCTATTTCCTTTTAGTCCTTAAACACACGAGGGGTGTCCAAAGATTCACTCAGTCTTTGATCATGCAAGATACTGCTGGAGTGCTGTCTTCGCCCTGAAATCACAAATATTCCATTAACCATTGAATTTGGACTTCAAAAAACAAACATCCGCTGGAGATTCATGGTTAACATTTATCTGATATGACATTCTGTGCACAAGGCTAGTGTGTGAGGGAAGAACTGTTAGTGTGGCAATAAACGGCTAAACTATTAATACGTTAAGATGGCAAAGCCTGAGGTTTCTCAGCAAAAGTAGAGCCTAATGCCATTTGTGCTGTCTTCTTCATCTAGGAGGAAAACTCTTTTATGCTACATGAGCAATGAGTAGTGCCAAACACTCATTAAACCAGATCTAAAATCCACTGGTCTGGAGGGCTTATGCACCCCAAAATGTGACAACATGGAAGGAGTGCATAAGCCCTCTTTGCTCCAGGATTGCACTAGTGGCTCATACTGAGTTGTCTGTCCACTCTCACTCCTAGTTCCTTTTCAGAGTCATTGCTTTCCAGGATACAATGCCCCATTCTGTAGGTATGGGCTGCATTACTTGTTCCTAGATGTATAACTTTGAACTTGGCTGTATTTAAATGGTCCCTTGAAATATGTAACTACTTATGCTACACAAACTGTTCCACCTTGTGTTTAGCTGTGACACTTTGAGCACATTTCCCAGGCCTGAAGAAGAGCTCTGTGTAAGGTTTAAAGCTTGTCTCACCCAACAGAAGTTCATCCAATAAAATATATTACCTCACCCACCATGTCTCTCTAATATCCTGGGGCTGACATGGCTACAACACTGCATACTACTAAAGCTATACATTAAATCTGCAAGACTGGATATTATATTCAAGATTTAAAAAAAAATTAGCTGAGGATCCTGAAACCTCCTTAATTTTTAGTAAAACATGGAATACTGGAAAAGTGCTAATGTTGTGTCAATGTGTACTGCTGTTTTTGAGGAGGGAGATAATGTACGAGTGGATAACCTTCTTGGTGTCTGTCCTGCCTTAGAACTTGTCATAAATCCTACTTAGCAAGCATTCTTCAAATAAAAGACGGTTACTCACCTTTGTAACTGTTGTTCTTCGAGATGTGTTGCTCACATCCATTCCAGTTAGGTGTGCGCGCCGCGCGTGCACGTTCGTCGGAAACTTTTTTACCCTAGCAACTCCAGTGGGCCGGCAGGTCGCCCCCTAGAGTGGCGCCGCCATGGCGCTCTATATATACCCCTGCCGGCCCGCCCGCTCCTCAGTTCCTTCTTGCCGGCTACTCCGACAGTGGGGAAGGAGGGCGGGTGCGGAATGGATGTGAGCAACACATCTCGAAGAACAACAGTTACAAAGGTGAGTAACCGTCTTTTCTTCTTCGAGTGATTGCTCACATCCATTCCAGTTAGGTGACTCCCAAGCCATACCTAGGCGGTGGGGTCGGAGTGAGAAGTCGCGGCCCGGAGCACCGCAGTTCCGAAGGCCGCATCCTCCCTCGACTGCTGGACCAGGGCGTAGTGGGAAGCAAAGGTGTGGACCGATGACCAGGTCGCTGCCCGACAGATTTCCTGGATGGGCACACGGGCTAGGAAAGCCAGCGACGACGCCTGCGCCCTGGTAGAATGCGCAGTCACACGGCCCGCAGGGACATGGGCCAAGTCATAACAAGTCCTGATACAGGACGTAACCCAAGAGGATATCCTCTGGGAGGAGATAGGAAGACCTTTCATACGATCTGCTACCGCCACGAAAAGCTGGGGGGATTTTCGGAAGGGCTTAGTCCTGTCTATGTAGAACGCGAGAGCCCTACGGACATCCAGCGAGTGGAGCTGCTGCTCCCTGCCTGAGGAGTGAGGTTTTGGGAAAAAAACCGGAAGGAAAATCTCTTGGTTGACATGGAAGGCTGAGACCACCTTGGGCAGAAAAGCAGGGTGCGGTCTCAGCTGCACCTTGTCCTTGTGGAAGACCGTATATGGGGGGTCTACCACAAGAGCTCGGAGCTCCGACACCCGTCTAGCTGAGGTGACAGCCACTAGAAAGGCAGTTTTCCAAGAGAGGTAGAGCAGGGAGCAAGTAGCTAACGGCTCAAAGGGGGGCCCCATGAGTCGGGACAACACCAGGTTAAGATCCCAGGTGGGAGCAGGGGGACGGACGTTAGGGAATAAACGTTCCAGCCCTTTAAGGAATCTCGACACCGTCGGGTGAGAAAAAACGGAGCGACCGTCCGCACCCGGGTGAAAGGTGGAGATAGCAGCTAGGTGGACTCGCAACGACGATAAGGCCAGACCTTGCCCTTTGAGGGACAAAACGTAGTCTAATATTTCGGAAACCGAAACTTCCATAGGGCGGAGATTTCTCTCTACGCACCAACAGGAGAAGCGCTTCCATTTCGCTGAATACGTGGCTCTTGTGGACGGTTTCCTGCTGCTCAAGAGCACCTCTCTCACAGGCGTAGAGCAACGCAGCTCTGAGCCAGTCAGCCACGCAGGAGCCACGCCGCTAGGTGCAGCGACTGCAGGTCTGGGTGACAAAGGGTCCCGTGGTCCTGGGTAATCAGGTCCGGATGAAGGGGCAGGGGAACTGGGTCGGCTATGGCCAAGTCCAGCAGCATGGTGTACCAGTGCTGCCTGGGCCACGCCGGGGCTACCATGATCACGAGCGCCCTGTCCCTGCGCACCTTCAGGAGGACCTTGTGGACTAGAGGGAACGGGGGAAATGCATAGAACAGGTGGGTCGACCACCGGATGAGGAAGGCGTCCCCTATCGACCCCGGTTCCCTGCCCTGAAAGGAGCAGAACGCTGGGCACTTCCTGTTCCCCTTGGACGCAAAGAGGTCCACCCGGGGATAACCCCACCTCCGGAAAATGGAGAGAGCGACATCCGGGCGAAGGGACCACTCGTGCGACAGGAAGGATCTGCTCAGTCGATCTGCCAGAGTGTTCCGTACTCCAGGGAGGAAGGAAGCCCTGAGGTGAACGGAGTGGGCTACGCAAAAGTCCCAGAGACGTATCGCCTCGTGGCACAGGGAGGAGGACCTGGTGCCGCCCTGCTTGTTGATATAGTACATCGTTGTCGTGTTGTCTGTAAACACGGCGACACAACGACCCTGAAGCTGATGACAAAACGCTTGACAAGCAAGGCGGACCGCTCTCAACTCCCGTATGTTGATGTGGAGCCCCACCTCCTCCTGGGACCACAGGCCCTGTGTCCGCAGGGTCCCCAGGTGGGCCCCCCAGCCCAGATCTGAGGCATCCGTTGTCAGGGACACCGATGGCTGAGAGGGGTGAAAGGGAAGACCCGCACATAACACGGACTGGTCCAACCACCAGCCGAGAGAGTCCAAGACCTTCTGGGGGATTGTGACTAACATGTCTAAAGGTTGCCTTTGCGGCCTGTAACGGCTGATAAGCCACAGCTGGAGAGGCCTCATGTGGAGCCGAGCGTAGCCGGTCACAAAAGTGCACGCTGCCATGTGGCCTAACAGGGTTAGACATGTCCTTACTGACGTCAACGGGGCTGACCGCAAACGCTGAACGATCGCCGCCATGGTCTGGAACCGTTGCAGAGGCAGCGAGGCCCTGCCCATCATGGCGTCCAAGACCGCCCCGATAAATTCCACCTTTTGCGTGGGCCTCAGAGTGGATTTGTCTGTGTTTATCAAGAGGCCCAGACTTGCAAATACGGCGGTGATCAGGCGGACATGGCTGCTGACCTGCTGCTCCGACGTGCCCCGAATCAACCAGTCGTCCAGATAAGGGAACACGTGGACACGGTTGCGTCGAAGATGCGCCACGACAACTGCCATGCATTTTGTAAACACCCTTGGGGCCGTGGACAGGCCGAAAGGGAGGACTGCAAACTGATAATGAAGAGCCCCCACAACGAAGCGGAGAAAGCGTCTGTGGCGCGGCCAAATGGCAATATGAAAATACGCGTCCTGCATGTCGAGGGCGGCGTACCAGTCTCCCGGATCCAGGGATGGAATAATGGTCCCCAGGGATACCATGCGGAACTTCAACTTCACGAGGTATTTGTTGAGTTCTCGCAGGTCGAGGATAGGCCTGAGGCCCCCCCTGGCCTTGGGGATCAGAAAGTAGCGGGAATAAAACCCCTTGCCTTTCTCGTTTTCCGGAACCGCCTCTATGGCTCCTTTGCTGAGGAGCGTCTGCACCTCCTGTCGAAGGAATTGCTCGTGAGAGGGGTCCCTGAAGAGGGACGAGGAAGGAGGGCGGGAAGGAGGAAACGAAACAAACTGCAGGCGGTATCCCGTCTGCACCAGGTTTAAGACCCAGCGGTCCGATGTTATTTGGGACCACGCCGGGAGGAAAAACGAAAGGCGGTTTGAAAACGGGGGGAAAGGATCCATAGGGGAAACTGCTACAGCGCCCTCGGGCGCACCTTCAAATGAAGGCTTAGGACCAGGCGGGGGTTTCGAGGAGCCTTGGTTCTGCCCCCCTTGGTTCCCAGACTGCCTGCGCCTGCCGTTCCTGCCGCGGCGCCTGTAAGGGTCCTGCCGCTGGCGGAACTGGGAAAACGGCCTACGGTACGGCTGCTGCTGTGGCCTAAAGGGTCTACGCTGCGTCACGGGGGTGTGCATCCCGAGGGACCGCGCAATGACCCGGTTGTCCTTCAGACTCTTGAGTCTGGGGTCTGTCTTTTCCGAAAACAGGCCCTGGCCTTCGAAAGGAAGGTCCTGTATCGTGTGCTGGAGCTCTGGCGGAAGGCCGGAAACCTGCAGCCAGGAGATGCGACGCATCGTAACTCCCGACGCGAGGGTACGGGCAGCCGAGTCCGCAGCGTCCAAGGATGCTTGTAAGGCCGTGCGCGCGACCTTTTTGCCCTCGTCCAGGATGGCCAAAAACTCCTGGCGAGCATCCTGTGGCAGCAGCTCTTTAAATTTGTCCACTGCCACCCAGGAGTTAAAAGCGTACCTGCTCAGCAGGGCCTGCTGATTAGAGACCCTGAGCTGCAGGGCCCCAGCCGAATATACCTTACGGCCAAGGAGGTCCATCCGCCTGGCCTCTCTGGATTTGGGGGCCGGAGCCTCCTGGCCGTGACGCTCCCTATCGTTCACCGACTGCACCACCAGTGAACCGGGAGTCGGGTGAACGTGTAAGTATTCATACCCCTTGGAAGGGGCCATGTACTTTCTCTCGACTCCTTTCGCTGTCGGAGGGATGGAGGCCGGGGACTGCCAGATAGTATTGGCATTGGCCTGAATGGTCCGTACAAAGGGCAGGGCGACCCTGGTGGGAGCATCCGAAGAGAGGATGGTAACAATCGGGTCCTCTATCTCCGAGACCTCCTCTGCCTGCAGACTCAGGTTTTGGGCCAACCGCCTGAGGAGGTCCTGGTGCGCCCTGAGATCCAGCGGGGGGGGACTGTTGGAGGAGGTACCCGCCACCGCCTCATCCGGGGAGGAGGATGAGGAGACCCCAGGCACGATAGTGTCCAACTGAGGGTCTTCCTCAGCCCTCGCCTCTACCTCCGGAGCCACAGCGGAGTCCTGCTGTTTGGACCCTTCCTCCGCCTCCGGGGAGGGAGGGGGGCGAGACAAGGAGGCTTCAGGGGCCCTACGCTCCGCATTCGCCGGTGTGGGAGGGAGCTGCTGGGGGCCCTGGGCCTGATGGTATGCCCAGGGTGTCCAGAATCCCCACTGTGGTGGGCCTTGGTCTTCCAGCGGCGGATCCCCGAAGAGCGCCGCCTGCCGGTCGGTGCCGAGCGCATACGCACTGTCCGCCTGTGAAGATACGGACGGCTGTCTCGAGGGCCACGGCGGGGCCGACCCCGGATGGTACGGGCCGGCGCGGGTCGGCACGGAGGATCGTCTCGGTGCCGGGGACCGGTGCCGGGAGTCGTATCGGTGCCGGGATCGGGACCGGGACCGGGATCTGTCACGGTGCCGGGATCCTGATCGGTACCGGGTGTCGCTTCGGTAGCGGGACCTGCCACCGGCTCGGTGCCGGGAGGTCGACCGGGACCTACCACCGGCTCGGCGCCGGGAGGTCGACCGAGACCGGGACCTGCCACCAGCTCGGTGCCGGGAGGTCGACCGGGACCTACCACCGGCTCGGCGCCGGGAGGTCGATCGAGACCGGGACCTGCCACCAGCTCGGTGCCGGGAGGTCGACCGGTGCGGCGAGTAGCGATGGGACCTGCTCCTGGAGTCGCGGTGCCGGTGACGCCGACTGGAGCTTGACCGCGACCGTCTGGAGGTCGACCGTTGCCGCGAGTGCGACCGGTGCCGCTGAGGGGAGCGGTGCCGGGACTGCGAGCGGCGTCGGGATCTGGAGCGCCCAAGACGTCGGGACCTAGATGGCGAAGGACTGTCTCTGGGCGGCGCCGACATCATGGGCTTGCCCCTGGACACGACCCGCACCGGAGGTACCGGGGGTGGCAGCCGAGTGGGCTCCGTCAGGGCAATAAGGTCCCGAGCCGAGGCGAAGGTCTCCGGTGTTGATGGGACCACTATCTCAACCCCAGATCTCATGGGGGAGCTCGGCGGCACCGGACTCAACGGACCCGCCGGGCCCGGAGTCAACGGTGCTGACGGTGCCGGCGGTGCCGCGGCCGATGTCGAGGCCGGGCGCTCAAGCCGGGTCTGCCTGGCCGGAGTAGCAGACTTCGACGGCCTAGGCTGTGATTCCGGTGCCGGAGAAGGTCGGTGCCGAGGAGTCTTCTCGGTGCCGGAGCGATCCGGTGCCGGTGCCGAGACCACGGTCCGCGAAGTCGACGGGTCAAGTGCCGCCTCCATTAGGAGAGTTCGGAGCCTCTGATCTCTCTCCTTTTTTGTCCTCGGCTTGAAAGCCTTACAGATGCGGCACTTGTCAGACCTGTGCGATTCCCCGAGGCACTTCAGGCACGCTTCGTGGGGATCGCTGGTGGGCATGGGCTTCTTGCAGGCCGCACACTGCTTGAAGCCCGGCGAAACAGGCATGAGCCTGGCGCCGGGTGCCGGGAAGGGCTAAGCCCCCGGCCAAGAACTATTTAACAACTATTGACTAAACTACTTACTTAACAACACTAATTAACAACTATATAGAACTAGAGATAAGCGATTGAAAACTAGGAGAGCTAGGGACGTGGAGGACAGCTATGCCGCGCTCCACAGTTCCAACGACCGACACGGCGGTAAGAAGGAACTGAGGAGCGGGCGGGCCGGCAGGGGTATATATAGAGCGCCATGGCGGCGCCACTCTAGGGGGCGACCTGCCGGCCCACTGGAGTTGCTAGGGTAAAAAAGTTTCCGACGAACGTGCACGCACGGCGCGCACACCTAACTGGAATGGATGTGAGCAATCACTCGAAGAAGAAGATGAATATCATATTTTATTCATATGTGGCAGGACTCATCAATGTAAAGGGAAAGTCAGACACAAATGTACAAAAAGGCCTGTCTTGTGCATGCAGCACTGTCTCGTGTATTTCTCTGTAATCCAAATGCTTTCAAAACAAGATGTATTTTTTTTAGAAGGCACAGAATTCCCTCTGATCTCTATTTTGGGGGTTCTTTTATACTTACTTGTCACAAAGATTTGGATCTGATGACTGACTCAGTTTGTGTAGAATATCTACAATTCCGATATCTCGTAGTTTATCTTGGCGTTCTTGTGAACCTAAAAAAATAAATCACGTTATAGGGTATAACATCAAACAAGTGATTTATTAAAAATGATAAAAAAGAATTGGAGACAGGTATGTGCTATGAGGGGATATAATATGTGGATGTAAATAAAATGCTGTGCTAAGAAGCCCTTTAAATCTACTTAACCTATGGCTGCTCTGTCTTTTCCTTTTGGAAGAAGCTACTACGTTTTTTTCCCTTCAATTTTTTCACAT
Source organism: Gopherus evgoodei (assembly GCF_007399415.2). Classification (NCBI taxonomy): domain Eukaryota; kingdom Metazoa; phylum Chordata; order Testudines; family Testudinidae; genus Gopherus; species Gopherus evgoodei. The sequence goes on along the minus strand of NC_044330.1, from coordinate 50,887,603 downwards.
GAATAAATGAGAGAAAATTAAACAGGCAAGAACCTTAAGAGATTTTATTATAAAGTAAGGAGTTTGACTCTGATTGGCTTCTTCCTTTCCAACTCTGTCTCTGATACTGGGTGTATTTAGCTGAAAACTTGTTACAGAGAAACTTCCAGCACTCAGAGTACAACACAAGCTAACACAAGAAATCAGAATGCTGGAAATACAGCGTGAAGTTTTACATGCTGAAGTGAGATTTGTTCCTGATGCTCCACATTCTCAAATTACTCAGCAGGAGAGTGGGAGATCAAACTACAAAAATAAGTCTCCTTGTTGAGGAACATGACAGCAGATTTAGAGAATGTAACCACCAATCTAAGAGTCATTCTCCCCATATTCCATCTCCACTCACTCTCCCCCTAGCACTGCTCCCATTTCCTGCTGTGCAACTCCATGGCCTTCCAACTCCTGATTCATAGGATATGTCTGTACTGCAATGTAAGCCCGAGCTTAGACTCAGGCTCAAGCCCAAACCGCCTTCCTGTCTAACACATAATTCTGTCTGATCCGGGCCCAAGCCCAGGACCCTACGGGGTGAAGGGTTTCAGCCCAGGTCCTGCAATGACTTGGGTCCAAATGCCATCATTTTGCAATGTAGAAACAGCTCAGGACCGGGCCTCCCAGACTCAGGTCCTGAGAGTCCATTAATGCTACTCAACACTCCCATGGGATGGTGTTCTCTGTGATTTTTATCCCAAGACTGGCCAATCAACTCCCAGGCAATGGAAGCCACCCCTCTGGGTAAAGTACAGGTGCTCAGCATTTAACCCTTCCATTTTATTCCGACCACTGAGCTGCAAGCAGAGTGAACCTTCTCCTGAGTTTGTGATGGCCACGTAGAAGTCCTTTGCCAAGTGTGCTGCTATGTGGTCACAGGAACATAGTCTGATTTTGGTTAATTGTTTGTGCAAGGTAAACACACAGTTTGACTTCAGCAAGAATTCCAGAAATGACCACATTCCAGAAATGACCAGGAAACAGCAAAGAAGCTGGCAGCACTGGGGAGTCGCTTAACTGGTTAAGCGGTGGAGAAAGCGGATTAAGCGGCTCAAAATGACCACTGTAAGCCAGGCATGAGAACTGCACCTCTGGAAACTCACTGTCATCCTGCCCCTTTTACAAAGAGCTTGAGTGGGTGCTGGATACTGTGCCAAGCACTGAGCCACAAATGCTTCATGACAGCCTGTTAAGCTTGGATGGTGATCTTCTCACCCCCGAATCCAGTATAGGACTCGAGGGGACCCATCGTGTACCAGGTAAGGCTACTGAAGTGACCAAACTGGGACAGTCCCTGAGGAAGCTTTGCAGCACATTCTAGGTCCCTGCTGAGAGGAGCTATTTGATGCCATCCTGGCGGAGCAGCCTGCCACACAACTGGCAGCAGAAGCAAGAGGCAGTAGCCCTCAGCCTGGTTAGTTTATGGCTCCATGTTTTTTGTTGTTAATATAGGGATGGGAGGGATTTCCGGTTTATGAACCAATGCAAAATTTATTACAAACTGCAGGAAGAATCATGTATCCGCTAATTGTGGATTTTATTACTATTACTGCACCATATATCATATAATGTATATTTTAAACAATAAAGGAAAACACATAAGGCGTAACCTGTAAATTGTGTCCAAACACTGTTTCTCAATACATTCATCTACTCAAGCAATAGTATAAATTCACAGGTTCTTGGCCCCCCCCCTCCACTGCATAAGCAGCTATATCATTCACAAGTACAATGGATGGCAATCAATTTCCCCCCCCACCCCATTTCACTAAGTGATAATGGCAATACCTCATTTACTGCAAATCCTGTACAATCACATTCATAAACGCATATTCTCCGTCTTCCATTGGGTCATGCAAGTCCATAATGTGGATGCACAAAGCATCTCCGATTTGTGTTGCCCTTCAGGAATCATTAAGCGGTGTCACAGGGACCAGCTGGGATCTTAGTCTCATTCCCTCCCTCCTGCAGCCTCCCTATTGTCTATCATAATCACTTGCTGCATCTTGCATCTAGACCTTAAGCTCACTGGGGCATAGACTGTATTCCACTGTGTTTGTATAGGGCATACATAGTCAAGACTGAGTCCCATTGTACTATCTAACATTTGCCATTCTCTCCCTTGAAAGGATTTTGTTTTGACAATACTTTCTGTCCAAGACAATACATAAAAGTATGAGAGTCTCTTACCTTCTTCTTCATTCCATATGAGATTAGATATGCAAAACATGGCAGCAAGCTGAAGTTTAGCATTCGAATGACTCTGAATATAGAAACAGAATTTTTGGAGTTTCAGAAGCTAAATATCACAAAACTTCGTAGATGTACATTTTCTAACATTCACTTAAGGACTGAGGTAAAAAACATGGGCGATTCCTCAACCACGATCGGCACCAAAGACATTACTGGTATTTAGGGCAGTCAGGTACAGTGTTCTTTGAATGGAGAGTCACTCCTTGATTTCAAAACAGATTCTACCTTCACCATACTGTAGACACTGTTACACTCAGTACACTAACCATGAAGCCAAGAGGCCTTGCTGCTGACACTGTCATCTGGCAACAGGTCCAGTCCAGTCCAGCCTATAGGTCATCAGGAAGATTGTACCAGCCACACAACTCCTGAGCATAACTGTGTTCTCCTCAGACTTGCTTTCCATCTCCAGACTCTCACTCTCAGGCAGCTGGGACGAGTCTGTTAACAGCTGGGGTTTCCTCAGGACTGCTGTGTTTCTGTTATGTCTTGAGATACCAGCAAGTTCTTTTCAACACAGTTATAAAATATTTGTTTTGATTCTGCCGTGGCCTGTTGTTCAAGAGGCACCAAATGGAAGGACAGCTATGCACAGACTGTGTGCCATCATTCCTATAGCAACTAGCCTGGTCTTTAATAGGTGTTGGGGGAACATTTCTATTTAGATTTCTCTGCTGAACTGGTTGTGTAACAAAGTATTGGTCCTGGGGCTCAGACACACATCCCTTCACTCTGTTTCAAGCCTCTATTGCCCCTTTAATAAATAGTTCATGGAGCACATGATGGGGTCATGTGACTGCAGGTTGAGCAGGCCCTTCCATGTGCGAAACTGAGCAGGCTAAGGAGGGTGCAGACACCAAACTTTTTGCGCTGAGCTCCCCATCTGAGTTACAATTTTCTGTTGCACCCCTCAATTCAAACAGGTTTGGAAGCCCACTAAGGTGAGTCGGAGGTGCAGGTGACACTCCCTCCCTGAGCCCTGCTGTGTGAGGCTGCCCCGAACCACCTGGCATTGATACTCCTCCTCCCCCTACGTGTCTCACACCTCCTAGTTTGAAAACCTCCAGAAGCTGTTGCTAAATGGAAGGCAGAAATCTGCGGGGAGGGACATGACCCTGCATGCCTCGCCACATATTGCCTCTGCTTACCTCAGATGGGAGTATGCAGCAGACTATATTAAAAGTAGCCTAAAAAGTCTGAAAACCATTGACCTACCCCAATGAGAAGTAGCAAAGGTATGAACTCATCTATCTATCTATCTATCTCAATGAGAGGGGTACAGATCAGTGTTAACACCACACAGGCAGATTAACAAACCAACACTAGAGTCCATGCTCGCCTCAGCTAAAGAACATGCAACGGAGTCCGAACAAGCCTGAATCTGTTGTTCTTCAAGCCATACTGCAAGGCACTCCTTTTCAGGGCTGTTGAAGGCTAGTCTTGCTAGGGGTGACATGGGGACAGGGTGGATTTGATTTAAATCACTAGTCAGGAAGCCTCTATTTCATCATGGATTTCTACATAAAAATGTATTCTTGTTGGTTATTATAACCTTAATACATATTCTTCACAACTCAGAGAAATGTAGGTTTCATTTTTAGAAGGTACACACTATACATTTTTAAACAGTGATTTATTTTGAAAACTTTTCAGATTAGTTTTACAGCTATATCAGAAAATGAATGATTGTTTGGTTATTTCATTTACCAAAGGTAACTGAAGCAGATATTTATGAAGTCATTGGGAGATGAACTATCTCAAATTCAACAGGCTGATCATTAATATTTGGAGGATTTTCTTGCCATGCTGTATTTGGAGGAGAACATCGCCAGACAGACATTTAAATTGTTTTATTTAACTAAAATTACAAAGTTATGTTTTCTGGATTTTTTTCTTCAACAGCAAACATATCATATTTTAACAAAAGAAGCATTTGGTTAAACATTCAAGTTTTTTAAAATCAGGTTTGTTTTTGTTAAAATTGTTTTTAACTAAAATAGTTAAATTAAAAATTAAAAAAAAATTAAATTGACTGTCAGCCAGGTCAACATGAGAAACTTAAAATATTGGCTTCTGCAGCTAACGCAGTCATCTACACCTTCATTTTCCTGTTTGTGCATAATCTGGAAAAGAAAAACAAGCTTTCCTGCTTTTACAGGTCCCAAACGATTTTTCAATTTGGAATGAATTAGTCCAAAGGAAGAAAATATGCTTTCTACACTGGCAGAAGAACCTACTGCTGTTAAAAGCAAGATTATCAACTTCAACCGTCTCAGAATCCAAGTGCTTAAGTGACTTCCACCAGTTCACTGGTGAGACTTTCTTTAAAACATCATCAGCAAACATGCATTTCTTGAATGGTTCACCCTTAGCTCTGAAGTTTATTATAGTTGTCATTATGGAGGGATGATTGCTGGATGTCCGTGTCGTAGCCAACTCCTCTTCTTCAGCAGTTAAGGTTTGACCTTGGTACTGAGTATTGAGAATATTTGTAAGAAAATGAGCTGGAGATAGTGCTTGTCCCATTCATTTTTTTACTGCTTGTAATTTAACTCTGTCATTGCATATTTCTCTTTTTAAGATCTCACTCAGTTCCTTCCAAATTTCAACAGTCAGCAATAAAACAGCTATTTCCAATGCATTTTTTTCAAGGCTACAGAAATAGGCTTCAGGGTATTCAGCATGTGTTCAACATTTCTCTTAAGCCCAATGCTGAGAACCTTGGCTGTGACAGTGCCATCTATTTTTTCCACAGTTTTGTTCACACACTGTCATCAGATTCGGCCAGTTCTTGATATAGTGCTCAAAACAGTCACTTACTGAGTTCTGTCGCATGTCTTGTGGGAGAGTTAACTTGGTTCCTCTCACTTTTTTCAGAGCAGCTGCTGCAAAGTGGTTGTTATGGGAATATTTTGCAATTTCAACAACATCAGCCTTTATTTCTGAAACACTGAAGTCTTTGGCTAGGTGGTGCATCAAATGAGCACTGTAACTGTATGTTATTGGCTTGCCACTCTCTTCACTCTCGTCTAAATTTCTTCTCATTTTGGATACATTTGCAGCATTGTCCGTGAGGAAGCTGCATACTAGACATTTGAATTTTTTTTCAGTTTGTTATAGCTTTTACTACTACTTCTTGTAAGTATTCTGCTGTTGTGTGCATTTCCTCATGTATCAATTGTTTCTGTAAGGAAGACATTCCCTTCTTCTGTTGTAACACAAGCACGTACAACAGGATCATTGTGCAAAAAGAACAGGAGTACTTGTGGCACCTTAGAGACTAACAAATTTATTTCAGCATGAGCTTTCGTGAGCTACAGCTCACTTCTTCGGATGCATAGAATGGAACACCCAGACAGGAGATATTTATACATACAGAGAACATGAAAAGGTGGAAGTATGCCTACCAACAGGAAGAGTCTAATCCATTGAGATGAGCTATCATCAGCAGGAGAAAAAAAACTTTTGAAGTGATAAGTAAGATGACCCATAGAAGGTGTGAGGAGAGCTTAACATAGGGAAATAGATTCAATTAGTGTAATGACCCAACCATTCCCAGTCTCTGTTTAGGCCTGAGTTAATTGTATCTAATTTGCATATTAATTCGAGTTCAGCAGTCTCTCTTTGGAGTCTGTTTTTGAAGTTTTTTTGTTGCAAAATGCCACTTTCAAGTATGTCACTGAGTGGTTAGAGAGGCTGAAGTGTTTTCCCACTGGTTTTTGAATGTTATGATTCCTGATGTCAGATTTGTGTCCATTTATTCTTTTGCGTAGAGACTGTTCGGTTTGCCCAATGTACATGGCAGAGGGGCATTGCTGACACATGATGGCATATATCACGTTGGTAGATGTGCAGGTGAACGAGCTCCTGATGGCGTGGCTGATGTGATTAGATCATTGTTGACATTGCTCCACTCATCAAGACTAAGGTTAACAATTTCACCCTCTAGACCTTTTGCACACTGCTCCATTTCTCTTTCATACACTGTATCCAGGAATTTGCCTGCAACATCTGCTCTGTTGGGTGGCCTGTATCCTGGTCTTAATGAGTGGACCATGTTAACGAAGTGTGGGTTCTCAGTCATACGAAAAGGAGAGTTTGTTGCATAAGCAAACTGGGCAATTTTTTCATCAATTAACTCTTTTTGTAATCTGCTGATTCTTATCATGAACTTATCTATGGTTGTTTCTGGATGATGGAGATTTTTTTTATCCTTTTTGCTACAGATAATATACTGTGGCTGCGTAACATACATGATGTGACTGAAACACTATCATTGGCAGATAACTCTGAAACTATAGAAAATGATGGTGATCTTGATGGTGGATAGTTTTCAGAATTCTGTGTGTTGAGGATGGATTCTCCTAAACAAAATAAGTCAATGCAGTTATTTAATTATTATTACCATACTGCTCATTTAGTATTACTCATTGCATTCACTGACACTCAATACTACTTTAAAGGTGAAATTATAAAAGGAATATCTGCCTATTTCAGCTATTTATTTTTTATTACAACTGCATCTAAAATAGAGTAATTACTATTTTTTTTGCTCAAACATGAAAATTCAAGACTAGTCCAGAAGGAAGACAGGCAGTCCTTAAGAAAGAAGTATGAAATAAAAAAGTTCACCAACCTGAAGATCCTGCATGTTAAAATAGGTTCCTTTCATCATCTTCAACGCAGCTTCCTCCTGAGAAGGAACACTTCTCATGATGTTGTTTTATTTGGGCAACCAGGTCTTGCATTTCTTGGTTGCACTGTTTGCATTTTGCATGCATGCTTATCTTACCCACAGGTAGAGGAACTTCATTAACATATTCCCAAACTGGGTCTCTTTTATGGCCTGCTGCCATTATAGTTTTCCCTTCTAGTGAGAGAATGGTATGGTAGATCTCAAATCAATGAAGGCTACACTCAGTAAGTCCTCAAGACTTCTGGAATATGCTGCTCAAACAGTTTCACTTTTGTTTCTGCTGCTTGTTCCTCTCATCTCACATTTATCTCCAGACTTCTCCTTGTCCAGATCTATTCTGCCCCCAACAATCTTCTATTCATTCACCTTTTGAAACTTTGCACTTTTATAGAGAGGTAAGAGATTGACTGTGTACAGAAATTTGCAGAGGAACAATAGGGTTGAGGTCTGTTATTTCTCACCTCTATATATTATTCATTTATTTAAAAAGATTTTTGCTGTTAACAAGCATGTTATCTCTGGAGACACAAATCCACAGTCTGAAAACTGCAAAACTAAGCATCTTTGTTGGTATCTTCTAGACTGAGCACTGAGTTCCATTGGATAGATAGAAAGATTAACCTAAATAATCTATACAGAAGCACCTGGAACCCCATAAAATTGGGTCCCTAATCCATGAACTATTGGAACTCATTTACAAACTTTTAAAAAATATTACATGACTATATTGTCTCATACCATAGATTTTTTTTTTAAATCATTGATTTTATCCACCCTGCATGGGGCATTTGGGTTATTGCTTTGTGCTGCTGGTTATTTGGTATTATTGTGTTTTGGATTCGCTGTTTCTTTTTTAATTTACCCTATTTACATAAATGTCAGAAGTGCTCAGGATGCAAAGATGGGGCTTCTTGTTTTGTACAATAAAACATTAACATTAAATAGGCTGGAAAGGCCTGGGAGCTGAAGGAATCTTGCTGCCTACGGAAAGGGGGAAGCCAAACAGCACTAAACATGGGTTAGCTGGCTACTAGGATGCAGCTTCCTTTTCCTGCAGCTGCCTGAGATCTGGAGGATTGGAGTCGGTGACCCCAAGCTCCCTCTTCCCCAAGGGGAGCATTTATCAAACTCTTTATCAGATACACCTAATTAAGGTGGAATCACCTTCCATTCCATTACTGTCTGGTGCTACATGTGTACATTAATACACTGTGAGGCTGCTGTGGGAGCTTTAATTTTTGAATTTCCCTTTTGACTGAGTCGCCAGCCTTAACACTGCCTTCATGTAGTGTTTGAACTGAACTAACACACATACTCGCTGTACAGATAGATACACAGAAATTAAGTGTTTGATACTGAATACTAGTCATTTGTATAACTTTTAAGCCATGTTAGAGTACCCGCTTTCAAATCCTGCAAAGAGGAGAGGGCAGACCCTTCAAAGAAATTCCCCATACCATGTAATACTTAATTTTCTGCAAGATGTCATCATTGGTCATAATGAGTTCTTTTGCTGTTGTTCCATCCGCTATGTTGGCAAGTATACATAATGTCTGAAAAAGAGAGAAAGTTGTCATTTGCAGTACATCTATGAATCACAGCTTTCCTGACAGTTCCATCCTTTCATGGTGAATACTTCTTTATCAGAATCTGGAGTTTCCAGATTGTTACACTGAGGACCAAGTACTCTGCTGGCTCAATGCCATTGACTTCAATGGTGGTATGCCAGCAGAGAATTTATTCCCGAGTTCTTGACTAAACCACACTAATAGAACAATCATAGTCATCGGGGATAGCCATTTTAGACTTGATTCTGATCATGAGGGAGGAACCTGTAACAAATCTGAAGGTGGAAGGTGAAAGTGATAATGAAATGATAGATTTAATGATTCGAAGGAAAAGAAGGAGTGAGAGCAGCAGAATAAGAACAACAGACTTCAAAAAAGCAGATTAAAAATCATAGAACTGATAGGTAACATCCCATGGGAAAGAAGTTAAGGAAAAACAGAATTCAGGAGCGCTGGCAGTTTCTTAAGCAAACAAGAGCAAAGGCACAACTACAAACTATCCCAATGCAAAGGAAAGACAGGAAGAATAATAAGAGGCCAATATGGCTCCATAAGGAGCTTTTTAGTGATCTGAAAATCAAAAAGGAATCTTACGAAAAGTGGATGAATTGCTATGGAGCAGTACAAAAGAATAGCAGAAGCATGGAGGGACAAAAATAAGAAAGGCTACAGCACAAAATGAGTTTCACCTACCCAGGGACATAAAAGGCAAGAAGAGGTACTTTAAATACATTAGGATCAAGAAAACGACGAAGGAAAGTGTAGATCCTTAACTTAGCTGGGAAGGGGAGCTAATAATTGATGACATCAAAAGGCTGAGGTGTTTAATGCCTATTTTGCTTCAGTCCTCACTAAGAAGGGTAACAGTGACCAGATACGCAACACAATTAATATTAACCACAAGGGGAAAGGAACCTAGGCCAAAATAGAGAAAGACCAGGTTAAAGACTTTTTAGATAATTTAGATGTATTCAAGTCAGCAAGGACTAGATGACCTCCTGAGGTCTCTTCCAACCTTAATCTTCTATGATTTATCCTAGGGTACTTAAGGAATTAGCTGAAACAATCTCAGAACCATTAGTGATGAACTTTGACAACTTATGGAGGACGGTTGAGGACTCGGAGGACAGGAGAAGGGAGAACATAGTACCTATGTTTAAAAAGGGGAAACAAAGAGCACCCAGGGATTTAAAGACCAGTCAGCCATTGATATCTGGGAAGATACTGGAACAAATGATTAAACAATCAATTTGTGAGCAACTAGAGAATAATAGCATTATAAGAATAGCCAGCATGGACTATTATGACTAACAAATCTAATTTCCTATGGAGACCATGTGGCCACTCTCCAAATGTCCAGTGTGGAAATGTCACCATGGAACACTATTGATATCACTTATGCTCTCGTGGAGTGAGCCCATATCTGCTGAGGAGGCATAGCCAAAGCCATCTCATATGCAGCCTTGATACAGGATGTTATTCATCTAGAGATGATCTGTGCAGAGACCGTTTGCCCTTCCATGTGGTCTGCATATAACACGAATAGGAGAGGTGAAACACAAAGTCTGGTCTAGACATTGCCTGATATTCAGAGTATGTAGGCATGGTTCTGCCGGGGAAGAGCATGGCTTAGGGAAAAACAGGTAAATATACTGTCTGATTCAGATGAAACAGAGACCACTTTGGATAAAAACTTTGGATCAGTATTATCTTGTCCTTGGAGAACTGAGTGTAAGGCAGCTCAGCCATGAGGCCCTGCAGCTCACATAACCATCACTTCAGCAAGGAGGATATCAAGAACATGGTTTTCTGAGACAGGTGGGGCAGCGGACAGGACACAATGGGCTTGAGTAGAGGGCCCATCAGAGTCACCAGAACCGTGTTTAGGTACCATATGGGAACTATTTCTCAGATGGGGGATGTAAGCAGTGAAGCCCCTTCAGAAATCTTATCACCATGGCACTAGAAAAAACTGACTTCCCTTGAATTGCGGGGTGGAACACTGCTATCGTGGCAAATGAACTCTCGAAAAACTGAGTGCAAAGCCTGATTTCTGAATATATAGCAGGTACTCCAAGATGTCTTGGATGGAAGCCCTGGTTGGGTGCCATCAGCCAAAGACCACATGGGGAACCTCTTCCACTTTGCTAAGTAGGCCATCCTAGTGGAGGACTTCCTACTGTTGAGTAGGATTTGTTGGACAGCCGCCAAGCACTGTTTCTCCTCTTCATTCAGCCATGTAGCAGCCACGCCGAAAGGTGCAGGGAGCTGATGGTAGGATGGAGTGTGCAGCCCTGATCCTGAGCCAACAGGCTGGGATGGAGAGGAAGTGATACGGGAGGCTGAGCCAACAGCGCAAGCTCTGAGAACCAACATTGCCTGAGCATGGCTGAGACAGTGAGGATGAGCTTGGTCTGATCCATCTTGAGCTTGAAGGTAACCTGCAGAATGATTAGAATGAGGGAAAAGGCATACAGAAGAGCTGACCACCATTTGGAACAGAAGGAATCAGAGAGGGAGCCCAGGCTGAGGACCCCCTTAAGAGCAGAAGAGATGACACTTCCTGTTTTCACTTGTCACAAACAGATCGATTGTGGGGATGCCCCATGTTGCGAAGATAACTTGGAGAGTGCACTCCTTCAGTGACCATTTGGGGCTCAGGGAGAAAACTCTGTAGAGATGGTCCCCAAGACGATTTTGTACCAACAGCAAATGGACTGACATGTGGCCCAAAAGGCTAAGACAAATGCAGATTGTCATGAACCGCTGAGAATGCAGACTGAGGCAGACCTGTTAAATTGTCTGGAAGTGGTTGGTTTGAAAGAATGCTCTTGACCTTGTGGAGTCTAACAGGGCCTCAATAAACTCAGTATTTTTTTTTTTTTCCCCCTGGGAGCCAAAGTTGACTTTGCAGTGTTTAAAATGAGTTCCAGACGGTTGAGCAAATGCAACGTGGTGTTGAGATGGGCGAGAACCTCCTCTCTGGAGCTGCCCTTCAGCAGCCAGTTGTCGAGATACAAAAGATGTATATTCCCTTCCTCCTGAGATATGCATGACCACCGCCATGCATTTGGTGAAGACTGAGGGGGCAGAAGAGAGGCAGAACGGGAGAATCAGATACTGAAAGTGATTAAAGTTATGAGACCTCTTCTTCGGTGCCAACAACAGAGAGAAGCTCCACCATGACTCCGGTGAAGCGCCTGCCCTGGAACGAGAAGCAACCATGTTCTCCAAACCCGAGGGAAATCTTGAGGAGGGCCTTGGTACTGGAATAGACCGCATAGCAAAACAACTTGAACAACAGTTATGAAAGGTAGGTAACCGTTTTTTCTTCTTTGAGTGCTTGCTCATGTCGATTCCAATTAGGTGACTACCAAGCAGGAACTTGGAGGCAGGGTCAAAGCTCAAGGGTTTGCTGATTGAAGCACCGTTCTGCCACAGGCTGCATCATCTCTAGCCTGCTGAGTAATGGCATAATGTGAGGTAAAGGTGTAGACTGAGGACCATTTCACAGCCCTGCTAATTTCCTGGCTTGGAACCTGAGCCAGGAATGCCACTGAAGATGCCTGAGCCCTCATGGAGCGCGCTGTCAGTGGGGGGCCAGGTACTTCCGCCAGGTCATAGCACATCCGGATGTATGATGTAATCTTTGATGAAATTCTTTGAGAAGAGATTGGGAGCCCTTTCATTCTGTCTGCTGCTGTGATGAACAGTTGAATAGATTTTTGGAACAGCTTTGTCCATTCAATATAGAAGGGTGATCACCAACGAACCTCCAAGGAGTGGAGTTTTTGTTCCCGGTTCTTAGTCTGCAGCTTAGGGTAGAAAACTGGGAGAACATGAAACTGGAAGACAACTTTCAGGAGGAAGGCTGGGTGTGGCCGAAGCTGAACTGTATCCTTATACACCACTGTAAGGAGGCTCAGACGTTAGGGCCTTAAGTTCAGATACCCGCCTGGCAGAGGTTATTGCCACCTTCTAGGAGAAGTAGAACAGACAGCATGTCACAAGTGGTTCAAAGGGAAGTCCCATTAGTTTGGAGAGAACAAGGTTAAGGTCCCAGGCTGGGATCGGCTGCCGTACTTGAGAGAACAACCTGTCAAGCCCTTTAAGAAAGCATCCAACTATTGGGTTGGTGAAGACCGGCCAGCCTGCCACGCCTGGGTGAAAGGTGAAAATGGCAGCCAAATGGACTTTTATTGATGACACAGAAAGCCCTTGCTGCTTCAGGTGCAGGAGGTAGTTCAGATAAAGGATATTGTTGAATGCGTAGAAGACGTGCGATTTTGCTATGACTGAAATGTGAATCTCTTCTATTTGGCTAAGCAGGTGGTCCTAGTGGATGGTTTCCTACTGACAAGGAGGACTTCCCTAACTGGATCAGATCAAGCCATCTCCGTTGGGTTTAGCCATGGAGCCATGGGTTTAGCCAAGCTGTGAGGTGAAAAGATTCGATGTCGGGGTGTTGCAAGCGGCTGTGGTCCTAAGTTATCAGGTCCGGGAGCAGCAGTAAGGTGATCAGGATTTCCACTGACCTCTTCAGAAGAGACATGTACCACTGCTGACATGGCCAGGCTAGAGCTATCAATATCACTGAGGCTTTGTCCCTCCAAATCTTGAGTAGCATCTTGTGGATGAGTGGGATGGGTGGAAACGCGTAAAGGAGGTGGTTTTTCCAGGGAAGAAGGAATGCATCTGCGATCAAGCCCAGGTTGTGATTCAGGAAGGAGCAGAACTGAGGACACTTCCTGTTGCGTCTTGTAGTGAACAAGTCTATCTGAGGAATTCCCCAATGTGGGAAGACAGCGTTCACAACATCTGGGAGGATGGACCACTCGTGGTTGTGAAAGGACCTGCTGTGACAGTCCACCAACTCGTACTGAACTGCGGGGAGATAAAATGCCTCCAAGTGTACTGAGTAAGCTATGCAGAAGTACCACAGTTTGAGGGCTTCCTAGCACAGAGGAGAGGAGTGTGCTCCCCTGTCTGTTTATATAAAACACCGCTGTTGTATTGTCTGTCATGACTGATGCACATCTCCCCTCCAAGTGAGTTTGGAAGGTCTGGCATGCCAGACAGATTGCCCTCAGCTCTCCGACGTTGATGTGAAGTGAGAGCTCCACTGAGGACCAGAGGCCCTGAGTCCTGAACTCCCCTGGATGTGCTCTCCAACACATTGCTGACGTGTCCATAATCAGTGACAGGGATGGCTGAGGTTCGGAGAAAGAAGTACCTGCACACACCGCATGCAGGTTGAGCCACCATAGGAGAGACCTGAAAACTGGCCAGGAAAGACTGACGCTTGTCTAGACTGTCCCGTTTTGGTCGATAAACCCAGGCTAGTCATGCCTGAAGAGGTTGGAGTCTCAGTCTGGCATGCTGTACTACGCATGTACAGGCTACCATGTGGCCAAGGAGCTTTAGGCAATTCCTTGCTGTGGTGGTAAGGAATTCTATGAATCTTTGTATGATGTCTCAAAGGCTCTGAAAATGTGACCCTGATAGAAATGTTCTTGCCTGTTTTGAGTCCAATACTGCCCCTAGGAACTCTATCCTCTGAAGAGGGGACAGAGTTGACTTCTGCATATTCTATAGAAGGCCCAGGTCATTGAAAGTTGCTCTTATCAGGCTCACATGTGCGTCCACTTGTGTTTTGGAGCAACCTTTCATCAGCCAGTCGTCGAGGTATGGAAACACCTGCACCTGGTGCTTCCGCAAGAAAGTGGTCACAACTTCCATGCACTTGGTGAACACTCGAGGTGCTGCCGACAGGCTGAAGGGGAGAACTATGAACTGATAGTGATTGCGGCTCACCATGAACCTGAGATACCTTCCGTGGGATGGTTAATGAAATATGAAAATAAGTGTCCTTCAAGTCGAGGGTGGCATACCAGTCCCCCAGATCCAGGGAAGGAATAATGGAGGCCAAAGAGACCATGTGGAACTTCAGTTTCTTCATGAACTTGTTGAGCTCTTGCAGGTCTAGGATAGGCCTGAGGTCTAGGATGGGCCTGAGGCTGCCTTTGGCTTTTCAGATTAGGAAATTGGGCCCACTCAGGGTATAAAAGAGATAGTCAGCATGAAAAGAACAGGATAGTTGGATCAAGTGTTTGAACTGGTGCATCACCCTCGGGTGCACCTTGAAAAGGCCTCCTTTTGACCAGAGGACTGTTTTGACTGCCCAGAGCCCTGAGCCGATGAGAGAGGAGACCACCCCCTGTTGTTTCTATTATACCTCCTAGAGTAGTCCTGCCTGTTCTGTGGCAGGCAGAATCAAGGCAGGGGCTGGGGCTTAAAATATCTCTGCTGCGTAAATGAAGTATGGAGACCCAGGGACTTGAGAGTTGTTCTTAAGTCCTTAAGGCTATGAAACCGTGAGTCTTTTTTTTTTGTTTTAAAGAGAAAAGGGTTGAGCCCTCAAATGGGAGCCCTGATACCTGCAGCCAGGAGCACCTCCTCATGGCCACCCCTTAAGCCATGGTGCGAGTGGCCAAATCAGCAACATCCAAGGCTGCCTAGAGCGACACCCTTGCCACAAGCTTTCCCTTCTCCACCAAGGCAGAAAACTCTGCTCTCGAGTCTTCTGGCAGAAGTTCTGTGAAATTAGACATAGCCCCACAGGAATTAAAGTTGTATCTACTAAGGACCGCCTGGTGGATTGAAATTCGAATACCAGCCCACTGGTAGAACAGATTTTCCTCCCAAAGAGGTCCATTTTTTTTGTAACATGGGCTTCAGGTGATTGGCCGTGGTGCACTTGGCTTTCCCATTGATTTGCTGCCACCACCACTAGAGTGTCTGGCAGTGGATATGAATAAAAATGTTCAAATCCTTTAGAGGGAACAAAATACTTTCTCTCTGTCTTTTTTGCCGTTGGTGGCAAGGAGGCAAGGGTCTGCCACAGTGTTTTGGTGATGTGTTGTATGTTTTTTATGAGTGGCAGGGCAACTCGGGAGGGACCCGAGGGGACTAGGATATCAACCATGAGGTCCAATGTCTCAGAGACCTACTCAACCTGGATCTCTAGGAGCTGCTGGTTGACTCTATTGTCCTCGAGTGCAAGAGCTGTGGAAGTTCCAGCCACTGCCTCATCTGGGAAGGATGAAGATGAGGTTCTAACCAGGACCGCTCCTTACTCCTGGCCCTCGGCACTGAGGAGATTGTGCAGTGCACCAAGGACTGGGAACGGTGCAGCGCACTGCCATGTACAGAGCCCTGTCAGTGCTGAGGATCTCTATCCGAGTCCTTTCTTGGTGCCGAAGCTTCCTGTGTAGACGCCGGAGCACTGTGCACCGATGCCAAGGGGCTTAGAGTTGGCTCAGCTGACCCCGGTTCCAAGTGGGGATGGAGGGCAGACTCCATCAGAAGTATCTTCAGACACTGATCCCTCTGTTTCTGAGTCCTGGGGCAAAATCCCCTACAAATCTTGCAATGATCTTTTTCATGCGATTCCCCCTGACACTTCAAGCAGGAAGTGTGGGGGTCACTCCTGGGCATAGGCATGCTTCAAGCTGCACAGAGTTTAAACCCTGGTGCCAGGGAGGGGCGTGACGGGGGTACCCCCAGAACAATTCCCTACTGCAATTCCAACTATATACTGTCTAACTACTACTACTAACTATTGATTTACCTATTTACAGGAGAAAAGTCTGAAGACTACTAGGGAGAATGGCTTGCTGAAGCGAGAGAGAATGAGCATTCCAGCTAACTGTCACAGGCGGTAGGATGGAACTGAAGCGGCAGTGGATTGGTAGGGGCTTAATACGGCACCATGGAGGCACGACTCCAGGAGGTGCCTGAGCCAACCTGATGGGTACTGCTAGGAGAAAAGCATTCAGGCTACTGTGCATGCAGTGCACATGCACCTAATTGGAATCAACATGAGCAAGCACTCAAAGAAGAATCATATGTCTGTTGTGTGGAGATGCAGTTCTCAGTGTATAAAAAAGGATGAAATACACTAGAAAATACTCAACATTTTTCTTTCTGGGCCATGAGAAGCTGGAAAATACCAGGATCTGGTCCTTCTTCATGCCCATGGGAGGCAGAGGCTGTTCCCTGTCATACATAATCTATTGCTTTGCCCAGACTCATTTTAAATGATGCAAGTGATGGGGTTGGGAGATTGTTTGCCCAAACTCTTTTGAGAAGTTCTTCACCAGTCTAATCATGCAAGGGTCTATCTTCACTGCACGTTTCTCTTGCATTATCTACACTTGAGTAACAACTCTTGAGTTAGTCTAGCTCAAGTGAGAGCAGCCATGCTGCAAAATAACACCCAAGCTTCTGTGTCCAGACTCACTCATGTGTGGTGCAAAGACTTTTGGGGTCATATCTCTTGGTTACTTGCATTGAACTAAGTTAAAATACTCCAGGAGTTCTTTCCCAGTGAATTGTGAAAGAACTTGTCTGTCCTTTCTGGGCACCTGGGGGAACTGTGGGAAAACACTGGAGGACTAGAACCCAAATGGAGCTAGCCTGGGCTCACGCCTCAGAGCGATTGTGTTAGCAGCTGACTTGAGGTTTAGTCTCTATCCTGACAGTCCAACCAACTCGAGTTAAAAGTACCACTACACCCGCGTTGAGAGTTTGAGTGTGGATGGGACTTAAGTTACACTGAGTTAACTGTGCAGTGAAAACAAGCCCCTAGATGCTGAGCATCTCCTGAGAAGAGTTCATGGAGCTGAGGGTGCTCAGCACTTCTTAGGATAAGGCCCTTATAAATTATAGTTTATGTGCTCTTCTCCAACCCTTTCGTATAATACTTTCCTAGTTATCCATTACTTTTCAAAAACAATTCAGAGGTTTCATACGTTGATTAGCCAATTCCCTGAACCACCTGAGATGCAGGCCATTCCAGCCACTGAGTTGCATATGTTCAAATGTTCCCTTATCTGCCTTTATCAAAAGCTATGTCTGTGAGTTATTTATGGCTTCCTTATTATCAAGATCTCTATCTTCTTCTATACATTTGAAAAAACAGATGATCATCATCAGCTATTTCAGAATCATTAATTTAATCTCGTGCCTTATTTATTAAGAAACTACTTTCTCTATAGTGTCTCTTTTGCTCGTTATTAGTAAAAGCCCTTCTGGCTTTGGCTTGTTCTGGGCCTATGGGGGATTCAGCAATGTCCAAATTTGGCTGCATATATGATTACCCTTGTTGCCACCACCATCACCAACACACCAAAGATAAAAGCAGCCATTGGGGAGCATCAAAGCTGCCTCTCTCCTTCCTTCAGTCTCTAACTTTCCTCCTCGTGGACTCTCTGCGTGATCCCTGCAGCATGTCCATTGGCAGAGACACCATTTCACAGGTAAGTTCACTCCTCTCTCTTTCACACTACCCTGGTAAACTCCCAGCCACCCTCTCACCTATCTCCCCAAGCAAAAGCCCCCTTTCCTCTCTTACCTGCTGCTGCATCCCTCACATCCAGCACATACCCCTCCCATTCACACCTTGCAGTACCTCAACCTCTCCCTCAATTAGTGCCACCTTTCCCCTGCATTTCCTCCTCCCTGCATTTTTGCATTCCCCCTCCCACCTCCCTTCTCATTCTCCTCATGCTGCTTCCCCCCAAAATCACCACCTTTAAGGGACACACTGTACTCTCTGTTGTGATAAATGGGTCTACAAATTTACTCTATGAGC
This sequence comes from Gopherus evgoodei, assembly GCF_007399415.2. Lineage (NCBI taxonomy): Eukaryota > Metazoa > Chordata > Testudines > Testudinidae > Gopherus > Gopherus evgoodei. The sequence goes on along the minus strand of NC_044330.1, from coordinate 50,869,401 downwards.
TCAATTGTAAAAAGTGAATCAAAGTTTATATAAAGCATAACGATAACCTATAATGTTAAATGTTGATGGGAAGAATTGCAAAAGGGAGACAAACTCTGAATTAGCCCAAACAAAAAGGCCTATTGATATAATTCAAGGACTGTGTTAGGACCATGACTGGTAACCAAGAAAAACATGAGATCAAAAATCAATGAGCCAAAATTGGCGTGTCGGAAACTAGACCTAATTGGATGACAAAATAATGAGTGGATGGGCTATTCCATACATCAATCCCTTTTTAGGTCCTTAAAGAAACTTCTGGGAGAAAAATTCACTACCCTAGAGCAAGCTTCACCATCATGGCATCCCTTCCAACCTGCAATCTTCTGGGACCCTGGACCTTCCTTGTCCTAATTCTGAGAGATGTAGTTACCAGACCAGACCAGACAGAGTCACTGCCACCTCCACCAGCTCCAGTTAAATCCCAAACAGCCTGGTATGTGAGAGAGTTTCTCTTCCTCCCCTACCCTCCACCGTCCATGTGTCCTTTTCCTCCCCCATCTTATTTCTTCTCTTTCCTAACCCTCCTTTTTCCTTCTGTCTAAGAAGAGTCTGATTTAGCTGGCCGCACATATTTTGCAACACTGCTGTAAGCCTGTGAACTGAAAGAGGCAACTAAACACAACGTCCTGAATGGTCTGACGGTGGCAAAAATATGCCAAATTTTAGAGTGGCTGATAAGACTGTGCTGTGCCTGTGTTTCTCCAGCAGTGAGGATGCAAGGGAGAGTCAACATCAGAGAGAGAAGCTGTATTTTCTGTCTTTGCTGTTCTTTTCTCTCCCCCCTTTGTGTGTGTCTCTTGTTTCGTCTACTAGGAAATGGGACTGGACTTCAACAACAGCTTCAGCCCATCTCACCTAACTTCTTCTCTTTCCCCGCAAAAGGTCAGTTATTACCATTTAAGAGACTATCAAGCAGGGGGATTTTCCTTCTAAAGATTCTCTGCAGCTAAAGGAACCAGGGATGATGTTAAAATCAAAGCCTTATTTAATACTTCACATTTCAAATGCTTTAACTGTTTTTCATTCTTTTCTGTATCTTTAATGAAAGGTCAAAATGATTTTTATTAGACTGTTTGCTAAGTGGGCTGAGGGATCTGTGTACCAAACCCCAAACCCTGTTTAAAACTGGAAAGTGACTAGGTCATGTTAACACCTTGTTAACAGCCCATATAGTCCATCTAAATTAGCAGAACGGTGCCTCACTGCTTCCCCTTGGCAACCCTAGCATACCCCATCACTTGCTACCTCTTTCCTCGCCTCCCAGTGGAAACAGACAATTTAAACTTCCTACAAATGTCTTCTCAGAAGACAAGAATCCCCTGGTCTGAAGAATGGACAGGTGGGGTGACCTGGCCCACTACTTCCACAGAAGCATCATTGATAGAGCACTTGGTGCTCTGTGGCATTAGTGGGCAGGTCATCCAACAGACCAGTAGGTCGTGAGAGAGACCCCCTATGTTTTCACTCTTCCTTCAGTCCTATTGATACCTTCTTCCCTCTCTCCTGGCCCTACCTAGTGGGAAGTGCTGACTCCCCCCATTTCTTACATCCTTGCTGCTCTACTGCACACAGTCCTGATCTTAGCCAAACGTATATAATTCAGTATCCCAGAGTTTAAAACTATTCTGAACTTACTTCAAATACCCACCATAACACTCAGAGCCATACTAAGCTTAAGCTTCCAGTAGTGAAGAAAAATGGACGGTCTGGTCATTAGCACAGCTGTTAGTTTCATAGGATTTAATTTGACAGATATCATGGTAAAATATTTATGATCCCCAAAAGGGAAGACCTGTTAGTAATACACCCATGATGAATGCCAACAGCGTAAACCTTTCTCAACACTTTTACCCAGTTAAGAGAACACACAAATCAGTAAAGGATACCTGCTCCTTGACCTCGATATTGTGCTCCCCTTCCAAAATAAGAGTCACTGCTTGCATGATCTGCTTTCCATGGGTGCTCATTATCTGGTCTATATGCTGCCAAAGCAATTATAGATACACAATTAGTATACATTTTCTAGAGAAAAGGACAAAAACAGGGACATTTTTATTATGAAAATGAGTGGAATTATCAGCATTTCTAGGTGCCAGTACCTTTATGCAAGGTATCACAAATGTGAGAACCCACTGCAGCAGAAAACAGGATTTATATTTCTTTTCATTACTTTAGCCAACCATTGCCACAGGGAGCAGAATAAGGAACTATATGATTGATCCTATTTCCATTGAAGCCTGTTGAACATTTAAATACTGACTTCCCCAGAGCAACACAGTTGTCACTGAGGGCATAATCTGAACACTGAAGGATCTTTGAGTCATAAATTGACAACCTGATGAACATGAGAACTCAGTGTGATGCTGTGGCTAAATGGGTCAACATGATCTTTCCACAAAAGGGAGAAACAGCAGACAGGTGTAGTGATATCACTTTGCTATTAGCCAGGATGGGCAGGGATGGTGTCTCTAGCCTCTTGTTTGCCAGAAGCTTGGAATGGGCAACAGGGGATTGATCACTTGATGATTACCTGTTCTGTTCATTCCCTCTGGGGCACCTGGCACTGGCCACTGTTGGAAGACAGGATACTGGGCTAGATGGACCTTTGGTCTGGCACACTATGGCTGTTCTTATGTTCTGTATACAGTACTGGTGAGACCAGTACTGGAATACTGTGTCAAGTTCTGGGGTCTGCACTTCAAAACTGAAATTCTGAGAGGGTTCAGAGAAAAGCCACAAAAAATGATTTGTGGCCTGAAAATCTGTCTCACAGCGAGATATTTAAGCAGCTCAATCTATTTTGCTCACTGAAGCGAAGTTTTACAGGTGACTTTATCATTGTCTATAGCACCTATGCTTGGAGGACATGAGATACACAGGAGGACTCATCTAGCAGAAAAAGGCATAACAACATCAGTGGCTGGAAACTGAAGTCAGCAAAGTTCAAACTCGCTGTAAAATGCAAATTTTTAAGTGAGGGTAATTAAGCACTGGAACAATTACCAAAGATACAGTAAATTCTCCATCACTCGGAATCAAAGTTAAGTTTGGTTTTTCTATATGAAAAAAAATCTAAAAACCACCCCCACCTACCCACCCAAAATACTGCAGTTCCGTGACAAGTTATTGGGTTTGAGTGTGAAATTCTGTGGAATATGGTATGGCAGAAGCTCAGAGTAAAGAATTATAATGGTCCTTTCTTGTCTTAAAAAAAAAAATCTATGAAAGAATATAGAGTTACTCAGATATAGCTAGGGCCATAATTTGGGCTGCAAAACCACTTTAACTGATGGTTTAGACACCAGTTTGACTGTTAGCTCAGGATGAGTTTACAGGGCAATTAAAAAACAGATATTTTAACTTTTAGATTGAGCTAATTTGATATGAAAATTGAAAATCAATGATTCTGGAACCTAAATGTGCACTTTTTACAGTGTCACTTTTCATGATAGAAGCATACTTTACAGGTGGCTATGTTCCTACATAGAAGTCCACCTTGCCAAATATTTATTGCAGTTTTTGTCTATTCTTCACTAGATGGGCCTCTTGCTCATCCTCCATTTGTATCTCAAGCACTTTACTTCTTGCCATAAAATAGTTCACGTGCTTAAATCTTATATCATCTTATTCTATTCTGTAAAAAGGATATACGAACTGTGTGAATGCACAATCCAGAAGATCAAAATCAAAGGCTGAAGAATGTTTTAAAATGACAGATAAGAGAGAAATGAAATAGCTCAGACACTTGGTGCTTGTCTATATGGCACTGGCTGTGTGCACCATAGAGTGCTCTATTATGCTGTGCTCTAACTGCCCAGCATAGGCTATGCTGGCTCAAGGTATCCAGTTCACCTTGGTACCAAGGTATCTTAGTTTGTGCCAGCAGAGTCTACATGGAGTAGTCAGAGCGCAGCATGTTGGTGTGCGCTCCAAATCACATGCCTTTAATGTGCACTACTGGCATTGTGTAGACAAGCCATAAGTAAGGAGAAATATGGGTATCCTTAAGATATCTGCATCCCCATAAGCACTGTAAGTTCATTTCAAAACACAAACCACTCCTCCTGTTAACTAGACTTTTAACAGAGTTTACAAAAATGTGTTGTCTGTCTGTCAAAAGCCTTTCTAAACACAAACAGAATCAAACATCCAACAAAAAAGTATTGGTATGTATCTGAGGACATAACTAGTGATAAAGCTCCAGCTAGATATGCAGAATTCTCTTTATTAAAAATTTTCACTTCATTGTGGTCTTTTATGACCATCAGTGTTCAGATACTTCAATAATGCACAATGGAGGCCTCACAGTTTCAACAATAATATTCAAAAATGAACTTAAAGAGGATTTGCTTTTCAGACCTACTAGATCACTGGAAAGAGTATTATGCATTATGGATTTACAATGTATTATCTATGAATGCTGGGTTAGCGTTAGGAAGGCAACTTTTCTGGAGGATCTGTTTGTGGTTTTACTTACTGGGCGAGTAGACAGAAGATTTCTGAGCAGTCCCAAAGTTTTCATTAGCACGTTTACATCTGAATCAGAGAGTAACTGGAATAATTGTTCTGTACTCAAACCTTGTAAGATGTCTGCTTTGATCTTTTGTTCTGCTTGAAATGCCATGTTCTGAAGGACAGATACATACAGAAAAACTGAGCCATACACTTCATATTAGCATTTCTCCTTCACTTAATTTTTCTCAGAGTGTGCTTTCCATTCTGTCTACAGAAGAATTACCACCATCTGCTGTGCATACGTTCTTGATAAAGTAACCCTGCAAGCAATGCAAGGAAATGTTACTCACCTTGCAGTATCTGGAGTTCTTTGAAATGCATTGTCCCTAGGTGTAGTGCACTTCAGGTGATTCACAGGCAGCGTCTTTTCAAGGAGGCGGGTACCCAGAGTCCAATGCCACAACAGACTGCAGAACCGCCCTGGCCAGGAAAACATCTGAGGCAGCCTCCTGCACCAGCGTAGAATGTCTCACAAAAGAACCCCAAGTCATTGCTCAGCAGATGTCAATGAAAGGGACATCCTTGAGGCTGGCTACTGAGGCTGCTTGGGCTGTCATAGAATGTGCTCTCACTTTGCCCATAAGAGGGACATTGTTCATCTCATAACAGAAAATGATGCATCTCTGGATCCTTTTTGACAGCCTCTGTGTGGAAATGGCCTTTCCTTTCATCCATTCCATAAATGATACAAAGTCTAGGAGATTTCCAAAATTTCATTCTCTGTAGGCAGACCACAAGGTCCCTATGCATATCCAAGGAGACACACATCACCTCCTTCCGCCTGGTATGTGGTTTAGGGTAGAACACAGGTAGATGGATAATTTGGCTGATGTGAAAGTCTGATACCATCTTAGGGGGGAACTTCTGGTAGAGTCTCATGAGTGCCTTATCCTTGTGGAAAACTGTACCGGGATGGGGAGATCTGCCATGAGTGCCCCCAGATCCCAACCTCTTCTGGCTGACATGATTGAGACGATAAATTCTACCTTCATGGAAAGGAAGTAGAGAGCAAGATCCCGAAGGCTCAAACAGCACCTTAGTCAGAGTTGATAAACCAGGGTCATGTCCCAGACTGGTATCAGCTTTGCCACTGGAGGGAAGACTCTAACCAAGCCTTTCAGGAACAGAAATGGGACTGAGAGAGAAAACATAAAGTAGATATGTACAGGTGGGTGAAATGCACTAATAGCCACCAGTGTCCCATGTATTTTAAGGATAATTGGCTAGCCTAGTACATCTAGGATTCCTGACCGTGAAGGGGAAATTCCTTATCGATCAGACCAGAATATAAATCTTTTCCACTTTGCTGTGTAGCATTTCCCAGTAGAGTCCTTCCTACTACTGCTTAATACGACCTGGACATCTGCCAACCAAGATTACATTAGCCCATTTGGCCCCAGAGTTGCACTGGGAGCTCACGTTCAGCTGATTATCCACCAAATTCTTGTTCAGAATCAGATGGCGATGGTGAGTGGGACCACAGAGATATTGGTAATGGTTAATGTCATGGAAGTGGGTGGAGTAGTCCAGAGTATCAGCGACTCTGGTTCCATAAATACGATTAGACCACCTGCTGCTGAGAAGCAGGCTGAAGTAGTTTCTGTAACTTGGACACTGATGCCGAAGGCGCTGGATCTGATCGTGCCAATGCAGAACAGGTGCTGGCACTGAAGTACCACTTTTGGTATGGGAGAGTGGTGCTGTCTTGCCCTTTGATGAAGTCCTGGGCTGGTCCTTCTCAGAAGCAGACACCCGGGTCCAGAGCACAAGGTGTCTCCTGACTTGGTGCAGGACGGGGGACTTCTGTCTCCTTTTAGAGGGCTTGGATGTGGAACTTTCCCTCTTGTCTTTATGGGAGTGTTTGCATCTCCCTTCTGCCCTGTCTTGAAGCTGATGAGGGAAGGGGTGCAGGGGCCCTGGAACTGGCCTGAGCTGAACTCAAGAGGCTGCTCCTACCTTCTTCAGACTGATGTACAAAAGTCTCCCTGGGTCACAGGCTGTCCCCATCTCATGTACCTCTCCATGAGGATTGCTTGGAATTGGAAGTCCCCTGACTGCTTTGCCTTACTTGGGAACAACCAGCAGATACTGCACATGGGCAGGACATGTTTCCTGCAGGCAGTACAGACAGGTACCGTGATAGTTACCAGGAAGGGCTTATGGGGATTTTTGTCATACTCCTCCTCCCACTACTGAAAGACTGGGGGGAAAGGGAGAGAGGTAGTGGTGTACACGAACCACTCCTCACCCCAGGAGCATGGGGAGTTGTCCCAAATCTTAAGGATAGATCCCCAAATATTTATCCTAATGACAATTTATTTACAGACAGAAGCTGAAGAAATCGGCACGTACATTGAAGCTCCATGCCAGATCATCAGAAGTAAGAAGGAACTAAGATGCAGACCATGAGGACAGTGGGGGCGCATGTGTGGACCAAACAGACACTCAGGAAAAATTCTCCAGTTCTGGGCTCATGGAAAGCATGTGCAATCGCTCAAGTACACTACACATAGGAACAAGCACTCGAAGAACTACAGCTTATGAAGGACATTTTTGGATCTCCACATCCCTGACAAAGTCCCAAAGGCTCACCCATTTTCCCTTGTTTTAAATCTTCCTTCTTACTTTTACCCAACTATAGCCTTACCTTTGAACTAATCAGTTATGCTGTTCAATTAGCTCATGACTGACATGTACAAGTGAAATTGATATAAGGTTTGAATTTTATTCTTGCTTTGATCTCTTGATTTTACACTCTTCGCGTAATTCCATGGATTTTACACTTACTTTATTATTTGCTGGAAATTACCACACTGTGAAGCTTACATCAATAGTTTGTTATGGCTATAACTATACTGCCAAGAATACATATATAAAGACATATCAGCAAGATCATTTTTTATGTACTGGCTTACAAAAAGTGGAAAGCTGACTGCAAAGAGTTACAAAAGGATTTCACTAAACTGGGTGACTGGTAACAAAATGGCATATGAAATGCAATGTTGATAAGTACAAGTAATGCATATTGGAACAAATAATCCCAGCTGTACATACAAAATGATGGGATCTAAATTAGCGGTTACCACACAAGAGAGCTTGAAGTCAACATGAATAGTTCACCCAACTGTCAGACACTAGAACTGGATGATAGGGGATGGATCACTACAAATTGCCCCATTCTGGCCCATTCCCTCTGAAGCATCTGACACTGGCTACTGTCAGAAAACAGGACACTGGTCCAGAGGGACCATTGGTCTGACCCAGTATGGCCGTTCTTATGTTCTTAATATACTTTTAGGGACAGATTACTATTATCTTGTATAGTCACAAATATAGGCAGGCTGACCTTCTGCAACGTTATTTTTAGTAACTGGTATGATCTTCATGGTCAAAACTAAAGCTCTGAATCTCCCTTCCTTGAAGTGTGTTTTGGTGGTTGGCTAGTTGTGTGTGGTGTTTGTATAAACAATGTTTCATTGGAGTGAGTACTTACCATTAAAGCCCAAATGCCATTCACTCGCAAAGCAAGATTTTCACTCTGGGTTAAACTACATAGAAGTTCTATGGCTCCTGATTCTAAAATAGGCTGAAATGAACAGGAAAAAACACAGTTTTAGAACACCATGAATTTAGTGGACTTACATGTACATCTATGAACTATCAAATGTGGTACTGCACACTGTGTTTATCTTGAGGTGGATCTTGGTTATTTATTGAGGAACTGTAGACATAACTATAATGAAATGTGTATGCACACACACCCTTTTCAGACAATCTTCGGTCTCAATAGACTGCTAGTAGTGAAGCACCTTTAATAAAAGACCACCTTCATTAGCAACTGATTTTTGATCCCTTGAGCAGACACAAAAGACAGGTTTCACTGTCTTTAATTGCATTTAAACAGGCTGTATTTGCTCTTCACATTCACTAATGAAGACACATTGAGATGCAGTGAGTTCAACACGTATACAAACAACAGAAGAACAACGAAGTGTAATAAGGCTAACTCTTAAGACTTCTAGTGACAACGCGAGAAAAACTCAAAGCGCTTGTGATATCAGACAATGAGGTTATAGGACAAATACCAACAGATGGATTTTGAAAGCCCCAGATTACTAAATGAAACAGAAGCTACAGTCCACAACAATCAGGAAACTCAGGGTTAAGGTTGTCATGGGAAAAACAGGTCAAATTCTTCCCTCAGGTATGTAAATCTATAATATCATCACAGTCAATGGAATTACTCCAGACTGAGGGATATTCACCCTGTGCACAAGGTCTTCAAAAGCCCTCTGCACCATTTATGTGTCACATAAGGCCTCAAAATAGGTGAGGACCCCTTACACAGGGGTGAATTTCACTGAATTTACATCAGTATACATGTAAGCAGAATTTGCCCCATAATTCTGTTTGCTTGCATATGTGCTTTATACTAGGGTCTTTCATTACAGGTTGGCAGAACACCGCTGTGACATGATTTGGCAAATGCTAATTTACAAATATGGATTAACCATTACAAGTTTAAAGATGAAACATCTAGGGTGACATGGTTTATTCTGAAATTATGTGGAACAAACAGTAATAAAATGTCATATATGCAAAAACTTAACTGTCAATTTTATCACCTGATTGAGATTAAATGTATCCCATTAGCTTTTTTCTAATAAACACTATCTCCGCAGTGGTATTAATACTTCTCTCAATATTGAAAAGGTACTATTATAATAGAGTGTGAAAAGTATGCTGATACTCCTTGGCAACTGAAATAAGGATCTGAATTAAGATGCTAAATACTGGAGCTGCCAAACTGTTAAGTTTGGCAAAATGCTGATGGAAGTCAGGCAGGAGCTGGAGCTGGGACTCCCAGAGTCCCTGGCTGGATGGTTGCTGTGGAGCCGGGGATCCTGGAGAGCCTAGCAGTTGGTTCCTGATCTGATCGCCTCCCTGGGCTGCCCTCCACCCTGGAGAAAGGGTGGGCAGGCTGCCAGCTGGGAAGATATTTCATAGAAAATTCCAGGATTTTTTTTGTTCTGGGACAGAACAAAAAACCTCAGACACACTGAATTTTTCATGCACCAAAAAATCCTACTCCAGCTCAGCTCAACTAAATATACAGACAAAATTATTTTTGCTACTGTAGTTGGTATTTAATGTATAATTATTAAAGTGCTGCAAATAAAAAAGAAAATACAGAGTATGTTAAACAAAACAAAGCATTCCATACCTATCTGAAGGAATTTCACAACAGCCTCTCCTTTTATTTTGGCAAATCATGTCTAAGTAAAGACACATTTGCATAAACTTGCACATTTTTTCATGGAGAAAGTCTCCATCAAAGGGCTTGTCTTCACCAGGAGATCTGACCACATTTAGATGTTATGAGGAGTGGAGTTAGCTGACACCACAGTACCCTTGGCTGACTGGTCACTGTAGATAAGGCTATAAGCACAGCCTGTTGACATGATGCTGAGCACTATTTGTCATTGTCTATACTGACCAGTCAGTTGTGCTCATTTTTTTTTTTAGCTAATTCTGCTCCTCATGATGAAGTCTAAACATGATGAAATCTCTTGGGGAAGAGAAGCCCATATAAATGGACCCATTAGCAGCCAGAGTGCAACAGTCTCTGTCTGATCCCCTAGCCATGGTAGAGGCAAGAAATGTGCAATGAGGTCACAAAGAAGACTAAGCTCTGATAAAGTTATGGCATATCACTACTGAACATACTGAGGAGCATTTTTTCAACTGCTTTTAACATCTTTATTTTTAACCATTTTCAATAAGGACTATGTATGGCCACATCAAGTTTCAAGTTGCTAATCAGTCGCTTTTTTTGTAGCCATCTTTAAAAATGTGTGGATGAAATTACTTTATAATGTGAGAAGTGTTTTTTCCCTTTCTCATCACAGAACAGATGAAGGGATTTTCTTCAAACTTAAAAAAAATGTCACCTATGGGCTTAGATCAAATACTGAAAATTATAGCCCAAAAGATGAATGTTTTGCCCATTATAATACAGAAACGCATATATCAGAGTAAAATGAATACATTATAAAATGAAATGCCTAAAGAATATCCTAACCATACTCTACACTTCTTGGGCGGCAATATGTATATTGTACACTGTGTGCAACATATATTGATATGCATGAAGCACATACACTGCATGGTGAAATGCACAATGTACTTCATATAAGCCAGTGCACTATACATTATACAATGCAATTAATAAAAAAACTTTCTTGAGCATTCACTTTTGTTCAGCCTGGTGAAATCACATTCCTGCAATTACGGCCCATTTCTGCTCACAGTGACGCCAACAGTGTTTTGCCATTGTGTTGACTGAAGGCACGATTGGGTTTCAAGTCTATGAACTCAAATTGCTGAAGGTAAAACACATGGCTTACCTCTCAGCTGTCAAACTTATCTTCTGGAGAAGACTGAAGTCCATTTTTAATTATGGCCCATGGGCCGAGAGATAAATCTAGTACTATATACTCCCCTCACGCCACAGATGTGGAAGAGAGATTTGCATAGAGATCAAGGAGAGCCTCTGGCCTTTATGTAGTAACAGATTTTAGTTATGATTATAACTTACTATTTATTCAGTCCCTCATTGTCATACCCAGCATCACTCAGTGGCGATATCTGTTCTTCATTGGGACAACATTATTCCTGCCCTTTGTTTCTATTTCTTCCCCAACCTTCTCTTTTTCTCTACTTCCTCCCTTTTTTTGTATGCCATCTACGTTCTTCCCTCTGCAATTCCTTCCTTGCAGATACTCCCACTTCCCCACTTGTCACCTCGATCTGCATTTTATCTGCTAAAATTATCAGCAATTAACTAGATGGGTTTTTTTTAAGAAGAGATTCTAGAGCTTGTGAAAGTTGTTGGCTTGACAGCCCTGAAGACTGAAGTTATCTGATTTATCTCTAGAGCAGATACAGCACAGGCAACAAGGCACATTTATAAATGAAAAGTGTTTTAAAATCTTATAAAAGAAGAGTCTATTAATAAAGTTAGGTCTCATACAGCATACCCACATCTAACTACTTTAGATAGGACCACCTAGTCTGTCGTATCACTAAATAATTAACAGGGTTTTTTTTTTAACTGACAGCCTATCAATGATAAAATTGCATCATCCAAACATTATAACTACTGTATAATCACCTGATAGTGATTAAAAAACTTCTTTGCTTACTCAAAAGTCATTGCTGTAACACACAGTTCTACTAAACAAGCAATAAGAAGAAATGATAGGTGAATACCAACCTCTTTGCTTGGGGAGAATTCAAGGAGTAGGTTGCATAGTGTGGAAGATGCTACCACCAGGACTTCATCTGGAGCATTCTGTAAAACCTAAGGGCTCGAGGAGGAGAGTGGGGAGCTCCATTAATTGTTATGAACAAGACTAAGACCACTTTTAAACAAAGTTATTGTTTTGCTTAGCAAGAGCCACCAGATGAGCCACTGTGCTCTCGTACTGCAATGAAGGGTTATGCTGGGATTTGGGAATTCACCTCCACAGTCATCCTGTTGAAGTACAGCAGTTTTTGAACAAAAAAGCCTTTAGGCATTGTGATCTGCATGACACTGATGTCTATTTGAAGGTGGGGTGGAGCAGCTGATAGTCTTCCCCACCACTCATGTGTCCTGCTCTTACATGGGCCATAATAGCTGTTCATTTGTGGAGCAAATAATTTTGAAAGAGTCACATTCTTCCTTTTCGGTGGACTACGGAGCTGGCACATCAAAGAGGAGCAATCTACACTATCCTACACCATGAATGGTGCACAAAATGCATCTCTTCGATGCACTGAGCAGGCCAGGAGGGAATGAGTCATTGGAGATGCATGTTCTCCCTTGGGGTAATGGCAACTCTGAACAGCGTCCTACAAGGGGCTTTGTGTAAACTGCAACTATCTACCACTATATGATTACTGTGATTACAGAGTGCTACAAAATCAGTTTGCTTGAACAATCCTTAAGTGTGTTTACTTAAATCATTGTGCTTTTTTACATTTAACGGTTATAAAAGTAAAAAAAAACCAAAAACCACTTTTTCCTTCTTGAATGCGGGAAAAGAAGGTACTAACCGATACAGTAACTTGAGTTCTTCAAGATGTTTTGTCCCTATGGGTGCTCCAAAATAGGATGAGGACGCATCTGTGCACTCTTGACCGGAGACTGTGAAAGCAGTGTCTGCAGGTCCACACCTGCACAGAGCAGCACCTCGTGCTTTGATACGAGGGCATAAACTTGCTGCCACTCATTTCCTTCTCACTCGGGAAACCAGAGACTACAAAGCCAAAGACTCCACAGCAGAGGGAAAGAAGGGTAGGGGAGAGAGCACCCATAGGGACAAAACATCTAAAAAAACTCAAGTTACTGTCACCTTGTCAGATTGGTCCATCAGCCCTCACAGAAAGAACGCCGATCACAACATATCCTTCTTATTGTTTTAGCCATTCCTTCAGCCACCCGCTGGCCAGACTGTCAGCAGCACCACACACCCGACTCCCATAGCACACTGCAGCCCAAAACACCTGAGCAAAAGTGATCTGCTAGCCTCAGCCTCCCAAGTAGCTGGAATTACAGTCTCTAGTCAAGAGTGCACAGATACACGCACATCCTACAGTGGAGCTTCTATAAGGATACATATTCAAAGGAGAATGAGTGGTTTTAACTGGGATTTACGAAGTCAGAGTTTAAGGCCAGAAGGAACCACCAGGTTATCTATTCTGACCTCTTGTATATCACAGGCCACTAAACACCCCCCTAACCATGCCCACACCAAGCCAACCACCAGAATTAGACCAAAATATTACAAGCCCCGAGCAAACTAAACTATTGTGTGCCACAGGCAGAGAAGAGGAGGGATCAAGATGTAGCAATCTCTCTGTTCGTGATCTGTTACTGCTTACAGATATTGGCAGAACAGGACACTTTATTTAAGAAGAAGACAGGGACAGTACAGTCCAATTCCCACCCTTCTGCTGTGGCAAGGAATAGACTCCACTTGCCATTGAAAGATACCTGTTCAATGCACCAGAGAATGGAAAACAAACCAAAAAAACCCTTCTTTTTTTAATCCTTTTGACCTTGTGGACAATAATTCCTTCCTAAGCCCTAACTGTGTGTGTGCTGCAGCCCTATGCATGAGCAAAAACTAGTATGAGCCTCAAATTCCATTTCCACTCAACATACTGCCGACATCTGTTGTCTCTCTTTTGTTCTTGAATCCCAGTAAATTAGATTCTGCCACGAAATTTCTAACTGTTTGCCTCCAGGACAAAATTATTCCATTTTCTTAACCTGACCTTTATTATTATTGTTGTTACAGTAGTTTGTTTTCTTTCCTGTTGCTGCTATCACCTATGAACTTGTGATCCCTTTTTATACGCAACTTTAAACTAAGTTCCCTTTGTAGACCCCTATTCTCCCCTCTATACAGCCATAACAACTTCAGCTGATCATCTTAAGGAAGGCTTGTCCATGTCTATTTATTTTTGTAACCATTTTGAGATTAAACTTCCTTTTCTCTACATCACAACAAGTATATACCGGGAGACATTTCCACACTCTGTATTGTGGAAAGGAGATGTAGGATAAAAAAATCTAGTAAGTTTTCCCCATTAGCTGCCAACACAATGTTAAAAAAGCACCCGATTCTCCACTGTCTGGCACCTTGGATAGTCATTTATACACACACTAAGTAAAGTATAGGACAGTGGAGAATAAGGCCAAAAGGACTGATATAAATCCAATGGCATCCTTCTGTGGGCCTCAGTCCCTCACATGCCATGGTGAGTGTGCCCACTTATGTTTGACAGAAGGACTGTACATTTATTTACCACTAGCCAGAAATATTTTCCTTTTCAAACATGATTTTCAAGTTGACTGAATAACTACACTCAATTGTTCAAAAGTAAGCAGCTTCTCTTTTCTGGGGGAACTAGTGAGCCATTAACTTAAAGGCAAGGATCAAAGTCAGAGGTGATGTAAAATGTGGTGTAACTTACATATGTAAGTGGGCATAATTTATATACTGAAGGGACAAAGGCAGAATTGTTACAGGAAAGTCAACCAAAAGTAGGGTTTAAGACAATGTACCTCTAAAGCTACTGAAATGAATTTGCCTCGACACAGTTCAAGAGAGACAGCCAATGCTTGGTAATGGAGAAATGCCTGAAAACGTGAAATTCCTAATTACAATATTGCTGACATTCCTTTCTACCAAGCAAATCCATCCCTAAAATTTTTCTCCTGATCAATGGACTGGGAAGCTCTTTCTGTGGTCACAAATACAATAAGCAACCAAGAGCAGGATGCTAGTAAAACAGTCAGATCCATTTTGAAGATGTGGATACATTTTATATTCCCTTTTGAACAGGGATGGGTAACAAGGCTGAGCCAGAGATCATGGACTGGCTCAAGAAGGCTTTTTTGGAATGGATGGCCAGGTTCTCCTGCCATTGTTCTAAAATATCAAACTGCTGTCTTCACCTAAAAAGAGGAAAAGAGCTGATAGTCACAAAGAATCATAGAACCATAAGGTTCGAAGGGACCACAAAGGTCATCTAGTCTAACCCCCTGCCAAGATGCAGGATTTGTTGTGTCTAAACCATCCAAGACAGATGGCTATCTGGCCTCTTTTTGAAAATCTCAAGTGAAGGAGATTCCATGACTTCTAATAGGCAGTTTGTTCCATTGTCCTACTGTTCTTACAGTTATGAACTATTTCCTGAGACTTAATCTAAATCTGCTATGCTGTAATTTGAACCCATTGCCTCTTGTCCTGTCCTCTGTGACAAGAGAACAACTTTTCTCTATCTTTCTTATAGCAGCCTTTCAAGTATTTGAAGACCGCTATCACGTTCCCCTTTAATCTCCTCTTTTCCAAACTAAACATACCCAATTCCTCCAGCCTTTGCTCATATGACTTACATTCCATCCCTCTGATAATTTTTGTCACTCACCTCTGGATCCTTTCCAGTTTCTCTACATCCTTTTCATACAGCAGTGACCAAAATTGGACACAGTACTCCAGCCGAGGCCTAACCAGCATGAGTACAGTGGTATTATCTCCCAGGACTTGCATGGTATGCCTCTGTTTATGCAACCCACAATTGAATTTGCTTTTTTTTTTTTTTTTGCAACAGCATTGCACTGTTGGCTCATGTTGAGATTGTGTTCCACCACAACTCCCAGATCCTTCTCGGCAGTGCTGTTGCAGAGCCAGTTATCCCCCATTCTGTATTTGCACGTTTGGTTTTTGTTCCCTAAATGTAGCACCTTACATTTGTCTTCATTGAATTTCATTTTGTTGTCGATAGCCCAATTCTTCAATTTATCAAGATCCCTTTGAATTTTAGCTCTATTCTCCAAGTGTTGGCAAGCCTCCCTAGCTTTGTGTCACCTGCAAATTTGATCAGTAGGCATCCAGGTAATTAATAAAGATGTCAAGCAACACTGGACCCAGAACAGATCCCCAGTGACAGGTTGAAGGTTAGAAGGCTGACTCAAATTGTGGAAACTAGAGGTCAATATGGCCAAGGAGTTTAGAATTCATAAAGAAAAGGTGGTTGTCCTATGAGGTATCCAGGTTCTAGAGATGCCCAAGGCAGATAAATCCTGCCTGCAAGAAACCTTAATGTGTCTACGGATGGAGTACAAGAGAGACCCTGACTGTAGGCTTGGAGGATAAGGACCTACAAAGGAAGAGTCTTGAATCTGAAACTCCCTGATACTCCTTGCAAACTCCACTGTTGGCAGTGAGGCCAAACCCAAAAACTAAGACCCAAGACTGTCCAGGCAGCCAGCACTAATGAAATCTGAGGGGTAATGGGCAAAGAAGTCCTACTTTGTTCCACAAAAGTCACCCACCCCAAGTCAGGGTCAAATGTCATCCACAATTAAACCAACATACCCTCATTTGGTGGCATAGTCAGCAGCAAGAGAAAAGATTCTAAGGCCCAGCACTCACTGCTGAAGCATCAACCAGACTGGCTGAGAGTCATCTCTTGGTCCAGAAACCCCTTTGGATCTGATACACTTGTGTTGTTTCACTTGCGAACTAAAGCCAGGGTAGTTCTCAAAATGGCAGTACTCTTGCTGCCTTTAACAAAGGCCTGCATTCTCCAAGCCCTTATGTACCTTGTTGTCAGAGTTCCTGGCTCTTCTTGGTTCTGTGCCACTTCCACAATCTCTGAAGATGTGTTGAAGCTAAAGTTGCTGACATGCTTGCCTGGCTTATATCATGAAACAGGACAGTTTATATCCTTTACATATTTTTATCCTGTCTAACTTAGCTGTGGATCCTGTTAAACTCAGGATTTGCAATGAGTTCCACAGGATAATTTCCCTTTTATCAGTTTAAAATTTGCTACCTTTTAATTTCATTGAGTGTCCCCTTGTTCTAGTAATATGAAAAATAGTAAACAGGAATTTTTGACTGATTTTTTAACATTATTAATTATTTTATATACCTCCACCATCTCTTCATTAATTCATCAACTCTCTAAGCTATATGGCCCTAATCTTTCTATTTGTCTACTCATTTCTGTTGCCCTTCTCTGTACCTTTCCTATTTCTGCTGAATGATTTTTGAGGTCAAGTGCCCAAAACTGAACACACTGTTTAGGTATGGTTATATCATGATTTACACAACAACAACATATTTTCATTATTATTATTTATTAGTAGTATTATAGAAGTACCTAAGAGTGCTAGTCATGGGCAAGGACCCCATTGTGCTAGGTGCTGTACTCTATCCGTTTCTTCAGGTACCATAATATTTTATTTGCCTTTTTGATCAAAGCTGTGCACTGAACAGGTTTTCATGCAGATGTCAGCTATTCAGTATAACAACACTGGCTTCTATGCAATAAGCTTAGGCATGCTGCATACTTGAGGGCAAAAGGGGAACTGTAGAAATAGGACACACTCTGCACAGAGTGCCTGACAGCTTCCTCATTCTCTCTCTCACCTGTACCAGCGCATCTGCTCTTTTGTTCTATGCTTAACTAGGCAAATCACAGGAACAAAATCTCTTAGCCTTGCACACTGTTTCTGGTTGGTTTGCCCATTCTCTCCTCCAGAAACTGCCATTTTCCCATAGATAGAGCAGCATATACAGTACAATTAGTCTTCCTCTCTCCTTTTTCACTAATTCAGTACAACCCGTTCTTCACAACCACTCAAAGTTGTTCAATAAACTGCAGTGCATATGACAATGCAATACGCG
This sequence comes from Gopherus evgoodei, assembly GCF_007399415.2. NCBI lineage: Eukaryota > Metazoa > Chordata > Testudines > Testudinidae > Gopherus > Gopherus evgoodei. The sequence goes on along the minus strand of NC_044330.1, from coordinate 50,851,594 downwards.
CTATTTTTCCTTCTAGTTTACGTTTAGGCAGCCTGATTTTAAAATCATACGCCATGCTTCCCCTCTCCTCCTTGGGGCTGGTGCTTCTGGGGCTGGACTTGGGGGTTGTGCCACAGGCAGCAGTGCACTGCACTGCCCCATGAGGAACAGAGAGAGATTTTGCATTAGGCTGAAGACGAATGCTCTATTCATATCATGGCCCTGCCTCTTCCAGCATCCTGCTCCCTGGGAAAGTAAAGCAGCTGGAATGTAGGATCAATATCCCCTCTCCACGGCGGCAGCCTCAACTTCAGTTGCCAGTTATAGGCTGAGCAGGGAAACAGAGGGGAGCCCTTTCCTATGTTCCTGAGTAAGGGCTAGGGACAATCTGGGTCTCAGTGTCTGTCTTATTTTGTAATACATTGTGTTACATTTCAAAAGAGAAAGTGCAGGCAACGACACTGTCTGCTGTTACTGGGCTTTTGCTGATTTGTAAGCCTCCAGAGAAGATCACACATATCAGATGTCAAGGTGATACCTATTAAGATTCTACAAAAAGACATTGTAACTTATGAATAGATCACATCCACTTCCAAGTGTATAATTCTTGCTATTTTTCGTCTCACCTTCATTAAGGGTTTCCATACGGCATGATCCTGGAAACTCGTCCGTAGCTGCTGCACAGACCGGGACAAACTGTGCAAACATCTACAAAGAAAAGTGAAATGAGGTCTGTGAAATGCTTTCATTGTTTCTTTCCACACAGATAAAGCTAGGAATTTTGTGATAATTAATACAACACCAAGAAATATTTTACTACTTTCTTTGATGAATTTTCGGAGACTAGAAACTGCTTTAGGTTAGTTTTAGTGTTTGACGGATATCACAATTTTTAGCAAATGAAAATTATTTTATTTAGACCAGGAAGGTTCATACCTGACTGCAGATAGCCGCACCTTGATACTAGACTCAGACAAGCCATTCACAATTCGGTCCATCATATTTTCAGTCTCAATGATCTGGAGAAAAAGGTTAAAGGAGCATAAATAACATAAGGTGGATAACTTTTGTATTACTTGTAAATGCTGCTGTTTTACTGTGATTTATAACATTCCAAATTTTGCATATGAGAAGAGAATTTACCTTAGAAACAACCACCCTTATTTCCCCTTATGGAACCACTGAACTCATCAATTAGACAATAGCATCTACTCTCTTTGCCTGACTGTGGTTTTCTTCTGATGCTTTCTTGGTGATTCGTAAGGCTGTTGATGGAAAAACTGAAGTTCTGCAATGCTGTGCAGACTGTGGGTAGTAGAACTTACGTTTTGGCGCTGGTGTGCAATACCCAAGGAACAGAATGTAGTTCTAAAATCCTTGAGGGTCTGGAGGGAATCATCCATTTTCTTTTTGAAAAGATGGGATTCATCAAAAGGGAAGTCTTCGATGATGTTTTATATATCACTGGGAAAACCAGAGGAATGGAGCCACGACTCCCTCCTGACGATGACAGTGGCCACTGAGCATAATGAAGTACCTGCCACATCTGCTGCTGATTGGAGCGAGGTCTTGCTACCAGCATCCCCTTCTCAATTACTGCCTGAAAGCGGGCCAGGTCCTGTTGTGGCAGTTTTTTGACAAAGTCCTCCAATTTGCTCTAATTCAGAAAATCATATTTGGCAAGTAATGACTGATAATTCAAAATCCTGAACTGAAAGCTGGTTGAAGAGAAGATTTTGCAGCCTAAAAGGTCCAGTCACTTGCCCTCCCTGTCAGATGGGTGGAGCATGGATGCTGTTGCCTAGTTTGTTCCGTTGCTGCCTGCACCACAAGTGAATTGGGAAGTGGGTGTGAAAACAGAAATTTAGACCCCTTGGCTAGTAAATAATATCTTTTTTTTCTGCCTCCCTTGGGGTAAGTATACATATGGCCAGTGTATGTCAAACTGCAAGAGCTGGCTCGAGAATGGCATTGTTGATTGGAAGAGCAACTCTGGTTGGCTCTGATGAGTGAAGTATATCCAGCAGCTTATGCTCAGTGTCTTGGATCTCCTCCAGAGGAATATGAAGCTCACCTGCTACTCTATGCAAGAGATCCTGGAACTGGCAGTAGTCATCAGAAGATGGGGGATGCTGAAGCCACTGCTGCATCAGGAGAGGACAACAGGAATCTCAACTGTTCCAGCAATACTGTCTGAGCTGGACTGAGTGGCTCATCTCCCATTACTGGTTACAAGCTCAAAGGCGCCCAAGACAGTGAAATAGGTGAAGCCTCCCTAATGGAACAGGCAGGTTCCAATGGAGGGTATTGGGGCCAGGATCCCCATAGGGCCAGCATGATGGTTCTGGAAGGTGCTGAGGAGGGCTCCAGTGGCTCTGTGGCTGCTGGAGTTGAGGATACTGCTATGATGTGGAAGGCCTCCATTGGTACTCATGGTGGTGGGAAGGGATGGACGGTCCCTGACCCTCATCCGAGTCCTCCAAAGACTAAAACTCAGTTCTATCGGCTGCACTGTCAGAGCTAGTGGAAGTGTGTACGCTGCTGGAGCAATAGGCGAAGAGTGCCTCAGATACTTACCAAATCCTACTCCTAAAACTATCAAACTATTCAAAACTACAACAAAAACAATAAAAATAGTAAAAACTGTAAAACTAACTATGTACAACTGTAGATTTTTTCAGTGTGTCACATGAAGAGGACACATAGGACAAGTCTACACTAGCACTTATGTCAGCAAAACTTTCTTTCACAGGGGTGTGAAAAAACACACACCTCTGAACGACATAAGTTTTGCCAGCATAAGCGCTCTGGCGCTCTCCCGCCAACACAGCTACCACTGCACGTTGAACTGTTTTTACTATGTCGACGGGAGACCTCTCTCCCGTCGGCATACCATGGCTAAACGAGTGCTCTTATAGTAGGACAGATATATTGATACAGGTGTGCCACTGTAAGCTTGTAAGTGTAGACATGGCCTAATGGTTCTGACCCGGATCATGCAGCGGTGAGAAGGAACTGGAGAAGTGGTCAGTCTGGCCCATCTTTTATCACCTCGGACGAAAGGATGAGGCAAGCCAAGGGTGCAAATGCAGACCAATGCACACAAGTACTTTAAAAATCTCTGGCTCCGGATGCATGGTGAGCATGCACAAACCCTCAGTGGAATACAATAGGGACTATCACTCAAAGAAGCAGCAGGTAATGAGCACATGGGGTTCGTGGGGTGCGAGTGCATAGGCTCTACAGGAAAGGTGGAGTCACTTAGATGTCATTCCCATTTTCACCTCAAGAAGCACCTTTTTCATACCCTCGAACGGACAAACAGTCTTACTCCAAGACGCATTCTTCTGCCTCCTTATTCTGTTCTCCCTCTCCTTTGAAGGTGACTCAGACCCCACTGACACCATACAACCCCTCTGAGACACCTAGCTCTCTTTTCTGAGATATCCAGCCACCATCCCATATACCTTTTTCCATTGAATGCTGCCTCTACCATCACCCCACAGTGCAATTCCCTCTGTTAGACAACATTTTTGCATGCACTCTCCTATTTGAGATACCCTGTCCCCACAAGCAGGTTCAATCCCTCAGTGGTACATCACCTTCTGTTGCTTCCACATTACATGTTCGCCTAGTTCTCCCTTTTGTCCCTCCTGTCCCCCATCAAGATGAGACAGGGAGAAGTGAAATCTGTTCCCTGCCTGCTCCTTTTCTGACCCACTGAACAGGAGAAGTTGGGAAGTGATAACCTCTTGTCTGGTCCTCATACAATCAATATGATACCCATAATCTTTGTACCTGAAAATGGGACCAAGACAATCTTCTCAAATGAAATTTCCTGTGAGGAAAGCCTTGCTCAGTGCATGCTTAGAACCAAGTAGTAAAACTTCTATTTCATTTGGGTATAATTTCATAACATTATATGGCATTCATGACTCAATGCTGTATGAAGCTAAAGAGGAAATCTAAAGACACTTCTACCAAATCTGTACAACTGTAAGTTACAGTCCTGCAGAATACCACTTAGAACTAACATACAAATACAGAAAAGGACAGGTCTTAAGGCATCAATGTTAGCCATATCAGCTGACAAGACAGAATACATACATAAATATTTTGCAATACTGCAGTGTTTTTCATCAGAGCATCTCAGAACATTTCACAAACAAAACAACCACTAATACCCTTGGGAGACACCACAGGTGAGTATTAGCAGACCCATTTCACCAATGGAGAAAGACATAGAATGGCTAAGTTATTTGGCCAAGGTGTACCAACAATTCTGTGGCAGAGCCAGAAATCAAACTTAGTTTTTCTGAATCTTAGTCCTGTTTTTTTTCACACTAGACCCGTGGTGCTCAATCCACAGCCCACGGGCCACTTGCGGCCTAATCAGCAAACAGGTGCAGCCCATGTGACATCCTAAGGGCCATACAGGTAATATAGATATTGTGTGTGGATGCGGCCCACATAACTCAGAGAGCTGCATACGTAACCCACAATGGTAAACAGGTTGAGAACCGCTGCACTAGACTATGTTTCCTCATCGGAGTTTCTTCTGTTCCTTGACATTTTAATAAGACAACTACTAGTCATTGGCTTTCTAGATGCTACAAAGAAATACACTGAATAAAAAGGTAAGTATCTTACATATATTTAAGAACAGGAATCTGTCCCTGTTTACAGATCATTTGAAGAGTGGCAAATGATCTGGGTACTTACATGGCCACCATCACAGTAGTATGTATGCACCTCACAGACAATTAATTTATAATCAACTCTCCTGGGAGGTAGAGAATTATTTGATTTGCCCAAGGTTGCACAGGAATGTGTGCAAGAACTGGGAAATGAACAGAGATCTCCTGAATCTCACTCCAGTGCTTTAACCACAAAAGCAACCTTTCTCCCTCAGAGGGCAATGAATTTAAAGATACACACTGATCAAAATTTTAATCAGTCTTAAAACTATTACAATTTCTTCAATAAATTCACTGTGGAGATTATTGTATATTTCACTATTTCCATCCTCCAAAGTTGTTGTGAATTTGTTAGAAGTTTATCCCTTTCACAAAAGAGATATGCTTTAAGAATCTCTTTGGTTTAGTAAGGAAGAAACCCTGAAAAAAAACAGTTGGAAAGCACTCTCAAATTCCACCCCATTTTTTTTTTTAAAACATGGTACATATCACAGGGCATAATATTCTGAACAGATATTTCTAATATGATCCAAGTTTTGTAAGTCCTGTCAACCTATTGCAGTACATGAAAGCAGGGCGGTGTACTACAATGTTTCTGAATACAGCTAACTTCTTCAAAATACATTCTAGTCTGATAAAGCTACTTTTTATTAGGGGAGCACAAATAATTACATCTATTCAGTATTTTACAGCTACAAACATCTATTTTTCATCATTCTGTGGAGATGCTAATGACAAAATTATTTAGAAAAGTTAGGAAAACACACAAGCTACATATACAATATTTTTAAACAACATATGATTTGTAGATCAGTGGTATATTGCAAATAAGACTACAAACTATGATACCACAAATATGAATCAACAATTTAAAAATAAATATTTTATTAGAAAGAAATTACACAGAAATAATATTATAAAAAGACTTTTTAATGGTTAGTCTGCACTTTTCTGAGCTAAGATCTTAATATGTAGAGTCCTTTTGAATCATCACTGAACTGAAACATTTATCCTGCTTCGTATGGGTTTTAGGAGACCATTACATAAGCCTATATAAATTCTGGAAAATAGCATCACGGTACAGAATCAGTTCACATTAAACAAATTTTGGAAGCAGTGAAAAAAAAAACACTTAAATCTCACTAAGCAAACTTTTGTACTCATTTACATCAGTAAAACTCCATTTAAGTCAACTGGGTGCATTGGCCTGAGAGCAGAATTTCACATCGTATATGGAAAGTGGCAGAATATAAGAGTTAAACAGAGAATTATTTACCACATCAAGTTTTTTAAAATAGTTTTTGAAGCATGGAGTTGCTAGAATAAATATAAATCAGTGCGTTTTTTAAATATCAGTTTTTACATGAACACTTTCTTTCTGTTAATAAGATATTGCATGTTCAAATAAAAGATCACACTGTTTGGACAAGTGAAAACAATTAGGACTAAGGCATAAGGATGTGTGTCAGGTGACAGATATTTGGGAAGTGATACTGTATGGTTAGTGGGGCTCCATTTTCCAGCAGTCACATTAGCTTTAGTCAAAGAGGGGATGCACCTTTTAGAAGAGGTCAAGGCAAACCAAATGATTTAAACTAGTTCAGTGAAGGAGATAAAATTATCCCGCAAACAAAAAATCCTTTTTCCCCTAAAAATCCATATTACTGTCATATTTAAAAAATATTGACAGACGTTATTTTCAGTAGCATCCATGAAAAACAAAGCACCTTACATTGTATGTAGTAAATTATTTTACTAGTAGAATTGCTGTTTCAAGGCTGAATTTATCTCCAGCCTGGTAAGGTTTCAATGCTAAATCTTGCCTTGAGTGATTGGCATTTCTGTCCTGAATATTCCTTTAGTTATATTAGAGCTATTTTGTAGCATTTTCAGGATTAATGTGTATTGTGATACGTCATTCTTGCTTTTTTATCCTATTTTATTCATAATAAAAATCCAATATTTATTTTCATAGTAATTCTATCGCCACATTTCACTCTTAGGTTATGATAAACATCTTCAAGGTCTATCAGACCTAACAAGCTCCAAGTGGACTTAAATGCCTCATATGCACAGATGAGGACAAGCCAAGTAGGAGAGAATACTCTGGTTATTATCACTGGGGATAATATGCACTGCCACCTGCAGTGTGGTTTGCCTGGTAGAAGCTAGCCATGAATCTCCTTTTAAACATTACTGCTTCCTTATGTTTACTTCTGAGAAAGAGTCTGCATTATGCTACACTGCAAAACAAGAGAAAGTTACTCATCTTGTGCAGAAAAGATGGTACTTTGGGACGTGTCACCCTATGGGTGCTCCACTGTTGGTGTATCTGCACCCGTAATCGGATAATTTTGGTAGCAATGTCAGGTCGGCCCACCTCAAGGCTACATAGCACTGTGCTGGCGAACCACCCTCAATTCCTTCTCATAGACTCATAGACTCCAGGACTGGAAGGGACCTCGAGAGGTCATCGAGTCCAGTCCCCTGCCCTCATGACAGGACCAAATATTGTCTAGACCATCCCTAATAGACATTTATCTAACCTACTCTTAAATATCTCCAGAGATGGAGATTCCACAACTTCCCTAGGCAATCTATTCCAGTGTTTAACTACCCTGACAGTTAGGAACTTTTTCCTAATGTCCAACCTAAATCTCCCTTGCTGCAGTTTAAGCCCATTGCTTCTTGTTCTATCATTGGAGGCTAAGGTGAACAAGTTTTCTCCCTCCTCCTGATGACACCCTTTTAGATACCTGAAAGCTGCTATCATGTCCACTCTCAGTCTTCTCTTTTCAAAACTAAACAAACCCAATTCCTTCAGCCTTCCTTCATAGGTCATGTTCTCAAGACCTTTAATCATTCTTGTTGCTCTTCTCTGGACCCTCTCCAATTTCTCCACATCTTTCTTGAAATGCAGTGCCCAGAACTGGACACAATACTCCAGCTGAGGCCTGACCAGCACAGAGTAAAGCGGAAGAATGACTTCTCGTGTCTTCTTTACAACACACCTGTTAATGCATCCCAGAATCGTGTTTGCTTTTTTTGCAACAGTATCACACTGTTGACTCATATTAAGCTTGTGGTCTACTATGACCCCTAGATCTCTTTCTGCCATACTCCTTCCTAGACAGTCTCTTCCCATTCTGTATGTGTGAAATTAATTGTTCCTTCCTAAGTGGAGCACTTTGCATTTATCTTTATTGAACTTCATCCTGTTTACCTCAGACCATTTCTCCAATTTGTCCAGATCATTTTGAATTTTGACCCTGTCCTCCAAAGCAGTTGCAATCCCTCCCAGTTTGGTATCGTCCGCAAACTTAATAAGCGTACTTTCTATGCCAACATCTAAATCGTTGATGAAGATATTGAACAGAGCCGGTCCCAAAACAGACCCCTGCGGAACCCCACTTGTTATACCTTTCCAGCAGGATTGGGAGCCATTAACAACTACTCTCTGAGTACGGTTATCCAGCCACTTATGCACCCACCTTATAGTAGCCCCATCTAAATTGTACCTTCCTAGTTTATCTATAAGAATATCATGCAAGACTGTATCAAATGCCTTACTAAAGTCTAGGTATATCACATCCACCGCTTCTCCCTTATCCACAAGGCTCGTTATCCTATCAAAGAACGCTATCAGATTAGTTTGACACGATTTGTTCTTTACAAATCCATGCTGGCTATTCCCTATCACCTTACCACCTTCCAAGTGTTTGCAGATGATTTCTTTAATTACCTGCTCCATTATCTTCCCTGGTACAGAAGTTAAACTAACTGGCCTGTAGTTTCCGGGGTTGTTTTTATTTCCCTTTTTATAGATGGGCACTATATTTGCCCCCTTCCAGTCTTCTGGAATCTCCCCCGTCTCCCATGATTTCCCAAAGATAATAGCTAGAGGCTCAGATACCTCTTCTATTAACTCCTTGAGTATTCTAGGATGCATTCCATCAGGCCCTGGTGACTTGCAGGCATCTAACTTTTCTAAGTGAGTTTTTATTTGCTCTTTTTTTTATTTTCTCTTCTAAACCTACCCTCTTCCCGTAAGCATTCACTATACTAGACATTCCTTCAGACTTCTCAGTGAAGACCGAGACAAAGAAGTCATTAAGCATCTCTGCCATTTCCAAGTCTCCCGTTACTGTTTCCCCCTCCTCACTGAGCAGTGGGCCTACCCTGTCCTTGGTCTTCCTCTTGCTTCTAATGTATTGATAAAAAGTCTTCTTGTTTCCCTTTATTCCCATAGCTAGTTTGAGTTCATTTTGTGCCTTTGCCTTTCTAATCTTGCCTCTGCATTCCTGTGTTATTTGCCTATATTCGGCCTTTGTAATCTGACCTAGTTTCCATTTTTTATATGACGCCTTTTTATTTTGTAGGTCACGCAAGATCTCGTGGTTAAGCCAAGATGGTCTTTTGCCACATTTTCTATCTTTCCTAACCATCGGAATAACTTGCTTTTGGGCCCTTAATAGCATCCCTTTGAAAAACTGCCAACTTTCCTCAGTTGTTTTTCCCCTCAGTCTTGATTCCCATGGGACCTTACCTATCAGCTCTCTAAGCTTACCAAAATCCGCCTTCCTGAAATCCATTGTCTCTATTCTGCTGTACTCCCTTCTACCCCTCCTTACAATTGCAAATTCTATGATTTCATGATCACTTTCACCCAAGCTTCCTTCTACTTTCAAATTCTCAACAAGTTCCTCCCTATTTGTTAAAATCAAGTCTAGAACAGCTTCCCCCCAGTAGCTTTTTCAACTTTCTGAAATAAAAAGTTGTCTGCAATACAGTCCAGGAACTTACTCAAAGAGAAGAGCCCCTTCTTGAGAACGCAGAAGTAAAGGGGAGAAGGGCAGGTTGTGGAGCATCCATAGAATGATGCATCTCAAAGAACCATTGTTACTCCACAAGTTGAGTAATTTCCTCCTCCTCTTTGAGTAGTGTCCCTATAGGTACTCCATTGTAGGTGACTTCACAGAAGTATCCCCCATGGAGTGCTGGTGCTTCTGTTATTGATGATAGTTCTTCAGAGCTGAAGTCTTGAGTAATCACATAATATTCTGCAAAAGCATGGCCAGAGGCCCAGGTTGCTGCCCTGCAGATTTCTGAGATGGGGACATCTTTAAAAAACGCAGCCAAGGTATAAACACATCTTGTGGAGTGCTGCAGGTTATACGCATGGTAAAAGTGGTTAAAGCAACTATTAGACCCATTTGGAGAGTCTTTGAGTTGATATTGCAGAATCCTTGAATCTTTTCGCAAACTAAAGGAAGAGTTTAGGAGACTTGATAAAGTCCTTAGTCCTGGCTAAATAAAATGCTAGGGATCTCCTAACATCCAGCATATGTAGTATCGCCTCCCTGTTGGCAGCATGTGACCTCCAGAAGAAGAAAGAGGAGCATCCATGTACCAGCAATGCAGATACAGGTGAGCAACCGTTTTCATGTTCCCTCCACAGGTACTAATGCGGAGAGTAGACTAGATGATACATCTGAGGGAAGGGAGCAGAAGGAGACTCCATCAATTGGAAGGTATGAGATGCATTGTCCTAGGGATGGGGGTTCCATGACCACCACTCCCAAAAGAAAGAGATGGGTGGTGGTGGTTGGGGACTCTCTCCTCAGAGGGACTGAGTCATCTATCTGTCACTCTGACTGGGAAAACAGAGAGGTCTCTGCTTGCCAGGAGCTAGGATTCACGATGTGACAGAGAGACTGCGAGACTCATCAAGCCCCTGGATTGTTACCCCTTCCTGCTTCTCCACATTGGCACCAAATGATACTGCAAAGAATGAGATGGCCTCAACCTAACAAAGAGAGGGAACAGCATCTTCGCAAGCAGGCAGGCTAACCTAGTGAAGAGGGCTTTAAACTAGGTTCACCAGGGGAAGGAGTCCAAAGCCCAGAGATAAGTGGGGAAATGTGATACCGGGAGGGAGCAAGAGCAGGAGAGCACAAGAGGGGAGGACTCCTGTCTCATACTTAAGATCAGCGAATTATCTTAAGTGTCTATACACAAATGCAAGAAGCCTGGGAAACAAGCAGGGAGAACTGGAAGTCCTGGCACAGTCACGGAACTATGATGTGATTGGAATAACAGAGACTTGGTAGGATAACTCACATGACTGGAGTACTGTCATGGATGGATATAAACTGTTCAGGAAGGACAGGCAGGGCAGAAAAGGTGGGGGAGTTGCATTGTATGTAAGAGAGCAGTATGACTGCTCAGAGCTCCGGTATGAAACTGCAGAAAAACCTGACAGTCTCTGGATTAAGTTTAGAAGTGTGAGCAACAAGGGTGATGTCGTGATGGGAGTCTGCTACAGACCACCGGACCAGGGGTATGAGGTGGACAAGGCTTTATTCCGGCAACTAACAGAAGTTACTAGATCACAGGCCCTGGTTCTCATGGGAGACTTCCATCACCCTGATATCTTCTGGGAGAGCAATACAGTGGTGCACAGACAATCCAGGAAGTTTTTGGAAAGCGTAGGGGACAATTTCCTGGTGCAAGTGCTGGAGGAACCAACTAGGGGCAGAGCTCTTCTTGACCTGCTGCTCACAAACTGGGAAGAATTAGTCGAGGAAGCAAAAGTGGATGGGAACCTGGGAGGCAGTGACCATGAGACGGTCAAGTTCAGGATCCTGACATAAGGAAGAAAGGAGAGCAGTAGAATACGGACCTAGGACTTCAGAAAAGCAGACTTTGACTCACTCAGGGAACTGATGGGCAGGATCCCCTGGGAGAATAACATGAGGGGGAAAGGAGTCCAGGAGAGCTGGCTGTATTTTCAAGAATCCTTATTGAAGTTGCAGGAACAAACCATCCCGATGTGTAGAAAGAACTGTAAATATGGCAGGTGACCAGCCTGGGTTAACAGTGAAATCCTTGCTGATCTTAAACACAAAAGAGAAGCTTACAAGAAGTGGAAGATTGGACAAATGACGAGGAAGGAGTATAAAAATATTGCTCTGGCATGCAGGAGTGAAATCAGGAAGGCCAAATCACACTTGGAGTTGCAGCTAGCAAGAGATATTAAGAGTAACAAGAAGGGTTTTTTCAGGTATGTTAGCAACAAGAAGAAAGTCAAGGAAAGTGTGGGCCTCTTACTGAATGAGGGAGGCAACGTAGTGACAGAGGATGTGGAAAAAGCTAATGTACTCAATGCTTTTTCTGCCTCTGTCTTTACGAACAAGGTCAGCTCCCAGACTACTGCACTGGGCACCAAAGCATGGGGAGGAGACGACCAGCCCTCTGTGGAGAAATAAGTGGTTTGGGACTATTTAGAAAAGCTGGACAATCACAAGTCCATGGGGCTGGATGCACTGCATCCGAGGGTGCTAAAGGAGTTGGTGGATGTGATTGCAGAGCCATTGGCCATTATCTCTGAAAACTCATGGTGATCAGGGGAAGTCCTGGATGACTGGAAAAAGCCCATCTTTAAAAAAGGGAAAGAGGAGGATCCGGGGAATTACAGGCCAGTCAGCCTCACCTCAGTCCCTGGAAAAATCATGGAGCAGGTCCTCAAGGAATCAATTCTGAAGCACTTAGAGGAGAGGAAAGTGATCAGGAACAGTCAGCATGGATTCACCAAGGGCAGGTCATGCCTGACTAACCTAATTGCCTTCTATGACGAGATAAGTGGATGAGGGGAAAGCACTGGACGTATTGTTCCTTGACTTTAGCAAAGCTTTTGATACGGGCTCCCACCGTATTCTTGCCGGCAAGTTAAAGTAGTATGGGCTGGATGAATGGACTATAAGATGGATAGAAAGCTGGCTAGATCGTCAGGCTCAAGGGGTAATGATCAATAGCTCCATGTCTAGTTGGCAGCCGGTATCAAGCGGAGTGCCCCAAGGGTCGGTCCTGGGCTGGTTTTGTTCAGTATCTTCATCAATGATCTGGAGGATAGCGTGGACTGCATCCTCAGAAAATTTGCAGATGACACTAAACTGGGAGGAGTGATAGATATGCTGGAGGGTAGAGATAGGATACAGAAGGACCTAGACAAATTAGAGGATTGGGCCACAAGAAATCTGACGAGGTTCAACAAGGACAAATGCAGAGTCCTGCACTTAGGATGGAAGAATCCCATGCACTGCTACAGACTAGGGACCAAATGGCTAGGCAGCAGTTCTGAAGAAAATGACTTAGGCGTTACAGTGGACGAGAAGCTGGATATGAGTCAACCGCGTGCCCTTGTTGCCAAGAAGGTTAACAGCATTTTGGGCTGTATAAGTAGGGGCACTGCCAGCAGATCGAGGGACATGATCATTCCCCTCTATTCGACATTGGTGAGGTCTCATCTGGAGTGTCCAGTTTTGGGCCCCACACTACAAGAAGGATGTGGAAAAATTGGAAAGTGTCCAGAGGAGGGCAACAAAAATGATTAGGAGGCTGGAGCACATGACTTATGAGGAGAGGCTGAGGGAAGAGGGATTGTTTAGTCAGCAGAAGAGAAGAACGATGGGGGATTTGATAGATGCTTTCAACTACTGAAAGGAGGTTCCAAAGAGGATGGATCTAGACTGTTCTCAATGGTATCAGATGACAGAACAAGGAGTAACGGTCTCAAGTTGCAGTGGGGGAGATTTCGGTTGGGAGGTGGTGGAATCTCCTTCCTTAGAAGTTTTTAAGGTCAGGTTTGACAAAGCCCTGGTTGGGATGATTTAGATGGGGATTGGTCCTGCTTTGAGCGGGGGTTGGAATAGATGACCTCCTGAGGTCCCTTCCTACCCTGATATTCTATAGTTCAATGAATGTAGTTTTGGGGAAAAAATGGGAAGGTGGACTAGCTGATTCACATGAAAGAAGGAGGCTACTGGGGTGCAGAAGAACTTGGGGTGTTGCCTCAAGGTGACTGTGTTCAAAGAAAACCGTGAACAGCAGATGTGCCATCAACCCCACTATTTCCCCTATCCTTCGTGCTGAGGTAACAGCCACTAGAAATGCTGTCTTCATGGACAGGTGTAACAGAGCAAGAAGCCATAGTCAATGTTCTCAGAACTAGATTGAGATCCTAGGTTGGGGTGGATGGTCTGACATGTGGGAAGAAGTTTCCCATGCCCGTAAGGAATACTGAGCACCCGTCCACTGGATGGTGGAAGACTGTTATGGACACTAAATATACTTTAAGTGAACTAAGAAGAGAGAGTCCAGACCTACAATGCAGCCTAGAATCGAAGGGACTGAGGAAAATGTTGGGTCCACTTGTTTGGAATCGCACCAAATTTGGAAGCATTTCCATTTTTGCAGGTAAGTATGACAAATGGTCGATTTCATGCTATGTAGTAACATCTTTTTCAGCCTCTTGGTGCATTTGCTCTCTAAGTGTTGGAACCAAGAAGTACCCAAGCCTGGAGTCGGAGGATCCTTAAGTTGGGGTGAAGGGTCCGCTGTCATTCTGGTGAGGTGAGGAATAGGCCAAAGGTGAGGAATTGGATAAAATACTGCCAGCTGTGCAGGGTATGATATAAACCGATGCTTAGAGGATGAGGGTTGAGAGATTGAGGAATGGGAGGATGACAGCTTCCACTTTTGCATCCTGGGTCTTTTATGATGTGAGCCATAATACTGCTGTGATGGAAGGAACTGGGGTGGTCAGGATCTGTGAGGTGGTTGTGAGCCGTATTTCCTCTTCTGTCCCAATGTGTAGATTTCCAGGGAGTGTAGTGTGGCCTTGGAATCCTTTAAGGTGTGGAGTGATGCATCAGTCTTATTGGTGAAGGGTTTGGGCCCTTTGAACAGGAGATTCTCGAATGTCATTGGCACTTCTTTGGGCAATCCGGAGAGGTGTAACCAGGATGCCCGCCTCATTACCACTGTGTCCAGACCAAGTGGGCCAATGTGTTTGCGGCGCCCAGTGTGGTTTGCAGCATTGTTCTGGCTGCTAACTGGCCCTCTTTGACAATGGCCTGAAATTGTCCCTTTTGTGTCTCTGAGAAGTGGTCAATAAACACGCTGAGTTTCCCTTAATTTATGTAGTCGTATTTAGCCATTACAACTTGGTAGTTTGTGACCCTGAATTGTAATGTCGCCAAAAAGTATGCCTTCCTTCCAAAGAGGTCTAGCCTCTTCCAACCTCTACCATATGCGGTTGATCTGGCATGATATTTCTTTCCCTGTGCATTAATCACACCTGCTACTATAGAATTACACTGAGGGTGCGTAAAGAGGAAATCTGCCTCCTTAGGAGGAATTTAATACTTCTTGTCAGCTCTTTTGCGCATTGGTGCAGTGAAGGCTGATATCTACCAAATCATCTTGGCAGGGTCCAGAAGTGCCTTGTTAATTGAGAGGACAATTCTGGAAGAGGAGGAAGCATGCAGAATATCCAAGACCCTGGCATTGCAAAGGTGGTACATGGTGCAAGGCCAGGGAGAGACTGTGGTCCTGGTCACTGTATGACTCCCTGCTAGAGAAGGGTGGAGCTGACTGGGATGCTGTGGGTAAATGGCCCAGTGCCAGTGGTGATTCCAGGGATCTAGATATGCTTGGTAATGGGGCTCCAGTACCAAGTAGCAGGGACTCCAGTTACTCTGTGACCATAAGGTTCCTCGAGAAACAGAACTCCTAGAAGTACTGTTGATATGTTCAGTACTGTCAAAGAGTGCCAGTGCTGACTTGTCAGTACTGACGGTTATTTATGGGAGGAATGCTCTGATGAGGGTTGCTTTGATGCACTCGATGCTGAGGGTGGATTTGTCAATGCTGATCTCTTAGAGGTGGTACAGTATCTGTCCTCATCCCTAGCGGGCAGTGCCATTGCTTCTAAGCCTATGCACATAAAGGCCTTTAGATGCCATGGCAAAGCTCATACTGGAGGGTTTCTGATATTTCTGGGTACCGCAATTCAGAGCTGTCGGTACCAAGGTAACTGAGGCTGCTGGGGATCCTCCCTGGCTGCTCAAGGACTCAGTTTGAGGGCTTTGAACCCTTTTTCTAGAGGCTTTGGGGGGGGAGTCAGCCGACTTTTTTCTATGGGGATTGAAGGCACTGCGGACAATCTGCATCCTGATGAGGCTTCAGGACCAGGGTCAGTTGGCAGCTGAAGTGCACCCTCCATGAGGAGAAGTTTCAACTTGAGCTCTGGAGTTAAGATCTCACCATTATCAGATGGCAGAAGGTGCACTTCTGCAGAATGTCCCTCTCTCCAAGGCACTGGACGCAATGAAAGTGTCTGTCCATTATTGTGATTACCTCCTTGCAGGAGAGGCACCTTTGAAGCCGGAGGAACTGGGTGTGCCCCTGAAGGGGTAATCCCCCCCAACAAAAGGCAGGAAATGATGAAAACTGAAAAATGGAAACTCTAAACTACTAAAAAGAAATGGAAGCTCTAAGAATAACTAGCATTTATATTAAACACTATCAATGTAAAGAAGGAAGAGACTACTGCTAGTTCCATTCGAGGCCAAAGGCGGTCAAGAAGGAACTGAAAGCAGTGTGCCCATGCAGTGCTAGATAGCCTAGAGGAAGACCACGAGGGAGGGAGATTGCATGTGAACACTCCTACCAAATTTCTCCGATTAGAAATGCAGGGGCACTGCTCAAAGAACACAGGGATATACTATATATTAGAATAGCTTTTAGACATTTTTAATTTCCTCTGACCACTTACCATAAACACATCACTTAAAGCTTTATATACACAATATTTGCATACTAGCAAAAATTAAGAACATAACTAGGCCATATATTGAAGGACAATATACAATGAGAGATGATATTTTCTTTATGGCATTAGAAAGGAGGTGTTTCCAAAATTAAGCATTTATAGTATTCTATTTTGTCAAAGTGTTTGTTGCTTCACAGTGTGAAATCAAATTTCTCTGGAACTCATATGCAAAATAAGTGCACCATAAGATTAACATAACACATTATTTGTCAATCCAGCATGTGCACACTAGAACAAAAACCAAACTTGCATTCTATTCATCCTTCACTTATGCTTTTATTCTCTCTGCTTTATCTCAATCCATCAGCGAGAATGCACTCCACCATGACTTTCAGGTTGATGTTTCTCCCTGCATGACAGCTGCCAATACCAAAGGATGATCCTCTCCCAGACTCACCTTCTTCCGGATGTCTTCATCATTTGCTCCAAGTGAAGCATACAACTTGAACGCAGCCTGGCGCAGTTCGTGAGCATGCTTTAAATCATGGTCAAGCTATTGAAAAAAGGTAAATCAAAGTCAGATGCTTTATGAGAGAGCATTTAAAGTTGCACATGGTATTTTCTTAATTGTTATAGATTAGTGCCTGTTTACTCAGGTTTATATTGCATTACACACCAAACAGGCAGGATCACCACTGAAACTGCAGATTAACTTTAAGTATGTGTTTATATCCCACTGAAGTTAACAATTAAAGTTAAGCACACATGTGATTGCGTTGCTGAATTGTAGCCTATACAGATAAATAGTAATAACCAAGCAACATATGTATGCAACCTCTCAAAATACAGGATGAGATTAGTTACATTTTCCCAGACAAAATGAGTCCCACTCTCTTCTTCCTCTACAAGCCAGAATAAAATGTCCTCCTTTCGCCATCGTCACCTCACAGAAAGAGTTACATGGTCAGATTGGGGGAAAACAACTAGATTTACTAGGATCTAGATATCAGAGGGGAAGCCATGTTAGTCTGTATCCACAAAAACAATGAGTCCGGTGGCACCTTAAAGACTGAGATTTATTTGAGCATAAGCTTTTGTGGGTAAAAACCGCAGTTCTTCAGATGCATGGAGTGAAAATTACAGAAACAGGCATAAATATATATTGGCACATGAAGAGAAGGGAGTTACCTTACCTTACTCCTCATGAATTATTGGGAGCGGACCACAACTACCCTGATTGAATTGGCCTTCAACATTGGTTCTCGACTTGTAAGGTAACTCCCTTCTCTTCATGTGCCAATATATATATATGCCTATTTCTGTAATTTTCACTGCATGCGTATGAAGAAGTGGGGTTTTTACTCACGAAAGCTTACGCCCAAATAAATCTGTTAGTCTTTAAGCTGCCATAGGATCTAAATAGTAGTCTCAATAAAAATGGATGGTATCAAGGGACCAAAACTGCTCTTAGAACTTTGGCTGAAAGACTCCAACAGATGAAGCAATGGTATCTATTTAATTCAACATGAAAAACACTGTCAAGGGAATTTTGAGGTTGCAGGGTAATGCACTCAGAAGTCAGGAAATGCCAAAGGTAAGTTTGTCGGAGTAAGCTTAACTCTGCCTCAGTGCATCCACATTACAGTGCAGTACATTACTTCATGATTATACACAATTTTTCAAATAGAACAATTTATCCTGCAGAGCCCTGCCTCATTCCACCTACAATTTACAAGATATAATCCATTTCACAAGATACACTCACCAAATGGCTGAGTTGGACATACATGTGCAATGCTGCTGATCTTTACTCTGGACATTCATAAAAAGTGCTAAACACACAGTGTCAGACTCAGGTCTGGAATGTTGGTTTTTTGATTCTCTAGCCAATGTCTAATGCTTCCCAGCCAGTTACTGAACCTCTTTTTTGTCTTTTTTATTCCATTTAAAATTTGGCTAACAATTCTTTGTACTTTTGTGGTATTTTTTCATCTGTGGCTCTCAGAGCATTTTGTAAACATGGGTAAGCAGGAGTAACCCCATATGTCATAACCTAGTCCCAGATTTGGACCTTAGCGTCCAAAATATGGGGGTTAGCATGAAAACCTCCAAGCTTAGTTACCAGCTTGGACCTGGTAAAGCTGCCACCACCCAAAAAATTAGAGTGTTTTGGGACACTCTGGTCCCCCCAAAAACCTTCCCTGGGGACCCCAAGACCCAAATCCCTTGAGTCTCACAACAAAGGGGAATAAACCATTTCCCTTCCCTCTTCCAGGTGTTCCCTCCCTATTTCCAGTCCTGGAAACAGAAGTGCTTCCCTCCTCACCCAGAGGGAATGCAAAGTCAGGCTAGTAAATCTAACACACACAGATTTCCCCCTGACTTCTTCCTCCCACCAATTCCCTGGTGAGCACAGACTCAATTCCCTGGAGTTCCCCACTAAAGAAAACCTCCAACAGGTCTTAAAAGAAAGCTTTATGTAAAAAGAAAGAAAAATACATAAAAATGGTCTCTCTGTATTAAGGTGACAAATACAGGGTCATTTGCTTAAAAGAAATATGAATAAACAGCCTTATTCAAAAAGAATACAATTCAAAACATTCCAGCAACTATACACATGTAAATACAAAAAAAAAACATATAAATCACTATCTGATCTTTTGTACTTACAACTGGGAAACAGAAGATTAGAAAGGTAGGAAACAGAGATCCTCTCATAGCCGAGAGAGAGCTAGGCACAAGACCAAGAACAAAGGACTCACACACAAACTTCCCTCCACCCAGATTTGAAAAAGTCTTGTTTCCTGATTGGTCCTCTGGTCAGGTGTTTCAGGTTACTTCTTTCCAGGTGTAAGAGACACTAACCCTTAGCTATCTGTTTATGACATCATATTATAGGGGTTTGAGAACTAAATCTGCCAATTGTGATTTCCTGGGCTATTCCAGAACCAAAGGGGATTAGAGGACCTTTGTCTGTCTGGAGTACATTCCAAATCAGTGGAAGAAGGGGCGGGGGAAGGCTAAGAATACTTTCCATCCCTGAGATCATCATTCCTTTCTTATGTTCTCCCTTCCCCAGTGAGAGGAGAGGAGTTAGAGAGAGTAAGCAATACAGGGAGACTGATTCTGCAACTCCATGCTCCCATTGCAAAGGAGGCTAAAGAGCTGTCTAGAAGGTGGTGGTGTAGGTGCTTGTGCAGAGTGCTTGGCTAACAGGCCTTTCCTACTCACTGCTCCTACAGTGTTATTTGCCTGGAATGTTCCTTCTCAGTGTGGGAGGAGAGAGACTCATACAACAATAGAAAGGTTTTGTGCCTAAAGAGTCAAAAACATTGAGGGCCTGATCTAACTCCCACTGATTTCAAGAGGATCAGGCATTAATACAGCAGTGCAACAACTGAAAGACAATTTTAATTAAAGTTCTGCGTACTTAAGAGACACATTTGCAGTTTCAAAATCTCTTTCATGTACTCTGAGAAGTTCTGAACTGACAGAGAAAAACACATACCCTTTTGATATCAGTGATTGCACTGACTGAGCTGGGATACTTGAAGTAGTCAGAAAGCATTGCAATAAGATGGTCTGTAATACTGGCGATCCTCTGGAGCTCAACATCTGTTTCAATTAGATAGGCAAGTGTTTCGGCTCCTTCTACTCGTTCTTCCAGCAATCTTTCCTTACTACACATCCGAACCAAACTTGGCAGTGCCTGGAAGGTACAGAATTCAACTTTAGTTTCAGAGAAGATAATTTGTAAGTCTTTATAGACTCCATTTCAGTTTCATGTCTAGCACAACTCTCCTCACCAAAGTTTCTTAAAGAAAAAAAGGTACAAACAGTTGTGGGAATATACACACAAATTAAGTTCGACTTATTTAATTATAGGCTCTTCTCAGCACTCATCACTGCACTATAGGGTTCTCTCCTGTCATCTTTTTTGGTCATAATACTCTTTGCAAATGTCATGTCCCGAAAGGACCCACAATCAAATGTTCTGTATGGAAGTTCAAATGTCCACTTAATAGTCTTTACTTGCAAAGCTTTACTCGTGCTGTAGACAAGAACCCTGTGATTTGTCTGCAGAACTCACCAGCACTGCTATGGAAGAGGCTTCTAGGTACCAAGGTAAAAATGAGCATATCAAGTATCCCACTTTGATTCTAACATTCCCAATCCAGTATTGTCACAAGAAGCAGCTTCTGGAAGTAGGAGCAGAGTGATTCCGAAACAAAAATACAAACAAGAACATGTCTCATACTCATGGTGTAAATAAAAAGGCTGAGTTCCTTAACAACAACTGGAGTGCTAGAAAAATATTGCCTTCATGTAGTCCAACTCCTGGAATCTGCATTTCAAGCTGTGAGACCTGAGAATGGCTGAAAGCAGAAAGCCTCAAGAGATGTCCATGGACTATCCCTCATGGAGATGAGCAGTGAGACAAAGATTAGAAAGAGGCATGTGGCCTCTCCTCATTCATTTAACGTCCTCTGGACTAGAAACACAAGGGGCCTGATGCAGCAGGAAAGAAGTGTGAGGGAGTATAGGCGTGTGGAGACCATATATTATTAGAACTCCAATTATTAGTAAGTAATCTAGTTTTCCACTAGTGACATTGCCACCAAAGAGTCACTGGGGATCAGACATGCAGCAATCCGCCACAGCAGAGGGATTGTGAAATACTTTTCTCAATATGGGCATCTGATCTAGGCTTGTTATTGAGAATATGTTGGGTAAAAACGTACAATGAGTTTCATATGGTCACTCTGGAAATCTTTAGCTCTTGATCCCATCTATTATGCTCACTCTTGCCATAGGATCTGCTGTAGCTCTAGTGGGACAGGGTGCTAAATGCCACCTGGAACTAAAAGCCTATCTGCAAACAACAGATCTGAATACAAAGGTGGATCTATTTGGTCAGCCTTTGCACCCTTCCTCCAAATCCAATAATATGGAGGTTTTCCAGAAAATCCTGATCCTATTCAAGTGATAAATGAGTGCCTGCTTCACAGCCAACTTGTGGTGCAAAGCTGCCTCAGACAAGTCAGAAGATCTAGTAAAGAAAATCTGCAAGAAGATCAGAGACCAGGGTTCCCTGTGCCATGCCTGCAGGGAGAAGGTAACATGGAAGATGCTACAGTGCCTCTACGTCGCCCAAGGATTTCCATACAGAGGGATCCTCCCAGAGCTGGATATGCCAGCTTTAGGATTGCTCTGAGTTGAGGGAGTGGTGCAAGGTGACCCTAATGTAGGCAAGGAGATGGCCCTCTCACTTCCCATTGGCAACTGAATTTATCAAGGCTTGTAAATTGCATGGAACCCAATTTAGCCATACTGAGCATAAAAGGTTTGAGTCAGTCCTGCCCAGATTTGAGCCAGTGGCTCCAGGGAGAAAATATTTCCACTAAAGCTATTCCTTCCAGCAGAGCCTGAAAGTACCACTGCTACTCTAAATACTTTCTCTCTTTCATTTAAAAACAGCTTCTCTCTTTATAAAATGTTTCTACTAATAATACTGTATTCTATATTACACCCATAGTCTTTCCCTACTTATGTACCATAAGAATCACACTAGCCCCCAACCAACAACTAGTCTCAGTGGAAGTCAGTAGAACTCAGAAGAGACTGGTTTTCCATTTTCAAAGCTGCTCCCTGCTCCTCTAAGGTGCACCTAATAAGTCTGAAAATAATAAAATAAAGTAAATTAAAATCATAGGACTAAACTGTTTGCTGGTATAACTGCACTTCAGAGTTACAGCAGAGAATCTGGCTCACAGAGTTTTATATTTTCCAAGAACTGTACAAACATTAGACTTATCATGAGGTAAGAGGGAAGGGCCTCTCATGGATCAGTAACTGGTTAAAAGATAGGAAACAAAGGTCAGTTTTCAGAATAGAGACAGATAAACCCAGGAGTCTGTACTGGGACCAGTACAGGTCAAATTATTCATAAATGATCTGGAAAAAAGGGTAAACACTGAGGTGGCAAAATTTGCAGATGATGCAAAACTACACAAGATAGCCAAGTCCAAAGCAGACTCAGAAGAGTCACAAAGGGATCTCACAAAACTGGGTGACTGGGCAACAAAACGGCCAATGAAATTCAATGTTGATAAATGCAAAGTAATGCACATTGGAAAAAACAATCCCAACTATACATATACCATGATGGGGTTTAAATTAGCTGTTACCAGTCAAGAAATAAGAGAAATCAAGAAAGAGATCTTAGAGACGTCGTGGTTAATTCTCTGAAAACATCCACTCAATGTGCAGCAGCACTCAAAAAAGCTAACAGAATGTTAGGAACCATTAGGAAAGCGATAGATAATAAGACAGAAAATATCATATTGCCTTTATATAAATCCATGGTACACCCATATCTTGAATACTGCGTGCAGATATGGTTGTCTCATCTCAAAAAAGACATACTAGAATTGGAATGAGATTCAGAAAAAGGCAACAAAAATGATTAGGGGTCTGGAACAGCTTCCATACGAGGAGAGATTAATAAGACTGGGACTTATCATCTTGGAAAAGAGACAACTAAGGGGAGATATGATAGAGGTCTATAAAATCATGATGGGTGTGGAGAAAGTAAATAAGGAAGTGTTATTTACTCCTTCTCATAACACAAGAGCTAGGGGTCACCAAATGAAGTTAACAGGCAACAGGTTTAAAACAAACAAAAGTATTTATTTCTTCACACAATGGACACTCACCCTCTGGAACTATTTGCCAGAGGATGTTGTAAAGGCCAAGACTATAACAGGGTTCAAAAGAGAACTAGACAAATTCATGGAGGATAGGTCCATCAATGGCTATTAACCAGGATAGGCAGGAATGGTGTCCCTAGTCTCTGTTTGCCAGAAGCTGGGACTGCAGAACAGGGGATGGATCACTTGATGATAAACTGTTCTGTTCATTCCCTCTGAAGCACCTGGCATTGACCACTGTCAGAAGACAGGATACCGGGCTAGATGGACCTTTGGTCTGACTCAGTATGGTCGTTCTTATGTTCTTGTCTAAACATAAATTAGTGATCAGCAGTCTAGGGTGTAAATCAACAGTGCTCCAGTGTACTGTGCAATAACTATCTTTGTGGTCCCTGCTGCTGTGCAATAGAAGTTCTCTAGTGTGCACTGAACTACTGCTGTTTGAATCAGAAGTACACAAGGCACTCTAGGGAACTTTTACTGTGCAGCAGCAGGATACATATAGATAACTGGTATGTGGCATGCCGGAGCACTGTAGATTTATACCCCAGCTTGTGCCGCACTATCATTTAAACATGCCCACTTAATCTTCCCAGCAGCCTAGAAATAGGTAAATAAGTATTATCACCTCTATTTCACAGAGTAGTAAAGCAGGAGGTTAAGTGACTGGCCTAATTTCACCCAGGAAATAAGTGTCAGCACAAGGAGAAGTATCCAGGTCTCCTGCCTGCAAATACTTAATTCAGTAGACCAAAGTGCCTTCCCCTGTGTGCTACCCATTTAGGGCATAAGACAGTCAGTAGGCAGGCTGAGTCAGGGGTCTACAGTTTCAGAGGCAAGAGTTAACTGGTATGGCACAGAATCATTTGGGCCAACCTTTTAGCCCAGGGGTGGGCAAACTTTTTGGCCTGAGGGCCACACCTGGGTATGGAAATTGTATTGCGGGCCATGAATGCTCACAAAATTGGGGATTGGGGTGTGGGAGGGGGGTGAGGGCTCCAGCTTGGGGTGTGGTCTCTGGGATAACACGGGGGATGAGGGGTTGGGGGTACAGGAGGGTCCTCTGGGCTGGGACCAAGGGGTGAGAGGATGGGAGGGGGGTCAGGGCTGGGGCAGGGGGTTGGGGCGCAGGATGGGGTCAGGGGGGACAGGCTCTGGGAGCGGCTCACCTCAAGCAGCAGCATGTCCCCCCATCCAACTCCTACACAGAGGCGTGGCCAGGAAGCTCTGTGTGCTGCCCCCTCCACAGGTGCCACCACTGCAGCTCCCATTGACCAGGACTGTGGCCAATGAGAGCTGCAGTGGCGGTGCCTGCAGAGGGGGCAGCGCACAGAGCTTCCTGGCCACGCCTCTGCGTAGGAGTTGGATGGGGGGACATGCTGCTGCTTCTGGGATTGGTCCTGCTTTGAGCAGGGGGTTGGACTAGATGATTTCCCGAGGTCCCTTCCAACCCTGATATTCTATGATTCTAAGCCCTGGATCCCGCTTCTTGGCAGGAGTTCGAGGGCTGGATGCGGCCCCCGGGAAATTATCAAGGAGTACTTAAAAGGAAGAGGTAGGTAATTGCTGGGGGCATGGATCCAGCCACCATGAGGGAAATCAGCTCCCACAGAAGTGAGATGAGAGCTGGTTCTACTCTTTGTCTGCGAAGGCCATATCCACAGCAGGAGTTTTCTCCTACTCCCAGCTAGGAGCACGAATGTTACACGTGTCAAAGAGATACTGTGAATGCTGCTCAACCACACATCTAGACTGTGTATTTCTTAAACCTGAACTGTCTCCCATTATCTGGGATGATGGATACAGACGTCTCACTGGACAGACAGCTCTTAAACCTACCAAATTCTATTATTATTCAAACAATTAACAGACTGAACAAAGGAACGCCCTTGTTCTTTGACTGCATTGTCAAGTATACAATGAGGAAGTGAGGAATGCTTAAGAGAGCACATTCTTTGTATCCCTCAGCTCTAGAATGTTCAGATCTCTTGTTGATACAGGATCGTTCTAGATTTCAGTGCTGCCATGGTTCTATAACTAACCAGAAAGTTGTGTAATTCCTACAGGGGTGCTCTAAAATGGCAATTTTCTGACAGAAGGCTGGATATGCAAATCATACCTAACACACCAGGATAACAGTCTCAAAAATTTCACTTGCCGGCCACCATATAAGAAACGATGAACATAAAAATGTCCACACAGATCCGTAAGAAAAATATTTTATGAAATTATTATTAGCAGAGTGTTTTTTCAGATTAAAAAATATAAACTGAAGCAAGCACTGAGAGTATCATCTGTTGAATACTCTTAAAACAAAAAATCATGAATGACAGGTTTTCACTTGCATTCAGACAGCAACCTGATGAAGTCGTTTTGCATATTCTTTCCAAATGATTGTCCAATACTGCTGTGCAACTTCTAATTTTTAAGTTTCTGCAACTTGACAAATATAAAATGGATTCTGTATCAAACTTTTTTTTTCTGGATTCAGACTTACTGTAACTAGCTTAATAAACAGAATTAAAATGTTATCACTATTAAATATTTATAATGAACATATTGCTCCATAGGGAGATTTTCAAAGGCATAAATGGGAGTTAAGCAACTAATTTTTAAAGGAAGCTGGACAACTAACTGCACTTTGTGCCTTTGAAACGCTCCCCCATAGAATTAATAGTGCTTTTGTAACACTTAATGACAGACATACACAAATAAAATAGTGACAAACATAGTGTGATTAAAAACTCTGGTTTAACTGTTGCTTAAATTTCAATCAAATTATGTAACCAGCTTACCTTTAAAACAATGCAGTTATCATCTGTCTGGATTGCTCCTGCTCTGCACATGTAAGTAAGGCTGTAACAAGACAGCAGAATATAAACGCACTTACTTCCAGCTTTTTATAAACATTAAAAAGTGATTTTAAAAAATGGCTGTGCCAATGGAATAACTACTTGACATGGTTATAAAACTCATTTTAACACATGAAGTGTTACTGGGCTCAGACACCATTCCATATACCACCTGAATAATACAATTTATTTTTCTACATGCCGCTTTAAAGACTTAGCAGACAAACCCTGAAATGACTAGCAATGGTAAGATGAGTTTGGTTTTGCTCTTGCTGACACCACCATAAGTTTGGAATAATTTTATCAAAATAAGAGAACACAGAATTGGAACCTACGTTTAAAAGAACAAAGTACAAAATGCACCGGAGAACCGGATTATTGCCCTGATTCAGGAAAGTATCTCTATTAGGCCACGACTTAAGCATGTGCTTAAATCCCATTGAAGTAAATAGGACTTAAATCCATTCCTGTTAATGATAGCATGTAAGCATGTGCTACGTGCTTTCCTGACTCGGGTTACATGTACATAAAATGGTAGAGTACATGTTGTTATGGAGCCTTACATTTTGAGTTTTCTAACTTTTGCACATTTAAATGTTCAGCCCTAACATTGTAGTGAAGTAGCATTTTGTAGTTAATCTCCTTCTTTAAAATAAAAAATGCTGCAAACAAATTAACTTGTGTTCTCACAATCAACTGAGCATCATGGTGCCTAAAGAAAGTGCGCCCTCCTTCCAGATACCAGGGTGCTTACTAAACACCCTATGTTCTTTCAAAAGTACTCCCTGAGACTGTGGCACTGGGGAAGGTGTACAGGAAAGATTAGTAGCATGGTTAAGAAAACACTGGTTAGATGGAGGGTGACAAGAAAAGTATCATGGAATTGTGGGTTGAGGGAAATTGGGTGAGATTGTTACAGGCTTGTTGGAGAAGAATCAGAGGTACTCAAAGGCAGTAGGTAAATTTACAGGGTTTATAGAACTGCAGAAAGTGGGATCTGAAAGACACACCAAGATATTTTCATAGGTGGGATACAGATCATCTCAGGCTTCTTGGATGATCCCCTGGTGTCTCAAAAGAAAGGTGCAATGGGAGCTATTATGTCTTCTCCTACATTTCTAATGACATTGGAGGGACTCTAAGGAAATGTCAGGTTCCTGCTTGGTCCAGCTATCCATTTAAATCAAAAAAATCATGTATAAGTTTAAGAAATTTGCCAAAATTAGAACAAAAATAAATTACTTACATGTCAAAAATTGAAGTTAAAAGGGAGAAAACCCTCAGTCTACTGAAGTCTGTGTTAACTACTCAGGAGTAAGTAGGGATGGCGGTTAGGAAGTCAGACATCCAAGCACTTACAGTCATGGTATCTGGCACCACTTACATGTACATAATTAAAAACAAGTACTTCTACAAAGGTAACAAATGTGATCCTGCCCTAAGCCGCCCATCAACATATGATAAACCCAACTAAAAACCTGCAATAAAGAAAAGGCTAAATTAAAGAGGTCACGTTACAACTCTCCCTTAAAAGTGAGCAGATGGGATCTTGCAGTCAGCAAAGGTGAGCCCCACAGCAGGGATATTTCACTGAGATTGATATTACCAACCTCACAAAACCAACAGGGGAGTACTGCACGCTTTTGTAATTTCTGCGATTGGTTAGAAGGAGACAGCCAGTCACTCAAATAGCTGTGTCTCCAGCCCAGCTAGGACTCATCTACACAAGAAAGTTGCACCGTTTTAACTTAAATTGATTTTAGTTAAATTAATGTAAACTCCTGTATGGACATATTTATTTTGGTTTAAGAGAGCCTTATTTCAGTTTAGCTTAAAGCAATTCCTAATTGATTTAGGACTTGTCTGCATGGAGAGTTGCAACAGTTTAACTTAGTGTGATTTTTAAAACAGCTAGTTACACTAGTGCAAAATACTGTACAGACATACTTATTTCAGTTTAAACTAGCCTTACTATGCTTTAGTGCAAGAAAGGCAGTCAGTCTGAGTAACCAAAGTTTCAGAAAGATTTTCCAAGGGTAAACCTATGAAAGTTACATTATCATAGAATCGTAGAACGGGAAGGGACCTCGAGAGGTCATTTAGTCCAGTCCCCTGTGCGAACAGGAGAACTAAGTATTATAAAAATAGCAGACTTAACAGGCATTGGGTACAGTCAGTCAGTGCTGCCACCTGGGAAACCAGTAACCATTTTAGATCCAGAAAAAACCTGATGTCATTTGTACTACAGCAGAGCCCAGATGTTCGAGTCAGGCCCCCATTGTGCTGGACTTGTAGAGGTATACTGAAAACCACTATGACAATAGGCAGTTATACATGTTAAGCTGAGAATACAGACAAAATTCCTGCCAGTTTCTTAAGATGCTTCCTTGTGTCTCCATCCTGCACAGCTAGAGCCTAAGCCAACCAGTCCACTTTTGTCCAGGTCCTGATCATGGCCAGGTATTTGGAAAGCAAGAAAAGGGACAATCCAGATTTGATGAAAAAGATGCAGATGTACTTGGAGGAAATTGCAAGCCATAACAGCTCACTATCTCCTCTTATCTCATGTAAACTATGAACAGAAGGGGAAGATAGAAAGGACTCCTATGTGATTCTCCATGCAAGATCCTTCTAAAGGTTACATCTACTATTGGAACCAGGGGTGTGATTCCCAGCACATGCAGACACACTCATGCTAGCTCTCTTCAAGCTGGCATGCTATAAATAGCACCATAACCAGGGTAGCACAGGCAGCGACAAGTGACAGCACAAGCTAGCCACCCCAAGTAAAAACCTACATGAGTACATGTTCAGGGAAGCTTCCCTGTGCCGCCACTTGCCACTGCCCATGCTATCCCAGCTACCCTACTATTTTTAGCCTGCTAGTTCCATAGAGAACTAGTGTGGGCACGTCTACACGAACTTGGAATCTCTCCCCCAGCTTCAAGTGGAGATGTAGCCTAAGAGAAATTGCCCATTGCACTCTCAACCAACCAACCAACCATACTGGGGCAGCTGATATATCTGATAACACCAGCATGGACACTTGGTCTCTGACCCTTGCCTAAAGGAGGTCAACCAATGAGATTTGCACAGACTTTTTCGCTATGCACAGGCATAAAATGGTCAAATAGGGACCCAGGAAGTGGTGGAATCCAAATGCTACGGGAGATGAATCAGCACTACCTTCTCAATGATTTTCCCCCAAAATGGGAGGTTACAGACAACATAATTAGTGACGTTGTTAACATGATGACTTTTAAAGCCAAATGACAGCATATATAAGGATCGACAGCTAACAACCATTAACAGTCATCAGTAATGGACACAGATGCTCCACACGGGCTTTCACCAGTTGTGAGACCATAGGTCCCTCTTCCAGACAGTTAAACACATTTCACTCAGTGCACTGAGAACTTACTCCTGCAAAACTATGTGGAACTCCCTGCAGGAAGCTGACTCTTGCTCTGACACTCAATCCAAAGAAACAGACAGACTATCCTGGATTGAAAAATCCACCAAAAATTACTAGTTTGAGGATTAAACCCACAAGCTCAAGGGGTTGGGGAACCCCACCAGCAAGGTCCAGAGATAGCAACTGAGAAAGATGTCTGCAAAACTGAAAACATAAGGACATAAGAACTTGAATATACCGCACAGGCCACAAGTACACTATCTGTGCTGGATCCAGCATCTGGGCGAGAGTTTTACCATAAAATTGAGCAAGCTACATGCTGCTGCGAAGAGCCTGCTGGTGTCACATCTCAGGGCTTTCTTGGCTGCTTGTGTCCCCCCCCCGACCTTCCTCAAGAGCTTTTGTAACTAGAACTAATATATATTTTATGCTGAACTGGTTTCCTTATAGAAAACTTTTGTCTTTATGGACCTGTCTACACTACAGATTGTTTACTGAATGGGAAGCCAGGTTTCACTGCAGAGTTTGCTCCTGGTTACCCACAATATGGTTTAAACATGACTCCTGTACCATGAAAGACTGCAACTAAACTGTCACTCTTCCTTTGCTGCATACATAGAAATTCCCTGACCGTGTTACCATGCAAACCAGTCCTATTACTTCCCAGGTCTTTACCTGGAGAACATCCCAAGGTGCATTGCACCATCTGCTACAGAAAGCACTAAGTGTTCTCAGCACTCTATTCTCTGTACACCAGCAATGCTTACTACACATCTAGGAAGTTGTGGACCAGATCAAAATGACCAATATTTAAGGTTGTTAGCTATACCAAAACAACCTACTATCCCCAGTCTGCTGGATTGCTGACCTCTTTCACCAGCTACCTACCCCAAAATCAAGAATGTTCAAGTGTGCACCTAGTCTCAATGCCAAACGGAAAGACCTTGCTAGTGATCTAGATTAAATAAACCACCCTGGTTAATCTCAGCTCATCTACATTAAATCAGTAGGTGTATCAGCAGAGAGTTGAGATTCACCAAATCTGAGAATCCTACGTGGTAAGAAAATCAAGGCAAGAGAAGTCCAGTATCATTGAACACAAGATGATAGCTGGGAAGTCTAGCAAAGGATGAACCATCTACTCAGTCACAATGAGTTCGATGGCATTAGAGACACCAGAATGGCATTTAGCCCATGCTACGTAGTCAAGAACTGTGTGTTGAAACAGCTGATGACAACAGGGTGCCAAGGAGAAGAAAGAAGATAGCATGCCGACTGTATCCACTGGGTGCTATAATAGAACAGTGGTGGTGACAGTTGATCACAGAACCATGAATGGTAAAGGTGTCAAACTAGCCGTGGGCTGAAGTTTTAAATTGCTCAAAGTGGATGAAAGGCGGCAGGACCTCATTGTAACCTAGAGAAGAATGTTGTCTAAAGTATTATGTAAACTAATACTGGCTGGAGTAAAAACTGCCGATTTGAGGTTTTCAAGGTTCCTTGTGAGGTTGAAGGTGTTTTAGCAATGGATGAAGATATCTTTAAGATTTTAAGATAAAAAGAGTAGACATATGAATAATAAGAGTAGCTACATTATGAACAAGAAACACTTATAAGGGGTACAAATTCATGTTTCAGGATGTAAGCCAACCACTAACTGTTTAGAGATCATGAAGTATCTTCCCACATGGGCATATCAGTACTTTGCACCTTCTTTTAAAGCTTGTAGTATTGACCAATGTCCAAGAGCGAATAGTAGATTAGACTGACCATAGGTTTGATCCAATGTGGCAATTCCTATGTTCCTATAAAACATTTTATCTCCAGGACTGGTGAAAGTCAAAGATATCATAGAAATTTGCCAAATTGGCATAGTTGTTTCCATAGAAACAACAGTCCTTCTGCTTATACAACTGTATATTTTATACTGAACAGGACTGCGTAGTCCCAATATATATAATCAAATAAACAAAGTAGCATCTTCTAAAATTGGTTTTATACTTGTACTAAAAATTATATTTATTCAAGAAAAGTTCTTTTAATCAATCTTTAGAGAATTCATCTCTCATGCTCTTATAATACTGAAAAACATCTAGTCAATACTCAGTTACTCAAGGTTTTGAGAGACAAGGTGGATGTGGTAACATCTTTTATTGGACCAACTTCTGGAGACAGGCCTGAACAATTCAGTGTTTTACTGAAATATAGGAATTTTAGTAGAATTTAATACATATTTTATATATATTAATAGAATATGCAAGAGAATTGTTTGTAAAAGTTTGAATTTCTTGTTACAAGAGGTATACTGTATTTTTTATGTACATTTGTTTCTTGGAACTTTCAAAAAGGTGTCTCTGGTGTTTAAATTTAGGAAAATATAACCTTCCACGGGAAACTGGCGGCACCTGAGAATAACAGCAGAAGTTAACATTTACTGCTCTCGAGTTTGCAGGAGAGTGCTGACTGCTTTTAAAAACATTCAGTCAGTGCATGACAATGTTCTTCAAAGTATCTGATCTGTCTTTATGAGATGACAGTGGTTTTCAGATTCTTGCTTACTCCATCGATGTCCAGAAAAGGCTGCACAGGAGGTAAGGTTTCCCCTGTAATTATCTCAAAATATAATTTTTCACTAAGAATTACTGATATACAACAAGTCTGGAGGTTAATTACTTAATTAAAAAAATCTTTTTTTCAACAATGTGCCCACATTCCATGGTGTTTTCTACATAACTCAACCAGATGCTGTAAATTTGCTATCTCTAAGGGTGAATGATCCTGGAGTGTAGTACAAGCTGCAGAGTTCTGGCAATCACACACAGTCCTCAGATAAGAAGAGGATGGAGTAGGAAACAAGGGAAACATAAAACAACCAGGAGAGGGCAGGTCATGGTGGAACCACTCATGGGATGCAGAACCTTGCTGATTAACACAGGGGAGGACAGAGACAGCAAGCAGGGGATAGAGCAGCCTGTTCATTTAACACAAGCATTACTCCCTGCAGATATCACAGCCTAAAGATGTACACATCCTGTGCTCAGATCTCTCCCCTTCCCAGAGGCACTTGTATGCTATGCTTGACAGAGCTTCTCCCCTTTCCAGAGATGCCTGCTTTCTTAATTGATTTGAAGTATATCCATTTCCCTCTCTCAAATGCCTTTAATGAAGGCAAAATACTGAAATAAGTGGGCAAAACTGTTACAATTCTGAACAAATATTTGTAACTCCTGATAGCCGTTCACCCTCACTACTGGAGAGTAGATTGGGAACCTCCAGAATAAATACAGTACCAGAAAAAGTAATATGACAACATAACAGGAGGAAACAAATTACTTAAGATGATTACAGGCAAGGCCCTATATATTTCACCAGTCCACAACAACAAAATTCAGTTCTTGCATTGGAATTATACTCCAAAAACTCACCTTTTAAAAAAATAAATATGTTTATAGTCCTTGTGGATATGGAGATTAACTTGAAAACACCCCCACACACAGCCTCAAACAGTAATTTTGAGAAGTATAGCAGCATCTCAGTAAAGACCCCACTGAGTCCACAACTCTGGAATCTGGCATTTTTCCAAGATACCATAGAATTCAGCATTCTTGTCATAGAATTTGCTGTGTCCAGATGCCTGGAGTTTTGCTTTCTCTTCCCCTGCCCTGCCAGGACCAGCCTGCCACTCCCTTTGCTTTTCAGCTTTTCTCAGAAGGCGGAGTTAACTGGATTCCAGTCCATGATCCCTGGACTGTTCCATGGAACTAGGCAGCTGGGGCTCAGGAAGCCAATCCTGGAGTCTAGCTTCCAGCATGCAGGATGACAAGCTGAGATACCTGCAGATCAGTGCAGAAGCCGAGGCTAGGGGAGCCAAGGAAATTAATTGCTGAAGCTGGCTACCCATTGGGGGACACATGATGTATTCTAATAATTGTGGCCTAACAGGTCTATCCTAATTGTGGGCTGAATTTTGGTAAGTGGGTAAAAGTTTGTGAAATGTTACAACCACCTACAACAATATATGTTGATGCACAAAGGGAAGGCAAAAAGCCTGGACTAGTCCATACAAAAAGGTCTACTAAAACAACTCAAGGAATGCATTGAGATTGTGCCTAATAAACAAAAAGCAAATGGAATTAGAAGTTAATGGACCAAAACTGATGTAAGAAACTAGGCTTCATTGGCAGACAAGTAATGAGGGAATGTGCTGTTCTGCCTACGACATCTTCTGGGCTCCTCAAAAGAGAGAGAAACTTTGGTCAAGGGTGGGAGGGAAAGGGTGGTGATGATGGTAGTGGGGAATCAAATGGGAAAAACTCCTGGTGGAGGCCAACAGGTCTCCGCTTCATTCCAGAGATTTTCCTTCATTTGTGAGTTTCAAGGATGGTTGTGACACTCAGACTTTGGCACACCAGCAGAGACAGCTGCAAAGACCCCAGTCTGATACATATGAGATCCTGCTCTGTATTCCTCTTCCTTTTCATCTACCACTCTCTCTCTCTCAGCTATTCACCTGATCCTGAGACCAACTGTATCACACAGCACCAGCACAATGAGATGAGCTGTCCCATCGAGCTCTGGCTGGCCTGAGGAGGATTGTTGAAGGAGAGGGAGATGACCAACTGAATGATGTTCTGCTGCCAGGAATGTGAGCCAGGGTCCAGAGCAACAGCTGTTATGGCCTGACTGCCAGCCCAGAGCATTCGTCTGTGACTGCCTAGCCACTCTATATCCTGAGAAAGTCAACAATAATACGTATTTCCCCACCTCTCTCTTATCCAATTTGCATCTGTTTGCTCTGTCAAAGGCAGGAAGAGTGCCAATCATTCAGAACTTGGAATTCAACAGAACTAATCCCTTCCTTTCCCACCAAGAGAAGGATTGTTTGACAAAAGACTCCAACCAACATCCTCTCTCTGAAAATGGGGCTTTGATAAGTTTTTTATTACATTTGTTTTCCATACCCGTTCAATTTCAATATCAAAATGCTTTATATCTTGTTTTGATTATTTTTCTCTTGTTTATCCTAATCAATACATTTCCAAATTTTGGCACACATTTTCTAATGTGTTTGCCACAGAACTAAACAGGCTGAGGTCTCTGTACTCAAAATCCCAAACTGTTTAGTATTGTACAGCAACAGGGATACATTAACACTTCTGATTCTCTGGGCACACTGATTCCATAGAAATTAACACAACAAAGGGAAGAAGGTTCTCCCAGGAGGACAGTTCCAGGGTGTGGAGCCTGGATGCCTAAAGAGCACCATGAAAAAACCCATCCACCAAAATAATCATTGTCAAACACAGTCAGATACATTTTCCAACTTTGAACCATAGCTGTGTGGGATGTGTAGAAGGAGAGATGGGAAGGACAAGCTATAGAAGCATAATACATTAATATTAATAAAGAATTTAGTGGTTACTGCTATGAAAATTGGTTCCATTGAGCTGCAGAGTGCACTGGGCCACTATCATGGGAATGGCAGTAAGGGAAAGTAGAAGAGGCTGAAACTAAAAAGAGGAAAATCTTAAATTAACCCGTAATATTAAATAGCAATGGAATAATTTCCAAGGAGTCTCCAGCAACACCAGAAGCCTTCAGAAGTAAATATTACTTCAGGGTGCAAACCCTTCAGGGCAGGGATTAGCTCTTATCTAGATCTGTACAGCGTCCAACACAATGAAGCCCCTAACCCTGAATGGGAACCTTTGGGTACTAGTATAATATAAATACTGAATATTATTTAACAACAACACTTTAAAGGAGTACAAGAGTTTATCTTGCATAAGCGCAAGGAGATGATCCACAGACTAACATTTCACCCAATTCTATCACTTAGGATTTCATTACAAGAAGATTTGTAAGAGTTGCAATTTTAAGCATTAGTTACATTGCAGCCCCTTCTCCCTCTAGCTCCTGTTGAGGATTTTACCATTTGGCTGATGTGAGCTGCATTTCAATAGGCTTGTCCCTTTGTAACATCTTCACAAAAATCTGTGGTAATAATTCTCCATCAACCAAAACTGCAAACAATGAAAAAGAGGATTCAGGAAATAATTCAAATTCAGTTAATTTGTAAAATGAACATATTAGCCACTGAAGCTTTCAGCTTACCATTTACAAGAGTCATTGATACCTGGGGGTTTTCAAAGGCTAGAACTGAGAAGCATTTCAATGCTTGCATTCGAACCTGTACAAAAACATAGGATTTACATTTCTTTACGTTTCATAAATATTAACCCAAAATAAGTCACACTGTGTTACACTATTTTAAGCTAACTAGGCTTTTGGAAATACTGGCTGATGAAGAAATCTAGATGTTGCAGAAAGGCTGGTGGAAGTGTCTGGGGACATGGCTTGACTCTTCTGTGATAGATCTGATACTACCTCTGCATGATGTATTTTGCACATTTGTGAGATCCAGGGGGAAAAGGAGGAGCAGAAGTCATCTGCCAACACAGCGAAAACCTTGGCAAGACTTGTTGCCAATGGCATGGATGACAGTCGATGATACTCTGCATACTTTGAGGGGGAGCTTCAGAAGCATCCCAAGGAGTTAGGATAAATCTGACTAAAAGTTAATAGGACTTGTACACCTAAATCCCTTCTGGATTTTTGAGAGCAATGCATAGCTAAATTGAATTTATCTACACTATTAAAATAAATTAAAGCTATCTAATCTGCTGTGTTTATATCAGGGCTGTCGATTAATCGCAGGTAACATGTGATTAACTCAAAAAAATTAATCGCGATTAATTGTACTGTTAAACAATTGAATACCAATTGAAATTTATTAAATATTTGTGGATGTTTTTCTACATTTTCAAATATATTGATCTCTATTAGAACACAAAATACAAATTGTACAATGCTCATTTTATATTATTTTTTATTAAAAATATTTGCACTGTAAAAATGATAAAAAACAGTATTTTTCAGTTCACCTCATACAAATACAGTAGTGCAATCTCTTTATCATGAAAGCATAACTTACAAATGTAGATCTGTTTTGGTTACATAACTGCATTCAAAAATAAAACGATGTAAAACTTTAGAGCCTAAAGTCCACTCAGTTGTACTTCTTATTCAGCCAATCACTCAGATAAACAAGTTTGGTTACAATTTGCAGGAGATAATGCTGCCCACCTCTTGTTTACAATATCACCTGAAGTGAGAAGCAGCATTCATATGGCACTTGTTTAGCAGACGTTGCAAGGTATTTGAGTGCCATATATGCTAAACATTTGTACGCTCCTTCATGCTTCAGCCACCATTCCAGAGGACATACTTTCATGCTGATGACACTCATTAAAAAAAATAATGTGTTAATTAAATTTGTGACTGAACTGCTTGGGGGAGAACTGCATATCTCCTGTTCTGTTTTACCCACATTCTGCCATATATTTCATGCTAATGCAGTCTCGGATGATGACCCAGCACATATGTATTTTAAGAACACTTTCATTGCAGATTTGACAAAACGCAAAGAAGGTACCAATGTGAGATTTCTAAAGACAGCTACAACACTCAACCCAAGATTTAAGAATCTGAAGTGACTTCCAAAATCTGATCAGCATGGGGTATGAAGCATGCTGTCAGAAGCCTGAAAAGAGCAACACACCGATGCAGTAACTACAGAAGACGAATCACCAAAAGAGAAAATCAGCCTTCTACTGGCGGCATCTAACTCAGATGATGAAAATGAACATGTCAGTCCACTCTGCTTTGGATCATTATCAAGCAGAACCCCCATCAGCATGGATGCATGTCCTCTGGAATGGTGGTTGAAGCATGAAGGCACATATGAATCTTTAGAGCATCTGGCACATATATATATTGCAACGCCAGCTACAACAGTGCCATGCAAACGTCTGTTCTCACTTTCAGGTGACACTGTAAACAAGAAGCGGAGAGCATTATCTCCTGCAAATTGTAACCAAACTTGTATGTCTGACCAATCGGCTGAATAAGAAGTAGGACAGAGTTTATGTTATAAAGTTTTACATTGTTTTATTTCTGAATGCAATTAGTCCTACATTTGTAAGTTCAACTTTCAAGAAAAAGTGATTGCACTACAGTACTTGTAATAGATGAATTGAAAAATACTATTTCTTTCTTTCTTTCTTTTTTTAAACAGTGCAAGTATTTGAAATCAAAATAAATATAAAGTGAGCACTGTACACTTTGTATTCTATATTGTAATTGAAATCAATATATTTGAAAATGTAGAAAACATCCAAAATATTTAAACAAATGATATTTATTATTAACAGGCAATTAATCGTAATTAATTTTTTTAATCGCTTGAGAGCCCTAGATTATATATCATTACTACTATCTGCACTTCTGCCATTGCTATTATACAATGACATTAAACACAATAATATGCAAGTGTATACTGGGTGGGTTTTCATGTTGCTTTTGGTATTTGCTTTTGCTACTCTACCTATAAAGATACCACATGATATAAGATAGTCTTTTGAATATAGCAAAATAAAATTGATTATTGCTATTCAATCAACCTTGGCCTCCCAACCTGCGAGAGAAGACATTGGTGGGGTGGAGAGGGGAAGATCAAGAACTCAGTTTTGGCCATGGTGAATTTAAATAGGAGATCATGAGGAGACCAAGATGCTGGTTTAGACATAGGGAGCTGGGTCTGCAGTTGGGAGAGATTTGTGAGCCATTCATCAGATTATCTGATGCTAGAGAACAGAGAAAGAAAAGACAGGGGCCTTTGGGAGAGTTGAAGTTAGGAGTGGTGAATCAAACAGACCACTGAAAATACCATTAGAGGGGTCAGTAGAGAGCGACGACTGGACAGAGAGTATCAAAAGCAAGGAGGACAAGAAGAGAAGCATGGGTAATAGGTCAGAGATAGCATCATGGTATGCTGAAACCCGCCACTGGATCAGGAGTGGAGTGATGACAGACACAGGGAATCAACCCCCAAATAGGGTCTAATCTGATGTCAAATGGACCACTTCCAGAAGTTGGACACTTCCTGACTTTGGTGGAGAAATCAAGTTCCTCCTTACTCATGGAGAGACTAGATGCTGGCAATGTTGTTTGCCAAGAAGCATCCACACTTGTCCTTGAAACAAGGAAAGAAAGTGTGCCATGCCAGTCAAATTATTTTTGCCCATCTCACATAGGACAACTGACTTTCAAACCTGTAGGAATCAGTCTGCAATAAATAAGTTGTTGCAGAGTGGAGCCCACAATGGCTCCTTGTGAACTCAAGGGGTTGAGTGACAATGAATGTTGACTTTCTTGTGGTTGATCCTGAGCCCAAGGAACCGAAAACATTTACACACGTTGTCCAAATTATACTTCACCCCTTGTGGAAAGAGCTCTTTTGGCTAATCACATAGATTAAGCCAGCCTTGCAAAAATCACATATGAACGGGGGCAGTTTTTTGTTGTTGTTTTTTTCTGGGGTTTTTTTTTAATTTAAACACAGAAGAATAATTTGTATTTCCTTATCAGGGTAAAGTAAAAATAAGTAAATAGGTTGTGTGTCAGGGCTGTTAAATTTTCATTACAATGAAACCCTTGAGTCTTGGGGTTGCTAAAAGACCAAAGAGTAGAACCAAGTACAAGTAATGAGGACTGCACATAGACAGCCAAGGTGAGTGGGGTAATAGCTTTTATTGGACTAATTTCTTTGGTCCAATAAAAGATATTACATCATCCACCTTGTGTGTCTAATATCCTGGGACTAACATGGCTACAACTATGCTGCATACATAGATAGTCTGAGTGAAACATGAAATTAAGTGTCTTTGAGGTTGAGAGCCCCCAAAAAATCCTGCTGATTTACACCCACCCTATGGGATCAGAATTGTTGGATATAAGTATTCTACCTGAAATCAAGGACGGGGCAAAACACTCCTTTTTTCCTCGCAATAAGGATATAATGGGAAGACAGCCCCTTATCCAAAAGCTGCTAAAGAAACTTTGTTTCCAAATACAGGAGGAGGCTCTCTGCATTTTCTCACAAGAAGGCTTCCTGAAAAGGGCTGGGCAAGGAGTTTAGGGGAAGCAGCTTGGAGTAGGACATCCTTTCTGGATGACTTCTAGGACCCATCCGTTTGAAGCAATTCCCCTTAATACCAAGTAAAAAGGAGCAAGTCAGTTAGTATGGGGGAAAAGGGAAGGGTAAAGTATCTATGAGGAAAGATTAATGGTTCCTGATAGCCCCATCAAAATGTTTTCTGGCAAACCATGCCAGTGAAGAAGCAGCACTGAACTCACTACAACTTTCTGCTACAATGTTTTTTCTCTGCTGGTTTGATGAAACTGTTTCTGATCAAGTCCCTAGAATTACTTTTGTGTGTGTAGATGAAACAACTCTTTCAGATATCTCATGCAGGTAGAATTTGTAATATGTGAAACATCCATAAAGCATTAATTTTATTAACAGAAATATTCTATATCAATGGTCACTATTGACCCTAGACACAGGAAACACAAGCTATTTCTATGTTTTACATAAAGAGGAGATTCCAGCCTGAGAAATTAATTGCCAAATCTCAGGTTACCAGCAAACTTGCTCTTTTTATCCTGGCTGAGAAGTTATTCCATATTTCTGTTAAAGTTATTTTATTAAATATAAATACACTAGTGGTTTTAAAGAACTACTTCATATTAATAGTACTAAGAAAAGTATAATTGTACCATGTAGCTCTGTCTAGGTCAATTTAAAAGCAGAGGTGATTTTAATGTGTTCTGGACACTAATAATAATAATAACTGGAGATATACTCATCTCCTCAAACTGGAAGGGACCTTGAAAGGTCATCGAGTCCAGCCCCCTGCCTTCACTAGCAGGATCAAGTGCTGATTTTTGCCCCAGATCCCTAAGTGGCCCCCTCAAGGACTGAACTCACAACCCTGGGTTTAGCAAGCCAATGCTCAAACCACTGAGCCTATCCCCCCTGAAAATCTTCTGGGTGAAAGTCTGAGAACTTAAAAGGGAAAGTTCTGTTGCTAAGTAACCATAATCACAGGACTGTCTATAGAGTTAAATATATGCATAAACACAATAAAAGGGACATGCTCTTGTCTGAAATAAATATTGATTAAATCACTTGTTCAGTTTTCATTAATGCTGAGCACGATAATTATATAAAAAAGGGCTGTCAATTAATCGCAGTTAACTCACATGATTAACACAAAAATTAATCACGATTAATTGTAATTTTAATCACACTGTTAAACAATAGAATACCAATTGAAATTTATTAAATATTTTTGATGTTTTTCTACATTTTCAAATATATTGATTTCAGTTACAACACAGAATACAAAATGTACAGTGCTTGCTTTATATTATTTTTATTGAAAATATTTGCACTGTAAAAATGATAAAAGAAACAGTATTTTTCAATTCACCGCATACAAGTACTGCAGT
Source organism: Gopherus evgoodei (assembly GCF_007399415.2). NCBI lineage: Eukaryota > Metazoa > Chordata > Testudines > Testudinidae > Gopherus > Gopherus evgoodei. Next base: position 50,810,912 of record NC_044330.1, on the reverse strand, counting down.
GCAATCTCTATCAAGAAAGCATAACTTACAAATGTAGATTTTTTTTGTTACATAACTGCATTAAAAAATAAAACAATGTAAAACTTTAGAGCCTAAAGTCCACTCAGTCCTACTTCTTGTTCAACCAATTGCTAAGACAAACACGTTTGTTTACATTTACAGGAGATAATGCTGCCACTCTCCTGAAAGTGAGAACAGACATTTGCATGGCACTTTTGTAGCTAGCACTGCAAGGTATTTATGTGCCAGATATACTAAACATTCATATGCACTCGACCCAAGATCTAAGAATCTGAAGTGCCTTCCAAAATCTGATCAGCATGGAGTGTGGAGCATGCTTTCAGAAGTCTGAAAAGAGCAACACACCGATGCAGTAACTACAGAAGACGAACCACCAAAAGAGAAAATCAATCTTCTACTGGTGGCCTCTGACTCAGATGATGAAAATGAACATGCGCTGGACTGCATTGCTTTGGATTATCATCAAGCAGAACCCATCATCAGCATGGACGCATGGCATCTGGAATGGTGTTGAAGCATGAAGGCATATATCTTTAGAGCATCTGGCACATAAATATCTTGCAATGCCGACTACAACAGTGCTATGCAAATGTCTGTTCTCACTTTCAGGTGACATTGTAAACAAGAAGTGGGCAGCATTATCTCCTGCAAATGTAAACAACCTTGTTTGTCTGAGCGATTGGCTGAATAAGAAGGATGACTGAGTGGACTTGTAGGGTCTAAAGTTTTACACTGTTTTATTTCTGAATGCAGTTTTTTTTGGACGTAATTCTACATTTGTAAGTTCAACTTTCATGATAAAGCGATTGCACTACAGTACTTGTATTAGGTGAACTGAAAAATACTATTTTTTTTACAGTGCAAGTATTTGAAATCAAAATAAATATAAAGTGAGCACTGTACACTTTGTATTCTGTGTTGTAATTGAAATCAATATATTTGAAAATGTGGAAAACATCCAAAAATATTTATATAAATAGTATTCTATTATTAACAGCACGATTAATAGTGTGATTAATCGTGATTAATTTTTTTAATCACTTGACAGCCCTAATAAAAAATCAAGATTAAATACTGAATTTATAAAATGGAGGGTCAATGTGAAGTGCACATTTGAAAGCTAAACCCAGGCAAAATGTATAATAATTAACTGAACCACCATGAAAACTTCATTGCAAGAAAATAAAAATGATCCATATATTGAGTGAACTAAGAGAACAAAAAGATAAACTTCAAATCAGTACCTGGTTAAAGATACTTTCCATATAGAAAATACTAACCTATATAAAAAGGACGTTAAAAACAGAATAAAACACTCAATTTAGGGAATACTAAAATCAATGTTGCCCAAGGAAACTTAATTTTACCATTGTGGGTATATATCATCATATAGTCTCACTACATGATCGTATGTTATTTTTCCACAGCACGGATGGTGAAATAAAGCAACGGCGCAGTATTTTTTTAATCCTCAATATTCAGAATAGGGCCTCCATACCTCATTTACTGCACACCATCCTGCTCTGAATACATAATTATAAATATCTTTATGGGCTTCCCTATTGCACTCATGATTGTACCTTTTGCACCTCAAACATTAATTTATCTTTACAATAACCCTGTGACTTAGATAACTTTAGCCACATTGTACAGATGGGAATTGAGACAGAGTAATTAGAGCCAAAATTTGCAGAAGAGACAACTAATTGTGATATTTCAGTGTTTGGAGGCCCAACTAGGGACACCTAAAGTCTCATATTTCAGGTATGCTGAGCACTCACAGCTCCCATTAACTTCAAATGGAGTAATGAGTGCTCAGCTCTTCTGAAAACCAAGCCCAAAGGCCAGAATTTTCAAAATGGTCCAACACCCACGGCTTGGGTCAGATTTTCCAAAAAGCTCAGCAGTCAATGTGCAAGGAGTTGTAGTATGTGATGATGTAATTAAAACAGTTGAAGGCAAAAACCCATTAACTCAGATAAACGCTGCAGACTTGATACTATTTTTGGGAGTTTGGGAAATATATTTTGAAGTTGTCCAGACATGATGAAACACCGATAAAAAACGATCCTGTACAATTATAAAAATGCCCTCACACTCTCGGTATACAACTATAGCTAAATATATATTTTTTAAAGAGAAAACTTATGTTTACTCTGAGTTAAGTGATAAAGCACAGACCTTTGGATATTCAGAGAACTTTCTACAGTTTTTATTGGACTTTCTCTGCCATGGCCTGACTGGCTGTTTGTGAGGGTAGGAGAGAGAAGATTGGAGCACACTCTTCCCCTCAATTTCACTCCACACCAGCCTCTCAAAGGCCTGGTCTACACTATGCGTTTAAACCGAATTTAGCAGCGTTAAACCAATTTAACCCTGCACTCGTCCACACAACGAGGCCATTTATATCGATATAAAGGGCTCTTTAAACCAATTTCTGTACTTCTTCCCGATGAGAGGAGTAGCGCTGAAATCAGTATTGCCATGTCGGATTAGGGTTAGTGTGGCCGCAAATTGACGGTATTGGCTTCCGCACGGTATCCCACAGTGCAACATTGTGACCGCTCTGGAAAGCAATCTGAACTTGGATGCGCTGGCCAGGTAGACAGGAAAAGCCCCGCAAACTTTTGAATTTTATTTCCTGTTTGCCCAGCGTGGAGCTCTGATCAGCACAGATGGCAATGCAGTCTGAAATCCAAAAAGAGCTCCAGCCTGGACCGTACGGGAGATACTGGATCTGATCGCTGTATGGGGAGACAAATCTGTTCTATCACAGCTCCGTTACAGAAGACGAAATGAGAAAGCATTTGAAAAAATCTCCAGGCTGTGATAGACAGAGGCCACAGCACAGTGCTGTGTGACAAGCGTAATGGAAAGCCAAAGAATCAAATGGACGCTCATTGAGGGAGGAGGTACTGAGGACTCCAGCTATCCCACAGTCCCTGCAGTCTCCAAAAAGCATTTGCATTCTTGGCTGACCTCCCAATGCCTGAAGGGTCAAAAACATTTTCCCGGGTGTTTCAGGGTATATGTAGTCAATTTACACCCTTCTCCCCCCCCAGAAAGAAAAGGGAAAAAAATGTTTCTCGCCTTTTTTCAATGTCACCCTATGTCTACTGCATGCTGCTGGTAGACGGGGTGCTGCAGCGCTGAACACCAGCATCCCCTTCCCGGTGGCAGACAGTACAATATGACTGCTATCCACTGTCATCATCAGCCCGTGAGCGCTCCTGGCTGGCCTCAATGAGGCTGGCCAGGGGCACCTGGGTAAAAATGGGAATGACTCCAGGTCATTCCCAGCAGATGGTATAGAACAGCTGGTAACCGTCCTCATCATAGCAACTGGAGGCTTAGCTCCACCAGGCACCCCCCCCTTTCATGTCTAAAGAAAAGATTCTGTACTGCCTGGACTATCATAGCAGCGGGAGGCTGGGCTCCTCTCCCCCACCCCCTTTAATGTCCTGCCTGGACTATCAAAGCAGCTGGAGGCTTCCTCCCTCTCATTTTATCTCACTGAAAAGTCAGTGTTTCTTATTCCTGCATTCTTTATTACTTCATCACACAAATGGGTGGACACTGCCACGGTAGCCCAGGAGGGTTAGGGAAGGAGGGAAGCAATGGGTGGGGTTGTTGCAGGGGCACCCCCTAGAATGGCATGCAGCTCATCATTTCTGCGGGATCTCTGGGGCTCTGACACAGAGCGGCTGTGCTCTTTGGTTCTCTAGTACACTTGCCCCATATTCCAGGCAGTATTGACTCTATTTTTAGACAAAACATAAAGAAGGGAATGACCTGGGGAGTCATTCCCATTTTTGTTCATGCGTCCCAGCCGACATCAGTGAGGCCAGCCAGGAGCACCCATGACAGCAGCAGACGGTACAGAACGACTGATAACCGTCATCTCATCACCAATTTACAATGGCATGGCAGACGGTGCAATAGGGATGGTAACTGTCTCTGCTACCTTGCAAAAGCAAATGAATGCTGCTGTGTAGCACTGCAGTACCGTCTCTGTCAGCAGCATTCAAAATACATACGGTGACAGTGACAAAAGGCAAAACGGGCTCCATGGTTGCCATGCTTTGGCGTCTGCCAGGGCAATGCAGGGAAAAAGGACGCGAAATGATTGTCTGCCGTTGCTTTCACAGAGGAAGGATTGAGTGACGACATTTACCCAGAATCACCTGCGACACTGTTTTTGCATTGGGATCTCAACCCAGAATTCCAATGGGTGGGGGAGACTGCGGGAACTATGGGATAGCTACCCACAATGCAACGCTCCGGAAATCGACGCTAGCCTCGGTACATGGACACACACCGCTGAATTAATGTGCTTAGTGTGGCCGCGTGCACTTGACTTTATACAATCTGTTTTACAAAACCGGTTTATGTAAAATCGGAATAATCCCATAGTGCAGACATACCCTTAGACTCTTCTCCTCTGCCTTATTCCCCTCGCCCTCAACTCTTCACTTCTCTTTCCATTTAGCTGATTCCACTCCTAAGTAAACTCACCAAAAACCATGGAACTAACATGACATTTGCTGCCATCACATTTGCTCACTCTGCTTCTATGTTCTACTCCGTCACCCATCCTGTGTCTATTTAGATTGTCAGCTGTTTGGGAAAGGGCTCAATTATACAGCACCAGTACAATGGGGCCCACTCTTTGCAGGCCCTTAGACACTACCGTAACAAATATGATTAACAAAATGAAAATAAAAAACTGCTAAGTTTGATTTGAACATCTGGTTTACTGGGGCTAGGGAAACTGTTGCTGAATGTTAATAGTTCCTTAAAAAGCTACTTTTTTTTTTAAAGGACCTATAATATTCTCCAAAATTTGAAAGAAAGCAATTAAACATCAATTGGTAACAAAACAGAGTCCTGTTTAGTATCTAGCTGCGCTACCCACCCTAGCAGAGAGGCATCTGTCTTTATGACAACTGTTGGGGAGGGATACACAAATGGAACTCCTGTGCACATGCTGTGATAATCTTTCCACCAGTTGAGGTATTGCTGTACAGAGGTAGGAATGGAAAGCAGCATATTTAAACTGTGTCTGCTTGGTGACTTAAACCGTTCTGAGCCACCCTTGAAGGTAACACCTTCAAAACCTTGCATATTCTGTAACAAAGGAGGTGGCTACCATGTGCCCCAGCAACTAAAGACAGTTCTTGATCATAGTTTGGAGGCTGAGCTGAATTGTGCTGGCTATGTTGGAAAGGGCCACCAACCTTTGCAGAAGAAGGTAGGCTCCTGCAGTTATTGAATCAAGGTTTCCCTCCATGAATTCTAAGCTTTGGACAGAGGTCAAAGTGGATTTTTGAATGTCCAATTGCAGGACCAATTCAAGGAAGAGACCTATGGCGGTGGAGGTTGCTCAAGATGTCAGTTCCAGGAAACAGCCCTTCAGCAGACAAATCAGACATGTAAGGGAATACTAAGATACCTTTCCTGTGGAGCAGACCAAAGGCGAGCACTCAGTATTGAAAGTGGTCATGGCAGACAGTGAAACGTAGGAATCATTTGTGGTATGGGTGGATAGCAATTTGGAAACACGCGTCTTGAAGGTTGAGGACTGATAACCAATCCCCTTGCTCTATTGACAGAGTTATTGCTGCAACTGTCACCGTTTGGCATTTCAGTGTCTTCACATAGGTAATGAGTATGGTCTCCAATTGCCACTCTTTTTTGGTACCAGAAGTATCTTGAATAAAATCCCTTCCCTTCGTGCTGCATGAGGACTGATTCTATGGCTCCCAAACGTAAGAGTGTCTATTTCTTGACAAAGCAAGCTTTTGTGAGGAGGTCCCTGAAGAGGGATGGGGAAGGAGTGTTTGTGGAAGTGTAGTGAAGTGGATGGTGTATCCTTTGGAGATGACATCCAAAACCTATTTGTCCATAGTGATCAAATCCCAGCAGCACCTGAAGTGGTGAAGGTGGTCACCAAAAGAAATAAGGGTGGTGAATTGCCGCAGCTCAAGAGGATGAGGATTGTAATTTGAGCCCGTGACCAACCTGTCAAAATTGCTGCTTGGACATGGACAGCTTCTTTCTATAGAACCTCTGTCTCTTTTGGTGAAATTCATAATTTCTCTTGGCCTGGGTTAGAAACCAGGCATAGAGAGCTCTCCATCATGAGGAGAAGAAACTTTATCTGTTTTTTCTAGCTCTTGAGTTCAGTGCCAAAGAAAAAGTTGCACTTCTGGGCAACATGCGATTCCCCAAGGCAACGGATGCAGCAGAACTGCCCGTAGCTGATAGAGATCGCCTTCTAACATGACAGATAGCAGTTGAAGCTGAGACAAGTGGGCATAACCTCCCAGTAAAAGAAAAAATTACCAACTAGCTAATATCTACCTAAATATAAAGAAAATATTTTTAAAGAAAAGATAAGAAGCTACATTACTACTAACTACAGAAAAGAACACTAATACTATTAGTGACTATTAATGAAAGAAGCAGAAAGCTGAGGAAATCTCAATGGGACAACTGCCAGAGTTTCATCTCAGGCTGAGGCGACTGAGAAGGAACTGAGGGTGGTTCGCCAGTACAATAGCACAGGCTACTGATTGACACACATGCAGGGGCTGAAAGGACATTGCTATGAGAAATCTCCAATCAAAGGCACAGGGGATGCTAGCGTAGAGTGAAGCAACAATGGGGACACTACTCAAAGAAGAACTCTCTATTTTTGGAAAAACATGTCTGAGTAAATCAGAGGTCCCTAAAGAGAGGGACATGCCCCCCTCAGGGGGTGTGGAGAACATCCAGGGAGGCACGGTGGGGCCCAGGCCAACCTCCACAGGGCAGGAAGGGAGTGCCACCAGGCCCCTCCCTGCCCCAGCTCTGCTCCAGTCCTGCCCCCAGATGCATCCCTGGCTCCCAGTCCTGACCCAGCTACGTCCCTGCACCTGGCCCTGGCCCTATCCCCAGATGTGGCTCATTCCTGCCCCAGGGCCGAGGCTGGGGGCAAGCCTAGGAGCAGAGTCACACCTGGCTGCAGGCCCAGCTGCCAGTCCCCACTGCTGACCAGCTGTGGCTCCACTCCCATCCCCAGCCTCATCCCCGACCGCAGCCCCAGCCTTGGCCCCCTTACGCCTGTCCACATCCATACCCCACACTGAGCTGTGGCCCCACTCCTGGCCCCAACTCTGGGCACAGATGGGGGAAGGGAGGGTACGACCCTCAAAAGTTTGGGAACTGCTGGTGTAAATGCACCCAGATAACATGATGATTATTTGTACAGTATTGCAGTAATTCCTGGAGCCCACTGCCCTGACTGTACTAGACACTATAGAAACAGTGAGGAAGATTGTCACCTTGTACACTGAAATACAATAAATAATAAGCAATAGTTGCTACTACGATAGGATATGGAGAAAATATTGGCAAGTCAATTAACTAGTTAAGGCATAATCTCACCACTGCCTGAAAGAATTTAGGCTAATCACAGACCCTGCATGAGCCCCTACAGTAGATACAGGCAGACTGGCTGTTTGTACTGGAGAGTCCTATGGCACCTTATAGACTAACAGACATACTGGAGCATGAGCTTTCGTGGGTGAATACCCACTTCATCGGATGCATGCTGTGGAAATTTCCAGGGGCAGGTAGATATATGCAAGCAAGAAGCAGCCTAGAGATAATGAGGTTAGTTCAATCAGGGAGGATGAGGCCCTCTTCTAGCAGTTGAGGTGTGAAAACCAAGGGAGGAGAAACTGCTTTTGTAGTTGGCTAGCCATTTACAGTCTTTGTTTAATCCTGAGCTGATGGTGTCAAATTTGCAGATTAACTTCATATATACCTGCCCCTGGAAATTTCCACTATATGCATCCAACAAACCGGGTATTCACCCACGAAAGCTCATGCTCCAATACGTCTGTTAGACTATAAGGTGCCATAGGACTCTTTGCTGCTTTTACAGATCCAGACTAACACGGCTACACCTCTGATGTTTGCACTGGAACCATACACAAATAAAAACCTCACTATGAGTTTTTTTGTACTTACTGTTGGGGACCTAAGGACTCAGATACTTCTAATTCTGAGAGGTCTTACAGCTGGCTGTTGGAAGTAGAGAAAAGAGGTCAGTTTTCTAAATGTTGCTTTTCCTCTTCCTCTCATTAATTTTGCTGAAGATGAAGAAGCCTGGATGGCAGTACTAAAATAACAAAATGCCTACCACATTCTCCCCAAAAAAGTTACCACTTAGATAACACAGGTCTGAGATTTCCCACTTTTAGTGAAGTCCTGAGAAATTCCACCAAGTGCGCCCACAAGACCCACCATGAAAGCGTCTCTCTCATTGTCACTTCACAGGCACTAAAGGCCACCCTCACCTGATACCACGCTCCAGCCCATAATCATGAAGAGAAAATGTGAATCATCATCTACTTCCATTGTGCAAATCATATTTTGCTGAATTGTTTGCAATGCCAGACAGGTCTCAATGCATAAAGTCAGCATCTTGGAGCAACAAACTTATCCTTGACCACAGCAGCTTCCACTACTACAGACGATCCATGAGGCAGGCTGAGAGGAATAGTGAGCAGCAGAACTTTGTTGCATTAAACATATGCGACCCTCCATACAGTAAGTAACCAGGATAGAATAAGATGTTTCCATAGCTATTTCCTCACTCATTCCAGGTGAGGATGAAGGGAACTGCTCCCAAATCCAAAAGGGCCTAAAAACTCCGTAACATCAGTCCTGGAGTCACTTGCCATTTCTAGAGTAAAGGGGACCACCTCAGACATCCTCTTCAGAAAAGGATGCCTTATTCTTCAGAGGAAGGTATTTCTCTTAACCTTCCTTTGATGAGTTGAGTAGAAACTGTGGAAAAAGACGGTTACTCACCTTTGTAACTGTTGTTCTTCGAGATGTGTTGCTCACATCCATTCCAGTTAGGTGTGCGCGCCGCGCGTGCACGTTCGTCGGAAACTTTTTACCCTAGCAACTCCAGTGGGCCGGCAGGTCGCCCCCTGGAGTGGCGCCGCCATGGCGCCCAATATATATCCCTGCCGGCCCGCCCGCTCCTCAGTTCCTTCTTGCCGGCTACTCCGACAGTGGGGAAGGAGGGCGGGTGTGGAATGGATGTGAGCAACACATCTCGAAGAACAACAGTTACAAAGGTGAGTAACCGTCTTTTCTTCTTCGAGTGATTGCTCACATCCATTCCAGTTAGGTGACTCCCAAGCCATACCTAGGCGGTGGGGTCGGAGTGAGAAGTCGCGGCATGGAGCACTGCAGTTCCGAAGGCCGCATCCTCTCTCGACTGCTGTACCAGGGCGTAGTGGGAAGCAAAGGTGTGGACCGATGACCAGGTCGCTGCCCGACAGATTTCCTGGATGGGCACACGGGCAAGGAAAGCCAGCGACGACGCCTGCGCCCTGGTAGAATGCGCAGTCACACGGCCCGTAGGGACATGGGCCAAGTCATAACAGGTCCTGATACAGGACGTAACCCATGAGGATAACCTCTGGGAGGAGATAGGAAGACCTTTCATACGGTCCGCTACCGCCACGAAAAGCTGGGGGGATTTGCGGAAGGGTTTGGTCCTCTCTATGTAGAACGCGAGAGCTCTACGGACATCCAGCGAGTGGAGCTGCTGCTCCCTGCCTGAGGAGTGAGGTTTTGGGAAAAAAACCGGGAGGAAAATCTCTTGGTTGACGTGGAAGGCTGAGACCACCTTGGGTAGAAAGGCAGGGTGTGGTCTAAGCTGCACCTTGTCTTTGTGGAAGACCGTATATGGGGGGTCTACCACAAGGGCTCGGAGTTCCGACACCCGTCTAGCTGAGGTGATGGCTACTAAAAAGGCAGTCTTCCAAGAGAGGTAAAGCAGGGAGCAAGTAGCTAACGGCTCAAAGGGGGGCCCCATGAGTCGGGACAACACCAGGTTAAGATCCCAGGTTGGAGCAGGGGGACGGACGTTAGGGAATAACCGTTCCAGCCCTTTAAGAAATCTCGACACCGTCGGGTGAGAAAAGACGGAGCGACCGTCCGCACCCGGGTGAAAGGTGGAGATAGCTGCCAGATGGACTCGCAACGACGATAAGGCCAGACCATGTTCTTTGAGGGACCAAACATAGTCTAAGATTTCGGATACCGAAACTTCCATAGGGCGGAGATTTCTCTCTACGCACCAACAGGAGAAGCGTTTCCATTTTGCCGAATACGTGGCTCTTGTGGACGGTTTCCTGCTGCTCAAGAGCACCTCTCTCACAGGCGTGGAGCAGCGCAGCTCGGAACCAGTTAGCCACGCAGGAGCCACGCCGCTAGGTGCAGCGACTGCAGGTCTGGGTGACAGAGGGACCCGTGGTCCTGGGTAATCAGGTCCGGATGAAGGGGCAGGGGAACTGGGTCGGCTACGGCCAAGTCTAGCAGCATGGTGTACCAGTGCTGTCTGGGCCATGCCGGGGCCACCATGATCACACGAGCCCTGTCTCTGCGCACCTTCAGGAGGACCTTGTGAACCAGAGGGAACGGAGGAAACGCATAGTACAGGTGGGTCGACCACTGGATGAGGAAGGCATCCGCTATCGACCCCGGCTCCCTGCCCTGAAAGGAGCAGAACGCTTGGCACTTCCTGTTCCCCTTGGACGCAAAGAGGTCCACCCGGGGATAACCCCACCTCCGGAAAATGGAGAGAGCGACGTCCGGTCGAAGGGACCACTCGTGTGACAGGAAGGATCTGCTCAATCGATCCGCCAGCGTGTTCCGTACTCCGGGAAGGAAGGAAGCCCTGAGGTGAATGGAGTGGGCTACGCAAAAGTCCCAGAGTCGTATCGCCTCGAGGCACAGGGAAGAGGACCTGGTGCCGCCCTGCTTGTTGATATAATACATGGTCGTCGTGTTGTCCGTGAACACGGCTACACAACGACCCTGAAGCTGATGACAAAACGTTTGGCAGGCAAGGCGGACCGCTCTCAACTCCCTCATGTTGATATGTAGCCCCACCTCCTCCTGGGACCATAGGCCCTGCGTCCGCAGGGTCCCTAGGTGGGCCCCCCAGCCTAGATCTGAGGCATCCGTTGTCAGGGATACCGAGGGCTGAGACGGGTGAAAGGGAAGACCCGCACACAATACGGACTGGTCCACCCACCAGCCGAGGGAATCTAAGACCTTCTGGGGGACTGTGATTAACATGTCTAGCGGTTGCCTTGGCCTGTAATGACTGATAAGCCACAGCTGGAGAGGCCTCATGCGGAGCCGAGCGTAGTCGGTCACAAAAGTGCACGCCGCCATGTGGCCTAACAGGGTTAGACATGTCCTCACTGACGTCAACGGGGCTGACCGCAAGCGTTGAACGATCGCCGCCATGGTCTGGAACCGCTGCCGAGGCAGCGAGGCCCTGCCCACAGTGGCGTCCAGGACGGCCCCGATAAATTCCACCTTCTGAGTGGGCCTCAGGGTGGACTTGTCTGTGTTTATCAAGAGGCCCAGACTCGCAAACATGCCGGTGATCACGCGGACATGGCTGTACACCTGCTGTTCCGACGTGCCCCGAATCAACCAATCGTCCAGATAAGGGAACACGTGGACACGGTTGCGCCGAAGATGCGCCACGACAACTGCCATGCATTTTGTAAACACCCTCGGGGCCGTGGACAGGCCAAACGGGAGGACCGCAAATTGATAATGACGAGCCCCCACAACGAAGCGGAGGAAGCGTCTGTGGCGTGGCCAAATGGCAACGTGGAAATACGCGTCCTGCATGTCGAGGGCGGCGTACCAGTCTCCCGGATCCAGGGATGGAATAATGGCCCCCAGGGATACCATGCGGAACTTCAACTTCACGAGGTATTTGTTGAGCTCTCGCAGGTCGAGGATAGGCCTGAGGCCCCCCTTGGCCTTGGGGATCAGAAAATAGCGGGAATAAAACCCCTTGCCTTTCTCGTTTTCGGGAACCGCCTCTATAGCTCCTTTGCTGAGGAGCGTCTGCACCTCCTGCCGAAGGAATTGCTCGTGAGAGGGGTCCCTGAAGAGGGACGAGGAAGGAGGGCGGGAAGGAGGGAACGAAACAAACTGCAGGCGGTACCCCGTCTGCACCACGCTCAAGACCCAGCGGTCCGATGTTATTTGGGACCACGCCGGGAGGAAAAACGAAAGGCGGTTGGAAAACGGAGGGGAAGGATCCATAGGGGAAACTGTTACTGCGCCCTCGAGCGCACCTTCAAAATGAAGGCTTAGGACCAGGCGGGGGTTTTGAGGAGCCTTGGTTCTGCCCCCCTTGGTTCCCCGACTGCCTGCGCCTCCCGTTCCTGCCGCGGCGCCTGTAAGGGTCCTGCCGCTGGCGGAACTGGGAAAACGGCCGACGGTGCTGCTGTTGTTGCGGCCTAAAGGGTCTACGCTGTGTCACGGGGGTGTGCATCCCGAGGGACCGCGCAATGACCCGGTTGTCCTTTAAACTCTTAAGTCTGGGGTCTGTCTTATCGGAAAACAGGCCCTGGCCTTCGAAAGGAAGGTCCTGTATCGTGTGCTGGAGCTCTGGCGGAAGGCCGGAAACCTGCAGCCAGGAGATGCGACGCATCGTAACTCCTGACGCGAGGGTACGGGCAGCCGAGTCCGCAGCGTCCAAGGAGGCTTGTAAGGCCGTGCGCGCGACCTTCTTGCCTTCGTCCAGGATGGCCGCAAACTCTTGGCGAGCATCCTGTGGCAGCAGCTCCTTAAATTTGTCCACTGCCACCCAGGAGTTAAAGGCGTATCTGCTCAGCAGGGCCTGTTGGTTAGAGACCCTGAGCTGCAGCGCCCCAGCCGAATACACCTTACGGCCAAGGAGGTCCATCCGCCTGGCTTCTCTGGATTTAGGGGCCGGAGCCTCCTGGCCGTGACGCTCCCTATCGTTCACCGATTGCACTACCAGTGAACCGGGAGTCGGGTGAACATGTAAATATTCGTACCCCTTAGAAGGGGCCATGTACTTCCTCTCGACTCCTTTCGCTGTCGGAGGGATGGAGGCCGGGGACTGCCAGATAGTATTGGCATTGGCCTGAATGGTCCGTATAAACGGCAGGGCGACCCTAGTGGGAGCATCGGAAGAGAGGATGGTGACGATTGGGTCCTCTATCTCCGAGACCTCCTCTGCCTGCAGACTCAGGTTTTGAGCCAATCGCCTGAGGAGGTCCTGGTGCGCCCTGAGATCCAGCGGGGGGGGACTGTTGGAGGAGGTACCCGCCACCGCCTCATCCGGGGAGGAGGATGATGAGACCCCAGGCACAATAGTGTCCAACTGAGGGTCTTCCTCAGCCCTCGCCTCTGTCTCCGGAGCCGCAGCGGAGTCCTGCTGTTTGGACCCTTCGTCCCCTTCCGGGGAGGGAGGGGGGCGAGACAAAGAGGCTTCAGGGGCCCTACGCTCCGCAGTCGCCGGCCTAGCAGGGAGCTGCTGGGGGCCCTGGGCCTGATGGTACGCCCAGGGTGTCCAGAATCCCCACTGTGGGGGGCCTTGGTCCTGCAGCGGCGGATCAGCAAACAGCGCCGCCTGCTGGTCGGTGCCCAGCGCATAGCCGCTGTCCGTCTGGGAGGACACGGACGGCTGCCTCGAGGGCCACGGCGGGGCCGACCCTGGATGGTACGGGTCTGCGCGGGCCGGCACGGAGGATCGTCTCGGTGCCGGGGACCGGTGCCGGGAGTCATAACGGTGCCGGGATCGGGACCGGGACCGGGATCTGTCACGGTGCCGGGCGCCGCTTCGGTACCGGGCGCCGCTTTGGTGCCGGGACCTACTACCAGCTCGGTGCCGGGAGATCGACCGGGACCTGCCACCAGCTCGGTGCCGGGAGGTCGACCGGGACCTGCCACCAGCTCGGTGCCGGGAGGTCGAGCGAGATCGGGACCGGGACCGGGACCTGCCACCAGCTCGGTGCCGGGAGGTCGACCGGTGCGGCGAGTAGCGTCGGGACCTGCTCCTCGAGTCGCGGTGCCGGTGTCGACTGGAGCCTGACCGCGACCGTCTCGATGCCGACCGGTGCCGCGAGTGCGACCGGTACCTCTGAGGGGAGCGGTGCCGGGACTGCGAGCGGCGTCGGGATCTGGAGCGCCCAAGACGTCGGGGCCTGGATGGCGAACGACTGTCTGTGGGTGGTGCCGACATCATGGGCTTGCCTCTGGACGTGACCCGCACCGGAGGAACCGGGGGTGGCAGCCGAGTAGGCTCCGTCAGGGCAATAAGGTCCCGAGCCGAGGCGAAGGTCTCCGGTGTGGATGGGACCATTATCTCAACCCCAGATCTCATGGGGGAGCTCGGCGGCACCGGACTCAACGGACCCGCCGGGCCCGGAGTCAACGGTGCTGACGGTGCCGGCGGCGCCGCGGCCGATGTCGAGGCCGGGCGTTCAAGCCGGGTCTGCCTGGCCGGAGTATTAGACTTCGACGGCCTAGGCTCTGATTCCGGTGCCGGAGAAGGTCGGTGCCGAGGAGTCTTCTCGGTGCCGGAGCGATCCGGTGCCGGTGCCGAAACCACGGTCTGCGAAGTCGACGGGTCAAGTGCCGCCTCCATTAGGAGAGTTCGGAGCCTCTGATCCCTCTCCTTTTTTGTCCTCGGCTTAAAAGCCTTACAGATGCGGCACTTGTCAGATCTGTGCGATTCCCCGAGGCACTTCAGGCACGCTTCGTGGGGATCGCTGGTAGGCATGGGCTTCTTGCAGGCCGCACACTGCTTGAATCCTGGCGAAACAGGCATGAGCCTGGCGCCCGGTGCCGGGAAGGGCTAAGCCCCCGGCAAGAAACTACTTAACAGCTATTTACTAAACTATCTACTTAACAATACTAATTAACAACTATATAGAACTAGAGATAAGCGATAAACAAGCGATAGAAACTAGGAGAGCTAGGGACGTGGAGGACAGCTATGCCGCGCTCCACAGTTCCAACGACCGACACGGCGGTAAGAAGGAACTGAGGAGCGGGCGGGCCGGCAGGGATATATATTGGGCGCCATGGCGGCGCCACTCCAGGGGGCGACCTGCCGGCCCACTGGAGTTGCTAGGGTAAAAAGTTTCCGACGAACGTGCACGCACGGCGCGCACACCTAACTGGAATGGATGTGAGCAATCACTCGAAGAAGAATCTTCCTTTATGTCTGTCAGCCAAGAGGAGAATCTGGCAAGACGTCCTCACAGTTCTCTTAAAAATGCAGCCAAAACCATAGCTTTGGGAAAAGATGCGAGAGGAATGCCTTGACACACAAGGAGCCTGAGACTGAGTTGGGAGGACTGGCACAAAGAATGCCGACTTCATTGGTGCATTCACCAGCATCAAATGCATCATGACCACCACTGTTAAAGGCACAAACATCAATGGTATTGACACATTCATGGGACTCAGAGCTGCAAGCAGGTTCAGCACCTGGAAAACAACATTGCTCTTGGAAACAGTGCCTGATGGCCAGTGCCAGGTTTACAATAGCGCCAGTGGCTCCATGGAGCCGAGCCCATGCTCAGAAGGGGCCCCAGCCTACTCCACTTGCACTGTGCTTCAAGACCCTGCTCCTCCCCCGACCCACCACTTGCTCCTCGGCCTGCCTGCTGGTTGGCCGAGACTTCCTTTACATCCCCTGGCAGGACCACAGTGCACCTCTGGCTCCAGGCCTGTGGGGTCCCGCCTGTCTCCTCGGAGCTGAGCCACCAGGGACTGGTGCAGAAGTCTGGTCAGTGTTATCTGGGGTGGGAGGGGCGGACAATGTGAGGGGCTTGGCTGGGCCCTTACAGCAAGTGCATCTTGGGGAGTCCGACCGAGGCAGGCTTTGGTCTGGCTTATCACACCACTTTTGAAGGGACAGAGCAAATCTTGGGACCCTGCACTGCCAGCTCAGCCCAGCAGACACACTCACCTCCCAGCAGGGCTGGTGAGTGCAGCCGGGAGGCAGGGCATGGGGGAGTGGGTCTCTGGGGTGGTGGTGGTGGTATGCTGGGCTGTGAAGGGGAGAGGAAGATATGTGTTGGGGCACTAGAGAGTAGCGGTTCTGTTGGGGGTGCTGGGCAATTGTGCTGGGGCTGTGGGCAAGGGTGGTGTTGTGCAGGGTGCTGTACACTTCTGGTGGGGCACTGGGCATAGTGAGTCTGGGGGGCCTCTGATCATAGGGGGTCAGAGGGGGTGTTGGGTGGGGAGCTCTGTGGCATGGCATGGGCTACCCCCCCAAGGGGAAGGGGTATGCTGGCATCATAGGGCCACTGTGCATCTGTCAACTGGCGGTTTGTAAATAGTGCCCTTGCACTGAATGGGGCCACCCCTGCCACGCCATCCCCCTGGCTGGCCCCTCTGTCTGGCGACTGAGCTCCCCACGCCATACTCCATTGCCTCAGTGGGGGTCCACAAATATGTTTGGTGCCAGGCCCACAAAAGCTTAATCCTGCCCTCCTGATGGCTATATGATCATAGCTAGTGCGTCTATCAGTTAATCAAAGTGACAGGATCCCAGGAGACTGGTCCGTAGTGTACTGAATGGAGGCCCTTGGAAGTCTTGAAGAGCATGCAAAACATACAAGGGGTATAAAATGTTCCACCACAAAAAAAGCTCTAAACTTGAACTTCCAGAGAAGTCACATGGCCTTGACTAGTCATGCAGTCGCAAATAAAAAAAACAAAAAAAAACCCCACTATAATTCTGGAATGTATTAGCAGGAGTGTTGTAAGAAAACACAAGTAATTCTTCTGCTCTACTCCGTGCTGATAAGGCCTTGGTTGGAGTATTGTGTCCAGTTCTGGGTACCACATTTCAGGAGAGATGTGGAGAAAATCCAAAGAGTAACAAAAATAATTAAATGTCTAGAAAACATGACCTATGAGGGAAGAGTGAAAAAATTGGATTTGTTTACTCTAGAAAAGAGAAGTCTTATGGGGAACATAACAGTTTTCAAGTACATAAAACACTGTTACAAGGAGGAGAAAGAAAAATTGTTCTGATTAACTTCTGAGGATAGGACAAGAAGCAATGGGCTTAAATTGCAGCCAGGGAGGTTTAGGTTAGAAAGTTTTTCCTAATGTCTAACTGTCAGGGTGGTTAAGCATTGGAATAAATTCCCTAGGTAGGTTATGGAATCTCTGTCATTGGAGGTTTTAAAGAGCAGGTTAGATAAACACCTGTCAGGGATGGTCTAGATAAAAACAGTAAGCTTTTCTGTAACTGATGTTCTTCAAGATGTGTTGCTCATGTCCATTCCGTAATTGGTGTGTGCACTCGCCACATGCACCAGTGCTTGACGTTCTTTCCCTTAGCGGTATCCGTAGGGGACCGGCTCTGGCATCCTCTGGATTGACACCCGCATGACATGGTATAAGGGGTGCCAATGGCACCCCCCCTCAGTTCCTTCTTGCTGGGAACTCCAACAGTGGGGAAGGAGGGCGGGTTGTGGAATGGACATGAGCAAGACATCTCGAAGAACATCAGTTATGGACAAGGCAACTGTCTGTTCTTCTTCGAGTGCTTGCTCATGCCCATTATGAAGAGGGACAGGGAGAGGGGGCTAGAAGTAAACTGTAGGGCATACTCCTCCACCACAGCATTGAGGGCCCATTAGTCTGAAGTTATAGAAGTCCATGTGGGGAGGAAAAAAGAAAGGCGGTTGAAGAACAGCGGGACAGACGGATCTGGGTAAAGCCTGTAGGTTGCCCTTGAGCGCACCCTCAAAATGCTCACTTGCCCTGTTTATTGTGGGTCAAGCCCAACCAGGCAGAAGGAGGAGGTTGGTGGCTCAGGTGTGCTTATACCTCCTACTCTTCTTGGGGGGGCGGCTCCTGGTGGGGTTGACTCCCTTGGCCCTGAGATTGCTGAGGTTTGAACCACTTGTGAGTTGGACCTGGAACATACAGCCCCAGAGTTTTCAGGGTAGTATAGGAGTCCTTAAGGCCATGCAGTTTACTGTCCATCTGCTCTGCGAACAGGGTCTGGCTGTCGAAAGGGAGGTCCTGCATCAATTGCTGAGCCTCCACTGACAGACTCGAGAGGAACAGCCAGGATACCCTTTGCATGGAGATGGCCAAGGCCAATGTCAGGCATACCATGGACTTACATAGAGGCATTATGATATTTTCTGTCTTATCTATCCCTTTCCTAATGGTTCCTAAAGTCTGGTTAGCATTTTTCACTGGCGCTGCATATTGAGTGGATGTTTTCAGAGAACTATCCACAATTAATCCAAGATCTCTGAGTGGCAACAGCTAATTTAAACTTTGTATTTATCAACACTGAATTTCATCTTCCATTTTCTTGCTCAGTCACAATCAATTTGTATATGATTAATGCGAATCTTTATTATGGTGTTTTTTAAAAGTTTCTATGCAGCTTATGGATATTTCACTTTGGGGACTGTACCATTTATTTTCTGTTTAACTAGCTTCCTCATTTTTGTGTAATTCCCCTTTCTGAAATTAAATGCTACTGTGCTGGGCTTCTTTGGTGTTCTACAGCCCACAGGGATGTTAAATTTAATTATATTATGGTCACTATTACCAAGTAGTTCATCTATAGTCACCTCTTGGACCAGATCCTGTACTCCACTTACGACTAAATCAAGAATTACCTCTCCCTTGTGGATTCCAGGACTAGTTGCTCCAAGAAGCAGTCATTTAAGATATCAAGAAACTTGATCTCTGCATTCCATCCAGTCAATATGGGGATAGCTGAAATCCCCCACTATTACTGAGTGTTTTATAGCCTTTCTAATCTCCCTGAGCATTTCACAGTCATCCTCACTATCCTGGTCAGGTGGTCGGTAGTATGTCCCTAGTGCTATAATCTTATTATTCAAGCATGGAATTTCTATCGAGAGAGATTCTATTGTACTGTTTGGTTCATTTATGATGTTTACTATATTTGATTCTCTGCTTTCTTTCACATATATAGTTTCAACTCCTCCACCAGCATGACCTATTCTGTTATTCCTATATATAGTCTACCCTGGTATTATTATGTCCTATTGACTATCATTCCACCAAGTTTCTGTGATGCCTATTCTATCAATATCCTCATTTAATATAAGGCACTCAAATTCATCAATCTTAGTATATAGACTTCTAGCATTTGGATACAAGCACTTATAAAATTTGTCACTTTTTCAGCTGCCTGCCATTATGTGATGTAAATGAATGGCACTGTTTCACTTGACTGTTTCTCCCCTACGGAATGTCTCTGTCTGAACCATGTGCTCCTTCACAACTGTTGGCCTTCCTCCAACCCTAAGTTTAAAAACTTCTTTATAAACTTTTAAATTTACATGCCAGCAATCTGCTCATGTTTTGGTTTAGGAAGAGTCCATCCTTCCTATGTAGCACAATTTCAAAGTTCCAGCCCACAGGCCATCTGCAGCCTGAGAACCTCCCTACTGCGGCCCGTAGAAACTTTTTAAAAAGTTCTTTCATCTGGCCCTCATGGCTGCCAGCCAAAGGAGGGAAAGGGAGGGGACCGACTAGGAGAGATTCATATGCCCCTCCCTCCAACATTGCACCATTCTGCTGCTCCTGGGACCCTTCCAGGTGTTACACTCGGTAACATGTCATTCACCTCGGGCAGCTCGGCTCCCCGCAAGCGGTTCTCTATCCCTGCTGTTACTGGCGGAGCCACGGAGGAGAGACCCATGCAGCCATGCTGTTGGCACCGCCTCCCACAGCTCCCATTGGCTGGGGGAAAGGGACCGAGATACCATCACTAGTTGCTGGGAACAGTCACACATGGAGGCAGCATCATTAGTTGCCAGGCAGAGTTAGCTGGGGCAGCATGAGGCCAAGGGAGTGAGGGAAAAGGGTGGGAAATGGGCTGGAAAGGTGGCGTGAACACCATCTTCAGTGACATTACTGGCCCACTGTGAGGATTTGAGGACTGGCACTCGCCCTAAGGTAAATTGAGTTTGAGACCCCTGCTCTATAGGCTCCTCCTTTTCCAAACGGTTCCCCAGTGCCTAATAAATCTAAACCCCTGCTCCCTACACCATTATCTCATCCATGCATTTAGACTCTGCAAGTTCTGCCCATCTAACTGGCCCTGTGTGTAGAACTGGAAGCATTTCAGAGAATGCTATCATGGAAATCCTGGATTTCAATCTCTTACCTAGCAGCCTAAATTTGGCCTCCAGGACCTCTCTCCCACTTTCTCTGTCATTGGTACCTATATATACTACAATCACTGGTTCCTCCCCAGCACTATACATAAGCCTGTCTAGATGTCTCGAGACAACTGCAACCTTTGCCCCAGCAGGCAATTCACCATGCAATTTTTTCAGTCATCACAAACCCTGTTATTTATATTTCTAATGATTGACTCCCCCATTACTATTACAACAGGATGGAGGCTTCAGTGATAACGAAAAGGACTCAGGGGTTATTGCTGACTACCAACTGAATGTGAGCTTCTCAGTGCTATGGGCAAAAGGGCTGATGTGATTCTGGTATGTACAAATAGGGGAGAATATTGAATACGTAGAGGGAGGTGATATTATCTTGAGTATACAGTACTGGTGAGACCACCACTGGAATACTTTGTCCAGTTCTAACGTGCACACTTCAAAAAGGATGTTGAAAAATTTTGAAGGGCTCAGAATAAAACTAAAGAATGATTTATGGTCTGGAAAGCATGCCTTACAAAAAAAAATGAAAGTAGCTCAACTACTTAGCTTATTGAAGATTAAGAAGCTACTTGACTATGGTCCATAATTGCCTACACAGGAAGAAGATACTTGATAGAGGTCTCTGATTGCTAAAATAAAGGTATAAAAAGATCCAGTGGCTGGAAACTGAAGTCATCATAGTTCAGACTGGAAATAAGAAGCTAATTTTTAAACACTCAGGTAACTAATCATTGGAACAGATTACCAAGAGATGTGGCAAATTCTACATTACTAGGAATCTTTAAATCAAGACTGGATCTCTATCTAAAAGGCTAGATCAGCCACAAATTATTGTGATAGATGCAGGAGGTAACTGGGTGAAACTGTATGGCCCGTTATATAGGAGATCAAACTGGATGATTATTAAGATCTTTTCTGGCCTTTATATCTATGGATCCGTGAACAAAAAGATAGAGTCCCACCCCAAAAGATAACAATATAGCCTTAGATATTTTTAAATGTAGTAACTGAAAAAATCAGTGAGGCAACTATTTACTTTCAAAGATTTCATTTTGAAAGTTTATATAGGGTGATACTATTCCAACTTAATTATTAGTGTAATATGCTCCTTCTCTAAAAACCTTTCATATTTGCTTAGCCTCCGCAAAGTCACTGCACTGACTTTAATCCACAGTCATGTTTTCCACAAGCATATACCAACAGACATAGTTTAAACTATGTATTTACTTATGTGTTAGCCCTGAGGGACCAAATTCTCAAAGCTTCACACAGAACACGTATGCATCTGTGTGTGCACTCAGACATGCAGTTCTGAGTAAAACTGTGGAATTTTGCTCAGCCTCCCTCCTTGAATCAGGCTTTGAAAATTTAGTTAAAGACTGCCAGCAAATAGTTATTAGAGGTAGGAATTCTACCACTGCCACCAAATCCAAATTCACACAGTGTGATGTTATCCCAGAAATATCACTTCATGACAACACTGTGAAATCAAGTCGGCATTCTTCTTTGGTACTTGACCCATCCAGGATGGATTTCAGAAACAAAAGCATATGGTAGATCCCAGACTCCAAAGGATTCAGTGGAATAAAAACCACTCACAGGCTCTTTCAACTATATAATCAGGTTTTCAAAACATACCTGACTTATTTCTATCCAGGTCAGCTCATCTAAGCTCCCCTTTCGACTAGCTCTTTTTTTTAACAAGTCTTCATTTGCTCATTTTCTTTTGTTTGGCTGAACAGCTGCTTGCCTCTAGGTCAAGTTCTATTTCAATTACTGGTATTTTAACTTTATAGTGCATCCAGATATGTTGTTGCAGGTTTCTGTATATTTCTATATACCACACAAACACAACGATGATGGGCACCCAAGAAATGTGCATTGCATTCTTTTATATGTGTGTGCATGTATATGTGCATACATATAACTTCTATAATTACATTAATACAGATTGCTTTTATAACTGATGTGAAATCAAAATCTCAAGCAGTTTTAATGCCTTACTTTGTAGGACGTGGAACTTAATAGGTGAGCAATATTCTGAACTGCTCCATGGTTAAACAAGATTGTCTGATGATCTGGACCCTATAAAGGAAAAAAGGGAGGGGGAGTATTCATTCTTTTAAAAAACAAACATGGAAGAGGCTTCCTGTTAAGTGTAACTTCAGTAAGTACTAAAATGCAGGTTTTCCTGCCATTCTTTGCTTTGTACATTGGAAATGTGCTAGTTTCTTTACCGTCTGAAGCTAACATTCTGTTACATCTATTGAGCTTGATCTATTTATTGATAGTCATTTTCATTCTCATTCTTGGAAGGAAATAGCAAAACTAGAGAGATTAGGAGTAGAGTGAGCGAAGATATTTCAATTTAATAGATGAAGGATGAGTTCTACAATAACTGACAAAAGGGATTTTATTTTTCATAGCTGATGTAGGGCTATTGGCAAAATACTGTTTCAATCTTTGCAATATTGTATAAGATTCTCAATCATCTGCAACACTTCTCCCGTTATTAATCCCATGCATTTTCAGCAATAACAACCCCAGAAAAGATAGCAAGTAACCAATTCCAAAGTTGTTTCCATATATCAGAATGTGCATCAACTGACAGTGTGGAGAGAGTAGTGTCTCACTCCTACACTAGTAACTCCTACACATGAAATCTAGATTTAAAAACTTTTTATAATACTATTTCAAATATATCAACTGTAAAGACAGCTCATCAACCTCAAGAACTTAAAGAGCTAGTAAAAATAAGTGTCTGGAGGTGTTAAACAT
The DNA here is from genome assembly GCF_007399415.2 of Gopherus evgoodei. Classification (NCBI taxonomy): domain Eukaryota; kingdom Metazoa; phylum Chordata; order Testudines; family Testudinidae; genus Gopherus; species Gopherus evgoodei. The sequence goes on along the minus strand of NC_044330.1, from coordinate 50,788,053 downwards.
TTTTCAGTTTGCAAAAGTTCAGTTTGAAATAAACTAAGTCCAAATACTGACCCCATGTCTCCTCTACAGCACAAAAGCCTCAAGATCTCTGTGGTCTGGCCAGGCTCTATGGAAGCAGAGGAGAAATGGAACCCTCAGGGGACCTCCCACCCTCAGCAATCTCAGTGAATCCTAGGTGATCAGTGAGCCCTTCCTCCTCTGGAAGTTGAGTGCACGACTCTACTCCCACTGCCTCTTCCCATGACAACCCACCTTTGAGGGCAGGACCACCCCAACCTGCAGAACTGGCTGGCAACTTCAAAACAGAGATGTCAGACGGGGATGATGGGCTTCATCGAGACTGAGGATGTCTGGAGGAACAAGGCACAACCCTGAAAGACTCCTCCCTGCTCCCATTTTAGGGGATCCTTTTGTTCCCTATTCCTGGTTTACCCTATACCCCATGGCTGCTTGACAGGAGCTGCTATGCCCTCAAGGCTATAGTGGTGTCTGCTTAGCTTTTGCATGGGAAGAAAAGGGCAGGACCCCCAGTAATCACACAGGCTCCCTGCCCCTTTTAATAGCTACATGTATCCATTGCTGTGGAACAACTCTATGGCCCCTTGCACACCAATATGATCATCATCTACATTGGCCAGGTTGGTGTACAATCCCTCTATGAGAGAGTAAAGGGACTAGTACTGTACTGCCTTTACAAATGTGTAAGAGTCAGGTTTTGGCCCACAGAGTTAAATTTCTAAATAGTGTCAGCAGCCATGACAGCATGTGTCACCACAAACTACATAATTCCTACCAATAAAGTTAAGTTCCCTACACACTAGAACATGGGTAGGCAACCTATGGCAAACATGCCGCAGGTGGAATGCAAGCTGATTTTCAGTGGCACTCACACTGCCTAGGTCCTGGCCACCGGTCCAACAGGCTCTACATTGTAATTTAATTTTAAATGAAGCTTCTTACACATTTTAAAAACCTTATTTACTTTACATACAACAGCAGTTTCGTTATATATTATAGACTTATAGAAAGAAACCTTCTAAAAACATTAAAATGTCTGACTGGCACGTGAAACCTTAAATTAGAGTGAATAAATGAAGACTCGGCACATCACTCCTGAAAGATTGCCAACCCCTGCACTAGAATAAAATACATATCCCCAGTTTCTGCTCTGGAGCTTTCACATTGGTGTGATGTCTGCTCTGTGCACAGCTTCTGTAGCCATCTCATTGGTTTAAAGAGACAAAGGTGGGCAACATCAAATTTGACCTGCAAAACACTGCCTAATTTTCTTGATTGATTTGCAGCCTAAATGATAATGGTCTTCCTGCCAGAATGAAAATTTCAGTGTTCTGTTTCATACTTAAACCAACTTGGCATACAAGAACAATTCTACACACCTCTGTGCATCTGACAATGTTAGAGACATTTCATTTTCAAGCTTTTGAGGAGTCATTTAAAAACAGGGATTTTTTTTTAAAGGTATTATGTAAAATATTTTTAGCACTTAATTTATAATTATCCCTTTCCAGAAAAACCATGAACATTACTTTTAGACACAACATATCTGCTGCTTTATGATGCTTCAGCTGCTACCACTGACAACTTCCTATTAAAAATGCTATTAAAATACCTTTTTTGCTGTAGAAAAACACTTACATTGGCACACAGAAGTGGCTGAGGCGACGATTTAAAGCCGCAGCTATGCCAGTGTCGAAGCTGAAGAAAAGATATTAAAAGACGGGAGGAGAAATGAATGAAATTGAAGTCAAGAATTGCTTTGATTTAACTTGTTTTTGTAACCTGATAAATATCTCACTTATCTAGTTCCCATGTGCCAGATTTTCAAAGAGAATCATCTAATTTGTTATGTTTAAATACCACCATGAATACACAAATGAGTTATCTGTGTGCACTCATGGCTAGTTAGCTGCACAACTAGACATGCATGCAAAAAATATTCAGTTTCAACATGCACTTAAAGTGTTTCCTTGAACAAATCAGGTATGCTTAATATATGCATATGTATCTTGGAAAATCTGACTATGTATTAATAGCCCACATTTAAGAACTCTACTGTCAGACTTATTCAACAATAAACAGAAAGTTGTTTTAAATCTAGACATGTGAAGACTTGATTATAAACTATATAACTCATTTTTAATTTCAGATATCTCAGAAACTGAGTCAATAATGAGGGGTAATTGCTTTTCTTACTCTTTGAGTACAATGGTGGAGTTCTAGGACCTATCTAAAGGATACTGTGCCTGTCCTCCAAAGATTCAAGGTATTTCAGTTTTAAATCTTCCTTGAATGTAGCATTTGGGGAACAGAAACAACAGCTCTTGATTACTTTTCATTCATTACTTACAGATCATCATAAAAAGTTGATTTTCAACAAAATAGCATGGCCTATTACTGATGATGTTCAAAAGAACCATGTAACAAACAATTTATGATGACAAACATGAAAAAGACTCAAAAATATCCTTGGATGCAACAGACTCTTGTGCAGAAGTTCAGCACAAGGCCTACAAACTAGCTACGGCCCACTTCTATCCTTAGAATAAGGCTTAAGAGGGATTTCGCTAGTTTATAAGCCTTGTGCTATACTGCTGCCTGGGGTGAATTTTATTTATTCTGCATAGCTGATCAAGTGTTATTTAAACAGTAATAGCAATTACATTCAAATGATATTTCCAGTGCTAATTTTCCAAATTTTGGTACCATACAATCATGCATCAGAAATAATAGGCCTTTTAAAAATAAAAAGCTCAGTTTGACAATTAAAGTCGTAATAAAGCTTCTTCACTTATCCCATCTTCCATGAAAACAGATTAACTGTGACAGAGAGAACCTTAACCCTGAATGCCCTTTCAAGTTAAGTTTCAACATGCATTTTACAATGCTTTGTGCATTATTGTAGCTTGGTTTTCAATAACTTGATTTTGTTTATTTTATAGGCAGATGGTGTCCAAGATTTGTATGTAAAGAACAGGCCTCCCACACCTGCCCCAAGAACCAGCATTCTCCTTCACGTCCATCCAAAATCTCTCCAGAGTCGTCATTCTGTCAGTCACTGCCACTCAATTTTTATTCTAGCTCAAAACTCAGTGAAAATAGTAAAAGATATGCCACAAACAAAAGGAAGTATGAAACCATACTAACAACATTGGGTAAGGATTTTCTATCTAAGGAAAATGTCTGCTGTTGTCAGTGAAATTTTGAGGCAGCAAAGAGAGAAAAAAAATTGATAATCAAAGAAGCCTCCTGCGACCTGAGCTGACCTTCTGCCCAGGAAGAGAGAGGCAGTGGGGAACCCTTCACAGGAACACTGGTTCTTAAGGGGAGTGTGGTGTCAGTTATCTTCACAAATGCTAGACCACCTGCTTAGAAAGTAAACAAAAGAAAAAAAATACATTGAAGCACAAATAACCCTTCAAAATACATGTTGAAGCTTACCTAAAACCAGTATTCATAGTGATGTGTTTTCCCCAGAGAAATCAATGAGAAAGATTCTCTCCAGCACACAATCTGTTTAAGGGAAGATAGTAGCTTTCATTAAACAAGCTCAGAACTATCCACTGCCACAGGCATATTGAAACTTTCAAGGGTGTTTGATATCTTGCCTATCTGTACAAGACAGAAAAACAGGTTTTCTTTAACCCTTGCAAGTATGTTAGACTCTGACATATCAACCGCCTGGTATTATATCTGAAGGCACAGTAGTAGAGCATTTGTCTTGGTCGCTAGATCTTGTACCCATGGAATAAAGCAGCTAAAAAGAAAAACGGTATTTTCAAGTTTCCCATGAAAGATTCTATTTATCTAGAAAAACAAAGAACGAGTTTTTGACCAATTTAAGAAACAGCTTCAGAAAACCTCAAAGCATCAAAAATTTGGATCTCTCTCTATATTATTTGATCCTCTTACCTATTCTAAAACAGTAGTGTTTTCTTGTTATGATTCTGGGATTTATTTTCTGCCAGCTATTTCATTTAGCATTACTCATTTGTATTTTCAATCGTTCACATTCATGTATTCAGTGTGCCCTACATGCTCATGGTTTCTATAATTTCATGTGAAAATTTTCAAGATTTTTACATTTCTGCTGTAAAACGTGAAGTTTTCAAAATATTCATGGTAAACTAAATGTCCCAATTTTTTCAGTTCAGTGAAAATAGCATACTGGCTATAGAAGACTTTTTTTTACTTTTTTCTTTATTATTAGTGCATGGGGTTTCGTTTAGTTAATTAAATATTTATGATACAGAAAAGTTAGCAAGTGTTACAAAACAGGGCAAGATGTTCATTTTGTTAGGGAGAACAAGGCAGAATTCATCCTTTTCACAGTAGAGTTGGATACTCAAGGGCAAGAGATCCAGTTTTCATATACCTGATTTGGTTGTGTAGTGCTGCTGAGGTACTACTTACATTTATATGCAAGCTTGTGTTTTATACAATCAATCCTGTGCTAACACTTCTACAATAATGTGCTAACAATTGTCGTGTTTTTTTACAATGAATGCTGTGTTGCATTTCTAAACTATGTCTTCTTACTCAGTTTTATATTGGAATTTTTTTCTTGTTAAAAAACACATATTTGAGACATTTTAAAGGTTCTAGTTTTCATCTTATAAGTGACCCTGGAGTAACTGACTAAACTGGATAATCCTTGATTTCATCAAACTAACGTAAGATTAGCAGGATTTAAGGTAATATTGGAATAAGATTCCACATAAAAGATAAATGTGCAGAAATAATAGGAACTGGAGTGTCTTTCTTTCACAATGTTAACTACCAACTTTACATGAAATTGTATATTTTGCTCTAGTATTCTCTGTATTGTAACAGTTTTCCTCTAGATATCTGATTCTTTTGCTAAAAGAAAGCCTCTTTTAAGAGCTGAGATTTCAATTATATCATTAATGTCATTTTAGTTTCAGTTCTCAGTTTAATTAAATAAAAAATTGCAATTCCATGAGTACATACATATGCACACTCACTGCATATGAACTAATGAGGAAAAGTACAATTTTAATACAAGAACACTTTTTACTGGTCTATAATCTCTCCAAATACAAAGTATCATGGGTACAAAATGGCTGCTTTGAGCCAACAGAGGCAATCTGAGCTAAGGTTGATTCAATAAATTCTCAAAGCAGAGCAACAAGAAAAACTGAAATCCTCAAATATAGTAATGCTGACAATGAAGTTTTATGTTTCATTCAATTTTTGTTTTTATTGTTTGGTTAATACACTCTATTCCCAATAAACCCAAAGTTCTTATTATTTGCATACTTTGCTTTATCCAAGAGCTGTATCTACCTATAATTCCAGAAACACTATCAGCAAATGGGGGTGGGAAGGAGAGAGATTCAGTCTTTATTGTCCTACTGTTCCAGCCATAAAAGTCAATATTATCTTATACAGTTTCTAAATGGCAGAAACACAAGAACCCTCACAGAGAATATTTATTCTCTTTCCTTACTTTGCAGCAATGTGAGAAGATCTGACATATGTATTCTTGTGTATATCGAGACCTACTAAGCAGTGCCATGAGGTGGGGGATAACTGTAGCATCCTAGAAAAAAGTCAGAAAAGAAAACAATATTAAAACTAGAGATTTCAGCACCATTAGTCAGCAATTTGTAACTAACAAGCTGCATTCTAAACTTTTCAATAGTTAGTACTCAAGCCTAAAACAGGGGACCTGCTGAGATGCACAAGGAAAAGGACTAGACCATAGAAGTACTATGAGCGTGATTTTCAAGGAAAATGACAGCTTGGTGCCCAATTCCCATCAAAATTCAATGTTCCTAACTCCCAGCTATGTGTCACTGAAAATCTCTGCATTAAGTAACCTACTTAGAAGTCTTGGGACAAAGGAAAAGAGGAATTCCGCTTACAACAAACTGTCCCTGACAGCAATAACTCAATAAAAAGCTCTGTGTTTTTTTGAGACAAAAATCCCCTAGTGGCATTCTTCTCCTGGAACGGTAATTTACTTACCTTCTAATTGGTTATCTCTTAATTTTGAGAGGGTGGGAATGGAGGGAATGTAGGAAGTGAGGTGCCAGTACAGACAATTGATTTTTTCGTCCTCCCACCAGCAGTTGGAGACAAGACATCAAAAGAATTTAGTGATACTGGCCTTGCATCTGAACAATCCAGTTCAAGAGTTTCCTTCAGTACTGACATAGCACATGCACACACACTCATAGTGGGAAAAACTAAACAGAGTAATCAGAAGAGAAATCAGAGCGAGACGGGAGATCACCTTGCTACCTGTTCCTCATTGTTTGGTTCTGTTTAGAATCCAATCCTGTTTCTTAAGATCACTATAGTAAGTGAGAAATACCTACATATTGTTATAAATCAATGAAAGCTTTAAGATATCTAACAGATATATTTTAGCAGAAGCCAGCTACAAGTGGGGATGCCACTAGAAGCAGTGGAAGATTAGCAGTTTTTATGAACTCCGGGAGCCAGCCTCAATTGAATCATCTCTGAGACAAAGGGTTTGCTTGCTTAAGCAGAGGAGACTAAATATCAGAAACCCCCTTTAATAGGTTGCGCCTATGTTGACTATGACAGGTAAACTGAGCCCTTCACCTGGGGAGAGCTGGAGTCAGTAAGAACTATTGCAATGATCAGGTTTTTTAGGATGTTATTTTCCAGCTACCTTATCTGTTATGTTATGGCAATAGAGAAAGTAACAGTAAGTGGATACAGGTTTCACTTGTACATTAGCAAACAAAAATTCAATTAAAAAAGAAAAAAATTAAAACATCTACAACTTTAAAAAACTAAGTAAACTTAACAAAGCTCTCCTATTATCTCTATTTCCACAGAATATTTTAATGAGAAAAACATTTAATGAACGAACACTCAGATGGTATAAAACACTCCGTTTTAGGTTGTTAGGCACTGTTAAAAATCTAATCCTATCTCCTCTTAACAGAAGCAGGAGACACATACAAAATTTTGGGGATCAGGGGAAAGAACAGCAAAAAAAAGTAAATACAGCTTTTGTCTCTGCTGCTTGCTGGAAAGTGTCAGCACTTAGTACAAGACCTTATTAAGCACTCCAGAACCTACTGGACTCAGGCTATTGCTTTCAGCTTACCTCTCTGGTCACAGCACTATTGCAAGATTAGTTTTGGCTGGCTGGCTAAGTCAGACTCTCATTAGATAGAAGGAAAAATAAAAAATACAAGGGAAGAAATGAGAAAGTGAGGAAAACATAAGGGAAGGAGCTGTGACAGATTATTAAATAGCATCTCCACAGTCGAACACTAAGATGTGATAATTTTATCAATGCTATGGGTATGCCTACAATGCAAAAGACTTCCTGCAGCAGCAAGTCTCATTGTCCACTCAGCTGACTGAGGCTCATGCTGCTGGGCTAAAAATAGCAGTGTAGATGCTCCTGCTCAGACTCGATCCCAGGATTTGAGTCCCATCCTCCTCGCCAGATCAGCATGAGACCAAGTCAATTGATACAGGCTCTGTGACTCGCTGCTGCGGGAGTTTTGTTTTGTTTCTTGTTGCTTAGTTGTACCTTTATAGGTATGTCTATATTGCAATTGCCCATGCCACCTGACTCAGGCTTGTGGGGTTAGGGCTAAGGGGCTGTTTAAATGCGGTGTGGATATTTAGGCTTAGGCTGGAGCCCAGGCTCTGGGTCTGCGCAAGAAGGGAGGGTCCCAGAGCTCAGACTCCAGACAGAGCATTTACACAGCAATTAAGCAGCCCCTTAGACTCAGCCCTGTGAGCCTTAGTCAGCTTTGAGAAAAAGTATTTAAGCAAAGTCTATTTGGTCACTGGTTACCACTACCACTGCTCCCAGAGGGAACAAAGCTACCAGCATGGAAGGTAAGTCAGGCCTGCTGAGGTACTCACAATACATCACAGGAGACTGCAACCCACAGCCTTGCCTGAGTGTGGGAGAATCCTGTAATTCTACCCGAAAAAAAGGCAATGGCTAGCGGCCTGAGAGGGGTGCACTCAAAGAGACCAGGAGGGATCTGAGTTGCAGTTCACCCTTTAACTCTGACAGGAGTAACAGCAGGAACTTTAGTTTCCCATCTCAGAAATTGCTCAGGACACAACTGTGGAGATGGTACTATTGCCTGTTTCTCCACCCAACATTTTGTTTAGTCAGAATATCTTTCAGCACCAAGAAAAGAAGGCCCAACTGTATGACCATAAATCCCTGAGTCCCAGTAGGTTTACAACAGTGTTGAAAGTCTCAGCCAAGAGTGAGATGCAGTACAGTTCTCCCTACCAGACATTAGCTTGCTGCCATGCATAAGCAAACTGACAAGTGCTGCCCAAAAAAGCAACATCCAAAAGCGGTAGCAACCAAAACAAGTGCCAGATGGTCCATACCTGCGTGTTTGCTCTCAAGAACACGTCTGCCTGTGGCTACAATTCTGCAAATTCACCAGGCTTGAAAGCCCAAGTGACTCTTCTTTTAGTTCAAAAAACTCAATTTATGTCATTCCTTAGCCGTCATTGTGTTTTCTTTCAACAGCTTTGCATTACATGTATATAGGTTAAAATCATATCCTGCCACCTTTCACTCACCTTTGGCAATTTAAGATTTCAAGCCATATTAAGACTCAATACAACAGAACAACATATTAACTGACTTTTCTGGTACCCTATGAAACCACCATCAACTGAGGTTCTTGCAGTTGTGTCAGGAAAAAGGTAATAGACTTCTGTAAAACATTTATGTTAGTAACTCATGACATTTTGGCTAAAAAACTAGAAAGATATAAAACTAATATGGCATACATTAAATGGGTTAAGAGCTGTCTACTTGAGAGCTTTCAAAATGCAAGTGGGTGTGTTTCTAGTAGGGTTCCACAGGGATTGGTTCTTGGCCCTATGCTTTTTAGCATTTTATCAATGACCTGGAAGAAAATAAAATCACTGATAAAAGTTTGTACATAACACAAACATTGGAGTGGTAAATAATGAAAAGGACAGATCACTTGTACAGAACGATCTTGGATCACTCGGTAAGCTGGGTGCAAGCAAATAGTATATGTTTTAATATAGTGTGACAAAGTTCCTCCTCTACATTGGTGGGTCCTGCGCTTATTGGCAGATTTGCTCACCTCAGTGATCTTCCCCACAGTCTGGGTCAACTTCTCCTGTGTCTGATCAGGAGTTGGGAGGTTTGGGGGGAACCTGGGCCCGCCCTCTACTCTGGGTTCCAGCCCAGGGCCCTGTGGATTGCAGCTGTCTATAGTGCCTCTTTTAACAGCTGTGTGACAGATACACCTCCCTGAGCTACTTCCCCATGGCCTCCTCCAAACACCTTCTTTATCCTCACCACAGGACCTTCCTCCTGGTGTCTGATAATGCTTGTACTCCTTAGTCCTCCACCAGCACACCCTTTCACTCTCAGCTCCTTGCTCCCAGCTCCTCACACGCACTTCCTCTCCTCTGGCTCCCCTCGCCTGACTGGAGTGAGCTCCTTTTTAAACTCAGGTGCCCTGATTAGCCTGCCTTGATTGGCTGCAGGTGTTCTAATCAGCCTGTCTGCCTTAATTGGTTCTAGCAAGTTCCTGATTACTCTAGTGCAGCCCCTGCTCTGGTCACTCAGGGAACAGAAAACTACTCATCCAGTGACCAGTATATTTGCCCTTTACCACACTCCTGTACCCCACTGGTTTGGATCTGTCACAATAGCTAAATGTAAATGTATACATTTAGCAACAAAGAATGTAGGCTGTATTTACAGGATAGGAGCTCTATCCTTAGAAGCAATGACTGGAAAAGGTTTGGGGGTTGTGATGGATAATCATCTGAACATGAGCTCCTCTAAGATGCTGTGGCCAAAAGGACTAATGCGATCCTTGTTTGCATAAATAGGAATCTTGAGCTGGAATACAGAAGTTATTTTACCCCCTCCATTGGGCACTGGTGCAACAGCTGCTGGAATACTGTGTCCAGCTCTGGTGCCCACAATTCAAGAAGGCTGTTGATAAATTGGAGAGGACTCAAGAGAATGATGACAGGATTAGAAAACATGACTTACAGTGATAGACTGAAGGAGCTCAATCTATTTAGCTTATCAAAGAGAAGGTTAAGGAGTGACTTGAGTACAATCTACACATCTCTATATGGGGAACAAATATTTAATAATGGGCTCTTCCATCAAATCAGAGATAGGAATAATATGATCCAATACCTGGAACTTGAAGCTACAAAAATTCAGACTGGAAATAAGGCATGCATTTTTAACAGCAAGAGTAATTAATTACTGGAAGAATTTAACAAGGATTGTGGTGGATTCTCCATCACTGGCAAGCTTTAGATCAAGACTGGATGTTTTTCTAAAAGAACTGCTCTAGAAACTACTTTGGGAAGTTCTATGCCCTGTGTTATTCAGGAGGTCAGACTAGATGATCACACTGGTCCCTTATGGCCTTGGAATCTATGAAGCTATAAGAAGGAGCAACAGGAGATTCATCATGGGTTGGATGTTCTTCACACAGAGCTCCAAAGTGAAGACAAGAAGAAATTAACCCAAACCCCTGACATCTCATGTAGGAATGCAACTGGCTCATTTGAAAAAGTGAGAGAAGTGAAAAACAAATTAAGTTAAAAGCCTAACTAAAAAAGGCTGATGTTTCTGCAGGAGACAGGAAGTAAACTGGGTTGCTCAGCCAGAACCAGCCCTTATATCTCCAATTTCTTTTGATGTTCTCACTCCATCAGCTGAAAGTAGGATGTCAATACCCAGTGTCTTGATAAACCTACAGCAGGAAAAAATATCAATAAATGTAGACAGCTACCTTGGCAGGGTTCTCAAAGGGAAAAACAAATCCTCATCTAATAAAGTCCTAAGTGCTGAAATGAGTTGTCGGAACATGTATGCAGAGTTGTTGTAGCCATGTTTATCCTAGGATATTATGGAAACAAGGTTGGGTGAGGTAATATCTTTTATTGGACCAACTTCTGCTGGAGAGAGAGACAAGTTTTCGAGTTTACACAGAGCTTTCTTCAGGTCTGCGAAACTTAGGCCTGGTCTACACTGCAGGGTAAAGTGGACGTAAGCTGCCTTAAGTCAAGCTAGCTATGGAAGTGTCTTAACTTAATTTTGGCTCCCGATAATATAAGTGCCTCTCTACATTGACTTAACACTCCTCCCCAAGTAGCATAGAGTCACTGTCGATGTAATTAGTTCGATGCAGTGTCTGTATACACTGCACTGCTTACATTGACTATTACTGGCTTTCAGGAGGTGTCCCACTATGCCCCTCACTGACAATACAATCAACACAACTGCTCTTGGCGAAGATGTGCACTGCCAACATAAAGAGCCAAGCATGCACACACACAAGCAATTTAGTAACTTTAGTGGCTGTATGATGATGGAAGTTAGACTGACATAATTCTGTAGGGTAGATATGGCCTTACTCAGAGCGTCACAGCTAAATACAAGATTAAACAGATTGTTTAGCGTAAGTAGTTAACACATATTCCAAGGGACCATTCAAGGTGAAAGAAATCTTTCCTGAATCCTCTCTTTTGACGTTCAAACAATCCCCAACCTTTCCAATCTCATCATCAGAAGCAAACTCTCCACAGACCAGACACTACCTCCTAGTGACACCAGACCCCGTCAGACAACAGACGCAAAGCCTGCAGACAGTTCTACTACTGCAAAGCTCAACACCCCCCATAAAACACCTTGCAAGATCCCTGGGCCCTACACATGCATATCACAACATATGGTGTACCTCATCCAGTGCACCGAATGCCCCAAAAGCAACTATGTGGGTGAAACCAGACAATCTCTGCACTCTCGAATGAACTTACACAGGAAAATGATAAAAGACAAAAATACCATCTCACCTGTGGGTGAACACTTCTCACAAAACGATCAATATCTGACCTATCATTCCTCATCCTCAAAAGAAACCTGCACAACACTTTCAAAAGTTGAGCCTGGGAGCTTAAATTCAAAGCTGTTCAGTCCGTGATTTTTAGTATCTAGCAAAGAGACACTGGATTTATGGTTTATTACAATCATCTATAATCCACTAACAATCCCCCTCAGCTGCTTCCCCCCCTACTCTTCCTTTCCTCCTTATGACTGGAGGGATGTTAATGGGCCACTTCACCTTGAGTGGTCTTGAGAATGTGTGTTAACTATTTATACTAAACAATCTGTTCCATCTTGTATTTAGCTGTGACACTGAGGGTCTGTACACACTACCACTTGGGTTGGGATAATTTATATCGCTCAGGGATGTGAATAAGCTTCTCCTGACAACATAGTTACCGCCTGTCACGGAGATGGTTTTATTATGCTGACAGGAAAACTCTCCCCTGTCGGCATAGGGCATCTTCACCAGATGCACTACAGTGGTGCAGCTGAATTGGTGCAATGGTGCCACTATAGAGCTTCTAGTGTAAACTAGGGTAAGTTTCCCACACCTGAAGAAGAGTTGTGTGTAAGCTTGAAAGCTTGTCTCTCTCACCAACTGAAGTTGGTCTAATAAAAGATATTACCTCACCCACCTTGTGAGAACATCTAATTCAGCAGTTCTCAACCTGCGGCCCAATCAGCACACAGCTGCAGACCACGTGACATCCTCAGGGTCATACAGGTAATATATATATTGTGTGGATGAGTCTCACATAACACAATGGTAAATAGGCTGAGTATCACTGATCAATTTATAGGATTCAGTGATAGGATACTAATACAGCCCTGCCAAAAACAGACCATACTAAAAACTTTTCCTATGAAATTCAGCATCAAAAATCAAATTGGCTAATTTCTTTTAAAATAATATAATTTCCTATTAAATGAAATTTTAAAAAAATCAAATAATATACATATTGTTCCACTATGTCAGTAATATACAGGTTCTTGCAGCTATATGCCACATTACAATAGAGTGTGTTTATTCAAAATCAAGGCAACTTAAATCAGATTTTAATCCATCTAAATCTCCAAACAGCAAACCTTACTTTCAATCACTGATTTTAATCTTGTTTTGTATACGGGTATGTGCTTTTTAGTTATTCTCCCAACAAAACGCTGATTCTCATTGGTTGGTAACCATTAAAGCATGTTGATTTGCAACTAAATACAGCCATTACATTAAGTCTGCTACTTCTTCTTGCTAGCCAGGAGAATACATTGTTATTTATAAACATATTTAAGCAATTACATAGTTTAATTTACATTTTAATAGTTCTAGAAAATGATGAATGATGTATTTCCTATTTACGAGATGATTAATGTTTAACTCATATTGGTGTCAAGCTGTATTTGGATGGAAATTGGAATTCAATTAAAAATGCACAAAAAGAACATTTTAAAAAATGGTTAAATAAGAGTATCTTAAATGTGCTGGATACACAAGAAAAGAAATAATTTTATCAAAACATGTTTTTATATTTAAAACTGATTTAATTAAACAAAAGGAGATATCTGTAGTCTGGGAATTGAACTGATTGCTTCTGTTCATCATATGTATGCAGTATTGTTGTAGCTGTGTTGGTCCCAGGATAAGAATCTAAGAACATAAGAATGGCCCTACTGGGTCAGATCAAGGGTTCATCTAGCCCAGTATCCTGTCTTTCGACAGTGGTCAATGCCAGATGCTTCAGAAGAATGAACAGAACGGGTAATCATCAAGTGATCCATCCCCTGTCCTCCAGTCCCAGCTTCTGGCAGAGACTAGGGACACCACTCCTGCACATCCTGGCTAATAGCCATTTATGGACCTATCCTCCATGAATTTATCGAGTTCTTTTTTGAACCCTATTATGGTCTTGGCCTTCACAACATCCCCTAGCAAGGAGTTCCACATTTAATGTGCATTGTGTGAAGAAATACTTTCTTTTATTTGTTTTAAACCTCCTGCCTATTAATTTCATTTGGGGACCCCTAGTCCTTGTGTTATGAGCAGCAGTAAACAACACTTCCTTATCTGCTTTCTCTACACCAGTCATGATTTTATAGACCTCAATCATATCTCCCCTTAGCTGTCTCTTTTCAAAGCTGAAAAGTCCCAGTCTTATTAATCTCTCCTCATATGGAAGCCGTTCCATACTTCTAATAATATTTGTTGCCCTTTTCTGAACCTTTTCCAATTCCACTGTATCTTTTTTTAGATGAGGCGACCACATCTGCACACAGTATTCAACATGTGGATGTACCATGGATTTATATAGAGGCAATATGATATTTCTGTCCTATTATCTACCCCTTTCTTAATTATTCCCAGCATTCTGTTTGCTTTTTTGACTGCTGCTGCACGCTGAATGGATGTTTTCAGAGAACTATCCACAATGACTCCAAGATCTCTTTCTTGAGTGGTAACAGCTAATTTAGACTCCATCATTTTATATGTATAGTTGGAATTATGCTTTCCAATGTTCATTACTTTACATTTATCAACATTAAACTTCATCTGCCATTTTGTTGCCCAGTCACCCAGTTTTGAGAGATCCTTCTGTAGCTCTTCGTAGTCTGCCTGGGTTTTTAGTATCTTTAGTAATTTTGTATCATCTGCAAATTTTGCCACCTCACTGTTTACCCCTTTTTCCAGATCATTTATGAACATGTTGAATAGGACTGGTCGTGGGACACCACTACTTACCTCTCTCCATTCTGTAAACGGACCATTTATACCTACCCTTTGTTTCCTATCTTTCAAGCAGTTACCAGTCCATGAGAGCACCTCTCTCTTATGCCGGGGCACCTTACTTTGCATAAGATCCTTTGGTGAGGGACCTTGTCAAAGGCTTTTTGAAAATCTAAGTACACTATATCCACTGGATCCCCTTGGTCCTTATGCTTGTTGACACCCTCAAAGAATTCTAGTAGATTCATGAGACATGATTTCCCTTTACTAAAACCAGGTTGACTCTTTCTCAACAAATTATGTTCATCTATATGTCTGAGAATATTGTTCTTTATTATAGTTTCAGTATAGTATAGTTTCAGCTTGCCTGGTACCGAAGTCAGGCTTACAGGCCTGTAATTGCTGGGATCACCTCTGGAGCTCTTTTTAAAAATTGGCGTCACATTGGCTATCCTCCAGTCATCTGGTACAGAAGCTGATCTAAATGATGGGTTACAGACTACAGTTAGTAGTTCTGCAATTTCACATTTGAGTTCCTTCAGAACTCTTGGGTGAATACCATTTGGTCCTGGTGACTTATTGCTATTTAATTTATCCATTTGTTCCAAAACCTCCTCTAATGATACCTCAATCTGGGACAGTTCCTCAGATCTGTCACCTAAAAAGAATGGCTCAGATTTGGGAATCTCCCTCACATCCTCAGCTGTGAAGACCAATGCAAAGAATTCATTTAGTTTCTCCGCAATGGAGAAACTAAATGATATTAGAGAGAAAAGGTAGGTGAGGAAATATCTTTTATTAGACCAGCTTCTGTTGCTGAGAGAGACAAGCTTTTGAGCTTACAGTTGTCTCTCTCATCAACAGAAGTGGGTCCAATAAAAGATCTCACCCACCATGTCTCTCTGTTCATCATGTCCTTCAAGATTTTGTAACTAGTAGATCTTATCCTCTCTCACACCTACTTTTTATTTACAGTGTGGAAGAGGAAAACATACTTTTCTCCTTTTTCAACATCCAATTAGAATGAATTGATCATTGAACTAAATTGAACTAGTTGAATAAACTAAAATGGAGAAAACACTCTCTGCCCCAGCAGAAGAGATTACTTCTGTCAAAAGCTAATTTAGCACTCGTTGGAATGATATCTTCAGAGAAGCAGAATTAAAGGCCAGTAATGTTCTCTTCTCCAAAGATATCTATTCTGAAAGAACTTAGTCCTGAAGAGGAAGAGGAAGACAATTGAAATACAGAAGAACCTCAGAGTTATGAACATCTTGGGAATGGAGGCTGTTCATAACTTTGAAAAGTTTGTAACTCTGAACAAAATGTTATGGTTGTTCTTTCAAAAGTTTACAACTGAACATTGACTTAATACAGCTTTGAAACTTTACTATGCAGAAGAAAAATTATGTTTTCCCCTTTCCCTTTTTTTTTTAGTAGTTTACGTTTAACTCAGTACTGTATTTGTCTTTTTTTTTTTTTTTTTTTTTTTGTCTCCACTGCTGCCTGATTGCATATTTCCAGTTCCAAATAAGGTGTGTGATTGACTGGTCTGTTCATAACTCTGGTGTTTATAACTCTGAGGTTCTACTGTATGTTCAAAAAGAAAACAAGCTGCAACAAGCAGACATATGAAAAAAAAAACTGATCCAGTGGGCAGAGTGCTAGACTGGGACCCAGGAAACTCCGGGAGTCTGATTTTTCAGTTACAGTCCAGTGTAAAGGCTCCTCAGCATAACTGAGAATAAAGCCCATGAGTTGAAGACTCATTTCTACTGATTAGTGTTAATAATTCTGTGCCCTTCACAACAATTACTACTGAGTAAGGTATCATATTCCATTGGAAGTTTACACAACAGGGAAGAGAATCCAGTTTCTATCTAATATGACCAACTCAAATATCAATCAATACTTAGCACACTACACTGCAGAATCTGCCAAATCTAAATACTTGGTTATGCTGTTTGTAAAATGTGACTGTTCATGAATACATAACCCACTATTTAATTGAGATATGCATTCTCCTGTAGTTGCTGGAAGAGGATAATGGACTTCTAATAGGTGGAAGATATTAGTTAATCATTTAGCTCAAACGCTAGAGCAGGGGAAGGCAACCTATGGCACACATGCCACCTTTGGCACGCAAGCTGATTTTCAGTGGCACTCTCACTGCCCTGGTCCTGGCCACCAGTCCAGGGCCTCTGCATTTTAGTTTAATTTTAAATGAAGCCTCTTAAACATTTTTAAAAATCTTATTTATTTTACATACAACAATAGTTTAGTTATATATTATAGACTTATAGAAAGAGACCTTCTAAAAATGTTAAAATGTATTACTGGCACACGAAACCTTAAATTAGAGTGACTAAATGAAGACTCGGCACACTGCTTCTGAAAGGTTGCCGACCTCTGTGCTAGAGGCAGGTCCGGATTAACCACAATGTGCACACAATGCACTTGCACAGGGTCCCCATCTCAGGGGACCCTCCGACCACCAGGAAAAAACCCAAACCTGAGTGGTACTGAAACTCTGTGCACCAGGTTGCAATGCCACTAACTGAAGTATGGTCTAGCTACACACTCCCCATCACAATGGATGGGCAGCTGGGCCAAACCTGAGTGATTGGTGCTGTGCTGTGGTGGTTGGGCCCCACCCCACTATCATAAATACCAAACCATCAGAAGGCTTTCTGCACCACCACTCCCCACTGAAAGTTCAGTGTGCCCATCCAGTTGAGAACCTCTCTGGCGGGGGAGGGGGTGGATTTTAGGCACACTGAAGTTTTGCCTAGAGCAACAATTGTCCTGTATACCACATGCTCTGTCTAGTTTAAGGAAGGTCTAGGGGCTTCCCAATTCCCATACTGCACAAGGCCCCAAAATCCTTTAATCTGCGCCTAGCTAAAAGACTGTGATGCGATGCTGGAAGTCTAGGGTTGAAAGCCTAATGATGATCGTAGGGGGAGATAGTACAGTTGAACATAAAATAACTTTTTTTTTCTCTTTTTAAGGATGCCAGAAATATTTTTTTAAATGTTATTGTTAAAGAATGCTACTAAGTTTGCGAAGTGAAGCATCTGAAGTTAGGAAATACCAGAGTCAAGGTTGCTCCTTTGTGCAGATGCACGACAGTCTAGTTACATGATTTTTTTTCATAAGACACCTGCCTTCATTCATTGCACAGGATGCAGGGCCGGCTCTGGCTTTTTTGCCACCTCAAGCCAAAAAAAAAAAAAATAAAAAAAAAAAATTGGGGGGCGCAGGAGGGCGCGTGGAGCAGCGAAGCAAAAAAACCCAAAAAACAAGAAAACCACATACCTGCGGGGCAGCTGGAGCGGCAAAGCACACACACGCACACACACAAAAAAACAAACAACCTGTGGGATGGGCAAAGCAGGGGGGAAAAAAAATGGGGCGGCCAGAGCCAGGGGGACTCCCTGTGCTGCAGACATGCAGTGGAGTGCGGACCCAGTCTAGTGAGGGAACGGGGACGGCCAGGGCTTCAGCAGCCACAAGTAGGTTGTCTTCTAGCACAATCTCTGTACTCCACCCTGGTCCCAACCCTGATTACGAGGCATAAAGGATGTTAGCTGATGTAGGTAGTGCCTATTTTGCTTCAGTCTTCACTACAAAGGTTAATGGAAACCAGATGCTTAACACAATTAATATTAACAAGGGGGAGGAATGCAAGACAAAAATAGGGAAAAAACATAGGTTAAAGAATATTTAAGTAAATTAGATGAATTTAAGCCAGCAAGACCTGACAAGGTTCACCCTATGGTACTAAAAGGGCTACCTGAAAGCAATCTCAGAACCATTAGCTATTATCTTTGAAAACTTCTGCAGGATGGGTGAGTGTAGCGGTGCCTGCTCCTGGCCCCTATACAGAACGCAGTCAGAGACCAGCTGAAGTCCAGCACCCGCATCCTTTTACTGTTTGTGTCCGTTCCCATCACCTATTATTTACAAGTGTTTACAGAGACCAACACTCTGGGAGACTACTAACTTCCCAGCCAGCAGGGATCTAGAGCCCACACTCCTCCCTTTCCTGTCTCCCCCTGCTTCCTGTCTCTTAGCCAGCTTTATAGGGCAGGCTGGCTACCCAGGCCTGCAGATGGTTCCACTCTGGTAATTAGGATGTGGCCCCTCAGCCAGCCCAACTAATACCATTCTTCTTCTGGAGCAGGGCTAACAGGGGCATGGCTTGTTTCTCCTAGCCAGGACCCTGTTACACCCCTCCCCCCTCAAGAGGCATAAATAATTCTACATTTGAAGATTGCACTATACTACTTGTATAAGGTGAACTGAAAAATACTCTTTTCTTTATCTTTTTTACAGTGCAAATATTTGTAATTAAAAATATAAAGTGAGCACTGTACACTTTGCATTCTGTGTTGCAACTGAAATCAATATATTTGAAAATGTAGAAAACATCCAAAAATATTTAAATAAATAGTATTCTATTATTGCTTAACAGTGAAATTAAAACTGTGATTCATCACTTTTTTATATCTCATGATTAATTGCAATTGTTAATTTAATCGTTTAGCAGCCTTAGTTTTTTAATCAAAATATCCTGCTGTACCAACACTGTACAGAAAACCCATCATACTGAAGGAACAAGAAATCTATCCGGTGATGATTTTCTACAATGTTTGGAATGTGCCTGCAATAAAAATTAAAACGTGCTATATGAACTGAGAAAATATGTAAGGCCTGGTCTACACTAGAGGGGGAGATCGATCTAACTTACGAAACTTCAGCTAGGTGAATAATGTAGCTGAAGTCGACATACTTAGATCTGATGTTAAACCAAACTGCACTTCCATATGAATGCATCTCAATGCTTCTAGCAAGATTAGAGCAGCAATATTTGTTTGGATGTATAGGAGGCGGTCTCAGTGCATCTGAAAATTCAATTAAGGGCCATGCCTTTCATCACCCCTTTATTCCCAGCTCAAACCTGAAGACTATAAGCACTCTTGCAGAAGCTCAGCCCACAATGACAATGCAATGGATCTCAAAGTGTCTAAACAACACATTTTAGCCACCCATCCTACAATGTTAGTAGTGCAAACATTTAAAAATTTTGGACTTAATGCTTTTTAGCCCAAGTCTGGCTCCTGATTGCTTAGATGCAGAGTGCTGCATGTATGCTGCGAGCTTACAGTGTGGGTCAACACTGAAAAGTGTTTGTAAAAATGTCACTGTAGGGGGTCCATGTTCATTTTCTCTCAAATGCCATATTGAATTCACTAAGGGCTTGTCTACATCAGAAAGTTGCAGCGCTGGTGAGGGAGTTACAGCGCTGCAACTTAGGAGGTGTACACATCTGCAGGGCACCACCAGCACTGCAACTCCCTGTTTGCAGCGCTGGCCGTACTCCCGTTTTGTCTCGGGTGTAGAGGATCCAGCGCTGGTAATCAAGTATAGACACTTACCAGCGCTTTTCTTGACCTCCGTGGAATAAGCAGGTATCCCAGCATACCTGAGGAAGCCTCTGGTAATCAAACTGGTCTCCTTCCCCAGCTTGCTCTCGCGTTCCCCGAACCCCGAGCAAGCAGGTCTCCTTCCCTGAGGTTTGCTGGGTGGTTCCGGGAACGCGAGAGCAAACCGCGGCGAAGCTGGTCTCCTTTCCCGGTTTGCTCTCGCGTTCCCCGAACAAGCAGGTCTCCTTCCCTACGGTTTGCAGAGTGGTTCGGGGAACGCGAGAGCAAACCGCGGCGAAGCTGGTCTCCTTTCCCGGTTTGCTCTCGCGTTCCCCGAACAAGCAGGTCTCCTTCCCTACGGTTTGCAGGGTGGTTCGGGGAACGCGAGAGCAAACCGCGGCGAAGCTGGTCTCCTTTCCCGGTTTGCTCTCGTGTTCCCCGAACCCCCGAGCAAGCAGGTCTCCTTCCCTGCGGTTTGCAGGGTGGTTCGGGGAACGCGAGAGCAAACCGCGGCGAAGCTGGTCTCCTTTCCCGGTTTGCTCTCGCGTTCCCCGAACAAGCAGGTCTCCTTCCCTACGGTTTGCAGGGTGGTTCGGGGAACGCGAGAGCAAACCGCGGCGAAGCTGGTCTCCTTTCCCGGTTTGCTCTCTCGTTCCCCGAACCCCCGAGCAAGCAGGTCTCCTTCCCTGCGGTTTGCAGGGTGGTTCGGGGAACGCGAGAGCAAACCGCGGCGAAGCTGGTCTCCTTTCCCGGTTTGCTCTCGCGTTCCCCGAACAAGCAGGTCTCCTTCCCTGCGGTTTGCAGAGTGGTTCGGGGAA
Organism: Gopherus evgoodei; assembly: GCF_007399415.2. NCBI lineage: Eukaryota > Metazoa > Chordata > Testudines > Testudinidae > Gopherus > Gopherus evgoodei. The sequence continues at coordinate 50,767,179 of NC_044330.1, read as the reverse complement.
CGTGAGAGCAAACCGCGGCGAAGCTGGTCTCCTTTCCCGGTTTGCTCTCTCGTTCCCCGAACCCCCGAGCAAGCAGGTCTCCTTCCCTGCGGTTTGCAGGGGGGTTCGGGGAACGCGAGAGCAAACCGCGGCGAAGCTGGTCTCCTTTCCCGGTTTGCTCTCGCGTTCCCCGAACCCCCCTTGAAGCCGCCCAACAGCGCTGCAGTGTGGCCACATCTAACACCACTTGCAGCGCTGGTTGCTGTAAGTGTGGCCACTCTGCAGCGCTGGCCCTATACAGCTGTACTAATACAGCTGTAACAACCAGCGCTGCAAAATTTTAGAAGACATGGCCTAAGTGTACAAACAGGAGTGTTTTTTCCTTTAACGGAAAGCCTTTTTAATTTAGCCTGGCACATGAGACTCAAAATAGATTATTGCTGGTGATGATGCCTGAGCCAGAAAAAAAGATTATGCCAGACAAATTCTGCCCTTTCTAACAAGCTAAGGAAGAGACAATGTAGATTAACTATAAGAAGAAAAGATCTTGACAGTGAGGATCTTCCAAGCTAAATGACGGAAGCTACCTGAAATATTTAAAACTGAATAAAGCACTAAAAATGTAAGGTTAGAAGAAAATGCTGTATTGCCTGCATGATTTATTAGACCTTAGTAAGTCTTTTCTAGTTGTAACTATTATGATTCTGTGATACCATGGTTTTTTTCTCCCTCTTAAATGATCCTTGAATTAAACCAAACCATCTGTATTCTCACATCTTCTATATACACAATAGGCCACAAAGCTAGAATTTTCAGTTCATTGGTGTACAAGTGGCATCAGTAGTCAGAATCTCCCGTTGCCAAAAAATTAATGTTCACAGGATCAGGTTATCTAGACTCCTGATGCCTATGAGTGAAATATTAATAGTGTTAGTAGCACCATACCCAAATATTATCACAAACAGATGCCATCAGCACACACACATAATACAGGTTGCATTGCATGAACAGAAGTTATGTACAAGAGCAAAGATACATTGCTTAAAACTTACTGTATACAATAGTTCCTCTGGAGTTACTGGGCTGGTAAAAATGGTACGAAGACATCGTAGGCAAGCTTCAATAAACTTCAGTTCTGGTGATAGCAATCCTGTGAATATACATATAGTTTCATTCTTTTTGCTTATTTAAAACACAAGTGTTGTAGAAATAGTTACCAAAGTATATTGCATTAAATGAAAGCCAAGATACCTTGCAATAAGGCTGGGATAATATGGCAGTCTAGTAGAGATTTGACATTGTTTTCTGTACCCATCGCAAGGCTTCCTAGCACTACTGCACATTCAGTTCTCAGTTCCGTGCTGGAGGTTTCTTGCTGAAGTAAATACAGCAACCTGTAAATGGAATTACAGAATAATTCCAGTTATACAACTACCCTTTACCCAAAAAGCCTAGTTATCCAAATCCCAGTGTGCCCCCCATGTAGCCCTATGTTAATCAATCACCTGCTAGTAAATTCTCAGTCAATCTACTATCGCCTGCTGGCACTAATCAGTAGCTTAGTATTTGTATAGCAGCTCAGAAAAATGCAGAATTATGTACACAGTGGTTTTAATACAATTTTGGTGTTTTAATAAACTTAAAGTGCAAAATATTAAGCAAATATCAACATTACTCCCTTCATTCCCCATATTTCTATCTTAGTGAGACTGCAGCTCAACACAGTACTTCTGTTCATCCAAATGCCTAGTTATCTAATCTTCTAGATGTCCCTAGGCCATCTGAATAAATAAGAAAGTGTACTGAATTTACAGAGGAATATTCAGCCTGAAGAAAACCATAGCATCACAGCTTCAAATTCAAGCGCAGCCTGTCACGTAAAAAGAACACTGTTCCTACTGGAGGGAATGACAGAATCGAAACAAGAGGATAAAACAAACATCCTACAATAGTCATTCAGGTATTTTTACAATAAATATTACTGTATCTGTGGGAGTAGACTTCCCATTATTACAGAAAGGTACTGTATTCTGAATCTTCTAGAAAGATAACAGCACAATAATGACTGACATCCTAGAAAACATCCTACTAGATACTGGTACAATTCAAAATTTGAGAGAGAGACTTGTGATAATTTTATTTAGTTTAAATCAGTGTCCTAATGCCCCATCTTTACATGAACACACACAATCACTGACAAATAGGCAATCTTGTCCATGCCTGTAAATAGATTCCCTGTTAAGAGACAATCTATCAATTTGTAATGGAATATTGGGTAAGCCACACCCTTTAGCAATCATGAAAGCAGGTCAATAGTGAGAAGTTTGGGGCCCAACTGTTCCTCTTATAGAAACATAGGAACTGAGCCAAAAACCCAGTGGAGTCCTCCAGAGAACATGCATGCGGGCATGTATACACGCTCACACCCTGTTAACAAGTGAGAACAAAATTGCCTTAGTCTCATTCATAGACAATCCATCTGAAACAGACTGCTGGGAATTAGCAAGTCCAAAACCTAGAAAAAAGGCAAGAGAGCTAGGGAACCTATATATGAACGGAGGACAGAAGACTACAAAAATTTAGCATCAAAGGCATCAATGTTTTAAAAACAGTCCTTAAAAACAAAACAAACGTTGTTCTGTTGCAGACTCTCTCAAAAAATGCTTTATTTCTCTTCTCATACAATGGAAATAGATTTTGTACAAAGCTCTTAAACTGAAAGGTGATAAGATTTACCATTCTCCTTAAGTGACTTAACTGCTACCCACATTCACCAGGTGAAAGCTATCTTACAGGGACCAAGGCCTTTGTTCTTACTATTGTATAATATTAACAAGGCAGTGGTTTTCCTGAATGGCTTTCGAGACTGAAGTAGGTCTTCCACGAGTTCTTCACAGAGACTCCAGTTCCATAGGCACATCTTGTCACAATCCAGGCAGTAAGTCTGAACTTGCCAGGGCTTTGGGAACCAACTGGACCCTTCTTCAAGAAATCTTTCAGGAGTAACTGCGGGGGAAGACAGGCTGACTTCTTCAGATTGGAGAAATATGCTGTAAATACAGACTATAAGGGACATGCTGACCTTGTCTTTTCCCATTTTACTGGCCACCTGAGTTGAAAGGGGAAAGAGAAGTGCATACCTGAAGATCCAACCAGGTGAGAAGACTTCTATTTTCCTTAAGTTTTTCTCCTAATGTTTGGACCATAAAATATGCTACTTCTAGTTGCATTTTGGTGCAAAAAGCACTTCTGCAGAGTTCCATTCAGTGCTGTTAAAATGCTTCCCAGTACCCAATGTGTGAAAACTCAGCTTGAATGTTGAGTTTCCCCTGAATACAGTACACAAACTATAATGCTTTGATTCTCTAGAAGATGGTAGATTGAAGAGTTTCCATTCTCAGGTACAAGGTGTATATGCTACCATGATGATATATAAAAAGGCTGTTCCAGCAGAATGATGTTCCTTTGCATGCCATAGGTGATTGCTTTCCTTAATAGCAAAAAAAAAAATCCATGCATGTCCCCCTAGCTGGTCAGGTGTCTGCTGTGATCCAGATAGATTGGGATCTTGAGTTGAGGTTTCCCCTAGGCCAGGTTTCTAGAATCATTCCACCATTTTAGAGACAAATTTGCAGTGGTGGGAGTGATCTAATTGAGCAGAGATACTAGGAGGAGAACCCCGGGATCTAATTGAGCAGAGATACTAGGAAGAGAACTATAAAAGAAAATATCTGAGAGGAAAGGCCACTGGATTGCATCTCAGCATGATACTATCAAGCCTCAGAAAAGAAGGACTTGCTGGATGAAGTATTGGGTCTAAGCCAAGGCTTTGTTTCTCTGTAGTCCATGAGCAGGATAACTTTGTCGAGATGGATTGTTGTGATGGAGATAAGCAGCTCTTTTCCCAGATGATCATACATCTATGCTGATAGACCAGAGAGAGAGAGAGAGAGACCTGGACTCCCTTTTATCAGCACTGCAATCAAATTAAGAGACCCACTGCCTGGAGAAATATGTGGATACTCTCTCCTCAGCAGAAGGAAAATCAGCACCTGCTAATATTTTGGAGACATCTCATGGGATTGAAGGAGGAGGTTCACTTACTGAATTTAAGTCTCCCCCACTACAAACCTGAAGTGTCTTGAGTCGGAAGAATGGACTAGGACACGGAGAAATGGTTCTCTGAGGTCTGTGGAGCATACAAACACTAGAACCTCAGAGTTACAGACACATTGGGAATGGAATTTGTCTGTAACTCTCAAATATTCCTAACTCTGAACAAAGTGCAATTTGGGCTCCAGATCCAGCAACTGACTCTCCAGGCCAGGTTTCAGTGGTAGCTGAGTTCCCTACTCAGTACTGGTATGAGTTTGCAAGCTTGTCCCCCTCCTTGCGGGCTGTGTGTGTGTATAAATAGCATGTCCTCCTTAGGGGGGGGAGGTGTTAAAAACAGCACATGCCCCTCCCAGCCAGGGGAGGGGTGAAGAAAATGGTGCAGACCCCAATGCTCCTCCTGCTCTGTTGGCTCCAGCTGCCTTGGGCCAGCAGCAGAAGCGTTTCGCTGTAAGTGGCTGCCCCGTGTACAGGGGTGGGGACAGGCAGCCCAAATGTGCCGATCTCTAAGACGCAATACAGGCACAGTACAATATTTGTCTTTTTTTGTCTTTTTTTGCAGGGGAGGGGCAGGTGTCTCTGCTGCTGCCTGATTGATTATTTCCAGTTTCACTTGGTGTCTGCTTGACTGGTCAGTCCATAACTCTGATGTTTGTATCTTTGAGATTCTACTGTAGTCCTTTTCCTAGATCTCTTGGATTAAGATGGTGTGCTCTATTCAGTAACATGTGCATCATGAATCAGATTTAAATTGTTGTGAGGAGTCTAGAAAGGACAATGCTTTTCCTCTCCTTCAATACAACAAAGACCCTTCTTCGAGGATTCTAACTTTTAGCTTAATCTCTTTTTCCTGGTGTGGGGACCTGAGGCAGGAAGAGGGGAAAAGAAATGTGAGGAATGATATCTACAGGCAGGGGTGAAAGTAACTTAAAGGACTTTCTGGTACTCCAGAGTCCTGTGGAGGGGGAGGGGCCTCAACTGGAAGAGGCATGGCCTGTATTTGGAAGAGGTGGGGCCTTTAAACCCCAGGGCTTTTAAATCAGGATTTAAAGGGCTCGGGGATTCAGCTGAAGCTAGGGGCTAGGCCCTTTAAATCACCCCCAGAGCTACCAGCTGCAGAGGCGGCTGGTAGCCCTGGGGGTTGGGCAGGGGTGAAAGTAATTTACATTTCTTACCCATATGGTCCAGTCGCAAGCAACTCACCTCTCCTGCGTACTTCATGGATCCCTCCCATTGCATAACATAGATAGAGAAAATAAAGCTACTATTACTACTACTAGTACTGTCTGTAATAAAACTTTACTATTGGAATAAGCCTAAAAAAGTGAAAACTCACTGTCACATTTTTCTCCGTGTCTTCCCTCCTCCTCCTCCAGCCAGGCTGCAGACACTAAGCTCCGTGCTTTCTCCCTGCCTGGCACTGAGCAGCAGCTGCGGGGGCTTCCCTCTAGCTTGCAGCAGGGAGCAGGGAGACTGGCTGAGGGAGGGAGAAGCCTGCCTCCTGCATAAGAACAGTTTAAACTCAACTGTTCCCTGCTCAATTCAGTACCATTTCAAAGAGGATCTGCAAGCAGTTTGGACATCATAACTATGATCCTCTGCTGGGGAGGGAATGGGATAGATTTGAACTTGGAAATGGTTCCTGATTTTGATTGTGTTTTTTGTGTATAGGAGGATCCCCTCATCCCAGGGCCTGCCATAGTCACATACACATTCCCCCCCACCCAACAACAACAACTGGGAGTGAAATTAGCAAGGATGCCAGAAACAGCTTCTAACCCTGGGGGCTGAAATGCGCAGGGAACAGCTGAGTTTAAACTGTTCTTATGCAGGCAGCAGCAGCAGGCATCTCAGCCAGTGTCCCTACTGCAAGCTAGAGCCTAGAGGAGAACCCCTGCTGGGGGAGGAATGCAGAGCCTTGTCTGCAGCCTAGCTGGAGGAAGGAGAGGGAGGAGACGAGAAACCAATGTGACTGCGAGTTTTCCCCTTCCACCTGCTTTTATTAGCTCCAGATTTAAGCTGTGCAGCCAAATGCTTGTATTTATTGTGTATATTAGTATTGGAGAGAGATCCCCTTATTCCTTGGGGGCAGACAAGGACTGCCCCTGCCATGGTCAAACACACCCTCCCCATTCCCCCCAGCAACCGTGAGTGAAATTAACAAGGATGCCAGAAACCACTCCTAACCCTGAGGCCTGAACCACTCAGGGAACAGCTGAGTTTAAACTATTCTTATACAGGGAGCAGGCTTCTCCCCACCTTAACTAGTCTCCTTTTCTTACTGGTCCTCCCTACCGACCCGTACCTGCTTACTTTCACCTCTGTCTACAGATGAGGACTTGAGCCTTACGAGATCACACACTGACCAGGCTTGGCTTCCTCCTCACAAGTCCTTCACTGTGCTGCATCAGACTGTGGAGGCTGGGAGGCTAAATAGCGAGTATTTTAGCCACTAGTAATGGGCTTCCCTCAGAAGACTCACAAATGCAGAGAACATCCCTAAACCCAACCCCACAGACCAGTGTTCAGATTTCCTTAACCCTGCAGGGATTATGCTTCAGACAGAGGGCAGCCCAGGCCTCATCTCCAGCCTACAGCAGTGCACACTGTCACCCCTTACGAGGAGTCAGTATAGACCTATGGTCTAATGCTTGTCCAAGGCAAGGGGAAGCCCAATTCCTTGCAGTAAGGGGAGTAGGCACTATTACAAAGAACTAGCTGCATTTCCTGCTATGAGTCATCTCAGCTAACGAATTTGGGTTCAGAGTCTACTAGGTGAGGAGTGTGAGAGGAGAGAGTACACTGGAAAAGACTAGCTGTCAGGATTGCTCAAACAGGCTGAGAGCACAGCCTGTTCCTTCAGAGACAGCACACTGGGCTTGTGACATACCTCACAGTTTATATAAGGGGAGCAGTGAGATCCCAAAACTTCTAACCAATGAGCTGCCTCCACGAGTGCCTGTGGGGCACCTAACCCTTTAATTTGTTCCAGTGTACAAGAATGCAGAAACATATTCTCATCTTCACTTCACTACTGCAGAGAACTTCATGCAGAAGCCAATGGAGTTATACTTTATTTATACCAACGTAAATTGAGAACAGAGTCTTGGGAAGAGTCAACAGGTTTTGGAAGGAGGTTCTCAAAAGAGCACTTTCAGACCTTTCAGATTATTAATATACTCTAACAAATGCCTTATAGACATATATATATATGCACGTGGTCACTACAAGGCACAGTTAGCAGCGTTTGAGTGCCTTATCTGTGTGTTTGCACACCTCAGTGTGTTTGGATTTTTAAGTTAAGGTTAAACTCTAAATTCCTGGGTTTGTAATACTTACTTTGGGAATAATTACACCATTGCTTAATAATTTTACTGCCAGATCTCAAATACATACTCTCAATCTTAACTCTAGCTTAACTTTTTTTTTTTATTTATTTTTTTGTCTTGAGAGACTGGGTGGGTGGACCAACTTGTTAGTGACAGAGACAAGCTTTCAAGCTCACACAGAGCTCTTCTTCAGGTCTGGGGCCTTGGCTACACTCACACTTTACAGCGCTGCAACTGGGGTGTGAAAAAACACCCCCCTGAGCGCTGCAAGATACAGCGCTGTAAAGCGTCAGTGTAATCAGGGCAGCAGCACTGGGAGCGCGGCTCCCAGCGCTGCACGCTACACCCGTAAGGGATGTGGTTTACATGCAGCGCTGGGAGAGCTCTCTCCCAGCGCTGCCACTCTGACTACACTCACACTTCGAAGCGCTGCCGGGGCAGCGCTTTGAAATTCCAAATGTAGCCATACCCTAAGAAAGGAACTCCCACATCACAGCAAAATACAAAGTGGAACAGACTGTTTAACATAAATAGTTCGCACACATTGTAAGGAACTATACAAAGTAGAGTGGCCCATTAACAGCTCTGCAGTCATAAGACAAAAAAAGGGAGGTGGGGGTTAGTGGTTTACAGATTGTTGTAGTAAGCCATAAATACAGTTTGTCTGGTTCAGTCCATGATTTTTGGTGTCTAGCAAAGTAATGAATTTAGACTCCGAGGCTCATCTTTTCAAAGTGTTATGCAGGTTTCCTTTGAGGATGAGGAATGATAGGTCAGATATAGGAGTGATCACTTTGTGAAACGTGTTCATGCATAGGTAGGTGATGCTGTTTTTATCTTTTATCATTTGCCTATGAGAGTTCATTCACGAGATTGTCTGCTTTTACCACACAGTTATTGGTGTATTTAGTGCACTGGATGAGGTATACCATATGTAATAAGCCTGTGTAGAATCCACAGCTCTTAAAAGTTGTGTTGTGGGAGGTGTTGATTATTCTATCACTGAAGATAGGTCTGCAGATTTTGCATCTGTTCTGGCAGGGTCTGGTGCCACTCTGAGGTGGTGCATCCTGGTCTGTGGGGAGCTTATTTCTGATGATGAGTTTAGAGAGGCTGCGGGAGAGGGGTTGTTTGAAGGTCAGAACAAGAGGTGTTCAGGAAAGATTTATTTCACGATGGGGTCCCCGCTGAGTTTGGGTTGTAGTTGTTTGAGGATACCCTGTACGGGAACCGCGTGGGCTGGTAAGTGACAACTAGGGGCGTGCAGTCAGCATGGGTTTTATTTCTGTATTGAAGGAGGTTCTTCTGAGGTATTTCGGTTGTCTGTTCTATGATGTGATCTCCTCCTCTGGTGGAGTGTCCTTGTTTGGTGAAGGCGGTTTTAAATGTGTTATGGTGTATATCCTGAACTTTTCCTCAAAGCACATTCTGTCATATCCGAGTGCCTGGATGTAGATAACAGATTTCATGGTGTGTTTTGGGTGGTTACTAAAATCTTGAAGGTAGAGGTGGAGGTCCATGGGTTTCTTGTATATGATTGTCTGTAGGGTTACATTGTTGAAGCTGCTTTTGGTGTCCAGGAAGTTGATGCTCGTGCGGGAGTGTTCCAGAAAGAGTTTAATGGACAGGTGGTGGTTGTTGAAGTTGTGGTAGAAATCTATGAGGGAGTTTAAGCCATATATCCAGAGGATGAAAATATCATTGATATCTCTCAGGCATTTCATTTATTTTGTAGTGCATCTGTCCAGAAATTATTCTTCTTCAAGGTGGCCTAAGAAGAAGTTGGCATATTGGTAAGCAAACTTAGTAACCATGGCTGGTCCCATGGTTTGGACAAAGTGTTTGTCATTGGAGGTAAAATTGTTAGGGGTGAGGATGAAGTGGATGAGTTTGGCTATGTGTTTGGGGTGGATATCTGAGGGTTGTCCACTGTCTTGTAAATATATTTGAGGCAGGCAGCTATGCAGTCATTGTGGTATACAGGGTAGTGAAATCCATGATGGAGAAGATGTTCAGAAGGAGGTTGTTAATATTGTGGAGTTTGTGGAGGAAGTCAGTTGTGTCCTGGAGGAAGTGGCGAGTGGTTCAGTAAGAGTGCTGTGGCCAAATATGATGGGTCTGCCTAGATTCCCCTGTTTGTGTATCTTGGAAAGCCTGTAGAAGATCCCTGGGGTGAGTTCATACACAACCCTTTCAACAGATGAGCCTGGGAGCTTAAATTGCTAGACACTAAAAATCATGGTCCTAATACAGACACTGGATTTATGGCTTATTACAACAGGTGGATATTTTGATTGACATGACAGTCTACAGAGACCTTTGGCAGGAGGAGAAGATGGGTATGTAATGTGACCTTGTCACTGCAGAAGGTAGTGTAAGGTGGGTCAGCCATGACCAGTCCAATTTTTCCTACCCTGCTGACCAAGGTGATGGCTATTAGGAATGAGATCTTGAGGGAGGAATGAAGGAATGAGCAGGGGACCATAGGTTTGAAAGGAATATTTCTAAAGGCATTCAAGACAAAGTCAAGATCCCATTGGGGTGTGGGGTTCCAGACATGAGGAAACAAGTTAGATAGACCCTTAAAGAATCTGGTCATGCTAGGGTGAGCAAAAATTGAGAAACCCTTGACAGGCAAATGGAAAGCCATGATAGCTGCCAGGTGCACCCTGAAAGAGCTCATAGATAGACCTTATATTTTTAATTCCGGCAGGTAATAAAGGATCCTTGAGAGAGGATTTTCAGAAGTGAATATGGAGTGACGAGAACACCAGAAAAGGAAATGTTTCCACTTCCGCAGGTAAGTCTTACATGTGAAAGGCTTCCAACTATTCAAAAGTATAGACTGGATCTCAACAGAGCAGTGTAATTCTAAATTAGAGAATTGAGGAGCCAGGTTACTATGAGGTCCAGAGACATAAGGTTGAGGTGGCTCATGGTGCTCGAGTTGCGTGTCGGGGGTCTGATCTGAGCAGGAGGTGTCAAGGTATCAAAACAGAAAGGTGGGATAAATCTAAGTACCACATTTGTCTGTGCCGAGATGGGGCTATTAAGATGACCCTTGCTTCCTCCTGCTTCTGTCTGATTAATGTCCTGAGGATTACAAGAGTTGGTGGGTAGGCACAGAAGAGAATATAGGGCCAGGAAACTAGAAGGGTATCTCATAAAAAGTTAAGTATCAGGGGTAGCCGTGTTAGTCTGAATCTGTAAAAAGCGATAAAGAGTCCTTTGGCACCTTATAGACTAACAGGCATATTGGAGCATAAGCTTTCGTGGGTGAATGCATCTGACAAAGTGAGTATTCATCCACAAAAGCTTATGCTCCAATACGTCTGTTAGTCTATAACGGGGTAGGCAACCTATGGCATCCGAGCTGATTTTCAGTGGCACTCTCACTGCTCTGGTCCTGGCCACCAGTCCAGGGCCTCTGCATTTTAATTTAATTTTAAATGAAGCTTCTTAAACATTTTTTAAAACCTTATTTACTTTACATACAACAGTTTAGTTATATATTATTGACTTATAGAAAGAGACCTTCTAAAAATGTTAAAATGTATGACTGGCACGCGAAACCTTAAATTAGCGTGAATAAATGAAGACTCAGCACACCACTTCTGAAAGGTTGCCGAACCCTGGTCTATAAGGTGCCACAGGACTTTTTGTCCCTTTCATAAAAAGTTGTGGCCACATCCCCTTTTAAGTAGAACATTTGTTATTGGTCGGGGTTGCAGGGAGGTCTGTTAAGGGGAGGCCCCAGGCTTTCAGGATCCTGTGGAAGATCAGGTAATTGAGCTCCCACTCATAATCCTGATGGAAGTTTCTGCTCGGGGCATCTATTGTCATGCTCTGGAGGCCTGATAGGTAAATCATAGAAATCTATGTGGCGCGCCACACACCAATTCTATAGTTTTAGCAATTCTGTGAATAAGGACTAAGATCCTGCTTCCCTTTATTGATTTATACAGTACTTTACCACCCTTCTATCATTAATTCTCACATGAAAAAGGACTGACATGCAAACAAACTGCTCTTAGATCTAAAATGTTGATGTGAAGCACCGTTGATGTGAAGCACCGTTTCTTGTGGAGACCATTTGCCATGTGCTGTGGAACTTTGTAATTCCCCGGCCTAAGAGGGAGGCATCCATTGTAATGATTCATACTGTTGGCAGGCATGAGAATGGTGCTCCCATACAGATCTTCAAGGGTCTTCCCACCACGTGAGGTACTCAAGCACCCATGGACGTACGAAAACTCATTAGGCCAGGCTGTGTTTGTTCAGTGTATATAGGATTTTGAGCCAAGCCGGAAGACATTGGAGATGTACTCTCACGTGTTGTATCACAAAATGTCAAAGCTGACAAATGACCTACAATTTAGAAGCAAGTTATTCCTGATGTCAGGGGACTCAGCTGTAGGATGGTGATAGACTAGATATGGCAGAAAACCTGTCCTCTGGTAGGCAGGTTCTGGCAGTCCAGGAGTCCAGCATAGTTCCAATGAAATCTATCCTCTAAATGGGTGTTCAAGTGGACTTTTTCAGGTTCATATGAAGGCCCAAAGATTGGAACAAGGTTAGGGCCTGGATGGTTGCCGACAGAACCCCTGTTACAGAACGTCCCTTGAGAAGCTAATCATTCAGTCAGGAAGACTGCAATACTGTTTCGATGCAGGTAAGCTCCAACTACTGAGAGGACCCTTGTAAAAACTCATAGGGCCGTGGAAAGTCCAAAGGGGAGGATGCAGTATTGTCTGTGTTCTGAGCAGACGACAAAGCACAGAAATTGTTTGTAGGAGGGAAGTATGGTGACATGAAAATACACATCTTAGAGGTTGGGCTCAGTAACCAATTCCCCCATTTAGGGATCGGATTATGGCAGCCAGTGTCACGATCATAAAATACTGTGCATGGTGTTCAGGTTCCTGAGATCCAGAATCAGTTGCCAACCACTGTTTTTTTTGGGAACCAAAAAATAATATGAAATAAAACCCTCTTTCTTCAAATTCTGAGGGAACTGGCTCTGTCATCCGCAGATGCAGAAAGGATTGAACCATTTACTTTAAAAAAATCCCTGTGAGAGGGATCCCTGAAGAGGGAAGGACAACGAGCGATAGATTGAAAGTATACAGAGCAGAGAGTAGTGACCACCTCTAAAATCTACTTGTTTGTGGCAATAAGCTAACAAACAGATAGAAATCAAGATAGGCGATCCCAGAAGGAAGGGTAAAGGAGGAGTACATGCAGCAGACTCATGAGAGGGAATTTTGTGAGGCCAAATAGACTGTCAAAATGGTTGTTTGGAGGCCAGGTAGGGGTCTCTGTTGGGCATGATCTCTCTTTTGAGACCTGGATCTCTTTCTGGGAGGTTCTGCAAGGCTGGAATAGGTGTGATCCAGATGGTACTGGAATGGCCAGGATCTTTGTGCTGTCTGGGATTTACTAAGAAACTTCTTTGTTCCAGGTCCATAAATCCTGAGCAACCTAAGGTTGCCCTTGAGGGCGCACAGTGAGCTGTCACTGTCACCACTGAACAGCTGCAGCCTTTCAAAGGGGAGGGCTTCTATTTGTACTTCTCTCGCGAGGCCAAAAGACTGGTGGCAAGATGCTCGTTGCACAGCCACAGCCTCATTGAGAACAGCCTGTAAGGAAGCTCTGGTGATTAGTTAGCCTTCAGAAAAGAGGGCTTGGTATTGTGGAAAATCATCAATAAAATGAGTAAATTTTGCAGTTACTGAAATCATTAGTTTTGTCATCAGAGTCTGATAAATTTATTACTTGAAACTGAAGAGCAGCAGAGTAATAGCTCTTCCTGCAGGGAGGTCTAAGTGTTTTGCCTCCCCATCCGAAAGTGTGGATCTTGAGTATGTCTTGCTGCTTCTCTTGTTGACTGCAAGCACTACAACAGAGCTGGATGTGGGGTAAGAAATATTTCAGCCTTTTGGCTGATATGTATATTTTGTCTGTCCATTTACAAGTAGGTACAAGAGCGTCAGGGGTCTGCCACAAATAATGGGCTAGAGACAAAAGTGCTTCAATAACAGGCAACGCTATTTTACGTTGAGGGGTGATGTGAAGAATATCCACACAAAAATGCCTGAGCAGCCCCCCATATTCTTGCCGCAGGGCATGAGGATGAGTGGGGTACATGTGTGGGTCAAATAGACACTGATACCAGAAATCTCCAATCAAAGATGCAGGTGCACCTGAAGTGGTGAACCTACAGGGACAACTCGAAAAAACAATCATGCACTACGCTGTAAGTTCTGCTAACGTACGTTTTACTGTTTTATTTCATGAAGTAATACAACTTAGTGACAGCTAATGTAGAAAAAGCTGAAATATTCAATGCTTTTTTTGCCTCGGTCTTCACAGATAAGGTCGGCTCCCACACTGCTGTCCTGGGCAACAGTATGGGGAGGGGGTGAGCAGCCCTCAGTGCTGAAAGAACAGGTTAAGGACTATTTAGAAAAGCTGGACATGCACAAGTCCATGGGTCCAGATGTAATGCATCCAAGGGTGCTGAGGGAATTAGCTGATGAGACTGCAGAGCCATTGGCCATTATCTCTGAAAACTCGTGGCGAACGAGGGAGGTCCCAGACGATTGCAAATATAGTGCCATCTTTAAAAAGGCGAAAAAGAATCCAGGGAACTACAGATCAGTCAGCCTCACCTCAGTCCCTGGAAAAATCATAGAGCAGGTCCTCGAGGAAACCATTTGAAGCACTTGGAGGAGAGGAAAGTGATCAGGAACAGTCAACATGGATTCACCAAAGGCAAGTCATGCCTGACTAACCTGATTCCCTTCTATGATGAGATAACTGGCTCTGTGGATATGGGGAAAGCAGTGGACGTGATATATCTTGACTTTAGCAAAGCTTTTGATATGGTCTCCCACAGTATTCTTGTCAGCAAGTTTAAAAGATATGGATTGGATGAATGACAAAAGCTGGCTAGATTGTCGGTCTCAATGGGTAGTGATCAACAGCTCAATGTGTAGTTGGCAGCAGGATCAAGCTGAGTGCCCCAGGGGACAATCCTGCGGCTGGTTTTGTTCAACATCTTTATTAATAATCTGGATGATGGGATGGATTGCATCCTCCGGAAGTTTGCAGATGACACTAAACTGAGGGGAGTGGTAGATATACTGGAGGGTAAGAATAGGGTCCAGAGTGACCTAGACAAATTGGAGGATTGGGCCAAAAGAAATCTAATGAGGTTCAACAAGGACAAATGCAGAGCCCTCCACTTTGGACAGAAGAATCCCACGCACTGCTACAGGCTGGGGACCAACTGGCTAAGCAGCAGTTCTGCAGAAATTTTCTGGGGATTACAGTGGATGAGAAGCTGGATATGAGTCAGCAGGGTTCCCTTGTTGCCAAGAAGGCTAACGGCATATTGGGCTGCATTAGTAGGAGCACTGCCGGCAGATCGAGGAAAGTGATTATTCCCCTCTATTCGGCACTGGTGAGGCCACATCTGGAGTATGCGTCCAGATTTGGGGTCCCCACTACAGAAAGGATGCAGCAACCTCGGTTCGTATCCGAGTCAAGGCATCACTTCGACAGCGATATCACAGCATGTGGGCCCTGCCACCTTTTTTGGGGGGATGGATACCTCAGTGGTTTGAGCATTGGCCTGCTAAACCCAGAGTTGTGAGTTCAATCCTTGAGGGTGCCATTTAGGGATCTAGGGCAAAAATCTGTCTGGGGATTGGTCCTGCTTTGAGCAGGGGGTTGGACTAGATGACCTCCTGAGGTCCCTTCCAACCCTGATATCCTATGATGTGGACAAATTGAAGAGAGTCCAGCGGAGGGCAACGATTAGGGGATTGGGGCACATGACTTATGAGGAGAGGCCAGGGAACTGGGCTTGTTCAGTCTACAAAAGAAAGGGAGGCTGGGTGGATTTGATAGCAGCCTTCAACTACCTGAAAGGGAGCTCTAAAGAGCATGCAGCTCAGCTGTTCTCAGTGGTGACAGATGACAGAACAAGGAACAATGGTCTCAAGTTGCAGTGAGGGAGGGCTAGGTTGGATATTAGGAAACACTATTTCACTAGGAGGGTGGTGAAGCACTGGCATGGGTTACCTAGGGAGGTGGTGGAATCTCCATCCTTAGAGGTTTTTAAGGCCCAGCTTGACAAAGCCCTGGCTGGAATCATTTAGTTGGTGTTGGACTAGATGACCCGCTGAGGTCTCTTCCAACCCTAATCTTCTATGATTCTATTAATATAACCAAGATTTTTTTTTGAAGGAGTGAAAGGAGTTCTCTATTAAAACACAGATGGAGAAAAGGACAAACAAAAGCTAATTTTTCTTAGCCCCTGTATCCTATCCAGCTGAAGTCGATACATACACATGGAAAAATTCTAGAATGCAATTTTAAACTTCTATAGATTCATCATTTCTAACACCAGAAGAAACCATTGTGATCATCTAGACTGACCTCCCACATAGCACAAGCCAAAGAACTTCACCACACTAATTTCTACAGCATGGTTTTTAGAAAAACATCAAACCTATTTTAATTCTACACTTATTATTTCAACACAGGCAAGGACATTATAAAAAAAAAATCTATATTATGATTTAACTTGATAGTAATCCTTCAATGCTCAGAGATCTGATCTCACAGACCAAAATAATGCCGTGACACTCTGGATCTCAAAGTACCAACCTGGAACCCCCATATTTACCACTGTCATATAATTATGAAATGTTTCATACAAAGTATGCCTTGTGAGGTATCATTTAAAAAGTCTTGATCTGTTGAACATTAATATCCTGTTGGAGTATATGTGTTAGCATTGTAAGCGAGGTTATGAAGTTTTGCTATATGTGTGTTACTGAAATATGTTATGAGGTTAGGAACATCCACATGCAGTCTTTCAGGTACAACAATGGAGTAGCCAGGTAGGCTGATGGCCCTTTGAAGGGAATCCACTCTCCCAATGACCATCGTAGAGACAGCATATAGACAGTGGAGAATGCCTGACCAATGGGGCTATACCCCCATATCACAAGCACAGATCTTTCCAGCAAGCTGGAAGACACTATAAAAGAGGGTCAGTGATATCATGACTTGGCCTCACTCCCCCAACTCAACACCTGGAAGAAACATATAGAGGACTGTGCCAGGGTCAGGCCACACTGCTACAGGAGAGTGCAGGAAGGAAGGTATTAGCCTTAGGATAAGCAGGTCCCTTTTCCCCAGTAATTGAGCAGGGGTTACTCTAGATTAATTAGGAACCGTGGAGCCAATTAAGAACCTGCCAGAATGGGTTAAAAGTCTTCTCCCCAGCCAGTCAACAGGGGAAACAGGCATTGTGACAGTGAAGGTGAGGTTCTGGACAGCTGAGTGGTGCGGAAGCTGACAAGGACTAGGGGAGAACCCCACAGGTAGAGAGACTGGGGAGAAACTCTAGCCTAAACTGGAGCTAAGGACCCTTCCAAAGACCTGAAGAAAAGGACCCCGCCAGAGACCCGGGGCTCCCACTCCCGCAGCAGGAGGGTTGGGCAGAACCCTGTCCAAACGAAGTGGGGACAATAAGCCAAGGGGCATGGGGAAATAACCCAGGGAAGCTAGCAGCTTTCTTGGGAACTGGCAGTGTGAGGCTGTTACTTGTAGGGTCCCTGGGTTGGGGCCCAGAGCCCCCCCACACCCTCTTTTCCTCTCACTGGATGTCCACCGATGAGGCCAGAAGCCCCAGTGAAGCAGTGAGGGCCTAGCAGGCTCAGAAACAGGAAGACCACTTGGGGACAGAATTTCCCTACCCACTATAAACAGGTGGGGAGGGGGAATTCTGAGAGACGAGACGGTATCCTGACCCACCACTAGAAGGAAGCATGGGACCCACTGAGATGAAGAAGCCCTGCTACAGGACAAAGACTTTGAAATAGGAAGGGTGGTCCCTGGCTGGAAAAGAGTCCTATCCTGCGTATTGAAGATATGTGACCTGTTTGTACCATCTATCAGGGTGAGACATTGCTTGATTCAAATCCTGTTTAGTTTATAAAACTCAGATTGCCAATTTACTTGTATTTCTTAGGTAACCAACTTTGATCTCTACACCTGCAACTTATAATCACTTAAAATCTTTCTGTACTTAATAAATCTGTTTTACTGTTTTAGGTAAATTATGTGTTTTGGTTGAAGTGTTTGGGAAATCTCAGCTGTTTACAAAGGCTAGTTTGTCTCCTTTCCACATCAGGTGTGAGGGGGGTGGGCGGACTAGGTAATGAATTTAAGACTGTTTAGGCTTCTGAACAGGGCAACACGGTACAGTTCTGGGATGCAAAGCTGGGAGGAACTGGCTAAAGCTTCTATATTGGTGGTTCATGAGTGGCTGGGAGAAGCATTCATGTAATTCAGTTGCTTGTGTTTCTCCCTGTGGATGTCTGTGTAAGTGCACTACCTGCCAGAGGTTTATAGCTTGCCAACAGCATCACAGTGTGAGAGGGTACGCAGGTTGGTGGGACAGAGGGGTCAACGGTCCCACAATCCAGGTTGCATCCCGTGAACTCCAGCACACCCTTCCCCTAATTTTCCCCTAATTTTCATTAATATCAATTCATTATTTAGAAGTAAAACTTAAAATTGACTGATCCCAGTTTTACCAGTGTTATTCTTTGTATCTTCACACAAAAATAAACTTAATGAGATGAGCTGTCTCTAACTCTTCACAGAATGACAATAAGGCATCAGTGTGTGCATTAGCAATCTATTGTAGCAGAGTCAAAGGCCAAATGTACCCGAGGGAAGTACACCTATCACATTTAATGCATACCCTGCCTTGGCTCATTACTGTCAGAGTGGCTCATTATACATTTTACAAGTTTGTGGCCATTTATGCAATGTATCCTTCCAGCATAAAAAGTAGTTCCGGTAAAAAGGGTACACAGAGAAAAGAGGAGGAGGAAAGTTAAGAAATATATTCATCACACTGGAGGGAAGAGTGTTTATTTTCAACTCCACTTCCACACACACAAAAAAACCCACACCCACAGTTCCCAGATGTATTTAGACTCTTCTCACTGCCCCCAGAAAGCAAACTGCACTTTCAGCTGCAGACTATTTGGATTCTTTTATATATAACAAACACTAGATATGCAACTACTAGTTCACAGTAATGCTGGGCTGGAAGGGCATTATGAGTGGGATGCCACAAGGACTGGTTCTGGGTCTGGTTCTCTTCAATATCTTCATCAGTGATTTAGATAATGGCATAGAGAGTACACTTGTAAAGATTGCAGACAATACCAAGCTGGGAAGGACTGCAAGTGCTTTGAAGGATAGGGGATTAAAATTAAAAATGATCTGGACAAACTGGAGAAATGGTCTAAAGTAAATAGGATGAAATTCAATAAGGACAAATGCGAAGTACTCCACTTAGGAAGGAACAATCAGTTGCACACATACAAAATGGGAAATGACAGCCTAGAAATGATTACTGCGGAAAGGGATCTGGATGACATAGGGGATCACAAGCTAAATATGACTCAACAGTGTAACAAAAAAAGCAAACATCGTTCTGGGATGTATTAGCAGGAGTATTGTAAGCAAGATACAAGAAGTAATTCTGCCGCTCTACTCCGTGCTGATCAGGCCTCAACTGGAGTACTGTGTCCAGTTCTGGGCATCACATTTCAGGAAAGATGTGGACAAATTGGAGAAAGTCCAGAGAAGAGGGGGGGGAAATGATTAGAGGCCTAGAAAACATGACCTATGAGGGAAGATTGAAAAAATTGGGTTTGTTTAGTCTGGAGAAGACTGAGAAGGGGACATGATAACAGTTTTCAAGTACATAAAAGGTTGTTACAAGGAGGATGGAATAAAAATGTTTTTCTTAAACTCTGAGGATAGGACAAGAAGCAATGGGCTTAAATTGCAGCAAGGGAGGTTTTAGGCTGGACGTTAGAAAAAACTTCTTAACTGTCAGGGTGATTAAGCACTGGAATAAATTGCCCAGGGAGGTCGTAGAATCTCCATCATTAGGGATTTTTAAGAGCAGGTTGGACAAACACCTGTCAGGGATGGTCTAGATAATACTTAGTCCTGCTCTCTCGAGGTCCCTTCCAGTTCTATGATTCTATGTTGTACTTGGACGCTAAGCTCTTTGGGGCACGGACTGTTCTTTTGTTACGTACAGTGTTTAACACAATGCAGTCCTGATCCTCAACTGAGGTCTCTAGGTGTTGCCTTAATAGAAATAAATAGTCCAAATGTAGTATTATAGTATAGCTACCAATTTAGTTTTTAGACCAGAAATTAAGTTTAAAAGTAGCTAAATAGGCCATAAACAGCTGATGAAAGAGAGTGGACAGTAAACAACTGACACTTAACTCCTTCAGCTCCTCTATTCTCCCCATAATTACTCTTAACTCCTCCCCCCATCATCACACAAAGACTGCTTATTAATTTTGCCTCCTATTAATATTTCATCCCATGTATGTAACATAAGGCCAGGGACTGGGTGTTCATTTCAATGATCATGCCACGGCTGTGCACAGCTAAGGTATCGTCAACAGGCAGAACCAGCCAATCAGAACATGACTTTGGACAAAGCTCAACAAAACTTGTGTAGGCTGCAGTTTATGCAAAGGTAGCTTAGAGCTCCCAAAGAGGCAGCCACCTCAGTGCCAGTCTGCTCCTCTACATAAATTAGATCAGCCTGGGAGGTGCTCTAGTTCACCAGCCATTCTGTAAGTTTATGTCTACACTTGGAGCTGGGGGTGTGATTCTCAGCTCATGCAGACATTCCTATGCTTGCTTTCGAGATAGTGTGCTAAAAGTGGTAGTATACTCGGTAGCATAGACAGTGGCACTGGCTAGCCATCCCAAACACATGCCCACAGGTACATATTCGAGGTAGCCAGCCCATGACACCACAGCTGCACTATTATTTTTAGCCCACTAGCTCTATGAGCACTAGTGCAAATATTGCTATTTAAATTGGGAATCACACCCCTGGCTCCAAGTGTAGACATACCTTAAGATTAACATGTTATTCTAATTCCTGTTTCTATTCCGATGGCCCCATGTTCAATTCATGCCTTTTTTCCTTTAAAAAGACTATATTAGTACTTCATTTCCATAGCATCACAGTCAATAGAAGAAAAAAAGGGGGGGACATTCTGGTTCCCTAATTACACAGAGGATGGTACATTCTCTTAGAATTTAAACTGTATTGGTGAGCTACAAAAATAAAATTCATCAAACTTTTTCCAGAACTTTCTGTTTGGTATCTGCTTTTTTACATCATTCAAAATTTAAAATTTTAATGGGCTTAGTTTATAAACTTCCATTTATGGTTACAGAAAAGAATAGAAAAAGGCAAATAAACTCTTAAAATCTATGTTAAAAATCAAAACCACCCTAACCATTCACCACTTCTCCTGGGTTTTCCCCACACGAGATAAAACATAATAAATCATGATGACACTTTAGCTTCCAGGAATTTGAGCTTAGATATTAAAACACCAACAACATATCTTAAACTCTTAAGACTCCATAAATCTTCAATACAAGATAGAAAATAAACAATTTTAGTATTCCATGTATACAACTAGCCCACCTCAGTTTTCAACAAAGGATTTCCCCCATGCATTATGAGATCCAATTGAAATACTCCTCTGAAAAACCCTGGAAGCCACTTTGTGCCAGTCCAGTCTTCCAGCTTGAGTTATAGCAGCCATTAGGCTGCTCTAATTTGCATTGGCTGCCCACAACAGCCTGAGATCACCACTACAAGGTAGTTGTAGCCATTTTCTTTTATTTGGACACACCACCGCACCAAGCAAGGATCCCCAAATTTATTTTTATTTACATAATAACTAAAAAGATACCTATCCAGGGTTCTATACACGCTAACACAGTGTTTCTCAAATGCCGTCACCAGGGGCTTTTCTTGGGGCCACATCCTCCTGGGTTGTCACTGGGGAGGGGAGGGGAGCAGTGGCCGCTTCCCCAGGGCCACCAGCAGGGGTTGGGCCCTACCAACCTCTGGAGACACAAACACTGGTTAATTCACCACTTTCCATGGGTGGCCGGTGGGGTCGGCCGTGGGTCTTTGGGCTCTGGGCCCAGGCTCTCCATTCATGCCATAGCCCCTAGGCCCTGCAGCCTCCCTGTCCATCTCCCCATCCAGGGTTTAATTTGTCCCAGGGCTTGCCAAGGCTGAGTAAGTCTGCTGAAAAGTGATATTAACAAACATACAAATATCACCGCAGCAGACTTACTAGCTAGCAAATTAAAAAAAATATTACATTATATATCTCAAAAAAGCAAAAGAAACAACAACAGAAACAGAAAAACAAGCAAAGCACCTTATTTGTGTTTCTATTCTATTTAGGGCCAGTAAAGAATACAGACACTGTACATTATTTTTATTACTGAGTCTGAAAAAACCCTACATAAATAAATTACAATGATTTGGACATGTATATGTGCATATTTCTTTTTGTCTCCTAAAATTAAGTAAGTATTTTAGGAAAAATTGTCAGCACAGCAACCAGCAAGAGTTGGTGGCTGCACACTGAGGCCACCAAAAATTTGTTCTGAGAAACCCCGTGCTAACACACCATTAATTACACAGTTACATCTCAGCAGCATCAAGTGATCAGTTCAGCCAGCCACCTACAGTAACTCCTTCCCATCCCATACTCAGAGCCTTTACCCAAAACCCTTTCAAACAGATGTCTTTTGCAGCATGCCAGGTCACCAAATTCAGGCCATTTTGAACAAGGCAGCAAGCAAATTCCAGGATCTCAGAGCCCTCACAGAGAACAGCCTACCAGCTGCCCCTTCTCTTTTATAACAAGGGAGATTCAGCTCGAGAGCCTCTGCTGACCACAGCCATGACAGCTTGGCACAGGGTGAGAGGAGATTCCAGGCCAGTTAGAACTTTACAGATCTTAGCAAATATTTTAAACTCTACTCAGAGACCAACTGGCAGCCAGTGTCAAACCCAGAGTGCTGGGGTCATGCGTTCCCTATGAGATGCCCCATTCAGTAAGTTAGCCACCTCTATCTGCACCAGCTTTAGTCCCTGAATGGTTTTAAAGACTAGCTCCATGTGCAGTACATTGCAACAGTCTAATCTTGAGGTGACAAAGATATGGATAACAGAGGCAATGACCACATGCAAAAGGAAAGGTCATTGCCTCCTCTCCGGATGCAGCTGGTACGAAGCTGACTAGGCTTTTGCTGTAACATGATGGTCAGACAGTAGCAGGGGGTCTAGAATCACCCCTAAATTCCAAACCCTAGTGACTAATGGCAGATGCACTACCTCAGTCAAAGGGACTGATATTACTTCTACCATCTCCCACAGCTACTTCACCCACTCATCACCTCTCTCCTCTCGTTTGAGTTGAGCCTCTGCCAGTTCACACTCATGCATGCCCTAATCTCAGCTAGACACTGGCTGAGGAGCTGAACTGTATCAGCCAAGTTGGGTATGAACAGCATGTTGAAAACACCACATCTCATGGCTTTTTACTAGTCCTCCCAACAGCCCCATATACACGTTGAACAAAAGAGTGACCAAATGGCACCCTGAAGCACCCAACACTTCAGATATTCAGGAAGAGGTGCAATCAGACAACTATCCACAGAGATCTCTTCTAAAGAGGCTGTTATTGTTCTCCTGCTTTGTCAATTTTACGTCTGCCTATTTCTTATTGATTTTCAGTTTAACTCAATTTTCTAGATATCTATTAATTCAAACCTTTTTATTTTTAAGCCCCTGCCTGTTTACGGAACAATACACTTAAGCATTGACTATTATATTGTATCGTGACTTCAATGGGACTATGCATGTGTTTAAAGTACAGTGCACATCTGCAGGAGCAGGGTCCTAGACTGCCTGTACACTGAAACATTTTTTAAAATTGATACCCACCCACCAGCCCATAGGCATAGCCCAATTCCTTGAGAGTTTGGGCCTTTCTTGCAGTCTGAATAGAGGGAACTCTTAAAACACCATACCACACAAAAATAAGGCACATACCTCCTCTATCTAATAAGCCTCCAAGGCCTGACAGCTATTCAATTAGTTTATTTAAAGTTTGGTCCAAGTAGTTATCTTTATTGGTTAATTATTTAACACTCTGCTGTAAAGTGGGGACAGGTAAAATCTCTGCAGATTCCACCACATGCTCCTCAAGCTGCTCCAACTTCCTTGTTTGAGACACTGAGATGTTCTGAATTTAGAAGGAGCACATATGTACATATGTTGTCGTTCCATGCAGTTCACTCATGGCACTAAGATTAAAACTAAATTCTAAGCTCAAGACATTTTTATACTTCAATTATCTAGTGATGTTGAATGCTGTGTTCTATAGCAAATTTCCCTACACTTCATATACATTTCTCCAAGTCACCTACTGTATCTTTTGAAATATAAATGTCTCACTAATCAGAAATGCCATGCAGCATTTTTATTTCTCAGAAGAAGTTGGAGGAGAGGGGAATCTCAATGCCAAATACAAACAGCAATATTATTCTACTGAATTCCCTGATCAGTGAGTCTAGTTTTATCTATTTCTCCCTTTCAGTAGTAAAATCTCTACTCCGGTGGGAATTCTGCACTACTGTGCGCATGCATAATTAATAAGCCATGCATATTTTTAATTTTTTGTGCAAAAAAGCTGCTGCTGAAACATGCTGCAGTTCCGCCTTTTGCCCACCAGAGGGCACTGTGGTAGAAGAATAGCAGCCACTCCCAGCAGAAAATCACTTCTGCAGTTCCACCTTTTACTCACCAGAGGGCATTGTGTCAATAGAACAAAGCAGCAGCTCCCAGCCAGCCACGGAAGAGAAAGATCCTGCTTTCTTTGCAGTGCCGGTCAGGTCAGGAGAGAGGGGCGATGGGGAGACAGCCAGCATGAGGTGCTGGGGGGTCAAACAGGGGCTGGGGCTGAATGGGAGTGAAGGGGCAGGGCCACAGGGGAGAGGGAGGGAGGGGGTGCAGAGCTCCATAGGGACAGAGAATGGCTAAGTGGGGGCACAGACACATGGGGAAAGGGGGAGGAGGTACAGGGACACGGCGGCTGAGTGGGAGCACAGAGACACGGGGAGGAGGTACAGGGACAGATAGGGACAGGGGGTGGCTGGGTGGGGCACTGAGACACATGTGGATGGGGAGCAGGTACAGAGCCACATAGGGACAGGGGAAGTGGGTATCTGAGTGGAGGGAAGGGACATGTGGACAGGTGGGTGCAAGGACACATGGGGGTGCAGGAACACATGGGGACAGGGGAAGATGCGTCTTCCACTCTTCCAGTGGACAGATGGAAGATACTCTCCCCTATATCATACAATAAATTGCTTAGTGTTCTGAAAGGTTTAAACTGCAGTTCCATTCAGAAAAGTAACTTAAAGAGTTAATGTGGGGTTCCACATTTCTCAACGATTTCCATTCCAAGTTTGCTCAGCTTACACATAAGAGATTCCCCCTATCCCTCTCGAACAGCCAGCACAGCAAATTCAACCTGGCGTCTGAAAGAGGAGCTGGATTTTCTCTCTCTCTCTCATGTATCATCAATAATAAATATTTCAGTGACTAGATTATGCCCTCATTTACACTGGTACAACCCCATTAGTCTTCTGTTGTAATGCAGAAGTCCAGGGTCAGTTTGCCGTTCAGGTTAAGATTTAGCATTCCAGAGATGGTAGAGAATAAATGAAAAAAAATAATGACCATGGTATCCTATAATATTTTTAAATAATCATTTTTCAGAGAAGAACAATTTAGTACCCTCAAGTGGAGAAGGATCAGACAATATGAATATTAATATTCAGAGGACAGGCCTTGTATGCAGGAGACCTACTGCTGATGGGCCACAGATAGATAAGAGCATTAAGACTGTCAGACCAATAAAGAGAATGAAATTGTCAAAACTCTCCCTCAGTTTCTCCATAAGACTAGCAGAATTTGTTTTTGTGGAGACCAACAGTACAAATCTTGAGCTAGCAAAGTGAACTGTGATGGGTCAAGAGGCAAAAACATGGGACTGTCCGAGAACATTAGAGCAAAGGTGAACATGTTTGGGGGGCATGGGTTTATAGAAATGAATGAAGCCAATAAAGAGATCCAATTCAAACAACGTGAAACTCTACTCTCCTTGGAAGCTGATTATAGGTATTGGAGTTTACCTGTTACAACACTGCTTGAAAAGGTTACATTGAGTAAAAGCATCTGATTCATTCACTTACGTATCTATGTATTTCTTTAACTTTAGAGGGATTTCAAGAATACAATCTTACCTGTGCCAAGGTCTGACTCACATCACAAGAGTTCACGCACAATAGTTGACCCAAGTAGCACTATGATCACTAGAACTGTGGGTGGTAGCAAAAGGATGGAAAGCTTTTTCATATCTCCTCTAACAAATTATCAGGTGCTGAGCACTTCCTCCCACTGAACAGCTTCAGAATCTCATGCTTTTGAGATCATACAGCACCTCTCCTCCTATTCCAAGAACTTCCACCTTTTCTTAAGAACCAACAGGATACTAAACGGACATTCCACCATCTCACAGAAAAGTAATCACTTGAGGTGGAATTAATCAAAGAGTTAAAACTCAAGTTTATCTCAAACCTGTCTTTGCAAAGACTCTTAAAGATTATAAAATCTTAAGGATCCATTAAAGTAACACAATCAACAAAAATAACTTTATTCAATTAGAAAGGAAAGCAATTATCATGTGCTGCAGAGGTTTGGGGGCGGGGGGAGTGAGGTTTTTATGTTTGTTTTTTGGGGTATTTATTAAGATTTGAAGATGGAATGCTGAAAATGTTCCACCCTCACTGATTTTAACTGTGATTAAAAATACTAGTCATTCTTTAAGGCTGAAAATAGTTTTCCTTCTGTTCCACTTCAACTCACAAAGTTCTCCAATAGTAGAGATTTTCCATTGACCAACTGTACACTGGCTTTTCTCGGCTATTTGCAGTAGGCTTCAGCAGTGCTGTTTCTGAAGATCTTCTGTGGTTTTTGTGACTTCCAAAACAATAACATTCAGCTCTACACTATACACTATGAACTCCAGCTCATCATCAAAAACTGGGGATGAGAATACATGTAGGGCAGAAAAGTTTCAGCAGCCACAGATGAAGAATGTTGTGCGCAGGCACTAATAGAGCAAACATCTAGGAGAAACCACTGAAGACACTGATGTCCTTGTTCACTCAATCTTCAGTCTGCAATATCCCTGGTAAGTCCATCACTGCAAGATAAGAAAGGCAGGAAGCCCAACAGCAAATTCTTGCAACGTAATCGCCCTTGGCTACCATTCCTGAGCCCATGCCTACGCTTTGGACTCAATTGTTTCAACTTCCTACTTAGTTTCTTGAGCTCTTTCCCCAAATGGGCATGTAGAATCTCATTTTCTCAGGTTTATTTCTGCACCTTCGTGGTCAGTATACTGATGAGCACCTCATCGTCATATGTCAGTGATGGTGTCCAGGAAATCAAACACATCTACATAGAATGGTAGCTTAAGCCTGTTCAGGTTGAGGATGGCGTTCTTGATATATTCCAGGAACTTCCATGCCTGAAAAACAGGTGAATAAGGACAATTATTGATACACAGTAGTTTCTAGACAGCTGACAGAGATTCAGCACGGAGAATTCGACAATATGCTACAGAATGAGCACACAAAAATATAAGACAACACAATTGCTGCACAACATACGGGTTAGTTGATGGACAGGGAAACTCAGCAAGGAAGACATATAGCTCACATTTTCCTTCTCTTTTACAACTTGTGAGGAGGGTTCCGGGCCCTGACTAAACCCACCCAACAAGCACAGACTTGAATGAGGCAGTTTTAATCTGTATACAACTGGAAACTGCAACAATGTTCTGGTCTCAAAATAGATCAACATCAAGGAATTAGCTAAAGCAATGAGACTACATAAAATATACATTTTGACTGAACTAAGGCCAATAACCAGGTCTTACCCTCAGACTTCCAATCCCAGTGTTCATGAAACATTTTCTCCTCTTCCAGCACTCCAAGATTTCCTGGACTGGGTTTCCAACAATGGCCCTGATTTTGTTCTATTCTCTCAGCTACATTTTCATTTTACTTTGCTTTCTTTTGACTTTTTTTGTCCCATCTCAAAGTCATCACAACATCTCCAATGTTCTTGAAAGAAGAGGAAATCTAGGAAGAGAAATGGTGAAACTCAGTTGTTAATAAATGGTGGAACATTTGTAGTATTCCATCATGCCCCAGAAGCAAGCATGTGGAACACAACACAGAGAATAGTGGTTCAAATTACAGTACCTCCTATCTTGAGAAGTTTTACTTCAAATCACTGCCTGTCATCTCTTGGACATTTGTGGTGAAGTATTACTTTGGCACCTTCCTCAACTTCACCCTTCCGATGTCTTGTTTCCATAAATTCCATGATTACGCTGTCTTCACTAAGAAACTGAAGAGCCTTCATGTCTCACTGGATGATCTGTGACTGCTCCATCTTGACATGCTGCAATTAGTTCACAATGGAATGCCAGCTGGTACTGCCAAGAAACTGACTTTGTCCCCCACTTGTGAGTCAAGCAGCCTTTTAACACTGTTGGAACAATTGGGAGTAGCAAGGCTTGACCACTAATTGGTGGCTCTTGGCTCACAAGCTGTTTAAAAGATTACTTAAAAAGAGCTGTAGACCAAATTTCATAAAAAGATGAGGAATTTTATCAGCTGTAACTTGGTCAAGATTAGTTGAAAGTTTAGCACTATTCTCTAAGAGATGCCACACAGAGGAACACACTACTTGCTGGGATGGGCATCCAAATTTCTTGTTCCAGTCCTTTGAGATATTTGTCATTGGACGTTTGTGCAATGGATAAGAGGAGATCTCCAAGGAAATGCATATGGTGAATACAGAGAAATGGTACTATAAAAAGGAAGTCTGGGTCTAGTTTTGTTCTTTTTCTTTATCTTGAAGTGATATTCAAAAAGAGAAGTGATTTTGAAGAAGATTGTGAGCTTCACCTAAGATCAGTGAATACACGGAGAAATTTGAGGTGGGCATAACCCCCAGAAACGTTAACTGAATTGATCAAAAGAACAGCTGGTGCTACAGAAAGACACAGTGATGTCGAATGTAATAACAAAGCACAAGTACTGAAATTAAATGTATGAAAAAGTATGAAGTACAATACAATAATGTAAAAACTGTAACAGAATTAATATTCTTTTAATACACATTGCCCTTTGCTTCAGGAGGTCCTAAGTACTAACAGTTGCAACAAACAAAGCCCTAGAATGGCTTGAAAGCAACATGAAGTTCAACGACATGATCTTCACAGATGAGACAACAGCCAAAATCACTACTATTATCTGATTTAACACATCCTCAGACATCAGCATGTGAAGCCACTGCCATGTTTAGAGAGCCACATCTGGATGCAATTTTAAGAGCGGGAAAGGCCCAGCAGTTATTTTTGAAAGTATTATATGAGCTTCCTGATGCCCTATAAACCCTATTAAGAGTTGGAACCTGTGCACTTAACTTATCCTTTACTATATTCAGGTATCACTAATCAGTACTACTTTTTAAAACAGGAAAATAAGGAATGTAGGGTGCCATAAAACTTTCAGCATCAGAGATTTTTCCAAGGTGAGGAAAAATATTCTCTCTCAATGGTAAAAGGTCATGGAGCAATATTTTGGCATAAGAGTTATACAAACAAATCCAATTACATGTTTTTACAGGGTTTTTGCAGACAATTACCCAAAAGCATAATGTAGTCAGAGAATTCACTGAAACACAGGGAATTAATTGAGTGGCACCAATTGAATCTTTGACACACCAAAGGAAAGCCTATGAAGAAAAAAGGATTTCTAGTGTGATCAAGTATTTTTAGAGAAAAACTCTGCCTGCAAAGATATGCAATACAGAGATCACCTTCAGAAAGTTCCCAGGATGGCTGAAAGGTCAGGAGCAGCCAACAAAACATAGCCAGACATATGCTAATGTTCTTTATAGGTACCGACACTAATTTCCTGGGTTCTGCCTGCCCCCGCCACCCCCAAACTTACCTCTTGTATTAAGAGTAAAAAGAAATTTCCTAAATCATAGCTTTCTCCCATTTATACATGGGTTTGTTAGATTTTGCTCTTGCTTTTCTCAATAGTGAGGCAGATTAGACTTTTTTCTGGTTTTGTCTTCTAGTTGTTACAACAATAAATATAGATTCAAAATCTATTGCGTAGAAGAAAAGCTGCACATGTGACTAATTAAATACCAAAGGCCATGTTCTCTAGCAGAGCTTCCCATTATTGCAGTCCCATAACCGTATATTAGCGGAGGCTATAATTCTGTAAAATTTTTGTCAAGTTAAGAAAAACATTTGAGGCCAGAAGGGACCATTAGATCACCTAGTCCAGGGGTGGGCAAACTTTTTGAGCTGAGAGCCACATCTGGGTGGGGAAAATGTATGCAGGGCTGGGGCAGGGGGTTGGGGTGCGGGAGGGAGTGTGAGGTGCAGGGAGTGTGAGGTGCAGGAAGCGGCTCAGGGCAAGGGATTGGGACAGAGAAGGCGTGCAGGGTACAGGCAGGGGGCTTAGGGCGGGGGTTGGGGTGCAGGAGGGGTGTGAGGTGCAGGCAGGGGGCTTAGGGCAGGGAGTTGGGGGGCAGGGGGCAGCAGAGGTTCGGGCTCCAGCCTGGCACCGCTTACCTAAAGCAGCTCCGGGGTAGCAGCAACACGCACTGGGGCCAGAGCAGGCTCCCTGCATGCTTGCCCTGTTCCTGGCCGCGCGCCGCTCCAGGAAGCACTGCAGCCCCTGGGGGGAAAGGGGGTGGAGGGCTCCGCATGCACTGCCCTTGATGCGCCTCTAGATACCTCCCCTGAAGCTCCCATTGGCCGCGTTTCCCTGTTCCCGGCCAATGGGAGCTGCAGCAGGCAGTGCCTGGAGGCAAGGGCAATGCACGGAACCCTCTGCCCCTCCACCCGGGGGCTGCAGGGACATGGTGCCAGTCGCTTCTGAGAGCAGTGCGGGGTCCATGGCAGGCAATCCTGCGGGCCAGATCCAAAGTCCTGAGGGGCCAGATCCAGCCTGCAGGCAGTAGTTTGTCCACCCCTGACCTAGTCTGACCTCCCAACATAGACCCAAGAATTTATGAGGTTGTAAATTGAGGTTCTTCAAGATGTCTCTTAGGCCTGGTCTACACTGGGTGGGAGGTCAGGGGAGGATTGATCTAAGATATGCAATTCATCTATGAGAATAGCATAGCTGAAGTCGACGTATCTTAGATGGACTTAAAATCACTTACTTCGCCTCCTCACGGCGCGGGATCAACGGCCGCCACTCCCCCATCAACTTTGCTTCTGCCTCTCGCCAAGCTGGAATTCAGCAGTCGATGGGAGAGCGATCGGGGATCGATCTATTGCATCTACACTACACGCAATAAATCGATCCCGATAGATCGATCACTACCCCATGTCACACCTATGGCTACTGAGCCACTTTGTGGTGTCTTGCTTCAGAACAGTCTTCTAGCAATGTAAGCTAACTCACTCTTGCATCCTCCACCCCTCCCCTAAGTTTCACTAACGTTCTGAGGGCAAGGCTATAGAGGGGGTGAAGCACCCTTACCACCTCAGTTCCTTCCACCACAAAGCCGGATACACTGAACAAAGACCCAGACAGAGGAAGGCAGGTGGCAAGCGTATGTATGCACCTTGAAGAACCTCAGTTACAAGTAAGAAACCTTCACTTTGAGTGGCTCTGCATAGTTCCACTTACAGGACAGCCTGCTAAGCAGTGCTGGAAACTGATCTGAAGGCAGGAACAGAATCCTAATTGAATACGGAATGCAGCATCACTTTACCAAAACCAGATTCTGTCTGAGAGGCCAGGTCCAAAACACTATGCTTTAGCAAACGTGTGCTCTGAAGTCCAAGTTGCAGCTCTGCAAATTTCAGCAATTGGTACATGCCTAAGACAAGCAAAGGAAGTAGCCACAAGCTCTACTGGAATATGGTTGAATCAAAGCAGGTACAAGAACTTTTGCTAGCATATAACATTCAGCAATATGTTGTTTAATCCATCAAAATGCAGTTTGGGAAGAAACCATATGTAGTAACTCCTCACTTAACATTGTATTTATGTTCCTGAAAAATGCAACTTTAAGTGAAACAATGTTAAACTAATCCAATTTTCCCATAAGATTTAATGTAAATGCAGAGAGTTAGATTCCAAGGAAATTTTTTTTTGGGGGGGGGGGGGGGGCAGACAAAAGGCATTATACTGTATACTGTACAGTACAGTACTGTGGCTGGGAAGTGCCCCGGCTTACCCAACACAGGCACAGCTCGCTGCAGGCAAGGACCCTAGGAAGCACCTTTGCAGTAGCAGCGGCAGCTTCCCCAGAGAACAGGCTTGAATTTTGCTGGGAATGCTCCAGGCCTGCCTCTTCCTGTCCCTGCTCCACTCCAGGCCCACCTCTTCCCACCCCCACTCCACCTCCTCTACGGAGAACGCCACATCCCTCCCTCCCCCCACACCCGCAAGTCCTAAGCACCGCCAAACAGCTGGATACAGGGGAATCAGGTTTTCCCTTCATCCATGCTCAAAATCTGGTCCACTTTAAATGGTAACAGCTTCTAATGGACTGTTTTCTGGAGATAATTAGTACATCCTGCACAGGGCAAGAACACAACTACTCAAGAGCAGACACACCTAAAGTCCTATCACCCACTCCATCAAGTGAAGAGACTTTGGGTCCAGGTGAAAGATCTTGCCCTCCTGCTGAAACAAGAAGTCTGGAGACAGAGCAAGATGCATAAAGATTCTCCCCGATAGTTGCAGGAGACCAGTAAACAGCTGTTGACATGGCCAAGATGGGACAACAAGAATCATCCTGACCTGGTGTAGCTCCTGGATGAATGGAAAGGGGGGAAAAGGCATACATCGTGCCCTTTCCCCAGAGTAGAAGGAAAGCATCGGACAGAGACAGACAGTCCCTCCACACACTGGAACAGAAGAGAACAATTTTTGTTGGACCTCACTGCAAACAGGTCCACCTCTGGTCAACACCAGATGGAGACTATGCTCTGGATCAATTAATCCTTTAGGGACCATTCATGCTTCTGAGAGCTGTCTGTGCTGAGAATCCCCAACTACATTGTTTTCCCTGTCAGATGCAGGGCCACAGGATAATCATCATGAAGGATATACCAATCCCATAGATTTATAGCCTGTGCACACAGGCAAGTGGAGTGATCACCCCCTACCCCTGCCTGTTCATGTAATAGACAATATATTGGCAGTATGTCACCACCTGCACCAGTCTCCCTTGTAGGAGAGGAAGACATGACTTGAGAGCTAACCAAACTACTCTCATTCCAACACACTGATATGCAGGGCTGTCTCCTGCTAAGACCACTGCCTTTGAACTGTCAACTGATTCAGAAGGGCTCCCCAGCCCTTTCTTGATGCATCTGACATCACCATTGGCAATAGGTCTGGGGGACTGAACTGCACACACCTCTAAACAAATTCATTTAGACTGACCACCATTTTAGGCAGACTATGATGATCTGAGGTATGGTGATCAATGTATGGAGCCTGCCCTGACTTGATGTATAGACCCAAGATATCCAATACTGCATATTTCTCATTCTTAGTCGAGTAAATGAAGTCATGTTAAGTAGTGGTTGCCATAAGACCCAAAAAGGGTTTTACTCTGAGCAGCAGCAGCACTGTTGAATTTTTAAAAGAAACTAGCTTATTTTGAGAAATCTGTCCTCTGATAGAAAAGCTCTCCATTTCACAGAGTACAGTATGGAGCCTATAAATGGAATCCTCTGAGTAGGACAGAGAATTGACTTTGGGCAGTTTAGAAGGTGCCAGAGATCTGAAAAGAGACTTGCTGTAAAAACAATATGGCTTAACAATTCCTCACAGACACCAGGCATTAGTAACCAATCATCCAAATAAGGGTAAACAAAAAATACCCTGATTTCTCAAATGAGAAGCTTCCACAAAGAGGCATTTTGTGAAAACTCTGGGCACAATGGAGAGGCAAATGGAAGCATCTTGTACTGGAAATGCCATCTGGTCACTAAAAACAGAGGTACTTGTGATAGGTGTGATCAATCAACACATTAAAAATGCATCATTAAAATAGAGAGTCATGAATTAATCCATGACCAACAACGAAGGGTTTATGAAGGTCAAAGTCAACATGTGAAAATGGAACTTCAAACTGTACTTGTTCAATTCCGATAAGTCTAGAATCAGATGAAGTCCCCTGTGCTTCTCCTGCATCAGAAAGTAACGGGAATAAAAGCTGATTCTTGGGTATTCAAGGATCCCATCAACTGCTGCTATTAGAAGCAATTTTTCTACTTCTGCAGGAAGAATACCATCATGAGAGGGGTTGTTGGAGACAGAAGGGTAGAGGAGATTGTGTGGGAGATAATCTTTCAAATTGTATGGCATAGCCCCTTTCTACAAACTCTAGAACCCACTGGTCTGACATAATTAGTCTCCATGCATTGATAAAGTGAGCTAGCCCCTCTGCAAAGAAGGGGAGGTTGGAGCTCATTGAGAGCTGTGAATGAGCCAATTATCTTATCAAAACTGAGGCTTGTTATTCCATGGCTAAGATGCTGCTGAAGATGCAAGTTCTTTAGACCTAGACCTAAGTCTGAGAAGCCTCTTATTTTGACGACTCTGGAAGGGTGCAGGCTGCTGGTATTGTTGAAGTCTCTAACCTGATTAAGAGTAAGACCAAGACTAGGGGGTAGTGCTGTCTCTGACACCAGAAAGTAGAGGGTCTCCTAGCAGAGGAAATCAAACCCAACTAGTGGCTATCCATTTCATTTCCTTTAATATTTCCAGTAACTTGTCTGTTTTTCACACTGAAAAGACCCTCTCCTTCAAAGGGAAGGTCCTCCAACTTAATTTTCGTGTCTAGAGCTAAGGAGGAAGAACAAACCAGGCATGCCTCCTGATGGTCAGAGCAGATACCAACGTTCTGGCAGCAGAGTCCGAAGTCTCAAAAGAGGCCCTAAGGGAACATTTGGCTCCGTTTTGGCCTTCCATTAATATGAGACTGACCAGTCTTCTTCAGTCAGGTAAATCCTGTAAAAATAATGTAATCTTTTTCCATAAATGAAATTGGTAGCAAGCCACAACTTGCCTAAAAATTTTCCACGCAAAACTGAGGGACGATGAAGAGAACACCTTCCTCTCCAAAGAATCAAGCCTCTTCCCATTTTTATCAGTTTGGATGGAGTATGATTGTTCAGATCTTTCCCTGTTACTGGTAGTAGCCTCCACAATTTAATTAGGAATAAGGTGGATATGAAAGTAGGAAAACCCCTCAGAGGGCATCTGATGCAACTTGTCATCTTTCTCAGAAGAGGCAGACATCACTCTCACAAATTCAGCTGTCTGTAGCAAAATTATCCAAAATTAGTTAGGATATTCTACTCCAAGTAGCACCAAGTATCTTTCACAGGCACTGCAAGAAGATTAAAAGTGGACACCATACTGCTGATTAATATACACTAGGTTAGCATATCTAGATATAAATCACATTACCTAAATATATTATGCACACCACACATCAGTATTGATTAAGCACATAATAGTAATATAATAGCAATAATATAGCTTAAATTGGCCTATGCTTTTTATATAACCCTGCCCACCTAAGCTAAGTATCCCCTTGCATTCACTGAAGAAAGTTTTGGCTTAAGCAAATAGGGAAGCTGTCAAGACCAACAAGACAGATGAGTGCTTCATCATAACAGGAAGGGTTATGAAGTCTCTGAGGCCAGTACTTAAGTGTCCCAAAGAAAGAGGACATGACATGATTGTTCTACCCTAGTACAGACCTCAGAGGTGCTGTCATGCCCTTTGGTACCTGGAATGCATGTGTTCAAAACAAAGTGATACATCATGGTACCTGAAAAACAAGGTAGAAAGCTGATTGGTTACATCTAATTTCAGATGATGTACATACCACCTTTTATTGGTAAACAGGTAGGGGATAAAAGATGGCTTTAGGGAATGTAACTTTGGGAGCACATCTGTGTAAGGTGAATGTTACAATGCTGCATGAGATAGTTTCCCAGAGACCGGTATCTTACAGAACCTTTTTCCAGTATTATTGGATATCTGACTGATACTGATTTTTTGGACTCTTGAATATATTTCATAACAAACCAAAGTGTGGTCAAACAATTGACTATACAATTTATCAACAATATGATTTCACCAAACAGTGGAACTGAGTAGCGCCCACTGATAAATCGGATTCGTGGTCTATTTCCAAACAGCTCCTTTTTTTGAGCAGGAGATAACTCCTCATCTTCTTTCTCAGACAGCATTTCAGGCATAGTTATCTGTATCAAGGTCCATAGGAGTTATATCTGTGGGATCACTGGATTGCCAGATCCTTTATACACAAAAAATTAACTCTTCAGCCACACAGAGTAACTGAAAAATTCCTAAAGTGGCCTCCAGTAAGGCCACGGACTCCAGGATAGCCAGTCTCCCCAGTAACTGCAGTTTAGGAACATGCCTACAGGAGGCAAAGCATAAGCTGCTACAAACAGAGCGACAGGTCTCTGCATTCTTCCTCTATCTTTCTCTTAGGCCAGGTCCAGACTAGAGCTTTAAATAGATTTTAAGAGCTTTAAATCGATTTAAAGCTGTAACCGTCCACACTACAGAGTGCATAAAATCGATTTTAAGGGTCCCTAAAATCGATTTTGGAACTCCATCAAAACGAGAGGAGTAACCCCAAAATCGATTTTTTAAAATCGATTTTATGATAGTGTGGACGGCCATCGGAGTTAATGGCCTCCGGGACGTATCCCACAGTGCTCTAGTGGCCGCTCTACACAGGTAAAGGTACTCTTCTGCTGGCCAGGTAAACAGGAAAAGCCCCGGGAACTTTGAAATTCCATTTCCTGCTTGCACAGCGTGGAGCTCTCAGCAGCAGAGAGAAGAATGCAGTCTCCTGAAAATAGGAAAAGAGCTCCAGCATGGAGCACACAGGAGTTACAGGATCTGATAGCTGTATGGGGAGAAGAGTCGGTGCTTTCAGAACTGCGCTCGAGCAGACGAAATGAGAAAACCTTTGAAAAAATTTCTAATGCCATGCGGGAGAGGGGACATACCAGGGACTCGTTACAGTGCCGAGTGAAAGTGAAAGAGCTCAGACAGGCGTATCAGAAGACCAAAGCAGCAAAGGGCAGGTCAGGCTCTGCCCCCAAAACATGCCGGTTCTACGACGAGCTTAACGCAATATTGGGGAACAGCGCAACGACGAACCCCCCCTTGTCTGTTGATTCAGAGGTGGGCGTCGTGATTCCTGCCACTACAGAAGATTTATTTGATGGCGATGATCAGTATGATGAGGACCAAGAGGAGGAGGCTCCATCAGAGAGCACAGAGCATTTTATCCCCCCAAACAGCCAGGATCTTTTCCTCACCCTTACTGAGGTTCCCTGCCAGCCATCTCAAGGCAGTACTCCAGAAAATGAAGCTGAGGGACCGTCCTCTGGTGAGTGTAATTTTTTTTACTAAAAGCTTTGGTTTAATGAAAGCCTTTTTTACTGGGTGCTTCAAATCACTACCTGTACTTAGAGTCACTGACCAAGTAGATTAAAAACCTTTCCTAAAACACTGACCCATGAGGTGGTTTTTAGAAAAGTCTCCATCCTGCTTGTTGGGGGAACGCGAGAGCAAACCGGGGAAGGAGAGTAGCTTCGCCGCGGTTTGCTCTCCCGTTCCCCGAACCACCCAGCAAACCGCAGGCAAGGAGACCTGCTTGTTCGGGGAACGCGAGAGCAAAGCAGGGAAGGAGACCAGCTTCGCCGCGGTTTGCTCTCCGGTTCCCCGAACCACCCAGCAAACCGCAGGCAAGGAGACCTGCTTGTTCGGGGAACGCGAGAGCAAAGCTGGGAAGGAGACCAGCCTCGCCGCGGTTTGCTCTCCCGTTCCCCGAACCACCCAGCAAACCGCAGGCAAGGAGACCTGCTTGTTCGGGGAACGCGAGAGCAAAGCAGGGAAGGACAGTAGCTTGATTACCAGTACAATCTACTACAGGGATTACTAGCCATTATTAACTTCCCATTTTCTCCGGACAAGGTCTGTGTGCTTCCCTGACCTGCGTCTGAGCAGAACTCTCTGTCCTCAGCCACAAGCAATAAGTATTAAAGGAATCCTAAGGTGACCTTGTGGTAAAGTAAAATGTTCAAGGTTCGGTAACAGGCACAGGTCAGTGAGGAGAAAGACTGTATGAATGGTTGTGTGAAATGTGTCTCATGATTCTTTTATCACTCTTTCCAAACCCCACCCCCCCCCCACACAGCTGCACATTTCTCCAGCCTCCCTCTCGCTTCTCATCTACGTGGGGGGGGTATCATAAGAAGACTGAGGAAAAGGAGGACGCGTGAGGACATGTTCACCGAAATTATGGCAGTAACCCGTACAGAGAGAGCTCAGCAGGGAGACTGGAAGCAATTGGTCGCAAAGTACAGGGAGGCTGCCAGTCAACGCGAAGACAGGAGGGACCAACGCGAAGACAGGAGGGACGCCAAAAATGATGTCAGGTGGCAGAAAGATCAGCGCTGGTGAGCAGCAACTCTG
This sequence comes from Gopherus evgoodei, assembly GCF_007399415.2. Taxonomy (NCBI): domain Eukaryota; kingdom Metazoa; phylum Chordata; order Testudines; family Testudinidae; genus Gopherus; species Gopherus evgoodei. The sequence continues at coordinate 50,729,128 of NC_044330.1, read as the reverse complement.
GATCTTCTTCGTGATCAGACTGACATCCTCCGTGATATGCTGCAAGAGCTCCGTGGTTTCAGAATGCCCCTACAGCCCGTGTATAACCTCCCTCAGTACTCACCCTGTCCCACACCTTCCAGAACCAGGCGTGTAAGAACGCGTGGGGGAAGGCTCTCTGCACCAGCCCCCTCCACTGCTGCGGACACTCCAACCAGAAGGCTTTCATTAGATTGAAAAGCCCTTTGTGTCCTGTTTTTTCCCTCCTCTAATGATCCAAACTTCTCCCGTGGCACCTTTGCCTATTTTTACTCTCAGGTCATGCTATTAAGGCAGTGTGACTGTAGTTTGGTAATGAACTAAAGCAAGCAGCTTTGGAAAGCTGCACGGAAGCTAGTTATCAGCATCAGGATTTGACAATTGGGGATATGGGTAATAAAGGGAAAACAAAGAAAGCAGCCATACCGTAACCTGGTCCATGAGAATTCTTGTTCTGTCTTCTCTGACGCACTTTCTTCTTTCAAACCTCCCTCCCCCTTCCTCCAAACCTCCCTCGCTCCGTCCCCCATAGAACGCTGAGTTATGAAATTTCATGCACAGTATTGTAACAACAAGCATGATGCTTGATTGATGAAAGGATCTGATTTTAAATAAAGAACACAATTCTTGTAACACATAGTAGTAACTTTATTTTCAATAAAAAAGCAGTTAAGGAAGGTTGCAGGTCCTGTGCCTAGCAGCAGACGGAAGCAGCTAATGGTGGAGGTAGGTAATAATTGGGAAATACAGAATTATATGTTTTCCAATGGACAGCTATCGCAAGTAACCTAAGCAAGCAATTGAGGAATGCTGCAGGCAAAGTATCTTGCAGCAGCAACACCGCATAGACGGGGAGGGCAGCAATCAATTGAAAGGAAAATCAGCATTCAAACTGTACCCTGGCCCATGAGGAAGCTACTTTTCAGTGCTTCTCTGATGCGCACAGCATCCTGGTGAGATCTTCTAATTGCCCTGGTGTCCGGCTGCGCATAATCAGCGGCCAGGTGGTTTACCTCAGTCTCCCACCCCGCTATAAAGGCCTCCCCCTTGCTCTCACAGAGATTGTGGAGCACACAGCAAGCAGCAATGACAAAGGGGATATTGGTTTGGCTAAGATCTGAGCGAGTAAGAAGCGTTCGCCATCTCACCTTAAGCCTGCCAAATGCACATTCTACCACCATTCTGCACTTGCTCGGCCTGTAATTAAACAACTCCTGAGCACTGTCAAGGCTGCCTGTGTATGGCTTCATTAGCCAGGGCATCAAGGGGTAGGCTGGGTCCCCAAGGATAACTATAGGCATTTGGACATCTCCAACTGTTATTCTCTGATCAGGGAAGTAGGTCCCTTGCTGCAGCCGTTTAAACAGTGTAGTGCTCCTGAAGACACGTGCGTCGTGAACCCTTCCTGGCCATCCCACGTGGATGTTGGTGAAACGTCCCTTGTGATCCACCAGGGCTTGCAGAACCATCGAAAAGTACCCCTTGCGGTTAATGTACTGGGAACCCTGGTGTTCCGGTGCCAAAATAGGGATGTGGGTTCCATATATGGCCCCCCCACAGTTAGGGAATCCCATTGCAGCAAAGCCATCCACAATGGCCTGCACGTTTCCCAGAGTCACAACCTTTCGAAGCAGCAGCTTAATGATTGCTTTGGATACTTCCAGCACAGCAGCCCCCACAGTAGATTTGCCCACTCCAAATTGATTCCCGACTGACCGGTAGCTGTCTGGCGTTGCAAGCTTCCATATGGCTATTGCCACTCGCTTTTCCACTGTGAGGGCTGGTCTCATCCTGGTATTATGCCGCTTCAGGACAGGAGAAAGCGAGTCACAAAGTTCAAAGAAAGTGCTCTTACGCATGCGAAAGTTCCGCAGCCACTGCGAATCGTCCCACACCTGCAGGACTATGCGGTCCCACCAGTCAGTGCTTGTTTCCCGTGCCCAAAAGCGGCGCGGAACGGGTAGAACCTCACCCATAACCGTCAGGAGCTCCAACGTGCAGGGGCCCGGGGTGTCAGAAAACTCGTTCTCCAGTTCGTCATCGCTGTCGTCCCCGCATTCAAGCATTCTCTCTTGCATTTCTGCATCATGGGTCAGCAGTGATAGAACGAGAATGCATGAATTATTTACAGCATTCGCGATCAAGGACAAGAGCAGACCTGGATCCATGCTTGCTGCAAAATGGCATTTCCCTCACTGCAGCCAGTAAAAACAGCGCGAACTGACTGTGTGCCGTTTACAGGAAGGGGGGGGGGGGCTGTACCCAGAACCACCCAGGACGGGGACTTTGATCCCATCATGCACTGGGCTAGTAACCCATAATTCCAAAGGGCAGGGACCCATGCAGGAACTGTGGGATAGGTACCCAGAGTGCAACGCTCAGGGAAAAGATGGACGCCAGGGAACATGGACGCTCAACATCGATGTAAGTAGCCCTAGTGTGGACGCGCAAAATCGATTTTATAAAGCCTGCTTTATAAAATCGATTTTAATAACATCGATTTTACCCTGTAGTGTGGACGTGGGCTCAGTAAGAATCTGGGTCTGGATCAGATAGAATGCACCAGGAATAACAACAACGAGGAGTCCTTGTGGCACCTGAGACTAACAAATTTATTTGGGCATAAGCTTTTGTTGGATATAACCCAGCTCATCAGAAGCATGGAGTTGAAAATACAGTAGCAGGTATAAATATACAGCATGTGAAAAGATGGGAGTTGCCTTGCCAAGTGGGGGGTCAGTGCTAACAAGGCCAATTCAGTTAGGGTAGATATGGCCCTTCCCAACAGTTGAAAAGAAGAGGTGAATATCAAGAGAGGGAAAATTACTTTTTGTAGAGCTAACGAGGCCAATTCAATCAAAGTGGATGTGGCCCATTCCCAGCAGTTGATAAGAATGTGAGAGTATCAGAGGGAAAATTATTTTTTGTAGTGACCCAGCCACTCCCAGTCTTTATTCAGGCCTAGTTTGATGGTGTCAAGTTTGCAAATTAATTCCAGCTCTGCAGTTTCTCATTGAAGTCTGTTTTTGAAGTTTTTTTTGTTGAAGAATGGCCACTTTTACATCTGTTAAGTGTCCAGGGAAATTGAAGTCCTCTCCTACTGGCTTTTGAATGTTACAATTCTTGATGTCTGATTTGTATCCATTTATTTTACTGACACAGACTAACATGGCTACCCTTCTGAAACCTGTCACTAGGAACAACAGTGGATCCAAAGGGAAGAATGGAGATCCAACTCTTTGAGGGGACCCCGTAGGGGTCCTAGAAGGAGAAAGGATGGGGGGGTCAGGGGAAAAACCAGCAATGGTTTCTGGCCTCTTCGTAACAGGATGAAAAAGATGGTCTTGGAACCATGGAAACATGCCTCCTTGAAACCCTGTGGTTTACACCTAGATCTGATGAATGAACTGGAGCTCCACGGTGACAGAGCTTTCAGAAACAGACGATGTTGCCAGGACCAACAACAGATCCAATGAGGTGGACAACATCTGATGCAAAATTATACACAAATCATTTCTCGTTACTGGAGATGGGAGTGGAAAGGATCTCCACTTCAGAAATGTAGCAGCCTTGTCAGAATCAGATGTATCCAATAGTTCTGATGCATGGGAACCAGCAGCACTAACAGAAGCTGTTTTGTCTCTATCTTTGTCTCTTTCTTCAGAGCTGCAACAGATGGAACTTAAGGTGCTGAGGGCCCAGATTCTGACACACTGATCAATTCTATCTTCCTGAATCTGGTCCTGCAGCTAGTAAATACTGCACCAGTGTGGGTGGTCAAACGGTCTCTGAACCTCTCTTCTGGCTCCAGGGCAGTCAGATTCAGCCACCTAGCCCTCGTTTCAGACACCTGTAGCTTCAGTGGCTTGACTGAGGGAGCCGCGGGAACTGATTCCGGGCCTGACAAGGGTTTCAGTTTCTTGGAATCTTTCAGTAACGTGGTGCTGGTAGCTACAGGGCAGAGACTGGCCTCTCAGACCTAAGATGCAAGGTCTGACTGGATCCAGAGGGCATAGCCTCAACAGCTTCCTTCAAAAGGAAGAGCTGCAAAATAGACATCCTATCCTTGTGGACTCTGGGAGTAAAAGTCCAGCAAATTGAACATCCAGTAGGCATTTCCCCCTCTCCCAGACACTTGATGCACTGCACATAGTCACTAGATGCCAGGAAGACAGCTAGGCAGGAAGCACACTTCTCGAAGCTTAGTTTCCTCTGTTTCTTTGGTTCCTACATAACCCAGTACCAGGAAAACACTAAGTATACTGAACAAGCTAACACTGACTATTTCTAAGAAGAAAGAAAAACTGACTCTGAAGACACCAGAGCAAATCACATCTGCACAGGCATAGGACAGGACAGCAAACCACATCTGCACAAGAAAGAACTGAAGTAGTGAGGGCACTCTGCCCACTACATAGCCTCTCCCTCAGAAAGCTGGTGACACTAGTGAGAAGGACTGGGGTGGGGAGGGGAGAGTGTGAATGCTCTAGTTTACACTGTTAGAAGAAGATTCTGCCGTAAGGCACCACAACGTGGCACAGTACCCAGAAGTGGGAATATGCAGAACCACTCAAAGAAAAATACCCAGTCACTCCTGTAGGAAACCAAATAACTTGTGTTTAAGTACAATGTATCTTCCTGAAAGGCATCCAGCCTTGATCAGGATATATCTAAGATGGAGAATTCACCACTTCCCTAGGGAGTTTGTTCCGATGGTTAAATCACCCTCACTTAAAAATGTGTGCTTAATTTCTAATTTGAATGTCTAGTTTTAATGTCCAGCTATTTGTTCTTGTTATGCCTTTCTCCACTAGACTAAAATGCCCTTTAGTACCTGGTATTTTCTCACTGTGACTATACTTACAAACCGCAATCAAGTCACTTCTCAATCTTCTTTTTGATAAACTAAACAAATAAAAGCTCTCTAAGTCTTTCACTAAAACACATTTGTTTCCAGCACTCAAATCATTTTTGTAGCTCTTTCCTAAACTCTCTCCAATTTATCAACACCCTTTTTGAGATGTGGACATCAGAACTAGACTCAATATTCCAGTACTGGTCTCAGTGCTATGTATATAGGTAAAAATCACCTTTCCACTATTCTCCCCTCCATTCTTCGTACATCCAAGGATAGCATTAGCCCCTTCTGCCACACCATCCCTCTGGGAGCTCACATTGTCCACTATGACCCCTATATCCTTTTGAGTCACTGCTTTCTAGGATAGTCCCCCATTATGTAGGAATGGCCTACATTCCTTATCTTGCATTTTGCTCTATTTTACTTAAATAGGCCCAGCCCACTCAGTGATCTAAATAGTTCTGTATGACAGCTGTGTCTTCATCTTTCTTTACCACTCTGCCAATGTTGTGTCATTTGCAAATCTGATGAGATCATTGATTAGAATGTTGAATAGCCTAGAACGAAACCCATGCAGGGACCCCACTAGCAACACCTCCATTTGATGATGATGGTAATGATTCTCCAATGACAACTACTTTTTAAGAGGCCGTTTAGCCATTCCTTAATCCATGTAATGTCTTTATTTATATCAGAATGTCACGTGTTATTAAGTCAAATGTATTACAAAAGTCCAAACATATTCTATCTGTTCAGCTACCTTTATCAACCAAACTTTTAATGTCAAACAAACATGATTTTTCTCATAAAGCCTATTTTCCATAAAACTATGCAGATCAGCATTAATTATATTCCCATTTTTCAGTTCTTTACTGATCTGGGATTCATTTTTCCATATTTTGCAATGGATTGATTTTAGGCTAACTGGCTTATAATTATTCAGGTCATCCCAATTGTCTTTTTTGAATACTGGCACAACATCAGCACTCTTCCACTCTTCTGGAATTTCGCCCATATTCCAATATTTATCAAAAATTAACTCAGGACTCTGGGGTACAAGTTTTCCAGATCTGCTAATTTAAATAAGTTTATGCCAGTCAACACTGTTTAACATCCTCAATTACTGATGGCCTGGAAAGCACTTGTCACCTTCATGTGACAGAAGATCATCAGACTACTACTTTCCAAAATTAGAACAAAACAAACAAACAAAAAATCTCTTTAATTTACCTTTTCTGCATCAACAGCCATTTTACTATCTCCACCTAGTAATGGGCCTGTATCAGCGATAGGAAAACTTTTTGGCCTGAGGGCCACATCTGGGTATAGAAATTGTATGGCAGGCCATGAATGCTCATGAAATTAGGGGTTGGGGTGCAGGTTCCAGCTGGGGGTGCGGGCTCTAGGGTGGGACCAGAAATGAAGAGTTCAGGTGTGGGAGGGGGCTCTGAACTAGGGCAGAGGGCTGGGATGTCGGGGGGGGGGCCTTCTGGCTAGGGATGAGGGGTTGAGGATGCCAGAGGATGCTCCGGGCTGGGACTGAGGGGTTTGGAGCGTGGGAGGGGAATCAGGGCTAGGGCAGGAGGTTGGCATGAGAGGGGGAGTCACGGGTATAGGCTCCATGCAGTGCTTGCCACAAGCAACTCCCAGAAGCAGAGGCATGTCCCCACTCCTACACGGAGGTGCAGCCGGGCGACTCTGTGCGCTGTCCTGGCTGCAAGCACAGCCCTGCAGCTCCCATTGACCGTGGTTCCTGGCCAATGGGAGTTGCGGGGGCAGCGCTTGGGGCAGGGCCAGTGTGCAGAGCCCCCTGCCTTTCCCAAGGCTTAGGAGCCAGAGGGGGGACATGCCACTGCTTCCAGGAGCCACGGAGAGTGGGGCAAGCCCCTGACCCCACTCCCTGGCTGAAGCGGGGCAAGCCCTAGACCCCGCTCCCCAGCAAGATCTCAAGGGTCGGATTAAAATGTCTGGAGGGCCAGATGCAGCCCGCGGGCCGTAGTTTGCCCACCCTTGGCCTATATCATTGCCAGGTTTTCTTTTCATGATATACTTAAAATCCTTGTCTTTAACCATACCAGCCATGATTTTTCCCGTGTCTTTAGCAGCTTCCCTGGTCAATTTTCTATACTTCATAACTTCTGATTTCTACTTATTCCTATCCACCTCCCTCCTTTTCTTAACATTTGTTTTTATATAATTTTCTAATTCCTCTCTTCACTTCTCTGAAGCACAATTGTCTTTTAACCAAAGTAGTCCTCTTTCATGATTGCCAAAAAGCCACAATCCAATAAATTCTTCTTAAACTCCTCCCACTTTTCATTCACATTTTTCTGCCTAAAATTACCTCCCAATAAATTTCACTCAATTTTCTTCAGCTCTGTGTGGTGTTTGTGTATGTGTGATAATGTCCACAAGGCAAGCAGAACCATAAGCCACCATGTTACCTCTCTGCCTCAGCAAGGGAGAATGTTGCTGGAGCTTAAACTGTGCAGCTCCCTACCACAGCAGTCTGTCCACCTCAACAGCAAACTCCACAAGACACTGTCAGTCTTTACCTTGCCATGCACATAATATTCACTAGACCACAGGTTCAGAGATCACCAGAGACATCTTCTCTGCAGTGTTTAGTCCCTCTCACTGGACACACACAAATTAAATTTGTTGCCTCCAGAGAGACAGTGTACGCACCAGCCTGTTGGCTTGCTGAAGACACACTCTACCTTAAAACAGCACTGAGATAATTTATAGAAAAATTAAGAGTAAGTTTATTAAGGGCAGAGATTTAAATGACACTAAGCAGAGATAAAAACAGAAAATGTTACAAATAAAAAACACTTCCTAGTGTCTAAGACTTAAATTTAGTATGTTACAATCTTTGTCTGAACAGCTTTCTCACTTACATCAAGTTACCAGAGTTTCCAGCCCTTCCAGTAAGAGCAGCCAATGTTCACAGAATCAGAGTGCGCTGTCCTCTCTGCCCTTTAAGTGACGGATACAAGAATGTCTTTTTGCTCCCCTTATATTTCCTAAAGTATATTAATTCTCACTTAAGAGCCAAGACCACCTCCTGAGAGGTTCAGACACCAGTGCGTGCCCTGGTGTGTTCACTATGCTGTTTCCTCTGCCAATTGTTAGCTTGATCACTTTGTTTACCTTACATGTAAATGTACTTTCATTATCCTCTGCCTGTAACCAACCCAGGCAGACAGATAAATCCACATTCTTGTCTTAGTCAACTTGTTTATTTGGTGCCTCCAAAACAAACACACTTCCAGCACATATATATAGCTTCCTACACAACCATACATCCGTCACACGATATTCATGACTAGGCTGACCAGATGTCCTGATTTTATAGGGACAGTCCCAATATTCGGAGTTTTATATTATATAAGTGCCTATTACACACCACTCCCATCTCAATTTTTCACACTTGCTATCTGGGCACCATATGCATGACCAGCGTGACACCAACTTTTACAGGATACCTTACAAGACACTGATTCACTAAATATTGTGATTGTGATTAGCGTGCCTTTTCCAGTTGGTATAGAGGGGCAATTAGGATCACTTTAAAACAAACAAACAAACAGTGATTGAGACTATCCAGTTTGCCCATAGTGAATGTAATCAGGTCATAATCACCAGTCTCTAGGCAAACACTAGCTTCCAGTCCAGTGATCAATTCTACCTTGTGTTGACCTTTTGTATGAGAAAATCATAAGTTTTTAGAAGATAATGATGTTTTATTACTGGCTGCATGAGGTACCTCCAACATATCTCCCCTAGACTAAAGTGCCCAATGATAGCTTTATTTCCACATATTACAGATAGACACTTAAGGGGCAACTCATTCTGTTCTCTAATTTCATTCAGTGGTCAGTAACACCCCTAGTCCTCCAAGTATACGCTCCTGGACTTTGTTTATTTACCAATGCAAGGATTATGGGTAATAAAAAAGAGGTTTTGGAAATTCTCATTGATGCAACATGCATTTTCCAAATGTAAGACTCGTTTTTGACCATATCTTCTCTAATATAAATACATAGCAACATGTATATTAACACAGAAACGCTCCTTCCCTTTATAGCCTACCAAAGCAAGACACTTTACTGTACACTCTTCTGTCCCTGGGGAGGGAATGAGAGAACAAAGAACACATGACAGATGTTAGTCATGTTGCTTAATGCTTTACTGAAACACACTCTGATGATCTTTAAGAACCTATGCGGAATAGAATGAGAAGAAACTCGATATAATTTGCATTACTGAAAGCTGGTGGATCGATTTGCCTGATTAGACTGCTAGAGTAGCTGGTTAAAACTTGTTTAGGAAGGATAGGGTGGACAAGAGGGTGGTGTTCTACATTGAAGATATCATTGTGTTTTAGCATTACTGATAACTCGCAACAGCAGAAACTAACAATTAAAAATTCTTTCCACCTTCTTTGTCACTTTGGTTCTATATGTTCACAATGTCTTTATTTATACGTTTGTATGTACGTGTATCACATACACCTTCCTCTTGTGATCATTTAACATCCACCTGACTGCTCCAACTAGTCTCCCATCAAGATTATGCCCCTATTTGTGAGACGCAGGCCTTCAATTTCATATCAATTGCATAGCCAATGGTACATCTACAAGATTTTCTGCCTTTTTTCACTCGTGGGACTAGAAGAATCTCTGAGAATATCACTTGGACTTGCCTCTTCTTCGGCTTCCTCCTGAGATCTTTGAAGTTTTCAATAATCTGCCATATCACCAGTCCCAGTGTATATTACCGATGGAGACTTGCCAGCCAATTTCAGAATCCCTTCACTCCAGAAAGAGAGTACACTGTACAGGTATCCTTGTGTCTCTTGCTGAATTCTTTCCATGTTTATTAATATGGAGTCGCTTATGATAACTGCCATTCATATTTTCAATATTTCCCTTATATGGTCAGTTTCCTCAGTTCCTCAGTCTTTCATACAACAACAAATTTAAAATTGTTTTGTTTTTAATGAAAACAGTAAAGCCACAAGAACTGGCAGGGAGCTCAGGAGCAGGCACAGTATCTGAAGCTACTTTTAAATGTATTTTGAAACTGAGCAGATTTCAAGTTCATGGTGTCCCTTTAAAATGCGCAGTTTGCTCAGTCGCCAGATGAAGGGATCCCAGCTAACTGCATTTAACACACACACACACACACACTGCTAACCCCCTCCATCCTATCCCACCCCAACTCTTCCCCCCGGTACCTCTCCTTTAAGTGGCGGAAAAGGGAAGTTTGCTGCTCTAGTCCATGTTTCTCCAGTTTTGCAAACTCTCAGAGCTGTCTGGGCAGGCTGTAGGGGCCTGACAGGGATGGAACTGACCCAGCTGGAGGGCAGATATCATAACTTCAGCCTCTTGCCTGAGAAGAGGACAGCACAACCTCTAGAGACAGAAGGTTCCAGCTGTGGCTTCCTATAGCACCAGTCAGCAAAAAAAACTGATCAACAATAGCAGTTACAGGAGGAAACCTACTGAGTACTATTGACCAATCATTATCACATTCTCATCCACTCCCCTTTCTGCAGCCTCCCATCCCCAGCAACAATTTGGAATAGTAAAAACATTGCCTGTTCCCCCTTGCCCCATTAGAGCTGGAAGTTTAGAGCAGGGGCGAATGAGAAACAGATATTCTCAGTACTCTCTTAGAGGTTTATTATTAATAATTATTATAAGATTCACCTACGCTTATCATAGCAATCAAACAATCTCCTAGTTCTTCATAGGGACCAAAACCCCAATTGCTCTTCTCTGTTCAGTTGCCAAGACCTCCACTTTGTCAGCAGAAACATCTTTGACAAACCAAGTTAAACAAATGAGAAGAGCATAAAACAAACTGAAAATAATATAACAAAAGGTACAGGAAGTTTATATTATTGTATTATTTTTACATTTAACTAGCTGATTTTTGGGGGGAGGGGTATTTTGTTTAAAAGAAGATGCCACAGAATCCAGAAACCTTGCTGCAACATTTAGGACCAGGTTACTGCAAAGTCCAAGAGACCTTGGTCCTTCTTAAGGTCCTCCCCAAGTTTCGGACAAATTAGCCAAATTTAAATATAAATGGCTCTTCGACCATTGTTTGTACGTCTTACACAGCTCTAAAAACTTAACTTCTAATAAAACAGTCAATAAGGTTGAGGTTATGAACATATAAATTCAAAAGCACCATGAAGTGGAAGATTGTTAGCTGCACTCAGGAAGACGCAAGATGGCCTGGAGTTAGAAACAGTTGCAGGGAGAATCAGTGCCCTCAAGTTGAAAAACGAGATCAAAGTTGGTATAGTTTCAGAAAACCGTACAGCTATTTTTTTTCCAAAAAATGGAAATTCATACAATACTAATACTAATTGGTTGAGAAATCGAGCATTCAAAGTCTAGAAACATGAAGGTTGGACATCCAATCTCAACACTGCATCCCTATGCAGATGCCTTACAATATGGCCTCCCTTTATAAAATGCTTTATATCATCAAATATGTAACAAAATCAGAATTTCTTGTACCTTTTACACAATACACAAACATACCATATTCCGATCAATTATCTAGAAATCAAATAATGTGAAGAGCAGAGAATATGCCACTTCTCTGAAAAAATAGTTAACAGAAGACAGATTATTGCTGGTATTCAAAAGCTTATTTTAGTTTACCCCTTTAAACTCTGAATAGTCTAGAATATTGCATTAATTCTGCTGCCACGTTTAAGATCTAAATTGCACAGGGCACCTAAAATATGTTTGTCAGGAAAAATTAGATTTATCAGTTACGTCTGTAACAAATACTAAGTATCAGCATAAACAATTTGTAGCACTTATCCCCAAAGCTAAATTCCATTTCATCAGGAAAAAACACGTCTATATCTCATACATTTACATCAACAAAAATCCCACAACCATGTCTAAAATAAGCAATAATACACCAATAAGGACAAATACTAACATTCCAAACCATCCTTGAACATAACAACGTCCCCAAACAACTCCTTCTGCAAGTTGAGCTCTGGCAAATTCCAGCATTTAAGATTCCACTGAGAACATCCTGACTATATTAATTCAAATCTAGATGATAAATGAAGCACCTTGGCTGATGTTAGTTATCAGGATAGTAAACAGGAAAAAAGAGAGTCCCTTTGGCAGCCAGGACCCAGACAACACAGATCATAATCAGCATCCTGAACTGCATACTGTAGCAAATAAGAAGCTAGTTGGGCATAAAGCATATCTTTAGAAACACATCCAATCTTGATTTAAAGACTTCCGGTGATGGAGAATTCACCACACTCCACAGTAAGCTGTTCAATGGTTAATTACCCTCACTTTTAGAAGTGTGCATCTTATTTCCAGTTCAATTTTAGCTGATTTTAACCTCCAATCATTAGCCCTTGTTATTCCATCAGCTGCTAGTAAACAATTAAAATATCTTCTCTCTGTGACAGCAAAATATGGACTCTATTCAAGTCAACTCTCATCTCTTTATTAAACTAAATGGACTGAACTCCCTTAATTTGATTGTAGAATGTTTTCCAGATTTAAAGTTGTTATTATAGTTCTTCTCTGAACCCTCTCCACTTTTCCTTCATTCAGTCTGAAATATGACCACAGTGGAACACAGTATTCCTCTAATGCTCTCACCAAAGCCATATTACAAAGGTAATATCACCTTCCTACTCCAATTTGATATTCCCCTGCTTATATACCCAAGTACCATATCAGCCTTTTTAGCCACAGCATCACAATGGAAGATCATGTTCAGGATACCGAAAGTATGACCTAAACTTTTTACTCCTGGGGGAATTCTGCACCAAAAAACTAAAAGTTTTTCACACATTATTTTTAAATTCTGCAAATTTTATTTGTCAAGATAACACTACATAATCACACCAGTTTCAATTATTTTGTTAATTTATTTCAAAATATCTGTGAGCAAGTATGTCTGTAATAATATATATACACACACACAAAAATTCCCCAGAGAGTAGAGAGTTAAAGAAACCCCCATGACAACCCAGTTCTTGTTTTTCTGCCCACTTTCCCTCCCCACAAAGCCCAGACAGGGGGCCAGACACCCACAACCCCGCCGCCCCAGAGCTCACCTGCAGGGGCTCCACCCAGCCAATATACCCAAAACCTCTCTTCCCCAGAGCCCAATCGTCCCCGTCCCCCTCCAGCCCAGATACCCGCCACCTGCTCAACAGGCCAGCTTTGGGCCTCCCCCTTGCCCAGACACCCGTCCCCCTCCCCACTAGCATCGGACTCAACAGGCCTCCAATTGGGGCTGAAGTCAAAGGTGCCAGATCTTGAGGCCCAGACCGTGGGCACCCCACCGAAGGACGCACCCTGCTGGAGTCCCCTCGTGGCTTAACAGGGGAAACAATCCCTGTCCGCCTTCTTTTTCTTATACGGCACCGGGGACTGTGAGCGGTGCTGCCTGGTAGCACTCCCTTACGAGTCGAGGAGCGGTGCTGGTGCTCCTTAGAGGAGTTCTTCCTCAGTGCCGGGACATCTCACACTGATGATGCTTCCGGTGCCAGCTGTGGGCGGAGGGCCAACTGCATCAGGAGGAGAGCATAGTCCTGCTCTCTCTTAGTCCTGGGTCTAGAGCTCCTGCAAATTGGGCACTTATTTGTCTGATGGCCCTCTCCTAAACACTTGAGACAGTGCGGATCATCTGTGAGCATAAGTTTTGCACACCTCTCGCACACCTTAAACCCCTGCGACCGAAGCATACCACAGTGATGGGGAAACTAGGGTGGGGGGAAGCCCCCTGAAGTACGTCCAACTAACCACAAACTACTATATAATGAACTAACAACTACATACAACAAAGAAAAGGGAACCACTAGGTAGGCACTTGTGAATGCACGAGACTCAGCTGCTTCAACGATCATCACTGGCGGTAAGAAGGAACTGAGTAGGCGGCAGGGACCTATATACACTATATAAAGGCGCCACTCTAGGGATCTCCACAGCCCACCCAACGGGTACCGCTAGGGGAAAAACCTTCAGATGCTTATGCAAGCGGCATGCGCACACACCTATTGGAATGCACATGAGCAATCACTCGAATAACTTCTTTAAGGTTTCTTTCCACCAAAAAGCATGTTTTTTCTGCTCTGTTTAAGCAGGGACAGTTCACACAGGCTGCTACTGCTGTGCAGTCCATCTTCAAAAGATGACAAGTAAGATTTGTTTCTGAAAGCCAACGTGCATCTGTTCCACAATAACAACATATAAATTTCTTTCCATTAGGTACCAGACATCTTGTGTAGTTTTCAAACTAAGCACTGTCCCCACATCATATAAAACTATCATCTCCTCTAGTCAGATACAACCCAAGAAGATTTTGTAGGGGCGTTCCATTCATATCTGGCCAACGCACTGTTTGGAGCATCTCTTCACTGAGACTACTGATGCACCAACATCTCCAGCTGCATCCACAAACACAGTATAATCTGCTCTAAGGATCTGAGGTGTAACTGGACTGGGGGAAGAGAGGAGTGGGGTAACCTTGACAAGATACAAGGCCCAGTAGAGAGGCAAGTGATCTCACCTTGACCATTTCCTAGATGTGCACAAAATTAATGAGCTACTCCAGCTGGAACTTTTGGTGGTATACAGATGTGAAGAAAAGTATTTTGCACATCTATATTCACCAGAAAAAACGTTGGTCTGAGGAGTGAAGGGGGGACCCATGAGATTCCATTTAATTTTTGACAATGGACTAATGAACTAATTAGTTTTGTAGTTTTAGATGAGTGTCCCTCTTGTTTTTTGAGAAATGGAAAAAAGTTAAGCATGCTCCAAAGAAATAATCAGGATGGGAGAATTAGTAAGTGGCTCCGTTGTCAAGAAGATAAATTGAAAACTTGCCAAAAGAATGCTTAGGGAAGAACAGGGAAAGGAACAGAAAATAATTACACTGAAGAAAGATGAGGCTGGTGAGGTTTTATTTATATATACTCAGGGCAAACTGATTCTCTCCATAGTGACATGGGGGGGGGGGTAATGTTACAGAATTCTTCTATCTGGCTATCCAGTGTGGGAGGGAGAGAAGAATTCTGTAACATACCACCACCAGCCCCCATGTCACTATGGAGAGAATCAATTTGCCCTGATAACTGCAGTCCATTTTATATTTTATTTTATTTGGGGGGGGGTTGAAATCGGTTCCTTAATTACCCTACTGAACAGAGTGAACTGACATTTAGGGGATGCTTATTCTGACCCCCGACTCTGGGAAAGCCTGGCCTGTTGGCTGGATTTCCAAAAGGAACTGGACTGTAAAGGTTCATAGATTCATAGACTCAGACTTATAGACTCTAGGACTGGAAGGGACCTCGAGAGGTCATCGAGTCCAGTCCCCTGCCCTCATGGCAGGACCAAATACTGTCTAGACCATCCCTAATAGACATTTATCTAACCTACTCTTAAATATCTCCAGAGATGGAGATTCCACAACCTCCCTAGGCAATCTATTCCAGTGTTTAACTACCCTGACAGTTAGGAACTTTTTCCTAATGTCCAACCTAAATCTCCTTGCTGCAGTTTAAGCCCATTGCTTCTTGTTCTATCATTAGAGGCTAAGGTGAACAAGTTTTCTCCCTCCTCCTGATGACACCCTTTTAGATACCTGAAAACTGCTATTGTCCCCTCTCAGTCTTCTCTTTTCAAAACTAAACAAACCCAATTCTTTCAGCCTTCCTTCATAGGTCATGTTCTCAAGACCCTTAATCATTCTTCTTGCTCTTCTCTGGACCCTCTCCAATCTCTCCACATCTTTCTTGAAATGCGGTGCCCAGAACTGGACACAATACTCCAATTGAGGCCTAACCAGCGCAGAGTAAAGCGGAAGAATGACTTCTCGTGTCTTGTTTACAACACACCTGTTAATGCATCCCAGAATCACGGTTGCTTTTTTTGCAACAGTATCACACTGTTGACTCATATTAAGCTTGTGGTCCACTATGACCCCTAGATCTCTTTCTGCCATACTCCTTCCTAGACAGTCTCTTCCCATTCTGTATGTGTGAAACTGATTGTTCCTTCCTAAGTGGAGCACTTTGCATTTATCTTTATTGAACTTCATCCTGTTTACCTCAGACCATTTCTCCAATTTGTTCAGATCATTTTGAATTTTGACCCTGTCCTCCAAAGCAGTTGCAATCCCTCCCAGTTTGGTATCGTCCACAAACTTAATAAGCGTACTTTCTATGCCAACATCTAAATCGTTGATGAAGATATTGAACAGAGCCGGTCCCAAAACAGACCCCTGTGGAACCCCACTTGTTATACCTTTCCAGCAGGATTGGGAGCCATTAATAACTACTTTCCGAGTACGGTTATCCAGCCACTTATGCACCCACCTTATAGTAGCCCCATCTAAATTGTACTTTCCTAGTTTATCTATAAGAATATCATGCGAGACCGTATCAAATGCCTTACTAAAGTCTAGGTATATCACATCCACCGCTTCTCCCTTACCCACAAGGCTTGTTATCCTATCAAAGAATGCTATCAGATTAGTTTGACACGATTTGTTCTTTACAAATCCATGCTGGCTATTCCCTATCACCTTTCCACCTTCCAAGTGGTTGCAGATGATTTCTTTAATTACTTGCTCCATTATCTTCCCTGGCACAGAAGTTAAACTAACTGGTCTGTAGTTTCCTGGGTTGTTTATATTTCCTTTTTATAGATGGGCACTATATTTGCCCTTTTCCAGTCTTCTGGAATCTCCCCCGTCTCCCATGATTTCCCAAAGATAATAGCTAGAGGCTCAGATACCTCCTCTATTAACTCCTTGAGTATTCTAGGATGCATTTCATCAGGTCCTGGTGACTTGCAGGCATCTAACTTTTCTAAGTGATTTTTTACTTGCTCTTTTTTTATTTTATCTTCTAAACCTACCCTCTTCCCGTAAGCATTCACTATATTGGACATTGAGGATTTTGATTTGGAATTCATTCATTCCTTTTTTTTAAACTGAAATTTCACTACCACATTATGGGAAGCAAAACAAGTCTCCCAAGCAGTATTCTGTGATCTGATTTATCCCTGCCTAAGGGGCCCTGGGGTGATTATATCAGCCTCTAAAGGGACAGAGGATTATTTGGGGGACACTGTCATTGAATGATCCAGCCAGGGAGAAAAGTCTTCCCAAGGGTCTCCCAGTCCAGTTTATACTTATTAATAAACATGGCCTAAAATCCTTAATATATGATACTTCCCAGCATTATCTTTATCAAAATTACTCCTTGGGGAATTCTGCACCACCGCACAATGCAGAATTTTGCAGAAATGAATGTTGTGCACACAGAATTTCCTTTCCCCTACAGGTTTCAGAGTGGTAGTCATGTTAGTCTGTATGAAGTGGGTTTTAGCCCACGAAAGCTTATGCTCAGATAAATTTGTTAGTCTCTATGGTGCCACAAGTACACCTCGTTCTTTTTGCTTTCCCCTACAGAACTTGGCTGCAGTGCTGCTAGCCGCCACAGGGGCCACTGGACCCAGCAGAGCCCAGCTCAGACATAGAAGACACTGCTGGAGGGAGGGGGAGAGAACTAGAGCTGTGATTCTCAAGTTTTAGCAAGTCTCTGAGTGTGACCCCCCCCCCATAAATTAAAAACACTGTTTAATATATTTAACACCATTATAAATGCTGGAGGCAAAGCGGGGGTTTGGGTGGAGGCTGACAACTTCTGACACCCTATGTAATAACCTCACGACCCCCTGAGGGGTCCTGACCCCCAATTTGAGATCCCCTGAACTAGAGGGTTCCTGATAGCTGCAGTTCCCAGCTTCCCCTGAGAGAAGGAGACAGCAGCATGCAGGAAACTCTATGCAAGCCTGGGACCAAGCATCAAGCTGTTTCTCCCTCTGGATCCCTGGGGTAGAAGGGGCAGGTGTCTGGGCTGGTGAAGCCACGGCTGGGCTCTAGGAGGGAGAGAGGGCAAGTGTCTGGGGAAGAGGGGCCCCCCTATGACTGGGCTCTGGGGAGGAAGGGGGTTGGGTATATTATCTGGTCGGGGAGCTCCGTGGCTGGACTCTTAGGGGGAGGGGCTGTGGGTGCCTAGCCCCTTGGCTTGGCTCTGGTGGAGTGGAAGGGGACAGAGAAAGAGGAACTAGGTTGTCACAGGGGTTTCTTTAACTCTACTCCTGGGGGAATGGGGGAGAAAAGAAAGAGAGAGAGAGTAAGTATACTGTTACAGACATACTTGCTAACAGGTATTTTGAAATAAATTACCAAAATAATTGAAACTGGCATGATTGTGTAGTATTATTTTGACAAATAAAATTTGCAGAATTTTGAAATAGTGTGCAGAATTTTTATTTTTACAGTACAGAATACCCCCAGGAGTACAAAATGAAAACAGACAAGGTCTTTTCCCTACAAGTTTATCAGGATAAATGGAGAATCTTTTTCTAGTTACAGGATGAATCTTTAGGATCCTCACAACATATTTTCATGACATTGAGGATCTTGGCAGACTCTGGAATTTGGGATGCAGACTCTGGAATTTCAGTATCAGGCTCAGAAGAAGGGAGATCTCCCCATCCTCTCTAGCCACAGCAATAGCACAGGATGGGAAGATGCAGGGCAAACAAAGGCTTGTAAGATCTGCTCAGTCTGAAGGAAAGCCAGATTCAAAAACTGGAGAATAAATACACCTGTTAGAAGAGTCAAGAGGAAGAATGCTCTGCCACAGGGAGAACCTCAGCAGGCATCTTTTTGGGGGGTGGAATCTACCATGAACTCTGTCTGTACTCCAGCAAATACCTGTTTTTTACCAACCCTGAAGATAGGGTCTTCCTTTATGCTATTTGCATTTGGTAAGGAGGGAAGGAAGAGGGAAAGTTCACCAGGTTTTGGAGAGCCTTTTCATCACTGTAAACTCCTGGGGAATCTGGAAGACTACCGTCACCCCGGAAGCTCACCATCCTGCCAGTGAAGAGCAGATAGGTCCTGTTAACGCAAATCACTCTTTCATGAGCCACCAGAACCTGCCTCAGGAGGGAGGACCAGGACCTGAGTTGGGACCAAGAGTGGGCTGCACAATGACAGTACAATTGGTGCGCTCTGTTCTTCCACATATTCCCCATCCTGTTACCGTGCTGCAGCTAAAGGCTGAATGACAGCCAAGCCTTGTGAAGGGGAAGGGAAGAGTCACAAAATGACAATTTCTCATTGGATACCAGAGAAGCATAAAAGAAGCATCCCATTAATTTGCACCAGTGGAACCAAGAAGCATTAACACTTGCTGAAGCAATAAGTTGGTGATACTGTGAAATTATTTCTTTATTTTTGTTGTTCTCTGAACTGCATAAGGGACAGAGGCTAAGGTTATCTTTGTATTTATTACATTATTGCTTTAGAATGGTACCTTTAATGTAAAACTGTAAAATTCTGCTAGCCATCTCACCAAGTGATTTCCTACAGCATGGGAGTAAAATATAATCACTTATCTATCATCAATGTTGTAAAAGTTGGAAATTAGATTTTGTACTTAGGCTGGTAGGTTTTCATAAAAATATGCCAAGGCTGCTTTAATGAATTCCTTCATTCCCAATGAAAAGCATATTTACTCAATCACCTGTTAGAAATTCCAAGTCTCTCAAAGTTACATTAGGGAAAGTAATCAGTCAACTACAGCTTTCAAAATCAGGTCAAAAGCAGTGCCTGTGACGTAGAGATCTGTATCCCCAACCTAATGCGAATTAGTGAAAAGGAGAGTAGCAGAAGACATACCTTGGAACTGCTCCCAAAACAATCAAGTTCGCTTTTTGTTTGTTGTTTCCAATTACAGCATTTTTCATATCTCTGTAAATCCAGAAAGAAAAACAAACCCTGGTAAATGATGCTGAGGTATTAAGTAAATTTTATAGAATTGAGCCCTGTTTCCACAGATTCTATCAAAGTCTTTCAGATCTCCATGCTGCACCTACATGGCTGAACACTGCTTCAGGACACAGTATTTTCCAACATCTTTGGCCACAAAACCCAGATCTCCAGGTTTCCACTATGCCCCAATTCATTCAAATGAGCAAAAACCCACACCACTTCACATTAGAATCACATGTGGAAGTGAATCATTACTGATGAAGTCAGATGGACCACTTGTTCATGCCCACCCACTTCATCCAGCATCTAAAATAAGTCAGCTGTGGGGAAAACATTAAACCTCAGTAACGTGAAATCATAAGCACTGTTCTGACGGGAGCAGGGAAAAGTCACTTCTAACCAAGGGGCAGAGGAAGGAGGAGAGGAAGTCCAGTGATTAAGGTGCAAGCCTGGGACGCTGGAGACAAAGGTTCAACTCCCTGGTCTGCCATAGGCTTCCTGTATAACCTTAATGAAGGTTACAACCTTAGGCAAGAGACAAGGTGGGCTAATATCTTTTGTAGGACCAACTTCTATTCGTGGAAAAGACAAGCTTGAAGACCTCACGTCTTCCAGCAACAGAAGGTGGTCCAGTAAAAGATATCATCTCACTCACCTTGTCTCTCATATATCCTGGGATCAACACGGCTACAACAACACTGCAAACAACAGCCTCTATGCCTCAGGTTCCCCAGCAGTAGAGTGGAGACAACAGCGCTTTCCTACCTCACAGGGGTGTTATGAGAATAAATACATTAAGAGACTGCAAGGTGCTCAGATTGCATGGTAGTGGGGTTTAGATAGTACCTAGGATAAGAAGGCAGGACTACTCCAAACAAGAGGTAGCTGTCTAATATAAGAGTTCTACATTCCAGCCAAGCTCCTGTTGAAATGCTTAGTTTGCAATCTAATATGGTGCAGAAAGTTACTTTGTATACTAAAAACCACAAAGCACCCACTTGGATTTTTTAACATTAGTTGCTTTTATTATACACATGATTCTCAACGAGTTTCAGGGAAGACCAGCGGTCTGTTAAATTACCAGCTTACAGACAACTCAACAGAACAAATTTCTTAGCTTCTCTAAAACTGTATCAAGATTTAAATGAGCTTAGACTTTGCAAATGCAGAAAGCATAAAAAATTCATCTTTGACTATTCAAAACCCTTTTAACTAGCAAAAAGGCAAGACACACAAGACCTCTAAGTTCAGTTCATGCATTTCACAACTCTAATCTTTCAGTAGTCAGATTAAGTAAAACTGTACCCCAAATTTTTTCAAATGCTTTCTCATCTTCAGTGTTCACTATTAGAGAGCGCTCTATCCAAAGCAATGTTCAGACTGCCATTAAGGCCCTCTATTTTCCCTTACTCTCAGTTTTTTCAATAAAATCTCCCTTTACAGCCAAAGCGTTCCCATGTTGGGCCTTTTGGGGGATTTAGATAAGAGCAAAACAAGTGAAGTACCTTTTAAAAAAAAAAAACAAAACCCACACATCAGAATAAACTTTAGAAGATTAAGTTTGTGTGTGTGTGTTTTTTTCTAACTGAAGGCTAGTCACCACACCAACTATGAAAGAGTTAGTGTTAAGAAAACAAAATTCACAACAGGTGCACTAAAAAGTTTCCACCAAGACTTAAGAGTTTCAGTGCAATCCATGGAATTATATATTTACAGACACAATTTTAACTGGATTTGTTTGTCAGTTTGTGTTTGCTTTTCTCTGTACCGCTATTTAAGCAAGGTCAACAGAAAAATTAGTGTTTTCATCTCTTCCTGATTTCCACCCCCAAAAGCCATGGAAAAACAAGGAAATTTTAGGCAGAACTGGCAGCTACTGTTGTCTAACACTTTTCCATTACAAAAACCTGTTTTTCAATTGTCTATAACTCTGCCAAGCTGTTCAGGTAAAAACTTTCCATATCCACATATATATGCCTGCCTCTGGTTGACATTTTGGAAACCGTCAGCAAAAGTTGTTCAGTCATATCCAAGAATGAAGGGAAATACACATTTTACCTGTGCTAAAAAAGGTTTCCCAAGTTTAATTCAGAAGCATTACCATCTATAGGTTTTGGAACATGGAACTGAAATTTGGTGGTGTTTGCGTTAGTGTCAGATGCGCCTGGCTTTTGCTTTCCCTGTGAAAAATCCACCCAAATTTGACCAAGTTATATGCAGATGCTCAGAGCTTTGTTAGAGGCTGGCAGCTGTTCTCCAAAGAATCTGCCTGCAATGAACATACTCCACTAGGGTGACCAGATAAATCAGGACAGGGGCTAGGGAGTAACAGGCACTTATATAAGACAAAGCCCCATATATCAGGCCTGTCCCTATAAAATAGGGACATCTGGTCACCCTATGCTCCACCCACACATAACTCCTATGTCCCTAGTGGACACACAAATCTCACTGAGGCCTGTGGCTACTGAAAGTGCTCAGCATATCTTCTTCATAAATTCCAAAGCCAAAAGGGACTACTGGGATCATGTAGTCTGACCTCCTGTGTAACACAGACCATAGAACTTCCCCAAAATAATTCTTAGAGTATATATTTTAGAAAAACATCCAATCTTGATTTAAAAATTACCAGTTATGGAGAATCCACCATAACCCTTGATAAATTGCTCCACTGATTAACTACTCACTGTTAATTTACCCCTTATTTCAAGCATGAATTTGTCTAGCTTCAACTTTCAGCCATTGGGTCGTATTATATATTTCTTTGCTAGAGTGAAGAGCCTATTATCAAATATTTGTTACCCGTCTAGATAATTATAGACTGTAATCAAGTCACCCCTTATTCTCTTTGTTCAGCTAAACAGATTGAGCTCCTTCAGTCTGTCACTATAAAGCATGTTTTCTAATCCTTTCATCATTCTTGAGGCTCTTCTCTGAACCTCTCTAATTTATCAACATCCTTCCAGTATTGTGGAAACCAGAACTGGACATGCTATTGCAGCAGCAGTCACACCAGTGCCAACTACAGAGGTAATATAACCTCTCTACTCCTACTCGAGATTCCCCTGTTTATGTATCCAAGGATTGCACTGGCTCATTTGACACAGTGGACTGGGAACTCCTCATGTTCAGCTTGATTATCCATCAATATCCCCAAACCTTTTCAGAGTCACTGTTTCCCAGGATACAGTCCCCCATTCTGTAAGAGTAGCCTATATTCTTTGTTCCTAGATGTATATGTTTACATTTAACCATATTAAAAAGCATAATGTTTGCTTGCGCCTGCTTACCAAGCAATCCAGATCACCCTGTATCAATGACCTATCCTCTTTATTATTTACCACTCCCACATTTATTGTGTCACCTGCAAACTATCAGTAATAATTAATGTTTTCTTCCAGGTCATTAATAAAAATGTTTAATAGTATAGGGTCAAAAAACAATCCCTATGGGAACCTAGTAAAAACACACCCACTCCATGATGATTCCCTGTTTACAATTATATTTAGAGACCTATCAGTTAGCCAGTTTTTAATCCATTTAATATGTGCCATGCTAATTTGATACTGTTCTACTTTTTCTTAATTAACATGTTGTGCAGTACCAAGTCAAATGCCTCACAGAAGTCTAAGACCTTGTCTACACATAAAAATTAAGCCGACATATAGCCACAGCAGTAATCACAGCAGCTTTCATGTCCACAGTGGCCCCTTCTGTTGGCAGTGTGGGTCCTCACCAGGAGCTCTTCCACCAACTCAAGTGAGGCATTATGGGGCACTGATGGCCCCTCACAGCCCAGAGCACCAGCCCCGCTTCTGGGGCTGCCAATCTGGAGCCCTGCTGTCACCTCCCAGTGAGGGATTTGAGGGAGGGAGGGAGGGAGAAGGAGAGCCCGACAGCCTCCCAGTGAGGGACTGGGGGATGGAGGCAGAGAAGAACGCAAGACAGCCTCCTGGTGAGGGATTGGGGAGGGGAGGGGGAACGTGGAAGTGGAGTTACTAGGTCGATGTAGTGGGAGACTTACATCAGCAGGAGCACCATTGTAGTGCAGACACCTACAAAGTTAGGTCAAAGTAAGCTGCTTTACATCGACTTAGGGCTGGTCTACATTCCAGAGGTAAGTATATTACATCAAAATGTTACTTTTCTCAATCAAACTTTATCTCATCAATAAACCCATGTTGATTGGCATTAACTATATTACCCTCCTTTAAGTCTTTATTCATCCCACATCAACTGCTCCATTATCTTGTTTGGGACTGATGTCAGACTGACAGGCCTATAATTACACAGATCATCCAGTTTAGTCTTTTAATGTATTTGCAAATTAGCTTTCTTCCAGTCCTCTGGAACTTTTCCAGTATTCCAAGACCTTTTGAAAATGAACATCAATGTTCAAGCAAGATCTTCAACCGTCTCTTTTTAAAAACCTCTTGGATACAAGTTACCTGGACCTATGGATTTAAAAATTTAAAAAGTATTGGCTGCCTCCACCACCCAGAGGCTACTGCTCTAATTTCAAGGCAGGATCTTCCTGGAAGCTTCTCCCTCACATGTTGCTGCCAAGGCCCACAGCAACAGGCTCAGAAGAACTGGCTGTTTAAAGCAACCAGTTCAGGGGAGAATTGTCCCCTGCTGTACCCCACAGCACTAGTGCCCAAAAGGTGGGGAAAGCAAGAGGTGAGACCCCAGATCCCCAAAGGGGAAGGATGGGTGAGAAAGGAGTGCATATAAGTACCATGTGGAGGAGTGCAGTGAGAAAGAGGCAAGATGCAGTGTCCAGAATACAGGATTGAGACACGAAAAGTTGATAAAGGGGGTAGGGGTGTGGGGATGACTGTCTACAGTGGGAACAAAGAGCTAATTTGACAAAAAGCGAGGAAACAAAATGCATTTATTTAAAATTGTCTTTAATGCAATATTTAACTTCACTAACTGATGAGCACATTCTGCAGTCAGACTAGATTGCAAGATTCACTTCTTGCCAGTGAATTTTACTCCTAGTCCACAGCCTGAGTGAAAAGTCCTCACCACAGAATGAGTCTGATGCCTCTGACCTAGGGAAATGCTTTTGATGATTAGTTGAGTTATCTGAAGAGGCTGACTGCAATTTTTGCTTCATTTTTTCCTTAGAGACTTATGGCCAAACTTGGCTAGAAAATGAGATGGGCTTGGGAAGGAACCATCAGTGAGACTGTGGACCTTGGCCTTCTCAAAAAGCAAGCATGAGGAAAAGGAGAGTGGAGATGGAGTCTGATCTTTCTACACTGAGTGAGGACAAAGAATCTGTAACATTTACACTTCATAATTTGGGGTACGGAAGGGTGTCTTGATCCAAGTCAGAGATGCTGTTTAAACAGAGAACAACTTGAGGCTTAAGAGCCAGTTGGGAGCCTGAGGTGTTTCTAGTTCTATAAGAGCAGACTGACTCAAGAGGCAGTGTTGTAGTGTGTTTGTGGACTTTCAAGCTAGTAATCCACAGAGGGGCCAGGCATTAGCACCAAGACACATTCTGGAACACATGGAAAAACAAGCTGTCCACGGGCAGTATGAGACATCCCCATCCCTTATCTGTCTCCTGGCCCTCTGAATACCTGGTCTTTTCACATCTTCTAGTAAACCTAGTTAACATCAGCCAGAAAGAGACAGTTGAAAGGCAAGGAGACAGCCTGTCACAGGAAGTGAGTCCTGGGCAGCTCAAGGCCTTTTTTGCAGTGTTGCTGTGTAAAGGTGGAGGGATGAAGCATTTGTGGACCCAACTGGAGACAGGAAACAACCTTATAGCACCAGTCAACAAACCCTGAAAGTTTTCCTTCAAAATCAACACCCTCTCCCTACTACTACTGATGCTAGGCTAGAGGAAGAGAAAAAATAGATTCTGCCTGAGCAAGTTGAGAGAGGGCTTCCCTGTGTTGAGGCTGAGTCAGAAGGTCAATACAATGTTCTATACATACTAGCAAGGGAAGACTGTTGAAGCAGGGGTTGCACACATCTGCTGTGGTGACGGAATAAGGACAGAATTCCAATCAGACCTGAAAGGAGAGCATCTGCTGCTCTTCTGGTGATTGTGAGGTTCCGCTACCAACAGTATGCATTACAAAGCGATAATATACTAAAATGTGATTGTGTTTGTAATCGATCCGTGTAATACTTTCCAAAATAAATTCATGTAGAAATTTGCAGAGTACCTCTTTCTTTCCCTTCAAGTGCAAAGCTGCTGGGTTTCAAGCAAACAGACTACTTATGATAGAACTTTAAACTCAGGTTCATATTACTTACATGACACCTTGAAGGACTTTCTGGGGATCAGGATCAAATAATCTGTCAACATAATGGCGACTGCTAGCAGTTACTTCCTACGGAGAAAAAGACAATTTAAACTTTGTCAATTCATGTAGTGGCATATTCCAAACTAACAGCAATGCCTAATGAGACACAAAACTCTATAAAACCTACCAGAAAAGATTGCGATAGAACTGCATGATCACATTCAAATGCATAATATTTACAACCAAACAGCTTCTAATTTGGGAGTTAACACTGTGTTTGAGAGTGCAATTTTGAATGGGATGTGCATATTTTGGTATTCATACATTGGGAATGAAAGGGAGTTGTACAGGCATTGTGTGGGCTTTTGGGCATTCTAATGTTTGTGTTTGAGGCATATGAGTCATGTTTGGTCTAGATGTCAGGGTTGTATTAATTTGCAGTTTAACCACTTTTTTGTTTTTGAATGGAAAAGCAACACTTGCAGAACATTACCGCTTGGTTAACTTTTTCTGCGTAAATGTATTATAACCCCACACAGGAAAAAAGTTAATAAAACAGTTAAGGTTGCTCAAGAGGAATACCCACCTACATAAGCCCTAAAAACAAGGAAGTGCTCAGTTAAGGTATCCTCCTTTAATACACCTTACCCTCACACATCACATTCATCATTTTCATTGACAGAATCTGCCTTTCTATAAATAAGTCCAACACACTCCATCACATACAGTAACAATACACACTGCATTCCTCACAAGACTAATTTAAAACTCTGATCTCAGAAACAACATATGTATCCGCTAAATATTTATGCGCCAGTGATTAGTTATTTTCCCTTAAGATGTCCAAGGTTGGAAGTGCATGCAGGTGACTAGCATCCAAAATCAACGGTGGAAGAAGGGAGGGAAAGCTTCCACTCCAAGCTCACAATGACATACAACAAAGCGTTTCCTTTATCTCAGCAAACTGTTCTCAACTTCCCAGAAAATGAATTCATCAGGCCACAATAGAAGTGGCCTAATTTTCAAAGGTGAAGAGAACCCACGGATTCCACTGACTAATGGAATTTGCCGGTACTCAGCACTCCTGAAAGTCTGACGACTTAAGTAGGCTTTCCTAAACTAACATATAGAGCTAACCACAGGCATCTAGTTTAGAAGAATGGATGCCAACCTGGAAAAATGGTATCGTTTGCCAGCTGAGTCTATTCCCTTTATTGGACTTCTCACATTCCTCCCCAGTGACTTCCTTGAGGAATTAAAGAGAACTATAAGTTCAATCATGCTTTTTGAGTGGGGAAATACTTGCCCTTGGATTTAGTTTACTCTTCTTGTTCAAGCTGGATTTCAAGAATGTCCACTATCTTCCTCCCTACCATCTCATGACTATCTGGGAGAAGCAAGAAGAACCTAAAGGCCCCGATTCATTATGCCACATACATTCTGCATGAGTGTTTGGCTATCTGTCCCAAGGATGAAGCTTTTGAGAACAGAATGGGCTCAGTAGTGGACTTTCACTGCCACCAGAAATATATCCAAAGCAAACCGTAATTGTGTATAGATGCAAAATGAAGACCTCCCAATAAGTGCTGATTCTAATCTAGACTGTCCTTTGGCCTATTGACTAGTACTAACCCTGCCACACAAAGGTTAACTTGTTCACTCACTGCTGGGCGGAACATCTCATCACCAATAACCATAAGAAGCAGTCTGTCAAACCTCCACAGTTTTTTCATAGTTATTGCTACCAGAATTTATTTGCTCACAATTTCAAATATATAACCTTCAATCTTGTAAGGAGTAGTGAACAGAACTTGTAATATAAAAAACAAGCAGTGATTGGGGTATAACCTTGGCACTATTCCATTCAAACACAAGTTACACTTACTTTCATGCTGCTTAAAAGCTTAATAATAAAAATTAAAGACAGAGATACTTCAGCTTTTAAGGTACCCATTTCAGACTGACGAGTAGGATTTTGGTTCACAATGTTTTCATTTTAAGATATAGGACAGCTGCATTCAGTAATAAACACTGTTACCCAGAGGTGAAGCAGCAATGTATTCCTTTATTTTGCTATTTAAACAAAAACACTGCCAATTATAACTAAGTCAAAGAAACACAATGACACACTTTCCTTTTTTTCTAATCACAATCTCCCACTTTTTCTCAGCGCAATAGTCGGTGGCACTAGAGAGGAACCACCATGGGTATTCTGTCTGTTATCTCCTCCCTTCAGGCCAACAGGAAGAGGAAATGCTTTCATGCTATGATTCCTGTTTTTTTCCACTCTAAAACTCCAGTGCTGTAGAGTGAGGGCAACATGTTGTCTACACACCATGTCAGCATAGCAGCAGTGGATGAGCCTCTTCACGAGACAGCAGCAACATGGCCATCGGACATGCCACAAAGAGCAGTCTTCTGTGACCAAGACAAAACTACCACTTGCCAGTGATGAATGGGCAAGGGAGCTTCAGAAGCCATGAACTGACAGCAGTTTTCATAAGCAAGGACCCTGCACCCCTATATACGGTGCAAAGTTTATAGTGAGTGTGTGTAGATAATACAGGTAGAGGAAGGTAAAATGAATACTTTCTGAAAAAAGGAAGTAATACTACCATATCTGCATGGGGGGGAGGGGAGAGAAAAAAAACACTGAGAATTGAATATATTGCAACAAAAAGAACCAGAGAATCCTGAATATTTAACATCCAAGACATTGATTTTTTTTAAATTAGAGTATCCAACACGAAGTGTTAGTATATAAATACTGTTTTGGCTCTTACATCTTTCCTCACATCAAACTATAAGGCATCTATTAGCTACACAATAAAATACAGATACATACATAAAATACACTAAGCTATAAGTTTTTTTTCTTCATAGAGGCACCATTTTCATTTCTGTATTCCCTTTTTTCCCCAACAGACACATTCTCTCCCTCTTTCATGCTTTTATCTAATTTGTCCAATTTTATCTATTTCCTCTACCCTTTTCCACCTCTTCCTCATGTCTTATATGTGCTTCCCCACCCACACTATCATCTCTTTCCCCTTCAGTGCATCCCTCCTGGATCCTCCCCAGCTCCACAAAGGGGTGCCTTATCTTGCTTGGGGCCCACCGTCCTCTGTAGCAGAGTAAGAGCTGGCAGGGACGAGAAAGCGATCTGAGGTGGCTCTCTACCCAGCCTGGGCCCCAGTGGTTTCTCCCAAGTCTCCCTCCCCCTCCCCCGGGACACACAGGCGTCGGGCACTGGGGGTCACACTCACACCAGGGGGGCACTTCCTATCTCTGAACTGACAGGCACAGCCAAGCCTCTGGCCGCGGGCCCAACAGGGCAAGTCTGGGGAAGCGTCCCCGCCTGACAGCACCTAACGCTGCTCGCCTGGGACAGAGCCACACTGACCTCAGTAAGGGAACCGGGGCGCCCGGGGGAAGGGCAGTGGGGAGCCAGAGCCCCCGGCAGCGCGTCCCCACTGGGGCTCCGTCGGGCTTCCCCCACCTACATGACCCCGCACAAGACAAGCCGCCGAGCAGGCCCGAGTGCCCCGCGGGGGAAGGGCCAGGTACTCACCGAAAGGACGCTCATGCGGAGCGGCGTCTCTAGCACACACGCCATCTTGGGGGCGCGCGCGGCAACGACAGCACCCAACCGCGCGCGAGGCGGCCTGCGCTACCGCCGCCGAGCCTGCCCCATCGGCTTGGGTGGGGGAGGGGGCGGTACTAGCGCCCGGCTGGGCCACAGGAGTTGCTCTAACGAATCGGCTAGCGCCAACCCCAAACTCGCTGTAGGTGGCCCAAACCGGTGCACATGCGCCTACTGAGGCCTTTGGCGCCCTGAAGAGCGGAAGGGGGGGTGTGAATTTTTCCTGGTTGGGGGGGGAGAGTTACAGTGCGCATGTGCCAGTAGCACCACAGAGGTCTTTATGGTACCGTCAGACTCCCCTGTTCATAGCGGGGACGGAGCGCAGGGAGACAGGGTCGGGAGGAGGGAATGCGGAAAGGTGAGGTAGGGAGATGGGAGCTGGGGGAGGTGGAAGGGGCATGGGGATTGGGAGAACAGGGAGGTGTGGGAAGACAGGGACATGAGTGGGATTAGGAAGGGAACCTATGAAGGTGAGCGAGCACAGGGTGGTGAGGATGGAAGGAGAGGGTGCACAAGGAGGTGAGTGGGAGGAGGGAAGGCACACGGGGAATGGACGTGCAGGGACGTGGGATGGGAATGGAAGGAAAGGGAGCACAAAGTGAGTGAGCACACTGGAATAAGGATGGAGTAGGAGGGAGCACGTGGGGGGGTGGGGCTGGAAGGCGAGGGAGCGCAAGGTGGTGAGTGGAAGGACAGGTGCATAGTTATAGCAAAAAATAGATTCATAGACTCTAGGACTGGAAGGGACCTCGAGAGGTCATAGAGTCCAGTCCCCTGCCCTCATGGCAGGACCAAGTACTGTCTAGACCATCCCTGATAGACATTTATCTAACCTACTCTTAAATATCTCCAGAGATGGAGATTCCACAACTTCCCTAGGCAATTTATTCCACCCTGACAGGAACTTTTTCCTAATGTCCAACCTAAATCTCCCTTGCTGCAGTTTAAGCCCATTGCTTCTTGTTCTATCATTGGAGGCTAAGGTGAACAAGTTTTCTCCCTTCTCCTGATGACACCCTTTTAGATACCTAAAAACTGCTATCATATCCCCTCTCAGTCTTCTCTTTTCCAAACTAAACAAACCCAATTCTTTCAGCCTTCCTTCATAAGTCATGTTCTCAAGACCTTTAATCATTCTTCTTGCTCTTCTCTGGACCCTCTCCAATTTCTCCACATCTTTCTTGAAATGCGGTGCCCAGAACTGGACACAATACTCCAGTTGAGGCCTAATCAGCTCAGAGTAGAGCGGAAGAATGACTTCTCGTGTCTTGCTCACAACACACCTGTTAATGCATCCCAGAATCATGTTTGTTTTTGCAACAGTATCACACTGTTGACTCATATTTAGCTTGTGGTCCACTATGACTCCTAGATCTCTTTCTGCTATACGCCTTCCTAGACAGTCTCTGCCCATTGTGTATGTGTGAAACTTATTGTTCGTTCCTAAGTGAAGCACTTTGCATTTGTCTTTATTGAACTCCATCCGGTTTACCTCAGACCATTTCTCCAATTTGTCCAGATCATTTTGAATTTTGACCCTGTCCTCCAAAGCAGTTGCAATCCCTCCTAGTTTGGTATTGTCTGCAAACTTAATAAGCGTACTTTCTATGCCAACATCTAAGTGGTTGATGAAGATATTGAACAGAGCCGGTCCCAAAACAGACTCCTGCGGAACCCCACTTGTTATACCTTTCCAGCAGGATTGGGAGCTAGATACTAGTCAATTGTGTGTACTATAGAAAACTAAGGTAAAGGATTCTTATCCATTAACACAAATAGAAAAATATCCTTGATGCTGAAACATGTTCATTCTGGTTTTCTACACTAGATCTTGGCAATAGAAATAAATTCAAATGACAGAGAAAAGACCACTTTTACTGCAGGGCAATATTAATGGTTTTTGGCTTATGTTCCCTTATTAGCTGTGGCAAATTAATGGTTTTTGGCTTATGTTCCCTTATTAGCTTTGGGACTCTTATGTAAAGAGCATTCCATGGAATAGTACTCTCAGCCTATCTGTATTAGCAAGAAGATATCTTGGTGAGTTCTAACACTTCTGAGGAGGAACTGATGCGGTTACAAATGATCTGTGAAAGATTTGTGTGCCAATCTGAAATTGAAACCAAAGAAATACAAGCAGATTCTAAAGTAGCAGTCTGTCTTGAGGAACACAGGCATTTCCACTGACAAGAAAATTAGTCTGACTCCCCAGACATTTGCAGATGTGCAGCGTTTGGCGGGGCTCTGCTCATAGTACAGGAGGTTCATTCATGGGTTCGCCAATAGAGCTTAAACCATTGCATAGCTGGGTGAAAATTGAAACCATTGCCATAGTGTGATTTGGCTTTCAGTGTTAATGACACTTGTGACCCCTCTACTCTCAACCTACTTGCAATTCAAAACCCCTTTATAGTATACACATATGCTAGTGCTTAGGGATGGAGCTAGTATAAAAGGATAGTGGCTTATTGGTTTAAACATTCCTTGTGTTAGACATAAGCTAAGGACACCAGCAGACCTCTAATATGGAGTTCCAGAAAAACCTATGTAGAAACACTACAGTGCACAGAGGATATAGTAAAAGGGGAATACTAAGACATAATTATACTCCATAATTGATTAGCACAGAGCAAAACTAGTTGCTTAGGGTACATCTTCACCCGTATCGGCGGGTAACAATCGATTGCTCGGGGATCGATATATCGCATCTAGATGAGACGCGATATATCGATCCCCGAACGTGCTTATATTGATTCCGTAACTCCACCAACCCGAACGGAGTTGCGGAATCGACAAGGGGAGATGCGGACATCGATCCCGCGCCATGAGGACGGTGAGTAATTCGATCTTAGATACTTCGATTTCAGCTACGTTATTCACGTAGCTGAAGTTGCATATCTAAGATCGATTTTCCCCCGTAGTGTAGACCAGCCCTTAGAGTGGGTTGGGGTCAGCTCCCCATTTTGTGGTGGCCATTTTTGGGAGTACATAATTCCATAACTTTTCTTCTTCAGCTTCTTGAGGTGTTCTTTGAATGGCAACAGTTGGTCTATGTGACCCAAAGGTACATTGGATATATCTAGTGCTCAAGGCTTGTACCATTCCATGATATCTGGAAGTTTTGCTTGTCTCACCATGTTTTGGGTGGAAGGTGCACACTTGTACTTATGGGTACTGTGCACCAGTAAAGTCACATTAGAGTGATGCACGCAAAATTGATAGTGAATTTGATCCTATAAGATCAGTACCGCAACCTTGAAACTGACTCCCACCTAGTCATTTTACTGCTTTGCAGAGACTGCACCACCATCGGTGACATAGGCTACCTTCATTTGTGAAGCACTCAGATGCTACAGCAATGACTGCCCATACGAAATACTGTATCAAGAGTGAATGGTGTGCAGTAAATAAGGCAATAGGGCCACACACATTAAATGATAAGGATAAAATGAGTATATGATTTATCTGCTCAAAATGTCATTCATTCTGTGCCCCAAAAGAAGCAGGGGTTTTATGGAAAAAAAATAAACACGCAAGTTTACAATAATGCATATGAACAAAGGGGACCAGATCAGGTTTCAGGTCCAGCTTTTGAGAATCCTTGACTTTGCAACCTTAACATTCTGATTCTGAAGCAGGTGTGTACAGTAGTTAAGACTTTTATAGGATGTCCCATGAACCTCTCTTTGTCCTACTCCTAGTCTCCTCCCTCCTCAACACCACGTCCCAGTCCTATGCCCTCCACTGACTCCACATCCCAGTCTCCCCCCTACTCTGCTCAGGCCCACTTCCTCATCTGTTTGCATTCTAACCAGGCTACTTCCTCCTTAGATGCCAAACTAAGGGTACGTCTACACTACCCGCCAGATCAGCAGGTAGTGACCGATCAGGATCGATTTATTGTGTCTAGTATAGACACAATAAATTGATCCCTGATCACTCTGCTGTCGACTCCTGTACTCCACCACAGCGAGAAGCAGAAGTGGAGTCGACAGGGAAGTGGCTGCAGCCAACCCCACGCCATGAGGACACAAGGTAAGTCAACCTAAGATATGTTGACTTCAGCTACGCTATTCTCGTAGCTGAAGTGGCGTATCTTAGGTCAACACCCCCCCTCCCCCCCAATGTAGACCAGGCCTAAGAAGTTTGAGTCTGTGCAAGCAACAATTTTCAGAGGTTCATAACTCTGACAGAATTTCATGGGGACAGTGAAAGGCATATCACTAACAGTAAGGTAACCCCCTCATATTTTAGCACCAAATGATGGAGGCACTAGAGCTTCAACAAAACAATTAAATTTAATGTGCAAAAAAAAAAACCCACCCACAAATATAGGGCTAGAAGGGATTTTGAGACATCAGGTAGCTAGCCCATCCCCCTTGCACTGAGGCAGGACCAAGTAAAACCTAGGTCATCCCTGACAGGTGCTTGTCTAAACTGTTCTTAAAAGCCTCCAGTGATGGCAATTCCACAGCCTCCCTAAGTAACCTGTTCCTGTACTTAACTATCCTTAGATACTAGAAAACACACATTCTAACTAACCTGAAACTTCCTTGTTACAAACTAAGCTGAATATTTCTTCTCCCACCCTGGGTAGACATGAGAGAACAAAAGCTCACTATCCTCCTTGATAATCTCTTACATATTTAAAGATTGTGTCCCTCATCCTTCTCTTCTCTAGAGGATAGGTGCCTAGTTCTTTCATTTATTTCCTTATCTCAAAATGAGATTAGGAAATAGTTTTTTTACTTCAAGTTTCAAAGTAAGAGAGCTAGCATGAAACATTTTAGCCCAAATAGTTAGAGTTTGACAAAGTTATAAGCAACTGCAAACAGGATCTTAATGGAACATGTTAGGTAACATTTACTACACGCATCACTACCTACTGTAAGTGTATAAACTTTCAGCCCTCTCCCCTGAAAGCACCAAACACAACAGCTTACCCATAAAGTCAGAAGATTCAAATTTAGAGTTATTGAGGCAGTAATTCAGATACAAAATGTATATCAGGTTATTGCTAGATAATTTTAGCTTACAGTAGTATTTTAATTTTGAAATACTGTTCTGAACTTTTGGGAGAGAAACACATGAGAATTGATATTGAAAACAAATGCACTTGCCTTCAACATATTAGTGTAACCACCTCAGTCATAATTTGTTTGCAATGTGAGATTTCTTTTCTGTATAGATAGAACTAAAATTTAAAACCAGTATTAGACAATGCATATAATACATATTCATATTTTTAAAGACACCAACTGCCAAGATCTTCCACTGCAGAAACAGTAACTCCAGAGAAATAAAAATCATGATCATCTTCTCTTACTGCTCTTTTTATCTTGAGAGTACTGCTTTTAACCACACTGCAGACAATTACTGTATTATCTATTCTGTACTAAGTGTTACCTTTAGCTGAAAGATAGCATTAAAGGCAATGCAAAGATCCTCTCCTTCCAAACCTAACTACAATTTAAAGAAATTCTCTCTCGGTTAATTAAGTATTACAGTTATTGTATGGAGGCAAAGCAGAATGTAAATAAAATGAGTTAATTATCAAAAGCTGAAGCAGAACCAACTGATTATACACAAACTTAAAATCTTTCTACAATACACTTAGTTGAAAAGGACTGAGCAAGACTATTACTAAACAGGTATTCTGCTTCATTAGAAGTTTTGTAGCATACTGTAGTATGTAGCATAAAAATAGTACTGATCACTTCAAATGCTGAATTTTAAAAGTTCTCACCATTGCCCCCAACACACCAAAAAAGGTAGCTAGTTACAGCAGTTAATAAAACCTGTGTGACCTTAATGCATTTTCATTATACTTAATCTTCATCCTCTGTGGCATAGATAGCCTGATTCCGTCTTTTAATTTTCTTCATGGCACTGTTTCCGTTTTCATTTTTACCAATCCGCTTTAAAGCTCTTTCATTTAAACTCTTCTCTTCAGTCTGCTCACTCACACCAGATTTCTCCAGGTCTTCATTGGTGGAGTCTATAGCATCATCAGAGGATACCATCATGGAATCTGGCATGATCCTGGTGTCAGAAAAACTTGCTGAAAAGTCAGGAGGGTGATCAGGTGAAGGATCCACAGAACAGGTACTTTGATCTTCATCACCACCCTCTTCATCCAGCATTATTTCATCTGGGTTAATAGATGAAGACAGCCCAGAATTATCTGTACAATATTCACTAGGCTCCTCTGCTGACTCAGTACTGTCCATTTCCTCCTCCTCCTCATATTCTCCCCGAACTGAGCCCTCTTCTTTTACTTGCTGAATCCTGTCATTAATATCGGTGAGGCCAAACTGGGCACAAAACTCAGTGGTCTGTGGATTGATTATATGAACTGGTTCCATATTTTTCTGCGGTTTGTAGGGGTCATAACAAGCAGCTGTCACACTGAAGTTACAGGGAATTTTGAGGTTATGGCTCAGCTCTTCCAATATCTCTTTGAGGGCTCCTTCTGTTGCACTGTAATCCCACCTACAGGAATAAAAAACAAATGTCAGATTCTGATGAGCTCAATTAGCCAAGACATCTCTCTTCCTGTTCTTGTTTGAAGAGGTTCTCTTTATAGACATATCTTCTTTTTGATAAACTGAACAGATTGAGCTCTGAGTATCACTGTAAGGCATTTTCTCCATCCCTCAAACTATTTGTGTCTCTTCTCTGAACTCTCTCTAATTCATCATTATCCTTTTAAGATTATGGAGTCCAGTAATGATCTCACAAATACCATAGACAGAGGCAAAGTCTTCCTTGATGTGCATAAGAATTTAAGATTACCTAAAATATTTTGATCACTCAAACTGATGTGAATATTGGAACTTTTACATTTGACTGAACTATTATCTACATTTTAGGCTAGAAATCACCACATAAGGACTATAGATTCAGCTTCCCTGAAACCCTAATGTCTTTTTAACTGCAAGCCCCAGTTGATAGGAGATACCATTATAGGAAGATAATTATTTCTAACCTGTTAACAATGAGGCACAATTACTTTATACTGGAAAAGCCAGAATTCCCATCCAAATATTATGGCTGACTAAAATATAATTACTAGTGTGGATAGGTTAATTTATGCTAAACTAACCCAAATAGATGTTTTAAACAAGACTCCCGTTCTTCAGTTATTCTGAATGGAGGATTTATTCTTTAAACCAAAAGCTCAGCTTTCTTATGCAGGCATATGCAAAATGAACACAAATATTGATAGAATGTGTGAGGAACGGAAGTTTCCACTCAACATATGTATGCACACATGTACTGCCAGTGAAATGTTGGCATATCAGCAAAGAGTGTTATCACAAAACAGGGCACGCTCATTAAGAATATGGTTCTTAACCCCTCACTCTAGCAAATGAAGAGAGATTCATTAAACCACAGTGGCAGTCATCCTAGAGCTCCTGCAAGCTGATCAAATCGTGGGCCTGAATACCAATCTCATGGAAGTCCAGGCAGCAATACTGTAGTGCAGGGGTGGCCAACCTGAGCCTGACATGGAGCCAGAATTTACCAATGTACATTGCCAAAGAGCCACAGTAACATGTCAGTAGCCCCCACCATCAGCTTCCCCCCCTCCCAGCATCTCCCACCTGATCAGTGCCTTCCCCTCCCTCCCCTCACCCGTTGATCAGCTGTTTTGTGGCCTGCGGTGTGGGAGGGGGGAGAGCAAGGGCATGGCAGGCTCAGGGGAAAGGGCAGAGTCGAGGCAGGGCTTTTGGCAGAGCCAGGGGTTGAGCAGTGAGCACCCCCTGGCCCATTGGAAAAGTTGGCACCTGTAGCTCCAGCCCCCAAGTCGGTGCCTATACAAGGAGCCTCATTAACTTCTGAAGAGCCACATGTGGCTCCAGAGCCACAGGTTGGCCACCCCTGCTGTAGTGTACTGTAGTACCCCTGGTACTGGGAATGGTCTTGTGACCTCCTATTAGAATCGCTGGGAAGGATTTCACAGAATCACAGAAATGTAGGGCTGGAGGGTATGACATTCTATACTTTGGGGGAGCATCCTATAACTCCCCTATCCCACATTTATATACAATTGTGATCTTGCATATAAAGCAGGCCATGTGAGGTATCAGAGGAAAGGTTATGATCTGCTGAAAGTCATTTTTCTATCTAAATGTGTATATCATTAATGCATATGAAGTTATGATAATGTGTGTACGCTGTCACTAAAATATGCTGTGGGTTTGGGAAGCACTCAGATACTAGCTCTCCAGAGAATGACAAGGGAGGTAATCAATGCCCGGCGGGTGGGTGCTAAACAGACATCACCAGCCATTGTCCAGCGGAGGAGTTACAATTCAATGACACACTTGCACAAGGCCATACCAGGGGAATTGCTCAACCTTGCCTGCAGACTCAGCAATGCCCACCAAACATGCTTGGACTTGTGTTCTCCAAGCACATGGACTGAGGGTATAAAACAGAACACAGTGGCCACATGCTGGGACTTTTCTCCTTCCACCACCTATGCTTCAAACAACAAATATCACCCAGAAGACCAAAGATGCCAACAAAGGGGACTGGCCCAGGTTTAAGGACAAACCTGTATATTTAGGACTGCAATATCCAGTGGGGTGAGAAAAAATGCTTAATCTATATGTTGCCCAGTCTAATAGCATGCAGTCTAAACTCTCAACCCTTATATTTTATTTTGGTAACTAACTAACTTTTTGCCTATCATTAATAATCACTTAAAATCCATCTTTTTTAGTCAATAAATTTGTTTAACTGTTCATCTTTACCAGTGAGTTTGCCTGAAGTGTTTGGTAAGGGTGTTTGCTCACGTTTACAAAGGCTGGTGTATATCCACTTTCCATTGATGAAGTGGTGAACCAATTAATAAATTTGCACTGCTTAAGCAGTGCAAGACCGTGTATTCCCAATGTAGAAAGCTGGGAGGATCTGGCTGGTGCCCCTTTCTCTGTGTGATTCTTGAGTGGCTCTGGGAGCATTCACACAATTTAGCTGGGTGTGGGACTCCACATGCTGTAGTGCTCAGTGATAGCACCTGGAGAGGCTTGCTGCTTGTCACTAGCAAGGCATTGAGAAAGACATCCCAGGCTGAAGAGAGTTAAGGGGCACAGCGGTCCCACAGTCCCAGGCTGCACCCCAGGGATCCCATCGCAGAAGGGACCTTGAGAGATCATCTAATGCAGCCACCCATACTGAGATAGAATCAAATATACCCAGACCCTCCCTGACAGGTGTTTGTCCCACCTGTTCTTAAAAACCTCCAAAGATGGGGATTCCACAACATCCCTATTTCAGAGCTTAACTATCCTTATAAAGTTTTTTCCCCCAATATCTAACCTAAATCTCTCTTGATCCAGCATTAGCCAATTACTACTTCTACTTTCAGCAAACATGGAGAACAACTGCTCACCATGCTCTTTATAGCAGCACTTAACACATTTGATGACTTACCAGGTTCCCCTATCAGTGTTCTTTCAAAATTAAACATGTCCCGATTTAAAAAAAAAAAAAAAAAAAAAAAAAGAAAACCAAAAAAACCCACACTTTCCTTAGGTCATATTGTCTAAAACTTTTATAATTTTTGTTTCTCTCCTCTGGACTTTCTCCAGTTTGTCCACATTTTTCCTAAAGTGTGGTGCCCAAAGCTGGACACAGTACTCCAGCTGAGAGCTCAGCTGCACAGAGTACTTATTGGGTTCCAGGCTCAGCAGTGCAGAGTAGAACAGAACAATTACTTCACATGTCTTACATATGACATTCCTGTTACTATATCCCAAAGTGACCTTTGCCTTTTTTGCACCTCCATCACATTACTGACTCAATTTGTGTTCCTGCAACTTCTATTTTTGAGTCCAGTTTCTAGTAGTAGCATGCTTTGTAAGAAGAGTAGAACATTTGCAAGCTAACGTATGACATTGCAAGGTAAAGGTCATGCTTGGGTCTCTGCCAGAATGTAGGCCCAACAAATCAGTCTTCCAACAGGAGAATCACCCTTGCCTCATTTGACCCCAAAATTCCTAAAGGAGGGAAGGCTACATCACCTGGATGTCCACAGTACAATAAGATCTATTTTTTAGGAAGTCTCAGACATTTGATCCATCACCAAGGCTTCAAGATAAAGTGGCCTCCAGAGCTATAGTCTGTTGCTGGATTAGGATACTGATCAGAGACTTACTACTGCAGCAGGAAAGTTAACTTTTGCTCTCATTTTACAGTGGGGGGGGAGGGAGGGACACACGTGTGGCAGGCAGGGCAGTGAAATCCTTTTTAATGGATATTTGCAAGGCTGTCTTCTGCTTGCACTTTTGCCAAAGTTTATAGAATAGGTTCACGGTTTGCAGGCTCTGAAGAAAGGTAGTGGAGGCAGTAGTCAAATAATAATCCCTCCTAAACTAAATAACTGCTTTGGGTGGTTTCAACATCTGGACTTAGTAAAGAAAGTTTCATCTTTTTAACATTTTTCATTCTAAGGCTCCCTGAAGATTTGGATGCACATCACACCAGCAAATCACTTGAAGCTTTTTGCAGTATGTTCAAGTTGCTACTGCTAAATGTATCAGTTAATGGCTGTTGAATACTGTCAATTGACGGACTTTGTTTGGTACTGCTTTAATTGTATTCAGCTGAAAACGAAGAAACAGCTAGTGCTGTCTGTGATATGAAATCAAAAGCCTTAATATTCTGGCTCAATGTGTACCTTGGGGGGAATTATAACCCGAACATCTGAACTGGTGAAGAAAGAGGAAGCTATTAGAAGCAAGCAAAATTTCTCCATATCAAATTTATATGGTGCTTTACAAAACTGATTAAAAACCTTTCCAGCTACAGGAAGCTTACAGTCTAAAACAAGTCACATACAAAGATATTTAAACAGGTCAAGAAAGGAAGGACTAACACTTCCAGTAAGAGGGTAAGAAGTGGTTGAAGAGGTGGGTTTTAAAGAGGTGTCTGAAGCAGGGGAGAAAGAGGGCTAAATATATAAAAGATGTCACCTGTTTTCCTGAAATGAGACCATACTTGCATATACAGTACACCCTTGCTATAATGAACCCCTGGGGATCCAAATCATTCGTTAGGTGTAGCCAGGGGTTCCTTATATCAGGAGAGGGGAATAGCTCCAGCCCCGGGGGAGCACATTCAAGCCCTCCACCTTTGTGACCGCAGGGCCAGGGAAGGATTCAGTGACCATGTTCACTATAGCCCAGTGGTTCTCAAACTTTAGTAACCCAAGAACCCTCATTTTGATTTAAAATTTTGCCACGGACCCCAGCCCCCCCCGCCCCGCCCACTCAGCCCCATTCCATTCCTTCTCCCAAGGCCCTGCCCCCACTCCTTTTCACTCCCTCCACTGAGAGTGCCCCATCCCCGCTCCTCTCTCCCTCCTTCCCCAGCACCTCAGGGAATAGCATGCAGAAGGCACTGGGAGGGAAGGGAAGGAGTTGATCAGCAGGACCCATGGACCCCCTGGAGTTCCCTCATGAACCCCTCAAGGGTCCCAGTTTGAGAAACACTGCTATAGCCCAAGGTTTGGCTATTGTGAAGCATGTTATAGTGAGGTTCTACTGTACAAAGTTGCCTGATTGCAGAAGTTCCTCAATCATTCAAATCTTCCTGAAAGGAGCTGTCTGTCTATCAGAACAGTAAAAGAAATGAAAAGCAGAAAACACTTCCGCAACACCTTCCCCAGAGGTAATGTGAAAAATTTCCAACAGTTGAGCAGTTCTGATGGGTATGATTCTGATTTACTCATCTACTGTAACATATAGGCACAAGGAGCTAAAGCTCTGAGTGAAACTTGCTCTTGGGAATAAAGTCAGCACAAGGCATGCATCATTTAAAACTTAAGTAGGGTTTAGATGGGATAGCTTTGTGCTGGGCCTCTCAGTATAGGGATGAACTTGACCCAGAGTGTATTAGCCATCTTCTCTTTTATAGTAATTTAAGAGGGTCTTCCATGGGTTGCAAACATGATTTTGTCCTTGAAGTCTG
The DNA here is from genome assembly GCF_007399415.2 of Gopherus evgoodei. Classification (NCBI taxonomy): domain Eukaryota; kingdom Metazoa; phylum Chordata; order Testudines; family Testudinidae; genus Gopherus; species Gopherus evgoodei. The sequence continues at coordinate 50,687,484 of NC_044330.1, read as the reverse complement.
TCTCTGCACAAACTATATTCATTAGGCAATACATATTTCTTAACTTTATAAAGCAATTTAATGTATCTTATTAAACTTGTATTCATATCAAAATGTTGTAGACAAAATTTAATGCATAACAACATTTAGAATGGATATGCTTCTGCAACATTAAGGTCTCTTTTCAGTTGCTTACAACTGATCCAACTTCTACCTTTTGGGGCTGAAATGATCCATGCTTGGTCTTTGCCCAAGACCAGATTTTTTCTAAAAGCTTGAGTACAAGTAGACTGGCTTTGTTTGCGTACAAGGTACACTATTTTTCATTTGAAGTCTACTCTAAAATTGGCTTAGTGGGGAGGTAGTATAAACCGGAAATGTGCCAGATACATAATCCTTCAGTTACATATATGCCAGTATCTATTGTCAAAGCTTCCCATGCTGGCAAGTCTAGGATAAATCCAGCTGAGAAAATGTCAAGAAAAGACTTTGCTCTCGGTGAGACTTAGACATCTTGCAGGCTTACTGAACATCTGATGTAATCAACTCCACTTTCCAAGTACATTTGCTCTTTAGGATCAAGGTCTCTTGTTTAATCACCAACCTATGCCTCTACAAGTACACACAGACCACCTTAGACACAGCCAGTTATCCAGGTACAACAGAATATATGCCCTTTCATAGGGCCCCAAGGGAGGAAAGGCTTGGCACCGGAAGTGCTGGTCCAGGATAATAAATTGCAAAAATTCTGTTCAGACTGCAGAATTGGCACATATAGGGATATACCCAGAATAACCAGGAAGCATAAGAATCCACCCAAGTTCATTTCTTGAGAAACTGCCTTTAAAGTGGCTCCATTCTGATACTTTGTATCCTAAGAAAAGTTGAACTTTTTCCAATGGAGAACTGAGTACAGACTCCTTGCTTTGGAGACAGTGAGAAAGACTTAGATCCCCATGTTGTTCTCATCCTCCAGAACCTGGGAGATGGCTGTCTATTCAGAAAGTGGCTTAGGGTCTCAAGCACCATTTGGCCAACAAGTCTATTGCATTGTGCTAAGTTGCTCAAGGTTTCGCATCAGCCTTTATTTCTATCTCTGTACGCTACCATTTCCAGGACCCAGTGGTTGGACCTTGTTTGGGCCCAGGTCTGGAGGAAGTTCTTCAGCTTCCCCCCTATTGCTAGGACTCTGCACCCAGAGCTTTGTACCCAAGGGCTGAGTCCCCAGTGGAGTGGAGTTCTTTACGAGGTTTCCCTACCTTGTCAGGACTCGCCAAGTACAGTCCCTTCCCACTCACGTCTACACAGAAGGAGCTGGCAATGTTAGGCTGAGTTGGAGCCTGAACCCTGCCTGGGGCTCAGGTGCTCTGAGTTGTTCAATAGGGCTAACATCAACATTTGCTAAGGGAAGATTCCCCTATTGTACATGAAGTTGAGGGCCACAGACTGTCCCTATAGTACATGTGCTGCAAAGAACAGCTGCACACTTTAAGTGTCACAGGACTTCCTTTAAGCCTCCAGCATCTTGCTGCTTTCCTCTAGCAGCAGCCTATCAGGAACAACATTCTCCAGCTGCTAGAGAGAGCAAATAACTGAAGGCTGAATGATGGTCAGACTCTCATAAGCAAGGATGGGGGCATTATCCAAAGTTTTACTGTTATCTCCATCTACTGATTGAGGGACTATAGCCCAAACATCTGGACTAACATGGAAGACCAAAGAGAAACTGATTTTTCAATCAATAAAGAATTTCACTGAAACAAGCCAGCATAATCAGGAACAGGAAAGTCACAACTACTGGGGGAAAAAACTGAACTTGTACTTTAAGTAACAATTGGCTGCATTTTCTATTGTGATGATACAGGCAGCCCAATATACACATATGGGCTGCCCCATTTTTTCAGTTTCGTGTAAGACTGTTTCCAGTCTAGCAGCAGCAAAGGTGGGGACTCAGCTCTACACATTTCTTCAAAGCAGCATAACTTTCAAAGTCTGAGACCATTTAAATGCTTAGGTGGACAAACACAGCATTTTAGTCTCTAAAACTGGTTAGCTCTTTGCCACCAGGACTAATGAGAGCTCACATTTTTACAATTTTTGCAGCCATTGCAGCAGTGAACATCAGCCACCCAGGCTATGGCTCTGAACACACAGAGTCTCTAGAAACTGCAACATTAACAACCTCTCTCAGAACACTATCCTTGCCATCAGGGATGTTACCTCCCTATATACCAACATCCCTCACAATGACAGAATTGCTGCCTGTCTGAAACACCTACAAGACAGCAGCCAACACTCAGATATTCACTTCAAACACATCACCATACTCATCTATTTCATCCTCACCCACAACTTTACATTCAACACACACATAACTTTGTCCAAACCAGGGGACCAGTCATGGGTATTAGGATAGCTCCCCAACATGCCATACAGCCCAATGGATCTAGAACCAGGTTAGTAGAGCTGCCAAGTAGCTGGCATCTCCATGTGCCAACCAACAGCAGCTGTAACCAGCTTGCACTCTACTGCCCACAAACCACTGTGGACACAGACCATGGGAAGTCCAACTCCTGGTTCCTGATAGGTTTTTATAGGACAGGGACCCAAAGGGGTATTCCAGGGAGTGTCCAGGCAACAGTGTCGATCTCTTGTAGCTGCTGTGACCATTCCTGCTTCTGAACTCCAGGCTTCATCTTTGGCTTGATTTGGACTTTGCCTCCTGACTTAGAACCTGAAACCTGACACAGACTCTGACCCTGGACATTGACCCTGGCCTGGAACCTGACTATGAACTCCTCTACGACCCTCAACCTCAGGTTTCCCTCTTCTTTGACCTATGGTCCCAACTGCCCTTGTTGGGGTTTTGACAGTTTGTCTGGAGCACTCTCCCACATGGTGGAGGCCTACCCTGGGGGAACATGAAGGCAGTGGGCCACTCCCTGCCTGGAATGCCCTAGAGGGTATTTGAGATGGCAGAATGGGTTGACCACTCCCAGGAAAACCACCCCATGCTTCGAGCCCAAGCATCACAGCTCGCAACAGAGAACCAAGCTCTGCACAAGCAATCCACCCAGTTCCATGATGAAAATGTGGCTCTGTGGGCCCATCTGGCATAGCACGCCACAGATAACCAGATACTACAAAAGATGGGGGCCTGGCTGCAGGATGAGAATGCTACACTATGCACCCCAGGCCCCCAATTAAAAGATATTACCTCACCCATCCTATCTCTTATATTCCAAATCTCCCTTTTCAAACGTATATGCATATTTTCAATAAAAAGAAAGCCTAAACCTAATACTCATTTTACTTACTTTGCATGGAGGCCATTGTTTTCAGGCATGTTCCACGCGTTTGAAGTCACGTTAATAAGATTGTTAGTAGCCTTGAGAACAGCAAGCCATTCAATGTCATATTCCAGAGAATCAGATGCGTTGGGGTCATGGTCTATATCTATTACCTGAGAAAAACAATATTGACAAATGAGGCATTTAATTCAACTTGACAGGAAGACATTCTATCTTTAAGCATTATCTTCAGGCAATCAGTTCTTAATTAAAAGCTCAGTATACCTGCCCACTGAATAAGGCAGGGGTTCTGTGAAAATAGTAGTATGTGATCATGTAATTAGAGATCATCATAACGCATATGCGCAAGGAGGCTGAATTAAGGCTGCACAGGCAACATGAATTCTAGCATTTCCTAACCTTGTGAGTGCTTGACTTTATTTTTAAAGTTAAAAGTTGAAAACAGTTTGTGGGCAATATATTCACGAATCTGCCCAGGTGGGTGCATCTGATATACAGACTAACAAGCAGAAGTTACTTTTTAGTCCATTTGTTTTCACCAATCCCAAACTGGTTTGTTTAACCCTTCCCTCAAAAAAAGGAAGGCAGTGGGGAAAGAACAGTTGCATCTCCCAAGAACTGCATTTATAGAACTATCCAACCTATAATGTTTGGCAAAATATGAACAGAGCTGCTTTTCTCTTTCAGCCCAAGAAGGGGATTCATAGGGCAAGGAACATCCCCTGTTTTAAAGGATTCTGAAAGAGATCCTGGGCCTTTTGAAGATAGCCTTGAAAACACAGAACTGATCACTGGTGTTGTATTAGTCACTGATTTTTCTCTATACTAGTACTAGCCATTAATAATCTTCCTTACAATTACGTGTAGGATTGACCTTGGGCAATGGTCTTGATATTTGGTTGTAAAGCAGTGCATATCCTGAGCAGTCTGTGTGGCTTCTTGCCACAAAAGGTAAAGCTCATTAGCTTGAGAGACAGAATGATCTAGTAGACTAATAGCCAGGAACCCCAATGCTCTACCTCCCATCTCTGAACCAGACTATGTCTCTGGTTTTAGTCAAGTTCAAAACTCCAGACTACAGAAAGGCACTCTTGTAGACCGCTGAAAACCCACTTGGCCCTGTTTGTAGGAAGCCAAGTCTTTAAGAATTAATCTATTACTTCTAATGCAGAGTGCCTCATGATGCATCTGCCAGGGAACACTTTCTTCAGTACCAATTTAATTCTCCAGTCCCTGACATACCTCAATCATTAGCCCGGTTCCTGCTGCTATTACCCCAGTAAAACAGGTTGATGTGACAGTATTTGCATAGCAACTGCTGCAGCTTCTGCCAAAGAAGGAATAACTATCCTCTTGATTAAAGCATCTCACCCCACTGAAGGAAGGGGACATGTTCATGAACCAGTGGCAGATTCGGGGCTGTGGGTGCAGCAGCCCTGTGTCAGGTAATCCACTTTCCACCTCCCCTAGAAATAAGCATGGGATTCAGCCCACACTGCAAGTTCAGGAAGTGGCTGAGATCCACCGCTTTCAGACATTTGGCAGCTTGAGTTGTTTTTTGTTTGTGTGTCTTTCCCAGAATGGGGCTAAGTTTCCCAATGGGGCAGGATGAGATGGAGGAGGAAAATCTGGCTGAGCAGGGATTGAGAAGTTTGACTGGCAGTAGTACATAGAAGAGGGGGTTCTTATGTGAAGGAGAAACTGGAAAAAATTGTACTGTATTTCTGGCAAGCTTAATTTTGTTGATTGTCTGTATCAGTTTGTCTTGTATTTTGGGGCAGGGACCATTTTCTTTTCCATTTATATAGTGCCCAGCACAATACAATCCCAATGCCAGGTAGGGTCTTTAGGCCCTACAGCAATACAAGTTCTAAAAAGTCCACTACAGATAGAAGGAAAAAGTCCTCTTTTGGGTACTGTGAGATATTGAATTCAATAAGATGTCTGGATTGGATTGTCTTTTAGGATTTCTCCGGAATTTCATACCAAATAATTGTCCTTAAGGGGTTGTGCACTGGATCACCAGCTACTTTTCCACCCTACCCTGGTCAAATTCTCATCCCACAATCACCTGACCACAGTATCATGAAATAAGGGAGGGGGGAAAAAGCCTGTTCAGGGGCTCTCCCTCACCAGGACAGACTCAGGAAGTTCACTTTCCTCAAATGGGGGATCTTGTCTTTTTCCGTTTTTATTTCCCTTAGGCTTATGTTTCAGGCATTTTACAGGGGCCTTCAGTTACTTAGCTACTGCCTCCAAAGACAGAAGAATACATGTGGCTATACAGTGGCACCAGGACACAGCCCATAGTGAGGTGGGGTCCATTGTTGCACCTTCCCAGGAAAGAGGTATTAAGTCACAATACATCACAATTCCCTCCACAACCCCCACTTGCTTCAAGAAGAGGGTGGGAGAGAAAAGTAATTTAATTCTGATCTATACCAGCAGCAAGTTACCACTACACACGCTCCACTGGTCAGCACGTTGAGGGGTCAGAGCAAAAGCTCCACATATTCCCCCATCCTCATGCTCTATAGTAGTAATAAGTAAATACACAGTGCCCCTCATTCCTGTATCCTGCTACAAAGTCCTGGCAGTTTGTACAGGGGCATATGGAGGGATTCTTATGACCTCCTATTCCTCTGTGCAGACCAAGAGGATCCTCTTAAATTTTCCACTACCCCATTAAATCCTCTTCCTGTACATGAGCAGCAACTGTGAGATTTAACTCTCTGGGGATGGAAGAATCATTCTTCAGCTTCCTGCTGAACTGTGAACTCCCTAGCCCAGATGTATAAAGTACTAAATGGTAGTAGATGACCACTTACGGTGGTCTTACCTGCAGGAAGTCTCTGTGTGGCAGACATTTATCCAGAGCCAAAAATTTTGTTGCTTTTGGCAGCTGTCCTTCAATGTTTGCCTAGGAAACAGGAATGAAAGCATTACTGGCAATGCTGAAGATTCCCTGAAATATGACCTAATAACCAAATTATACATGGAGATTCCAGGGCAGAATTTAAACATTTTCTATTAAAACTGAATATTCCAAAGTTCCTGGAGATAAAAAGGGAAGACTGAGGTAAAAAGAGGGAGAGCTTGAGCTGAAGTCAGAGGAAACTGGAGTAGATGACAGCAACAACACTGGGGGGGAGACGCAAGTCTCCTTCAGCTGAAGCAATCGGGTTTAATCAAGCACACAGACCTTGTCTACGCTACAGACTAAATTGCCCACTGCATCCATCGCAGCAGCAGGCACCGATTTAACAGGTCTCGTGAAGAAGAAATAAGTCAACAGGACAGCATTCTCCTGTCTACTTAATTAATCCACTTTAATGTCAACAGGAGAGCATCTCCTGTCAACACAGCATTAAAATCAATGTAAATTACATCAACTTAGTTACATAAAACTTACCTAGCATAACGGATTGACTTATATCGCTAGTGTAGACTAGGCCACAGACTCAGAACCTCGGAAGGGGCTATTCTCATAAAGGACAAAAAGAGATTTGCCAAGGCAGAAAGCTCTAGAGACAAGAGCTGTCAACTATTTGTGATTTTTATACTGTTTGAAGTTTACCAACTGTTAAGGAGCACAAAGAGAATGTAGCCAATGATTTTCCTAGTTTGCATTACTCTGGTTGACAAGAAACTAGTAAATAAACCAACAGGTCTAAACCTAGCAGGTTTTCTGGCTTTGTCTGGGCTACTCATGAACTCTCCCTGTCTGCTCTGACCCTTGCCATATCTCAGGCATCAAAAAAAATACCTGGTTATTTGAGACGAGTATCTTCCCTGAATTGCTCTCTGCCCTCCTTTCACTATATTTACAGACTATCTGCTTCACAAAGTGAAAAATCCAGCTATTTTTAAAATTAAATATAATTTTCTAATTCAGCAACTCAACTTGTTTAGTGACCATCAGGGCAGAATAATTTATAGTTTTAAGCCAATCTTTTTCAAAACAAAGTAATAGTTCTACAAATAGCTTCAAAAAGTATCTTATGTCTTATAAACAGAATAAGTTATAACATTCTCTGTCTTCATGAGTTAAGAGTCTTTAGATTATGTTAAATCTTTGATTATTAGGGTGAATTAATAGTTACTTAATATAGGTAGGAGTTCTTTCTATATGCGATATGAAAATACATTTATAAAAAAGAAAAGCAAATAAGTTTTTACAAAGAGAAAAATGCTTGTGTGGATCTGGCTACTGGCATCAGAAACCTGAGATATATACATGACATGCTTTTGTTTATTTGTTACCTGATGTTGCATTAAAGCTGCAAATTTTACATGAAGATGTGCTGAGAACCAATACGTGGGTTGAAAGTGCTGCAGAAGCTCTGAAGCAGCAGGGCTTCCCAATGTATTGTTTTCCACTTCTTGGCGGAAAAAAGATTTCATTTTAAGAAGCTGTTTCTTGTTTCCATAGTGATAAATACTTCTTGGCCAATCATGTGACATAAATATATCCATAGGATGCTTTAGCTATAAAGCAAAAAATAAACATAGGAAAAGAACAGCACTTGAATGAATACCAATGAAGGGAGTGCATACTTGATTCTTTTTGTCTGACCAAAGTGGATTTTGACTGACAGTCTTACTTTCTAAACACTGAGGTTATATCACTGGATGCAATCTTCCAGAGTGCCACTGAGTTTGATCTTGCGTTCTCTAAACTCTATGGTTTGTGCGCCATTTTCTTGCTTTCCTTGGGACAGGTAAGCCAGCCTTTAGTGCACAGTATCATTTTGATATCTCTCCTCAGAGGCAAATGTCAAGCAGTTATAAGGCCATAAGAATTTCTAAAATAATAGCCATATAATAAGCGCTATATACAAAGCAAATTCACACAATAGAAAACATTGGAAGAAAGTATCACTATACTTGAATTATAGTTATTACAAACATAAGTTAGTTATATTCTATTGACATACATTATCTTCTCTGAGCTGGCAAGCTACTTAAGCATGGGTGAGATTCCCTGTGTTACTCTCAATCCCCATCTATGCTATTTTCTTGAAGTATTTTAGCTATCCCCTGCTTAAAGGCATAATAATTTTTCCATCTCCAAGCCTGTGATTTTTCTAGCACCATGCTCAGAGATTTTCATAGTGCAATAGGTCAGTTTCATTCTTTTGCAACTTGGGAAAGTTCTGAGCTGCAGCAGAAGCAGTCACTCATTCATTCTGGCTACGTCTACACTACAGAGCCTATGTTGGCACAACTAAATTGGTATAGTCCCCTAGTGCTGAAATAAATTCTGTCAGTATAGTAACACGACCTCCTAGAACATTAACTATGCCGACAGAAGTCCTCTTCTGTCTGCATAACTGTCTACACTGGGGCTTTTGTCAGCATAGCTATATAGCAAAGGTTGCGTTTTGGTTTGGGGTTTTTTTTTTGTTTTTTGGGGTTTTTTTGTTTGTTTTTTTTTAATACCTCTGAACAACATAGCCATGCTGATATAAGTTTTAAATGTAGACCAGGCCTCCCAGTGGCTACAGGAGGATTAGGTTAGGCGGCCAAGTATCAGAGGGATAGCCGTGTTAATCTCTATCCACAAAAACAATGAGGAATCCGGTGGCACCTTAAAGACTAACAAATTTATTTGGGCATAAGCTTTCATGGGTAAAAAACCCACTTCTTCAAATGCATGGAGTGAAATGCCCAAATAAATTTGTTAGTCTTTAAGGTGCCACGGGATTCCTAGGTTAGGAGGGACCATCCTCCCCCATCAGAGCTATCAGCAGTCTCTGAATGGGAACAGAGGAAAAGTATTCCTTTTACCTTCCAGGATTCAGAGATGGATCTTTTGGGGAGTGATTGGGACCTCCTTCAGTGCTGGAAAATCACGAAATGCAAGTTATATTGACGCTTCCCACACCACGTTAACGGTCTCTGAAGGAATGGCAGTAGGTATTGAGAACGACAGTACCTTACCTTCCCTAACCAAGAATGCCATTCTCTGTACCCAGCACAACTCCAGTGGAACACTCCTATTCACACAGTCCAACAAACTCATTGTGCTCCATGCAGGATGACTATACTGGGGAGTATTCGCTGCTGGTTTGCAGAGATCCCACTTCACAAAAAGGCTGAGGGAGGGGCAGTACTGTGATCTCAGTCACTCCCTCCTTAGGGTAGGGATCAAAGGAAGCAGAGTTAAGGTTACATGGGAAGTGTCACCTTAGCTCTGCCTTTCCTTCAGGGAAGCTGACTGCTCCCTATGCTATATGGACAGGAAACTGAAACCTTGTCTTAGTCAGGAAGAAACTTCTAGGGTTTGCAGGGGAGAAGCTACAAGCTCCAGTGCTGAAAGCTCACTAGCGTCTGCTGAAGCGCTGTAGCTTTAACAGAGGCTCCTCCCATTTGAGGAACCATGACAGCCTGGAAGAGCAGATATGGCACTTGAGAGGTCGCCCTGCCCAAGAATACAGGTACCCTTGTGCTGGCGTGAGAGAGACAAAAGAGAGACATGAAGGTCCTCCTTCCACCCCACCCACAGACATCTTTGCTCCTGCCATATCCTCACACACCTCAGAGAAGTTGAGGCAGGTATCCCTGCGCCCCCTTTCAGGCCTTCTCCCAAAACACACTGAATTAAATACTCAGGAAATTCCTGAGTTTTGTTTGCAAGGAATTAAGGCTGATTAAGTAGCATTCCCTTCCTCCCACACAAAGGGCCAGTCGATGCCACACCTTTCAATTATACCCCAATCCCAACACAGTACATCTCTGCTAACAGTGCTAGACTCTGCATCACTACAGGAAACGTCCTTCAGTTTCCAACTGAAACCCATTAGTTTCCCTCAGATGCTAAAATAAAACCTTAGCTACAGCCTCCAGCTTTCCCAATAATGTGCATGCGTTAAGTGTGCAATGTAAGTCCCCTTGAATAGTTCCTGATATTGCTGAGGGTGTAATTAAGGATTTGCATCATGCTGTGAGGGAGACCTGTGTGATGTGTTTCTTTATCAACTGAAGAAGGCAGTCTTGAGACAATGCAGAGACTAGTGACTAGGCCTGTAGAATTACCCTTCTATTGCGAATAGCAGAAGCAAACTTTGATTGTGTCAATGGAAACAGATAATGTAAATTTGAATCACCAACATGCTCATCTCTAGATTAGCCTAATCTCATGCAGTATTATCTACCCTCTTTTTTTTTTTAAAAAGCTTTTCTCCCCACCTGTTTGAGTTTGAAGACTTCAATATTCCTCACATGGTACGCACTCCTTACAGTCTGCTGATTGTATGGAGGACACTCAAAATGACCTGAAACATACCAAGAAAAACTGGTCACACAAGAGATTGGTTTCAGAGTAGCAGCCGTGTTAGTCTGTATCCACAAAAAGAACATGAGTACTTGTGGCACCTTAGAGACTAACAAATTTATTTGAGCATAAGCTTTCGTGGGCTACAGCCCCACTTCATCAGATGCATGCAGTGGAAAATACAGTAGGAAGAGATAGATATATATACACACACACACACACACACACACACACACACAGAGAGAACATGAAACAATGGGTTCCTAGAGGGAGCAAGGGGAATTAAATTGCAAGGAGTGAGCCTGTTTTGGGGTGTTCAGAGCGTTAAGTGGGGAAATAAAGCATTGAGACTCTGAAGCTCTGAAATTCAAGTTGAGTCAGTCCCTTGAGATTTATACACAAAACGCCAACTTACATAATAGTTTTATCTATAAAACTGATTAACTAAAGAAAGCTGTCAAAGAAGCATTAGGATGATTGCTACAAAGACTTGTACATCCACTGGAAGCTCTTTTTCTGATCATGACTGCCAAAGTATTATGAGCAAGCATTTAGGTGCTCCAGATGTAAGACACCTTTGCTGGTGTCAATGGCTGTTTTCAGCTTGAAGAGTCTGCACACAAACACATGGACTCAACTGTGGGAATCTGTTCACAGGCAACTTTGGAGAACTTCTAAATTCTCCAACACACACACTATAAATAGAACATCTAATAAAAAGAGCATGGAATTTTAATTGCAAGATGTTTCTGAATGTATATGTTAATAAAAAGTCAACATTACATAAAATATTACCTTTTTTGTAATCATGAGATTTGAAAATGCCAGAAATTCCACCAATTCTTACACCACGATATTTTACTACGCCTGCATAACCTAGAATGACAAGAGATTAAAATAAAATTCTCTGCATATCAGGAAAACAGGGAGCTTTCAGGAATTGTAATCTAGTCTGTTCAACTTTAACACAATGTGCATTAGGTACAAAAGAACTGGTTCAGATAAAATAACTCATCCAGAACTATAGTTCAAATGAGTTACATTGTAGAAAATGTTCACTTGCCTCTGCATTACTTCCAATTCCAGACAAAACCTATCATTGTAGAAAGCAATTTTTGTATTTCTAACCTGCCCAAAACAATTGAAGTCATTCACCTAGCAGCACCACACATTTTCATGATTCTTTACAAATAAAATAAAACTAAGTCTTACAATTTAAGACTGACAAAAATAAAAGCACAAGACAAGTCAGTCATTTGGGGATAACTGAAGGTGAAAAGCAAGGATTGATTGAAGATTTTTAAAGAGAAATTTGAAGGATAAGAAATACTTGGCAGAAGCAAACATGGAGACTTTCAGTCACACAGCATGAAAGATGACCAAAAAAAAAAGGTAAGATGAAAAGAAGGGAGCAGTAAAGAGAAATATTTTAGAAGTAAGATGAGATTTAGGAGGGGTAGAATTATAAGAACGGCCATACTTAGACCATCAAGCCCAGCATCCTGTCTTTCAACAGTGGCCAGTGCCAGATGCTTCAGAGCAGTGGTCACCAACCAGTTGATTGCAATTGACTAGTCAAACCTGAAGTCTCTGCCAGTCGGTCGTGATCTCCAGCCACTAAAAGTCCGGTGGCGCAGCACGTCTAAGGCAGGATCTCTGCCTGCTCTGGTCCCCAACCACTCCCAGAAGTGACTGGCATGTCTCTGCGGACCGGGGGGGGGGGGGGAGTCGCTCCACATGCTGCCCCCTCTCCCAGCGCCAACACTGCAGCTCCTGTCAGCCAGGAACTGTGGTCAATGAGAGCTGCGGGGGCGGCACTTGCTGCCCCTGGGGGGTGGGGGGAAGAGGAGGGAGAGCAGCAGATGTCCACACGTGCCAGCTCTGCAGCTCCCATTGGCCGCAGTTCCTGGCCAATGGGAGCTGCAGAGTCAGCACTGGGGGTTGGGGCAGCAGCAGTGCATGGAGCTGCCTTCCCCCTCCCCAGTCCACAGAGACATGCCAGCCACTTCTGGGAGTGGCATGGGGCCAGGGCAGGCAGGAGCCTGCCTTAGCCATGCTGCACCGCCAACCGGGAGCCACCTGTGGTAAGCACCTCTCAGACAGAGCCTACACTTCACATCCCTCCTGCACCCCAACTCCCTGCCCCAGCCCAGAGCCTGCACCCAAACTCCGTCCCAGAGCTTGCATCCCTCTCCCACTCCCGTACCCCAACCCCCTGCCCCAGCCTGGAGCCCCCTCCTGCACCCAAACTCCCTCCTAGAGCTTGCACCGCTCACACCCTCCTGCATGCCAACCCCCTGCTACAGGCTCAGCCTGGATCCCTCTCCCCCACTCTGAACCCCCTGGCCCCAGCCTGCACCCCCTCCGGCACCCCAACCCCCTGCAAGTGAGTGAGTGTGGGAGAGCAAGCAATGGGGGTGGGAGGAATGGAGTCAGTAGGGCAGGGCCTTGGGGAAGGGGCAGGGTAGATCCTGGGTTGATCTTAAATTCAGAAAGTGATCTTGTGTGTAAAAAGGTTTGACACCACTGCTTCAGAGGAAATTAAGAGAACAGAACAATCATCAAGTGATCTATCACCTGTTGTCCAGTCCCAGCTTCTGGCAGTCAGAGGCTTAGGGACACCCAGAGCATGAAGTTGTGTCAGTGACCATCTTGGCTAATAGCATTGGTGCACCTATCCTCCATGCTCTTATCTAATTCTCTTTTGAACCCCACTATAGTTTTGTTGCCAGGAGATGTCGTTAAGCCAAGTGGGTTCTCTCTCCCCTTTATTATAAACCTTTAGTTTTAAACACTGAAGGATTGGCTGGCAGCATAGTATTTTGGGTAAGATCCAAACTTATACTGACCTGGTAATGTGGCTGACCCTTTGGGGTCAGAAGAACATTTTGTATATGTGAGCAGTTTTGTTTTTGAAAACAGTTCTCACAGTACTGGACCTAGGTGTGGACTGGGGGCCAGAGAATTGAAATGCAATAAAGGTGGCTGTGTGATTTCTTTTTTGCTTCTTGATAACCAGTGTGGGGAATCAGAAGCGCAGTTTGTGACTGGTTGGGGAGTTTAACTTCAGTGTTACTCACAGACTGGTGGGTATTTGCTCTCTCTTTTGCAGCATGCCCTGACCTTAGCATTTCCAGTGAGGCCTGCCCCAGGCACCACAGGTCACATTGGTGTAGTTAACATAGAACCGGATCATTTGGGTTTTGGATCAGAACCCCATGCTATTCAAAATTTGAAATTTAAAACTGAGAGTGTCAAAGGTTAAGGTTAGTCACAATGAGTGATCCACAATCAAAACTGCAAGCCCCAAGTGTCAGCATCTTCAGCATGAGAGAGAAATGGAGAACTTCGAATGCAAGAGAAGCAAGCCTTGGCCCAGCTGGAAAAAGAAGCTGTGGAGAGAGCCAGGCGAGCTGAGGAAAGAACTAAGCAAGCTGGAGACAGAGAAAATCTCACAGGAGGCGAATGGATCTGCTGCAAGCTGAGACCGATGCTGCCAGACAAACTCCAAATCAAAATAATAAAAGAACAGCAGGTACCATGTTATCCTGGAATCTCAGCTCCTCTCTACAGCAATAATAGAGATAGAGACTTCAGTTTATAAGAATGTTGGTATGTCATTTAATAATGATGTGGTAACTATGTTAATCAGGGTAATGTCATAACCCAGTCCCAGATAAAGTATGAATGTGAATCCTCTGTATGTTGTCTGTAACAGGCAGATTTGTGTTTAACCAGGTATGCTATAACAAGGAAGAGAGTCTCTCAAGCCTTGGGATTGTGGAAAATAGCTGTTTGTCCAGTCAGAAAAGCAGTTTATATGGTGAGGATATTTCTGAATGTCTGTCTAATATATCAGAAATAAATCTGGAGTTAAATGAAGCACAGAAAGAAGCTCAGGAAAACATTTCTTTAGTGAAAATTAGAGTTGATGGTCAGCGTGAAGCCCTAAGTGAGGAAGGAAAGGAGAGATTTCTAGTGAGTGATGGATTGCTGGCAACTGAAGTTTATAAAAGTGAGACTGAACAAAGTAAAAAGTTATTTGCTTAAAGTAACTCAGTATGATGAGCCACTGTTTGTAGAAAGCAATAGTTTATCTGTTGAAGAAAAAACTGTTTCCAATTCTTTGTCTGTTGCAAATAGCGGTGTGCCTAATGAAGCAGAATGTACTTCCAAGTCCTTTGTGGAGCAGACAGAAGGTGCTGGTCAGCCTATGATGGTTAAGGAGATTTCATTTGTCCCAGAGTGGTTCTGGACTTGACTGAAACCCAAGAAGGAAGCGTTCCTAAGCTTGTGTGGGGTAACCTGCATTTTACCAGCGAGGAAAGCTGCAGAGGGAAAGAGTGGCTCTAACCCAGGCCCTCCATACAGATGCACAATCCCGATGTGGCCCTCAGGCCAAAAAGTTTGCCCACCCCTGGATTACAAACTGTCAGGAACAGTATCCCTGATGAGGTCACAGCATGCCTGGTGGCTGAGCTTTGTGACTTTGTCCTCACCCACAACCATTTCAGATCTGGGGACAACTTATACCTTTGAGTCAGTGGCACTGCTATGGGTACCCACATGGCCCCACAGTATGCCAACATTTTTATGTCTGACTTACAACAACACTTCCTCAGCTTTCGTCCCCTAGTGCCCCTCCTCTACTTGCACTACACTGATGACATCTTCATCATATGGATGCACAGAAAGGAGGCACTTGAAGAATTCCACCTGGATTTCAACAATTTCCACGCCACCATCAACCTCAGGCTTGACCAGTCCACGCAAGAGATTCGCTTCCTGGACACTACAGTGCAAATAAGTGATGGTCACATAAACACCACCCTATACCCGAAACCTTCTGATTGCTGTACTTACCTACATGCCTCCAGTTTCCATCAAGGACACATCACACGATCCATTGTCTATAGCCAAGCCCTAAAATACAACCGAATTTGCTCCAATCCCTCAGAAAGAGACAAACACCTACAAGATCTTTATCAAGCATTCTTAAAACTACAATTCTTACCTGGGGAAGTGAGAAAACAGACCGACAGAGCGAGAAGGGTACTGAGAAATCACCTACTACAGGACAGGCCCAACAAGGAAAACAACAGAACACCACTGGCCATCACATACAGCCCCCAGCTAAAACCTCTCTAGTGCATTATCAATGATCTACAACCTATCCTGGAAAACAATCCCTACTCTCACAGATCTTGGGAGGCAGGCCAGTCCTTGCTTGCAGACAATCCCCCAACCTGAAGCAACTACACACTATACCACAGAAACACCAACCCAGTAACCAATCCCTGTAGCAAACCTCATTGCCTACTCTGTCCCCATATCTACTCTAGCGACACCATCAAAGGACCCAACCACATCATCAAGGGCTCATTCACCTGCACGTCTACTAATGTGATATATGCCATCATGTGCCAGCAATGCCCTCCTGCCATGTACATTTGCCAAACCAGACAGTCCCTACATAAAAGAATAAATGGACACAAATCGGACATCAGGAATGGTAACATACAAAAGCCAATAGGTGAACACTTCAATCTTCCTGGACAGTCTATAACAGATTTAAAAGTAACTATTCTTGAACAAAAAAAAAAAAAAAAAAAAAATCAGAAACAGACTTCAAAGAGAAACAGCAGAACTAAAATTCATTTGCAAATTTAACACCATTAATTTGGGCTTGAATAGGGACTGGAAGTGGCTGGCTCATTATAAAAACAGCTTTGCCTCTCCTGGAATTGACACTTCCTCATCTATTATTGGGAGAGGCCTACATCCACCCTGATTGAGGTACTCCCTTCTCTTCATGTGTCATTATATAATGCCTGCATCTGTAACTTTCACTCCATGCATCTGAAGTAGCGAGGTTTGTTACCCACGAAATCTTATGCCCAAATAAATCTGTTAATCTTTAAGGTGCTACCGGACTCCTTGTTTTTGTGGATACGGACTAATACAGCTACCCCGTGATACTCCTCACCCTTTAGAGCAGGGATCGGCAACTTTTGGCACGTGGTTCGCCAGGGTAAGCACCCTGGCTGGCCAGCCAGTTTGTTTACCTGCCATGTCTGCAGGTTCAGCCAATCACATCTCCCACTGGCTGCCATTCGCTGCTCCAGGCCAATGGGGGCGGCGGGAAGCCGCAGCCAGCACATCCCTCGTCCCGTGCTGCTTCCCGCAGCCCCAACTGGCCTGGAGCAGCAAACCGCGGTCAGTGGGAGCTGCAATTGGCCAAACCTGCAGACGCAGCAGGTAAACAAACCGGCCCGGCCCGCCAGCATGCTCACCCTGGTGAACTGCATGACAAACGTTGCCAATCCCTGCTTTAGACACTTTGAATTTGTTTGGTATCTCTAAGACAGAGTCCAGTCTCTAGCTGGTGGTGATGGATGATCCACAAGCAAACATGCAGGAGAGGGTCTCTACAGATGTTCATAGAACAGAGGGGCTGCAGCTGGTGAACACATCTAGCCAGTAAAGGGATTCCTGTAAGCAGGGAAGTTCAATTTTCAACCTTCTAGGAGAAAGGGACCCAATCCTGCTGAGGGGAAGAATGAGTGTCAGCCTCGAAATTGGTAGCAGCTAAGAATTTGAAAGTTAGTGTCTGGGTTGATACAATCTACCTGGCAGATGAGGGGGAAGATTTGCCCTATAACTGGCAGCACTGAGGACACACATGGCCAGCCAAGAGATTTAGGGCTTGTCTACACTGGCAATTTACAATGCTGCAACTTTCTTGCTCAGAGGTGTGAAAAAACACCCAAGTGCAGCAAGTTTCAGCACTATAAAGCACCAGCGCAGGTAGCTATGCCCTTTGTGGAGGTGATTTTATTAGAGCACTGGGAGAGCTCTCTCCCAGTACTCTGCCGCGACGACAAAAGCCACATTAAAGCGCTGCCATGGCAGTACTTTAGCGTTGCCAGTGTAGACTAGCCCTTAGTGAGACAAGGGGAATGGTATGACCAAGATATTTATAAACAATGACGGGTAACAAATTTGGTCTAATCAAACCTCATTTCTAATAAACTGAAGCGCCGAGCAAAAGGACTGAATGACCCATCCAAGCTGTGGATGTATTCCATAGGGACTTTCAAGCCAGTAAACTCACCAGTACTGCTAGGAACCTGATGGACTCTGAAGTCTTTGTATGTGTTTGACTGCTTTACCATCTCTCTTCTTGGTCATTCTTCTCTTCTTCATAATAAACCTTTAGTTTTAGACACTAAAAGATTGGCTGTCATAGTTGTATTTTGGATAAGATCCAAACCTATACTGATATGATAATGTGGCTGACCCTTTGTAGTCAGAAGAATATTTTGTACACCAAGCAGAGTTTTTTAAATAAATTTGCACTGTACTGGACCTATGTGCTGACTCGGAGCCCGAGGACTGGAATGCAATAAAGGGAGCTATTTGATTTCTTGTTTGCTCCTTGATAACTAGTGTGGGGAATCAGCAGCAGTCTGTGATTGGTTGGGGAGTTTAACTACAGTATTACCCACCAGTCTTGGGAGTATCTGCTCTCCCTTTTGCAGCCTGACCTGACACTGACATTTCCAGTGAGGGCTGCCCAAGCTCCACCGGTCACAATAAGTTCCATGGTTGAATCTGCATTGTGTGAAGTAGTACTTAATTATGTTTGTTTTAAGTCTACTACCTGTTAATTTCATTGGGTGACCTCCAATTCTTCTATTATGCAAAGGTGTAAATAACACATCCTTATTTACTTTCACCATACCATTCATGATTTTATAGACCTTTATCATATCATCCCCCTTAGCCATCCCTTTTCTAATGCAAAATAAGATCTTGTAGATAAAAGCAAAGAACCTAAACTTAATCCAGAAAGCAGTAAAGCCAATTTAGTGATAGGAGCAGGAGAAAAAGGTCATTAGCAGCGGCACGTCCAACTGACTGGAACGGAAATAGACTTGAACGGAAGCAGGACAGTAGTGAGGGAACCAGAAGAAGGTGGGTTACATTAATTGTAAAAAGTGACCAAGGCACAGGGAAGGGCGTTAGGAGTAGTAGGGATAATAAAGAAGCTAGTTTGGGCAATATTAGAGCGAAACCACCAACAAGAAATAAAGTAAGAAAATAGGTCAGAGAATACTCAGACAGTGGTCCTGGGAAATAGGAAAGATAAGCAGAGATGAGAGAATGTAGCATGAGTAAAGAAATTAAGAAGGAAGATTAAATTCAGTTGCAGAGAGAGTTTGATATGATAGTTGGTCATCTACCCCTTATCCCATCAACTTGTCAGATCGTCATGCAAGCATCGCCATCTTCGTCTGTACAAGGCAGCACTGAAGTCTGCCTGCTTACCATCTTCTTTGATGCAATCCATCCATTTGCAGGTCATCCAACAAGAAATTTCAGAGCCAATTTGAAATCAAAGATTGGAAAGAAAAGGTAAGGTGGAGGGTAAAGAGAAAAACTGGCAAATTCTCAACATAATTTAAACACTGGCACTTGAAGAATACAGACAGAAACCAAAAACAGAACCCAGAAGTCACTAAAAACGAAGACTCAGGCTCACGAGATAACCCAGACAAAGACATCTTACTACATTCTGCTAATCTTCAACTGAGCATCTGAAGCAAAACTGATTCCTTCTGAGGTTCTCCCAATAATATATAGCCAGTACTCCAAAAACAAAATCCAAAACAGTAATATGCATCTCAACCAAGTCAGAAATCTAAGAGTTTATAGAAAATATCTTAATATTTAACCCCTAGAAGTTCAAGCCCATATTTATTCAATAAATCTGTAAAAATCAAAGAATTAAGTGACATTCCATACCAAGGTAATATATGTTTGGTGCCACCCATCCTCCATATGGCAGTTCTTGCAAGTGATTTGAGGCTTCATGATTACCCCCAATAAAGATCGTGAGAACAGGAGCCTTCTTCTCTCCCGAATAATACCTATTTCAGAAACAGAAAAACAACATCTTAACAATACACAAGTGATATCTCAAGATGTTTACATTCTTAAGCAGCAGAAGAGAGTGGGCCTACATAAGTCTACATGCAAAAATGTTGTATTTTTACGTTTTTTAAAAAGATAGACATTATTTTACAGTCCCAAAGTAGCAGACAATGTGTAGCCTTCAGAAAACATCAGCCACACAACCTGTTTCATTCAAATTGGACACCATTAAATTAGGCTTGAATAAAGACTGGGAGTGGATGGGTCATTACACAAAGTAAAAACCATTTCCCTGTGCTAATCTTTCTCCTATTGTTACTCACACCTTCTTGTCAACTGTTTGAAATGGGCCATCCTGATTATCACTACAAAAAAGTTTTTTTTCTCCTGCTAATAGCCCACTTTAATTGATTAGTCTTGTTAGAGTTGGTATGGCAACACCCATTTTATCATGTTCTCTGTGTGTGTGTGTGTGTGTGTGTATATATATATATCTTCCTACTGTATTTTCCACCGCATGTATCCGATGGAGTGGGTTTTAGCCCACGAAAACTTACGCCCACAAAAGCTTATGGTTGAATGGGGGCAAGGGTCCTGGGGGGGGCCGTCAGGAAGGGGAGGGGGTTGGATGGAGCAGCAGGGGTTCCAGGAGCGGTCAAGGGACAGGGAGAAGGGGTTTTGGATGGGGCAGGGGTCCCAGGGGCACCATCGGGAACGAGAGGAAGGGTTGGATGGGATGGCAGGGGGTAGTCAGGGGACAGGGAAGGGGGGTGGATGGGGCAGGGATCCTGGGGGAGGTGTCAAGGAATGCGGGAGGCTGGATGGTGCAGGAGTGTCAGGGGGGTGGGCCACGACCCTGTTGTGGGGTGAGGAGAGAGCCAGTTGTTAAGGTTTTGGCAGATCAACACTGGCCAGGGGAGTGGGAGGCTGAGGAGGCAAGGGGGCAGGCAGTGGCGGGCGATGAGTATGTGAGCAGGGGAGAAGGGAGCTGAGAAGATGAGTGGGGGGGCAGGTGAGCCGGGGGACTGTGAGTTTGAGGAGGTGAGCAAGCAGGCATTGGCGGGCAAGCAGGTGAGCTGGCAGCAGAGGAGAAGGGCTGAGGAGGTGAGTGGGTGAGCCGTGGCAGGAGGCGCAGGTGTGCCATGGGAGGCGGAGGAGGCAAACAGGCAGGCAGTGGCAGAGAGTGAGTGAGCCAGCAGCAGGGGAGGGGGGATAAGGAGGCAAGTGGGTGGTGTGGTGCTGAGGATATGAGCTATGAGTCGGTGGTTGACCTGTTTTGCTGACCTGGTCTGGCTCCCATCCCCTCTCCAAGGGTTGCAGCTGGCTAGAGGTGCTGCCTTCCAGGCCTTCCTCATTCACATCTCATTCATTCAACAGGGCAACTGATTACAAAGTGGGGGGAAGATCTTATTCTACTTCTAGCAAAAAGACAGTTTTCTTTTACCTTAATTTTACTACCTTAAGGGCCCACTATAACATATTACCAAGGTTCAATACCGCTGCTTCAGGCAGGTGGCCCTGGGAAAGGACGGTTTGTTTCCGCCGGGGGGGGCAGGGGGGTTGTGTTTTAGGGGGGCTAGGTGGTGCTGGGGGAGGTTCAGCGGGGCCAGGGGGTTTCAGCCCTCAGCTGTTCTCTTTAGAGTAATATGGCCCTTGCCGCTTTATGAGTTGTGCAGGTCTTAAGGTGCCACACGTACTCCTCGGTCTTTTTTACTGAAAACAAAGCTACTGTTATTTATTTGTATATGAAAACGACAACGCTCAGTTTTGGGCTGCGTTTCAGTTCAGGGGGACCCCGTCTTCTCCCGATCTCCGCCGAACCCGGCAGGGACGCGGAGTGCGTAGAGACCCTGAGGAGACGAGGGAGGCCCGGGCCTGAGGACAGCCGCCGTTAGCGGCGGGGAGGGCGGTTCGAGCTCCAGTTACCCAGCGAGTCGGGGCAGAGGGCGCATCCCTCCCCCCCCCCGCTGTAAGTCCCCGGTAGCGCATCTGGCAGCGGGGCCGCGAGACTCCAGCGCGAGCGGCCAGCCCCGGCGCTCACCGGTAGAAGGTCTGCATGTGGCGGTACTTGGCCGACACGGCCATGCAGAGTAGATCCGCCTCGTTGCGCACGGCCTGGAAGTCCCCGCAGCACAGCAGCAGGTCGATCTGCACGTTATTGCGCCGCTGCAGCAGCTCCAGCGTCTCGTAAAGCTTGTCCAGCTCGCCATGGCAGCAGCCGGCCACCGCCACCTTCATCCCGCCGCGCGGCGCGTGCTTAATGCGTCACCAGCGCGCCTGTACGTCAGCCCCCTCCCACGCGCCCGGCTGCGGCTGAGCTGCGGCCGCGCCAGAGCCTGGCGTGCGCGCTCCCGGGACACAAGCATGGCGTGCGCGTGCTGCTCTGGGCTTAGTGCAAAATCCGGGCTCTGTGCGTGCCTGGCCACGTGCATGTTGTGTGCACGTGGGCGTGCTGCGTGCAGGTGCCTGTGAGTGTGGGAGTGTGCAGTCACGTGAATGCCCACCGTGGGTATGTGTCCATTGCGAGTCCATGTATGTAGTAGCGCCCCACAAGGGCGTAGTGTTCTGTGGGAGCTGTTGGCAGAAGCTACCAGTACCGGTCCACCTCCATGCACACAGTTCACCGGACAGTCAGCCTTTTTCTTCAATTAGCACAGGACTCAGCAAGTTCTGAATAACCATTAGCAATATCGCCTTTTTCCAGAAGCGCGACATTTATATAGCATCTTTCATCCATTACATTTTCCATGTAAAAGAGGCAAAGAGTTCTGTGGCACCTTACAGACTGAAAAACGTATTGGAGCATGAGCTTTCCTGGGTGAATACCCACTTCAGTCGGATGCAAGCTCATGCTCCAATGCATTTGTTAGTCTATGAGGTGCCACGGAACTCTTTGCTGCTTTCACAGATCCAGACTAACACAGCTACACCTCTGGTACTATTTTCCGTGTAGTTTGCAAACAATATATTCCATATAAAATATTACATTAAAAGACTGTTATGGTTGCAAGGTCAAACACTCTAATGTTAGGAAATGCCAGAATTAAGGTTCTCCTGCAGAGACCTCCATCAGTTGAGCTAAAAGAAAAACTCCCTTAGCTGTTAGTAAAGCTAACTTAACCTCTGTTAAATGCCCAGAATGTTTTATTAACATAGAGTTAAAGTTATTCCGTGGCTGGCATCTTGTGCCCTTCCAGAATGTAGCTGGCTGCTGCCATGGCGCACTGGACTGGCTTAATTTAAACCTTTGAAAACCAAGAAACACAAAGTTAAGGGACATGCTATCCCAAGGGAAGTGAGAGATGTAGGAGGGGTTGGGACAGAGATGAAGCCTCCACACATTCCTCACTGCACAGTTCTGATCCTCTCCTTTCCACTCTACCCCCCCACACTCCTCCTTGCTGCTTCAACCCACGTATTCCTTCCAGCTGCTCATAGACCTCAAATACGGATCCGACACCACTCCAGCCCTTCCGACATTCCCTCCATCACACCCATTGCTCTGACCACACACATATCTCCTGCTGCTGTGAGTTCACACATACAAATACTCTGGTCTGTGCCTTCACCTCTGTGCCCGCTCCTTCCTCCTCCTTGCCACTCTGTGTCCCTATAGTGGTAAATTTAGGGGGTCGTAGGAAGGTGGTGGGGCTGTGAACAGTCCATGTACCAGCTGGACACAGGAAGGGGCAAGAGAGACCTTACTGAATAAGTTTACATGTCTTTGGGGTCCATTGTATTAAATTAATTATTTATGTATTATTGTGGGCCTGGATGATCAAAGGACTATATTGAACAATGTGCCAGACAGAATGGACTTCTGGGAGCAATATGTGTGAAGTGGATTTCCTGGGAAATATTTAGTGGGAGGTGAATACATTTATTTTCCCCATCCCACCTCTGGCTATGCAAAACAGCATCATTTTGAATCTACACCCTGAGAAGAGGACAATTGTCTGCTGATTACCTGTTCCTGGAGTCCCAAGATTAAAGGACCAAGATATCAAAGGGAAAGACTCACAGATTCATGGATGTGCTTGTTCTGAGACCAGGCAATTATGAACTTATAACCACCAAAAAATCCCTTTGTGGGATTTGAAGAACTGACTCCTACCAGAGCCCTTGCTGGAGTTGGTGGTGACCTCTGGTAAGCTTATTGGCATGATAAGTTCTTTATTGTTTTTAATATGTTTTATCTGAAATGCTTTTACCTTAAGAATAAACATGCTTGGTTAGAAAAGGCAATTTATAGGTACCTTATAACCATAGGCGGCAACTTCCATAGGCACGTGGTGCTCTGGCACCAGCAATATTTAGAGCCCAGGGGCCCAGCTCCACCAATATTTGGGGCCGAGTGTCCTCCCCGGCCCTCCCTCCCCCCATGCCTCCCCTGTCTGGCTCTTGCCTTCCTGGGGCTCCGGAGCATGGCTGCTACTCTGAAAACTGACACACTGTCTCTTCCATGCAGCTCCATGTTGCCTCCCTGCAGCAACTGCTGCCTCGGGGTCCTAGTGCCCCCCACCTCAACTGCCATGGCAGACTGACTTTGAGCCTGCCCTTCCCCCTCAGACCCTTCCCTTTTCCAGAGGACCCTCCAGCAGCACAGGTGTTGTGTCCCTCCCCGCTTGCAGTCACTGCTCCTGCCCCATGCTGGGCAAGGAGGCAGCCCCACCCCTCACCCCCCAGTGAAGCTACAGTCAAGGGCAACAGCAAGGGAGGAGGCATATGCAGCACCCCCCGGCACTCACCATGGGGGAAGCGAGGGACATTCCTGGACTTGAGAGGGGCCCTAGGAGCACATGCAGTGACCATGTGCTGCTGGGGGGGGGGGCAGGAAAGGGGGACTCCTCCCCCAGAGCTTGCTGCTGCTGGCAGGGAAAGGGCTGGGGGGAGTCCTCCTCTCTGGCCCCTGTCCCGGAGCAGCCTGCCTGCACCCCAAACTCATCCCCAGCCCTGCCCCACCCCAGAGCCCACACCCCCAGTCAGAGCTTTCACCCCTCCATCACAACCTCAACTCTCTGCCCAAGCCCTGAGCCCCTCCAGCACCCCAAACACCTTATCCCCAGTCCCAGCCAGAGCCCTCACCCCCCACACCCTAACCCCCTGCCCGAGCATTGAGCCTCTCCAAACACCCCAAACACCTGATTCCCAGCCCCAGACAGAGCCCTCACCCCCTACATTCTAACCCTCTGCCCAAGCCTTGAGCCCCTTCCACACCCCAAACCCCTCATCTGCAGCCACACCCCACACCTCTGCACCCCATCCCATCCCCAAACTCCCTCCCAGAGCCTGCACCCTGCAGCCCAATCCCCTACCCCAGCCTAAGGCCTGCATCTCAGACCTTCTCCCCCACGCAAACTCCCTCCCAGAGCCTTGGGCAGATGGGGGGCGGAGTTTGGGCAGGGGCGGCTTCTGGGCACCACTAAAATTTCTACAAATCTGCCACCCCTGCTTATAACTGTGGGCAAGTCCAACTATTCATAGCCTCTGAGGAGAAGTCAAAGTGCAGGTGCTGGACTGTTTTGGAATCTGTTCTACTGGGGATATCACAGTGCATGCAGGGAACTGTGCAGCCTGGAAAAGCTCCAGTCAGATTTCCAGCCAAGAGAGGTGAGGGCTGAGGAGCTGGGAGTGTAGACTGGGTCCTTGCTGGATCATGAGGGGGAAATACAGGCGCAATTGCCCTGCACTGTGACACCCTGTATTCTCCAGGCTGCCCAAAATATTGATACTATTGCCCCTTCTTCTGACACCAGACTTGCCCATTTGCTGAGCAACAGCAAAATTCTAGGGCATTGCAGATCATCTTCCTGTTAGAAGAGAAGTCAGTGATGTGCCATGTGGGGCTATGTCTACACTGTGTATCTTACAGTGGCACAGCTGTGCCACTACAGTGTAGTCACTCTTGCTGGCAGAAGAGAGTTCTGCTAGCAAAATAAAATTACCTCCAATGACATGCAGTAGTTTTGTCGGTGGGAGAGTGTCTCCTGCCGACAAAGCGCTGTCCACATCACCACTTTTTGTCATTAAAACTTTTGTCAGCTAGGAGTGTGTTTTTTTCACACCCCGACCAACAAAAGTGTTAATGACAAAAGTGCAGCATAGACGTAGCTTAAATATTTCTCAGTATTTCAAAAGTAACTTGCTTTGTTATCCTGGGTGGTATACTCCTGGGAATTCTATGTCAAAAAATTAAAAATTCTGTGCCAAAAACTTAAAAAATTCTGCACATAATATGTTAAAATTCTGCATATTTTATTCATCAACATAACACTATATAATCAGGCCAGTTTAAATTATGTTGGTCATTTATTTCAGAAAACCCTGTCAGCAACTATGTCTGTAACGACACAGACAACAAAAAAGATTTCCACAGGAGTAGAGTTAAAGAAATCCCTACAACAACCCTGTCGGGGTTCCCTCCCCACTCTGAATTCTGGGGTACAGATGTGGGGACCTGCATGGAAGACCCTATAAGCTTATTTTTACCAGATCAGGTTTAAAACTTCCCCAAGGCACAAATCCTTCCTTGTCTTTGGATGGTATTGCTGCCACCACCAAGTGAGTTAGACAAATATTTAGGAAAAGGACCTCTTGGAGTTACTGTTTCCCCAAAATGTTCCTCCAAGTTTAGGACCCTTATTGGTCCTTTTGGTCAGATGCCAATCAGGTTATCTGAGCTTCTTAACTCTTTACAGGTAAAGGAGGGATTTTATGCTATCCTTAGCTGTATGTTTATGACACATCCAGTTCCTTTTTCTCTGCCCCATCCCCTCGAGGTGAGGCTCCCATACCTCATCAACCCCAGAATCCAGGGATCCAGAGGGAGAAACAGCCTAATGCTCATTGCTGGGTGCTACACTTGTATGGAGTTTCCTGCACTCTGCCTTCTCCCCTCAGAGCTTGCCAGGAACTGCAGCTGAAGGGAATCCTCCAGCTCCTTCTCCCACTTCCCCTGGCAGTGCCAATTCTTCAGAGAACAAAAGGAAATTCTGCTCAGAATATTAATTCTATTAAAATTATGGATTGTGCAGTGGTGCAGAATTCTCCCAGGAGTAGTGGTAGCACCATTACAATTAACATTGGGATGATCTTGCTGTATAACAGTCAACCTTTCTAAGTGCTCCTTCTTACCAATCTATTAGATTTCTTTGAAGGGGTCAACAAACATGTGGACAAGGGGGATCCAGTGGACATACTGTACTTAGATTTCCAGAAAGCCTTTGACAAGGTCTCTCACCAAAGGCTCTTACGTAAATTAAGTTTCATGGAATAAGGGGGAAGATCCTTTCGTGGATTGAGAACTGGTTAAAAGACAAGGAACAAAGGCTAGGAATAAATGGTCAATTTTCTGAATGGAGAGTGGTAACTAGTGATGTTCCCCAAGGGTCAGTCCTAGGACCAATCCTATTCAATTTATTCATAAATGATCTGGAGAAAGACGTAAAAAGTGATGTGGCAAAGTTTGCAGATGATACTAAACTGCTCAAGACAGTTAAGACCAAAGCAGACTGTGAAGAACTTAAAAAAGATTTCACACAACTAAGTGATTGGGCAACAAAATGGCAAATGAAATTTAATGTGGATAAATTTAAAGTAATACACATTGGGAATAATAACCCCAACTACATACAATATGATGGGGGCTAATTTAGCTACAACTAATCAGGAAAGAGATCTTGGCGTCATTGTGGACAGTTCTCTGAAGACGTCCACACAGTGTACAGTGGCAGTCAAAAAAGCAAACAGGATGTTAGGAATAATTAGAATAAGATAAAGGGGATAAAGAATAAGACGGAGAATATCTAATTGCCCTTATATAAATCCATGGTACGCCCACATCTTGAATACTGCGTACAGATGTGTGGTCCCATCTCAAAAAAGACATACTACCATTAGAAAACAGTTCCGAAAAGGGCTACTAAACTTAGTAGGGGTTTGGAACGGGTCCTATATGAGTAGAGATTAAAGAGGCTAGGACTTTTCAGCTTGGAAAAGAGGAGACTAAGGGGGGATATGATAGAGGTATATAAAATCATGAGTGATGTGGAGAAAGTGAATAAGGAAAAGTTATTTACTTGTTCCCACAATATAAGAACTAGGGGCCACCAAATGAAATGAATGGGCAGCAGGTTTAAAAAAATAAAAGGAATTTTTTCTTCACATAGTGCACAGTCAACTTGTGGAACTCCTTGCCTGAGGAGGTTGTGAAGGCTAGGACTATAATAGGGTTTAAAAGAGAACTGGATACATTCATGGAGGTTAAGTCCATTAATGGCTATTAGCCAGAATGGATAAGGAATGGTGTCTCTAGCCTCCGTTTGTCAGAGTGTGGTGATGGACGGCAGGAGAGAGATCACTTGATCATTACCTGTTAGATTCACTCCCTCTGGGGCCCCTGGCATTGGCCACTGTCGGTAGACAGGCTACTGGTCTGGATGGACATTTGGTCTAACCCACTACTGCCATTCTTATGTTCTCTAAAATCCACAATATATTCAGATTGCATTGAATATTGGTGGGTCATCTGGGCATATGAGCTAGGTATAATGGTGCAATTTTGGAATTATTTGAACAAGGATTTCCCATCATAAAGTGCCTTGAAAAAAAAAAAAGAACCAGAGAAATTTTTTTCCAGTTCTTCTAACTTTGTATGATGCACACATAGAGCTCAACCCATTGCACTTGTAAGCCGTGTGGCCTGGCACTCTTGAGGTTAAGGAGCGCTCTGTTTCCATTTGTTGGTAAACAGGGGGAATTGTACTGAGCTTTCTACCCAGATTTCCTGTGGTGATACACTTTAACTGTATACAACAGGGGTCGGCAACCTTTCAGAAGTGCTGTGCTGAGTCTTCATTTATTCACTCTAAGTTAAGGTTTCGCGTGCCAGCAATACATTTTAATTTTTTTAGAAGGTCTCTCTCTATAAGTCTATATTATATAAATAAACAATTGTTGTATTTAAAGTAAATACTTTTTAAAAATATTTAAGAAGCTTCATTTAAAATAAAATTAAAATGCCGATCTTATCAGTTTAGTGTGATCCTTTTCCTTGCCAAGTTTTCCAATGTGCATCACAGCAGGGAGTGGCGGAGGCCAGGAGCAGAGCCCCGGGCTGGCTGCCGGTACCCTAGGCCAGCAGTGGGCTGAGTGGGGCTGGAAGTCTGGATACTGGCTGGCAAGGGGAGCTGGTGGCTGGAACCCCAGACTGGCAGCGGGCTGAACCTCTCAGCCTGCCATTGGCCCCGCTCAGTCCACTGCTGGTCTGGGGTTCCGGCAGGGATAAAAGTAACTTAAATTTCTTACAGGTACTGTCGTATTACAACCTCCCTCGCAGGGGGAGGAGCTCATGGGCTGGGATGTGGTGTGGGAGTACTCAGAGCAAGGGGTTGGGGTGTGGGGGGATTAGGGCAAGGGGTGGGGATGTGGATGGTGCAGGAGTCAGGTCTGGGAGCATGGGGAGTGTAGGAGTCAGGGTTGGGTGGCATGAGGGGTTCAGGGCAGGAGGTTGCGGGGTGTAGGGGGAAGTCCTGGGGGCATGGGGACTTGGGGATGGCCTGGGACAGTCCCGGTTGTGGCTGGGTTAACTGGATGGTGGATTGTTCCCTGCCCCATGCTGTTCCTGTTTCTGCCAAGGGATCTGTGGGCCAACTGTGTGGGGGCACTACATCTGCAGGCAAATGGTGGGCGGCGACAGAAGACCAGGGGAATGACCAATGGATGGGAGGCACGTCCGGCTCTTTGGCGATGGGTCCCTCACTGAGAAAAGGACCAGCTGTCGAAAACTGAAGCGACGGCGGTAGAGCTGCTGCAGATCGCGATCACAGCTTTTCTTTTTCTTTTTCTTTTTTTCTGCTCTGGGCTGCAAAAATGCTGGAGCCGGCCCTGCAGAAGACCCTCTGGCCTGCCACTCCCTTTCCCCAGGGGCCACGGGGAGGGCTCGTGCCTGCAGTGCCCTGGTGTCCAGCCACAGTGGCGAGAGAGGGGCAGTAGGACAGGCTGGGACGGGGACACCTCCACTGCACCTCCCACCGGTCCCTTTCACTTGCCTGACTGCCTGCTGCTTCGGCCGCCTGCGCCAGCCTGCAGGAGAATTCTCGCAGCCAGCAGCCCCCCAGCTGAGAGTGCGCCACGCGCTATGCCCCAGCATTGGCCGGCTCTGAGTTCAGGATGGATTTCGGTTCCGGCTGCTGGCCCTTTGCCAGCCGGGGTCTCAGCCACCGGCCTGCTCAGTCCACTGCCAGCCTGTGGTTCCGTTCACCCAAGCTGGCGGCGGGTTGAGTGGGGCCAGCAGCTGGGACCTTGGCGTGCCATTACAAATCGGCTTGCCTGGCACCGTTGGCACGCGTGCCGTAGGTTGCCGACCCCTGGTATACAAACTCAGAATTGTTTGGGTAATGGAACTGAACTGAGAGAGGAGACAAGTGTTCCTGCTTTGTGAGGGGGAGTATTTTGTGCCTCCAGAGAGTGGAAACAGAGAGTGTTCTTCGCTGAAGCTGCAGAAGTAAGCAGCAGAGCTGAATGATCTCTGGTAAGACCTTTACTACTCAGCGCCTAAACAAGGCTGAAATCAGTATAGCTGGAATAGATGGTGGAGCCTCAGTGCATGTGATCAGTCAGCTGCTCCCAACGATCTGTAAAGAGACTGTCTAAGTGAATCTCACTGCTCTGACACTGGCCTGAGTGCTACCCCAAAACTGTGAGGGGGCTTAGTGGATGGAGAAGGGGGTAAAGATGTGGTAAAGGCATATTTGCCTAGCCTATGGAGTGTTGTAGCTGTGTCAGTCCCAGGATATTACAGACACAAGGTGGGTGAGGTAATATCTTTTATTGGACCAACTTCTGTTGGTGAGAGAGAGAAGCTGTCAATATTACACAGATATGAAGAAGAGCTCTGTGTAAGGGGGAAAAAGTTAGAGCCCAGGATTGGGTCCAGAAAGACCTGAGGGCAAGACTCTCCAAAGAGGCCAGGCTGGTGCACAGGGAGAGGCCCTGAAAGGGGAGAAGGAAGAGAAAGTTAATTAGAGTAATGGGAGATAGCTCAGTATGATGCTTCTTGGGATTAACCATGGCCATGAGACATCTCAATAGCACCTTCTTGTAGTGTGATGAAGCCTTATGGTCAGCGCCATGACTCCACTGCCACAGACAACACAAGCACTCCCTTCCCAGTCTATGCAGGCTCCGCACTGTTCCTCTGCAGATTAGCATTAGGCACATTCCAATCCCCGAGCATCTCCCTGGAGTGTCCAGCCCCTCTTCCACTGGACACACAGTATTCAAGGATTCGCTGCTCCCAAAGAAGCAGTGCAGTGCAGCTTACTAGTTACACCTCAGAACGCCGCTCAATTTAACACACTTACTTAGATATATTTATAGTGAAAACATGCAAAAGTTTGCTTAACAAAGAGATAAGATTCAAATGACAGCAAGCAGAAATATTGGAAACAAATAGTTACATATAAAATTATAACACACATTCTAGAATCTAGACTTAACTATATACTCTCCTGTCTTGTAGAGCAAAGCTCATACCAAAGTCCTTTCAACGTTTTTCAGCCAAGCATGGCTCTGATCCTGTTTTCATGAGATGAAACACGTTGCCAGATTGTCCCCTAGGTAAAGTATCCAAGAGGTATAGCTTTAGGTTGAGGGTCTCTTTTGTTTTATTTTATTTCCTTTAATTAAATTAAACAGTCCATATTATGGCAAAAGTATTATCCAATCGCTAAATATTTTTCAGCAATTTTAATTAGTAAATTAGAATAATATTTTTATTTCTCCCAGTTTAAATCTGTATTTACCAGTACCCTGTCCTAAACTAGCTTTTCCTGTGAAATTACCAAACCTGCATAAAATCCCTTGTCTTTTTGGCTAAGAAGTACAAGGAGAAATTGGCTGATCTGCAAGAAGCTAGGCAGCAGACCCTGAGAGAAAGGAATGAGCTAGCTGAGGAAAATAGAGGGTTAGAATTCTAGAGAGATACTGGATGATGTCAGAGGGGTTTTGCCTACAGGTACAGAGCATGTAGGGAGTGCTCTGGGAAACAGATTAGCTGCTCTCAGAGATTCTCCAGCTGGAAAGAGAGCTGGAGATCTGGCAGATAGAATTACTGACTGTTTGGGTATGAAATGGGATGGTTTGTTCCATTTAAGGGTAGTGGGCCCAGGGTCAGACAGCCTTGTTCCATAGCAAGGCCCCTTTTAAAAATAGGTATTCTAGGAAGGATCAGAGAAGCAGGTTGGGAATGAGGGACAGGTGACTACTTTCTGAACCTTAGAAAGGCCTGCTCTGGGTCAGTCAAGGGAGCCTAGAATCAGGAGAGACCTGCAGGGAGGCTCCTTGGGGTTGAACCTCAATCCTGGTGGTGTGTGGAAGACTGGAAGAATTACAGAATAGCCCCAGGGAGAAAGATGTGGAGATCATGTCCCAAGGGGGAAGAAGTGTTTGCTTGCTCTCAGATCTTTCTAGCCCACTTGTGGGCTCAGAGCCTCTAGAGAGGCTAGACCTTGGAAGGTGGGGGAAGACAGATTTTGAGTTATGGAGCAAATGGACCAGTAGTTTATGGGTCTGAGGGAAGCTATTGTACAAAAGTGGGCATGGGAAGCCCCTATGCAGCCAACCTCCGAGGGAGGCAACCTCTGCTACTAAAGGGAGGGGAAAGGGACTGACTGGAGGGCAGGAAGTTGAGCTCAGGAAGTGAAGGGCTGAAGGTTGTTGTGTGAAACAGGACAGCTCTTTGGAGGAAGAACTGTGCTTGGCACAGGTCTGGGGCAGAAGATTGTTTGTTCCTTTAGACTTTGGTTACTGCAAAAGTGAGGACTTTTGTGACTTAGCTGGAGGGAGGAGTTACCACAGCAACCAAAAGGCTAAGAGAACCATTGCAGATGGGGGGAAACTGGGGCAGAGTGACTGTAGTACCATACTTCATCACAAAGGTGGATCTGAGTCTGGACCCTGCTAAAGTTGGTAATTTGAAATTGCACCAAAATCCACACATAGACTTAGATAGTTTTGAAAATTGCTGTGCCTTATCAGGCCCAAAGGTAGAGTTAGTGATGTGAGTTTCTGGTCCCTTGATCACCGGTTTCCTTAGATACAGCTCCCCCAATAAGTAGCTGATTTTAATGTTTAAAGGGCTGTAAAACCCATGTGCATAGGGAGAGTTTAAAAAAATACTGCCAAAACAGGGATGAGGGGAGAACTAGAGATGCAGATTTTGTCAATTGGTCAAGGGGTTCCTGGTGTTCAGCCCCCCAAAGATGAGCTGCTTTTAATTTTCAAAGTGCTTGAACATCTACATGCTTAAGTTCTTAAAAACTGGCATGCTGCACCAGGCATAGAGTTTATGATGCAAATAGAGGTGTCCTGAAGTACAGCCCCACCCCAAAACGAGTGGTGGCAAGCTTTCACATTGTTTTGATGGAGAGCTAGGGGAAAATATAAATCTCTGAACCTCAAGATCTTTATCTGTAAACTGCCCCTAATCTAGTTAGGGAACTGTGCAAAGGAACAGTTTAGAAATATTTCAAGTTATTGCACTAGTTGCCATGTTGAAAATTCCACTAGAGAGGCCTGTGCAAGACTCCCAGCCAGGAGAGGCTTACTGAACTCCTACTGGACAGGATGGACCATTTCTAGGCCAGGAACTAGGAACAAACTATGCTTGTTGCATGCAGTAAATACACAGTACCGAGACCGGGGGGCAGGAAGATCTGAGAACAGGCATGCTTGGTGCATGGCACAGATACACAGTGCTGAGGCTGCAGGAACATCCAGTGAGATGAGTAGAGCAGTTCACATCTCTGAGCTATTGTTTCAGGCTTCATTGCCATGGGATATTTTCGTTCAGTTGAGAGCATCCTACTGAGATAAATGAGTTACTTCACACCTCTGTGAACCTTCTATACTGCTGATTGGGATGCAGAGCCCCTTCCCCAGACACTAAGCCCAGATTTCGGCCATGTCTTCACAAGTTACGTTAGTCTACAGGCACCAAAGGTTGTATATTGCTGAGGTGCATGCACATTTGGCTGCTTGTGTTGATGCTATGTGTACTCACCAGGAATGCTTGTGTTAACATGAAGCGCAGTGCACTACAGATAGGTATTCCCAAAGGACCCTATGCTGCCATAGTGCACTGCCTTTTGGGACATTTTTGCACTGCTGTGTGGGATAGTAACAATTCATCCATGGATTTCTGGGAGATAGGGGTTAAGTTCCCAACATGCCACTTTCTCTGTCTCATATGTTCCACTTCCCATAATTTTTGTGCCATTGTTTAAAGGTCCCATACAGGGCTGGCTCCAGACACCAGCCTACCAAGCACGTGCTTGGGGCGGCACCTTGGGACAGGGCAGTACTTGGGGTTTGTTTTTGTTTTTTTTTGGTTTGGCTGGATGGTGCTGGGGGGAGGTGGGGACTTGGGCGGTGCGGCCCCATGCTGGGGGGTGGGGACTTGGGCATCACGGCGCTCGGCGGGGGCGGGCTTCAGCAGCACGGTGCTCAGGGGGGCGGGGACTTGGGTGACCCGACACTTGGGGGGCAGGAACTTGGGCGATGCGACGCTCGAGGGGGCGGGGTGATGCGACACTCGGGGTGTGGGGACTTGGGCGATGCAACGCTTGGAGGGTGTGGCAGCACTCTTTGTTTTTGCTTGGGGCGGCAAAAATGTTAGAGCCGGCCCTGGTCCCATAGTCCCAGTCTCTGTCATCTCTCTGATAGAAGCATGAAGCTTGCAAAGCTCAGCACAATTCTCATGAGTATTGCAAATACAGGATGCACGATTATTCTGTATTTCATAGTGCTAGATTCCAAGGCCAGAAGGGACCATTGCGATCATCTAGTCTAATCCCTGGTGTAGCACAGGCCAGAGAAATTCACCGAAATAATTCCTAGAGCATGTATTTTAGGAAAAACATCCAATCTTGATATAAAAATGGTCAGTGATGGAGAATCCAACACCTACCCTGGCAAATTGTTCCAATGGTTAAGCACTCTCACCATGAAAAATTAATGCCTTAGTTCCTGTCTGATTTTGTCTAGCTTCAACTTCCAGCCATTGGATCCTGTTAGAAGTTTCTCTGCTAAATTGAAGAGCCCATTATTAAATATTTGTTCTTCAAGTAGGTACTTAGAGACTGTCATCAAGTCACCCCTTATGCAACGGATGTACAGGATCTGTGCTGTGACCCCAGCTTTGGACTGGTCTCCAGGAGGAACCCTTTCAGTGTGCCAGACCCCGCTAAGGGTCTCACTCTTCCTCCGGGCTAAGCCACACAGCTTCACCTCCTCCTTAGACTGGACCTCTGGGCTTTCAGCAGCCCTGCTTCACACCATGAGCTCTGTTCAGTGAATCCCACTGAGACAGACTCCTGAGGGAGACTTGTACGATCTTAGGGAGCAAAACTCCTCCGCAAGCATCTGCAGTGACACTCTGCCAGTGTGGGGTTTATTAGTTGACTGGAACACAGCATAGGAGATCATTGGTTAACACTGAGAAATGAAGGTTAAAGCATAGTCCATTCCAGGTGGCCAGACCCCAACCAAGCAGTAGTGAATCCATTGGTTAGGCTCTGTCTCCCTGATCATCTGATCTCCTTTGTCAAACTCCCAGATGTGCCCCTGACCACTTCCTGCTGCCCAGTCAACTTTCCCCTCACATCCCCCAGTCCTTTGTTCCCTGAGCTGGGGAGATGCAACTATCCCCCTTTCCCCCACCATGCCGTATGTCATTGGTTGCTAGATGTCCATATCCAGACAATTGGATTTGCCATTATATTCTCAAGAGCTCCATTGGTACGGGACCTAATGCCCCAGACAGCTAGGCACCATTCACACCTGTGTTTTAGCCTGCTTTGATAGCAAAGTGTACCTCTGCATCCACTAGGTAACAATGCAGCATATGAGGGAAACCGCTGTAATATTTTTATGAATATTTTATGAATATTTTTATGTGCCTCAAATTCCCATTTCATCACATCTTAACCATCTCTTTATTAGCCTACATAGATTCAGCTTTTTGAGTCTATCAAGATAAAGAATGTTTTCTAATCTTTCAGTCATTCCTGTAGCTCTTCTCTGAACCCTCTACTTCTTGAACTGTTGACATCACAACTGGACACAGTATTCCAGCAATGATCATACCAGTGCCAAGTAAAATAACCTCTCTACTCCTACTTCAGATTCACTTGTTTATGTATTCAAGGATTGCAACAGACTTTTTTGGCCACAGCATCACACTGGGAACTCATGTTTAGTAGATTATCCACCATGACCTCCAAAAAATTTTTTCAGAGTCATAGCTTCCCAGAATAGAATTCATCTTGTAAGTGTGGGCTGCTTTCTTTGTTCCTAAATATATATATTTACCCATATTAAAATGCATATTGGTTGCTTGCGCCTAGCTTACCAAGTGATTGAGATTGCTCTCTAGTAGTGACCTGTCATCATCATTATTTACCAAGGACGTAGGATTGGATTTTAACAACAGTTCCAGTCTGTGACATTCCCCTGATGTTATCTGGACTGGTGATCTGCTAGGTCACTCCAATCCTTGACTCTGGGAGCCAGCCTTACCCTGCTCTGCTGCGAGAACCCCAACTCCTGGGCTATTCATACACAGCCTATAGCATGTAAGCTGCTCCCAGCTATGTGAGTAGACACTTTTGGCCAGCTGCTGCTTGGATTGTCCAACCAAATGACACTAGCCAATATTGCCAGTCCCAGACACAACCCTAGGAACCCCCACCTTGCAGCGTCCAATTATGCCCGCTAGATGCTGCAAGCTTATCTAAGTTCATCAATTTAACAAAGAAATTGATCTGTACCAGGCTTGTTATCCCAAGGGGAGTCTCTGACATGCTTCAAACCAAATGCACTGCTTCAGGTAGAACGAACAACCAAATGTATTAACTGCAAAAGATAAGAGATTTTAAGTGATTGTAAGTCAAAACACAGCAAGTCAGATTTGGTCAAATG
Organism: Gopherus evgoodei; assembly: GCF_007399415.2. Lineage (NCBI taxonomy): Eukaryota > Metazoa > Chordata > Testudines > Testudinidae > Gopherus > Gopherus evgoodei. Next base: position 50,651,001 of record NC_044330.1, on the reverse strand, counting down.
AAATAAAAGCAAAACACATTCTAAGCTGATCTTAACATTTTCAGCGCCCGTACAAACTTAGATGCTTCTCATCACAGACTGGCTGGTTGCCCTTCAGCCAGGCTCTCCCCTTTGATCAGCCCTTCAGTTGCTTTGTGGTGGTGTCTGTAGATGGAGGTGGAAGAGAGCGCACATAGCAAGGGTCTCTCCCTTTTATCATGTTTTCTTCCCTCTTGGCTTTGCCCCCTGCTTTCAGAATCAATTGAGCATTACCTCATCATAGTCCCAAACTGATCCAGGGAAGTGGGGTAACTCACTTAAGAGTCCAACAGATCCTTTGTTGCTGCCTAGGCCATTGTCTTTTGTTCCTGTGAGGCTGGGCTGGGTTTGTACCATACATGCCTTGATGAGATGTGAACTGCCCCTCTGCTCCTGGAGGGTTTTGCTTGGGCTCGTTTTAAGCCATGAGGACACCTTTTCAGCCTCATAACGACATACATGAAATTACAACCTATAACCAGGGCCTGTGCAAGGATGTTTCACACCCTAGGCGAAACTTCCACCTTGCGCCCTCCCCTGTCCTGAGCCCCCGCCCTGAGGTGTCCCCCTGATCCCACAGCAGCTCTTCCCCTCTGCCCTGAGGCACCCTCCAGCAGCAGCTCCCCCCCCCCACCCTCAGGCATCCCCCCACCCCAGCTCACCCCTGCCCTGCCTCCTCCCTGAGCACGCCATCGCTACTTCACTTTCCCTGCATGGACGGTGGGTTGGAAGGCTTTCTTCTGCCATTCCTACCCCTACTCCCATAAAAGTTCTGCCTCAGCCAAAGACAGGAGCACTGCTGCTGACGCTTGAAATGTTTACATTGAGTTGTCGGGGTGTGCATACCCAAGGATTTCATGGTGGCCCTTGAGTCCTTTAGGATATGAAGCCTAGAGTCAGTCTGCTCTGGAAACAGACCTGTCCCATCAAAAGACAGGTCCTGCATGGTCTGTTGAACCTCAGGCGGGAGTCCCGAGGCCTGCAGCCAGAGCTACGGCTCATGACGATACCAGAGGACAAGGTGCATGTTGCCGAGTCCACAGCATCCAGTGAGGCCTTTAAAGAGGCTGTGCCACCGCCTTGCCCTCCTCCACTATAGCTCCAAACTCCTCCCTGAATTCAGTTGGCATCAGCTCCTTAAACTTGAGCATCGAGTTCCAGGAGTTGAAGCTGTACCTACTCAGAATTGCCTGCTGGTTGGCAATTTTGAGTTGCAACCCCCCCTCCCCGATAGAGTATGCTTTGTGCCCAAATAAGTCCAGGTGCTTGGCATCCTTGGAGTTAGGCATTGGGGCTTGTTGTCCCTGCCTTTCCTTCTTGTTTACTGCAGCCACCACCACTGAGCAAGGCTGCAGATGCATGAAGAGGTATTCATACCCCTTAGATGGGATGAAATACTTCCTCTCCATGCCCTTCATGGTGGGAGGGATGGAGGCCAGGGTGTGCCCAATGGTCTTAGCATTGGGGTATATGGTCATGATGAGGGGGAGAGCCATCCTTGGTGGACCTTCCAGGGCCAGGATGTTGACCATCGAGTCCTCCGACTCTATCACCTGCTCGGCCTACAAGTCCATGTTTCACGCCACCCTGAAAAGGAGTTTCTGATGGGCACGGCTGTCTATGGGGGCTTTGGATGAAGCCTAAAGACCAGGGCTGGATTTAGGAGAGGTGACCCAAGCAACCGTCTGAGGTGCTGGGCTTGGGTGGGCGCCAGGCTCAGAGTGCTCTTTTTGTTATTGACAGAAGGGAAAATGGAATGTTTGAAGTAACATGTTTCAGGTATTCCATACATGGATTCTAGCAAGTTAGTGAAAAATGAATCTTCTGGACATTTGTAGAATTTCATGGAACGTTCCAGACTTTCTGAGAACTACATTTTCCTCACACCTCTTAGAATGTTGTCAGCCATGCCCTCGCAGGTATATAAGGGGCAAGATATCACCAATCCGTCAGTGAGCATAAGAACAAAGTGAAGTGATGTGAGAGCCCTGCTGCAATAGTCTGACCCTTCCTTTATTATGTAATTGTGAAAGTGAACTTGTGTTTTAAGACTTGGAGTGTAAACAGCAACTAATAAAGCACATATTTAATGAGACACCAGAGATATCTATCGAACCCCTATCTATGCAACAATGTAAAAGAAATACTATTACTTTTTTTGTCATGCTTAACATATAATATAAAATGAGATACAACTGCAATAAAAAAACAAGGTGTTCAAAAGTTTAACCAATTGGGGAGGGGAGTGCAGAGGCACCAAAGACACTCCTCCCCGAATGCCATTTGGTCTAGGGTCAGCCTTGCCAAAGACCATAGAGTAATCCAGTCTCACCACTGTAAACTTAAAAATGCAGTAGAGTATGGTCACAATTCTTAATATTGAAAGAGAAACTTTTATGTAATATTTGCAACTACAGTGGAATAAAGTGTTCAGCTCAGTGATTATAGGGTGAGTAGTAGCAAATTAAAGTTTAACAATGTTGTTGCAGTTTTCCCCAATTCAAAAAAACCCACCACAGTTACATAAAAAAATAAGTGGAAAAAGCTCAAAAGGTTTTATGAAGTGACATGCAAACCACATTCTGTGCAATCCACTTCACAGTCCCGGTCACATTGCCTCTCCTCCCCAACTTGATCACTCAGGACCACAGTCGCCTTCATCACCCCTACCTGCAGCCCCTCCACCTCACGGCTTGGAAGCTTCATGGCTGAATGCCAGGGAGCTTCTGTGCTCAGAACAAGTAAGGGAGGTTCTCCTTGGCAGAAGGAAGCCCTCCACTAGAGCCACATATCTGGTGAAGTGGAAGAGATTTACTTGTTGGTGTGACCAACATCATACACCCCCTCTTCATGCAACTGTATCACTCATCCTAGAGTATCTTCTGCACCTGAAGCAGCAAGGCCTGGCAACGTCCTCCATAAGAGAACACCTGGTTGCTATCTCAGCCTTCCACCCAGGAGCGTCTGGTCACTCCGTCTTCGCCAACCCTATGGTTGGTTGCTTCCTCAAGGGTCTGGACTGCCTATATCTCCAGATCAGACAGCCTGTCCCCTTGTGGTACCTTAATCTGGTCTTCTCCAGACTAATGGGGCCCCAATTTGAACCGCTGGTGACTTGCTCCCTTCTATATCTGTTGTGGAAGGTAGCTTTCTGGTAGCCATTACATCTGCAAGGAGGGTGCCTGAGTTAAAGGCCCTTACCTCTGACCCACCTTATATGGTTTTCCACAGGGATAAGGTGCAACTCAGGCCTCACCTGGCCTTTCTTCCCAAGGTGGTGTCACACTTCCACACTAGTCAGGAAATTTTCCTGCCTGTTTTTTACCATAAGCTTCATGCCAGTAGCTGCAAACAGAGGCTGCACTCCCTTGATGTTTGGTGCACTAAGCCATTCATGAAGTCTAATCAGTTGTTCATAGCAGTTGCAGACCGGATGAAAGGGCTCCCAGTCTCATCTCAAAGAATATCCTCCTGGATCATGTCCTGCATCCGCACGTGCTATGAGCTGGCCAAAATACCAACCCTGGCTCTTACGACATACTCCATGAAGGCCCAGGCCTCGTCAGCAGCGTTCCTGGCCCAGGTCCCGATACAAGAAATCTGCAGGGCATCAACTTGGTCCTCAATGCTTATGTTGACCTCTCACTACTCCATTGTCCAGCATGCCCGAGATGCTGCTGCTTTCGACAGAGCAGTGCTCCAATCAGCAATTCCATAACTTGGACCCCACTGCCTAGGTAATACTTGAGAGTCACCTAATTGGAGTCAATATGAGCAATCACTCACCTTCTCATAACTGCTGTTCTTCAAGATGTGTTGCTTATATCCGTTCCAAACCTGCTCACCTTCCCCTCTGTTGGAGTAACTGGCAAGAAGGAACTGAGAGGCGCCAGATCAGCAGGGTTATATATTGAGCGCAACGAAGGTGCCACTTCAGGGGGCTCCACAGCCAACCCAATGGTTGCTGTTAGGGGAAAAACTTTCCAACGACTATGCACGTGACACACGCACATCTAATTGGAATGGATATGAGCAACGCATCTCGAAGAACAACAGTTATGAGAAGGTAACCGTTTTTTAAAATTAAGTAAATAGATTTTTAGTGGAGTGAAAAACAGTCAACTCTAATAGATAACGGCATTAACACAGAGTGTGTCTGTTTTAGAAAGTAAGCAGATTTTATTTATTTTTATCTACTACAGATAGTATGCAAAGTATCAAACGTGTTTCTGATATCTGCGTTAAAGCTCCATAACTGATACCTGAATGTTTGAGATTGGGACTATCTCGCTGTATTATCTCCTGATTGTTCTAAATTTACATATAAACTTAAAATATGGCTTTAATTGGTGTGTGTGTGTGTGTATATATATATATTTATATAAAAATATAATTTTTCTTTATATAGGAATTAGATACAGTGTTCCTATCAACTAATTCCTAAGTTATTATCTGCCAAAAAAGCCCCTAGAGTTTTCAGGTGCTTAAGTAGCCCCTGGAAACACAGTTAAAGTTTTCTCTCTCTCCATAATCTGAAATGGTGCCCCTGGTGAGCCAGGGATGGCCAAAGGGCTACAGGACGACCGTGAGGTCTATGACGATGCAGCTCCCAGGTGCCAGCATGATGCCTGCCTTGAGCTGCAGGCCAACCACTAGGCACCATGAGCCACAGCAGCAGCGCAGAAGTAAAGGTGGCAATACACCATATACCATGCCACCCTTACTTCTGTGCTGCTGCTGGCAGTGGTGTTGCCTTCAGCACTGGGGCCATCCTGAAAGTGATTAATTTGTGCTGGGGCTGAGGTCTGGCAACATGCTCTTTCAATACAAATTAAGAACCGGTGGGGAGCCCATGGAGGCGCAGGGATCATGTGGGGGTGGGTGGGAGGCCAAGTTCACCCAGGGTGCCATTTTCCCTAAGGCCAGCCCTATCTGTTGGTGCTGGGCTACCTGTAGTTGCGGGTTACCCAGCATCCATTTCAGCAGCTTTTCAATTTTATAGCCTCTTTGGGTCAGTTCAACCAATATGACGGTGATCTTCTTAACAGGACATGGCCGTTGCCTGGATTCTCCACCATGGGTGGGAGGGTTTGGTGTCTGTGTCTAGCTGCATTGCCCAGCAGTGAGAGCAGTGGCCAGGGGTAGGGGAAGTCAGACCCTCCCTGCTCCACCAAGTTCTGACCGGGGCCCCAATAAGTAGTAGTTCAAAATGTGCAGCCTATGAGGCGTGTGCCCCCTACACCTGCACAGTGGGCTACTTCCTTCCCCAGCTTCAGTTCCTCCGTTGGTGCCACTAGTTTGCTGCCAAGTCCCCCCGGGGTCTTCCCAGGCTGCATTCTAGAGGATTTTCCTCTCACTGTCACAGCTCAATGTTGCCATCATCCACAGGTAATGGGCCTGTGGTGATTTGGGAGCAGGGCCTGGGCCTGGGCGACTTCCCAGCAGAAACCTGCACCACACAACTACTCTTCTACTCCATCCACCCAGACTGAGCTGAGCTGCTCCTTTTTGTGCTCAGCCTCCACTGGGAGCATGCCCAGTACAGGCAGCTGGGCAGGGCCTTCTGGGCCCAGAGCTGCTCCTTAACCCTCACTTCACCAGTGTGGGGCTTGTATACTCCATCACAGGGAGGGGTGGGGGAGTGGAGGAGCAGGGTGCAGGGATGTCAAGACAAAGGGCAGCAGAGGGGGTGGGGGAGGGTTGTCAAGATTCAGGGGAGCAGAGTGGGCAGAATGAGTTCTGATGCTCTCAGGTGGTTGAACATTCTGAGTCTGGTAGCAGGATCTGATGCAGTCAGAGATCCGCTTGGAGAGTCATTGCTTGGAGACAGCAGTACCCTTTGATCTCTCCATACTGGAGACAAATAGCCTAGGGGATTTATAAAATGGCTTAGTTCTGTCTAGATAAAATGCAATTGCCCGTCTGATGTCGAGGGTATGTAATGCCGCTTCCTGTGCAGTCTTATGAGGTTTGAGATAGAATGCAGTTTATTGGCTGGTTAAGGTGGAAGGTAGACACCACCTTGGGGAGAAATTTGAGGTGGGGTCACATTGTAACCTTGTCTTTAGAGAAAATCGTGTAGGAAGGGTGGGCCATCAGGGCACTTATTTCACCGACCCTTCTCGCTGACGTTATGGCAACAAAGAAAGCTACGTTTATGGACATGCGGCGCATGGATGAGGTAGCCAGGGGCTCAAAGGGAGGTTTCATAAGACCTTGGAGAACTAGGCTGAGATTCCAGGAGGCTGCTGGTGGATGAATCTCAGGGTAGAGATTGTGCAGGCCCACGAGGAAGCGTTTTATTGTGGGGTGGGCAAAAAGTGAATATCCGTCCAGTGGATCATGGAAGGTGGTGAGAGCTGCGAGGTGTACTCTGACAGAACTGAGCGAGAGCCTGTCCTGTTTTAGTTTTAAAAGGAAGTCTAAGATGTCAGGGAGGGTCGTGGTCTGGGATGTCAAGCATCTGTGGGAAGCACCACATGGAGAAACATTTCCACTTTTGCAGGTAAGTCTTACGAGTGGAGTCTCTTCTACTGTGCAGGAGGACATACTGGACCTGCTTTGAACAGGCTAACTCGTGGCTTTGAAATCATGAAGGAACCGTGCCGCTAGATGGAGTTTCTGGAGCTGCGGATGGAGAAGCCGACCATTGTCCTGTGAGAGCAGATCTGGTCTGTTGAGGAGAGGCCTTGGAGGATGGATGGACATGCGCAGCAGGTAAGGATACCATGTCTGTCTGGGCCAACCTGGGGCAATAAATAAGACTCTGGCCTTGTCCTCTCTGATCATGCATAGAACCCTGTGTATCAGAGGGATCGTTGGAAAACCGTACATGAGGGATTTGTTCCACGGAATGAGGAACGCAACCCCTAGGGATGAAGTCCTGAGTCCTGTTCTGAAGCAAAATTTATAGCATTTGCAGTTCTGAGTTGTGGCAAACAGGTCTATTGACAGGGTGCCCCAGTGGGAGAAGAGCTGTTGTAGTATCATGGGATGCAATTCTCATTAATGTTCCTCAGAGAAGTGTCTGCTGAGTGTGTCAGTGGTAGTGTTGTGACACCCAGGCAGGTAGGAAGCAGTGATTTCTATGTGATGTTGTATACACCAATTCCATAACCGGATGACTTTTGTGCATAGGGAGTGTGATCATGCTCCTCCCTGCCTGTTGATGTAGAACATACATGCTATATTGTCCATCAGGACCTGAATGGACTTGTTCCTTATGATGGGGAGAAAGTGAAGACAAGCGTATCTGACTGCTCTGAGCTCTAGAAGATTTATATGCAGACATGTCTCTATGGACCAGCATCCCTGTGTCGTGTGTTCCCCTAGGTGCCCTTCCCCACCCTATCAGGGAAGCATCCATCGTGAGCATGAGCACTGGGGAGTGTTGATGAAATGGGACGCCTGTGCATAGGTTGTCTGGTTTTGTCCACCATTGTAGGGAGGCCAATATGTTCACTGGAGGAGTTAGCATCATCAGAAGCTGTGTCTGCTGGGTTTGTAGTTGTAGTTGAACCAATCCTGGAGGCATCTCATGTGCAATCTGGCATATTTGACCCCAAAAGTCTCTGAAGAGGGATGGGGAAGGGGGAAGGGTGGGCGAATATGAAAAGGATTGAGTAACCTGACTGAACTATTTCCAGGACCCAGCGGTCCTATGTGACCTGTTGCCAGACATGGTGGAAAGCCTGGAGGCAGTGGCCAAATGGGCAAATAGGCGGCGGAGTCAAGGGGTGGTCGTACAGACCCTCGACCAACACTTCAAAATTGCTGTTTGTTTCCCGATGGGTGGGAGGTAGCTGGTTGTGCATTGTTCTGTCTGCGCCTAGGAGGTCTGCTGTGGTTCCTCCCAATATCAAACGGTCTGGGTTGGGGCCGGTGATATTGTTGTGCGCGGAGTCTCTGATAAGGTTGACACCTTTGTCTCCTGGGGAGGGACAGGTATATGCCCAGTGTGCGCAGGGTGGCTCTAGAGTCTTTCATAGTGTGAAGGACTTTGTTGGTTTTTTTTAGAGAAAAGTTTATCTTTGTCAAAGGGGAGGTCCTCCACTTTGGTCTGCAGATCTTTGGGGATGCAGAGAGCCAGGAAGACCTGTGCATAACCACTGCAGTTGCGGCAGAGCGGGCTGCTGTGTCAGCCATGTCCAGGGATCCTTGTAGCACTGTCCTGGACACCAATTGACGATCGACCAGGACTGACAGACAGTCTGCTCTCCTGTCTTCTGGGATATGGGAGGTAAAATCAAAGAGCTTGTTGTAGTTGTTGAAGTCATAGCTTGTGAGGAGGGCGGAGTAATTTGCAATTCTGAATTGCAAAGTGGAGGAGGTATAGACCTTGCAGCCCAGGAGGTCAAACCATTTGAGGTCCTTGTCTTGTGGGGTAGGCCGGTGTTGTGGCTGTTTTGTCCTGTGTGTCACTGCATCCACTACAAGATAATTTGGTTGTGAATGGGAAAACAAAAAAAATCTACATCCTTAGCAGGAACATAACATTTTCGTTCGGCCTTTTTGCCTGTTGGTGGTATGGAGGCAGGGGGCTGCTAGAGAATGTCAGCTGGTTCTAGGAGGCCTTCGTTTATGGGTAGGGTGGTCTTTGAGGGAACAGAAGGCTGGAGGATTTTAATGAATTTGTGTTATGTCTCCTGGACTTCCTCCAAAGGAATGTCCTAGCTGAGTGCCACCCTCTTGAAAAGTTCCTGGAATTGCTTAAAGTTGTCCACATTTTGTGGAGGTGGAGGCATGAGGGCTCCATCTGCAGCTGATGAAGACTTAGGAGCTGGTAAGTCAGGGAAGAATTCACAGCCCACCTCTTCTGCATGGATTTCAGAAGCGCTAGATGTAGATGGAGCTGGAGATAGAGGTGCAGAACAGGCTTGCAGTCTGTCGGAAGGGCTGCGAGGAGGTGTGGCAGCAGGAGCCGACCAAGGGTACCACTGAGGCTAAAGCATGGGGGGTAAGAGAAGTGAGGCCCTGCCAATGGGGGAACAAAGTAGGGAAACTGAGGCTGGTTCTTGTGAGGCACCATGCCTTGGGATATATTTGGCACTGGTGGAGAAGAATCAGGTGGGGAGAATGCTGCCTGCTGGTGCATGTCATTTTTGCTGTCAGTGATGGCAGCCAGGTCGGGTGGCAAGAGCGGCTGTTCAAACAGTGAGTGCTGTGTCAAGGAGTGGAGAGTCAGTCTCAGGGGCCATGGAGATGTCATCTTGATGCAAAAATTGCTGCTGCTCCATGGGCTATGGTCCTGCTGGGCACGAAGTGTGAGTGGAAGCCCACAGTAACTTTTGTTTTGCTTTTGCAGGTGCCGCAGGTCTTTTATAGGCACCCTGCCTCGGGTCCGCGTCTGCTGCAGGGGTGATGGGCAGGCTTGATGGAACACGCTGCCGGTACCAGGTCTATCTTCGGTGCCGATGGGACCGGTGCCGAGGAAAGCTTCCTGCTGCAGGAAGTCACGTCCCTGCTTTTGCACCCTGCGTGAGCCGCAGCTGAGATGCTGGGAGGTCGGAGGTGCCTGCTTTTGGATTCTATGCATCTGATGAAGTGGGCTGTAGCCCATGAAAGCTTATGATCAAATAAATTTGTTAGTCTCTAAGGTGCCACAGGTACTCCTGTTCTTTTTGCTTTTGGCGCTGTTGGCACCGAGGGTAAAGTTCTCGCAGGAGACCCTTTACCCTTTTTAAAGTCTCTGCGCTGAGACATTGGGGCTTCCTGCCTCTTCACTTGAGAGGGTGAAGTTGTGCTCCTGATCGGTTCCGACCTAGCAGGGGAGCGTGAGGGAGAGGGTTTACTTGTGCCCGTCTCCATATGCGGCTGCAGAGACTTTTCCATCAGGAGCATTTTCAGCCACAAGCTGTCATGACAAGCCCTGGTTTTCAGGCTGGTACAATGGAGACACTTGGCAGGGACGTGTGTCTCTCCGAGGCACTCCACATACCATGAGTGTCTGTCAGACTGCAGCATAGGCTCCTTATAGGAGTCACATTTTTTAAAGCCTGGGGACCCTGGCATATTTGAACTAGGATAGCCTGGGGAAAGAGTCTCAACAGGAGATGAACGTGAGAGAAAAAGTTTTTTTTGTTTAAACTAACCACTTATTCTAAAGGAAGGGAGAGCACTGGGATATTTCTACCTAACTAATTCTATTTCTTTTTACTTATTTCCTTCAGTGACCAGGGAAGAGGTTCAGCACTGTCCCGAGTCCCGTCTTCAGCCAAGGACGGTTGAAAAGGAACTGAGAGGGGTGTGGGGGACAGATGCTCAGACAGACCCTAATGATGCTGCGAGACAGCAGCTGAGCGCATGTGTCCCGACCAGACACTGCTACTGAAAATCTCCGATCAATGGGGCTGGGATGCACTGTTACCTGCAGTGGAGCACCCACAGGAACAGCACTCAAAGAAGAACTCACGTTTTGTGTAGCATGCACTCACTGCCCCTTTTGTGGCTGTTCCTTTTCACGCTCACCCCTTCCTTGTTGTAACACTTTGTCCTGCTTTTGGGAGTTTTAAAATATTTGTACAGTGTAAAATCTCAGTGAAATGCCAGGGTAGCCCCAGGGCCGCCCGGGGGGGAGGGGAGGCAAGTGGGGCAATTTGCCTTAGGCCCCGCAGGGGTCCCCATGAGAATATAGTATTCTATAGTATTGCAACTTTTTTTTAATGGAAGGGCCCCCCGAAATTGCTTTGCCCCAGGCCCCCCTGAATCCTCTGGGCAGCATTGGGTAGCCCTCAGCCTCACCCAGCTCCCCTGCCTCCACAGGCCTTTCCAGGGCTCCAAGGCCACCCTCGCACCCTCCCTCCATGTCTCTCACTCCCTGCCCCCCCTTTCCATGACCTGTGCTTCTTTCACTCCACCCTTTCTCCCAAATCCTTTCCTGCCTGGCGGCCAGTCAGGTATTGCTCCAAAGCGTTTGGTCTCTTCAAGGCTCGACTGGCTGAGCCTGCCTGCCTCCGTCCTCGCTCCTTGCTGACTCCGGGGGTGCGGGCGGCTGGAGGCAAGCGCAGGGCTTGTGGCAAGGCTCTCGCCCACCCGCTAGCGGTGTCCCCCGAGGGCTCTGGGAGAGCTGCAGCCTTGGGGCCGCTAGGCGCTGCTTACACGTTCGGAGGAGACGCTGCGCCTGGTGGAAAAATCCCTGCAGCTGACAAGGCGTGTGCGCCAGCAGGAGTGCCCGGCGGAGGAGGCGGGGTGCCCAAGCGGTTCTGGGAAGCGCTAGCAAGCCGGGCGAAGGAAAGGGGGAGCGGCGGAGGGAGGCGAGGGTACCAGATGGGGCCGGCAGGGCGGTCCAGCTGAGCGGTGTGGGCCGACATCGGGCCTAGCTACAGCGTCGGACTCCTCCTCCCCCTGCTGGGGGGCCGCGGCCGGGGGCAGAGCTCGGACAGAGGCGGACCCCCGCGGCGCACGGGGGTAAGTGACACGCGGGGAGGGGCGGCCCGCGGAGGGCTGTGCCTGTCCCGGCCGCTCGCGGCAGCCGCGTTGACCCCCCGGCTTCCTCTTGGCGTGCGGCCCCCGTGGCCTCCCACTGCTCTGCTTCGTCTGGCGCCACGGCCCGCAGGCGCTGCCCGCTCCCCAGAGCTGCGCCTCTGCCGGGCTGGACGCGCAGGCTGCGGGCGGCGCCCCCTGGCCGTGCGGAAGAGACGGGGAAGGGGCCGAGCGGGAGCCGAGGCGCTGCACTGGGCAGGGCGCTGCCCGGCGGGTAGGTGTCGCGCTGCCCCGCCCCGGGCCCAGCGGCGCTTCCTCTCAGCCGGGGCGGAACGTGGCTCGGGCTGCTGGCGGGGGAGGAGGGAGCCGCTGCCCGGCGGGGCATGGGGCCCCGCCTCTGGCCGGTGTGTGCAGCCCCGCGGCTACGGGCGGGCTCAGCCTAGCGCGCAGGGGTTACCTGACCCCTAACCGCGCGATGTGACACGGCCCGACCGGGCGCTGCTCACTTTGGCCGGAGACAGCCTCGCTACAGGCTCCCTGGAGCCCGCCCAGGCGCTGGGGTTTAAATAAGTCATTGGTTTCCAGCCTTGCTGACTGAAGGCACCGTTCCCAGGAGCCTGAGGGCTAAACCCAGGGTGCACATTTATGTCTTTTAAAAATAGACGAGTAAATGCCCACCTAGTGCGCCTCTGTAACTGAATCTGCCTGCCCACATGAATACCCAGTGTGGGGGGTGGTATTGAGTTAATGACATTTTGCAAGTGGTCAGCTTTGCTCTGGCTGAGCAGTTGTAAGGACAACCTGGCGATGGGCCTCTCCTGCTTCGCACGCTCCTGTCCTGAGCACTCAGTTGGGAAAATTAAAGTGTAAACACTTCATTGGCTAGAGCAGGAGCAATACATCTACTCTGCAGCTCCATTGGAACATAGTGCTTTGTGCAGGCTCTGCAACTGGAGTATGAAAGGAGGGGGAAGTGCTGCTGTGCAGATCACACTTGCATGTTGAAGTGTCAGTTTACAATATATTTCACCTCTTTCTGCACTTTAAGATCCCACATCCAATTAACATAATAGCAAGCAATGTCTTGTCAAGTCACTAGACTTGAAACATGAAAATCTTTTATGAGGGTGGTGACTGGTTTCTGCATTATGGTCTTATGAGTCACAGGTTCCTAACACTGACTTAATTAGAGATCAGCTTGTACTGCTGATTCAGTGTTTAGTTTTCAAATGATTCTCTCTTTGGATGGCATGCATGTCTGATGTTAAAATGTGCCCGGTGTGGGATATGATGTGCCTGACATGCCCTTGGGAAGCAAAATTCCTATTTCAGTAAAACTAGGATTTCACCAGTGTTTGAAAAGTGACTAGTTCTGATTCTGATAACAACATGACTTCTGATGGTGTCACCTGTTCTTGACCCTACAGCTGGCTGATGTGTCTGTGTTAGGTCACTAGATGAAGAGGTAAGAGGTGTCTTCTGTTGCTTGTGTCCCTCTCAGTTGTGGGTATTACTGTTTGCTGGGTTGTGGCATTGCCATGGATTAGAACTGTTCTCGCCACCATGCCCTTTCCTGGGCTGCAGGCTACACTAGGCTGGTCCAGCAAAGTTAGAGGTGGGATTTTGACTGAGGCAGAAATTTTGTGAAAGTGACTTAGTTGTGTGATTGGTTCTCTCATCTATTTTGTTAGACTGTGGATGTCAGACTGGAGTGAATTGCAGTTCCTACAATGCTGCAGCTGCATATTTGTCTTCTTACAAGCAGAATATTGTCACTTACTAGTTCTTTAGGGATCCCATATCTTGCAAACAGAGCTCTTAGTTTGGAAATCAGTGCAGTAACCATATGCCTCTGGCATACATAGGACTTGTGGATACACTGATAAATAATCTACTAGGAGCAAATATAAATATCTACAGCTATCTTGTGCCAAGTAGATCAGCATTTTGGTGAGCTTGGTTCTTTCTAATTGCTTTTACTCATTCCTGACACTGTCAGTATTCTTCTCCAAGTTGTTTTGTGTCTTGAAACATGTTTGATCAATACACAGTATTTCTAAGTTGTGTTTTGTCCCCCACACTTGAATATCCAGATATAATTTATGTGGACACTTACACGTGTTGCCTCACGTCTCTAAGAATGACTGTCCAATCTCCTGCCAATGATAGTCTCTGTCCTGAGGAAGTGTGTCTTTCAGCTGAATCAATGGTGGCATGAGCGGGAGCTCTAGTGTAGACAGGCTCTATCTGGAAGCAAGTCTATTCAAAATGTTGATTAAAACAGGTCAACCACAAGAGTCTTCTCTATCTATGGTCTCCCCCAGCTGGATCAGATGAACTGGTGAGAATATTTTTCTAAGTTTTGGTAGCCTAGCTGAGGTCATGTTATAGACTAATCCTTTAGATCAAACCCTGCTTATGGGCATCTCCTCTTCCAGTCTCCTGCTCTACGTTCCATAGCTTCTCTATTGCAGCCATAGGACATATGAAGAAAAAAATGGCTTAATGCAATAGGTGCAGTTGTTTGTTTCTGTACTCATTTTGTTTTTAAATCCATGCTGTTTATTTGCTTTCTGTGCCTGTGGGATTCTACATGTGTTACAGAATCTCCCCTGTTGCTTACTCTAAATGTTCTAGGTCATTTTAGTTTGGTTTTGTCTTGTGAATTTTTTTTTAAATGCTAGAAGTCTAATTAGTAAGATGGGTGAACTAGAGTGCCTGGCATTAAATGAGGATATTCATATAAAAGGCATTGCAGAAATATGATGGAATGAGGATAATCAATGAGACACAGTATTACCAGGATACAAAATGTATAGGATTACAGAGTAGGTTGCGTGGGTGGGGGAGTGGCACTATATGTAAAAGAAAAAATCTTAAATGAATCAAAGTGCAGCCTAGAATCTCTATGGAAAGAAATTTCAACCTTGAAAAATAAGAGTACAGTAATAGGAATATACTACCGACCACGTAAACAGGATGGTGATTGTGAAATGTTCAGAGAAATTATAGAGGCTACAAAGGTAAAAAATGCAACAATAATGGGGGATTTCAACTATCCCCATATTGACTGGGTATCTGTCACATCAGAAGGGGATGCAGAGATGAAATTTCTAGACACCATGAATGACAGCTTCTTGGAGCAGCTAGTTCTGGAACCCACAAAGGGAGGGGCAATTCTTGATTTAGTCATAAGTGGAGCAAAGGATCTGCTCCAAGAAGTAAATATAGCTGAACTGCTCAATAATAGATACAACAATGTAATTAAATTTAATATAATTGTAGGAGGGACAATATCGAGGAAACCCACCACAGTGGCATTTAACTACAAAAAAGGGAACTACACAAAAATGAGGAATCTAGTTACCTGAAAATTAAAATGAATAGTGACAAGAGTGAAATGGCTGCCAGCTGAATGGAGATTATTTGAAAACACCATAATAGAAGCTCAGACTAAATGTATATCCCAAAGAAGAAGGAAGAAAAGAATTATAGACAATAAGAGAAACAAAAATAATACCATCATGGCTAACCAGCAGAGTAAATGAGGCAGTTAGAGGCAAAAAGACATCCTTTAAAAATGGGAAGTCAAATCCTAGTGAGGAAAATAGAAAGGAGCATAAAGTCAAGTGTAAAAATTATAATAAAACAAGCCATGTGGCATGCCCCCCATCCAGCACTCCAGCTAGGGAGCAGGGTCGGGGGGCCACTCCACACAGCTCCTGGAAGCCACGGCATAGCCCCCCTCCGGTGCTCTAATGGGAGCTGCAGAGGTGGTGCCTGTGGGTGGGTCAGCATGCAGAGCCGCCTGACCATGCCTCCGTGTAGGAACCAGAGAAGAGACATGCTGCTGCTTCTGGGAGCCGCCTGAAGTAAGCACCATCCACAGCCTGTACCCCTGAGCCTCTCTCCACACCTCAACCCCCTGCCCCAGCCCTAATCCCCCCTCCCACCCTCCAAACCCCTCAATCCCAGCCTGGAGCACCTCAAACTCCTCATCCTCAACCCAACTCAGAGTTTCACCCCGCCAACCAAAGCCCTCACCCCTTCTCACACCCCAACTCCAATTTTCTGAGCATTCATGGCACACCATACAATTTTTATTCCCAGGTGTGGCCCTCGGGCCAAAAAGTTTTCCCACCCCTTTGTTAAACAGTCAGTGGGACCAATGGACCATTGAGGTGCTAAAGGAGCACTCGATAAAGACAAGGCAATTGCAGAGAAACATGAATTCTTTGCATTGGTCTTCACTGCAGAGGATATGAGGGAGATCCCCACACCCGAGCCATTCCTTTTAGGTGACAGATCTGAGGAACTAAAGCATCAGTAGAAGAGGTTTTGGAACAAATTGTTAACATAACAGAAATAAGTAACCAGGACCAGATAATATTCACTCGAGTTCTGAAAGAACTCAAATATGAAATTGTGGAATTACTAACTGTGGTAATTAGTAATGTAACCTATTAGTTATATCAGCCTCTGTACCAGATGGCTGGAGGGTAGCTAATGTAATACTGATTTAAAAAAAAAAAAGGCTCTAGAGGTGATCCTGGCAATTACAGGTTGGTAAGTCTAACTTTAGTTCCAGCTAAATTGGTTGAAATGATAGTAAAGAACAGAATTATCAGACCCAGATAAACATGATATCTTGAGGAAGAGTCAACATGTTTTTTGTAAAGGGAAATCATGCCTCACCAGTCTATTAGAATTCTTTGAAGGGGTCAACAAACATGTGGACAAGGGTGATCCAGTGGATATAGTATACTTGGGCTTTCAGAAAGTCTTTCAAGTGGACCCTGCCAAAGGTTCTTAAGCAAAATAAGCAGTCCTGGGATAAGGGGGAAGGTCCTCTCATGGATCATTGACTGATTTAAAAATAGGAACAATGGAGGGAGGTAAATAGTGGGGTCCTCCCCATGGACCTGTACTGAGACCTGTGTTGTTCAACATACAGTAACTACTCTCTTAACGTTGTCCTGGTTAATGTTGTTTCGTTGTTACATTGCTGATAAATTAGAGAACATGCTCCTTTAAAGTTGCGCAATGCTCCCTTATAATGTTGTTTGGCAGCCGCCTGCTTTGTGCACTGCTTGCAGAAAGAGCAGTCCATTGCAGCTAGCAGGTGGGGGCTTGGAACCAGGGTGGACTGGCAGCCTCCCATCAGCTCCCCTGAAGTCCCAGTGCGGCAGCTACCCAGCAAGCTATCAGTTGCCGGCAGTTCAGCTGTCCCTTGCCCCACTGCCAGGAGCTTCTCCTGCCCTCTGCTTTGGAGTTGCTCCTGGGAGCCTCCTGCTTGCTGTGCTGGGGGCGGGGGAGGGAGAAGAGGGGGGCTAATGTCAGGGTGTCCCCCTCCCCCTCCTGCTGCCCCCCACTTACCTCATTTCTATAGAGCAGGGGGAGAACATGACAGGGCTCAGGATGGAGGGAGCTTGCTGGCAGCAGCTGCTGTCTCAACTTGCTGATCTACTTAAAAACGCAATGCACTTAGAGTAGGGTCAGCGTACTTAAAGGGGCAATGTGCATCTCTCTTACAAACACACAGCGTGTGTCTCTGTCTGCCATGCTGTCTCCCCTCCCTCCATTCGTGCTGCCTTGTAAAGTATGAGGCTACATTAACATCACTGTGTTAACCCTTGAGGGCTCAGTGGAGTTCTACTTCATCATTTAGCAGTAAGGCATTCCCTGGGAAATATCCAACCCTTTTCCACCCTCTGACTCCACCACCTCAACCAAGCTTCACAATCATCATTGCTGTGTATAGTATTAAATTGTTTCTTTAAAACTTATACTGTGTGTGTGTGTGTGTGTGTGTGTGTGTGTATATATATATAAAAAATCTTTTGTCTGGTGAAAAAAATTCCCTGGAACCTAAACCACTCCCACCTCCCATTTACATTTATTCTTATGGGGAAATTGGATTAGCTTAACATCATTTCTCTTAAAGTCACATTTTTTCAGGAACATAACTACAATGTTAAGCGAAGAGTTACTGTATTCATAAATGATCTGGAAAAAGGGGTAAACAGTGAGGCAGCAAAATTTGCAGATGATACAAAATTATTCAGGGTAGGTAAGTCCAAAGCTGTCTGGGAAGAGTTACAAAAGGATCTCACTAAATTAGGTGAATGGCAACAAAATGGCAGATGAAACCCAATGTTGTTAAGTACAGAGTAATGCACATGGGAAAACATCCCAACTATACGTACAAATGGATGGAGTCTAAATTAGCTGTTACCATTCAAGAAAGATACCTTGGAATCATTGTGGATGGTTCTTTGAAAACATCTGTTCAATGTACAGCAGCTTTGAAAAATAGCTAACAGTGTTAGGAACCATTAGGAATAGGGTGACCAGATGTCCTGATTTTATAGAGACAGTCCAGATATTTGGGGCTTTGTCTTACATAGGTGCTTATTACCCCCCACTCTCTGTCCCGATTTTTCACACTTGCTGTCTGGTCACCCTAATTGAGAAGGGGATAGATAAGACAGAAAAGATCATAATGCCACTATATTAATCCATGGTACACTCACACCTTGAATAATGCATGCAGTTCTGGCTGCCCCATCTCAAAAAAGATATATTAGAATTGGAAAAAGGAACAGAGAAGGACAACAAAAATTATTAGGAGTATCAAACAGCTTCCATATGAGGAGAGACTAAAAAGACTCTGTTCAACTCAGAGAAGAGATGACAAGATGGAGGTCTGTAAAATCATGAATGACGTGGAGAAAGTGAATAGAGAAGTTTTATGTACACCTTCACATAACACAGGGACTAGGAGTCACCTGATGAAATTAATAGGCAACAAGTTTTAAACGAACATAAGGAAGTATTTCTTCATGTGACGCATAGTCAACCTGTGGAACGTTTTGCCAGGGGATGTGAAGGCCAAAAGTATAACTAATAGAATATTAGGGTTGGAAGAGACCTTAAAAGGTCATCTAGTCCAATCCCCTGCTTCAAAGCAGGACCAACACCAACTAAATCATCCCAGCCAGGGCTTTGTCAAGCCAGGCCTTAAAAACCTCTAAGGATGGAGATTCCACCACTTCCCTAGGTAACCCATTCCAGTGCTTCACCACCGTCCTCGTGAAATAACTTGGTTAAAAAAAGAACTAGTTAAGTTAATGGAGGATAGGTCCATCAGTGGCTATTAACCAAGGTGGTCAAGGATGCTAGCCTGTGCTTTGGGTGTCCCTAAACTTTCGACTTCCTGAAGCTGGAACTAGATGACGGGATGGATCACTCAATAATTGCCCTGTTCTGTTCATTCCTTTTGAAGCACCTGGCACTGGCCACTGTTGCAAGACAAGGTACTGAGCTAGATGGATAATTGGTATGACCCAGTATGGCCATTCTGATGTTCTTATGTATGTATTAAGCTGCTATAAGTAAATGTGCAGAGTAGAAATACCCTGAGACAGAGACAAAGAGACTTGAGGTTGCAGGGATGACTGTGATGAGGAACCCAGGAAGTGGTAGTAAGAGACAGGATAGGGAGAAGCTGAATTAAACTGAGGCAGAAGAATCTGCCCACTGGAGAACACTCCCCTCCAGAGCCTAAATGGAATCCAAGATTCATGAGTTTCAACATTTCTCTGCTGTCAGCAAATACCTGTGAAACCCATTTGCAAAGTGGGTGTCTCATGCCCTTTTTCTTCTTGTCCACCTAGAGCAGTGGTTCTCAACCAGGAGTCTGGTGCTCTCTTGGGGGCCACAAGCAGGTACCGGGGAGGGGGGTCCACCAAGCATGACTGGCGTTAGACTCACTAGGGCCCAGGCAGGAAGCTGAAGCCCTGCCGCATGGGACTGCAGCCCGGGGCCCTGAACCCCACTACCCGGGGTTGAAGTTGAAGCCTGAGCAATTTAGCTTCGCGGTGCCCTCTGTGGTGTGGGGCTCCAGGCAATTGCCCTCCTTGCTACCCCCTAATGCCGGCCTTGACTTTTATATGCAGAAAAACAGTTGTTGTGGCATAGCTGGGCTGTGGAGTTTTTATAGCATGTTGGGGCTGTCCGTCCCTAATGCAGGTTCGGTGAATTGTTTGATTGAGAGAGGAAAATTAACACCAGACAAATGTAAATTTCAAAACACCACGTGGCCGTTTATTAACAGGGAGAAAATCACAACTTGGGCTGGGGAGGAGCATGTTTACCAACTAACAGTACTATTGGAACAAGAAACCTTTACACGACCTGAAGCAATCTGTTTACATTTATCAACAAGGAACCAAATGATTCAAAATTAACCGCTCTGTAAAACCAGGTAAACGAATATACCAAATAAAACAAACTGTGTGCCCACTGACCAAATACTATTATCAAATACAACACCAATTAACTTCAACAGCAGTTATTACAACGACTCAGTTCTTATATACCATATATGCACAACTTTACATCAGATAACAATATATGCAGTTCTGTACCAAATAAGAGAGGGAAAAAGAGAAGAGGCTAAGCAAAGCACAGAAAGGAAAATTAGAAAGCAAGTACCGTATTCCAGGTGCAGCTGACCAGCAGAACAGACACCAGAAGCATACCGAATCCGTAGAAGATAACGTTGAAAAAGCAATAAAATGACACGTCCCGAGCCGGCTGTATCCGACCCCTGGCCGAAGGGCTGATCAGGTCCTTCAGTCAGTATATAGATACTCCTGCAGATCTCGGCATGAGGCATGGTTTTATTCAAAGGCCCTTTTTACACTTGTCAGGATCTGATTGGTCCCTAGCTCCTACGCCCTCCAGGTTCCGAGCTGTTGCCCCCTACGCAGATAGGATTTGCACACAGCACACTAGAAGCTGCTAGAAGCTGCAGCCAGCACACTAGCATGGTTTTGCACACAACCCTAATCTGACCATTTTAACTGAACTACAATTGGTCAGATTGGATCCCTTTGCCCACGGCACGCTGGTGTTATGCACACAGCACTAATCTGACCCTTGGGTTACCAGGCAGAAGAGTGAGAGACTGCACACGACACTAGCCTGACCCCTAGGTGACCAGGAAAAGAGTGGGAAAAATGCACATGGCACTCTAATGTTGCACACCGCACCACGGTGCTGCACACAGTACCAGTGTGACCTTTGGATGACCGACAATTGGCCATACAGACACCATGTTGGAAAAAAACCTTAGGGCTGCGCCAGGGGCCAGCGGGGGGCACCCAGAAAGAAAAAGGTTGAGAACCCCTGACCTAGACGACAACTTACTTCTGCTTTCAGTTACTCTGTTAGCCCAAGTGGCGGATGTCTGTGGTCGATCTAAATGTTCCAGTCCTGCTGATGAATAAAGTGGGTGTCAGTATGGTCTCACATGGTAAAATTTTGGTTTATTTAATTTGCTTTTAAAAATACCTAAGAAATTACACGCACACAACTGCATTAAAAGAACATAAAGGTTACAAATCAAGCACTCAACATTAGGAAATGCCAGAATTAAGGTTGTCTGTGGAACTTTTAATTCAGCCCTCTTGTGTGTATGGATTATAATACAGTATTTATTTACATGATCATATATGATTTCTACATATATGATTTAGCGCACAGGATAGACTTTCTCTGGGGATGAATTGTGGTTGTGTAATTAATGAGGCTCTTGTCTGTAGGCTACACATCTCATTTGTTGCAGAAGTTGGAAAGTGTGTGGTGAAGGAGCCAGGGAATTGCCGGAAGAGAAGAGGTGGTCTCAGGGTTAAAACAGTTGAATGCTGCTCTGTAGAACTAGATTCTATCCCTGCCTCTGCCACAGAATTCCTTTGTGATGCTAGTCAAGCCACTTCAGCAAGACTTTTCATAGGTGGTCACTAACTGTGTGTTCCTTGGGTGCTTAAATAGAGAAGGTGGGTGAGGTAATATCTTTGATTAGACCAGTAGTTCTCAAACTTTTGTACTGGTGACCCCTTTCACATAGCAAGCCTCTGAGTGCAACCCCCCCCTTATAAATTAAAAACACTTGTTTATATATTTAACACCATTATAAATGCTGGATGCAAAGCAGGGTTTGAGGTGGAGGCTGACCGCTCAAGGCCACCACCCTTGTAATAACCTTGTAACTCCCTGAAGGGTCCCAACCCCCAATTTGAGAACCCCTGTATTAGACCAACATGTGTGTGTGGGGGGGGAGACAAGCTTTTGAGTACACAGATTCACAGACCTTGAGGTCTGATTTGCAGAAGTGCTGAGCTCTCACAACTGCAACTGAAGTCAATGGGCACTGTGTTCCGAACATATAAAGTACTACACAGTGTCAAGTACTCTGAGTGCAATAGAAAAGCCCGTGAGGAAATTATTAATTCTGTCTTCAGGGCAGGGTTTGAATAATGGAGGCCTGGAGCCAATTTTAACAATGAAGCTAAAACAAAGTATTGAATAGCTGCTAATTCAGTGAGCACTGTTCAATGAAACATTAAGATCACCTCAGTTTTCAGGTCCATGTTTTCTCTCCCAGGTCTTCCTCATTTCTAGTTCTCAGTAGTTCGTGATCAAGTATGTTCAGTAGAAAAAAAGCAAAAGATAAATACATGGAGCTTTTTAAAGGAGGACTAGAAAAATCTTTTACGTGGATCATATTTGCCCTGTGTGATTCCAGTGTAGTTCAGCCAAAATCACAAGTTATAAAAATGCCAGACTTTTCTGAGTGCTAGAACATACTGCACCTTTTGGAATGATTTATTACATTTCAACAGCTGCAACTCTGCAGAGGACAAGATAGAACTAGCAAAAAGATGAATGAACTCATGGAAGGCATGACTAGTAAGAATGAATTCTCATCCTCATATCACTTGTTATTTATGTATCAGAGGCCTGGTCTACACTACGAGTTTATTTCGAATTTAGCTGCATTAAACCGAATTAACACTGCACCCATCCACACAACAAAGCCCTTTATTTCGATATAAAGGGCTCGTAATATTGATATCTGTACTCCTCCCCAACGAGGAGAGTAGTGCTGAAATCGGTATTGCCATTTCAAATTAGGGTTAGTGTGGCTGCAATTCGATGGTATTGGCCTCCGGGACTTATCCCACAGTGCACCATTGTGACTGCTCTGGACATCAATCTGAACTTGGATGCACTGGCCAGATAGACAAGAAAAGCCCGGCGAACTTTTAAATTTCATTTCCTGTTTGCCCAGCATGGAGCACTGATCAGCACAGGTGACCATGCAGTTCCAGAATCAAAAAAGAGCTCCAGCATGGACCATACAGGAGATACTGAATCTGATCTTTGTATGGGGAGATGAATCTGTTCTATCAGAACTCTGTTCCAATAGACGAAATGCCAAAACATTTGAAAAAAATCTCCAAGGCTATGATGGACAGAGGCCACAACAGAGACTCAACACAGTGCTGAAACTTAAGGAGCTGAGACAAGTGTACCAGAAAGCCAAAGAATGAAATGGACGCTCATGGAGGGAGGGGCGACTAACGATTGTAGCTATCCCACAGTTCCCGCAGTCTCCGAAAACCATTTGAATTCTTGGCTGAGTTCCCAAAACCTGAAGGGTCAAAAACATTGTCACGGGTGGTTCAGGGTATATGTCGTCGCCTTCCCCGCACCCGTGAAACCAAAAGGAAAAAAATCATTTCTCGCCTTTTTTCAATGTCACCATATGTCTACTGGATGCTGCTGGCAGACACAGTGCTGCAGCGCTACACAACAGCATCCCCTTCCTTTCCCTTGCCTTGCGGACGGCAGATGGTGCATATGACTGATCTCCGTCATCGTCATCCTGTGAGTGCTCCTGGCTGGCCTCGGTGAGGTTGGCCCGGGGCACATGGACAAAAATGGGAATGACTCCTAGGTCATTCTCTTCTTTAAGATTTGTCTTAAAGAACCTGGAGATTCACTCCTGCTTGGAATATCATAGCAGCTGGAGGCTGCCCTCCCCTCCCCGCTTTGATCTCTGCTTGCAGAGGCAATAAAGTCAGTGTTATTTCTTATTCATGCATTCTTTATTACTTCATCACACAAATGGGGGAGATAACTGCCACGGTAGCCCAGGAGGGGTGGACGAGGAGGGAAGCAACGGGTGGCGTTGTTGCAGGGGCATCCCCTAGAATGGCATGCAGCTCATCATTTCTGCGGGATGTCTGGGCCTCTGACCCGGCGCGGCCGTTTGCCTCTCTGGTTCTTTAGTAGGCTTGCCTGATATTCCAGGCAGGACTGACTCTCCCTTTAGACAAAACTTAAAGAAGAGAATGACCTGGGGAGTCATTCCCATTTTTGTCCATGCGCCCCTGGGAGACCTCACCGAGGCTGGCCAGGAGCACCCAAGACAGCAGCAGACAGTACAGTATGACTGGTAACTGTCATTGTCAACTTGCAAAGCAGCAGACGGTACAGTAGAGCTGGTAACTGTCTTTGCTAACTTGCAAAAGGCAAGGGGATGCTGCTGTGTAGCGCTCCAGTACTGCGTCTGCTAGGAACATCCAGTAGACATACGGTGGCAGTGAAAAAAAGCTGAACAGGCTCTATGGTTGCTGTGCTATGACGTCTGCCCGGGCAATCCAGGGAAAAGGGCGCGAAATGATTGTCTGCCGTTGCTTTCACGGAAGGAGGATTGAGTGACAACATTTACCCAGAATCACCCGCGACATTGTTTTTGCCCCATCATACATTGGGATCTCAACCCAGAATTTCAATGGGCAGGGTAGACTGTGGGATAGCTATGGGATAGCTACACACAGTGCAATGCTCCAGAAATTGATGCTAGCCTCGGTAGCACATCGCCGAATTAATGTGCTTAGTGTGGCCGCATGCACTCGACTTTATACAATCTGCTTCCAAAACCCGGTTTCTGTAAAATCGGAATAATCCCGTAGTGTAGACATACCCAGAAAAGATGACTCCTCAAATATGGAGCATCACATCTAGCTTTGCAGCTTTGGGTGGACCTACAGATCATTTTCCTACCTATCTTCACTTAACATTTGCACCACTGTCCTGTCACTATGCATATGAAAAAGCAAAACTATTGGGGGAGGGTTAGTGAGAAAGTTCTTTGAGATACTCTCTAAACTTAACGTTGTCATTTTCCATAAAAAGTTTGTGTGATTTTTGGGTTCCTTTCAGCCTCCTATTGCAGAAATGGAGTCCAGCTGCTTCTTCCATACATTCCTACAGTCGCTTTTAATTGGTTTATATTTTCAAGGCTAGTGCCACAAGGCAATCAGCTAGAAAACCTACTTTTAAAAAAAACCCTGAGGTTAAGATTCTTCTTTATCATGCTAAGTGTCCCACATCAATGAGACCCAAAGGCTGGCCCTACAGAGCACATTTCAGATATTTTGGTACTAACAGACTTTATGTATTGGAGTTCACATAGTGCTTACCTTCAATAGGAAATTAGGAAGTGTTAGGACATGACCTCGAGGAGCTGCATTAACTAACATGGTGCTAAATGTGTCTTTGCAGTAAATGTAGACGTAGACTAGTTTTGTTTAACATTGTGTTAGATAATTGTGGGTAAACCTACTAGTACTGGGGTTTACCCATGATCAGCTGACATGCTGTGAAACATTACTTGTCCCAAGCTACACTGGCTGCAAAGCCATGTTTTAATACAGTGTTATTTAACATGACTCCTCCGGGTCATGCCTAATCTGAGAGCTGCCCTAACTTGTGCTTCTACTACAGTGGCCTCCTATTGGTCACTGTGAGCACGTGAGGTCTTGCAGAGGCTATGCAACATCCCTTTGTGCTTGGGGATATTCCATGGGGGAGAGTTTACTCTGGGCCTATGACTCCTTTGTGTCAGCCTCATTAGCACATGTGGACATAGTGCAACATTGAATTTGTCCTCTTTTATTTAGCCATACAACAGATAGAGCAGGCCTAGTGGCAATACAAGCTTTCCAATGTGCCTCAAACCATCATCTCTAAGAATGAGAGTTTAGTTTTATTATACTTGTTGAGATAGCTGTAGCTGAGACCACCAAGTCGTATCATTATAATCCTTTGCAATATGGTGGTGGATTATTTTCTTCTGAGACACTCTATTGCTACGTGCTGTAAGAGCTATTATTCTGTCGGATTTACCTGAAGAAATAAGGGGATTGGAGCCTCTCTCTGAGGTAGAGGGAACTAGGAACAAGCAAAAGAAGAAAAAAGCTTTTATTTGCTTAAGATGGAGTTTTATGTTTTGTTGTTTTTTAAGTTAAACACTAAATGCAGGAAAGGGAGTATCCAGTGAAGGTGTATTTTACTTGGAGCAGCCCTCTTTTCAGCTGTTTGCAGCTTTGTTTGTTGCATGTTTTTATAAGGCACCCAGGGTTCTCTAAGTATGTTGCTTTTGTGCCATTATCAATGACTAATCTTAATGATTTTATATATTCCCAGGAAAAGATGAAGGTAAGGTTCCCGGTTGCACAACTTAACAAGACTTAAAGAAACTATTTAAGATATCTTATAATAAACATATTCCCAAACAAACAAAAAGTATTAAAATTTTAAAACAATTATCTTCTTATTACTGAAATTCCTGGGTTTCTAATAATGGTTTATTTGTCTACAAAGTTCTTGTAAATTTTTTTACCTCCTACTGTTCTGTACTTGCAGCCTTAACTCAGGATAAAAAAGTTTATTTTTGCTTGGTAATTTCATTAGGTTTGTTTTTTTTTAATGGAATTGAAATCTTTGGTATGTGTTGGGAGGCAGAGGGAAAGATACCCTATGGCACTCTTAAACTCTAGAGGGCTGGGGAAGCCAGGGAACAGGGAGTTCTAGATCACACTGGGTGGTAGGGACCAGGGAACTCTCCAGAGCTTACAAACTCAGCATGGTTCCTACCTACCTAACCTCTGCATGCCAGCTGTTTTCTATTTGCCCAGGCTCCCCACTTCTCCTTTGCCTCCTTGTAGGTGTTCCGAAGTCCATGTGGTCTTCATTAACCAGGAGCCTACTGCAGGGGCTGATTTATTTAGCATATTCTGCAGACTTAAAGTCAAGAGGGGGGCAAAAAAGGGGTTGGGAGCAGGAATTAAGATTCAGAGCATCTGGGAGCTGGAAAACAGGGGCAGGCAGAATAGCGAATGTGACAGCAATTTTTTAGAAAGACTCCAGAGGTGATCCCCGCAATCACAAGCAGCTAAGCCCAACTTCAGTACCAGGCAAATTGGTTGAAACTATAGTAAAGAACAGAATTATCAGACACAGAAATGACCATGATTTGTTGAAGAAGAGTCAACATGTTTTTTGTAAAGGGTAATCATTCCTCACCAATCTATTAGAATTCTTTGGGGGGGGGGGAAACATGGAGAAGGGTGGTCCAGTGACTACAGTGTACTTGGGCTTTCAAAAAGCGTTTGACAAGGTCCCTTACCAAAGGCTCTTAAGTAAAGTAAGCAGTGCTGGGATAAGAGGGAGAGTCCTTGGCTGAGTAACTGGTTAAAAGACAGGAAACAAAGAGTAAGAATAAATGGTCAGTTTTCACAGTGGGCAGAAGTAGTGGTGTCCTGTACTGTGACCAGTGCTATTCAACATATTCATAAATAGGGCTACGATTTTCATGGAGGTCACAGAAGTCATGGAATCCATGACTTTCAGAGACCTCCGTGACTTGAGCTCACTGTGTGTGGGAGCTGCAGGGTCCCACGGGTCCCACAGCTCCCAGGCAGGCCCCCTGGGGTGGTGTGAGGACCTTGCAGCTCCCCATTTTGTCATGCATCTTTTTAGTAAAAGTCATGGATAGGTCACAGGCTTTCATGAATTTTTCTTTATTGCCCGTGACTTGTCTGTGATTTTTACTAAAAAGATGCATGACAAAATCTTAGCCTTATTCATAAATGAACTGGAAAATCATTTGCAGACAATACAAAATTACTGAAGATAGTTAAGTCTAAAGGAGGCTCTGAAGAGTTACAAAGGGATCTCACAAAACTGGATGGCAGGGCAACAAAATGGCAGATAAACGCAAAGTAATGCACACTGGAAAACATAATCCCAACTATTCATACAAAATAATGGGATCTAAATTAGCTCTTAACACTTAGGAAAGAGATTTTGGAGTCATTATGGATCGTTCTCTGGAAACATCTGCTTAGCGTGCACCGGCAGTCAAAAAAGCTAACAATGTAAGGAACCATTAGGAAAAGGATAGATAATGAGGCAGAAAATATCATGCCATTATATAAATCCATCGTATGCCCACACCTTGAATAGAATTGGAAAAGGTTTAGAGAAGGGCCACAAAAATGAATAGGGGTATGGAAAAGCTTCTGTAGGCGGAGAGATTAAGACGACTGGGATTTTTCTGTTTGTTTGGAAAAGAGTTGACTAAGGAGGAATGTGAAGGGAGAAGTTTTGTTTACTCCTTCACATAACACACAAATAGGGGTCACCCAATGCAATTAATAGGCAGCAGGTTTAAAATGAATAAAAAGGAAGTATTTCCTCCAACCTGTGGAACTCGTGGTTGGAGCCACAGCATCCCACAATGAGTACAACAGCCAGAAGGGCTGAGGTGGGCTGCCAGGAGAAATGAGCCCTGTAGAGCGTTCTGCAAGTGTAGATGAACAAATGGGTACGTAATTTGTCTATGCAACAAGATACACAAGATTTTAAAATGTGGAGAGTTTAATGGAGTGGGATGCATGATAAAATCACATTATATTGATCTCAGTGTGCCACTCAATGTACATTCTCCACAAGGACTTGTCTACGCTGAGAAAAGATGTCAGAGTAGAATAGTTGTAGTAAGCAAATACAAACACCAACCACTTAGGTCACTGTAATAAAACTAGTAAGTTACGGATTTGCATAGGTCCAAAAGATTTGAAGAAGATCACCAAATACAAGCACTATCCACTGAAAACAGTTGAGGAGGTCATATTCAGACTTTCAAATGAAAGAATAAGGACACTATGGAGATATTCTATTAACTATTTTTTATGGAAGACTGTTTAAGACAAATATTATTTTTTCATGAAAAAAGACTGCTTTCTAGGGAAAATGTCAACATTTTGTAAAACAAAAGAGAACAAAGACAGCTCCCACCCTGCCCAAACACACACACACAAACTGAACATTTTTGTCTAACTACTGAAAGTCTTTTGGCTGTAATTTGAAAATTTTGATTTGGAAGTGCCATCACACTACCTCGTGGGAGTTGCAGTTCAGGTGCCTTGTGTCCCACAATCTCCTTTATTGGCTGGACTCCCTGGCCCGAGAACATCTCCAATTATGCACTGCAAGAGCTCAGCAACTGAGGAAACTCTGGGGCCACCTGGGAGATGTAGTTCAGCCAGGGATCCCAGTCTTTAGAGAATGGTGTGTGAGGTGCCTGAACTACAACTTTCATAAGGCAATGTAGCGGCATTGCCAATAGAAAGTTTTGGGTTTTAGCCAAAAAAAATTTTTTTTTTCGATTTTTTTGTCAAAAAGTTGAATTTTTCCATGGAGCGAAAAACCCATTTGTAGGTTTTGGCCAGCTGTAGGAAGAATATTTCTTATCTTGGATGCAAGCCAAATGTTTTGGCAAGTTGAACTCAATACAAGTGTTCTTCTGAGATTCTTCGTGTCCCGTGAGCAAAGGAAGACAGAAGGCAGAAGATTCTGGAAGTGAACTAGGTAAGTGGTGCAGAGCAGAGGGCGTTGGTTTTGTGGAACATTGGTCCACCTTCTATAGGAACTGGGGCTGTATAGCTTGGAAGTTATGAGCACTCAGGACAAAATTGAGACATTGAGAACAAAAGAACCAAAGGACGTGAAGATACATTCTTTAATTGCCTGTACACCCATGCTAGGAGCCTGGGTCACAAACAAGAGGAATTGGAATTACTCATTTATCAGCATAAATTTGATCTGTTTGGTATTACTGAAACTTTCTGTGTTGATTCGCACAATTGGAATGTTAAAATCAATGGTTCTGACCTATTTACAAAGGACTGAGTAGGCAAACATGGAGTGGGGTAGCTCTCTATGTCACAAATGGCATTATTTGTTTTCAGGTCATTGATAACACAAAGAAAATGATCTTGAATGTTTATGGATCAATATTCTATCAGATATAACACAAGAACAAGTGTTAGTTAGTGTCTGCTACAAACTACCAAATCACTAGGGAACAGAATGACTGCCTCCTTATACACCTATCTGTAATGTATAGGAAAAAGCTGCATGATGATCGGGGATTTCAATCTGGGTGACATGCTGGTGGTCTCCTGTTGCCAGTACTAAAAACATCCTTGGAATTTTTAAATATTATAGATGATATTTTCCTAACTAAAAGGTGATGCAGCCAACCCTGGAGAATTCTTCATTAGACCTTGTCCTAACAGATAAAGAGAAACTAATCTTAGAACTAAAAATTAATGGTAGTTTAGGTACAAGTGATCAGGACTTGGACACCTACCCCCCACACCTCCACTCGCTGCCTATCTTTGATAGGGCCAGTTTCACAAAGCTAGAATCAGCTGGTAGAAAGAATTTAATCAAAAAAATGTGAATGATAATTGGGAATCATTCAGGAACACTTTACTAGCAGTCCAAAAAGTCACAATTGAGGAAGAAAGCCATACTAGTTAAACTGACAATGGTTTAGCAGGGAAGTGAAAGCAGCTATAAAAATAATATATATAAAACAAATGGAAGAAAAGAGAAGTTGTTAATAATGAATATAAATCAGAAATTAGGAATTGTAGAAAAGTGATAAGGGAAGCAAAGGGACACAAGGACACATCTATGGCCAACAGAGTTCAGGACAATAAGGAGGAGGGCCATGGTCCATTAATAGATGGAAATGATAAAATTATCAACATCAATGCAGCGTTCTGTTCTGTATTTGGGGAAAAAACAGATGATATAGTCTCTGTAGAATGTTTAACAGAAGCTATTAAAGTTATACATTTTAAAATCAGCAGGTCCAGATAACTTGCAGTGAAGAGTTTGTTTTAAAAGACCTGGTTGCCTAGCTAGCTGGACCATGACCTTTGATTCTGAATAAGTCTTAGCGCACAGAGGACATTCTAGAAGACTGGAAGAAAGGTACTGTTGTGTCAGTTTTTTTAAAAAAGGGTAAATTAAGGTCTGTCAGCCTGACATCAGTCCTGTGGCGAGATAATGGAGCAATTGATACAGGACTTGATTAATAAAGAATTAAAGGAGTGTAATATAAGTGATGCAAATCAACATGGGTTCATTGAAAGCTGATCCTGTCAAACTAACTTGATCTCAGTTTTTGATGAGATTACAAGTTTGATTGATAAAGATAATAGTGTTAACATAATATACTTAGACTTATGTAAGGCATTTGACTTGGTACTGCATGACATTTTGATTAAAAAATACGAATGATGCAACATTAACGTGGCACATGTTAAATGGATTTAAAACTGGTTAACAGAAGTATCAAAATGTAATTATAAACAGGGAGTAATCATCAAGCGGGTCTATTTACAGTGGGGTCCTGCAGTGATTGGTTCTTCTCCCTACACTATGACATTTTTATCAATGACCCAGAAGAAAAGATGAAATCATCACTGATGAAGTTTGCAGATGACACTATAATTGAGGGAGTGGTAAATTATGAAGCGGTCAGGTCACTGACTCAGAGTGATCTGGATCACTTGGAAAACTGGGCACAGGCAAACAATATGTGTTTTTAATATGGCTAAAGGTAAACATATACCCAAGAACAAAGAATGCAGGCCATAATTACAAGATGGGGGACTCAATCCTGGAAAACAGTGACACTGATAAAGATGTGGGGGTATGGTGGCAAATTGGTTGAATGTGAGCTCCCAGTGTGATGCTGTGCTATGTGCCAGGGGCCTCTACTCCCTGCAGGATGGCACTTCCTCCTGCCCATTCTGGAGATTAGCTCTGCCAGGCCAATGCCCCTTCCAGGGGTTACCCTCTACCACTCTCAGCCTGCAGCCCTTCTCTCACTCCAGGAACCTCAGTGTCCTCTTCATGACTTGGCCCTCTGGCTGGGTCACCGAGTGGGTGGTTTCCCTTTCTCAGGTTGGAAAGTTGCTTCCCTCCAACAGGCTCAGGCAGTCCCTATCACAGTCCTGCCAGTGCCACTTTCCCAGTGGATGGTTGGGAAACCCAGGCCCGCTCTCTATTCTGGGTTCTGGCTCAGGGACCCTAGTCAGCAATCAAGGTCTGTTCCATTCCAGGCCTTGCTGTGTTCCCTGAACCCTTTTCTAAACTTCTGGCTCTCCCTTCCTTCTCTGGGTTTGCCAGTTTCAAAACTCCCTCCTCCCAGGGAGTAACTGTATGACACTTCCCTCTGTAGCCTGAACACACCACCCCTCCCCGAGGAAGGGCCTGCAACCTACTTCTGCTGTCTGCTCCCTGGCTTTATTGAAGCCCTGTTTGTTCCTTCACAGGTGAGCGTCTTCTAATTAAGGCTTTTTTCTCAGTCTTAATTCCTCCAGCTTGCTGCCTAATAGGTTAATTGGCCCCTCAGGCCTACCTTAACCCCTTCAGGGCAAGTGTGGTAAGGCCACCCCATCAGAGGCCAAAATAGCTAATGCAATTCTGGGATGCATAAACAGGAGACTCTCGAGGAGGAATGAAGAGGTTATTTTACCTCTGTATTTGGCACTGATGTGACCCTGTTGGAATAGCGTGTGGTGCTTCCGATACAAGAAGGATGTTGATAAATTGGAGAGGGTTCATCCACAAGAACGATTAAAGAATTAGCAAATCTGCCTTATAGGATAGACTCAAAGAGCTCAATCTATTTAGCTTAACAAAGAGAAGGTTAAGGGGTGACTTGATTATAGTCTGTAAGTATCTACATTCATTTAACAATGAACTCTTCATTTTAGCTGAGAAGGGTATAATGTGTTCCATTACCTGGAAATTGAAGCTAGACAAATTCAGACAATAAGGCACACATAATGGGGTTTCAGCTATAACGCGGTAGGGATTTTTGGCTCCCCTTGACCGCCTTATAGCAGGGTAGAGGTGTGTATGGCTCACTCAAAGACTGATTCAAAATGAAGTTTCAAACAGATTATCCTGTGAGCCAGCCAGGTTCCAGGTGCCAAAGCCTAGAGTATATTTACACTGTAGTTGGGAAGACATGTTCATGTTAGCGGAGCTTGACCTACAGTTCAAAAAATAGCAGTGTGGTCATTCTGTAGCTCAGGGGGGTCAGGTGGGCTTGAAAACATGAGCTGGAGCATCCATATTGCTATTTCTAGTGTGCCTGCTGAAGCCCCGCTAGAATGAATCTGTGTACCAGGTCTGGGAGAATTATTGTAACCTGCGACATATCCTGAGAGAATCATAAAATTGCTGAAGATGTCACCACTCACCCATCAGACTCTCTCATATTCTTTGCTCTTCCCTAGAGCTATTCCCAGCATCAATATGGATGACCCTCTGTATGTACATTACAGAAGCTCTGAACTTCCCTGACATCCATTAAACTCCATTTCCTCAGTCTTGAAGACAGACACTTTCAGGCAGGAATGCTCAGGTAAAAATGTATTATTGTCTCCTCTCTGGACTGCAGTTCGTTTAGAAGGAATTACCTTGTAGACAGCTGCCTTGTAGATAGCTCAAGGCTGCTGTAAAACCTGTTGTTTTATACAGCTATTAGTATTTCAAAATCTGATACTTGCCTAACACTTAGTGCTGTTTTGTGAGTCACAGCTACATTAGAAATGTGTACAATACTGTAGTATAGTCAGGGCTCAGGTGTTTTTATCACTATGTGGCATACAAGTGATTTAAAGTTCCCTTTGCTTTGTAGCAAATACACTGCTGCTAGCAGTGCCGTAACAAGGGCGAGGCGAGTGAGGCACTTGCCTTGGGTGCCTAAATCTGAGGGGCGTGGAAGGGTCCAGGAGCTTCCCTGCCAGAATGAAAGCTGCTGCTGCCTTGGCAACAGGACTCCAGCAGGCAGCTGAGCAGCCCGCTGAGGCAGCTGCTGCACGTCAGGAGTGGGAGGAGAGGGGAGAGGAGGGGCACACACATGCTTCTCAGCCCTGTCCTCCCCCAGCACCCACCTGGAGGAGATGCCAAGGGGTTCCGGTGGGAGACAGACAGGATCATCTGCAGCCAGTGGATCTCACTCACCTGAGCAGCTTCTGGGGCTTTGGTGAGTGTTTGACCCTGTGATCCGGCCCCCCACAGCCACCACTCCTGCAAACTGGGCAAGAGGCAGCCCCATCCGCCACCCTCAGTGAGGCTACGGTGAGGGGCAGCAGGGGAGGAAGAAAGCCAAATGTAATGGCAGTCCCCTCCCCCGCAGCACCCACCAGCCCCTCCCAGAGCCCACACCCCCTCTCCAGCCCCCAGATGCTGTCCCAGAGCCTGCACCCTCCACCATCCTGCACCCTCACCCCGTGCCCCAGCCTGGAGCCTGCACTCAGCACCCAAACTCCCTCCCAGAGCCTGCACCCCAGACTCTCTCCCAGAGCCTGCACCCAGCCCTCCGCACTCCCTCCCAGAGCCTGCACTCCTCCACCCATCCTGCACTCCCACCTTGTTCCCCAGCCCGGAGCGTGCACCCAGCACTCAAACTCCATCCCAGAGCATGTACCCTAGACTCCCTCCCAGAGCCTGCACTCCTCCACCCATTCTGCACCCCCACCGTGTGCCCCAGCCTGGAGCCTGCACCCAGCACCCAAACTCCGTCCCAGAACCTGCACCCCAGACTCCATCCCAGAGCCCAAGCTCCCAACCGTCCTACACACCATCCCCTGCCCCAACCCAGAGCCTGCATCCCAGATCTCCCTCCACCCAAACTCCCTTGCAGAGCCTTAGGCAGATGTGGGGCAGAGGTTGGGGGGAGTGG
Organism: Gopherus evgoodei; assembly: GCF_007399415.2. Classification (NCBI taxonomy): domain Eukaryota; kingdom Metazoa; phylum Chordata; order Testudines; family Testudinidae; genus Gopherus; species Gopherus evgoodei. The sequence continues at coordinate 50,616,803 of NC_044330.1, read as the reverse complement.
CTCTGAGCGTTCCAGGCACCACCAAAATTTCTACAAACCTGCCGCCTCTGATACTTGGAGGGGGGGTGAGAAGGCGAGCGGCGAGTCAGTGGATGGAGGGGGTCATCCATTTTCAGTATTTTAATTGTTGATATTGCATTGACTGACTGCTGTGTGCATTAATATAGTGACCCCCTGGGTCTCTGAATGAGGCTTTATACTTGGGGGTGGGGGGTGAGGAGGTGAGCGGCGAGTCGGTGGCTGGAGGGGGGCAAATCTCCCAGGTTCAAAATCTGGGACTGTGTCTGTTGGTCCTTTTTGATGCTGTTCTCTGGGCTGGGGGGTGTCCCAGTGCTGCAAAGAGGTTGTTCCCAAACGAAGGTGCTTGCTTTTAACCCCCTAGGCTGTCAGTATGTCTGCTCTTTTCTGGTCAGACCACTTGACAAGTTTGATTGTCCTTGGTCTGGCTCCCAGCCCCTCTCCAAGGGTTGCAGCTGTCTGGAGGTGCCTGCCTTCCAGGCCTTCCTCATTCACACCTCATTCATTCAACAGGGCAATTGATTACAAAGTGGGGGGAGGATCTTATTCTACTTCTAGCAAAAAGACAGTTTTCTTTTACCTTAATTATACTACCTTATACAAAAATGCATAATGCAGAGATTTATCTACATCTGCATTGATTGATTGTTGTGTGCAGTACTATAGTGACCCCTGGGGCTTTGAATGAGGCTTTATACTTGGTGGGGGGGGTGCGGGGGCAAGCAGGTGGGCAAGTGGCGGGCGTACAAAGAGGCGAGTAGTGAGCCAGCAGAGGTTCTAGGGGCAGGCATGGAGGTTTCTGGCAGAGGAGGGAGAAGGTGAAAAGAGGCAAGTGGTGTGTGGGGGACTGACTAGGAGGGACACAGTAAGCCATCTGGGGGCTCAGGGGTGAAGAGGGGTGTGATGGTGGGGCTGAGCAGAGAGGGGGCAGGTCCTATTTTACTGCTGTGATCTGGTCACCCAATGGGTGCTGTTTCTCCCCCCCACCTTCCTTTTTGGCCCACAGCTGTTTTGGTGGGGCGCCGCTGGGGAAGCAGGGTTTGTTTCAATGGGGTGGGGTGCTGCTGGGGAAGGAAGGTTTGTTTCTGCGGGGCCGGGCGGCTGTGGGGGTGTGTGTGTGTTTCGTGGGGTGGTGGATGGGCAATTTTATATTTTTTCCTCGGGTGCAAAAATAGCTAGTTACAGCTCTGGCTGCTAGCATTGGTGCAGTTGCCTCCTTGCTGGAAGTATGCATAGAATTTTTTGTAGAGTAGACAAGTCCTTAGAGATTTCTTCTGTCCTACACTTCTTAGGAGCACAGGATGCAAGTAAATTGAAAATTCAACTAACAGCCATTATGCTAACAGATTGCCATTGTTCAGTTATTTCCCTCCAGGATAATCTTTGTGAATAGAGCTGCCAGTGTGTTTTATAGAATAACCTTTTATATCGTTAATATCCACAACTATTTTTCCCTTCAAAAGTGATTCATGCCTTGTTGCAGATAGAAAAGATATAAAGCATTATTCTGTAATCGCACAAGAAGCCCTATTCATTCACATTTGATGCTGTGAAACTAACTCTTTTTATCTTCTGGGTCAGAGTTGATTTCATGGCAGCCGTTATCCAAAGTCTGTCTTAGTACATCTGATCTGTGGGTTGTGTTAGGGGCACAATTAGAACAAAACTTCGGGCTTGAAAGAGTGAAATAAGTATGTTTCTTCTGGGAGTGCTCAATCTTTCCAAAGTTACTATTCATATGTAGTGGGTGTTAGTCACCAGCCTCTAATCACAAGAAAAGCCTGTTTAAACTAAGTTTGAGACCAGATTCCCAAATCTGATAATAGAAAGACTCCCCTTTTAGGCCTCCTCTTGATTAGGATTTAAAGTGTGATGTTAGATCATGTTTGCTAGCTCAGTCTAACACGTTCTAAAACCGTAGTCACGACAAAGCAAGCGGTAGTGTAGCACAGTGGTTCTCAACCAGGGGGACACATACCTCTGGGGGTACACAGAGATCTTCCAGGGGGGTACATCAACTCATCTAGACATTTGTCTGGTTTTACAAAAGGCTACATAAAAAGCACTAGCAAAGTAAGTACAAACTAAAATTTCATTCAAACAATGACATATTTATGCTGCTCTGTATACTATACACTGAAATGTAAGTACAATATTTATATTCCAGTTGATTTATTTTATAATTATATAGTAAAAAGAGAAAGTCAGCCTTTTTCAATAACAGTTTGGCTGTGACACTTTTTTGTATTTTTATGTCTGATTTTATAAGCAAGTAGTTTTTAAGTGAGGTGAAACTTGGGGGGTACACAAGACAAATCAGACTCCTGAAAGAGGTACAGTAGTCTGGAAAGGTTGAGAGACACTGGTGTAGCACATACTAAGCTAGCCACGTTAAAGCCAATGGACATGGGGAGGTGTGCGGTGGCAGCAGTGAGAAAAGGACTTTCTTCAGTAACTTTAAAAGTTATTTATTTTTGTCATAGGTGGCAAGTCCCAAATACTCTTTTACCTGATTATTCTTGAAGAGTCTAGCACATTTTCAGATTCAGTAAAATAAATAAATAGTAAGAATTAGTAACTGGCAAGGCGCAGCATGTTAGTGCAATTAAAAGATGTCAGGAATTCTTTGATATAGCAGCAAAGGAGGTAATGTGCTTTTGGGCTTCCTGAGAAAAGACGTCCTATCATGGAAGCAGGAGGTAATAATCCTCCTCTGTCAGTTCTGATGAGTCTGTATCTGGACTGTGTTGGTTCCTGAACATGTTAGTACCAGAAAGATATTGACAATTTGGAAAGAGTTCAGAGAAAAGCAACAAACAGGGCTAGAGGGATTGGCTTATGTTGAAACAAAAAGAGCGTTGTTATAAGTACATCACTCAGGGATGTGGAAAATCCCTCTCGGGGTGGTGGAGTTTCTACTCTAATGGGTGAAGCTCTCCCGTGGGCATAGGTAGTGTCTTTGCTGCAGAGTTGTAAGTGTAGACAAGCCCTCAGGATGGACATAATCATCCTTTAGTACTGATGAGAAATGCAGTAAGGAAAGTAACTGAAATACTTCCCTGATGGATTGTATTTTCTAAATGGACAATTTACCCTAATTCTCAATTACTGAGGGACGGTCTTCAGTCAGTAATATATTTTGCTTTCCACAACCAACTCTCTGTACAACTTTTCATGAATGATGTACTCAAATACTTGGATGCTAATATCTAAACTATATTCCTAAATGTATTCATCTAAATTTGGGATATTGCTGATTATGTGCAATATGACTTTTAAAAACAAACTTTTGCATTTGTTGATAATCCAAGCACTATACCCAGATGTACAGACATTATTTCCTCAACCTGTGTATTATATAATTTTAACATTAGCTTTAAAATTTGAGAGAAGAGGATAAACATTGAAAAGATAAAATTTAGGCTGAATATCAGGAAAAATGTGTTGACACTAAGTTGTTTTAGAGCGTGGAATAATATTTCTAGGGCAGTGGTGGAGGCTCCATTGCTTGGGACATTTAAAATTAGATTGGAGGGGCACGGGACTGAATGTGTTGCTAGTGAGGGAACACCCACTAGAAGAGTTAACTCTCAGAAGCCAGATCAGAAGAGAACCCTAGTCGCTATCATAGGATGGCTCCTACGTGCTAGTTTTGGCTCCAATGCGATGCACAGAATTCCCCCAAATCCTATAGGCACCTGAACTGACTCAGCACCTGGATTGTCAGAGTAGCAGTTCCCTTGGTGCCTTTGTTTTTTCTTTGGGGCATGCATGCATTTGTGTAGGTGTCTATCTCTGCCTAAGCCCCAGGGCAATTCACAATGCTGGAGAAGATAGGCATTCGTCTGCCTAACTTGTGGGTGGGGCCCAAGTTGGTCAGGCGCTCAGAAGCCATCTACTAAATCAGAACCCCTTCAGAATCTGGCTGCTAGAGGAGCTGGTGGTGGTGCCAGTGCCCACCTTATAACGTTTAGCCCGTGATTAGAGTACTCACCTGGGATTGAGAGACCCTGGTTCAATTCCCCCTCCTTGTCTGAAGAGTAGGAAAGATTTGAACAGGAGTTTCCCACTTCTCAGGCAAGGCTCTAACCACTGAGCTATGGGATCTTCTTAGGTGGGGCTCCCTTGGTCTCTCCTGTTGAAGCTGTTCCACTGCGTATAAGGAATTGAATAATTACTTGGGAAGGGGACTGGACCCAGGGTCTCTCACATCCCAAGTGTGTCTCCTAAACACTGGACTGCCGAGTCATTCTCTCTCGCTCTGTTCTGGCCCAGTAGCTAAGTATTTATCCACAGTGGAACAACAGCAGCAGGAGAGACCAAGGGAGCCCCGCCCCCCCCCCCATCAAGCTATCCCATAGCTGTGTGGTTAGAGCACTCTTCTGAGAGGTGTAGGAGACCCCGGTTAAAATTCTTCCCCCACTTCTGCCTGAGGAATTGAACCTGACTCTCCCACACCCCAGGCCAGTGCGCTAACCACAGGGCTAAAAAGTGTAAGGTGGGTGCTGCCACTTCCTCCTCCTCTAGCAGTTTTGTGTGGTGTGAGGCAGGCACTTAACTCATTCCTGCAAGAAATGTGTTAGGTGTCCAAGCCAGCCGACTTCACGAGCGGGTTCCCAGTTGTAAGTTGCAAGCAGAGAGAGGTACCTCTCTACGGGGCCCAGACTTAGGAGCCTACCTTTGTGAGAGGGCCAGGGGTTAGGACACCCTCGTTTAGTCCACATCTCCCATTCATCAGTTTAGGTGGCTCTCTGCCTATTGTGCTGGCTTTTGTGGATTGCATTCTAAGGCTCCTGTCTCTCCCCATTCATTGCATATGGATCCTAGGGACCTAACTCCGGCTTTGTGGATCACAGTGTTGTTCCTGGGATTTTCTAGATGCCTAAAGGTTAGGGGTTGCAGTGCCCTATTCAAGAGAGAAACCCAGGCATGGAGCAGGTCTGTCCCACAGAAAGACAGAGGGATTGGAGAACTGGCTACTAACTTCTTTTTGCATCATGTGCTGGGAATGGAAAGAGTTTTGGGCCCTATATATAGCACAGACAGTCCTACCTCTGTCAGTACTGGAGAGAATGGGCAATCCCAAGGATCAGGGATACTTAGACCTGGTGAAGACATACGAGTATGTGCTTTCCTTTGAAAAAAACAACAACGTCATAACTCTTTAAAAAAGATGACTTTGGAGACTTTGCTCACTGTGACCGGCTTCAGCAAAGCACTGAAACACACGCATCAATGGCATTGAGTCCCATGCTTAACATTCAGAGCTTTGCTGAATTGGGGAATTGCATTCTGTGTAATTTGGAGTGTTTCTGTTGGTGTGGAAAGCACCCCGAGGTTTAAAAAATGACTGCTCTTTATCCCAGGGCATCCTGAATCATTGCTGTGACTGATGACACACCCCATACCTATGATCATCCCCCTAAGTGCCCCTCCCAAACCCTGGGGTGCTTAGGGGCCACTGCCAGCTGGCATAGATTATAGCAGCCCAGGATGGGTATAGAGTTGGCAACAGAACTGGGGAGCTGCGGCTGAGTCTTTTGCAGCCCTGCCCAGCTGTGCCTGGCAGTTTGTAGGTTCAGGATGGAATGTTCAGCAGACAGGTGCCTACATGTTACAGACACTGATATTACAAGGTGGGTGGTTTGCAAATGTGGATTTCAAGTGTGTAATCATTGTGATGTTTTACACAGTCCTGAGAATGAATATGAACAGTGTCCCAACTACACATTCATAGAAATGTAGGGCTGAGATCTCAAGAGGTCATCTGGTTCATCCCTCTACACTGAACAGGACAGAATATACATAGACCATCCCTGACAACTGTTTGGACAAACTGTCCTTAAAAGCTTCCATGGCAAACGACAATGTTGTTTCTAGTAATTTTATTAAATGGTGTGAATTTTCAGATTGCACATATTTAACAAACCGGGCATGCCTTTCAGATGTTAATATTCAAAATAATTGGACAGATATGCTGTTTTTTGTTGGGTTTTTTTTGTGGGGGGGGAGGGGGGCAGGGTGAATGTAATTTGTCTAAGAATTAAATAAACGGCAACAATATCTAAATACCTGTTTGGGGCTTTCATTTTTCCATAACAGCCACTTTCCATACTTTTGAACCATCCTTCTAGAGTTGGACTATTTTTCTTTTTCCAGCGAGAGGCTATTGAGAGATTTGTCTGCTAGTAGCTGCAAAAGATTAACGATGCATTTCCTATCGAGTGACCTTTTCCACTAGGAAGCCCTAGAACTATTACCAAAGGATCATTTGGTAATAATTACTCCAATATTTTATGATATTTGGCTACTAATTACACCCCAGTATTGTTTAATGACTGGACATGTTCATATATGCATAAAATTTCTCCTTTCACCACAATTTCTCCAACATTTATCACCATTCAATCTAGATATATATTTTAACCTGACTGGTGTGAGGTACCACTGAAGCCGTATCATAAAGAAACTTTCTTTTATTGTACTGCAGACTGAAATTGCTTACCTTGGTCCAGATCAAACCCTGTGCTGGGGTAATTTGTCTATCCAAGTTCTTTTTCAAGTGTCAAATAGGGACCCTTTTTTGGAAAGTTTTCTGTAAAGATTGAAATAAACTTAGTAATTTTTTGGTTTCTTAATTAACCAGACACTGGTTACTTCCATTAAAGTAGCTTTTCTAGACAGCGGAAAAACATAATCTCTGACTTGAAAGTATTGGTACCCAGGAGGGTAGGCCAGTTAGTCAGTTTTGATTTCTAAATAAGTTAGAAAAGGTTCTTTGCCGAGTAGCTGGCCGGCCATGTGTATTCCATGGCTTTCCACTCTTTAAACTTTCTAGTTTGTGATTTAGATTGAGGTCTGGGTTGTTTGCAAAAGTTGTCATTGGTGGGGAAAGTAACTATTATTTTTAGTACTATCCCAAAGCCATAGAATAGCCTTTGCTAAACAATATATATATACATTTCTGGAGGGTGTACTTTTTTTTTTTAATTAATCCATAGTAACTAGCAGTGTTTACAGTGCCACCATTTTCAGTTCACTAAAGACCCAGTGTTAGGCTGGGTTAGAGCACTCCCAGTCTGCTACTGCTTTGAGTTGGCTGGCTTGGTAGAACTATACAATATTTGGAACAGCTAGTCCACCCTGTTTAGTGGCTCTTAAGAAAGTATGAGCGCTCACTGTTGGTCTTCTCTTATTCCCTATAAAGTCTAACAACATCATCTGTATTCCTGCTAGGGTTTTATCTGAGATAATTACAGGAAGATTTTGAAACAAGAAATATATCCTTGGCAAAATGTTCATTATGACTGTGGCTGTTCATCCCAGCCAAGAAATTGCATACTCCCCCTGGCACTCTAGATCTTTTGACGTTTGCTGAAATAATGGTTTGGCATTTAAATAATACTGCTTTTCTAGTTTGAGATTGGAATTCCTAGGTATGCTGTAGGATTTGTTGCCCATTTGTACCAGAATGTTTTCTGAAGGAATGACTTCTCAAAGGCTGGCAAATTTATGGCTAGCATTTTGGATTTGGCTTAATTTACTTTAAATCCAGATGTTTTCCCAAAGCCATGGATATTTTCAGATACTAATTTTAGGGAAATATTTGATTTAGATAAAAAGAGTATTACATCACTTGCATATAAAGCTATTTTCTGATGAGTTCCTGCAAGTCTTATTCCTGTTTTGGATTAATTGTTCCTCGTCCTCCGTGCAAAAAGTAAAGGACCAGTAGACATCCCTGCCTAGTCCCTCTGTGTAATTCAGACAGGGGAGATGTAACCCTATTAAATGGCATAGCTGCTTTTGGACTGGTATAGAGGGCAGTTTTCCATTTAAGAAACTGGGGGACAGGACTTGAAAGAGAAAGTTCCACTCTATTCTATCAAAAGCTTTCTCTGCATCAAGTGATGATAAAAGAAATTGATCTTTTTTAAATATGGAATTATGAATGATTTCAAGTACTCTCCAAATATTGGCTGACATTTGTCTAGTCTTAATGAATGCAGTTTGATCTGAGTTTATATAAACTGTGTTTACGGACTTCAATCTATACTAGTATTTTTGTTAAAATCTTGCAGTGATATGGGTCTATAAGAGCTGCATATGGTAAGATCTTTTCCAGTTTTAGGGAGAACAGCCCAGTAGCTGGAAAGCCAGAGGGTCCTGGAGTTTTACAACTTTTCATATTTGCTATTGCCCCTAGGATTCCTTCTTCTGTTATTTCTGTATCTAAAGTTTCTTTTTCAGTTTTGCTTATACTTGACAAGCCTGCTACTGCCAGATATTTTTGAATAATTTCATAGCTTGGAGTAGCTGAGGTATAGTGGTTTTGATAATAAGGACTAAGGAGCAAAACTATAACTATCTTTTGCTGATTGTTTTTAATTGGTGGAATAATACATTGCTCTTGAATCTCTTTAAACTTTTCAGACAGCATCTTATCACACTGATTTCCTTTTTCATAAAATACCTGCTTTGAATATCTAAGGGCCTTTTCAGTAGCGTATGTCAGTGGTTCTCAACCAGGGGTACTCAGAGGTCTTCCGGGGGTACATCATGTCATCTAGATATTTGTGTAGTTTTACAACAGGCTACATAAAAAACACTAGTGAAGTCAAATTATGAAACTAAAATTTCATACAGACAAAATGAGAAAGTAAGCCGTTTTTCAGTAAAAGTGTGCTGTGACACTTTTATGGTTTTATGTCTGATTTTTGTAAGCAAGTACTTTTTAAGTGAGATGAAACTTGGGATATACAAGACAAATCAGACTCCTGAATAGTGAACAGTAGTCTGTAAAGGTTGAGAACCACTGGGATATGTCATCAATATATTCAGTTTTCCCCTAATATTAGTTAATTGTTGATATACTTTTTTTGAGCCTGTGTTTTTATGAATGTCTTGTAAAACATTTTTATCTCCTGTTGTAGTTCTATTTTGTCTTCTTTAGCTCTCTTTTTTTCAACTGAGAGCCTCTACTTATCAGCTGTCCCCTCAATACCACTTTACTTGCCTCTTTATTTATTGACTGTATCATTTATTTGAAAGTACTGAACAATGTCCTCTTTAATTGCTTTATCTTGAACAAGCAACCAGTTCATTTTCCAAACAAGTGATCTTTGGGACCTATCTCAGCTATCAAATATTACTATCAGAGGTGCATGATCTGACCATATGATGGTGCCAATTTCTGCTGATCTTGTCTGCTTCATTAAGGATTTAGAGATTACCATTAGATCTGTTGTGGTATATTAACTGATGAGGATGTGAATAAAATGTGTAATCAGATTCCCCTGGGTGCATTTCTGTCCAGCAATCTGAGAAAGTGAATTGTTGGCATAGAGAAGTCAATACTGTACCTGCTTCCCTGTCCACCTTTGTTTTTTTATTCTGATCTGTTCCAGTAAGGACTTGGTGTATTACTAAAGTCTTCTCCAAGTATAATTGACCTTTCCTCAAAGCCTTGCTGTATTTTAAAGAAGTACTTAAATAAGTTTTTTGCTTTTGGTTGGAAGATGCATTGAGCCCATTGTTGTTATAATCCAGCAATTGTGCGCTTCAGTAAAATAAACCATTCCTCCTTAGCCTTGAATTGATCTTTAATCTGAAAAGATATGTGTTAAGCAAATATTATGACCACGCCTCTTTACTTTTCTTTGGCTGAAGCAAAAAATGTCTGCTGAAACCAGTTACCCCTTATGTCCATAATTTGCCCCTCCTGAAAATGAGTTTCTTGAAATAAATAATCTGAATAATTTAAAGTTCTATCACAGCTTTGTTCCTTGTAATGACATTATTTAGTCCTTTGATGTTCAAATATATTACTTTAAAAGGAAAAGCCATTCAGAATAACTATTTAGCTTATTGAAAAACTTGAAATTATTGTGATTCTTTAGCTGTTTGATGGCATGAACTCCTATGTGGCCAATGTGTCTCTTCTTTCTAATTGTGTTAGATTCACAATTGTGTGCCTGAATATGGCTTGGTTTCTGTTTGTGAACTTCCCTATGTATTTCTTGTAATAATTCCTCCTCAGCCTAACCAGTTCCCTCCCCTCTCCTGCATTCCCCTTAGTTTAAATAAAAAAAACAAAAACACCAACATAGCATATAACCAGTTATAACAGTATAAGAATTGCCATACTGGGTCAGAGAAACCCAATAACCTGTCTCCAACAGTGGGCAGAACCAGCGCTTCCAGAGAGTATATAGAACAGCACAATTGGAGTGATCCATCCCTGTCTTCCCCTCCTGGCTTCTGGCAGTCAGAGGTTTAATTGCATCCCTGACCATCTCGGCTGATAGCTGCTGATGGACCTATCCTTTGTGAATTTATCTAGTTCTTTTTTGAACCCAGTTATACTTTTGACCACAACAACATCTCATGGCAATGAGTTCCACAGGTTGACTGCACATTTAGTGAAAAAGTAGTTTGTCTTGTTTGCAGGGCTTTGGAGTGGAGCCTGGAGCATGGAGCAGCTTTGGAGCAGTGAAGCTGCAGATTTTTGCCTGGAGCTGGAGCACAGCTCCAAAGCCCTGCTTATTTGTATTAAATATGTTGTATACTTATTTCATGGGGCGACCTTTGGTTTTTGTATTGTGGGAAAGGGTAAATAACACTTCTCTAGTCACTTTTTCCACACCGTTCATAGTTGTAAAGACTTTTATTATTATTCCTCCTTAGTCATCCCTTTTCTAAGATGAACAGCCCTAATCTTTTTAGTCTCTCATCATGTGGAAGCCATTCCATACCCTTCATCATTTTTGTTGACCTTCTCTACACCTCTTCCAGTTTCACTATATCCTTTTTGAGGTGTGGTGACCAGAACTGAACACAGTATTAAATGTTTGTGAGCGCACCATGGATTTATATAGTGGCATTATATTTTCTTTCTTATTGTCTGTCCCTTTCCTAACAGCTCCTAACGTTTTAATTTTATTGTGCTGAATGCAGCATGTATGTTTACTTGCCTTGTGGGCAGTTGGCATACGTGAGAATTCGGTGTAAGCAACACATGGCCATCAGAGACCGAGTATAGGCTCTTGATACCAGAGTGGCTGAACTGGAGTAGGTAAGGAATACATGCAAAGATACATAGAGGAGACTTTGACGGACCCACCCTCAGTCTGACAGCCTCTGTGCTTTTGAAGAGGATGAAAGGCTTGGGTTAAGGAGAACATGAATCTGGAGTGGAGGGAAATGATTGCATAGTTGGGACCATCTGTTCTGATGATGGCATGGTATCCTCTTGCACTGAGATACCCTTCCAGGGAAGGGGACCCCAGTTTTTAGGAAGAGACAGGTGGGGGATGAGGGATTTGGTTATTAGAAATATAGATAGCTGGGTTTGCGATGACCGGGAGAACTGCATGGTGACTTGCCTGCTGGGTGCAAAGGTTGCAGATCTCTCAAGACATCTAGACAGACTTATGTGCAGTGCTGGGGAGGAGTAAGTGGCCATGGTACACCTACGTATCAGTGACATAGGGAAATATAGGAGAGAGGTCCTGAAGGCCAAATTTAGGCTGCTAGGTAGGACAATGAAGTCCAGGGCCTTCATGGTAGCATTCTCTGAAATGCTTCCAGTTACATGCACAGGGCCCTGTTAGACAGGTGGGACATCAGAGTCTCGACACATGGATGAGATGATGATATTGGGAGGAGGGATTTAGGTTTATCAGAATCTTTTGGAAATGGAGGAGCCTATACAGGAAAGATGGGCTCCTCCTAAACCAAAACGGATCCAGATTGCTGGCATGTAAAATTAAAAAGGTCATAGAGGAATTTTTAAACTAAGGGCTGGGGGAAAGCTGACAGGTGCAGAGAAGCACCCCAGTTAAGACAGAGACATCCCTTATGGAAGGATTTATTAAAGGGGATTCTCTATATCCCAGTAAAGAGGAGAGGGCAGAAGTTGATCAAGTACAAACTGAAGAGAAACTGTCAGATGAAGAAGAATCCCATTCAATTACATCATATGGAGGCAGACAACCAAATACTGACAAATTATTATAAGTGTTTGTATACAAATGCTAGAAGTCTAAATGCTATGATGGATGAATTTGGGTGCTTGATATTAAATGAGGGTATTGATGTAATAGGTATCAGAGAAACTTGGTGGAATGATAATCAATGGGATATGGTAATACCAAGATACAAAATATATAGGAATGACAGAGTATATTGCACTGGTGTGGGAGTGTCACTGTATGTGAAAGAAAGCATAGAGTGAAATGTAGTAAAAATCTTAAATGAATCCGACTACCATAGAATCTCTGTGGATAGAAATTCCATGCTTCAGTAATAAGAGTACAGCAGCAGGCATATACTGCCTCTACCAGACTAGGACGGTGACAGTAACTGTGAAATGCTCAGGGAGAGTAGAGAGGTTACAAAAACAGAAAACCCAGTAATAATGGGGGTTTCAACTATCCCCTTATTGACTGGTGTGACGGTGCTGCCTGTGGGAGCCAGCTGAGGTCACTCAATTAGGGTGAACTGCAAACAAAATGGGGCAGACAAACCCCAGAATCTGGTCGTTATTCCAATACTTAGATTTACCACAGAACAGCTTCTACAGTACCTCACTGGTTACTTAGAAGCTGAAACACCGCAGTTCCCTTAAAGTGCCGAGCCTCAGGCCTCTGTCCAGACACACACTTCAGATATGATGATGATTACTGAAAATCTTATTTCATCATATAAAAGAAAAGGTTCTTCCAGTCCCAAAGGATCAGCCACATACCTAGGTCCATAACTTAGATCTTATCCAAAATACATGCTATTAGCCAATTCTTATTAACTAAGCTAAAATTTATTAAAAACAGAAAAGAGAGAGAGAGAGTTGGTTAAAAGATCAATATACATACAGACTTGAATTTAATTCTTGAGGTTTAGATAAATAGTAGAGATGAGCTTGTAGTTGCTAAAAGTCCTTTTAGAAATAGTTCATAGGTTATAGTCCAATGTCCATATTCAGGGTGACTCCAGTCAGTGACTGGGGATCTCAATTCTCATGGCTTAAGGTTTCCCCTTCTTGAAACCCAAATCAGATCTGAGATGAAGTAGGATCGTGTCCCAGGGTTCATATACGTTTCCAGCAGCCTTTTGGCCTGAGAAAACAATAGGCTTAACTCCTTCTCCCAAACATCCTGGCAATTAGCACAGGGTAATTTATCCATTAAACAGTTCAGATACAGGTTACCACAACCTTCAAAGAGACACATAGACAATAATACTATTTCACTCAAGTATCTTCCTAAATATTAATATTCCTTTTTTGATTTTTGAATCAAAGCTATAGCAACAGACAAGACTTGTTTGCTTACATCCCAAGACCTGAGCAAACCTTTAACAATGCACTTGCATTTCAAAGCTCTATTCATTTACATATCTTCCTAACCAGTTTCTAAAGTTCAGCCATGGGTCAGGTCAGTCTGTGAGTTAATTAACTATTTCTGGCCCTGTCATCCTTCAGTGAGATATTAGATCAGACTTATGTCACAGCTGGGTCATCTCAGGACAGGATGTAGAGATGAAATTTCTAGACACCATTAATGACAGCTTCTTGGAGCAGCCAGTCCTGAAACCCACAAGGGGAGAGGCAATTCTTGATTTAGTCCTAAATGGAGCACTGGATGTGTTACAAATGGCGAGTACAGCTGAACCACTTGGTAATAGCAACCATAATGTAATTAAATTGGCACTTTCCCTCCTCAAGGATGTTCAAAGAAACCCACCCTTGTAGCATTTAACTTCAAAAAAGGGGAACTAGACAAAAATGAGTAAGCTAGTTAAATGGAAATTAAAAAGAACAGTCACAAGGGTGAAAAGTCTGCAAGCTGCATGGAAACTATTTTAAAAACATGATAATAGAGGCTCAAACTAAATGTATACCACAAATTAAAAAACAAACAAACATTAAGAGCACCAAAAAGTGCCACCATGGCTAAATATCAGAATAAAAGAGGAAGTTAGAGGCAAAAATGCGTCCTTTAAAAATTGGAAGTCAAATCCTACAGGAGAAAATAGAAAGGAGCATAAACTCTGGCAAGTCAAGTGTAAAAGTATAATTAGGCAGGTCAAAAAATAATTTGAAGAGCAATTAGCAAAATATACAAAAGCTAACAGCAATTTTTTTTTAAAGTGCATGAAAAGGAGGAAGCTTGCCAAACAGTCAGTGGGGATGCTGGATGATCAGGGTGCTAAAGGAACATTCAAGGAAGACAAGGGTATTTCACACAAACTAAATGAATTCTTTGCATTGGCCTTCACTACAGAGGATATGAGAGAGTTTCCCCACATGGAAACCATTCTTTTTAGATGACAGATCTGAGGGACTGTCCCAGACTGAAGTGTCAGTAGCGGAAGTTTTGGAACAAACTGATAAATTAAACAGTAATAAGTCACCAGGACAAGATGGTATTAACCCAAGATTTCTGAAGGAACTCAAATATAAAACTGCAGAATTTACCAACTGTGGTATGTAACTTATCGCGTAAATCCGCCTCTGTACCAGATGGGGTTACATTAGCTAATCACCAGTCAATTTTTAAAAAAGTCTCCAAAGGTGATCCTGGCAATTACAGGCCAGTAGGCCTAACCTCAGCACCAGGCAAACTGGTTGAAACCACAGTAAAGGGAAATCTTGCCTCACCAGTCTATTAAAATTCTTTGAGGGGCTCAACAAACATGGATAAGGGTGAACCAGTTGATATAATATCCTTTGACTTTCAGAAAGCCTTTGATAAGGTCTCTCATCAAAGGCTCTTAGCAAAGTAAGCAGTCACGGGGTAAGAAGGAGAGTCCTCTCATGGATCAGTAACTACATAAAAATAGAAAGCAAAGGTTTGGAATAAATGGTCAGTTCTCACAGTGGAGAATGGTAAATAGCGGAGTCCCCCCAGGATCTGTAGTGAGTCCTATGCTGTGGTAGGGACTGGGATGTAGGTGGTCAGTTCTAGTGGGCAGAGCAGGCCTACAGGTTGGGGAATGAAGCCAAGGACCAACATCAGAGTCAACTGCCAATTACTAGAGCCAGGGGTCAAGCCAGAATCAGAATCAGGACTGAAGCTGAGGATCAGAGCTGAGGTCAGATGCCAAACACCAGAGCCAAGGGTTAAGCTGGAGTCAGAGTCAGAAGATGGGGTCGGAGCCAGGATTAGTCACTCAAGATTGGAGGTGAGGCATAAGGGCAGAAGCAGAGACAAGGATCAAACATGGTGGGAACAGGAATGAAGGTGGGGGGAAGGCAGCAGCAGAGCAGGAAGCAGGAACAGGGTCAGATGTAGGAGGCAGGCACAGGCAGAGTGCAGCCATAACAGGAAACCACCTTGTTGCTCAGACAAACTTCCTTGTCCTGGCTTAAATAGTGTAGTTGGACCAATGGGTGGAGTTGGGTGATCCTCCAGTGAGAGCACCATGGGTGGTGCCTGGGCTGGGGCTTATAGCCCTAGTAGCTTCTTAGCCCACCCAGTTTCAGGAGCCATTGGGTAGAGGCCAGCAATTTTGGGAACTTCCAGGCCTGGGTTCAAGACCTAGGACATCACATGCTATTTGACATATTCATAAATTATTTGAAAAAGGCAGTAAACAGTTGAGGTGGCAAAGTTTGCTGAGGATACAAATTTACTGAAGATAGTTAAATCCAAAGCTGACTGTGAAGAGTTACAAAAAAATCTCACAAAACTGGATGCCTGAGGAACAAAATGGCAGATGAAATTCAGTGTTGATAAGTGTAAATTAATGCAGTTTGGAAAAAATAATCCTAACTATACATAAAAACAATTAAGCTGTTTCCACCCAAGAAAGAGATCTCGGAGTCATTGTGGATAGTTCTCTGAAAACATCTACTCAATGTGCAACACCAATCAAAAAACAAACAATGTTAGGGAACTAATAGGAAAGGAATAGCTAATGAGATAGAAAATATCATAATGCTACTATATAAATCATTGGTACACCCAGACCTTGAATACTGCGTACAGTTCTGATCATGCCAGCTCTGAAAAGATACATTAGAATTGGAAAAGGTAAAGAGAAGGGCAACAGAAATGTTTTGAGTATGGGACAGCTTCATATGAGGAGAGAGTAAAAAGTGGGACTGTTCAGCTTAGAAAAGAGATGATTAAGGAGGGATATGATAGAGATTATAAAATCATAAATGGTGTGGAGAAAGTGAATAGGGAAGTGTTTTTACCCTTTCACATTATATAAGAACCAGAGGTCACCTAATGAAATTAATAGGCAGCACTTTTTAAATGAACACAAGGAAGTACTATTTCACATAACACAGTCAGCCTGCATGAAGCTGGGCCTGGACAACAGAGGATGGATAGCTCATTAATTGCCCTGTTCTGTTAATTTCTTCTGAAAAAGCTGGCACTGGCCACTGTTGGAAGACAGGATGATGGACCATTGGTCTGTCTCAGCATGGCCATTCTTGTGTAACATTCTGTTAGCCTTTTTGACCTCTGCTGTGCATTGAGTTGAAGTTTTCAGAGAATTATCCTCAGTGACTCCAAGCTTGTTCTTGTGTGGTAACAGTTAATTTAGAACCCATCATTAGATATGTGTAGTTGGGACTATTTTTTCCAATGTGCCTCACTTTGCAAGCCCCAGTGTTGAATTTCATCTGCCATTTTGTTATCTAGTCATGTAGTTTCTTGTGTGCCCCCCTGCAACTCTTCACAGTCATCTTTGAATTTGATTATTTTGAGTAATTTTGCATTATCTGCATACTTTGCCACTTTTCTGTTGACTTCCTTTTCCTGATCATTAATGAACATGTTGAACAGCACATGTCCCAGAATGGAGTCTTTGGGGATTCCGTTTACTTCTCTCCATTAGGCAAATTGATCATTTATTCCTACCCTTTGTTTCCTATCTTTTAACCAGTTACTGATCCATGAGAGGACCTTCTGTGTTAGCACATGACTGCTTAGTTTCCTTAAGAGCCTTTGGTCCCCAAACGACGAATATGATATTCTGAATCCCAGCCCCCTATACTCTTCCTGTGAATACTTTGCTTCTCTTGCAATCCAGAGATGGTACATTGCCTACCTATGGGATCTTAAGCCTCATTCTTTGGGACAGATTACCATCTGATCACTTGAGTTACATGGGGAGGATTTACACACAATCCCTAATGGGTTCTGCCCATCCTTTATAACATTAACATAGTTACTGTTCAGCTGTTAATTCTCGGTGACCCGCAAGAAGTCCCTTCTGGTTAATCTTTAGGTTACTCCTCAGGTATCAGAATTCTCTTTTTCCGCTTCAATTCTGCCATTGCTAGTGCAGTCTCTAGTTTCATTTGTTTTTTCTTTTCCTTTACTGTCTGCCAAGACTTTTTCAGAAGCTTATTCTTGGTTACTACCTCTGGAGTAATATCCTCTGGTATGGCTGAGGTTTGGATTTCTGACAGGAGCATATTTTTTCCTCAGTTTAAGTCTCTTACTACATAATACTGATTTTGGAAGCTCAATTAGAGTTTAAATGGCAATCCCCATCTGGAGCAGATATCTGCTCCTCTGAGGGCTGCTGTAATTTCCCCCAACTCTCTCCTCTTTTTTAAGGTTAGGGCAGAGAGTTCATGGAAAAATTGCAGTTTGTGGCCTTTGAGTATGAGCTCTGAATGTTCTGTGGCTTTTTTCATAGTGATATTTTTCTGCCAATAATCATGGAATTTCAGAATGAGATCTCTGGGTCCATCACAATGTCCAGGCATAGGAACAGCGCCCTGTGTGCTCTCTCCACATTTACCTTTCCCAGAGAGCTCAGATTTAACAACTCCACAACTAAAGTTTTTCCTCCGTCAGTATTTTTAGGCAGCCCCTTAATTCTGAGATTGTTCTGTCTTGCTCTGTTTTCTGTATCATCCAATTTAAACTTCATCTCTCACTCTCTAGTCCAGGGGTGGGCAAACTTTTTGGCCTGAGGGCCACATCTGGGAATAGAAATTGTATGGTGGGCCATGAATGTTCACACAATTGGGGCTTGGGTGCGGGAGGGAGTGAGGGCTCTGGTTGGGGTGCAGGTTCTGGGGTGGGGTGGGGATGAGGAGTTTGGGGTGTAGGAGGGTGTTCTGGGCTGGGACCAAGGGGTTCAGAGGGTGGGAGGGGGATCAGATCTGGGGCAGGGGTGGGGGAAGGGGTTAAGGTTCCGGCTGGGGGTGCAGGCTCTGGGGTGGGGTTGGGGATGAGATGTTTAGGGTGGAGGAGAGTGCTCCGGGTTGGGATCAAGGGGTTTGGAGAGTGGGAAGAGGGATCAGGGCTGGGGCAGAGGGTTAGGGCATGGGGAGAGGCTTGGGAGTGCTGGCTCCGAGTGGTGCTTACCTCAAGTGGCTCCCAGAAGCAGTGGCATATCCCTTCTCTGGCTCCTATGTGGAGGTGTGGCCAGGCGGCTCTGCACGCTGCCCCGTCCGCAGGCACCACCCCTGCAGCTCCTATTGGAGTGCTTAGGAGCTGGAGCGGGACCATGCCATGGCTCATGCCATGGCTTCCGGGAGCCGTGTGGTGTGGCCCCCAACCCTGTGCCCCGGCCGGAGCGGGGCCAAGCCGTGTGGTGCGGCCCCTGACCCTGCGTCCCAGCTGGAGTGGGGCTGAGCTGCGTGGTGCAGCCCCCGACCCTGTGTCCCAGCAAGAGCTCGCAGGCTGACTTAAATTGGTTCACAGGCCAGATCCAGCCAGCGTGCTGTAGTTTGCCCACTCCTGCTCTAGTCCATCAGTGCCAGGTGGCTCTGTAACTCTGTCACTCTCACGTATGTCTCTGATGCCAGTCTCTAGCACAGAGACGCGCTCTTCCAAGTCAGTAACTTCCTTTTTGACTTCTAGAAGCTGGGTCATCAGATCAGTTGTCATGAGCTTAAACTCAGAGATCAGCTCTAAAATATCTTTCCTTGTTGGCCATTTGTTTTTTTCTAACTGTGGTATTTCTGCCTAATTTGGCTGTTGTGTGTTCACTTAGAGTCTGAGAGGGCTCTCTAGATTGTGAACCACTAACACTCTTCTTAGTAAGGGATCTTTATCAGATTTTTTTTTCCAAATAATCTATTCTCTGCAGCTCTGATTTTGGGAGTAGAGGGGAGTTTAGTATGTTTAGGAGTCAAAGGAGGTAGATTACTTTGCCTCAGAGCTCAGGCAGCCATGTTATTGCAGTCCCATGCTGGTCTTCATAATACATTTAACGTTAATTATGTGATCACATTGTGCAATCTGGGCAGCATGCAATGTTGGTCTTCCTCACACACACACTCCTCAACCCCCGTCCTCATTCCCAGAAATGGTCAAATCATTTTTGCTCAATTTAAGAAAAAAAAATCCGCTTAAGCAGCCCTAAAGAAATAAAATTGGGAATGTTACAAGGAGCTGAGAAAGAGTCCTTAGAATGGAAATGCATGGGCAGCCTTATTTTAAACATAGGCAGGCACTTCAACTGCATTATCATGTTTGGTCCACTGATTCTCATGGTGCCATTGCCCAGTACAAGGTCATGTACTGAGAATTAGAACTGGTGTTTTATGTTTGATACAGTATTAGTTAAGGTTTCATATTCTCTCCAGTAATGATATTGACTCTTATATTTGTTTTTATTGCAGGTGTTTCTCTTACCTGTTGGCAGAAACAGATTATTCCAGTTTGCTGTGGATTCCTCATTGTTATGTTGCAGCCGATTAGTATCTGCATTTTTCAGCACAAAGCATCCTTCTCTAACACCCCAGGCCTGAAGAAGGAGAAAAAATATAAGGAAAAAAATAGTTGTTTTGTCATTTCTTTAGTCTGGGAACTGGTGTGTGTTCTATAATGTCTCTTACTGAACCGCCCTGGACTATGAGAAGGGAAGCAATGGATGCTGTTTTTGTGGTCAGCAAAGTAAACTCTGCTTGGAGTACAATTTTAAGCAATATTATGTAATCAAATCACTCTAAGTCAAACTTTATATGTGCCGCAGTGGCAGTTGTAACTTTATTGCAGATACTGCCCCAGACCTCAGCCAGGATTATAGACGCTACAGTTCCGAGTTTTCCCTGTAGTTAAAAATTATTTTCTTAATCAGTGGGATGAAACTGAAATAGGAATGTTTTCATTAAACCCAGCCTGGGTTTGAACAGGCGGTTGGACCTTCTGAGTTTGTGGTGAATTTCAGAGCCTCGCTACCAAGGGGAATTCATGCTATGGCAGCAACCTATCAGCTTGTAGTCACTACTGTGAACTGTTACAGCAGTGTCGTGATAGACTGTCACTTTCAGCACACTGTGCATTACTGCACTGGGACCTGTCAGGTGTTCAAGCAAGGAGTTGCATGCATAGTGGCCCACCACAGTATTTGTACAGAGCTACTTCGAGTCCCTGCATCTAACGTCAGAGGTGCAAATCTAGACCAGAGACTTCCGACTCCTGAAAATGGGCTAACTTTGGCTGGGAATGAAGACTATCATCAGATCTTCCCAAGTAATCCAAGGCTCAAAAAGGGATCTTCAGTGCAAACCACCTGCAGTCTTAAAGATATCACCGGGGAAGCTATAAATCTTGCCAGTGGTAAAATAAAGGAATTCTCCTTTGAAAGGCTCAGGAACTCTTCCAGCCATGTGACCTACAGAAGGGGAAGGAAAGTGAGGTCAGAGTCGTTCAGCAGACGGTCATTTGATTTTGATCTAATTTATGGACACTTCAACAATGACGAGAACTGCCCTCCCTTTGGCTTGTTGCAGACTCCCTCAGCTGGGGAGAAATGGCAGGAGAGCTGCAATTCCTCAGAGGGAAATGTAAATACTGCTGCTTCCCTCTCCACCCAGGCCTTCTCTGAAGAGAGCTTTATCACCCAGATTTTGGAAAAGCACAAGCTGGACAGCTCTTCTGGTGGAGATATTAAAGTGTGTTTGGACATTCTGCTCAAATGCTCTGAGGACCTGAAAAAATGTACAGATATCATCAAGCACTGCATCAAAAAGAAATCTTCAGGTGATATCAGTGGGGGAAATGATAATGACCCCCTGGCCAGCTCTGAGATGATCTATAGGAATTTGATGACTAGGTTTTCTTCCTACCTGAAAAAGCTCCCCATTGAACTAAAGCAGCCCAGTCACGTGGAATTGGCAGAATTGGTTACTAGTTTGCATGGGTTGCAGCAGGCTCCCTTTTCCCCAATATTTGGCAATGAGCAGCCTCCTAGGTATGAGGATATTGTGCATTTGCCATCTGCCATAACAAGACCCTCTCTTACTGCAGAACTGCAAGATGGCCAGCATGAGATTGGCACAACTAGCACCCCAAAACCTATCCAAACTAACTTTACCTCAGACGCCTTGCACAGCAGCACCCAGCAGAACAACTCAAGAACTGTGAAAAATGCTTGTACTGTACCTCAGTTACTAACTGTAAGCCCTTCCAATTGTGTGTCTTCCACAGAAACGCTATACATTGAAGAGGAGTCAGATGGGGAGATAGCACTAGGCAAGGGAAAGAGGGCAGAACATAAAAGTAGCTGGGAGAGTTTAGAGAGCAGCCAACAGAAAACTGGAAGCCCAGATCTTACTGTAGTCCTTAAAGAGGCACCTGCCAGAGTTCATGCTGAAGCTGTTGCCGAGACCTCTGAGAAAATCACCTTTATAGAACCAGTCTCAGATTCTCTTATGAATGATTCCAGGGCTAGCACCTCTTCAGGAGAACAAAGAGAATCAAGGAAAAACAACCAGGATGAGATAGATAAGCTGCTGTTGGACTTGGAGCACTTTTCACAGAAAATGGAGGGTGCGCTGAAGGAGCCCACCATGAAGGAGAACAATCCTGGATTTCTGAAGGGCTTTGGCCAAGAGGGTGGGAACGTCCTACCGCTAGCTCTTGAAACCAAAAATAAAGTCTCTTTATTCCCTGACACAAATTCTACTTCCCCTTTGTCAAAAACCGTGGAAACCAATGGCCACAAAATGGAGGAAGACGACAAAGCCCTTCTACTGCGTATCCTGGAAAGTATTGAGGATTTTGCCCAAGAACTGGTGGAATGCCACATGGGCAAAGGAAGTTTATCCAAAGAGAAGGAAATGATGCAAATTCTTCAGGAAACCTTGACTACTCCCTCACAGTCCTTCCCAGCTGTTCAGAGAAGTTGTATGGGTGCTACTACCAAAGACACTGTCCCCACATTGATTCAGCAAGCCCCAGAGGTGATCAAGGTAAGACATCAAAGCCTATGGTTAGATAATGAGTGAAAGGAACACTGGAAACTATGAATAACATATGAGTGTTGAATGAATGTGTGTACTAATGTGAAAGGACATATTTGATTTACTGAATACAATGTGCACACGGATTGAACAGTGGCTTTTTTAAAAAAAGGTATTGCAGTTTTAATCTGACATCATCTCTTCCTTGTTGCAGGAAGAGTCTTTCTCCTTGGTGGTAGTCCTGGGGTTGGTTCCACTTGCAGTGTCCTGTAAGTGGGCCATTTATACCCGGAGGGGAAAGGAAACTTGGTGGCTAAACAAATTACTCATGGAAACAAGAAAAGAGCACGTATAAAACCTTGCCCTGGGCCTGGATGAACCAGAGTAGCCTCCCTTACCAGTCCTGAGTGCTGATGTGCCCCCTGCCTCAATGCAGAGCCCACAGGCTGACCTTACCCTGCTTTTCTCCATTCCCCTGGAGCAGGAGAGCCAGCACCCCCCCCCCGCCCCAGAAAAGGGGGCAGAAGCTGGCGAGAGGCAGTTTCTTTTACTCTCTCTTCCAAGCCCAAGGAGCCAGCGTGGAGTCTGGCATTTTTTGCAATGGGGGTTTGGGAGCAGGGAACCCAACACAATGGCAGCCAGTTTCACTGCAGGTATGCTGTGAAGCCAAGTGTGGATCTGCCCAGGAGATGGTGATGGCTCGGAACCTGTTGAGGAGGAAGAAGAGGCCTCAGTTGCCTGAACAAGCTTTTTGGCCTTGCATTTACATTGGGGGTTGAATTTTCAAAACCGCTGAGGGCCAGATTTCCAAGTGCTCAGGATACACAGGCAGGGCCAGACTTTCCAGAACCCGGCTCCCGTTTAGGCATCTAAGTAAGGGCCAGGTTTCCATCAGTGCCCAGTAGTGCCATTGGGAGCTTTTTTTTTTCTTTTTTTTTTTAAGAGCTCTGCACCCAAATTGACCCCCAAGGCTCTGTGCTTTTTTATTATATATATATATATATTTTTTGAGCATGTAGCTACCTGCTGTGGTGCTGACAGGGGAGGGGAGCTCTTCTGGCTCTGGTTGTGAGTGCCAAAATCTCTTTTTAGACCTCAGACCCTCCGACTGTTTTTTAGTATTTCTTCAGGCAGCTCTGCTAATAGCAGGCCACAAACAGAACCTTGTCTGATATCACTAGCAAGGGAGAAAAACTCCTTCCTGCAAGAGAGAGAAGAATCAGTCAGGACCCAAACTCTCAGAAATAAATGTTGGTCTTACCCTTGTCTGACATTTATTTATTTATTTACAAAACAAGGCCAGTGGAAAGAGTCTAGTTGCTCTTCAATTATGAATTTCAAACGAAACCATGTTTGATCTTTATTGCTCCTTACTGATGTATAAAAAAAGCAACAACTTCTTTTTCATTTGAAGGAAAATTTTCTGGCATTTTTTTTTGTTTTTTCCAGCCTGAGGAATGTGTGTCCTGGACATCCCTCTTTTCATGGGGGACTGTGGCAGTCTTTGGAAAGCTGGAACATTTTTGTTGCCAAAGTCTAAAACCTGAGCCACTGCTCTCTCGGCTCCCAGTCAGGGTGAACATGCAACCTCCTCATTTGAGCGTGGGAGAGCTGAAGAATTAGTTTCACCCTTCAGTGATGTCACCTTTCTATTTTCCAACGATTTCTGAAGTCCCCCAGGAAAAAAGGGGATGTCAGGACTTGGTATTACAGAAACAGAAAGCACAATGCTAAAACATGGATTCTGTCTTTGTACATCATGAAGAGAGCAGTAAACACCACAATTTTGTGGCCGTTGCTTTGCAGTTGTCCTGTCATAACATGGTGATATTTTAACTAACTATGGGGAAGCAGTAAATGTTGCAATCAGTTTCCACAATAAAGCTCTATTTTAGCTCCTCTCCTTCCCCCACATAACTTTGGTTTGGAAAATTTTGTTTAGCTGACAATTGCCAGGTTTCATCTGAAGACAAAGGAAACTGTTTCAGGAAAGCCCTTGTTGTGCTAAGTGAGGCAACTGTAAAATGGGGGATAACCATGTTTAATCACTTCTCTAAAGTGCTTTGAGATCTTCAGATGAAAAAGCACTAGGTAACTGCAAAGCTAAGAACCACATCTTTCAGATGGGGTGACTTTCACAGCAAGGTTTAGTGAATTGGCTGGGAGGCACTGTGGCTATGGAGCCAAGCACTTTATTAGGTTTTGGCTATGGAGTCACATGCTTTTTACCCATAATCTGAGTTAAAACAGTGTGTGCCCACATGCAGGTGGCCAGTTTAGCAACAGTGTCTCCGGAACATGTGTATCTTTTCAGATATCCATTGAACAAAGCTTGGACTGCATGGGAACTCTTATTAATTTGCTTAGCACTACTCCCTCCTTTTACTGACTAATCTAGAAACCAATCCACCCCACTTATGTAAGATTTTAAAAACTGCCTTCACTTACCTTCACAAATTCAAAACTGAAAGATGTAAACAATGAACAAAAACCCTCAAGTGCTGAGAAATTCAAAAAACTCCAGTCACTTTGTACCAGACCCTCAACTGGTGTGAACTAGTGTAGTTGCATTGAATTCTATGCTGGTTTATGCCAGCTGAAGAGCTGGCCATTTGTTTAAGAAAACAGTTAAGGTTACAGTATTTAAAAACAAGGGAGCGAACAGTTAAGGGCTTCATCAGTCTTACACTGTGTCTATGTAACAAACGCACATTATTCTTATTATAAGCAGGGTTGGTACCACTCAGTCTTACTAAGTTTGCCCAATACTTCCCATTATAAAACCCTGTTTTCAATTTGACTTATAACTTTGCCAAATGTTAACTGTTTTGGCTGAAATGTTCTATGCGGGATGTCTGCCTTAGGCAGAATGTTTTTGGAAAATTTCAGTTAAAATGATTCAGCTGTTTCTGAGAATGAAGATAAGGACAAATGCATATTTTGCAATGTCAAAAAAAATTCTGGCATTTTCTTTGCAAAGCTCTTCTGCCCATATGCTCTGGAGTAGGCCCCTGAAAGTGGGCAAGGGATGGCCTTTGTGTCAAGGATGTGACTTTTGCTATCCCAGTGAAAATTCACCAAAATGTGGCTAAATTATACAACTTTGAAACATCACAGTTTGCACATGCTCATTAGAGACTTGTTTGATTTTAGTAGTTAAATCTCTGAAAATTCCATCCTCACTGAGCACAGCTTCTAAATGTGACCAGAGTGTGCATGTACCATCACCACAGAAGAACTGAATATGCTCCAACCCCAGGCTACAGGGGCAAAGTAGGAGTCTCCCTATAATTGCTGCTCCAGGCCAGGATGGGTCAAGACATCAGACCTGGGTCTTAGAGCAGGGAGGCTGTTTCTCCTGTGCTCTCAATGACATCCCTGCTGGCCCCAGGTAGTGTGGAGGAGCAGCTGCCTGAATTGAATGGAGAGGGGACAGAAACCAGACCTGGTGGAGGCTTAGTTGGGGGGGAGGGATAGCTCAGTGGTTTGAGCATTGGCC
The DNA here is from genome assembly GCF_007399415.2 of Gopherus evgoodei. NCBI lineage: Eukaryota > Metazoa > Chordata > Testudines > Testudinidae > Gopherus > Gopherus evgoodei. Next base: position 50,591,121 of record NC_044330.1, on the reverse strand, counting down.
TGCTAAACCCAGGGTTGTGAGTTCAATTCTTGAGGGGGCCATTTGGGGAACTGGGGTAAAAAAAATCTGAGGATTGGTCCTGCTTTGAGCAGGGGATTGGACTAGATGACCTCCTGATGTCCCTTCCAACCCTAATATTCTATGATTCTGTGAGTTGGAGGGTTCATGAAATAGATTGAGAAAAGGAGTCTGTGTGGGGGTGACTGAGATTGGAGGCTGGGGGTGGAGTGGGAGGGACACTGGGGCTGGAAATTCATGGGGATCCTGGAACAGGGAGCCAGGGAGGGAAATCAGGTGTGGATGTGGGGAATACTGAAATTGGATGAGGACCTGTGAGGGAGACAGGACTAGCTAGGCAAGGTGACAGAACCAGTGAAGTGAGGGTAAGGAGGTGGGGAGGGGGAAAGGAGATATCAGACAAGGAGCTGGAGTTGAGGAGGAGAACTGGGATTGTCTGGATAAAGAGACAGAGAGAGTGCCAGTGGCAGATGGGATAAGAAGCCTGGAGAGGGAGATTGAAACTGGGAGCCAGTGGAAATGGGGAATGTCAAGCCAGGGGTTGACTGGAGGATGGGGCAAGAGATAGAGACTGGGTGTGAAGGGTAGACTGGGAATGGCTGGGCAAGGAGACTGGGATGAGAAACCCAAGGAGTCAAGAGTGGGACTGGCTTGGTGAGGAGAGTAGGACTGGGATGAGGAGCTAAGAGTGAGGAAGAGACAGGACTGGGACAGGGAGAGGTTGTAGGTGATAGGGCAGAAGAGTCTCTGCCCATTAGAGAATGCTCCCTTCCAGAGCATGAAATGGAACCCAAGATCCCCGAGTCTCATCTTTCCTCTGCTGTTACAAATATATGTGAAGCTCACTAACAAAGTGTCCTTGGCCTCTCTAGTACTGGTTCTACTGTTGCTATCAGTTACTCTATTAGTTCTGTGGGGGGAATCTAATGATTGCAACTCTGCTGATATCCCACCTGGGTGTTAATATGATGTCACATGATGGAATTTGTTCAGTTTGCTTTTTTTAAAACCTGCAAAATTTCAGAATGTTAAGATTATTAAGGTTGCAAAGTCAAGCACTTAACAATTAGGTTGTACCAGTTTTTCTTCAAATGATGGTCACTATTGTATTCCACTGAGGATTAGGCATTTGCACCATGCTCCCAGAGTTGGAGAATTTGAAACTAGTGTCTGTTGGCCCACGCATGTGCCCTGCCTCCTCTCATGCTCCTATCTGAGGTGAGAAAGGACAGGGTGAACTGACCGCATCTCCAGTTCCTTCTCACCGTCACCTGGTCCGGGTGAGAACTTTTAGTGTCCTCATCTCTGATGCACTTCTTAAAAAAGATAGTGGTACAGTTTTATGAGTTTTATAGTAGATTTACCAGTTTTATTTTTCTTAGTTCTGATAGTTAAGTTTTAGTGCTTGTTTTTAGATAAACTTTGGGGTTTTCACCCCTCCTCCCCCATACCTACATGCGGGTACTGGACTATATGGAGAACTCCAGGCTTCAAAGTTTGAGCCTCCTCCCTCGGTTCTTCTTGATTAGCAACAACCACCAATGCTGCCTCTTCTGCCTGAGGGAAGCCCACATTGCGGCCATGTCTAGTATTTGCAAGTCCTTCCCCAGCCGCACCCGAAAAGACCAGGCACTTCACCTCTGGAAGCATCTCATGGAGCTCGCCATGAGACCACACTCGGATCCAGGCCAGGGTACTCCCCCATTCATCAGCCTGATTCAGTGAAGAGCACGCCTCCCACTACCACATCTGACTCCAGTGCCAGCAGAACCATCCCCACAGACCCAGAGGTGCCAGGGCTATGAATTGCCAAGCCTAAAGGTGCCAGGCTCAGCACTGGCACATGCTGGCACAAATTAAGCACCGGGACTAAGCCTTCCTCCAAATCGAAGAAGATGGATGCTCCTTCCACCTGCTTGGGCAAAGGGGATGGAGTATGCACTACGTCTGATAGGCATGAGAAAAAGACCCATAAGCAATGGGATCCAATGGTTTCAGACACTGATACATTAGTAACACCATCTCCGGCACCCCACAAAACACGGGACCCTCCTTTACCGGGAAAGACCCCAGCGCCGGTACCAGTACTAGGGAGAGAGAGAGTGCTTCTCACACTTGGGTGATCCAGAACAGTGGCTGAGCCTCAGGATATATTTGCCTTCCAGATCCAGAGTCACCCCCTCCATAGGGTCCCTCCACTTCTAGAGAGATCATATCTCCATGATGGGACATGCCTCTGATAATGGATCCCTCTCCCTCTACATGGATAAACTACACTCTTCCACCAGCTCTGACAGTACTGCAATTGGAACTGGAATTCACCTTCTCTTCCAATGAATCTGAACTGGAAGAGCCACCTTTATCATACCATTCGTAAGCGCCATCATGAAGACCATCATATCCCTTGCAATATCTACCCCTCAGTCACCATGGAGCCATTGGTTACCCATTCTGTGGGGACTCCCACAACCTCCATCGGATCCAGCTTATTGGCCATATTGGGGACCCTGGACACAATATTACCTCTTGGAACCTGCCCGAGTCATGAGGAAACCATCACCTGCCTCCCCCTCAAGGGTACTCACCAGTAGGCAAGCAGATCTGGTGGTGGAAGGAGAACCTTTTAGCCTGGTCCCAACAGTTCCACTAGAATTGGCAATATTCCCTGCCTCATCTCCAGATGTGGAGGTGACTACAGCATCCCCTCCCCCACTGGATGATTTCAGACAATTTCAGGAGCCATTATGGAAAGTTGCACGGGAACCCCAAATTTCTCCAGAAGAAATTCAGGACTGCCAGCACAAGCTGCTGGATATCCTCCACACTTTGGGTCCAGTGAGAATTGTGTTACCGATTAATGAAGCCATTCTGGAGCCTGCCAGGACAGTGTGGGACACCTTTGCTACATGTACAGTTATCCCCAAGGGAGCAGAAAAATGCTATTATGTTCCTGCCAAAGGTTTTGAGGTTTTTTTTCCATGCACCTCCAAATTCCCTAATCGTCCAGGCTGTGACAGTATTTTCATCATTTAGGCTGCAATTCAGGATTGTGAATTATCAGGCATATTAGCCAAATATAACTTCCTGAATTACAGTAAATTCAAGGAATTTATGGATAGCCATCCACAACACAATAGTGCTAATTTTTCAGGCACTTATTGAAGAAGGGAAGTTTATGGTAAGAACTGCCCTCCAATCTGCAGTAGGTGCAGCAGATATCTCCTCCAGGACCATGGCTATGGCCATAGTCATGCATAGGGAGTCTTGGTGCCATTCTTCTGGTTTTCCTAGGAAGATACAGAACACTATTGAAGACCTCCCTTTTAACAAATTCCATCTTTTTAACCAGAAGACGGATGAATTGCTCCATAAGCTAAGGGATTCCATGGACACTCTTCGCTCGTTGGGCATCTACGCTCCTGCCTTGAAATGAACATTACAGTGCCAGTCATCCCCCTGACACTACAGGTCTTATCAAGTATATTCACAGAGACCTTTTGAGCATCCAAGGAAATGTCAAAAGGCACAGAGGTCTCGCTGTCCAGCGCCCCCCTTGCAGGCTTCAACATCAAAGATACAGCCTTCAGCCATGAGGTATTGCTGATGCAAACCTGAGAGCTGCCAACACTATGCCTACCACCTCATGACTCCTGCTCCCTTTGGGGGTCATTTAGCACTCTTTTCCCACACTTGGAATGCAATAACAGTTGTGACAAAGTTCCTCCTCTCCCTTGGTGGGTCCTGCGCTTACTGGCAGATTTGCTCACCTCAGTGATCTCCCCCACAGTCTGGATCAACTCCTCCTGTGTCTGATCAGGAGTTGGGAGGTTTGGGGGAAACCCGGGCCCGCCCTCTACTCTGGGTTCCAGCCCAGGGCCCTATGGATTTGCAGCTGTCTATAGTGCCTCTTTTAACAGCTGTGTGACAGCTACACTTCCCTGAGCTACTTCCCCAAGGCTTCCTCCTAACACCTTCTTTATCCTCACCACAGGACCTTCCTCCTGGTGTCTGATAATGCTTGTACTCCTTAGTCCTCCAGCAGCACACTCTCTGTCTGAGCTCCTTGTATCTCTTACTCCCAGCTCCTCACACGCACTTCCTCTCCTCTGGCTTCTCCCCATCTGACTGGAGAGAGCTCCTTTTAAAACCCAGGTGCCCTGATTAGCCTGTCTTGATTGGCTGCAGGTGTTCTAATCAGTCTGTCTGCCTTAATTGGGGTTCTAGCAAGTTCCTGACTACTCTAGTGCAGACCCTGCTCTGGTCACTCAGGGAACAGAAAACTATTCACCCGTGACCAGTATATTTGCCCTCTACCAGACTCCTGCACCCCACTGGCCTGGGTCTGTCACATATCCCTCCCCACTGCTCAACACCAAGGGCTTGGGCAGCTTGGGAAGCCAGACAGTGCACACGTGACAAGCCATCGACATTGCCATGACGGCTCCCTGCTCTGTGTTGCAACAGAACTGGAAAGGTTGGAGGGATAAGAACCACCTGGTCACCCTTGTGTTTTTCTCTTTGTTCCGCTGCATCTATTGGAGAGGGGCATGGTCGGTCACGAGGACAAATCTGCACCCGAGCAAGTAGTAGCGCAATGCTTCCATGGCCCATTTTACGGCAAGGCACTCACTCTCCACCACTGCGTATTTTTGTTCCCTCGGAAGGAGTTTCCTACTGAGGTAGAGAATTGGGTGTTCCTCCTCCCCGACCATCTGTGATAGAACGGCCCCCAACCCTACTTCCGATGCATCTGTCTGCAGGATAAATTCCTTGGTGAAATCAGGGGCTATTAGGACAGGGGCAGAGGGCAGTCCTTAGGTCTGTGAATGCTTCCTCTGCTGCGTCAGACCACCTCACCAGATCAGGTCCACGGGCTTTTACTAGGTCAGTCAGGGGGCTTGCCCTTGTGGCAAAGTGGGGAATAAAGCGTCGGTAATACCCCACTACACCTAGGAATGCCTGGACATGCTTCTTGCGATGTGGTCGCCGCCAATTTTGGATGGCCTCCAACTTTTTCACTTGGGGTTTTACCAGACCTTTTCCCACAATGTAGCCAAGATATTTGGCCTCTGTAAACCCTACAGCGCACTTGGCAGGGTTTGCTGTAAGGCCAGCTCGCCTGAAGGTATCAAGGACTGCCTCCACCTTCTCTAGGTGGGTTTCCCAGTCTGGGGTATGAATGATCACATCGTCCAAGTAGGCAGCAGCATAACTGTTATGCTGGCATAATAGCTTATCCATGAGGCGCTGGAAAGTAGCTGGGGCCCCATGTAGTCCAAAAGGGAGGACAGTATATTGAAAAAGACCCTCTGGTGTAGAGAATGCAGTCTTTTCCTTTGCATCTTCCGCAAGGGGAATCTGCCAGTACCCCTTTGTCAAGTCTAGGGTAGTCAAGTACTGGGCATTCCCCAGACGATCCACTAGCTCATCTATGTGAGGTATGGGGTATGCATCAAATTGGGACACTTCATTTAGTTGCCAGAAGTCGTTGCAAAACCTTGTGGTGCCATCAGGTTTGGGTACCAGCATGATTGGGTTGGACCACTGACTGTGGGATTCTTCGATGATCCCCAACTCTAGCATTTTTTTTACTTCTGCTTTTATTTCCTCCCTTTTGGCCGCTGGCACCCGATAGGGCCTCATTGTTATTCTGGCCCCAGGGTTTGTGACGATGTGGTGATATGTCTCAGTTGTTCCACCTGATTTTGTCGAGAACACATCTTGGTTCCGGAACATCATCTCAGACACTTCATTCTTCTGGTCTGGTGTTAAATCAGGAGACACTCTCACCTGTTTGGAAGGCTTGTTTTCCTGGGTTAGGTCTTTTCGGATAGTTATGCATGCCTCTTGTGCATGCCAGGGTTTCAAAAGGTTGATGTGATAAATCTGTTCTTGTTTTCGGCGTCCTGGCTGCCGCACCTTGTAGGTTACTTCCCCCACGGGTTCAACCACCTCATAGGGCCAGAAGCTTGCTTTTTGCCGTGGGTACCAACACCATCACCCGATCCCCTGGTTGGAACTGTCGGACTTTTGCCTGGCGATTGTAATAGGTTCTCTGGGCCTTTTCCAAATGTTCCCGTACAATAGGGGTGACACAGGCTATCCGGTCTCGCATCTGTATTACATGTTCTATTATATTTCTCCCCTCATTGGATTCCTCTTCCCAGATCTCTTTGGCGATGTCTAGTATGCCACGGGGGTGACGCCAGTATAATAACTCGAAGGGGCAAAACCCAGTTGAGGCCTGAGGTACCTCCCGGATAGCGAACATAAGGTAAGGTAGTAGGGCGTCCCAATCCTTCCCGTCCCGACTTACCACCTTCCTTATCATAGCCTTGAGGGTTCGGTTAAACCTTTCTACCAATCCATCAGTCTGTGGATGGTAGACTGAAGTTCTCAGGATATGTATATGGAGCAGCGTACAGAGGTCCTTCATTAGTTTTGACATAAATGGGGTTTCTTGGTCTGTTAATATCTCCTTTGGTAGCCCCACTCGGGCAAAGATCCCCACCAGCTCTTTGGCTATCATTTTAGAGGCTGTGTTCCGCAGGGGGATGGCTTCTGGGTAGCGAGTAGCATAGTCCAAAACAACAAGTATATATTGGTGGCCCCGAGCTGTCTTCTCCAGAGGTCCCACTAGGTCCATGGCTATTCGCTCAAAGGGGACCTCTATGATGGGAAGGGGTACTAAAGGTGCCCTCAGGTGGGGACGGGAACTGTGCAGCTGACACTCTGGGCAGGACGCACAGTACCTCCGTACTTCTTCATGTACTCCGGGTCAGAAGAACCGTCGTAGGACTCGTGCCAGGGTCTTCTCTACCCCCAAATGCCCCCCAAAAAGGTGACTATGAGCAAGACTTAATACAGCATTCTGGTGTTTGTGAGGTACTAGGATCTGCTGTATCTTCTGCCCCTGTACTAGTGCAATCCGATATAAGAGATTCTTCTTCATTATGAAGTAGGGTCCTGGTCCCTGGGTTTTCCCTTCAACGGGGACCCCATCTATTTCAGTCACCTCCTTCCTAATGTTGTCGTACCTTGGGTCTTCGGCTGGGTCTCGTCCAAAATTTCCTCTTCCGGGACTAATCTGCCCAAGATCTAGGGGCCCAGTCTCTGTTGCCTCTACTGGTTCAGAAACGCTAGGGTGGGGGTCAGACTCGGGTGCTTCTCCCTCCAGGGTGGCCTCCTTTTCAGCTGCTCGAGTCCGCCAGCCTACGAGAGCGACCCTCTGGCTTTGAGTCAGTATTTGGTTTCCCAAGGCCTTAGCTGCCCTCCTTTCCCTTTTCGACTTTCTACCCTGTCTGGGAATGGAAAATAAATCTGGGGATATTTCAGAGAAAACCGGGGGTTGACAGTCTACTATGGAGGCCTCACTAACTTCAGGGTTCCCCTTTTCCTCCAATCCTCCTACTGGGAGTAAGTTTCCAAACCCTGGGAAGTCCCTCCCTATGAGCACTGGGTATGGGAGTTTAGGGACTACACCTGCTGCTACCTCAGTAGTGTTCCTCTGAATTTGAATTTTACTGGGATGGTGGGGTAATAACCAACTGTCCCATGGACGCATGTTATTCCCGTACGCTTAGCCCGCAGCAACTGACTACACTTCACAAGCTTCCCTGAGACAAGCGTGATAGCACTCCCCGAATCAACCAGTGCCGTGGTCTCTACCCCATTTAGCTTTACTGATCTGGTGTACATATGTGGGGTTAGTGAGACCCTCACAAGGTGGATTAGGGAGCATGGGTCTGCCCAGTTCCCCAGGTTATACTGCATCGGCTCCTCAGCATTGGGACACTGCACAGCTATATGTCCCCACTCCCCGCAGGCATAACATCTGTATGGGGCCTTAGGCATTCCCCAGTCTCTTGGTTTGGGCAGTCCAACCTCATGATCCTCTTCTCTCTCAGTTATCTGAAACTTTGTGGCTTCTGGTGAGCCTTCAGCCCCTCTCTTTTTCCACCTGGGCTCCCATGGTGGCCCCGTCACTCGAGCTCTAGGGCTTAGTGCTGTTAGTTTAACCCGGGGTGCTTCTTCAACTGGTCTGTTCAGCTCCCTCACTGTCCTTCGCCTCTCTACCAGTGCAACAACCTCATCATAGGTGGAGGGTTCGTTCTGGCTTACCCAGGTACGAAGGTCTGGCGGTAGTCCCCTCATGTATCGGTCAATGACCAGAACCTCTAGTATCTCTTCTGGACTCCGTTCGCAACCACTTTCGTGCGAGATGGATGAGGTCATACAATTGGGACCGTGGGGTTTTATTTTCCTGGTACCTCCACTCGTGATACCGCTGGGCCCGCACTGCAGTCATTACCCCGGATCTGGCCAGGATCTCTGCTTTCAGCTGGGGGTAGTCTGCTGCAGCCTCTTCAGGTAGATCATAGTAAGCCTTCTGGGCCTCTCCACACAGGAATGGGGCAAGGATGCCAGACCACTGATCTCGAGGCCAGGCCTCCGGTAGGGCTGTCCTCTCAAAAGCCAGAAGGTATGCCTCTACATCATCCTCCTGCGTCATTTTCTGCAGCCAATGGCTGGCCCATATGAATTGCATCCTATCATGGCCGTGGTTCAGCTCTGTAAGGGTCTTTACTTGGTTTACCAGTTCTCGCAACATAGCTCGGTCTTGAGAAGCCTGGTCCATCAGCAGGTGATTAGTCTCTTGCTGCAGCCGCACTGCCTCCTGTTGGGCAGCTGCCTGGACATGGGTAGCTTCCTGCTGGGCCGCCGTAGCTTGTATCAATGCCCACACTAAGTCTTCCATTGTGGTGGAAAAAAAAAACCCTCTACCTTTTTTTTTTTTTTTTAAATGACCCTCCTTCTTCTACCGCGCTGTGCACACGAAGATCCGACCCCTGACACCAGTTGTGACAAAGTTCCTCCTCTACCTTGGTGGGTCCTGCGCTTATTGGCAGATTTGCTCACCTCAGTGATCTCCCCCAGTCTGGATCAACTCCTCCTGTGTCTGATCAGGAGTTGGAAGGTTTGGGTGGAACCTGGGCCTGCCCTCTACTCCAGGTTCCAGCCCAGGGCCCTATGGATTTGCAGCTGTCTATAGTGCCTCTTTTAACAGCTGTGTGACAGCTACACCTCCCTGGGCTACTTCCCCAAGGCCTCCTCCAAACACCTCCTTTATCCTCACCGCAAGGCCTTCCTCCTGGTGTCTGATAACGCTTGTACTCCTTAGTCCTCTAGCAGCACACTCTCTCAGTCTGAGCTCCTTGTGTCTCTTACTCCCAGCTCCTCACACGCACTTCCTCTCCTCTGGCTCCTCCCCATCTGACTGGAGAGAGCTCCTTTTAAAACCCAGGTGCCCTGATTAGCCTGTCTTGATTGGCTGCAGGTGTTCTAATCAGTCTGTCTGCCTTAATTGGGGTTCTAGCAAGTTCCTGACTACTCTAGTGCAGACCCTGCTCTGGTCACTCAGGGAACAGAAAACTTTTCACCCAGTGACCAGTATATTTGCCCTCTACCAGACTCCTGCACCCCACTGGCCTGGGTCTGTCACACAATGGACAGATGGGTGTCGAACGTCATCCACCATGACTATATGATCGAATTTGTTACAGTATCTCATCCAAAACCCCTGCCATGCCCCCCCTCAGGGACCACTCTCATGACAGTTTTCTCACCCAAGAGGTGAACTTCTTGTTATAACAGAGAGCAATAGAACATGTTCCTCCGGAATATCAGGGAACAGGATTCTACCCAACCATCACCCTCATCCCAAGAAGAAAAGTTGGTGGATATCAGTTCCCAGTCTCTGGCACCTCAATCATTTCACCCCCAAACTCGTTTTGTACGGTCACACTGGCAGCCAGAATTCCATCCTTAGAGAAAGGCATGTAGTTTATGGCACTCGATATGAAGGGCGCTTACTTTCACATTGATATTCATCCTGCCCACAGACATTTCCTGAGATTTACAGTGAGTTCCCAACATTTCCAATACGGAGTCCTCCCCTTTGGGTTAGCTAATGCTCCCAGAGTCTTCCCCAAAGTATTTTCTGTCATAGTGGCCTATGTCAGGACTTACGGCATCCTTATATTTCCATATCTGGTGAACATGTCTTCTATGACAACAAACGGGGAGGAACACGATCAGCTGTGCTCTGCGCAGAGGCAGTTAATCTCTGGAATTGGTGTATCAACCACCAAAGCCTCTTGTCTGCAGCCTATCGTCCCAGGACTTAGAATGTACTCATGAACTCGCTCAGCAGACATTTTGCGATCGATCATGAACAGGAACTTCATGATTTGGCAGTACATGGCATCTTCACCCAATGAGGGACCCTGACCAGAGACTTATTCGCTTCAAAGATGATCAATGAATGCAAGACATACTGCTAAAGGGGAGAACTCAGTTACCACTCCCAGGGCAACACCCTCCTACTCTTTAACAGCCTGCTGTCAAGTAATTACAATAATGTATACATTTCTCCAGCAATCCATAGGTGATAGAAAAAAATAAAGTGCAATTAGTTTTGGAAAATTAGAATGTAATACATTGTGGAGAAATAGCCTAAAACACTCACACTCAATGGGACAAAACACCTAGCACCTGAACCCTCTAAGGTGGCGACTGCTAATGGGAATACCAGTGCTATTAGAGTGTTGTGGCAGTTCACTTGGGTTTGGAACCAGCGGAAGCTGCTGCTCATTTCATCTTTATGGAATGCTTTGATCAGCCCCTGCCACATAGGAATTGGGTTGCAGCTATATCCAGCGACAGCAGCTTCATTCATCCATTTTCATCAGGATTGGGCCTCCAGGTTTAGGTGTGAGTGAACGTTTGACTGCATTTTGATGGGTAAATAAGAGATCTCTTACATTTGGCATCTCTCAACTCATCCTTTAAGCAGGGCCACTTGCAGTGAAGAGTTGCCTCAAAGGTTGGAAATGTATTCTGATCTGTTGACCCAGAAAATTTGATGAGCAAAGTTTATTCTGGTGACTGATGTGGGCTTTGCCCTGTAGCTCAGCAGAATTAATAGGGGATCTCTCTGTTGCACAGTTCTATTACTTCCTTTCTGGGTACTGGAAGTAATGTGCTTCACATCTACTATATCTCCAAAGTTGGGAATTCAGATCTGGCAAACTGGGTCCCATTGTCAGTTACATTTTTCTGAAATGTCAAAGCAAGAAAAGAAACCTCTTAGCTCTTCTATGACCTGTTCACCTGGGCATGAAAAGTAGATGTCTGCAATTCTATAAAATAGTCAGTGACTTCCAGATAGCTATGTCCCTTTTTTCACACAGGTATGGGGGATTTCTTTTAAAGACCTGTTGCTAAAACTGTGGGCACAAGAGGTCTTATGGTATCTTTCTGGACATTCAGTGAAAGATGAGGTAAATACACCCTGTCACTGCTGGTTCAAAATAAATCAACATCTGGTACCCTGCCATGTGACAGTAGTATTCTTTCCTGCCATGTGACAGTGGTAATGAATCACAGCATAGTGGAGCCCTGAGTCCTGGCTGGCCATCTAGGTGCTGCCATAATATTTATAATTCATTAAAATAAAGAAATTAGAATTCTTCCTAAAACTTTTGTCTGTCTTCTCTGGAGAGTGCCTTCCTAGAACTTTTCCCATCCCCATTCCTGCTATAGACTTACAGCAACAGTACACATATCCTTACAATTATAAGCAGAAGTAAAAGAGTTTAAATGAACACAGAAGGATTGGACTTATACAACTTTCTCATTCTAAAGTCCTTTTGTAGAGAAATATGACATAGCCCATGCTGTACCCTGGTCTGGCTGGTTGGGAGCATAAGAGACCCAGGAGAGAAAATTGTCTTGGATTTTCTGGCCACAGATCTATAAAGAAATCAAAGAATACTGTAATTTCTGCCATGTGTGCCAGCTAGTGGCTCGCAAACATACTCTTCTCTCTCTTTGTTCAGTGGATATTCCATTCAGCTGGATTGGGCTTGATGTGATAGGACTTTTAGAAATAAGGGTACATCTACACTGCAATTAGACACTTGCCCATGCCAGCTGACTCAGGCTCATGGGGATTGAGCTATGGGGCTGTTTAACTGCAGTGTTGATGTTCGGGTTTGGGCTGCAGCCTGAGCTCTGGGACTCTCCCTCTACGCAAAGTCCCAGAGCCCGGCTCCAGCCTGAGCCCAAATGTCTACATTTTTGTTAAACAACCCCTTAACCTGAGCCCCATGATCCTGAGTTAGCTGGCATGGGTCAGCTGTAGGTTTTTAATTGCAGTGTAAACATACCCGGAGCGCCAACAGGTGTGGTTATATGTTGGTCAGAGTTGACTCTGCCAAATAATATGCAGAGGCCATTCTTTGTACTCCTTCACAGCACAATTTGTCACCAGTCAGCTGCTTCATGTTCTATTAGGCTGATACCCAAGATAATGTTAACAAATAATGGCACTAGCTTTATGTTCCAGCAGCTACAAGCAATGTGCTCCCTCCAGAATGTTAAGGTCCAGATCCTCAGCTGGGGTAAGTTCCCATGTTTCCATAGGCTACAGTAAAATCATTGAAGTAACACCAATGTACACCAGCCAAGGATCTGGTACACCATCAATCTGTCATCCTCGAATGCTCATTTAAGCCATTTGTTTGAATAAGACTCCCAAGAGAATGCCGCACAAATTCATGACTACCAAAGCCTGTAATTGGGACAAGTTACTCCCAGATTTGTTGTTTGCAGTCCACGAGGTCCCACAACCATCTACAGGATTTTTCTTTTTAATTATTGTACGGGATAAAACCCTGTGAGCTTCTGGAGCCCCTACAGGGGTCCCAGTGAGAGCAAGGGACCAACACAGGGAATGTGGTCCAATATGTCCATCTGGTGGATATCTGGGCATTGTTGGGATATTTGCTTGTAAAATTATTCTCAAAAGCAGGATTATAATAAAAACAGGTGTATCACCTGTTGTGTGTTACCAAACACAGAAAGTAAGCTCCTGGCAAAGTAGCTGGGACCATCTAAACCCAATGAGGATGGTAGACTGTGGAAGTGGAATAGCTAGGAAAAAAAAACTAGAGACCTGATGTTTGCTCTTCCTGTGGAGCAGGGACTGGACGTAGGCCCTCAGTTCCAGGCACATGATTCAGTATTATTGTAAATTATACTGTTCAGAGAATCAAGCCAGCACCCAGATGTCATAAGCCAGAATCATCTGTGTGAGTCTCTTCAAAGTAACATAGTTAGACACTGTCTGCTCCTCAAGCCAGAGACAGCAAAGTGAGAGCTGTGGAAAAAGTAAATAAAAAGGATGACTCATTAAGGTCTCTTTATAAAATCATTTTTAATAGCTGCTCCAAAATGCCTGAGTTTATTACCTAAGGTCACCCTACGATACTTCTTTTAGATGGAGAGAAACAAGGTGATTTGGTTTTTCCAAATAAGGAATAAAAGTTAAGCTTTTCTAAAAATAATAGTCTATAATTTGAATTAGAATTAGTCTTGCTCCACTGCTTCATCGGCTCACAAGGCAGAGGCATCATAAACCTCTTAACACCATTTCCATATTGGCCTGAGCGTAGAGCATATGTTTTTAGCCCAGCAGGGGCTGACTGATGCAGGTTTACACATCACTTTTCAGCTTTGAAACTCTTAAAATAAGAACTATTGGGGAAGGTGATATATTTAGCTACTTTTGCAGTATGTCTAACTTTAGCACTCTTGGTAGTGGTGATGGATACCTCCTTTCCCACAATACCTCTGGCCTATTGCAAGCCAAGGACAGATTGTCTGTCATGTAGCCAGCAGGGGAATAGATTCTGTTGTAGATCATGTTTCTCGATAAAGTACTGCAAGAAGGCATCAGGAGATACTGGTAGTGCTGAGGGATAGTTTAAATGTCAGTAAAAAAAGGAGGGGGCTTTGGCTTCGGGATTCAGATACTATGCCAGGATGCTTTCCCTGTGAGGAAAGAGAAGAGTTAGTATGTTTCTACATGAAATCAGTTGCAACTCCTTGCCTGTGAAAAGCAAAAATAAGAAAGTGACCCATTGGGGCTGACGTGATCTCCTACAGACTGTACCACAGCTGGAAAGCAAAAAGGTTGCTCAGGAACTTAACAAGATGATGATCAAGGAAAACTCTCTGCGAAGAGACCCAGACTTGAGAGGAGAGCTTGCTTTCCTTGCAAGGGGCTGTGATTTTGTTCTCCCATCTCGGATCAAGAAGAGGCAGAAGTCATTCCAGCAGGCCCAGGTTTGAAGTCTTGGGTTTCTTTTTATTTTTGTTTTACTTTGTATCTTTTTATTGGATCAGGGAATGTGACTGTGTTTCCTCTAGGCTTCTCTATTTGCAGAAAGTTATTTGCAGCCAGATACCAACAGGTTTATAAATAGACCATCCAGGCTTAGAGTGCAGAGTTAAAATGTCTTATTCGTAAACAAGGGGAAACAGCTTTTGTTTTTTGTTTTGTTTTGTTTTGTTTTGTTTTGTTAGGAGGAGGACCACAACTTCACAGGTATAGGGAGAAATAGATAAAGTCAATGAAAACTTAGTTGCACTGTTTTTAAGAGAAGCACCATTGATGGGTGGGTGTCCCATTGGGCTGCTCTGAGTGCCTGGACAGTTAGTATTTTGCTTCACATGCCATGCTCAGTGATCCAAACCTCTGCTCTGTTGCGTAGGCTTTGTGCTGCTCTGTTGCCGCAAATCTGTCCCAGCATGGTCTTGGGAGGATCACACCAGCAGAGAATGCTCCTCTGTGCCACTTCCAAAGCTGGCTTGTGACTTTTATAAACTGCATCTACATGGATTGCCAGGGACTTCAGTGATTCAACTTTATTGATAGGGTCAGCAGCAAACACGTGTTTGGACTGATTCTTCTTCATCCGTGAAATCTGTTCTGTTGGTTGATTAACCAATAACCTTGTCATAGCAGCATGCACCTTATTTGTACTTAGACATCTACCCTGGAGCTTTGGGTTGAGAGCATGGACAAGAAAATGAAGTGGAGCAGGTGCTTGCTTCATCTGTTTCTTCACTACCTGTAATGTAAGCTTGTCCTTAAATAGTTCTGTGTTTCCTGAAGTACCTTCCAAATGTCTTGACAGCATAACAATATTACAGCCATCCATTTGCACTTTGTCCAAACCAATGGAAATATTCAACCTGTTCTTCTAAATTTCTCTTCATCCCTATGTTTACTACATAGGCAGTGACAACACCGTCTGTTTTGTCACAATTATCTTCACAAATTCTCATCCAGTTGTGCTAGTTCTTAACAAACTACTCAAAATAATTAGCTTCTGAATGCCATTAGGCATCCTGAGGCAGATAAGCTATGATCTGGCTTGATGTCTTAAGCACAACTTATGAAAAGTTGTTATTATGGAAGTATTTTACAGTTTCAACAATATTTTCCTTTATTCCTGGAGAATCTGGGTTTAGCTAAGAGATGCATCAAGTGACCACTCCAGCTACATGTAACAAATTATAGATTTATTTCATTATCACCTTATGTCAAAATCTTCCTCACGTTTGGCATGTTAGTAGATGCATCTGTCACTAAGCTGTGTGTATGACACTTGAATTTGCATTTGTAATTTGTTATAGATTGTAGTTGCTTCTTCTGTTAATTACTGAGCAGTGTGGGCGTAGCCTGATATGTAACTGGGGATTCATCCTCTAATGGGGATTTTTTTTTGGGGGGGGGGGGGGTCCTGTGCAGGGATCTGTTCTGGGCCCAGTGCTATTCAATATCTTTATCAATGATCTGTAAGAATACCAAATCATTGCTGATAAAGGTTGCAGATGATACACAAATTGGTGGAGTGGTAAATGATGAGAACAAGTCAGTTCTACAGAGCAATCTAGATTGCATGGTAAGCCTTGAACAACATTAATTTTCAAACAGCTAAATGCAGGGTTATAAGTCTAGAAAGCCAGAATTTAGGTCATGCTTATATAGTGAGAGACTAGATTTTGGAAAACAATGACTCTGAAATGGACTTAGCAGTCATGGTGAATAACTAACTGGACATCAGCTCCCAGTGTAATGTCGTGGTTAAGTGCGTAAATGCAATCCTTGGATGTATTAGCAGGAGAATATCTGGTTGAAGCAGGGAGGTGTTTTTACCCTTGTATATGGCCTTAATAAGACCATTCCTGGGATATTGTGTCCATTCCTGGTGTCCTTACTTCAAAAAAGATGTTGAGGTGTCCTCACTTCAAAGATGTTCAAAAATTATAGAGGATTTGGAGAAGAGCTACAAGTGATTCAAGGTCTGGAAAATCAGCCTGACAGTGAGAGACTAAAGCCGCCCAATCTACTTAGTTTATTCAAGAGATGGCTAAAAGGTGACTAGGTCGTGGTTTACAAGTCTCTACATGGAAGAAGATTTCTGATAGCAGAAAGCTCTTTAATTTTGCAGACAAAGCCAGAACAAAATCCAAGATTCCAAAGGCTGGAAGCTGAAGCTAGACAAATTCAGCCTAGAAATAAGGTTCATATCTTTAACAGTCAGAGTAAGTAACCACTGGGAATAACTTTCCTAGGGATGTGGTGGATTCTCTGTCACAGAAAATATTTAAATTGAGATTATATGTCTCTTTCTAAGGACTATGCTCTTGCTCAACTGGAATGTATGGGTTTGATGCAGAGAAACCTTGGTGAAGTTGTGTGGCTTGTGCTAGGCAGGAAGTGAGACCCCTTCTGGCTTCAAAATCTAAGGATCCATATGTAATTTGTTTCTGTCCTAAGATCCTTGCTGACTTCAGGAGAAAAAATTATTTTTGAGGGCTGATTAACAGATTACACATTTAATTTTGTGTTGCATATGCAAAATGTGGCATTTGTATGTGTTGTGATACCTGTGAGAGGTGAAGTAACGTAGCTTGATGTCTCTTGTTTTATTAGTTATTTGGTTTCTAAGGCTGTGGCCTGGGGAACTAATCCATGGCTTCACCTATGAGTCTGGATGCCATGCTACCACAGTAGCAGTGGGATAAAGGAAGATTGAGAGTCAAATATTCCAAGGCCAGAAGGGACCATTTTGATCATCTGATCTGACCTCCTGTATAAGACAGGCTAGAGAACTTCCGTGAAATAATTCCCATGGCATATCTTTTAGAAAAACATCCAATCTTGATTTAAAAATTGTCCATGGGGGAGAATACCCCACCATCCTTGGAAAATTGTTCCAGTGGTTAATTACTCTCACTATTCAAAATTTACATCTTATTTCCAGTGTGAATATGTCTAGCTTCAACTTCCAGCAATTGGATCATATTATTTCTTTCTCTGCTAGATTGAAGAGCCAATTATCAAATATTTGTTCCCTATGTATGTACTTGTAGACTGTAATCTTATATAGACTGAATCCCTTCTCTTTGTTAAGATAAATAGATTGAGTCTATCACAAAAAGACATGTTTTCTAATCCTTTAGTCATTCTCTTGACTCTCTTCTGAACCCTCTCCAATTTTTATCCTCCTTCTTGAATTGTAGACGCACTGTTACAGTAGTGGTTGCATCAGTTCCAAGTGCAGAGGTAAAATTAACCCCTCTACTCCTACTCGAGATTTCTCTGTTTATACATCTAAGGATTGCATTAACCCTTTTGGGCACAACATTGATCTGGGAGCTCATGTTCAGCTGATTATCCACTATGACCTCCAAATCTTTCTCGGCATTACTGATTCCCAAGATAGAGTCCTCCATCATGAAAGTATGGCCTATATTCCTTGTTCTTAGATGTACACATTTAGCTGTATTGAAATGCATATTATTTGCTTGTGCCCAGCTTACCAAATGATCCAGATTGCTCTGTGTAAGTGGCCTATCTTTTTCATTATTTACCACTCCCCCAAGGTTGTGTCGTTATCAATTATGATTTTATTTTCTTCCAGGTCATAGATAAAAATGGTAAGTAGTGTAGTGTAGTGTAGTGCCAAGAATAAACCCCTCTGGGATCACACTAGAAACATATCCACTTGATAATGATTTCTCGTTTACAATTATCTTTTAAAACATATCAGTTAGACAGCTTTTAATTTAATATGTGCCGTTAATTTAATATTGCTTTGTTTTTTTTAATCAAAATGTTGTGCAGTACCAATTCAAATGCCTTACAGAAGACTTCAGTATATTACATCTACAATGTTACCTTTATCAACCAAACTTGTAATCTCATCAAAAAAAGATATCAAGTTAACTTGACAGGATCTGGTTTCCATAAACCCGTGTTGATTAACATTAATTTTATTACCCTTCTTTAATTATTTATAAATAGAGTCCGGTATCAGCCTCTCCATTATCTTGCCAGGGGTCTGTGCAATACTAACAGGTCTGTAACTATGTATGTCATCCCATTTACGCTTTTCAAATATTAGCACAGCATTAGCTTTCTTGTAGTCTTCTGGAACTTTCCCAGTGTTCCAAGATCTATTAAAAAACAACATTAATAGTCCAGAAAGCTCCTTAGCCAGATCTTAAAACTCTTGGGTGCAAATTGTCCAGACCTGCTAAGTTAAAAAATGTCTCACTTTAGTAACTGCAGTTTAACAACCTCTTGAGATACTAGTGGAATGGAAAGCTTGTTATCATATGATATAACTACAGATGCTCCCCAAGTTATGCAAATCTGACTTATGCAAATCCACATTTACGGAAAAAGTTCCAAAAGTTCCATAAGCCTTTTTTTTTTTTGCGCATAATTGTTGGGTATACATTCCTGACTTACGCAAAATTCGACTTACGCAAGGCATTCTGTAATGGAACGCTTGGGTAAGTCTGGGAGCATCTGTGTGTCATTCTCTCCCCCCACACACACTCTATAGAACAAAAATATTAATGGAACACTTCTGCCTTTTCTGCATTGTTACTAATAATTCTACCATTTAATGGACCAATATCATTGTCAGGATTCATTTTGTTTCTAATATCTTTAAATAATTCCTTATTGACCTTAACTCTGCTCGCCATGGATTTCTCTTTGTGTCCCTTGGCTTCCCTTATCAATGTTCTACAATTCGTAGCTTCTGAATTATATTCATTGCTATCAACTTGCCCTTTCTTCCATTTTTTATATTTAATTTTAAAAATTTTTTATAGCTGCCTGTTTGGCTGCCTTCCTTGATTGTTGCTTTTTGGGTATCTAGTGTAACGTATTCTTAAACAATTCCCAGTTATCATTCATATTTTTCTGATTAAACACTTCCTGCTAGCTGATTTGGCTCATAGTTGTTTTCAGCTTTTTTAAATTGGCCCTTTTCAAAGCACTGTGACAATGTGGCTTGCACCTTTACAGCCTAGAAGTCTGGAGTCAGCCAACCCTGGTTACTAAGTAGGCACACCTGAGAGGGATCAGGTAATTCCCCTGTAAAAGAGCAGCTGGGAGCTCCAGCAAGAGAAAGAAGGGTCTACAGAGCTTTCTAGGCAGGGAGGCCTAAGAGAGACTTGGAAGAAATAGAAAGAAGGAATTACAAAGCTCTCCACTTGGGAGAGACTCTGAGCAAGCCTGAGGCTTTACAGAAGGAGCTGCTGCTGGAGACTTTTTGTTTTGGGACTTTTAAAGTTTTGCCTGGGCTCCAAAGTAAGAGCCTGTAAACTGTTGTTCAAACACTTTTCTAGATGGCTCCACTAAAGAGAGAGATATTGGTGTAGAATAGAGTGTTTGGCTTCTCTTTGTGGCCTCTTAAAGTGAACTCATTGTTACCTCACTGAGAGGGAAACTGAGGCAGGCCTGAGCAGAGGGGGTGCTCAGGAGGTGGCTCCCAGACTACAAGCAACAAGTGCGTGTGTGTATGTATGTATTACTGATCTGGACTTTGTTCTGTTTGCACATTATAAATGTCATCAAGTCACTTGTACCAAAACTATCAATCATTTTAGTTCTGTGATCAGTTTCTCTTTATCTGTTAAGACTAAGTGTAATATAGAAGTCCCCCTGGTTTTGAGTTAGGAAATTATCATCTATAATTTTTGAAATTCCAAGGATGTTTTAGTACCAGCAGCAGGAGACCTTCAGCACGTCACTCAAATTGAAATCCCGTATGATCATGCAGTTTTTTGCCCCTACACGTTGTAGATAAGTGTGTAGGAGCCTCTCATCCTGTTTCCTAGTGTAGTTTGGTGGTATGCAGCAGACACCAACTAATACCCCATGTTGTGCTTTATGTTAGGACATTGATCCATAAGCATTCAGGGTCATTTTCTTTTGAGGTATCAGACACTTGGAAACAGGCAATGTCAGTTTTGATGTAGAGAGCCTCTCTCTCTTCCCCTTTTGCCCTCTTGATCCTTCCCACCAGGTTTCAATAATACCAGTGAGGTCAAATTTATGCTCATAAATGAGCAATTCCAATTCCAATTGTTACCCAGGAAGCTAACATTGATATACAGGTAATTAAAGAATTTCTTCTCCTCATATCCTTTGATTCCTTGATTAATTTTTGTTTTCAGCATCTTGATTCTGGGCTAAATTAGTGCTCACATCTTCTGTCTTTATTCTTCCCTCTTTGTTATTGGTTTAACGCCCTCCTGACTACTCTAGCCAGCTAGTTCCCAAGGAGATTCTGCTTACACAGAGAGCATCAAAACTATATTGCTTCCTCTTCCCATAGAAGGTGGAGCAATGTTCCATAAAACCAAAACCTTCCACCCTAAACCACTTATCTAGCCAGAGGTTCACTTCCAGAATCTTCTGCCTTCTGTCTTTCGTTGCTTGCATGACAGGAAGGATTCCAGAGAAGATTGGTTGGCCATTCTTCTTTAGCACACTTGTAAAATTCCCTATTCTCTTGAGATATCCTGAAAGACAGTGTCATTAGTGCTAGTATGAACCATCACCAGTTGATCCTTGCCTATTGTTTTCCAAAGCCTATCCAATCTTGGAGTGATGACTTGTGTCTTGGCATTGGGATGGCAGCACAGTCCTGTTGTCCGCTTGTCCTTTGCAGAATGTTTTAGATTCTTCTAAGTCCTGAATCCCAAACAAGGATTGTTTGTCTTCCTTAGACTACACATATGTCCCATACATCTCTCTGTTCCCTTAGACCAGTTGTATCTTGAGAGGTGGCTTCCACAATTTCCATGTTGAAGACTTGGTATCGATTGGAAAACTCTAGCTGTGTGAAATTCCTCCTGGACAACTACTCTGTGACAGTCACAGCCTGTCCATACTCCTCTGTCTTCAGCTTTGTAGGATGTCGCCATGATCTCTTGCCCCGATTATAAACTACCAGGTCTCCTCTCTGACTTCTTCTCTCTGTGACTTTTTGGTAGTTAGCTCCATTCTTTCTTGAACCTGGGAGACCAATATTTCCTGAGTCTGGCTGTCTAGGAACGCCTCAGTATCTCTGATTCTCAGGAGCATCTCTTCTTGATCCTCCAATCCAAGAATCTTTCCTTCCAGCACAGCCACTAAACTTGTACTTTATGAACCGAAGTCCCTTCTGGCTTCAAGCAGGAAAGAAAACATGGCACATCCATTGCAGGTCAGCCCCACAGTTACATCGTTGGTCACCTTGAAATTGCACATAGACCTGAACGGAAAGCCTCTCTTGCTCCCTCTCCAGACCCCCGCTGAAACTTCCCTGTTAGCTGCCTCTGTTCATGGCTCTCAAGCTTGCCTGGCAGTGACTTTTTACACCAAGTCTCCCTGCTTAGATCAGCTCAGCCCCACCCTTGCCACCAGGGAGCCATTAACCCAGGGATCAGCAACCTTTGGCACGCAGCTCGCCAGGGTGAGCACCCTTGTGGGCCGGGCTGGTTTGTTTACCCACCGCGTCCGCAGGTTCGGCTGATCGCGGCTCCCACTGGCTGTGGTTCATAGTCCCAGGCCAATGGGGGCGGTGGGAAGAGACGTGAGCCGAGGGATGTGCTTGCTGCCACTTCTCCTGTCCCCATTGGCCTGGAGCTGCGAACCGCGGCCAGTGGGAGCCATGATTGGTCGAACCTGTGGATGTGGCAGGTAAACAAACCAGCCCGGCCTGCCAGGGTGCTTACCCTGGCAAGCTGCGTGCCAAAGGTTGCCGATCCCTGCACTCTGAGACTTCAAACTGCAGTGCTGATCAAACTCCAAATTCCAGAGTCTCTCAGCCATTTCTAAGGCACCACCGAGAGACATGTCTCAGCTGTTCACTACAGTAGATTACATGAAAATCTCAGCTTTCATTTAAAAATAAAGATTCAATTTCTAGCCCTCATGATTGTGGAAGAAGTTTGAAAAGGTGAAGTGAATGTGTACAAAAGCTGAGAAAACAGAAGGCAAAGAAGAGAACCCAACATGTATAATTTTTGAATCTCATTACTTTTAAGTAGGACTGTCAAGCGATTAAAAAATTAATTGCTGTTAAACAATAATAGAATATCATGTATTTAAATAGGTTTTTATATTTTCTATATTTTCAAATATATTGATTTCAGTTACAACACAGAATACAAAGTGGATAGTGCTCTATATTTATTTTTATTATAAATATATGCACTGTAAAAAACAAAAGAAATAGTATTTTTCAATTCATCTAATACAAATACTGTAGTGCAGTCTCTTTATCATGAAAGTTGAACTTACAAGTGTAGAATTATGTACAAAAATTAACTAAATTAAAAAACAAAACAATGTAAAACTTTAGAGCCTACAAGTCCACTCAGTCCTACTTCGTGTCCAGCCAATCACTCAGACAAGCAAGTTTGTTACTTTTGCAGAAGATATTGCTGCCCACTTCTTGTTTACAATATCACCTGAAAGTGAGAACAGGTGTTTGCATGGCATTGTTTTAGCCGGCGTCACAAGATATTTATGTGCCAGATGCACTTAAGAGTTATATGTCCCTTCATGCTTCAACGATCATTCCAGAGGATGATAACAGATTCTGCTCTATAACCATCCAAAGCAGTGTAGACCGACACATGTTCATTTTCATCATCTGAGTCAGATGCCACCAGCATTTTCTTTTTTTGATGCTTTGGGTTCTGTAGTTTCTGCATCGGATTGTTGCTCTTTTAAGACTTCTAAAACCATGTTCCTCACCTCATCCCTCTGAGATTTTGGAAGGCAGTTCAGATTCTTAAACCTGGGGTCGAGTGATTATAGCTATCTTTAGAAATCTCACATTGGTACGTTCTTTGTGTTTTGTCAAATCTGTAGTGAAAGTGTTCTTAAAATGAACAACAGGTTTTGGGTTCTTATCTAAGACTGCTGTAACATGAAATATACGGCAGAATGCAGGTAAAAGAGAGCAGGAGACATACAATTCTCCCCAAGGAGTTCAGCCACAAATTTAATTAATGCATTTTTTTAAAGAGCATTATCAACATGGAAGCATGTCCTCTGGAATTGTGGCCAAAGCATGAAGGAGCATACAAATGTTTAGCATATCTGGCATGTAAATACCTTGCAGTGCCAGCTGCAAAAGTGCAAATGCCTGTTCTCACTTTCAGGTGACATTGTAAATAAGAAGCAGACAGCATTATCTCCCGTAAATGTAAACAAACATGTTTGTCTTAGCGACTGGCTGAACAAGAAGTAGGACTGAGTGGACTTGTAAGCTCTAAAGTTTAACATTGTTTTGTATTTGAGTGCAGTTATGTAACAAAAAAATCTACATTTTAAAGTTGCACTTTCACGATAAAGAGATTGCACTACGTACTTGTATGAGACAAATTGAAAAATACTATTTATTTTTGTTTGCCATTTTTATAGTGCAAATATGTATAATAAAAAATGCTATAAAGTGAGCACTCTCTACTTTGTATTCTGTGTTGTAACTGAAATTAATATATTTGAAAATGTAGAAAAACATTCAAAATATTTAATAAATTTCAATTGGTGTTCTATTGTTCAACTGATTAAAACTGCGATTAATCATAATTAATTTTTTTGAGTTCATTGCATGAGTTAACTGCAATTAATTGACAGCCCTACTTTTAAGTCAATTTTCTTATTCACCACTTTTGAATATGTGGGACTGGCGATACGGAGGTTGTGAAAGGTCTCACTGTCTGTGCTAGTAAGGCTATGATGCACCAGATAGCTGGGGAGTGAGAAGATTGCCTAGAGGCCAGGGCTGTTTGTGTGGGAGGGCAGAGTTGATAAAGTCTTGTATAAAGGAATTTTATGAATGATGTGAGTCTATACCTATAATGGAGAGGAGGGGAGAGAAGAGAAGGGGGCCACCCTGTGATGTGATTGTCCAGGATCAGAGGGTTCTGGGTTGAGTCAGGAATGTTTCGGCTCCCTAGAGAAATCTTGTTCCTGATGGAGGTGATATATCTTTGGTCCTGTGGTTATGGGGGCTGGGGCTGGATAGAAAGCAGTATCACAAACCCCAGATATTAAAAAGAAGAGTCAGGCTCCTTTAAAACAAGTAATATATTTTGGGTTCTTTTTCTTACCCTTCTGGTCTCTGGGCCATTCTGTTCACGTGGATCATGTTTTTTCTATATTTCTCCACAGCCATGAGGGCTAGAAATGTCACTTCTTTTTTTCAGTGAAAGCTGAAATTTGCACATAGTAACATGACTCTAGGAGCTGGAGTCATGTTAAAATAAATAAGTAAAATACCCATTTATTTTCCTACTTACTTAAATGCTTTAAGTAAAATATAAGTTATTGCGAGGCTCACAGTAAAACCACAAGAGTTGGAAATGCTGGGATTGTCACAGTCTCTGTTTCAGTTGTTATTATTTGCACTAAAGTTACATGTTAGAGGCCCCTGTTGAGGTTTCCCATTGGACTGAGCACTGTATGGACATATAGTAAGAGACTGGTGCTTCCAGAAAAACTCACCCCAGGTAGGAAGGACAGACTAGGGAGTCAGGGGAACCAGAGACTCTGGGAAGGAAATGGCTTGCCTAAGGTCACCCAGCAGGTCAGTGCAGAGCTGGGAGTAGAATCCAGGTGCCTGGGTGCTAGAAGTAGGGCTGCTGCCTCACCCCCTGACTTGAAGGGGTTTCCGTTATATACAGCAGGGGTTGGCAACCTTTCAGAAGTGGTGTGCTGAGTTTTCATTTATTCACTCTAATTTAAGGTTTTGCGTGCCAGTAATACATTTTAACGTTTTTAGAAGATCTCTTTCTAAAAGTCTATAATATATAACTAAACTATTGTTGTATGTAAAGTAAATAAGGATTTTAAAATGTTTAAGAAGCTTCATTTAAAATTAAATTAAAATGCAGAGCCCCCCGGACCGGTGGCCAGGACCCAGGCAGTGTGAGTGCCATTGAAAATCACCTCACGTGCCACCTTCTGCACCCGTGCCATAGGTTGCCTACCCCTGATATACAAGGTTTACAGTTTGGCTAAATGGCTCTCAGCACCCCTACTGTATAGATTGTTCCAGCACCCCTGTCCAGGTATCCTGAGTCCACATCTAAGGCCTGATTCACTAACTACACTGCCTCACTGTTGAAAACTGGTACTGACTGAATCGGAAGTTACTGAAGACTGGTGCAGGTCTCCTGCTGCTTCTGTGTTGTGAGGAGGAGAAGAGAATTGGAGAGGCTCAGAAACCTGGCCTTTGAGCTCTCAGGGCTCCCATATAGAGCCTGTGTGTTACTATGCTGTGGTTTGCAAGTGTACATATACACACACATGCCCACTCTGCAATGAGAGGGAATCCTGTGGAGGGAAGAATTCCTCTCTGCTTACAGGGGGAAACGCGAAGAGAGAGTTAGGAGATAAGAAACCCCCCCCCCCGCCCCCATCTCTGAGAGGCTAGCTGTACAGGTCTCGGTGGGACAGACTGAACAGCGTGCCAGCAAACTGAATGGAAAATTGCAATCAGAAAGGCTCCAGCAATTGCATTGCTTTCACTTTTTAAAAACAATTCCCTAGCAAGTTAAAGTCTTTAAAATGTATTAGGAAAAAGGCTCCATGTTCCTAGAAAATACCAAAAGCAGCAAAGATGAGTGGCTGCCTCAGTAGCTACCCATAAATTCTGCTTCTATTTAATTAAATTAAACAAGGCTCCTTCTTCCTAAAAATATTTGGAATAATTTTAGCAAACAGTAACCAAAACTATTCTAACATTTACTTACCAGCTCCTTTAAAAATATTTTAAGTTAAACCACTAAAGATTAAATAAATATTGCTTCCTCCCATCATACCTCCTGACATCTGGGTACAGAGGAGGAGGAAGAGCCATAGGAGGGCAGCAGATGGACAAGAATGGCTTCCAGAAGGAAAAGGTTCCCAGACTCCAAGGATATGTCTACACTACAGGATTATTCCGATTTTACATAAACCGGTTTTGTAAAACAGATTGTATAAAGTCGAGTGCACGCAGCCACACAAAGCACAATAATTCGGTGGTGTGCGTCCATGTACCGAGGCTAGCGTTGATTTCTGGAGCGTTGCACTGTGGGTAGCTATCCCATAGGTCCCACAGTCTGCCCCGCCCATTGGAATTCTGGGTTGAGATCCCAACGCATGATGGTGCAAAAACAGTGTTGTGGGTGTTTCTGGGTAAATGTCGTCACTCATTCCTTCCTCCATGAAAGCAATGGCAGACAATCATTTCGCTCCCTTTTTCCCTGGATTGCCCTGGCAGACGCCATAGCATGGCAACCATGGAGCCCGTTTTGCCTTTTGTCACTGTCACTGTATGTGTACTGGATGCCGCTGACAGAGGTGGTACTGCAGTGCTACACAGCAGCATTCATTTGCCTTTGCAAGGTAGCAGAGACGGTTACCGGTCGTTCTGTACTAACTGCTGTGCCATTGTAAATTGGCAATGAGATGACGGTTATCAGTCGTTCTGTACTGTCTGCTGCTGTCATGGGTGCTCCTGGCTGACCTTTGCTGGGGTCAGCTGGGGACGCAAAGACAAAAACGGGAATGACCTTTGTGTTGTATCTAAAAATATAGTCAGTCCTGCCTGGAATATGGGGCAAGTGTACTAGAGAACCAGTGTACCAGAGAACCAGAGAGTACAGCCGCTCTGTGTCAGAGCCCGCAGAAATGATGAGCTGCATGTCATTCACGGGGGGTGCCCCTGCAACAACCCACCCGTTGCTTCCCACCTCCCCCAACCCTTCTGGGCTACCGTTGCAGGGTCCCCCCATTTGTGTGATGAAGTAATAAAGAGTGCAGGAATAAGAAACACTGACTTTTCAGTGAGATAAAATGAGGGGGAGTCAGCCTCCAGTTGCTATGATAGTCCAGGCAGGACATTAAGCAGTGTGGGGGAGAGGAGCCCAGCTTCCCGCTGCTATGATAGTCCAGGCAGTACAGAATCTTTTCTTTAGACATGAAGTGGGGGGGCTGATGGAGTTCAGCCCCCAGTTGCTATGATGAGGATGGTTACCAGCTGTTCTGTACCATCTGCTGGGAATAACCAGGAATCATTCCTATTTTTACCCAAGTGCCCCCGGCCGACCTCACCTGAGGCCAGCCAGGAGCACTCATGGGATGATGACAAGGATGGCTACCAGTCCTACTGCACTGTACCATCTCCCACCGGGGAAGGGAGGGGAGAGGATGCTGCTGTTCAGTGCCACAGCACCACGTCTACCAGCAGCATGCAGTAGACATACGGTGTCATTGAAAAAAGTCAATAAATGATTTTTTTCCCCTTTCTTTCACGGGGAGAGAGGGGGAGTAAATTGACGAGATGTACCCTGAACCACCCCGGACAATGTGTTTGATCCTGAAGGCATTGGGAGCTCAACCAAGAATGCAAATGCTCTTCAGAGACTGCGGGGACTGTGGGATAGCTGGAATCCTCAGTTCCCCCTCCCTCCCTCCATGAGCGTCCATTTGATTCTTTGGCTTTCTGTTACGCTTGTCACACAGCACTGTGCTGTGGACTCTGTATCACAGCCTGGAGATTTTTTTCAAATGCTTTGTCATTTTGTCTTCTGTAACGGAGCTCTGATAGAACAGATTTGTCTCCCCATACAGCGATCAGATCCAGTATCTCCCGTACTGTCCATGCTGGAGCTCTTTTTGGATTTGGAACTGCATCGCCACCCATGCTGATCAGAGCTCCATGCTGGGCAAACAGGAAATGCAATTCAAAAGTTTGCGGGGCTCTTCCTGTCTGCCTGGCCAGTGCATTCGAGTTCAGATTGCTGTCCAGAGCGGTCACAATGGTGCACTGTGGGATACCGCGCGGAGGCCAATACCGTCGATTTGCGGCCACACTAACCTTAATCCGATATGGTAATACCAATTTCAGCGCTACTCCTCTCGTCGGGGAGGCGTACAGAAACCGGTTTAAAGAGCCTTTTATATCGAAATAAAGGGCCTCGTTGTGTGGATGGGTGCAGCGTTAAATTGGTTTAACGCTGCTAAAATGGATATAAACGTGTAGTGTAGACCAGGCCCAAGTGAGGTGACTGCCCCTGGGCAGCAGTAGTCGCTGGAGGGTAAGGAGGCATACCAACACAGAAGGTCCCTTCATCTCCCTCCACCACACAAAAAAGGCCTGCTTTCTCCTTTCATTGAGTTCCATGTTCCCAGGGCCACCTGCCCTACTCTAGAACCCTGCTGTCAGGAAAGGATTGAGCCCACAGGCCCTATGCCAAGGAGAGCAATGTCCCTGTGGGATGTATCTTTAGTTTCTGCTGTTTGGGGTTCTGAGCCTGGTGGTGTTTCTTCTTAGGAGCTTTGACACCTTTTATAACAAATGTCTGTGTAATGCTAGAATTGTGAACAATAGTACTGTATAATGATGCTAGTATTTTTTTTTCCCCATCACTGGGGTTCTTTTGGCTACATATTTTTAGCAGTATGGATGAGTGATCTTTGATTTGTGGGCTACTGTGTATCTTATCCATGAGATAGACCTACATTATGTTTTTTATGCATTCCTCAGAGAACAGAGTTAAGGTTGTTTTGGTATCATCTTGGTGACTATAGTTCAGTAGGGCTGATTTGCTAGAGGATTTGACTGTGAGCGTATCTTTGGGTGAGAATGTGGGAGAAGGTAATGGATGTGTGCACATGACTTTATTCTATATTTCTTGGGTTTTGTGGTTTTATATTTGGCATTGTTGTCTCTTGACAACCTTAACTGGTTTACACAAAGTGTTTTTTCTTTGAAGTTCCTTGTCTTTTTTACAAATGTTTCAAATAAAGACATTGAAAAAACATAGACAGGAAGCTTAAAGTTTATTTTTTTAAAATAATATATGGTTATCCAATTAGCCCCCGAGAGACTCTCTCTCATGTAGTTGTTGCATGTGGCAATGACAGTGTCCCTAGTAAAGATGTCTGCTATTTCCTATTGCTCACAATGGAACTGAAGCCAGGTGTCTCGCCTCCCTATGTTTGGTTCTATGGTTAGGAGACTGGACAAGAAACTGTTCGATGTCAGGGAAACGTTGACATCACAGGTGGGCTCATCAGCCCTCTGTTTCTGCCATGTTACTGTAAACAACTGAGTAAGCTAGTTAATGGTTAATAAGTTTTGTCTTTTTTCCAAAAAATAAGGTATTATTTATCAATGTGTAATCTGATGACTATTTTCTACTATTTCACATTAAAAGTGTTTAAGAAAGCCCCGGAACAAAGATCCCCATGTCATGTCTTAAAAAAAAAAGGGAGGGGGTCTTTTTTTAAATTCTAAATTTATAACCTCATAATTTAGGTATTCCAAAAGTACTTAAACTTAGAATATGATCAGGCTTATAATTTTAATGACTTTTCTCCAAAAAATATTAAAGTGAACAGAACTAAAAGACTACAGAGGTTCATTAATGGATGGCCTAGTGTGCCTCCCTAATAAATGTACATCCATTATAGACAGAATGGTGAATGGGATGAGATTGCTTAGTGAATGAGGCAGGGGTCTTCAGGGAGTGAAAGGATGCTAGGACACAGGACTACCAGCTTCTATACCTCTGGTTCTGCCACAGATTTCGTGTGTGGTGTTAGGCCAATAACTGAGGGTATGGCTATATTTGGAATTTCAAAGCGCTGCCGTGGCAGCGCTTTGAAGTGTGAGTGTAGTCAGAGCGGCAGCGCTGGGAGAGAGCTCTCCCAGCGCTGCATGTAAACCACATCCCTTACGGGTGTAGCGTGCAGCACTGGGAGCCGTGTTCCCAGCGCTGCTGCCCTGATTACACTGACGCTTTACAGCGCTGTATCTTGCAGCGCTCAGGGGGGTGTTTTTTCACACCCCAGTTGCAGCGCTGTAAAGTGTGAGTGTAGCCAAGGCCTTAGTCCCAGATTCAGGAAAGCACTTAAGCACATGCTCAAGTCTTGTTCTGAGCTATCTGCTTACATTCCTTTCCTACAAAGAAATACTCTTCTGAACTGGGACCTTAAACCAGACTTTTAAGATGCAACTACTAATTTTGTGTTCCTTGTCTCTTGGGTGCCCTCCTTGAGAACAATTTTCAAAAGTGCTGATGACTCACAATTCCAATTGAAGTACATGGCAGCTGCCAGTGCTCATCATCTCTGAAAAATCAGGTCTTGGGCATCTCAGTTTGGGCACCTAGTCACTAAGGCTCCCAGAATTATGAGACACTCTTACAAATCTTGACTTTAACATCTTTGGACTTCAGTTCTTCTATCTGGAAAAGGGGATAATAATACTGCCCTGCCTCGGGTGTCTGTTATGAGGGTGAATTCAGGCTCTCAGGAACTGTAGTGATGAACACCATAGAAATAAGCTTCTACTTCAATGAGGAAATAAACAAACAAACAGAAAAGTCCAACAACTCATTCAGTGCAGGAGCTGGCTGCTGTGCAGTTAACAAGTCGTGGAGGCCACACTGAATGATGAGAATGAAAAGAAATATTGAACAGGGCTTCACGCCCTGAACATCAGCCATCCTGTGCACTGAATGGGGCAGAGGTGCTATGGAAAAAGTAATACGTGATTTGAAATTTGTATCATAATGCACATGTACCGAGGGACGGTGCTAAGGTTGTACAGACAGCTTTAATCTGGCATTTCCTAGCTTTTGGATGTTTGACTTTGCAACCTTAATAATAATTTTAACATGGGAGTTTTATATCACTTTATACACACATGAATTACTAAGTATTTTTTATGCTTGTTAATGTCTTGTGCATTTGGAACAGGAGGGTTCCACCCCCTCCCCTTTTTTTTTTTTTAACTTCATATGGTAGGGAAAGTATTTATTTCTTGCATTATCTTTTCAGGTTCAAAATAAACAAGAGAAGAAGCCTGGGACTCCATCCCCAGTCCCTTTGAAGTCAGCAGTCAGCCCACGACCTCTTGTGACTGTGAATAAAGTCCTTATCAAGGCCCCTGTATCCATAAACATTCCACGTTTCTACTTCCCCAAAGGGCTTCCAAGTGTCTGCAACAATCATGAGGAGACCATTGCCAGGATCGAAGCATCCTTTACCGAGTTTGAAGATGAGAGAGCCAACATTTATGAAATGGGGAAAATTGCCAAGGTAAATGTAGCCATTCACTGAGTCACTCACAGTTTGGGGGGCAGTGAAACATTAATTACATTTATTAACTATTTGCTCAATTCTAGTTGCAGTTTTATATTTTTCAGTGCACAATGAACAAATGTACTTACAGTTTGAATGACTTATGTTATATTAAGGAAACAATAAAATAAGAATGAACACAATTAAGTCTCCGTGGGAAAAAGATGAAGTGTGTCACCTCTGATACACGCTGAGTCACATCTGACTCACAAAATGACAACTTCCCTGGCCAACAGGCACACCTGTTAGAAATGCAAAGAAGTTTAGCAGAGAACACATTCAAAACTGTTACATACAGTTTGGTTGTAAATAATTTGTCCAGGGCATATGGAGCTAAATTCTGACCTCACTTATGCTGGTGCAAATCTGGACTAACTGTTGGAATAAATGGGTTTAGTCTGGTGTGATATCAGGAACTAATCCTTTGCCTGTTTTTCTGTTCACTAATTGGTTCAGATTTTCTCAACTTTATTTGTAATTTGAAATTATTCACCAAACTTCTATAATTTTTAGCCTTTATATTTTTAATGAGTGCTTCATTATGAGCATTCAGGATCTGAAACTAGGAATTCACGCTGTTGGTTAGTTTTGATTGGAAACCTATCACAGACCCAGATCCCCAGATACATTGGTGCTAGTCTGCGCTACTAGGCAGGAGTGCTGGTGTACTTCAACTGCAGACATTACCAGTTGCCTCATTTAAGCTCAGCTCTCTGCCACTGTGATCCTGAGGTGGCATGAAGCAGGCCTACTCTATAGCTATGATTACACTTGAAGCTAGGGCTGTGATTCCCAGCATGTATAGATGTACTCACATCAGCTCTCATTGAGCTAGCATGCTAAAAATAGTCGTGTACCCAGGGTAGCATGGACAACGGTGAGCAGCGGCACAGGCTTGTCATGCCGAGTACATACCCAAGGGGTTCAGGCAGGTCTGTAGGAGGGGACACTGCTTGGTAACACCACCTCCAGCACAACAGTCTCTTTCAGCACATGATTAGCAGAAGGGGGATATGGCCAGCTAAACCCCATGTTGCACTGATTCTTGGATGCTTAGTTTGTATAATGCAGACGTAGGAGTTCAGCAGCTTTAGAGTTCGAACAGTCAGGAAATAAGAGCCTGGATCTGGGGAACACAACACCTGGTTCAGGAACCATTTGCCACATTACCCTATTCTTCCATGTTTCAAGCATGTACTCTCCTCACACTGTTAATGCAATAGCAACCATAACATAAATTCTCATTTATTCAATATACATTATTCATTGATGCTGTAGCTGGAACAGTGGCACTTCACCCAGGAGGGGCATTCTAGTTTCATGAGCAAAAATTTTGTGGCTGCAGAGACTGGCTTTGTAATAAAGGTGACAGCAGCTGTCAGAACACACCCTCTGAAAAGATGCCCAGGAAACCATCAGGTGTGGGACAAAAAAGTTTCATGTGTCACATTATGAGTCATGCAAGGGCAGCAAAGGTGTCTGTTGGGGCCTTGCCAGACTCAAAACAGAAAAAGCAGCATAGCTGTGCAGAGGAGACCAGTGCCTCAATCAATGGTACATCGAGACATCCCTGGGTCAGCACATTATCTGATGACATCAAGCTGTGACAAGGTCCACTGCTGCAATACAGTAGTACTGATATTACTCAGGGTTCTGAAGCAAGTGCAATAGAACTAGGAGCCTTTATTAATAAAACAGCACAATGTGAATCTCCATCCTTTTTCATTGCATACCTAGGCCTGGCTCATGTACTGTGTACTGAAATCAGGATGGTCACATCCAAAAGTAGCTATTCAGCTGCCTGGTGTTCTGGTAGGAAACGCGACAACCACAGGAAAAAGTTAGTGGAGGGCGCCAAGGAGAGAACTTTGTTCAACATAAAAAAAGATAAGCCTGTGAGAGAGGCTTTCAGTGGAAGGTGGGGCTTGTAATTCAATTAGTGCTCCCCCGCGTTTCCCGTTTCCAATCAGAATCACTTTAGTCGTGCCTGGATTCAGCTTGAGCCAGCTGCTCCTCATCCAAGAGACGATCTCTTGCAGGCATTCTGACCTCTTGGCGGTGGTAGCATCAGTTGAGAATGAGATAGAGAATGGAGTGTTATTG
Source organism: Gopherus evgoodei (assembly GCF_007399415.2). Classification (NCBI taxonomy): domain Eukaryota; kingdom Metazoa; phylum Chordata; order Testudines; family Testudinidae; genus Gopherus; species Gopherus evgoodei. Next base: position 50,557,643 of record NC_044330.1, on the reverse strand, counting down.
GCATGCTGTTGCCAGCGGAGCCTGTGGTCTCCCAGGGGCCTCATGGAGATTTCGAGGAGAAGCAGGGATAGTGTGACTCAACAAAGGCCTTCAGAGAGGAGGAGCAGTTACCCATCTCACTCTTTGGAGAGGAATGATAGGGGCCGGAGCTACAACAGAGCCGGGCTATCTACTCCTGCTACATCACATAGGCATCTTAGCAGCACCTTGTGGTACACTTGTCAAAGGCTGGAGGGAAGTCCAGAACTATGAGCAGGATAATGCTTAATTTGTGCCAAGTCAGAGTCCCCAGCACCTCTGGGCCTGGCAGGTCACAGCAGGGTTGCCAACTTTCTAATCACACAAACCCAAACAGCCTTGCCCTGCCCCTTTTGAGGCCCTACCCCTACTCACTTCATGCCCCACCCTCCTTCGCTCGCTCTCCCCCACCCTCACTCACTTTCATGGGGCTGGAGCAGAGGGTTGGGGTGCAAGAGGTGGTGAGGGCTCCAGCAGGGGGTGCAGGCTCTGGAGTGGGGCCTAGGATGAGGGGTTTGGGGTGCAGGAGGAAGCTCCAGGCTGGGGGTGAGGGGTTTGGAGTGCAAGAGCAAGCTCTGGGCTGAGGCAGAGGGGTGGGGTGCGGAGGAGGTTTGAGGTGCGGGCCCTGGAAGGGAGTTTGGGTGCAGGAGGGGGCTCAGACATTGGGATATGGGAGAGGCTACTGGGTGCGGGCTTCAGCTGGGCGGCACTTATCTCTGGCAGCTCCTGGAAGCAGCCAGCATGTCTGGCTCCTAAGCTCAGGGGCAGCCATGTAGCGCTGTGCGCTGCTTCTGCCTGCAGGCACTGCCCTTGCAGCTCCCATTGGCCGAGGTTCCTGGCAGGTCACAGCCCAAGTACTTCTGAGCCTGGCAGGTCACAACCCTGGCACCTCGGGCTTGCTGCATGAGTTATGAATGTGAAAAAATTGCTTGAGCCCCAGCCCTTCTTCCATTACAAATTAAACACTGGAGCAGGGGGATCTTTTCCGTGTCTATGGCTGTGAGGAGCTTATCTTTTTAGTTCCAGTAGGGCAGTCTCTGTCCTGTGCTCTGGTCCGTACACAGATTGCAAGGCGTCTAGGAGGTTGGATGATGTAACCAGCAGGCTCAGTATGCGACTGCTTCCTCAGTTATATTGTCCAGGAGTGGGAGGTTGCAGTCACGATGGTGGCTGGGGAACTCTGCAGGGTCGAGCATTGGCTTCTTGATGATTGGATTGACTGCTGCATTTTTCAAGGAATTTGGCGGGTTTGCTTCTCTGAAGCACCATGGAAATCATAATGCACTTGTTTTCCTAGGCTAGCACTTTGAATTGCACCCAGAAGTAAAAGCCAGTGCAGATGCTGATCTCATATCCCATAGGAAATTTAGTCCTAGACGCTGCAGACTGCCTCTCTCTATATGCGCCATCAGAACAAATGGGATTATCTTGCCTATATGTAACAACATAGGGAGGGCCAGGGAGCATGGTGTTCTTAGTGGAGGCTGATTGACTCTGTTGACTTCTTGTGTTGGCCTGATGAGGTATAAGGCCCAATGGGTTCTGTATCGCGGTGTGAGAGCCCACAAATTAGATTGTTTGTTGACAGAATATACAGTTCATGAATAAATAAGCCCTTTCTGTGACTGTTTTAACATCCCAGCCTTCTCAGCTACGGTGTATTTGTGTGTTTCATTTGCAGGTATGTGGCTGCCCTCTGTACTGGAAAGCCCCCATGTTCAATGCGGCAGGGGGAGAAAGGACGGGATTTGTATCTGTACATTCGTTCGTAGCTATGTGGAGACAGTGAGTACAGCATATAAGAACGTTCTTCCTCAGAAAAGGAAAAGGCCAGCCACCCAATTGCTGCCCTAACACTTCTTCAGTTCTGCTTTCCTGCTCACCCACCAGGCTCTTCAAACCCCTTCTCCTTCTGTCCAACTAAATCTGTCTTTTAAAATCGACATTGGTTTCAGTTATCTTCCCCATCATTTACTGAATGTTTGTTTCTCCCAATGCTTTAACAGAGTCTGCATCCATTGATTAGGAATAGCCCATATCTGCAAATGTTGTGTGTATGAGGTACAGTGACATGGACACTGAGTGAGTCTGGAGATAGTATCATTCCCTAGAATAGTGGGTCCTATTCTGGGATGGACGGTAGAGTCCTTTATGCTGTAAATTGTTTGGCAACCCCTGTTGGAGGCACAATTCCACAGGATTGCTTTCGAATCTGGCCCATTTGGGAGGAGGAGGGGGAGGGAGCGCTAGGCAGTCTTCTTCCAACTGCAGAGCCTCTCTTTGGCACACTTCCTACTTGGGCACTTTAAGTGTGCCTATCCTTGCATCTCCCTGGCCTGTCTCCAAAGACCCCTCCCTGCCAAAGTGGAGCACAGCTCTGTGGCATTCAGTAGAAGTGCACCCCCGGCCCTGACTCTCTGCATCGTGTTCCCTCGCTCCAGTGAATATGCAACCATTCTGCTCCCTGGCATTGATTCAGGAAAGTGCTTAAGTTCTGCAGACTTTGTGATGATATGCTTTCCTGAATCAGGGCCCTGTCAGCCACTGTTATTTGTTATGCTTGTTACTTTACATCCCCCGAGGTTAGCTCTACACCTCTCACAGGTGGAAAGACATTGTCTCTAGAGAGCTGACAGTCTCTCACGAGTGCTGGTGCAGCGTGTGTGTGCGTAACTAGAAGTAGGGAAATGGGGCAAGAGAGGAGGAGGCTTACAGTGACCGGTCACATTGTTACTGGGATTAGTCCTACTTACAGAATGGAAGCTCAGTCAGGAGAGGAGTCTAAGGAAGTATTTAAATGAGGAGATTGAAGGGCGTGATGGAGGAGAAGTAGACGGGCATCCCAAGTGCAGGGGGCAAAGAGAGTGTTACGATGATGATGTGAGGGAAGCAGGACTGGGGCTCTGCTGTCATTGTGGAGGTGTGGGAGGAAGTAGAGGGTAAACTGGAGGTTGCTGAGATGTGGGTGGGAGTGACATGATACAGTGGGTCAGATCCTGAGGCTTTACTTGTTTTTCATTTGTTATCAAATGCCTGAGTAAGCACGTGGCCCTGTAAGAGGAGTTTCACTGTCTCTGGAGTATGCCATTGTCAAGGCTACTTTCTGAATTCTCTCCTGTGGCTACTGAGAGCTCTGGCTAGAAGGCTCAGAATCACAGATAGTGTGAGATGTAACAGCCCTGTTATCTTACCCAGTCTTTGTGCCTGTAGGACATGTCTGCAATATCACTTAGTTTAATTTTTAAAGTCCCAAGCAGTATGATTTCCACCTCTTCCACAGCCCAGTTCAGTGGGCACCCTTCAAATCCTTCAAACTGCCTTTGGAGCTGTGCTCCCTAGGTATTTCCTGAGCTAAATATAAAAACTGTTGGGATAACAGCATCAAGTTACCAAAGTAAAACTGTAAAATGTATAAGGATAGTCACAGTCAGATTGTTTTTGTTGACACATATGTTGTATCATAGGTTCCTCCACTGAGTCCTAATTAATCTCTCTTGCATATCAAATAGTTCTTATCCCTTCTTCATTGTCATAGCCTTCAAATATTTGTAGACTGGTATCATGCCCTACTTTGTCTTTTCCTTGCCAAACTATTTTTTGCTGTTTTAATCTTTCCTCAGTTTCTCCGGCCCCTGATCGTTTTTATTGCTCTTCTATGAAGACCCTTCAATTTTCAGACATTCATAGATTCCAAGGCCAGAAGGGACCACTGTGATTCTCAAGTCTGACCCCCTGTATAACCCAGAATTTCCTAGAACTTCCCCACAATAATTCCTAAAGCAGCTCTTGTAGAAAAACACCCGATCTTGATTTAAACATAGTCAGTGGTGGAGAATCCACCATGATCCTTGGTAAATTGTTCTAATGGTTAATTACGCTCACAATTAAAAATGTGCACCTTATTTCCAGTCTGCATTTGTCTACCTTCAACTTCCAGTTATTGGATCATGTTAGATCTTTCTCTGCTAAGAGGCCATTATTAAATATTTGTTCCCCATGTGGGTACTTACAGACTGTCATCAAGTCAACCCTTAACCATAACCATATTGAAACAGGCCTTCTTTTTAAAACGTGGATGCCTAACTTTAAACACCCAAGTCCATTTTAGGCACCTAAATAAGTGGCCTTATTTTTCAAAAGTGCTAAGCACCCAAAAATCTCATTCAAGGTCAGTGGCAGCTACTTAGTGTGCAGAAGTTTTGAAAATCAGTCCACATATTTTAATATGGTCTTGAGAGCCCAACTTTCTGCTCCCATTTTAAAATAGCTCAGCCAGAATCTAGTGCCTCTCTTTTTGGTGACATATGCATTTGCATATGCAGCCCAAAGCCTCCCTGCTCTTTCTGCAGCAATCAAACTGCACATTCATGTCTAATTTGCCGTTCACTATCACAACAGCCTCTCCAGTGTTAAAGTTGCAATTCTTATTATAAAGGCCTATATTAGTTTCTCTGTAGCTTTGGGATTGCAAGTTGGTTTAGCCTGAAAATTGTCAGATTCACTCTGCAGCACAGCAGCATGTTTCTGCAAAGAGTGATTAAAACTCACTCTGTTTTAATGTTATTGAAAGTTTTTCCTAACTTTTGCGTCAATACTTCATTATGACTCTAAAAATGCTCTTCTCATTAGATTTTCACACTGATTTATGAAAGAAGCAATTTAAAGAGAAAAAATAACCAAAAATTTAAAGAGTTAAAAACAGGGCATGATGCTCCATCAGTCAAGCTGATGGAGGAAGAATATGGTGACTGAGCGTACTTTTTAATCTGTCCCTTAATGGGCTGGGCCTACGGTAACTGTCCACAAGGCATGCGTGCTAGATCCACTGTTTACACTTAAAGAGACAACATAAGAAATCTCTGTACTCATAACCTTCACTTAATAAGTGTTAATGCATTTCTCTAGAGGGACCATTATATTTGCCCCTATTTTCAGATTGATGTGATGGAGCCACTTTGATTAAGTATATTGCATATTCTGTATTTGGTAATGGGTAAAGTATTCGTGACATGCGATGATGAAATACTTTATATTCCAGCATTAACTAAGGAGGAGCATCTACTAAAGTTAAACATTTTAAATCAGCAAGACTAGATTACATGCACCTCAGATTTATAGCAGAACTGGCTGAGGAGTGGGTCCCGCTGCAAAGCCACTGAACATGAACTCCCAGTGCCGCGTTATGGCTAAATGCTGTGCATTTGTTTATTTAACCATTTTCTACAATTTCCTGTTTTCAAGCCTCTAATGCCTCAGTCCAGCAAGTACTTAAATATGTCCATAACTTTATGCACCTGAGTATTCCCAATGAGTTGAATGAGACTATGCACATGCATAAAGCTACTCACAGGTGAAAATGCGCATAGGACTGGGTGCAGGTGTCTAATAACTAATTATTTTTAATGATAAGTAATTACTAGTAAATAACAAATAAATAATGTGTTTTAATTTTTGCAGTTCTTGAAAATTACTGAGTAATTTTTTTTTGAGTAACTTATTGTTTCCATCACAATAACTGGTGAAATCTCTGGAGCCTGATACTTTCTACATTGTTTCTCAGTCCCTGTTATGATTATTTTTCAGTAAGGGCTTGGTGAAAACCTGGGAATTTCTCATTTTTGTGTATGTGTTTCGGTTCTATAGACACCAGTTATTTGGATAACTGTGTTAATCTTGACCAACAATGTTACGCAGTAGGAAATAGCGAAGACTGAAATAATGTTCCACTCTTCTGAAGTACTTACTCCTCTGGGTCACAGACAGAAGATATCCTATAGAGCATATTTCCATTCAGTAAAGCACCACACCCTGCTAGCAATTTTTATAGTTGGAGCAGATTCCCCTCCACAGCCTCCCTCCCCAACCTTCTCCACTTCCCACGCACACACTTGACAAAAGAAGCCATTGTTTGCCTCTTTGGGGTGATTTGTATGGTAGGGAATTTTGTCAGTAGAATTTGGCAGCATCTTCAAATACTGCAGTCTTGGAAAAAGATTAAAATATAGGGGAGAGATTCTATTATGGCATCTGATTGGATCCATCTTTAACGGATGCTAAATGTTACATTTTTTTTCTATGTTAAAAGAGATCAGAACTCCATAAGAAATGGATATTAGCAATATATGTCTTGATTTTAGTAAGGCTTTTGACACAATCCCACATGACATTCTCATAAGTGGGGAAATGTGTCTAGATGAAATTACTATAAGGTGGGTGCACAGCTGGCCGAAAGAGTGTACTCTCAGAGTAGTTATCAATGGTTCACTGTCAAAGTGGGAGGTGTATCTAATGGGGTCCCACAGGGGTCAGTCCTGGGCCTGATGCCATTCAATATTTTCATTAATGACTTGGATAAAGGAGTGGAGCAGGGCCGGCTTTCAGCTGATTCCCCCGATTCCCCGGAATTGGGCCCCATGCCTAAGAGGGCCCTGCGCCTTAGGCGTCTTTTTTATTTTATTTATTTATTTATTTTTACTCACCTGGCGTTGGCGGGGGGGGTCTGCTCCAGGTCTTGGGCAGCATTTCGGCGGCAGGGGAGTCTGCTCCGGGTCTTGGGCGGCATTTTGGTGGCGGGGGATCCTTTGGTGCTGTGGAAGACCCGGAGCGGACCAGACCGCCGCTGGGTATTCAAATCAGGCCCTACCATCCATAAAGCCGGCCCTGGAGTGGAGAGTATGCTTCTAAAATTTGCACATGATACTAATCATAAGGGTAGTTAAGCTCTGGAATAGGCTTCCAAGGGAGGTTGTGAAATCCCCGTCACTGGAGGTTTTTAAAAACATGTTGGAAAAACACCTCTCAGAGATGGTCTAGGTTTATGTGGTCCTGCCTCAGTGCAGGGAGCAGAACTTGATGACTTCTTGAGGTCCCTTCCAGCCCTACCTTTCAACGATTCTATGAATATTGATTTCTAAGGGCCAGTTCTGCCTCTCTTACACACACAGGGTGCAGTTCTCCCTTTTGCAGAGGACTAGCAAAAACCCTATTGTGCCACATACTTCCTTCTTAAACCCCCAAGTTAGGGCCTAAATGGGATTCAAGTGGTATATAGGCCTTATGCTTTTGCTTTGCAGAAAGGTGAATTTCACCCATTCAGAGTAAGAGAGGCATACTCATGTACTAAAAATGTAGTTTTCAGACAGTGAGAAGACATGAATCTTTCCAACTGATAAGGGAAGCTAAAAGTATAAATGAAAAAATCTGTGGCCAGTGGAGTTAAGGACAATAAGAATAATTTTTTAAAATAAATAAGAAACAAATGCAATCATCATAACATTGATGTAGGTCCAGTATTAGATGGGTATAGCAAAATTATCAATCATGATGCAGAAAAGGTTCTTCAATAAATATTTCTGTTGTGCATTTGAAAAACAGCTGGATGACTTATTTTTTATCTTACACAGTTAATTAAATACTTTCTATTCCAACAGTAACTAGGTAGAATGTTAAACAGAAAACTGCTAAAGCCAAACATTTTTTAAAACTGCAGGACCAGATAACTTGCAACCAAGAGTTTTAAAAGAATTAGCCAAGCAGGAGATTATCAAGTAGAAGTAGAGAGGTGATATTACCACTGTATATTGCATTTGTGAAGCTATTACTGTATACTGTGACCAGATCTGATATCAATACTTCAAAAAATTGGAAAGTCTAGAAAAGAGCTGCAAGAATGATATGCAGTCTGGAAAACTTGCCCTGTATAGAAAGAGATGAGGGAAACTCAATTCTAGATTAGTTTATCCTAGAGAAGATTAAGAAGTCACTTGATCATAGTCTGTAAGTACCTGCATGGAGAAAAGAATTCTCTAACCTAGCAGACAAAAGCATAAGATGATCCAATGACTGGTAGCTGAAGCCAGCCAGATTCAGATTAGAAATAATAATAATAATTAATTAACCATTGGAACAATTGACCTAGAGTTTTCCACCTCTTTAAGTGTTTTAAGGCAAGCCTGGATGTCCCTTTCTAAGAGATCTGCTCTAGCTCAACCAGAAGTTATAGGCTTGATGTAGGAATCACTGGGTGAAATTCTTTGGTCTGTTAAGCAAGAGGTCAAATGAGATGATCCTAATGATACCATCTGGCCTTAATACCTGTGGCTCTATGAAATGGGAATGCTGTTCTAAGATACCTGTAGGAAGACTAAAGAGAACAAAACGATACATTTTTAGCAAATAAGCACAGAGATTGATTTCTTCAAGTCTCAGAATTTAAATAAACCAAGGGTAGGCAACCTATGGCACGCATGCCAAAGGCGGCATGCAAGCTAATTTTTAGTGGCTCTCTCACTGCCAGGGTCCTGGCCACTGGTCTGGGGGACTCTGTATTTTAATTTAATTGTAAATGAAGCTTCTTAAACATTTTAAAAACCTTTTTTACTTTACATAAAACAATAGTTTAGTTATATATTATAGACTTGTAGAAAGAGACCTTCTAAAAATGTCAAAATGTATTACTGGCACGCAAAACCTTAAATTAGAATGAATAAATGAAGACTCAGCACACCACTTCTGAAAGGTTGCCAACCCCTGAAATAAATACTTAATGTAAACATTTGACATACTGCACTGCATAGGTAGGCAAGTAACTGTACTGATGAATCCCTACAATGAACAGTAAAACACAGGGATAAGAAGTACTATAACTGTTGCCTTCAGAAGGCTTTTTCTTTTTCTTCAAGGCAATCATTTCTATTTGACAGTTGTAACAGTTATGGAGCTAGCTGTGCCAGTGCCCCCCTGAGGTGTGTGGCCTCTTTCACCTTCGCTGTCTTGGGGTGGAATCTTGTGATTCTTATACTCTTTGGCCAGACCCTAAGAACACGGCCTCATGTACAAATTACTTGTAACCCTGCAGGGCCAACTGGTTTCAGATGCCTTCGTTTCTTCCCTTCGGGGTCCTGTGATATTGACCAACAGCCTCCTTCAAACAAAGGTGTTTTATTTAGCAGTTGGAACAAAACATAAAACAAAAAAAGAATTTTAAAAATAACAGCCTACTTGCATTGTCTTATCTAACGTTACGCTGCCCTACAAGCCCAGTTAGATGCACTTTCCTCTTCAGCTGCAGACACAGAACACAATCAACTTGCGTTCTCCTAGCCAGCCCAGATCCTGCTGTGTGTCTGTGTGACTCTGTCTTGACCCAACCTTTTCAAACTGGCTTGGACACTCCCCCAGAGTGTGGGCTAGTCCTATGAAGGTTACTGGCTCTTGGAATGTCTCTTAGCAACTCTCCCATTTAAGTTGTTAGGTGACTATTGGATGGGCAGGCTGGCGCAGCTACCCAGATAGACCCTTAGAGTAAAATATCCATCCCCTTTTATGAGACAGTGACACCTCGGTGGTGACAGATCCACCTTGGTGGTGAAACCATATTAGCAATCACCAAAGAGCACACCTATATTGTCACAGTAACATCAGGGAGAAACAATATTCAGCCCCTCCAAGAAACACTTGGGCATTGTTTCAAGGTATCAAGGAAGAAAATAAGGTGTTACCCTTCTGATGTCAGGTGTGCATAATTTACATGGTCACAACTTTGCATAAATTACATAACTTCTGGCTGAAATTTGGCACTTTAAATAAGGAGCCTAACAATCAAACTGTGGCTTCTGATTGCTATGTCCTCTAAGAGTATGAATTAGTTTGAGTAATTTAGAGCCTTATCTCTCTCTCTCACAGATTACTACAGAGCTGCCATGATGATGCAGCCAAATTTCTTTACCTTCTTGCAAAATCCAGCTGCAACTACCTAGAGCAGGAGGATTTCATCCCACTACTTCAGGTACATAAACCTTGCTCAGCAGTACCTGGTTGAGTGAGCAGGGGGAAGGGTGTTGCTAATTTGGGATATTTGTTTGTAACTTCTTCAGTGTATGTAAAGGGCATGCAGAGCTTTGAATAGGCTCTACTTGGGGAGGAACTTTTTAGACTTAAATTTAAATATTAATGTAAGGGGCTGCTCATTTTTGAAGGAGCTGAGCAGTGGCAGCTCCTGCTGAAGTTATGCAAAACTTTAACTTGACCCATGGTCTCCAGTTGGGGTAACCATTTGGAATTAACAGGTAGCTAAACTGAATCCACCCAGCTCCTCCATGTGCGTGTATCTGCAAATCTCAAAACTCAGGACTGGAGAATATACAAGGCACTGTGAGATCGATACATATTAGACTAAAGTATAAAACCTTTGCATGTTAAGATGCAGTTAACAGTTAGTTATTTACTTTACCTAATAACACTTCTTCCAGACTACCAAGTGCAATCTACCATTAAAATATTTGCAAAGAATTATGAAACTAAAGTATTGTAAATGTCAGCTAGCCTATTACATATTTATATTCCACTGTACAAAAAGCTTTTCTTTGTATTCTACCTAAATTATCCTTGTTTTAATTTCATCTCATTGCTTTTTCTTTTACCATTATACACTATAAAAAACAAACATCCCCCTCAATTCTTGGTGTCTAGTTCCTTCAGATATTTGTAGCTGCATATCATAGAATCATGGGACAGGAAGGGACCTTGAGAGGTCATCTAGTCCAGTCCCCTGCTCTCATGGCAGGACTAAGTATTATCTAGACCATCTCTGACAGGAGTTTGTCTAACTTGCTCTTAAAAATCTCCAATGATGGAGATTCCACAACCTCCCTAGGCAATTTATTCATGTCCCTCCTTAGTTTTTGTTGCTAAGCTTTATACGTAGGAAGCTCTTTTAATCTTCCTTCCATAAATTAGTCCCTCCAGCTCTTCTGATCATTGGCCCATGCCCTTCTCTGTGCTCCTTCCAGTGTTAATACACTTCTGATACTGTGGTGCCCACTGTACATAACCATGGAGATGTCTTGAGGGGCAAGATTGGATCTCTCAGATGGTGCTTGCCTTCCCCGCAAAAAAACTGGTACCATTATGGGGTGGTGGATAAGAGTTTTGGGATGGATTTTTCTTATACTTCTTGGTGTCACTTTTCATATTTCCCCTCCTAACTGACAGCAGCTTCATTTTGCATCTGCCAGTGCAATCTAAGAACTGTATAATCCTTTTTGTGGATTCAGAGATTCCAAGGCCATAATGGACCCTGTGATCATCTAGTCTGACCTCCTGTATAGCATAGGCCAGAGATTATCCCCAAAATAACCAGTCAGTCAGTGGCTATTCACCACCACTGGCCCTCAAGGAGGCCATGCTTATGCTCAGAGCCTCCACAGCATCTTCTTATAGATGGAGCATAGTCATGGATACTTCCCTCTTGCCACTGGAGATGCTTGTAGTGCAGGCATGTAGTGCTTATGCAGCCATCCTGTTGGAGGCTTCTTCCATTCACGATACGAGCAGGTCTTCCACAGTCAGGAACATGTCACAACCATGCAGCTTTGGCTGAATTCCATACCACTAGGCCAGGATTTGGCACTAAAAAATAATTATTCTGAGAGAAAGAGAAATTCAAAAATAGTCAAGTTAGTATGGAAAAGGTATGGACTGTAGCTATGCATATCCTACCGATCACACAAGATTGTATCTTTATGAAAGAAGATTTAAAAAAGCAGCTTTTCTCCTTTTGTTGGATATTGCTCTGGAAAGAAACAAAGGGCTGTTTTTAAAGTCTTTCAGAAGAACACTTATTTCTGATGTATCAGTATGACAAATATTAATATCTGCGAGGCATTAAAAGGGGATTTGGGGAGGAAAGAGTCATATGGTCTAAGTAACTAAAATTTTTTTCTCTATCAGTAAAAATTAGTTTTCATCTGCTCACTAATTCTTCCTTTGTTTTTCTGTCTTTAAGTAAATCAAAATGGCCCAGCAGGTGCGTATTGTCCGGAAAATGCCTGTACTTTTACAAGGTTCATTTTAAAATATTGTAATTTATCTTTTTAAATGCTGCAGTTGCAGTTTGGAAAGTGCCACAGAGCATCACTTTATAAACTCAGTCATTTTTAAACTCTAATTAAAAGGAAAAAAACTCTTGTTCCAATTTCATTTGGTTTTGTCTTTCAGGATGTGGTTGAAACGCATCCTGGCCTGACATTCTTGAAGGATGCTCCAGAATTCCATTCCCGCTACATTACTACGGTAGGCTGACTCTGGAAGTCTCCACATAATCCTGACATTCCAAGTCCCTCTTGTTACGCAATCTGCCACTATTTATATGAGCAAGTGTTTTGAGTTATTTGGAAAAATATGTGTTTTACCCAGGCTAATAATGGTGAGCAATCTTATTGTACCATTTTGGCATTTAATTGTGCTGCAAGTTGGATTTTTTGGCCTCTCTCCTGACAATAGGCATCATGGTAGCCATGGAAATAAGTATGTGATCCTCAGCCAGTAGATTTATCATAATACAGATGGGCAGCTGAGATACAGCAGGGATGATCTTTGAAAAGACTCCCGTTGTTCTCTCTTAAGGCACATGAGCTCGAGGTTGCACTATTTCAGTGGTAAATGAATAACACAGATAAATGCCTATAGTAGCTGACATCATAGCCGTCCTTGTTAATATAACCCTGTTCAGTTTGTCCGCTTTCCATACCCGTTCCAGCCATTGCATTGTGTGGCTTCCAAAACTGTGGGGAGGCTGTACTATTGATTTATATTCACAAACAAAAAACTTAATTTAACATTAGCTAAGATTGCTCTCATCAATAAACTTAACCATAACAAATAAGAAATACAAAATTAAGGATTAATAGGTAGCAAAGTCAAGCACTCTCAAGTTAAGAAATGCTGGAATGAACGTTGGCCATGCAGTCTTTTTTCACCCCTCTAGTGGATATGCATTATGATACATTCTTTAATTGCATGCATAAATGACCACCTGTGAAAAGTTTGGTGTAATGACTTGGCCAGCATCTCTTGGAAACTTGGTGGCTGAGGCAGGGATAGAATCTGAGGTCCTATGTGATGCTGCACAAGCACTTACACCAAACTTTTTTGCAGGTGGTCACTTCTGCATCTACTTAAAGAAAGCAGCAAAGAATCCTGTGGCACCTTATAGACTAACAGAGGTTTTGGAGCATGAGCTTTCGTGGGTGAATACCCACTTCTTCAGATGCATGTAATGGAAATATCCAGGGGCAGGTATATATATGTGTGCTAGCAAGCAAGCTAGAGATAACGAGGTCAGTTCAATCAGGGAGGATGAGGCCCTGTTCTAGCAGTTGAGGTGTGAAAACCAAGAGAGGAGAAACTGGTTCTGTAATTGGCAAGCCATTCACAGTCTTTGTTCAATCCTGAGCTGATGGTGTCAAATTTGCAGATGAACTGAAGCTCAGCAGTTTCTCTTTGAAGTCTGGTCCTGAAGTTTTTTTGCTGCAGGATGGCCACCTTAAGGTCTGCTATAGTGTGGCCAGGGAGGTTGAAGTGCTCTCCTACAGGTTTTTGTATATTGCCATTCCTAATGTCTGATTTGTGTCCATTTATCCTTTTCCGTAGAGACTGTCCAGTTTGGCCGATGTACATAGCAGAGGGGCATTGCTGGCATATGATGGCGTATATTACATTGGTGGATGTGCAGGTGAATGAACCAGTGATGGTGTGGCTGATCTGGTTAGGTCCTGTGATGGTGTCGCTGGTGTAGATATGTGGGCAGAGTTGGCATCGAGGTTTGTTGCATGGATTGGTTCCTGAGCTAGAGTTATTATGGTGTGGTGTGCAGTTACTGGTGAGAATATGTTTCAGGTTGGCAGGTTGTCTGTGGGCAAGGATTGGCCTGCCACCCAAGGCCTGTGAAAGTGTGGGATCATTGTCCAGGATGGGTTGTAGATCCTTGATGATGCGTTGGAGGGGTTTTAGCTGGGGGCTGTATGTGATGGCCAGTGGAGTCCTGTTGGTTTCTCTCTTGGGTTTGTCTTGCAGTAGGAGGCTTCTGGGTACACGTCTGGCTCTGTTGATCTGTTTCCTTATTTCCTCATGCGGGTATTGTAGTTTTGAGAATGCTTGGTGGAGATTTTGTAGGTGTTGGTCTCTGTCTGAGGGGTCAGAGCAGATGCGGTTGTACCTCAGTGCTTGGCTGTAGACAATGGATCGTGTGATGTGCCCGGGATGGAAGCTGGAGGCATGAAGGTAGGCATAGCGGTCGGTGGGTTTTCGATATAGGGTGGTGTTAATGTGGCCATCACTTATTTGCACCGTGGTGTCAAGAAAGTGGGCCTCCTGTGTAGATTGGTCCAGGCTGAGGTTGATGGTGGGGTGGAAGCTGTTGAAATCATGGTGGAATTTTTCCAGAGTCTCCTTCCCATGGGTCCAGATGATGAAGATGTCATCAATGTAGCGTAGATAGAGAAGGGGTGTGAGTGGACGAGAGCTGAGGAAGCGTTGTTCCAGGTCGGCCATGAAGATATTGGCATATTGTGGGGCCATGCGGGTGCCCATAGCAGTGCCACTGATCTGGAGATATATATTGTCATCAAATTTGAAATAGTTGTGTGTAAGTATAAAGGCACAGAGCTCAGCAGCCAGTTGTGCTGTGGCATCATCAGGGATGGTGTTCCTGACAGCTTGTATTCCATCTGTGTGTGGGATGTTTGTGTAGAGAGCCTCTACATCCATGGTGGCTAGGATGGTGTTTTCTGGGAGGTCACCAATGCATTGTAGTTTCCTCAGGAAATCAGTGGTGTCGCGGAGATAGCTGGGAGTGCTGGTGGCATAGGGTCTGAGTAGAGAGTCCATATATCCAGACAGTCCTTCAGTGAGAGTGCCAATGCCCGAGATGATGGGGCGTCCAGGATTTCCGGGTTTGTGGATCTTGGGTAGTAGATAGAATAACCCTGGTCGGGGCTCTAGGGGTATGTTGATTTCTTCTGGTGTTAGTGTAGGGAGTGTCCTGAGTAGATGCTGTAGTTTCTTAGTGTATTCCTCAGTGGGATCTGAGGGAAGTGGCCTGTAGAATTTGGTATTGGAGAGTTGTCTGGCTGCCTCCTTTTGATAGTCAGACCTGTTCATGATGACAACGGCACCTCCTTTATCAGCCTCTTTGATGATAATGTCAGGGTGGTTTCTGAGGCTGTGGATGGCATTGCGTTCTGCACGGCTTAGGTTGTGAGGCAAGTGATGTTGTTGTTCCACGATTTCTGCCTGTGCACGCCGGCGGAAGCATTCAATGTATAGGTCCAGGCTGTCATTTCGACCCTCAGGAGGAGTCCATGTGGAGTTCTTTTTCTTGTGCTGTTGGTGGGAGGGCACCCGTGTATCAGTGCACTGTTCAGTGTTGTCCTGGAAGTATTCTTTGAGTCGGAGACGGCGAAAGTAGGCTTCCAGATCGCCACAGAACTGTATCATGTTGGTGGGGGTGGCAGGGCAGAAAGAGAGTCCCCGAGATAGGACAGACTTTTCTTCTGGGCTGAGTGTGTAGTTGGATAAATTGACGATATTGCTGGGTGGGTTAGGGGTGCCACTGTTGTGGCCCCATGTGGCAGGTAGGAGTTTAGACAGCTTACAGTCCTTTTTCCTTTGAAGAGCGGTGAAGTGAGTAATGTAGATCTCCTGTCTTATTCTAGTGAAGTCCGTTTGTATAGAAGTTTGGTTATTAATGAGAGTCTCCAGGTTGGAGAGCTCTTTTTTGATGTTTTCCTGTTTGCTGTATAGGATGCTGATCAGGTGGTTCCTCAGTTTTTTTGATAGAGTATGACATAATCTCTCACTGTGGTCCGTGTAGTATGTAGATAGCAGTGGATTTTTTACCTTTAGTCCATTTGGTATGATGTCCATCCGTTTGCATTTGGAAAGGAAGATGATATCTGTCTGTATTTGTGCAAGTTTCTTCATGAGGTTGATGGATTTCCATTCCATACGGCTAAATGCAGTGCCTTGCATGGTGTCAAGTATCAGAGGGTAGCCGTGTTAGTCTGGATCTGTAAAAGCAGCAAAGAATCCTGTGGCACCTTATAGACTAACAGAGGTTTTGGAGCATGAGCTTTCGTGGGTGAATACCCACTTCTTCAGATGCATGTAATGGAAATATCCAGGGGCAGGTATATATATATGTGTGCTAGCAAGCAAGCTAGAGATAACGAGGTCAGTTCAATCAGGGAGGATGAGGCCCTGTTCTAGCAGTTGAGGTGTGAAAACCAAGAGAGGAGAAACTGGTTCTGTAATTGGCAAGCCATTCACAGTCTTTGTTCAATCCTGAGCTGATGGTGTCAAATTTGCAGATGAACTGAAGCTCAGCAGTTTCTCTTTGAAGTCTGGTCCTGAAGTTTTTTTGCTGCAGGATGGCCACCTTAAGGTCTGCTATAGTGTGGCCAGGGAGGTTGAAGTGCTCTCCTACAGGTTTTTGTATATTGCCATTCCTAATGTCTGATTTGTGTCCATTTATCCTTTTCCGTAGAGACTGTCCAGTTTGGCCGATGTACATAGCAGAGGGGCATTGCTGGCATATGATGGCGTATATTACATTGGTGGATGTGCAGGTGAATGAACCAGTGATGGTGTGGCTGATCTGGTTAGGTCCTGTGATGGTGTCGCTGGTGTAGATATGTGGGCAGAGTTGGCATCGAGGTTTGTTGCATGGATTGGTTCCTGAGCTAGAGTTATTATGGTGTGGTGTGCAGTTACTGGTGAGAATATGTTTCAGGTTGGCAGGTTGTCTGTGGGCAAGGATTGGCCTGCCACCCAAGGCCTGTGAAAGTGTGGGATCATTGTCCAGGATGGGTTGTAGATCCTTGATGATGCGTTGGAGGGGTTTTAGCTGGGGGCTGTATGTGATGGCCAGTGGAGTCCTGTTGGTTTCTCTCTTGGGTTTGTCTTGCAGTAGGAGGCTTCTGGGTACACGTCTGGCTCTGTTGATCTGTTTCCTTATTTCCTCATGCGGGTATTGTAGTTTTGAGAATGCTTGGTGGAGATTTTGTAGGTGTTGGTCTCTGTCTGAGGGGTCAGAGCAGATGCGGTTGTACCTCAGTGCTTGGCTGTAGACAATGGATCGTGTGATGTGCCCGGGATGGAAGCTGGAGGCATGAAGGTAGGCATAGCGGTCGGTGGGTTTTCGATATAGGGTGGTGTTAATGTGGCCATCACTTATTTGCACTGTGGTGTCAAGAAAGTGGACCTCCTGTGTAGATTGGTCCAGGCTGAGGTTGATGGTGGGGTGGAAGCTGTTGAAATCATGGTGGAATTTTTCCAGAGTCTCCTTCCCATGGGTCCAGATGATGAAGATGTCATCAATGTAGCGTAGATAGAGAAGGGGTGTGAGTGGACGAGAGCTGAGGAAG
This sequence comes from Gopherus evgoodei, assembly GCF_007399415.2. NCBI lineage: Eukaryota > Metazoa > Chordata > Testudines > Testudinidae > Gopherus > Gopherus evgoodei. Next base: position 50,540,421 of record NC_044330.1, on the reverse strand, counting down.
CGTTGTTCCAGGTCGGCCATGAAGATATTGGCATATTGTGGGGCCATGCGGGTGCCCATAGCAGTGCCACTGATCTGGAGATATATATTGTCATCAAATTTGAAATAGTTGTGTGTAAGTATAAAGGCACAGAGCTCAGCAGCCAGTTGTGCTGTGGCATCATCAGGGATGGTGTTCCTGACAGCTTGTATTCCATCTGTGTGTGGGATGTTTGTGTAGAGAGCCTCTACATCCATGGTGGCTAGGATGGTGTTTTCTGGGAGGTCACCAATGCATTGTAGTTTCCTCAGGAAATCAGTGGTGTCGCGGAGATAGCTGGGAGTGCTAGTGGCATAGGGTCTGAGTAGAGAGTCCATATATCCAGACAGTCCTTCAGTGAGAGTACCAATGCCCGAGATGATGGGGCGTCCAGGATTTCCGGGTTTGTGGATCTTGGGTAGTAGATAGAATAACCCTGGTCGGGGCTCTAGGGGTATGTTGATTTCTTCTGGTGTTAGTGTAGGGAGTGTCCTGAGTAGATGCTGTAGTTTCTTAGTGTATTCCTCAGTGGGATCTGAGGGAAGTGGCCTGTAGAATTTGGTATTGGAGAGTTGTCTGGCTGCCTCCTTTTGATAGTCAGACCTGTTCATGATGACAACGGCACCTCCTTTATCAGCCTCTTTGATGATAATGTCAGGGTGGTTTCTGAGGCTGTGGATGGCATTGCGTTCTGCACGGCTTAGGTTGTGAGGCAAGTGATGTTGTTGTTCCACGATTTCTGCCTGTGCACGCCGGCGGAAGCATTCAATGTATAGGTCCAGGCTGTCATTTCGACCCTCAGGAGGAGTCCATGTGGAGTTCTTTTTCTTGTGCTGTTGGTGGGAGGGCACCCGTGTATCAGTGCACTGTTCAGTGTTGTCCTGGAAGTATTCTTTGAGTCGGAGACGGCGAAAGTAGGCTTCCAGATCGCCACAGAACTGTATCATGTTGGTGGGGGTGGCAGGGCAGAAAGAGAGTCCCCGAGATAGGACAGACTTTTCTTCTGGGCTGAGTGTGTAGTTGGATAAATTGATGATATTGCTGGGTGGGTTAGGGGTGCCACTGTTGTGGCCCCATGTGGCAGGTAGGAGTTTAGACAGCTTACAGTCCTTTTTCCTTTGAAGAGCGGTGAAGTGAGTAATGTAGATCTCCTGTCTTATTCTAGTGAAGTCCGTTTGTATAGAAGTTTGGTTATTAATGAGAGTCTCCAGGTTGGAGAGCTCTTTTTTGATGTTTTCCTGTTTGCTGTATAGGATGCTGATCAGGTGGTTCCTCAGTTTTTTTGATAGAGTATGACATAATCTCTCACTGTGGTCCGTGTAGTATGTAGATAGCAGTGGATTTTTTACCTTTAGTCCATTTGGTATGATGTCCATCCGTTTGCATTTGGAAAGGAAGATGATATCTGTCTGTATTTGTGCAAGTTTCTTCATGAGGTTGATGGATTTCCATTCCATACGGCTAAATGCAGTGCCTTGCATGGTGTCAAGTATCAGAGGGTAGCCGTGTTAGTCTGGATCTGTAAAAGCAGCAAAGAATCCTGTGGCACCTTATAGACTAACAGAGGTTTTGGAGCATGAGCTTTCGTGGGTGAATACCCACTTCTTCAGATGCATGTAATGGAAATATCCAGGGGCAGGTATATATATATGTGTGCTAGCAAGCAAGCTAGAGATAACGAGGTCAGTTCAATCAGGGAGGATGAGGCCCTGTTCTAGCAGTTGAGGTGTGAAAACCAAGAGAGGAGAAACTGGTTCTGTAATTGGCAAGCCATTCACAGTCTTTGTTCAATCCTGAGCTGATGGTGTCAAATTTGCAGATGAACTGAAGCTCAGCAGTTTCTCTTTGAAGTCTGGTCCTGAAGTTTTTTTGCTGCAGGATGGCCACCTTAAGGTCTGCTATAGTGTGGCCAGGGAGGTTGAAGTGCTCTCCTACAGGTTTTTGTATATTGCCATTCCTAATGTCTGATTTGTGTCCATTTATCCTTTTCCGTAGAGACTGTCCAGTTTGGCCGATGTACATAGCAGAGGGGCATTGCTGGCATATGATGGCGTATATTACATTGGTGGATGTGCAGGTGAATGAACCAGTGATGGTGTGGCTGATCTGGTTAGGTCCTGTGATGGTGTCGCTGGTGTAGATATGTGGGCAGAGTTGGCATCGAGGTTTGTTGCATGGATTGGTTCCTGAGCTAGAGTTATTATGGTGTGGTGTGCAGTTACTGGTGAGAATATGTTTCAGGTTGGCAGGTTGTCTGTGGGCAAGGATTGGCCTGCCACCCAAGGCCTGTGAAAGTGTGGGATCATTGTCCAGGATGGGTTGTAGATCCTTGATGATGCGTTGGAGGGGTTTTAGCTGGGGGCTGTATGTGATGGCCAGTGGAGTCCTGTTGGTTTCTCTCTTGGGTTTGTCTTGCAGTAGGAGGCTTCTGGGTACACGTCTGGCTCTGTTGATCTGTTTCCTTATTTCCTCGTGCGGGTATTGTAGTTTTGAGAATGCTTGGTGGAGATTTTGTAGGTGTTGGTCTCTGTCTGAGGGGTCAGAGCAGATGCGGTTGTACCTCAGTGCTTGGCTGTAGACAATGGATCGTGTGATGTGCCCGGGATGGAAGCTGGAGGCATGAAGGTAGGCATAGCGGTCGGTGGGTTTTCGATATAGGGTGGTGTTAATGTGGCCATCACTTATTTGCACCGTGGTGTCAAGAAAGTGGACCTCCTGTGTAGATTGGTCCAGGCTGAGGTTGATGGTGGGGTGGAAGCTGTTGAAATCATGGTGGAATTTTTCCAGAGTCTCCTTCCCATGGGTCCAGATGATGAAGATGTCATCAATGTAGCGTAGATAGAGAAGGGGTGTGAGTGGACGAGAGCTGAGGAAGCGTTGTTCCAGGTCGGCCATGAAGATATTGGCATATTGTGGGGACATGCGGGTGCCCATAGCAGTGCCACTGATCTGGAGATATATATTGTCATCAAATTTGAAATAGTTGTGTGTAAGTATAAAGGCACAGAGCTCAGCAGCCAGTTGTGCTGTGGCATCATCAGGGATGGTGTTCCTGACAGCTTGTATTCCATCTGTGTGTGGGATGTTTGTGTAGAGAGCCTCTACATCCATGGTGGCTAGGATGGTGTTTTCTGGGAGGTCACCAATGCATTGTAGTTTCCTCAGGAAATCAGTGGTGTCGCGGAGATAGCTGGGAGTGCTGGTGGCATAGGGTCTGAGTAGAGAGTCCATATATCCAGACAGTCCTTCAGTGAGAGTGCCAATGCCCGAGATGATGGGGCGTCCAGGATTTCCGGGTTTGTGGATCTTGGGTAGTAGATAGAATAACCCTGGTCGGGGCTCTAGGGGTATGTTGATTTCTTCTGGTGTTAGTGTAGGGAGTGTCCTGAGTAGATGCTGTAGTTTCTTAGTGTATTCCTCAGTGGGATCTGAGGGAAGTGGCCTGTAGAATTTGGTATTGGAGAGTTGTCTGGCTGCCTCCTTTTGATAGTCAGACCTGTTCATGATGACAACGGCACCTCCTTTATCAGCCTCTTTGATGATAATGTCAGGGTGGTTTCTGAGGCTGTGGATGGCATTGCGTTCTGCACGGCTTAGGTTGTGAGGCAAGTGATGTTGTTGTTCCACGATTTCTGCCTGTGCACGCCGGCGGAAGCATTCAATGTATAGGTCCAGGCTGTCATTTCGACCCTCAGGAGGAGTCCATGTGGAGTTCTTTTTCTTGTGCTGTTGGTGGGAGGGCACCCGTGTATCAGTGCACTGTTCAGTGTTGTCCTGGAAGTATTCTTTGAGTCGGAGACGGCGAAAGTAGGCTTCCAGATCGCCACAGAACTGTATCATGTTGGTGGGGGTGGCAGGGCAGAAAGAGAGTCCCCGAGATAGGACAGACTTTTCTTCTGGGCTGAGTGTGTAGTTGGATAAATTGACGATATTGCTGGGTGGGTTAGGGGTACCACTGTTGTGGCCCCATGTGGCAGGTAGGAGTTTAGACAGCTTACAGTCCTTTTTCCTTTGAAGAGCGGTGAAGTGAGTAATGTAGATCTCCTGTCTTATTCTAGTGAAGTCCGTTTGTATAGAAGTTTGGTTATTAATGAGAGTCTCCAGGTTGGAGAGCTCTTTTTTGATGTTTTCCTGTTTGCTGTATAGGATGCTGATCAGGTGGTTCCTCAGTTTTTTTGATAGAGTATGACATAATCTCTCACTGTGGTCCGTGTAGTATGTAGATAGCAGTGGATTTTTTACCTTTAGTCCATTTGGTATGATGTCCATCCGTTTGCATTTGGAAAGGAAGATGATATCTGTCTGTATTTGTGCAAGTTTCTTCATGAGGTTGATGGATTTCCATTCCATACGGCTAAATGCAGTGCCTTGCATGGTGTCAAGTATCAGAGGGTAGCCGTGTTAGTCTGGATCTGTAAAAGCAGCAAAGAATCCTGTGGCACCTTATAGACTAACAGAGGTTTTGGAGCATGAGCTTTCGTGGGTGAATACCCACTTCTTCAGATGCATGTAATGGAAATATCCAGGGGCAGGTATATATATATGTGTGCTAGCAAGCAAGCTAGAGATAACGAGGTCAGTTCAATCAGGGAGGATGAGGCCCTGTTCTAGCAGTTGAGGTGTGAAAACCAAGAGAGGAGAAACTGGTTCTGTAATTGGCAAGCCATTCACAGTCTTTGTTCAATCCTGAGCTGATGGTGTCAAATTTGCAGATGAACTGAAGCTCAGCAGTTTCTCTTTGAAGTCTGGTCCTGAAGTTTTTTTGCTGCAGGATGGCCACCTTAAGGTCTGCTATAGTGTGGCCAGGGAGGTTGAAGTGCTCTCCTACAGGTTTTTGTATATTGCCATTCCTAATGTCTGATTTGTGTCCATTTATCCTTTTCCGTAGAGACTGTCCAGTTTGGCCGATGTACATAGCAGAGGGGCATTGCTGGCATATGATGGCGTATATTACATTGGTGGATGTGCAGGTGAATGAACCAGTGATGGTGTGGCTGATCTGGTTAGGTCCTGTGATGGTGTCGCTGGTGTAGATATGTGGGCAGAGTTGGCATCGAGGTTTGTTGCATGGATTGGTTCCTGAGCTAGAGTTATTATGGTGTGGTGTGCAGTTACTGGTGAGAATATGTTTCAGGTTGGCAGGTTGTCTGTGGGCAAGGATTGGCCTGCCACCCAAGGCCTGTGAAAGTGTGGGATCATTGTCCAGGATGGGTTGTAGATCCTTGATGATGCAAAATTTTTCTGGAAAAATTCCACCATGATTTCAACAGCTTCCACCCCACCATCAACCTCAGCCTGGACCAATCTACACAGGAGGTCCACTTTCTTGACACCAGGGTGCAAATAAGTGATGGCCACATTAACACCACCCTATATCGAAAACCCACCGACCGCTATGCCTACCTTCATGCCTCCAGCTTCCATCCCGGGCACATCACACGATCCATTGTCTACAGCCAAGCACTGAGGTACAACCGCATCTGCTCTAACCCCTCAGACAGAGACCAACACCTACAAAATCTCCACCAAGCATTCTCAAAACTACAATACCCGCATGAGGAAATAAGGAAACAGATCAACAGAGCCAGACGTGTACCCAGAAGCCTCCTACTGCAAGACAAACCCAAGAGAGAAACCAACAGGACTCCACTGGCCATCACATACAGCCCCCAGCTAAAACCCCTCCAACGCATCATCAAGGATCTACAACCCATCCTGGACAATGATCCCACACTTTCACAGGCCTTGGGTGGCAGGCCAATCCTTGCCCACAGACAACCTGCCAACCTGAAACATATTCTCACCAGTAACTGCACACCACACCATAATAACTCTAGCTCAGGAACCAATCCATGCAACAAACCTCGATGCCAACTCTGCCCACATATCTACACCAGCGACACCATCACAGGACCTAACCAGATCAGCCACACCATCACTGGTTCATTCACCTGCACATCCACCAATGTAATATACGCCATCATATGCCAGCAATGCCCCTCTGCTATGTACATCGGCCAAACTGGACAGTCTCTACGGAAAAGGATAAATGGACACAAATCAGACATTAGGAATGGCAATATACAAAAACCTGTAGGAGAGCACTTCAACCTCCCTGGCCACACTATAGCAGACCTTAAGGTGGCCATCCTGCAGCAAAAAAACTTCAGGACCAGACTTCAAAGAGAAACTGCTGAGCTTCAGTTCATCTGCAAATTTGACACCATCAGCTCAGGATTGAACAAAGACTGTGAATGGCTTGCCAATTACAGAACCAGTTTCTCCTCTCTTGGTTTTCACACCTCAACTGCTAGAACAGGGCCTCATCCTCCCTGATTGAACTGACCTCGTTATCTCTAGCTTGCTTGCTAGCACACATATATATATACCTGCCCCTGGATATTTCCATTACATGCATCTGAAGAAGTGGGTATTCACCCACGAAAGCTCATGCTCCAAAACCTCTGTTAGTCTATAAGGTGCCACAGGATTCTTTGCTGCTTTTACAGATCCAGACTAACACGGCTACCCTCTGATACTCTACTTAAAGACTATATCATAATGCATAGGCGGAAGGTGTGCTGAATAGGCAACATTCATTCTGGAGTTTCCTAATTTGAGAGTGCTTGAATTTTGCTACTTTTTAATCCTTAGCTTTGCATTTCCTATTTTTTTGTGGTTTAGTTTACTGATGTGAGCAACCTTAACTAATGTTAAACAAAGGATTTTTGCATGTGTGAATTTCCTTAGTTTTTAATGGCACATATTTAAAAGATTTTCTGTTTAAATAATAACATGCTTAATACATAAAGCATTTGTTGTGTTCAATGTATATTTTATGGCCATTGTTATCTTTGTGAAGCTCCATATTTCACCACTTAGTGCCATGTTGACCGATATACTGAAAGTAATTAAATTAAACTGTGTGCAAACAAAACATATTTCTTTTTAAATTTAACTTCAGTTTTACTGCAACTTATGATTCTACGTGACATTTTAAAAAATTGTGTAACAGAAAACTGACCTGGGACTAACAGATCTATAATTTCCCACTTTCTTTGTGAATATTTGCCTTTTAAAGTCCTAGCCTCCAATTTGTAAGAAGCAGATAATCTACAGGAGAGGATCTGTAATTATAAGGGACAGGGCCATATGCATTCTGGCCCGCTGGTTACAGTGCGGTGGGGCCCACATGTCAGGTTTGATATTTGTGAGTAGGGGTCAAAGGATTCGCTAGAACAGGGGTCTCAAACTCAATTTACCTTAGGGCCAGTGCCAGTCCTCTCATCCTCCCAGTGGGACAATAATGTCACTGAAGATGGTGCTCAGAAAAGAAAATGTTTATATTGTACTTTTTATTTCACATTTCTTAGAAATAATAAAACTATCATACAAGTTTATACAATTTTTCACCTGCCAGAGAGTTTTTAGTGTTTGCCAGACATCTGACAACGCTTCAGTTCTCTCAGTTTGTTGATGTTTGGCCTCAGTGACTGAGCAGTAGAAACCTTCAGGATTGCAGCAAGGTGTGCATCAGATAGTTGTGTTCGGTACTTTGACTTGTTTATATTCATTGTGGGGAAAAAAGTGAAGCTGCCTCCATGGCTGATTCTGCCGGGCAAGTAATGATGCTGTCTCCATGGCTGACTCTGCCCGGCAACTAGTGATGATATCTCTGTCCCTGTCCCCATGCCAATGGGAGCTGCGGTGGGTGGCGCCTCAGCAGACATTGCCAGCAGCCTGGCTGCATGCGTCTCTCCTTCAGGGGCTGCAGTGGGGATGTTCTTGGACCGCAGATGGCCTGCGGGCGGGACTTTGAGACCCCTGCACTAGAGCCAGGTTCAATAAGCAAGAGTCGGGATTGGAGGCCAGAGATCAGAGGTATGACCAGGCTGAAGGCAGGCAGGCAGGCAAGAGTCAGGGTCATACTCAGCCTGGGATTGGAGACTGGAGATTGAGGTCCGGAATTGCAGCACGCCTGAAGTGTGTGTGGCTGCCCAGACAACTTCCTGGGGTGCACTCCAGAGTTAAATAGGGTGACTCTCCAGTAGGAGGGGTGCAGGATACTGTCACTCTGGATCTTTTGGGTGATACTTCCTGCGGCACCTGTTCTCCAGAGTGCTGCTGGTGTCACCATGGGAATGTCAGCTGCCCAAGGCTCAGCTGACCCGTGTTCTAATCCCAACATCTTTACAGTAATTTTGTGTCTTATTTTCATGTAACCCTTTCTGAGGAAAGGAACAAACAATTCCTCTGTGAAAAGAAACAGTGTAACTTACCTGAAGCCCAAAGGACTACTCTAGGAACTTATCCAAACCCAGTTTGCTCTCTCTGCCATTCCTCCTGGGACCCTGCTCTGGAATAACGTTATGGTTGTCTGAAGGTCAGTCAATTATCAAAGGCATATGTTGCCATGACAACCAAGGCAATAGGTTTCAGAGTGGTAGCTGTGTTTAGTCTGTATCAGCAAAAATAACAAGGAGTCCTTGTGGCACCTTAGAGACTAATACATTTATTTGGGCATAAGCTTTCGTGGGCTAACACCCACTTCATCAGATGCATGGAGTGAAAAATAAAGTAAGCAGTATAAATATTACAGCACATGGAAAGATGGGAGTTGCCTTACCAAGTAAGGGGGGGCGTCAGTGCCGGTTCTCAACAGTTGACAAGAAGGGGTGAATATCAAAAGAGGGAAAATTACTTTTTGTAGTGACCTATCCACTTCCAGTCTTTATTCAAGCCTAATTTGATGATGAACAGTTTGCAAATTAATTCCAGTTCTGGAGTTTTTGAAGTTTTTGTTGTTGAAGAATTGCCACTTTTGAGTCTGTTATTGAGTGTCCAGGGAGACTGAAGTGCTCTCCGACTGGTTTTTGAATGTTATAATTCTTGATGTCTGATTTCTATCCATTTATTCTTTTGCGTAGAGACTGTCCAGTTTGGCCAATGTACATGGCAGAGGGGCATTGCTGTCACATGATGGCATATATCACATTGGTAAATGTGCAGGTGAATGAGCCCCTGATGATGTGGCTGATGTGGTTAGGTCCTATGATGGTGTCCCTTGAATAGATATATGCAGACAGAGTTGGCAGCGGGGTTTGTTGCGGGGATTGGTACCTGGATTAGTGTTTTTGTTGTGTGATGTGTGGTTGCTGGTGAGTATTTGCTTCAGGTTGGGGGGCTGTCTGTAAGCGAGGACTGGCCTGTCTCCCAAGGTCTGTGAGAGTGAGGGATCGTCCTTCAGGATAGGTTGTAGATCCTTGATGATGCGCTGGAGAGGTTTTAGTTGGGGGCTGTAGATGACGGCTAGTGGCGTTCTGTTACTTTCTTTGTTGAGCCTGTCCTGGAGTAGGTGACAGGCAATAGTCACTCCCACGCATATGCTAATAAACTAGAGGGCAGGTGTGCTGAGTGGCTGATTATCTCTGATATCATAGTGTTACTGCTCTGGCAACAGCCAGGAGCAGCAAATGCATGTTGTGTGGAAAATTCAAACTCCTCTGCTTTTCCGGTTTCCCAACTTTCCTAAAAAACCCTAAAACATATAAACGCAAAATACACATTGGAGATCATTCCACACATTAATTACTAGCCGAAATTTGGTTCCTATTCCCCATGGCATGTTTACCAAAAAGGGTTCAGAAAGAAAGGTGAAACACTAAGGTCCAGACCCTGTAAAACAGAAACTTACGATGCAACCTTAATATCTCACTACAAGATCATAGCAGCATGTGAAAGAATGCCCTTGACAGCTTTTAAATATTCAGTTATAATTAACAACTCCCACAAGCAAGAGAAAAAAAAACTAACTTTTAAACCTTCCCCAAAAGTCAGGGGAAGTAGATGGGCTTTGCAGTCAGTTTGGGTAATTTCAGACCAAGGTTAGGGTAGCAAAAACCAGAGTCTAGGAGCCTTCACAGAGAATGCTCTTGCCAGTTGCTTCCTGTCTCCTTGAGGACTCTACATAGGGGCTCCAGTTCAGGCATTTCCACTGACTGCAGCTGTGGCAGCATGGCATGAGGAGAGCAGGGTGACCCAGGTAGGTCAAAACCAACACCTTCAACTCCATTCACAAGCCAACTTGAGAGCTGGTGCAGAGCACCGAGCACTGCTGTATTATGCTCATGGTGGGACGTTGTCACACACTGTGCCAACACTTCTGAACTGTGGGTCATAGACTAGGGTACTGTGAAGGGGAATGAGACAGAAAAAACTCAGGAGCTTTAAAAATATAGGAAAAAGAGACATCCTTTTAAGCCTTGTAAAACTGAAATAAATGTAAGTTACAGCAACTTCCTAACAATGCAACTCCCATTGTCAGGAGAAAACTTTGTGTAGTTTGAACAGAAATTTTTCCAGGCTGCTGTGGGCTTCTGCCTAAGCTAAGCTCCCAAGTTACATAGCTACCAAGTTTTAAGTTCCATGGGTGACATTATATGCAAATATTTCGCATATTTGCAAATCATTTGCATGTGACTATAAACTCCAGCTTGTGGGCAGCACATCATGCCATGGGCAGCAGGATGTGGAACTGCACAAAACATGGCAGCTGAGACTGGGGTTAGGTGGGAGAGAGTCTGGGGAGCTGCTAGGATGCATGAGTGTAAGGGTGCCGTTAAGTGTCTGTGGTGTGTAGATGTCTGGGTGTTGGGGGTCCAAGAGTGTCTGGGGTGGCAGAGAGGTGAGTGCTGGAAGATAGTGGGGCACAGATGCTGAAGGGAGGCTGGAATTGCTGAGGGGAGTCTTGGGCTGCTGTATGACGTGGGTGCTGGGAGTCTGAGGGGGAAGCTGGGGGCCTGTTCTATATAGGTTCTTATACCACACTCCTCACCATAGTATAAGTGCATGTGCCAGTCGTGCATTAAGAAAAGTGTCTTAACATCTGTCATGTGTGGTTTGTTTTCTCTCTCTCACCCTCCCCTTGGGGAGAACTGTTGTGCAGAGGAGGGTTTTGGTTTGGTAGGGTGGGTTTTTTTTGTTTATGTCCATTCTGCTAGGTTTGTATTGGAGAAGGCAGGACAAAGGAGTGCTCCTTGCTCTTGGAGCAGCACATGGGGAGGTCTGGGATGGTCCTTACTCCCATGGGGGAGATCGTTCCACAGTATGGGACTGGAGCCTGAGAAAGTCTGCCTCTGGCAGAGATGAGCTCTATCCATATAGCACAAAAGAGTGAAGAGTGGTGGTGTTGATTAGTCTACATCCCAGATCACTAGACACTTTTAGGTACCCTGGGCCCAAGCTATGGACCGCCTTAAAAATAAGGACTGAGACCTGGAAATTGACTCTATTCTTTGGGAAGCCGATGTGGGGAACAAAGAACAGATTTGATGTGCTCCTGGTAGCCTGTGTTGTTGAGGAGACACACTGTAAGGGACTGTACTAGTTGGAATTTCCTTAGTGCTGAAGGCCTCGTGCCTGGGTATATCCCATTGCCATACCCCAGATGGGAAGTGATGAAGGCATGAATAACTGAGGCCAGGTCTTTGTCCACCAGGATGGGATGGAGTCTTCGAGCCAACTGGAGCTAATAGAGAGTGTTATTCATGGATGCTGCCATGTGAGAGCTCAGCATCAGCAAGGGAACCAGGAGCACTCCTAGACCATGGACTGTACTGACCAGTTGTGGGTGTGACCCTTCAGCCAAAGGAGACTGCCCTACAGCTGCAAAGTCCTCCATGTACTTTCCTCTGCCCAGCGGCATCACTCTGCCTTGCTCTGGCTCAGCTTCAGCCAGCTGTTGTCCTTTGTGAGCTGATCTCATCCAGCCCAGGGCCATGCTGGTGGCAGTGATGTGGTGGCCCACGGTGATGAGCTGGTAGATCTGGCCCTGGAGCCTGTGTTGTCTGACTCATTCTTCTAGCCACAGCCCCCTTCCCAGCCCACTGCTGCTGACAGCCACTCCCTCTTCCCCTAGGATCCAGCGTGAGGACAGCACAAAATGAGACAGAGACCCCTGGCTGTGTGCAGGGCAAGCACCACAGTGACCTCTGGTGGCCTGAAATAGCAGTTGTAGCCATTCTTGCAGCCCTGGTGGATGCCCCTGGACTAGATGGACTTTGTGTCTGGTCTGCTATGGTAGCTGTTCTGTTCACATAACATCTCAGCTGGGCTGTTAGAAAGCACACAGGACATGAATGTCAAGTGAGATGCCAGATACTTGGCAGCCCCGAAACCTAACACAACCTTTCAGAGCTAGAGCAAATCTTTTCATCTAGACAGGCCTCTGCCTAAACCAGGATTCCAGATGAACTTCAGTCCCAGGCTGAATGAAGTCTCTGAAAGCTGGAGCAGTCCTCTCTCCAAGCCAATCTACCATAGCAGAATAGGCTGACTTTCTTTCAAAGCTGGGGCATGCTGTCTAGCAGCCTATGAGCAGTCATTCTGTTATGGACCACTCTGTCACAGACATATCACTGAACAATTGGGCAGCTGACTTCTGCCCTATGGTCAGGTACTGGATAGATCTAAGCTATAGTCCCATGCAAAGTGTGCTGCAGCAGTCTCATTTTTAGGTGTCAAAGCCATGGATGAGAATAGGAAGAGCTTAGTGGGGCAGTGCACTTCTGATTGCCGGGTGAGAGTGCAGCAGGCTATGTTGCTTTCCTCTCTCAGGGCTGGTTGGCATGGCTGGAGTGCTGGGTGCTACAGAGCCGAGACTCCCATTAATCAGTGATTCCAGCAGTGCAGATGATTCTTGTGCAGGGCCAGCCATGTGGAGGGTCAGCTCAGGGGCTGTGATCGCCTTGCAGCTGCAGGCAAGCAGTGGACATTTTGGTTTCCTCACTCAGCAGTGAAAGGCTGGTTTTAACGGATGCAGTTTTTACATCTCCTTTTATGTGCTGTTGAGTTGGATTTCTTTCCTTTAGTATTATGAAGCACGTTATTTCCATCAGGAGATAATAACAAAGGAGATGGCCATGTCCTTGGCAGTTGAGACCCTGGATCCCATCGATCCCTCCAAGGTAGAGTGCCCTACATACACTTCAGAGACACAATATGCTGTGCATACTGCGTGTGCATGAACCCACATATTTTTGCATTGCAGATGCAGACTCTAAGTAGAAAGCAGCTGCTGTGTTCATTGCTGAATATGGTACCCGTGATGAGAAGATGCTCCTAGAGTATGTTAACAGTCTAGTATAACTAAGCTGTGTATGCACATTTTTAATACCCCCTGCCTCCCTCTGTCCCCATTAGAGATACAATAGAATTCTGTAGGCTGCATTTGACCTACCAGTATCTCTGACCCATTGTATGATGTCGGTATACTAAAGTCTTTGTATTTCTTTCAACAGGTCCCCAGCCCTAAGTCCAGAAGTGATGGTATAGCATGTCCCATGGGGAATCACTTACCTGTAAAACCATTCCACAGTATGGTTTATCCTCCCAGAGCTAGTGCTCTGCAGTGATAGCAAAAATCTAAGCCAAGGAAGCACCAATAAAAGACCCTACTGGCAAAATATACTGTCTGTTGAAAAGTGCATTCGGTTATGAGGTGCTGCTAGGTGTGGATGGAAAAAACTGAGCAATTCTGATGATGTGAAGGGGAGAATGCAGGGAGGGAAGCCCAACTGCCTTAATAAAACTTTGTTTTTCCAGAAGTGGAGTTGTGTGAGTTGTTCCAAGGAAAGGGTGGGGAGAGGGGCTGAAACTGTCCTGCCAGTGTCCTAGAGCTAGAGCTAGGTCTTATGCAGAGGCCTGGGGCATGAGGAGGGACCCAGGCAGTGGCCTCTCATCACAGAATACAAAGCTCAAAGCTGATAATCCGCAGTGCTGCAGAAAACTAAGCCAAGGAGACAATAGGAAGAGGTGTGGCTTTCAGGATCAGCAAGAAACCAAAAGCTCCTCAGAGGTGTTTACAGCAGAATTAGTCCTGGTAGCAGTTCACAGCATTCCTAAACTGGGAGTGCAAGGGCAGTTTTGCTCTGAAGCCCTCTCTGAGGAGTGACTGCACAGTAAGAATGGGGAGTGGGGCCAGGGCCCAAATGCTTCAAGCTGCACTGCAGCTCTGGCCCTACTCATGTGCACCTCCTGCTACTGATTGGTTTTATAACCTGGAACAAAGGAAGGAGAGGAAGTTTGCAGTGTAAAGCACATGGGCCACTATCCTTCAAAGCAGAAATGGGTAAACTGCAGTTTTGCATAAATTTGAATAAATCTAGAGTGACTGAGGGAAGGAGAGAGAATGGAAATGGAGAGAAATCCCAGTCTTTCATACTTTCCCTCCATATCCCTCACTTTTACAGCAGTGGAAGAGAGGGAGCATGAAGAAGATGTTCCTCTTTAGCAGGGGTGGGGGCAGGGAGGAATGCAGTGCTGTCTGCTACATATGCTGATTGGTGACATGTTTCAGTGGCTTTGATTGGCTGCCCAGCAGGTCAGGGAATGGAGAAGGCAGCCAATCAAAAGGGTTTTTTCCTGTAGATTGCTGGTGCGACTGAGACCTATAGTCAGAAACCCTGTAGAGTTGGCAGGTTTGATAATGATAATGGCCCTTTCTGTAAGGTGAACTGGCAATCCAAGCATGCAAGAGAGACTGAGAAACCCTGTGGTAGTTAATAAAATCTTAAGTTTAGAGCTGCTGTGCAAACTGGAATCGAGAGTCAGTGTCACTTTTACTAGCGAAAATGTAGACCAGGGTGACAGTGTCTGTCAGGAGTACCCAGTACTTCCTGCATCAAACACAGCATCTTGTATTTGAGCTGGAACATAACTTTACAAAGACATCCCTTCTTGATTTAAATACTTCAAGTGATGGAAAGTCCATTGCATCTCTTGGTGAGCTGGGCCAATGGCTGATCACCATCAGTCTTAAAAATGTGGACATTATTTTCATTTTGATTTTGTCTAGCCTTAACTTTCAGCTACTGGTTGTACTGGTCATCAGCTACACAACAAGAGTGGGTGAGGGGAACTTTTAGCCCAGCAGTTAGAACAGTCAGATGGGTGAACCTGGGTTCAGTTCCCATCCTCTGCCACAGAGGTGAAAGGATTTGAACAGAGGTCTCTCACCATTCCGAGGAGTCCTCTAACCACTGAGCTATGGGATATTCTAATGTGGAGGCAGGTGCCTCTCTCAGTCTGTCCTGTTGAAGCTGTTCCACTTCATATAAATACTTAGAGTGACTGAAGCAAGGGACCTGGACTCTGGGTCTCCCATATGGTGCCCTAACCTCTGGACCACAGAGTCATTCCCACGCTCTTTGGCCTAGTACCTCATGCCCAAAGTCATCCAGCAGACACTGACAGAGCCGGGAATAAAAAGCCCAGGGTCAGATGGGCAGGCAGACCTGCAGGGGCTAAGTGCGTGGATGAGATGATAATATAGGGAGGAGGGTTTTAGGTTTATTAGGAACTGGGGAAACTTTTGGAAAAGGAGAAGCCTATACCAAACCTAAACCACCTAAACCAAAATGAAATCAGATTGCTTGCATGTGAAATTAGAAAGGTAGCGAATGTTTTAAATTAAGGGCTAGAAGAAAGCCAACAGGTGTGGCGGACCACACGGTTTGGGTGGACACATTCCTTAGAGATTACTTTATTAAAGGGGGAACTCTATATCCTAGTAAAGAGGAAAGGAAAGAAGATGGTAAAGCAGAGCTCTGCACTAGTGAGAAACAATCAAATATAAAAGAGCCCCAATTAATATAACACAGGAAGGCAAGAAACTGAATATTGACAAAATGTACAATTGCTTGTATACAAATACTAGAAGTCTAAATACTAAGATGGGTGAACTAGAGTGCCTGGCAATAAATGAGGATATTGATATAGTAGGCATTGCAGAAACTTAGTGGAATGAGGATAATCAATGGGACATGGTAATAGCAGGCTGTGACATACCAACCGTACAATCCAGACCAGCCAGAGGCTGTCAGCCCTGCCCTGTAACCTGGGGTATGTTGCAATGCCTTGCTGCTGTGCCCTTCAACCTGGACTGCTCACAACTAGCCACCAGCATGCAGGTCATCCCCAGGTGTGTTTGTGTAACTGCAGCACTCTAGTCACACCCTGGCTGTCACCAGCCTTGGTTACACTGCAGGATGACCCCATTGCATTCCCAGTCCCAGATTTCCCCCCAGAAATTTATGTCTTGTACTTCCCAGCCCTCCCCAGTCTAAATATATTAAATCCATTATTCCTTTAAGGGAATAATATACCATTTTATTACCTTAAATGGAGTTACCCAGATACTTTAGCTTGAAAACACTGGATTAGATAAAATAATAAAGTTTATTAACTACACAGAGAGAGATTTTAAGTAAGTACAAGTAATGAGGTATAAAAGTCAGAAATGGTTGCAAGAAAAATAAAGATAAAATGCTTTCTAGTGCTTCACTTAATAGACTATATTAGATTCAAGCAAAGTTTCTTAACACATGCTTCCAGCAAAATTATTGACCAAACTCTTCAGGTCAGGATCCCTCTCCCAGAGTCTAGTGGCTGTTTCCTTTGGTTTTTTCAGGCGCAGTGAATGCAATGGGCAGGGGGAGAGAGGTTTGTGTGTGCTTTGGGGTGTTTGTCCATTCTTTTTATAGTTTTAGTCCCGTCCCGTCCTCTCCCCTTTGAAAAATATTTCCAGCTGAGAGACAAAGTGTCTATGTGGAAGGATGTTCTTTGCTGGTTTTTTTTTTTCACCTTTTTGAGCTTCCTTTGTTTTCCCTTCCTGGCTGATGACTCTGTTTACTGCTTAAATGCAAATTAAGGCAAGCACATATTCTTTTGTTTACAACAAACCTGTTTGCAGACTTCTGCCTGAGCAGGGCTGTGAGGTTTGGAACATAACATGGTACAGGGCAATTTTATAACTTCACATACAGTGTTGCCACACATATTTTATCGGGACAATATTGACCAGCAAATTATCAGTTCCCAAATTATATCTTAGAAGGTGTATTTTGTACAAAGATTTTTACAGTAGTTTGTAGGGTGTGAATACAGGGGTATATTCCATCACACAGGATACAAAACATAAAGGAATGACAGAGTAGGTCACGCTGATGGGGGTGGAATCTCACCAAACTGGGTGATTTGGCAACAAAATGGCAGATGAAGTTCAATGTTGATAAGTGCAAAGTAATGCACATTGGAAAAAATAATTCCAACCAGACATAAAAATGAAGGGATCTAAATCATCTGTTACCACTCAAGAAACAGACCGTGAAATCATTGTGACTGACTCTGAAAGCATCTGTTCAATGTGCAGCAGCAGTCAAAAAAGCTAGCAGAATGTTAGGAACTATTAGGAAAGGGATAGATAATAGGATAGAAAATATCATAATACCATTTTATAGATCCATGGAACAGCCTACCCTGAATACTGTGTGCAGTTCTAGTTGCCCCATCTCAAAAAGATATATTAGAATGGGGAAAGCTACAGAGAAGGGTAACAAAAATGATTAGGGAAATGGAACAGCATCTATACAAGGAAAAATGTAAATGACTGGACCATTCTGCTTAGAAAAGAGACAACTAAGGGGCAATATTATAGAAGTCTATAAAATCATTAATGATGTGGAGAATGTGAATGAAGAAGTGGTGTTAGCCATTTGTGTAACACAAATACTAGGGATCACCACCTGAAAATAAAAGGCAACAGGTTTAAAATAAATATAAGGAAGTATTTCTTCACACAATGCAGTCAACCTATGGAACTCATTGCTGGGGGATAATGTGAAGGCTAAAAGTACAACTGGTTTCAAAAAAAGAATGAGATAACTTCTTGAAGGACAGGTCCATCAATGGCAATTAGATGTTCAGGTTTGCATCCGAATGTCCCAGGAGTTCCTAAACCTCCAATTGCCAGAAGCTGGAACTGGACGACAGAATGGATCACTCAAAATTACCCTATTCTGTTCATTCCATCAGAAACATTAGAGGGGTAGCTCAGTAGTTTGAGCATCGGCCTGCTAGACCTAGGATTATGAGCTCAATCCTTGAGGGGGCCATTTGGGGCAAAAATCCATCTGGGGATTGGTCCTGCTTTGAGCAGGAGGTTGGACTAGATGACCTCCTGAGGTCCCTTCCAATATTATTAGATATTCTATTCTATCTGGCACTTGCTGCTGTCAGAAGACAGGATAATGGGACTGTCTGGTCCTTATAGCATCTTGCCCCAGAATGACCTCTCAGCCTATTTATAAAGCCCAAATGTCTGTTGTGTTATCATCTGATCCTTCTTTAGTCTCACCCTCTCTAGTTGACAAGTAATTATATAATTACACCTCTACACTGATATAACGCAACCCAATATAACACGGCTTCACATATAACATGGTAAAGCTCTGACATGCTGCTCTGAGCAGTGTGTTAAGGGTGCCGGACCAGGCCAGGGCCGAGGGGTTTGATAAGGGGCAGAGAGTCTCAAGGGCTGTCAGGATCTTCCCCTCCCCCCAGGGTCTGGTGGGCAGGAGCTGTGGGAGGGCACTTTTGGGGACCTCACAGTCCCAGAGTGACCCGGGGTATTAGTGGGGGGCTGGGAGCAGCCTGCTCTGTTTCCCTTGCCCCAGCCCCAACTGTGTCGCTTGGGGGAGAGGGTTTGAGGGAAGGGATCCCTCCCGCACTCACCAGCAGCGGTGGAAGCAGAGCAGCCTGGCCCCAGCCAGCTCCACTCCTCCAGCTCTCAGCTGCAGCGCTCCGCTTCCCGCCGCAGGTGAGTACGAGGATGAGTCCTTTCCCCAACCTACCCGCGCACACCGGCGGCAGGAAGCAGGGGGGAGGGATAGCTCAGTGGTTTGAGCATTATCCCACTAAACCTAGGGTTGTGAGTTCAGTCCTTCAGGGGGCCATTATAGGGATCTGGGGCAAAAAATCTGTCTGGGGATTAGTCCTGCTTTGAGCAGGGGGCTGGACTAGATGACCTCCTGAGGTCCCTTCCAACCCTGATATTCTATGATTCTAATACCAGCTTCAGATTGCATCATTCATTGTTTTGCCTAAAAAGCAAGTACTGTCCAAACCCAGTCATAGATTTATTCATAGATCCAGCCAAACAAGTATTTTAGTCATTTCTGGTTTAAATTGAGATCACTTCCCTTATGACTCGCTTATCCTCCACCATTCCCAAGTCAAGGGTCGTATATACTGACCCAATAGCATATCTTGAAAACTAGAGCCAATCAACAATTTTAAGCATCATTTTCGTTCTCAGTGACCCAGAATTAGTAAAGTTGGACTACATTTATTTCAGAAGCATTTTGACTGTAGAGCAGTGTAATCTGTCTCTGCTACTTCCATTGTTAACGTATGATACGTGTACCCAGAATAATGCTTTTCACTTGGGCATCCCTGCTTGCTGTGCATCAGCAGTTTATTATCAAAAGGCCTGTTGGGAGCTTGCTTCCGTTGATGAGCTTGGAGAGGTTGGGTAGTTGTTAAAAGGCCAGAACAGAGGTTTCAGGAAAAAAATTATTTCAGTGTGTGGTTCCCATCTAGTATGGGTTGTAGTTGTTTGATGATACCCCCTATGAGTTCCAGTGTGGGGTGGTAGGTGACAAATAGGGGTGCATGGTCAGAGGGGATTTATTTCTGTATTAAAGCAGGTTCTCTGAATAAGTGTCCTTGTTTGAAGGTTGTTTTGAGTATATTAAGGTGTACATCCCAAACTTCCTCCTTGGAGCATATTCTGTAGTATCTGAGTGCTGGCTGTAGATAACAGATTTTTTGATGTGTTTGGGATGGTTTCTAGATCTATGAAGATACGTGCAATGATCTGTGGGTTTCTTGTATGTAGTTGTCTGAAGGGTTCCATTGTTGAAGCTGATTGTGGTGTCCATAAAATTGATGCTAGTGTCAGAGTGTTCCAGAGAGAGTTGAATGGACAAGGGGTGATTGTTGAAGTTGTGGTGGTGATCTATGAGGAAGTTTAAGTCGTCTGTCCAGAAGATGAAAATATCATCAATGTATCTCAGTTAAATCATTGGTTTCTTGGTGCATTTGTCCAGAAATTCTTTTTCAAGGTGGCCCATGAAGAAGATGGCATTTCGGGGAGCTGTCCTAGTATCCAAGGCTGTTCCCATGGTTTGGACAAAGTGTTTGTTGTTGAATGTAAAATTATTATGGGTGAGGATGAAGGGATGAGTTTGGTGATGCATTTGGGGTGGATATCTGAGGGTTGTCCATTGTCATGTAAATCAAAATTGTAAATTAAAATTTTCTTTTAATTATTTAAACCAAATAAATAAGTTCACTTCAGATTTACAAACTGGTGTAATTTAGGCAGTCCATGTCTTTAAGATAACTATTCATTTGTTTGCTTTTTGTAGGTTATACAGAGAATATTCTACATGGTCAATAGATCCTGGTCTGGTAAAATCACCCTAACGGAGATGAGGAAAAGCAACTTTTTGCAAGTATGTAATTTTCGTGGCGTAATATAAGAAGAGTACATATTCTGAAATATTTGTGTTTCTATAGCCTCTCCAGAGACCCCAGTTCTGAAGAGAGACTGCAGGAGGTTAGTGAAGGCCTAGCCCAGGGTAGGATCCCTATAATACATATTCACTAATGCTGCATTGAGCACAAATATTTAGATCTTGCTTCTTTCTGAAACAATGAGCCTAGTTCTTTCTATATCCCACACAGCAAAGTACTAGGTTGAAAACTAGTTAAGGCTGCTCAGGTGCACCTATCACCAACACAACCCATGCTAACCCCACTCTGCCTTTATCTTCTTCAGTGAGAGAGGCTGTATTCAGGGGTTATAAATTGTTCCTGGGAACCCGTTTATTCGTTTGTTGAGTAATGTCCATTTGAGTGCTCTACTTCCGGTGTGCATAGCTTCCATGCACCTTTGGGAGCAGTGCCTGTTCAGTTCACATATGTGCCCTAGCTAAACTCCTGTCCTAAGGGTATATAAGGTAGTGTCAGATGAACCACTTTCAGTTCCTTCTCAACTGCACTTGGCCTGAGACCAAGCACGACTTGCAGTGCCTTAGTTTAATTTTAGCTCTTCTGTAAATATTTAGCATTGTTACAGTTTAATAGTTAAACAGTTAGTTATAGTATTTTGTAACTAATACATAGTTGAGGGTTCTTTATTGTGACTGCCTCATTCCGTACCCCTCTTCTGAGGGGACTTCTTGCTGTAGAAGTTCTGTTTGTTTATTTTCTCAGGATATGCGAAGATCTGTTGGGTTTAATCCCTGCCTGACTTGCCAGTGCTATCCCTATTAATGATGGCATCCTAACTGCCTTCAGGACACCCGCATCCTTTGTTGACTTTGAGAGTAGGTCAAGAAAGAACAGGGAGATTGAACTCAGACTATTCCACATGGAGTGCTCCTTGCAGGCTTCGTCAGACCCAGGCTATGACATCCCTCTGTGCACTGGGCTTCTGATATGCAGAGTGTGCCATCGACTTCAGCTACTGCTATTTGCTTGTCCAGGAGGTCGTCTCACAAGGTACCTCTAAACCTTTGAAAAAGAGAAACACTGAGCCCTCTCCTCAGTGATCGTGTTGATCTGTGAGCAGCTGATAGGGAGCAGTTCTCTAGGGCCTCCAGTTACTCTCTGAAGGAGCATCCGAGAAGAAAACCTTCCATTCCTTCAGACCCTCCACTTCAGTCCTCGCCTCAGGTGGAATCCTCTGAGAAGAAAGGGAGAAGAGGGTTGATTAAGAAGCTTACGTCTCAGACCAACAGCTCTTTCTCCTTACCTGAGGAGGCTATCATGCCTCTTCTTCTGTGTATGCAGATGAGTTCAAGCAGTTCTGGGAACTCATTAAAAGAATTGCTGATTCCCTCTCAATCCCTTTGGAAGAGATCCGTGAGACCTAGCAGAAACTAATAGACATTTTCCATACTGCTTCCTCCATTGCCTAAAACAATTTGCTGCTATATCCCCACAAGGGCAGATAAGAAGTATTATGTTCCTGCTAAGTGTTCTGAGTACATGTTCATGCACTCAGCCCCAAACTCACTAGTGGGGCTGTGAACGAGGGGAACAGGCTACACCCCTTTAGATCCATTTCACATGACAATGATCAGCGACAATTACACTTGTTCAGTGGCAAAAGTTATTCATCTACATCCATCTGTTACAATTTAGAGTTACCAATTCATGAAACATAATTACACCAATTTTGGGAAGCGAAATGCCTTTATTGACCAGCTACCTTAAGAACAGTGAGAGCAAACACAGGGGTACAATTGCTAGCTAGGACATCATTGCAAGCCTCCCTGGTGCAGCTGACACAATGGCTCACTCTATATATACAGTGATTGTTATGCACCATGCATTTTAATTGTAATCATCCGCAATCCTGAGAGAGGTCCAGAGCACCACTAAAAATCTCCCATTATATCATTTGAAGCTGTTCACCAAGTCAGCTGACAAATGCTTACATTCTTTGAAGGATTCAAGAGCTACCCTCTGCTCAGTCAGTATGTACATCATGCAAATAAAAAAAAATTCAGCAGGTCACGGTTTTAATGATGAAGTGGACTGTAAAGAAATTAGAAGTTATGGAATGGATGAGACCGAGTCTGTTGGGCCAAAATCACTTTACAGAAGAAAGAAAGCTAGTGCTTTGGGTGTGGGATCCAATTTGGATATGGATAAAAACCTCTTTAATGTTTTTAATTAAATAAATACTATTGGAGATTATGTGATTACAGGAGACTTTAACTTCCCAGATATAGATTGGAGGACAAGTGCAGCCAATAATAGTAGGGCCTAGATTTTCCTGCATGTGATAGCTGACAGATTTCTTCATCAAATATTTTGCTGAACCAACAAGAGGTGATGTCGTTTTAGATTTGGTATTGGTGAGTATTGAGAACCTCATAGAAGAACTGATTGTAAGGGACAACCTTGGTTCAAGCGATGGTGAGCTAATTCAGTGTAAACTAAACGGCAGGCTAAACAAAAAAGATCTGTGAGTAGGGTTCTTGATTTCAAAAGGGCTAACTTTAAAAAAATTAAGGGAATAAGTTAGGAAAGTGGACTGGATTGCGAGCCCGTTAGCGAGAATTTTTAAGCAATCGATAAACTCGGGGGTTGTGCCTTATGACTGGAGGATTGCTAATGTAGTTCCTATTTTTAAGAAAGGGAATAAAAGTGATCCGGGTAATTATAGGCCTGTTAGCTTGACGTCTGTAGTATGCAAGGTCTTGGAAAAAATTTTAAGGGAGAAAGTAGTTAAGGACATAGAGGTCAATGGTAATTGGGACGAATTGCAACACGGATTTAGTAAAGGTAGATCGTGTCAAACCAATCTGATCTCCTTCTTTGAGAAGGTGACGGATTACTTAGATAAAGGAAATGCGGTAGATATAATTTACCTAGATTTCAGTAAGGCGTTCGACACGGTTCCGCACGGGGAACTGTTAGTCAAATTGGAAAAGATGGGAATGAATATGAAAGTTGTAAGGGTGGATAAGGAACTGGTTAAAGGGGAGACTCCAGAGGGTCGTATTGAAAGGTGAATTGTCAGGCTGGAAGGAGGTCACTAGTGGAGTCCCTCAAGGATCGGTTTTGGGACCGATCTTATTTAACCTTTTTATTACTGACCTTGGCACAAAGAGCGGGAATGTGCTAATAAAGTTTGCGGATGACACGAAGCTGGGGGGTATTGCTAACACGGAGAAGGACAGGGATACTATTCAGGAAGATCTGAACCACCTTGTAAACTGGAGTAATAGAAATAGGATGAAATACAATAGTGAAAAGTGCAAGGTTATGCATTTAAGAATTAATAATAAGAATTTTGGATATACGTTGGGGGCGCATCAGTTGGAAGCGACGGAGGAGGAGAAGGACCTTGGGGTACTGGTTGATAGCAGGATGACTATGAGTCGCCAATGTGATACGGCTGTTAAAAAAGCAAATGCGATTTTGGGATGCATCAGACGGGGTATTTCCTGCAAGGATAAGGAGGTGTTAGTACCGTTATACAAGGCGTTGGTGAGACCACATCTGGAATACTGTGTGCAGTTCTGGTGTCCCATGTTCAAGAAGGATGAATTCAAACTGGAACAGGTTCAGAGACGGGCTACAAGGATGATCCGAGGAATGGAAAAACTGCCTTATGAAAGGAGACTCAAAGAGCTTGGCTTGTTTAGCCTGGCCAAAAGAAGGCTGCGGGGGGATATGCTTGCTCTATATAAATATATCAGGGGGGTTAACGTTAGGGAGGGAGAGGAATTATTTAAGTTTAGTACTAATGTAGGCACGAGGACGAATGGGTATAAACTGGATATTAGGAAGTTTAGACTTGAAATTAGACGAAGGTTTCTAACCATTAGGGGAGTGAAGTTCTGGAACAGCCTTCCGAGGGAAGTAGTGGGGGCAAAAGACTTTCCTGGCTTTAAGACAAAGCTTGACAAGTATATGGAGGGAATGTTATGATAGGATCGTTAATTTGGGCAATTGATCTTGGATTACCACCAGATAGGTCTGCTCAATGGTCTGCGGGGAGATGTTGGATGGAATGGGAACTGAGTTACTGCAGAGAATTCCTTCTTGGGTGCTGGCTGGTGACTCTTGCCCACATGCTCAGGGTTTAGCTGATCGCCATATTTGGGGTCAGGAAGGAATTTTCCTCCAGGGCGGATTGGCAGGGGCCCTGGAGGTTTTTCGCCTTCCCCTGCAGCGTGGGGCACGGGTCACTTGCTGGTGGTTTCTCTGCAGCTTGAGGTCTTCAAACCAATTTTGAGGATTTCAATAACTCGGTCGTGGGATAGGGGTTGTTATAAAATTGGATGGGTGGGGTTCTGTGGCCTGCCTTGTGCAGGAGGTCAGACTAGATGATCAGATTGGTCCCTTCTGACCTATGAGTCTATGAGCTCAAGGCTGTGAATGTGGAGGAGGCTTGGAATTACTCTAAGTCAAAGTTGCAGAAACTATTTGAAGCCTGCATCCCAAGCAAGGGGAAAAATTCATAGGGAAGGGTTGCAGACCAAGCTGGATGAACAAACATCTCAGGTGATTAAGAGAAAGCAGAAAGCCTACAAGGAATGGAAGATGGGAGGCATTAGCAAGGAAAATTATGTCTTGGAGGTCAGAAAGTGTAAGGATAAAGTGAGAACTGCCAAAAGCCACGCAGAATTGGACCTTCCAAAGGGAATTAAAACCAATAATAAAAGGTTCTATAGCCATATAAATGAAAACAAGGAAAGAAGTGGGACTGCTAAGCACTGAGGATGGGGTAGAGATTAAAGACAATCTAGGCATGGCCCAACACCTAAACAAAAACTTTGCCTTAATTCTTAATAAGACTAATGAAGAGCTTAGGGGTAGTAGCAGGGTGGCTCATGGGAATGAGGCTATGGAGGTAGAAATTGCCACATCTGAGGTGGAAGTCAAATTCAAACAGCCTAATGGGATGAAATAAGTGGCCCTAGATAATTTCCATCCAAGAATATTAAAGGAATTGGCACCTGAAATTGCAAGCCCAATAGCAAGAATTTTTAATGAATCTGTAAATTCGGGGGTCATATCTTATGACTGGAGAATTGCTAATAAAGTTCCTATTTTTAAGAAAAGGAAAAAAAAGTGATCCGAGAAACTACAGGCCTGTTAGTTTGACCTCAGTTGTATACAAGGTCTTGGAACAACTTTTGAATGAGAAAGTAGTTAAGGACATAAAGGTTAATGATAATTGGGATAAAATACAACATGGTTTTACAAAAGGTAGATTGTGCCAGACCAACTAATCTCCTTCTTTGAGATTTTTTAGACAAAGGAAATGCAGTAGATTTAATCTACCTGGATTTCAGTAAGGCATTTGATACAGTTCCAGATGGGAAATGATTAGTTAAATTGGAGAAGATGGGGATCAATATGAGATTTGAAAGGTGGATAAGGAACTGGTTAAAGGGGAGACTACAATGGGTCATATTGAAAGATGAACAGTCAGGTTGGAGGGAGGTTACTAGTTGAGTTGCTCAGGGATCTGTCTTGGGACCAATCTTACTTAACTTTTTTTTTTTTTTTTTTACTGATGTTGGCACAAAAGATGGGAGTGTGCTAATAAAAATTGTGGATGACACAAAGTTGGGAAATATTACCAATAGGGAGCAGGACTGGAGTATCATACAAGAAAATCTGGACAACCTTGTAAACTGAAGTAATAGAAATAGGATGAAGTTTAATAGTGCAAAGTGCAAGGTCATACATTTAGGGACTAACAACAAGAATTTTTGCTATAATTTGGGGACCTATCAGTTGGAAGTGACAGAGGAGGAGAAAGATCTGAGTGTATTGAGTGATCACATGATGAGTATGAGCCACCAATATGATCCAGCTATGAAAAAAGCCAGTGCAGTCCTAGGATATGGTATGATAAGACTGCCTACAATGGCAGGTAGCCGATCTGCAGTTGCTAGCAGCAAATATCACTAATGGCCAGAGATGGGACACTAGATTGGGAAGACTCTGAGGTGTCTGGCTGGTGGGTCTTGCCCGCATGCACAGGGTCTAACTGATCGCAATATTTGGGATTGGGAAGGAACTTTCCCCTGGGTCAGATTGGCAGAGACCCAGAGGTGGGAGGGGTTCACCTTTCTCTGCTGCATGGGGAATGTTCCACTTGCAGGTTTAAACTGGTGTTAATGGTGGATTCTCTGTAACTTTGAAGTCTTTAAATCATGATTTGAGGACTTCAATAACTCACTCAGTGGTTCGGGGCTATCACAGGAGTAGGGGGTGAGGTTCAGTGGCCCGCAATTTGCAGAAGATCAGACCAGATGGTCATGATGGTTTCTTCTCACCTTAAAATCTATGAATCTATGAGTACAGAGGTCTCACTCTGTTCAGTTCCTGGTTTACCATTGATTATCAGAACCACCTAAGAAAAATACTAGGTTTCAAAAGAGAAGAGCTTAACCTCTGCCATGACAGCATCACAAGCCTTACGTGGCAGGCAAACATCCATTTTAATGCTTTAGTCATAGGTTGGGAACCACCCTATCCCTCAGATCTATGGCTGTGGTGTTCTAACCGCCCCCTGCCCAACACTTTGGGAATCGTCTCTCCCATTTTCAAAGATCTTGGGAACAGATGGTGTTGGAGTTTGTAACCTCAGGCTATTCCCATCAATTTAATCTCCATTCCTACTCCCTTTCTCTGTCCCTTTTCAGGGACCCATCTCATAAATGTCTTCTGAGACAAGAAGTTCAATCCCTTCTTCACATAGAAGCCATTCGAGCCAGCAGAGGAAAGGAGTTCTACTCCAAGTACTCTGTAGTTCCCAAAAAGAAGGGTGGGTGGAGACCAATCTTAGGTATCAGAGTTTTGAAAAACTTCATCCAGGGACAGAAACTCAGGATGGTGAGACTGGCAGCGATAAAACCATCTATAGATCTAGAGGACTGATTTGCAGCCCTCAACTTCCAGCGTGTGTACTTTCTTACTGTGATACACCTGGCTCACAAGCAATTCTTGCAATTCATGTTCGGTCAGCATGACTTTCAATATTGAGTGCTCCCCTTCAGACTGTGCCACCCCCAGGGTTTTTATGAAGGTTCAGGCAGTGGTGGCAGCACAGTCATAGTGGTCGTTTTCCCCCATCTCAGCAGGTGACTTCTCAAGGGCCCCTCTTACAACCAAGTTCACTCTGCAGTCACAAAGACCATCGCCTATTTGATGTTCTGGGACTTCAGCTCAACAGAGAAATGTCCACTTTTGCACTAATTTAATGAACAGCATATATAGGAGCCACCTTGGACACCACGATATCCAGAGCTTACCTACTTGTAGACAGATTTATCGCACTGACAAGCCTCATTTCTCAGGCTCAAATGAACCCAGAGACAATGGCCAGGATTTGTTTACAAGGCTTGGGTTATGGCTGCCTGCACCTTTTTACACTACATGCAAGGTTATATCTTTGCTGCTACCATTTACACTCCCAACAAACACAGTCTGGGCAAGTTAGTGTCAGCTTCTTGAGTTAGTGTCCCGATCGGTGGCCAGGACCTGGGCAATGTGAGTGCCACTGAATACCAGCTCGCGTGCCGCCTTTGGCACCCATGCCATAGGTTGCCTACTCCTGCCTTAGCCTGAGCAGGCACTCTGCCAGGATCATGAGTGGGAGATCAGCGATTCTCAAGGGGATATTCCTTCACTGGAGGGCTCTGGAAATAGATGTCTTTGCTACTGCCACCAACAGAAAATGCTTTAAATTCTGCTTAAGAGTGGGTCTGGATTGTCATTCTCTGGGACATGCCTTCCTCATTTTTTGATGGAGAAGAAATCATTCTAATTGCACAGGCTTGGCCATGACAAATATGATTCTCGTATTTGGTTCGCCCCTCCTCTTGTCCTGCACTATGGTTACTACTAGTACCAGACCTACTGATCCAGGACTCAAGGAAGGTTCTTCACCCCAACCTTGGAGCACTGCATCTCAAGGCTTGACTGCTAGCTGTCTCTCAGGTAGACATGGACTGTTTGAAAGAAGCGCAAGAGGTTTTACTGCATGTAGAAAAGCATCCATGAGGAAAACGTGCCAACAGAAATGGAAGAGATTCCACCACTGGTGTACCCAACAGGGTCTGTCCCATATTGATTCTCCCCAGCTCACATTCTGGTTTACCTTTTAGTCATGAAGAACTGTTTCTAAGTTCTGTTAAAGTCCATTTAGCAGCTATCACAGCATCCATTTCCCTGTTTAGGGGGTTTCGGTATTTGCTCACCCCACCACATCTCAATTTATTAAACGTTTAATGAATCTCTTCCCACATATCAGGCAATCTGCCCTGGGATGGGACCTGAATCTCATCCTCAATTAGCTGATGACGCCAGCATCCTTTGAGCTACTGGCTAAATGTTTCTTGCTTCTCTTGTCCATGCAGACTGCATTTTAGCAATTAAAGGGATCGGCAAGTTAGGGGTTCTAATGGCTGAACCTCCCCTTACCATTTTTATACGGAGAAAGTCTCTCTCTGATCACATCTTTGCTTTTTGCCCAAAGTAACCTCAGACTTTCAAATCAATCAGGACATTAAATTTTCATTTTTTACTCTAAACCTCACCAGACTTGAGAAGAAGCCTCCCTTCTCACCTTGGTTGTCGGAAGAGTGTTGGTTTTCTACTTGGACAGGACTAAATCCCCTAGGGCCCTCCCCCAAATTGTTTGTCTCTTTTGCACACACAGTTAAAGGGGCCCCTATCCCAACCCAAAGACTCTCCAAGTTGCTTTCTGGTTGCATGCCCTCTTCCTGTGAGGCCGTAATATTCAGCTTCCTCTTTGTGTTATAGCCCAATCTACAAATGTAGCTCTGTTGAAGAATGTTCCAAATGCAGAAATCTTCAAAGCTGCTGTGTGTGTTTCAGTTCACACCTTTTTGAAACATTTCACACTAGTGTACACTGGTAGAGCAAACACTGCTTTTGGTACTGCTGTTCTTCGAACAGTCTGAGACTGGGGTCCAAAGCACCCACTTCCTGTAGCAGGAAGTCACCTGAAATGGCGCACCCATAGGCTCACTACTCGAAGAAGAAGGAGAGGTTACTTACCCTATACAGTATAGGAACTAGAGTTCCTCCATTAACCACCCTCTTTCTCCGTTGCTTTGGAGTTTTTGCCTTTGCGGCAGAGAAGGAACTGAAGGCAGTTTGTCTGACATGGCCTGTGTACCCTCAGTTTTAGGCACAAGGTTAGCTAGGACACATGTGTGGACTAAACAGGCACTGCTTCCAAATGTCTGGTTGAAGACACATGGGGCACATGCACACCTGAAGTGGAGCCCCACAGGGACAAACATCCTGAAGAACTCCAGTGACTGTACAAGGT
The DNA here is from genome assembly GCF_007399415.2 of Gopherus evgoodei. Classification (NCBI taxonomy): domain Eukaryota; kingdom Metazoa; phylum Chordata; order Testudines; family Testudinidae; genus Gopherus; species Gopherus evgoodei. The sequence continues at coordinate 50,510,663 of NC_044330.1, read as the reverse complement.
AAATAACTTTTCCTTCCATGCACATGGTGTCCATGGTGCTGGGCAGCAGGGAAGGGGCAGGATGAATTACACTTAGGTGGGGCACAATCAAAAGTGTAACTGTTCAAAAGACTCCTCAGAAGTCCGGGAGGCATCAAATGACTGAGGGAGAAGGATGGAGGGAATGCACGGACTAGGAGGCCATGGCAGGAGAGATGCATCAGGTGAGGTATTTCCAGCAAAGATAAGGAGGTGTCACTACCGTTATATAAGGCACTGGTGAGACCTCATCTGGAATACTGTGCGTAGTTCTGGTCTCCCATGTTTAAGAAGGATGAATTCCAACTGGAACAGGTTCAGAGACAGGCTACTAGGATGATGCGAGGAATGGAAAACCTGTCCTATTAAAGGAGACTCAAAGAGCTTGGCTTGTTTAGCCTAACCAAAAGAAGGTTGAGGGGAGATATGCTTGCTCTTTATAAATATATCAGAGGGATTAATATTAGGGAGGGAGAGGAATTATTTAAGCTTAGTACCAATGTGGACACAAGAACAAATGGGTATAAACTGGACACTAGGAAGTTTAGACTTGAAATTAGACGAAGGTTTCTAATCATTAGAGGAGTGTAGTTCTGGGACAGCCTTCCAAGGGGAGTAGTGGGGGCAAAAGACATATCTGGCTTTAAGACTAAGCTTGATAAGTTTATGGAAGCGATGGTATGATGGGATAGCCTAATTTTGGCAATTGATCTTTGATTATCAGCAGGTAAGTATGCCCAGTGGTCTGTGATGGGATGTTATATGGGATGGGATCTGAGTTACTGCAGAGATTCTTTCTTGGGTGCTGGCTGGTGAGTCTTGCCCACATGCTCAGGGTTTAGCTGATCGCCATATTTGGGGTCGGGAAGGAATTTTCCTCCAGGGCAGATTGGCAGAGGCCCTGGAGGTTTTTCGCCTTCCTCTGCAGCGTGGGGCATGGGTCACTTGCTGGAGGATTCTCTGCAGCTTGAGGTCTTCAAACCACAATTTGAAGACTTCAGTAACTCAGACATAGGTTAGGGGTTTGTTATAGAAGTGGATGGGTAGGATTCTGTGGCCTGTTTTGTGCAGGAGGTCAGACTAGATGATCATAATGGTCCCTTCTGACCTTAAAGTCTATGAGGAGAGAGACTGCTCCCAGCTTTTAGAGTCCTTTGTCTAAGTAGAGTGCAACTCAGTTGGGTTCCTCTGAATAAAGGGAATAACTCTGGATTTCTGAAATGTCCTGTGTGCTGATCTGTGTGCATTTGACTCTCAAGCTGAGGAGGCTTCCGAGGCCAACCTGTCCAGCTGTGGCAAGAAACTGTCTAGAAACACAAACCCCTGACTCCCCCAGATTCTCAGACTCCATCTTAGAGAATCTAAAACTCTGAAGCACCAAGAGGTATGAGGGTGACAAGAAGGAAGGAGAAAAGCAATCCTTAGACCCCCTGGCCTTTTCATCTTCTTTAAGACCATACTGTATCAGACTGAAATGGCCATCTTGCCTCTTGCTGGCACTGAAATCAGGGATGGGAAGCTAGGGAGATAAATTGGTAAAGCCCTGGTGTGATCCCAACATGCAAATGTTGGGAGATGCTGAGACCACAAAGCCTTGAGAGGAAAGGGAGAAAGATGATTGATGAGAAGGGAAGGAAGAGAGACAGGAAAGGGATGGGAAAAAAAGTGTACTGTCCTAGGATGACATTGCTCCAGGGCTCATTGTTTTCTGGCAAGGGATGTGCCCCAGTTCCTACTGAGATTTGAAGACTCATGGTGCTAATGTCACTGAGTGTCTCAGACTGATAGAAGGCAGTGAATGCAGACATTGGGGGACAATTCCAGATGGCTGTTTGGTGCCCCCTCTGCCCCACCCTACTTGTGTTCATTATTCCTGAACACTCACATGAAAGTGGTGGTGTTTACAGGACTCTCTGGGGATGAGCATTTTTTTATGCAGACATCCATACTCACATGCCAGGAGATCCGTTTCTGAACAAGGATGTCTGTCATTCACTGTTCTTGCTCATTCCCCTGGTAAATGATTAGTGTATTTGCATATCAGCTGGCAAATGGAAAAGAGTTACATTTCAGAGGTGGATTATTTCACAATGTGTAGTTCACCCTCTGTGCCAGCGCCCTGGTACCCAGGCAATTGCTGGCATCTCCCTATCTAGTCTAGAATTAACTTCCCATCCAACTCATGCCATTTCAGACTCTTGCCCTCTTGGAGGAAGAGGATGACATAAACCAAATCACAGACTACTTCTCCTATGAGCACTTCTATGTCATCTACTGTAAATTCTGGGAGCTGGACACTGACCATGACCTCTACATCAGCCAGAAGGATCTGGCTAGATACAATGATCAAGGTGAGTTGATCTCCTAGGCTGGGACATGTGCTGAGGAAGGTGGTAACAGAAACCTGTAAAAGTTGTGGGAAAAAGTAAGCCTTGCCTACCTGGGAAGTTATATTTTAAATGGTGAATTTGGCGCCACAGCGATGTAACTGGGGCCGTGCTGGACTTCACTTGGTGCTAATTGACAGAGCCATTTTTAGGGCTGGGGGAAGGGGAACTGCAATAGACAATAAGGGCTTCTACGTAGCAGAGTCTGTAATGATGCAAAATCCCCTGGCCCCTGGCCACAGGTGGACAATGCAGTTCAGCAGAGGAGGTACAGCTTAGAAAACAGCAAGAGGGACAAGCAGCTGGCTGTGTACTTTGCCGTGGAGCGGGAGGCAAGAAACTGAAGTGATAGTTGAGAGCGGGGAGTTGGAAATGGCCCTGAAGAAGCTTTGTACCTGGGAGCAGGCTCTCAAGAACACATGGAGGTCCCTGAGGTGTGGGCAACTTAGCCATGTCCCAGCTGCAGGGGTGAGAGTGGTTGGTGTGGGAGCTGCTACATTTTCTTATGCAAGCTCAGGATTCCAGTCTCCTTGGTGGCCCTCCATAAACCCAACAACAGCACCACCTGCAACCCACACATCTTCCATGTACCCAGTGGGAGCACAAAGCACGGGGGCAGTGTTCTGGACAAAGCAACAGGTGCCCCGTCTTGCCTCTCTGCTTGTGGAAACAACACCAGCTTATGATTAGACCCAATGGAAAGGCACCATCATTACTTAACTTCAGACTGGACACAAGATTCAGGAGCCAAGCACTCAGTCTAGGGGTGGGAGGAGTGTTCTCCCACAGCAATGTGGAGTCAGGAGTGGGCCTTAGTTCCCATGCTGAAGGCATCTCCCAATGGGAGGCTGTGTAGCCTGTGGACCCAGCAGAAGGAGCCAGTTTAAATATCTATGTACATAAACCATCCCCTCCAAATCCTGCCCAACCCTTTCTTTACCTCGTCGCACATTCACATTTTAAATGCATTTAATCCTCAGCTTTTGCCCCTTCCAGTAGTGCATTAGCCTCCCACCTCCCTTATTCATTCACCCAGTGACCTTTAGCCTCACTCCTTGGATCCACTTCCTGAGCTCTCTCCAGTGCTAGCCCAGGTGCCTGCTTGAGGTCCAGGCCTATTCTGGGAAGGTGCACTGAGGCACATTCTCTCTTGGCTGGAAGAGGGGAAAGGCTGTTATGGGCCTTGTGGCGCTAGAGGGGAATCCCATCTGGTTTTGTGACAGAGGGACCTTGTCGGGCCTGCACTTCCCCTTCTCCACTAATACAGCTTCTCAGTATATAAGGCTGTGAAGCCTGTGATTTAACTAGGACTGGTGGAAGCACTCCCTGCCTCCCCTGACTCCTTAGTTAAGAACATATGAATGGCCATACTGGGTCAGATCAAAGGTCCATCTTGCCCAATATCCTGTCTTCTGACAGTGGCCAATGCCAGGTGCCCCAGAGGGACTGAACAGAACAGTAATCATCAAGTGGCTAGGACACCATCCCTGCCCATCCTGGTTAATAGCCAATAGCTTAGAGATGACTAAGGGGAGATATGATAGAGGTCTATAATATAATGACTGGTGTGGAGAAAGTAAATAAGAAAGTGTTATTTACTCCTTCTCATAACACAAGAACTAGGTGTCACCAAATAAAATTAATAGGCAGCGTGTTTAAAACAAACAAAAGAAAATATTTTTTCACGTAACACAGTCAACTTGTGGAACTCCTTGCCAGAGGATGTTGTGAAGGCCAAGACTATAACAGGGTTCAAAAAAGAACTAGATAAGTTCATGGAGTTGACTATACACTGTGTTACGTGAAAAAATATTTTCTTTTGTTTGTTTTAAACCTGCTGCCTATTAATTTTATTTGGTGACACCTAGTTCTTGTGTTATGAGAAGGAGTAAATAACACTTTATTATTTACTTTATCCACACCAGTCATTATTTTATAGACCTCTATCATATCTCCCCTTAGTCATCTCTTTTCCATGCTGAAAAGTCCCAGTCTTACCTAATCATTTTTGTTGCCCTTTTGAGAACCTTTTCCAATATATCTTTTTTGAGATTGGGCGACCACATCTACACGCAGTATCCAAGATGTGGGCATACCATGGATTTATATAGAAGCAATATGATATTTTCTGTTCATTACCTATCCCTTTTTTAATGATTCCCAACATTTTGTTCACTTTTTTGGCTGCAGTTGCATGTTGAATGGATGTTTTCAGAGAACCATCCACAATGACTCCAAGATCTCTTTCTTGAGTGGTAACAGATAATTTACATATGTATAGCTGGGATTATGTTTTCCAATGTGCATTATTTTGCATTTATCAACATTGAATTTCATCTGCCATTTTGTTGCCCAGTCGCCCAGTTTTGTGAGATCCTTTTGTAGGTCTTCACAGTCTGGTTGGGACTTAACTATCTTGAGCAGTATCATCTGCAAATTTTGCCACCTCACTGTTTACCCCTTTTTCCAGATCATATATGAATATGTTGAATAGGACTAGTCCCAGTACACCCTGGGGGACACCACTATTTACCTCTCTCCATTCTGAAAACTGACCATTTATTCCTACCCTTCGTTTCTTATCTTTTAACCAGTTACTGATCCATGAGAGGACCTTCCCTCTTAGCCCACGATAGCATACTTTGCTTAAGAGCCTTTGGTGAGGCACCTTGGCAAAGGCTTTCTGAAAATCTAATTACACTATATATATGTGTTTGGGGAGGCTGGGGCAAGTTCCAAAAGCTTCTTAGATTTGTGGGGCGGGGGGCACCAGTGCCTGGACCATGGCCCCTGCTCCACCTAAGGCCCCACTGCAGCTTAGCCTCCTCCCTGCGAGGCCCCATCCACACTCCACCCCCACTTCCCAGAGGCCCTGCTCCCGCTCGGCCTCTCCACTTACTGAGGCTTTGCCCCCCGCCCACTCTGCCTCTTTCTGTCCCCACTGTGCCTCTTCCCCCGAGGTCCCCCTGCCTGCCACTCCCATCTCTCCACCCCTCTCCCAAGCTCCCTTCATTTCTCACTCCTTTCTTCCCCCTCCTGCCATAAAGGTGAGCGACTGGGGGGGAGAGGGCAGATAGGAGCAAGCGGTGGGCAAGGAGGCCTCAGGAGAAGAGGTGGAGCAGGGGCAGGGGTGATACGCCAAAGGCGATGGGCCAGTGTGTCTCCAAAGGGAGGTGCGCTACATCCAGCATTTCTTAGCCTCCCCAAAGCACTTATACCAGCTGTTCATAGGCTGTAGCCTGCACTCCTCTCTGCAACCGGTGTGCTTTTCAGGCCCTGACAGCTTTGGCACTAGCCAAGAGCAGCTCTTAACTCGGGCTGCCTAAGTAATGCTAGTCCTTCAGCAGTCTTCTGCGTGGGGTGAAGCCACCCTGTGTGAATAAAGGATACTGCTGCCCCGAATGGACTGTGCTGGCATACTGTGAGAGCTGTAGGTGAGGGCCAGTTATTTAGGCAAGTACTTCACTATGTGCTAGAAAGTGTTCTGCAATAACAACTTGTCTACTTTACCCTCTGGATTGACAGGCACCAATTGATACAGTGGGGGTTGATTTATCGGGTCTAGTCTAGATGCAATAAATCGACCACTGAGTGCTCTCCTGTCGACTCCAGTACTCCACCAGGGTGAGAGGCACAGACGGAGTTGACAGGAGAGTGTCAGCCATGGCCTTACCGCAGTGAAGACACTGCAGTAAGCAGATCTAAGTACGTTGACTTCAGCTACATTATTCACGTAGCTGGTGTTGCATAATTTAGATCAATTCCACTCCCTCTAGTGTAGACCAGGCCTGAGTGTTTTAAAAAATAATCACAGTAACCTAGTAAATCCTGACAGCCACTACTGTTAAATTGTGGCAAAACGGTGGGGACAGCCAGACGGTCCCTGGCAGGGCTGTGTGTGCAGCTCGGTGACCTTTTTTTCAGCAAATAATGAATTTGCTGAAAGAAAAAATGTAGTTTCAGATGACCGAACCCTTTTTGCAAATTTATGTCTAGTTCACTGAAATGGTTCATTGAACTGACAAAAATAGATGTGTTTTTAGAAATGGCTCAACTGCATAATGTGTTTTGACCCAGCTCAGACTTTTTGATTCACTGAAAATTTCCACCCAATGAAATATTTTTCCAATTATTCAGCATTGCCAGCAAACCAAAAACACCAGTATTCACCCAGCTCTTGTTATGGGGGTGCAGGGTTTCAATGTTCCACCACAGAGGTAAAGACACTGGGTTTCTTTTGTTGAGATAAATGTTCTGAGCTATCCTTTGTGTTCTTGTGCCACAAGTGCTCACCCCACTCTGGTACAAGTCCCAGTAGTGCTAATAGCACTAATAGGGCATGTTTCCAAGGTCTTATAGCTGGTTAATCTAGAGCTGCCACATTCTAGGGGGAGAGTAGTTGTGTTACCAGGGTAGGCACAGGAAGCAACAGAGAGAGACTTGGATGGTTAATTGCTACTGTTTGCAAGGCTATTAAAGTTTAGGCTGTACTAAAATGGCCACGCAGGCTGTGTTCGTTGCCCATCCTTTTAGCTGTGGGATAATGACTTCATACAGATTGACCACACACACAGGGCTCTGATAGCCCATGAGTCTAACAGTGCCTATATATTGATGCTTCATTTTCTTCATTTTCAGCTTTATCAACCAGGATTATTGAGAGGATATTCAGTGGAGCAGTGGTGAGGTAAGGTATAGTATCCTGGATGGAGAATTAAATGGAGAAATGGAGGGAAGCAAAAACTAAAACAGGAATCCTGTCAGCCTTAGGTAGAAAAGCAAGGTATTCTCATACATTCCCCATCCCACTGAGAGGACAAAGGGCTAGCGTTTCCGTCACAGGATAGGGCCAGTCTGAAAAGGAAGAGAGGGACCAGAGGGTGATTTCAAAAATAAATAAAACCCTGTCAAATTAGCACAGTTCCCAAATGCATCGCTGTGGGCTACAGGAGAGGGGACAGGTGCGTACAGTTCATGTATGTGTGTGTCTCCTAGTCCTACAGCAGTGGCAGGCAGCTGGAGGGCACAATTAAAAAAGCTCCTTTAAAATAAAAGCTCCTAACTGTTTTGGGGGGAAGTATTTCAAAGCAACTTTGTCTTTGCAGTGACAGTAGGACTGCGAATGCAATATCTGCTCTCAGGAGCACTTCTCACCCCTGAGCAAGTTCAGGTGTGGGAGGGGCCGACCAATACTAACACATTTCTACTGGCCTAAAAGAACAAGCATGGGTGTTTTCCAGATATATGAAAATTCCCAACTTGCTCCCAAGAGGGTGTTCTGACTGCTTTCGGCTGTGTGTTCATGTTATAATTTAGAAGGTGCTTTGGGTCTTTCAGAGGCAACGAAGCGCAGAAAGAGGGACAGCTGAGCTATGCAGATTTTGTGTGGTTCCTCATTGCTGAAGAAGACAAAAGGAGCCCCACAAGGTAGGACTTCTAGGAAGGGTGTGGAGAGAGACATGCAGAAAGTTCCTGGGATTACAGGAGACTGGGACCTGCTCGTTAGTGCAAAGGCCTGTGAACCAGGATGAGCCTGGCTTGCAGTGGGAGGTAAGACATGGACTTGCTGGATCACCCTGCACAGATAACTTGCCTTCGCCAGTGGAAAACTGGGTAAAAACAGACTTTTCTTTTAAAGTGACCTTTTCTCTTGCCCCTGGATTTTATCGGTGGTCACAGAACTTCCCACCACACCCCACTCTGTCCCTTGCCCCATGTTTGCCTAAGGATACATGCAAGGAGCAGGGCTGAGGAGGTGGGAGAAGCTTCCATTTGTTTGCACCATGCCATCATCACCACTAGCAGGCAGGCCCTACTGCTGGCCTCAGCACGACTTATGCCTGGACAGAGGACAGGACCCCTGACTGCCCTATGTCCCAGCACCCCTTCAAGGGTAAGGGAAGGCTGCTAGCTGAGCCATAACAGCAGTGGATGCTCCCAACTGCCTATTGAAGGTGCCGCCCCCTCCCAGCAAGGTTTAGGCTGAAGTGGCTGTGGTTTCACCCCAACTGCCAAATTCAGTGCCTCCTGTTTCACTTTCCTCAGCAGGGCCCTTCCTCACCTTGCCTGCATAGAGGACTATGTGCAAACGCTGCCAGCGGGCATGGGGCCTCTGGCTATCATGGAGCTTCCAAGGTGCAGAGAGGCAGGCAGAGCTCTCTCTGGCATGGAGGCTGCTGCGCAGGAGGGGGTGGAGGACCTGGGCACCAGCAAACCATTTTGCTTTCACACATGACTGTCCAGCCCCTGCATGCCTGTATCACCCCAGAAAAGCTCCTCTCACTTGAGCCCTCACCTGATGTCATATAAGGATCGCAGCTTGCGGTGGATGCCAGCTTTCTTCTGCCACCAGGTCAGCATCCAGCTGCTGGCAGCAGTGCCTGGCTGGAGGCCACTTTGCCCTCCCAGAGGGCCGCCAACCATAATCCATCCCTCTGGCTATGAAGTGAGTGAGCTTGAGGGCCTTAGCAGCCAGTGCTTTCCAGACATCCTTGTCCAATAATGCATCTGCCTGTTTTGCAGGACTGAGTGCCGCTCCTGTTCTTGCCACACCCTGGGGAAGAGGAGGTGGCAGGAAAGCACAGACCGAGAATGGGGCATAGCTCCATCCCAGAGTGTTATGCAAACGTTGTCAATGTGGTGTTAAAGAGCTCCACTAATCTAAGCAACATGTGTTGCTGTCTCAGTAATTTTCCCTGAGCAGAGGGCCCTGACTTTTGGGGTTCTGATGTGTGCTGATTTTTTAGGGATGCTGCTTATCAGAGAGGTGTTTCCTGCACTGATTTGTACACTCTTAGTATAGGTCAGTGACTTGGGTGAGTGGGAAGGAGGTGGTAACAAAGAGGGAGACTCAGTAGGATGCTGCTAGAGCAGAACAGTTTTCCTGACTGCCACCACTCCACTTCCCTGCTGCCAGATACTTGCCTAGTACTGACTCAGTTATAGAAACAATGAGGGTATGGGACATGCCTTTCAGAACTGGGATTACATATTGTGGTGAATGGCTGGGGGGGAGCATGACAAAAATTGCAGTCCAGGGGTCCACTGATTCCATGCACTTGGCAGATGTGTGAACTAGCAGGTGTGGGAGAATACTACACAGCCTATCCTTGCATTTCCCTCTGAGGTGACCTGCCACTCACACAGAATCACTGAGTTGTTTAGGATAGTGACTGGCGAGGGGGAGTAAAAACTGGAGTCCCATCAGTCCTGCCCCTTGCCTGTCCATAGCTAAAGCCACAGCTTTATTTGAGAGCTTTGTCTTTTGCATAAAAGAACACAGGGAACTATTTTAAACATCCCAGACCTACTTTTGCTCCTGCCAGGGGTTTCCCAGGGATAGTCAATAGCCCATGTGTAGGGATCACCGCAGGCAATTAGCCTGTTTGGACAACCCCACCAGGGAGCAGTGCCCATACCCCAGGACACAGCAAACACAGAATACTGGGCCTTTGCTGGGAAACATAGGCCCAAGTACATTCATTAATATCAGTCACTGTCCTTCCCCTCCATTTTGCAGACACCAAACCTACTGAGTAAACTGACCCCTGTAGTGCTCAGGGTAGAAGCAGCAGGATTTGCTTCTAGCTGACTTATACAGAGAGGTTACTTTAATTGGTGTTTGGTTAGTGCTGCCCAAACCCCTAGAAGCTGCTCCAGCCCCATCCCCATCATCAGCACTGAAGGTCAGTTGTAGAATAGGGAAATGCCTACCCCTGAGTAATTGAGGGTATTGTCAGACTCTGCTTTAACTCTGCAATTCTAGCTGTCAGTCATGGTGAATGTGGTACAGGACTGAGGACCTTGCACTGCTCTGATCTGTGGGGGCTAAGATAATAATGCTGGTTTCTGCAATACTGCCAACATGAAAAGACTAATTCTCTTCTTCTTCCTTAGTATCGAATACTGGTTCCGCTGCCTGGATTTGGACGGAGATGGCGTACTGTCTATGTATGAACTGGAGTATTTTTATGAGGAACAATGTGAGAGGATGGAAGCGATGGGCATCGAGCCATTGCCATTCCATGACTTACTGTGCCAAATGCTCGACCTGGTGAAGCCAGATGGTGATGGTAAGAGCTGCTGTAAACCCCAGCCTGTTGGAGGTCTTTAGTGAGGTCAAGTTCCCACCTATGCTTACTCTGTTTTTATTTTAAGAGCTCATTTGGGTTCACTCCCCTCTATGCCTGCGTGGCCCATGTCCGTGCTAAGTGATTGGACATGGGGGAGGAGAAGGTTGCTTGCACATCCCTGCACAAGTGGTAACAACCAAGCTGCAAGGAGTAAGGGGTTTATGGTGACTAATTCTTGCTAGATTAACAGGGCTACTTTTTAAATTTATAATTTATAACAAGGAGGAGATGGGCTACAGCCTGCTCATGCCATGCCATGCATCATAGATTAGGGCAAACACATAATAGAGAAAGGAAAAAAAACTAACAGAAATTCTCCTCTGACACTGCTGAGAGAAGTATGACAGCCCATTAACCCCGCAATGAAATAGTCTATTAGGTAGGAGTGGCAGAAAGGCAATGCTGACATTTCATAAGCACTGTACCAAATGAGTCAGGCCTGGTGGTTGAGTGTCTAAAGCTCTATAAAGCCAGGTTCTGGGCAGGACCTGTGCGCCTGGCTCTACAGATAGGGCGATTGCCACAGCCAGGCTGGAGGGCACCTGTGGAGCTATTCTTGGCTACTATGTAGCACCAATGCCACCCCCATCCTCCAGGCTCTTCTGCACTGTCCTCACCCACACAAAGGGCCTGTGTAGAGCTGAGTTATGAGCTCTGCAGGTGGTGCACACTGCCTTTTCAGCCCCACTCTGTCACCACTCAGACATGGCACTGCCTAGGGCTCTCCCCCATCTTTTTCTTCATTGGCAGTGGAAGGGCCTCTGCTAACCTCGGCCTTTTTGCCCATAGCCTCCCTTCTGCAGGTTGTGCCCAAAACCCTGGGCTTCAAACCCTTCCAGACCTTTCCACAGGTCTTTCCCCCTCACCAAAGAGCATTCCAGCTGCCTCTACTGCCTCAGAGAGTTCCATGTCCCATCAAACTGTACGGTTTGCTCCATCTTAAAGAGCAGATCAAAGAAGCTGAAGGAGGACAGAGTTAAACTGCTCCTTGTGGAGTGTTCCCTGAGACTATGGGATCTGATTCCCCCCATAGGTAGGCCTCAGCCTCTCAGTGTTCCAGAGACAACTTCAGTTCCAGCAAGCAAAGACCCAGGGACAAATTCTGAAGCCTCCAAACATTCTAAGCAGAAGAGATCTCAGTTTCCCGATAACCAGTCTAAACGCAGGGAAATTCACCCCAGAGACCAGGGACTAAGGAGACCTCACATCCCCCTCCAGGTACTGCTGAGGCTTCTGCTTCTTCTGGCTCCATCAGAAAGGTCTACCAAGCATTCCACATACCAAGAAGTCTCTTGGCAAGCAACCCCACTCAGCTCTGGCTTCTGTATCTTCAGAGCCCTCCAAACATGGGAACTCCTTAAAGAAAGCACTGGCCCCAACTTTGGCATCCTCTGAGGGAAATAGCCATAAGGAGCATGTGGACCACATATCCATGTGGTCTCTGGTACCAATTGACTCACCTTACCTCAAGGACTACTGCCCTGGATCACCGGTTCAGTCCCCTTTCATCTCACAAAGACCTCTGTGTGATAGAGGAGCATGAATCCCCTGTACTAAGAGGTATGGGGAGGATGTCACTGTCAGTATTGATCTATCCGCCTGTACAACCTACCAGTCAGTATCAGTGCATCCTCCCACAAAAGCTCAGCCCCTAGTACTGACTCAGATACCAGCCCCTACTCAGATGCTGGTACTGACATCCCTAGCCTGTCTATTGGACAGAGGGGTTGTTACCTCTTCAGAATATGACATCTCCATCAAAGATTCAGCCACCTTCTCTTTCCAGCCTCCCTCCCTGGCATTGTATCCTGGTGATGATGTTCTGGAAACTAGCCCTGCCAACCTTCGCAGGAGCATGCTAAGAGTCCTGCTCCCTTTCCATACCCTGACCACAATGGGTTTTCTGGAATCCTGGGGCTCTATCTGGTTCTATAGCATACCCTAACATACAAGGGCCCATCAGCAGGAGCAGTCTTTGGTACCCAGGGAGCCCCTTCACTATGGAGCATCCCAAACATCCTCAAGGAGACTTTGAGGAGGACCAGTAGCTAAGAGCAGAGGAGGAAGCACCTCCTTCCAATCAATAATCCTCATCATCTCTGTATGAACCAGTTATGCCCCCTCCACCATCCCATGTGGATTATTTTAGATTGTTCTAGGACCTGATGAAGAGAGTGGCCAAGACTCTACAGATTGCCCTGAAAGAGATACAGGAGCCCTGTCATAACCCTATTCCCAGATTTGGACCTTAGCATCCAAAATATGGGGGTTAGCATGAAAACCTCCAAGCTTAGTTACCAGCTTGGACCTGGTAAAGCTGCCACCACCCAAAAAATTAGAGTGTTTTGGGGCACTCTAGTCCCCCTAAAAACCTTCCCTGGGGACCCCAAGACCCAAATTCCTTGAGTCTCACAACAAAGGGGAATAAACCATTTCCCTTCCCTTCTCCCTTCCAGGTGTTCCCTCCCTGGGTTCCTGGAGAGATACACAGAAGCAAGCTCCGTGAATCTAAACAGAGGGATTCCACCCTCTCTATTTCCAGTCCTGGAAAACACAAGTACTTCCCTCTTCACTCAGAGGGAATGCAAAGTCAGGCTAGTAAATCTAACACACACAGATTTCCCCCTGACTTCTTCCTCCCACCAATTCCCTGGTGAGCTGCAACTCAATTCCCTGGAGTCCCCACTAAAGAAAAACTCCAACAGGTCTTAAAAAGAAAGCTTTATATAAAAAGAAAGAAAAATACATAAAAATGGTCTCTCTGTATTAAGGTGACAAATACAGGGTCAGTTGCTTAAAAGAAATATGAATAAACAGCCTTATTCAAAAGAATACAATTTAACACATTCTAGCAAGTACACACATGTAAATACAAAATAAAAACCCTATAAATCACTATTTTATCTTTTGTACTTACAACTGGGAAACAGAAGATTAGAAAAGCAGAAGGCAGAAAAAAATCCTCTCATAGCTGAGAGAGTACAGGCAGAAGACAAAGGACAAAGAACTCAGACACAAACTTCCCTCCACCCAGATTTGAAAAAGTCTTGTTTCCTGATTGGTCTTCTGGTCAGGTGTTTCAGGTTACTCCTTTCCAGGTAAAAGAACATTAACCCTTAGCTATCTATTTATGACAAGCCCTAACACACTGTGGCAGATATCTTCCGCACCACATCTCAAGGCAAACTAGTGCTGCCTATTCATGACACCCTCTTGTCTGCCAGATTTTATGGCCTGGTGACACCTGTCACCATCTCACCCAGGTGCAAGTGGGCTGACAAAAAATACTATGTTCCAGCCAAGGGCTCTGAATATCCTTTCTTCTCACCCTACCCATTTCCTGTGGTTGACGTGTGGTCAATGAAAGGAGCAAACACCACCAGGCAAGATCAGCTCCTCGTGAGAAAGAGCTCAAATGCATTGATCTTCTTGGCAGCAAGAGCTATTTCTTAGCTGTGGTACAGTTCAGTGTCACCAACGATCACGCCTTGTTGGCAAAGTACTATTACAGCAATTACATCAAATTTGCACAATTTATTGACTATCTGCCACAGAACCAGAAGGACCAATTTCAAGCCCCCATCTCTGAGGGACAGAAAAGAGAATGAAGAGATTTTCTCTCTCCATACACACAGACTATCTAAAATGGGTATCAGGATGCATCTTAGCATGTTACAAGGCTTCTGGAATGCACTCTCATCCTAGGGTGCTGGCCCATTCCAGTAGCACTGCTTAAAAACATACCCATTATAGACATTTGCAAAGCTGCCACTTGGTCATCTGTGTACACTTTTCCCATGTTATTCATATTTCCAGCTAAAATACAGCCTTACGTGAGGCTGTTCTCTGAACTCACCCTTCTCTGTAATCAAGGTACTGTTTGGGAGTCATCTAACATGGAGCCCCCCATAGGGGCAAAAACACAAAGAAGGGGAGGTAACTAACTTAGGGTACGTCCAGACTACCCGCCGTATCGGCGTGTTAAAATCGATTGCTCAGGGATCGATATATCGTGTCTAATCTAGACGCGATATATCGATCCCCGAGCGCACTTATATCGATTCCGGAACTCCATCAACCCCAACGGAGTTCCGGAATCGACACGGAGAGGCGCGGACATCGATCCCGCGCCGTCTGGACGGGTGAGTAATTCGATCTTAGATATTCGACTTCAGCTACGTTATTCACGTAGCTGAAGTTGCGTATCTAAGATCGATTTCCCCCCCTAGTGTGGACCAGCCCTTAGTACAGTAACTAGAGTTCTTCAAGATTTGTCCTTCTTTGGGTACTGCACCACTCACCTTCTTTCCCCTCCACCTCAGAGTACTTTGTATGTCATTCTTGAGAAGGAACTTGTCTGGCAGCAGGTCTGCCCCACCCTATAGACCATTGGTCTGGACCTGCGGACACAGCTTAAGAAAAGTTTCCAATCAAAGGCAAACTGGTGCGCAGCCACCTAATATGGAGCACCCATAGGGACAAAAACATGTCAAACAATTCCAGTTACTGTACGAGGTGAGTAACCTCTCCTTTTCCTTAGCCTAGCTAAAATTTCTCACAAATTGCCTTTGTGCAAAACCTTTCTGGGAGGGATGGAAAAGTCAACCATGAGATCAACAGAAGCAGTTTAACCCATTTGCTAAGGCCTGTAGGTGGTGAATGGCCTTCACTAGCTCCCTAACCATCTCCATTAACCCATTAGCAAATGGGTTAACTTGCTTTTGCTGACCTCATGGATGACTTGAGCTACTGTAAGCCTGGGTGACAAGCAAAAACACACTCCCAAGAGAAAGTTTAGGCACAGCACTACAATCCAAGACCTGATGTAAATTCTTGAGTTCATAGGTTTTACAGCTTGAAGGGAACATTGTGACCATCAAATCTGACCTTCTGCATTGCATGGGCTATGGCATGTCACCAGGCTCCTGGACTCTAGCTCAGCTGGATGTTCTCTCTTTTAGAAAGAGACATTTAATCTTCATTTAAAGATTTCAAGTGATGATGAATTCCACCCTCCCCCCACACACATCCAATTAAATGATGGATTAGCTGGTGGTTGTAATATGTATTTCAAATATTATTTAGATTCAGTCTTGCTTAATGGGGGTGGGAGGGGAAGAGGAGGGGGAGTAGAGAGGGTGAATTAAAAAGGTCCGTTATAGGTTAAGATGAGGATCAAAGTATAGCCGGAATTATAAGGTTCACTGCAAAACTCTGCACCTTCAAATCACCTTTACAGTTGAAGTAACTTCTGTTCAGATTTCCCTCAGCGGCTTGTCCTGCAATGGAGGGATCTGGCTGAGGTAACCATGATGATCGCCTCATTTTGATCAACACAATGAGAGGAACAATGTAACATTTTGGACCATGCCGAAGAAAAGAGCCTTACACCAAACAGCAGGGCAGAAGCCACATACGTTGAGGGGACTGGATAATGTCCTTCTGCAAGATGATTGCCCAGCAACATGTGTTTCTAAAGCACTGACTAAAACACAACAGAACTGTGCTCAGATTGAAAAGTAATGCTGGCCATTGTTTTTGGTTGGGATGAGTTTCCTGAGTATATGTGTGAGCAAAAATTGGTCAAGGTGGAACCTGTAGGAAGCCCTTGCACAAAAAGCAGACTGCAAAGCACCATCTGGACTTAAGCCAATTATCCTGGACTTGCAAAAAATCAGTGAATGGGAAATACAGGCCTGGTAAGGAGCTGTTTACAGCAATAGCCTGTCAATAAATATGACTCAAGTACTACCCATTACTGACGCTATCTGATAAGCTCTCACAGGAAACACAAAAATAGCCCAATCTTACTACAGCCTGAGGCAATAATTCTACTGGAAGAACCCAGATACCTCTAATCATAAAACCATATTAGGTCCAATTAAATGAAGTTGCTGCACATGCTGGCATGCTCCACAAGGGCCAGTGTGTCATGCGATATTGGGATTGTAGTGCTAACTATTTATTACATAGCACCTGTCCGGGTCTTGAGTAACATAAGAACACAGTCAAGATGTGCTCTTTTAGACAGGCATGAATGCTGTGTGAAATCTGCATATAGAAAGCAGAATGCAAAACAACCACAGAAGCCATATGAGATGCCTCCTCGTCCTTGGTCCAAGCTAGACACAGATCTATTTGCTTGTCTAATTAATGGGCATTGGCAGCCTGAAAAAACAACACATGCTAGTGGTATTATCCTAAATTAGAAAAGACCTGTGCTAAACGGGTCCTGTCACGAATATAGGGGGAAGGGTAGCAACCCTTATGTATGCAGTAGCATAAAATTCCTCCAAGGCAGCTGTACTGGATTGCCTTACTTGTAAGGGGTTAAGCAGTTCAAATAATCTAGTCGGCACCTGACCAAAAGGACCAATGAGGAAAGAAGATACTTTCAAATTGTTTGTTGTTCTCTTTTGTTGTTCCCTCTCCGGTGGGAGAAGCCAAGCAGGTACAATATCTCCTGAAAATATACCTGGAATAAGCCATCTAAAACCACAGGAATTGTAAGTAGGACAAGGAAATGCATTAGGTTATCTTTTGTTTTGGCTTGTGAATGTTCCTATGCTACAGAGGTAGTTTCATTCCTGTTTCTGTAACTGTGAAGCTGAGCCCAGAGAGGAATCCTCTGTGTTTTAAATCTTTTTATTACCCGATAAAGTTACCTTTCATCCTGATTTTGCAGGTGTGATTCTTTTTATTTTTTTTCTTAAAAGTTCTTCTTTTAAGAACCTGATTAATTTCAGTGTCCTGAAGACAAAGGGTCTGGGCTGTTCTCACATTGCTGAGGCAACTGATTGGTATATTATTAACAAGCCTCCCCAGGAAAGGAGGTGAAGGGATGCCAAGTGACCCTTCCCTGAATTTTTGTGTAAATCACTTGGTGGTGGCAGCAATATGTCCAAGGTCAAGGGAAGGAATTTGTGCCTTGGGGAAGTTTTAACCTAAACTGGTAGAATATAAGACAAGTTCAGAGTGGGGGGTGGGGGCATGACCCTGACAGGTCATATCACTCACTAATTAAGAATGTGCTACTAAAATAACATGTGCTCTTTGTGCAGGAAGGGTGATGCTGCGAGATCTGAAGAGATGCAGAATGGCTCATGTATTCTACAACACCTTCTTTAACTTGGAAAAGTACCTGGACAATGAACAGCGGGATCCCTTTGCAATTCAGAAGGTATAAAGCAAGATCTCCAAATGTTGTTGCCCCCAAACTATTTTTAGGGACTGTGAAGTTTTGTTTGTTGTAGAGAAAAGCAGCTGATATGGAAAGAGGACGGAACTAAAACAGCGTGCTGTAGGAAACAAGTGCTGTATGATCATGAACAAGCATGACTGTGTCCAGCAGCTGGCCATGGCTCTCAGGACCAATTCCCATTCCCATCCGGCAGTATATCCCCTAAGCAGTAGGTTGGGAACTGCTTCTCTACGGCCTTGAAGGCAGACATGTTGGTCTTGTCTGATGCATCTTTTTGATGGGCACTCCATCCACTACACTCATTCTCTGGCAACAGAGACAAAATGTAGCTCATTCATGTACAGCAGTGGTCACCATCCTGTCGATCGCAATCAACTTGTTGAGCCTGGGGCTCCCAGTCATTTGCGGTTTCCAGTGGTGCAGCGGGGCTGCCACTAAGGCAGGCTCCCTGCCGCAGCTCCCCGCTGCTCCCAGAAGCAGCCAGCACAGCCCTGGGGGCCAAGCAGGGGTCTCTGCATGCTACTTCTGCCTGCAAGCACCACCCCCACAGCTCCCATTGGTGGGGACCTGTGGCGAATGGGAGCTTTGTGGGTGGTGCCTGAGAAAGGGGCAGTACGCAGAGCCACGTGCCCCCCTTCCAGGGGCTGCAGAGGTGCGTTGGCCCCTTCTGGGATTAGAGCCTGCCTTAATCTCACTGCACTGCCTATGGTAAATACTGCCCATCTGGAGGCCACACCCCCAGCCCTGAGCCCCCTTCCAGAGCCAGTACTCCAAACCCCTGGCCCAGCCCTGACCTCCCCTCCCAGAGTCAGCACCCCATACATCCTCCTGCACCACAACCCTTGCACCCTAGCTACTCCCCCTCCTGCACCCAAACACTCTCCCAGAGCTTGCACCCCTCACAACTTCCTGCCTAGCCCAATGAAAGTGAGTGAGGGTTGGGGAGAGCAAGCAACGGAGAGAGGGGGGAATGGAATGAGTGGGGCAGGGCTTTGGGGAAGGGGCAGAGTAGATCCTGGGTTGCCCTTAAATTCAAAAAGTGATATTCTGTTCAATATCTTCATCAACGACTTAGATGTTGGCATAGAAAGTACGCTTATTAAGTTTGCAGATGATACCAAACTGGGAGGGATTGCAACTGCTTTGGAGGACAGGGTCATAATTCAAAATGATCTGGACAAATTGGAGAAATGGTCTGAGGTAAACCAGATGAAGTTTAATAAAGACAAATGCAAAGTGCTCCACTTAGGAAGGAACAATCAGTTTCACACATACAGAATGGGAAGAGACTGTCTAGGAAGGAGTACAGCAGAAAGGGATCTAGGGGTTATAGTGGACCACAAGCTAAATATGACTCAACAGTGTGATGCTGCTGAAAAAAAAGCAAATGTGATTCTGGGTTGCATTAACAGGTGTGTTGTGAGCAAGACACAAGAAGTCATTCTTCCGCTCTACTCTGCGCTGGTTAGGCCTCAACTGGAGTATTGTGTCCAGTTCTGGGCACCGCATTTCAAGAAAGATGTGGAGAAATTGGAGAGGGTCCAGAGAAGAGCAACAAGAATGATTAAAGGTCTTGAGAATATGACCTACGAAGGAAGGCTGAAAGAATTGGGTTTGTTTAGTTTTGAAAAGAGAAGACTGAGAGGGAACATGATAGCAGTTTTCAGGTATCTAAAAGGGTGTCATCAGGAGGAGGGAGAAAACTTGTTTGCCTTAGCCTCTAAGGATAGAACAAGAAGCAATGGGCTTAAACTGCAGCAAGGGAGGTTTAGGTTGGACATTAGGAAAAAGTTCCTAATTGTCAGGGTGATTAAACACTGGAATAAATTGCCTAGGGAGGTTGTGGAATCTCCATCTCTGGAGATATTTAAGAGTAGGTTAGATAAATGTCTATCAGGGATGGTCTGGGCAGTATTTGGTCTTGCCATGAGGGCAGGGGACTGGACTCGATGACATCTTGAGGTCCCTTCCGGTCCTAGAGTCTCTGAGTCTATCTTGACCATAAAAAGGTTGGAGACCACTGATGTACAGGGTTTGGGTATAAGGGCCAGATTCCAAGTGTTTGCCCTGCCCATTGCTGGCAGAAAGTTGGTTTGCTGGACTGATAGGCAAGCAGGTAGCCCTGCCCCTCACTGCATTCATTGTCTCCGCTGTCCACTTGTCTTTTGAGAATGCTCAGTATCAGCACCTTCTGAATTTTCTGCTATACTCAGCTTACATTTCCCCTAACTAAAAAAACAACCACCACTCTTTGGCAGGCAGATTGTAGCAACATGCCTACACAGTTCATTTTCAGATTTCTGCCACGGGTTGGGTTTCAGTTTACAGTATCTTGGTGTACATCATTGGTAGAAATTGTCAACCTTAAGCAAAAATGTTTTTGGAGGAGAGAGAGGAGGGAGTCTTGTCTCTCAGTAACCCATTGGTCAAATAACCCCAAATTTGGATCCATAAAAACTAGGTTTATCAATTAATCGCCGTTAACTCAAGTGATTAATGTAAAACTAAATAACTAGATTTAAAAAATAATCCTGATTAATCAGTTTTAATTGCACTGTTAAACAATAATAGAATACCACTTTAAATTATAAATGTTTGTGGATGTTTGTCTACATTTTCAAATATACAGATTTCAATTACAACAACAGAATACTAAGTGTACAGGACTTACTTTATAGTACAACAGTGCCATGTGAACGCCTACTCTCACTTTCAAGTGAAACTGTAAATAAGAAGCAGGCAGCATTACTTCCCATAAATATAAAGTTTGTTTATAAATTTGTTTGTCTTAGCGATTGGCTGAACAAGAAATAGGACTGAGTGGACTTGTAGATTCTAAAATTTTACATTGTTTTCTTTTTGAGTGTAGTTATGTAACAAAAATATTAATTCTACATTTGTAAGTTGCACTTTCACCATAAAGAGATTGCACTGCAGTTCTTGTATGAGGTGAACTGAAAAATACTATTTATTTTGTTTGCTTTTTTACAGTGCAAATATTTGTAATAACAAATATAAAGTGAGCACTGTACATGTTGTATTCCGTATTGTAATTGAAATCAACTTATTTGAAAATGTAGAAAACATCCAAAAATATATATAAATACATTTAAATTGGTATTCTATTATTGTGTAACAGTGTGATTAAAACTGTGATTATTCACAACTACTTTTTTTTAATCATTTGACAGTCCTAGTAATAACCCCATCACACATACCCCAAGTGTACACCAAATGTCAAGGCAAGCCAAGTAACTGTGCAGAGTTTAGTTCACTTGGAGCTGTCCTTTAAACAGAAAGGGCTTCCTAACCTTAACTATGATAGAGCCGGTCCTTCCTCTAATCTAATGCAAGTGTTTGTTTTGGGGACGTCCTTATCAGTAAGACAGTCTAAATTCCTTCCCATCTGTGTTGTGTGTTTGCACAGCACCTCGCACAACCATCTGAAGGCAGTGCACACCCAGGAGGGAGAGGAATTGTGCCATAGTGACTCAGGACTTTGTTACTTCTAGGGCCCACTGTTGAATTGCTACTTGGGGTCAGCATTGTATGTTCCTTGAAAAGCTCAGCTGGGGTGAAAGGCATGGCCAAACTCATACATGGAGAGGAATTCTCTAAGCATATTGCCCCTGTGTACCAAACTCTGCAAAAGCTGTGTGCTTGGTTGTGGGTGCAATTCAAAGGAGTGTCAACATTTTCTAAATCCTGGAATGCTCTGAGAACCAGTCACTAGGCAGAGTTCCCTTGCTCTTACAGTATGTCTTGCCAGAGCAGTTCAGATTTGCAGTTATTCTTTCTTGACATTTTTGGAATGTCATTGTTCAAGATGAGTGGCAAAGTATTCCACCTGTGTTCGAGATTTAAAGCCTAATACAAAACATATTTGTTTACTCAGGGCTTTGTTTAAAGAACTTGACGAGTCCATAATTTAAACTTTGATTAAGAGACTAAACTTGGATTGAGTTGTTTTCCTTAAGGCATTTTCAAACCCCAACAGTAAGTGTTGCAGAAAAGCACATGTTTGTAGATAGGTGAGAAGCATTTGCAAAGCAAGTTTGTAGATCAGTAAGGACACTCTATTTAATTTGCTTTTCTGATGTGTTTAGGATGTTGAAAATGATGGACCGGAGCCTTCAGACTGGGACAGATACGCTGCAGAGGAGTATGAGCTGCTTGTTGCTGAAGAATCTGGAAATGAGCAGTTACAAGAAGGGTAGGTGTTTACATGTGCGCAGCTATCTTACATTCAGTAATCCCACACATTCTGTGTATCGAAATCACCTTAAACTAGGCCACAGAGGGAGAGAAGAGGAGTATTTGCTTACTTCAGATCAACAGGCAGATACCTAAAGTGAATGCTAGAAGGTAAAAAGTAATCTTCATTGTTTGTTTCAGAATAAGATTATATGTGTATTAAAGTGCTAGTATAGAAATGCAAGCAGATAGAAAATGAGACCTTGAAGTATTATCAGAAGATGGCAGTTGTGATCTAAAGGGCATAATCAAAACCACCTGGATGATTGTCAAAAGTGGAATGTCCATCTAGATGAGTGATGGGGTGGGTGAGAGAATATATTTTATTGGATCAACTTCTGTAGGTGAAAGAGACAAGCTTTTGAGCTTCCACAGAGCTCTTCTTCAGGTATGGGAAATGTACTCCTGAGTGTCACAGCTAAATACAAGGTGGGACAGATTGTTTAGCATAAGTAGTTAACATATATTATAAGACATTGGCTCTCAACCTTTCCAGGCTACTGTATCTCTTTCAGGAGTCTTATTTATCTTGTGTACCCCCAAGTTTTACCTCACTTACAAACTACTTGCTTGCAAAATCAGACATAAAATACAGAAGTGTCACAGCACACAGTTACTGAAAAATTGCTTATTCTCTCATTTTTACTATATAATTATAAAATAAATTAATTGGAATAGAAATATTCTACTTACATTTCAGTGTATCGTATATAGAGCAGTACAAACAAGTTACTGTATGAAATTTTAGTTTGTTCTGACTTCACTTTTTATGTAGCCTGTTGTAAAACTAGGAAAATATCTAGATGAGTTGATATACATACACACCCTCCCCCCGGAAGACCTCCACATAACCCTGGTTGAGAACCACTGTTTTAAGAGATCTGTTCAAGGTGAAGTAGCCAATTAACACCTTTTTAGTCATAGGACAAAAAAGGGGGTTAGTGAGTGTGTGTGTGTGGGGCGGTTACAGACTGTTATAATAAACCGTAAATCCTGTCTCTTTATTAAGACCATGATTTTTAGTATCTAGCAAAGTTATGAATTTAAGATCCCAGGCTCATCTTTTGAAGGTGTTGTTTGGGGATGAGGACAAAGAATTCTTTCACAATACCCCCCCCCCCCCCCACACACACACACAGCTATCACTGTCAGTCATAAGAAAAAGGAACCATATGACTGGAGACCCCACAGTGGATGAAATCTCACACTTGATCATTGCATTGATTGCTTTGGGGGAAAATATTGACTGTGAAATCCTTAATCACCACATCCACCACAAGCTCTCCACTGTCGAGAGGACAGCTATATAGTTCCTGATACCTAACCACCAGATAGTGATCAAACAAACAAAGCGAGTGCCATTGTAGTGTTTAACTGTGCCGACTACATTAATGAGGCCAACTGATAACTCTCCGACACCACTTACTGTAAAGAATTCAAAGAAGACGTCACAATTCACCCAGAAATGTAAGGATATCATCAAATCCTTCCCCAAACAACTTCAAGGGAATCACTAACCCCCATCCCCAAAGAACCCACACCAGGGATCTGCTACATGCTTCCCAAGATATACAAACAAGGAAACCCAGGCAGACTCATCATATCTGGCCATGGCATGCTTACTGAAAGAATGTCAGGACTTAGAAAAATCATCTTCAAACTACTCACCACATACAGGGACAGCTTCTTCCAAGATAACTGACTTCATCCAGAAACTCTGGAACATTAACAACTCTTTCAGAACATCATCCTTCCCACTACGGATGTCACTTTCCTGTACACCAACATCCCTCACCATGATAGCATAGCTGCCTGCCTCAAATATCTACAAGACAATGGACAGCACTCAGATATCCACCCCAAATACATTGCATACTCATCCATTTCACCCTCACTCATAACAATTTAACACTCAGCAACAAACACTTTGCCCAAGCCATAGAAATAGCCATGGGTTCTAGGATGGCTCCCCAATTATGCCTAACTCTTCCTGGACCACTTTGAGGAAGAATTTCTGGGCAAATGCACAAAATCAATGATATACCTGGGATACTTGGATGATATTTTCACCTTCTTGACACATGGCTTAAACTCCTTCATACAACTACTCCCATTACACCTTCAACAACCACCAACCATCCATTAAACTCTCTCTGGAACACTCCCCCATTCGCATCAACTTCCTGGATACTGCAATCACCTTCAACAATGGAACCTTATAGCCAAGAAGTTT
Source organism: Gopherus evgoodei (assembly GCF_007399415.2). Lineage (NCBI taxonomy): Eukaryota > Metazoa > Chordata > Testudines > Testudinidae > Gopherus > Gopherus evgoodei. The sequence continues at coordinate 50,486,438 of NC_044330.1, read as the reverse complement.
TCCAAGTAATACGGATCATTCTGTATCAGTGACCTGTCCTTTTCATTATTTAGCACTCCAGCTAGCTGTGTCTCATCTGCCAACTTTATCAGTGATCATTTTGTTTGCTTCCAGGTCACTGATAAAAAACATCAAATAGTATTGGGCCGCGAAACAAACCCTGTGGGACGCCACTAGACGCACACATGCTCGCTGATGATTCCTCTTTTACAATTACATTTCGAGACCTGTCCCAGTTTTTAATCCATTTAATGTGTGCTCTATTCATTTTATATCAGTCTAATTCTTTAATCACAATGTCATTTGGTACCAAGTCAGCATCTTGCCCAGGAACAAATCATGCTGACAGGCTATCATTATCTGCATCATCCTATTTACCCTTTTTCAGTTATGGTACATTAGCTTTCTTCTAGGCCTCTGGAACTTGTCCAGTGTCCCAAGATGTATTGAAAACAATATAGTAGCACAAAGTATGCATTGGGCAGCTCTTTAAAACGCTTATATGCAAGTTTTATGGACCTGCTAGTTTAAAAATATCTATCTTTAATAAGCACCGAGTAGGATATTAAAGAGTTACTTTCAGACTTGATAAGTATTTCATCATCAGTTTTTTTCCAAATATAGAACAGAAATATTTATTGAACATTTCAGCCTTTTCTACATTATTAGTGACAATTCTGCCATTTTCATCTAGTAATGAACCAGTTTTGTTCCTTATATACTTGAACAACTTTTTGTCCTGAACTCTGCTTTCCAAGGTGTCCTTTTGCTTCCCTTATCAATTTTCTACAATTCCTACTTTCTGATTTACATTCACTGCTATCTGTTTCCCCATTTTTCCATTTGTTTTGTGTGTGTAAGGTGATTTTTTTTTGTTTTATGGCTGCTTTCACATCCCTTAACACCAGAACAAAGCAATTGATTTCAGGGTCAAACCAGCTCAAGTTCTTTATTCACTGGAGGGAAATTCTGTCCTTTTGCTTTGATTCATAAATGTCTAAGTCTGAATTCTTTACGAGCATGGTTACTCCTAGATCCAGCCATCTGTCCTAACAGCTCCTGCAACTGGAAATAATACCCTTGAGGTGAAGTATTGCTAACTGTCACTGAACCGTCAGAACACAGACCCACGCACTGTAATCGTTGGCAGGGTGAGGCACACTACCATAATCACCTATTCCAACATTCCTAGCCTCTGAAAAGTCATCCTTACTAATGTGATCTCAGCTCAAACCAATGCTATAGATGGCCAACATTTGGCGAATAGAATTGGTGAAAAGTAACCTACCTCCTTTTCCTCCTTCATGAAAATGCCTCCATTGTAGCAGGCAAGTTAGTAATGCCTTCCAAAAGCAGGATGGGTGAGGAACTGTCTTATATAAATGTTTAGATCATCAAATTGCCCAAACTCAGCTCACTGTAGAAGCTGGTTTAAGAACGTAGTGACTAAAAGTAAGGACCTAGCTCCATGTAGTTGCCCTACAGCCCTCAAGTAAAGTCACACTCCACAGGTGTCTAGTGGAGCTTATACTAGCATGTCCAGAGGCTCTCACCCTTGTATTATACACATGATTCCATTAACTCTGACAGGGTCTCCTCCTGAGCTTTGTTTAAGGTGTGACAAAGAAACATGTTGCTATTAACCCAGAACCTTGAGAAAGGATATTCCTTTGCCAGTTCCTTCTACACAGCAAGGAACACTAAGGCAGACAAACTTTTTGGCCCAAGGGTCACATCTGGGTATAGAAATTGTATGGCAGCCCATGAATGCTCACAGAATTTGTGTTGGCAAGGGTGGGAGGTCTGGGGTGGGACCAGAAATGAGTTCAGGGTGCAGCTCTGGGCTAGGGGTGTGTGGGCAATGGGTGCAGGCTCTGGGCTGGGGCTGAGGGGTTTGGGGTGCTCCAGACTGGGACCAAGGGGTTTAGAAGGCAGGAGGGCTATCAGGGCAGGGGCAGGGTGGGTCACAGGGTGATGGCTCCGGGCAGCACTTACCTCAGGCAGCTCCCAGAAGCAGCAGCAGCATGTCCCGATCCTGGCACCTATGCGGAGGCGCAGCCAGGCATATCTGCACACTGACCCATCCGCAAGCATCAGCCCTGGCCAAGGGGAACTGCAAAGGCAGCGCTTGCGGCCCGCACAGCATGCAGAGACCTCTGGCTGCCCCTATGCGTAGGCGCCTGAGTAGGGATCATGCCACTGCTTCTGGGAGCTGCACAGAGCAGCCCCCGACCCTGCTCCCCAGCTGGAGCACCAGAGCAAGGCAAGCCCCAGACCCCACTCCCCAGCAGCAGCTTGAAGGCCAGATTAAAACAGCTGGTGGGCCAGATGCGCCTGCAGACCATAGTTTGCCCCCCCCCCGGACTAAGGACTAGCCCTCTGTTTTTTGGTAGACAGAAACCAGCTCCCAAAAGGTGCTGGCAATTCTAGCAGGGTTAAGACATACATAGACTAGAGAGTATATTACTCTTGGCTGATCCTCAGCCAGAGTTTGGAAGAGGTCAGATGTCTGCTGGAGGGTGTGTATTGTCCCTTCTGAAGATGAGGCTCAGGGAGATGTGTAGGCAGGTGAGCTATGACCACTGGCAGGTTGTTAGCTTGTAAGCTCTTTGGAGCAGGGACTGTCTTTGTGCTCTGTGTTTTTACAGCGTCTTTCCCCACTCTAGGGTACAGATGTGGGGACCCGCCTGAAAGCCTCCGAAGCTTATTCCTACCAGCTTAGGTTAAAACCTGATACGCTGCCACCACCAAGTGATTTAACAAGAAACAGGGGAAGGACCACTTGGAGTTCCTCTTCCCCCAAAATATCCCCCCAAGCCCTTACACCCCCTTTGCTGGGGTGCCTTGAGAATAATATCCTAACCAACTGGTAACAAAGTGATCAAAGACCCAAACCCCTGGGTCTTTGGACAATGGAAAAAATCAGTCAGGTTCTTAAAAGAAGGATTTTATTAAAAAGAAAATGTAAAAATCATCTCTGTAAAATCAGGATGGGAAATAACTCTACAGCGTAATCAGATTCAAAGAGCCCAGAGGAAACCCCTCTAGCCTTCCGTTCAAAGTTACAACAAAACAGGGATAAGCTTCCCTCTAGCAAAGGTAAAATTCACAAGTTGAGAAAACAAAGATAAACTAATACACTTTGCCTGGCTGTTACTTACAAGTTTGAACTATGAGAGACTTGCTCAGAAAGATTTGGAGAACGTGGATTGATGTCTGGTCCCTCTTAGTCCCAAGAGCGAATACCACCAAAACAAAGAGCACAAACAAAAGCCTCTTCCCCCCTGCCCCAGATTTGAAAGTATCTTGTCCCCTTATTGGACCTTTGGGTCAGGTGTCAGCCAGATTACCTGAGCTTCTTAACTCTTTACAGGTAAAAGCATTTGGGTGCCTTTGGCCAGGAGGGATTTTATAGTATTGTATACAAGAGGGTTGTTACATTTCCCTTTCGTTATGACATGCCCCCCAAAATCACAGATAGTGTTGGACAGCTGGTGGCCACACTGGCTGTGGTTTCTTCTTGGAACTCTAGGAGAAAACAGAGTTAATAAGACACATGCACCTTTAGACATACTATTGATTATATAAAAACTAACAATATGTCCCACATTCCAAGAACAATTTTTAACCAGTTGATTCTGGGAAACTTTCACAGGAGAGTGCATCAGCCACTTTGTTAGACGCTCCTGAAATGTGTTGTACAGTGAAACCCCGCTATAACGTGATGTTTGAGGTCCAAAAACTTCCATCGCGCTAAATGCAGGGTTGCAGTATAGCGGAGTTTGTCAGTGGTCCCCAACGCGGTGCATTGATGTGCGCTGCCTAGTTCCCAGTGCCCAGCAGGGGAGAGAAGCCTTGGCCCTGCGCCTTCCGGGGACAAAGAGCATCGGCGTCCGCAGCCCCAGAGTTCTCTGTCCCCGGCAGGCAGGGAGCCATGGCTCCTCTTGAAGCTGGAGAGAAGTCATGGCCCCCCGCCTGCCGTGGACAGAGAGCACCAGCGTCCGCAGCCCCAGAGTTCTCTGTCCCCGGCAGGCAGGGAGCCGTGGCTCCTCTTGAAGCCGGAGAGAAGTCATGGCCCTGCGCCTGCCGGGGACAGAGAGCACCAGCGTCCGCAGCCCTGGAGTTCTCTGTCCCCAGCAGGCGGGGAGCCGTGGCTCTTCTTGAAGCTGGAGAGAAGCTGCAGCTCCACACCTGCCGGGGACAGAGAGCACCAGTGTCTGCAGCCCCGGAGAAGCTGAAGAGAAGCTGTGGCTCCACGCCTGCTGGGGACAGAGAGCACCCGCACCCACAGCCTCGGAGCTCTCTGTACCTGGCAGGTGTGGGGCTGCAGCTTCTCTCCCCTGCCATGGTGTTGGGGACCATTGGTACAGTACCATACTGTCTTATACCTTAAAGGGGAGCCAACTGTGATCACGTTATATGTGATTTCGCATTATGGCGGGGCGCGTTATTGCGAGGTTTGACTGTATATCAAAATCAAAATCTTGGAGAGCTAAACTCCACCGAAGAAGTTTTTTGTTATTTCCCTTCGCAGTATGAAGCCACTTTAGCGCAGCATGGTCAGTTTGTAGGTGGAAACGCCATCCCCAAAAGTATGGGAATAGCTTTTCCAGCATGTACACATGGTTTAGCATTCCTTATTGCTGATTGACCAGTGGCTCTCTCAGACAGTTTCTTGCTGAGAAACACGACAGGATGGAATTCTTGATCTGGTCCTTCCGGCATTAAAACTGCTCCCACACCACACTCAGATGCATCTGTGGTTACTAGGAACGGTTTGTCAAAGTCTGGGGCCCTTAGCACAGGGTCAGACATGAGTGTCGCTTTAAGCTGATTAAAGGTCTTCTGACACTCTTCAGTCCATTGAACTGCATTTGGCTGTTTCTTTTTGGTTAGATCTGTCAGTGGGGCAGTGATTTGACTGTAGTGCAGTACAAATCACCTGTAATATCCAGCCAAGCCTAAGAATGATTGGACCCATTTCTTTGACTTTGGATAGCATCCACTTTGGCCTGTAGTTTCTCACATTCTGGGGCTGCTGGTCCATGACTGGGGCTCCTAGACGCTAAATAATAACCACCAGGGCCGGCTTTAGGAAGTGCAGGGCCTGATTCGGCAGGGATGACTCACCCGGAGGCACTCTGGGTCTTCCGCGGCACTGAAGGACCTGCCGCTGAAGACCCGGTAGGGAACCGCCCGGTGAGTACATCCCCCCCCCACCTCATCCAACCCCCACCCATGTCCTGCCCCCAATTGCCCCTGTCAGAAACCGCAACCCGTCAAACCCCCGCCCCCCGCTCCTTGTCTTCTGACTACTCCCCACCCCCTACCCGACTTGCCCTGCTCCTTGTCTCCTGACTGCCCTGACTCCATCCCCTGACCACCCCAACAGACGCCTGGAACTCCCACCCCTACCCAACCCCCATCCCCTGACTGCCCCCCCCCGCGAACCTCTGCCCAATCCAACCCCCCCCATCCGCTCCCTGTCCCCAGGACTCCCTCCCCCTGCCTTATCCAACCCCCCCCCCCAACCCCAGTCTCTTACTATGCTGCTTACTCCCACTAGAGGCACACCACCTGACCGGAGCTGGGTCCAGGGCCGGAGCTGCACAGCTCGGCTAGGGCTGGGGCCACACCACCCGGAGATGGAACCACACTGCCCGGCCAGGGCTGGGGCCACGCCACCCGGAGTTGGAGCCACACCACCTGGCCAGAGTCGGGGTCGGGCCAGAGCCATGATGTGGGGACGGGGCCAGGCTGGAGCCAGACTGGGCCACGCCATGTCTCCCTAGAGCCCTCCTCGCATCCCCCTGCCCCAGCTTACCTGCCGCTGCTTGTTTCCAGGCTTCCCCCATGAACATCTGATTTGTGGGAAGCAGGGGAGGGGGAGGAGAAGGGGGGCAGAGCGTTCAGGGGAGGAGGGGGAAGTGAGCTGGGGCCGGGGGCAGAGCAGACAGCTGCCGGAGCTTGGGAACCAGCTCCAGCTCACCACTGGGTGCAGGTCCTCTTAGGCGCAGGGCCCGATTTGGGGGAATCGGTCTAAAGCTGGCCCTGATAACAACAACTTGAACATCAGGGGGCAGGATCTTTTACTGAGATGGTTACTGTCCAGCATGAACCTGAGGTAATTCCTGTGCTTCTGCCTGGTCAAGATGTGGCAGTATCTATCTCACAGGGTAAGTGCTGTGAACCAGGCCCAATGGTTTGGAGTGAAAAATACATCCCTTAAAGACTCCATGCACAATTTTACACTTTTGTAATTATGTTTCATTTGTAGAGATCCAAAGTGAGGTGCGGGCCAGCATTTTTCTTGAGGTTTAGACAGTTGCACACCTAGTTCTGGTAAAGTCAAAACCTCCTCTTTCACCAATCTCCCCTAAGAAAGATCCCTGAAAAGGGGGAGGTAGAAGGGAGGTTGGGATCTGTCCTGCCCCCAAACTGCAGAGCATAGACCTGCTTGGTCCAAGAAGATAGCTTGCCATGCTTGGAAATGGCGGCACAGAGTTTGAGAAGGCATACCTTCCAATGTTGTTGTTTGAGGCTTTCCTCCAGAGGTCAAAGGAGCTGAATTGGAGGAAGAACTGTGCTGAGATCTACATTATTTCCCTTATGACCTCAACTTCCAATCTCAATCCACATCTCAATCAGAAGATGGCTGAGGGCCAACTTGAAGCTGGGCTGTTTCTAAGTACATGATAGTCCTAGAGCAAGCAACCTAAGCTGTTGGGTGTGCCACAATCAGCTCTTCCAACACCTCATCTCCTTATGAATTAAAATGGTCAGACCCCTCACAGTGGCAGGCCTGAGCTTCAGCAGAAATTCCAGAATGGCATAGCCAGGCCAGTCTATCAAGGAAAGCAGCAGTGGCGAGAGCTCTCACCATGACATGCCAGATTTCAAAGAATGCCTTGAGTGAGTGTTGTTAGCCCTTTCTTAAACATTTTAGCTTCTGAACTGAACTGTGAATGACACGACTTTCATCCAAAGCAGACAGCCCTATGGCTTCAAGGTTTCTTGACTCTGCCAGTCAGATGAAGAGGAGGTGGATGCTACTTACCTTGGAACTCAGAGGGGGAGCTAGCAGAAGAGATTATGTCCCTCCCTCAGTCCCTGATACAAAGCATCTGGCTTCTGGGGGAAAGACACAACCAAGGCAAGCTCCTCCAGCCAGCTCCAGTGAGCCCTCATATACTGAAAGGACAGTTCTTTTGAATTTCTCAGACAGCAGAGCTTATGAGACATTTTTGGGAGGGCAACCTAGCATGTCACCCTTCTGCTGATCATCTCTCAAAACAAGCAAGGGAAGGAGAAGAGTCCATGCGTTTGTCAGCTCAGAGAAGGGCAGGGGATGGACTGAAGTTTTTCTATCCCCTTCATCCCTCTCCCAGTGAGTGCAGGGGATTCCAGAAAGGAAGGCCAAAGTACTTAGCAGGTGCTTTCCCTTGCTGTGTTTTAGAAGATTTGGATGTTCCCCTTGGAGATCTTACTCTTTTTCCTATCCTTTGCGGACAGTTCAGCCAAGTGTGAGATAGGACCAGTGACCCCAGTGAGGGCACGTGGGGCAGGGTTGGTAGCCCTGAGAGGCTGACAGGTGCATGCGACTCCCATGGGGTTTCTGTGCTAGCTGAGTTACTAATGGGATGGTCAGCATAGGAAGTGTTGAATGCCATCCTCTTAGTTTCATGTCATCAAGCGTGACACGAAGGCACTATCCAGTGGTGCCATACACAGTGCGGAACAACACGCAGGCAGCCCTGTGGTTGCTGCCAAAAGATCTCTGTTCTAAGATTTCCTCAGTGGCAGGGATTGCTTCTGGTACTGAAGAGACCCAAGATCATAGGGAGAATTTAAACTGCATGGCACCCTGGGCTGTTTTAAAGAGGATGCAGAAACTTCAGGCAGAGCCTCCAAGGACTCAAAGGAGTCTCCTTATGGGTAGGAGTAGGAACATCTGATGGCGCTTTTCCTGCTAACCATGATACTGACCAGCCTGACCATAAATCAACTCTACCATAACTCCTCCTTTTAGAACTAAGGGACTTTTCAGAGCCACTGAGCTCTAATACTAGGAGCTGGATGCTGAGACTTCCAACTGTTTGAGAATGGGACATGATGGTGTGATTGCTTGAGGGAATTGTTTCAGATCTCAGCACTTTAGTGGGCTTCAAAGCATCACTTAAGCCAAGACTTTCCAGAGGCAGGGGGGAGTTTCTGAGCGAGTCAAAGCCAAGGCCTCCTCCATAAGAAGGGTCCACAACCCGGCTTTTACAGTCTTTCATGGCCAGATAAATTTCCCTATATGTTGAAGGCAGAGGTGTCTGATGAGCACCATCAGCGCCAAGAGGAGCACCTGTTGAAATGTGAATGGCAGCACAGAAAAAGTGACTACATTAGAACAGAGGTGTTTTTAATTGAATAAAAATCCTGAAACTAAATCTATTTCACAAAATAGAAATCTTCACATGGAGGAGGGTTCCTCACTGCTTCAGCAGAGAGAGGAACTGGGGACTGCTAGAGAGGGTGAGATTATTCCTAACCTTGGCTCCAAGGTGAAAAGGACTGGAATGTCAGGCACATGTCCTCAACTATTACCACTAAAAAAGAAGATTCTCTGACCACAGGCACATAACTGACAGCAGACCTCTGTGTAGACACAAATACAGGAGAACCATAGTGACAATTTTCCTGTGCTGCAATTTAAAGAAAAACAGGTTCATATTTAAATCCTCCCCAAACATCCCTCTGTGCTATTGAATCTTTATTTTACAATTTTGATCTCTTGGTGGGTGGGATTGCAAAAATCAACAGCATCAGCTGTAAAAGTTAAAGTAATAGGACTGCAGCATAAAAGCTCAGATACTTTTGTATCTGAAAACATTAGATTTTTACAACCAAAGTAAACATGTAGAAACATGTTTTGACAGTATCATTGTTCTCTCATTGCAGATCATTTGAAGAAGACTATGAAACAGACGAACTTTTAACTCCCTCTGAAACTGCAGACAAGTCGGACAAACTAGTTATCTCAGATCTTTCATCCTAGAAAAATGGAAGACATGGAACTAATATCTGTCAATATTTAAGTGGCAAGTGGTCGGCAGACACTTAGGGTTTTTTAAAAAAATCCTTCCTTGAAGCAAAGTGCTTTATTTTATACACTGTAATTCAAGATCCTTTTTTCTTCATATGTGTAACTGCAAGAAGGTAATTTCTACAAAAAAGCCTTTTTGCAAATTGTTATTGTGCATGCTCATTAAATATGGTGACTGCACTATGTTTCCTTCTTGTCTTGCCATACAAATTCTATAAAGTCTCCATGTGCAATAATGGTCTAACATCTAATGCTTAAACATAATAAAATTGCATGCAACTTGCACAGCAGTCATTACCAAATTAATTCAAGGCAGTAATTTCTGTATTATTTATTCTGCACCCTTTAAACTTTACCAGGCTGACAAATTAACTCCGTTTAAATGAACATCTAAAGAGTTCCATCAAGCCTTGTCTACTAAGTTCTCTCTTTTTTAAAGTGTCAAAATCTCCTGCTCATTCTGGAAACAGAAAATATCCCCAAACACAACACACAAATTAAGATGCCCTCTTGTGCTTTACACTGTAAGCTCTTCGAACGCTTATTTGTTAAGCAGACTTTATTCACTGTACAGGGCAATGTACAGCTACAGTACCATGGACAAAAAAACCCACATTAAGACAGAATTCAGATTTAGCACTTTTGCACACTCACATGGATAGAGGAACTCCCTGCAAATACTGACAATGCCGCTGAACTGTCCTCCTTGAAACTCTTCTCTACTGTGATGCCTACAAAAAAAATCAATAATTAGGGCAGCTGATGTGCTATGAGTGCTGCTTCTCATGCTGACCTAAATTATCTCCATTTCCTAAAGCTCCTCCCATCTGTTGTATCCACGTTAGCTATAATCTTAGACTTATATTGTAAACTACAGACATATGGCAAAATTTGTCACTGCCCTTAAAGTGTCTAGCTTAGTGAGGCCCAGGCTTTTAGGTACTACTGCAATACCAATGATTAATAAATAAGAAGATTGAGTGTACATGAGTAATTTAGGTTAAAACATTGCAGGGCTTTCTAATGATCCCCAGAGCATGCATTACATCCTGAAGAAATTCAGAGTTAAGTTAACTTCAAAATAGCCAAACATGTTAAGGTACGGACATGTACAGTAAAGGTACCTAAACAATCTTAACTCTGCCCTCTAGTGGTACTGTGCAACAATCATTAATTTATTAGTAACGTATGTTCTCATGGGACTGAGGCCACATCTTCCCTTACCAAAGATTACCATCACCTTCATTCATCGGCTCCTCTCTACGTCCTGATAACATAGGGCCACCATATTTCCTGTGGACAATTTGTCTTTATTCCTACTGGGACAAACAGAAGACAGTAGCTATCTCTGCTAAGGGCAGCCTGTAGCCTCAGTCCTATTGGGAGCAATGGGAGATGGTGGCCATGAGAAGAGGGAAACTTCCTGAGAGCCCTGCTTAACTGGTAATGAAAAAAATGCCAAGGCTCAAGCAATTTTTTTTTATTTTGAAAACTGACACGGGAAGTCCAGAGGTGCCAGAGCTATGAACTGCTGGGCTTAGCCCTGGCACAAATTAAGCACGGCTTGAAAGGCTTTCTGGGTAAGAAGATTTGATACACCAATCTCTGCTGAAGAAAAATCTCAGTTATGTAGAATTATGGTTACAAAAAATTACCCTTAATACTGAATAGTTCTTTTCAAAAACTGCCTCTTTTACCAGATCTAGTCACCAGGGCAAAAGGAGGGAGAGGGAAATGAAGCTGTGTGTGCACAGAAGAATGTTGGGGGGCAAGGAAGAAAGAAAAACTGTGCCAAAAGAATAGGGCAGGATGGAATACTAGGAGTGAGTAGGGGGAGCATGTGAAGCACAGTTGGGAGAGGAATACTGGGGTGTACACTCTTTCTGCTGCTGAGATGATAAAAAGCTGCTGTCAACTAATGCCAGAATGCTCTGGGTGCTTTGAACTGGTCCACAGCAGAATGAAGCAGCCTCGCTGTTCCAATGAAGCCCTGTATCTTCAAATTTTAGAAAAGATTGAAGGTTGATACTGCATATCGTCAAATCATTAGAAACTATTTTATGATAACTAAGGCTACGTTTTAGTCATAGGTATTTTTAATAAAAGTCACAGACAGGTCATAAGCAGTAAATAAAAATTTGCGGCCCATGACCTGCCCATGACTTTTACTATATACCCCTGACTAAATCTTGCATGGGGGAGGACTGCCTGGGAGTGCCATGGGCACTGGGGGATGGCAGCCCAGGTCTAGAGGGGGGGCAGGGGGCAGCAAGTGGCCCAGGACACCCCACTGGTGCTGAGGGAGGGAAGGTTGGCAGGCTCTCTACCTGGCTCTGCATCTCCCCTTCCCCAGCTGCAGCAGAGTTTGGGTGTGGGAGGGGACAGGGAGTTGGAGCACGGGATGGGGTGAGGTGGGCTCTGGGCGACGCTTACCTAACGTGGCCAGACAGCTGTGCATGCTGCCTCCTCCCAGAATGCTGGCTTCGCAGCTCCCATTGGCCAGGAACAGTGGCCAGTGGGAGCTGTGCAGCAGTGCCTGCAGACTGAGGCAGCATGCAGAGATGCCTGGCCATGCCTCTGCCTAAGAGCTGAGCGAGGAGTAGGTCACCGCTTCTGGGGAGCCCCCAAGGTAAATGCCACTCAGAGCCTGCCTCACCCCAGCCCATACCCCAACTCCCTACCCCCTCCCACACCCAAACTGCTGCAGGGGTGGCGGGGGGTGTCGTCCAAGACTGCCCCAGTAGCAGCTGGTATGACTGGCATAGGGGCTGCCTGAGCTACCCCTGTGCCAGGCACATCGGCCACTGCAAAAGTCACGCAGGTCACATAATCCGTGACTTCCGTGACCAGCTCACAGACTTAATGATAATAAATGGAACCATTCTCTTTCGGTTTCTTTTTTTTTACCATTTATGTAAGACTGTTTTTAAGGAAATTCCCAGACAAACAAATGCATTAAGATTAAGTTCAGGTTAAATACATACTCTGCTAATTTAAAGTAAAAGCCTGTAAAGGGATGTTATAATTAGCCCAAAAATAGATATTGTAAACTGGAAATTTGGAGAAAATTTTAATTTAAAATAAATCCAAACCTGGTAAGGAGTGGGACTACACAGTAAAGGCACCCAAATAATCTTAACTCTGCCCTGTAATGTGAGGGGGAAAATATTTTTAAAAACCTAGTGTCCTTAAAAATCAATAATTTGAAATCACAGACACTAACCAAAGGAGATGGCTGAAGGAGAAACTTTCAGCTGTAAAGAAAAACAGAAAAAACATACAGTTGATCCTGAATATCTGTTTTCAAAACAGCCCTTTGCACAAGAGCTACACAGAATTTACACTTCTGCCAATTTCTGTGCAGATCATGCCTTTGCTGAGATCATCAGGGACAAGAGAGGTCTGGCATGGGGTGCTAAATTTCTTAATTAAAAAGGGGTCTTTCAACTCATACTAATAAATGACTTATTTGTCAGTTCTCTGAAAATTCATTTGATGCCACAAAAGTAAATCCTGTAATTCTGGGGGAGGATACAGACATTGCAATTGTAACCCTTCTGCCAGTCAGAGTTGACAGTAACAAGGACTGGGTTCAGTATCTAGGGGTTCCTTTTCAACAATACAACACGAAATCAGCTCAGGACAATTACACACCACCCCCTGGGTGCCTCTAAGAGGCAATACTTCCCCCCTCGCAAGCACAGAGTCTGAGTGTAGCAAAAAACTTCTAATAAAAGGAGGGAAATAACACAGCATTAATTTGGGGAAACACCACAAACAGGGTTTATAAAAATAAACCAGGAGAAAAAGACCCACCACCAAGGAAGTTGGGCAGTGTCCTCTTCCCATTCGATTCTTAAGTCCAGCAACCCAAAAGTCCCTTTAATGTACCCATCCCTCCTCTGCACCCTACTCACAGTTGCTGTCCTTGGACAGTGCAGACCAGCATTCCAAGGTGCATCTGCAGAGTTCACCTCCCACCTGGGGGGAGGGAGAGAGGAGGAGGTGGCACCTTACTCGCTCTGCTGCTCGGGCACTCACTTGCCGCCCCTCTCTGCGGGGCTGTGCTCTGGCACACTCTGCCAGCCGCTCACCAAGATGTCTTCAGGGCCCCCCACTTAACAAAGCTCTCAGTAATTTCAGCTGTTAGTGCGGGAGCCTCACTGCTGGTTCACACTGGGCAGTCTCTTGCATCAGACACTGTCCCAAAGCAGGGCTAATACTTAGACCTGGGTATGAGTGACTGCAGCTCTGTGGTATATAACAAGACTCTCAGCTGAGTCTAAAATTAGCTCTTTTACTACACAGTGGAGAGATGAAGGGTCAAATGGTGTCTGGAGTCCTTAGGCAAGGCCCACATCACCAGTTATCAGTACCTGTCCCCACCCGTTAACTCCCTGGCCTTTGGAACTCATGTCCCCTGCCTAGCAAGTGTCGTTCAGTTGAGAACAAGTCCCTCAATCAGGAAATGCCAAGTACAGTTCTGCTGCCCTGGATGCACACAAGAACAACAACCCTTTATTACTCCTACCCCAATAACAAGGAGACTGGGAATCCAACACCAACAAAAGTGACCATTTGGGCAAGTAATCCCATCAAGCTGAGCACTTAGGCAGGTTGGGTGTGCCCATGCAAATGAGATCAGCTCCTGACGTCCTCTTCCACAGCTCATCACTAGATGTCAGGGGAGAGCTCATTCAGACTCTGATTACACACTTTTCACACACAAAATTGAATCCTTGGTTTAAGTACAAAATTCCACTTAATACCTTTCTGGTAGATTTCAGGTAGGCAAAACAGTAGTGATTATTCTTTCTTCAAGTGCCATGATCACACATAATGATAGTAATATTTGGCTTTTCTGCAGTGTGTTTTGCATTTACACTCCTTCACAAACAACAGCTAATTCTCAGAACATCTCTATGCAGTTATCTCCACTTTACAGAAGGGAAACAGCAGCAGACAGGTTAAATAACTTGATCAAGGCCCTCAATGGAATTGATGTAACTCGCGCCAGGTGGAGTCAGCAGCAACCAGAGCCAGGTTCAGTGCTGAGAGGTTCCCTTTCAACAATACAACACAGAACCCGCTCAAGCTCTGTGATAAATAAAGGGGGGCGGGGAGAGATAGCTCCCTTTGACGGACACCCAGCCAGCCAGTTAGCTGTAAAATCCCTCTCGGTAGCTGTTTTTTACTTGCTTTACCTGTTACGGATTAAAAAGTCCCCCAGGTAAAGAAAAAAAAGTAGGCACCTGACCAAAAGAGTCAATGGGAAGGCTAGAAATTTTTAAAATGGGAAAAGAAACTTTCCCTTTGTCTGTTGTTCTCTGGGCTGCAGGGACATAGGCAGTAATTCTGTAACCAGCTTTAAGCCGGGTATGATTAGAGATTATCAATTCATACCTCGAACCTACTTATCTGGCGCTTCGGAAATGTAAGTAAAATTAGGAAATGTCTAAAAAGACACAATTAGGGTTATTTCTTTTATTTCTTATTGGCTTGTGGACTCCTCTGTGCTAACCCAAGATGCTTTTGTTTGCTGGTAATCTTTTAGCTGAACCCCCAAGAAAGCTATTTTGGGTGCTTGATTTTTGGAATTGCTCTTTTAAAATCTAGCAAAAGCCTAAGTTCCAGATGTATTTTCTTTTTTGTTGTTGTTTTTAATAAAATTTACCTTTTTTAAGAACAGGATTGGATTTTTGGTGTCCTAAGAGGTTTGTGCATGTTGTTTGATAGCTGGTAACCACAGCTAATTTCCTTTGTTTTCTTTCTCAGCTCTTCCCCGGAGGGTGGGTGAATGTGCGTGTGCGTGAAAGGGTTTGAGGGCACCCCACAGGGAGGAATTCCCAAGTACTCCTTCCTGGGTTCAAAGGGTTTTTTTTTTGTTGTTTTTTTTTGCATTTCGGTGGTGGTAGCGTTTACCAAGCCAAGGTCAGAGAAAAGCTGTAACCTTGGGAGTTTAATACCAGCCTGGAGGGGCAAGTATTAATTTTTAGAATCCTTGTGGGCCCCTACTTCTGCACTCGGAGTGACAGTGGGGATTCAGCCTTGCCACCCCCCACCTAATAACCTACGAAAATTACATGACCCGTGGGAGCCTGTAAGAGGCAATATTTCCTCTCTCGCAAGCACAGAGTCTGAGTGTAGAAAAGAAAGTTAATTAAAGGAGGGAAGTCACCTGACATTAATTAGGGAAAACGCCACTAGCAAGATTCATAAACATAAAACCATGAGCAAAACAGCCACCCCAGAGTACGTTGGACGGTGTCTATCACCTCAGGTTCTTGAGTTCCACAACCAAAAGTTCCCTTACTGTGCTCCTCTCTGCTCCCTTACCGTGCTTGTACTTGGTCAGTGAAGACCCAGAATTTAGAGGTGCATCTGTATGAGTTCACCTTCCACCTGGGAAGAAGAGAGAAAGCACCTTGCCTGATACACTATCCAAGCACTTGCTCTGGTGTTGCCGCCTTGCCAACCGTCCATTGCTCCACTGGCTGCCCTGCCAGCCGCCCACCAGGTGTGCCACCTGACCCACCATCCGGCTGTCCCACTGGCAACCATTCCACTCTGCTGCACACTGTCACCTTTTGCTACCACCTGCTTCTCAACTGTAACCTCTGCAGGTCAGTCTCTTGAGGTTCCACCCAGCCCTTAGTGGGGGAACTTCATTGCTGAAGCAAGCTGTCCAGAAACACTGTCCCACAAGAAATGATTTCAGGTCTAGTGATCACTTAACAAAACAAAATTCTCCTAATGGGGCCTTGATCAGCTCTATCTTTGAACAGTGGGGAGGGGATAGGTTAAACCATGCTTAGGACTCTTAGGTAGAGCCCCACTTCCCAGCAGGACACCTGTCCCCACCCCCTCTTACCCTTCACAGGGATCTAGCATCCGAGGGCCAGCTAAGCACAGTTCAGCTGCCCTTTTCTCATACAGTATGGATAACATTTCATTACCCCTGCATTCAGCATTATAGTGATTTGTAACCCAACACCAGCCAAAGTTGTTTACTTTGGCAATACAGTTCTGTCCGCTGGATACCAAGGCAGAGTGGGTGTATTCAGGTAAATACAGTGTGGTCCTGAAGCCTTTTCCCCTCCTCAACTAGCTGTCAGGGGAGAACTCATTCAGACCCTGCTTACATCAGTATCAGGACCTAGATTAAAATTCCCAGGTCCCGGCCCTGTGCTTACAGCCATTAGATTCAATGTCTCTTTAGTGATGGGAAGACATACACTAGTTCATTTTCAGATTACTACTTCTGTCATATTTTCTCCTTCCTCTGGCTGAAGGGGAAAACACATTTTAAATTGAAATAACCCTTTAAAACACTAATGAAACAAAACAATGGGCTGTTATTAACATTTATCAAGTGCCAACAGGGAAGCTGTTGCAGAACGTTTTCATCAGTCAAGCACCAGTCTTTTCTAGAAAATTCAAAGTAGCTAGTGGCTGAACTTTCATCTGCTTCACTTAGTATTTCATTTAATGTGAAAGATTGCTACATGAAAACCTATGTCAGATGATGCGGAATTCCTTCAACAGGTAGCATGGGCTCTCTCAACAACACAGATAGTAGTCTTTGGAGTTTCTCTCTCCAACTTACTGAGGCAAGAAAACAATTACAAAGCTTACTTGACTTGCAACATTGAGGCTAAACAACAAAAAAAATCTAATATCCCCTGTAAAACAGCCTGCCCTTCATAGAGGGTAAAGTGAAGAAGTATCAACCTTTGAAGTATTACCAGTGCACTTGTGAAAACATGTTCCCAAGTATGGGAGTTTAACAAAGAAGCTGAAATCAGACAACCCTCAGTAAACAGCCACCTTTCCCCAAGATGTTCTGAAAGCATAGTTCATATGCTATGTAGAGTCCACAATTCACAATTCTTAGGGGTTTGACTTAGCCTAGCACAGTAGCGCCTTGATCCCTAAATGGGGGTCCCTTGGGTGCTACCATAATACAGATAACCAACTGAGCAACAACAAATTTCACCTTCAACTTTCCTGGGTGTGGCTTTTCCCAGGGTTCCTTTGTGAGCCCAGAGAGCCATTCCCACCACCTTTATGAGCAGATGGTACATCATCACATGCCTCAAGAAGGCAGCAAGCGTTTCCCAGCAGGCTCAAAACCTTAAAAAAGCATGAAGGGACTTTCAGGTGCACATTGGGGAGGTATGTACTAGACTCGCAGAGAGCCATGTCCAGGACATGCTTTGTTGTCTTCTCTCTGTGCAACCCTTTCAGCTCCCCAGGACTCACATGGCATTTCCAGAATCTCCTTTTCTGCAGCCATGAGCCTGCCTGATTCTCCTAGGTGCCCTCAGGAGAAACCCAGTTTCACTGCACAAAAATGGGTCTGGGCAATGAGTCAGCCCCTGATTTCCCACTCACAGGGGAGCTATCATGCGGAAGTCCTCTTTGCATAGGCAAAGGCACTCAAATCCCACCAAGTTTCCTGCAGCCATGGCTAGGCACATCCCAAATCCACTAGGCTGGCCACTATTTTCCCTTCTATTTGTATGAACATAGTAACCACCTCCTGTCCTTAAGAAGAACCCCAGAACCCCATGGTGCTGGCAACATATCTTCCCTCATTATCATAGACGTGAAAGGAACAGAGTGAAAGGAACATGACCCAGCAAAGAACAGGACACCGGTGAGACTGAGGGGCAAGACTTTTTTACTTCGTCCTAAGTGGCATGCAGTAGAGCCCTGCAGCAGGACCAGGATCCCACAGGACCTGCTACCATAATAGCAGGAGCAGGATTAAAAATAATCCCACGCAGGGATCTAGCACACAGGATCTGGTCCAAGTGGTGAATACAGCTGAACTGCTCTGTAATAGCGACCATAAGGTAATTACATTTAACATCCTCATCAGGGAGAAATACCAAACAAAAATTATACTGTGGTGGGGTTAACTACACAAAACTGAGGAGGCTAGTTAAACTGAAATTAAAAGGAACAGTCACAAGGGTGAAAAGCCTGTAAGTGTCATGAAAAGTATTAAAAACCACCATAGAAGAGGCTCAAACTATATGCATGCCGCAAAAATAATAAAAATAGTAAGAGGACCAAAAAATTGCCACTATGGCTAAACAGCAAAGTAAAAGAGGTGGTTAGAGACAAAGGGGCATTCTTTAAAAATTGGAAGTCAAATCCTACTGAGGAAAATAGAAACAAGCATAAACTCTGGCAAATAAAGTATAAAACTATAATTAGGCAGGCCAAAAAAGAATTCAAAGAACAACTAGCAAAAAACACAAAAACAAATAGGAAAAATTGTTTTAATCACATCAGACGCAGGAAGCCTACTAAATAATCAGTGGGGCCACAGCTTCACTATGCGTTGGGTAAAGAAGTACTTTCTTACGTTTGTTTTAAACATGATGCTTATTAAATTTCATTGGGTGATCCCTGGTTCTGTGTGTTATGTGAAGAGATCAGTAACACTTCCTTATTAACTTTCTCTACACCACTCATGATTTTATAAACCTATATCATATCCTGCATTCATCATCTCTTTTCTAAAATGAACAGTCCTAATCTTCTTGATCTCTCCTCATATGGAAGCTGTTCCATGCCCCTAATAATTTTTGTTGGGCTTCTCTCTAATTTTTCCAATTCTAATGTATCTTTTTTGAGATGGGGCAACCAGAACTGCCTGCAATATTCAAAGTGAGAGTATATCATGGATTTATATAGTGGCATTATGGTATTTTCTGTCTTTTCTATCCCTTTCCTAAGGGTCTCTAACATTCTTCGCTTTCTGAACTCTCCACAATGACTCCAAGGTCTCTTTCTTGAGTGGTAACAGCTAATTTAGACCCCATCATTTTGTATGTATCATTAGGATTTATTTCCTAATATGCAATACTTTCAATTTATCAACACTGAATTTCATCTGCCATTTTCCTGCCCAGTCACTTAGTTTGGTGAGATCCCTTTGTAACACGTTGCAGTCAGCTTTGGAATTATCTTTTGTATTGTTTGTAAACTTTGACACCTCACTGTTAAACCCTTTTTTCAGAGTATTTATGAGTATGTTCAACAGCACTGGTCCCAGAACAGATCCTTGGAAGACCCCACTATTCACCTCTCTCCATTCTGAAAACTGACCATTTATTCCTATTCTTTGTTTCCTGTCTTTTAACCAGTTACTGATGCATGAGAGGACCTTCCCTCTTATCCCATGACTGCTTACTTAGCTTAAGAGCCTTTGGTTGAGGAACCTAGTCAAAGGCTTTTGGGAAGTCCATATATGCTATATCCACTGGATCACTCTTGTTAACATAATTGTTGACCCCTTCAATTAATTCTAATAGACTGGTGAGGCATGATTTCCCTTTACAAAAGCTACGCTGATTCTTCCCCAACAGATCACGTTAATCATAGAATCATTAAATGTCAGAGTTGGAAGGGACCTCAGGAGGTCATCTAGTCCAATCCCCTGCTCAAAGCAGGACCAATTCCCAGACAGATTTTTGCCTCAGATCCCTAAACAGCCCCTTCAAGGATTGAACTTAAAACCCTGGGTTTAGCAGGCTAATGCTCAAACCACTGAGCTATCCCTCCCCGCCAATCTCTGTGTCTGATAATTCTGTTCTTTACTGTAGTTTTAATCAATTTGCCTGGTACTGAAGTTTACCAGCATGTAATTGCCAGGATCCCCTCTGGAGCCTTTTAAAAAAAATCAGTGTACATTAGCTACCCCCCAGTCAGGTAGTACAGAGGCTGATTTAAGTGATAGGTTACATACCACAGTTAGTAGAGATACAACTCAATATCCATTTCAAAGCCTTTGAGCAGAAATAGTAGCCCCATAGATGAAGGATGGTAGGAATCTTGGTAAGCAGGTGGACACAGAGTTGAAGAGGATAAGGGTACCAAGCTTGCCTTGGCCAAGTACGTTCTACAAGGATAATTCTGGCCTTCCCCTGCCTGATCTTGTTCACTGTTCTTCGAACTGTGGGCTTTGGAGAAAAGGGATAGAACAGACTCTTCTTCCACAGTAGAAGGAAGGCATCTCCAAGGGAGCGGTGACCCAGGCTCTCATTGAACAGAAGAGCGGGGTCTCGCTGTTCTCAGAGGTAGCAAAAAGATCAATCTCTGACAGTCCTAATTTCTGGAATGTTTTGGAGGACCTGAATGTCAGTCATGGAGGAAGTGTTTGCTGAGTGCATTGGCAGTGATGTTCCAGATGCCTGGGAAGTAGACTGCTGAAATCTGGATGTGGGGGGCTATACACCAGTTCCAGAGTTTTATTGCTTTGGTGCACAAGGAGGGGGATCTTGCTCCCCTGTGATTGTTGATGTAAAACATGCAGGATGTCATCCATTATGAATCTGATCATCTTGTCCCTGATGAGAGGCAGGAAATAGAGGCAAGCATTCCTTATTGCCCTGAGCTCCAATAAGCTGAATGTGGAGACTGGTTTCATGAGCTGTCCGTCTGACCTGAACTGTCAAGGTGTTGAAGTGGGCTCTCCACCCTAACAGGTACGTGGCGGTCGTTAGAGTCATTGATGGGGTTGGGTAACAGAAAGGGATACCCATACAGACATGGAATTGCTCCTTCCACCAGTTTAGAGAGTTCTTTATGTGCAAGGGGATTGCCACGTACTTGTCCAAGGTGTTGGTCAGAGACTAGGCGCTTTTCAACCAACCTTGGAAATGGCAAAGGTGTAGCCTTGCATGACTGGTCACAAAAGTGCAAACTGCCATATGGCCAAGAAGTTGAAGACGGTTCCTTATTGTGGTCCGAGGGCTTCCCTAAATTGTTCCTACCAGTCCTGACAGGGTCACAAATATGTCTAAAGGGACATATGCTCTGGGTGTCAGTGTGTCCAAACACAGAGTTATAAACCATATCCTTTGTACCAGTCCAAGCATGAATTTCTTTACATTCATCTGTATGTCCAACTTTTGGAAGAGAGCTAGGGTCTTCTATGTTGATAACACTGTCTCAAAAAGAAACAGCCAAACTGTGGGAAGACAGGAATAACTTTGTCCAGAAAAACAGGAGTACTTGTGGCACGTTAGAGACTAACAAATTTATTTGAGCATAAGCTTTCATGGGCTACAGCCCACTTCTTCAGATGCATAGAATGGAACATATAGTAAGGAGATATATATATATATATATATATATATATATATATATATATATATACACACACACACATACAGAACATGAAAAGGTGGAAGCAGCCATACCAACTCTAAGAGGGCTCATTAATTAAGATGAGCTATCATCAGCAGGAGAGAAAAAAAAAACTTTTGTAGTGATAATCAAGATGGCCATTTCAGACAGTTGACAAGAGGTGTGAGTATACTTAACATGGGGAAATAGATTCAATCTGTGTAATGACTCAGCCATTCCCAGTCTCTATTTAAGCTTAAATTAACGGTATCTAGTTTGCATATTAATTCAAGTTCAGCAGTTTCTCGTTGGAGTCTGTTTTTGAAGCTTTTCTGTTGCAAAATTGCCACCTTTAAGCCTGTTACTGAGTGACCAGAGATGTTCAAGTGTTCTCCTACTGGTTTTTGAATGTTATGATTCCTGATGTCAGATCTGTCTCCATTTATTCTTTTGCGGAGAGACTGTTTGGCCAATGTACATGGCAGAGGGTCATTGCTGGCACATAGATTCACATGATGGCATATATCACATTAGTAGATGTGCAGGTGAACGAGCCCTCGATGGCATCGCTGATGTGATTAGGTCTTATGATGGTGTCACTTGAACAGATATGTGGACAGAGTTGGCATCGGGCTTTGTTGCAAGGATAGGTTCCTGGGTTAGTGTTTTTGTTGTGTGGTTGCTGGTGAGTATTTGCTTCAGGTTGTGGGGGCGGTTTGTAAGCAAGGACTGGTCTGTCTCCCAAGATCTGAGTGTGAGGGATCATCTTTCAGGATAGGTTGTAGATCTCTGATGATGTGCTAGAGAGGTTTTAGTTGGGGGCTGAAGGTGACGGCTAATTATTTTCTGTTAACGTTCTGTTATTTTCTTTGTTGGGCCTGTCCTGTAGCATATGACTTCTGGGTACTCTTCTGGCTCTGTCAATCTGTTTTTTTCACTTCAGCAGGTGGGTATTGTAGTTTTAAGAATGCTTGATAGAGATCTTGTAGGTGTTTGTCTCTGTCTGAAGGATTGGAGCAAATGTGGTTGTATCTTAGAGCTTGGCTGTAGACAGAGGATCATGTGGTGTGTTCTGGATGGAAGCTGGAGGCATGTAGGTAAGTACAGCGGTCAATAGGTTTCCGGTATAGAGTGGTGTTTATGTGACCATCGCTTATTAGCACAGTAGTGTCAAGGAAATGGACCGCTTGTGTGGACTGGTCTAGATTGAGGTTGATGGTGGGATGGAAATTGTTGAAATCATGGTGGAATTCCTCAAGGGCTCCTTTTCCATGGGTCCAGATGATGAAGATGTCATCACTGTAGTGCGAGTAGGGGCGTTAGGGGACGAGAGCTGAGGAAGCGTTGGTCTAAGTCATCAATAAAAAAGTTGGCATACTGTGGGGCCATGCAGGTACCCATAGCAGTGCTGCTGACTTGAAGGTATATATTGTCCCAAATGTGAAATAGTTGTGGGTGAGGACAAAGTCACAAAGTTCAGCCACCAGATTTGCTGTGACATTATTGGGGATACTGTTTTTGATAGCTTGTAGACCATCTTTGTGTGGAATATTGGCGTAGAGGGCTTCTACACCCATAGTGGCCAGGATGGTGTTTTCTGGAAAATCACTGATGGACTGTAGTTTCCTGAGGAAGTCAGTGGTGTCTCAAAGATAGCTGGGAATGGTGGTAGTGTAGGGCCTGAGGAGAGAGTCCACATAGCCAGACAATCCTGCTGTTAGAGTGCCAATGCCTGAGATGATGGGGCATACACGATTTCCAGATTTATGGATCTTGGGTAGCAAATAGAATACCCCTGGTCAGGGTTCTAGGCATATGTCTGCACAGATCTATTCCTGTGCTTTTTCAGGGAGTTTATTGAGCAGTGGGATCAGAGAATAATGGCCTACAGAAGGTGGAGTTAGAGAGCTGCCTAGCAGCCTCTTGTTCATATTCCAACTTATTCATGACGACAACAGCATCTTCTTTATTAGCATTTTTTATTATGATGTCAGAGTTGTTCCTAAGACTGTTGATGGCGTTGTGTTCAGCATGGCTGATGTTATGGCTCATCTTAATTAATTAGCCTCAGAGTTGGTATGGCTACTTCCACCTTTTCATGTTCTGTATGTATACATATCTCCTTACTATACGTTCCATTCTATGCATCTGAAGAAGTGGGCTGCAGCCCACAAAAGCTTATGCTCAGATAAATTTGTTAGTCTCTAAGGTGCCACAAGAACTAATGTTCTTTTTGCAGATACAGACTAACATGGTTCCTACTCTGATTCCTCCAGAAGGTAAGCTGCCACTACTGCTAGAACCTTTGAAAGCACCCTTTGGGCCAATATAGGCCAAAGGAAAGCACTCGGTACTGGAAATGATCTTGGCCTATGGCGAACTAGGTATTTCCTGTGTGATGCATGTATAGTGTTATAGAAATAATAGTCATGTAGATTGAGGGATGAAAACCAATCCCTTTCCTCTAGTGAAGGAATTATAGTTGCTAGAGTCACCATCCTGAACTTTTGAGTCTTCACAAACTTGTTCAGCTGTCTTAGATCTAAAAATCAGCTTCCAACTTCCATCCTCCTTTGGCACTAGGAAGTATTTTGAGTTGAACCCCATCCCTGCAAGAGGAAGAAACCAGTTCTATTGCTTTTACAAGGAGGAGAGAGTCCACCTCTTGTCTTAGTAGAAGCTTGTGAGAGGAGTCCTTGAAGAGAGACAAGGGTGGAAGGGAGGGAGTGACATAAACTGGATGGTATAGACTGATGTTATGACCTCTAAGACCCATTGGTCCATAGTGACCTGCTATCAAGCCTGGTGGAAATGGACAAGGCGGTCCCCAAAGGGAGGGACATGGGCTAACGGATTCAACTGTAAAGTCAGATGAGTGGGAGGATTCAAAGCCTCAACCAACCTATCAAAACTGCTGTTTAGATTAATCCTGGGTGGTCATGGAGGGCGGTTGATTGCCCTTCTTCCTCTGAAACTTGTCCCTATTTCTAGAGGTTTCTGCAGGTCTGTGGTACTCCAAGAACCGAGCATGGTGTGATCTCTGGGCAGTTTGTAACCTGCTGAAACATTTCTTGTTCATAGATGCATAAATACCCAAGGAACACAAGGTAGCCCTGGAGTAATTCAGGGCGTGAAGGGAGTCATTCATCATCTCTGAGAAAAGCCTAGACTAAAGGGGAGGTCCTCTACAGTGTTCTGAATCCCTCAGAAACTCTGAAAGTTGAAGTCAAGATGCCCAGAGCACAGCTACCGCCATGGATATGGATCTGGAAGTAGTGTCCACAGCAGCTGGGGATGCCTGGAGAGATGTTCTGGCCAATAGCTGACCCTCCACAAACATGGGCTGGAATTGCTTCCTGCAGTTGTGTGGGTGCTGTTCCATAAAAGCCATGAGCTGCTTGTAATTAGGGCTAGTCTACACTCGAAGCACATCATCAGTGCAGCCACGCCACTGTAGTGCGTCTGGTGAAGATGTTCTATGCTGAGGGGAGAAAGCTCTCTCGTTGGCATAATAAATCCAGCTCCATGAGAGGTGGTAGTTATGTCAGCAGGCATAGCACTGTAAATACTAGTGCTTAGGTCAGTGAAACATATGTCGCTCGGGGGTGGGGGTGGGAGTGGCTTATTCACAGACTTAAGATATGGGGAAGTAAGTGGTAGTGTAGACCTGACCTCAGTAGTGTATATTTGGCTATGACAGCCTGATTGTGATCTGGAATTGCACAGTTCTGAACTAGTAATATTTTCGTCCAAAGACATTCAGTTGCTTTTGGTCCTTGTCGTAGGGGGTAGTTCTCAAAATGTCTTGCCTACTCTGTTCATTCATGACTATGAAGTTAGGTGGGGGATAGGAAAATAAAAAGTCAGACTCCTTAAGGAGCACGTAACACTTATTTGTCCTTTTGCATATTGGTGGAACAGTAGCTGGCATCTACCATAACATTTTAGCTGGATCCAGGAGAGACTCATTAATAGGTAGCACCAGTCAGAAGGGTGTTGCCGACTGCAAAATATCTAGCAACTTGTGCTGCAGATCTCTGACCTCCTCCAGAGGGATCTGCAGGATGTCAGGTAGCCTTCTAGTGAGGTCCTGAAACTGCCTGAAGTCGTTGGCCATGGAAGGTGGTGGAGAAATAACTGCTTCATCTGGTGATGATGAAATGGGAGTCTCAGAGATTACTTCCTCATATGTCCTAGCCTCCTGCTCTTGAAATGGCTCCTCCTGTCATGGATGGGTAGAGAGAAAATGTGAAATTCTGGTCTTTGAGGGATGGTACTGGTGGTCTGTTAAATTGCTGTCAAAAGGCAGCCCACAGGTCCCAATATGGCCACTGTGGAGTCCATAAGGAAGGAGGGCTGGCATACAAGGTTGGCTCCACCATCCTTGATCACCTGGCAGGGTCCTCCCAGCACAAAGGCGGATTCCTAAAGGGGTATGTAGGAGAACACCTCAGAAATCGAGAAGACTGATTAACAGTCCTCCTACTCCACATGGGGGCAGCCAATGATGGAGGAGAGTCCTGTGACATGGAATGGCTACTCAGAGAATGAGGTCTCAGTACCAAAAGATGCTTTGTATCTGGTAACAGCGACTCTGGCTCTTCCAACAATGAGATGTCCCTCAAGTACTGGAACTCCTATAGTGCCGAAAGGACACTGGTACCAACGTCATAGCTGAGATCGCCATAGCTGGAATCAATGGTACCAGTGATAGTGGGCACACTGCAAGCATTGTAGATGTCAGGCTTCAATGCTTGCTCGGTACCGAGGATACCACTTGTACAGGCAACTTGAAAAATATGCTGTTTTTAAAATCACAGTATCTTAAATCCGTGCAATCAAAAGTGAGCTTCAATAAAGAACACAAACTACTGTAAGAACTATACATTTAAACAATGCTTGCAATTTAATCTATGTATTTTAACCTGTTTTTTATATATAATTAGGTGATGTTTGCAGGAATTAGAGACTTAATAGCAAAGGTTCTGAAACTCATCAAAGAGGTAGCATGGAGATCGCTTGTGCTAGCATGGTTTTACCTTTGCTGTTTTACTTTGCATTGGTTTGATTTTCAAAAGTAATTCATTCTACTGAGGTGTCATAGCATGGGGATTATTGATCACATGTTCCCCTTGTGTTGTCCAAAAATCCTTTTCCTCAATGTCATTCAGATCACATTGATCCACATCTTTTAAGCCTGCAACAATTCCCATTACCCTGATCATCAAGGTCAAAACATCTCATTCACATGTTCAGGGACCCTGCTCATTTGCAACTTGATCTGTATCTGTGACTCAGTCTGCCAGGGCATTCTCCCACCTTTGACTGATCCACAAATGTCAAAATGTTATCAGCCTCAACACCAATGATAAAATTCTGGGGGGAAAAGTGGGGGCTGACCATAATGAATGGAGTCCTTAATGAATGTGGATGGCCCTGGAGGCAGCAGGACTGAGGTGCCAGAGTATCCCCTGGAGACTCCTGTATTAGCACCTCGGTGCTGCAAAGCCGAATTCAGCTGCAGCGAGACTGCCTTCTCTGCCCCTAACTTTCTGCCCCAATGCCTTCCCTACTCCTAAACTGCTCCCTTTTCCTTTACCTGTTAACTGCCCCTTTCTGACCCTCCTCCTCTCCCTGCCTGTCCTTACTGCGCAACCCCCCACCTTCTGCCCCTGCCTCCCCTACCTCTAACACCCCCACCTCCCCTACCCATTACCCACCTTCTGCTCTGCCTGTTCCCCACACGTAACTCCCACTTCTGCACCCACCACAGCACTCCTCCTACCCACGACTACTAGTTCTCTATCCAGTTTCCCCCCTGTAGACGCCAGGTCCCTTCTCCTCCCAATTCAACAGGTCTACAACCTCCCCTCTGGCCCCAGCTCACCCAATTTCTAACCTCCTTTCCCTTCTCTTCCTGTCAGCTCCGTTGCTGGAGGAGTAGTGGGAACTGATCTCTGTCAAGCAGCTGGCCAAGTCACCAGACAGCACCTATCACTTCTTGCCGGGGTAAAGGGGCTTCTCCAGAGTGGGGTGTCAGAGCTTGGGATACATCAGTGAAGTACCAAGTCTGGACAGGAGGACCAGTTGTGATTGTGGATTCTCCCCTTGCTGTACTCCAGCTCCCCCTTACCATGGGGTGGCAGCACCTTCTGCTGTTGTTCTCCCGGTAGCTCTTGACCCTACTGCTGGCCACAAAGGAAGAAGGGGATCAAATCACCCCTCCTGTCCCAAGCCTTTGAATAAATCAAAAGCTGGATAGACCCTAAAAATAATGAGACCCAGCCCCCTCCTCCTCCTGCAATTCAAGCTCTGTTCAACATCTCCCTTCATTTCTTTCTCCTAATCCCACACATTCTTTTCCCCACACTGTCCCTCCAGTGTGGAACATATTCCCAATATCCATTTATCAAGCCACCATCCTTACCTCATTTTAATCCCTCTTAAAACTCACTTTTGCCACATCAGCTACAAGGTGAAAAAACACTCCGAAGTTGTTTATACACAACATAATTTCATGATGTGCAAATGTCCAAACTGTATCTACCCTGTTTGTTTCTCTCCCGCTTGGTGCCTGTCTACAATTAGATAAATGTAAGACCATTGGGGCAGGAACCATTTTACTTTATGTTTCTTTAAACATACTTTTGAAGCATATATGAAGCATACTTTTGTTATTGTAAAAACAATAAACTGGAAGTCTAACTAAACTAGATGTGCTTGCAACTTGGACATATTTGTTTTTATATATATATAATCGTAGTTTGGTGCATGGAAAACATTTTAATGTGCGTATTCCTTGACAAAGGATTCTCACTCTTGTATTCAGATAGTATGGATGTGAACACCACATTAATTTTGTACCAGATGAACTGCAGCTTTCCAAGAGAAATATTACACATCCTGGAAAAGGATAGATAAGTTACTGATCCAATTTCTGAAAGCCAGTTTTTGATCTTCCAATTTGTGCAGCATACTCCCAGCTAAGCAGCAGCTTACATCAGAAATATCTTTGAGGATAGTGGTCCTTCACCAGCTACATTTTGTTGCTGATGCAGTTCTAAAATTAGAGAATTTGAAGAAAGTTTGCAAGAGTAATGCATTACTTCAAAAACTCTGAGGAGAAAGAGAAAGAGCACGCACATACCAAATGCAGGGTAGTCCCAAGTGGTCTTATTTACACTAGCAAAGACTTCAAGGTTTCCTACTATTGAACCACTCCATGGGGGCAGTGCCACTTGTAATAGCAACTGTGGTACTCACTAGTGTAGAGCATGAAGGTAAAGACCATTTAAGCTACTATTTAGGTTGCTTTAAATGGTCATAGAAAGACAGGACGAATGCAATTATTTCACTGCAGTTCTCTCCTCCAAACTCATAATCCTTTTCCATTACTTAATTTACTCCTCAGCATACAGGGGAGGCAGAAAATGAAAAGAAACAAAAGCTAATTTTAAATTATGAAGAAACAAATAATTTTCTTCTGAAAACTAAAAAGCATTCAGACATGCCACACGGATGCCCTCAGCAGTTACAAAATAGAATTAGAAAACTAACATTTATTAAACAATTTACATTTTAATACACATTTCAAGAACGTGGTAGCATAAAAGGAAACTTGTTTTTAAAACAACCTGAATTTACCATTTAGCAATATTACATTAATGATCAGGGGTCTCCTATCAATGGTTCCAAAAAACACTTCACCTAAATCTCCAACAACTGGAACCTCACTTAATGAAACAGTAAAAAATAAATAATTCCAAACTACTCCTACACTGAGGAATGTGTACTGAAGTATATAGTTTAGAGTACAAATAAATGTACTAACAACAATCTCAGCAAAACTTAACAGCTTTGCGGAAGTGCTCAGAAGCTACTACCCATGTTGCTCAAACTCCACTAAAATCTGTTTGTCACTTGATTTCTTTACGTACATGTAGTGGAATAATAAACACAGATTTACATGAGTAGGTCAAAGTCAAACCACCAAAGTAGAAAATGGTAGGAGTCTCTTGGTCAAGACAAAATCACATACAAATTTAACTAAATATGTTTTAATAGGACATCATTAAGCCTCATGAAGGTTAAAAAACAGGGAATTCAGGTACTTGGATTGGCAAATAAAGACAAGAATACTAAGAAGCATTTTCCACCATTTACTCTCGTTATCAAAAATATTTTTCAACTCTTCTTGCAAAACAAAAACAAAATAGTACAGACTGGACACATACATCACATTTTTCTTCCTATGGCTTTAACACCCCACCCTACCCGACCCCACAAAAAAGACGGGGGGAAATACAAAACAAAACAAAAAAAATTATCTGACCACGTTCACAGAAAATGACACCATAGTACACTACAAAAACAAAAAGGTGGTGTCATCTGATTTGTGTCCAAAAAGTTTTTGCTCATTTCTTAGACAGGTAACCATCATTGTACATGCTTTGTGCACAATCAAAATATATCCAACATTATGTCATAATTCACTGGAGATTTCATTTAATAAAAATATGGCTGCCATAAAATGGAATTTGAAAAATTTGAGCACTGTTTCTCTTTAGACATGCTGTTATAATAGTAACTCTCCTTTAAATTAGAAGGATAATGCTTTGTATACTAGTCAGACCATCTTTTATTTGTCCTGTGCCATTTAAAGATGAGATATCGCTGCATCATGAGGAAGTCTGACTTCTTTAGAATGGCATTAAAAAAAATCTTAAAACTGCTGTAATGTTGTGCAAAATGGAAAAAGCCTTCATTGAACTATTTCCTTATTTTCAGGGATTAACTGGAAATCAACCAGTTGGGCATACTGATTGTAGATGAGCGAGCTGAACACTTGGTGGAATAAGCTGTCTAGCATACTTTACCTAATGAGTACTGAAAATAACTTGATCCTGTTTATCCATCAGTTCTCTTTCCTGACTGAGGGGAAGCAAGTAACAATGGGCTATCTTCCTAGAGTACATAGATCCCAAGTACATGACAATACAGTGTTAACCTCATTTATATCTTTAAGTGAAGAAAAGAGAAACCAATGGTGGGTAAACGCTGTATAAACCAGGATGTATTGGGGGGCACCAATGGACAAAGATTTTAACCCAGCCCAGATTTATTTTTTATATTTGTAACCTACAGTGAAATTCTTCTCAGACACCACATGCAGCAACTTCCACTGAAATCAATGAGTTTACATATGTGGTATTTGGCCTTTCTTTGTTTATTAGTTGTTTTCCCTCTCATGATGAAGTGAACAGCAACATGCCAAAGATGAATGGAGTTAGTGTCACAGGGCATAAAATGTACCAGTCACACAGCCACCTGCAGGCTTTTTAGAAAAAGTGAAGGATGCGATTACACAGAGACTTGAGCACGATCTGGAGGGACAGCCACTTTACAACTGACTCCAGTTGATTGCCCAGTTACTTCTTAGCCAATTCCAATGAGGGACAACTTCTCTTTCCATGAATTTACTAATTTGTACTGTTCCATGCTCTAGATAACCAATGGTCATGATCAAAAAAGATGTGTCAAAGACTGCGGTCCTCAGTTAATACTGTACTTTCAACAGGAATGGGATGTGATTTGCTAGCAACACTGACTCCCTATGGCAGTGTATTTGGTAGTTACTTTCACACACCACAAACTAGCACAACTTTGATGGACTGACTAGATATCACTTCCTTACATTTAATCGGAAGCTTTAACTGAGCACAAAGCATTAACTGGCACAATGAGGTTAATATGTTCCTTTCCAAAGGTCATCTTGTATTAAAACCATTTACATCAGCATCTGATCTCAAACTATGAGGTGCTGTGAGATCTAAAGACATAGTTTTAGGGTAACTCCTCCATTATCTGCAAACTATTTCCCAGACACTAACACACATAACATAGCAATGAAAACACTTGATACAAGTGATCTATAGGCAGGAGCTTCGGCAAGTTAAACAGAACCATAGCTGCCTTAAAACTGTAGCAGTTCCCTTAGTAAGGGCAGGGAAAAGACAAAAAATCATTTAACAGTCATATCTCATGTCTATAGCTTCATCCAAACTTTTATCATCGTGTGTACTGGCAGCTAAAAATGTAGTTACTGGTGACCCTGTCACATTAATTACACTGGTGCTTGTGCTGGCACTGCGCACAATGCTTGTCACATTAATGCCCAAAGTAAGCCTAGTCTGTTCCAAGGCCTTTTCTGGCACTGCAAATGCTTCCAGCTTCTTCTCCCCATTAGCCATATATGAGTTTTGGCAGCCACGGCATATACAGTCTAAGCAGGCTTTACGGTTAGAGTAGCAAGGGCAGCGTTGGCCACGGCATGTAAGAACACTTGGATTTTGGGTGGCGCGACCACATTTACACCCTTTCTTTTCTTGTGGCTTTTTGTATGCAGTTTTTGTCGGACTTCCTGGCATAACATTACTGCTAGCAACCTTTTCCTTTGCTTTGTCTTTTGTTTTCAGTATTCCTGGTTTGGCTTTCGGGTGAGATTTCTTGGGGGCATGTTCTATATTCTTTTTCGTGCTTTTATTAGGCAGGAGTACAGTTTTACTTATTTTGGGAGTAGTGCCTCCATTAGGTACAGTTGCTACGGGCTGCAAAGACATTTTATTTTCCTGTTTCACTGTTACTGGAGCTGATGCTCCCAATGTTGGGCCACAGATGATGCTGGAAATGGGTAGTGGCTGAACCTTTTCGCTGTCACTTTCTGATCGAGATCGCTTTCGGTTTAACTTAACTACTTTAGGTGTTGCTGCTGTACATGAAATCCCATGAGGAGAAGCACCTGTGGACATGAAAACATTATGGCTAAGAGGTGGGGGAGAAAGCTGCAGGAAAGGACCATTGGATATGGTGGCTTCCAAGCTGGGCTGCAAATCAGAACCACAGACTTCAGTGCTTGAAACAGTTTCTAAGCTTCGAAGAACTTCCTCAACACTAAGCAATAGCGAGCCAGGTTTTATATCTTCGTTGAAACTGCAGATGTCAAGGCCTGATGTACACAAGTCACTAGTAGAAACTGTGTCACACACAGGCTGAAGACTGCTAGAGATATCCTCAGTTTTTATGTACTCTCCAGTACTACACACATCAATTGTATTTGCATGTTCAGGGGAAGGAATATTTACTCCAAGTTTATCCACTGAAAGCCCATTACAATTGGGCAACCCATTGATAACAGTACCTCTAATATCAATATGTGTATTTTCAGGTATGGAAGAAAAACTAGCTTGAGGATCATTAATATGTTCTGAGGTTGAAGGTAATGGAGAATGTGTCAAACACAAAGGCATGGCTGCATCAGAAATGTTTTCTGTATCTTCATGGAGTGGCGATCCATCTTTGAGAAAAGCCAAAAGATCTGCAGAACAGTCAACTGCTTGTATTATGTCTTGTGCCAATGGAGTCTGTGTTATGTATTCACACAGTTTTTTGTAGCAGTTCACTAGAATGCTCAACTGTTTATTTTCCTCAAACTGTTCATAGTCTTTGCACCAACTACATGATGGTTTCATCATCATCTTTTTGCCTTTACAAGTTTTGCAGACATAATGCTGACATGTGGAGTTGGTGGGAGCAATAGGATCCTGTAGCAAATTTCCTAAGAGGAAAAAGAAAAGAAGGTTATTAGAGCAGATCAAGTAGCATAGGCTTTCAGGGTAACATAAGAGGGACTTCCTAATTTACAGCAGTATGAATTGCCTGTATAGTGTTCAGCGATGAACAAGATCATGAGAAAAATCATAGGTGTGCAAACAGTATGAACTGTGAGATTTTAGACTCATTACAATTGCTGTGCCCACAGTTTTAAAACGATGTTGTGTTTAGAAGTTTTCCACATTGCAGAGAAAAATTTCAACATAATCTGATCTGCTGATGCCCATTAACCCAGCCTTTAGAAAACACGGTGTCAAGCAAAACAATATCAGCATTGCCCCTTAAACACCACATTCATCTCAACATGGTGACCACTATGTAATGTCCATAATGCACTAACCAAGAGAGCTACATCTGTACAAAGTGGGAAGGGTTAAAGCAGAAATTGAAAATCAAAGATTAAAATTCTGGAAGTCAAAATGGAAACAATACAGAGGGAAGTAGCACTGAGAGACAGATGAAAACATGAAAGAGGTATAAGGAAGATAATTTGTTGTGGAACAGTCAACATGGTTTTTGTAAAGGGAAATCATGCCTCACCAATCTACCTGAATTTTTTGAGGGGATCAACTAGAATGTGGACAAGAGGGATGCAGTCGATATAGCGTACTTAGATTTTCAGAAAGCCTTTGACAAGGTCCATCACCAAAGGCTCTTAAGTAAAGTAAGCTGTCATGGGATAAAAGGGAAGATCCTCTCATGGATCAGAAACTGGTTAAAAGATAGGAAACAAAGAATAGGAATAAATGGTCAGTTTTCAGAATGGAGAGATGTAAATAGTGGCATCCCCCGGGGTCTGTACTGGGACCACTATAATTCAACATATTCATAAACGATCTAAAAATGGATAAACTCTAAGATGGCAAAATTTGCAGATGATACAAAACTACTCAAGAACTAGGGGTAATCAAATGAAAATTAGTAGGCAGTAGGTTTAAAACAAACAAAAGGAGGCATTTCTTCACACAACACCCAGTCAACCTGTGGAAGTCTTTGCCAGAGGATGTTGTGAAGGCCAAATCTATAACAGAGTTCAAAAAAGAACTAGATAAATTAATGGAAGATAGGTACATCAATGGCTAGTACCCAGGATGGGCAGGGATGGTGTCCCTAGCCTCCGTTTGTCAGAAGCTGGGGATGGGCAACAGGGATGGCTCACTCAATGATTACTTGTTCTGTTCATTCCCTCTGGGGCCCATGGCATTGGCCACTGTTGGAAGACAGGATACTGGGCTAGATGGACCTTTGATCTGACCCAGTATGGCTGATCTTATGTTAAGTGCCACTTCTACAGGTACTCGTAGGCAAAGTTCCCAGGCTTTGGTGTGCTGGGGTGCTCACACACGAATGGAATACATGTCTGCAACGACTCAAAGAAGAACAGGAAGAGTTCACAGAAGAACCACAAGGACTCAGACTGGAAAATACTACATTCTGAATTTGTCTAGCTTCAACTGGATCTTGTAATGTTTCTGTCGGCTAGATTATAGACACCTCTACTATCAGATATCTTGTCCCTGCGTAGATACTAGAAGATGTATACAAGTTATTTATTGCCTTTCAACCATTTCTCAGCATATTCCTAGTTATATGGGGGATCCTAAGTTCATGGACAGCTTCCCTGATAGAGGCTGTCCCTCTGTTCTGGATGACAACTTCCTTTTTAAAAGGAAGCTTGAAACTGATTCCCACCCCACCCCACCTTAAACTCACGCTCTCTCTCTCTTCTAGCATAACATCTCATGATTATTCAGAGAGGGAGTAAATTCTAGCCAGGATGTCTCAATGTCTCCCCATTAACTCTAATGGTCCATCATTTTTTTTTCCTGAGCTGGACAATACATGGGTACTTTAGGTTGGGGTTGTGTAAACAACTGGTTTGGAAGGTGCTCCTCCCTATCTGACTGCTTCACCACTCTACTGTGAGATACAGCTGAAGCTAACCCATAGATTATGAGCATAGCTTTCTATACACAAATACATAAATTAATAACTATAGTCTGTATAAATCTCATAATGGCAATCAAGTTCAAAACATCAGAAGCTTGCAGAAAAAGACCTTACTCAACATAGTTTTATAGTACAACACAGTACACAATCAGTTAAACCAACTGCTCGTTTTTAATGTGTTAAATTTCTGATTTCCCTTTGAGGTGTCTGCAGCCTGACTGTCACAGATAATACTTCACGAACCCCAAGTACTGCATCAATACAAAGTCAATCTCAGTTGGCGTCTGGACTTCAAGTGTTGTTACTGATCAGACAGACAAATTACCCTATAGAGCAAATAAATGCACTGCACACTTGTGCTAGTAAGCTAAGCCTCCAAACAAGCTCTTTCGGAAAACATAGCATCAATATTCACTGAAAATATACAAATCTGACCTAAATGTCCCCATGGATGCCTCCACAAAATTACCAGAATTGAAAATTCCTACACCTTCAGACAATGTCAAAAGAGTTGAGCATTCCTCTCCTCTTAAGGAGGCAATATGGTCCTTGAAAGTAACTTCTTATGAAATGACAAAACTTCTATTCACCCAGTGTTCACCCTCCCAGTAGTAAAGAGAGAACTGTGGCAACAGTGCCATCCAGTTATGCTGGGATTCCTGGAAACCTCTTTAGCAGAAGACGGAAGTTCTTAACATAGTTCCTGTTGTCTCTTCTCTCAGGCTACGCCCAGACTACCCGCCGTATCGGCGGGTTAAAATCGATTGCTCGGGGATCGATATATCGCATCTCATCTAGACGCGATATATCGATCCCCGAGCATGCTTATATCGATTCCGGAACTCCATCAACCCCAACGGAGTTGCGGAATCGACAGGGAGAGCCGCGAACATCGATCCCGCGCGGTGAGGATGGGTGAGTAATCCGATCTTAGATATTCGACTTCAGCTACGTTATTCATGTAGCTGAAGTTGTGTATCTAAGATCGATTTCCCCCCGTAGTGTGGACCAGCCCTCAGTGAAAGAAAGGAGATACTGGTATTGCAACAATCTTCTGTTCCCAATTCCTTGTTCCACTCTGGCTAAGCTAATGAAGAAAGCTTTAAAACTACATTCAACAGAGTCAGGAGACAAAAGCTCACAGGTAAGCCAAAAACATGGAGACGTGAGTGAAGGGTCTGAATCTAAAGGAAGCATGCGGCAATTATAGCAAGGACAAAGGAGAAACAAGAGAGAACAGTGTGGAAATCAAATAAGTATCTTAGATATCTGTATACTAATGCAAGAAGTATGAGGAATAAATAGGAAGAGCTATAAATATTAGTAAATAACCACAACTATGACATAGCTGGCATCACAGAGACTTGGCGGGATAATACACAACTGGAATATTGCTACAGAAGGGAACATCTTGCTGAGGAAGGACAGGCAGGGAGGGGAAAAAAAGGAGAGGTGCTTGTGACAGGTTCCCCCCAGAAGAGACCCTGCCTTTAGCTACCAGGTGGCAGGAGCTGGCCTCCTGCACACCCACCCCTAGAAGCATACAGTTTTCCACTACTGCAGAGGAATTAAAGAGAGACACTCTCCCATTCCTCCAGCAGTTCCTGAGACTTTGGTCTTTACCTCTGGGGTTCCAGCATAAAATTTCTCCTTGACATCCTGAGCTACATGGAAGAAATCATTCCCCAGCAACAAAGCAGTCGGGTTACCATTTACCACAGCCACAGTCAACACAGCTTCCAAATCCTCAGTTTCTATATGCACGTTAGCCAAAGGCACAAGGATTTTGTAACCTCTCACTAATAAAAGCTCTGCCATCTGCCCTCACAGTAAGTAAGTTACCTGCACAACATTCCTCCTAACCCTGTGTCTTTCCACCCCAGGTGTTCTCTGCCATTAATCCTGACAGCCTTGATGTGCTTGATGCCTGGCTGGACAGAGGCTACTTTTAACAAACCCTGTATGGTAAGTGGCAATTGTCTGAAGTGCCTCTGTGCTCAGGGTAGCAGCATTTCCATGAGTTGTTTGCGGCTTGTTCCCACTCAGCACAGGGCATTTATTCTTCAGGTGCTCAGGGCTGGTCCACACTACGGGGGGGAAGTCGATCTTAGATACGCAACTTCAGCTACGTGAATAACGTAGCTGAAGTCGAATATCTAAGATCGGATTACTCCCCCGTCCACACCATACGGGATCGATGTTTGCGGCTCTCCCTGTCGATTCCAGAACTCCGATGGGGTTGATGGAGTTCTGGAATCGATATAAGCGCGCTCAGGGATCGATATATCGCGTCTAGATGAGATGTGATATATCGATCCCCGAGCAATCGATTTTAACCCACCGATACGGCGGGTAGTCTGAACGTAGCCTCAGTGGAAGTACAGTGATCGCACCTTCTGGGCTCCTCTGTTTTTACAGGAGATTTGGAATGAGGACTAGAGGAATGGATTTGGGGAGGTGAGCACCCAGACTCCCCTCCACCCTCCTTCTTCCCAAGAGTAAAATAGGAACTCTGCTTCCCACCAGGTTTAAACTCCTCTGTCTGTGGTTTGTTTTCAATAGATCAGGAATTGGCAAGTTTTCAGAAGTGGTGTGCCGAGTCATAATTTATTCACTCTAATTTAAGGTTTTGTGTGCCAGTAATATTTTAACGTTTTTAGAAGGTCTCTTTCTATAAGTCTGTAAAATATAACTAAACTATTGTCGTATGTAAAGTAAATAAAGTTTCTAAAAATGTTTAAGAAGTTTCATTTAAAATTAAATTAAAATGCACAGCCCCTGGACCAGTGGCCAGGACCCGGGCAGTGAGAGTGCCACTGAAAATCAGCTCGTGTGCTGCCTTTGGCATGTGTGCCATAGGTTGCCTATCCCTGCAACAGATGCTTGAGTTTGCTCAAATTGATCAGCTAGAGTAGCCAGTTCATCAACAGTTTTCACCTTTTTATCTCATAAACACTGTTTCGCATCATCTCTACATATACTCAGAAAATGTTCCTGAGCAACAAAATCACCCATTCCTTCAAAGCTTGTAACACCTTTTCCCTTTACCCACTTTTCCATCAAATCTTTCATCTGGTTTACATATGCCACATTACTCATCCCAGCTCCCCTCTTAAGGCTTCTACATTTTATTCTAGATGTTTCAGGTATAATCTGAAACAGTTTTAAATATATTTCCATGAATTTACCATAATCTGAAGCATCTTTAACTGGCATCTTATTGAATACATCCGGAGCTCTCGCAGACAACTTTGCAACCAAAATGGGCATATTTTGGTCCTGAGCAATCTCTTGAAGGTGATACAATATTCAGCAATATCCCATTTCATTGTATGCAGGACATAACCATGCCCCCATTTGCGGATTTTTGGAGAGGTGGGACTCATTGGTGTGGGGGTTGGTGGCAGGGTCAGCTTTAGGAAGTGCAGGGCCCAATTTGAACATTTTCGGCGGGGCCCTGGCAGGGATGACTTAAAAAAAAAATGAAAAAAAAAAGCCTTTTATTTCTTTCATGTATTATTTACTTTCCATAACTATATAAATAATAAAATTATATATTATGTTCATTGCATCATATATGCTGTTGATTGGTTATTAATGAATGCCGTTTCACATGTGTGGGTCCCAGCTGCTT
The DNA here is from genome assembly GCF_007399415.2 of Gopherus evgoodei. Lineage (NCBI taxonomy): Eukaryota > Metazoa > Chordata > Testudines > Testudinidae > Gopherus > Gopherus evgoodei. The sequence goes on along the minus strand of NC_044330.1, from coordinate 50,447,949 downwards.
CCTGTCCCCCTCATTGAAGCAGGTGCGCAGGGTTACTGCCCTGGGAACTGCAGGGCACAAGTGGATATGGGGCTGACTGGAGGTAGAGTCTGGCTGCAGGCAGGGCAAGGGGTGTGGGGCTGGTTGGAGACAGGGTGTGTGTGAGGTGGGCTGGCTTCAGACAGGGCCGTGGGGGGATGCAGCAGGGGTTGGCAGGGCTGGAGACAGAGACGTGTGAGACTGGCTGGCTTCAGGCAGGGGGGTGCAGCAGGGGTTGGCTCGAGACAGGGCAGGGTGTGCAGGGCTGGTGCGGGCAGCAGTGTGTGTGGGGCTGGCTGGCTTTGGGCAGGGTCACAGGGGTGTGTGGCAGGGGTTGACTGGAGACACGGCAGGGAGTTTGACAGGGACTGGCTGTGGGCAGGGGGTGCAGAGCTGGCTGCAGGCAGGGGGAGCGGGGCTGGTGTGGGCCGGGCAGGGGGTGCAGCAGAGGCAGCTGGAGCCCCAGCCCTTTAAATAGCCCCCTAGCTCCCTGCTATCCCAGGGCTTTGGGGCTATTTAAAGGGCCCGGGGCTCCCCAGCTTCTAGCCCGCCCTGGACCTTTTAAATGGCCGCGGGAGCCCTGGGGAATATATGAGGGTGGCGGGGCTCTGGAGGCTATTTAAAGGCCCAGAGCTCCAGCTGGGAGAGCGGGGACACGGGGCTTGCCGCTCTCCGGCTGGGGCTCCAGCCACGAGAGCGGGGCTTGCCGCGCTCCGGCCGGGGCTCCAGCCAGGAGAGCGGGGCCGCGGGGCTTGCAGCGCTCCGGCCGGGGCTCCAGCCAGGAGAGCGGGGCCTCGGAGCTTGCCGCGCTCCGGCCGGGGCTCCAGCCAGGGGAGTGGGGCTTGCCGCGCTCCGGCCGGGGCTCCAGCCAGGGGAGGGGGGCCTTGGGGCTTGCAGCGCTCTGGCTGAAGCTCCAGCCAGGAAAGCGGGGCCTCGGGGCTTGCCGCGCTCCGGCCAGAGCTCCAGCCAGGAGAGCGGGACTTGCTGCGCTTCGGCTGGGGCCGCAGGGCTTGCCGCACTCCTGCCTGCGCTTCGCTCAAGGGAGCGGGACCACGGAAGACCCCTGAGCAGATCACAGCCAGGGATATGGGGTAAGTTTAAAAAAAAAAAAAGTGTAAATTGCGGGGCCCTCTTAGGTGCGGGGCCCGATTCCTGGGAATCGGGCGAATCGGCCTAAAGCCGGCCCTGGTTGGTGGGGTGTGTGTGTTCTGGCTCTCTATCGACTCCAGTTTGTGTTTCCCCTCTTTTTCTTTTTCCTCCATGGCTAATTTCTAGATCTCCATTTCTTTGTCAGCCTCTATGTTTCAGTTCCAAAACTCTCTGATGTGCAGCTTTTTGCTTAGCATCCTCTGCTTCTATGGCTCTTCAGTGTGCAGCTTCTCGTCTGTCTCAGTTTCCAGCTGTTATTATTATATAAGTCTCATGTATTCTTTTTCCATCTCTTCTGCCTGCAATCTACACTGCTCCATCTTCTTACTAGTTTCATTCACTCATTTTCCTGCCTTTCTGTCCCAACTTCCCTTTCCCGAAATAAGAAAACAGAAAATAAACTGGTAACTTCTGACTGATCTCCACCCACCACGCTTAAATCTCACTTAAAATCACCAGTGTATGAAGTGCAAATCTCACTCAGAACAAGCAGCTGTGCATATGATCCTGTATGACTATGCCACCGTGACGGGTTCTCTCTGGAGTGCCACCTGGAACTGGGGTATCACTGAGCCCCCGAGCCCATCAGCTTGAATTCCCTCTCACACTGTACTGTTGTTACAAGCTGCAAAGCCCTCCAGCCTGCACTTTCACCAGCATTCATACAGTTAGGGATACACCCAGCTGCAATTACACACAGGCTCTCTAACCTCCAGCTTCCTAGCCTGGGACCCCAGAGCAGTACCGTCCTGCCGTGGCCAAATCTGGTATAATGTCTGGTCTGCCTCTCCCTCAATGTGAAGAGAGCAATGCACACTTGTGGTAACCAAGCAGAGATTTCCCCCAAGCACTCCAGTCAAAGCTTACTGGTTTAGTTTAAAACAAAACCAAGTTAACTACAAAAGGTAGATTTTAAGTGATCATAAGTGATAGCAAACAGATTAAAGCAGATTACCTAGCAAATAAACAAAAATTCAACCTCATCTTAATATACTAGATAGATTGGATATGAATAGCAGATTCTCACCCTAACTGATGGTACAGGCAGACTTGTAGATTCTAAGGCACAAGCCACAGTTGGCTCTGCAGCTTGGAATCCCCAGGTATTTCATACACAAGTTAGAAATTCCTTTAGCCTGGGTCCAGCACTTCCTCCAGTTCTGTATTTGTTCCTCAAGTGTTTCCTAGAGTCTTCTTATGCAGGGAGTGAAGAACCACAGATGTCACGACTGCCTTATATAGCTTTTGCATATGGCGGGAACCCTTTGATCCAAAGCTTAGTTCCCAGACCAGTCTGTGGAAAAATACTGACATCCCAAGATAAAAGTCCAGCATCACGTGGCCTGGTCACATGTCCTTGTAGAGCTACAACAGCCATCATTCACAGGCTGTCTGTAGCGTTCTCAGGAAGGCCCACCAGGTGGGAGATAAGTAAGGGAACATTTTAGTCATGGGTATTTTTAGTAAAAGTCATGGACAGGTAGGGTGACCAGATGTCTCAATTTTATAGGGATAGTCCGAATATTTGGTGCTTTTTCTTATACAATTGCCTATTACCCCGCACCCCCCATCCTGATTTTTCACACTTTCTATCTGGTCACCCTATGGTCAGGTCACTGGCAGTAAACAAAAATTCATGGACTTTGACCTGTCCATGACCTATACTATATACCCCTAACTAAAACTTGGGCTGGGGTGCCATGGGTGTTGGGGGGAGCCACAGTGCTAGGGGAGTGATGGGGGTGTGTGTGTGCAGGTGCTGGGAGGGGCAGGCAGTGGCACGTGGCCCAAGACCCCCACTGGTTCTTGGGGGTGGGGAGGGTTGGCGGGGCTGGCAGGCTCCCTACCCAGCTCCGTGCAGCTCCCCAGAAGTGGCTGGCATATCCCCGCAGCTCTTAGGGTGAGGGAAGGCCAGGGCAGGTCTGCAGTTCTCACTGGCCGAAAATTGTAGTCAATGGAAGCTACAGGAGCAGTGCCTGCAGGCAGGGGCAGCGCGCAGAGCTCCCATACCCTCTGCCTAGGAGCTTCAGGGACATGCCGGCTGCTTCTGGGGAGTGTCCCCCCCCCAAAAGTAAGCACCACCCTGCACCTCAACCCTCTGCCCTAGTCCTGAGCCCCCTCACAGACTAACTACTCCTGCTGCTGCTCAGGGAAGACGGGGGCACGGTGGCCCGAGACTGCCCCAGCAGTAGCCAGCACAGCTGGCCCAGGAGTAACCTGGAGCCAGCCACACCAAGTGGTGCAGAAGTCATGGAGGTCCATGACAAGACAGGCCGCCTTAGAATTAAGCTTCTCCTGAGGCCTATTGTTCTTTCCAATGGCCCATTAACCTGAATAGGCCCTTTACCACCAACTATTGAGGCTGAAAGCATCTTGTCTAATGGGCGTTACCCAAGTGTAACTACATTTGAAGTACAGATACATATTCAGTATTTATAACTTCAGATGCAAAATTGATTCATGCATACAAATAGGATATATTCAGCAAATCATATCTTTTCCAATGACACCTTCCATGACTTATCTTGTACAAAATGCATCATAATTTTGCCATAATCCTATTATAATATCGCTGTGAAGAATATGGGGTGCAGTGTCACAGTGTTGCCTTGTATATCAAAGATATATATTCTTGCATTGAGGCTGAGATGGATATAGGAGACAAACTTGTTGAAAGTCTCTGGGTAAAGACAAAAGAGGTAAAAAAACAAGGGTGATGTTATAGTAGGGGTCTGCTATAGACTACCTAACCAGAAAAAAGTAACAAAGTCATCCAAAGCACAGGACTCAGACAAACAAAATCAATGAAAATATAATAAACTGAAGTAGAAGCAGCATCAAGAACTGTTAGGCAACTGCTCCCAAGAGAAGTTCCTTTGTGTACCGTGGCTGGAAAGGGACATAGCATTCTAAGGCCCCTGACATACCTGTATTTACGGTTCTCTCAATACATTTTTGGTGGCCTCAGAATGCAGCCATCAACTCTTGCCAGTGGCCATTCTGACAATTTTTCCTAAAATATTTAAATTAGCTCTAGGACAAACAAATAAATATGCACACATATATGTCAAAATCACTGTAATTTATTTATCTAGGGTTTTATTTGCAGACTCAATAATAAAAATAATGCAGTTGTCTCTATTCTTTACTGGAGCTAAACAGAAAAGAAACAAATAAACTCGTGTTTTTTGGTTGTTGTTTCTTTTGCTTTTTTGGTTGCTTGTATTTTTTACACTCGCAAGCTAGTAAGTCTGCTAGCCAGTTGGGAGGCACTGAAAAGCAATATCAACAAACATACAAATACCACTTTTCACAGCAGACTTACTCAGCCCCAGCAAGCCGAGGGACAAATTAAGCCCTGGATGGGGAGGTGAGTAGGGAGGCAGTGCAGGCCAGGGGTGATTTGGGGGGGAGGAGATGCTTGGGGGCTGGGGAATGCAGTGGGGACTGGCACCTGAAGCTGGAGGCCGCCACCCTGCAGCTGGGAGCCAGAGCCTACCACTCAAGGGCTGAAGCCAGAAACCTGAACCTCAGAAAGATAGAGTCCAGGGATTTCTCTTATACAGAGCAAAATCAATATTATAAACAAAAACAAGTTTCTGACATTTTGAAAGCAAAACTGAGCCACAGATAAATATAGATACACACACACACACACACATTCAGAAAATAGTATAAACAACACAGGAGCAGGCAAACGAAGAGGTCATTTACAGATGCCGAGAGGTCTGTTTGAAAGATGAACACATGGCTAACAAGAAAAGATTAACAAGGTCCAGATAACAATGCAAATGTCGTCTTCTCCAAATGCTGATTTCATAAGCATGGCACTAATTCACTAAAGATCACATCTCAAAACGAGATACTCTGGATAAAAGTCCATATAAAAGCCTAGAATGGCTTTAACAATTTGCTTTCTGAGCCAACACCACTCCACTTTCCACAAGCTGACAAAGGGTAGATGGGAAACAGAGCTGAACCATCAGCAGGCCATTGATGAAACCCTCCTAATGAAAACATTTCAGACTTGTCGAAGACAATTATTAACACTCTGTTAAATCCTTAAGGAAAGTCGTAACAATACTGAAACACCATGTGTACCCCATTGGAATTAAAAACTATACTGAACTAAACTAGAAGTTTCTACTTCAAAAGGTCAGCTACTGTGAAATGTTAAGCAGAACTGAAGAATCTGTCTACACATCAGTTTCACTTAAAGGAAAAAATAATTTTAATAGATATATTTTCTTTTACCAAATGATGACTTGATTTTCCTCAGCTAAATACATCTCAGAAAGTATGTATATAAGTAATTTACAGGTTTTTAAAATTAAGTCAGAACTGTCCAACATCCTGTCTACTTGATGTATCTGCAGTCCACATGGCACATTCACATTCTACAGAATGCAAAGTTCAGGTTATATAAAAAAGGTACAATTTTGTAGCCTCAATCCTCCATCAGGCAACATGCAGATACAGTGCTCCACCCATCAGGAGCCCCATACACTTCACTGGGGCTCTGCATGAGAGCATGGGTCTGCCTACTACACAAAACAGGATGGGGGCCTTACTTTGTTATAAATGTAAGAAACAAGCAGCACTACGCAACGCACTATCGGAATGTCAAATGATATATTTACTTTGTAACCACAGAATCATAGAAATGTAGAGCTGGAAGGGACCTCAAGGGGTCTCTAGTCCATCCCCCCACGCTGAGGAAGGACCAAGTATATCTCTGAGGAGTGTTTGTATAACCTGGTCTTAAAAACCTCCAGTGATGGAAATTTCACAACCTCTCTTGGTAAGTGATTTCAGTACTTAACTACCCTTAAATTAGAAAGTTTTTCTTAATATCTGACCTAAATCCAGGCTGGATAAAAATCAGTGATTTACCAAAAAAATCATTTATTTTTTTTTATAAAATGCTTGTTGAGGAAAAAACCTATCTAAGATACATTATAGCTCAAAGATATCTCATCATAGAATAGAGATTATAAATTCTAATTCTATAGTCGGAGACAATATATTCACGTAATGTTTAAGAAAATTTTTGTAAATGAGTTCCAATAGTTCATGGATTAGGGACCCAATTTTATGAGGTACCAGGGGCTTCTGTATATATTATTTAGGTTAATCTTTTTATTTACCCAATGGGACTCAGTGCTCAGTCTAGAAGATACCATCAGAGATGCTTAGCTTTGCAGTTCTCAAACTGTAGATTTGTGATCCAGAGATAAAAACATTTTTGCTGTTAACAAGCTATTAAATAAATAAATATGTAGAGGTGAGAAATAACAGATCTCAACCCTACTGTTCCTCTGCAAATTTGTGTACACAGAGTCAATCCCTTACTTCTCTCTAAAAGTGCAGTTTCAAAAAGTTCAATGAATAGAAGATTGTTAGGGGCAGAATAGATCTGGACAAGGAGAAGTCTGGAGATAAATGTGAGAAGGGAGGGACACGCAGTAGAAACAAAAGTGAAACTGTTTGAGCAGCAGAAGTCTCGAGGTCTTTCTGAGCGTAGCCTTCGTTGATTTGAGAGCTACCATACCATTCTCTCACTAGAAGGGAAAACCTATAATGGCAGCAGGTGTAAAAGAGACCCAGTTTGAAAATATTTTAATTAAGTTCCTCTACCGTGGGTAAGACAAGCATGCATGCAAAATGCAAACAGTGCAACAAAGAAATGCAAGGCCTAGTTTCCCAAATGAAAGTGTTCCTTCTCAGGAGGAAGCTGCGTTGAAGATGGTGAAAGGAACATGTCTGAACATGCAGAGGATATTCAGGTTGGTAAACTTGTTTATTTCATACTTCTTTCTTAAGGACTGCCTGTCTTCCTTCTAGACTAGTCTTGAATTCTCATGTTTGAGCAAAAAATATACTTGTTACTCTATGGTACTATCATCACATAGCCACAGTATATCACCTGTAGCAAAAAGAGAAAAAAAATCTCCATCATCTAGAAACCACCATAATCAAGTTTGTGATACAAACCAACAGATTACAAAAAGAGGAAACTGATGAAAAAATTGCCTGGTTTCTTTATGCAACAAACTCTGCTTTCCATATGACTGAGGACTCACACTTCATTAACATGGTTCAGTTATTAAGACCAGGATACAGTCCATCCAACAGAGCAGATGTCACAGGCAAATTGCTCATAAAGCGTATGAAAGAGAAACTGAGCAGTGTGCAAAAGGTCTAGAGAGTGAAATTGTTAACCCGAGTCTTGATGGGTGGAGCAATGTCCACAATGATCCTGTTCTACGTGCTTGTGTGACAACAGAAAAAGGGAATGTCTTCCTTACAGAAACAACTGATGCATCAGGAAATGCACATAATAGCAGAATACTTACAAGTAGCAGCAGTAAAAGCTATAACTGTGAAAAAAAATTCAAATGTCTACTACGCAGCTTGGTCATAGACAATGCCGCAAATGTATCGACGATGAGAAGAAATTATTTAGAAGAGACTGAAGAGAGTCCCAAGTTAATAACATATGTTTGCAGTGCTCATTTGATGCACCTTCTAGCCAAAGACTTCAGTATTTCAGAAATGAAGGCTAATAATGGTGAAATTTCAAAATACTTCTGTAACAACCACTTTGCAGCAGCTGCTCTGAAAAAAGTAGGAGGAACCAAGTTAACTCTCCCATAAGACACATGACAGAACTCAGTAGGTGACTGTTATGAGCACTATATCAAGAACTGGTCTAATCTGATGACAGTTTGTGAACAAAAATGTGAAAAAAATACATGGCACTGTCACAGCCAAAGTTCTCAACACTGGGTTTAAGAGAAATGTTGAACACATGCTGAGTACCCTGAAGCTTATTTCTGTAGCCTTGAAAAAAATGCAGGGGAAATAACTGTTTTATTGCTGATGCTGTTGAAATTTGGAAGGAACTGAGTGAGATCTTAAAAAGAGTGCAATGATAGAGTTAAATTACAAGCATTAAAATAATGAATGGGACAAGCACTATCTCCAGCTCATTTTCTTGCAAATATTCTCAATACTCAGTACCAAAGTCAAACCTTAACTGCTGAAGAAGAGGAGTTGGCTATGACACGGACATCCGGCAATCAACCCTCCATAATGACAACTATAATAAACTTCAGAGCTAAGGGTGAACCATTCAAGAAATATATGTTTGCTGAAGATATTGTAAAGAAAGTCACACCAGTGAACTAGTGGAAGCTATTTAAGCACTTGGATTCAGAGAGTGATGAAGTGATAATCTCACTTTTAACAGCAGTAGCGTCTTCTGCTGGGGTAGAAAGAATATTTTCTTCCTTTGGACTAATTCATTCCAAATTGAGAAATCATTTGGGATCTGAAAAAGCAGGAAAGCTTGTTTTCTTTTCTAGATTATGAACAAACAGGAAAATGAAGGTGTAGACGACTGAGTTAGCTGCAGAAGCCAATATTTTAAGTTTCTCGTGTTGACTTAGCTGACACAGTCAATTTAATTTAAAAAATACATATGTAACTATATTAGTTAAAAACAATTTTAACAAAAACAAACCTGATTTTAAAAAACTTGAATATTTAATTAAACTCAAAAATTCATATGCTTGTTTTGTTAAAATAGTGTGTGTTTGCTGTTGAAGAAAAAAAATCCAGAATACATAACATTGTTTTAGTTAAATAAAACAATTTAAATGTCTGTCTGGTGATGTTCTCTTCCTAATACAGCATGGCAAGAAAATCCTCTAAATATTAATGATCAACCTGTTGAATTAGAGACAGTTCACCTCCCAATGACTTCATAGATATCTGCTTCAATTATGAAGATATCTGCTCTGGTAAATGAAATAATCAAACAATCATTTATTTTCTGATATAGCTGCAAAACTAATTTGAAAAGTTTTCAAAAAAAATCACTGTTTAAAAATGTATAGTGTGTACCTTCTAAAAATGAAACCTACATCTATCTCTGAGTTGTGAAAAATATGTATTAAGGTTATAATAACCAACAAGAATGCAATTTTATGCAGAAAACCATGATTAAATCTAATCTTCCTGACTAGTGAATTAAATCAAATCCATCCTGCAACACCTCACACTTTTCTCCATACAATTAGAGAATACACACTGGCAACTACCAGTCCTGCATTACTTCTTCAGAGCAGCAGAGTGAAAGATAACTTTACAGATGAGAATATGTTATCCTCTGTGTTAGTCCTGGAGAATAAGTAGCTCACCTGAGGTTTCAAAATAAAACAAGCAAGACCAAAAAAAAGCCTACTATAGGCAGTAATAAATAAGGCCAGTGCTCAACAGGTTGTTTTTTTTAAATATATTTAATCAGTGGTGGGCAAATTTCTGGCCCAAGGGCCACATCTGGGTATGGAAATTGTATGGCGGGCCATGAATGTTCATGAAATTGAGGGCTGAGGTGCGGGAGGGGGTGAGTGCTCCGGCTGGGGGTGCAGGCTCTGGGGCAGAGCCAGAAATGAGGAATTCAGGAAGTGGGAGGGTGCTTCAGGATGGGACCAAGGGGTTTGGAGGGGGATCATGGCTGGGGCAGGTGGCTGGAGTGCAGGAGAGGATCGGGGTGCAGGCTTCGGGTGACACTTACCTCAAGCAGCTCCTGGAAACAGCGTCATGTCCCCCCCTAGCTCCTAAACGGCAGCTCTGCGCACTGCCCTGTCCGCTGGTGCCACCCCTGTAGCTCTCGCTGGCCACAGTTCCCAGCCAATGGGAGCTGCAGGGGCAGAGGCAGCATGTGGAGCCCCTTAGTTGCCCCTATGTGTAGGAGCCAGCGGAGGGACACGCCACTGCTTCCGGGAGTCACAGGGAGTAGAGAAAGCCCCTGATCCCACTCCCTGGCAGGAGCACCAGATCAAGGCAAGCCCCGGACCCACTCCCCAGCAGGAGCTCGAGGGCCGGATTATAATGTCTGCAAGGCCGGATGCGGCCCCAGGGCCGTAGTTGCCCACCTCTGTATTAAACAGATAATCCTAGACATTTAAAAACACACACACAGGAGGAATAAGAATACCTCTTAAAATATGATGCTTAAACCAATCAAAACCTCAAAAATTTAGCTAATCAAATAAGGGAGAGGGGATGAAAATGCTCTAAGGAGAAAGGGAGTTTGTGCTACTGAGTTAAAACAGAACCTTTGTAACTAGAAATATAAGTGGATAGGAGGTTAAGGAGTTGTCAGTGTGAATAGTGAAGGCAATTCCTTCCTAACTTGGTACTTTTTCAGCATGAAGAGCTGATGGCTGGCAGATACTTACTCAGGTTGGTAGCAAACAAATTGCCAGCGTCTCCCATTGGAGAAAGATTTGATACATCAATAACAGATCAAAGGTCCACTTGTGAGGATCTTGCATAAACCAACTGATTTTTTTCCCCTCTACCCTGCCAGGTTTAAAAACAGGAAAAACTGTGGGGTGGAGCTCACTGCCAAACCTTCAGGGCTGACTGACTGAAGGCACAATGCAAATCCGCTTTACTTATTTATGTAAAACATGGCGGCCTGCTCACCCATTTGAATCAAATCCACTTTTTAGGATACCAGGTATTAATACTAATAGGACCACGCTCATTTCCAGAACATTGGTGCAGCAGTTTTTCCTGCAGAAAAATGCCTCCACAACTTAAACCACTTCTGAACTACTTCATAGTATCAATATTCCCCTTTCTATGTTGGAAGGAAGGAAATTGCAGTGAACCATAAGTCCTTGATTCATTCAATGATACCCTCATTTATTGGCATGGCAAGGCTCTCTTGCTATGGGAAATAGAGCATGTGGTATTATTTATAAAATTTTTCCTGCACTTCTGTCAGCTCAGCACTGAGGGTCTCAGTTACACTGGCCAAAAGTTCCTGGAATGCCTTGAAGTTGTCAGATGGGAATGCTGGGTTCTGGATCACTACCTTGCCTGGAGGAGACATTATGGGGAGCAAAGAGAGCAAGAGATCATCATAAATAAAACAGCTCTTTTAGATACTCAATGTCTCCTGATCATCTGGTGGTCAGAAGGCTCTGACTGGTAAGGGTGACCCAGTTCTCTGAGGTGGTCTGGGATGGGTCTCTGTCATGCTAAGATAGAGGACCCCACATCACCAAGCAGGTCCATGGTTCCATTTATTAGGGATAAAGCTAATGTGGAAGGAAGATCAGAACGTAAAGGAGATTTTTTGGGTTGGGAGAACATCAGTCTGGTCCTCAATCCCCATCTCTGATAATGGTGACAATGACCCAGGGGGCTGACAGAGAAAGATTGGTGACTGGTTCCAACTTGGTTCTGAGAATTATACAGCAGATCTCAAGATGCAGCTAGGCCTCTTCTCCAATTCAAGAGGATTTCTTCTGGAACCAAACAGGAGCCTGGTATCTGATGGTTAGGGTCAGCGTTGACAGTGAGGAGCTCTGAAGACACCAATACAGATTATTCCAAGGAGACGGTGTTGTTTTGTATATCAAAGATGTATACATTTACACTGAGGTTAAGACAGAAGTGGGAGGATAAAAGGGGTAACATACAAGGGTGATGTCATGGTAATGGTCTATGGACTATTTAATCAGGAATAAGAGGCCGATGAGATTTTTTTTTTTAAACAACAAAATCATCCAAAACACAGGACTTGGCGACGATTGTGGACTTCAACTACCCAGACATCTGTTGGAAAAATAATACACCAGGGCACAGATTATCAAACAAGTTCTTGGAATACACTGGAGAGAACTTTTTACTACAGAAGATGGAGAAAGTAACTAGGTGATAGGCTATTCTGGATTTGATTATGACAAATAGGGAGGAAATAGCTGAGAAGCTGAAGATGGAAGGCAGCCTGGGTAAAAGTGATCATGAAATGATAAAGATCATGATTCTAAGGAATGGTAGGAGGGAAAACAGCAGAATAAAGGCAATGGACTTCAAGGAGGCAAACTTCAGCAAATTCAGAATTGGGAAGCAAGTCTAAGTGGAAAAAAAGAGTTCAGGAGAGTTGGTAGTTTTTTTTTTAAAGAGACATTAATAAGGGCAGAAGAGCAAACTATACCAATGCACAGGAAAGATGGGAACTACGGGACAAGGCCACCATGGCTTAACCAGATCTTCAATGACATGAAAAACAAAAAAAATTCATACAAGAGGAGGAAATTAGGTAAATTTACAAAGGATGAATATAAAAAACCCCCCAACATATGCACATAGGAACAAAATTAGAAAGACCAAGATACAAAACGAGGTTAAACTAGTCAGGTATTTAAAAGGTAAAAAGAAAGCATTTTATAAATACATGCAAACCAAGATGAAGACCAGGGACAGGATAGGCCCTTTACTAAATGAGGAGGGAAAGACAATGACATAAAATACAACATTGGTGAAAACTGAAACACTTTTGCCAAAGAAGTCAATAGCGATTGGACAACTAACATAGCAAACATCAGTGTAAATGTCGTAGGATCTGAGGCTAAAATAGGAAAAGAACAAGTTAAGAATGACTTGGACAAGTTAGATGTCTTCAAGTCAGCAAGGCCTGATGAAATACATCCTAGAATATTTGAGGGACTAGCAGAAGAGATCTCTGAGCTATTAGCAATTATCTTTGAGAACTTAAGGAGGACAGGAGAGACATCAGAGAACTAGAAAAGGGCAAATATAATACCTATCTAAAAAGGGGAAATAAAAACAACCCAGAGAATTGCAGAACAATCAGCTTATCTTCAGTACCCAGAAAGATAATGGAGCAAATCATCACACAATTTGTAAGCACCTAGAAGATAAGGTCATACATAAGTAATAGTCAACACGGATTTGTCAAGAACAAATTATGTCAAAAAAACTATCATCTTTCTTTAACAAGATAACAAGCCTTGTGGATAGGGGATGAAGTAGTAGATGTCAGACATCTCAACTTTAGTAAGGATTTTGGTACTGTCTCAAGCGTTTGGAATTAGGTGGATATACAGTTGGATTGAAAACCACACTCAGAGCAATCATCAATAGTTCATAAGCTGGAAGGACATATTGAGTGGTGTCCTGCAGAGATCTGTCCTGGGTCTGGTTCTAGTCAATATCTTCATAAATGATTTGGATAATGACTCAACAAGTATCCTTATAAAGTTTGCAGATACCACCAAGCTTGGAGGGACTGCAAGCAATTTGGAGGACAGGATTAGAGTTCTACATGATCTTGACAAACAAGAGAAATTGTCTGAATTACATAGGCCGAAATTCACTAAGGACAAATGTAAAGTACTATACTCAGAAAGGAATAATCAATTGCACAAATACAACAAGGGAAAAGACTGCCTAGGAAGAAGTACTGCAGAAAAGGATCTGGGAGTTACAGTAGATCACAACCCAAATATACCCCAATAATATATAATAAAAGCTGTATTGGAGACAATTTATACCTTCAAGTCAGCGGGACTGCTATGGGTACCCGCATGGCCTCATAGTATGCCAACATTTTTATGGCTTAGAACACCACTTCCTCAGCTCTTGTCCCCTAACACCCCTACTCTACTTGTGCTATGGTGATGACATCTTCTTCATCTGGACCCATGGGAAGGAGGCCCTTGAGGAATTCCACCAGGAATTCAACAATTTTCACCCCACCATCAACCTCAGCCTGGACCAGTCCACACAAGAGATCCACTTCCTGGACACTACTTCCACCTGACGAACTTAACAGCCAACGGAGGTGCTGGGAGCAGAGAGAGTGTACAGGTTCACACCCAACAGATAGGAGGTACTCGTGAGAGGAGAGGTAAGTAGCAAATTGACACAGGAACAAATATTTAATGATGGGCTCCTCAATCTATCAGAGAAATATAACATGATCCAATAGTTGGAAGTTGAAGCTAGATAAATTCAAACTGGAAAGAAGATGTAAACTTTTAACAGCCAGAGTCAGCCATGGAGGCAGCATCATTAGTTGCCCGGCAGAATCAGCCAGGGAGGCAGCATCACTTTTTTCCACAATGAATATAAACAAGACAAAATACCGAACACAGCTATCTGATGCACACCTTGCTGCAATCCGAAGGCTTCAATTGCTCAGTCACTGAGGCCAAACATCAACAAACTGACAGAACTGAAGCGTTGTCAGGAGTCTAGCAAACACTAAAAACTCTCTGGCAGGCGAATAATTGTATAAAGTTGTATGCTTTTTTTTATTTCTAAGAAATTTGAAATAAAATATAAAATGTAAAATGTTTTCTTTTCTGAACACCATCTTCAGTGACATCACTGGCCTGCTGGCAGGATTTGAGCATTGGCACTAGCTCTAAGGTAAACTGAGTTTGGGACCCCTGTTCTATGACCTGTGTTATAGAGGAAGTCAGACTAGATAATCACACTATTAAAAAGTTCAAATAGGAGCTGTTTTAAGAATTTTATTCTTGAAAAGCTCTTATCCAGTTTATTCAAAACTTGCACAGCATCTTCTCTCAGAGAGACAATCATAAAAACTTGCATGCATTTGAGAGTAAGTGGGAATTTTCTGTGGTTTTCTAATGGGGCTTGTGTGCCTCAGTTTCCCCTATATTTTGCATGGCTACCCAGTGGGGGAAAAGAAGTCTAGTTTGCTCTCAGGACAAGCTAGGAGTTACAAGTGTGTGTATGCATCTGAGCGTGAATGCATCATTAAAAACGACTGGCCAATACCAACCCCATATAAATGGAAAATCTGAGCTGACAATGGGAAACCCAATCACCAGGACATTGACACCTAGCAACCAATGACCCAGAGGGAGATGAATTTCCTTTACCTCTCAGCAGGGAAGCTGAGCAAGGGTTCCAGCTTGAAAACAAAGGCATGGGAGGTGTGAAGTGGAGGGATAACGTGCTGGTTTCTGGAGGAAGCTGGGAGCTCTCTCACTGGTAACTAAAGAGGTCAAACAGAGAGACAGAGCCTGAATATGTGGTTCACTACAGCTTGGCTGGGGCTCTGGGTTAATCAGAATGGGTTATGCTTTAACCTTCATTTCTCTGTGCTGATCTAAGGACTTTCAGACCCTGTGTGCCAAGGGACTAATAAATGGTTATGATATTTTGAAAAGGCTACCTGTGTTGCTGTAAATACTCACTGACATCTGCGCCACAGACCTATATTGGTGTAACTACACTGCTCAAGGATGTGAAAAAAATTCACACCCTTGAGTGACGTAGTTATACTAACCTAATACTTACCGTAGACAGCGCTATGTCGGCGATTCTCCCAGTAACATAGCTACCACCTCTCAGAGAGGTGGATCAACTAAGCCAATGGGAGAGCGCTCTTCCACCAGCTTAGAACATTTTCATTAAAGCGCTACAATGGCATCAATGCAGTATTTTAAGTGTAGACATGTCCACAGAACACTGTGCCCTGAAGGGGCACAGTATAAGCCTCCTGCAATAGGTATGGCTTGGCTGGATTCTCTGGAGGGAATCATGGAGAGAGACAGAGACTGCTGATGCTGACTGTCAAGTCTTGGAATCTTGGAGGCCACATGCTTGCCCGTGGAACCATGTGGGTCCTTGGGGCCTGGCACACTAAAGAGGTCATTTCCAGAAGACTGGTTATAGGCTGGGGCATAGACCAGACTCTGTGACTCTATGAAAGCATTAGCTATAGAGGAGCAACTACTGACAAACTTGGAGAGATAGGACACATACCACGGTCCAAAATATACATATGCAGCTTGATCTAAAGTAGGGATTCTCAAACTGGGAGTCAGGACCTCTCAGGAGGTCGCAAGGTTATTACATACGGCGGGGATCGCGAGCTGTCAACCTCCACCCCAAACCCTGCTTGCCTCCAGCATTTATAATGGTGTTAAATATATTAAAAAGTGTTTAATTTATTGGGGGGGAGGGTCACACTAAGAAGCTTGCTGTGTGAAATGAGTCGCCAGTAAAAAAGTTTGAGACCCACTGATCTAAACAAATATCTATTACCTATAGAAGGATCTATGTTATTTCTAAGCTGCAAATAAACAGGTAATATTGCCATTAAAATACAATACCTAGCCTGCTCCCACTGAAATCAATGGCAAAAAAAAAAACACCTCTCTCAAGATTTGATGATAAAAAAACCCAATATCTGAGCACTTTCCAAATAAAATTGATAAGCAATACCAAAGTTCTTAATGGACTTCATGAAGTCTCTGTCTGGCTTGTCTCCTTTTTAGGGGTATAAAAATTCAGGTGTTTTCGTACCCATGTGGGAACAGCATTGGGTTACAAACTACAACCATAAAAATACAGTTTGATTTTCTTCATACTTTGCAGAAAAATTCTCTGTTGCCAACAAAGTAAATCTGTCCCTGTAGTTAAGACTGCAATCAGTTGCCACTACAAAGCCTAATTTTGCTCTCCTTTAATTTTTTTCTTAGATTTTAAAGCCAGAAGAGATCGTTATGATCATCTAACTTGCCCTCTTGTGTAATACAGACCACAGAATTTCACCCAGTGATTCCTCAATCAAACTCACATGCTCTAGCTTTTAGAACAGGGATTGGCAACCTTTGGCACACAACTTACCAGGGTAAACACGTTGGCAGGCCGGGCCAGTTTGTTTACCTGCCGCATCCGCAGGTTTGGCTGATCGTGGCTCCCACTGGCCGCGGTTTGCTGCTCCAGGCCAATGGAGGCTGCGGGAAGCCGCATGGGCCGAGGGATGTGGCTTACCCTGGCGAGCCATGTGCCAAAGGTTGCCGATCCCTGTTTTAGAAAGCCATTCAATATTGATTTAACATCTAATTTTTGGGTTGACAAAATCAGTTTAAAATTTGCCAGATTTACTCTGATAACAAAAGAGAATTTTTTTTTGAAAATTCAAACTGTTTTTGTATTAAGTCATTAAACACATTCTTGATCTGAAGTTGACTTGTGTGTCACCCTTTGTAGTAGTTTACCTCTTCATTCTTTATGTATAATTAAATCTCTTTGAAAATTCATACATTTATTGTAGTTAGCAACATTAATTTATTTTTGTTATGGATTTCAAAGCACTATATGTAGTTAATACATTCAATTAACGTTTATGGCTGTCCTACTGAAGGCTAGAACATGTTCTGAAAGTTTTAAATGAAGTAAATACTTTTTGAGAGTTAAATACCGGTACTTTAAAATGACTCCTAAGACATTCAAAGTTTGCATCATGTTATCTGGGTACTCTGAAATCGCATAAAACAAAAAGGGTTCTCATTCCATCAAAATTAAATAGCTATCTCCACAATATTACAACAATAAATAAACTTCTCTCCTAAAATGCATAGGAGAAGAGAGATGGAGTTCAGTATTACTAAAAGGTTAAAATATTCAGGAACTCAAAGACCAAGACGACGGTGCAGAATGAAATCTATAGCTGAGAGGTTTAAAGATGAATTCATTGCCAAAAATGTGTAAGGTGTTGGCATGTTGGATTAGCTAGGCAGTTCACCACCCAGAAAAGTTATGGTATTCTATGACACAGTCAGAGGAGATGGAAGATTATGATCTGTTTTGGTGACCTGCCAGAAGACTGATGGAATTGGTTAGATTTCATAGATCTTAAAAGTGGTAATATAACTGATGGTTGTTGATGGTTTACAATGGTGGGGGCTTCATCTTCTGTCCATGATAATCAGTGACCCCAAATGCACTCTTCTTGGGCTTTGCTCTCACAGGTTACTCTGGTTTTACTAATGAACCAAGTAAAGAGACTACTAGATGGCTATAGTCTTTTGCTAAATCTGACCAAGTATGATTTAAATAATTGTTTATTTTATACTCTAGCTGTTTAGGCAGAAAACAATCCTTTCCTCAAAACAGATTCTTCAGCTTCCATCTCTACAACAGGACAGAAATACTTTAATCTCAAACTATAGAATGTAATGGTCAGTCCATTACAATGGTATAATCCTGCATTATCAAGTGTCAGTCTCAACTCAGACACAGGAACCAAAATGTGGCCAGCTATGGATTAAGGCAGCAACCACCTACAACAGCTACACATATGGCAGGCATTAATTCCTGAATCAATCCAAAAGAAGAATCCTCTGTGTGGGTATCGATGTCAGCCAGCATGGTCAGCCTCAGTGTCTCCAGCACCTCAAGGAGGAACCTGAGAACCCCAGCAAGAATCTCGGGAGTGCAAGAAGGCAACCTACAAATCAATTATAGGTTCATTTTAATTCCATACCAGACCTCAGCCAGTTGTAGAGACAGTTTTTCTGCAGAAATGCTTATTTTATATTAGCTGGAAAAAGCATGGTCAATCCTCCCTCCAGATTACCTTTCAATTTATACTGAGCCAAAGGAAGAAGAACTTGGTTTAGAACCAATTTAAGCTGAACTGGTATAACTTTCTTGTGTAGTCAACACCTATGCAATATACAGCAAGCAACTCTAAACAAGGAGTTTTCCCAGGAGTAAAGCCCAGGAGCTGATTCTTCATGACTACGGCTAACCATAGCTAAATTTCCTGCAAAAGGTCATCTGTGGAAAAGAGTTCCTCTGGAAAGGGGCTAAACTCTACAAAAGTTAACTCTTCCATCTCCCCTCTGCCACCTCTTTCCCATGTACCACCACATATAGCAACTATATGTACATTTTCCAAATATCACAACTTTTTCCCTTAAAAAAAGAACGACTTAAACCGTCCCCTAATTTGCTACATTGGGGAGATTATTTAATAGGGTTAGTCTTTATTCTGTGAGGACTGATCCGCAACCATAAGGGAGAGCCCAATACTTGTATTCACCTTATTGAAGTTATGTATGAGTAAATGGAGTTCTGTGTGTGTGTTGCTTCTGCCTATTCTCACCTGTGGGACACCTCCCCCTTCCATTTCCAGGCACCTGAGAGTCTTGAAACTTGGAACCATTTGGGAATCACACAAACATCTTCATGACCCTGAAAATTCAGAGCAGAGGTTATAAGTATATGTGCTGCCGAAGCGAGCACATATAAGGATTGTATGGCCCCAACTGTCTTCATCCTTTCAGTTAAAAATTAGACTTCAGTGAATTAATGTAGAACTCTGGGCAACTCTTGAACTCCAGTTAGTGATATGTAACCTTTCCTCTAAGACAGCCTTTGCATATTTGTACATGTGGGAGTTTAGTGAGCAGTACACCTGGGAAGGTGGACTGAGCTGTTCTAACTAGACAAGGATGGCAGAATTGCCCTCCCAAAGATAGCTTCAGTCCTGGATGCTGAAACAAGAGAAAAATGCAGAAAAAAGCAATTCCATGTACCAGACTAACACAGAGATGCTGCCTGAGCCCTAGTGAAATGAGCCCTAAACTCTACATGATCTGGAATCCTAGCTAATGTGTAAAAGTTTCAACACACAGCCTAATCCACTTAGACCAGTGGTTCTCAACCAGGGGTATGCATACACCTGGGGATATACAGAGGTCTTCCAGGGGGTACATCACCTCATCTAGATATTTGCCTAGTTTTACAGCAACAGACACCCAAAAATCACGAAAGTCTGTACAAACTAAAATTTCATACGACATGTTTATATCGTTCTATACACTGAAATGTAAGTACAATATTTAAATTCCAACTTATTTATTTATAAATATATGGTAAAATAAGTAAGCAATTTTTCAGTAATAGTATGCTGTGACACTTTTGTATTTTTATGCCTGATTTTGTAAGCAAGTAGTTTTTAGGTGAGGTAAAACTTAAGGTATGCAAGATAAATCACACTTCTGAAAGGGGTACAGTAGTCTGGAAAGGTTGAAAGCCACTGACTTAGACAAATACTGCATGAAAATGACTTTTCCCCCTATAATGATAGCCACAAGTACAAATACTCTAAGGCACTACAGTGACAGTTTTTTGGGGTAATTCTAAAACAGACAGTGATATAAAATAGCTACATAATAATAATGGTTTGAAAGGAATAATGGAAGGCTGGCATCCCTGAGGCCTCAAGCAAACCCAAGGAAAGCCAAACCTGTCATTCCTGTTATTTCTAAGGTTTAAAAAAACAACAGCAGAAAACATCTGTAAAATAAACAATCAACATTTTGGGCATTCTTTATACGTCCTAAAGTTAAAAAAAGGATACAAGCCCAGCTTTTTAAAAAAATCCTTTACAGTTCACCTTTAGAACCGCCTCTCCCTGCCAAGTGCCAAGCTAGTATTTCTGTGGCAGTTTGTGGCCACGTTAAGCAAACTCACTTTCTAGTATAAAAGTTTAACTGGGAAAGTTCCAGTTTTCCAAATTTAGTTTTTGTAAGAGTAAGAGTTATAAAATTGTCTGTTAGGTGACAAGTTGATGCTGAAAAGTCATCTAAACTTCTGAACAAGCCCTGAAGGGGTCCAAATTATCTAGGAGAATCTAGAAAAAATATATTAAAGCAGTAGAAAAAGCACTTATAACCTTTCCCTTCAAATAGGAACTACTTTTTCCATAGCGGAAGAATATGTTGCATAAATGTTTACAAGACTTTGTTTTAGAATGAATTGTAACATTAACAAACCATACTTTAACAGCAAGAGGACCTGAGGGTGTGCATTAGTAAGCTTAATTTTTTTGCCTCAAACATATCTAAGGAATACACCAATGCCTCACAGAAATGCTGGAGTGGTTTGTTTCTACATTATCAGCTCTTTGGAGAAGAGTCTTCTCGCATTTGTCTGTAAAAGCATCATGCACACCTATAGCGTTGTAAAAGTAAATATCACGGTATGGTCATGTCTACACTCCAGGTGTGCATCAGTGTAACTCCATCTATGCAATTACACTGTAGCAAACCCACAGTGTAGAGGCCATGCACTGATGCAGAGTTTACTCTAGACATTGGTGGAGCCTATCCACATTAGGGCTTTATACTGGTGTAGGTTCATCAATATAGTTACACCAGTGGAAATGTTTCCAACAAACCAGTCCTGTGTTAGAGTTCTAATTGTCATGCCACCACTATGTGGCTTCAAACACTTCTGCCAAGACGGGTGTACACAGTGTTCTAACACATAGCACTCTGCCCTGTGTGGAACCTGCTGGCACAAACTAAAAGGTACCTAGTGCACACTAAATACCTTTTAGTTGTGCAGCAGGGTATACACAGGGTGATTCAGAGCTCTATGCAATTCACACCTCCATAGACCAGTCTGTAGACAAGCCCTAAGACAGTTTTAAAAGTATTATCAAGAGAATGTGAGATTTCTTCTGCTTTAATGAATTACTATACCTCAAAACTGATTTCAGCCACTGTATATGCTTGCCCTTTTACAGATTTCTGTTTTGGAAGAACCTAGAATGTTAAATGGGATATCTTTAGGGTGGCATCAGAAGAATAATTAAGCATAACAGGAATAAAATTTTAGAAAGTGAAATTTAAGTTACATTTCAAGAAAAGTCTCCTGATAGTGAGATATATTAAGATGTGGAATAATCTCCCAAGGGAAGTGCAGGAAGTCCTATCACTAAGAATCATAGACTTTAAGGTCAGAAGGGACCATTATGATAATCTAATCTGACCTCCTGCACGCAGGCCACAGAATCTCACCCACCCACTCCTGTATCAAATCTATGTCTGAGCCACTGAAGTCCTCAAATCGTGGTTTAAAGACTTGGGACTTTTAAAACTACTAGACTATACAAAATATACCAGGGGTAGGCAACCTATGGCACATGTGCCAAAGGTGGCATGCAAGTTGATTTTCAGTGGCACTGCATTTTAATTAAATTTTAAATGAAACTTCCTAAGCAATTAAAAAAGCTTATTTACTTTACATACAACAATAGTTTAGTTATATATTATAGACTTATAGAAGGAGACCTTCTAACAACGTTAAAATGTGATTCTATGATGAGGTGGAGTAATACAATCTAAAATCAACAACACAAGCAAAAAGAGGGACCGGAGAAAAGGAAGCAGACAAAAAGCACAGACTCCACAAAACAGATTGGGAGGTAAAGTATGAATCATAATAATTTCTTATTTTAATAGATATTTTTTTAAAAATTAAATGATCAATTTGTTTTTATAGTTGAATGAAGGATTGTGAAACGATGTGGGTTTAGAGCAGGGGCGGGTAAACTCTTTGACCTGAGGTCCACATTGGGTTTCGGAAATTGTATGGAGAGCTGGTTACGGGAGGGGGTCGTGGCCAGCCCCCACCCTCTATCCATCCCCACCCAACCCCCCTGTTCCCTGACAGCCCCCCTTCCCCCCAGACCCCTGCCCCATCCACTGCCCCCCCCACTCCCTGTCCCTTGACTGCCCCCAGAACCCCTGCCCAACTGCCCCCCACCGCCACCCCATCAAACCCTTCTCTCATTCCTGACTGCCCCCCTGGAACTCCTGCCCCCATTCAACTCCCGTCTCCCACTCTCTGACAGCCCTGACCCCTATCCATACACCCGCTCCCTGACCACCACTCCCAAACTCCCCTGCTCTCTATCCAACCCCGCCGCTCCCTGGAGCACCAGTGGCTGGCGTGTTACAGCCACACCCCCTGGCTGGAGCCAGCCATGCCGTCGCCACGGCGCAGCACAGAGCACCGGGTCAGGCTGGGCTCTGCTGCTGCGCTGCCCCAGGAGCTTGCAGCCCTGCTGCCCAGAGCATTGTGCCAGCAGTGGAGTGAGTTGAGGCTGCAGGAGAGGGGGAACAGCAGGGGAGGGGCCGGGGGTAGCCTCCTGGGCCAAGAGCTCCGTGGCCAGGCAGGATATCACGGGCCGAATGTGGCCTGTGGACCATAGTTTGCTCACCTCTAGTTTAGAGGAAGGCTTAAAAGGTGTGTGTGTGCTTGCAGCACAAGATCAGGAATAAGTTAAATCTACATAAATCAGTTTAAATCTACATCAGAGCCCATATAGGAGTTTGCACAGGTATAACTAAATTAAATGGGGTTTTAAAATTAATTATTGAACCAGTTTCATTAAAATTTCTGCATGTAGACAAGGTAGACTGCTTACAATTCTTTGGTTTTTGTTAATGCCTGTTTAACTCCAATTACTAACATTTTGGATAAAGTAAGCATTTGTTAAAGATCCAACATCCATTGCCCAGTCAATTAGAGTTAGGAGCTCAAACACAGCCCTCATATTTTCTCATTATTTCTCATCCCAGATTTACTCTCCTGATATTTCTAATTTAAAAAGCCAACAAAAAGGCTAAAAAATATTAAAATTGCCTAAAAAGGGAATAACTCCAACTATAAAGTTATTTTTAGGTCATCTTTAATACCTATTTAACATCAATGACTAATATTTTGGAGAAAATACACCTTTGCTAAAGATTCATTAACTGCCCCTGCCTCCACTTCTTCAATAAGGAAATGAGATTACAATACACATCCATAAAACACTCTGATGTCTTCCAGAAAAAAAACCCAGGGAAAAATCATACCTGACATTCCTAAATTAAAAACCAAAAAGCATAAGTTTTTTTTTTTGTGGGAAGGGCAGGGAGCAGTTGAGAGAATTCAAGCCATCACTACACATCAATAAAGCAGCAAAAACAGAACAAATCCAGTTTTATTTTGTTTAATCTTTTTTAGGTCCCCTTTAAGGCATCGACAAGGGCTTGACAGCAGGAAGGGAAACGAACACATGGATTTTAGATATATTCATAGAATCATAGAATATCAGGGTTGGAAGGGACCTGAGGAGATCATCTAGTCCAACCTCCTGCTCAAAGCAGGACCAATCCCCAATTAAATTATCCAACAGATTTTTGCCCCATATCCCTAAATGGCCCCCTCAAGGACTGAACTCACGATCCTGTGTTTAGCAGGCCACTGCTCAAACCACTGAGAAGTAATAGATTTTAGCAACAAACTGGATACAAGGAGTAAATGAGAAAAATGAAATCAAAGTTGGAGGGTCCAAAAAAACAGATCACACATTTTCTGCCATGATAGAAAAGTGGAAGAGTGAGTGAAGACTTGAACGGCAGGTAGGGAAAAGGGGACGGCAACGTCAGCTTTTTGTCATAGAGAGTTTAAATTGATGACTGACACAATGTGAGTGCCACATTGCAAGCTCTCCTACTCAACAGGACTATTCACATGCATAACTGTCTGAAGATTCAAGGTGGGCCTTCTCTTTGTGGCAAGGAGTATCTTAGGGTATGGCTACATTTGGAATTTCGGCGCGCTGCCGCGGCAGCGCTTTGAAGTGTGAGTGTAGTCAGAGCGGCAGCACTGGGAGAGAGCTCTCCCAGCACTGCATGTAAACCACATCCCTTACGGGTGTAGCGAGCAGCACTGGGAGCTGTGCTCCCAGCGCTGCTGCCCTGATTACACTGATGCTTTACAGTGCTGTATCTTGCAGCGCTTAGGGGGGTGTTTTTTCACACCCCAGTCGCAGCACTGTAAAGTGTGAGTGTAGCCAAGGCCTTAGTATAAAAACACACGGCATTTAGCAAAATAGGGGGTGAGGTCCGAATTATGTTGGGGCCTCTATGCACTACTGTAGAACAAATAATAATAATGAGACTGAACAGAAGTGGGAAAAGTAAGGGGTAAAGAGATTTGGAAGCTATCATTGTAGATAAGGTATATGAAGCCAAAAGAGTAGATGAATTAATCCAAGGGGAGATGTGGAAGGAGAACAGGGAGCCTGTGGAAATCCCAAGAAAAAGAAAGGAAAAAGGAGGTGGAACCACCAAGGGAAACACTGAAGGAGCAGTCTATGTGATAAAATAACCATGGAGACATGAAACCATGGAGGAAAGCAAACAGAGGTCTACCACAGTGAAAGAGACAGAAAAGGCAAGGAGGAAGATGGAAAAGAAAAGATAGCTCTTGAACTTCACCACTGATGACTTAAGAAAGAGCAATCTCAGTGGAGACTACAGAGGGTCAAGGAAAAAGTTAGCAGAGAGAAAGTCAAGGCAATGAAAATAAATGAAGCAGCTTGGTTAAGAAGGGCAGGAGGGAGATGGGACAATAGTTAGACAAGGAGGTATTAAGGGAAGAGAAATAGCATATGGGAAGACAAAAGAAAAGGGGCTTGATGAAAGAGACTAAGTATGAACAAGATAAAATGATAGAAGGCTTAAGGGAGGTCAAGGGGTAGAACAGGGATTCTCAACCTCTCTCTTTCTGAGCCTCCCCCCCCCCATGCTATAAAAACTCCACAGCCCACCTGTGCCACAACGGTTTTTCTGCATATAAAAGCCAGGGCTGGCATTAGGAGGGTAGCAAGCAGGGCAACTGCCCCAGGCCCTATCCCATAGGGGGCCCAGCCAAGCTAAGTTGCTTAGGCTTTGGCTTCAGCCTTGGGTGAGGGGCTCAGGGTGGCCTTTGGCTTTCTGCCCTGGGGCTTAGCAAGTCTAATGCCAGCCCCGCTTGGCAGAACACCTGAAACCTGCTCACAGCCCCGAACCCCTGGTTGAGAACCAATGAGGTAGGGAACAGAGTCAAATAATCAGGCAGAGGGGCTGGAGAAGAATCATATAACGTTAGTGACTAGGGTTAAATAGAACATTGAGACAGATGGGTGCAGTATTTATCCTATAATAAACAATCCTACCTTGGTATTGAAGGCAGGGGTAGGGATAGTAGTCAATCTGACCTAACCTCTAATTTGTATGATTTTAAGGCACATAAACATTAGTTTGACCTAGCTATACTGCTCAGGGCTGTGAAATGTTTCACGCCATGTGCAATGTAGTTAGGTTGACCGAACCCACTCTACAGATGCAGCTAGATGGACAGAAAAATTCTTCCACCAACCTAACTACCACCTCTCAGTGAGCTGGCTTAACTATACATGGACCAAAAAATCCTTTCCATCGATGCACAAAACATCTGCACTGTAGCACTGTAGCTATGCTGTACTGCAGACATACCCTCACAGGAAGAACCCGCAGCTTCTAAATAAGAAGCACCGAGACTAACTGAGAAGACTTACCTGCTAAGGCCTTGATCCTGAGTAGTCTCACTGAAATCAAACTGAATTACCCATTCATGTGCTTACCTTTACTACCAGGAGTAGCTCAATGGGACTACTCCTGGTAATAAAGTTAAGCATAATAAGCCTTTGCAGGATAAGGGTCTGAATTAGCAAAATAAAATGGAACACAGGAACTGACATACTGAATCAGACCAGTATCATGTCTCCAATAACAGCCAGTATCAGATGTTTTAAAGAAACGACAGTAGGAAATAATGGAATAATCTATCCGCATTTTATTCAAAACCCCACCTGAGAGAGTTAGATTTCTGTCCAAAAGCATGAGTGATTATATCCCCTCCAAATATTTTTTGCCTATTTTAATCCTTACTGTTGTAATGCTATATGTCTGAATTATCCATATGAATGTCCAATTCTTTCTTGAATCCTGTTACGCTCTTGGCCACAATGGTATCTTTTGGCAATGAGCTATATGGGGTAATTATTTGCTACAGAAGCTCCCCGACTTATGCAGCATTCCATTCCGGAACGCTTTGCATAAGTTGAATTTTACATAAGTCAAGAACGTATCTCTAAAAATTACGCCCCCCAAAAAAGAGGGTAATTTATGGAACTTATGGAACTTTTTCCATAAGTCCAGATTTCTGTAAATTGGGTCTGTGTAACCTGGGTAGTATCTGTATGTGAAAAATTGTCAGTTTTAAAATTTGCTGCCTTTCAATTTAAGTGACTGTCCCTTTGTTCTTCCATTATGAGAAAAGGAGAAAATAAGTTCCTGGTCTGCTTTCTTTATACCAGTACGCTTTGTGTATCTTTCGTCACATCCTCCCTTGTTCATCCCCTTTCTAAAAAACTGTCCCAATTCTTTTTCCTGTTCTGTCAATGGAAGTTTTCCCACTACTTCTAATCATTGTTATCACCCACTGCTGGGTGCTCTCTTTTTCAGTTATATCCTTTGTGAGGTAGATTGACCATAACTGACCCATAGTATTTCAGGAGACAGTATACCTTTGATTTTATAATAGCATGTTTCCTGTATTATTGTCTTTATGCATCCTAATGTTCTGGTTTTTAAGTTTTGTTTCGTTTTATTTTTTGCCCAGTACTGCAGACTTTCCAGAAATCTTTTAAAACAGCCAAGAGCAACTATTTTAAGGCAGTTGAGAAATGTACTCGCCAGCTAGCGATACAAACATACCACACCTTGCACATGCTCCCAATCTATCCACACAAAAATGCCACCAGCTTGATTTCCAACAACAGCATCTAATCCCCTCACTCAGCGCACCTAGCCACTGCATGAACTGCCCTGCCACATCTATTGCTTTGCAAATCAACTAGACAAGGAAATACAATACACCCACGTGGAAATGTTTTGGTTCCAATGCCTGTCGCCAAAACATTTTGGTTCTAATTCAGCTTCTCTGTAACAGGACACAATGGTTACAAGTTACTATATACAATGACTTGGAAGTACTGCATGCTTCTTTTTGCACAAAGCTATACATAAATTTCAGGGGGTAGCCGTGTTAGTCTGTATCCACAAAAACAAGGAGTCCGATGGCACCTTAAAGACTAACAGATTTATTTGGGCATAAGTTTTTGCGGGTAAAAAATCTCACTTCTTCCGATGCAGGTTATTTTACTCATGAAAGCTTATGCCCAAATAAATCTGTTAGTCTTTAAGTTGTTGCCGGACTCGTTTTTATATCTGCATGTTTTCCAGTGGAGTTGGAAACTTTCATGGTAAATCCTTTATTGGGTATTTTATAAGATCTCAAAAATTAGAGGGGTTTTGTTCCCAGCACACTCATTCTTGGAAAGTTTTCTACATTTCTCCAGTTTGTTGAGGGACAAGGTGAGCAATTTTGGAGTTGCTGGAAAATATGCAATAGGAGTGGGGGGAAAAAAATCTAACTTCATTGGAAGCTATACAGATTCTTAACAGGTGTCACACTTTATAGATGTTCCCCCACTCCTCTGGAAAGGGGATAAGCAACGGTAAGATTTGCATTATCATTTCCCTTTTAAGTGGGTGTAAAAATAATCAGGCTTCAGCGCTGTTGGTTCCCAAGGGTACACAAGGCCCCGAATTCATTGTGCAGCGAACAATAGAAAACTCCTCACCGCAAACACAGCAGGAGAGGGACTGTCGGAAGTAAGGCAGGAGCTTGGTGACCTCGGAGAAGGCCTGGGGGTCGCCGGGGTCGTAGTTGAGCACCAGGCGGCTCGCTGACACGTAGAGAGCAGTGGCATTCACCGGGTTCATCGCAGCCGCTCCAACGCCCACGGCTCCGGGGTGAGAAGAAAGGGCGGCGGCTAGTCCACGCCGGCCGAGAGTCAGCGGGGGTCCGGGGCCCCTGGAGCCGACCGGCAGCCTAAGCGGGCGCGGAGGCCGCGGCGCTGCCCGGCGCTGGCTGGGCGGGGCGAAGGGCCGCGCTGCGCCGGGCTCGCTCGTCGCCCCGCACGGCCCGCCCGGCCCTCTCCGACAGTGTCACAGGGCCGGGGCCTGGCTTGTCCGGCGGCCGCGAGGCTCCTCCTCCCCCTGCAGCGGGCCCGGCGGCGGCGCTACTCCAGGCTGCGGGCCATGCCGGGCCGCCCGCCCGCCGGGCCTGCTCCTGTCGGCCACACGCCCTCACCCGTCCCGCCGGCGGCTTAGCAGGGGCCCCGCATGGGGGCGCGGGGCGGGAAGGAACCGCGAGCCCAACGCAGGGCGGCGGCGGCCCGGACCGCGACTCCCGATCCAACAGCAGGAGAGGGGGCGGATGCACCAGGCCTCAGCACCGCCGCATCACCGCGCCGCTACCGCGGCCTCCTGCGCGGGGCCGATGGCCTCCCCTGCTGGGCGCTCGGCAGAATCCGCTGGCCGCTGCGCGCCGCAATGTCAATAGCAACCGTTAGAGCCAACCGTCACTGCAGAGCCATCGCTGCCGCCGCCGCCGCTTGGCTCCGCGCACGGCGCATGCGCGGGCTGGCCGCGGCTCTCCCCGCAGCAGAGGCCCAGCCCCGGGGGTGGAGGTGGTGGCCAGCGCCCCCTAGTGGGACCCGGCCGTGCCCAAGGAGCGAGTGTCGGGGACAGCCCCTGACAGCTCGGAGCTGGCCCGGCCCGTCACAAGACGGACTCCCGCCCAGCCCAGCTCCCCACGCGGCATGGCGCAGTACAGCACGGACCCTTGCTCAGCCTGGCTTACCATAATCGGAGCCTGGCGCAGCACGGACCCCTGCCCAGTTCAGTCCAGCACAGACCCCGCTGTCCTGCAGCCCGTCTCAGCATAGCGCTCACCCTCATCCAGCCAGGCTCAGCACAGCATGGGAGAGACACCCCCCCTCTTACTCCTGCCTACCTTGGCTGAGCTCAGCATGGACCTCCAGCTCGGCCCTCAGCAGAGCCTGGCACCTGAGGCACCCCAGCAGACAGCACTCTGTCCAGCCTGGGTCAGCACAGCGTGGGATGCACCCACCTCCATCCCGGCTCAGCACAGCCCAGCTTGGATCTCAACACAGCTCAGAACAACCCAGATCCCTACCCAGCTCAGCCCACCACAAACCCCCACCCAGCATGAATCCCAACACAGATGCCTACCCAGCAGGGCAGGCACCAGCGAAGGAAGCAGGTGCCTGGGGCGGTCAACAGAAAGGCGCAGCACTCCATCCATTACTGGGGCGGCAGGTCCTGGCCTGTGTCGGCAATGCAGCGAGGGGTCCCTCACTCCCTCTCCTCCCCTTTGGCGGCAGCTCAATCAGGTTTTTCTTTTCTTTTTTTTGCCCCTGCTGCTTGGGGCAGCAAAAAAGCTGGAGCCAGCCCTGCTACCCAGTTCAGCCCACCCCCAGCACAGATCCCACCACAGATCCATACCCAGCTCAGCCCACCACAGACCCCTACCCACCACAAATCCAAGCACAGATCCTTACCCAGCTCAGCTCACTACAGACCCCCACCCAACACAGATCCCTACCCAGCTCAGACCACCACAAACCCCCACCCAACATGACTCAACACAGACCACTACTGGTCTCAGCCCAGTCTCCACTGAGCATGGCTTAGTACAGTCCAGCCTGGACGGACACACACACAGACACACACTCAACTCAGCACTGCAGAGCCCGGACTCCAGACCAGCACAGCCCCTGCCCAGCTCTGCTCAGCACCCTACCCCCAGCATGGGTCAGGACAGACCCCAGCACAGGCAATGTCAAACCCCTGCCTGGCATCATCGAGCATGAACTCCCCTCAGCACAGACCCCCTCCTCAATCCTGTCCAGCCCAGAATGCATCCCGTGCACACCCCAGCTTAGTACAACCTTGTACTACCCAGCATGGCTCAGTACAGCACCAGCCTGCCCACATCCTGGATCAGTAGAGCTGAGTACAGGCCCACAGCCTGGCTCAGCACGGCCCAACTTAGACCCCAACCCAGCATGACTCAGCGGAGCCAAGCATGCCCCCCCCCATCCAACACAGCTCAGTACAATTCATCACACACACACCACACCTGGTTCAGCATAGCCCCGACCCCTGCCCAACCTGGCCCAGCACAGCAAAGACTAGACCTCCACCATCCAGCCTGGCTCAGCACAACTTAGAACAGACCCCACCCCAGCATGTTTCAACTGAGACTGGCACAGACTCTCAAAAAGCCTGATTCGTCTTGGCTCAGTGCAGCCCAGCAGGGACCCTGGCCTGCTGTAATGTCTAAAACTGCTGTCATCACAATTTGCTACTGGTAGTAGTTACTGACATCTATAGGGGGGTTTGTTTTGCTGCCATGTCACAATTTGTCACCTCCCACCGTTTCCATCCTCTGATCCGGACGTAGCAAATTGTGACAAATGGTTGTGCTGCTGTGTCACAATTTGCTACTATCCAGGTATTTTTTATATTTTGAAAACTTGTTATAACAAGGTATATAAACAAGAATAGTTTACTTTACATTTCAACATTATTTCAAAATCAAGCATCTAAACCCATTTTTAGAAAGTGATTAACATATTTTTCCTTCACTCAAATTAACATTAACATTTAACTTCTCTATTACACATTTGTATTCCAACAAAAAATAAAAATATTGACCTTAAGAAAACAATCATACAATATACATTTTTTTAAACATCCCAACTATACACACTTGCTGCAGTCATTCTCTTTCTGTTTTATCGCTTAGGATGTCTTCACTGGTTTCCTCTGGAAGGTAGGGCACATATGCTTACCTTTTACAAGAGTTAAACTGTACCTTTGATAAGTAATAGATGAGAAAATTGTGACAGAGCTAATTATGCTAAATATAATTTCAATAAATTCATACAATTATAAAATAATATTCCTTGAACATATAATCATTAGTCAAAGTTAGTCAGCAGCAGTGGAAATATTTACTAATGTGGAATTATTACAACAATCCTGATCCTTAGCGAAGTTATTCCATCAGGTCTATATGCAACTGGATGGGTCTTGGGCCATGACATTTGTTCTTGTGCTGTAAACAATCATACAGTATTCTGTTTACTTATCTGTTCAAACATGGTGTTAACTATGCAATTTTGTGTTTCTTATCAGCATGCAATCTTAATTTTAATGTTTGCGTATGACAAGGCACAGTATATGCAGTGCTCCTTCATGCTCTCTGCAAAATCAATATAATGTAATCAAATGATGATTACCTTATGACCAAAACTCTACATTGAAATCTTGATTTCTTCATGAATGTCAATTATTTCAAGTATTAAGTTACTGATTTGCAAATATTTTTTTCTTTTGGGGGGTCATATTTTAAATTATATTTGGTACCCTTGTCTATCTCAAACTTTTAGTTGACTGCTGGTGGATATAATTATATCCAATTAGATTTCATTGCTCTTTCAATGTCAACCATCTACCTACTCCCCACTTTTCACTAATCAAAGACATTCATACAGAGAGACTATTAGAGAACCAAGCCTATGACATATCCTACTGTATGTGTATTAAGATAACTTTGTGATAAGACATTATTCCACTTTTCCTGTTATCTTCCCATATACTCTGGTCTCACAAGGTACTTGTAAACAAAGTTATTACCTGACTTTCATTAAAGAATTGTGATTTTTCTTCTGTACATAGTTAGAGTCTCTTGTGTGATTTCCACAGTACTGATGTCTTTATGCTCTAAATACATTTCTACAAACTAACATTTTTAATTAGAAAACACATCATAATTACACATCATTAAGAAACAATACAAATTTTACACTGAATAATTTTAGAATGAGTGGCCCACAGTTGTGCCCATCTGCTTGTCTCCTGTGTTCCACAATTTTTAATTACTTCATGCTGATAGTATATATATCACACACACACTGTTTCATATTATGGTATAGAGTGGTATGCAATATATCATTTGATTTGCTATGGCATGTGTTGCAAACACCACCTTCACACTCATGCTAAATGCTAGTATTTTGGATCCACATTCAATGAAATAGTAAGTCCATGCTCAAAACCTACAAGTTCAGTCAATGTCCAGTACTAAACAGAGTAAGTACAAGAATGTGTTGTTTCCATTTTTATTTGTAGCTATCAGGATCATATTGTCTTCACTGTTGTTATAACATCTTTACTGAAAATAGTTTCACAGTAACACTACCTGTAAACTATGAAAAAAGTACCTAAAAATCACCTCCAATTCCTCAAGAAGGTTCTTTCACATCTCTTGTCTCATCACACAAGGGCTCAATTATTAACAATTCTTTTGATTCCATTAATAGTATATAATTTTAAAATGTATATGTTATTGGTAATATAATTTCAACAATTTTATGATTTTTCAAAACATTGCATGCAGATACTCATGTAATATCTCACTAATACACAAGAGAAAATCATATTGTGAATTTCTTGGTATATTTTTTAAATATACATTACTAATCTAACAACAAATTCTTCAGACTAGCAATTAATTTTTTTAAACTGTAGTCCTCAGCATTTCAAGCCTTACATTGAAGTTCCATTTTCATTTGTATCTATTAAATTTATTGAAAACCCACAAAATACAGGAAATTATATCACCGCTGTATTTGAATCCTATTATGTAGTACTACATTAGTGGATACAATCCCAAAGTATAACAATGGAAAACATCTTACTGCAATAACCCAGTGACCTGGTGCATTGTAAGGAAGAAATAATACATCATTTTGCATTCCAGTCTGTGTTCTCTGAAAAAAGAAAAATGCAGTTATACTTGTCAATTAGGCAAACCATGCAATCTAGATTACAGTGTGTAGCCTTTTTTATTTAAATTGAATTTAGTAATTTTGTATTACACTATCATGGGTTCAACTCCTGTTGCTACAGTTTCAAGCTCAAAGTGAACATTACCTCTGGTGCTTTTCTCAAATTTGGAGACTTTAGAAATACACAGGTCCAAAGATACTGACCACAGACATACAAATTTTATCGGTACTACAAGTTTTATTAAAGCAATAAGCAAAGTTACAATTATCCATGCATATGTAAATCCTGCAAAAATGCTTGCAATGACTAAGAATTTAGTCATACTCACATCCTCAAAGATATTCTAAGGAAAACTCTCTTTTCCTTATCTGTACTTTCACACTCCATGAATATTGGGGTGCCTCATTTTACATAGGTTGTTTTTAGTTCCTCTTATTCCCATTAGCATCTATGCATAACATGTACCCTGCAGTCAGGACAGGACTTTCCATGATGTTACAATCATGTGTCTCATGATCTTGGACAACAGCTTGCAGTTTATTTAAATCTGTTTTTTTTTCCATAACATTACCTACTGGCACATCTTTTGCAGTAATCTCATGACCTTACTGGTGCAGGGTTATTCCTAAATCACCCATTCATGTCAAGCATGTTTAAGCCTATGGCCTATTAACTTAAATCTATTTGATTATGTATGAAATAGCATATGAATTGATCAGAACACCACATGACATAATAATAAATAGAAGATTAAATGAACTAATTGGCTACAAGTGTATTTCCCAATTTTAGTACATGCTTACCGTATTTACTCATTCCCCTACATAGCACTGTGTTTGCTACTACTTAGTACTTACGTACTGATGGTATTTAAATACACTTAATTCTCTGAGCCTTTCTCTGGAAATGTTGCTTCAAAGTCATACTACAGCTGAAAGGATGACATTTTTTGTTCTCATTTGCAGTTTAGATTTCAAAGAAAATAAAACATTATAAAAAAATTCATCCCAATTACTCCCAGTGTTATCAACCAACTTCTGCAGTGCTCTGTAAGAAAAGGTGATTGATTAGTTTGTGAAAACAAATAGTTAACATGATGTCTTGATTGAGACAGGTTATATGGAATCAAGAAGGCCTAAGGAGGAGATCACAGTGCAGACCTTTGATTATTTTTAATTTCACACGTGATACAATAAAAAGAGCTGCGATGTAATAAAGTGACCTTGAAGAGGTATTACCAATATGTAGCTAATGGCCTGGTACATGCTACTTGTATTTAGTATTGAAATTTCCCCCTCTAAAATTTGATGGATTTGTTGTTTTCATCCAGTCCATTGGTTTGTGACTGGTATGAGCTGATGAAGCTGTTATATCCCCATTTTTCCCCACAAAGGGCCAGGTTAAAGTGAAAGAACAAAATTATGCCATAAAGTTTCCTTTGGAAATGTCTGCATGTATGTTCCTTCTCCTATTTTAAATTGATTTTACAGATAATTACTGTGGTTTCCTAATCTATCTTTTAGAATAACTACATGGAAAAATAAGTTTGCAATCAGTTTGTTATAAAAAAAATTGGTAAGGAGACAGAAAAATGTGTCAGCAACAATTTACAGTAAAAAAAAAATCATGAAGACAATGAAGCCCATAGTCAGTGTCAAATATCTATGACCCGATACTGTGGTTAAAGAAATGGTGAAAAAAATCTCAAAAATAAGTCATTACCTCATTACTGAATTCAGAACCAAGATCCATCAAGATTCACTGTAGACATCCAAATCAATTTATAATTTTACAGATTTTCTTTGCCACCTCATGTGCTGACTTATGCCACCCATTTTGTAAGATAATACGTGACTGTCAAGATATATTGGTATCCCTGTGTTTGTTGCTGGTGTGATGGGGCAAGGCCAGATGGCTACAGTAAAGTACTGAGAAACAGGTATGTTAGCACCAGGCTAAACAAATCCCTAGGACCCTGGTAACCAAGCACCTGCCCTTTCTGTGGTGAGAAGGAGACCTTGGCGCACGTTTATTTGGAGTGCGCCAGGTTGCAGCCCCTGTTCCGGCTCCTCCTGAATATTTTCCTGCGTTTTTGGTTGCACTTTTCCCCTCACCTTTTTATCTACACGCTCCCCATCCGTGGCCCCACGAAGTCGCGGGATCTCCTTCTCAACCTCCTCTTGGCCCTGGCCAAACTGGCCATCTACAACACCAGGGAGAGGAGGTTGGCCGACGGGATTTCCTGCGACTGTAGGGCCTATTTCCGTTCCTCCGTCTGCTCACGCATCCGGGCTGAGTTCCTCTGGGCGGCGTCCACTGGCTCCCTTGACGCCTTCGAGGAGCAGTGGGCGTTGTCCGGGGTTCTCTGCTCGGTGTCCCCATCGGGTTCCCTTCGTTTAGCCCTATGACCTCACTCCCGATCCTGTTTTTTTTTTCATTAGTTGTCCCCCGTAATTATTTGGTGTCCCAGACCTGTGGGTCCTCTCCTTAGGCTGGGGGAGGCCCTTTAGAAGTGGGCGGGCTTCGCCCGCCCACCCCCGCTGGATGCCAATAGGACCCTGGTAACCAAATGGCAGTTGCTCCAGGTTAATCAAGGCACCTGGGGCCAATTAAGATCTTTCTAGAAGGCAGTGGAGATAGCTACTATAATTAGAACACCTACAGCCAATCAAGGCAGGCTAATCAGGACACCTGGGTTTAAAAAGGAAATCACTCCAGTCAGGCAGGGAGGAGCCAGAGGAGAAGGACTGTGTGAGAGGAGCTGGGAGCAAGAGGGTATGGAGCTGAGAGTGAGAGAGTGTACTGCTGGAGAATTGAGGAGGACAAGCATTATCAGATGCCAGGAGGAAGGTCCTGTGGTGAGGATAAAGAAGGTGTTTGGAGGAGGCCATGGGGAAGTAGCCCAAGGAGTTGCGGCTGTCATGCAGCTGTTACAGGAGGCACTATAGACAGCTGCGATCCACAGGGCCCTGGGCTGGAATCTGGAGTAGAGGGTGGGCTTGGATTCCTCCCCCCCAAACCTCCCAACTCCTGATCAGACACAGGAGGAGCTGACCCAGACTGTGGGTTCCACAAGAGGGGAAGATCACTGAGGTGAGCAAATCCGCCAATAAGTGCAGAACGCACCAAGGTAGAGGAGGAACTTTGTCACACTGGTAATGGCCCTATTACATCCACTCCCACCAATTCCCAAGGCCTATTGTCCTAGGTACAAGTTACTTTGGATCTCTCTTATTAAATATTCTCAATAAGGCAGAGGTGGGCAAACTACGGCCTGGGGGCCCCATACCGCCCTCCAGACATGTTAATCTGGCCCCTGAGCTCCCACCAGGAAGTGGGGTTGGGGGCTTGCCCTGCTCCAGCCAGGGAGCAGGGTCGGGGGCTAGCCCCACTCCACATGGCTCCCGGAAGCAGCAGCATATCCCCCCATGCTCTGGCTCCTACACATAAGGGTAGCCAGGGGGTTCTGCATGCTGCCCCCACCCCAAATGCTGCCCCTGCAGCTCCCATTGTCTGGGAACCACAGCCAATGGGAGTTGCATGGGCAACACCTGCGGATAGGACAGTGCGCAGAGATGCCTGGCCATGCCTCTGCGTAGGAGCTGGAGGAAGAACATGCTGCTGTTTCTGAGAGCTGCTTGAGGTAAGTGCTGCCTGGAGCCTGCCCCCTGACCAGTTCCCATGCCCCAATTCCCTGCCCCAGCCCTGATCCACCTCCTGCCCTCCACATCCCTCAGTCCCAGCCCAGAGCAACCTCCTGTACCTGCAACTCCTCATCCTCAGCCCCACCCCAGAGCCCTCTTGCACCCTCAATTTCATGAGCATTCATGGCCTGGCATTCAATTTCTATACATGGATGTGGCCCTTGGGCCAAAAAGTTTGCCCACCTGTGCAATAAGACCCTATAGAGTAAACACTGTAATGTGGTTTCCCCAACCACCTAATAAGAATCTATTTTCTGTTTTTGAAAACAAAACACAAACAAACAAAACAGAAGAAATATAGGAATAGGGATAGGAAAAATGACACAAGAATAACCTACAGAAATGCACCATGCCTTATTGTCTAGCAATAATAAGCATGGATAATGATAAACAATTAGCTTGGACACTCTTTAAAAGATTCCTTACTGCTTTCCAAGGAAGGGAATAAGATTTTGTACCACATAAATGTAGTCTGCACTGAGACCATTCCTAATGCATTGACAATGGAAAGGATGCAAAAGAAATTTCAAGAGATAGGTAGTAGATGTCTACTCCTCCAAAATCCACCTTTATGCTTTTCAAGGTGACATCCAAATTTAATTCCTTTCCCATTTTCTGGCAATGCAGATCTCTCTCAACCTAGTTTGGAGTGAATACTATGACATTAGCATTCCTGTATTAGAATAATATTGCAAAGGAACTGAGTTTACACTTGCACACAAAGTATAAATATCTTTATTTGCAAAGTATCAGAGAGGTAGCCATGTTAGTCTGGATCTGTAAAAAGCAACAGTCTCCTGTGGCACCTTATACACTAACAGAAGTATTGGCGCATAAGCTTTCATGGGTCTGACAAAGTGGGTATTCACCCATGAAAGCTTATGCTCCAATACATGCATCTGATGAACTGGGTATTCACCCATGAAAGCTTATGCGCCAATACTTCTGTTAGTGTATAAGGTGCCACAGGACTCTTAATCGCTTTTATTTGCAAAGTAAATTTAAAATTTGTATTTACATTTAAACTAAATATTTCAGCATTTT
The DNA here is from genome assembly GCF_007399415.2 of Gopherus evgoodei. Classification (NCBI taxonomy): domain Eukaryota; kingdom Metazoa; phylum Chordata; order Testudines; family Testudinidae; genus Gopherus; species Gopherus evgoodei. The sequence continues at coordinate 50,410,001 of NC_044330.1, read as the reverse complement.
GTTTCATTCCTTTACATATCAGGTCTGGGATTTTTTTTAATCATTCCTTGCCAATAGTATCTTGAGGTCAGTGCAATTCTCATTTTGACTATTCCTTGTTGTCCAGCCCTTGGACTGCCATAATACTGTTCAAAGAGTTGTAGGGCTTGTTTCCTGGTGTGCACAACTTCAACCTTTCTATTTTTTGCAGAATGGAAGTGCCCCATCTGCTAATAAAAGAAAATGGATATGTGATGATGGAGTCAAGTGTTGGAGTTAAGCAATTACTATATATTTTCACAACTCTTAGATTTGTTATAAGGCATGCAATAACTCCTCACTTAACATTGTAGTTATGTTCCTGAAGAATGTGACTTTAAGCTAAACGATATTAAGCAAATCCAATTTCCTCATAAGAATTAATATAAATGAGGGGGTTAGGTTCCAGAGAAATTTTTTTCACCAGACAAGAGACACTTATATATTAAACACCCACACACACAGAGTATAAGTTTTAAACAAACAATTTAATACTGGTACACAGTAATGATTGTGAAGCTTGGTTGAGGTGGAGGAGTCAGAGGGTGGGATATTTCCAGGGAATGCCTTACTGCTAAATTGGCTGAGTCCTCAAGGGTTAACTCTCACACTCTACAAGGCAGCAGGAATGGAGGGAGGGGAGACAGCATCACAGACAAAAACAGAGACACATACCGTGTGTGAGAAAGATGTGCATTTCCCCTTTAAGTATACTAACCCTACACTGCCTTGTTAATTAGATCAGCTTGCTGATACCACAGCTGCTGCCAGCAAGCTCCCTCTGTCCTGAGCCCTGTTGTGTGTCCCCCCTGCTCTGTGGAAGATGGGGTAAGTGGGGTGCAGGAGCGGGGGGAGGGAGACACCCTGACAGCTCTCCTCTTCCTCCCCTCTCCCTTGCACAACCAGCAGGAGTCTCGGGCAGCAGCTCCAAGGCAAAGGGCAGGAGCAGCACGTAGAAATAGGGGAAGGGACAGCTGAACTGCCGGCAACTGATAACCTGCTGGGCAACTGCTGCACAGGGAACTTAGGGAACCGGGGAGCTGATAGGAGGGCTGCCGGTCCACCCTGGTTCCAAGCCTCCACCAGCCAGCTGCAACGGGCTGCTCTTCCTGCAAGCAGTGGACAAAGCAGGCAGCTGCCGAACGACAGACGGGAGCATTGCAAAACTTTAAATGAACATGTTCCCTAATTGAGCAGCAATGAAACAACATTAAACGGGATGACTTTAAGTGAGGAGTTACCGTATCTATATAAAAGAGATCTGTACACAGTATGAGCTGTGATGGCTTGAATACAAAAGAAGGTGGACTTTTACTATAGGGTTGTAATTAGTTGTTGAATTAAAAAAAATATACATCATTGCTCAGTGAAAATATATGGCTTGTTGTTGCTGTTGCTGTTTGATATTAGATAACTTTTTTATATACAGCGTGCAATCTAGACACAGGGACTGTGTCACACTTCCATGCAACCTTGTATCACAACCCCATGGCCCCCTCCCTCAGGGGGTCTCCTGGGGAGGCAGATCAGCATTGTATGTTGCTAACACTGTTGCAGGCATCATAAGGCATTTTGGGAAGGGTTAAAGATGTGAGTGTGGAGTGAAAGATTCCTTTGCAGTTTGCAAGAGGCTGAAGGGGGAGGAAGAGAGAAAGGAATGGGTTAACTCGACGCTCCAGATAGGTCTGAAGATAAGACACTGACTCCAGCCCAAAGCCACAGCACACAACCAACTCTTGGCTGCCTGCCAAGAAAGACGGGGGCCTGGATTTCAACCCCAACCAGCTGTAGAAAGGAGGATTCAGCTGAACAGAACTGCAGGGGCTGCAAAAACTAGCAAGAATGTGAAGGCTAGCGAGGGGGAAAACAAAGTCTCACGTCTCTGAAGCCGGTGTGTGTTGGGAAAGCTGAGGAAGCCACAGAAAGACAGTTTGGACTGGGACAAAGAGCACAGGGGACAGAGAATGAAATGCCCCCAAAAGAACCCAGAACATAAAAACCCTCCTGAGAGCCAAAGCAAGTCAGAGATCAACAGGGGACCCTGGACAGTCTGTGCACAGGACAGAACACTCGTCCACCCTTCCTCCTCTTCTTCTTACGTTACACCCAGTCTTGGGTTGTGCGTGAGTGTGAAAGTGGATTAGGTCATGGTCACTATCGCTTTCTTCCTTTGAGTGACGTGGGGATCTCCCGCACTCACCGCTGTTATTTTATTAATCAAGCTTTAAAATTAGTCACTTGGTGTGCTCCTTCATCTCCTCCCCTAATGATCCTGCGACCTCAGCCTGCTCACCTGACGCCTCAGTCAGATCGGTAACAGAAATCTGTCTCACTTGGGTGCCTTAAAATGTTTTGCTGCCTCACAGTCTTCCAGCATGCAAGGCACACCCAGAGGGGCTATGTGTAACTGCAACATGCCAGTCACACTTGAGTTATACACTCTGGCTTTTACCAGCCTTGGTCACTTCTGCAAGGTGACCCCAACACATCCCCAGTCCTGGGATTTCCCCCCAGAAATGTATGTCCTGTACTGCCCAGCCCTCTCTTGATCAGTTCAACTGTACTGTCTGTTATTCCTTTAAGGGAATAATATACACTAGCTTGTTACCTTAGTTACCCAGACACACTAAATTAAATTAACACACACTAAGTTAAATTAAACACACTGAGTTAGATAAAACAAGTTTATTAACTACAAAGAGATTTTAAGTGAGTAGACGCAAAGAGACATAAGTGTCAGAAATGGTTACAAGAAAAATAAAGATAAAACACTTCCTAGTGTCTAATTCAACAAGTTATGTTAGATTTAAAGCAATGTTTCTCACCACATGCTTTTCAACAGCATTACTGACCAAACTATTCAGGTTAGGACCCCTCCCCCAGAGTCCAATGGCGGCGGCTTTTGTCATCTTAAGTGCAAAAAGTGAGATGGATAGACAGATGTTTACCATTCCTTTTTATAATTTTGGTCCCTCTTTGAAAAGCATTTCCAGCTGAGAACGAAGAGACAGGGTCTGGTGGAGGAAGGAGACCTCACACTGTTTTGTTGCTAAGGGCATGGCTACACTAGAGAATTTACAGTGTCACAACTGCACCGATGCAGCTGTGCCACTGTAAGCTCTCTAATGTAGCCGCTCTAACCTGATGGGAGAGCTCTCCCCTCAGTTTAACTACTCCAGCCTCTGTGAGCAGCAGTAGCTATGTTGTTGGGGAAGCTCTCTTGCTGACATAGCACTGTCTACACCAGCGCTTATGTCTGTGTAACTTATGTCACTTAGGAGGGTGATTTATTCACACCCCCTGCAGCGACATAAGTTATTCCAACATAAACAATAGAGTAGACGTAGCCTAAGATGCAAATCTCTTTCTCCCTACCCCTCTTCCTTGACAAAAAAAGGCCTTTTAATAGGTTATAGTCTATCCGTGTTCCTGACACCTGGCTGGGGCATCAGCTTGCCCTTTGTCTTTGAGAAACTGGTTTAGCCTCTCCCCAGATTTACCTGGGAAACACACTTCAGTCATGATTTCATCTTACATTCATCACTTTTCACATGTTGCAATATGCATTCTACCCTGATATCACTGATCATCAGGTTATGAGTTTTCAAATGTAACTTGCACAGCATGCTTTGTACAAAGATTACTACAGTAGTGTGCAAATACAGGGCTACATTACATCACAACAACATAACAGAGAACTAAAGTTAATTTACAACTTTTTTGGAAATATTTTTAATTTATACTCATTTGTCATGTAACTGACAAATACATTTGTTATAGTGATTAAATATGCAGCACAAGAGATTCTGTGGGAAATACAAAAAAAATCTTAATCCTGTTCCCATTAAAGTTAGTGTTAACATTGCAAATAATCCCAGTGCTGGAGGATCAGGCCCATCATTCATTATTATGATTCCATTATAATAGAGGTATAGAATATATTCTAGCATTTGGAGGAGAGAAAGGTGATCAGGAACAATCAACAAGGTTTCACCAAACGCTAGTCATGCCTGACCAACCTGATTGCCTTCTACGATTAGATAACCGGCTCTGTGGATATGGGGAAAGCAGTGGATGTGATATCTTGACTTTAGCAAAGCTTTTGATACGGTCTCCCACAGTATTCTTACCAGCAAGTTAAAGTAGTATGGATTGGATGAATGGACTATAAGGTGGATAGAAATCTGGCTAGATTATTGGGCTCAACAGGTAGTGATCAATGGGTCAATATCTAGTTGGCAGCCGGTATCAAGCAGAGTGCCCCAGGGGTCAGTCATGATTGTGTTCAACATCTTCATTAATGATCCGGATGATGGGATGAATTGCACCCTCAGCAAGTTCGCAGATCACACTAATCTGTGGGGAGAGTTAGATATGCCAGAGAATAGGGATAGGGTCCAGAGTGACCTAGACAAATTGGATGACTGGGCCAAAAGAAATCTGATGAGGTTCAACAAGGACAAGTGCAGAGTCCTGCACTTAGGAAAGAAGAATCCCATGCACCGCTACAGGCTGGGGACCGACTAGCTAAGCAGCAGTTCTGCAAAAAAGGACCTGGAGATTACAGTGGATGAGAAGCTGGATATGAATCAGCAGTGTGCCCTTGTTGCCAAGAAAGCCAACGGCATATTGGGCTGTATTAGCAGGAGCATTGCCAGCAGATCGAGGGAAGTGATTATTACCCTCTATTAGGCACCGGTGAGGCCACATCTGGAGTATTGTGTCCAGTTTTGGTCCCCCCTACTACAGAAGGGATGTGGACAAATTGGAGAGAATCCAGCAGAGGGCAACGAAAATGATTAGGGGGCTGGGGCACATGACTTATGAGGAGAGGCTGAGGGAACTGGGGTTATTTAGTCTGCAGAAGAGAAGAGTGAGGGGTATTTGATAGCAGCCTTCAACTACCTGAAGCGGGGGTTCAAAGAGGATGGAGCTAGTCTGTTCTCAGTGGTGGCAGATGACAGAACAAGAAGCAATCATCTCAAGATGCAGTGGGAGAGGTCTAGGTTGGATATTAGGAAACACTATTTCACTAGGAGGGAGGTGAAGCACTGGAATGGGTTACCTAAGGAGGTGGTGGAATCTCTATCCTTAGAGGTTTTTAGGACCTGGCTTGACAAAGCTCTGGTTGGGATGATTAGTTGGTGTTGACCCTGCTTTGAGAAGGGGGTTGGACTAGATGACCTCCTGAGGTCTCTTCCAATCCTAATAGTCTATGATTCTGTTCTATTACATGAAAATAAGTACTGCATGCCTTCCAAAGAAAAGTTAGCAGAAAATTGATGCAGGTTAAGTCTGACAATTTTATTCATTCCTTTACAATGTGTTACTCTTCTTGTCTTCCAAAACTTGTGCTATTTTCTTCCTCAAAAGATTTTCCTGAGTATTGTTCACAGAAGAAAACATTTACATAATTGCAAATGTACAGTATCTGTCCGTAAAGTAACTGGACATTATTTTGTAGGTCTGACATGTAAATTGCAGAAATTAGTTAAGCACTGGAATAAATTGTCAAAGGAGGTTGTGGAATCTCCGTCATTGGAGATTTTTAAAAGCAGGCTAAACAATCACCTGCTAGGGATGGTCTAGGTAATACTTAGTCCTGCCTTGAGTACAGGGGGCTGGACTAGAAGAACTCTTGAGGTTGATTCTGTTTTAAGCATGGAAAGCCAAACTCAACAATTCAGCATTCACAGGCCATCACAACAATTACATAGGCACATAGCTCAAATTTTCTTAAGTTCCAATGTTTTGTGGTTTAGAAAAATCTGTTTGTATTTTATTGTTGGAGATAAAATTTAATTTGAATTAATTAGATCACCTATAACATTTTAATCAAGTGAAGTCAATGACTGGGGACGGGAAATATAACAGCACAAAGATAATGTGACTTAAAAAAATACAAGTGGGGTGGTTGAAGGTAATGTATTAAGAAAACAACAGAATATATGCTGAAACCCTCACCTTACCCGCCATGTTGATGTTTATTACAGTTAATTATTTCCCTAATATAGCTTTTTTGGGGAAAAAAGTTTTCAGTAATCCAGCAGAAGCTGCAAGAAACAAACTCATATTACATATACATTTCAACATCATGATGACCACAGGCATGAAATACATTTAAAAACAAAGTGATTTCAGAGTTTTTGTAACTGTCCTTGACTATTTGTAGTTTGATGCACTTAGCCAGAGAGGTCCTAAATTTTTGGGTACATAAGACTGCTACTAAAGGGTGCAGAGTTTTGAAGGATAAGTTCTCATGGCAGGATCGTTATCTCACTGGAGAATCCTAACTGGAGACTCGAGGTGTTTCCCACAAGGTAAGCAAGCAAGGTCAGCAATGCACCCTTGTATTGGTTAACCAACCCTAGATTACCTTGCAGGAAAACTGAAGCGCCTTATGTTCATTTTATTTGTAGCTAAAAAATCCCAAGTGACACTTTAGTTTTATGATATGGTGACTAGGCCACGTCATCACAATAACTATGAGATAACTCTCAGTAAAAAAAAAAACGTGGACTAACCCTACATTTCTGTGTTTTCAGGACTTTTTAGAAAGCATTCTACACAGTTGAATTTCAGAGCTATTGTATGTAAAACCCTGAAAGTCTTAGGTCCCGTCTACACTTATGAGGTTGCAGCTGCACTGCTGTAAGATCATTCACGTAGCTGCTCTGTCGACAGGAGAGAGCTCTCCGACTGACATAATAAAACCACTTCCACAAATGGAGGTAACTATGTCAGCAGGAGAAGCTCTGAACCAACTGACTGTATACAATATTACTGTGTTACAAAAGTGAATAGAGTGAGGTCTTTTCTGAAAGCTAATGACATATTGGTGATCAATATCATTGTGAAATACTGTACATGTATTAACACTATGTAAGGAATTAGAGAGTCATTGTATAATTTACCCAGACAGTAGGGAATGTCACACTTATCTATCTGTCTCATACATAAATTAAGTATTGGGGAATCAGAAACAATGGATGCACCATTAACAAAGAAATCATACAGGACAGAGGTGGGCAAACTATGGCCACGGGGCCACATCCAGCCCGCGAGACCGTCTTGCCAGCCTGTGAGCTTCCAGCTGTGGAGGCTACCCCCGGCTCCTCTCCCGCTGTCCCCACAGCCATGCCACTGTGTGGGCTGTGCTCTGGATAGCAGGGTGGCGCACTCTGGCCGAGCAGCACGGCTGCCAGACATGCTGTTCTGAGCAGCATGGTAAAGGGACCAGGGGGTGGGATAAGGGATGGAGGGTCCCAGGGGGCAGTCAGGGGACAGGAAGCAGGGGGCAGTTGGATGGGGTAGAGGTTCTCGGGGGGGGGCGGGCAGGGGATGGGGGCTGGATAAGCGTGAGAGTCCTGGGGGGGGGCTGTCAGGGGGTAGGGGTGTGGATAGGGGTCAGGGGACAGGGAAGTGTTGAATAGGTGTGGGGTGCCAAGGGGGCCTGTCAAGGGGCAGGGGTATGGATAGGGGTCAGAGCAGTCTGTGGACTGGAAGCAGGGGAGTTGGAAGGGGGTGAGGTCTTGGGGCGGCCATTAGGGGCAGGGGTATGGATAGGGGTTGGGGCAGTCTGGAGAAAGGGGTAAAAAGTGAGGTGACAAAGTCTGCAGATGATACTACGATCAAGAAAAGACCAGACTGTGAAGCACTTAAAAAAGATCTCAGAAAACTAAGTGATTGGGCAACAAAATGGCAAATGAAATTTAATGCGGATAAATGTAAAGTAATGCACATTGGGAAAAATAACCCCAACTATACATACAATATGAGGGGGGCTAATTTAGCTACAACTAATCAGGAAAAAAATCTTGGCCTCATCGTGGACAGTTCTCTGAAGATGTCCATGCAGTGTGCAGCGGCAGTTAAAAAACAAACAAACAGGATGTTAGGAATAATTAAAAAGGTGATAGAGAATAAAATGGAGAATATCTTATTGCCCTTATATAAATCCATGGGACGCTCAGATCTTGAATACTGCGTACAGATGTAGTCTCCTCATCTCAAAAAAGATATACTGGCATTAGAAAAGGTTCAGAGAAGGGCAACTAAAATGATTAGGGTTTTGGAATGGGTCCCATATGAGGAGAGATTAAAGAAGCTAGGACTTTTCAGCTTGGAAAAGAGGAGACTAAGGGGAGATATGATAGAGGTATATAAAATCATGAGTGATGTGGAGAAAGCAAATAAGAAAAAGTTATTTACTTGTTCCCATAATATAAGAACTAGGAGCCACCAAATGAAATTAATGGGCAGCAGGTTTAAAACAAATAAAAGGAAGTTCTTCTTCACACAGTGCACAGTCAACTTGTGGAACTCCTTGCCTGAGGAGGTTGTGAAGGCTAGGACTATAACAGGGTTTAAAAGAGAACTGGATAAATTCATGGAGGTTAAGTCCATTAATGGCTATTAGCCAGGATTGGTAAGCAATGGTATCCCTAGCCTCTGTTTGAGGGTGGTGATGGACAGCAGCACAGAGATCACTTAATCATTACTTGCTAGGTTCACTCCCTCTGGGGCACCTGGCATTGGCCACGATTGCTAGACAGAATACTGGGCTGGGTAGACCTTTGGTCTGACCCAGTACAGCCATTCTTATGTTCAGACAGGGGACAGGGGGGGTTGGATAGGTGTAGGGTCCCAGGGGACCTGTCAAGGGGTAGGCGTGTGGATGAGGTCAGACCAGTCAGGGCACTGGGAGCAGGGTGGTTGAATAGGGGGTGGGGTCCCGGGGGCGGTTATGGGCAGGGGGTCCCACGAGGAGATGGCTAGGGGACAAGGAGCAGGGGGTTTGGATGGGTTGGAGGTTCTGAGGGGGGCAGTCAGGGGGCGGTAAGTGGGAGGGGTAGGATGGGAGTGGGGGCCAGGCTGTTGGGGAGGCACAGCCTTTCCTACGCAGCCCTCCATACAGTTTTGCAACCCCAATCTGGCCCTCATGCCAAAAAGTTTGCCCCCCCCGATATAGGACATGGGAAGCCCACAGGAAAGGAAGAACAGCACGAGGTCATCCTGTCTCTTGAAACAACGTCACTGAGCTTTGGGAGATATAAGCAAGGACAAAAGCCATTTTTGGCATCCATCAGTAGACAGACACAAGCTGCAAGTTGTGTAAGATGAGTTCCTCAACCAAGCAGGAGATCAAAGTCTTGGAATTGAATATATGTGTGAAACATGCCTTAGGTAAAGATCTTTCATCTAAGATGAAGAAATTAGTACCTTGTACCTTGACAAGAAGAGAAATTAGGAGGTCCAACTGAGGGAAAGTCAGCCATTGCTAGTAAGAAAATTCCTGGTGAGAGAAACCATCTTGAATAAAGCCTGTATCCTGCTATATTAAATTTTAGATAGAAACATATTCTGTTTTACTTGTAATTCTATCTTTGTTCTTTATACCTGAGCTCACTTAATCCTGTGCATGTTTTATTAATAAATTCACTTCATTTTTACCATAAACAACAGTGCTATGTTTAAAGGGAAGGGTATATTTACACTCGGTTAGGTTAATAAGATTTGTGATATGTTTTTGTGTCTTTAGAGGAACAAATCTTATTATTCCTCTTAACTGTCCCAGAGGGGGCTGGAGATTGGCATACACATGGTTTTGGGAAAAATCCGGGACTGGGAGTGTGTTGTGAATGTGCTTGCTAGAAATCCTGGACTCTTTCCTTCTTGAGAATATAGGACATTTCCTGTTTTGAACTGATACAATTAAGTGTATCTGGGGAAGCCCTCACTTTTAGAATATCTGGTTTAGTATTCAATTTTTTAATTGCCATTCATAGGATGTGTAATTTCCTGCTTAATGAATCTGCTAAACCATTTTTCTCTCCAGCGAATTAAAGAGTTGTCAGATTGGTGTGATTCTGAATGCACCATTCCCAAAGCTTTATGGGTTGTTGTCAAAGACGACCTCATCATGTGCCTCCCCGTCTAAGTAATAGATAGCTGTGGAATTGTCTGAGAATTTGAAGAATTCTTTATGATTAGTTTGCAAAACATTTCTACCTAAGTCACCGCCATTAGTTCTGGTACATTTATGTGAATCGTGGATTCTAGATGAGACCAGAGGCCATGAGCCTGAATATGATATAAATGTTTTTGCCAGCTCAGGGCTGGCTCCAGGCACCAGCGGAGGAAGCACGTGCCTGGGGCGGCGCATGCTAAGGGGTGGCATTCCGTCCATTCTTGGGGCGGCACAGTCCAGGCAGCCTTTTTTGCTTTGGCAGTTCAGATGGCTTTTTTTTTTTTTTTTTGGCTTGGGGTGGCAAAAATGGTAGAGCCGGCCCTGCCCCAGTTCATCTTGGATGCATCTATTATCAAAGTTTTAGACACACATCAGAGGATATATGGAATTTCCACACATACAGTTCCCTCTATCATCTCCCATTTCATTGAGGATAGAATTTTATCTGGAATCAGCACTTTCATTGGCATATCAAAGATTGCTGGTCTGTAAACAGACTTGATCCACACTTGAAATGGACTGATATGTAACTTGGCAAATGGGATTACAAATGTACATAAACCCAGATGACCAAGAAGTTTGAGGCACGTCTTTATTATTGTTTGAGGGTAAGTGCGAAGTGGAAAATCAGGGTTTTTTTTTTTAAATTTGAAAACTGTATGGTGGGAGGAATGCACTCGTTGCTATTGAGACTAAGAGAGCACCAATGAACTCAGGGGACTGTGATAGAATCAGATGTCACTTTTTAAAGTTAATCCTCAAATTCAGGAATGGAAATAAATGAATCACTTTCTTTACTGCCACTATGACCTGTGTTCACAACTTCTCCCTTACGTAGTTGATTGGCTTGTGTGGGAAAATATACAACCCTTGAATATGCGCAGATCAGCTGCAATTACTGATAGGCACTTTGTAAACACCCTCAGTGCTGATGAAATTCCGAACAGCACAATTGTGAGTTGGTACTGACTCCCTAGAGCCATAAAACTTAGATATTTTGTGTATGTAAGCATCCTGTAAGTCGAGTGTAAGGGACTAATCCATGGGATCCAGTGTAGTGAGGACCGAAGCGAGAGTTACCATGTGGAACTTGGCATATCAGATGCATTTGTTGAGGTTCCTGAGATCTAGAACCGGACATAAGATACATTTATTTTTTGGTATGAGGAAATAGTGAGAATAGAAACCTTTTCCAATACACTCCTGAGGTACTCACTCTATTCCTCTGAATTTGACCAGTTTGTCTATCTCTTGATGCTTGGCGTTCTTATTAGATTGGTCCCTGAAAAGGGACCAGGAAGGGGAGTGGCAAGGAGAAGGGATTGAAATTGAACTTGAGAATCAGTCCTACTTACTTGAAGGATCCACTGATCTTTGGTGATTGCCATCCAAGTCTCCAGGAAATAAGATAGACAGGAACCAAAGGGTGAAGTAAAAGGTATACGACACCTTTATAAGTTAGTCCAAGATCCTCGACCATCACATCAAATTTGACGTTTTTGTGTCTGATCCGACTGATTACTTACAGAAGAGGGTAGTGGAGCTGACTTCTTTTGACATTTAGCCTTCCTTCTACAGATTGTTTGGAAGGTCTCTGATGTTGGTATTATGAAAAAGGAGAATATTGAGTGTTCTTAGATCTGAGGAGTGAAGATTGATGACAAAACTGTTTCTTTTTGAAAAGGAGGAGTGTATAAATCCAATGGTCTGAGTGTGGATCTCAAGTCTTTTAATGAACACAGAGATTCATCAGCCTTGGTACAGAACAGATTCCAACCACTGACTGACAAATATTCAATAAGCGCTTGGACTTCTTTTGGTAAAACTGACAGATAACCATGATGAGAGTTGCAACACAATACATTTAGTCACTAAGCTATGATCTATACTGCACAGTTAGGTTGACATAAGGCAGCCTACACAGACCCAACTCTGTAAGCATCTACACTAAAATGCAGCTCCCACCGATGTAACTTGCCCACAATACAGAGTTAAGCACTACACCTCAGTGAGAAGTGTAGTGCTTAAGCCAATGTAGTTAGGTTGATGCACTGTCAGCATAGACACACTGTTGCTTACATTGACTGTTTCCCTTTCAGAAGCCATCCCACAATGCTCCACACTGACAGATAAATTGGTGCAAGTGTTCCTGGTGAGGATGTGCCTTGCCACTTCAAGGAGCATAGTGGGGACATGCAAAAGCAGTTTAATTTCTGTGGTGGCTGTACATCAATGTAACTTAAGTCAACTTAATTTTGTAGTTTAGACTTGTCCTGAATGAGCACTCGAATCAACAGCATTCAATACATCTAGAAGAGAGGTTTTGGAAATAAGCTGCCCTTCTTCACAAGTAGCTTTAAACTCACCTCTGTATTCCCAGGGTAACCTGTGCTTAAACTCGCACAGTCTATCCCACTGCAGATAATCATATTTTGTTATGCTGACCTGTAAAACTCAGGAAGAGTAAATCCCCCCCCCCAAAAAAACAAAACAAATGCATTGTCTTGGGTTTTCTCTTTAAGGGTAAATTTCCCAGACTCTCTTGATCACTCATTGGATGCAGCAACCACCAGTGATGGAGCCAGATGAGCATAAAAATACACAAATCCTTTGGATGGCATCTGATATCTACAATCTGCACATTTTGCATTAGCTGAAATGGAAGCTGGAGTAGCCCAGAGATCTTTGTCTGGATCCAGTATCCCTTCATTAATAGGAAATGCAGCCCAGCTTCAGGATGCTGGCTGTAGAGTATCAAAAAGTTTATATGCTTTTTCCTCAACTGTCTCCAAAGGAACTTGTAGCATTTTTGCCATATGCTTCAATAATTTCTGAAAGGTGATAAAATCATCAGCTGAAGTCTGTGAAATGTTTTTTTATAAGGAAAGGAAGAAAAATGAAGTACAGGATCAGAAGGACTGTCTTGATGGGCTGGTATTTCACCATCACTTGAAATCTGTTGTTCCTCTGCATCTTGAACTTGACCAGTAGAGTTATTAGAATTAAAAAAGTTTACAGCAGGTAACTCACAAATAGATCCTGTATATTGTGGGAGAACTTGTCCTTGAAATTGTGATTACTGAGGCCATGAGGGCCAATATAGCCAAGGCTGTGGACCACAGGAGAAAGGGATGTTTGGCCAGTTTGGATGGAACCAAGCAGCAGAGTTAGAATTAGCATCTTCAGGACTACTAGCATCCTCAGGACTTTCCATATGCCTCCCTAGACTTAATTTCTTTCCATCTGTGTGATTTCCCTTTTTGTGGAGGACTTCTGTCAGAGTCTGCAGCTGAAAATGTAGTTGTAAAAGGTCCCTGCAGTGAGGATGCTGTAGGTGCCTCTCTCTGCTCTGAAGCTTCCTCTGCAGCTGAACCTGCTGGTGCCGAGCAGGCTTTGATCAAGGCTGACAAGGGAAGCTCTGCAGAAGACTGTCCTGAGCACTCTGATTCTGAGAGAGGCAGTGCTGCTGAAGATGGTGCTGAAGAGGAGGAACGCAGGTGATTCTTCTTTCCCTGAGATATTTCAGCTGAAGGGGGTAGTTTCTGTATCAGCTCTGTGCTGCAGTGCAGCATGTCAGGTCCTATTCTCTCTTTTTCCCACACCAGGCAGAGCTCATCTGCACTAGCTGCTCTGCAATCCTTGGCACTAGTGGCTCCTTTGAAGTCTTCCTCCTTTGAAGACTCCTGGCAGCAGAGACAGAGCTCAGTGCTGGGAAACAGAATCAGAGACACTGAATCCTTGGATAGCAAAGGTCCCTGACTCTCTGGAGAACCTTTCTGAGTCTCCTTTGTCTACTTAATTGCTCCAGAATTAGATGTCACATTTCTGGTGACAGGAGCATTGAAGAGAGACCTTGTGAAAACAGAAGCCTCTGAGTCTGAAGTAGTTTTCATGGAGCTTTCCATCAGAAAAAGCTTCAGTCTGGACGCACTCTCCTTTTGTGCGCCCTTCTTGAAGGACTCGCAAATCTCACACTTAGTGATATGTTCCTCACCTAGACAGTACAGATATCTGTCATGAGAGTCAGTTATAAGAATGACCTTTATGTGGACATGAGTGCATACAAGACTCCTACTGGACACTACTAATGAAAATACTTCAAACTCCTGTGCTGGGGCACATGGAAACTGTAAGTGGGATCCATGTGCAGGAACTTAGAGAAGGAGGTTAGAAATTCTAATTACCAGCCGGAATTTGTTCATGGCCAATTTATATCCATTTGGTTTTCTGCCATTGTCCTTTAGCTTAAATAGCTCTTCATTCTCCCTGGTATTACCCCTACCCTCACCCGGATGTATTTATAGAGAGCCATCATATACCTTTTCAGACTTCTTTTTGCTAGATTAAACAAGCCAAGCTCTTTCCAGTTATTCTTTAACATGAGTGAACCAAAAATGTACACAGTATTCCAAATGAGGTCTTACCAGTGCCTTGCACAATAGCGTTAATACTTCCCTATCTCTACTGGAAATGCCTCGTCTGACACCTTTTCAGTTTCATCACACTGGTTGCTCAGTCACCCTGCGATCAACCTACACAACCAGGTTTCTCTCCTCTTCTGTTGCTTTCAACTGATGAGTCCCCAGCTTGTAGCAGAAATTCTTATTATTAGACCCTAAGTGATCTTGCACTTCGTATTACTGAATTTCATCCCATTTCTTTCACTACAGTTTTCAAGGTCATCCAGATCTGCCTGTATAATATTGCAATCTCCTTCTCTATTGATGCTGCCAGCTTCGTTTGGCACAAAAAACAGGCGCGTGCTGATGAATGTCATTAACAAAAATATCAAATAAGACTGATCTCCCCTTTAGCCAGTTCCTATCTTACAATTCTTATACTGATCCCCATCTTCCCTAATTTAATTAATAATTTTCCATGTGGCACCTTATCAAATATTTTACTGAAGTTCAAGTATATAACATTTATTGCACTTCCCTTATCTAAAAAAAAACAGTTATTTTGACTTTAGTTTCCCTGAACTAGTCACCTGACAAACAATTAATAATTCCATTGTTTTATTATTGTTTCTCCCAGTTATCAATTTGAATAATTTGGTTGGTGTTTTTAGTAATTTTATCTAAAAATTACTTCGCACTCAGATACCCGTTTCTACCCCACAGTACTACAGTTACATATTTAAATCAACTGGATTACGCTGGCTTCAGTCACAGATGTACACTTTGTTGACAGCAGAGGCTGTGTAACCCACCCTGGCCTGTTTATTTCTTTCCTCTAATCATCTCTCTGCCCACCACCTTTTTTTTCCTCTTTCTTTCTTTTTAACCTGCAGGAGGCTCTTTGTGTTCCTGTACTATTTAATAGCACACATGCATGTAGTCTGATATCACAGTGTTGGTAGTGGAAAACATTACCAATTGTTCCCTTTATTTGTGGATTTTAATTTCATTTTCTCAGTGTCATACATACAACAAATAAACCTTATACATGAAAATTAAAAAGTGAAAAATCACACAATTTAAACAATGCCAACATCCTCACACATGGCACCTATATCTGTGTTACAAACCAGGACATGGTAGTTGTGTCTACTGGTTGGAACAGGAGTATGTAGTCAGGAATTGGAGCTCAGGGTCAGAGCTGGAGTCAGAGGCTAGGAATTGGAGCTCAGGGTCAGAACAAGAGTCAAAAGCCAAATGCCAGAGTAAAAAAAGATAGGAATCAGAGCTGAGTGTCAAAAGCCTGTTACTTGAAGCAAAGCAAGACTGGGGAAAGACCGGATCAGGGCTGGAACAAGGTGGGAGCAAGACTGGGAACAAGCAGGTGCAGGAGCTACCACAGCTGTGGGCAAATGCTTTGAGCAGCCGCTGTATTTAAGAGCCTGTCTGCTGGCTCTTCCCACACTCAGGCAGTGAAGTCAATCAGGCAGCCTACTACAGGCTGGCAGTGCTTGTTAGGTTGCCCAGAGACTGGATCTGCTGTAGGTCCTGATTCCTGACAATCTGCATCATCACACCCACAGGAACAAGGCACCAGTCCCATACACACAAAGCACTGAAAACACCAGTCAGTGTGCTATTTAAATTCCCCAAATGCACAAATCTGCATGTTGAAGTGCAGTAATTTTCATACCTTGTTTATTTTCAATTAGCCATCACTAATTTCCACTGTTGTATATTAATTTACTTTCTGTCAGGCTCTTGCCACAAAAAGCAATAGAAAGTTGTGATAAAAGTAACAGTGGATTGAGCAATGTCAGATACTTTAGCACATTTTACCCTCTTCATTAAATCCAACTTTAACTAGACAAACAATTAAGTTTCTACCCACCAAGTGTTATTACACCCACATATGAGAATACAATATTACCCAAAGAGTGTTGCTTCAATAGGTGCATAAAGCCAGCTGCTCTGGAGAGAATATCAGAGGAAGTGAAGCTATGGAGCCCAAGAGCAAATTTCTCGAGACTGCATTCAGGATGGTTCCCAATGCTTCAAGAACCCCACCATCAGCACCATTAGAGGGAGCATACTGGGAGTTTTGCCTAACAAATATGATGGGTTCTGTAAGGCAGGGACAGAACCAATAGGCCAGGATCCAGAGATGATGCACCGTTCCCAGATCGTTGTCCTGCCCAAATCTCAACTATACCAAAGTCTGACTGGATCCAAAGGCATGATTCTCTATTGGAGCCCTTTCTGTCTGTGCCAAACAACGATAGAAAGCCAATGGACTCAAGGGACATTCCTTCCCTGTCTCCATTGCAGATGATCAGACCATGAGGTCTTGAAATCCATTTGGACTCAAGACTTCTAAGGAGGAAGCAATTTCAGGACTGTTGTCTAAATAAAGAACCTGTTAATTAAAAGTAATCATGTAATACCAGATAAAACCATTCTCTCAAAATTTATTGCTATATAATACTTAAGCAAATTAAAATTAAAAGAAATGTTCATAGTGCTAAGTTCAGGTTCTCCACTTTAGCTAAGGAATATATGTATTCAGAACACTTCCCCGTGTCGCAAAAGTGGCTTCATTTTGTAGCCAATTCTTCATCATATTCACAGTGGAATGTTCGCATGCTTCTTCCAGGGATTAGATTGCATTTTGCTAGCCAGCACTTCCAGATCACGGCAAATGCGGACTCGAGTGGTAGAAGGTTCAATGATATCATCAACAAACCCTGTTTAATTTACCAAAAACAAATTACACACAAACACTATTGCCTCCCAACCACAATATATCTAGTTGTAATTACTTTGCAATATCAAAACTATGCAGTCACTAAACAATTAATGTATTAGAGAACTGCATGCAACGGTTAATTTATAACTTAACTCGCAAGAGAAGCATTTGAGTTAAACTGACAAAGTTGACAATGTGTTTCAATAACTTAAAACGCTTTGCATAAACTTCATTATCCAATAAGTAAACATTAGAAAGCCAAGAAATTTAAACTTACAGTGGGGCTCAATTCAAGAATAACTGTAAATTTCACTGGGAAGTTCTATATGTATAGTCTCCCGCAGTTCAAAACAAGTCAGTTCGGTTTACAAATGACAAGATGTATTTTCTGACAATTCTGCAAATTCAACCTGGCATCTGATAGTGAAATTCTGTTTTTTTCCTGGCTCAAGTCCCAACAATAAACACTGCAGTGAAAACATTTAACACTTCTGTTGATAATCCACTAGCCAGGAAACAATCTATCTTGTTGTGCATGCTATCACGCTGTGCTACTGACAGGACTAAAATGTGGTACAAATGAATATACTGATCAGTAGAGTAAGCAGATGTAACTAAAACATATAGGGAACTGATCGTCTGATTGAGAAAGAGCCATTTCTACACACACATCTTTCAGAGTAAATATGCACTTTAAGGTTCAACTTATAAGAAATGAACTTTTAAATATATGGAAATACAGAATTACATCCACTACTACAACAACAAAAACTAAGGGCCCTTGGCCAACCACCTGGGGCAGCAGTGTATGTTGGGGAACTGAAGCTGAGCCAGAAGTCTGCCCCTTCTAAAATTGACCAGCACACCTCATTAAACTCCACCCAGATTGTCACAGTGCTCCCAAGTACTATGGAAGTTGTCCAGGTTTTGAAATGCCTCTCATATTTAGAGCATTTTTATTACGCTTATCAGCACCTCAGACATGACCCTGTGTCCTACATATCACCAGTGCTTCAAAGAAATTGTATAGAAGCCCTTCAGATGTGTTATTTTGTAGTTGGAATTTGGAAAAAAAAATAAAAACACAAAAATAAAAATGTAAGAGCATTTGAATAATTTCCAAACTATGATTAGTGCCACTTTCATTCCTAAATCCCTTGTCTTTAAAATGCCCTGTGTGATTAAACTAATATTTGATCAAAGTGTTAGCCGTGACCACAGACTACACAAGTGAAATTTGACTCTCAAAGGACTTTAACCAAGGAATTTAAGAAAGGAACTTGAAGAACAAAGTCCCAGGTACCTCTGACAGCCGCAGGGAAGGGATTTGCAAACTTATTCACATATTCTGCCTCTGCATCTGTTTCTTTTCCTCTGAAAATGATCTGGACAGCACCCTAGAAAGACATACAAACATGCCCTGAAACTGGACTGAAATAATTAATCCATCTTGAAAAAAAAACCTCTTATTTAAGGCATAGGATTTAAAGCACTACAATAAAAGCTGTGCTATAAAATAGTAAGATACTTCAGAGAAAAATCAGTTGTATTAATCTCAGCAAGCCGTATCCAGTGATTTTTCAGAGATAGCTATGGCTCCTGGAAGTCAGAAGTGAAACATAGCCTGCATTTACCTTTGCACCCATTACTGCAACCTCTGCTGTAGGCCATGCATAATTAACATCTCCTCGTAAATGTTTTGAACTCATCACATCATATGCACCCCCATAAGCCTGGAAGAGACAGAAAGTCATTGATATCAGACAAGTGCACAACAGCAACAAACTAAATCCCTTCTGCAAGTATTGCCATTCTAGAGACAAGGACACACTGAAGAGAGCCCAAGTTGATGCATTTCGAGAGCAACTGCTCAGCATTAGCATAACTTTGCTCCAAAATTCACAGGAAGCCTGTGTCCAGGTTGACCTCTATCAGAAGCACTAAACTAAAGTGAGACAACGGAGGTGTTTAAACCTAATGACATGAAAGCACAACTATTACTATTTGCTTTTATAAATGTGTCCATCGCAAAGGCCTCCTCCTTCCTCATCACAAAAGGGTTAATGTATTGAAAGTACAGTAGTGCCATAATACACACCTGCTGGTCTCGACTCAGAAACACCTATTGAAAATGACAAGTTATCATTGCAGGTTGGGAATAGTACTTCTGAGCAAAACTATACCAGAATGAAAAAAGAAAACTGAACAAATTCAGTTGATACTATCTTCATCTTTATGGTTCTATCAAATAACCAATTAGTGCAGAATCAAGACATCCAATTTTAGCATCTATATTCTTATATTGCTGGTATCCTAATCAATGCTGAACATAAAAGAGAGAAATCAAAAGTTATCTTAAGAGTTCAGAAATTTATTTGAAAATAATGTGTTGCCAAGTCATGAAACAGTGAATCTGCTGCAACTAATGACAACATAAGAATGGCCACAGTGGATCAGACCAATGGTCCATATTACCTAGTATCCTGTCTTTCAGCAGTGGCCAATGCCAGGTGCTTCAGAGAGAATGAATAGAACAGGCAATCATCGAGGGGATCCCATCATCCACTCCCAGCTTCCAGCAAACAGAAACCAGGGACACCCCGAGCATGGGGATGCATCCCTGACCATCTTGGCTAATAGCCTTTGATGGACCTATCCTCCATGAAGTTATCTCAGTCTTTTATGAACCCAGTTATACTTTTGGCCTTCACAACATCCCCCAGCAATGTTTCACAGGTTGATTGTGCGCTATGTGAAGAAGTATTTCCTTTTGTTGGTTTTAAACTTGCTGCCTATTAATTTCATTGGGTGACCATTGCTTCTTGTGTTATGTGAACAGGTAAACAACACTTCCGTATTTACTTTCTCCACACCATTCATGATTCTAAAGACATTTATCATGTCACCCTTTAGTCATTTCAGCTTGGAAAAGGAGAAGACCCAGGCTTTTAAATCTCTCCTCATATGGAAGCTGTTCCATACCCTTCATCATTTTTGTTGCCTTTCTCTGTGCCTTTTCCATTTCTAATATATCTTTTATAAGATGGGGCAACCAGAAATGCATGCAGTATTCAAGATGTGGGTGTACCATGGATTTATATAGTAGCATTATGATCTTTTCTGTCTCATTATCTATCCCTTTCCTAGTGGGTTCCTAACATTCTGTTAGCTTTTTTGACTGGCGCTGCACCAGTGGATGTTGAGTGGATGTTTCCAGAGTACTATCCACAATGACTAAGATCGTTTTCTTGAATGGTAGCAGCTAATTTAGATGCCATCATTTTGTATATATAGTTGGGATTATGTTTTCCAATGTGCATTACTTTGCATTATCAACATTGAATTTCATCTGCCATTTTGTTGCCCGCTCACCAAGTTTTATGAGATCCTTTGTAACTCTTCGCAATCTGCTTTGGACTTAGCTGTCTTGAGTAATTTTGTATCTGCAAATTTTGCCTCCTCACTATTTACCCATTTTTCCAGATCATTTATGAATATGTTGAACAGCACTAATCCCAGTACAGATCCTTGGGGAACACCACTATTCATTTCTCTCCACTCTGAAAATTGACCATTTATTTTTGTCCTTTGTTTCATGTCTTTTATCCAGTTATTGATCCGTAAGAGGACCTTCCGTCTTATCCTATGACTGCTTACTTTGCATAAAAACTTTGGTAAGGGAACTTGTCAAAGGTCTTCTGAAAATCCAAGTACACTATATCCACTGGATCACCCTTCTCCACATGCTTGTTGACCCCTTCAAAGAATTCTAATAGAGTAATGAGGCATGACTTCCCTTTACAAAGCCGTGTTGAATCTTCCCCAACACATGATGTTCATCTATCTGTGTGATAATTCTGTTCGTTACTATAGTTTTGAACAATTTGCATGATACTGAACTTAGGCTTACTGTCCTGCAATTGCTAGGATCGCCTCTGGAGCCTTTTTAAAAAATAGCTATCCCTACTATCATCTCGAACAGAGGCTGATTTAAATAATAGATTACAAACTACAATTAGTAGTTCTGCAATTTCACATTTGAGTTCCTTCAGAACTCTTGAAGGAATACTATGTGGTCCTGGTGACTTATTATTGTTTAATTTACTGATTTGTTCCAAAACCTCCTCTACGGACACCTCAATCTGGGAAAGCTCCTTAGATCTGTCACCTAAAAAGAATGGCTCAAGTGTGGGAATCTCCCTCACATCCTATGCAGTAAAGACTGATGCAAAGAATTTATTTAGCTTCTCTGCAATGGCCTTATACTCCTTGAGTGCTCCTTTAGCACCTTGATTGTCCAGTGGCCCACTGCTTATTTGGCAGGCTTCCTGGTTCTGATGCACTTAAAAATGTTCTTGCAATCCTTTTTGGCAATCTTTCTGGCTTAGTTAGTAGCTGTCCTCATGGAAAACACTTTTTCTTCCCATGTTTTCAAAGTTCTTTTTTCCTCCTGCAGACTCACTCTCACAGGCCTGTTGAGATCTAAACTGCTCAGCTCTACTCTGATGATTCAGAATTGTGACAGGAACAAAGAGAAGCCAGTTGGATGCAGAATCTGCACAGTGCTGTAACGATGTGATCTGAGAACTCAATCATCTTCTTAAGTTTTTCTTTATCTGTCCTCTTGGAGGAACCTACCTTTACATGACAGCAGAACAGTACTTCCATGGACTTCTTAATATTCCCTGATGGGCATTTTTCATTGGGTGCTGGACCCAAAGATGTCTCAGTGTTGCAATGCAGTTTCCACAGGGTGAGCAGCTAAAGCCATCTCTGCTAGTCCTTATTCTAAAAGCAAATGTTGCACAGGCAAAAGAGGCTCACAGGGATACCCCTGACACAAACAATGCTGGCATGTGAGAAGGAAGGCGTTTTTACTCCACAAGGCCCACAATCTGAAGACTGGGCATTTCACATTGTCGGCCATTTCAAACAATCAAGAACTAGCCAACCAAACTTTATTATTATTATTATTTTACTACTAATGTTGAATTATAATAAACACACACTAAGTTTCAGTTAAAGTAGAACTGCACAAGAGAAAGGGAAAGAGGAATGGTTAGGGTCCCAAGATCACTTGTGATGGGGCACACAGAGGGAACAGTCATGATTTATAACACTAGGCTCCATATGTAACAGTCATGGTTACACAGCTCTGAACATTCTGGGACTATTGAGTCAGGGCACGCATCTTCCAAAACAAGGTTCTGAAGGGGCTCAAGGAGCAGGTTCTTAGTGATATTTAGATGGGGCTACTGTAAGGTGGGTGCATAACTGGCTGGATAACCGTACTCAGAGAGTAGTTATTAATGGCTCCCAATCCTGCTGGAAAGGTATAACAAGTGGGGTTCCGCAGGGGTCTGTTTTGGGACCAGCTCTGTTCAATATCTTCATCAACGATTTAGATGTTGGCATAGAAAGTACGCTTAATAAGTTTGCGGACGATACCAAACTGGGAGGGATTGCAACTGCTCTGGAGGACAGGGTCAAAATTCAGAATGATCTGAACAAATTGGAGAAATGGTCTGAGGTAAACAGGATGAAGTTCAATAAAGATAAATGCAAAGTGCTCCACTTAGGAAGGAACAATCAGTTTCACACATACAGAATGGGAAGAGACTGTCTAGGAAGGAGTATGGCAGAAAGAGATCTAGGGGTCATAGTGGACCACAAGCTAAATATGAGTCAACAGTGTGATACTGTTGCAAAAAAGCAAACGTGATTCTGGGATGCATTAACAGGTGTGTTGTAAACAAGACACGAGAAGTCATTCTTCCGCTTTACTCTGCGCTGGTTAGGCCTCAACTGGAGTATTGTGTCCAGTTCTGGGCACCGTATTTCAAGAAAGATGTGGAGAAATTGGAGAGAGTCCAGAGAAGAGCAACAAGAATGATGAAAGGTCTTGAGAACATGACCTATGAAGGAAGGCTGAAGGAATTGGGTTTGTTTAGTTTGGAAAAGAGAAGACTGAGAGTGGACATGATAGCAGTTTTCAGGTATCTAAAAGGGTGTCATCAGGAGGAGGGAGAAAACTTGTTCACTTTAGCCTCCAATGATAGAACAAGAAGCAATGGGCTTAAACTGCAGCAAGGGAGATTTAGGTTGGACATTAGGAAAAAGTTCCTAACTGGCAGGGTAGTTAAACACTGGAATAGATTGCCTAGGGAAGTTGTGGAATCTCCATCTCTGGAGATATTTAAGAGTAGGTTAGATAAATATCTATTAGGGATGGTCTAGACAGTATTTGGTCCTGCCATGAGGGCAGGGGACTGGACTCGATGACCTCTCGAGGTCCCTTCCAGTCCTAGAGTCTATGAGTCTATATGGACAGAGAAGAAATAGTGAGAGATTAGACAGGAAGAAGCAGTAGCAGGGTTTGATGAATGTATTATGCTACAAGGAGGAGTCAAAATGACCCCAGGGTGGCAAGCTCAGGAGAAAAGGATTCTAGAGTTTTTGACAATAGAGAAAGTAGGGAGAAGGGTAGAAAGATAAGTTCTTATAAGCATATAAGAAGAGTGTCTTATAAGCAGTTCAAAAGGTGAAGTTGAACCGAGAAGGAAAAGCGAGATGATGGTAGCTGAACCCCTGAGAGCAGCTAAGGTATATAGAGGTTGCATTTACAAGGCACCTATCAGTATGGTGTCTAACAGAAACAACAGATAGATAGGAACAGAAGAGCAAAGGGAAGGGTACTGAGGACAGAGCTCTGAGGGAAAATGAAAAAGCATTAAGAGAGAGGAGCAGCCATGTAAGGAAATGTTAACAGAGCAGCAGAGGAAGAAGGAGAAGAACACAGGCTTATCACAGCTCTAGGAGGAGATGCAATAGAAGGATTCAATTGTCTAAATCACAAAAACTTCAGAGAATGCCAAGTCTGGATCTGGCCAGATTTAGGTCATTTGTGACCTCAGTGAGAGAAATTCAGTGATGTGGAAGGGACAGACACTTGTCTGCAAGAGATCCAAGTGAGGAAATGAAGGTGAAAGCAGACAGACTATTGAAGGAGCTTAGTGGCAAAGGGCAGGGAGGAGTTGTAGCAACATTCAGACAGGTGAGTAGAGACATAAGCTGCTTGAAAGTTGAAAGAAAGAAGCTTTATGAGAGAGGAAGAAAGAGACAAGAGGAGTCCAGAAGGAAGTCACCTCTGAATAACATTACTTCCAGCAGAACAGGAGGCCTTGGAAAACATCAAGAAATAATGACACCTTACCTTTCTGGTGATGATAGTAATTTTGGGCACAGTTGCTTCTGCAAAGGCAAACAGTAGTTTTGCACCATGACGTATGATTCCTCCATATTCCTGAGCTGTGCCTAAAAATTATTAGAACCAAAAAACCCTTTCAGGAAAGTTACCAAAAACATCAATTCATGTGGACAGCTCTCTCCAGGTGCTGCAAGCAGGTCAGCTAGAACTTATCAAAGTCGCACACCCCCAGTGGTGTTTACTGTACAATAGTGTTCTCCACATCTCCATGCTGGACAATAGGGTAAGGAAAGCTCATATGGAGAACTGCAGTGAATGTATACCACAGGTGAACAGCAGCTATATGGTATCACAATACCATAAAAATATTAATAGGTTCCCACTTGGTGGCAAATTTTGGTTCAGCTGAAAAATAGTACAAGACCCCAACCTATTTATCAGAGAAAAATTCCTCCTTATCTGCTAATTTCAATTCTCTGGAAACATGATACTCTTACATGGAGAAGGATGTGTTTTTTCACTTCAGACTCAAGGACAGTTCAAAGCCATCATTCAGGGTCAGCAGCAGAAAAAGACATTCCCTCCTAGAACTTGCCAGAGCTGTGAATCCTACACAAGAGAATAATTACAAACACAGACAGCAAAGACAATCTCAGGCCATACTTGGAAACAAATACTGGGCTCCCACGGGCATATTGCAATTAATTTGGGTAAGAAAACATCAGTGAGACACAGCAGATCTGGTGAGTTACAGTGAAAAGGAATGAAAGATAAAAATCTGTGCCCTAACTACACTTCTCCCAACATAAAGCAGTCAATAAGGGGAGGATTTGCTGACATGTCCCTTCTAAGAAATGAAATGAGCAGGCAGACAAAGAGTTTTCCTCCATCACTCTGAGGTCCTGGGTTCCCCTCAAGGTTGAGGAATTATTCCCCTGGTTCTAATGATGGAAATACAGCTGCAAGAGACACCATCCTGAACTTCTGAGACTTGGCAAAGTTGTTTAGGAATCTTAGATCTAAAATATCAATCTCCACCCTCCATTCTTTTTCAGGACCAGAAAATAGTTGGAATAAAATCTTTTCCCTCTGTGCTTAATAGGAAATAGTTCCACAGCTTCCATTTACAGAAGTGAGTCGACTTCTTGCTTTAACAGATGTTCATGAGAGGGGTTGCTGAGGAGAAACAGGATGGGGGGTGGGTATACTGGAGGAAGGTAAAATTTCCCAGATTTTATAATCTCCAGCACCCATTTATCCAATGTGATTCTCATCCATGTGGGAAGACAGCAGGAGAGATGGTTTCTGAAGGGTGGAAGGTGGGAAAAATGGTGTATATATAGCTCAATTTAGTTGGACAGTTCCGGGCCCTCAACCAGTCCATCGAAACTGATGCTTGGATGATGATGATGGTTCTGTAGTGGGTGCAGAGGGAGCAGGTGGTCTCTTTCTCTGAGATCTGATTTTTTCCTGGGTGGTTCAAACAGTCTCTGGGATCTGGAGAATGAAGTGGAGCAGGATCTTGGAGCCATTTGGGATCTACTAAACCTTCATTTGTTTATAGGTGTGTAAGTCCAAAGAGATCTCAGACTGACTCTGGAATCCTTAAAGGTATGCAACAAATCATCAGAGGTCCCTGTGAACAGTTTGAGGCCATCAAAGGGAAGGTCCTCCGCCATGCTTTGGATATCCCCTGGAAATCCAGACAGCTGGAACTAGGACATCCCTCCACATGACCATTGCCATAGACTTGGATTGAGCAGCAGTGTTGGCTGTGTCCAATGAGGCCTGTAGCGATGTTCTGGTTAACAGCTGACCCTTGTTAACAACAGCTTGAAACTGGTCACACTGATCAGCTGGCAGACGCTCAATAAAGGTGGTGATTTTGGCATA
Organism: Gopherus evgoodei; assembly: GCF_007399415.2. Taxonomy (NCBI): domain Eukaryota; kingdom Metazoa; phylum Chordata; order Testudines; family Testudinidae; genus Gopherus; species Gopherus evgoodei. The sequence goes on along the minus strand of NC_044330.1, from coordinate 50,383,767 downwards.
ATTTGAATGATTGTATTTAGCTACGAGAGCTTGACAGTTCACAATCCTAAATTGAAAAGTCACAGATGAGTAGTCTCTCTCTTGAACAGATCAAAGCATTTTTGGATGTTAACAGATCACATAGCCTTTGCATGATATCATCTGCCATGTTCGTTCACTGCCTCCATAACTAGTGAGTTCAGAATTGGATGGGCGAACAGAAACTCAGAGTCTTTAGCTGGGATGTAATATTTCTTACTGACTCATTTACACATCAATGGAATTGTTACAGAGACCCACCAAATGGATTTCGCAGGATCCACCAGGGCCTCACTTATAGGCAGGGCAGCTTGGGTAGAGGGAGTTCATTGGAAGATGTCCAGGAGCTTATGTTGTGACTTTCAAGGGAATCTGCAACGTGCTTCATTAACTTTTGGAAATGTCTGAACTCATCAGCCACAGACAATAGGGGAGGTATAACCACCTCATATGGGAAGAGTGATGGGGAAGCTGCCCCTCACTGTTAGAAAAGGGGTTAAAAGCAGCCTATTAGAAAGGGGCTGAGAGGAGTAGCCAGTCATGGCCCGGCAGGCTCATACAAGAAGGGCTGCAAGGCAGAGCAGAGTTCAGTAGCTGACTGAAGCTCCAGAGGAGAAGACCAGGCTCCTAGCAGGAGGAAGGAGCGCCAGCACCTGAGACAGAGCAGTGCTGCAAGCAGGGACCAGGGGAGCTAGAGAGAGCTCCTGGCTGGCTGCTAGGGCCTGCAGGCTGAGGCCCTGAGGTAAGGGCAGAAGAGGGTGCTGGAGCCACATGGTAAGCGGCCCTGGGACAATGGACAGCAGTTGCCACTGAGGGAGTGGCTAGACAGAGATTGCAGGTCCCCCAGAGAGACTGCAGGTCCCCCAGAAGCGGTGGAACACAGAGTGTGGCACAGCCAGAGGGCAGTGTCACTAAAGATGATGCCACAGTCCTGGGAGTGGTTTGAGTCCTGGTACAAAAGAGATGGGAGCAATGCACCACCAGACTACAGGGCCCTGGGAAGCAGAGCTAATTCCCATGACAGCCGGCAGAAGGCGCCAGAATGGTGATTCACACCCCGTCACAGTGAGTAATCTCTTTATCTGCTCTAGTCTCTTGTTTCTCAAAGGGTTTTTGTGCCTGAGGCAATGGAGTAGGAGGAGTTGACGCAGAGAAGCGTCTCCTCCATATTCCCCACAAGAAACTAGGGGCCTGGGACAATTGCTGATGATATGAAGCCCAAGGATCACAGTATGGCCAATGGAGAGATCTGAAAGGCATCAGGAGTGGCATCCATTGGTTGCTCGAATAAGGTCAGAGGAACCTGAGGCCTGTCTTTGGTGGAACTCCCCCTTATTGTCAAAAGCGTCAGGATGAAAATCACTTTTCTGAAGTGTTGGGGAGCACTGGATCGAAATTTTTAAATTGGAGGAAAATTCCTCCTCTTTAAGAGGGGGAGCCCCAGCATTCTGAAAGTATTGGAGAGTCAAGCGGCACCAGGGGAAAGGTCCCATCTCCACGACCATGCTTGTCTTGGTACCGATAACTTCTTACTACCAACTAACAAGGGAGACAGGCACCTACAACAGAAATAGATCCCTTGAGAATCTGAATTCCTGCAGTACTGGGTGGGTTTGAAGAGCAGAGTTCTGTTCTGTTTTTGGTACTGAAGGTATATGCTGCCCTGGCAAGTCCACTCTGGTCAAAGTAGACAGTACTGATGAGTATGCCTCAGGGGCCACTGAGACTGTATGAGAGGCATATCTTCCTGGTACTGAGGCCAACTTGGATGTAGACGGTAATGAAAAATTTGTGGGTGCTGTCCTCTGAGAGGCGGAATATTTCGATGATGCAGTGTCCTGCTTGTGCAGCACTGAATGTTTCATTACTGAGCTATGCTTGCTGCCCTTTTTCTCTGCTGAGCCCGGAGCCCTGGTTAGAGAATCAATACTAAGAGCATCTGGAGCCTCAGTTGTACCCAGGGTAGAATGTGAGGTTTCCACAGCGGTCTTGTTCTGTGGGGATCAAAGTCTTTTTGAGGTGGCATCTTTCTGTGGGAATGACTCAGTTTTCTGTGGGTATTCTCTGTGGATTTACTTTGGGTAGACCAAGGTAAATGTGCCAAAGTTGACAGGGCACCGTGTTCCCTCAGCACTGATGTCGGTGGGTGGGAGGGAGATGGTCTCCTGGCCTGGATCTGAGGCTGGTTGGAGGAAATGCTCCATCATTAAGAGTCTGTTTTAGCTCCTGATTTTTTCTTGCCCTGTCCTTAAAAGCAGTGCAGATGGAACACCTTTGTTGGATATAAGACTCTCCCACGCAGCAGATAAAATAGGAATGTCCATCGTTGACCAGGATGGCCTCCCGGCAAGAGATGTACTGCTTGAAGCCCAGAGAGCCTGGCATACTCCAGGATAACAGTCTGTAGGAGGCGAAGGTCCCCATCCCCAAAGGGGAAAGAGATTGAAAGTCTCTCCTTTATCAGGGCTCTGAGCAGAAGAACTGCTGGAAACACATACTGCAGCTGTTCTGACACAGGTGGTCAACCGGGAATTACGCCCCACTGGCCCTTTCTCCCCACATCACAAGTCAGGAGAACTAATAGGTGATGCAGTGGGTTTGCTCTCAACTGCACCTTTGCAGGAATAATTTCTCTCACACCTCCCGAGGCAGCAATGCAGCTCTGCAAGACCTTAACACAAGGCAGAGTAGGAACACTATAGCTGAGCCCTTTTTCAGGTACTTGGAATCTCAAAATAACAAGAAAATGCAGAGCAAGTGAAGTGCAAATAACTTCTGATCTAGCTGCGATGAAAGGGGTTTCTGGGGTGCTGGCAAGGAAACAGCCCATCTTTGGCTGGGCCCTGCATGATGACTTTGCAACTGCTCTGACACCGACAGGGGATGAACACACCCTACCTGACAAACACAACCTTAGATAAAGAAACAAAGAGAAATGGTATTAAATATCCTAGCCCGACTGCCCTCTCACCCCAATCATAGAGAGTTACAAATACAGAGGGCCTACCTGGTAGAAATCCAGGAACATCCACAAAAGTGATCAGAGGAATGTTGAAAGCATCACAGAATCGAACAAAACGGGCTCCCTTCACAGAAGAATTTATGTCTAAACACCCTAATGTTAAAAAACAGAGAGGACGACATATTTTATGGTGCTTTTAAACTGTTCTAATAAATTCTAACCTTCTGATAGTGCATTCAGGGTACTATCAGGATCTCACTACATAGTTTTTCTGTATTATCTTGTATTTCATCCAAATTATTCTTGTTTCTGTATTTCTAATTGTGGAGGACTATTGTTTGTCTGGTTCATGATGTTCCCCACTTCACTTCACTTCAAGGTCATGGATAAAAAAATTTAAAACACCTAAGTCTAACTGAAAGTCAGAGAGACCTAGGTGCTTTTAATATTATGGGATATTCTCCCATAATAATATAGCATGCTATAGGGTTATATTACTTTAACACTAAGAATGTGACATGTATTCTATCTGTATTCATTTTATATTATTTCTTTGTATTGCAACCACACAGAGGCCTCAATCAGATAGTGATGCATTGTGGTAAGTGCTGTACAATTCAATGAGAGACAGTTCCTGTGCCAAAAGCTTACAATCAAACAGTGCCATTTTAAAGTATCCTTTTTTCTTTTCATTGCCATAAACCTTAGATAACTTCATCATTAAACATTATACTCTCAGACCTTAAGGTGAGAAGGGACCATTATGATCATCTAGTCTGACCTCCTGCATAACGCAGGCCACAGAATCTTACTCACACCTGTAACAAAACTTGCAACAAACTCCTACCCTATGTCTGAGTTACTGAAGTCCTCAAAATGTGGTTTAAAGACCTCAAGGTGCAGAGAATCCTCCAGCAAGTGACCTGTGCCCCATGCTGCAGAGGAATGCGAAAAACCTCCAGCGCTTCTGCCAATCTGCCCTGGAGGAAAATTCCTTCTCGACTACAAATATGGCTGTCAGCTAAACCCTAAGCATGTGGGCAAGACTCACCAGCCAGACACCCAGGAAAAAATTCTCTGTAGTAACTCAGTTTCCCACTCCATCTAACATCCCATCACAAGCCATTGGCCATATTTACCACTAGTAGTCAAAGACAAATTAATTGCCAAAATTAGGCTATCCCATTATACCATCCCCTCCATAAATGTATCAAGCTTAGTCTTGAAGCCAGATATGTCTTTTGCCCCCACTTCTCCCCTTAAGAAGGCTGTTCCAGAACTTCACTCCTCTAATGGTTAGAAACCTTTGTCTAATTTCAAGTCTAAACTTCCTGATAGCCAGTTTATATCCATTTGTTCTTGTGTCCACATGGGTACTGAGCTTAAATAATTTCTCTCCCTCCCTGGTATTTATTCCTCCAATATATTTATAGAGAGCAGCAAAGAGTTCTGTGGCACCTTATAGACTAACAGACGTATTGGAGCATGAGCTTTCGTGGGCGAATACTCACTTCAGCGGATGACATGCATCTGACGAAGTAGGTATTCACCCATGAAAGTTCATGCTCCAATACGTCTGTTAGTCTATAAGGTGCCACAAGACTCTTTGCTGCTTTTACAGATCCAGACTAACACGGCTACCCCTCTGATATTTATAGAGCGCAATCATATCTCCCCTAAGCCTCCTTTTGGTTAGGCTAAACAAGCCAAACTCTTTGAGTCTCCTTTCATAAGACAGGTTTTCCACTCCTCGGATCATCCTAGTAGCCTCTCTCTGAACCTGTTCCAGTTTGAATTCATCTTTCTTAAACATGGGAGATCAAAACTGCACACAGTATTCTAGATGAGGTCTCACCAGTGCCTTGTATAACGGTACTAACACCTTCTTATTTCTACTGGAAATACCTTGCCTGATGCATCCCAAAATTGCATTAGCTTTTTTCACAGCCATATCACATTGCTGGCTCATACTCATCCTGTGATCAACCAATACTCGGAGGTCCTTCTCCTCCTCTGTTACTTCCAACTGATGCCTTCCCATCTTATAACAATAGTTCTTGTTATTAATCCCTAAATGCATGACCTTGCACTGTTCACTATTACATTTCATCCTATTACTATTACTCCAGTTTATAAGGTCATCCAGATCTTCCTGTATGATATCCAGGTCCTTCTCTGTGTTAGCAATACCTCCCAGCTTTGTGTCATCCACAAACTTTATTAGCACATTCCCACTTTTTGTGCCAAGGTCAGTAATAAAAAGATTAAATAAGATTGGTCCCAAAACCGATCCCTGCAGCCTGACAGTTCACCTTTCAGTATGACCCGTTGTAGTCTCTCCTTTAACCAGTTCCTTTTCCACCTTTCAATTTTCACATTGATAGCCATCTTTTCCAATTTAACTAAAAATTCCCCAAGTGGAACCGTATCAAATGCCTTACTGAAATTGAGGTAAATTACATGCACTGCATTTCCTTTGTCTAACAAATCTGTTACCGTCTCAAAGAAGGAGATCAGGTTGGTTTGGCACAATCTACCTTTTGTAAAACCATGTTGTATTTTGTCCCAGTTACCATTGACCTCAATGTTCTTAACTGCACCTCTACCTCGATATAACACTGTCCTAGGGAGCCAAAAAAATCTTACCGCTTATAGGTGAAACTGCGTTATATCAAACTTAATTTGATCCGCCGGAGCACACAGCCCCGACCCTCCGGAGTGCTGCTTTACCGTGTTATATCTGAATTCATGTTATATCAGGTGGCGTTATAACAGGGTAGAGATGTATTTTCTCCTTCAACATTTTTTCCAAGACCTTGCATACTATAGATGTCAAACTAACAGGCCTATGGTTACTAGGATCACTTTTTTTTCATTTATTAAAAATAGGAACTATGTTAGTAATTCTCCAGTCATATGGTACAACCCCTGAGTTTACTGATTCATTAAAAATTCTTACTAATGGGCTTGCAATTTCATGTGCCAGTTCCTTTAATATTCTTGGATGAAGATTATCTGGGCCCTTCGATTTTGTCCCATGAAGCTGTTCGAGTTTGGCTTCTACCTCGGATGTAGTAATATCTACCTCCATATCCTCATTCCCATTTGTCATCCTACCATTATCCATAGGCTCCTCATTAAAGACTGAGGCAAAGTATTTGTTTAGGTATTGGACCATGCCTAGATTATCCTTAACCTCTACTCCAGCCTCAATGTTTAGTGGTTCCACTTTTTTCTTTCTTTGTTTTCTTCTTATTTATATGGCTATAGAACCTTTTACTATTGGTTTTAATTCCCTTTGCAAGGTCCAACTCTACATGGCTTTTGGCCTTTCTCACTTTATCCCTACATGTTCTAACCTCAATAAGGTAGCTTTTCTTGCTAATCCTTCCCATCTTCCACTCCTTGTAGGCTTTCTGCTTTTTCTTAATCATATCTCTCAGATGCTTGCTCATCCAGCTTGGTCTACAACTCCTGCCTATGAATTTTTTCCCCTTTCTTGGGATGCAGGCTTCTGAGAGTTTCCGCAACTTTGACTTGAAGTAATTCCAGGCCTCCTCTGCCTTTAGATCCACAAGTTCTTCAGTCCAATCCACTTCCCTAACTAATTTCCTTAATTCTTTATAGTCACCCCTTTTGAAATAAAAAACCCTAGTCCCAGGTCTATTTTTATTTATCTTTCCATCTAGTTTGAACTGAATTAGTCCATGAACACTTGAACCAAGGTTGTCCCCTACAACCATTTCTTCTACGAAGTCCTCAATACTCACCAAAACCGAATCTAAAATGGCTTCCCCTCTTGTTGGTTCTTCAACTACTTGGTGAAGGAATCCACCAGCTATCACATCCGGGAAAATCTGAGCCCTATTATTATTACTAGCACCTGTCCTCTAGTCTATATCTGGGAAGTGAAAGTCTCCCAGGATTACACAATTCCCATTAGTATTTACTTCATTAAAAACATTAAAGAGGTCTCTGTCCATATCCAAATCAGATCCTGGCCATCTGTAGCACACCCCAAGCACTATCTCAGGGGAGGCTCTAGTCACTTTCTTTCCCAATGTGATTTTTGCCCAGACAGACTCTGTCTTATCCATTCCATCACTTCTTACTTCTTTACAGTCTACCTCATCGTTGACATACAATGCTACTCCACCACCTTTGCCTTTATTTCTGTCTTTCCTAAACAGCACATGGCCTTCAACACCTGTACTCCAGTCATGACTACTATTCCACAATGTTTCTGTTATCCCGATAATATCTGGCTTCACTTCCTGCACCAGTAGCTCATATGTCTCCACATCCAGTGTAAAACCACAACTTTACTCTGACACGCAGAGCAACACAAGCATTTTCAGTTCATACAGTCAGAATTTAAGGCCACATGAGACCACCAGATCATCTAGTCTGACCTTTTGTATGTCACAGGCCACCACCACTACTCAGGACCCACACACTAACCCAACGACTGAAATAAGACCAAATTAAAATGAGATCCACAGGCAGAGAACAGGAGGGAGTGAGATGCACTAGTACTTGAGGCCCTTGCAATTGCAGAGAAATGATTAAGTGAGATACCTGCAGTGTTGTAGCTGTATCAGTCCCAGGACATTAGTGACACCAGGTGGGTGCTGAAATATTTTATTGTTGCTGAGCTAGACAAGCTTTTGACCTACACAGAGCTCATCTTCAGTCTGGGAATGGCACTCAGTATCACAGCTAAATACAAGATCAAACTGATAGTTTAGCATAAGTAGTTAGAGAGTCTAAGGGACCATTCCAGGTGAAGTGGTCCATTTATTATATCCAGATAATTCCTGCAAGTGCCCCATGCCCACATGCTACAGAGGAAGGTGAAACTCCCCCAAGGTCACTGCCAATCTGACCTGGAGGAAAACTACTTCCCAACCCCACATATGGTGATCAGTTAAATCCTGGGCATGTGAGCAAGAACCAGTCAAGCCAAGAACCTGAAAGAGAGAATGCTAGGTACTACCTGAGAGCCCTGGCCCACCCCATGCAGAGTCCCATCTCCAATCATGGTCATCCCTGATGCTTCACAGAAAGGAGACAAAAAATCTCCCAGAATACACTGGGCGAGGTGGGGAAAGATCCCTTCCTGACCCCTTCCATGTGGCCAACTGAAACCCTGAAGCTTGAGCTTTAGGAAAAAAGTTACCTTTTCCGTAACTGGTGTTTTTCGAGATGTGTTGTTCATGTCTATTCCACAGTAGGTGTGCATGCCAGTGCCATGTGCATGTGCACCAGTGCCAGAAGATTTCCCCCTAGCAGTACCCATGGGGATGGGGGGGGGAGGGAAAAATGACCCCTGGAGTGACACCTGCCCGGCTCAGTATAAGGGGAGCTGCACGTTCCCCCCACTCTCAGTTCCTTCTTGCTAGACAACTCCGACAGAGGAGAAGGAGAGTGGTATGTGGAATAGACATGAGCAACACATCTTAAAGAATGCCAGTTATGGAAAAGGTAACTGTTTTTTCTTTGAGTGATTACTCATGTGTATTCCACAGTAGATGATTCCAAGCTATATCTGTTGGAGGTGGGTAGGAGTTCACAAGTTCCCGGGATGGAGTACAGCCTTGCCGAACTCTGTGTCATCCCTGGTTTGGGAGATGAATGCATAGTGTGAGGTGAACATGTGAACTGATGACAATGTGGAGGCCCTACAAATGTCCTGGCTGGAGATGTGACAACGAAGGCAGCCGACGAGGCCTGTGCCCAGGTCGTGTGCCCTCACAACGGGTGGCGGGGGAACACCTGCCAGCTTGTAACAGGAATGGATGCACGAAGTGATCCGATTGGAAAGCTGCTGGGTGGAAATCAGCTGGCCCTTGCATGCTCAGCTGAGGTGACAAAAAGTTGCAAGGACTTTCTGAATGGCTTTGTCCGCTCAAGGTAGAAAGCCAGAGCACGCCGCACGTCAAGCGTGTGGAGGCAGCGTTCCTGACTAGAAGCATGAGGCTTGGGGAAGAGGACCAATAGAAAAATGTCCTGACCCCTGTGGTAGGCAGAGACCACTTTTAGGAGGAACACAGGGTGTGGGAGGAGCTGGACCTTGTCCTTATGAAAGACTGTGCAAGGCAGTTCAACGGTCAGGGACTTGAGCTCTGAGACTTGCCTGGCCAACATGATAGCAACCAGGAAGGCCACCTTCCATGAGAGGTGAGACCAGGAACACATGGCCAGTGGTTCAAACGGGGGCCCTGTGAGATGAGCCAACACCAGGTTCAGATCCCACTGTGGAAACCGGGGATCAAGAATATGGGAAAAGATGATCTAGACCCTTAAGGAACTGGCCAGTCATAGCATGGAAAAACACCGTGTGTCCTTGCACTGGCGGATGGAAGGCCGATATGGTCGCCAGGTGCACCTTGACGGACGAGGGCACCAGGCCATGGGCCCTCAGGTGGAAGAAGTAATCAATGATAAGCTGGATTGGGGTGGTCACTGGGGAGACACCCTGGTCTGCCGCCCACCTAGAAAATCAGGACCACTTCACCAAATAAGCACGACGAGTGGAGGGACATCTACTTTCGAGGAGGACCCGCTGAACTTACTCTGAGCATGTTCTTTCTTCTCCACCTAACCATTGAGCAGCCATGTCATAAGGTGAAGAGCTGCTAGGTTGGGATAGAGGAGGCGGCCCTGGTCCTGTGAGAGCAGGTCTGGGCGGAGCGGCAACGGCCATGGTGGAGCTACCGCCAGGCCTGTGAGGGTCCTATAGCAATACTGCCTGGGCCTTGTCCGACTTTATCTTCTCCAGGACCCTGCAGATTAGAGGGAATGGGGGGAAGGCACAGAGAAGCCAGCCTGACCAAGATAGGAGAAAGGCGTTGGAGATAGCACACCTCCCCAGACCCCCCAAGAGCAGAACCGGGGACTATATTCAGGCCTGTCTGCAAAGGTCTATACTTTAAAAATTTAGGTGTTTTCTTATCACTAAGCTAGTTATAGAGGTATAAAAGAAAGAATCAAAATCAATGTCTGCCGGTGTAAGGGCCTTCTCTTACTGTGACAGTCTGAGGCCCTGTTCTTTGGCTAAGCAGCAGAGGCCAGCCATAAGCTGGGAAGCGTATAGTCACATCCTTACATTCCAAACTAGTCACATTGAAATAAGGTGCTATTGGGCTGTTAGGAATACAATCCTATCCTGATATTCCTATCATCTCCAGAGAAAGGAAAGAGCCTAGAAGATGTAAACGGAAACTTAGTCTGATAGCATCCTCATCTGGCAAGAACTCACTTATCAATAGTTGGGATGTGAAATCCTCATTTCTGTATTGTTCTATCACTGTAGTCTCCACTTCCCTATTGTTTGTCTGTATAATCTCTGTCTGGTTCTGTGATTGTTTATGTCTGCTGTATAATTAATTTTGTTGGGTGTAAACCAATTAAGGTGGTGGGATATAATTGGTTAAATAATCATGTTACAATATATTAGGATTGGTTAGTTAAAATCTCAGTAAAATGATGAGTTAAGGTATAGCTAAGCAGAACTCAAGTTTTACTAAATAGTCTGCAGTCAGTCAGGAAGTAAGGGGGGAATGGGAACAGGGAATGGGGGTGGGGGAATTGGAATCATGTTTTGCTAAGGGGGGAGGGAATGGGAACAGGGACACAGGCAAGGCTCTGTGGTGTCAGAGCTGGGAAGCAGGACACTGAGAAAGGAAAGGAATCATGCTTGCTGGAAGTTTACCCCAATAAACATCAAATTGTTTGCACCTTCGGACTTCGGGTATTGTTGCTCTCTCTTCATGCGAGAAGGACCAGGGAAATAAGAGGGTGAAGGAATAAGCCCCCTAACAGGGAAGAGCTACAACAAAGCAGTTCCGATGCACCTTCACTGGCGGCAAGAAGGAACTGAGAGTGGGGGGAGCATGCAGCTCGCCTTATACCACGCCAGGCAGGTGCCATTCCAGGGTTTGCAGGGGGCGCTCCCCCTCTGCAGGTACTGCTAGGGGAAAAACTTCCAGCACTGGTGCACATGGCGAGTATGCACACCCACTGTGGAATACACATGAGCAATCACTTGAAGAACATCATAAACCAGAAATGAGCCCCACAACTATTGAGCTTTAATCTCCACTCACACACAACTCCTTCATACAACTGTACTCATAAATTTGTCCAGCTCTCTCTTAAAACTAATTAAGTTTGCCTGCACAACTCCTATTGAGAGGCTGTTCCAGAACCTCACTCCTCTGATGGTTAGAAACCTTCTAATTTCCAGCTTGAATTTGTTCTGGCCAGTTTCTATACATTTGTTCTTGTGCCAATACTGTCTTTTAGCTTAAACAGCTCTTTGCCCTCCCTGGTTTTTACCCTTCTAATGTATTTATAGAGAGCAATCATCTCCCCTCTCAGTCTTCTTTTTGCTAGACTAAACAAGTCAAGATCTTTCAGTCTCCTCTAATAAGACAGACTCTCCATTACCCTGATCATCCTAATATGTCTTCTCTGCACCTGTTCCACTTTAATCTTTCTTGAACATGAGTGACCAGAACAGTACACCATCTTCCAGATGAAGTCTTTCAGTGCCTTGTACAAAGGCATTAATAAGTTTCTCTTTCTACTGGAAATGCCTCATCTGATACAGCCTAAGAGGCACATTTGCCTTTTTACAGCCTCATATTGGTGCTCCTAGTTACCTTATGATGGACTCTCACACCCAGGTCTCGCTCTTCCACTGATGTGTCCAGCTGATGTAGCACAAATTCTTATTATTGGACCCTAAGTGCATGACCTTGCTCTTTGTACTTTTTAATTTCATCCCATTTCTATCACTCCAGTTTTCAAGATCATCCAGATCTTCCTGCATAATATTCTGATTCTCCTCTGCATTGAAGATGCCTCCTAACTTTGTTTCATAACCCAATTTCATTAGTACACATACTTTTTTGAGTCAAAGTCTTTAATAAAAATATTGAATAAGATTGGTCCCAAGACTGATCCTTGAGGAACTCTACTTATAACAACTCGCCTCCAGCCTGACAGTTCACCTCTCAGCATAACCTTCTCCCTTTTAGCCAATTCCTCCTCCATCTTACAATGTTTTTCATGATCCCCATCTTCCCTAATTTAACTAATAATTTCCCATGTGGTACCATGTCAAATGTTTTCCTGAAGTCCAGGTATATTATATCTACTGCACTTCCCTTATCGAAAAAAAATCAGTTTCTCAAAGAAGGTAATCAGGTTAGTCTGGCATGATCAAACTTTGGTGAACCCATGTTGCATTACCTCCTCTTTACCATTTACTTCCATGATGTTATTTATTCCTTCCTTCATAATTTGCTCTAAAACTTTGCATACTATTGAGGTGAGACTAACAGGTCTGCAATTGCCCAGATCACTTTTCTTCTCTTTCTTAAATAGAGGTATGATGTTAGCTATTCTCCAATATTATGGTTCTACCCCCAAATAATACATTTATTAAAAATCCTTGCTACTGGACTAACAATCTCATGTGCCAGTTCTTTCAGTATTCTAGTTATTTAGTCCCCACCCCGATTTGAGTGTATTAAGCTCTAAATTTTTCTTCCACCTCAGAGATGGTTGTTTCAACTTCTAGACACTCATTTCCATCAGCCGCACTGCATCCATGCACATTTTCCACATTATTATCGTTATTCAAAACTAAGGCAAAGGATTTATTTTAATTTTATCCCCTTCCCTTCACACTGCATAGCAGCTCAACCTCATCCTTCTTTATTCTGTTTATTTACAGGGCTGCCCGGGGGGGGGGGGGGGGGGGGGCAAGAGGGGCAATTTGCCCCAGGCCCCGCAGGGGCCCCCACGAGAGTTTTTCGGGGCCCCTGGAGCGGGGTCCTTTACTCGCTCAGAGGCCTCAGAAAACTCTTGCAGGGCCAGGATCCAGAGCTTCTTCTGCTCCCGGTCTTCGCTGGAGGGCGGAAGGACCCCCCGCCATCGCATTACTGCCGAAGCGGGACCTGCCGCCGAAGTGCAACCCGGTCTTCGGTGGCAAATCGGCGACGGGGGGCCCTTCCGTTCAGGGACCCGCCGCCTAAGTGCCCCGAAGACCCACGGCAGGGACCCCCGCCACCGAATTACCGCCGAAGAGCGGGCTGCACTTCAGCGGCGGGTCCCGCTTCGGCAGTAATTCGCCGGCGGGGGACCCCCGCCGCGGGTCTTCGGGGCACTTCAGCGGCGGGTCCCAGAACGGAAGGGCCCCCCGCCGCCGAACAGGGCCGGCTCTAGACATTTCACCGCGCAGGGGGCCCCCTGCCGCTTGCTGGTCCCACAGCTCCGGTGAACCTCCCGCAGGCATGGCTGCGGAGGGTCCGCTGGTCCCGCGGTTCCGGTGGACCTCCTGCAGGCGTGCCTGCGGATGCTCCACCGAAGCCGCGGGACCATCGGACCCTCCGCAGGCACGCCTGTGGGAGGTCCACTGGAGCCGCCTGCCGCCGATGGCCCCAGCCCCCGGAATCCTCTGGGCAGCCCTGTTTATTTATAGAACTAAAACAAATTATTTATTTTAATTTCTTTGGCAACAGCTAATGCAGCTTGACTTTAGCAATTCTCACTTTATTCCTACATTTTCTAACCTCCATGATGTAGCTTTCTTTGCTAATTAACCTCCCTTTGCGATCCCTATAGGCTCTCTGCCTACTCCTAATAATCTTTTTGAGGTGGTTAATCAACCACCTGGAGCCTCTCTCGCCTTTTCCCCCTTTCCTGGGATGAAAATTTCAGTTTTTGTATAACTGATTTGAAAAAATTCTAAGTCTCATCCACAGTTAAGTCCTTGAGCTCTTCAGTCCAGCTGATTTCTTTAACTAATTCCCTTAATCTCTGAAATGCCCTTTTGAAATTAAAATCACAGTTGACAACCTTGTTTTAGTTAGCCTTTAATTTAAATTGAATCAACCTGTTATCACTTGATCCAAAGTTCTTTCCTAAGACCAGCTCTGCTATTATGTCCTCGCTAGTTACTAAAACACTCAAAGAAGTTTCCATGCCAAAAAACAAATAAAACGTATATTTTATCATATTTAAACTATACAAAACCAATACAGAACAGAGACAGCCTTGAGCTTTTAGACATCTTTGCCAAAATTAAAAATTGAATCAAAAGCAAAACAGCAGTAAAAACCGCTAGTTTTCTCAGGTGCCAGTAAGAAAGTTAGCAATTTAACTCAGGAAATGTTTGTATTTGATCAAGTTGTTCTTCAGAAAAAGAACCATCATGGGTAGTCATACGACCATCTAATTATCTCAAAAATGTAATTTACCACATGGAGACAAAATCATTTAACACACGGAACAAAATGTCCTTCAAAGTAACGTAAGAATTCCCATACCAGCTCAGACGAGGGATCTATCTTTAAGAAAGGGGAAAAATGTGATCTGGGCAACTACAGGCCTGTCAGTTTGACATCTACAGTATGCAAGGTCTTGGAAAAAATTTTGAAGGAGAAAGTAGTCAAGGACATTGAGGTCAATTGTAATTAGGACAAAATACAACATGGTTTTACAAAAGGTAGATTGTGCCAAACCAACCTGATCTCCTTCTTTGAGACAGTAACAGATTTGTTAGATAAAGGAAATGCAGTGGATGTAATTTACCTCAATTTCAGTAAGGCATTTGATACAGTTCCACATGGGGAATTATTAGCTAAATTGGAAAAGATGGGGATCAATATGAAAATTGAAAGGTGGATAAGGAACTGGTTAAAGGGGAGATTACAATGGGTCATACTGAAAGGTGAACTGTCAGACTGGAAGGAGGTTACTAGCGGAGTTCCTCAGGGATTGGTTTTGGGACCTATCTTTTTATACTGACCTTGGCACAAAAATGTGGGAATGTGCTAATAAAGTTTGCGGATGACACAAAAGTGGGAGGTGTTGCTAATACAGAGAAGGACCTGGATATTATACAGGAAGATCTGGATGACCTTGTCAACTGGAGTAATAGTAATAGGATGAAATTTAATAGTGAACAGTGCAAGGTCACGAATTTAGGGATTAATAACAAGAACTATTGTTATAAGCTGGAGAGGCATCAGTTGGAAGTAACAGAGGAAGCGGAGGGCCTCAGAGTATTGGTTGATCACAGGATGAGTATGAGCTGGCAATGTGATATGGCCGTGAAAAAAGCTAATGCGGTTTTGGGATGCATCAGGCCAGGTATTTCCAGTAGAGATAAGGAGGTGTTAGTACCATTATACAAGGCGCTGGTGAGACCTCATCTAGAATACTGTGTGCAGTTCTGATCTCCCATGTTTAAGAAAGATGAATTCAAACTGGAACAGGTTCAGAGAGAGGCTACTAGGATGATCCGAGGAGTGGAAAACCTGTCTTATGGAAGGAGACTCAAAGAGCTTGGCTTGTTTAGCCTAACCAAAAGGAGGCTGAGGGGAGATATGATTGCTCTCTATAAATATATCAGAGGAATAAATACCAGGGAGGGAGAGGAATTATTTAAGCTTAGTACCCATGTGGGCACAAGAGCAAATGGATATAAACTGGAAGTTTAGACTTAAAATTAGACAAAGGTTTCTAACCATTAGAGGAGTGAAGTTCTGGAACAGCCTTCCAAGGGGAGAAGTAGGAGCAAAAGACATATCTGGCTTCAAGACTAAGCTTGATATATTTATGGAGGGGATGGTATAATGGGATAGCCTAATTTTGGCAATTAATTTGTCTTTGACTACTAGCGGCAAATATGGCCAATGGCTTGTGATGGGATGTTAGATAGGGTGGGATCTGAGTTACTACAGAGAATTCTTTCCTGGGTGTCTGGCTGGTGAGTCTTGCCCACATGCTCAGGGTTTAGCTGACAGCCATATTTGTAGTCGAGAAGGAATTTTCCTCCAGGGCAGATTGGCAGAAGCCCTGGGTTTTTTTTGCCTTCCTCTGCAGCGTGGGGCATGGGTCACTTGCTGGAGGATTCTCTGCACCTTGAAGTCTTTAAACCATGATTTGAGGACTTCAACGGCTCAGACACAGGCTCGATACAGGAGTGGGTGGGTGAGATTCTGTGGCCTGCATTGTGCAGGAGGTCAGGCTAGATGATCATAATGGTCCTTTCTGACCTTAAAGTCTATGATTCTATAATCCAGTAACAGTAACCTATGGCTAGTACCAGAGAGATGTCAGAGAAATACGAAAGGGAAATAAGGGCTAATCCCCATCTGTTAATTAGATTATTGTATGCCCTGAAAGAGAAGGGTTTATAGCCTTTCCACATTTTTTCATCTTTTAAAAAGAATCTTTACTATGGCAACTCCAGATCTGCTTATTATCAAACAAAATGTCTAACCTCAATTAATTATACATAGATATAATGGCAATAAGCTCCACAGGCTAGTTGTGTGTAAAAGCACATCATTTATCAGATTTCAATTTGCTGGCTATTGATTTCACTGAATGCCTCCTTGTTTGTTTACTGTGAGAAAAGATGACAAGAAGTGCCTGAACTGCCCTCTCCATACTGTTTATTTGATATAACTTTATCAAGCCCCTCAGATTCGCCATCTTGCTAAACAAAATGGTTCTAATCTTTTCATTCATTTTTCAGATGGCAGTTTTTCTATGTCCCTAGTCATTTTTGCTGGCTGCCTGTGAATCCTCTCTCTTTCAGCTGTGTCTAGGGTTGCCAACTATCTAATCGCACACCCAAAGACTTGTGCCCTGTCCCTTCCTGAGGCCCCGCTATCCTGTTCCTTCACCGAGGCCCTGCCCCCCACTCACTCCATCCCCCTTGCCTCCTTTGCTTGCTCTTCCTCACTCTCACTCACTTTCACTAGGCTGGGGCAGGGGGTTGAGTCTGAGGAGCGGGTGCGGGCTCTGTGAGAGAGTTCGGGTGTGGGCTCTGGGCTGGGGTGCAAGAGGGAATGTAGGTTATCGGAGGGTGTTTGGATGTGGGACGGGGTGAGGGATGGAGTTTGGGTGTGGGAGGGGGAGTTTGGCTGCGGGCTCCGGTCTGAGTCAGGTGTGCAGGAGGGGATGAGGGGTGCAGTGCTTACCTTGGGCAGCTCCTGAAAGCAACTGGCACATCCCTCTGGCAGCAGCTTCTTAGAGGGGGAGCCAGGGGGCCACTGCGAACCACTGTCCACAGGCACCGCCCCTGCAGCTCCCTTTGGCCACAGTTCCTGGCCAATGGGAGCTGCAGAGTCAGTGCTTGGGCTGGGAACAGCACGTGGAGACTCCCTGTCCCTTCTCACAGGGCCACAAGGACATGCTGACTGCTTCCGGGAGTGGCGTGGGGCCAAGGCAAGTAGGGAACCTGTCTTAGCTCCACTGCACCGCCAGAGTTTTAATGTCCAAAATTTCCTGGTTTGGCTGAAGTAGCCTCCAGGAGACTCCCAGCAAAAGCGGGAGGGTTGGCAAACCTAGCTGTGTCTGTTTGGCTAGGAAGCCCAAATGCCATATTCCATGTGATGAGGTACCACTGATGTATAGTATGGATTTAGAATTCTTTCAGTAGTATCCTCTCTCATTTATTATGCATCCTTAGCTGCACATTGAGCAGAGGTTTTCAATGAGCTGACCAGTAAGATGCATGTTGTCTTTTCTGAGTGGCAGCAGTTGAGAATAGTTTTTATTCCACACAACATAAATCATCTTACACTGATCAACATGGAATTTTATCTGCCATCATGCTATGCTGCCCATCTAACTAGTTTTGCTTAGTCCCACTGAAGTTTTTCATTGGTTTCTCTAATAGTGACACAAAATTATTTAGGCTCATAATCTGCAAATTTTGCCACTGTTTACCCTGCTTTTCCAGATCATTAATATGTGACATAAAATGCTAGTCCTACCACAGAACCTATTCCACTATTAAACTTCTAGGGGAAAGTGAATCATAGATCCAACTTTTAGAGAAAGTACACCTAGTTACTATAGTGACATATGTCCTCCCAATGTGTGTAATAAACAAAACAGAATTAGCAGGCAGCTTACAAACACCCTTTTGTTAGAAATATATATTCCCAGCACCAGGCAGCTAGCTCCTACCTGATGCCACTTTGGGTTGATTACCCAGTATTCCAACAGTTCTTCCATTCATCCTTGCAAATCCAACAATCATGTTCCTAGCATAGGAGGGCATGATTTCAAAGAATTCCCTTTCGTCAACAATCTGCAAGAATGAGATTTAGACAGAATCCTCAGGGCTAGAGGCTGGGAATTACAACAGTATCAATGTTACAGAGAAAGAAAACACACTGCTTGGGAATTAGAAGGTTTTAAAAATGAATCTCTCTCTACTTTACAAATGCATACGTCAATATATTTTTGATGCTGCATTTACTTTTGAATATATTCTATCAGACTGTTTCTTCAGCATGACACCAAAGCAAACCTTTTAATGGATTCCCTTTTAATAAAGGCACTTTTCTAGTTTTCACAGACCCTTGGTTAGTGCAATTCCATTTCATTCCATTCATTTCAGTTGAGCCATGACAATTAATACCAGCTGAGGGTCTACCCCATATCTTTACACTGGTACAGACAAACTCCTGGTTTGCATGTCAAACAGAGATCTCTGACCCCCTGCTTGGTAAGGTAACTCCCATCTTTTCATGTACTGTGTATATATACCTGTCTACTGTATTTTCCACTCCACGCATCTGATGAAGAGGATTTTAGCCCACAAAAGCTTATGCCCAAATAAATTTGTTATTCTCTAAGGTGCCATAAGGACTCCTCGTTTTTATACTATGTCAATGCCATCTATCTAACTGAGACAGTAAGAGAAACAAGGCAGGGCTGTCTCCCTGAAAAGCAATTCTCAGCCATGCTCTGCTTTTACCACTTATAGGGACAGGCAACGAAGATTCTTCAAACCTCCCTTAAAGCCAAATTACTTTCTGTGCCCCTCCACCTCTCAGGTCAGGGCTAAATTCCTCATACCAGCCCTTATTCCTAGGGATGGGCTTCTCAGTGTGTGTTCTGTAAAGTGATGTCCACAGAGATGCAAAGCAAAGTTCACGTGTTCATAAGTTTGCATAATTATAGATGGTGCAGTACTGATACCTATATTATGGTTTCCTAACACTTTATCATGAACCCGTTTTCAGCTGCTTACAATAACTTTGCCTACCAATCATTCAGGCTGCAGTTTTCCATGCTTGGTCTGTGTCTCAGAATGTTTTGTTAAGTTTGAGTGAAAGCAGTTCAGCTATTTCTGAGTACATGGTAAAGGACAGACAGTTGTAACAATGCAAAAATATTTGACCATATTTTAAATAGCTCTGTGCCTCAGGGTGGGATTTTCAACAGCAGCTGGTCTAGGAGCACAAGTCCTACTGAAAGTTAGTTGGACTTTTCTCTCTAACTCACATAGGCACTTGTGCAAATCCCATCCTTTCTTTTGGAGCAGGTGCTTGAATTTTGGCATGAGGATAAGTCTTTTGCTTACCCCCATGACAATTCACCCACATGTGGCCAAGTTTTTAGCTCTCGCAACAGAATGTGACAAGGTTTGCACCTTAATATTCAGAACATTCCACCCACACTGAACATGCTCCCAGACCCCACTGAGCCTCTGGCACCATTATGAAGCAGCTCCCCAGAGCTGAACTGCCAGATAAACTGCATCCTGTTACTCATGCTTTCCCCCATCAGAATACCATTTGGTTAGAGGAAAATGCTGGGAGCCATTAGACCCTGATTTCTGTGATTTCATCTTTTCTATAGACCAATATTAATAAGTCCATACACATATACTATACTTTAGCAGGCAGGCAAATATCAGAGTCACCACCTATTTTACAGGCTCGATGGAGATTGGGCAGTCATTTCTGTCAAACTTGAGACTATACCCTAATATGGAAGAGACAATTCACACCTCTTCTTCCACACTGCCTCTCAGAAAATCTGAAAAATCTAAGTGATAGGGCACACTGCCAGTACAGTTGAGTTTTTCTTGTATATGTAACCCACTGCTTCAGTGTGTTGCACACTATCCCCTTCTGGCTGGTCCACAGAGGATAACAGCATAAGACACCTAACATTTAACTCAAGTGGTAGAGCTCTGTGCCATGAATCTGGAGGTGTAAAATTCAAACCCTGATGATGACCTGCAGGGGAAATTGTAACAATCGCATATTTATTTTTTGTTAAAAAACATGAAAATATGTTAAGAACATTAAGACTGCAAAATAAAGCACTAAAAAAGTTACAAAACCCCAGTATGAAAATTGCTCAAGTAACCTTAATGCTACGTCTGCATTATATCACATCACATACTATTTTTTTCCACAGGACACCTGTGCCTCATTCCATGCAACTTTAATTCTGGTATTTCCAAACTTCTGAGTGCTTGACTTTGGAAACGTAATAACATTCTTTTATTTCAAGTTTCTACGAATAGATTGGAATCACCAAAGTTTGCTTCCCTTTAAATTAAGGAAAATAGTAAAACACACAACAACATTATTTACACTCATAAGAGAAATAAAAAGATAAGGGCACTAAGGTGTACAATTTTCCAGTTTTTTATCTGGGAACTGCCTTATCCACTTTTTAAGAAAAGAAACATGAACAATACTGTCTTCCATCTATGTGATGGATGGACATTTGAAAGACAAAAATGAGTCCTAAAGACAAATCCCAAATCTAAAATTCCTTTCATACATTAGATTCCTTATTTTCACTATTTTTGTTACCTTTGGATTTATGATCAATGCATGGAGAAAGAATTATCTGAATGGCTATTGTGAAGACAGAGTTAACTGTAAGTAGGTCTCCTGTGGCATTCTGCTAGTTTGCTTCCAGCATTCTGGGCCATTTAATAATTTGTCACAAATACTTTCTTTAGAACAGAAGGCTTACCGAATGTACAATGTCGACCATATCATAGGCTTTAGTAGACTCCATTGGGACAACTGTGTCCAGCTCAGGAACCAGGCGATTACTTCAGACAAAATGCAAAGTAGTTAAAAATGACATGAGTATTCACAAAACCAGATTAAATTCCATACAGAAGACATACACCTGTAACTCCTCCCATTGGGGACTGCTTGACAAGACTCTATCTGGATGCTGGCATCTTCAACCAAGCTTTCCAAATACAGAGAAAAAAATTTCTTAGTTTTAACCTGGCGACTTGTGCATTAAGACATAGAACAGTGGTGTGTGTGTGTGTGTGTGTGTTCTTGCAGGACTACAGGATCTATACATCTTCTGTCTGCTGCAGGCTCTGCTGGCCACAGTAACACAGGAGCCAGCTGCTACCAAGAGATGGTAGGGTGGGGGGAGACAGAAAATAGTTTTTAAGGGAAAGAGGAGAAGCCTTCTCATTTTTGTCTCCCCAGTCATTGGGTTGGACACAGCTGGAAGGCAAGAGGGGGGGAAGGGAGAGAATCACCAGTGAGGAAAAAGTTGCCTGTAATCATACAAAGCTCCAGTCAACCTGTCTAAATTAAAATAAATAAAATTACTGCTCTTTATATCAGCCCTAAAGCAGTGATGCAAATCCATGGGCTGACATCTTTCCTGTCTGAGTTATATGGGGGAGCTGGGAGGGACGGGGGACTCTCCTTTGCTTTCCCCACTGGCCACAAAGTCTTTTGAACAAGGGAGAATATGTTTATTAATGGAATAAAACTGGCAGGTATACACAGTAAAATAGTTTGTCACGTGGCTGTTATAATATTTTACTCAAATGTTTCCCTAAAATCATTATCTAAAGAAATCCTTAATTTGAAGAAAACAACTGATTTTAATTAAATCATGCTAAAAATAAAAGAAGATATACATTTAACAGACTCAGAGATATCAACTGTCCAGAAAATGTTTGGGTATAAATGGCTAAAACATTCTGCAAGATACTTGGGAATCCAATCTTAAGTAACCTAGAGGATCTGTACAATGGAAACATCAGACCATCACAGGAAATACACAGAGCTCTGGCGTGCTGGAGGAATACCACAGTCTCTTGGTGAGAGAGAACTGCCATCAATAAAATGAATGTTTAGCCCAGGATACTGGTCTTGTTTCAAAGTCTTCTTCAAATCATAAAACTCCAGCAGTTATCCAGAGGATGCTGTTAGAATTATACAAGTAAGAGAAGGCTGAGAATGGGTGCAGCTACTTTACACAGACCCACTATGCAGAATGGACTAGCTGCTCCAAATATAATATGGTACTATCAAACAAGCCAACTGTAGGTAGTTGTTGGTTAGTTGAGGTACCTCTAATCCAGGCAAATACTAGTTTTTATTGAACAAGAAAATTGCAGTAATATTTCTAGGTTATCAAGGATTAATAAAATTACACCTCCAGAATCTGTAGGCACCCTTTGGCAAGAGCCTCTGTAATGGGGTCTATAAACCTCATACTGAGCGTAGACAGAGGGGGAGGTCAGTTCCCCCTGTTTACAAGCAAGCAGCTTGATCACATCCCCCACGCAGCTGCCAGAACTGCCAATCATGGAGGCAGGCACCCACAGCTGCAACCAACAGAGTAAACAGGACCTGCTATAAAGGGGAGAGTACAGAGAAGGAAAGGGAGGCAGAAAGGCCAAGGATAACAAAGAAAACAGCCCTGCACCAAGAAAACAGCCAGGAGAGTAAGGGAGACTGCTAGCCCAACAATTGAAGGGCTGAAAGACTTGACTGGGTTAAGGGTCCAGTAATGGACCTGACTAAGGATAAACTAAGGAAGTTCAGTGAAGATCAGCTGAGACGCCTCGAAAGACCACACCAAGAGGCAGTGACAGCCTCCCTTTGGGTATTCCCTATAGTCCAGACTTTAACACAAACAATGAACTAGAGTTTTCAGAGTGGAAGAGAAATGGAATATTCATGGCTGACCAATTGTTTACTGAAGAGAGTCTTCTAACTCCTTCAGTAAACAACTCTAATTTTTATTGGCCTGCTTTCCCATGGGACGAGTACTTTCAACCTAGGAATTATGGCCCTAATCAAAGCTAGTCAATTGGAGCTTTGTTACTGACTTCAATGAGGATAGAATAAAACCCTATATTTCTCAGCACTGTAGATAAACTCATTTATAGAGGAAACTAATTTCAATAGCTTCTGGACTAATAGGAAACAACTATAACTCATAATTCACATCAGTATTTACTGACAATTTTTCTGGCAAGAAAATATCTGTATATATGATATAACAGGACAAAGATTTAGGCAGACATATTACCTCAGAGAAACTGGCTTAGATTTGGGGGAAAAAGAGCAGTGCTCTTGATTCATAACACTATATGAGAAAAATCATTTAAGATGTCGGTGCAAGTATCCACTGAATAAGTATTAAAAAATATGGATGGTAAGAAACATTGGAGAAATTTGTGGTGAAAAAAACTTATTTTATGCATATATGTTGGATATGTCAAATTATTAGAGCACTGAGATGCAGTTCATAACCTCATATTACAAACTATTAAACATTTATTACACAGAGATCCTGTGAAAACAACGAGTCCCTGTGGCACCTTAGAGACTAACACATTTATTTGGGCATCCTGTAGTAATCCTTCTGAGGCTTGCTAGTGGAAATGGATCCCAGCCAAGGAAATAGAGAATTAATCTCTCATCTCTTAGTAGCTGCAAGATTATTGGTAGCCTCTCACAGAAAAAAATAAATTGCCCAATATTAGAGTAATTGTTTAAGAAAAAAAACCCACATGGGATGCTACTGATATGGAAAATTTACTCATCGAGTTCATACATGGCAAAAGACTACAAACATAACATTTGACAAATTTCTCAGAATATTAATCAGTATCATAGACTCTCTTGGTTTGTCAATATCAGACAAAGCAGAAATGTCCTCCTGTTTAAGAAAATACATCATCCTGGAGATATTGTTTCTGGGTAAGGAGGCTTGTCCTATAACTTATTCCTGCCTCACAGGAACACAGGATGAATCTCTAAACAGTGACTGGTAAGTTCATTTTTTTAGTGGTTAATACTGTACTTCTGGTAGCTATGGGACAATGATTTGTAAAACTGCTAAACAAAGTACATATATAAAAAACTTCCTAAACAAAGAGCTAACAAAACATGTGCACACATACATGTTGGAAGAGGGAATTAATCAGTGAAGAAGGCAAAAATCACAAGTCTAGCTGCAACATGCTCATTTCCTTGTATTCACACTGTCAGAAAAAACATTTGACATTAAACTGACAACAACGTGAGATATCATGTGCAAGCCCCTCACTTACCTAGGATCATGGCATTTGCGAACAGGGGCTGGATCACGATTACTGAGAGGTAGGTAATTAAAGAACTCCCTGAGATTGAGCAAAGCATCTACATCATTCTCAAAGGCTCTGTGTGCGACCCCTGGAGAAAAAAGCCAAAATAATACTACTTTACAAGGGTTCCATTTGGATTTTTTAACACATCAAACCCATCAATCATATCAAGATTTTTGAAGTCAGCAGAGCCATCAAGTTTTAAACTCCAGTAAGGTTGAAGAGTCTGAGAATCATCTAAGTATGTCAATCTTCCTTCCTTGAGGAGCTCTGGATCACTCTCCTTATTTTTGTGTTTTAAAAAATAGCTTTACTACTTTTTGCAGCTCATTGTGGTTGGATACCAGGATGTTGTATTAGACCCAAATGAAGGTTACTCACCTGTAACCAGAGTTCTTTTGAGATGGACTCTGCGTATACACTCACGCCAGGCTTTGACCAGTACAGCTTGAATGGTAGAACTCTTGCTAGCAGTGCCCACTGTCGCACTAGTATACTTTCCTCAGACCTCCTCATAGTGAATACAGATCATTGCAAGCAAGGGTATAAAAGGGGCATGAGTGCTCCATTCCCCTGCAGTTCCTTCCCTTCTTTAATTCCAGGTCCTTTAGTAAGCAGGACTCTGAGGAAGTGGGGAAAGGTAGGTGTGGAAGTGTGAATATGTAGAGTTCATCTTGAACTCCAGTTATCGGTACGTAACCTTTATTTCATCATCAAGTGTCCTCTGCATATTCCTACTCATGGGAAAGACTAATGAGGTGTGGAGAAAGTGGTCCATTCTCAGAGAGCAATTGATATTGCTCCTCACTCTTCATTGGTGTATTTAATGCCTAGATACTACAGTGATGGATGCAGTAGAAATGGTTAAGTAGATAGATTCTTAAAGGTCTGCAGTGATACCCATAGGCACCCCTATATACTCCTTTCCTCATATTCCATGCATACCACATTCCCTCCTTCCTATGCTTAACATTCCTCTTCTTCTGCAAATGGACAGCCTACTCTGATCTGGCCCTTATGAAGTCTACAAGGCCATGAGGCCTGTCTGTGCCCATTCAGGGATGCAGTGTGTTCACATAGACTTAACTTTTAATAAGTAAATGATTGACCAAACCAACTCTACTAAATTAGCTAAAGATACCAGTCCTCACAGAGGCCAACAGAATAAGACAGTTTTGGAGCTATGCCAAGTCTTTTCTGAGATACGATGAGCCAGAAAAAGGGTTCTGAGACGTGACAATTTCTAAGAATGGATAATTTTATTAAAATATTAATAACCACACCTCCAAAAATCACTTTGTCCAACATCCCCTTAGCTTCCCCTAAAATACCTACTCTAGCATTGTCTCACACAGACATTTTCACATAGGTTTAATTCAGTTTTCTCAAAGCTAGAAAGGAGGACAAAATTAAGCTTAAAATGAAGAACTAGCTTCAACTTATGGCAACATTTCTTTCCTTTAAAAAGTAAACTTTCACAGCCATACAACTCACTAGTCAGATTTTGTTTAGTCTTTTTTTTTAAAAGTCATCTCCAAGACAAGAAGTTGCATAGGTAACTTTGTTCCAAAAGAGGAAGAGAAGCATTAGAAAAGAATGAAAAAGGAATGCTGGAAAGGGATAGCAAATTCAGCCACAGGTTTGTTACCATAATGCAGTAAAACACTCTATAATCTTGAGTTAAAATGACTTAAAAGACTTGAAAATATATATGAACTCCCCCTCGTGTGAAAGGATCATATTATTCTTGCTTAAAACCTTCAATGCATGTCTAGTAGTTGTTATTCCATTGATATACTACAAAGTGCAAAAATAAATGGTGCTATTCAGTGCCCAAAATCCAATACCCCAAACCCCATAACCTTTAAAGAAGAATTTCACATGGAGGCCCCTAGTGAGAAAAAGTAGTTCTAACATCTACTGCTGATTCATTCAGTTTGGAAAACTGGATCATATGCTAACTAAGTAAAATAATCAGCTCTCACCTGATACTGCAGTGTGTGTCTTTGCTCCCCCAAGCTGTTCCTGGGTAACATCTTCATTGGTAACAGACTTGACTACATCAGGGCCAGTGATGAAAAGATAGGATGTGTCCTGAAAAAGTAGATTGCGAAGTGTGAGTTCCAAGCTGCAACAGCACTTCACTGACAATAAATAAATAAATAAATAAATAAATAAATAAATAAATAAATAAATAAATAGGTGATTTTCCTCTTCTCTCACACTTTCCCTAAAGGGATATGAAAAAAGGTGAAACAAAAGAAATTTCTTCAAGGTCCCTTTTTTTTTTTTTTTTTAAGAGTCAAGATTAATTAAGCAACACATTTAATTGAAAAGCCCCAGAAAACGTAATAATTTCCCACAGATTGTGTGTTGTTAATTTGGATAGAGTCCTCTGCATTCTTCATTAAAGACAGAGAATGAAGCCTGAGACTGAATCCCTGGCTTTAAGTGAAAAACAAAACCCAAACCTAATCCAAAGGCTTTTCAGTGCCTCTACACTTTTGGCATTTCCCCACATCTTTTATTTTTGATTTATTGACCTGTCTACACAATTTCTTTCTCAACTTATGCAGAAAAATAATTTGGTACAAAAGTTCATTCAGGTTTACACACAATTTCATCAACAGTGCAATGATTTTATATCTCAAACTAAGCAAAATAAAACCTTGTCAGTAATAGACTAGATTTTGGAACAGTAAAATACCTGCTTTTTTCTGCGCAAGCCACACAAAAGTTTCAACTAGGAAAACTGCCTAATTGTGTATGTGTATAGCCAGCTTCAATATGTCTCTTGTATAGTCAAATGCACAAAGCACACCAATGGAATGGACATAGTCCTGGCCCTCCCCAGATAAGGTGGGAAGGGAGAGGATGGGGAGAGTGTGGGGGTCCTGGGCTAGGGACAGCGTCATGTGGCGGGTGGTCACAGGGGTTACTCCCCTGACTCCCAGGTTCTCCCCCCACCAAAATTTCCCCACTAGTTGCTGTCCTGCCTGTCAGGGTAAGCAGCTGGCATGCCGAGGCACTTTGTTTACTTAGGTTTACCTCCATGCCTGCGGATGCTCAAGGTAAACAAACCATCTCGGCCCACCAACGGGAGCCAAAGTTTGCTGACCTTTGAATTATAGAGTCGGCTTGTGAACGGGTTATAAAAATTTTCCATTTTTACTTATCCATTTTGCGGCGGTTGGCGTATAAACGAACCAGCTTATGATCAAGTATATACGGTACATTTTTTTCTTTAATATCTTTTAGTTACTAGTGATCTTAGATGTAACCAACTCCCATAACAAGTGTCTGTCTGCAGCCCTTTACAGGGCCAAAATTCTGCTTCTGGAAACACTGAGGAAAGCCTGGGAGATCTCTCTCCTTCCCCACCTCCTGCAACCCGACCCCAGCAGACCCCACCCAAATAGTTGTCTCTTCCCTGGCCTTGCTTCACTCAGTGAGTTGCCACCAGCCTGGGAAGATTCCAAATCAAGCAGTCCCTGAAAAAAGGAGATGGATCAGATCTTCAAAATCCAACTGGGAGGCCGTGATTACTCTCAAAGGCAGGTCTGATTTCAATGCCATCGAGTCATATGAGGTTTGTGCCTTTTTTTGCCTTTTTGTAATACAGTAACTCCTCACTTAATGTTATAGTTATGTTCCTGAAAAATGCTACTTTAAGCAAAATGATGTTAAGCAAATCCAATTTCCCCATAAGAATTAATGTAAATAGGGGTGTTAAGTTCCAGGGAAATTTTTTTCACCAGATAAAAGACATTATATACATATTCAGTATAAGTTTTAAACAATTTTAAACAAACAAGTTAATACTGTACACAGCAATGATGATTGTGAAGTTTGGTTGAGGTGGTGGAGTCAGAGGGAAGAAGAAGTTGGGATATTTCCTAGGGAATTCCACACTGCTAAATGATGAACTAGCACTTGGCTTAGCCCTCAAGGGTTAACACGTTGTTGTTAATGTAGCCTCACACTCTACAAGGCAGCATAGACTGAGGCAGGGAGGAAACACAACAGACACACAGTAGTGGCTGCAAACACTTACCTGAGGAAACTGAATGTTGATGAACCCAAGCTTTCCCGCTGGAGTGCACCACTCCCTCCACCCCTCCTGATGGTGCACGCACAGCTGCAGACTTTTCACGCTCGTGTGTGTGTGTGTGTGTGTGTGTGTGTGTGTGTGTGTGAGAGAGAGAGAGAGAGAGAGAGAGAGAGACAGACAGACAGACAGACAGAGAGACGGGCATTTCTCCTTTACGTGTGCTGCCCTTTTAAGTAGATCAGCAACTTCAGAAACAGCAGCAGCTTCCAGCAAGCTCCCTCCCTCCCAAGCCGTGTCATGTCCCCACTCCCCTCCTCTGTGGAGATGGGGTATAGGAGCAGTGGGAGGAGAACACCCCTGCACAGCAAGCAGGAGGCTCCTGGGAGCAGCTCCAAGACAGAGGAGGGGAGAAGCAAGGCAGTGGGAGGAGGGTCACCTGAACTGCCTGCACACCTACTTATAGGGAACTTAGGGGAGCTGATGGGGGGCTGCTGGCCCACCCTGGTTCCAAGCCCCCACAAGGAACTGCTGCTCTTCCAGAGAATCCTGCAAACAATGGACAAAGCAGGCAGCCAAATGACATTATAAGGAACATTGTGCAACATTGTTCTTGAATAGATCTGCAACGAAACGATGTTAACCGGGATGATGTTAAGTGAGGAGTTACTGTATATGATGGAAACTTGGAAGTTTTTAAAAAGTTCCTTCTTGTTTTTTTTAAATGTAAAAATACTCAGGACTTGTTTTCCTTAGAAGAATTGGTACAACTGATTGAGAGGGGAAATTATTGTTATTTAGACTGTTTAAACCTCTGAATTATATAGCTATTTTAGGGGGAAAAACAACTATTTGAGAGAAAAAACTTTCTTTGTTTAAGATTCAGCATCCCAACCCCTTTATTTAAGGGCTGCAAAAGCTCTCAATCTACATCCAACAGACCCAAGGAAGATAGTATATTTCCAATGCAAAAAATAAGCATAAAACTGCTTTTGGGGGAAAATATTCAATTGTTCTTTATTTAAAATATGGCATAAGGCCATTGCTAACAGCTCTTATATGAATGAAGTTTCTGTAGGGGATTCTAGTTCCTAAGGGTTCCAAAGATGAAAGGACATCCATGATTCTAATCTAGATGAGATTGCTCCATGCTATCAACAGATGCTGCATTCTCACTGCGTTGCTCTTTCGGGGTGCCCAAGACTGTGATTAACTTTGTTAGCCCTCTGCCTCCAGCGTAAGACCTGATGGTGCTTAACTGGGTGTCAGCTGCCTGACAACAGCCTGCTAGCCACCAAGCAATGTCCTCAGGGAAATGCTAGCCCTCACTTTTCTTTGCAGGTTAACAGTAGGTGCATCCCACTCCCTGATCTCCTTTGAAACATTCCCCTGTGATATCCAACCCATCAGTGGCTACTCACAGAAATACCAGGTCTGCTATTCATAGGGGACAGTGTACACACCAGGTTGTTTGATTCACTGACAATCAGCTCCCGTATAGCATCACAGCTCTTTCACTAGAAATCTAAGTTTGTCACAAAAGGCTACGATTTCTGAGTTCATAAATATACTAGAAGCGAAGGATGACATATAAAACAAAATCAATACGTGCTTTTTAAAGACTAAATTTTAACATGCTGACCATCTGTCCAAAAGCAGTCTCATCTTGATGACTGATGAACCAAAGAAGGGTAATGTAATTAATGCAAATCAACTGGGCTTATGGAAAACAGATCCTGTCAAATTAACTTGACATTTTTTTTTTTAAATGAGGTTACATGTAGGGTTGATAAAGGTAACAGCATTGATGTAATATACTTAGCTTTCTGCAAGGCATTTGACTAGGTACTGCATGGCATTTTGATTAAAAAATGAACATGGTACACATTAAAATGATAATAAACTGATTAACTGATAGATCTCAAAATTTAATTGTAAATGGGAAACTGTCATCAATCAGGGTATGTTTTCAATGGGGTCCCATAAGGACTGGTCCTTGGTACTACACTATTTAACATTTTTAATCAATGAACTGGAAGAAAATATTCACTGATGAAGTTTACAGATGAGACAGAAATTGGGAGAGTGGTAAATAATGAAGAGGACAGGTCACTGACAGAGTTTCATCTGGATCGCTTGGTAAACTGCGCGCAAGCAAACGATATGCATTTTATTACAGCTAAATGTGAATGTACAGTAGAACCTCAGAGTTATGAGCACCTCGGGAATGGAGGTTGCCCATACTCTGAAATGTTTGTAATTCTGAACAAAACGTTATGATTATTCTTTCAAAAGTTTACAACTGAACATTGACTTAATACAGCATTGAAACTTTACTATTCAGAAGAAAAATGCTGCCTTTAACCATCTTATTTTAAAATCAAACAAGTGCAGGAATAGTTTCATTTCCTTGTCAAATATATTTTTTTTAATTTAATCCTTTTATTTTTTTTTATTAGTTTACATTTAACACAGTACTGTATTTTTATTTTTTTTTGGTCTCTACTGCTGCCTGATTGTGTGATTCCGATTCCAAATGAGGCGTGTGGTTGACTGGTTCAGTTTGTGACTCTGAGGTTCTACTGTATATATTTAGGAACAAAGGCTACAGGTCACACTTACAGGATGAGGGATGCTATCCTGGGAAGAAGTGACTGAAACAGATTTGGAGGTCCTGGTGGTTCCCACTGTGATGCTGTGACCAAACACCTAATAAGGCCCTGGGATACAAACAGGGAAAACTTAAAATAATCTCTCTACTCCTATTCATCTCTGTATTTGGACTGGTTCACTGCTGGAATACTCCGTCCAATTCAGGTGTCCACAATTCAAGAAGGATATTGATAAATTGGAGAAGCTTCAGAGAAGACCCATGAGAATGATTAAAGGATTAGAAAACATGCCTTCTAATGATAGACTCAAGGAGCTCAATCTATTTAGTTTAACAAAGAGAAGGTGAAGAATACCTTATTACAGTCTATATCTACATGAAGAATAAATATTTCATCACAGGCTCTTCAGTCTAGCAGAGAAAGGTCTAACACGATCCAATGACTGGAAGTTGAAGCTAGAGAAATTCAGATAGGAAACAAGTAGTATATTTTTTAAGTTGACAGTAATTAATCATGGGAACAATTTACCAAGGGTCATGGTGGATTCTCCATCACTAACAATTTTTAAATGAAAACTGGATGTTTATCTAAAACATCTGCTCTAGGAATTATTTTGGGGAAGTTTTATGGCCTGTGCTATACACGAGGTCACACTAGGTGATCACAAAGGTCCCTTTGGCCTTAGAATCTATGAATCTCACCCAAAACTTGCTTGCAGCATTTCCAACTAAGGCTGGTTGGGATCCCATTTTCATGACTGTAATCAAACTGATGACTTTCTCAGGTGCAGGACAAATGGGTGTCTTTATGCCTTTCCCTCTCAACGTTATTGTTTGTCCCCTGAGTCAAGACAACCTTTGTGGTTTATTCACTGGTGTGCTGACTGCATAGTGACTTCACATCCTCATGATGACTTTGTATGCAATCGGGGCTTCCATTGTGTTGGCTTACAATGCTTAATTTACATGTGAACCAGGGCGGACAGGTGAATATATCCTTTGTCTGGCAGAAACCTGTTTGTCAGCTCTGCCTCGATTCAGACATTGAGGAACATATTTTATAGTTTTTTTTCAACACACACATCTCTTCTTATACAGTATTTGTACATACATTTCACAATGCTATTAATGACCTGTGTGATTGTAGCTTTTATTAAAGACCTCACATGACAGTCTTTATGGACAAATATTATGAAAGCAGTGTGCTAGGTGTAGTGAATTTGTCAGTCTTGTTAGGAGTTTCTGTTACAGAACAGTGAACCCTTTGCCAGTTGGTACTGAGGGGTTCTTAGGGTCACACCTACCTTCACCATGAATGTGAAATCTGTTAAAGCAGGCGAATAGACTGCTCCACCAGCACAGGGACCCATGATGAGGGAGATCTGTGGGACTACTCCTGAGCACAGAACATTTCTCTGCGAGAGAAAAGAAGCAACCAATTATATTAAAAGTCTCTTGATTCATAAATCCCCGAAAAAGCTTCTAATAGTCACATGTCAAAGGGAAGGAAAAAGCAAGACATAAGATTTAGAAAGATTCCACAAGAATACCCAATGACAGGCAGGAGAGGAACATATATTTTCTCAAATACACTAAATTTTACAGTAAAGAAATGAAAATGGAGAATGCAGACAGCTTTTCAGGATGTGAGGAATGGCTAAAGAGTTTTCTGTGCCATCCTCTCTTTTAATTCTGTCTTCTTGGCATGCAGGATCCACATACCTGTATTCCGGACAAAGCTCAACCCTTCACTATAGGACCAGCTGTTTTAGTCACTAGCAACCTTCCCCAGCTGACAACCTCTCCCTACACTACCACTGTACTGGCATCAATCCCTTCACCACATAAACCAAAACTTGTCACCTCCTCAAAAAGTATCACCAATATTTTCATATTGGTATGGGGCACTAGCTGGGCTCTGCTGAAACACTTTCAGCAGAAACCCTTTGGGTTTCCACAGTTCTCATTTTTTGCATGAGCACTAAAAGCCTAAAATCGAATGGGCATATGAGGTCTGTAGGAGGAGGCCCACCTCTGACACACTGTATGAGGCCTTTCAAAGCAGGGCTCCTATCTGATAGTAAATATATTGAAGGGCTGGATGAGTGGGTTATATTGGGTGGGGTATGGTGGCAGTAGACAGTGGAAAGCAATGTATGTATGTGGGTGGCCCAGGCTGTAGCTGCAAGTAACAGAAAAAGGAGGAAAAATTAAAAAAAAGAGGACACACTGAATCCTGCCACTCTAAGGCTACGTCTACACTACACAGCACTATCAGCAGAGTGTATGGTATTTGTGGCTATATGCTTCAGTGAAAAGAAGGCTGCATCCACACTACCGTGTGTCAGTGAAGAGCTCTGGCAAGGGGGAGACAGAAGGGAAAGGCTTCAGCAGTTCTCCACTGCCAGAGCCATTTCCTCGCTGCCTCCCCCTATCCAGAACCTTTGCCTTGCAGCAGGTCTTTCCCTATGGTGGTGAAATACTACAGCAGAGGGGAGATAACAGAGTCATTCCCCCTGAAGGAGAAGGGCTACAGCAGTGGGGAACTGGCAGAGCCTTTCCCACCAATGGCAATTCTTCTGGTCTTAGAAATAGAGATGTGCATCAATCCTTGACCGAGGGCTATCAGGAATCTCAGTGTGTCAGTGGTTTTTAGTTACATTCAAGTTCCTCTACTGATCATGGATTTAACACTGATAACTTATTGTTGATGGCAGCATTCATGCCTATCCAGAACAGGACACAGCATGAGCTGCTCTTATACTTTTCAATACTCTTATACTTTTCAACACAGATGAGCACTGTGGATTACGATTAGTATTTACAATCTCATGTTGAATTGTGTTATGACAAGCTGTTCTTTCTACAGAATCCCATTGTATGCAGTAATTTCATCTTGATAGTAATTTTATGTTCAGTGATATCTGGTTTGATGGTACATAGCAATTTCATTTCTATAGTGGTGGTACATTCAATCGTTTCATGTTCAACTCAGATACCACTAAAAATAACGAGGAGTCCTTGTGGCACCTTAGAGACTAACACATTTATTTGGGCATAAGCTTTTGTGCGCTAGAATCCACTTCATCAGATGCATGGAGTGGAAAATACAGGAGCAGGTATAAATACATGAAAGAATGGGAGTTGCCTTACCAAGTGTGAGGTCTGTCTAACGAGACAATTAACAGCAGGATACCAAGGGAGGAAAAATAATTTTTGAAGCGGTAATGAGAGTGTCCCATTTCAGACAGTTGACAAGAAGGTGCGATTAACAGTAGGAGGAAATTAGAATTAGGGAAATTAGGTTTAGGTTTTGTGACTCAACCACTCCCGGTCTTTATTCAGGCCTAATCTGATGGTATCCAGTTTGCAAATTAATTCCAGTTCTGAAGTTTCACTTTGGAGTCTGTTTTTGAAGTTTTTTTGTTTAAGAATTTTAATCCTATCCTCCAAAGCACTTGCAACCTCTCCTAGCTTGGTATCGTCCGCAAACTTTTGGGTCTGTTATTGAGTAGTATATATACTGAATATAAAGAGGTACTCTCTCAAGGTGTATTTTGTGTTTCTCATTTGGACTTGTCAGGTATTTTCAGATGTGGGCAGCACTTGCATCACATTTACTTCAAACTCCTCTTATAGAATTGTAGAACTGGAAGGGATCTTGAGAAGTCATCTGGTCCAGGCTCTTGCACTCGTGGCAGTACTAAGTATTATCTAGAACATTCATGACAGGTGTTTGTCTAGCCTGCCCTTAAAAATCTCAAGGGATGGAGATTCCACAGTCTCCATAGGCAATTCATTCCAGTGCTTAACCACCCTGACAGTTAGGAAGTTTTTCCTAATGTCCAACCTAAATCTCCCTTGCTGCCCATTGCTTCTTGTCCTATTCTCAGAGATGAAGAAGAACAATTATTTTCCCTCCTCTGTGTAACAACCTTTTATGTACTTGAAAACTGTTATGTCCCCTCAGTCTTCTCTCTTCCAGACTAAATAAACTCCATTTTTTTAATCTTCCCTCATAGATCATGTTTTCTAGATCTTTAATCATTTTTGTTGTTCTCCTCTGGACTTAATCCAATCTGTGCACATCTTTCCTGAAATGTGACGCCCAGAACTGGACACAATGCTCCAGTTGAGGCGTAAGTAGCACTGAGTAGAGAAGAAGAATTACTTGTGTCTTTCTTGCAACACTCCTGCTTGATTATTTGCTCCATTATCTTTCTAGGTACTGAAGTTAAACTGACTGATCTATAATTTCCCAGGTTGTCCTTATTCCCCTCTTTATAGATTAGTACTATATTTGGCCTTTTCCAGTCCTCTGGAATCTCTCCAGTCTTCCATGACTTTTCAAAGATAATTGCTAATGGCTTAAATATTATCTCAGTCAGCTCCTTCAGTATTCTTGGATGTATTTATCAGATCTTGGTGACTTGAAGACATCTAACTTGTCTATGTAATTTTTAACTTGTTCTTTCCCTATTTTAGCCTCTGATCCTACCTCATTTTCACTGGCACTCACTTCGTTAGATGTCAAATCACTCTTAACTTTTTTGGTAAAAACAAACAAAAGAATCATTTAGATTTTCACATTTTCTGTTATTGTTTCCCCCCCTCATTGAGTAAGGTGCCTACCCTGACCTTGGTCTTCCTCTTGGTTCTAATATATTGTAGAATGTCTCTTCCTGCATCTCTTTGCTTTTACCATTTACAGAGGCACTTGAAAGAGTGTCTGCTACAAGATGCTCTTTGCCAGGTTTGTATTCAATAACTATGAACAAGAAGAAACTGACTAGATTCCAAGTCAGAGGTGAGGATGTGCACAATGATGATTAGGGAGTGTCATGCACTGCCAAACTAGGGAACAAAGCCTTAACAGCTAGGCTAGCTCCCCCAGTATCATACGAGGGAGCAGAGTTCCAGGAGTAAGTCTCATTTAAAGAAAGTTCTGCTTTTCTGACCTACATTCCAGCATATACATGGGAATTTAGACCTTAATATGACTCAAAAGGGTATATTATATTTAGTAAATTGTTCTTCCTTTCTTCTAATTTAAAAATCCATTGTATAATAATAATAGTAAATCTTATATAGTGTTTTTCATCAGTAGATCTCATCTAATAGGCCACTTACCAAAAAGATATCAGCATAGCCAGCCAAAGACTCTACTCCTTCCTGGATACGGGCTCCTCCAGAGTCATTCAACCCAATTACAGGAGCCCCAACCATGACAGCCTGATCCATGATCTGGAGATAAACACACAAACTGCTGATTAGACAAGATGAACAATTACTACCAGCCCAGCTCAAGCTGAAAATCACCAGAGGTAAATTAAACTTACTATTGCGCATTTGCCCCACCCACCAAAACCTCCAACAAAATAAAATCACTACATATTCCACACAAAAATTATGAAGTTACAAAGGGAACTGCCCAAAAGTCAGGGAATGTCACAATTAAAGTCACTTGTGTAAGCTTCACTCTGCCCTTTGGTGTATGGATTATCATAGTATTCAATTACACGATCAGTTACAATCTTTGGGCTTGTTCTGTACGCAAGTTAAATGGTTCACATTCAGTGAGTCAGTGGTTCAATATTTTTATCCTCAGTGTTTCGTGAGGGTCCCCTGCCTTACAGTGCATCATCCAACCTGGGCTGAATGCATGAACCCCTTGCCTTATCTTCTACGTACACACTGCCTTGCAGTGTTCGCTGCCCAGCCTATGCAATGAATATGGCACGATCTTGTAATCAGACCCCATGTTGTAAACACGCACAAGGGAGAAGTGAATAATAAATTTAAAGTATATTAGGAACTGACCAGGAAAAGAAATAATGTACAAAAATAGAAAATGGCAAAGGCTGAATAAGAGCAGTGATGTATTCTTCTGGGCCAGATGATCCCAAAGCAGTGACAGCAACTTTCAACTTGCTAACAACATAAAGCAGAGTCCAAGCCAGGGTGGATTTGATTTAAATCAAATTGATTTAAACCATGATTTAAATCACTAGTCAGGAAGACTCGATTTAATCATGGTTTTCTACATAAAAGTCCATTCTTGTTGGTTGTTATAACCGTAATATATATTCTTTACAACTCAGAGATAGATGTAGGTTTCATTTTTAGAAGGTACACACTATACATTTTTAAACAGTGATTTATTTTGAAAACTTTTCAGATTAGTATTACAGCTATATAAGAAAATGAATGATTGTTTGGTTATTTCATTTACCAAAGGTAATTGAAGCAGATATTTATGAAGTCATTGGGAGGTGAACTATCTCCAATTCAACAGGTTAATCATTGATATTTGGAGGATTTTCTTGCCGTGCTGTATTAGGAGGAGGACATCACCAGACAAACATTTAAATTGTTTTATTTAACTAAAATAACGTTATGTATTCTGGATTTTTTTCTTCAACAGCAAACATATAATATTTTAACAAAACAAGCATATGTCCCTCGCTTCTCACATTTATCTCCAGATTTCTTCTCCTTGTCCAGATCTATTCTGCCCCCAACAATCTTCTATTCATTTAACATTTTGAAACTTTGCACTTTTAGAGAGAGGTAAGGGATTGACTCTGTGTATGCAAATTTGCAGATGGACAATAGAGTTGAGGTCTGTTATTTCTCATCTCTATATATTATTTATTTATTTAAAAACATTTTTGCTGTTAACAAGCATGTTACCTCAAGACACAAATCCACAGTTTGAGAACTGCAAAACTAAGCATCTCTGATGGTATCTTCTAGATTGAGCATTGCGTCCCATTGGGTAGATAGAAAGATTAACCTAAATAATCTATACAGAAGCTTGTGAAACTCCATAAAATTGGATACCTAATCCATGAACTAGTGGAACTCATTTACAAAACTTTTCTTAAACATTACCTGAATATATTGTCTCATACTATAGAATTAGAATTTATATTCCCTATTCCATGATGAGATATCTTTGAGCTATAATGTATCTTAATTAAAACTATCTTTAGATAAAATTCTTTCTGAAGAAAAAAACCTATCAAAAATTCGATTTAAATAAAAAAGTCCATCTTTTATTTATTTATTTTTTTAAAAATTGATTTTTATCCACCCTGGTCCAAGCCATTCTCAGATCTGGTTACTCAAGGCAGTAGGACAACATATTGCCAGAGAGGCACTGGCAACTTGCTCTTTTCTCCTCTAAAATGTTTACCTTGCAGATCTTTTGGGCGTGAGCACCGGACAAACTCCCTCCAAATACAGTAAAATCCTGGAAGAAAAACAAATTTTAAAATTGCACCTAGAAACAGTTCAATTGCCAAATAAAATTATATCCTTGTGTTAGTCTTTTCAAGATAGTGTTGGGGTCATACACTTGAGACCTGATCCTCTCTCTCAGGGTATGTCTACACTATGGGATTATTCCGATTTTACATAAACTGGTTTTGTAAAACAGATTGTATAAAGTCAAGTGCACGTGGCCACACTAAGCACATTAATTCGGTGGTGTGCGTCCATGTACCGAGGCTAGCGTCGATTTCCGGAGCGTTGCACTGTGGGTAGCTATCCCATAGTTCCCAGAGTCTCTCCCGCCCACTGGAATTCTGGGTTGAGATCCCAATGCATGATGGCGCAAAAACAATGTCACGGGTGATTCTGGGTAAATGTCGTCACTCATTCTTTCCTCCGTGAAAGCAACGGCAGACAATCATTTTGCGCCCTTTTTCCCTGGATTGCCCTGGCAGATGCCATAGCATGGCAACCATGGAGCCCGTTTTGCTTTTTGTCACTGTCACCATATGCATACTGGATGCTGCTGACAGAGCGGTACACAGCAGCGCTACACAGCAGCATTCATTTGCCTTTGCAAGATAGCAGAGACGGTTATCAGTCGTTCTGTACCGTCTGCCATGCCATTGTAAATTAGCGACGAGATGACGATTATCAGTCGTTCTGTACTGTCTGCCGCTGTCATGGGTGCTCCTGGCTGACCTTCGCTGAGGTCGGTCAGGGGCACAAGGACAAAAATGGGAATGACTCCCTGGGTCATTCCCTCCTTTATGTTGCATCTAAAAATAGAGTCAGTCCTGCCTAGAATATGAGGCAAGTGTACTAGAGAACCAGTGTACCAGAGAGCACAGCCGCTCCGTGTCAGATCCCACAGAAATGATGAGCTGTATGCCATTCATGGGGGGTGCCCCTGCAACAACCCCACTCGTTGCTTCCCTCCTCCCCCAACCCTCCTGGGCTACCGTTGCAGTGTCCCCCCCATTTGTGTGATGAAGTAATAAAGAATGCAGGAATAAGAAACACTGACTTTTTAGTGAGATAAAATGAGAGGGAGGCAGTCTCCAGCTGCGATGATAGTCCAGGCAGGACATTAAACGGTGCGGGGGAGAGGAGCCCAGCATCCCACTGCTATGATAGTCCAGGCAGTACAGAATCTTTTCTTTAAACATGAAAGGGAGGGGCTGATGGATCTCAGCCCCTAGTTGCTATGATGAAGACGGTTACCAGCTGTTCTGTACCATCTGCCGGGAATGACCAGGATTCATTCCTATTTTTACCCAGGCGCCCCCGGTCGACCTCACCGGAGGCCAGCCAGGAGCACTCATGGAATGATGACGAGGACGGCTACCAGTCCTTCTGCACTGTACTGTCTGCCACCGGGGAAAGGAGGGGAGAGGATGCTGCTGTTCAGTGCCGCAGCACCATGTCTACCAGCAGCATGCAGTAGACACACGGTGACATTGAAAAAAGTCAAGCAACGATTTTTGTCCCTTTTCTTTCACAGGGGGAGAGGGAGGGTAAATTGACGAGATATACCCTGAATCACCCCGGACAATGTGTTTGACCCTACAGGCATTGGGAGCTCAGCCAAGAATGTAAATGCTTTTCGGAGACTGTGCGATAGCTGGAGTCCTCGGTACCCCCTCCCTCCCTCCATGAGCGTCCATTTGATTCTTTGGCTTTCCGTTACGCTTGTCACACAGCACTGTGCTGTGTCCTCTGTCTATCATAGCCTGGAAATTTTTTTCAAATGCTTTGGCATTTCGTCTTCTGTAATGGAGCTCTGATAGAACAGATTTGTCTCCCCATACAGCAATCAGATCCAGTATCTCCCGTACAGTCCATGCTGGAGCTCTTTTTGGATTTGGGAGTGCATGGCCACCCGTGCTGATCAGAGCTCCATGCTGGGCAAACAGGAAGTGAAATTCAAAAGTTCATGGGGCTTTTCCTGTCTACCTGGCCAGTGCATCCGAGTTCAGATTGCTGTCCAGAGCGGTCACAGTGGTCCACTATGGGATACCACCCAGAGGCTAATACCGTCGATTTGCGGCCACACTAACCCTAATCCGACATGGCAATACCAATTTCAGCTCTACTCCTCTCGTCGGGGAGGAGTACAGAGACCGGTTTAAAGAGCCCTTTATATCGATATAAAGGGCCTCGTTGTGTGGACGGGTGCAGGGTTAAATTGGTTTAATGCTGCTAAATTTGGTTTAAATGCGTAGTGTAGACCAGGCCTCAGTTACAGTTACTCTGGCCTAGAACTAATGTGAGATCAGAATCTGACCTTGCATTCTGAGATTCATGCAGCCTAGGCTGACCTCTGCTTTCTAGCGGTATCCTCATTCTAGAAAACAATTCTCAAATCAACCTGAAAACTTGCCTCACCCTGATGTGAACTGTTGCTACAGAACAGTAAACTTTAATTCTGTCAGGACAAGTCTATAGGTGACTGCTCCAGTTCTGCCATTCCTGTGTACAGTGTTTCCCAACAGCCAGCAGAAGCAGCAGTGTTACTTGACATAAGCTAGTCAGTTTCCCACTCCCAACCTGAGCTATGGAGACAGTCTGAGCCAGGCTATCACGGGCACAATCCTATACTGCTGCTAGATGTGAGAGAAGAGTTGAGCAAGGATCTCATCTTTGACTTCACTCCCTGTAACAGCATCAAGGATCACACTTGTGTTGCTCATGAAGAAAGGGTTTCCCCAAGCCTAGAAAGTTCAGTAAAAATGACTACCTGCATGTCAGTTTCAGAGGGACATAACTAGAGTTTCAGGCCCCAAGACATGATGCAAAAGTAAACTCTTCATCCCTCATCCCACGGTATTTCCACCCGTGTTTCCCCTCCTCTATTTTATTTTGCTTTCCCATCTCCATTCCTCACCACCTTGATTATTAATCAGGCTCTTGATTTTCCTCAAAAATACAATTTTTTGCACGTCAGACATCTATTTTGTGTGTATTATACCATTAAACTTTACATTAAAAATAATTAATAAACGTACTGTCTCCCCCTTGCTTTTATTTTCTCTCCCATTCAACAAGAGTATCTTTTCCTCTTTTACTATCATTGCCTGTATTACCGTAGCACCTCGAGACCCCAGCTGTAATCAGGACCCTATTGCACTAGGAAACAGCAAGATGTAAACACACATAGCAAGATATGGCCCCTGCCCCAAAGAGCTTACAATCTAAATAAGACAAGTCAAATGAAGTGGGAAAGGGAAAAGAGAGGCACAGAGAGAAGTGACTTGCCCAAGCGTGCACAGCAATGACTGTTCTGGCTAAAGGTAATTATCACAGGGTGACTGAGCCCCATTAAAGGAGAGGGTCTCAGTCCTCTTGTGACTAAACAGGTGCACCCTGGCTGGTCTTGGTTAGATGGAGGGACAGTACCTGGGAACAGGAGCTACATAAGGAGGATTGGGAGCTAGGAAAAATGAGAGACAGACCAGAAGCAGGGAGGCATGGACAGCAAGAGATGGAGACTCTGGAGCCAGAAGCGTGGCAGGGAGCTGGGAAACAACCCAGGAGGGACTTGAGTCTTATGAAGCCAGGGCAGGCAGCCATTGGTTGTGTTATTGCTTCATTTGAACGCCATTAGAGCACAATGGGGATAAGCCCAGAACCGCTCAGTTTAAAGAAAGATTGAGAGTGAAAAAAGCTGCTGAGACAGAGGTGTCTGACTTACAAGATGGGAATTCACTGCTAATGTCTTTGAGACATGTATAATAATCAACTACCCCATGACAAAGGTGTTCTGAGCCCAAGAGTGTGTTGGAGAAGTACTGGGAGGGACCTTGGGGGAGGGACTGAGGCGGGAAGCCTGCAGGGCAACTTCCTGTCACGAGGGGATACCCAAGGAAGGCCCGGCCTGTTAGAGTGATAGTTTATTTTCACTGTCAAATATAGACATCAATCAAGGTTTAGTCAATGCTTTTACGACTAGATTAAGACTTCTTGTGACAATTGGGCCTACACATTTACCCTAATTATGAGATTAGCTGTGAAAAGTGAGTGTAAATTCACAAGATGTCACAATCACCCATCACAACAAACGTTGATGGGAAAAGGTGCAAAAGTGAGACAGAGACTGCATTAATCCAGACAAAAAGGCCTCATGATATAACTCAAGGACTGTGTTGACACCATGACTGGTAAACAAGAAAAGTGTGCAACCAAAAATTAATGAGCCAAAATGGGTGTTGAAAACTAGGTTGAATAGGTGGACAAAATAATGAGGAGAACAGGATATTTTGCCCCTTTTGGGTTTATTTATTTATTTATTTTTTAAAAAGAAAGAGGCTTTGGGGAGAAAAACTGGCTACTGAAGAGAGCTTCACCATTATGGCTGCCACCTCCACCATTTACTGGGACTCTGGATTTTTTTTGTCCCAAGTTTGAAAAGTGTCTGACCAGACCAAAGGAATCCAAATGACTATGCCACCTCCACCAGCTCTAGCTGAATCCCAAACACCATCTGGGATGTGCAACTGTTTTCCTATTCCATGTGTTCTCCTGCCCCCCCCCCACCTTATTCTTTCTTCTTTCCTAGCCCTCTCTTTAGTCCTTCTGTCTAGTAAGAGTCTAATAAGACTACAAAGAATCCTGTGGCACCTTATAGACTAACAGACGTTTTGGAGCATGAGCTTTCGTGGGTGAATACCCACTTCTTCAGATGCCCCAGATTCTTTGCTGCTTTTACAGATCCAGACTAACACGGCTACCCCTCTGATATTTAATAAGAATACATTTTGCAATACTGCTGTAGGTCTGTGACCTGGAAGAGGCAACTAAAAGCAATGCCCTAAAAAGCTCGATGCTGGTTCAAGTTTGCGAAGTTTTGGGGTGGCTTTTAAGAGCCTGCGCTGTGCCTGTGTTTTTACAGTAGTAAGATCACAACTCCAGAAACAGACGCTGAAAGTTTCTTTCTTTTGTATGTTCGCCTTGTTTTGTCTTCTTAGGACACTAGAAGGTTTTAAAAAACCTGAACTTTAAAACAGTTGTTAAAAGGATATTTAATGGTGTATTTGCCATGGTAGTAAGCAGGCTGAGGTCTCTTTATACCAAACCATGAACTTTGTTTGACGCACTTTAATGCTGGCCAGTGAGTGGCTTATGTTAACACCTTTGTCTCTTTGGGCCCCTTTATTTCATCTAAATTAATACAACATTTTTGCTGTCCTTGGGTAAGCCTAAAGGATTAAATACATGCTGAGAAGGGGGCACCTTTGCAAACAAGCAGATGTTTCAAAGTTGGTTTAAAACAAAAGCTTGTTTAAAATCCTTAAATGTGTTAAACTTGTTTAAAATAAGCCTTCAAAGTAAGCTGTTAATGTTTTTAACTTGGAAAAAATGTTCTAAATTGTTAATTGTTTTAAGGTTCGTTTTTAAAAAAAATATATTTTAACAAATGTTTTGTTTTGGTTTTTTTCTTTTCTTTTCAAGTTTGTTGTTCCTGTCATTAGTAATAATTTAGAAGGTTTAATAAAAAGATATTTTTAAAAAAAGAAAGTGGCAAAAATGAAGTTTTAAATATTAAAGATTAAGTTGCTAAAGCAGACCTTTACTAAAACAACTCCATGGGTAACCCTCCTTCTCCCCATTGTTAACAAAATGCCATCTACATTAACTGTAAATTAAATTTCAAACCACCATAACCAAGGACTATTGCAGCACCAAACCTTTTTTTTCCTGTTTTGTGTTTTGCTATATTTTTTTCCTGTTTTGTTTTCGATGTCAGTAACTGTAGCTATTTTGTGCACAGTGCTAGTGTTGCAGCTTATATCTCCATAATAGGCTAAAGTGCTACAATGGCCATGTTGTCCTCACAAATGTTGGTGGCGAAACAGGTGGGCAAGGTCTGTAACAGACTAAAACGCTGGAGAATTTTTACCACCTTTGGGTGTTGCAAATAGTTCACGAATGCAAAAGTGGTTCCAAAGAAAATCATTTTGTTGCTTCTTTTTAAAGAAGGCAACACACTTAGGTAAAAATGTCATCAGGGCTAAAAATGTTCTCCGAGTAAGCTATTTTAACCATTAGGGGAATGAAATTTTCAGCTTGTGTAAACGTACAGGTATAACTATGTAAGCAATGCAAAATAAAATCATGGGGCATGGTTCCATCTTTACCTG
This sequence comes from Gopherus evgoodei, assembly GCF_007399415.2. NCBI lineage: Eukaryota > Metazoa > Chordata > Testudines > Testudinidae > Gopherus > Gopherus evgoodei. Next base: position 50,339,505 of record NC_044330.1, on the reverse strand, counting down.
TCCTGGATGTACAGCCAAGGAAGTAATAGGAACTGGTTTGTTCTCAAACATCTTACAAACATATAACAGAAGCAGTTTTAAGTTTTGTTTTAGAGACAAAGTGAGTTGTAAGCTCTTAAGCTCTGTTAACATTTAAAAGTCTTAACTGTACTTTTTGTAATATTTAATCAAGTAAAATTTCTAAATCCCAGTTCTGGAATAAGAAATTTGCAAATGGTAAAATATAACTACCGTATATATTCGATCATAAGCTGGTTCGTTAATAAGTCGACTCCCTGAAGATGGATAAGTAAAAATGCCGTTCATAAGCCGACCCTATAATTCAGGGGTCAGCAACTTTGGCTCCCGAGCCATCAGGATAAGCCACTGGTGGGCTGAGATGGTTTGTTTACCTCAAGCATCCGCAGGCACGAGGTAAACCTAAGTAAACTAAGTGTCCCAGCCAGTGGCAGCCAGGTTCTACCAGCAGGGGGAGCGAACACATTAAAAAAAGATGCCGAAGCAGTGAAGAAAAGAAAAAAAAAAAGAAAAACCCAAGTCTTGCCACCGAAGACCGGAGTGGCTGAAGGACCCGCCACCGAATTGCCGTCAAATACCTGGACTGCTGGAGTGAGCGTAAAAATTAAAAAGGCACCACTTTTGGGGAATGTGCTCAGTGAGGAGCAGCAGTTCTCCTCCAGCTACGCTACTGGTCCCAGCACACTAGCTGCTTACCCTGGTGGGCCGGGATAGCAACTGATGAGGAATTTTTTTGGCGGGGGAGAAGCTAGGAGTGAGGCGAGTAACCTCTCTGATCACCCCCCACATGACCTCACCCCTATCCCAGGACCCCCACACTCTCCCCATCCCATCCCTTCCCACCTTATCTGAGGAGGGCCAGGGGAGGATGGCTCTGACCTGGCTGGAGCTGCTCCTGCAGGCTAGGCAGCGCGGCCGCAGCCTGCTCTGGGGGGTGGGGCTGAGCAGCATGGCCCTGGAGCTGCAGCTGCTTCGAAGGCTGCAGGGAGAGCAGTGTGGCCAGAAGCGGAAAGACTCTGGCCCCACCTCTTCCCTTCTGTCTCTGCTGGCTGTGCTGCCTCTCCTTGCTCCCTCTGTTGGGGGGATGGGCTGTGTCCCACCTCTCCCTCCCTATACCCGTTCATAAGCCGATCTCCTTTTCTGGTGCTTCCCTGTTTTACTAAAAAAATTCAGCTTATGAACAAGTATATACAGTAAGTACCTGTCATAAACAGATAGCTAAGGGTTAATGTTCTTTTACCTGTAAAGGGTTAACAAAGGGAACCAAACACCTGACCAGAGGACCAATCAGGAAACAAGACTTTTTCAAATCTGGGTGGAGGGAAGTTTTGGGTGTGAGTTCTTTGTCTTGGTTCGGTGACCCTCTCGGCTCTGAGAGTGATCTTTCTATCTCCAGCCTTTCGAATCTTCTGTTTCCAAGTTGTAAGTACAAGGATAGTAAGACAATAGGTTTATATTGTTTTTTTGTATTTACATGTGTGTAGTTGCTGGAATGTGTTAAATTGTATTTTTTTTGGATAAGGCTGTTTATGCATTTTATTTTTTTTAAGCAATTAACCCTGTATATTGTCACCTTGATACAGAAATCATTTTATGTCCTTTTCTTTTCTTTTTATATAAAGCTTTCTTTTTAAGACCTGTTTGAGTGTTTTTTACTGGTTAAGGCTAAGAAACGAAGGGAGGGGGAAAATCTCTGTGTGTTAGATTTACTAAGCCTGACTTTTCATACCCTCTGGGTGAGGGGGGAGAGAGATTAGATCTCTTGGTACTTGTGTTTCAAGGACTTGAAGCAGGGGGTATCCTAGGGTCCCCAGGGCGGGGAAATCTGGGATGAGGTAAAGAGGGGGAAGGGAAGTGGGTTATTTCCCTCTGTGGTGAGACTCAGGGCATCTGAGTCTTAGGGTTCCCCAGGGAAGGTTTCGGGGAGACCAGAGTGAGCCAGACACTGGAATTTTTCTGGCTGGTGGCAGTGATATCACATCCAAGCTGGTAATTAAGTTTGAAGCTTTTATGCTAGCTTCCCATGTTCTGAACTCTAAGGTTCAGATCTGAGTAGGACAGTTATGACATGAGTGGCAGTGGTGGGAAAGATAAGATCCAGAAGCCAGTAGGAATATTATTTTCTTTTTCTCTGCTAGGGCTTTTATGCAGAGAGAAAGGGTGGTTTTAAACAGAGCCAGAGAGAATTTTTTTTTCTGTTCTCTGGTTGCAGTTTGGCTTGCATATTAAGCAAGGAACTATTAAGGTCGACACAGGGTCTTTTGTTAAACTATAGCACTCCGATTGAGAGTTAAGTACCCAGCACAACACACATGCAAATAAAGTGGTTTTTCTGGTTTACTTTACATTTAAAAGATTAGCTAGAAAAAAAAAAGGCATTGTTGCTAGGCAAACCCCAGGAGACAACAGAGCCAGCAGTTCAGACAACAAACACCAGAGGGCACCCCGACACAAGAAAACAGGAACCGTGACTTCCAAGGCAAATCTGATGTACTCTCTCGTAAAAGTTTCCCAGAATCCAGTAGTTAAAAAGTGTTCTTAAAATGTAAAGGTCTGTTAGTTATATACTTAGTGTATATGTAAAGGTGCATGTGTTGTATTAATCTGTTTATTTTAAAGTTCTAGGAGGAAATCGCCGCCAGTGAGGTTCCCCACTGTCTGCAATTTGGGGGGCATGTCATAAACAGCTAGCTAAGGGTTAATGTTCTTTTACCTGTAAAGGGTTAACAAAGGGAACCAAACACCTGACCAGAGGACCAATCAGGAAACAAGACTTTTTCAAATCTGGGTGAAGGGAAGTTTTGGGTGTAAGTTCTTTGTCTTGGTTCAGTGACCCTCTCGGCTCTGAGAGTGATCTTTCTATCTCCAAGCTTTCTAATCTTCTGTTTCCAAGTTGTAAGTACAAGGATAGGTTAGATCTCTCGGTACTTGTGTTTCAAGGACTTGAAGCAGGGAGTATCCTAGGGTGCCCAGGGCGGGGAAATCTGGGAGGAGGTAAAAAGGGGGAAGGGAAGTGGGTTATTTCCCTTTGTGGTGAGACTCAGGGCACTGGAATTTTTCTGGCTGGTGGCAGCGATATCAGATCCAAGCTGGTAATTAAGTTTGGAGATTTCATGCTAGCTTCTCATGTTCTGAACTCCAAGGTTCAGATCTGAGTAGGACAGTTATGACAGTACCTTTTTCTTTTCCTTTTTTCTACATGCTTAAAATGAAATCAGGATTTTATTTTTGTAATTGTAATATTATGAACCAATGTCTGACCCTAGGCAAAACCGGTTCATAAAAGAGAGGGATTATCTTGGGATACATAATTCACCCTAATTGCGAGCTCAACTGTGAAAAGTGAATGTAAATTCATAAAACTTCACAATAACCTATCACAACAAATACTGATGAGAAAAAGGTGCAAAAGTGAGACAGAAAGACCACATTATTCCAAATAAAAAGGCCTACTGATAAATTCAAGGACTGTGTTAAGATCATGGTTGGTAAACAAAAAAAGTGTGGAACCAAAAAAATCAATGAGCCAAAATGGGTCTGTACACCTGTGATCAGAGAGGGGCAAATAAAAGCGCGATGCTGGTACAAGTCCGTCAGGTCTCAGAGTGGCTTATAAGATCATGTGCTGTGCTTATTTTTTTGCAGCAGTAAGTTGCAAACAAGAGTCAACTCACTTCAGAGACCAAAGCTGCAATTTTCTATCTTTGCTTCTTTTTTCTTCCCCTTCTTGTGTGTGCTTGTCTTGGTTGGTCTTCTTAGGAAATGAGATTGGACTTTAACAGCAGTAGCAGCAACTTAAGCCCATTTCAACTAACTTCTTCTCTTGGCCCAAAAAGGAAAGTTATTACCATTTTAAATAGCATTTAAGACATCATCAAACAAAGGGGTTTCTTCTTTCTAAAAACTCTCCAGCCAAAGGAAAAGGGGATGCTGCTAAAATAAAAGCCTTATTTAATACTTCACATTTTAAATCCTTTAACTGTTTACAGGTTAAGAGGATTTAATAGTGTGTTTACATTGATACAAAGCAGGCTGAGGTCTCTGTATACCAAACCCTGAACTTTGTTTAACACAGTTTAATGTTTGGCAGTAACTGGGCTATGTTAACACCTTTGACTCTTTGGGCCTCTTTATTCCATTTAAATTAATATAATAGATTCCACTAAGACAAGATGCTGCCTATGAGGTTTCCTTAGGATTGCCTTGAAGAATCTCAAGATCTGAGGGTGTGCCATGAAGTTTGAGAAGAAAGTAGCACTAAGAACTGCTGCAAAAACTATGAGAAAAAAAATCAAAACACCACCTCAGAGGCCAAAAACTGGTATTTTATACCTAAATAAAAAAACATTTTCAAGGAAAAATCCAAATATTCCATCTACTGTAGTCCCTTTAACAAATTTTACTGTTCTAACTGGAAAAGCAATCAAGTTTGCCTGAGCATCCCCAATCCCAAAGTCTAGCTATGACTTCTGTAACAAACACAAGGCCTGATCCTGTAATCAGATTTGAGCAGACAGACTGCAGTGATTCATAGTGCGCCCCACTAATTTCGACAGGGCTCCATGCAGGTTTAGTGGTCCATCCAAACAGATTCCATGGCAGGATCAGTGTCAAATCCTGCACATGCCACTAGTGCACTATGCACTGCTCAATCATTTGACCATGAATTAATGAAACTCCCAACTCAAGTCATCTCAAAACTCCAGTCTGTTAAAGCATCACCATCAAGCCTTCTTAACCATTGGTGATAACAGTTCCCTCATCCTGAAAGATTCCCATTAGTTCTCTGTCCTCTACAAACATCAGTCTCCACATCTTCTAGGCCAAACTCTCACCACTCATGTTCCTGATCTGATCTCTAACACAATGGAGTTTATCATCAACACTGTGAGCCTCTCCTTGCCCCCTCACCCATTGCTACACATTGTTAGAACATTTCTGTTACCCTGCTGCCACATGTTGCAATATGTTGTGCATTAACACACTGTTGTTATGTTGGAACAATATTAACTCGAGGGACAATTTACATAATTTAGATATGCTAAAAGACAAACAGTTTAGACAAACTCTACAAAAGATTAGCAAGTTTGAAAGGTCAAGCTCACAACATGTAACTGACACAAAGCAAAAGAATACCTGACTGAAGACATAAGCCAGTCTCCCATTAATCCGGCCCTGGCCAGTTACCACACTGTCTCCAGGATACTGCATGAAAGAGCAAAGAACATATAGGTCAGAACAGTAATAAAGTTCATTAAAAAAATTATGTCAACGTCTTCTGAATTCACAGACAAAATATTTATTAATCTGGGAATGGGGCTGTCTCTTCCTCTGTGTTTGTGCTGGGCCTTAACGTCCCCCAATCCTGATAAGGACATTTGGAGTTCTACTATAATACACCTCTACCCTGATATAACGCGGCCCGCTATAACATGAATTCGGATATAACGTGGTAAAGCAGCGCCCCGGGGGTAGGGTAGGGAGGGGGCTGCGCACTCCGGAAGATCAAAGCAAGTTATATAATCAAAGTACACCTCTACACCGATATAATGTGGTTTCACCTATAACATGGTAAGATTCTTTGGCTCCCGAGGACAGCGTTATATTGGGATAGAGGTGTATAAAAAAAACTTAGTACGGAAAAAATGTTGAGAACTTTGTAGTTTTATTTAAACTTCAAACAAATTAAGGTGTTAAGGGGACACCGAACCCCCCCCCCCTAACTACACACTAGAACATAAGGAAACACAGTTATCGGCACACTGTAACCCTAGGAGCCCATCAATGCCAACTGGCTGAGAGACCACCATACTGTAACCCATATCAGACCTCATGCACTTAATTTCCCCAACACACTGTTGTCATGACATGTATCTAAAAGGTGTCATGGAAGGTACCATATATAAACTGGCTGCATCCGGAAAATCACTGTATTTAATAAACACTAATTAATGGTTATTACATAAATGCCACATACTCCCTTTGGCCTCTTGCATAAACCTTCCACTGACATTGGTAATCTGCTGTGGACCAAGGGGAGTACCCAGTCCTAAATTCATATCCCAGACCATAATTAAGAACACGCTACAGAATGAGTTTGACACCGTTGCTCTAATACCAGGGTGGATTGATCTAAATTGGGGTGGGCAAATTTTTGGCTTGAGAGCCACATCTGGGTGGGGAAATTGCATGCAGGGCCATGAATGTAGGGCTAGGGCAGGGGTTGAGGTGCGGGAGGGAGTGTGGTGTGCAGGAAGGGGCTCAGGGCAAGGGGTTGGGGTGCAGGAGGGGTGTGGAGTGTGGCAGAAGACTCAGGGCAGGGGGCTATGGACAGGGGGTTGAGGTGCAAGAGGGGGTTTGGAACATGGCAGGGGGCTCAAGGCAGGGGGTTAGAGGGCTATGGCCAGGGAGTTGGGATGTGGGGTATAGGAGGGGTTCGGGCTCCGGCCCAGTGCCGCTTACCTGGAGCGGCTCCGGGGTAGCAGCAGCGCCCAGGCAGGCTGACTGCCTGCCCTGGCTCCACATCCCTGCAGCCCCTGGGGGAGGGAGAGAGGGCCTCATGTGCTGCCCTCACCTGCAGGTACCTCCCCTGAAGCTCCCATTGGCTGCGGTCCCCTTTTCCCAGCTGATGGGAGCTGTGGGAGCAGGGCGGGGAGGCGGAGGGCGGAGAAGGGAGCAGGAGAATAGTTTGCTCAGCCCTGATCTAAATCAAAGTGATATACATCACCAATTGTAATCACACTTTAAATCAGCAAATCTTGATCTAAATCAGGGGTCTCAAACTCAAATGACCACGAGGGCCACATGAGGACTAGTGCATTGGCCCAAAGGCCGCATCACTGACACCTCCCCCCCGCCGCCCTCGGCCCCGCCCCCACTCCACCCCTTCCGTGAGGGCCTGCCCCTGCCCCATCTCTTCTCCACCTCCTCCCCTGAGAGCACGGCTCCCCGCTCCTCTCCCCTCCCTCCTGGAAAGTGCTAAGCGCCACCCATAGCTGTTTGGCGGTTTGGGGGTGGGAAGCGCCTGGAGGTGGGGAGAAAAAAAAAAGAGTAATATAGTGGTGTAGTATTAAAATATACTATGCCATTAAAAGTCAATTTATTAACTTTTTTATTAATTTCTTTAACTGTAATGTGAAAAGTCAGTGCTAATTTTGACAGTCATTTCAGTTTTGGCCACCTACCTGGCAGACTTTTGTATCAACTAGAGCATCAATATTAGGTTTGATATCCTGAGATGAAACCAATCTCAGTGTTGCTTTCAAATGTTAATCAGTGAGCCTTGACTTTAGCATAGATTTGTTAATCTTCATGGAAGAGAAAAACTGTTCACATATATATGTACTTCCAAACACTGCCATTATCCTTGCGGAAGCAGAGAATAACATGGAAATCTTTCTTGTGAAAGAAACCTGTAGAATTCCAACATCTGTCTACTTCTGCTTCAAAATGGTGTCACACTGAAGCTCTGCTAACTCCATCAGCATTTCCTCTGCAACATAGTCAATTTCAACAGCAAATAACGTGGAAAAAAGTTGAAAATGTGGTTCAAGTGCCTCGAAATCTTTAAACTGCACATCAAACTGTTTGTGTAAGTTAGAAATGATCTCTGCATATTCTTTCAAGGATTTGGGTTCAACTTTTCCTAAGGAATTCAGAGTTGAGAAATGAACCAAATTGCCAGCAGTCAGCTGTTTCCCCCACAAAGTAAGCTTGACTTTGAATGACTTAACGCTGTCATACATCTGTGTTATCATTTGTTTTCTACCCTGAAGTTTCAAGCTCAGTGCATTCAGGTGATCAGTTATGTTTGTTAGAAAAGCAAGGTTGCAGATAAAAGTGAAATCAGCAAGTTGTGGAACCTTCTTGTTTTTCATTTTCATGAAGGAATCAAGCTCCTCTCTAAGTGCAAAAAAACGCTTCAAAACATTTCCACGACTCAGCCATCTACCTTGAGCGTGATACAGAAGTTCCTCATATTCGCTGTCCATACTTGCTAGAAAAGAGGTGAACTGTCTGTGATTCAGCCCTCTTGCACGTATAAAATTAACAGTTTTAGCAACTACATCCATAACTTCCTTCATCTGTAGACTTTTACTACACGAGGCTTCTTGGTGCAAAATACAATGTATACGGGTGAAGCTAATTCTTGGTATATTGAGGCTGTTCAGTTTGGTCGTCAATAATCTAACCATACCAATGTTTTCAGAGCACACTGACGGGGCACCGTCCGTAGTCAAAGATAGTTTATTCCATCGCAGTTCAGCTTTTTCAATGCACTTTTCCAGTCCTTGAAATAAGTCACATCCCGTTATAGTACCCTTCAGTAGCATTAAGTCTAGCAATTTTCAGTTATATTCAAATTGCAATCCACACGTCTAATGAACATTGCACACTGTGTAGTATCTGATACATCTGTACTCTTATTAAGAGCAACTGAAAATGCTTCGAAGTCTTTTGCCATTTGAATCAATTGTTTTCGCACATTATCAACTAAATCCGTTATCCTGCAGTCAACTGTATTGGCAGACAAGTTAAGCCTCAAAAACTTTCTTCCTATCAGGACATAAAGTTTCGCTGGCCTTCATAAGACATTCTTTTACGAATAAGCCTTCTGTAAAAGGTTGCGATGATTTAGCTATCATTTCGCTTATCGCAAAACTTGCTCTTACTGAATCTTCGCTGGACTTGTTAATCCCCGAAAAGAAATTTCTTTGCTTGGCAAATGCTGCCTTAAGTTGCTGAACTTTTTCCTCTTGGATTTTTCCAGTGAATGCATCATATTTTTCATGGTGCATCGTGTCGTAGTGCCAACGCACGTTATACTCCTTGGGAACAGCAATCGTTTGCTGACAAATAATGCATTGAATTTTATCTTTTATCTCTGTGAAAAAATAAATTAAATTCTCCCATTTGTCTTGAAACACTTTTTTCTTCCATGAGAGTTCTTTTTTTTTGACGAAATCATTTCCAAGCGGTTTTATTAAAATATATACACTCAGTAAAGCACCCGCACTGCACTGGGCTGCACCACCACTCCACTCCTGCTCTGCCTCTTCCAGGGGTGGCATGTTTTTAGAAATTCTGCTGGTGCCCAGAACCTGCCCTCCCCCAAACTCCTCCCCCACCTACCTAAGGCTCTAGGAGGGAGTTTGGGTGGGGGAGGGGGTCTAGGGTGCAGACTCTGGGATGGAGTTTGGGGACAGAAAGGGGTGCAGGGGTGAGGGCTGGGGATGAGGAGTTTGGGGCACTGGAGAGGCTCAGGGCATTGGAGAGGCTCAGGACTGGGGCAGAAAGGCAGGGGAAGGGCAGCCTGCAGGCTCTGGGTCAGTGAGGGGGCAGCAAGTGGGGGCCAGGGGACACTTGGGGGAAGGACACTTGGGGGAGGTGTGTAGGGGTCACAGGCATGGCCATGGGAGAGACCTAGCCCCAAACTTTGGGGAGCAGCACGCAGGCAGCTTAGCTGCCATATAAAATAACTAGGGGTGGGGGTGAGGGGAGTTTGGTGGCGACAGGAAGTAACTGGGAGAGGGGGGCGCAGGGAGCTTGGCGGGCGAGAGGAAGAACTCTGCGGGCTGCGGCCGTGTGTTTGAGACCCCTGATCTAAATAATAGATTTCAATCTCAGTTTGCATTTCTATTTTTTAGTTATTCTCCTACAGAGAAGTTGATTCTCTGCACGTGCTGAAGAGGCTACTACTGGGAAAAGCTGATTTAGCACTTCAATGAACTCCAGTTCAAGGTGCTAAAATTGATGGCTTCCACCAGGGCTAGCTGTCTGACTTTTTTTAAAACACTTGTAGCAAACATGTACTCTTAATTGTTTTAATTTATTTCACATACACCACAACATACACTATTTCACATATCTGACAAGTGCACACATTGGACACTTCCCATTTTGTCTTATTTTCATTCACCAACCACTCACTACAGTAATTACCAGGGTTTACATGCACATTTCATAGATGTTAAGGCCACAAAGGACCATTATGACCTTACCTGCAAAACAGGCCACAGATTTCACCCAGTAATTTCTGCCTCAAGCCCAATATAAATGCAAAAGTTTGTTCGCCTATGTTTCTGTTTCTAATGTGACCAATTGCCAGGGCTCTAACTACTGAGGTTTGAGGACCTGCTATACATGAAGTTGAGACAACAATCAAGAGGTTATTTGAGCAAACAGGTATCCTTCAAAAAATGTAAAATCAACCCAAGTGAAGCCAACAGAAAGGAGCATAACTATAGCAGGTAAAATGGGAATTAGGAATGCAAAGAGGGAATCTGAAAAGCAACCAAACACAAAGACAAATACCAAGAAACTCTATCAAAGTCTATCAGAAGCAGGAAGCCTGTTTGAGAATAGGTGGGTTGGCTAGAGCAGTTCTCAATCAGGGGTACGTGTACCCAGGGGGATATGCAGAGGTCTTCCAGGGGGTACATCAACTGATCTAGATATTAGCATAGTTTTACAGCAGGTTACATAAACAGCATTAGTGAAGTCAGTACCAACTACAATTTCATACAATGACTTGTTTATGCTGCTCTACATACTATAAACTGAAATGCAAGTACAATATTTATATTCCAATCAACTTTTTTTGTAATTACATGGTAAATATGAGAAAGTAAGCCATTTTTCAGTGTGCTGTGACACTTTTGTATTTGTCAAGTATCAGAGGGGTAGCCGTGTTAGTCTGGATCTGTAAAAGCAGCAAAGAATCCTGTGGCACCTTATAGACTAACAGACGTTTCGGAGCATGAGCTTTCGTGGGTGAATACCCACTTCGTCAGATGCATGTAGTGGTAATTTCCAGGGGCAGGTATATATATGCAAGCAAGCTAGAGATAATGAGGTTAGTTCAATCAGGGAGGATGAGGCCCTGTTCTAGCAGTTGAGGTGTGAAAACCAAGGGAGGAGAAACTGGTTTTGTAGTTGGCAAGCCATTCACAGTCTTTGTTTAATCCTGAGCTGATGGTGTCAAATTTCCAGATGAACTGAAGCTCAGCAGTTTCTCTTTGAAGTCTGGTCCTGAAGTTTTTTTGCTGCAGGATGGCCACCTTAAGGTCTGCTATAGTGTGGCCAGGGAGGTTGAAGTGTTCTCCTACAGGTTTTTGTATATTACCATTCCTAATATCTGATTTGTGTCCATTTATCCTTTTCCGTAGAGACAGTCCAGTTTGGCTGATGTACATAGCAGAGGGGCATTGCCGGCATATATTACACTGGTGGATGTGCAGGTGAATGAACCGGTGATGGTGTGGCTGATCTGGTTAGGTCCTGTGATGGTGTCGCTGGTGTAGATGTGGGCAGAGCTGGCATTGAGGTTTGTTGCATGGATTGGTTCCTGAGTTAGAGTTACTATGGTGCGGTGTGCAGTTACTGGTGAGAATATGTTTCAGGTTGGCAGGCTGTCTGTGGGCGAGGACTGGCCTGCCACCCAAGGCCTGTGAAAGTGTGGGATCATTGTCCAGGATGGGTTGTAGATGTTGCCACAGGATTCTTTGCTGCTTTTACAGATCCAGACTAACACGGCTACCCCTCTGATACTTGGCACCATGTAAGGCACTGCATTTAGCCGTATGGAGTGGAAATCCATCAACCTCATGAAGAAACTTGCACAAATACAGACAGATATCATCTTCCTTTCCAAATGCAAATGGATGGACATCACACCAAATGGACTAAAGGTAGAAAATCCACTGCTATCTACATACTACACAGACCACAGTGAGAGATTATGCCATACTCTATCAAAGAAAGTGAGGAACCACCTGATCAGCATCCTATACACGAAACAGGAAAACATCAAAAAAGAGCTCTCCAACCTGGAGACTCTCATTAATAACCAAACTTCTATACAAACGGACTTCACTAGAATAAGACAGGAGATCTACATTACTCACTTTACCTCTCTACAAAGGAAAAAGGACTGTAAGCTGTCTAAACTCCTACCTGCCATATGGGGCCACAACCATGGTACCCCCAACCCACCCAGCAATATCGTCAATCTATCCAATTACACACTCAGCCCAGAAGAGAAGTCTGTCCTATCTCAGGGACTCTCTTTCTGCCCTGCCACCCCCACCAACATGATACAGTTCAGTGGCGATCTGGAAGCCTACTTTCGCCATCTCCGACTCAAAGAATACTTTCAGGACAACACTTAACAGCGCACTGATACACAGGTACCCTCCCACCAACAGCACAAGAAGAAGAACTCCACATGGACTCCTCCTGAGGGTCTAAATGACAGTCTGGACCTATACATTGAATGCTTCCGCCGATGTGCACAGGCAGAAATTGTGGAAAAACAACATCACTTGTCTCACAACCTAAGTCATGCAGAATGCAATGCCATCCACAGCCTCAGAAACCACCCTGACATTATCATCAAAGAGGCTGATAAAGGAGGTGCTGTTGTCATCATGACCGGGTCTGACTACCAAAAGGAGGCTGCCAGAGAACTCTCCAATACCAAATTCTACAGGCCACTTCCCTCAGATCCCACTGAGGAATACACTAAGAAACTGCACCATCTACTCAGGACACTCCCTACACTAACACCGGAACAAATCAACATACCCTTAGAGCCCCGACCAGGGTTATTCTATCTACTACCCAAGATCCACAAACCCGGAAATCCTGGACCCCCCATCATCTCGAGCATTGGCACTCTGACTGAAGGACTGTCTGGATATGTGGACTCTCTACTCAGACCCTATGCCACCAGCACTCCCAGCTATCTCCGTGACATCACTGATTTCCTGAGGAAACTACAATGCATTGGTGACCTTCCAGAAAACACCATCCTAGCCACCATGGATGTAGAGGCTCTCTACACAAACATCTCACACACAGATGGAATACAAGCTGTCAGGAACACTAAGCCTGATGATGCCACAGCACAGCTGGCTGTTGAGCTCTGTGTCTTTATCCTCACACACAACTATTTCAAATTTGATGACAATATATATCTCCAGATCAGTGACACCGCTCTGGGCACCCACATGGCCCCACAATATGCCAAAATTTTTATGGCTGACCTGGAACAACTCTTCCTCAGCTCTCGGCCACTCACGCCCCTTCTCTACCTACGCTACATTGATGACATCTTCATCATCTGGACCCATGGGAAGGAGACTCTGGAAAAATTCCACCATGATTTCAACAGCTTCCAGCCCACCATCAACCTCAGCCTGGACCAATCTACACGGGAGGTCCACTTCCTAGACACCAAGGTGCAAATAAGTGATGGTCACATTAACACCACCCTATACCGAAAACCTACTGACTGCTATGCCTATCTTCATGCCTCCAGCTTCCATCCCAGGCACATCACACAATCCATTGTCTACAGCCAAGCACTGAGGTACAACCGCATCTGCTCTAACCCCTCAGACAGAGACCAACACTTACAAAATCTCCACCAAGCATTCTCAAAACTACAATACCCGCACGAGGAAATAAGGAAACAGATCAACAGAGCCAGACGTGTACCCACAGGCCTCCTACTGCAAGACAAACATAAGAAAGAAACCAACAGGACTCCACTGGCCATCACATACAGTCCCTAGGTAAAACCCCTCCAATGCATCATCAGGGATCTACAACCCATCCTGGACAATGATCCCACATTTTCACAGGCCTTGGGTGCCAGGCCAGTCCTCCCCCACAGACAACCTGCCAACCTGAAACATATTCTCACCAGTAACTGCACACCGCACCATAGTAACTCTAGCTCAGGAACCAATCCATGCAACAAACCTCGATGCCAACTCTGCCCACATATCTACACCAGCGACACCATCACAGGACCTAACCAGATCAGCCACACCATCACTGGTTCATTCACCTACACATCCACCAATGTAATATATGCCATCATATGCCAGCAATGCCCCTCTGCTATGTACATCGGCCAAACTGGACTGTCTCTACAGAAAAGGATAAATGGACACAAATCAGATATTAGGAATGGTAATATACAAAACCTGTAGGAGAACACTTCAACCTCCTTGGCCACACTACAGCAGACCTTAAGGTGGCCATCCTGCAGCAAAAAAACTTCAGGACCAGACTTCAAAGAGAAACTGCTGAGCTTCAGTTCATCTGGAAATTTGACACCATCAGCTCAGGATTAAACAAAGACTGCAAATGGCTAGTCAACTACAAAACCAGTTTCTCCTCCCTTGGTTTTCACACCTCAACTGCTAGAACAGGGCCTCATCCTCCCTGATTGAACTAACCTCATTATCTCTAGCTTGCTTGCATATATATACCTGCCCCTGGAAATTACACTACACCACTACATGCATCTGACGAAGTGGGTATTCACCCATGGAAGCTCATGCTCCAAAACGTCTGTTAGTCTATAAGATGCCACAGGATTCTTTGCTGTTTTTGTATTTGTGTATTCGATTTTGTAAGTTTTAAAGTGAGGTGAAACTTGGAGTATGCAAGACAAATCAGGCTCCTGAAAGGATTACAGTAGTCTGGAAAGGTTGAGAGCCACTGGGCTAGAGAACAGAATCCTAAGAATCATAAAACTGTAAGACTAGAAGGGAACTTGATAGGTCATCTACTCCAGTCCCCTACACAGAGGCAGGACTACGTATTATCTAGAACACTCCTGATAGGTGTCTGTCTGACCTGTTATTAAAACCTCCAAAGACAGAGATTCCACAATCTCCCTAGGTAATTTTGTTCCAGTGCTTATCTACCTTTACATTTAGGAAGTTTTCCTAATGTCTAATCTAAATCTCCCTTCTTGCAATTGAAGCTCTTTAATTCTTGTCCTGTCCTCACTAGATAAGAAGAACAATTTATCACCATAAGGATTAAAAAGCACAAGAGAGATACTGAACAGAAATACCTTATTCTGATCAGACTCCATCCCAAAGTCTGCACATCTGTGTTCCACGAACATGTCATACTCAACAAAACTGTCAGGGTCCAGCAACAGAAGAATTCGCTCCCTTGCTGTCAGCTTTCCCTGAAACGCAGCAAAACACATTTAACAAGACCACCATTTGGTTAAACATCCTGCAAGGCATAACTTAATACCATTAAAAGAAAACACGTGGGGATTAATATTTATCAAAGAGTCCAGAAGCATCCCCATACTTGTTTCACTAAGCAGGTGCCTCACCCCTTCACCACAATATTTAAAATAAGGAAAGTAATCACAATATCAGTTAAGGCAAACACAATGCAAAATAAACTGGAAACAGAAAACAGACAGCTGGAAAGTGAATCCTATTATCACTAGAGGGAAGATCAGGACAGAGGTGGTGCATCTGGTCCAGGTTAATGACTGGAGGTAAAAGAAACCAGGTGGGAAAAGGCCAGGGAATGTAGCAGCAACCAAAAGAAGCAGTATGTGGCTGTTGTTTCTAGGGTCCCTGGGTTGGGCAAGGAGTAGTGGGTGGCCCAACTGGGTTGCCCAACTGATCACTGGGAAAATGGCCTAAACGCTGAGAAGAGGACAAAGCTTTTTCAGAAGCCTAAGGGAAGGGTGGGATTTAAAGGGCCCAGAGACAGGGCTGAAGATCCTGGTGGGGGATGACAGTTTCATCTCTTTGCTACCCTGGAAGGAGTTCCTTCATTATGACTCTGTGACTTGGCTGGAGGGTTGAACTGCTAGAGATGTGCCTAGCAAAGCTGATAACCTACAGGGACCACCAGGAGCAGGAAAAGACCTGCACTACCAGATGCAAAGGCAGGAAATGCTCAAGAGGTGTCCCCTGTTACAAGGACCCTAAAGTTAGTCTCCTACTTTTGTAACTTTCCTCCTAAACAAGTAACCGATTTTTTTTTTAAATCAAAAGTGCTAAGCACCCAGCAGCTACAGATTTTTTAAAACCTTGGCCCCAGTGTATTAGCATAAAGGGACACTACATGGGCTTGTCTACACATACAGTGATGCTGTAGTGCTTAGTGAAGATGCTACCTATGACAATGAGAGCGCTTCTCCCATTGGTGTTGGTGTTCCACCTCCCCAAGAGGCAGTAGCTATGCTGATGGGAGAAGTCCTTCCATCAATATAGCTCCGTCTACCTAGGAGTTAGGTCAGCATAACTATGTCGCTCAGAGTTGTGGATTTTCCGCAACCCTGAGTCACGCAGTTATACCGAGATAAGTTTGTAGTGTAGACAGAGCTGTCCCTTGGGAATGGTGAATCGGGGTGATCGCTCTGGGCCCTGCGGGACAGTGCAATTGGCCGGTGTGGTAGGTCCTAGAAGAGATGAATCTGTCACTTCCGCCCTGGGCCCCGCACCCCCTTGGGGGCAGCCTTGAGCATAGACCAGGGCTTTCACCTTTGATTTCTTCAATTGATACATAAAAAAAGAAAAATCATGTGAACCTTCAAAATAGTATTTCATGTTGTTGACTCTTTAATCTACTGATCTAGATCGTTCTTTCCCAGAGATAAGCAAAGCAAGCGGGTTTCTCAGTTTTGGTGGCAGGGTAAAGGGATAACATGGAGGTACTCAGCAAAGTCTGCCCTGGCCAGAGCAGGGTGTTATCCAGAGCCAAAAGGACTGGGCTCTCAGAACTGCATGCCCTGAAAAAGCCAGCCATTCCCTGCAGAGTAGGGGCTGCCCTGGAGGAACCAGGGCCAGCAGGAAAGGCTAGAGGGCAGTGTGAGAACAGAACAGAAGCACAGCACAACTAGCTAGATCCTCTGAGGAGGAAAATCAGAGGATTTACCAAAGCAAAGTTTGGGACAAGATTTGTACCAATCAGTATCGTCCAAGTGTCAGTGTGACCTGAATTAGCCTCCTGGAAAGTTAAATAAACCTACATTCTTGGAGCTAGTCTTTCTAAAGTCCAGCTGACTAAGTGGGTGAGGGGAGGACACTCCTTGTGATTTGTTCTGTCTAGATAAAAATACAGACTTAACTTGCAAGAGCCCATCTCTGAAATCAAGCAACAACTGTTTGTGAGCAAAAAGGAGTTGGCGTAGGGCTTCTGCGGGTACTGTCATTCCCTGACATGCTTCCAGTTCCACAGTGGGTGTCTGTTAGGAACATTTTATCCCTTGATCGGTCTGAAGCTCCTCCTCCCATCAACTCAACAGTATACAAGATAGCAGGGACAAGTCAAAGTACAGGAATTACCAAGGTATGTCCCTCTTCTCCACTGCCGAGAAGATCCTTGCTCACAACCTTTTGAACTGTCTCCTCCCTCTTGCTGAAGTTGTCCTTCAGGAATCCCAATGTGGTTTCAGACTGTCTCAGGGCACCACCAACATGATTTTTGTTGCATGACAGATCCAAGAGAAGTGTAGAGAACAACACCAGCCATTTTTTATGGCATTTATTGATCTAGGCCTTTGATTCAATCAATCGTGAAGCATTATTGAAGGTGCTGTCATGTTCTCAGGCTACTTATGATGGGATGACCAGCACTGTCACTGAAATGCATGGGAGACAGACCTGTTCACCATCCATACTGGTGTTAAACAGGGCTGTGTTATTGTCCCAGCCTTTTTTTCCCTCCATCTATCGTGCCATAATCTTTATTCTTATTTGTGACTACCTTTCTTCTGGAATTGGGATTGAGTGTTGCATGGATGGCCTGCTTTTCAATTTGTGATGTCTTGATTCTAAGACTAAAGTCACCAGGACTATTATTACTGTCCTTCAGCATGGGGATGACTGTGCTATCCTCGCGCACACCGAGGCTGACTTGCAACCCACCTAGATGTCTTCTCAGGCACCTATCATAGCCTGGGACTTTCCCTCCATACTGGAAAGACCAAGATGCTCCACCAGCCTGCCCCAGCACAAGTTGCCCCCATTCTCCCACAAACTGTAATCAGTGGTGAAACCATGGAAAACGTTGAGCCCAGATAGCCAGTCTTGATGTGGAGATTGAACATAGGATCTGTTGTGCCAGTATATCTTCGGAATGTTGCTCCATTATGTCTTTATTGACAGAGATCTGCGGATAGAAACGAAGATCCTGGTCTACAATGCAGTAGTCATCCCCACTCTTCTGTATGGGTGCAAGACATGGGTGACATATAGAAGCCATCTTAAGCATCTGCAGTTGTACCAACAGTGCTGCCTTAGGAAGCTTCTC
Organism: Gopherus evgoodei; assembly: GCF_007399415.2. Taxonomy (NCBI): domain Eukaryota; kingdom Metazoa; phylum Chordata; order Testudines; family Testudinidae; genus Gopherus; species Gopherus evgoodei. The sequence continues at coordinate 50,321,397 of NC_044330.1, read as the reverse complement.
TGTATTAGATGGGAAAGCCATCATAGCAATGTGAGTGTTCTCTCTGGAGCCAATATCACCAATGTTGAGGTGAAGATTATGAAACATCAAGTACATCAGGCTGGTTGCTTGTGCTTCAGAAGACAAGTATCAGCCATCTGAACACTTCTCTTTTCTCAACTTAGCCATGGTAAGAGAATCCATGGGGAACGGAGGAAATGGTACAAGAACACCCTGAAAGTATATCTTAAGAAAGGAGACAGTGATCATGAATTGGGAAGAGTTGACTGGAAACAGACTGCAGTGGCACTGCATCACACATCAACCCTCATGCGGTTTTGAAGACAATCGCCCTGTTCAAGAGGCCGAGAAACAGCAGATGAGGAAGGAAAAGCTACAGCATCCCACCCAGCAGTTGTGCTCTTTCCACGCAAACACTTGTCATATATGTTAAAAAACCTATAAAGCATGAATTGGACTCCTCAGTCATCTTAAGTCTCATCAATGACTTTCCACCCTGGCAGATATCACCCTCGTATTGAGGGATAGCCGATGATGACACAAGACAGATAAGGGCATGTGGTTAGGGTTGTCAGTAGTACAAATGTAGTCCTGCACCTAGTAAAGGACTGATCAGAAATTACAGCTGAACTGAAGCAGGAACAGGAAAATCCTGAAAACAGGGTGCCAAACTAGGGAGTTTGGTAGAAATTGGTACATGGTCAAAAATAAAATAGTATCTACATAACAATTAGAGAAACTTAAAATCAAACACAGGTAAAATGGAATGCTTGACAATAGAAGATGACCGAAACATAATAAACAATATTGAAACATGGCAGAATGAGAAACAAAATAGTCAATGGGATTCCATCATTCCTGTCTATAAATTATACTGGAAGGGCAGATTAGGTTATATGGGTGGAAAGTAGCACTAAAGATTGCAGGGAGTTTAATGAGATCAGATCTCAGATTTCTCTGAGCAGAGAGGAACAGATAGTATAATCTGTAAAGGAAAAAGTGTGTGCACTTGAAGACATTTATGACCATTCTGATGGCCTGTTTCATGAACAAGGTTTGGTCTCTCTTCAGTGATGTGGCTAAGAGTAAAAAAATTCAGCCATCCAAGTCTGTGGCTCCCAGTATCCATGGATCGAATTAAATTAGATGCTCTCATGAGGCAACCCAGAGTTAAGTATACTTGGGCACGAATATATCCAAGAAAGGGGTTTTCTGCATGCTGCTCACAGGGCTTGAGAAATTCCTGGAAAAAGGGAACCATATCTGAGAAGACTCATCAACTGTGAAGTCTCAACTTAGGTTCTGTGTTTCCTTCAAGGAATAATGGATTTCAGGAGAGGACTGGGCAGTACAGGACAAACATTTCTGTGGGAAGATCTGGGACTGGTGATGTGTTGGGGTCACCCTGCAGCATAACTAAGGCTGATAAAAGACACAGTGTGGCTAGTCGGCTGCGGTAGCACACATACACAGACATAGCTGAGAATGATTTCCATGCTGGAGGTTGGTTGTTAGCAGTCCAAGTTGGAGGCTACCGCAGCAATGCATTGTAAAGGGCACTCCAGGTTACAGTCCAGGGGTGAAACAGCTACTCATCAGTCTGGATTGTGCCCTACTATGTTATAGTGGCTTAAACCCCGAAACACAAGTCCAGCAGTCTAACTCATCAAAGACCTCCATCAGCAGAGTACGTACAGTGAAACCTGTTATAAACAACTATTCATGGTACCAACAAAAAACGTTCCTGATAGAAACACTCTGTTAAGGTCAAACAAAATTGTGCTGGCAACTTTAGGGTTACTTAAGAACAGGGCTGCCTGTGGAACATGCTCCTTAGTGCAGATCTGACTATTTGTGTCCTTCACATTGTATGCCACTAGGTTTTCTACATCGACCTCTGCAGTCTTATGTTTGGAGAGAGTGCTGCTACAATTCTTTAACAGAAAAGTGGGTTGGGGACATAATGGCAGAGAGTCCATTGAGAACTTAGCCCCTTGCTAGCGCCTCTTCCAGTGACAGAAAGTGAAGACCCGTCCCCCCATAATCCATCCTTCTATGAGAGAGCCTATCACCCAGACCCCATTGTCAGGGACAGGGGTGCCAGCCCCACGGGGACACTGCCAAGCTGGGAATAGGGGGTTTAAGTCATGCAGGGGCAGGTCATTAGTCCCAGAGAAGATCAGGGCTGGTTGCCTGGTGGGGAAAATCAGTGCAGGGAGCGGTCACAGCCATCAGAAGATGGCTGCACGGGTGTCAGTGTCTGTACTTGGGATGTGTGTGTGTGTGTGTGGTCAGTGTCAGGGAGAGGTGGTGGGGGATAGGATCAGGGGACTGGGAAAGAATTGGGGGCAAATCAGTCTTAGGAGTTGGTGGTGGTGTCAGGGGCTGGTGGGAGGGGAAGCAGTCTCGGGGGTGGGCTAGTGTCAGGGACCAGACTAGGGGAGAAAAGGGTTGGTGTCAGGGGAAGCCAGGGGGATATGAGAGTGGGGTTGTTCTCAGGGCCTGGAAGGGGAGGCCAGAATCAGGGGCTGGAGAAGAAGGCTGGTGTCAGGGGCCAGGGGGAATTGTCAGGGATCAGGGTCAGGTGCTCGGGGGAGGGGAAGGAGAGAAGTGGGGGAGGACGAGGTACAGGATCGGGAAGGGTGGTGTTGGCACTGAGGCTGGTGTCAGGGCCATGGGATATTGTCGGAGATTAGGATGACCAGATATCCCAAATTTATAGGGACAGTCATGATATTCAGGGCTTTGTATTATATAGGCACCTATTACCCCTCACACCTGTCCGGATTTTTAAACTTGCTGTGTGGTCACCCTATCGGGGATCAAGGTCAGGTATGGGGAAGGGAGAGGTGATGTTGGTGGCGGGGAGAGGGGGGGCGCTAATGTCAGGACCAGAGGTACCGGCAGGGATCAGTGTTAGGCGTGGGGGGGAGGGGCGATGTTTGCGGCGCGGGGTCGCTGGTGTCAGGACCGGGGTATCGGTGGGAATCAGGGTTAGGCATGGGGGGGCGGGGCGATGTTTGTGGCGCGGAGGGGCTGGTGTCAGGATGGGGATACAGGCGGGGATCAGAGTCAGGCGTGGGTGGGAGGAGCGATGTGTGCAGCGCAGGGGGGCTGGTGCCAGGGTGGGGGTACTGGCGGGGATTAGAGTCAGGCGCAGGGGGGGAGGGGCGATGTTTGCAGCGGGGGGGCTGGTGTCAGGGTGGGGGTACAGGCGGAGATCATGTCAGGCGCAGGGGGGCTGGTGTCAGGGTTGGGGTACTGGCGGGGATCAGGGTTAGGCATTAGGGGGGAGGGGCGATGTTTGTGGCGGGGGGGCTGGTGTCGGTGTTGGGGTGGGGGTACCGACGGGGATCAGGGTTAGGCACGGGGGGGGAGGGATGATGTTTGTGGTGCGGGGGGCTGCTGTCAGGGTGGGGGTACCGGCGGGGATCAGGGTTAGGCATTGGGGGGGAGGGACGATGTTTGCGGCGAGGGGGGGGCTGGTGTCAGGGTGGGGGTACCGGCGGGGATCAGAGTTAGGCACTGGGGGGAGGGGCGATGTTTGCGGTGGGGGCGGCTGGTGTCAGGGTGGGGGTACCGGCGAGGATCAGGGTTAGGCACTGGGCAGAAAGGGCGATGTTTGTGGCGGGGGGGGGGCTGGTGTCGGTGTTGGGGTGGGGGTACCAGCAGGAATCATGGTTAGGCATTAGGGGGGAGGGGCGATGTTTGTGGCGGGGGGGGGCTGGTGTCGGTATTGGGTACCAGCGGGGATCAGGGTTAGGCATTAGGGGGGAGGGGCGATGTTTGTGGCGGGGGGGGGGCTGGTGTCGGTGTTGGGTACCAGCGGGGATCAGGGTTAGGCATTAGGGGGGAGGGGCGATGTTTGTGGCGGGGGGGGCTGGTGTCGGTGTTGGGGTGCGGGTACCAGCGGGGATCAGGGTTAGGCATTGGGCGGGAGGGGCGATGTTTGCGGCGCGGGGGGACTGGTGTCAGGGCCAGGGGTACCAGCGGGGATCAGGGTCAGGCGCGGGGGCGCGACGCCTGTGTCGGGGGAGGCCAGGTCGGCGGAGCTGCTCACCCGTTTGTGCTGCGAATCGATACGGGCCTGGCCGCCCCCCAGCAGCGCGGCGCGACGCTTCTCGGCGATGCGCTCGGGCACGGAGCCGGAGGCACTGGCCGAGTGGGACCGGACCAGCCGAGTCCGAGACACCGGCAGCAGCCGGGGCAAGAACCGTAGCGCTGCCATGACAGAGAGCAGCAGGGCGCATGCGCGGGGGCGGGGCATGTGAGCGGCCTGAGGGGCCGCGCGGGCCCGGCCCTGGCTAGGCTCGAGGAAGGGCAGCAGCAGCCCAGCTTCGGCCTCCTGAGGGACGAGGCGGGCTGGGCTGTCTGGCGCCCGGCCACGCTCCCAGCCTGCCGCCCTGGCGAGCCCAGCGACAGCACGTGCGAGCCTGGCCGTGAGCGCGGCCCGGTCCCGGCTTCGTAGCGCTGCGCTGGCCGGGCCAGCCCCACGCTCCCCTCAGCCTGTGCCGGCCCACGGCCGTACTCCGCCGGGGGGAACGCTGGGGACTGGTGAAGCGCGGCCCTTTGTTTCCCTGCCGGTCGGATACAGTCCGTTCCGCGGGGAAGGGCTGTTTTACCGTTCATCGCCTAATTTACCAGAGAGCAGGTGGGTGCGGGAATCACTTTTATAGCCCAACGCCGGTCGGTGAGGGAGGGAAGCTTTGCAGCTACTCCAAGCGCTTCTTCGCCTAATTTACTGCAGAGGCAGCACTCTTGCCAAAACACAAGCAAGTTTATGTTGGAAACCTGCCAGGCTCACAAGGGCCCGTACCCACAGAGAGCCTAGCAGCCCCCAGCATGTCCCCTTCCACCCCCAGCTGGAGCCAGGGCTCTGCAGCAAAGAGTTGCCAAGCCCCAGAGCCCTGGCAGACTCCCTACGCCAGAGCAGTAGCCTTAGGACATCTGACAGAGGCCAGGGCTAGCGGGGCTGCTAAGTGCCTTGCTCTGTGGCAAGAACCAAGTTGGGCCTGGAACTTCTCTATAGCTCAGGGTGTGAGGGAGATTCCCAAACCTGAGCCTTTTTTTTAGGTGATAAATCTGAGGAGCCTTCCCAGATTGCTCTGTCAGCAGAGATGGTTTTTGACAAACTGATAAACCAAACAGTAAGTCATCAGGACCAGATGCTATTCACTCAAGAGCTCTGAGGGAATTCAAATGTGAAATTGCAGAACTACTAACTGTGGCATGTAACCTTTTATTTAAATCAGCTTCTGTACCAGGTGACTGGAGGATAGCTAATATGACACCAGTTTTTCAAAAAAGTCTCTAAAAGTGATCCTGGCAATTACAGGCTGGTAAACCTAACTTCAGTAGTGGGCAAAGTGGTTGAAACTATAATAAAGAACAGAATTGTCAGACACAGATGAACATGATTTGCTGGGGAAGAGTCATGGTTTTTGTAAAGGGAAATCATGCCTCACTAATCTATTAGAATCCTTGGAGGGGGTCAACAAGGGAGATCCAATGGATATCGTGTACTTAGATTTTCAGAAAGCCTTTGACAGAGTCTCTCACCAAAGGCTCTCAAGCAAAATAAGCTGTCATGGGATAAGAGAGAAGGTCCTCTCATTAATTGGTAACTGGTTAAAAAGATAGGAAACAAAGGGTAGAAATAAATGGTCAGTTTTCAGAATGGAGAGAGGTAAATAGTGATGTACCATAAGGGCTGTGCTGGGACCAACATATTCATAAATGATCTAGAAAAAGGGGCAAACCAGTGATGTGACAACATTTGCAGAGGATACAAAACTACTCAAGATACAAAACTACTCAAGGCAGAGGCTACAAAACTACTCAAGGCAGACTTCAAAGAGTTACAAAGGGATCTCACAAAACTGGGTGACTGGGCAACAAAATGGCAGATGAATTCAGCGTTGATAAATGCAAAGTAATGCATATTGGAAAACATAATCCCACCTAAACGGGAGGAGGGGGCAGGCTAGTGGCTGGGCTCTGGGCTGCCTAGCAGCTGGACTCTGTGGGATGTGGGGCTTGTGTCAGGGGGCTGCCCTGTGGCTGGGCTCTGTGGGGAGGGATGTGTGGATATCTAGGCTGTGGGGGTGCCCCAGGGCTGGGCTCTGGTGGGAGGGGGGATGCTGCTGCCTGGACTCAGGGGGGGAAAGGAGGTGTGGGTGTCTCTGCCAGGGGGTGCCCTGCAGCTGGGCTCTGGAGGGATGGAAGTGCAGGTGTCTGGGCTCCCCACACAGCTTCATTGAGCACACCCCCCCCAACTGGAACTGGGTTGTGGTAGGGGTTTCTTTAACACACTACTCCTGGGGAATGTTTTTTGCTGTTATCTATACTGTTGACATACTTGTTGACAGGTTTTTTGAAAGAAATTACCACAATAATTGAAACTGGAGTGATTATATTGTGTTATTTTAACAAAATATGGAGAATATTAAAATGTGTGCAGAATTTTTAATTTTTTTGGCACAAAATTCCTCCAGGAGTAATAAACTTTCTTAATGAAAGAAAAGCTTTTCCTTATGAACAATACTAAAATATTGTCAGGCACAGCAGCTGCCATTACAACACTGAACACCAATAATAAACCGACACCAAAACCAGTAATAAAATAAAGTGTATATAATGAACATTGAACCGTGCAAAATATTGAAACCAGTTTCCTATTTTTGCATGTCTTTGGGTCCCCGTTCTCCTTTCCCTTTCTAGCACAAGTAGCACGCACTGGGTGCTGCTGAAGAGGTGTAGAGGACTGCTGGGGAAATATTTGCCCTGTCCAACAAGCATTGAGTCCTGGTTGCGTGAGCCACCCAACTATGGTATTGTCCAATGTGTTCCTGGGCTGTAGGACATGCAGGACCGGCGCTTGGGGTTTGAGTGCCCTAGGCAGACGGCAATTTCGCCGCCCGCGCGCTGGTCCCGCAGCTCCGGTAGAGCTGCCGCAGTGGTGCTTGCAGAGGGTCCGGTGCTCCGCGGCTCCGGTGGAGCTGCCACAGTCATGCCTGCGGGCGGTCCATCGGAGCCATGCGAGCAGCCGACTGTCCGCAGACACGACTGCGGCAGCTCCCCGGAGCCGCGGAGCACCGGACCCTCCGCAGGCACCACTGCAGCAGCTCCACCGGAGCCGCCTGACGCCCCCTCCGGCAAAACGGCGCCCACCAATTATTCTGGCGCCCTAGGTGATTGCCTAGGCTGCCTAAATGGTAGCGCCGGCCCTGAGGACATGGTACTGTGAAGGGATCTCAGGACATGGTATGAGCAGAGCAGGAGCCTGCACTCTTACAGCCATTAGCACAAGCAGCTGCTCAAACAGGGTTTTCTGCTGTATTTGATCTTCCTCCCTCAAGCAACATTCCTGCTCCAGAAGTTGCACTGCAAATCTATCACTGTGCTCTACAGCCTGTCTGTGCCTTTCCGCCACTATGAATCCTTTTCCCTTTGGAATTGTGTCTGTTTGTTGACTCCATTCAGGACTTCCACTATGTGTTAATTACAGAAATGCTTCTTCTTTGTCCACTCCTTGACAGTTCAAAATCCCAGGCTCCTGCTGGACCATGGCTGGGCTGCAGGTGGACCAGAGGTGAAAGTGCCTGACAGCAGACCTCAAACAATATATTGTCTCAGTACTTTAAAAAAAAAAAAAAAAAGTTCAGTGCATCCTCAGAGAAAAGTGCCTGTAGCATCTCAAGACTAAAAAAATGATACTTTGTAAAACTCAGCTTCACTTAGGGTGACCAGATGAGAGACGTGAAATATCAGGACGAGGGTGGGGGGGATGCCGCTGGTGGAGCAACAACAACAAAAAAAACAAAACAAAAAGCCGCCAAAGCACAGGAAAAATTGTTGGGGGCTGAGCATTCACCAGCAGCTCCACTCCCCCCTGCCCACCTTCACTCTGCCTCCACCTCCCCTGAGCTGGCTGCCACATCCTGTTTCTCCCCATCCCTCCAGCGCTTGCGCCGCTATACGGCTGATTAGCACAAGCCTGGGAGGGAGGGGGTGAGGAGGAAGAATGCAGCATGCTTGGGGAAGAGGCGAGGCCAGGGCAGGGATTTGGGGAGGGATCCAGTGGGGGAGGAAGGGGTGGAGTCAGGATGGGGCTGGGGTGGAGTTGGGGGGGGCGCGAGCCCCCTCTGCCTGTGCGCCGGAAGGCAAAATATCGGGACAATTCGCGTCCCGACCGATGTTCAGTTGTGACACAGGACAAACAAGTAAATATTGGGACGTCTGGTTGCCCTAGCTTCACTATGTTCTCAGAGGAATGCTTCAGTTCCTAGAAGCTTCATGGCCATAACTGAGTTAAGCAGAGCATAAAGCAGGGGTTGGCAACCTTTCAGAAGTGGTGTGCCGAGTCTTCATTTATTCACTCTATTTTAAGGTTTCACGTGCCAGTAATACATTTTAACGTTTTTAGAAGGTCTCTTTCTATAAGTCTACAATATATAACTAAACTATTGTTATATGTAAAGTAAATAAGGTTTTAAAAATGTTTAAGAAGCTTCATTTAAAATTAAATTAAAATCCAGAACCCCTCAGACTGGTGGCCAGGATCCAGGCAGTGTGAGTGCCACTGAAAATCAGCTTGTGTGCCGCCTTTGGCACGTGTGCCATAGGTTGCCTACCCCTGGCATAAGAGTGCACACATAATGGTAAGATGACATTTACAAAGGCTATGTGTTTAAAAATTGCAGACTTGTAGCCTGGGGCAGTGGGATTATGCCATGGTTTACTACCTAAGGTTTCTCAGTCCTTTGAGGCATTCCACAGTCTGGGGGACATGACAATACTAGAAGTTCCTGCATGCCAAAGAAAGATTTTATGCCAAGCTATTGGTGGCAGGCCAGCTGTCCATGCTACAGAGGTTTCAAGCTTATGGTGACTGAGCAGCACATCTATGAGTGGAGTGGACTACAGTTCTGATTAGGAGAGCACAGAAATATGCCCTTTCCTGAAATGAGACTACCCATTGGGAATTCCTACTCTGTGGAAAGTTTGCAGCTATCAGCACCCAGGATTGGGTCAAAATTCAAGGGGAAATCAACAGGATGCTTTGTTAGCATCCACACCATTTACTTTCTCCCTGTAGCTTTCAATACAGCCTGCTCTGACTAAAAATACTATGGACTACATGCAAACACACCTGACAATATGAACTCTCAAAGAACTACATAGCCAGTCATCCCCCTTCCTTTGCCTGCATTCTTCCTCCCACCGCACCATGATATTTTAGACATTGATTTAATCACCCATGTACTACATCTTCCCCACCCTTCATGTACAGCTTACTGTTTACAGGCAGCTTGTTACGATATAGCATACTAAAAGGGAAGGCAGTATTCTCTCTTTTGATGTCCCAGCCCATCTTTGTAAGCATGTGCGAGTATTTAACAAAACTTTAGTGTTAAATGCGTGTTTAACAGTTGTTTGTGCTTCTTCATCTCCATTTTCAATGCCATGTGGTGGTGGTGTGGAAAGTGATGCCAAGATGCTGGTGTACATTCCAACATCAGCAGATACACATGACTACCTATGTCCTGTAATAAAAAGCGCAATCGGTCATTAACTAGAAATCCCTCCCATTTGACTATTATAATTAACAACAAGGAGCCAAACACTTACCAGCCTTTGGGGCTATTTCTGCCTTTTCTGTTTCTGCTGCCAGTTTTGCAGCAGGCTGTTCTTCCAAGGAGGTCATCAAATAGCTCCTCCAAGTATGGACCCAGGACATGCTGCAGCTGCTTCAGTGGCACAGCTTCCTCAGGGATTGGTGGGAACACCAGAGTCATTTTGCTAGCTTCATCTCTGAGGCACCTGTTGGCTCCCCTCTGGACTGGTACTAGATTTCGGGGTCAGAAGGTCATGACTCTGGCTGTCCAGGCTATCTTGAACCACTGGGGGTTCAGTGCTTGATGCAGTTCCCAGCACCCAAAGTCCTCATAAAAGAGAGAGGATGACAGGGAGTTCCCAGACGTGTAGTTCTCACCCCTGGCTTTCTGGTAGTCTCTCCTGAGTTGCTTACTCTATTCCCAGCACTGGTCACCAGTCTGTTGAAGTCCCAGTGCAGCCAGGTTGTCTGCTATTTCTTGTATTCATGGTCATTTCTGGTCACTTCTCTTACTGAAGTTGAATTTCTTGCTTGCCTCGTACCAGTGATGTACTGGAATCTGACTATGGTCTCATGACCAGGTAGCGCAGTTGGCAAAGGTCTTCTTAGCAGCAGTAAAGATGGTTCTGCTTGCAACTCAGTGGTCTGCAAGAAGAATCTGACAGTTGTAGGCTCTGATGCCAGAACCTTGTTATACACAAATCTCCAAGAACAAAAGTGACTTTATGACCATTCCCCAAATTTTCATCTAAAGTGGTTTCTTTGCTTCATTTGAACACTGTGGATGTGCAAAGCATTGACTTAGTGATTGCCATATTGGATTTACCATGGATTTCACTCTGGCTATGGTAAACCTTTCACATATGCTTTCCCACTACAATATATTACATATAAAAAAATCTGGCAACTAAAAGAGCCAAGGCTGCCCCGCTGGCTGTAGTAAAGGTAAAGGCACAGGTGAAAAATTCCCCCCGGAGTATGCTGGAACTCAGAGGTTGAGTTGGAAGCCAAGGTAACATCTGTGTATGCTTCTCTGGGGAAAATCCTTCAGCCTCAGATGCCCATTGAACAGGGGAATATTGATTTGGCCAGATTGTAAAAACAAGATCCTACCATAGCTAAACTGAGCCCAGGCAGAGATTCAAAAGAACAGAAAAGAGGTCCCTTAATGATTCTACAATCCTGTGATGGAGACTCAGTCTGGGTAGCCAAACCCAGTGATCAATGACTTTGGATTGTACCAGAGAAATGTAAAATCACTTTTATTCATGTGTCATGATATACCCACTGGCAGCCATCAAGGTGTTAAACATACACTGGCAGAATACAGCAGATTGATTGGTTGGCATGGATAAATCAGGATGTTAGGCAATATGTAGAACATTTTCTAGTTTATGCCCAAGTAAATTCTCAACCCGTCAACAGAAAAGCAAAATGGAGACATCAACAAGTTGATGGTCCTGGATTCAACTACAAATTGATTTTATTGGCCCATTGCCAATCTATACACCTTGAACATCATGGACACTCTCCCCAAATGGGTAGAACCGATCCCTATAAGAAACAATGAGGCAGTTGCTATTGTTAAAGTTCTGCTTGAGCAGAGCTTTACCAGATGTGGACTTCCCAGAGGCATAGGTGCCGACTTCCCCTTTACCCGGGGGGTGTTTGACCCCTCCCTTCGGCCAGGCCCCGCCCCCACTCTAACCCTTTCCTCAATCTTCCACCCCCACTACAGCCCTTCCTCCAGCCTCCTTGAGCACTGCATCCTCACTACTTCCCTTCCCTCCCATAGCCAACCTCCACACTGTGAAATTGCTGTTTGCAGCGGGCAGGAGGGGAAGGAGTGATCAGCGGGGGAGAGGTGCTGGGGGGCAGGGAGAGTGGAGAATTTAGCTGCCAGTGGGTTCTGAGCACCTGCTAATTTTTTCCTGAGCACCCACAGAGTCAGCACCTGTGCCCACAGATAATTGGTTCAAATCAGGGAACACATTTTAGTAGTGAGAGAATGTGTAACACTGTCATAATGCTGGGAATACAGAAAAAAAATATCACTTATCAGCCATAGTCATTAACACTGGGAGAAAGAAATAATAGAACTTTAAATTTTATGCTTACTAAATACATTGAAGAAAATAAAAAAAAGATTGGGACATTAAATTTCCCTTAATACCGACAGCTCGTTGAGCTACTCTGATAGAACAATGGGGATAGCACCCTTTGAAATCCTGGCAGGTATAAAATGGTGTTGCCTGAACGACTGCTTTGTGCTGTGCCAAGCTTGGTACAACGCTGTTGTAACTGCTCAATGGTTGCTACAGATAAAAGAACACGTGAGAGAAGTAACCTGTGGGAAGCCCCAACATAGGTGTGAGACAAAGACTGGCTGCTTGGTGTTTCGATGCCACAACAAAGGTGCAAGAGTGGCAAGAAGATCAAGTAATGATAAATATCTGAAATGAAAAAGGAAACCCAGGAAAGGGTTTATCAGTCAAAATAATGATTAAATTGGAAATCACACTATGGGTAACATGAAATGCAATAGGGGTGTGTGTAAAATGCACATTCTGTTCTCTTTCTCTCTCTCTCCCCCTATACATATATATAATTTTCAGAAACAGTCAAAAACCTTTAAAGAGATCCAAGCATGGAAAATGCCTAGCTTCATTACCAATAAATATTTGCTGGACTGGTACAACTGTGCATGGAGGCTGATAGCCTCTGATATCTAGCTGAGGTAACAATGTCTCCTCTTGGTTACAGTTACTATACAGAAGACTTATTTCTCACTTTCCCTATCAACCACTGAGAAGATGGATGTGTATGAGACCATAGTATGTAGGTAGCTATCCTCAAAGACTCCATTTTTAAGTAATGTGGATAGGTACCTCAGACACTGGTGAAACACTCACATGGAATGGTGACAGGCACCCCTTCTGGACTGCTACACAAAGGTGCAAGCCAAATGGATCGGCTGATGTGATTCTCCACAATGCAATCCTTCTATTACTCCTAGGGGGATTCTGTGCCACTGTGCAATGCAGAATTTTGCAGAAATTAACGTGTGCACAGAGTTTCCTTTCCCTCACAGAAATGGACTGCAGTGCTGCTGGATGCCACTAAGGGCTGCTGGATCCAGCAGAGCCCAGTTCACACATAGAAGAGACTGCTTGGGGAAGAAGAAGGGAGCTAGATTGCTAGAGGATTCCTGACAGCTACAGTTCCCAACATGCCCTGAGGGAAGGAGTGGGCAGTGCACAGGAAACACCATGCAAGCCTTGGACAATACATCAGGCCATTTCTCCTTCTGGATCCCTGTAGTAATGCTTATAATGTGCTGTAAAATAAAGTGTATGTTAAAAGATGGCTAAAGAAACTAAAAAGGAAAAGCGTTCATTTTTACATCATGTAAAATAAGTGACACCTTTGCAAATATCGTATTTCCAAGCATGTTGGAGGGAGGGTGGATGTGGGGGTACCATTAAGAGCAACTAAATATCAAGTCTGTAAAATCGAGACACCCACCAAAATGCATTCACAGGAAAATTTCTAATGACTTTTCTTTGTAATGATTCACAAAGAAACCTGAACTTTGAATGAAAACCCCGTATTTAAAGAAAGAAAGAAATGTTGAAATTAAAGAATCACAGCATGCTCTCCAAATATGTAATTATGGGTAGTTAATGAGTAATAGTATATTACCTATACCACAGGTGAGAATACTTAGGCCAAGGCCTTGCTAGCATAAATGTGTGTGGTTTTTTGGTTTTGCAACTTATTTTACATAAAATTGTTGATGTGCTTAAAATAATAATATTGCTAACAATGTGCTGCAAGTTTTGAGGTTAAAACACACCTGTCACAACCACCATATATGCTTCCCTCCCTTTCTTTTTCCCTGGGACGACCCAGAGTAGGGTGACATATAAATGACATGACCAAGAAACTGAAACCCCCAGGGAAAAATTGCAGAAGCTGGTAATTGAAGCTTGCACGTGCATAATGTACGGCTTACAAAAAACCCAAAGGGTTAATAGACATTTGGATAAAGATTAAGTAATTTGTAATGTAGAAATGTATAGAAGACCTAAGCGAACCTGGGCCCAAAGTGGAGAAATATTGGCCCCTAAACTGAAGAATGCAACTGAAGGACCAGATGAAAGCGTCATAGAAGGTGACAACAGTGCATGGAAGGACTTCACAGTGCCCCAGTGTGACAGAATACACCCCGTATTCACAACCTATATACTATTGTAATAATGTTTGTACAAAGCATGTCTTTTAAGGTATCATTTGAAAACTCATAATTTGCTTTAAATTCTGTGCAAGCAATAGCCACCCTGGCTGATTCCTTTGTGCAAGTCCAGATATCTAATGAGCGGAAGCCACAGATAGAGGGCTACAAACCTAGTGTAAAGGACGTGGGAAATCCCATTTTCACCCCAGAAAGAAGCAGGGTGGTTGGAAGCCCAAGCACACTCTCCCTGAGAATGGTTCCTCACCTGGAAATACTCATTGCAAACCTGTGAAGGAAAAGCATCTAAAAAGGTGGTTCCAGTATAATCCCACTGAGTACCAAAGAAATCAAGGCCCTGAGCTAAAAAGAACTAAGCCCCATCTAAGCCATATTAATGCAGCTGTCTTTAACACAGAAGCCCCAGAGATACCTTCAGTTCACCTGATGAGGACTGCCTCTACAGGGGGAAATAAGAAATTTATTAAAAGTTGCCAGAATAAATAAAGAGTGAATAGGATGGAGAAACACCAGAGCCCAGATCTCTCTGGTTAAGGGAAGCATGGTCCAAAAGACTGGCAAGTTACCTGATCAAGAAGTGGCGGTTCTGGCAGTGGGAGGACGTAAGATTCCTGTACCTTTAGCCAAGAGGTATGTGGAATGGGGAGATTTGGAAGGTAACAGTAGGGGGTGCTGGATAGTATCCCCATGTAAATGCTCATTGGGATGATTTTTTGCATATGACTAAGGCTATTAGTGTGATAACCTGTAGCAAAAGGGAATATTGTGCTGGGATCCCAGAGGTGAGTGATAAAGTCCCAGAAACTGCTGAGGGGGGAAGGGAAGGTCTCCTAACTCTTATGCAGCAGAAGGAAACAATGTGTTTCCAGGGACTGAAGCTAGCTCCTTCACGGCAGAGAAAAGCAGCATGCCCTCAGGGTTGCAGGGAAGGAGATGACCCCTGTGACTAAAGAAGCTGTCACAGATATCAGCTGCCAGCATTTTGCCTTTGAAAAAAGGATGGATCCCACTCTATAGAACACACATGGATGTGTTCTAGAGGGAGCCCCAAAAAAGGAAAATTGGGCATATGGGGCGGGGGGGGTGAGAGGTGGGTTTTTTGGGGGATGGGAAGATGGGGAGATTGTATAGGGAGGCACATATGGGAAGAAAAACAAAAGCCCTGAGCAACCCTTTCAACATTTGGTTGTGCCTGCCCAGCACTGTGGAGAATTAATGTTGCTAGCATGATTGTCCCTTTGCTGGTCACTTGGGGGCACAGAAAAGATGAAAGTTACTGGTTCTTCAAGATATGTGGTCCCTATCTGTATTCCACTGAGGGTTATACACAGTGCCATTGTGTCTGGAGCCAGAGAATTTTATAGTAGTATTGTCCCTGTTGGTCCATGCATGTACCCTTGCTTCACCTCATGATTTTGTTCGAGGCAATAAGGGTGGGGTGGACTGACCAAGTCCTCAGTTCCTTCACCACCACAAATAGAACAGTTCCGCAGGAAGGAGGGAAGAAAGGGACCACACATCTTGAAGAATCTCCAGTTACAGGTAAGTAACCTCCTCCTCTTTGTGGAGTGATGGTCACTACTGTATTCTACTGGGGTGATTAACAAGCAGTAGGGTGTGAGGAAGATGACGAAAACATCAAATGGAGGACCACCCTGCTGAACGAGGCATCTTTGCAAAGTTTTGCACCAAGGCTTAAAGAGCAAAATATGTACTGAGCTCTATATGGCTGCCCTACATATGTCCGAAAGTGGTACATCATGAAACACAGCCATAGTTGATGCTTGTGCTCTCATAGAATGGCTCATATCCCAAAGGGTGGAGACTGTTCTGATAACTGATAGCAGAGCATAATGCACCCTGAAATCCACTTAGAAATCCACTGTGTGGAAACTGTTTGTCCCTTAATCCTTTCAGCTATAGTGATACTCTAGGAGACTTTCTGAATGGTCTTATCTGCAGGTAGAAGACAAGGTCCTGCGGACATTGAGAGATTGAAGGTGCCATTCCTCCGCTGATGCATGAGGTTTTGGGAAGAAAGCAGGTAAGAGTATGGGTTGGTTGAGATGAAAGTGGGATACAACCTTTGGGTGCAGATGCAGGGAAACATCCTTATGAAATGTGATAAGGGGTGTGTGTGTCTGCCATTATGTCCCTCAGTTTGCTTTCTCGCTGAAGTATTAGCTACCAAGAAGGCAACCTTCATGGAAAGGAGAGAGAGGGAATATTAGGCCAAAGACGCGAAGGGTGAGTTATTAAGATTGAGAGGATGAGGTTGAGGTCCCACTGTGGGGGGCGACAGGTTGAATGGGTAGATAGGTGTGAAGGAGGGCCTTCCAAAACCTGTTAGTCAATAGATGTGTAAACAGAAAGTGCCCTTCCACAGGCAGACAGAAATCACTAATAGCCGCTACGTGCACTTTGATGGAATTGAAGAGGAGTCCTGACATCTTCAGGGACAGAAGGTAGTCCAAAAGAAGGGGAATGTCCATGTCCTCAAGGCCAAGACCCCTTTGTAGGTCCCAGGAAGTGAAACATTTACACTTAGCTTGATAGGAATGCCTTGTGGGCTCTTTCCTGCTACTTGAGAGGATGTCTTGTACTGCCGATGAACATTCCCATTCTAGCGAAGATGTCCATCCAAAACCCAAACTCTGAGGAGAAGTGTCTGTGTATCAGGATGCCTGATCTTGCTGATGTATTGCTGGAGCAGTTCCGGAAATGTCAGCAGCAGAAGCAGGGGAGCTGCTTACATGCACAGAAGGAGAGGAAAATAGAATTAGTGAGGTCAAAAATGGATGATGAGAATAACTGTGACTCTCTTCCACCTGATCTTGTGGAGGACACATGGCAGGAGCAGTAGCAGGGAAAAAACCATAATTGGTCTGGTCTAACCAGCAGATGACAAAGTAAGCAGATGACAAGACCCTCTGAGCAGTACTTGATGCATATGCTGTTGGTGGGGAGACAAAGAGGTCCCTGGTAGAAGTCCCCCACTGGGTAAAAACATTGCTGACAATGGCATTGTGGAGATCCTGTTTCTGGTTGGCCACAAATTTCCTGCTCAGAGAAGCTGCAAGCACATTCTGAGTCCCCGGAAGATAAGCTGCTGACAAGAGGACCTCATGGGCAATTACTCAATTCTAGTATAGACAAACTGATTCTGCACAAAGCACTGGTGACCACGTGTTCCCTTGTTTGTTGATGTAATAAACAGTGGTGGTATTGTCTGACATGACCAGAACATGACAGGAGTGGGTGCATGAGAGAAAAAAGCAGCACGCTTTCTGCACCGCCTATAGCTCCAGAATGTTGATGTGCATCCTGGATCCCCAAGCGGTCCAAGTCCCCTGTGTCATGTGAGCGTCCCATACATGGAGTAGGGCGCCTGTGATGATCATCATGCTCAGGGAGAACAGAAGGAACGGTGTCCCAGTGCAGACCTGATTTGGGTCCATCCACCAATTGAGGGAGGAGAGTACCTCTGGGGAAACGGTCAATGGCTGGTTCCTGGTATGTAGTGAGGGAGAATAGACTTCTGGAGCCACAGCTGGAGATGATGAAGGTGAAGATGAGCAAGGTGGTGAGGTACATGAATGTCACCATGTGGCCAAGAAGGGAAAGGCAAGTCTGGACTTTAACAGAAGGACTGGTGACCATCTTGGCGATCAGCTTTTGTCGCATCTGGAACTTTCCCTTGATAGATAGGTTCATGCCAAGATTGCATTGATGTAGGCTCCAATTTTTCAACTTTTACAGTTGCTCTTAGGGAGGAAAGGATTCTGAGCAGCATAGAAGTCGAGGCTTAAGCCTCCCTTGTGGATCACGCTACTAGCAGCCAGTCATCAAGGTAGGGGAATATAGGGACCCCCCGACATTGGAGCTGGGCCTCCACTACAGAGAAAACTTTGGAGAAGACCCACGGAGCAGTGGTGAGTCCGAACGGTAAAACTCTGTATTGGAACCATCGATGGCCTACAGCAAATCTTAGGAACTTTCTGTCGGTTGGATGGATGTCTGTGTGAAAACAGGTATTCTGCATATCAAGAGCCTACACAACATGCTTCATTCCAGTGATGGCTGCTAAGGTGATCATATGAAACTTGGGCTTGCATATGAACTGATTGGGATGACACAGATCCAAGACTGGTCTCCATCTGCCCTTCTTCTTGGGTGCAAGAAAATACATGGAATAGAACCATGCACCCTGGTAAGTCATTGTAATGGGTTCTATTGCTCCCTGTTGTAGAAGAGAGTCCACCTCTAGGGTGAGGATACTGTTATAAGAATGGTTCCTGAGGTGGGGTCAGGACATGGATGAGTAGCATCATGAACTAGCTTGTATAGCCATGTTGAATCACATCCAGGACCCACTTGTCTATTGCTTTCACAGTCTAAGCATAGGCGCCGACTGTGTGGGTGCTCCAGGGCTGAGGCACCCATGAGAAAAAATTAGCTGGTGCGCTGCACCCACCAGCAGCCAAGCTCCCCCGACTTCTTCCCTTGAGCATGCTGCATTCCTGCTCCTCTCCCTCCCAGCACTTTTGCCTGCCACCAAACAGCTGTTTGGCGGCGCTCCAGGAGGAAGAGAGAGGAGCGGGGACACAGCACACTCGGGGGGAAGAGGCAGGGATGGGGGCTTGGGGAAGAGGGTGGAATGGGGGCAGGGTGGAGGTGGAACTGGGGTGGGAAGAGGCAGGGCGGGGATGGGGGAAGAGGAGATCAAGCACCCACCTCTGGGAGCAGAAGTCGGTGCCTATGAGTTGTACAGGGAGAGGCAAGCTGTTGGTGGCTCTCTGGGTGTACTCAGAAATATTGCTTTTGCAAAGACTGAGCATGAGATGTTGAAGGCTATGAGAAGGAGCCTGGAGGATGGGACCGTTGGGTCTTCTGTTACTTGTGAGGAGACTCATAGGGCTGTTGATCGAAGAATCGAGGAATTCTGAATTATTCTGTCGGTGGCAGGTGGAAGAACTTCCCCACTTTGGTGTTGGTGTGTAAATACCAAACAATTGTAAACTGGTTTTGGAATCCTTGAGGGAGTGGAAGGAATCACTGGTCTTCTGATTGAAGAGATGAGACTCATTGAAAGAGAGATCCTCTATGGTATTCTGCACTTCCCGAGGGGAACCAGTTGAATGTAGCCACAATTTCCTCCTCATGATGATCCCCACAGTCATCTTGCATGAAACGGTGTCTGCGATTTCCACAGTGGCCTGGAGCATCATCCTCACAACCAATTTGCCCTTCTCTAAGATAGCCTGGAAACAGGCACAATGCTGCTGGAGAAGCTTGTCTGCAAAGTCGGCCAGCTTGCTGCAAGTAAGGAAGTAGTATTTAGTGCCAGGTAATTGGAAATCCGGAATTGAAAGCTGACCGAGAAGATTTTGGACCCAGAAGGTCCAGACATTTACCCTCCTGGTTTGCCGGGACGGAGTGTGGGTGTTGCTGCCTGACCTGCTCCATCGCTGCTTATTTCACAAGGGAATTGGTTGGGGGGTGAGAAAACAGAAACTCAGACCCCTTCACTGGTACACAGTACCTCTTCTCTGCCCCTTAGGGTGTGGGTGCACAAGTGGCAAGGGTGTGCCAGACAGTCTGAGTCAGTTGCAGAATAGCATTGTTGATCAGTAGAGCCACTCTAGTTGGTTCTGAGGCATGCAAAATGTCAACAAGCTGATGCTGTTTGTCCTGTACCTTCTCCAGTGGAACGTAGAGGGCCTCAGTCACCCTGCATAAGAGGTCCCGGAACTGGTGGTAGTCATCCAGGGGCAAGAAGGAATGAAAGACATTGTGGCATTTGGAGACAACGAAGGGAACTGCACCTGTTCTGACAGTACTGTTGGAGCCAGGCTGAGCAGTTCATCCTCCAACATCTGTTCCAAATACCTATGCAAGGATGTCCAACAAAGAGAGATGGGGGACTCTTCCCTGGTTGAATGGGAAAGTTCCAAAGGTGGATACGAAGACCAGGACTCCCACTATGGCCAAGGAGACAGATCCATCAGATGCTGTGAAGGGCCCCAAGGAGCAGGTTACTAGTGATTCTTTTGTTGGAGAAGCAGAGGGTATTGCCACAATGTTGGCAGAGCCTTTGGATATTTGTATATATGGTAGGGGAGGGGCAGTCCCTGCCTTCCATCTGAATCTTACCATGCCGAGAAATCAGATTCCGGTTCAAACAGTGGTACCACTGGAACCAGTGGAACCATATGAGCCATAGGGAAGTGGGCGGAAACACAAACTGAAGTAGGTAAGTCCAGGGTAGGAGAGCGTACCTCTTCAGGCACCAGCTGAAGCGGAAAATGTGGAGACCTTGCCTCCAAAGCAAAGATTTCATGAGGCCTGGGGCACCAACTCTAGTCTCCATGGTGTCAAGAGTATGCATTCCACAGCCAAAACCAGAGCAGAACAGAGAACTGCTTTGGTACTGAAGGTTCCCTTGACTTAGGGGTGCAGACTTGGAAGGCATACATGGCTCGATGGACAGAACCGGTGAGTCTGGTGGACTATGCGACTTCTTGTTGTGCTTGTGAGCTTTAGAACAAGCCACTTCTCCATGGCTGGAACTTGTGGAAGGTGCATTGTCTTTCTTGGGCCTGGAGGAAGACTTAGTGCCATGCTTAATGACTAGGCCCCGGCACAGGGTCCCTAGTACTAATACTGGTGGAACCGGACTGGGTCTCTGTGGTAGGAGGCACATGCCTGGGTTTTTCAGAACAATGTATGGGGGGATTCCCTAACCTGGGTCCCACTGCGACCTTATGACAGCCTCTGTGAGGTTCTTCTTGAGGTGGAGAGCCAGGCCTTCTCAGGTATGGCTTGAGAAGGAGAGGCAGATACTGCACCTAGATGCAATGTGGGCTTCTCTCAAGCAGTAAAAGCAGCATTGACAAGAATGAGCGCGGGCAGGAAGTGCAGATCTTGATCCCCGGCATCTTAGGCATAATCCAGAACCCAGGTGTGTGTGTGGGGGGGGAGGAGGATTGGGGGTGGGGAAGCGGAAGAGGGACCATCAAAAAAGGCATCCCAAAGTCCTGAAACTACAGTAAAACAACAACAAAAATTAACTATTGCGACAAAGTTCCTCCTCTACCTTGGTGGATCCTGCGCTTATTGGTGGATTCGCTTGCCTCACAGATTTACCCTGTGGGTCAGGAAACAGCCCAGAGACCTTCCCCTCTGGTAGAAGCCACAGTCCAGGTCAATTCCTCCTGTGACTGATCAGGAGTTGGGAGGTTTGGGGGGGAACTCGGGCCACCCTCTACTCCGGGTTCCAGCCCAGGGCCCTGTGGACTGCAGCTGTCTAGAGTGCCTCCTAGTACGGCTGTGCGACAGCTACAGCTCCATGGGCTACTTCCCCATGGCCTCCTCCCAACACCTTCTTTGTCCTCACCACCTGACCTTCTTCCTGATGTCTGATAACGCTTGTACTTCTCAGTCCTCCAGCAGTATGTCTACTCACTCTCAGCTTCTTGCATGCCTCTTGCTCCCAGTTTCTTGCACGCACTTCCTCTCCTCTGGCTCCCTCTGGCCTGACTGGAGTGAGCCCTTTTATAGCAACAGAGGGGCCTTAATTAGAGTCAGGTGCTTAACAGCCTCACCTGACTCTTAGCAGGTTAATTGGAGTCAGGTGTTCTCATTAGCCTGGAGCAGCCCCTGCTCTGGTCACTCAGGGAACAGAAAACTGCTTATCCACTGGCCAGTATATTTCCCTTCTACTACTCTGCTGTTCCCAACTGGCCTGGGTCTATTACACTATGTACAATGCTAAAAACTGGCTTTTTTGTTTTTTTTATGCGTCACAGAGAGATGAGAGTAGAAGGTCTGACTGGAACATGCGGAGAAACTTCCTCTATACTCATTGGCTGTTGTCCAAGAGGAATTTCTGAGAGTAGCAATGGACAGTGTGGGCCCTTTGCCACATACCAGCCAAAGGGGGAAGAAATATATATTGGTGGTGGTGGATTTTGCCACCAGATATCCTCAGGCAATAGCTCTAACACTGAGGCAGACGGAGAACCAGTAATTTAATATGTACAAAGGTTCAGAAGAGAGTTAAAAGACATGATGAGGGATACACTTGTTGACTCATAAAATCATTACAGAAGGACACAGCCACTTCCCAGTGACCCTACAGTGCCACTGGCAAGATGCAGGAACAAATTCGTTCAGCAGTACAAAACATGTTAAACCTGGAAGTAATTAAAGAGTCTGACAGCTATTGGGCATTACCTGTTGGCATGGTCCTTAAGAAAGATAACACTGTAAAGCTTTGTGTTAATTATAGAAAACTCAGTCCTGTCACAGTACCAGATGTATGCCCCAGGCCTAGAACTGATGACATACAGGACATTTTGAGCAAAGCCAAATATCTCAGCTCTTTGAATTTAACTAGAGGTTACTGGCAAATTCCTTTAGACAAGGAAGCACAGAAAAAATTTGCTTTCATCACTGATATGGGACTCTGAGTTCAAAATGTTGCCATTTTCTTTAGTTAATACAGAAGCCACTTTGCAGAGGCTGGTCAACCAAATGTGAAATGATTTTCAGAATTTTGCAAGGGCATATGTCAGCGACATTGCAGTGTTTAGCAACATATGGTCTGATCACAAAAAACATTTGGAAATTGTGCTGTCAAAGCTCAAAAAGGCAAGCTTAACCGTAAAATCCTCTATGCGTAAAACTGGGGCAGCCAGAATTCCTTATTTGGGACACCAGGTAGGTGAATGTCAAATATCCCCGGATCCCATGAAAGTTGAAGGCACTGTAAATTGGTCTGCAATCCCAAACTAAAAATCAGGTCCAATTTTTCATAGGACTGGTAGACTATTACAGAAAGTTTGTGTGTGGATTTAATGACATTGTATCTGCAATCACAGATCTCTATAAAAAGACTGAGCCTAACAAAGTAGTATGGACAAAGACATGTCAGGAGGGTTTTGATAAGGTAAAGAAAAATTTTGTCTGGAAAGCTTTTTCTCTCTAGTCTAGCTTTTGACGAAGTGTCTGAACCGTGTATAGATGCTTCAGACACTGATATGCAAACTGTATATATAAAAAGAAAAGAAACGATGGTGGAAGATGCCATGTCCAGGAAAGAGGGCCCTGACCTGCTGCCTCCAGGTCAGCCAATAGCTAATCCTACTGCAGCTTTTTAAGGGAGTGAGGTGAGATGGACTGTATCTCTGTATTTACACCCTACATGCTGTTGTAATAATCTCTGTACAAAGTATGACTTGTAAGGTATCATTTGAAAAAATTCTTAATTTGCTGGTCAATATTGTCCTGGTAAAATACATGTGGCAACATTGTATGTGAAGTTACAAATCTCCCCTCTCTGATGTTGTTAACACATGTTCCAAACCCCACAATTCTGCCCAAGCCGAAGTCAGGTCTATCCTAAATAAATTAAGGAATGTGTGCTTGCCTTAATTTGCATTTAAGCAGTAAACAAGATCATCAAGCAGAGACGGAGAACAAAGGAAAATTGAACAAGAAAAAAAAAACGAGCAGGGAACATTCTTCTACACAGACTTTTTGTCTCCTGGATCTCAGCTGGAAATGTTTTTCAAGAGAGGGACTGAAAGTAGAAAAAGGAGGGACAAACACCCCAGAGATTCCCCCCCTCATTTTCCAAGTTCAGGGATGACACAGCCCCTCACTAGTCTGAATTGTATTGCGGAATGTCACACCCGGAATGTGGTAACTTGGACTGTTATTATTTATCTGTAGGGGCCTACCAAATTCATGGTCCATTTTTGGTCAATTTCACAGTCATAAGTTTTTAAAAAATAATCAATTTCATGATTTCAACTATTTAAATCTGAAATTTCAGTGTTGTAATTGTAGGGATCCTGACCCAAAAAAAAAGTGTGGGGGGGGAGAAGTTGCAAAGTTATTGTAGCGGGGATTGCAGTATTGCTACCCTTACCTCTGCACTGCTGCTTGTGGCAGCATCAGCACAGAAGTAAGGAAGGCATGGTAGGGTATTGCAACCCTTTGTTCTGCACTGCTGCTGGTGGCACACTGCCTTCAGAGCTGGACGCCCGGCCAACAGCCGTTCCTCTCCAGCTGCCTAGCTCTGAAGGCAGAGCAGAAGTAAGGATGGCAATATTGCGACCCTCCCCGAAAATAACCTTGCAACCCCCCTGCAATTCCCTTTTGGGTCAGGATCCCTAATTTGAGAAACACTGGTCTCCCCGTGAAATCTGTATAGTATAAAGTAAAAGCACACAAAAGACCAGATTTCCTGGGGGGAGACCACATTTCACGGTCCGTGATGCGTTTTTCATGGCCGTGAATTTGGTAGTGCCCTATATATATGGCATAAATGTATGTGAAGACACCATATGTGACAATAATTCTGTATGAAATTTATAAATAGGAAAATTGATTAAGCCTAAATTGGGTGGATTTGTGACTCATTTTCCCAACTTTTACCTTCCACCAGGTCAGAAAGCAAGGAAGAGAGAATGACCCTATAGTCCAGTGGTTAGGGAACCCACCTGGGAGGTGGAAGACACTAGGCTCAGTCACCATGCTCCCATCATTATTTATCAAAACTGGAACATCATCAATGGAAGTGACAAGTGAGAAATGTCCTCCATATCAGAACAGTCCAGAGCTCAGTGGTTAGAGCATCCTCCTGAGAGACAGATGTCTGTTTAAATTCTTTCACCTCTCCTTTGGCAGAGAGGGGGAATTGACCAGGGGTCTTGCACATCCCAGGCCAGTGCTCTAAATCACTGGGTTAAAAGGTATAAGGTGGGTACCAGCTCCTCCCCACCTTCGCCTCCCGTGTGCGAAGAATGAGGCAGGTGCTTAACTCATTCCCACAAGAAATGCTTATGTGCCTAAGCTGCCTGACTCCAAGTAGCTTGTTTCCATTTGTGACTCACTAGCAGAGATAAGTGGCTCTCTCCATGAGAAAGACGAGGCTTAGCATGTACCCTTATCATCATCTCCCACTGGCCAGCTCAGGCAGCTCCCTGCCCCATATGCTGGCTTTTGTGGATCACATTTTACGGATCACATCCTATCTCTCTCTATTCATTGTATAGGGAGCCTAGCTCAAGCTATTTGAACTGAAGTGATGTTCCTGAGATTTGCTAGGCATCATGCTGCGTAGTATTGCAATGTCCAAGTCCCTTTGTAGATCCAGGCCAGAGAGGTGATGCAACATGAGCAAGATCACCCAACCTGCTAATGGTAGACCTAGAACAAAATGCAGGTCCCTTGAATCTTAGCTCAGTACACTACCCCTTGGTCCACACTGCATCTTCACTAGTTCAACCAATTATCTTTGAGAACCAGTAACAGCAGATACCTCAAAAAGTTCTCCCTGACACTGTAGAAGCGAGTACATTCACAGCTGGCATTGATGAAAGTCATGCCAGATTTTCAGACTCTCAGTAGCAGTGGAAGAGACATCAGTCACCTTGGTGAATTTGTAAATCTTTAGCACAAACTCCAGCCTATTGGAATGTTAAAACTTTTTATTTCTGAATTATTCCTGTACTCTACCTGCATGGTTACTTAAAGCTCAAATGAAAGGAGTGTAATTCACCTGAAATGTGTCTTTGAATCATGGCAAAGACATTGCTGTTCTCTAATGTGAAAGCCTGTAATAGTTCAAAATTCTCATCAGATTTACTGCAAATAACAAACAAACACAAATCTCCTTAGCCCTGAGCATGAGCAATAGCCACATGGAGTCTGGAAAGGGATTTGGAGCTTAAAGGGAAAGCTGCCTTTCAACCTTAACTTTGGGAATGTTCTGCGATGACTGGCCAGATGCTATTTTAAAATGATGTATGGCGAAGAGGATGCTCACCACACACACATGACTTTGAATAGTTTATTAAAGGAAAGGTGAAGCATCAGTTTTAAATTGTACAAAAAGGAAAAAAAAACCTCATATTGTAAATGTACAATTTACAGAATTACTAGCAAAACCAATCAAGGAGACACTCTTAATACAAAAAACCTATTGACTGCAAACTGAACTGGAAACCATTGGAGGGGCTGTCCAAGTGATCTTTGTTGTGTTATATAGTAGTCTACAATCTATAACTCAGGGTTCAATTTTCCACACAGAGGACTGTGAAGCACGAGGTTTATCTGTGACTATGACTCAAACCATGCAGCATTTATTATGCTACTATGCTCACAGAACTACAGTGCTGACATGATAATGCAGCCATTCCTGCCCACCCTGTACCCCCTGGGGGTAACCTGCAGCCTAGTTATAAAGAAATAATCCAGTAACCTCAGGGGCTGTTGCAATAGTTACCCATCTACACTTGAGGAATGGCTGAATTACCACGTTAAACATTTTTGGCAACCAAGTCTTTCTGAGAACTGTACACATTGAGAAAAATCTCAGCTATTAAAAGAATGAAAAGAATGATTTGTTTTTACATTAGTTGTTTTTCCTTCCCCAAAGGTAAGTACTAGGTGTACATGTTGTTTTTTTCCAAATGACTTCGTAAAAGAGAAAGCTCCACGATAACTTTGCAGTTGCTAATAAAAGCAACTCTAAACCTGCTGTGCTTGAAGTGGGTCAATATGCTTTGTATCTCAAATGCTAACATTCAAACTCAGAAAGGAAGATTAATGTTTTGGTGCTAATTTTCAGAGGTGCTTTAGTCTGTGGGAGTTGTGGGTGTTCAGCACCTCTGAATATCAGGCCAGTTTTAAACTACAGTAGCAGCTACTAGGCAGTCATAAAATCTAAGCATAATGAGATTCCAAATCATTGAAGACACTGAACATCTCTTATTACAATGAATTAGCTGAGAACTTTTTGGGTTTTCTTTACTTTTTTGAAAATCTGTATTTTTCAAAGAATTACTCTTAATATGCACAGTTAACACTGAAAATGTAGCTGTATTCCATTGTAAGCTTAAGAACTTCACCATCTAAGCACAAATTTCTATGCAGCACATACAGTACTTCTAACTGGCAAAATTAATTTACAAAAATAGCACAAAAGGGTATTTGCGGCATGGAAAGTAGACATTTTTATATGGTACAGTTAAAATTGCTTTTAGAATGCTAAAGCGATTCCTTCCCCCCCTCCCCACCCTTGATCTATTTTATATAGGAAAGTTGCTGTTTATGTACCTTGGATTGGCAGGGCACGAAATAGGTAGTAAAAACAGCAAAGTGACTACTTGAGAACCATTTGTGTGTTTTACTGAGAATACTTTATTTGCTGGTATAAGTTGCTAAAAATGCACAGAGCAAGTACCAATAGAAAATGTACTGTTTTTGTGTCCCCTAGTGCTATATAAAATGAATGTTACACAGCATCTGTTGGAAAAGTGGCTTCATGGACATCTCTTATTTTATGCCCCATTATAAATAAAAATAAATCTTCTCAAGAGTATAAAATCTGGGTTTATCATATCAGAATCTGACTTTTTTGGCAGAGATGCACTTCATTAGAATTCTAACTTCTTTTGTAAGAGTGTTCTGCTCTTTTCAATGCCTATGAGAGGATATACACGTACCATACTGTTAATCAAATCCAGTGTGTTTAAAAACACATTTCTGCAGCCAGGATGACCTGCTTATAGCATCATTGCTAGTCAGTTGCTGACAGGCATAGGTTTAATAAAAATGGCTAGCTTTTAAAACATAAAAAGGCAAATGTTAAAACAGTTTTAAAATGTACAGCAGAAAAATAAAGTTAAAAAGTTTTTTGTTTTCATTCAATGTTTTCAGAAAACATGTGTAGAACAGTGTTTATTTTGACAGCTGTCTTAACAATTTAAAACTCCCTTCCCATCCAGAAAAAAAACATTTGTATAAGGACAGTCAAGAACAGGGATACAAATGATTCTTTTAGGTCAGCCTTTCTGAGGTGATTGGACTGGCCAACATTCCTTTGTATCATTAAGAAGGTCCTCTTCTCCTTCACTACAAAATGGGATTGACCTTATTCATTTGGTTAAAAATCAAACCATATCACATCAAAAATGTGGTTTTCATACAAGCTATCACAGTATATAGGCCTCTAGCTCTAAACAATAGAGTTCCAAATTTGTAAAACGTCTTCCCCAGACTTCAGAACATAGGCATTCCAAATCCCTAGAAAAATGATTAAAAAACATCAGTTAACTTTGGAAGTAAAATAAAAAAACCTCAAACAAATGGCAAACAATGCTAAATAAAGTCTTACTGAATCGTCCTCAATGATAGCTGCAGAGTCAAAGAAGTCCGGCCTCAATTCAGCTCGTTCTCGTCTGTTTCTTGAAGGTGGCTGGAAGAAGAAGTCATTTATTGAATTGCTCTCTATATTGAAGTAAGAATAGTTCCTCATTTAGAGTAACATACTATGTTCATGTCACATAAAATAAAAGTAAGTACAGGATACATACAATATACAGAAGCATGTTAGTGGCTTCTTCTGGTGAGGTGGGTTTGGCAAGGATTTCTAGATACTAAAACCACGTCTACACTATAGGCACTACTGCAGCACAGCTATGGCACTGTAGCGAATTCTTCCATCAATCTCACTGTGTCTTCACAAGGGGTTAGGTTGGGATAGCTACAGTGCTTAGGGGTATGAATTTTTCATACCCTGGAGCTCCATAGCTATGTTGACCTAACTGCTAAGCTTAGACCAGGCCTAATATAGGCCCCAATGCAGGTAGGTACTTAAGCACACACTTATGCTTAACTCCAGTTGTTTCCAATCTGATTTAAGCATGTGCTTAACTTTAAGCACTTGCTTATGTGCTCTTCCTGAATAGGGATGCTTTCCAGAATCAGGGCCATAGACTGGGGTTCATGAAACTCTCTGGTACTCTTCACATCTAAGATTTACCTTTCTCGCATGCCAGTCCAGCTTTGAAATTGGAGTGCAACTATAGTAAATAAATCAGACTTTTGAAAAAGGCCTGAATACAGTGTAGTCTGTGTTAGGGAATATTTGTTCCCTTTGGGCTATTCAAGTCAATGGGAGTTTTCAACTGACCTGAATGGGACCTGGACCAAACCCTTTATCTCCTCTCTTATTGGATTACTCACAAAAAAGCGATTTAAAAAAACAACCTTGCAGGATGCTAGGAGTGCTAACAGCTGCTAAGCCTTCTGAGGCAGCAACTAAATTGTTACTGACATCCCTGCAGAAAAGCAGAGCTCTTAGGAACCAACCTTACAACACGCTGACTGCTTAAAGTTAGACATGTAACTTCAAACACCTAAGATTGAAAATGTGACCTACGATTATTTAGGATGGCTAGGATAAGAGGAGCTTGGCTGAGGTATGCAAATGTACAGTGAAAGCTGATCCGTCCTTCCTTTTCCTCATTTTGCATAATACGAATCAACCACATTCAAAATTAAAATGACAGTAAATTCAGAATCAGTAAAAGAAAATACTAGGCAGTACATAGCCAGCCAGTACTGTGACAAGAGGTCACTGAGGCAAACGCAGTTACTGGATTTAAAAAAAAGACCATTTGTATGAGTGAGGCACTTGTACTGCTACTACTATGAATAATTAGCAACTGTAGCAGGGTGCTGCTGCAGAGGCAGCTAATTAGCCCCTGCTCAGCCAGCCCCAATCAGGTGAAATGGATTGGGGCTAGGGAGAAGCCTGGTGCCTGGCCTCTGAACGGGCTGCACCTGTGGGCCTGCAGGCTCAAGGGCCATAAAGGCTGGCTGGCTGCCAGAGGAAGGGGGCAGTAAGAGAACAGCCAGAGGCCCTGCAGTCTCCAGGCTGGGGCAGACTCCCTGTAAAGGAGGAGGAGGAGAGTAAGACCTGTAAATAGAATCACTGGTGGTGGGAACTGTGTGTAAATAAAAAGCCACAGGTGCTGCATCCAGGAGGCTCAGAGTGCTTTTTGAGACAGCAGGGAGCTGCAGCAAGGGGGGGCAGAGGAAGAGACCCGGTTACACGTGGGGGCTTGTCCGGGATCCAGCGCCATAGACGCAGTGTGGTGGCCTGGGCATGGAGAACACCCTGCAATGGCTAGCAGAACAACAAACTGAAATGCAGAAGACGCTACAGTCTTTGCAGGAGTCTCACCAGGTGGAGCGGCAGGCCCTCCTCGTCTGGCAGGCAGAGCAACAGAAGGCCCTCCAGGATTTCACAAAGGAGCAGTCGATGGCGCAGCAACAGCTCCTGCAGAGGGGGATGGTACCCGGACCCCAGGCCTCACCCTTTGTAAAATGGCCCCCGCCAATGACCCCGATGCCTTTTTGGGCACTTTTGAACGGGTGGCCGTAGGCACCGGTTGGGACCAGACTACATGGGCCCTGCGGCTGGACCCGTATCTCACCGGGGAGGCGCAGGCCGCTTATATGGCCCTGACAGAGATCCAAGCCAGGGATTACGATGTGGTGAAGGCGATGATTTTAGACCGCCTCGGACTGTCGGCCGAGAAATACCGCCAGAAGTTTCGGGCAGCCCGGTGGGCAGGGCATGTGCGACCCTGGGCCTTTGCACAGAAATTAACGGACTGGGCAACCTGATGGTTGAGGCCCGGTGCCCACACGGTGGACCAGATAACGGACCAGGTGATCCTTGAGCAGTTTTTACAAGGCCTCCCAGACAGTGTGCAGGTAGGGTGCGGCGACACCAGCCGGCCACTCTGGAAGCAGCGGTACAAAGGACCGAGGAATATACGGAGGTGGACCTTCCAACGTGGGAACCTTGAGCCCTGCAGGATCCAGAGGGGGGTAGGAAGCCCCGTGAACACAGAGAGGGAGGGGAGCCGCTGGACAAGCGACGGGAAGAGCCCTAGGGGACCCTTAGCCGCCCAGGACAGCCCAGTGTTAGCGGTGCGGGAAGCTGGGACACAAAAGTCGGGACTGCTCGGTGATGGAGTGTGGGGTGGTGGACTTTTGTGGCTGGACCTGGAGTGGGGCGCAGAAAAGGAGGCGTGGGTTGGACACAGTCCCGGTGAGGGTAGGGAGAAAGCTCCAGCGGGGTCTAGTGGACACGGCCTCCGCCTGCTCCTTTGTACAGCGGCGCTTGGTGAGGTCGCGGTGGCTTATCCCTGGGAAACGGATGTGTGTGGAATGCATCCACGGGGATAGGGAGTATTGTCCCGTGGCCCAGGTACCACTCGAAGTAAACGGACGGTTTGCCTGGAAGCGGCTGGAGGTACTAGAAGGGTTAGCTTATCCCGTGCTCTTAGGGCAGGACTGGCGCTCTCCCCTAAATGGAAGGTCGGCCGGAGGGGAGCGACCATTAAAGTGGAAGAAGGGAAAGAGGACCCTGGAAAGGGGGAGCCTGACCCTGGGGGAGGTGGACCCGGAGCAAGGGGCAGACCTGCAACCTCCAGGGGAACAGCTGAAAAAGCCTAGACAACAAAGCCAAGATAACAAACCAGAGGGAATGGCTGGGAAGATCAGGAAGCTTCCGGGGGAGGACGCCCGGGGGGAGATTAAAGACACCCCACACGGGGAGGCCCCACAGCACAGAGGTGAAAGGCCTGGCCCGGAAGCGGGGCGCCGACTCAGGGCAGGGGGCTCGGAGTCAACAACTCCAGGGAAATGGGAGGAGGAGCCTCCGGAGCCTCTGGAGCGGCAGGCCCAGCCATGTGAATGGTGGGAGGACCTCTGGGTAAGCGTGGACCTGTGGGGTGCCCCACCCCGTACCCAATGTACCTTTTGTGGGTGGGGTGTGCCAAAGCCCCAAAGGGTTGGTCCTGGGGGCCTCTCCATAGAGCAGGCAGCCCCACCACATAGTAACATCCCGAGCCGAGGGAAGAGAGGCCGAAGGCGACCAGGCCTGGCACCGGCTTAAGGGGGGAGGTATGTAGCAGGGTGCTGCTGCAGAGGCAGCTAATTAGCCCCTGCTCAGCCAGCCCCAATCAGGTGAAATGGATTGGGGCTGGGGAGAAGCCTGGTGCCTGGCCTCTGAACGGGCTGCACCTGTGGGCCTGCAGGCTCAAGGGCCATAAAGGCTGGCTGGCTGCCAGAGGAAGGGAGGGGGGAGAGAACAGCCAGAGGCCCTGCAGTCTCCAGGCTGGGGCAGACTCCCTGTAAAGGAGGAGGAGGAGAGTAAGACCTGTAAATAGAATCACTGGTGGTGGGAACCGTGTGTAAATAAAAAGCCACGGGTGCTGCATCCAGGAGGCTCAGAGTGCTTTTTGAGACAGCAGGGAGCTGCAGCAAGGGAGGCAGAGGAAGAGACCCAGTTACAGTCACCCATCACAACAATACAAGGGAAATTATATCTCATGCTTTGGGGTATAAGCAGATCTCCTATTAGGAAAGAATGTTCTCACAACTGGCGAGATATATTATGGTGAGGTTTTTTAACCTTCTTTAAGCACTGGGTACTTGTTACAACCTAGAATAGCACATTAAACTGGAAGGAGCTGTGGCTGAATAACAGTTCCTGCATTTCTATGATTAGGGGATCAGTGGGGTCCGCACTTACAGTTGATGGCCCTCCAATCTCCTCCCTCAATCAGGTGCTCAAAAAACTGGAAGGCAGGCAGACCATTTTGAGAAGCTGATTTTGTAGTTTCTTACCCTTTAACTATCCTGACCCATTTAAAACTTGTTATTAACACTCAAGCCTTACTGACCAGATCAATGACCATGGTGTCTTCAAATTCCTCATTCATATCCTCTAGCTGACCTCGTGAGGACATCATTACATCTTCAAAGATGGGCTCAGCATCATCCTCCATTAGACCCCGTCTGATCATTAAAGAGAAAAAACTTTGTCAAGATATTTAATACTTCCCAACATGGCTTTGTTTTCTCCTTTTTAAAAAAATTTTAATTACAAACAACCAGCCTTCCACTCTTTGGGCTGCACATTAATACTGTTGGCTGGAAACAAAAATAACCCATTATCATGTTATCAACTGAATGGAGATCTCAGATGTCAAAATAACTTAGCACCCTTAGAAAGACTAAGGTAAAAAGTCCTCTATAGGTGCATTGCAAACATTGAAGAAGAGGTTACTCACCTTCTGCAGTAACTGTGGTTCTTTGAGATGTGTCCCTCCACTTCAGGTGCACCTGCGCCTCTTGAGTCCTTGATTGAAGATTTTCAGTTAGCAGTATCTGTTCGGCGCACACATGCATGCTTTGCCACCTCATGCTGAACACTGAGACTATATAGCGGCATGTGGGTGAACCACCCTCAGTTTCTTCTTCACCCAAATGTCCCATAGAGACCAGTCTAAACAAAGGGGAAGGAGGGTTGTAGTGGAGCACTCGTCGGGGGACACATTTTGAAGAACTGCAGTTTCTGCACCCAGTAACTGCCTCTTCTTCAAGTAGTAGTATCCCTCTGGGTGCTCCGCTTCAGGTGACTTCTGAGCAATATCCCCAGACGGAGCAAGGAGTTTAGAAAGTTAGTGCAGAACTGAAGGTAGTATCAAATCTGGTGGCATGGATCAGGGTTGATGTTCAAAAATATATGTATCGAAGCTCATGTAGCCACCCTACATATTTCAGATTCTGAACATTCTTAAATAATGCTGTAGATGTTACCTGTGATCTGGTCCCATGTGCTATTACCTTTGGGAGGGATGAACGCCTGCAGCATCATGGCAAGTGAGAATACATTGAGATATCCATCTTGATAGTCTCTGAGGAGAGATCTAAACCCCTTGGATCTATCCGTGAAGGAGATGAAGTGCCTAAGTGACTTTCTAAATTGCTTGGTCCTAACTACGTAGAAAGCCAAAGCTTTTCTAACATGCAGGGTATGAAAATAAGATTCCTGCAAAGAGTCACCAAGGCACCAATCTCCTCGACATTACTGGCTGACATAATGGCTCCTAAAAAGGCTGTCTTCACAGATAAAAGGAACAGAGAACTGATTGCCATAGATTCAAATGACTGTCTCAAAATAGCAAGTTGAGGTCCCAGGTTGCAGTGGAGTCCCTAATGTGGCCATAGAGATTCCCCAGGCTCTTAATAACCTAGATACAGGGTGAGCAAAAATGGAGAATCCTTCTACCAGAGGATGAAAGGCTGATATTGTGGCCAGATGAACCTTAATCAAACTAACTGATAACCTTGATTTCTTCAGATCCAACAGATAAATCCAGGATGACTTAAAGTGTCTTCGACTCAGGCAGGAGGCAGTGAGGACAACATCAGTGGAAGAATCTCTTCCATTTCTGCAGGTAAATAGCACAGGTTGACCTCTTTCTACTATTCAGTAACACCTGTTGTACTTCCACCATGCCCTAAGGTGGAGAAGCACTAGGATGGGGACGAAAAACGTGACTGGCATCCTTCGACT
Organism: Gopherus evgoodei; assembly: GCF_007399415.2. Lineage (NCBI taxonomy): Eukaryota > Metazoa > Chordata > Testudines > Testudinidae > Gopherus > Gopherus evgoodei. The sequence goes on along the minus strand of NC_044330.1, from coordinate 50,287,290 downwards.
AGAGATGAGGAATGGTTGGAAGCCTGAATTATGGTTGCACACTAGGTGAAATAGGTAAAAGAATCAAGCTTGTCTTGGCCAGGTTGGCACTATTAGGATAATTTTGGCTCTGTCCTGTCTCATCCTGTTCACCAAGTTTAATATCAGTGGCAATGGAGCAAACACATAGAACACTTTCTTCTAAGACAGAAGAAAGTTATTTCCTAGGGATTGGTGGCCCACACCCACTCTTGAGCAGAAGAGAGGGCACTTCCTGTTTCTGGAGGTGGCCAAGAGATCCACCATCTTTGGAATATGCTGTGGAGAACTTTGGTGTCTAGCTCCCCTTCGCAGTCCTGTGAGAAGTGCCTTCTGAGGACATTGGCTGTGGTGTTCTGAACACTTGGGAGGTAGACTGCTGAAATCTGGATCTGATAAGTTATGCACTAGTGCCATAGTTTCATAGCTTTGGCACACAGGGAGAGGGATCTTGCTTCTCCCTGCTGTTAATATAGACTATGCAGGATACATTGTCCATCATGACCCTGATTGATTCACCCTTGATAAAGGGTAAGAAATGAAGGCAAACTCTCCTGACAGCCCTGATCTTCAATAGATTGATGTGGAGACTGGTTTCCTGAGTTGTCAGGGCACTGAGGTAGGCTCCCCATTCCAGAAGTGATATGTCTGTTAAAGTCACTGATGGATTTCAGTGACAGAAAGGAACATCTGCACAGAGATTGAGTTGATCCTTCCACCAGTCTAGGGACTTCTTCACTTGTAGAGGAACCATCACCTGTCTATACAAGTTGTCTCTGAGCCAATCCTGGAAGCAGCAGAGGGGTAGCCTTGAGTGATTGATCACAAAGGTATACGGTGCCCTTTGTCCCAGGAGCTCGACAGTTACTTATTGTGGTCCAAGGGCTCCTTGAATTGCCTACACCAGACCTGACAAAGTTACAAATCTGTCTAAGGGAAGGTAGCGTCAGGCTGTTAATGAGTTTAAATGCACCCCTACAAATTCTATCTTCTGTACTGGGGTTAATAAGGATGTTTCTACATTAAGCTGCAGACCCAACTCCTGGAACAGAGCAAGGGCTATCTGGGTGAAAGATAGCACTGCTTCACAAAAACAGTCCTTGAGTAGCCAGTTGTTGAGATACAGAAAGACTAGGATTGCTTTTTGTTGGAGGTAAGCAGCCACTACCACCAAGAGCTTTGAGAACAACCTTGGGGCCGAGGAAAGACCAAAAGAGAGCACTTGATACCATAAATGATTCTGGCCTATAATTAAGTGTACGTAATTCCTGTGTGATGGGTGTATTGTTGTACAAAAATAGGTATCTTGTAGTTCGAGGGTTGATGACCAATCCCCTTTCGCTAGTGGAAAAAAAGGAGGTTACTTACCTGTAACTGGAGATTCTTCGAGATGTGTGGTCCCTATTTGTTATCCATTGAGTGTTATAAACATGTGTCATAAGTCCAGAGCCGGAGATTTTAAAAGCAGTAGGGTCTGAAAACACCCTTGCTCTGCCTTATTATTTTGTCTGAGGTGATAAAGGGTGGGAAGGACCAACCACATCCTCAGTTCCTTCTCCACTGCAAATGGAACAGATCCGCAGCAGAGGGGAAGGTGAGAGGGACTGAAATACAGATAGGTACCACACATCTTGAAGAACCTCCAGTTACATTAAAGTAACCACCTCTTCTTCTTTGATCGATGGTTCCTACTGTATTCCACTGAGGGTGATTAACAAGCAATACCTAGTTAGGACAAGGGTATGAGGAAGACGATGGAACTGTGGAACAGAGAAGAGCCATGCCAAATGAGGCATCCATTGTAGTCTCATATTAAAGTGTAATCGGAAGAGAAGGTACGTACTGAACTCCATATGGCCCCCCTACATAGGTCTGTAAGTGGCATGCCATGAAGCACGGCTGTAGTTGATGCTTGTGCCCTTATGGAGTGTGCTCATACCCCAAGGGGTGGAGACAGTCCTGACAACTGATAGCAGAGTGTAATGCACCCCGAAACCCACTTAGAGATCCTTTGAGTGGCTATCGTTTGCCCCTTAATCTTTTCCACTTGAGCAACAAACAGTCTAGGGACTTCCTGAATTATCTTGTCCTCTGCAAGTAGAAGGCCAGGACTCTGTGGATGTTGAGGGAGTGAAGGTGCCGTTCCTCCGTTGAGGTGTGAGGCTTCAGAAAGAAAGCAGGTAAGTATATGGGATAGTGAGATGAAAGCAGGATACAACCTTTGGCAGAAACTTGGGGTGCAAGCGCAGTGAAACCTTGTCCTTATGGAACATGGTAAAGTGGGGGGTCTGCCATCATGGCCCCCTCTTCGCCTACTCTTCTCATGGAAGTAATAGCTACCAGGAAGATGACCTTCATGGAAAGGACAGACAGGGAGCAGGAGGTTCAAATGGTGATTTCATCAACACCAAGAAGACAAGATTAATGTCCCACTGGGGAGCAATGGGTTGAACAGGTGGATAAATCTGTAGCAGGCCCTTCCAAAACCTGGTAGTTAAGGGGTGTGTAAAGACAGAGTGCCCCTCCATGGGTGGTGGTGGTGTTGCAAGGCATCAACAGCGGCTATATGCACCCTGATGGAGTTGAGAGCAAGTCCTGATGCCTTCAGGGACAGGAGATAGTCCAGAATAGAGGAATGTCTACGCCCTCAGAGGCAAGACCCCTCTGCTGGGCCTATGAGGTGAAATGCTTCCACTTAGTCCTACAGGACCACTTTACTGACTCTTTTCTGCTACTCGAGAGGATGTCTTGTAACGCTCTAGTGAAGAGTCCATCCAAAAATCAAGCTCATAGGTGAAATGTCTGTTGATCAGGATATCTGATCTTGCCGCCATCACGTGTGAGGAGTTCCAGGGAAGCTGCCAACAGAAGTGGGGGATGCACTGACATACAGTGAAAGAGGGGAACCCAGAACTGGTGAGGTCAAAATAGGGCGATCACAATAGCCGGTGTTCTCTCCTGTTGGATCTTGTGTAGGACACATGGCAGGAGCAGTAGGGGAGGAAAGGCATAACTGATCTATTCCAACCAGTGTATGACTAGGGCATCACCTTGGGAGAGGGTGCCAACCCCTTCACCTCCATCCAGAGCAGTACTGTGTGCATTTGCTGTTGGTATGGGAGGTGTAGAGGTCTCCGTCAGAGTCTCCCAGTGGTCGAAAATGTATGCAACCATAGTATTGTTGAGTTCCTATTCATGATCGAACAAAATTTCCTGCTGAGAGATTCCACATTTATGTTTGGAGTCCTGGGAAGATATGCTGCTGACAACAGGATCTTGTGGGTAATGCACCAATCCCCAGAATTAACTGCTTCTGCACAATGTACTGGTGACCTTGTGCCCCCCTTGTTTCTTGATGATGTAAACAGCAGTAGCATTGTCTGACATGATGAGAACATGACAGGAGTGAATGGATAGGAGAAATGCGTGGCCCGAAGTTCTAAGATGTTGATGTGCATCCAGGATTCTTGAGCAGTCCAAGTCCCATGTCATGTGATTGCCCATGTGGGTGCCGAATCCAGCAAGCGACGCATCAGTAATGAGTATTATGTTCAAAGAGGATGGAAGGAACAGTATCCTGATGCAGACCTGACCTGGGGAGGAGAGAACGTTGGGTGGTATTGTCTGTAGGAAATCTATGGTATGGTGGGTGGGAGACTAGGCCCTCTGGAGCCACAGCTGCAGGCAGTGAAAGCGAAGACGAGTGAAGGTCAAGAAAGGAAAGGCAAGCCCTGGCCAGAACAGAAGGAATGGAGACCACCTTGTCAATAAGCTCTTGGAGGATCTGGAATCTGTCCTCTGGTAGACAGGTGTGCGTGAAGACTGCATCGATGCAGGCCCCAATGAATTCTAGGGACTGAGAGGGTACCAAAGTCATTTTTTCAATGTTTATGCTCACCACCTAGAAGGAGAGGAGTATGAACAGCACAGAGGTTGAGGCTTGAACCTCCCATTTGGATCACACTGCTAGCAGCCAGTCATCGAGATAAGGGACTATAAGGACACTTTGATACTAGAGGTGGGCTGCCACTACAGAGAAAACTTTGGTGAAGACCTGTGGTGCAGTAGTGAGTCAAATAGCAGAATCCTGTACTCGAAGTGTCAAGGGCCTGCCATGAATATCAAGAAACGTCTGTGGGTAGGATGGATATCTACATGAAAGTAAGCATCCTGCATAACGAAACCCATAAACCAGATGTCTTTTTCTAGTGAAGATATGATGGCTACTAGGGTGACCATACAAAACTTTGGCTTGCGTAGGAAGTGGTTCAGACCACAGAGGTCTAAGATCAGCCTGCCCTTCTTCTTGGGAACCAGGAAATACATGGAATAGAACCCTGTGCTTTGATAGGCCACAGGCACTGGTTCTATTGCTCCCCTTTGGAGTACAGAGTCCACTTCTAAGGTGAGGATACTGTCATTAGAGTGGCTTCTGAGGCAGGGCCAGAGTGAGGGATGTGGATGAGGCAGCATTGTGAACTCGATTGTATAGCCACGTTGAATGACATCCAGGACCCACTTGTCCATTATTATCATGCTCCAAGCTGATAAAAAAAGAGTGCTAGATGCCCCCCAAAGGGGGTGGGTCGGGTATATCTCATGAGGCAAGTTGGTTAGCAGCTCTCTAGATGCACTCAGAAATATTGCTTCTGCAAAGACTGTGTAGGAGATAATGAAGGCTATGACAATGAAGAAAGAGGACGGGGCCATTAGATATTCTGTCGTATGCAAGGATGCTCATAGGGCCACTGATGGAAGAATTGAGGAATTCTGAAACGCTGCGTCAGTGGCAGGCTGTAGAACTTGCGCTTGGAGCCAATAGTTGCTGTGGAAGGGTCCCAGGACTGGGGTACCAATGATTCCTTTGCTGGAGAAAGGAAGAGCACTGCCACTGAGTTGGCGGAACCTTCGGCTAGTCATATTGACCGTATAGGAGGGGCAGATCCTGCGCTTTATCTGAGTCCTCTGATGCTGAGAAGTCAGAGCCTGGTTCCAATAGCGGTACCGCCAGAACTGCAGGAGATGTAAGGGAGCAGGCAGGAACATGATCTGAAGGAGGTAAGTCCAAGGTAGGACAGCATACCCCCTTAGATGGAGACTGAACCTGAAGATGTGGAGATGTCACCTCCTCCAAGGCAAAGAGTTCATGAGGCTCGGGAGCCAATTCCAATGTCAACGGTACATGCTCCGCAGTCAGAACCAGAGCTGGAATGGAGGACTGAGAATTCCCTTGACTTCAGCGGTGCTGATCTGGAATGGATATATGACTCGGTGGACAGAATTGGTGGGTCCGGAATTGTGTGTGTGACTGCTTGCTGTGCTTGTAAGCCTTGGAACATGCTGCTTCTCTGTGGCTGGAAGTTGTGGACGGTGCAGTTTCTTTCTTGGGCCTGGAGGAAGATTTACTGCCTTGCTTATGAATAAGCTTTCTTGCCTGATGACTAGGCCCCAGAATGGGATCCATAGCACTGGTACCAGTGGAACCAGACTGGGTCTTTGCGGTAGGAGGTGTGCGTCTAGATCACTCAGGCCATTGTACAGGGTGAGGGGTCTCCAGCCTGGATCCGACTGTGGCTTCATGGTGACCTCCATGAGGTGCTTCTTGAGGTACAGACCAGCCTTCCCAGGTGGGGAAGTAAAGGCTTGGGAAGGAGAGGCAGATACTGCACCTGGATGCAATGTGGGCTTCTCCCAATCAGTAAAGGCAATGCTGGTGCTCAACACTGACCAAGAACAAGCGAGGGCCAGAGGCGCAGATCTTGAACCCCAATGTCTTTGGCATAATCCAATACCCAGATGTGTGTGATGGGGAAAGCAGACCAGTAAACGGCACCCCAAAGTCTGTACAAATCCTAAAAACTACTACTAACATTAAACTACTGTAAAAACAACAAAAATACTAACTATATACAAGCATGTGTTTTAGAAAGTGCATCACAAGAGACAAAAGAACAGCAGAGGCTCCAACTCAGGCCATGCAGCAGTAAGAAGGAACTGAGGGCCAAGCTGGCCCTCCCTGCTCTTCCTCACCTCTGACAAAACTATGAGACAGAACAAGGGTGCATGCACGGACCAACTGACACTACTACTTCTAAAATCTCCAGCTTCAGACGCATGGCGCCTGAGTATAACCCTTAGTGGAATACATAGGGACCATCATTCTAAGAATTATAACTTCCAGAGTCACCATTTTGAACCTTTGAGACTTTATGAATATGTTCAGAAGTCTTAAATCTAAGAGCAGTTCTCACCCTCTGTCCTTCTTTGGCACAAGGAAATACTTTGGGTAAAATCCCTTGCCCTTGTGAGGAGGAGGGATTGGCTCTACTGCTCCTAACTGAAGGAGAGAATTCACTTCTTGTCACTTCAAAAGCTCAAGAGGGGGATGCTGAAGAGGGATGGGAAAGGGGGATGCAAGGTGGGGAGTGATATAAAATGCATGGTATGACCTGATGTGATGACCTCTATGACCCACTTGCCTGTAGTGATCCTCCCCCAAGCATGTTGGAAATAGGCAAAGTTGGTCTTCCAAAGGGGAGTAAGGGGGGGCAATGGGAGCAGCTGTAAAATCAGATGTGAGGGAAGATTCAAACTCTTGACCAACCATCTAAACTGTTGCTTCAAAGATGACTAGGTCAGAGGTCTCAAACTCAAATGACCACGAGGGCCACATAAGGACTAGTACATTGGCCCAAGGGCCGCATTACTGACACCTCCCCCTCCATCCCCTCCCTGCCCCCAGAGGGTGCAGGAGGGGTGTGGGGTGTGGCAGGAGCTCAGGGCAGGGAGTTGGGGTGTGGGATGCAGGAGGGATGAGGGGTGCTGCAGGGGGGCAGGGGGTCGGAGTGTAGGAGGAGTGCGGCAGGAGGCTCAGGGCAGGGAGTTGGAGTGTGGGGAGCAGGAGGGATGAGGGGTGCAGCAGGGGGTCAGGGCAGGGGTTTGGAGTGTAGGAGGGGTGTGGCAGGAGGCTCAGGGCAGGGAGTTGGGGTGTGGGGTGCAGGAGGGGTGATGGGTGTGGCAGGGGGCTAGGGCAGTGGGTTGGGGTGTGGCAAGGGGTCGGGGTGCAGCAAAAGGTTCAGGGCAGATGTTTGGCTGCAGGAGGGGTTCAGGGGGCACGCTCTGGCCCGGCGCACACCCGGCACTCCCTGCCTGCCTGCCCTGCCCCCGCGCTGCTCCGGGAAACAGCTGGAATGTGGGTGAGCAAGAGCACAGGGGTGTGTGTGTTGCTGTTGCTTCAGGCACCGCCTCCAGCATCTCTCATTGGCCGGGAACTGGGAGCTGCTGGGGGCAATGCCTGAAGCAACTTCAACACCCCCACCGCACCTCTCCTCCCCCAGGTTCTGTCAGCTCCTTGGATTGGCGCAGGGGTAGGGCAGGCAGGCAGGGAGCCTGCCCTGCCCCCGGGCTAGAGCCGCTCTAGGTAAACGCTGGGGGAGGGAGAGGAGGACCACGAGGAGCTTGCAGGCCGCAGAAATAACCTCATGGGCCGCATGTTTGAGATCCCTGGACTAGGTGGTTGGGCAGCCCTCTTTCTATGAATCTGCGTCTTTTCCTTGGCGGTTTGGAAGCTCTGTGGAATCCAGAAAACAGAGCAGGACACAATCTCTGGGAAGTCTGTGACTTACTAAACCTTTTCCTATTTGTAGGTATATATATGCCCAGGGATTGTAAAGTAGCCCTAGAATCCTTTAGTGTGTGCAAGTACTCATCTGTGGTCTCCGAGAAAAGTTTACAACCATGAAGGGGAGGTTCTCCAAAGTGTTCTGTACTTCTCTCTGAAACTCCAAGAGTTGGAGCCATGATGCCCTGCACATAACTCCATCATGGAGAGGGACCTGGCAGCAGCGCCTGCAGCATCTAAGGATGCTTGAAGAGGAATTCTGGCCAATAATTGGCCTTCAGAGATGATGGACTGGAATTGCTCCCTATATTACTGTGGCAGATGTTCAATAAAAGCTGTGACTTTGTAAAATTATATTTGGCCACGACTGCCTGATAGTTTGCGATCCTGAATTGTAGGATTGCTGATATATAGGACTTTCATCCAAAGAGATCCAGTCTTTTCTAGTCTTTGTCATATACAGTGGACTTAGAGAAGTGCTGCCTACCATGCTCATTTACCACATCCACCAATAGGGAGTCAAGTGGAGGATGGGAGAACAAAACATCAGAATCCTTAGGGGGGGACGTAATACATCTTATCCACCTGTTTACACGAAGGCAGAATAGTGGCAGGTGTCTGCCACACAGTCTCAGCTATATCTAGGAGTGCCTCACTGATGGGTAATGCCACTCTAAAGGGTGTTGCTGACTACATGATATCCAACAGTTTGTGCTGTGAATCCTTGAACTCTTTGAGTAGAATCTGAAGAGAGTCAGCTACCCGCTTTATGAAATCTTAAAACTGCTGAAAATCATCAGCCATGGATGATGGTGGAGGCAACTGATTCCACTGAAGAGGATGAAATAGGTGTTTGAGTGGTGGTCTCCTTATGTGCCCCGGCTTCTTGTTTCTCAAACGTCTCCTCTTGTGGTGTTGAGGGGACTGGTTGGGGAGGATAAGGCTGTATAACTCTGGCCTCCCTATAAAATGGTACTGGTGATCAAGCCAATTGTTTCCAATAGGCAGCCCCAGGATCCAAGTATGGCCAAAGCGAGACTCATGTGGAAGTGGGGATGGCATACAGGGTTGGTTCTGCCACGCTCGATAATGATCTTCCCTGTGACTGTCAGAGAGTAAGTTCCTGAAGGGATATGCTGAAGAACCCTGAACAGAAATAGAGGAGACTGACTGGAAGTCTCCTTCATTCTCCTCCATCTCATCCAGTGGAGGAGCATTCACAGAAAGTGGTGCAGTGTCCTGCATTACCAGAGGAAGGTGATCAGGAGATTGAGATCTTGGTACTGAGAGAGACTTGATACCCATAAAGAGCAGGGACTTTGGTTCATCCATTATAGAGAGATCCTTTGTGCAACTGAATGTCTGTGGTACCAAGTAGGGGATCACTACCGATGCAGTAGCTGAGCACACAGTTGCTGAAGTTGACAGTACCACTGATGGTGAGTGTACTGAAGTAGATGCTTGCTTGGTGACAAATACATAGGTACCAACAGCTAGTCTGAGCCTGATGGTGCCAGTCCAGTATCTTTTCCCTCCTTGATGCTAGAGGGTACTGAGGTCCTATGGGAGCCATGTCTGTCCTTTAAGTTTGGGACTTCACTACCTCCGCAGCACCAGAGGAGAAGTCCTCCAACTCAGTGGTACCAAGTCAAGAGGTTGAGGCTTTGGAGACTGTAAATCTCTCTGTAGAACTTTCCTGGGCTTTTTCAGAGCTGGCTCCTTAACGTGAGACTCTGCATTCCTCTTTTTAGAAGTCTTCAATGAAGCCTTCAAAGTCTTCACCTTCTTAGGGGAAGCCTGTGCTGAGGCTGAAAGGGCCCTGGATCAGTTGAGAGACAGGTATGTGGAGGAGTGACTCAGAAGCTGGCCTATGGCTGTGTTCCATCATCAACAGTGAGAGTTTAATCTCCCTATTCTTCTTTGCCCTGGACTTGAGGGCCAGACAGAGGTTGCACTTCTTGGAGGCGTGGGACCCCCCCAACAAAGACACATTTAGAGTGGCTGTCCTTACAGGTATAACCTCTTGACAGGAGAGGCAGCATTTGAAGCCTGGCGAGCCAGGCATGCCCTGCTAGGAAAAACAAGCTTCCTGAAGGGAAAAGAGGAGAAAAAACACAATCCTCTCAATACTTATCTAACTAATATAACTGTACTAACAACTGACAATACTATCTTAACAAGTACAGAAAAACAGAAAAGCCAAGGCACGCTCAAGGTGCGCAACTAAGGATCTGTCTCAGGATGAGGTGACTGAGAGCTGTATAGCCTTGGTGTCTGGTACCAGGAGGCATACGTGAGTCGAACAGACACTGCTAACTGAAAATCTCTGATCAAGGGCTCGAGAGGTGCATGCACATTGGAAGTGGAATACTCATAGGGATGCTACTTGAAGCATTAAACCTTACAACAACCCTTCAGGGCAGGCAAGTGGTAATAGCTTCATTTTACAATAGGGCAAGCATGTACAGAGAGGTCTTGTGATTGCTTAAGGTCTCACCGTAAATCACCAGAAATTCTGGGAATAGAACCCAAAACTGGTTCCCAGGCCTGAGCGTTAATGGCTTGATATTGTAAGATGCTGGACACTTTGGCCACAATCTAGCAAAGCACTTCAGCAAATGATTATTCAAATGAGTGGTCGTACTGACTTTGGTGGGAGTACTCATATGCTTAAAATGCTTTGATGGATGGGGCCAGAGCAATCAATGTCTTGCAGAGCTGAGTGCCAAACCTTAGGCCACACTCCCTCTGCTGATGCACATCATAACTTCATAAAGCTGTTAGTGTGCTTGTATTAAGAGAGATAAAATGTTTTACAAACCCTAATAAAATAGCAGCTACATAGGGCAGGGTTAAGTCCATCATTAACAGATTCACTGATTCAATTACTCATCACGAAAAGGATCTTTGGTGGTTTGAACACTTACACTGCATGTCTTACACCACTTCTCCCTTTCATGTAATTCATTCCTGTCCTGTCCTTTCGATTTAAATCTTCTAGCTTCTGCTGGCCCAACCAAGATATCTGCATCTGAGGACTAACACATATAGAGCAGCATTACTAACTCAGTCACAACACTGATTTTGTATTTATTATTTTTAGATGCCACATCAGTAAGTTTCTTCTCGGGCCAACTTCAAGACAGTATGCTTTAGCTGCTTTGCACTATACCGGCAAAACAAAGTTCCTGTAAACTCAGTTTCACTGGCTAGTATGGCCTGGCTGCTTTGCTCCAGAATGATATTATGCAGCCAGAGCATACCAGTGAATTTGCCTATAAAAGTTAAAACAAACAAACAAAATGTATGGCTGATATTACAGATCTTCAAAGTTTTACAAATATCACATAGTAGCATTCTCACAGTTTCTTGTTCAGTGTTCATGTATGAACTTTTAAATTAAGATAACCAAGGAAATTCCGAAAAACTACAAAAAGTTGGAGTTAAGATCTGTAATTTAGGATAAAATAAGTTACAGGCATGTTATAATTATCCCCCAAACAAGCATTATAAACTCAGGAAAAGAGCTTTTAAGGTAAACTTAAAAGAAATTCAAACATTTTTCAAGTTATGAAAATGCAGTTAGGGCACCCAAATAACTAACTCTGCCTTGTGGTGGTGAAAAAATAAAAGAAAAATCTTGTCTTTAAAAATCAGTTAAAACTAACTGTGGGCCACAGACATTAAAATGCCTTAAAATAATTGTATTGTTATTGCATTGGATAATTTCAGCATCCTTGTAATATATTTCCCCCCTAAATTATGGATATGCCCTTTCTATCTTTGTTTTAACAGTTTGTTTTCTGAGAATCTAAAATATTTTCATTTGACACAATTTATACCAGGCTAACCCATGGAATTACCAGGCAAGATATTTTTTTCCTCCAAAATATATGCTGCAAATGTAAAACCATAAACATGTTGTATAACTGCTACTGCTATCACAACTGTTTTGTTTAGCAAATGTTTCTTGTTCAGCACAACACGTTTGAGCATAACATCTTGGTACATACTTGTGTAAAAAATCTTGTTCAGATCCATGTTCTGACTCATGCTCTTGAATCTGCTCTCCCATTTGTCTAGTGTTCTCTCTCAATACAGTTGAAGTGAGCTGTGGTGTTTGCAGAGCCCCTGGAGTTTGAATGGTGTCGTTCCTGTTTAGCCATGAGCCTTCCAGACTCTCATCTATAAAAACAGAAATTACATTTAGCTTGTTACTTGAGACAGTGAATTTATTTAGCACAATATTACTATGATTCATAACTTATTCAGGCCAACTTTTAAACAGGATATTTATTGGCGGCACATATTGCATAGAGTATAAGCTTTAGAACGCATACATAGTGCTAACTGAGGACTTGAATTTATGTATTCATCCACTAGTACATTTTGATAAGTTCACTACCTCAGTTAGAGCAAATTCTGCAAAACTATAAGTTTACAAATTCAGTATTTTACACCATAAATAGGTAACTGGGTGATGGATTAATCTGGATTAATCTCCAAGAAGTTTAATTTCCAGATCTAATTTAATTTTGTATTAGTACTCAGGAGGAAGGATCCCAACTCCTTATGCCAAAGAACAATTAGGAACAAGATTCACCCCCTTCTTTGAACTACCAGGTATTCCCAACAACATTTCAACTTCAAAGCAGGTATTTTAACAAACAACAACAACAATAATAATCAATCATAAATATTTGTATTGCAGCGGTGCCTAGAGAACCAGGTGCTGAACATACACAGAGCAAAGATGGTTCCAACCCTGAAGAGTTTACAATCAATTTATAACATGAAAGACAACATCTGGATATAACAAACAGATGAGGAGGCGCACAAGATAAGGATGGAGATCTGGCCAACGATGGGTCATCAGAGACTTTGGTGGGAGAGGAGTGAGTAGAAGCTAGAAAGGAGAGTCTCTGTTTACAATGGAAGTGGAGGAAAAGAACTCCAGACAGCAATTTCAGACAGAGCGTTCAATGAGCCTATGAATGAAGGGAAGAGGAAGATGGGGTGGTAGCTGGAGATGCAACCAGAATTAACCATGAGTTTTTTTTTAACATGGGAGAGACTAAAGGATGCCTGCTTGTACTGCGAAGAGAACGAACCACAGGGAAGGGAGAGATTGAGAAGAAAGACGAGGGAGATGATTACAGCGTGAGCGAGGGAGATCAGGAAATGGGATAAGGTTGCTGGGGCAGGCGGAGGGATTAGAGGAGAAAGACAAGATATCTCAGTTTCACTGATGGGGGAAAGTAGTAAGCGATAAGAGAGATTAGGAAAGGATGGAAGGGAAGGGAGATCCCTTTGGATTTTGTCATTTTTCTCATGCCTTTTTCTTTTTGGGATTAACTGTTGCCTGCTTGTTCTTGAATTTACCCTAACACAAATGCCCTTGGAACACCTCTGCCATTCAAATTTATCTCATAGTTTCTTTTCAGTTCCTCTTTTGTGCTTGATTTCCTTTAGGCATTAAGTAATGCCAGTGGAAATCCATACAGAGAGCAGATTTGTGTTGAGTATCAACCATATATAGACTCTTGACCAGACTGTCAGCTGCACTTGTCCCAGATCTGGCCGAGCTGTGACGCAATTCAAACTGAATCTGTGTTCTTTAAGACTCCAGCGCCTGAACAGACTCCAGGCACTACCCCTTCTGGGATCCTCTAACACATCCTGAGCTGAGACCCCAAGGTCCAACTGCCTAATCACTGGCAGAGGCCACTCAATCCGATCTGCTGCCCTAGGCAAAACATCAGTGTGCTGCCCCGTCCCACCTCCTTAAAAGTTGATCTTGGACCCCTAGTGTCTTCCCTGATGCTACTACCCCCACCCCCAAACTTCATACAGCTGGGTTGGAGAGATCCCAACGTGTACACTTTCCAGGTAGCTTGATACCAGGTGTCCAGGGCTCTAAAGGGGAGCAAGCCCCTGCTCAGCCACAGAGGGATATGGGCATCATCAGCGGACAGCTTCCAGCCCATTGAGCCCAGGTGAATGGGCAGCTTGGAAGCCCATCCCCCTAGCACAGGAGTTGGCAGGCTCCTTCCCACTGGGCAAAGTCAGAGTCTCTGCACCTTGGCCCCCAAACACTGGCCCAGCCCACACCAGGTTGCCCCAGCCAAGTCCCGCACTTTGTCCCCTGCACTCCACACCACTATCCTACCCCCTCCCCTGCACCCTCAGTCTGCAAACCCATTCAACCCCGCACTGCATCTCCTCCCCATCGCAGCCCACACTCCCTGCCTGGCCTTGGTCCCCAGCAACTTTTCTGGCTCATTAATCCTACTATTGGATCCTAGTATTCAATATCTCAGTACCGAATCTTGTGGCGACCTGCTATTAGTCAATTGCTAGGATAAAATTGGCTTGTCATTTCTACTCTTTCTTGTCTCTTTCAAGGGTCAGCTTGTAATGATTTTCTTCTGCCCTAGCATGCTCCCAATGGATTTTTAGGCCTTGTCTACACTACCAGGGTAAGTCAACCTAAGTTCCGCAACTCCATCTACGTGAATAACATAGCTGGAGTTGACTTACTGCGGTGTCTACACTACACTGCATCGACGGGAGAGTGTCTCCCGTTGACTTACTTTACTCTTCTCATTCCGGTGGAGTACCAGAGCTGACGGGAGAGCAATCTGCAGTCAATTTTGCGGGTCTTCCCTAGACCCGCTAAATCAACCCCCAGTGCATAGATTGCAGCAGCACTGATCCCCCGGTAAGTGTAGACATGCCCTCAGTTGCAATTTGGAAAGGATTAAGCTTTTTTGTAAATCCGCTGGATAATTTCTGAATATAGAAACTAACACAGAGGGAACTAATAGAGACTTTGATTGAAAACCTGCTATGACTTTGCAAGAGTGTCTGTACCTGAAGGTTTTAAAACTAATTTCATCTATACAAAAGCTGCCTTCACAGCAGGACTCAAATGTCTCTAAATGAAGATGAAAGCACAGCTCTATTGATTTTGTCTTTAGGTTTGATGCCCACTTTGGGAAAGCAGTCCTGCAAGCATTGCTTAGGAGGGGATAAAGTTACTGTTTGATACTTCCCACTTGAGTTCTCTGTTTATTTGGAGTCTTACAATGGAACTTAGAGTTAGTGGAGACAAGGAATGAGTGGTGCTCGGGATGTCGGCTCCCTATATGCCATTATGTATGAACACGTAGATCCTTTATGAAGCATGTGTGAGGTCGCAATGGACACTATTTTCTAGATGGCTCTGTAACAAGGACGAATATGCATCCAACAGATGTAACTCAATATAGACCATCACCTCCAAGAACAAGATACTAGTAAGTCACCTTTCTCTAAAGTTTTACTAATTTTTATATTTTTCCTTTTTTATCATTTTTCCTATGTTTTTGCCAAAATGTCAGGCTATGTCAGAATTTAGCAGTTGGGTTTGTGTGGCAACGCTAGTGAGAGAATGTAATTTCTGGATCGGAACAAGTTACAAAACAAGCTAGAAAAACAGAAATCAGAGGGGGAACAAGCAGTAGGACTAACATGTAACTTTGTAATCATATATTATCTCCATACTAAGACCAAATGCTTTTAATGGTTCTGGAGCTGCAAATCTCAGCATACATCCCCAAGAGTGGGGATATGTGTAAACAATTTCAAAAAGAAAAATCTATAGGAATTTGTAAAACAAGTTTGTTTTTTTAAATCAGTGCAGTGTGTATGTGTATATTTCAGTGCCAACCTCAATGCCAGATAGAACTCATGAAAGAAAAGAAGGGTTAATTAATTTAATGTATTAATTAAAGGCATAATGTAAAGCCATACATACCCTCCACCCTTTTTTTGTGAAGTGGAGGTCGTCCTTTCTTATTCCTCACTGAAGATGCTTTGCTGCTACTACTTCCGCTGTTCACAGACATCCTGTCATCTTCGCCCCCAGTCACTAGTGAATTTCTATAGGAAATCAGTGGAAGCCATATATCTTCCCTCCTTTCCATCATCTGCTCTGTCAGGAACTTCTCCAAATATGAGTGACTGTGAAAACAGAAGACAATGTGTAAAATAACTTTCTGTGCATCATCTCCCCTCTGCCCAACCCCTAAGGGGCCCTCTTCACACTTTCATCTTGAGGCCCTGAAGATCTCCCATGCTGTTTCCTCCTATTTTAATCCTACAAACACATGCTGGCAAGGCACCATCTTTCTGACTGAAGATGACTCAATAAAATTCCCTTCAGAACTAGTTACAACAGCTGCTTAACTGTCTACAAATATTCCCTGAGGAACAATGCAAAGTGCTCTTTCTCCCATAACACACTCATCGTGGTCTGAAATCATTCACCACATTTATACTATACCTGAATGCTATTTCTAGTCTCAATCCCTAATACGATCAACATACATATTCCATCCATGTAAACAGATGGATTGAATTTGGCAATATTCTGAGCATGGCATACTTTTTTCAGAGGAACAGTGAGAGAATTATTTTCTCAAACACAACCAATTATTTTGAAATTCAAGATATTGACAAACTGTAGGCACTGGAGCCCAATTGTTCCTGCTGGCATTCATACATACTTGCAATACTTGTGGAAAAAAACCTCAGGGCCTGTTCTCCAAATTAGATCTCCACCAACTACAAGTTTGTGTGTATATTCTGGTGAACTTCAGGCTTTTTTGGTTTGTCTTTTTCAATTATTTAACCATGCAATCTAGAACAGCCAGTCAGATTAATATGATAATCCATACAAAAACTGTTAAAAAAAGTATTGTTACACTTGTGAAGTCAAGCACTCAAAAGTTAGGAAATCCCAGAACTGAGGATGTCTGTGCAACATTAATTCTGTTCTTTTGAGAAATGTATTATGAGACAACCTTTAATTACATTATCATTTAACACAACACCCCTGGGTGTGTCATTGGTAGTGAGGTCCAAACCCAAGACTTCTGGAGCTACAAGTATGAACTTCTATTGCCGGAGCTACACGACCCAACTAGAGTAGTCAGGAGGGCGTTAAATTAAAAACAAGTGTGGAGGGTGAAAAGAGGAAACAAATGAGCACTCATTTAGCACAAAGTCAAGATGTTGAGAACAAAATTAATCAAGACACCAAAGGAAGTGAAGAGAAGAAATTTTTTAACTGCTTCCCCACCAATGCTAGGAGCCTGGATAATGAACGTAAGGAACTGGAATGGCTCATTTATGAGCATAAATTCAACCTAGTTGGTATTACAGAAATCTAGTGGAAAGGTTCACATGACTGGAATGTTAAAATCACTGGTTATAACTTATTTAGGAAGGAATGAGCAAAAGGAGACGGGGAGAAGCACTCTATATCAAAAATTGCATTACCAGTTTCTGGTAATCTTGCATGCTTATGACCAGTGTTCTAACAGATAAAGCACAAGATGGTGTCTGCTAGTGATCATCAGATCACACTAGATAACTGGATAACTGGATGACTGACTCCTTACGCACATATCTATAATGTGTAGGGAAAAAAGCCGTGTGATTATGGGGAACTTCATCTGAGTGGCACCCTAGAGGTCTCATGCTGATGATGCTAAAGCACCTTCAGAATTTCTAAAAGCTATAGATGTAATTAAAGATTATAGATACACTTCTAACTCAAAAAGTGCTGAATCCAACAAGAAGAAATTCTATAACACACCTTGTCTTGTAGCTTAGGTACAAGTGACTGTGATTTGATCACGTTTGCTATGTTCAGCAGAAAAAAGTCCAAATGAGTAATATATACACGCACTTGGTGCTTTTAAAAGGGCCAATTTCACAAAGCTGAAAACTGATGAGCCAAATCAGTGCACAAAAAATGTAAACAAAAAATTTGAATAAGAACATGGGAATTGTTTAAAAACATTTTAACAGATGTCTAAAAAGGCCACAGTCAAGAAAGAAACCCACACTCCTTAACAACATCAACTTGGGTTAGAGGGAAAGTGAAATCAAAAGACAGTTTCCTGTTCTGTAACTGGTGTTCTTCAAGATGTGTTGCTCATGTCCATTTCAACTTAGGTGTGTGTGCTCGCCACATGCACCAGTCCGAAGTTTTTCCCTCAGTGGTGTCCACAGGGGACTGGCTCTGGTGGTGCCTGTATGGTGCAGTACAAGGGGCGCCGCCAGTTCCCCCCACCCTCAGTTCCTTTTTGCTGGAAACTCTGCAAGTGGGGAAGGAGGGTGGGTCATGAACAACACATCTCGAAGTACACCAGTAACGGAACAGGTAACTGTCTTTTCTTCTTCAAGCACTTGCTCATGTCCACTCCATGTTAGGTGACTCCCAAGCAGTACCAATGGAGGTGGGCAGGAGTTCATGGATTTGTAGCTTGTAACACATCTCTGCTGAACACAGCATCATCTCCGGCTTCCTGGGTGATCGCAGTGTGCCGTGAAGGTGTGAACCAAAGACCATATTGCAGTTCTACAAATGTCCTGGATGGGGATGTGTGCCAGGAAGGCTGCCGAGGATGCTTGCCCTCTCGTCGAGAGGGCCTTCACCAGAGGTGGCAGCTGGACCTGCGCCAACTCATAACAGGTCTGGATGCAGGAGGTAATCCAGTTGGAGATCCTTTGAGAGGACACCAGAAGGCCTTACATCCTATCCACTGTCGCGATGAAGAGCTGTATCAACCTGCAGATGGGCTTGGTACGCTCTAGGTAAAAGGCCAAGGCACAGTGAAGTCCAGGGCATGCAGCTGCCTCTCCTCATTGGTCTTGTGCTGTTTAGGAGAGAATACCGAGAGGAAGATGCTCTGGTTGATATGGAAGGAAGACATCACCTTTGGCAGGAAGGCCGGATGGGGTCGCAACTGTATCTTGTCTTTGAAGAAGACTGTGTAAGGTGGCTTTGAGGTCAAGGCTTTAATCTCCAACACTCATCTAGCCAGCGTCACTGCCACCAGGAAGGCAACTTTCCACAATAGGTGGGAAAGGGAACAAGAGCCCAAGGGTTCAAATGGCAGACACTGTGGGAGGAAAACTGTGCAGGAGTGGCGAGCTGCCCTGAGCTCTTTGACATTTATATGCAATGTCATCTCCTCTGCAGGCCACATACCTTGCATCTGCATTGCACCGCGGTGCGCTCCCAGCCAAGGTCTGAGGCATCTGATATCAGCGATACCGAAGGATGCGGGCTGTCAAACAGGACTCCATCGAGGACTGTTCCAGGGTAGGTCCACCACTGCAACATGGTGAGTACCCTGGTGCGATGCTGACAACCTTGTCCAGGAGATCCCTGGACGGGGCATAGACTGTAGCCAGCCACTGCTGAAGAGGTCTCATTCGGAGCCTCACATAGCAGACAATGTATGTGCATACTTCCATGTAGCCCAGTAGCCATAGTCAGACTCTTGACGTCGTGAAAGGAAATGCAGAGACTTTGGCGATGAGGTTTCTCATTGTCTGAAATCTGATGTGCGACAAATGCCTTCGCCCTTGTGGAGTCAAGGACCGCCTGATAAACTCTATTCTTTGTACAGGGACCAACATTGATTTTTCCTTGTTTATCAGCAGGCCCAGTCTCCTGCACGTGGTCAGCAACATCGTGAGAGCATCCTGGACCTGGGACCTGGAGTGACCTTGACCAGCCAGTCGTTGATCAGGATACCTCAATGCCAGAGGTAAGCTGTCACCACTGACATGTATTTCGTCAATACCCTTTGTGACATTGCTAGGCTGAAGGGGAGCACCGCAAACTAATAATGTGTGGATCCCACTGTGAAGCAGAGAAAGCATCTGTGTCCTTGAAAGATCACTATACGAAAGTATGCGTCCTTCAAGATGAGGGTGGCTTACCAGTCCCCTGGATCCAGGGAGGGGATGGAGGAAGCCAGGGAGACCATGCGGAACCTTAACTTCTTGAGATACTTGTTGAGGTCTCGCAGGTTCAGGATAGGCCTTAGGCCCCCTTTGGCCTTTGGAATCAGAAAGTAATGGGAGTAGAACCCCTGGCCCCTGAAATCTAGGGGGACTTCTTTCTGCAGCAGGCTGTGCACCTCCTGATGCAGTAGACTCTTGCGAGAGGGGTTCCTGAAAAGGGATGGGGAGGGAGGGTGGGATGGGGGGGTAGAAACCAATTGGAGGGTATAGCCCTGCACCACAGTACTGAGGACCCAATGGTCTGAAGTTATAGACGCCCAGGCTGGGAGGAAAAAAGAAAGGAGGTTGGAGAAGTGGAGGGGGTCAGGATCCAGGACAGTGGCTGGAATGCAGCCCTCGGGCACACTCTCAAAACGCCTGCTTCAAGCCCTGCTGGGAGTGGGAAGAGCTGGCCTGTGCCTAGGTAGAGGACTGTTGGCCCTGACAACGTTTATAGCCCTTGCCCTTCTTCTGGAAAGGCTATTGCCTAGCCTGGTTGCACTGCAGATGGGGAGGATTTGGCTTAAACGGCTTCCTCTGCTGCTCAGGGGTGTATAGGTCCAGGGTCTTGAGCGTAGTGCGCAAGTCCTTCAGCCCGTTTAGCTTATCGATTGTTTTCTTTGCAAACAAAGCTTGGCCATCAAAGGGGAAGTCCTGGATGGACTGCTGGACCTTCACCGACAAGCCCGAGGACTGTAGCCACGCCGCCATCCTCATAGTTATGGCTGAAGCCATGGTCTGTGCTGCAGAATCAGCCGCGTCTGAGGCCGCCTGCAGTGCTGCCCTCGCCATTCCTTTCCACTCTTCCAGGATGGCCTGGAACTCTTTTCTGAGGTCCTTCAGCAGGGAATCCAGAAATTTGGCCATTGATTGCCAAATATTAAAATCATAGAGACCCAATAGGGCCCGATGATTCGCCACCCTCTTTATTTTTAAGAGTAGCTCCCGGTTGTCACTGCCTTTCCCACTCATTGACTGCAGACACCACTGAAGAGTTTGGGGCAGGGTGGGTATGAAGATATTCATACCCTGTTGCAGGCACATAAGTACTTGCACTCCGCACGCTTGGAGATTGGGGGTAGTGATGAGGGGGTCTGCCAGAGAGCCTTGGTAATCTTAGTCACCCCTTCATGCACTGGCAGCACAACTCTTGCCAGGGTTGCCGAGCTGAGGATGTTGAAGGGGGTGTCCTAGGCTCCTCTAGCTCCTCGGTTTCTAGTACCAAGTTTGAGGCTACCCTACTTAAAAGCTCCTGATGAGCTTTGACATTGTCCTGGGGGACTACAGGTGGGGGCCCCATGATGGCCTCATCAGGGGATGAGGATGATGCAGGTGCAGCAGGTGTCACTGCCTGTGATCTGCTCAGCAGGGTCACCTTCCCCTGTATGTTTCATCTGGAGGGTTCCAGGCACGGTGGCCTCCATCTCACGTGGGTGGGAGACAGTGGCCGAAGGTTGGTTGGAGCCTCCCAAAACTGATTTATGCCCATGAGACGGGGTGTGGGAACCCCGATGGGTTTCAGGGGTGCCGTGGCATAGGCCCTTGGCAATCCTGGTGGTGCCACAGGGAGGACCGGTGCTGTCAACGGAGGACCTTGACTCACCTGTAGGGGTTCTTGGTGCGACTCTGAGCCCTGAGATGGAGGGCCATTTTCCGAAACTGGGACCGCACCGAGGCTGACCAGGTGTCGACCCGGTTCCAGCTGCATCCACCTCCATGCTCCAAGTGGGATCCTTACATAGGCAACAACCCACCTTATCGATATCCCGGTAACCAGCATCAGTGTTCGGCGTATCCATGGCAGTACCCCAATGATATACACAGCGATTACAAGTGTTGATGCTGGTATGGCAACCTATATCTGTAGGCTGGTGACCATTATAGACAGTCCTCATGGGGGCTTTCACAGGATCGGTGTCATACTGAAGGAGAGTGTCTATGATGCTCCCGGTACCAGGGTCATGGGCTCATGTGTGCCTTGGTAGGTCTATGCCACACTACCGGTGACTGACACTTCGAGCCCGCAGAGTGATGGCTGGAATCTGGAGACTGGCACCAAGGGCTCCAACTAGTAGGCAGCCCTATGTCCAATGTGCGGTGGCTGCCAGCAGGCGAGTGGTGGCGGGATGCTCCCTGAGGTGGCGAGTGGAGCTGCACTGACAGGCATGAGGGGTGGTCCAAGAGCAGGCTTACCACTTGATTTGGGAGTTGCCATCACTGGTGTGGGTGGCACCGGGAGGGACAAGATATCCTGCGTCACTTGCAGGGCCTCCGGCATCTCCATGTGCTAGGATGGGCTAACCCGCTCAACTTGGAAGTCACGAGCCACCTTTGTGGGTCTAGGCTTGCCTCCCATCCTCTCCAGGTCCACGGATGCAGGAGACTGATCTCTTCCAGTCTTCCTCTTCTTGCAGGTTGGTGAGGTGGATTTTTGCCTGTTCGACAATGGTACCGGTGGGGTGCTCTGAACCGAAGCCATGGTGCTATGTGCGGAGTCTGATTGCGGCTGCTCCGGTGCCGGTGTCAGCGACGACTCCATAAGGAGCGCTTTAAGTCACTCTTTCTTAGTGCGAGGCTTAAAGCTCTTACAGATGCAACACCTGTTGCTAATCTGAGACTCCCCTAAGCACCTTAAACAACTGGTGTGGGGATCACTGACCAGCACAGGCTTTTTACACTAGTCTCAGTTCTTAAACGCCGCGGAGCGGGGCACGCCCCATCCGGGACACTACAACTAACTAACAACACATTAAGGGAACTAATACTAACTGATATAACTATTTACTACAGAAAGTTCACAACTAACATCTGGAGAAGGAAAGGTTTGCCGAAGCAAAGGAATGTTCCAGCACCGTCACTGGCAGTAAGAAGGAACTGAGGGTACCACTGAGGGAAAAGCTTCCGGCACTGGTGCATGTAGCAAGCACACACCTAACATGGAATGGACATGAGCAAGCACTCAAAGAAGAACTATAACATATATTTAAATATAAATATAATTAATGGAAGAAAGGGGAATGAATATAATGAATATTCATACTAATGAAAATAAATCTGAAGGTACGAATTGTAGACAAATAATAAGGGAAGCAAAAGTATGAGAAATATGGGGCCAGCAGAGTTACAGACCTTAAGAAGGAGTTTTTTTAAAAAGTATTTTAGACACAAAAAGAATCCTAATGGTAGTATTGGTCCATCACTAGTTGGAAATGGTAGATCTGTCAATAATAATGCAGAAAAGGCAGTAAATATTTCTGTTCTGCATTTGGGAAAAAATCAGATGATGTAGTCACACCAAACGATGATGAAATATCTTCTATACCACTAGTGTTTTAGGAGGATGTTAAACAGCAACTACTAAAACTAGACATTTTGAAATCAGTAGGTACAGATAGCTTACATTCAAGACTTGTAAAAGAGCTGTCCGAGGAGCTCTGGCCTATAAATGTCGATTTTCAGTGAATGTGGGAACAATAGGGAAGTTCCAGAGGAAGATTGGAAAGTTAGTGTTGTTATAATATTTAAAAAGAGTAAATAGGATGACCCAGGTAATTACAGACCTGTCAGCCTGACATCAAAATGTAGAAACAGCTGATATGGAATTCAATTAATAATAAATTAAAAGAGGGTAATATAATAAATACAAATCAACATGGGTTTATGGAAAACAGACCATGTCAAACTAACATGGTAACTTTTTTGATGAGATTACAAGTTTGGTTGATGTAAGGTAATAGTGTTGATGTAATATACTTAAGACTTCTGTAACGCATTTTATATGGTACTGTACACGATATTTTAAGAAACCAGAACAATACAAAATCAACATGGCACACATTAAATGGATTAAAAGATGGCTAACTGATAGGTCTCAAAATGTAAACTGCAAACAGGAATCATCACTGAGCAGGTGTGTTTCTAGTTGGGTCCTGCTAAATGCAATTCAACATTTTAATCAACAACCTGGAAGAAACACGTAAAATCATTATAGACAAATTTTGCAGAACAAAGACTGGGAGAAGGGCAAACAACAAAGAACACACGTCACTGATAAAGCGTGATCTGGATCCCTTAGTAAGCTGGCTTCAAGCAAACAGCATGCATTTTAATATGCCCCAATGTAAAGCCATATATATAGGAACAAAGGAGATAATTACAGGATGGAGAATTTAATCCTGGGAAGCGGAGACTCTAAAAAGGACTTGAGGGCTATGGGATAATCAGCTGAACTTGAGCTCCCTGTATGACCTGATGCCCAAAAAGCACTAATACGCTCCTTGGATGCATAAGCAGGGGAATATTGTGTAGGAATAGGGAGGTTATATTAACTCTATATTTGGCACTGGATGACTTCTACTGGAGTAGTGTGTCCAGTTCTGGCATCTACAATTCAAGAAGGATACCGATAAATAGAGGAGTGTTCAGAGAAGAGCCACAAGAATGATTACAGGATTGGAAAACAGGCCTTTTAATAGCAGACTCAAGGAACTCAGTATCTTTAGACAAAGTTAAGGGACGACTTGATTACAGTCTACAAGTACCTGTATGGGAAACAGAAATTTGATAATGGAGGGCTCTTCAATCTAGCAGACAAAGGTATAAGAATCAAAGGTTGGAAGTTGAAACTAGACAAATTCAGACCAGAAACAAGGTGCTCCTCCATTGGGAAATGGAGACAGTATCTGTTACCAGATGGAGAAGGTTCACTGGGGGCATGATGGAGTATTTTCTCTTGTGATTAAAATCCTCATATAGGCAAATACCTCTTTCACTCTGGACATGGCCTTTAAAGTCTGGGCCTACTAACTTTCCTAGATCAGTCAGTCATTCTTTCAGGAAAAGAATCATACAAATTCCATCACAAGGCAGGGCAGCTGACATGAGGGCCTTGTGCATACTAGACAAATGCACCGGTTTAATTAAATGTATTTGAAATTCAGTGTAGCTAAACTGGTGTAAACTCCTAATATTTAAACTGATTTAAGCCTCTCTTATATTAGCTTAAGTTGGTAATTTACCAATGCAGGCTAAATTGACATAAACAAAGTTTAAACTGGTTTAAGTGTGTTTATACTAGAGGTTTAAATAGGCTAACTAATTTGATTTTTTTCTTCTTGTACAGATCAGTCCTATGATTTTCACAATGATAAACTGAAAGGGAAGTGGTCTTTACATCAAATGAACTGATAGCACACCTGAGAATTTTTTTGGCAAAAAGGGCCAGCTAGGACATGCACAGCAGATAGATATCACTTAGATCTACTGAAGTCAAAAATCCTTAGACAGATCTTTGCAATCACAAATCTTAAGGACCGAATCTTGAGCTTCTGATCTTCCACAAAAACAGACAATTCTGTTGTAAAAGAGGAATACGTTTTTGGTGTAATCTTGGACTCCTGACTTTCCTTAGACCACATCCAGGCTGTGACTAAATCCTGATGTTTCTTTTTCCACAATATATTAGAAATCCTACTTTTCCTATCTATCTTGATGCTTGATGGCTTGTCCTCATTCTATTCATTTCCTGCCTTGACTATTGCAAGATCCTCTCTCCTGTCGTCTTGATACCCCATCTCCTGCTTATAGGCTTTCCAAAATGCTGCCACTAAAATAATCATCCTTACCCATCACTCACATCACTTCAACCCTCTCTTTGAATCTCTTAATTTGTTCCTCTGTATCCATTGCCCTGCATATCAAATTCAGCCTTCCTGCTCTGGTCTTCAGGGTCAACACCATTCTGCCCTATCAAGACCTACATCAATGGTTAGGCAGCAACTGAGGCCTGGTCTACACTACGCGTTTATACCGATTTTAGCAGCGTTAAACCGATTTAACACTGCACCCGTCCACACAACGAGGCCCTTTATATTGATATAAAGGGCTCTTAAAACCAGTTTCTGTTCTCCTCCCCGACAAGAGGAGTAGCGCTGAAATCGGTATTACCATATCAGATTAGGGTTAGTGTGGCTGCAAATCGATGGTATTGGCCTCCGGGTGGTATCCCACAGTGCACCATTGTGACTGCTCTGGACAGCAATCCGAACTCGGATGCACTGGCCAGGTAAACAGGAAAAGACCTGTGAACTTTTGAATTGCATTTCCTGTTTGCCCAGCATGGAGCTCTGATCAGCACAGGTGGCCATGCAGTCCCAAATCCAAAAAGAGCTCCAGCATGGGCCGTACGGGAGATACTGGATCTGATCGCTGTATGGGGAGACAAATCTGTTCTATCACAGCTCCGTTACAGAAGACGAAATGAGAAAGCATTTGAAAAAATCTCCAGGCTATGATAGACAGAGGCCACAGCACAGTGCTGTGTGACAAGCGTAACGGAAAGCCAAAGAATCAAATGGATGCTCATGGAGGGAGGGAGGGGGAACTGAGGACTCCAGCTATCCCACAATCCCTGCAGTCTCCGAAAAGTATTTGCATTCTTGGCTGAGCTCCCAATGCCTGTAGGGTCAAACACATTGTACGGGGTGTAAAATCGGAATAATCCCATAGTGTAGACATACCCTGAGTTAGAGTTTTGCAGATTGTTGTGGAGCCTAAAGCTGGGACATAGACACTTACATTTGGATATTAGGTGCATAAAGTACCTTTGTGGATCTCGGCCTAAAGCACTGATCCTGTAAACATACACATGGTTAAGTTTAAGTTCAAACACTGGCTTCAGTGGGACTACTCTCATGCAAAAGTATACATATTTGCAGGACCAGGCACTTTGATAGGAAATATCTTAAAGCGCACAGGTTAACCACCCACCACAATGATGAATAATACAGTTTAGCAAAGCCCATAACAAGGCAACAGAGTATCACTTACACAGTCTTTTTGTCCTGCCGCAAGAGTTTAGAAGAAAATTCGCTAAGCACTTCAAGGAAAGCAAGGTTAGGAGGTGGATATTCTTGTCCTTTTTGATTCTGGTATTTGAAGGCAAATTCTATGCCATCTCTGTAGTAAAGAAAGATGTAAAATGTTTACAAATTTGTGAACAATTTCCTGTAATGCTGTAAGCTTTTTATTCCTTTTAAGAGTCTCAAAAACTTTTTTCGTTCTAGTGCTACAAATACAAAATACAGATTTTATTTTTAAAGAAACAAGTAGGGAAGTCAAAAGAACTTTTAAAATTTATAACATTTTCAGTGACATATCAAACACATACAATTGGCATCTGTGGACTTTAATCTCTCTTCCATCTTTTTAATCTAACTTATTTTTTTCTCTTTTCTCTTCTCTCTTTATATTTTACTCTTCATCTTTTCTGTCTTTTTCTCTCTGTTCATTTCTTTCCCATCCTCCTGAAAACAGCTTGTGTCAAATTAAAATAAGTAAAGAAATGCTAAACATTTAAGAAAATATTTCTAATATTATTCCAGTAGTTCAATTTAGTACACTAACTAAAATGCTTTGCGCTCTTTTACATGCAATACTTAATAATTCTGTTTATAATGGAAATACATTATAACCTTTAGCTATAGAGACAAAAATAAAAGTGCAACATAATGTATTTTTATTTATTATATATCACACACAAAAAAAGCTACTTTAAAGGAACATTATTAAGGTTGCAAAGTCAAACACTCAACAATTAAGGAAATGCCATTTATTAAGGCTGCTTGTACAACCATAATTGGGACTCTGTGTATGCATGCATACATAATGGTACTGCCTTTAACATCATATGCATTCATCATGTGCCTTTGACCTCATCAACTGCACTCTGCCCACCAATGTTTCACTCCTCCCAGAATTATTCAAACATTACAAACTTCTGAGGAAATCCAAACTACTACCATACTTAAAAAAATCAACCTCCACAAAAATGTGGGAGAATCATATGTGGAAAGTCTTTCTTCACACCTAATTAAAATACTCTGTGGTACAGGACTGGCAGTATGACCCTGCAAGTCTAGAAAGAGAACTGCTATACCAATTGGAGATTCCCATCTTTCCAATGAGTCGAGGCATTTGCTCATAGTCTTGGGTGGTTCTGAGATAGTGAACTTTAAAACTATAATATTTTTGTGTGTTGAAAAGTTAAGCTCATTTTAAGAGGTAATTTAGTACCACTTTTTCTCTCTCTCCAAAACAGATACACAGTGTAGTTGCAGCTGTGTTGCTCCGAGAATATTAGCAAGACAAGGTGTGTGAGTTAACATCTTTTATCAGAAATTGGTCCAATAAAAAAGGTACTACTTCAGTCACCTTGTATCTCTGAACCATTTAGTTAGATAAAAGAAACAGTCTGTATTTTTAAATTAAGTCTCCAAAACATTTCTAAAACAATTTTTTTTTAAATAAAATGTGGTGCATGATGAATCCATGATGAAGTGGCAATAAAGGCTTTATCATCACTTGTTTGGTACAGCCTGCATAACTCACATATGGCATTGTAATACATATGCAACACGGTCATCTCAATTTCATCATGATAAAAGCTTTATATTCACGTCATCATCATATAGCCTCTCTATGTTCACATACATGCACCTGTATTATATTTACACACACACACACACACACACACTCTCTCTCTCTCTCTCCCCCCTTTTGGGAAGAATATGCTGAGGCAAACTTTTAGTTTAATTGAAGATCGAGTATTTCACACCACTCACTTGTGCAGTGTGGCTACAGCCTCTCTTGTCTTGATCTGATCCAGCCCAAAGGTGAGGGCAAACCTACGGGCCAGTTCTTTAATCCCACTGACATGGGCAGACGTCCTGTCCAGATTGGGACCTTGTTCCTGAACAAGCTCATTAAACAGCTAGAGAAAGAATTGAACTGTTAAAAACCCATGAGATAGGAAACATTTTTCTAAAGAAGGATTATTCCTTAACAAACGAAATCCTTTTCATTGACTTCAATAGGCTTTGGATCAGGCCCTGTTTTAGCAGCTCCTGAAGCAGGAATCACAGGGGAAAGCTGTGGCTCTCAGTGCAAATTTCTCACTCATGTAACATTTCTGAATAAATAGGTTAAATAACTGATAAAGAACCTCCTTTTAAGAAATCATCTCTGAATGGAGATATTTCTAGTGGGGTTCCACAGGGATCAGTGCTTGGCCTGTTTTCAACATTTTGATCAATAATCTGCCAGTAAATATAAAGAAACTGCTGATAAAATTTGTGGATGAGACAAAGATTGATGGTGTGGTAAATAACGAGGAAAACAGAGCACCCATACATAGTAATCTGGATCAATTGGTAAACTGGTCCATTCAAACAAGAAGGAACAAGATATGTGATTCTTGGAGGCACATAAAGGGGAACAGTGAGTAGGCATAAGGAGGTGCTGGTGAGACCAATGCTGGTGGCCCACAATTTAAAAAGGATATTGAGAAATTGGAGAAGGTGCAGAGAAGAGCCACAATACTGATTTGAGGGCTGAAGAAAATGCTTTACATTAAAAGATTTAAAGAGCTCAATCTGTTTAGTTTATCAAAAAGAGGACTAAAGGACCTGATTACAGGGTATAAGTACCTTCACAGGGAGACAATACTGAGTATTAAAGGGCTCTTTAATCTAGTGGAGAAATGCATAACAAGACCCAGTGTCTGGAAACTATGTATAAGTAAATGCAGGGTCACGGAGCTCACAGTTGAGAACTATTCAAATTCTCATGGTGATTTGGCAAGCAGGAGCACTGGTGCCCCCAAGCAGAACTTGACAGTTATGCCGTGACCTATTTCTTTATGAAAAACAACAATACCACCTAGCTTTTATCTAGTGCTTTTCATCCATAGATCTCAAAGCACTTTACAAAGGAGGTCAGTATAAGTATCCTTATTTTACAAATGCAGAAACTGTTGGTAAATATTAATCCTTTTTCCAATTCTTCTCATATACTAAATTAATTTGCACATTCAGTATTTTCCTACAATCTTTTACAATATTAGTAAAAAGGGTGTCTGAGTTCTAAGGCCCAGAGTGTTGGTTCTTAATCCGTAAGTGATTTATATTCAGAAACTTCACATGATCAAATATTGGACTGTACCTCATTATTTTCTGGTGCCTCCAAATCTGTGGGAATATAGATGTCTAAGGAAAAGACCCCTCAAACTGTCAAAAAGTATCTACAGAAGTATGGTGTAAACAAGAGTGGGTGATTCATAAGGGGTGCCTATGATCTAATTATGTTCTATGATTGATCAGAGGCATTTGTTATTGCAGATATTTTCTGTAATGGATGAAATAAGGATCCACTGAAAGATGTTTTTAAATCAGCTGTGTCAGCTGTCAGTAAAAATGAGCGGATTAGAATTCCCTTTGTCTTAATGTAACCTAAAGATACCATAAAAAATCCATAAATAAATCCATAAATAAATAAATAAATAAATAAATGAAAATGTCAGAAACAGTGAAATTAAATGTGGGAAAGCAATTTCCCCTCCAAAATGGAGTTTCTTTGTCTCCTGCACTATAAAAGATAGAGGGCTTGAAAGGTAAAACTGGGGAGTGCAAATCCCACCAGCTACAGAGGGGAGAGAGACAGAGGCTTTTTAGCTTACTCCAATGGTGATGATGTACCTATTCTTCCTGTTTTCTGCATAATGCTGTACTAATCTCAGACTGTTACTCTTTGATTAAAAAGTTCCATTTGAGCCTGTTATTTGACAATCTCAAATTGTTATTAACTTCAAGCACGTGACAGAGGCAGACAGAGGGGAAGTAACTTGCCAAAGGTCATCCAACAGACTAGCGGCAGAGCTGGGAACAGAACGCAGATTTAAGAGTGAGGGTCGTTACTCACTAGAACAACTTACCGAGGGTTGTGTTGGATTCTTTATCACCGGTGAATTTTAAATTAAGGTTGGGTGTTTTTCTAAAACATATGTGCTAGGTCAAACAGAACTGTATTTAAGGGAAGTTCTGTGGCCTGTGTTATACAGGAGATCATGGTGGTCCCTTCTGGCCTGAGAATTTACAAATATCCTGAGTACCAGCCCACTGGCCTCTTCACTAGGCCACAATGCCTTATGTGAAATGACGGCTGATTGGCATTGTGGAGAAGAATCATGAGGGAGCTAACAAGTTGCTGAAGTCTCAGAAATATGTGAGAAATAGATTATGAAGTGATGCACCGTCAGGAGAGCTGTGTTTAGACTGTGACTGACAGGGATATGGAGGAGGACAGAGAATATGACAGCTATTAAGGGCAGGAAAAAACATGAACAGAACCACTGACCTTTGGCATCCCCAAAAAATATTCCCCCTGCAAGCAGGTGGCATTTCCACCCTGCTGCGAAGTCTGAATACACTTTTATCAGGGGTCACTCATCTCTTCCCTTCCCTTCCCTGGGGTTTTGGTTTATTGACAACATAAATAATAACAACTCAATATAAACTCTACCACAAACTATCTCTCCAGGCTGACTAATCTTTAGGTGGCTTCTATAGGACCCTTGACACACAGTCAACCTCTGGAAATCATTGTCAGGAGATGTTATGAAGTCAAAGTATAACTGGGTTCAGAAAAGAATTAGATAAGTTCATGGAAGATAGGTTCATCAATGGTTATTATCCAAGATAGTCAGGGATGCAACCCCATGCTCTGGGTGTTCCTAAACCTCTGACTGTCAGAAGCTGGGACTAGATGACAGGGGATGGATCACTAATTGCCCTGTTCTGTTCATTCCTTCTGAAGCATCTGGCACTGGCCACTGTCGAAAGACAGGATACAGGGCTAAATGGACCATTAGTCTGACTCAGTACATCCATTCTTACGTAGTTCAGCTATTACCAATCTTGGATCAATGACACTGATGATAATCTCAGAGAGTGAAATTCACTGCTGTGTAGATGGCCAGCTCCAGCCTCACTTTTGCCTTTGAAATAGGTGGAGAAAGAACCTCTTTCCAAAACAGACCACCTGCACAGTAGTGAATTTAAGAGACTAAAGAAGTGCTAAGGCTAGGATGGATACTGGAAACAAACTGCATGGTAAGCCAACAATCCAGAGAGGGCATTTGTGGGTTTCAGGAGCACTGGAATGACTTCTACAATGAGAGAAGATTCTTAAGCACATTATTTCCACATATGCAAGAGGGTAGTATTAGAAATACACACGATCTCAATGATGGAAAATACGACTAAGGGCACATGAATGAAATGCAGTTGGATTTTTTTCACATCTCTAATGTTGGGCACCCTTAAAAATTTGCTATTTACCTTAGATCCTACATGAGATTACCTCAATATAGGAACAATTTCCTAGATATTTCATTCAATATTTGTCAAAGAATTTAAAAAAAACCAGCAATCTGCAACTTGGTAATAAAAATAACATCCCCAAAACATGATTAAGGATATGACAAATAAGCAACGAAGTAAAATCACTACACAGGACCCAATCAATGAGGAGTTTTAAACCAAAGGATACTGTAATCGGTAGAACTTTAACTAACTAAGATGAAAATCTCCACACAGCTAAACATGGATTATCAGGTTAAAACATTACAAGAATACATTTACATCTTCGTGAACATATCATAGATAATCCAACCAGAGGAGAAGTCATTCTCAACCTACTTTTTAACCAACAAGGGAGGACTTGCTTGAGAATATAAGGATAGCCAGGAAAGTTGGCATCAGTGGCCATAAACTCCTGAACTCAACATACTAAAAAGTAGATTCTTGGAGGGTAGCATGAGAGAAATATCAAATTTCCAAAAAGAATATAGGGATGGGGGGAAAATCCATAGTCCCCTCCAACTTCCATTCAAGTTAATGGAAAAACACCCACTGGCTTCAGTGAGGTTTAACTGAACATTTTATAATCATTGGTGAAAGGAAAGGAAGCCCCAAATTAACACAAGAATGTAAAAAGCTGGAGAATCCAATAGTCAATCTGAAAAATACATAAGTAATACTAAAAGCAAGAAGAGGCTGGCATGACTTCACATGGGATGTAAAAGAACCTATATTAGGTTCCATAGAGTTTAAGGCCAGGAGAGACCATTCAGATGATCTAGTCCAGGGGTCGGCAACCTTTCAGAAGTAGTGTGCCGAGTCTTCATTTATTGACTCTAATTTAAGGTTTTGTGTGCCGGTAATACGTTTTAACATTTTTAGAAGGTCTCTTTCTATACGTCTATAATATATAACTAAACTATTGTTGTATGTAAAGTAAATAATGTTTTCAAAATGTTTAAGAAGCTTCATTTAAGATTAAATTAAAATGCAGAGCTGCTTGGACCAGTGGCCAGAACCTGGGCAGTGTGAGTGCCACTGAAAATCAGCTCCTTTTGGCATTAGACTGGCCTTTGATTGGGAGTACAGAGCACTAGACAAAGCCATGCACAGGGATTTTTTGGAACGAGGGATTATACTATCATAAAAACTAATATTCTTACCTGCTGTAAACTGAGAATCAGTGTCTTCGCACATTGGATTTTATCAATTTGCCTTGTTTTACTCAATGTTTCCTTAATGATATCGCCATAGTCATTGTAGTACTGTGAGAAAAGGGGAAAAATAAACTTTTAAAGGCAGAATTTATTATTTAGCATAACTTTCATGCTTTTCATAATAAAAATGGTTCACTTGTAATTCCTGTTTTGAGAAGGCAGTAGTTTCAATAAAGCCCTGCTCCTGAATCCATGTGACAAATATGCAATGACCTGATACGTAAATTCAGACTCATCAGCGGCTGGGACCCACCTACCCAGTGACGAGGTCAGCAAATGCTTTAACTGTCAGTTCTTTTTTAAAAAATTGAATGAAAAATATAAATCAAAAATATTATCTACTCTGCTTGGAAGGTAGTTTGAAGGTGATCATCAAATTCAAAGAAAAAGTACTACAGGATAGTCAGAGTTCTTTCCTTAAAAATTAGGTTTTAAGAGATCTCACTCTTAGAAAGTAAAATAGGAGTATATTAGGCAGCCCAAAATTGATTACACATGTAGCCAAAGAATGAAGTATCAACAGAAATAATAGAAATTATTTTATATTTTAAATAAGGAGCTAACGGATGGCATGATATCTCTATTATAAACAAACTTCAACAAACCCTTGTAGATTGGGTGGTTGGGCTACTTTTCTCCCATTATTACTGTTACTATTTATCATTTATTTACATTGGGCATACTGTGTGCTTTCCAAACACTCCGAAAGATGGTTTTCGTTCTAAGGAGCTCACAATCTATGAAGAGGCAAATAGAATAGGGTAACAGGAACATGAACAAAAATAGACAAATCATATACAATTGATATAAAAGTCACCTTGATTCAGAGTAGCAGAGCAGAACTGGATCTTTAAGAGAGATTTAAATATGGGCAGGCTTGGGGCTATGCAAATGAGCTCTGGAAGGTCATTTCAGGCACGGTGGCCAGGCTAATAGAAGAAACAGAGGTGATTGTGAGATGCTGACCAACAGGCGCACAAGGCTGGGAATGCTGCTAGAGAGGAATGGACAGGGATCAATGTACTGCCTGACAAAGGAGGATATGCCAGGGGGGCGGTGTTATCTAGAGCTTTCAGGTGGTGACAAGAAGTTTACATTTGAGGCAACAGTAGAAGGGGAACAAAGGCAGTGGGAGGAATTTCCAGGTTAAGTAGGACACCTCATCAGATGGTGACTCTGACTAATACCTCTGAGGGCACATAGGGCAGGCAGGGTATCACCAAGTATTTGTGAAGACAGGCAAGCAAGTCACCAGCAGCCACTGAACACCAGTGCAAAGGAGCATCAAAGTATGGTTCTGGGCCACACAATACAAATGTGAGCTTGTGACAGGGCTGGCTTTACCAGTGGTATCACAAAGTGGTCGGGTCCCTGGGTCACAACTGTCCCCTGTCTTTAGCTTCCACTGTGGTGGGTGCTCTGACATTTGTGTTGGTTTCCCTTCTGGCAGATAGTAACTCAGTCCTCTGACCAGGTCACACTTGATGTCCATGCCTTTCTTGGGTAACAAAAGCTAACATCTCCCCAAAAGGAGTTTCTGGACCAACTCGGAACCCCTGAAGACCTCACACACTTACTTCAGGGCTTACGGTGTCTTTATTTACCTTATCTCAAGGAATTTATACCACCTTCACTAGTCTCCCAAACAATCCAACACAGGATAGAGAGAAGTATTTCTTAATCCTTAAGGACAAGCTATTCCCTATTCTGGTGCCTAAGGTAGCTACTGCCACTTGTGGACCCCCTTTTCCTGCAGCAAGGACTCCTGTTGTACCCTCACTCAGGAGTTCTCAGGATAAGGCTATCCTTCCCTGTTATCCTCTCCCTTTCTTTGCT
Source organism: Gopherus evgoodei (assembly GCF_007399415.2). NCBI lineage: Eukaryota > Metazoa > Chordata > Testudines > Testudinidae > Gopherus > Gopherus evgoodei. The sequence goes on along the minus strand of NC_044330.1, from coordinate 50,252,557 downwards.
GTCTGGCTCTCTTTTAAGCTCTTCCATGAGCTGGAGCAGCCTTGCAGGTGCGGTGCGGTGGGGGCACTTGAGCCCCAAAACTGTTTCTTAACTCCTCTTCTATCCCAGTGTAAGGTTTATATACTCCATCACAGGGCCATTATTGGCTACCTTGTTTACCTACACTACCACAGTGACCAACTATGGAGGCTGTGGCACTGGAAATATTTCATGCAAAGTGTTAAATAACACTGGGTCATCTCTGGGCCTACTGTCCAACTTCGTCACAGGAAAAAAGAGGAAGTAACTGGGTCTGGTCTGTGGACAACTGAAGCATGAATGGGGTAGGTGATTCTTGTAGTTGGTACAGCCTTGTTGAGAGTTATAGCTGGGAAATTGGAGATGCCCCAGCATATGTTGGTGTGAAAGTAACAGGTAAAATGGAAGTAAGACTAGCCAGTATGCAACTATAAAAGAACACAGGGTGAAAATGAGGCTGGAAGTTAAAAAATTCTTCCTAGAACTTTTCAGTATGAGCTGAGGACTGACAATTCACCATTCTACCAAGAGGCAGAACTCCCCCCACACTCCCGAGAAAGGCATCTCTGCACCTTTCACATCCATCAGTTCATGTAGAGTCCAAGGATGGAATCCAAGAGGAAGAAAGCCATGCATCTAGTACTTGAGACTAGTTATGTGGGAGAACCACCAAACTGAGCCACACGTAAGGGAGCAGCCCTTCCTACATCTGCAGTCTGACCACAACTAAATTGAGTCATTACTCAAACCTCAGCTATAAAAACCTCACTGGAATAATATCTAAGGTTTTACAGCTTAACCTCCTAAGAATATTTTAAGACATTTAAGGTGAAATCCCCCACAGCAGTCAATAGCAAAACTCCTACTGACATCAATGTAGTCAAAAGATTCTAAAATTTTAACCTAAAAACCCCATTTGCAGGAGAAGAGAGACATTTTTATGCTTTAACTCTTATACTATAAAATGTGACTTCCATAGTAATTGCTAAATAATGCATTACTCAAGTAATATATTAAAAATTAAGTTAAGAAACTTTTGCCTAAATTTCTTTTTCTTTCTGTAAATGACAAATGAGTGCCTGTAACTGAATGAAAGGTGAAATCCCCCAGAATCTGCTTCTGGATTGGTTTTGTAGTGTGATGTATGAACTATGTAACTGTACTCCATTCTGATCTATCTTTTTGGTTATTTGCTCTTAATGAGTAATAATTAACATAGAATTTAGTTTATTACGTGGATGGAGTCCTGTACCCTCTTTCTTGAACTATATTGGATGATGAAGTCTGGCTTTTTCTGTAGAAATGCCAGTCTTCTGATAAAACTTTTCGAAATTATTTATTAAGACTTGGTTCAGTTTGGGTTCCAAGTGACTAATAGCCCCTATAGTCCTGGATGTGGCATTTCTCTGATGGTTTCTTACAGCTACTCGACCTGCAGAGAGATTATCTAGTTGTGATAACAAAGTAAGATGTTCCATGTTGGTTTGATCTAATTAGGGTCTGATATGGGAAGGTGGGATTCCATTCAAGAGCAGAGAGCCTAGGATTGTGACAGGTGTATTAGAGATTTGTCACTGTGCAAGAGCCCAATTAACACAAAGTCAAAAGGTAACTTACTGGCAATTAGTGTCAGATTAGAATATTTTGTCCACAGAATATTCTATGTTCTATATATTCTATTATGTAGATCAGACAAGCATGAGATCAATACAGGTCATGCCAGGCCTATGAAACAATCACCACGCCACATGTCCACAGAGTAGGAGAATGGAAGATCCAGTAGCTGGAAACTGCAGGCACTACTGAATGATCTAGAAGTCACTAGACTTAGTCATATGACCTCATACCCAGCTGAGTTTGCACTTGGCGTGGCTCAGCCATGCCTCCACTGCCACTACCAGCGCTACCATTTCTACACTGTTATTTATACTCATGCCAGCTTGATGAGAGCTAGTTACAAGTATGCGTACATGAGCAGGGGAATCACTCCCCTAGCTTGTGTTATAGCATCTCTTAAAGTACTATTTATATGAACAATCTCTTTTAGGACATACTTGCCAAAAACTGCATCCAAGGAGGCAACAAACTATATCTTTAGTGCTTTGAGAAGATATGCAAAGCCCCATGTGGCCACTGTGCAAATCTCCACAGAAAATGAATTTTATCATTTGGGTACAGTATCAGACAGGTGTGACCCTAACAGCATCCCAATGCAAGAAGCCAGAGGGCTCACTGGTAAGTGGTAGTGAGTTTCAAAGGGACTGACCAGTTCACTGTACCCACTCACTAATGTCATACATGACATCTTTTTAGATACAGGTTAAGATATCAATAGAAAGTGACAACATACTGATCATTAATGTTATTGCCTGGTGTATGCATGGAGGAGAAATTCAAAATTACAAACGTATTGGGAATTACGTTCTTAAAGTGTATTTGACAGGCTGTGGTGAAGTTGCCTCATCATAGATAAAGGAATGTAGTTCTGCCACCTTGAAGATATTTCCAGGGTACATTAAGAAACAGTGGGAATGCAATTTGTATAAAAGGTAAACAGACCCATCAAGGCAACCAGAGGAGGAGAGAACCACTCAGCATCATGCCAGGGGCAGGAGATTGCAGGAAACAGATCAATTTACATTTTAGCAAACAGCAGCAGGGGAAGAAACGTGCCACAGCTTGAATTAACTTTACTTTGGGGTGGGGGTGGGGGTGGAGCGGTAACCTTCAGAAGAATCCATTTCAAATGTTCACTGTACTATAAAAGAGAGGTACAAAGTTATCTTTCACCTACAAAGACAAAGGAATCAAGCACTTTGAAGATCCTGACCAGAAGGGTTGACAGCCATCTTGCTGGAAGGCAGATTGGTAAGGAAACTATCTTGAACAGAGGGTGTAGCTTGGTGTATTTAGTCTTAGGGCTTGTCTACATCAGAAAGTTGCAGCGCTGGTGAGGGAGTTACAGCGCTGCAACTTTGAAGGTGTACACATCTGCAGGGCATCACCAGCGCTGCAACTCCCTGTTTGCAGCGCTGGCCGTACTCCCGTTTTGTCTCGGGTGTAGAGGATCCAGCGCTGGTGATCCAGCGCTGGTAATCCAATGTAAACACTTACCAGCGCTTTTCTTGACCTCCGTGGAAGGAGGAAGCCTCTGGTAATCAAGCTGGTCTCCTTCCCCAGCTTGCTCTCGCGTTCCCGGAACCCCGAGCAAGCAGGTCTCCTTCCCTGCGGTTTGCTGGGTGGCTCCGGGAACGCGAGAGCAAACCGCGGCGAAGCGGGTCTCCTTTCCCGGTTTGCTCTCTCGTTCCCGGAACCCCGAGCAAGCAGGTCTCCTTCCCTGCGGTTTGCAGGGGGTTCGGGAACGTGAGAGCAAACCGCGGCGAAGCTGGTCTCCTTTCCCGGTTTGCTCTCTCGTTCCCCGAACCCCGAGCAAGCAGGTCTCCTTCCCTGCGGTTTGCAGAGGGGTTCGGGGAACGCGAGAGCAAACCGCGGCGAAGCTGGTCTCCTTTCCCGGTTTGCTCTCCCGTTCCCCGAACCCCCCCTTGAAGCCGCCCAACAGCGCTGCAGTGTGGCCACATCTAACACCACTTGCAGCGCTGGTTGCTGTAAGTGTGGCCACTCTGCAGCGCTGGCCCTATACAGCTGTACTAATACAGCTGTAACTACCAGCGCTGCAAAATTTTAGATGTAGACATGGCCTTAGCCATTAGAAAGCATTTTTCCACTTTTGTTTGCTTTCAGCCATTTCTAATTATATCCTTTTAGACTTGAATTCAATGAAAATCCTCATTTTCTTTTATTAATAAACTTGTTTTATATTTAAACTGAACCAAGCCACTGCTGATAAATTTTCTTAGGGCTCCGACACCATAAGAACAGCTGTTGAAATTTTCGCTGTCTCAATCTTTCTTGGATAGAATTTTAGGGGTCTATCTACATATATGGAATGCCAGTTGTGACGAAGTCTCCATGGCCGCTAATGGCCAGGCCCTTCCCCCCTTTCAGCAGGATGCTAAAGGTGTGACAGAACAAAGATCAGGTGACCTCCTGGCCTGGGAAAGGGACAAAGCCCAGAGAGGAGGGGCTGGAGGGGGTTTGGGAGTTTTCTGGAAGCAGGCTGAAAAATAGAGGGGAGTGTTTGGGCCTCCCGACGGGGCTGTGGCCTCCCTAGGGGCCCCAGATGGACCTAACTAAAGGGGGTCTTGTTGTCTGTACTAGCAAGACCTGTTTTGGACTGTGTTCCTGTCATCTTAATAAACCTCTGTTTTACTGGCTGGCTGAGAGTCACGTGTGACTGCAAAGTGGGGGTGCAGGACCCTGTGGCTTCCCCGGGATCCCACCGGGGCGGACTCGCTGTGGGAAGTGCACGGAGGGGCAGAGGATGCTGAATGCTCCAAGGAGAGACCCAGGAGGTGAAGCCATGTGAGCTTCTTGCCCTGAAATCAGTCTGCTCCAAGGGAAAGGTGGCTCCTCAAAGTTCTGACTGGCTTTGTGGAGAGCAGTTCCAGAGCATCGCCTGGAGACTCCGTGACACAGGTGTCTGCATAAGATTCTGGGAATTAGGACAAAACCTAGGAATATACATTCCTAGCTAATAAGAAAGGGAAAGAGAACCCAGAGGAAGACATTTCTGAAGTACATCACATCTGATGAAAAACATAAATGGGCAAGAGCGAGAAAAGGCTCCTGATTCACCCACTCTAAGGCCAGACTACGACTCTGCCAGACCAGGTGCCAGCTCATGCTAATGCCCTTAGGTCTCACTGAACACTGACAAATGCTTAGCTGGAAACTAGTATGGCTCATCTCTGTGTTAGTATTGTTAAAATAAGTATACGATTTATAGAAATGCAATTAGCGTTTCGGCTATATGAAATGTTTGCGAGTTGCTGAATGCATTAATCTCGCTTTTAATATCTGTATCTCATGTTATAAGGTAATATTTAAGTGTCTGTTTTGTAAATATAAAAGTGTTTGCTCTGAAACTGGAAACCTCCAGAGTCAGGAGAGAAACATGACCAAGTGTGATATACCAGTTTACCACAAAAGGTGTCATTTCCTGCCCAATAAAAGAAGGCCTATAGACACCATGGTGGAACATCAGTGGCCAAAAGACTTTGTTGATTGCTCCCCCTGCCCTATGCCCCTGAAGAGAGATGTGCAGGTAGACATGTCCCATCACAACTTGAACTCCGAGAGAAGGGAATAAAAATCCCTGCCGTGAAAAATGTGTCATGGACCATGAAATCTGGTCTTTTGTGTACTTTTACCCTATACTATACAGATTTCACAGGGGGAGACCAGCATTTCTCAAACTGAGGGTCCCAATCCAAAAATGGATCAGTGGTGTGTGTGTGGCATGGTTATTGTAGGAGATCACGGTATTGCCACCCTTACTTCTGCGCTGCCTGCAGGGCTGGGTGGCCAGAGAGTGGTGGCAGCTGACCAGGTGCCCAGCACTCAAGGCGGCGCCCTACCAGCAGCAGCGCTGCGATACCATACTATGCCACTCTTCCTTCTGCGCTGATGCCTTCAGAGTTGGGTCAGGACTCCTACAGTTACAACAGTGTGAAATATCAGATTTAAATATCTGAAATCATTAAATTTATGATTTTTAACATCCTATGACCCTGAAATTGGCCAAAATGGACCATGGATTTGGTAATTTGGTAGGGCCATAGGTATAGTGCTTGAGAAGTTCACACTTGATACTTGAAGAAATCTAAGCACAGAACTCGCAACCAGTTTGGGGTTTGTGACCTGATTAGTAATAGTCTGCCCTGAGGTTCATACTCACATTTGTGAGCCATCCCAGATAGCCTGACACAGACATAGGTCAATTTTTTTCAAAAATAGGGCCTCAAGTTAGACTCTAAAGCATAAAATTCTCAAAAGTGCCGAAGTGTCTTTCAGTAGGATTCAGGTTCCTAAAATGACTTAGGAGCATCTGAAATGGGATTTATGCTATTGATAGAAAAAGTCACTTGTTAGGCAAACTCAAATGCCATGAACACAGGCAGCTAACAGAAAAGTTTCAGAGGGAGTATAGACAGGGAATGTGAGAGGTTTTCCTTCCAGAATTAGGTCTACACACAGCTTCAAGATGGTCAGCAATGGAAAAGTGGTGGTCACCTATAATGAATGTGCCATGCTTTCTTTCCTGCCTGAAGCCAGAAAGGACTTCATGTGCAAAAAGTGCAAGCTGGTGGCTGTGCTGGAGGAAAAGATTCTTGGATTGAAGAGGCAAGTAGAGAATTAGAGATGCTGAGGAGTTCCTAGACAGCCAGGTTTGGGAGACATCAGTACCCTACGTTCAAGGAAGAAGGGAGCTGGTCACTAAAGAGTTAGAAAAAGAGGAAATCAGATAGGACCTCTCGCAGTTCGTAACCCGAGGCAAGATGTTAGGGCAGCATTCTTCAAAGCTGGAGACAGATGAGGATAGGTATATTGTGGCCAACAGAGATAAGAGGACCAGGAGGAATTCCACACAGCAAGAAGATTCCAATTGATACTAGGTCCTCAATATGAAAACCGTGGGGAAGTTACCTCTCCAGAGCCATTTGGTACAAAGCATAACATTTGGGTACACTTATAGATGGTAGGTTGGCCCAACCTGTAAGAAAAGCAAAGTTGCACACAACAGAGTTCTCCAGCTGTCCGTGGAAGACAGACAATCTTTGCTGGGGATTCACTACTGAAGAATCGAAAGAATATTCGGCAAAGGACAAGCAGACAGCAGGACAGTGTGCTGTCTTCTCATAGCCAAGACATGAGATGTCACTCTGCGATTAAACAGACTTCTGAAGTTCACAAGTGAGGATCCACTGGTGATGGTTCTTATCAGCACTAATAACACTGCCTTGTGGGATATCTCACAGATAGTTGATGACTTCAGGGACTTTGGACATGTGCTGAAGAAGAATAATGTCCAAGTAATCTTCTTTGAGATCCCTCCTGTCCCATGACTGAAGAAAGATAGAAGGCAAAAGGTTCTGGAAGAGAACCACTGAGCAGGTAAGTGGTGGAGAGTTTTGGTATTCTGTGGGGTGAAATCTTTTGGATGGCCTTTACATCAGTAGAAGGGGACTGAGTCTCCTCAGGGACAGGCTGGCTAAAGTAGTCACCCGTGCGGTAAACTAATAACAAAAGGGGAGGGTAATTCTTTAATTGTCTAGGAGCCCAGATAACAAACAAGAGGAACTGGAATTGCTCATTTATTAGCGTAAATTCAACCTGGTCAGTATTACAGAAATCTGATAGGAAGACTTGCATGATTGGAATGTTAAAATCACTGGTTATGTTTTATTTAGGAAGGATTGAGTGAGCAAAAGGGGAGGGGGAAGTAGCACTCTGTTAAAAATGGCATTTCCTGTTTCCAAGTCACTGATAATTCAGAAGAAAATTATCTTGCATAAAGAACAGGAGTACTTGTGGCACCTTAGAGACTAACAAATTTATTTCAGCATGAGCTTTCGTGAGCTACAGCTCACTTCTTCGAATGCGTCCGAAGAAGTGAGCTGTAGCTCACGAAAGCTCATGCTGAAATAAATTTGTTAGTCTCTAAGGTGCCACAAGTACTCCTGTTCTTTTTGCGGATACAGACTAGCTGGCTGCTACTCTGAAACCTATCTTGCACACTTATCGATCGATGCTCTAACATAAAGCACAAGATGGGGCATCAGTGTTGAACACCAAATCACTCTAGGGAACAGGATAACTGGCTCCTTATGCACCTATCTATAATGCGTAGAGAAAAAAGCTGCATCATTATGGGAGACTTCAATCTGATTAACACACTCTGAAGATCTCATGCTGCTCGTATTAAAACTTCCTTGGAATTTCTACATGTGATAGATGCCTATTTCCTATTTTAAAAGGTATTTCAACCAACATGGGGGAATTCTATATTAGATTTAGTCTTGATAGATAAAAAGGAACTAATCACAGAACTGAAAATTAATGGTAGCTTGGGTATCTTAAGTATCATGACCTGATGATATTTTTAGTGTGGAAACAGAACAGAGTCCAGATAAGTTTTTTATTTTTATATATACACATATATATATATGAAAACAATCATGAGCCAAATCCGTTGGGAGGAAGAATTTAATAAGAAAAATGTGAATCACAATTGTGAATTGTTTTAGAACACTTTACTAGATGCCCACAAAGTCGGAATGCCAAATTAGTTAAAAATATCAATCTGATCTACAGGGGAAGTGAAGGAAGCTGTAAATAAAACCCCAAAATCATAACAAATGAAGGAAGTGAAATGATTCAACTGGCCTATTTCATAAATATGCACTGCTTCATTTGCATATTTAATCTCTCTAGTTTTAAGGTTTTGTTTTTTTTAAATTTATTACTCCTGCTCCCATAACAGTCAGGCTTTCATAAAAGTCCATACAATATATAATATTAGGAAGCACTTAGGGCCCTTTAAACCTTAGGGAAAATTACACAGTAAAACAAGCGGAAGTTAACCACCTGGCTCTATGATTTCAAAAATATATTTGCTGCAACCTGATCACAGAGCTTTTTGCATCTCAGTAATCAATTAAAATCAGACAGGAGACAGCACTCAAGAATACGCAACAGGAAAGAAAACAGCACTGGCAGAGAGAGGAACAGAATGGCCTAATATTTTAAGACTTTTCCAGCTACAATTTCTGTGCTCATTTAGGAGGAGGAGAAGATAAAAATATAGAATCATACCTTCATATAGTGTTTGAAGATATCTGCTGCTGCATGCATGTCTACAATATCATAGATAATAAGTTTGCTAAAGGCTGCCAGAAGGTTCCTTCTTTTATGTAAAGCCTCTATTTTGTTAGCTTCATCTTCTTCATCTCCCTCTAAATACAGTAAAAAAAATATTTATTAACATCTGCTGTTTTCTAAGGGAACACAAAACCCTATTATTTTTGTTTAATAAAATCAACAGTTTTTGTAAAATTAAACTCGCCAAAAATATATCTTGCGTACTTTCAGGAGAAACTAAAACCAAAAAGAGTGAAACTCAAGCTGTTTTTTTGTTAACAATCTTGGCAAGAGAACAATTTGCAGATGCTTCTTTAATCTGGTTGCATTGAACCTATGCATTTCACATATGAACAATAAAAAATAACAATCATATTGCAGAATTATTTTTGCAAGAAAACCTCTAGGACATGCTTTGATTTGACATTCCTGGCACCCCAAAATAGCAACTAATAATAGAAGATAAATGTCACCTGATTGTGAGAAACATTAACATAAAATGCAACATAAGCACACCCTCTGTGAATGAAAACAACAAGATATAATAATCAAACGTGAAAATAACAGGCCACAACATAATAAATGAGCTTCCACCAATTTGGTAAAAAAGTACATTAGATGCAAATATTGAGAACAGTGATCACTTCACTGTAGAGTTAATTCTACCAGATTAAAAAACACAATTGGTATATAAAAGGGGAGCATTTACCTTTTGTAACACCTGTTCTCTAACTATATTGCCTCTACTGAACAGCTACTTAGGCACAGAATCTTTTCAAACAGTAGTGATGGGCACGGTCATGTGCATGTCCCTCAAGCCCCGGTTGCTCTGGGCCAAAGGTATGAATAGGACCCCATCAATGTTCCCCTAATTCCCTCTGCCTCCAGCTCAAGTTGCAGTTGTGCCCTGAAGAAGAGAAGGCTTGAAGGGTCAGAGTTGCTTTGCAGAGGCAGTACTGCTGCCTAAGCTTGCCAACCTAGCAAGGAGGTGTTTAACCTAGGTTCAAAAGGGGTAGGTGAGAAAAGTCCACAGGTAAGTATAAAAAATGGTGACCTTAACAAAGGATTAGATGTGAGATATCTTGATTTTAGTAAGGCTTTTGACTCAGTCCCACATGACATACTCATAAGCAAACTAGGGAAATGTGGTCTAGATGAAATGATTATAAGGTAGGTGCATGACTGGCTGAAGGACCATATTTAAAAAGTAGTTATCAATAATTCATTGTGAAACTGGGAAGATGTATCTAGTGGGGCCTGCGGGAGTTAGTCCTGAATCCAGTACTATTCAATATTTTCATTAATGACTTGGATAATGGAATGGAGAATATCCTTACATAATTTCAGATGGCAACATGCTGGGAGGGGTTGTAAGCACTTTGGAGGCCAGGATTAGAATTCAAAACAACCTTGACAAATTGGAGAATTGGTCTGAATTCAACAAAATGAAATTCAATAAAGACAAGTGCAAAGTACTACGTATTGGAAGAAAAAATTAAATGCACAATTACAAAATGGAGAATAACTGGCTATGTGGAAGTACTGCTGAATAGGATCTGGAGTTTCTAGTGGATCACAAATTGAATACGAGTCAACAATGTGATGTAGTTGCAAAAAAGACTAGCATCATTCTGGGGTGTATTAACAGCAGTGTGAAGTCACGGGAGGTAACTGTCCCACATTCGTTGGCACTGGTGAGGCCTCAGCTGGAGTACTTGAGAAGAGCAAGAAGGGCAGAACCTCTGATCTCAACAGGGTCTTCTGAAAGGGATCCCTGGATAAGAATTGGAGGAGGCGATTGAGAGGAGTAATAATTTTGAATTCTATTGGATACTTGTGAATAATTTCTAAAATTACTTGTCTGTGGTAATAGATGTTTAGAAATTAGATGCAGATGGTCTCCAAAAGGAATGAGACTAGATTAAAATTGGATCACAACTCTCAGGCATTATGTCAAACTTGGGACCTAAGGCCTGGCACAGTAGATTGTGAAGATAATTGGTTCGCCTCCTGTTTGTGGTTTGGTTTGTGGTTTAAAGCTCCATTTCTTTTGCTGAGAAGACTGTTGATGATGATATTGTTGATGATAATATTGTCTCCTTTAGGTAATGTATGAGGAAGAGGAAGATGATGAATTCTGGGTTGTTGGTACCTGAAAACTGATATTCTAGGACTCTCCCTGGACTGCTAATAAATGCCCAAGAGTCTAGTGCTGTACCTGCTCTTTCATTTTTCCAGAAACTCTTCTGTTCTAGAACTGAACAATCCTTTTCCCTAAAGGGGAGATCATCAACACTGGAGTTCGTTTCAGAGAAAGCCTGAAGATCTAAGCCAAACATACCTTCCAATGGAAACTGCGGAAGTTACAATTCTAACTGCAGAACCTGAAGAATCAAACAATGCTCTCAGGGCACGTTTCACAACATAATGTCCCTCCATAATGATGGCATATGTGAGTTTTCTCTGTTTATCTTGGGGAGATTTGGTGAACACTGACATTTTCCCCCTAAGATTATATTGGTAGAGTGTCACTATATCTTGGTAATTCACCACCCTTAAACCTAAAAGAGAGGAAGAGAGACTTTTCACCCCAGTAAATCCAGACATTTGAAGGAATAGTATGCACCTGTCCATTTTTAGATCTTTGTACAGCCACCTCTACAACCAAAGACTTCATGGCTAGATGTGTGGGGAAATATGAGAAATTGTCTTGGAGCATGTGGAATAATTTGTCTGCCTTTTTAGACATCACCTGAACAGAATCTGTACTTGACCAGATTAAATTTTGCAAGTTGTAGAAAACCATCTAACACAAGCAGTGAAACTCTATCAGAAGGGCAAAGACCAAGGATGTCAAAGACTGGGCATGAATTCTCCGCTATTGAGGTGGTTAGTAATTCGCGAGTAGTTGCCATTCATTCCATTAACTCATGAAAAGCAACAGAATTTTCAGATGGAGAGGATGCAGAAGTCACCCTCACATTTTCATCAGCAAATGTAGGATTGTCAAATTCAGGATCTGTCTCCTGATATTTTTGCACAACAATCTGCTCCTTTACTATGGTAGGAGATCACTCTCTCCTTATGTTTCATACACAGATCAGGTATCTTCATATCTGAAAAGAAATACAGAGAGCAGAAGGCATGGTTGTGAGGCAGAAGTATTAGCTACATTTTAATGACGTTTTTCTGAAAGTGAATACTACATAGCACAGATGTTAGGAAGAGCAAAATTGGTATCAGGATTAGAACAAGTAAATAATATTCAGCTATAGTATAGCACTTCAAAGCACTGTTCAAACAACAGTTGTTAACTAGAACATGACATCTGGATGCTGAAAAGCAACACTACTGATCTGTCCTCTTTCACAGTTATAAAGGAAATGCTTTGTTCCTTCCACAGGAAGAAAGGAACATAGACAGACAGGAAAGGAGGACAGATTCATCTTAAAATCCTTTCTGAAAATACACCTCTGTCGTGATGCCTGCGAAACATTCAATGCTGAGGATCTGATGTGCTGTAACTGCTGTTTATGACACTAACTGTAATCGTCTCACCTTCTGCTCTCCTTGCTAGCTGCTTCTTGCACCACCTGTTATCTCTCACCCTGTACTCAGACTGTGAACTATTTAGGGAAGGGACCACTTTTTCACAGACTTATTGAGTTTATAGCCAAGAAAGGACCATCTAATCTGACCTTCTTTAAATCAAAGCCATAAAATTTCACCCTCGATTGAGCCTAATAACTTATGTTTGACTAAAGTGCATCTTCCAGAAAAGTATTTGGTCTTGAACAGATGCGTTAAAAAAAATTACAACAATGAAGGAAGAATGCTATTACAGATGTATGCCATGGCCATTTACACTCTCTCCCATCCTCTGAATGAAAATGCTCTATGAAATTTCACTTTATAACATCATTATCTGTTGTAAAGGTGTGCAGGGCTATTGATCGTGTACCAACATTTATCTCCAAAGAGAGCAAGAGGCAAAACCAAGAACTTCATTTGATACATTTCGGTGCACAGATTTGTATTTTTTCCTGACAGTCTTGTGTGTCAGGTGAGAGAGGACAAGTACAAAACGTGGTGGCTAAACATACCCATGCTCTGGTTCTCGTCATCTTGGTCAATGAAGACATGATCCATCACAAAGCTAAGGAGTTCAGACTGGAGCCCAGAGTCTGGATTGAACACCAAAGGTTGAAGACCTTCTCTACCTCCAGTCATCAGCTGGTGGCTAAAAATCATCAAGAGATCACAGAGCAGCATGAAAGCCTGAAACACAAAGTTACTGCATTCAGTTAACCCATAAGGGTCAAGATCATTTTAAAATATAAATATGCTGTTTATATAATTTCTAGACATTTTCCCATCACTAACTGGTAATTGCCCTTCTGTAACAATGCAGAGTTGTGATAGTTTGATACTCTTGGGTCCATGCTTTTTGAAGGAGATCACAGGGAACTTCTATAACTCTTAAGTTTTATACCTTTGACTTCTAACAGAATACTGTTTGCCACCTTTCCAGTGGCATCAGGTGGACCCCCACTACCTCGAACTGCCAGTTCTTTATTACTGAAACAAACAAATTAGAATTGGAAAAAGGAAAATGAGAGTTAACAAAACTTCCAACACTAAGATAGGTGTGTGGGTTCGTGAGTGAAGATCTATCACAGCTGTTTATCTTACAAGAACAAAAGATCAAAAGTGCCCAGTTTTCCTTGAAATCCATGGAAGTTGCACATGCTCATTTGCAGGGCTGAGTAGGCAGCAGGCAATTATCTCTTCTGCAGAGATACATACTGTGACAGATCCCTACTCTGACACTCTATAGCTCCTGGAGGATTTCAATAAAATATGCAACAATGAAGTATCCGTAATAATACCTAGATTTTCATCCATAGTTCTTAAAGTGTTTGCAACAAAGGCAAGTATTATTTTACAGATGGGGAAACTGCGGTACACAGAGTTGAAATCACTTGCTCAGGGTCACCCAGCAAGCTAGTGGCAGACTCCTGAGTCCAAGTCAGTTGAGTTCCAGTCTAGAGTTCTATCCACCAGACTGCACTGCCCCCTGAAAGTTAAGATGCTGCAACAAGGGAAAACTGAGATAAAAGATAGAATGTACGTTGGTGTGACATTGCACCCCATAACGCTTTATGGGATTATGCTTATGAGTGTAAATATGACATAACTGCAATATGTTTTGTGTTAGATATGCCATGTAACATATTTCTGCAAAGGTTATGATCAACTAAATATATTCATCTTATTTGTATGCATGTATCATTTTTGTATTCAAAGTTATTAATATCGGCTATGTACTTGTTTGATTTTAAGCAGCCTCAGTGAAGCATTTGGTCAGCTTCTTGAGAAAAATCTATTCTCAGTAAGTGCCCAATCAAGAAACATTTAAGCTACAATGGACCTTGACAGACACCAATCCACATATGAGCTTTCCTGGGAACCTCCTGCTGAAAAAGGAGTCATGCATGGACATGTGACTTGCCCATGTGACACTAAAACTCCATATAGTAGCTGGATTGTACAGAGGGGGAGCGAAGGGTTTCCACCCACAAAAGAGAGACTATATATGCCCCTGAAAACCCCTCCATTTGGTCTTCAGCTGGCACAAAAGATAGCCTCTTCACCCAAGGTGATGTCTGAAAGAGACTGGAATATATGACAGTAACTACAGGGGTGTGAGGGATTGCTGGACCTAGACTAGGAGGAAGTCTACTCTGTAAAAGAGGCTTATTGGAACATCTCTGAGGGTGAGATTTACCTGCATTTAGTTTTTACTGTACTAGGCTTAGACTTGCATGTCTTATTTTATTTTGCTTGGTAATTTATTTGTTCTGTCTAGGATTTAAGTGGTTCCAAGTAATAACACATTTTATATTTAATAAAATCACTTTTTATTTATTAATTAACCCAGATTAAGTATTAATACCAGGGAAGGGGAGGGGGAGAGACAAATAGCTGTGTATATCTGTCAGTGTTATAGAAGATGAACAATTTATGAGTTTACCCTGCATAAGCTTTATACAGGGTAAAATGGATTTATTTGGGGTTTGGACCCCATTGAGAGCAGGGCATCTGACAACTGGAGACAGGAGCACTTCTTAAGATGTTTTCAGTCAAGCCTGCAGCTTGTGGGGAACATGGTTCAGACTTGGATCTATGTTTGCAGCAGGCAAGCGTGTCTGGCTCAAACAAGGCAAGGTACTGAAGTCCCAAGCTGGCAGGGAAAACAGGCTCAGAGGTAATCTAGGGACATCAGGTGGAAGTCCTAAAGGGGTTTCTGTGATTCAACCTGTCACTATTGGTTCAAAGAGTTACATAAAAACTAAAATAATGAGAGGGGTAAGTTATCTCTAAAAAAATTAGATAGAAAAACTAGAATGACATCCAAAATGAAATAAATTATGAGGGAATGGATGAGTTAAGGCACTAGTCTGGGAAAAGGATTAAAAAAACACTGCTAACTAAGCAAATCCTTGATTCTTGCTGTAAGCCTGAGTCTCAGTTATAATTCTTTGTAACAGATATCTATGTTGTTGCCCTAAATCTTCTAGATAAAAATTGTTTGAAGTTGGCTGCAGAAGATGACAATTCTAGAACAAAACTGAACTTCATGTGTTCTTTAATATGCTGACTTGCCAATGATATATGCATTTACTGCTTTTTTAGGCACTGATTTCCTGGAACAAAAGATGGGGAGGTTAGTTATTAGTAAGGCTGTGATTCTGTCACGGATTCTGTGACTTTCCACGACCTCTGTGAATTCTACAGCTGCAGCAGCCAGTGTGGCTGACCCTAGGGCCAGCTGCTTGGGCACTCCACAGCCAGTAGCTGCTGGAGTGGGCATGAGGCCAGCCACACTGGCTGCTGCTGGAATGTCCCTGAGCAGCTGGCCCCGGGGAGCACCTGGGCAGTGGTCCCAGGGAGTGCCACAGCAGCAGTGGTCCTGGGCGTGGCCAGAGCAGAGGCCGCACGGAGCACCCAGCATCAGTTCCAAGGATGGCCACAGGGACCACCCAAGCAGCAGCGGTCGCAGGGGTCACTGGAAGAGCGGTTCCCTGGGGCCTCGGAGTAGTGGGCCACCAGGGGCAATCAGCCCCCACCACTGGAGTAGGGGCCCCTCAGAGCATTGGGGCCCAGGAGCAGAGATTTAGTCATGGGTATTTTTAGTAAAAGTCCTGGAGAGGTCACGGGCTGTGAAGTTTTTGTTTATTTCTCGTGACCTCTCCAGGACTTTTACTAAAAATACCTATGACTAAATCTTATCCTCAGTTATTAGTGTCAGGGGCACAGCTGGCTCCGAGCTTCATCACTAGGCAACCCAGCAAGCTCAGCTGAGCACCATGAGCCTTCGCCAAATGACCATGCTTCCTGATTGGGCAGAAGAGCTTGCGGACTGCTACATGAGCCTTGAAGTGGCAACAGTAGAGCAGCAGCTGAGTGCGTACCACACCCCCAGCTGTGCTTGTGCCCTGCTCCTGCCTCCAGCCCTTGTTCCATCTTTCACCGCAGCTCCAGTCTAGTCTTTGGCTCCCAGCCCTGCTCCTGACTCTGGTTCTCACCCTTGGCTTGGCTCCTCAACCCTGATTCTGGCTTCCCTCTCTGCTGATACCTGACTCCAAGATGGACGCTCAACACTATTCCAAACTGCCACCGCAACCACCAAATAAGATCCCACTCCACCATAAGAAGGCCGCTCACACCCTGGCAGCTTACAGTTTGAACAGTCCACAAGGACCAGAAGTAGGGAGAGTCACACTTTGAGAACAGAATGCAGTCCTTCAGGCTCAGGTATACACGCCAGGATGGTGCCTGTGAGCTCCCGACCCTCACACTGCTACCTGAGAGCCCAAGGTCCCCCTATCTGACAATTTAATTGGAGACTGTCCCAATGCTGGGGTTTTTCAAATTAACGTCACCTGCTCTTCGTACTGCGACTGCTATCATACCCCACAGACCGTTCCTAAGCAGGACTTGTGATTAGCCTGCTTACCAGAGAAGCCCTGGTTTAGGCCTCCCCACTACTGGAGATGTTGAACCCTCTTCTTAAGTATTTTTGATGACCCTAACAGAGAGCACACCGCAGAAGCTGCACTCAGCTCTCTGACAGGGGTTCCAGCCTGTCATCAGATATGCAGCCACGTTTCGATGCATGGCAGCCAATCCCTGCTGGGATGAAGCCGCGCAACAAAATCACTTCCAGGAAGAACTCAATGATCTTTTTAAAGATGAATTATCTCAGGCAGAACCCCCCCGTACCTTAGGGGGCCCTGATCAAGCTGTGCATTAGGATTGATAACTGGCTAACGGAACAAGGGCATGTAAAAAAGTGCAGCCCCTGACCCTCATCGGATTGGACCTCTCTATCATATGCAACTGAGTAATCTAACGGAGCCCAAGGTAATGCAGGTCGATCAAGTACCGGTGCTGGGCTCTAGGATTCTGTTTGCACTGCGAGGAATCCAAGCATTTTGCAGCATGGTGCTCAGCCAAGAACCACAACCCCTCCAGGCTGGGAAATGCCAGAAACCAATTCAAGTAGGGGTGGGGTGGGGCTGGGTCAGTGTTTCACTCCACTTCACAGTAAGCCACTCTGCTGCCACTTTGCTGGAATCATGAGAATCCCTAACCAGAACATCACTTGTCTTCCTTGCCCCTCTGGCATTCCGTGATGCCTGACCTCTGATTGGAGGCATTTGTTGACTCATGCACATCTAGTAACTGTGTCAACCAAGAAATTGTTAAAAATAATCTAAATCCTACCTCCCACAAAAACTCTACTCAGTTTGTTGAGACCAGTGAAGGGTCACCCCTCTCTTTAGGGCCCATCATGTATGAGACAGTGCACAGAGATTACCACCAGCAGCAGCCACCAGGAAATCATATAGTTCAGGATGGTCCATACATTGCATTTACCAGTTGTTGTTGGTGCCCCAAGGCTCATTGCCCGTGACTCCCTAATTTTCTAGCAATCAAGGACAGTGCTCTTCTGTTCCCTGCAGTGCCAATGAGAATGCTGCCTGAGCCCCTGTCCTCAGTTGATCACACTCTATGGTACGCTCCAATCCCCAAGACTCCCAGAGACACAAACAGTGGGCCTAACCACACCTAAGAGTCTTGTCAAATAGCTGGAGTTCCCCAAGGTGTTCAACACACAGAAGATGGACACCCTACCACTGCACCACAGTTACAACTGCCTTATCGAACTCCAAAGAGAACCTCCACTCCCCATTTACACTCTCTCTGAGCCAGACCTACAGGCCTTTCCAGAATTACCTAGAGGAAAACCTATGGAAGGAATTTATTCATCACTTCATCTTCCTAGCTGGCACGGTCCATCTATATAGGCAACATTCTCATCTTCTCTTAAAAATCAAGAGCTCCATGACTATCATGTACATATTCTAGATTGGCTTTGCTACAGAATCAACTCTATGCCAAGCCAGTGAAGTGTGAATTTGACAAGGAGACGGTGTAGTGTACACAAGGCCTTAGACTCCCTGCCTTGTTCCTGATCCTGACGCCGGTTCCAATTTTTTGCTTGGCTTGGCTTCTTGACCCTGAGTTCAACTTACCCTTCGGCTTGGTGTCCTGATTGTGACCCTGGTTCTGACCCTTTGCTTGGCTCCTCAACCCTGATTCCAGCTTCACCCTCAGCCAGTACCTGACTCCTGGATCTACGCACATCACTACTCAGAACTGCCATCGCAATGACCAGATAAGGTCCTGCTCCACCCACTAGGCAGGCTGCCCATGCTCCAGCAGCTTACAGTTAGGAAGTCTACTTTGTATAAGTGCCGTGTTGTGCCTGTGAACA
This sequence comes from Gopherus evgoodei, assembly GCF_007399415.2. Lineage (NCBI taxonomy): Eukaryota > Metazoa > Chordata > Testudines > Testudinidae > Gopherus > Gopherus evgoodei. Next base: position 50,233,935 of record NC_044330.1, on the reverse strand, counting down.
TTCAGCACCTGAGCATCTATAAGGGAGTGCAGCTTTTCAATCACCTCTGTTCCTTTCTCCTCAATCTCAGAGTCTAAGAATAAATAGAGAACCTAAGGAAGAAGGGAATATTGGGGGTAGTTTGAATAAACAGAGATGTTCCTAGAACAGCAGCACTTACAGGTTAGTAATCTTTTTTTCTCTGGAAATCTCTGTATGGTGCCATTCAAGGCAATCTGGAAGACATACTTCCCAGGGGAAAGTGGGTTGAAGAGTTCTCAGCTGAAAACAACGTGAATCCGGTGGCACCTTAAAGACTAACAGATTTATTTGGGAATAAGCTTTCATGGGTAAACCCCCCCACTCCTTCAGATGTATGAAGTGAAAATTAGAGATACATGTATAAATATACTAGTACATGAAGGGAGTCACTCTACATGTGGAGAACCAGTGTTGACAAGGCCTTGCTTCAAAGACAGACTTCAAAGAGAAACTACAGAGCTACAATTCATTTGCAAACTTAACACCATTAATTTGGGCTTGAATAGGGACTGGGAGTGGCAATTTTCCCTCCCTTGGTATTGAAACCGCCTCATCAATTATTGGGAGTGGACCACACCCACACTGACTGAATTGGCCTTGTCAACATCCTCTGGCAGCTTTTTATTTTTTTCTCCATTGCTGGCTTTTTTTTTCCCCTCTGCCCCCCCTGGATCCCGATATTTCATCTTTGTCATCTGGTCAACCCAGCGGGGACTCTGAAAAGGGCTTTGAGGTAATCTAAGAGAACCAGCTGAACATGAACTCTCAGTGCAATGCAGTGGGCAAAATAGGTAACACAGTCTTTGGAAATAATAATAGGGGACTATCCAGTGGGAGTGGAGAGGTGGCATTATCACTGTATATGGAACTGGGGAGATTACAACTAGAATATTATGTAACTGTGTTTGGTTCTGATGCCACACTTTTAAAAAGGAAGTTGAAAATACTGGAGAAGATTCAGAGACAAGCGACAAGAATGATTTGAGGCTTGGAAAATGTGCCTTGAAATGAGAAATTAAAGGATCTCAATCTATTTAATTTACCAAAGAGACGATCAGGGGTGACTTAATAAGAGTATAAGTTCCTACATAGGGAAAATACCTGATCATAGATGGCTCTTCAAAGTAGAAAACAATTATATAAAAAAATCCAGCCTGGACTTCAAAGATTACAAATTTCAAACTAGAAATAAGACACACATTTTAGCAGTGAGGGTAATCAATCACTGAAACAGCTTAACAAGGGATGTATTGAATTCCCCATCATCTAGAGTTTTATCAAGACTGGATATATTTCTATAAGGCATGGTCTTATTCAATCACAAGTTGTTGGGTTAAATGCAGGAACAAAATGTGTGAAAACTATGGCTGTGTTATGAAACAGGTCAGACTAGATGACAGTCAAGGTCTGGCCTTAACATCTCTGACTCTAAGGGAAATCCAGCCATTAATGCCTGAAGCTCGCTCACTCTTCTTGTGCAGCTGATAGTCACAGTGAAGTGTTTTCAGAGGTGGGTATTAAAAGGTGTACTCCTTAGGGGTTTGAAAGTATACTCCCACAGCTTTGTGAGGACTAGTTTCAGGTCCACTAGAGAGTGGCATTTAAGTTGATCCTTCATGAATCTAGAGACAGTAGATAACTTGAATCTGTCCCGAGGAATATGACAGGCCAAGATGTCTGATAGATGGAACATGACTGAAGAGACCAAAACTGAGAACATGTGGGCCAAGACATAGTCAAAGAGCTGAGGGACTGGTGCTGAGTCACACTAAATGCTATCAGCTCTATGTTTGTGCATACAATTTCGTGGTGATACATTTCCTTTTCTGTAATAGTATACTCCAGGGGTCTCAAACTCAAATGACCACGAGGGCCACATGAGGACTAGTACATTGGCCCGAGGGCAGCATTACCGACACCTCCCCCCGCTGCCCTCGCCCCCACTCCACCCCTTCCATGAGGCCCTGCCTCTTCCCACCCCTTCCCCAATATCCCCACCCCATCCCTGCCCCCAGGGGGTGCAGGAGGGGTGTGGGGTGTGGCAGGGGCTCAGGGCAGGGAGTTGGGGTGTGGGGTGCAGGAGGGGTGAGGGGTGTGGCAGGGGAGCTACTGAGCCCCTGGAACCAGCATTGACACCTCAGACTCCGCCTGCAGCTTAAGCACAGCCTCTGCCAGAATTCCACTGAATGTGTGAGCCTGCTGGGTTACAGTTTAAGTCTCTTCGGAGCCATGTAGTAGATGTAGCCCAAAACAAACACATATTTTGCACAGACATTTAACACATCATTGTGTTTTATTTACTCACCTGAGAAATACAAAGACCCCCACAAAAATAATAAATTCTACATGCAGTTCCCTCTCTCTAGCTCACCCTTCCTTTGGGGGACCATCTGAGTTCAGGTTGCCAGCCCTTCTGCCCCCTTACCTCATCCAGCTCTTGCAGCAGCATCCCTCATCTTAAGCTCATAAAAATAACCAGAGAGCCAGTAGAGCAGCTTCTGCCCTTTATAACCTTGCAGTCTCCTCTGTCAGGTGACTCCATTTAGCTTCAACAAGTGACCCCAGACTCTTACCAGTTGACTTCATTGCTAGGTGATGGTCCCCTGATAAACCAGTTCTCTTGGGTGGGAGCCAGTCTTTTGTCTAGAGTTCAGTATGTCTCCACTTAAGTCAATATACCTCCTTGGTTAACCTTTTGGAATTCCAGGCCAACATGGAGGCAACAGTACCACAAAAAGATAAAGAACCCCATATCCAAAATGGATTTTGTAGCTTGGTAAACATACATATAGCGGATTCATAATCTCACACACAATTCATAAATTGTGCCGTCTTATTCCCCAAATCACCACAGTATGGTTTGGATTTAGTAGATGGGGGACCAAGGATGATGCATTATTCAGGAGAGCATTCAACTAGCAACAAAAGAGAAGAGTATTAAGGGGGAAGCAAAATGCAAATACAAAATCACATAACTCAGACTTGAGGTATCATGAATGTAAAGGATCAAGGTGCCAAGGGATAAAGAAAAAAATTCTCTGTCTACATATCTATGCTAGAAGCCTGGAAAATAAACAATAGGAATTAGAAATACTCATTTTTTAAAAATAAATTTGACACAAATAGTATTATGGAAATCTGGTGGGATAAGTCACATGACTGGAATGTTACAATCACTGGATACACCTTATTGGGAAAAATAGAGCATGCAGGAGGGGAGGGCAATATCACTGTACATCAAAGATACTAATAAGTAGCTTTTGAGTAATTCACAGTTCTGATCTGCAGGACCTTGAATGCTTCTGGCTCAGACTTCCAAATGATAAAGCACAAAATCAGCTAAACATCCATTTTAGACACCAAATCAGACTAGACAACAGGATGAACAGCTCTTTAAATATCTATTTTTACTGTGTAGAAAGAAAAACTGAATTATCATGGAGGCTTCCAATCTGGGGGACATATGGTGGAGGATTTATGCTACCACTGGTGATATGTCCTTGGAGCTTCTAAAAATGAGTGCTTTAGAAGGCCCAATTTTCCAAAGTTGGAAACAATTAAGAACAAAACTGACTGGGAGGAGAAATTTAGACAAAACAATGTGAATTATAATTTGGAGTTGTTTAAGAAAACTTTATCAGATACACCAATTTGACAAATCACAAAATAAGACTTTTTTGATTTAAAATGAGAGGAAAAACCCACCCTAGATAAGAAGGGAAATGAATGCACTAATAAAATTCTATCAATCAAACAAATGGAAAAGGGGGAAGTTGATAGCAATGACTATAAATTAGCAGTTATGAAATGCAAACAATTTGATTAGGGAAGCTAAAGATATCAGTGAAAAACTCCATGGCCACTAGGGTTAAGGACAATACAAAGAAATTTTTAAAAGATATCAGGAACAAAATCAGGAACTCTTAGCAATGGTATAGCTCTATTACTAGATAAAGATGGTAAAATTGTCAATGCTGACGCAGAAAATGGAGAAGTGTTCAATAAATATTTCTGATCTGAATTTGAAAAGAAGCTGGATGACATATTCACATCCTACAGTGATAATGAAACATGTTTTATGTAACTAGGCAGAATGTTAAACAGCAGCTACTAAAGTTAAACATTTTAAATCTGCAGAATGGGATAGTTGTACCCAAAAGTTTAAGACGACTTGGCTAAGGAAATCTCAGAGCCGTTGATGTTTAACAAATCCTGGAACACTGGGAAAGTTTCAGAGAAATGGAGAAAAGAAAATGTGCTAATATTTAAAAAGGGTAAATGGGATAATCTAAGTAATGATAGGATGATACTGATTTTGGGCAAGTTCCTGGAAAGCCTTCAGGAAAACCTTAAAGTATAACGACAAAATTAATGCAAACCAACATAGTTTTATAGAACTTAGATCTTGTCAAGCAAACTTTATATTGTCTTTTGATGAGATTTCACAAAGTATTGCTAAAGCCTTATACATATGGACCAATTCTGAGAGGAGACCCTTCCAATATCTAATACATAGTAATGGGCAATTACACTTTATGAAAATCTGCTGCCTACCCATACTATCATAATGTATGTGCACATGCATGCACACAGAATTTCAACCAACCTGGCAAACAGGAAAGGAAGCAGTAAGCCCTGATTCTCAAGGAAGTGAACATTATGAGAACCAGAAAATTCCCCAAGTATGATTTTTGAGTTAGGAGCTAACTGGAAGAGACACTGACTGGATATATCAATTTTGAAGAAAAACTGAGTTTTCCTTAAGAAGAAACGGCTGTTTGCAAATAGAAAGACTGTTGCAAAACAACATCTGAGATCACTGATTCAGTGTCCTCCAGGGTATTCCTATACCATAGAGGCAATAAAAGAACTGCTATGGGAGACACTGGTTCTCCTGTTGGGGAAGCATGCCTTACTAAAGCCAATGGCTTCCAACTCTAGAAGTATCAGAGTTCTCCATTTTCAGATTGGCACAGACACAGAAGTGAAGAACTGTCACAGCATGTACCAGTGGGATATTGCATTCTGTTGCATTACTGGGGCAGCATAATGTGAAACAGTGTTAAATATATACACCATTAAAACACTACATGCTAAATTAATCCTTGATTTAAAATCATAGTTTATGGTGCAGGATGAATTTGGCTCTAGATGCATTATGCTGTGCTCAGAAAGAGTCTGTATGAATATATTTCTATGGACAGTTTGTTCCGTTTATTAAAAGGAATAGCGCAGAAGATTTTTTCAAACAAGATTGATCTAATAAAAGCCTCTTTTTGACTCTTGCTATGCTTAAATGATCAAACTTTTGTAAAGAACATGTGACTGCATTTCTTTACCTGTTCTTTGACTGGAGTGTTGACATTCGATAGGCACTGCTGGCAGACAGCCAGAAAGGATTTCACAGTTTTCCTCAATATCAACAAGTCCTCCTGAATAAACATTAAAAAGGGATAACATTCTTTAAATATTAGAGCACAAAAACATAAGATCATGAGAATGGTCACACTGCGTCAGACCAATAGCCCATCTAGCCTGGTATTCTGTCTTCTGATAGTGGCTGGTGCCAGATACTTCAGAGGGAATGAGTGGAACAAGGCAATTAGTGAGTGACCCATTCCCTGTCATCAACTCCCAGCTTCTGGCAATGACAGGTTTAGGGACATCCTGCTACCTATTAATTATATTGGGTGACTCGTGTCCTTGTGTTACGTGAAGGAGTAAATAACATTTCCTTATTCACTTTCTCCACACCAGTCATGATTTTATAGCCCTTTATCATACCCACCTCAGTCATCTCCTTTCTAAGATGAACAGTCCCAGTCTTGTTAATGTCTCCTCATATGGAAGCTGTTCCACACCCCTAATCATTTTTTTGTCCTTCTCTATACTTATTTCAATTCTAACATAATTTTTTTTGCGATAGGTTGACCAGAACTGCATACAGTATCCCAGGTTTGGGTGTCCCAGGGATTTATATAGTTGCATTATGGTATTTTTCTGTCTTATTAACTATCCCTTTCCTAGTGTTTGCTAACATTCTGTTAGCTTTTTTGACTGCTGCAGCCCATTGAGTGGATATTTTCAGAGTAGTATCTTGAGAAATAACAGCCAGTTTAGATCCCATTGTTTTGTATGTATTGTTGGGATTTTGTTTTCCAGTAGGCATTATTTTGCATTTATCAACATCAAATTTCATCACCCATTTTCTTGCCAAGTAACCCAATTTTGTGAGATCCTTTTGTAATCCTTTGCAGTCAGCTTTGGACTTAAATATCTTGAGTAATTTTGTATTGTCTGCAAACTTTGCCACCTCACTCTTTACCCCCTTTTCCAGGTCATTTATGAATATGTTGAACAGCACTGATCCCAGTACTGATCCTTGGGGGACTCTGTTATGGATCATTCTTCACTGTGAAAACTTACCATTTATTCCTATTTTTGTTTCCTATCTTTTAATCAGTTACTGATCCTATGGCAGTTTACTTTGCTTCCCTCTTATCCTACGGCAGTTTACTTTGCTTAAGAGCTTTTGGTGTGGGACCTTGTCAAAGGTTTTCTGAAAGTCCCATATACTAAATCAACTAGATCACCCTTGTCCATGTGCCTGTTGCACCCTCAAGGAATTCTAATAGATTGGTGAGGCATGATTTCACTTCTTTACTATAATGTCAACCCATCTGCCTGGTACTGAAGTTAGGCTTACTGGCTTATAATTGCCAGGAATCCCTCTGTAGCCTTTTTAAAAAAATTGGTGCTACATTAGCTATTGTGGCAGACCCAGATCGGTTGAGGGTCACAGCAAACCTCTGAGGCAAGCCATAACTGCCTAGAAGTGCAGGACCTCCCAAGGCAAAGCCAGAGCTATGTTACACTATCCTAGTATAGAGGCTGATTTAAGCAATAGGTTACATAACACAGTTAGCAGTTCTGCAATTTCATATCTTAGTTCCTTCAGAACTCTTGAGTCAATACTCTCTGGTCCTGGTGACTAATTACAGTTTATCAATCTGTTCCCAAACCTCCTCTACTGACATCTCAGTCTGGGAGAATTCTTCAGATTTGTCACCTAAAAAGAATAGTTTGGGTGTGGGAAACGCCATCACATCCTTTGTAATGAAGACCAATGGAAAGAATTCATGTAGCTTCTCCACAATGGCCTTACCTTCCTTGAGTGCTACTTTAGCACCTCGGTTCTCTAGAGGTCCTATTGACTGTTTGTCAGGCTTCCTGCCTCTGATTACTTGAAAAAACTTTCTGCATTAGTTTTTGGGTCTTTTGGTAGCTGCCCTTCAAATTCCTTTTTAGACTGCCTAATTATATTTTCACATTTGACTTGCCAGAATTTATACTCCTTTCAATTTTCCTCACTGGCATTTGACCTCCAATTCTTAAAGGATGTCTTTTTATCTCTAACCACCTCTTGTCCTCCTGTTTAGTGATGGTGGAATTTTTCTGGTCCTCTTACTGTTTTTTTATTTGCAATATACATTTAATTTGAACCTCTACTGTGGTGTTTTTAAATAGTTTCCATGCAGCTTCCAGGCATTTCACTCCTTTGAGTGTTCCTTTTAATTTCCATTTAAACTAGCTTCCCAATTTTTGTGTAGTTCCTGTTTTTGAAGCTAAATGCTATTATGGTGGTTTTCTTTGGTATTCCCCCCTATTTATTAATAATCTATTAAACCCAGATTCCCAATCTATTAATAATAGATTGCCAGGACAAGCAAAATAAAAGAGGTGACAAATAATTTCACACATATTCAAGCCTACAGCTCTTCAAGCAAAAAGGGAGAGGCAATGAAAAGAAAAACAAGGAGCTCTCTGGAGAAGCACTGTCTGTGTTGCACCTAGCACAATTGGTAATTTGTAAAGGGGTCTAGGTACCACTCTGATAGTAAACAATAGTAAGAATATACTATCATCACACCCAAGATATTTTTAAAATGCAGATACTAGTTACAACTGCTTGAATTTTAAATTTGGATTTGAATTTTAAAAGTTTTCAAACAAAAATTTAAGACAACAAAGTAAACTTACATGGTATTTATCTAGAACTTGGTTCCAGGATAATTCAACATGAAAAGAAAACTGTTAAACATCAATAAACATGCATCAAGTCCAACAACATCACAAGGTCCTAATAATCTGCAGAGAGGGGAGCTAGAAAGGCAAGCTTGCTTTGTAGAAAAACCTGCTGATGTACTGGCCCGAGAACAGGAAGTAATAACTTGGGGAACAGAGGGAGAGAGGTTTGACGGACTGGAGAAGGGAGGATTCACTGGGAATAAATAGTGCATTGGGAAGTGTGTGGGTGACAGGAAAAATGGTTACCTACCTTTCCATAACTGTTGGTCTTCGAGATGTGTGTTGCACATGTCCATTCCATTGTAGGTGTGTGCATACCTCATGCACAGTTGTCACAGGGTTTTCACTCAGCAGTACCTGTCAGGGCAGCATGTGCGCCCCTGCCTTGTGTCAATGCATGTAGTTATACAAGGTCCCATTGCCCTCAACCCTCCTCAGTTCCTTCCTCCTGGAGAGACTCCAATGGAGAGGGGAAAGAGGGTGGATGATGGAATGGACATGTGCAACACTCCCAGAACAACAGTATTTATGGAAAGTCAGGTAACTGTTTTTAATTCTTCAAAAGTGATGCACATGTCCATTCCACTTTAGGTGACAGTCTGAGATGGAGGTGGGTTCGGTGTCTACTTTAACAGGGATTGTAGGACCACCAGTCCATATCTGGCATCATCTCTAGACTGAGGAGTGATGGCACAGCGGGAAGTAAATGTGTGGATCGAAGACCAGGTTGCCACCTTACAAATGTACAGGATGGGCATCTGAGCCAGAAAGCCTGCAGAAGCTGCCTGTGATTTAGTTGAACAAGCCACCACTTTTGATGGAGATTCTGTACCCGCCAAATGATAGCATAGATTAATACAGCCAGTAATCCAGAAGGAGATTCTTTGAGTAGACACTGAGTGGCCCTTTATTCTGTCTGAAATTGCCATGAATAACTACAAGGCTGATCTGAATGGTTTAGTCTGATCCAGATAAAAGTCCAAAGTCCTTCTAAGATCAAGAGAATGCAGTTTCTCTTCACATCTACTTGAATGATGCTTTGGAACAAAGGTTGGGAAGTTAATTTCTTGATTAATGTGAAAACCAGAAACCCACGTAGTCAGGAACTTAAGGTGAGGCCAAAGGAAGACTTTAGCATTGAAGAAAACTGTGTACGGAGGTTCTGACACTCAGCTCTCCTATTCTCCTGGCCAAGGTAATTGAGACCAAGAAAGCCACTTTCGTAGATAGATGTAATAGGGAACAAGTCGCCATCAACTTTGTTAGAATGAAATTCAAACTCCACTGTGGAACAAGCCTGTGAACTTGTGGGTATAATCGGTCTAAACCCTTTAGAAATCTAACAGACAAGAGTTAGAAAAGACTGATTTGTTATTCACTAGAGAGTGGAAAGCTGAGATAGCTACTAAGTGAATTCTGATGGAACTACTGAAAAGCCCCAGTTGTTTCAGGAATAGGACATAATCTAGGATATGAGGAATCCAAGCTTGTGCTGGGTGGATGTCTCTTTGTATAGACTGAATGGAGAATCTCTTCCATTTTGCAAGTAAGCAGACCTGTAGACTGGGATAGAGAAGGTAGCTGTTGTCCTGCTGTAGCTGTTGTCCCATCTCTCTAGGGAGCAGCATAGGGGTTTTGACCAATATTGCTTGCAGAGATTAAAATCAATGTTGGTGAAGCCATGCTGGGGCTATTAGTATGATGTGAGCTCCATCTTGTTTGATCTTGGACAAGACCTTTGTGACCTACATTCTTGTTCCGAAATGTATGTTCTCGTATGTAAATGCATTAAAATGCCTGTTATCTGATTGTATTCAGTTTCTCAAGTGATCCACATTACTCTGTATCAGTGACCTGACCTCATCATTATTTACTACCAATCTTTGTATCATCTGCAGTCTTTAAATGACTCTCTTTTCTTCCAGGTCATTGATAAAAATATTAAATAGTATGTGGCTGAGAACAGATCCTTGTGGATGATGGTGGTTCTCCATTTACAATTACTTTTGAGATCTAAGAGTTAAGGACTTTTTAATCCTTTGAATACAGACCTCAGTGAGTTTGTATAATCTTACAGAAGCCATAATACATTATATCAGTATGATTATGCCAAACATGCAATCTTGTCAACAACAGTATCAGGTTCGTCTGTTTTCCATTAAATCATATTTATTGGTATTAATTTTGTCTCTGACCTTTAACTGTTTATTGGTACAGTACTGTATCAGCCATTCCATGATTTTGTCTGTGATTAATATCAGGCTAACCAGTCATTTGTTACTCGGGTCATCCTGTTTACCCTTTTTAAATATTGACATAATTTTGACTGTTTTCTAGCCCTAGCTTACATAAAATACTTATGAGTTCAGTACAGAGACTGAAGATAATTAACATTTGTCTACTTTTTCCTGACTTTTCAAATTGAAAAAGAAAAGAGAAAAAAGATTTCCGCCCTTTCCTTTTTTGGCTGCAAAATGCAATAGAATAAATAATGTCTAGGATTTAGTTTTGTTCTTTTTTCTGTTTTTTGTTTTGTTTTTTTTCCTCCCCACTCTAACATTTTCCTCAACTTTGGAAAGTTACAGAGCAACAAAAGGAAAACTTTGTAATATTTCTGAAGTTGGAGAAGTTTTGAAAAGTTACAGAGTAGCAAAAGGAAACATGAAAACTTTAAAAATGGAAAAGTGAAGGAAACCTCTGGACTTCAATCTATTGCACTCAGTGGCAAAAACTGGAAAAAAAAAAGACAAAGAAAAAGGGGGAGAAACAGGAGGAGGTCAGTGTGAACTAAAATCTTTAATACATGGCAGCTGGGTCCACACAGACAGTTATAGTATGGTAGGCTAGTCTGAGGTAGATTTAAATGACTGCTTGCTAAGAACTGTTTGCACAGACGAGCCCTAATACAGTCTAGATGCAGACTTACCAAGTGGATACTAAATGCTAAAGAATCACCTCAGAAATGAGTTTCAATAAACAATTGAGAATGCTTCACAAATACAAATGAAATGCTTTGATCTTCACCTTGAGATGCTCTCAGGTATTCACTAGTCTGGTCCAGTCACCAAGAGGACACTTCATTGGGCAAGATGAACAGCAATTGTGTGTTATGAACATATTAAACATCTCTCTTAAATGGCTCTCTTAATGTCCTTGCACATTCATTGAATAAGACAGGTGACAGCACGGAACTCTGTGGTAGTTCACATGTGGGCCCTCGGTGCAGAAGAGCAATTGCCCATACTACTCTCTAGGATCTTCATGTGAGAAAAATCATAAAGCAACCCAAGGACAGTCTAACCCATTTCTGCCAAGCTCCATAGGCATGTTAAAAATCCACAGCGCTGAAGGCAGCTGATAGATCGAATATCAGCCTGGGCACAAAATCTTTATCCAACATTAGGTTAGGATCATTGATCAGCACAATAAATACAGTCTCTGTGCTGTACCCAGACAGGAATCCTGACTGACAAGGTAAAGATACTTATAGTTGTATGATCCCAACCTTTTTCATATTTGTAACCAAAAATGGAAATTTAAATTTGGGTTAATGCTTAGCAAGATTCCCAATGTGAAAAGATAACTTTTTGAGCAGAGGCCAAGAGTGAGTCCTTTAAAGCAGTGGTTCTCAACCAGGGGTACATGTAGCTGGGGGGGATATGCAGAGATTGTCCAGGGATACATCTACTAATCTAGATATTTGCCTGGTTTTACAACAGGCTACATAAAAAGCACTAGCAAAGTCAGTACAAACTAAAATTTCATACAATGACTTGTTTTACTGCTCTGTATACTACACACTGGAATGTAAGTATCATATTTATATTCCAATCAATTTATTTTATAATTATATGGTAAAAAGGAGAAAGTAAGCAGTCTTTCAGTAACAGTGTGCTGTGACACTTTTTTGTATTTTTATGTCTGATTTTGTAAGGAAGTAGTTTTTAAGTGAGGTGAAACTTGGGAGTATGCAAGATAAATCAGGCTCCTGAAAGGGTTGCAGTTATTGGGAAAGGTTGAGAACCACTCCTTTAAAGCAACTGGCACCCTGCATTCCTTAAAAGACACATCAACAACCCTATCAACAAAAAGGAGAAGGATGCAGCACACAAGATGTGGCATAATGTTCTACTAATATGTCCAGAACCTCGCGAGTGACAGTGGTCAAAACCCAAGCAGGGAAAATCTATCTAGGTACCTATATACTCCTCTTCACCGTAGTGAATGAAGACCTCCCAATTAAATAAAAACTACAACTACCAAACATTCTTCTCTCTTTCCCTTCCTGTAAAAAGTAGCTTGAAAACTAGAATACGACTTCTGCCTCATCCTTTGTCTCCTCCATATATGTGTGAGGATTACAGGAAGACATATTGTGGTAACACAGGTAAATAGGTTTTGCATTTAGTTTTGAAAGCTGTGAGGCTAGTGACCATTTTTCTCTCTCTGACAGTGAATTACAAAATTTGAGTCCCGCTCTCAAGAAAGTTTTGTCTTCTGTTGGTCATAATTCTGGTGGAATGTGGTTGTTGTAGGAAGTCATGGTCAAGGAAGAAGAGATGATCTCTTAGATTTGGGACAATCTGATGGATCATTCTGAAAACCATAACAGAAATTGAATTTGGCTCTGTAAGTGATGGGGAGCCAACACGGAGGGCAAAGCAGAGGCAATCTGTTTATAGCTATTTGTGTTACTCAACAAATAGGCTGCTGCATTTTGTATCAGTTTAAGCTTATTTTGTCAGTTTGGCTTCATTCCCACTATAAGGAGTTGCAGTAGTCAAACCTGGAAGGTCACAAATGCATGCACTACTATGACCAGATTTGTAACTGAGAGGATGGAATTGGATTACCCATCAGAAGTGAATAATCTCTAACACACACAACCCATAGCAAAAAGAACATGGATCAAATGGCTCCCAAAATGAAGGAAAGGCAGACATATGGCAGACTGGATTTATGCTCAGTCAGCATACCAAATCTTGGGCTTGCTACACAAACTAATGGATTAAAAACTGGCTGACTGATAGGTCTCAAAATGTAACTGTAAATGGTGAATTGTCATCGAGTAGGTCTGCTTCCAGCGGGGTCCTGCAGAGATTGGTTCTTGGCCCTATACCATTTAACATTTTTTATCAATTACTTGGAAGCAAACACAAAATCATCACTGATAAAGATTGTAGATGACAAAAACTAGGGAAGTGGTAAATAATGAAATGAACAGGTCACAGATACAGAGCAATCTGGATCATTTGGTAAACTGGGCACAAGCAAACAACATTTGTTTTAATACAGCTAAATATAAACCTAGAACAAATAATATAGGCCATACTTACAGCATGTGGCATTCTATCCTGGGAAGCAGTGACTCTGAAAAAGATTTGGGGGTTGTGGTGGACAATCAGCTGAACATGAGCTCCCAGTGTGATGCTGTGGCCAAAAGAGCTAATGAAAACCTGGGATGCATAAATGGGGGAATTTCAAGTAGGAGTAGAGAGGTTATTTTACTGGTTATTTGATACTGGTGTAACTATTGCTGGAATACTGAATCCAATTCTGGTTCTCCCTGCCCTGGCATCCTGCTTCCTACCTCAGCCCCCTTCTTGGGCTTTTCCCTGTTGGAGGGGTCCTGTCTGAGTCCCCATGCCAGCTTGTTCAACAGGTAGTGCAGCCTGGGTTCCCACGGTACCCTACTGAATTTGGGATTCTGTCTGGGTCCCCGGTGTACATTGGTGAGCTCAGGACTCTGTTAGGGTCTCTACAGTACCCCACTGAGTTTGGGATTCTGTTTGGGTCCCTACGGTATCCTGATGAACCCAGGATTCCGTCTGGGTCCCCTCAGTACTCTGGTGAGTGTGGGACTCTGGGTCCCCACTGTACTCTCCTGCTCCCAAGCTTCATCTGGTTCCTCACTTTACTCTCCTGTGTCTGGGTTTCAGTCTGGGTCCCTGCTGTATCCTGCTGCACCTGAGGTCTGTCTGTGTCCCCACTGTACCCTGCTGAATTTCCCCTCTCTCAACCTGGGCCAATTCTTGTGCAGGGCCAAGCATTGTTTCCTCTGCCCCTTGGCTCCCATCTGCACCCAGACCAACACTTGTTCTAACCTGACAAGTTGGCTGATGATTTTCTCCCGTGAGGTACTTACCTTGTCCAATTCCTGATGGCACTTGCTAAGCTGGTCCCTCAGATCTTGGGGAAAATTGTGTTCTCCCTTTCAGTCCCTCTTTGCCCTCCTTACTCTACCTCCTAGCCACCCTACTTCCTTTCCTAGATGGTCCTGGACCGTCCTGGTACCAGGCTGCTGTACTAGCCCTTTTTGCAAGAGGGCTGAGAAACGCACCCAGTCTCTCTCCCAGAATTTTGGGCCAAGGTGCCCTTTACCACCCAAACAGTCAATCTCTCTGATCCCATGCCTTCAGTTCAACTTCTGCAGTGGGGTGGACTTGGGTCTCACTATGGATACAGGAGACATTCACTGGGAGTTGTCTGTCCAGGATATTTAACTTCAACTGATCTTCCAGAACCAGAATGCACCCAAAACAAGTCTCTTAACTACAATTCCTCCCACCCTAACTGCTACTATCCACCGTGTGCCCATCTCAACTCTCAGAGTGGACCCCACAGCTTGGTCTCACTGTAGTAAAAGTTTAGGTAGTGACAGTTCATAACTGGGCAAATTTTTTTTTTTTTTTTAAATATGCCCAGCCTGGCTGCAAGGGAAGCAAACCCCAGAGCCTCTTGGTCCCTTCCCACTAGTATTTCCAGTAACCTGCAGGGCTCCCCAGGACCTTTGTAGGTGCTATGCACCTCCTGAGTTTAGGATACATGGGGTATATTTCCCACTTGAGGGCTTCCCCTGGGTTACTCCCTGGTGAACTTCCTTCAGTTTACTACCTTGTCCTGGTCGCTTGTTTCCTTCAGCCTCAGAGAAGGCTTCAGCTCACTCTACCGCTTCCTCCACTGAGGCCAGCCAGAAGCACTTTACCCAGCTTTGGGCCCCTCTGGGCAGAACCTTCAGGAACTGTTCAAGGACCACCTGATCGAGAACTTCCTCCCTTGACCTGGTCTCTGGGCAGAGACACCACGTCAAGAGGCTGCAGATGTGCCCCTCACAGGAATGGTTCCACCAGGAACCTGGGCTGATAAGCCTCTGGAGTCAGCCCTAACCAGCCCAGGATAGCTGCCTTCACCACTGGGTAGGAGTTTGCCTGCTCATTATTTATTACCCAGTAAGTCACCTGCACCTCACCATTCAGAAACTGTGCTATGTGAGCTGCCCAAATAGACTCCTCCCAGTTCGTTGCCTTTGCCACCCACTCGAAAGTCTGGAGGAAGGTCTCCAGGTCATCTTGTGCTCAAAACTTTGCAAGGCCCAGATCCCAGTCCCATCACCATTTGCATTACCAGGTGTGGTGCAGCCCAACCGCTTCTGTATCCGCTCCTGTTGTTTGGAGTGGACTTCTTGCCACCTCTGTTGTGTAGTGAACTGGTCTTCTGCTGTTTCTGCTGATTTTTCCATCATCTGCATCAGCAAAATCTGGGTCTGGTGTTCTTGCTGTTTCTGCATAGCGGCTATCTTCTGCTGTTCCCCTGCCACTAACAGGCTGATCACCAACTCCATCTTTCCACTTAGTGTAGGGGTGGACTAAGACCCCACTTCTGGTATCACCTGTCACTAGGATGACTGCTGATTCACCTTTGCTCCAAACATGGGCTGCCATGCCCAGTCTCAGTTAAAGGGGTTTATTCTTTTACAATAAAAGGTTAAACAACTAACCAACCAGAATGCAGTCTTAAGTCAGTATCTGGCTCCCAGTCTTCAGGGCAATCCCGCCCAGTGCCCGGCATCTTCTTAGCCTCAGTCAGCTCTGCTCCCCGCTTAGAGGAGCAGCTGCAAGGTTGCTTCCCTAAACCCTCCCTTGCTCCAGGGACTCACCACAGGAGTTAGTTCCACTCCCGTGTGGCCTTTACGGCCCAGAACTCAGCCTGTCACAGTCCTTCCCTCTCGGCTGCCTACTAGCAGCCCTTCATAGACCCAGGTGTAGCTCAGCTCTCTTTAATTAACTGGATTAAGCTCACTTGCTCTACTCCAGGGGAGCAGTGCTCAGTCTATCCACTGAGACCAGCTACTCTGTGACAGGAATAAATATGTAATAATGAGCTCTTCACTCTAGCAGAGAAAGGTCTAATACAATCCAATGGCTGGAAGTTGAAGCTAGACACATTCAGACTTGAAATAAGGCATGATTTTTTAATGACAAAGGTAATTAACCACTGGAACAATTTACCAAGGGTGAATTCTCCATCACTGACAATTTTTAGATCAAGTTTGGATCTTTTTCTAAAAGATCTGTGCTAGGAATTAATTTGTGAAAGGTCTATTGTCTGTGTTATACATGAGGTAAGACCAGATGATCAATAATGGTCTCTTCTGGCCTTAGAAGCTATTAAAAGCACATATGAGCAACAGATGCTGCACCTCACTTCTCTCTGAGGTGCTTCTGTTGTTGGCCAGGCTGAGGTTTTTGGAAAAGTGAGCAGAAGTTGCCAGATGAAGGATATTGTCTCTGGCACTGGAATAAAGACAACATAATGTTCCTTTTCATTTGTTCAGGGAGAGCAAGCCTCAGACACATTCCAGTAAACTTTATGCTATTCTGGGGACAAAGCCAAGCCATTCAAATAGTAACAGCTCCACAGCTGTATTACTTATTAGTATGATGTCACTCAAAATTCTGTCCAATTACTTTAAAATGATTCAGCACATCAGTGCACATATAGGAAAGGAAAGTTCAAGAGTTAGAACAGAAAATTTAGAAACTATAAAACTAAAAAAGGTAAATTAGGGGCTTCCAATGGTACTTTTTCTAATTCAAGACTGTCTAGCTGCATCAATGTAATCTGGATTAACCTATTAAAAGAATTAGTGAAGAAGTCTGAATAAGGATACATATACAAGAATGTCTTCACAACATTTGCATTCCTGCTTGCTCAGAGCATGAGTCATTTCCTATAAAACTCATTATAAAACAAAGTATGCATTTGCCTCATTTAGACTCAGCATTTTATACACTGTTACCGGGGATGCCTTAACCTACTTGTGCTTTTCTATCTTTCAAAGAGAGATGGGGAAGTGAGCTCTTTTTTGTTTTTATGCAGTTATATATATACACATTATAACGTAAGTCAAATTACAACAATTTAAAATCATTTGTAGGATTTTTTTAATGCGGCCTACTGGATAATTATGCATCCTAGAATGCAGTCGTCTCTTACCTCCTGTGTCAGAATCATATTAAATACATGCTTATTGATTGACAAATGGTACTAAAAATCATTTTTAAAATGAGCTACAACTTCCCTTTGTTTTACAAAGAGGCTGATTCTTAGAAGGTGGAAGAGCTTTTCGTGTCACAGTTTTATAGCACAGTTACACTGACATAGCAGACATTGCTTCACATTTTGGCCCCAATTCCAGAAACACTTAAACATATGCTTAAGTCCTGTCCTGAATAGAAATGCTTTTCTGAATCAGGCTCTTTATTAATATGACTAAGGAACAAACTGGAAGAGTTTCATTTGACATGGTAAGGCTGTATCTGTTACATAAAGAAATCACTGCAATGCAAGTCAGGAGCACAAGAGGTCTTTTGGGAGGTGATGTGTCTATAGAAATGAGGTGTTGGGCAGTCCACGGCTTTGCGTATGCAAAGTGTTTGCTGCTGCCCATGGTTTTATGATAATTAGATTTAGTTTTGTACCATTGTTTTAAATCAGTAACATTAATAATATGAAGAGACCTTTCTGCTTTAATAATGCTGATAGTTATTGCTTAGTGCTTCATTAGTAACATCCACTACTAGCAAACTTACATTTGCCCTTGGCAACATTAAAAATATAGTTATTCATTAAAAATTAAATACCGTGTAGGTCTTCAGTTATCTGTGATGCTACAAATCAACATTATTTCCCAAACTGCAATCCATTCTAATTGGATAAGCTGTACCACCAACACTTAATCTCTGGCACAGGCATCTGCGCCCTTAGAGAAGTGTATTAGACATCTTTAGAAATGAAAAATCAATCAGGATCAACTTCCAGTACAGAGCAGAGCGGCAGATCCTCCATTGCCCTGTACTCTGTCTCATCAAAGTGGATATTAAATGTTAGTAAATTAGAATGGTAACGATTTACACCCATTTTGCACTGGTGTAAAAATGACTGCACATAATACAGGGAATGGGGAATCAGGCCCAATATACCTAGTGACCTAAGCAAGGTTAAACTTCTTCAGTAACAGCTGTATATATAGGAATTTTTATACTTACTTTGGAGGGGGACCCTTCTGTGATTTTCACCAGCTGCCAGAGAATAGAGTAATGAGAACACTGTAGTGCCTGAACAACTATCTGTAATAGAGGGAACACAAAGAATGCCAATATACCGGAAGACATCAAGTATGAGTCTTAAACTAAAATTTAGCTAAAGTTTATGAAGAATTTTGGAAAAGAAGAGAATAGCTCGTGTAGCACGTCTCATTTTCAAAGATATGATTTTACCCCTTAGCCATCTTAGTATAAGTAAAGATCGTTTACCTCATTTGGTGGGGGGAAAAATGTAGGTAATGTGAAGGAAAACTGTAACAGTCTTTGTCTGTCAAAGCAGAGTAAAGAAAGGCATAGGCAAGTCTGAACATGACAAAAGTATGACCCAGCATCTGGCTATCTCCATGTAAAAGCATGTGTTTTAATCCACTGAATTCTTAAACTGTCAGCATGATAGCATGGTAACATGATGCAAATCAAAGAGAACGCATGTCTCATGGAGATGGCAGGGATAATATTAGTGCTACAAACAGAGATATTAGTGGGAGGTGTTACCTGAAATTCAGTAAGAAATGTAAAGAACAACTGTGACTTCCTCTCAAAATCTTGTTCAGATCAGTAATGCTTCCCACAATCAATAGAAATGAACACAGTCTAGGGGCAGAGAAGCTGCACTGGAAGAGCGCTTAACTTTTTATTTCTCTATGCTGGAGGTTTTTTGTCAGGTATGTTATATCTGTGGCAGCCCTAAGTGCTTCACAATTAAGTTTTATGTGAGGATAAACTGCATTTCATAAAAGCAAGAACACTAGGTGGGAACCAACTAAGACAGCGAATGGGAGATGCGGACCAGAGGAGTGCATGCTAAACCCAGCCCTTTCCCCAAAGACAGGCTTCTTAGTCTGTAGAGAAGCAACCAGCTCTGCTTGCGATTCTGAAGCCAGGAAACTTCTTTAGATTTAGGCACCTTAAGCCATTTTAGCAAGAAGCTACTGGAGGAGGAGGTGCCAACCTTATAACTTTTAGCCCAGTCATTAAGAGTACTGGCCTGGGATGTAGGAGGTCCAGTGTCGATTCTCCTCTCCACCAGAGGGGGAGAAAGGATCTGAACAGGATTCTCCTGTCCCTCAGAAGACTACTTTAACCACTGAGCTATGGGAAACTCTGAGGTGGGGCTCCTTCCATCTCTTCTGTTCAAGCTATACCACTGTGTACAAATGATGAGTGACTGGAGCAGGAGGAATGGATGCTGGGTCTCCTATATGGGTGCCCGAACCACTGGACTACAAAGTTATTCTTGCTCTCTGGCCCAGTGATTGCTTCACTGTGAACAAATACTTAAATAGTCATTGAACCAGCATTACAGTGTAATCATAATTCTAATCTTATCAAGCATGTATGTAGCACGTTCCATAGCAGAGGAGGAAACCAACGCACAGGAAGATTAAGGAGCAGATTTTTAAAGGTATTTAGGTATAGCAATGCTTAAATACATTTAAAGACCTGGGCCTAAGTGACTTAAAGTTACACAGTGAGTCAGCTGCAGAGCCAAGAACATAACTCAAGTCTCCTGACTCCTGGCCGTGCACCTCACTAATACTGACCTTTCATAGAAAATCCCAGGAATTTCATTAAAATTAATTTCACTGAGAGACCAAAAAGCATGGTTTAAACTGTGGTATCAGGAAATTAAAGGCTAGGGCATCAACTTATTGTGCTTCTCTATGATTATTCTACTAAAACTCATACAGCTTAACTCCCCAAAATGATATAATGTATATATTGCTAATTTTACCTGTTCTGGCATAGCTCCATGTTCAATTCCAGTCCTCAGTAATCGGTAGCAGTTACTAAACAGATCCCATTTCGTGAGATCATGAGCACTAAAACAAGAGGCAATAAAAATACATTAGTTTAGTTTCATGAGAAGATAACTGTCTTTATGACTCAATCAATAGTTTAGTATTTGTTTGCAACATTGAGACAAAAGAGCAGTTTGAAAGACTTGTATAAATGAGTTCACACTAAATTAAAATTTGAAGTTGTGCTTTTTCATAAACTAGAAATATTTTACCATAAGAGATTTTTACTAATGCAGAATTAAAATCAATGCAAATAATACAGTTTTATATATATAGAGGTAGCTGAACTGTGGCTAAACTACCATGTCTCAAACTTGCCTCTAAATCAGCTTACTTCTGTGATTCTAAATACTGCTGGAACTTCAGCAGACATTTCTCTGGCACTTTGGCACATACCAAAAAGGGAAATCAAATAAAATATTTTAAATGAAAAATAATTTTTAGGCAAAGTAAATGTAAGGTATTTTTCTCTCGTTAGTTGCAATAAAATATTTAATTTTAAAATAGTAAACATTCTAAAACATCTAATGTAAGACAGAAGGGATCTAGTTACAGGAGACCGGAGGTGAAGAATACTGAGAAAAGCTCATAAGACCCATCACTTCACCTCAAGTTGTAAGGCTCTGATCCTGCAAAGAGAACCATATGGGTGGATGCCTGACCTACATAGAACTTCACTGATTTCAATGACTTAGGCCTTGTCTAAACTATCACAATAAGTCAACCTAAATTACAGTACTCCAGCTATGTGAATGTTAACTGGAGTCGACATAGATTAGGTTGACCTACTGTGGTGTCTACACCACGCTCTGTCGAAAGGAGACACTCCCTCATCGACTAACCTTACTCTTCTCGTTCTGGTGCAGTACTGAAGTCGATCGGAGAGCACACTGTATTTTCATTAGACCCGCCAAATCAACCCTTGCTGCATCAATCACAGCAGCATAGATCACCCGTAAGTATAGACATGGCCTTAATGTAAAGCTACACTCTTATTGCTGAAGAACTGATTGTTATACGCAGTTATAAAAACTAATCCTTTTGTACTGAAAAGTGAGGAAATATTGGGGCAGTCTCTGCTATTGGTTTGTACCTGCTCATATTGTCATTTAAGTAAAAGCTCTTGAATAGCAGAACTGTAGAAGACCCTAAAGACAGACAGACAAACCAACCCTCATAAAAGTTGAATTTCAGATAGGCTTGGCTCCATGATAATAAGATGTGTATTATGTAAATTCTAGGCCCCTAGGTCACTGCCTCTGAATAATCTTGTTGAATACACTGACCCTGATTCAACAAAGCACAAAGACTTGTCTATACACAAAAGTTGTATCATTTGAATAATACCAACAGAGTTAAAGCGGTACACAATCTCCTAGTGTAGCTGCAGTCATGCTGAAACAGTTTATTTTTCCTGGGAAGGAGAAAAAAAAATTCTGTCTTATTTGTGAATTTTTATTCTAGGACCCTCAATGACAGACAGACAGTCTTCACATGGGTGTTCTCTGTTTCCATGGCAACTGAAGACAGATCAGATCCTTGCTTTATGCCTGGGCTTAGGTCTGCCCCTCAGGAAAAATTCTCCAAAATGATAACCTCCAAAGCTGGCAAAGTACTAACTATACAGAAGTTTAAAAGTGCAATTCAACTCAAACTATTTGCAGAAGAGTTTTGACATGAAATTTTGGGATTTCTTGGAGGAACACCCTCTTCTCTTCCAAACTAGTTAACAAGTGAACAACAGCCAAAAGAATACTTGGTCATAATGCAATACACTGAGGGAGGGTCAGACTGTCTGACATGGAGGGTACTAGAATGAAAATTAATTGATAAGACAGAATTTTCCCTCTTAGTTCCCTCCATGTCAGACAGTCTTTACAGTGGGATGCAGAAAGCAGTAAATCAACCCCAGGGAGGGAAGATTCAGTTTATGTATGTAAAACTGAAAAGACAATTCAGGGCTACTGGGGCACTCTGTCCTGTGACACCCTTCTACTACCAAATGCTGCATTAGCAGCAAGAGAATGGCAACAGAAAGTAAGGATTTAAGGCCATGTATAAGCTTTACAGGCTCTCCTCAAAAGTTTGCAATGACACAGAAATTGGGGGTATGGTAAATAATGAAGGGGACAGATCACCAATTCATAGAGATCTGCATCGCTTGGTAAAATGGGCACAAGCAAACAATGTGTGTTTCAATAAATAAATCCAGGGTTGTGAGTTCAATCCTTGAGGGGGCCATTTAGGGAAGTGGGGATTGGTCCTGCTTTGAGCAGGGGGTTGGACTACATGATCTCCTGAGGTCCCTTCCAACCCTAATAATCTGTGATTCTGTGAAAGCTAACCATAAATGTATACATCTAGGGAGAAAGAATGTAAGGCATACTTGTAGAATAGGGGACACTATTCTGGGAAGCAGTGACTCTGAAAAAGATTTGGGGGTCATGATGGATAATCAGCTGAACAGGGGCTCCCAGTATGATGCTGTGTCCAAAAGAACAAATGCAATCCTGGGATGCACAAATAGGAGAATCTCAGTAGGAGTAAAGAGGTAATTTTACCTCTATACTTGACAGTGGTATGATCACTGCTGGAATGCTGTGTCCAATTTCAATACCCCCAATTCAAGAAGGATGTTGATAAACTAAAGCGAATTCAGAGAAGAACCACAAGAATGTTTAAAGGATTAAAAACATGTATTCTAGTGAAATATAGCTCAATCTATTTAGTTTAAAAAAAGAGAAGGTTAAGGGGTGACTTTCTCATAGTATATCACTATCTACCTGGGGAACAAAATTTAATAATGGGCTCTTCAGTCTAGCAGAGTCAGCTATAACATGATTCAATGGCTGAAAGTTGAAGCTAGACACATTCAGACTGGAAATAAGACAATGTTTAACAGTGAGGGTAATTAACCATTGGAACAACTTACCAAGAGTCATGGTGAAGTCTCTATTACTGACAATGTTTAAATCGAGATTGGATGTTTTTTAAAAAGATATGCTGTAGGAATTATTTTGGGGGAATTTCTCTGGCCCTGCTATACAGGAGGTCAGACAAGGTGATTACTACAGTCCCTTCTGGCCTTGGAATCTATAAAAGATGAGTATCTCTCTTTGCCCACAAGACCACTGCTCTTTTCATACTGGTAATGGCTGTTGTACTGGAGGCTTTGAATGCCTCTGCTATATGCACCTTTATTTCACTGTAGGTTCTGTTCACACCCAACTTATGCATTTCCACTTCCTTAGAATGCATAGATTCAGCCAGTGCAGTAACAATATAATTTCCTATTATATGAGGAAAATTGAGATGACCTTGGAGATGGATGCATGGTTAGTTCATAGTACGCTCGTGTATCATAAAACATGTAAACTGAGGTTTCACTGAGAGCACACTAAGCTTCAATCCCCACTGGGGACAAGGAGGTGGTAAGCAGGCAAGATACTTTCAGTGAGAAGAAGATATATCAACTGCAAAGCTGGAAGATGCTGTTGTTAGGACCTGCACCCCACAGATTAAGGTCATGACAGGAATTTGCATATTGGTACCAATGACATAGGGAAAGGTATACCCTAAAATAAAAAACACTAAGAAGGTCAGAAAAAAGTCATCATGGCTGAACAGAGTAGAGTAAAAGAGGCAGTTAGAGGCAAAAAGGCATCCTTTAAAAACTGAAAATCAAATCACACTGAGGAAAATAAAAAGTTGCACAAACTCTGGCAAGTCAAATGAAAAAGTATAATTAGGCAGGCCAAAAAAGAATTTGAAGAGCAACTAGCAAAAGACTCAAAAGAAACAGCAACTTTTTTTTTAAGTGCATCAGAAGCAGAAGGCCTGCCAAACAGTGGGGCAACTGGACGATCAAGGGGCTAAAGGAGCACTCAAGGAAGATAAGGCCATTGTAGAGAAGCTAAATTAATTTTTTGCATTGGTCCTCACTGTAGAGGATGTGTGGGAGATTCCTACATCTGAGCCATTGTTTTTAGATGACAAATTTGGGGAACTGTCCCAAATTCAGGTGTCAACAGAGGAAGTTTTGGAACAAACTGATAAATTAAATGAAAACAAGTCACCAGAACCAGATGGAATTTACTCAAGAATTCTGAAAGAACTCAAATATGAAATTGCAGAACTACTAACAGTGGTGTGTTATTTATCACTTAAATCAGCATCTATACTAGATGACGGGAGGATAGCAGTGTGACCCCAATTTTAAAAAAAGGCTCCAGAGGCAAACCTGGCAATTACAGGCCACTAAGCCTAACTTCAACATGAGGCAAAAAGGTTTAAACTATGATAAAGAACAGAATTTATCAGTCACATAGATAAACACGATGGAAGAGTCGACATGGCTTTTATAAAGGGAAATCATGCCTCAACCAATCTATTAGAATTCTTTGAGGGTCAACAAACATATGGACAAGGATGATTCAGTGAATGTACTATACTTGGACTTTCAGAAAGCCTTTGAAAAAGTCCCTCACCAAAAGTTCTTATGCAAATTAAGTAGTCATGGGATAAGAGGGAGGGGGTCCTCTCATGGATCAGTAACTGGTTAAAAGACAAGAAACAAAAGGTAGGAATAAATGGTCAATTTTCAGAATGGAGAAAGGTAACCAGCAGGGTCTCCCAGGAATCTCTACTGGGACCAGTGCTGTTCAACATATTCATAAATGATTTGGAAAAAGGGATAAACAGTGAGGTCGAAAAGTTTGCAGTGATACAAAATTACTCAAGATAGTTAAGTCCAAAGCAGACTGTGAAACGTTTGCAGTGACACAAAATTACTCAAGATAGTTAAGTCCAAAGCAGACTGTAAAGAGTTACAAAGGGATCTCATAAAACTGGGTGATGGGGCATTTACCAAATTACATGTTGGTAAATGCGCAGTAATGCATATTGGAAAATATAATCCCAACTCTATGCACAAAATTATGGGGTTTAAATTAGCAGTTATCACTCAAGGGAGAAATACTGGAGTCACTGTGAGTAATACTCAGGAAATATCTGCTCAATGTGCAGAGGCAGTCAAAAAAGCTAACCATGTTAGGAACCATTAAGGAAAAGGATCGATAATACGCCAGTAAATATCATACTGTCACTATATAAATCCATAGTATGTCCACACCTTGAATACTGTGGGCAGTTCTGGTTGCCCCATCTAAAAAACAGATATTAGAAATGGAAAAGGTACAACAAAGGTCAACAAAAATGTTAAAGAGTATGGAACAGCTTCCATATGAAGAGACATTAAAAAGACTGAGACTGTTCAGTTTGGAAAAGAGATGACTACAGGGTGGTATAATAGAGGTATATAAAATCACAAATGGTGTGGAGGAAGTTAATACTGAAGTATTATTTATCCCTTCACATAACACAAAAACAGGAGTCACCCAATAAAATTAATAGGTAGCAGGTTTAAAACAAACATAAGGAAGTACTTCTTCGCACAGTGCACAGTTAACCTTTGGAACTTGTTGCCAGGGGATGTTGTGAAGGCCAAAAGTGTAAATGGGTTAAAAAAATAATTAGATAACTTCACTGAGAAAGGTCCATCAATGGCTATTAGCCAAGATGGTCAGAGATGCAACTCCATGTTTTGGGTGTCCCCAAGCATCTGAGTGCCAGATGCTGCGACTGGATGACAGGGGATGGATCACTTGACAACTGCCCTGTTCTGTTCATTCTTTCTGAAGCATCTGGCATTGGTCACTGTCAGAAGACAGGATACTGGGCTACATGGACCATTGTTCTGACCCACTATGACCATTCTCCTGTTCCTATGCTGGTGCTATGACTGTCCTCAGATAGCTGTTACATGAAGATGATGAGATTCTCATGGGTTTCTTACAGAACTACATTCCTGCAGTCACTGACTTCTCTTTCCAAAAAGTGTTGGCCTTGAACCCCATGGTCAGGCTATGTTGTAAAAACACCAGAATGTCCTTTGCTTCAGCTGACTTTGCCTTGATGTGTATCCCATATAACCCTGATATCTCATCAGATGATACATATACATGATTTTGCATTTCCTTTAAAATGCTGGGAAGATGTTAATCACTTTCTTACAAGTAGCTGTAGCTGCTTCCTCTCAGCTTCCCAACTGATGGGTTAGGCAAAGCGGATATTGGTTCATGATCCTCAGTGGGTGGTTGTGCATGCTGCAAGTTTGTGAGGCGGTTACAGTCATATCTGTTCGAGGACTAAGATTTGAGAGTTAACAAGAAGGTAATTTTAATCACTTTGGTCTGTTCCTTCACCATCATCTATACCATCTTTATTCTCAGAAGCTTGGGGGGTAGGAGAGGAAAGGCATAAAGAAAGCCCTTTAGCTCACTTCTGAAATAAGGAGATCACTGCCTCTGCTTTTGAAAGTCTCTTCCTAATGTTTTACCTCTTTCGGTTTTCTAACTGGACTTGGATGCAAATAGGTTAATCAACAGGCTTTCAACCTGTCCTGTGATGCACTGAAAGACTAGGTGATCTAGATGGCAATCCTTTGTTTCTAAGTGTGTCTTGTGGAGCCAGCTGACTCACTCGCTTCTTGGTGTAGAACCCTGAAGAACAGAGTGAGAGTTTCTATACAAGACATGAACAAAGCTACTTCTCTAAGCAGTGCTGAATGTTTTCTCCCTTTTTATCAGTTACATATAGACCATGATTCTGAAGAGTCATCTGCTGGAAATGGAGATGTGAGTTAGATGGTCCTTAGCATGAGACAGGTTATATTCCATGTCACCTTGTGGGGCCATGAGTATCCCCTACACGGAGTCTGTTGGTATCTGTTTTGCTGGCCAGCTTCTTTCGGCCTGACATTAGGTAGTTGTTAAATAATATTAAGAATGAATTCACCAAGGGATACTAGTTCTGTATCTGGACCAAGATCTTTATATACAGATTTGCTGGCTGGCAGTGAAGCAAGAATTGTTCTGCGTTATCCATGTATGAAACCAACAACCCCAGAACCTCAGTCAGAAACTCTAATCTTAGGAGAGATATGCTAATGTTTGGCAAATCAGACACTATCTTCTGCCATCTCCCTTCTGAAATAAAGATTGTGCTGGAGGATAACTTAGATGCTGGAGTTTTGTGAAGGCTGTAACTGGTCCTTACACTTGTTTGCTCAAAGTCATGTTTCTGAAGGCTTTTAGCAATGGCTACTGGACTCTGCGTAATATGAAAATGTCATTCAGACATCCCTTTCACTTGAAGAGAAGGATGATATAGCATTTGAGTAGAAGATACAAGTCCAAAAAGGGAACACTTTGTACTGAAAATGCCTCTCGTTGGGGCAGAAGCTAACACTGTACTCCGTGCTGATTAGGCCTCAACTAGAGTATTGTGTCTCGTTCTCAGCACCAGATTTCAGGAAAGATATGGACAAAGTGAAGAGAGTCCAGAGAAGAGCAACAAAAATGATTAAAGGCCTAAAAAACATGACCTATGGCAGAAGATTGAAAAAACTTGGTTTATTTAGTTTGGAAAGGAGAAGACTGAGAGGGGACATGATAACAGTTTTCAAGTATGTAAAAGGTTTTTACAAGGAGGGAGAAAAAATGTTTTTCTTAACCTCTGAGGATATGACAAGAATCAATTGACTTAAATTGCAGAAAGGGAGTTTAGGTTGGACATTAGGAAAAACTTCCTAACTGTCAAAGTAGTTAAGCACTGGAATAAATTGCCTAGGGAGGTTATGGAATCTCCATCACTGGAGATTTTTAGCAGCAGGTTAGACAAACACCTCTCAGGAATGGTCTAGATAATGCACAGTCCTGCCATGAGTGCAAGGGACTGGACTAGATGACCTTTTGACATCCCTTCCAGTCCTGTGATTCTGTATTTCTTAGTAATTCTCCCTGATCATACCTTTGGTAGATTTCTAAGGACTTATTTTCATATTATGAAAACTTAGAAAGAAAATTCTTTAATGACGGATTTCAGTATTTTTATCTGGAATACTGATTTCCTTATGGATTTGTTGAGGGACTTGAGATGTGAAGTGGGCTGCATGCTATTGTTCCTCTTTGAACTACAAAGAATCTTGTGTCCTTTCCAAAATCTCTGTCTCTCCACAGAACTCATACTTCATCTTCTGAGTACCTCAAGCCCCCATTTTCTGATGTGGTTCACTCCCAGATGATGCCCTTAGCTGAAACGTCTCAATTGGGGGTGGGCGGGGGGAATCTCCCAAGACATGGGACACTCAAAATCAAAGACGTTTTTGGAGTTGGACAGTTTTCAAGAGAGGGACAGTTTTCGAGAGATCCAGCCTAGATCTTCCAAGCCTCAGGAAAGGTAGCAAAGGCTTCCTCCTAATGTGTAATCTCTATAGTACAACCTGGTTAAGAGCAGTGGCTACAAAGGGAATACTTGCTGAGAAAAGGAAATTTTAAGATTCTCTCACTGGAAGGAGGGGTAAGCTTTTTCCTTACGAGTCTCTCCTTTGAGTCTACCAACAAAATATTTAGAAAGACACCAGATGTTAGCCTGCAAGTCTATTTTCTTCAAGTGGAGCCATAGTTGACCCTAGGATCTATTTTTGAGAGATCTGAATACACAGCAAATCAGAGTCAGGAGAAGCATCAGTCCTGAAAACCCTGCTAGGGAAACCTAGTTTAAAGTGCCATATATACTTGACCATAGGCCTGTTCGTTTATAAGCTGCCCCACCACAAGATGGATAAGTACAAATGGAAATTTTTTATAACCCATTTATAAACCGACCCTATAATTCAGGGGTCAGCAAACTTTGGCTCCTGGGCCATCAGGATAAGCCGCTGGTGGGCCAAGATGGTTTGTTTGCCTCGAGTGTCTGCAGGCACAGAGGTAAACCTAAGTAAACAGTGTCCTGGCGCACCAGCTGCTTACCCTGATGGGCTGGAACAGCAACTGGTGGGGAAATTTGGGTGGGGGGAGCGTGGGGGAAGAAGCTAGGAGTCAGAGGAGTAACCCCTATGACCAAACAGAGGTAAACCTAAGTAAACAGTGTCCTGCTTACCCTGATGGGCTGGAACAGCAACTGGTGGGGAAATTTGGGGGGGGGAGCGTGGGGGAAGAAGCTAGGAGTCAGAGGAGTAACCCCTATGACCAAACCCTCCACGTGATCCCAAGCCTAGCCCAGGACCCCCACAATCTCCCCATCCCATCTCTTCCCACTTTATCTGGGGAGGGCCAGGGGAGAATCTCTCTGGCATGGCTGGAACTGCTCCAGCGGGCCAGACCAGCCAGTGTGGCCGCAGCATGTTCCAGTGGGCTGGGCTGGGAAGCATGGCCGCAGTGTACTCCGGTGGGCCTGGCAGCACGGCCACAGCCTGCTCTGGGGGGCAGGGCCAAGCGGCATGGCTGCAGCCTGCCAGCCCCTGAGCTGCAGCTGCTTCGGAGGCTGGGGGGAGAGCAGCGTGGCCAGAAGCAGAGAGAGACTGGCCCTGCTGGCTGTGCTGCCTCTCCTTGCTCCCTCTGTTGAAGGGAGGGGCTGTGTCCCACCTCTCCCTCCCTATACCCGTTCATAAGCCAATCCCCTTCTCTGGTGCTTCCCTTTTATACTAAAAAAATTCAGCTTATGAATGAATATATACGGTAGATTTTTTTTTTTTTTTTGTGGATACTCACAATGGCCTCCTAGTTGAGTACAGACCTCCACAATAAGAGACTCCAGCCAATACTCTCAGGGCTGCTGCTACTGCATCCAAGTTTGATCTGAGTGTTAATCTTATTCTCGTGGCTGGCAGGAATACTCCCTCAGCTGATTTGACTATGCACTTTACTAAGGAGGCTACAGCAGGCTTAACCTTAGCCAGAACAGACTCATAGACTCAAGGACTGGAAGGGACCTCGAGAGGTCATCGAGTCCAGTCCCCTGCCCTCATGGCAGGACTAAATACTGTCCAGACCATCCCTAATAGATATTTATCTAACCTACTTTTAAATATCTCCAGAGATGGAGATTTCACAACTTCCCTAGGCAATCTATTCCAGTGTTTAACTACCCTGCCAGTTAGGAACTTTTTCCTAATGTCCAACCTAAATCTCCCTTGCTGCAGTTTAAGCCCATTGCTTCTTGTTCTATCATTAGAGGCTAAGGTGAACAAGTTTTCTCCCTCCTCCTGATGACACCCTTTTAGATACCTGAAAACTGCTATCATGTCCCCTCTCAGTCTTCTCTTTTTCAAACTAAACAAACCCAATTCCTTCAGCCTTCCTTCATAGGTCATGTTCTCAAGACCTTTCATCATTCTTGTTGCTCTTCTCTGGACCCTCTCCATTTTCTCCACATCTTTCTTGAAATGCGGTGCCCAGAACTGGACACAATACTCCAGTTGAGGCCTAACCAGCGCAGAGTAAAGCGGAAGAATGACAACACACCTGTTAATGCATCCCAGAATCACGGTTACTTTTTTTGCAACAGTATCACACTGTTGATTCATATTAATCTTGTGGTCTACTATGACCCCTAGATCTCTTTCTGCCATACTCCTTCCTAGACAGTCTCTTCCCATTCTGTATGTGTGAAACTGATTGTTCCTTCCTAAGGGGAGCACTTTGCATCTATCTTTATTGAACTTCATCCTGTTTGCCTCAGACCATTTCTCCAATTTGTCCAGATCATTTTGAATTTTGACCCTGTCCTCCAAAGCACACACTTTAGTATTTGGGTATGAGTAAGTCTTGAATGGGAATTCTCACTCCACCTTAATTAGTCTTGCATGAATCAGGTGACGAAGAATTACAGCGGTTTCCCCAACGTTACCCTTTTCTCCCCCTAATGTTTCATTTTCTAAAAACATACCTGTGAAGTTAGACTCCCTCCTTCTCCAATTTGTGCTGAATTCTGGAAAGCTTAATTAAAAGTCTGAGGTATCTTGCTCAAAACCCGTTTCAGAGAGCTTTCCTTTTCTTGAGACTAGAGAATCTAGAAGGGATACACTCTCCTGAGATATTTTAAGAGTTTGTGCTACCCTATTAAGAGCTGATTATGAGCAATATCCCTTACTAGTCCCTGTGTCAAAACCCTGAGAGAAAGGGGGAAGGGCCCTGTGAGGGAGAGGCATTACCGAGGAAACTGAAAAGACAGTCTGCAGGCATGTATAGTGCATGTTGTCCTACAGAAAACAGTAGATACTTTATGACCACCTATTGGATTCCTGGAGGCTGGAAGGGGAGAGGATGTAGGTCCATCACACAAGAAAGGGGATCTGAATCACACCAGACCATGCTCCCTGCTGCTGGATCCAGGCTGAACTAAATGCACAGAATGAGGACTGAGAAAGAGCCACTGGAGACAAGTGATTCACTGGTATCAGTGAGGTCTCAGACACTGGCACCTTTCATGGCAGCTAAGGCCTTGCAGGTAAAGCAGCTTATGGAAAAGGGGATGCTTTGTCGTCATCTCAGCACAGACCTTGCCTACATGCTGGCTGGATTCGCTTCCTGCCTCTGCAGGCTGAGGGAAAAAGGGCCTGTTAGGATATGCAAAGGCCTATACTTTAAGAATTTGGGCGTATTCTTATCACTTAGCTAGTTATAGAGGTATAAAAGAAAGAATCAAAGATCACTGTCTGTGTAATGGCCTTCTCCTACTGTGACAGTCTGAGGCCTGGTTCTTCGGCTAAGCAGCAAAGGCAGCCATAAGCTGGGAAGTGTATGGTCACATCCTCACATTACAAACTAGTCCCACTGAAATAAGGTGCTATTGAGCTATTAGGAATACAATCCTGCTCTGATATTTATCACCTCCAGAGAAAAGGAAGAGCCTAGAATATAGCATCCTGTCTGGCAAGAACTCACTTATCAATAGACACAGCTGGAAAACCCTACGTCTGTATAGATGTAGTTGTGAAATCCTCACTTTTACTATATAGTCTGCAGTCAATCAGGAAGTGGGTGGGGGGAAATAGGAACAGGGACTGGGGATGGGGGAACTGGGATTATGTTTTGGCAAAGGGGAACGGGAACAGGGGATGAGGACAGGGACACAGGCAAGGCTCTGTGGTGTCAGAGCTGGGAAGGGGGACACTAAGGAAGGAAACTGGAATCATGCTTGCTGGAAGTTCACCCCAATAAACATTGAATTGTTTGCGCCTTTGGACTTCGGGTACTGTTGCTCTCTGTTCATGAGAGAAGGACCAGGGAAGTGAGAGGGTGAAGGAATAAGCCCCCTAACAGGGCCCATGGCTTAGTGGAGAGGTAGGAGGGCTTTAAAGAATGCTCAGTTCCATGCCACTAATTCTCACCTGGTTTCACTGAAGAGAACTTTCATGCAGCCTTGCTCAACTGTCTCAGCGTGGATTTCTCTCACAAGCTAGCTGGGAATCAGGTTTTCTCCTGTGGCCTGATATCACTGGGGGAAAGGGAGGCTAAGTGCTGTCCTTCAGAAAGCCTTTTTATTTATTTATTTATTTTTTAAAGTTCTGCAGTTTTGAGGAAAAAACCTCCAAATCAATGAAGAAACTGACATTTTAGTTAAAAATCTTTTGAAAATCCTATGAAAGCTCTGACACAAAGAGAGTGCTTCAGTCTACTGTGCGCCCCTTGGAGGCAGAAAATTCTGGAGAGTTCTTCTAGAGGTCTGGTCTTAAGCTTCAGCTCAGAGCAAAGCTCTGTTTTGCGCCCAGCTGATGTGGACAGAGAGAGGGCCACTGCTGTGAAGACTGGCGAATAAGCTCTACCAGTAAAAGTCACCTAGAGGGTTTTACAGCATAACTATTTCAATGAAAACATCACACGCCCAATTAAAATAGTTGTAAAGCATTGATTTCAGATGGACTTAAGCATACGTATAAGTGCTTTCCTGAATCAAAGCCCTCCTGTTGCTGTATATCTCCTGGCACACTCAGTATGTTTTTCATATTTTAGCACATCGTTTTCCTCATCTTTCCTAACTTTGAGTATCATCTTTTATTGGCTAACATTATACATCACTAGACATAGCTGATCCAAGTAAAATCACATACTTATGAAAAGAAGTTAATCTCTTCAAAGTGGAAAGCACATTGTATATATCATCATCATCAGCTTCTTCTCCCTGGAAATGAAAGCATACTCATCAAGGACTCAGCAATACAAATAAGCTTCTCTCTTTGCATGATGAGGATGACTAATAGTTACACAGAGTCTTATGCTGACATTTGAACTGGCTCATGAGGACACATGCACCGTTTTGTGCTTAGACCCTTGATTTCAATGAAAAATAATGATAATGGACGTTTTAAGTAACCATTGGGTAGTTCTAAGAAATCAGCAAGACTTGCCTGTCAGCATTAAGCAACATCACGGTATTAATATTCACACAAACAACCTCTGAGTAGTAGTACAGTAAAAACTGTTTTATCTGGCAATTCACCAGCTGGAAAGCTCTATAAACCAGCATTTCGGATCTTCATTGAAAGTCCGGTTTATAATCGTGTTGGTGTAGTGCTGGCAGGGGTTTCGGGTGTGGGAGGGGGAGGGGGTATGGAGTGTGGGCTCTGGGAAGGAGTTGGGGTGTCCCAGCCCTGCACTCCCTCCTACACTTAAACTCCCTCCCTCTCAGTTAACCAGCATTTTTTACTTACTGGCACCCCCCCATTCCTCCAACATGCCAGATAAAACAGCTTTTACCGTAGTCATTTCCCAAGGAAAAAACCTGAGGCAGGGGTTTCAAACTCATTCTGTAAAAAGGATTGAACTGTGTTTTAATTATAACCTGAGAGCTGGGGCTAGAAAAAGAGAGACAATGCAATCCTCAGTTCATAGCAGAGACTCCACTGATGCAACAGGAGTTTACATAGACCAATGGCAGACTCTCTCATTTAGTTCAGGTCCTTATCCTGCCCCCATCACCACAGTAACAGAGTGCCTTACATATCTGAATGCATTAAACCAGTGGTTCTCAAGCTTCTTTTCATTTGTGGACTCCTAAAATAATTCCAGTGGTGGTGCAGACCTCTTTGGAAATTTTGAATGGAAGTGTGGATGCCTCTGGAAATCTATTGTCTGTATATACAGCTGATTTCTGTTCAGTCAGTGTCCAGTAGGGGACGTGCATGTACCCTGAATGCCCTTAAGCCCCACCTCCTCCAAGGGCATAAAAGATACAGCAACCCCAACCACCAGTCAGTTCCTTTACTGCCAAGAATCCTCATTTATAAGACTGAGCTGTGGGGACAGAAGGAAGGTCATGGGATCCACATGCAGAACATTCCGAAGAACCACAGTTACTATCAGATAAGTAACCATTCTTTCTTATTTGAGTTACTGCACATGTGAATCATACTTATGGTAATTAGTTAGTAGTCAACTTTAAGAAGTGGGAAGCTAGTAGATATGTGAAAAGAGATTTTAAAATAGTTCTTCCAAAACTGGTATCATATCTTGAAGTGGTGACTAACTAATAATGTTTCACAAACACATGAGCTGAAGGCCAGGTAGTTGCTCCACATACTTCCAATTCTGGAACCCGACTTAAGCATACTATTGATGCAGCCTGCACTCTGGTGGAGTGAGTTTAGATATTTGGTAGAGGACTCATTAATATCATAAGCAGTTTAAATACAATCCGATATCCGTTGTATAAGTGTCTGTGATGAAACAGCCATCCTTTTTAATTTATTACCATAAGTAATGAAAAGTCTTGATGTTTGATGTAAAGAGCCATAACAGCGACCTTTTCACATCTGAAGTAGATAATTTAGAGTCAGCAGGTGAAAAATGAGGTGTTGGAAAAGACCTGATGAATGAATTGATATGAAAATCCCATAGTACTTTAGGAATAAAAGATGGATGCAGTCCTCTTGTTACTCTATTCATGTGTAAAACTATACAGAGGATTTATCATTAGGGCTTGTAATTTGCTTATTCTATGAGCAGATGTAACTGCCATCAGGAATGACCTTCATTGATAGTGGATAAATTAGACAATCTGATAAAAGTTCAAAGGAGGAGAGGGTCCATACGTGAAGAAAGCACTAAATTGAAGTCCCATGTAGGAGCAATTTTTCTCACAGGAAGAAAAACGTGGACAAACCATTTCATAAATCTGTTCACTGATAGATGAGAGAAAATTGTATCTCCCTATACTGGAGGATGAAATGCAGATATTATTGCCAAATGGACTTTGACTGATGAAACATAGTTCTGAATGCTTTAAAAATAAGAAGTAATCCAATATTATTGGAATAGAATATTTACATGGAGAGTAACCTTTAGACTTTGGCAATAAAGAAAAATGTTTCCATTTGGCAGTGTAGATAGTCTTAGTGGATAATTTCCTACTCTGAAGAAGAATACTCTGCACCTCTGAAGAACACTCCATGTCTATTGTAGACATCCAGCTAACATCCAGGTTATGAGATGCAGAGAGACTGAGTTTGCCCTTGGGGAAAAGGGTAATGAGGGCATGCAGGGTGCATGTGCAACCCCACTAATCACTGCTAATGAAACTGTTCCGAATTCCTGTGCTGAGGCCTATGAACACCATGAGTAAGATCGACCTGTGCAGTAACTCAAAGAAAAAAGAAAAAAAAAGGGAGATTTAGTAACTGGTATCAACTAGATCTCTGAAAAAGGTGTTAAGTTTTTCCATACTTTGTACACTAACATCCAAATCCTGAACTTATAAATAGATATCTGAGAAGTGTCCAACTATCTCAGTACTCAGAGGACGATGTGGCAGCTCCTGATAGGCAAATTGCTGCAGGGGAAGTTATAGTATAATTAAGAATTTAAAATCCAATAAAGCTCCAGATCCTGATGAGATTGCTGGGGAATATTACAGAACTCTAAGGTAAGTGTTGATCCCTATTTTAACTGAATTGTTTAATGCAATAGTACAGGGAACAAATTTCCAGATTAATGGAAAGAGGCATGGTTAAAGAGGGAAAAATTCTTACCAGTTACACATCATGTAGACCTATTTCTTTAATTACTGTGGCTGTTAAAGATAATGATAAGGTGCTAGCAAACAGACAGTGTTATCTTGCTCAAATATATTCACTCTGACCAGTTTGGGTTCCTTCTGGTAGCACATCTATCTGACAACATCAAAAGCACTCTGAATATGATCTATAATGCTAATTCTAGCAATTCTTCCTATGTGCTGCTTTCTTTGGATGCTGACAAAACCTTTGACCAGCTGGAGTGGGAGTACCTCAGACAGATTTTGGTAAGGTTTGGTTTTGGAAGCCAGTTTTATAGGGGCATATCAGCTTTATATGTTCATCTTCTAACGTCTGCATTGGTTAATGGTCAACAATATATGATGAAAGGGGACTGCTGTGTTTTTCTGTACATGTTCTGAGGTCCAAGCTATACATTTACTATTTCAGAGACTCTCTCTTTCTTTAATATGTTTTTTTCACCTCTCTCAGGAAAACAATATTAAAATGTTTCTTCTCTTTAGTACACAATTATAAAATATAAAAATGTATTTGACTTTCTAGACGTGTATTGCTTATTCAAAATTACTATGGTATGTGCAAGTTTACATGACTTTATTAAGGGGAGAAAGGATCTAATTTTCCACTTTTCTACTATATTCACCTTAAAAAGCATATTTAAGTTTGCACAAGGGTAACACTCAGCCCACACAAACCGTTTAATGTAAGAAAAAGTCCAGGTAAGGGTTCCATCTTTCTTTAACATACTGTAACACCCACACCACATTTTCTCTTCCAAACTCCATCCTTCTATAAGTAAGTCTCAGATGCCTCCAACATGTAAAACAACACAATATCCACCTGCTGTAACAGAATGTACCCTGGTGTCCATGCCCTACACAGTATCGTAATCATCTTTGAACAAAGTATGCCTTGTGAGATATCATTTAAAAACTCATAATTTACTTAATAACATCTTGACAAAAAGCACGCAGCAACATTATATGTGAAGTTATAGACATAAGCTGAAAACAAGACTAAAAGTAGACGTCTGGGGAGTAGCCAAACCAGTCCCTCAGAGACAATGGGCAAGTAGATGCCTTAGCAAGGAGTGAACAAGGCTGACAGACTATTACCTGTCTTTCATTGAGTCAATTATTTTTCAGCACCTAGCACAATGCCTATCCTGTGCTGTATGTGTTTTCTTTGGATGCTACTGCTATAGAAAGACAGACAGACAGAAAGGGTTAGAGTTAAAGTTAGGAGATTAGGATTAAGGATTGACTCCTAATTAGAAAAAATATTAACTGAAATGTAATTATATCACTTTGAAGTTTTTCATTTACTCTTCTATGGAGGTCACCTCTTTTGCTCTATCAGTCACGATTTACAACTGAGCAATGTGTTAGTATGAATGCACATGACAACTCATCAGGTAGTTGATGGTGATGCAGGAAATTACAATGGATATTACAAAATGGACAAAGGATCAAAGATGCAAATTTAGATGATAAAACAAGGTTAATTTTAAAAGAACAAACCTCCTGCAGCAGATCCTCTACTGAATGGTTGAATCGGTCCACAAATTCATCAATCAGCTGGCTGTGGGCTATGTCAACTCTATTCTGAATGGTATATTCTTCACTGCACAAGATGCTATAGGTTTTACTGCAGGCTTCTAGAACATCTGATTCTACATGTTTCTCCACAACAAACTTAATCTGCTTTAACAAGGCATCCAGATGCTGTGGATCAGACAAAAAAGTCAGTTTTCACATTACACAGAATATTACATAAACAATGAAATTCAAGAAGAGAATGTTAAGCAACAGATCAAAGCAGTAAAAGATTACTACATGCTATTCCAAATGTAGCTATTTAATATGAATATGACTAATCAGTCAGCTGAAAGCCACAAGAGTGCCTGCAGAGTGTACCATACCTTCTCCATTCTGCCTGTACTGTAGATTTCCAGGTCAAAATACTGAGGGATTTGCAGAAGGTTTGCTACTTTCTCTGCATCAGCAGAATACTAGAAATTATTGAAATAAAGAAAATGAAGAACAATTAACGTCTATACTACAGAATGAAAACATGATATACATTATCAGTAAAGAATATATTTTGTGTGAAACTGTACCTTTGAAAGTAACATAGGAAGCGCAATAATGAAATGTTCAGTCAATTTGTTTCTGTCATCTATCTGAGTTTTCCTTTCTTTTGCAGTTAACACCTGTAAAAATAAGGAAAAATGTGCTATAAAATAATTAAATGTCTTAATGTCATTAATATAATAATAAATTGAAGGGTCAAGATCCCAAAAGTGGAAGCTAATTCTAAATGGAAAGAAAGCAAGAAAGGAAGGAAGAAAAAAAGATCATCAGGGATGAAAAGCATGTGAGATCATCAGGGATGAAAAGCATGTGAATGGGAAAGCAGTAAGAACTCCAGTTACCTTAAAGGAAAACCTCATTTCTTTCTTTGTGATACTGTCTCCATACATCCCCTATGTTGGGGGCCAAAACTTGGCAATACTGAAGTCAATGAAAATTTTGCTATTGCCTATAATGGGACCAACGTTTGGCCCTCAGAGGAACCACTGTGATCATCCAATCGGACCTCTTGTATAACACAGGCCATAGAATTTCACCTAAAATAATTCCTAAAGCATATCTTTTAGAAAAACATCCAAACTTGATTTAAAAATTGTTAATGACAGAGAATCCACCATGACCCCTGTTAAGCTGTTCCAAAGGTTAATTACTCCCACTATAAAAATTTACAGCTTTATTTCCAGTCTGAATTTGTCTAGCTTCATCTTCCAGTCATTGGATTGTGTTAGACCTTTTCTGCAAAACTGAAAAGCCCATGTTAAATATTTGTTCCCCATGAAAGTATTATAGTCTGTCATTAAGTCACCCCTTAAACTTTTCTTTGTTAAGATAAATAGCTTACTCTCCTTGAGTCTATCCCTAGAAATCATTACCTCCAATCATTCTCATGGCTCTTCTCCAAACCCTCTTGAATTTATGACAATCATTCTTTGAATTGTGAGCACCATAACCAGACACAGTATTTCAGCAGCGGTTGAAGCAGTGCCAAATCAGAGGTAAAATAACCTCTCCACTTGAGATTTGTGTTTATGCCTCCAAGGATCGCATTAGTTCTATTGGCCACAGCATTGTGCGCTGAGTCATAGTAAGTGGGGTGCAAGAAAAGCCAGAGCAGGGACTCTGCTCAACAGCTCCACTCAGGTCCACAAACAGGTCACCTTCCAATATCCTTGGATCATGGAGGTCTTAAGACTAGCGTCTAGATCAGACCAGAGTCCCTCCTGAAATTTGTCAGTAAGATGTCTGGCCTTTGGTGTAAGAAGTCAGGCAGGGATTCAACAGGCATACTGCTAGGAATGATCTGTCCTACTGGTAGGGATAGAATGGATAATGAACCAAATTGAATGCCTTATCAGCTTCTACTGCAAACACCCCAAAACATATTAGTATGTTCCCTTACATGGTCTGCCATTATAGGCACTCCTGAGTTGCTGCTGGTCCTGGGCCCTAAAATTTCATAGGCCCAGTCCAGGTGATCAATATGGCACTGGTAGATTCTGGGTCTAATGCAGACTTACAATCAGATAGCCAAGGTCACCGGGAATGTGGCCGACCTACAACAAGCCAATCAATATCCTGATGTTAGACTCTAGTCATTATTCTTGTAGATTGAGTAGACTGGAATAATCAGACAGGAGAATTCACCATACAACTTCCAATGCCCTGAGTTGTAACAATATAATTTTTGCAACTGGTGCAGGGAGTTCTTTTCTCAGTACTTCTAGGAAGGGAGAGAAACATATCCAGACTCCTGACCTTTTTTGTTTTTTTTGCTAGAAATGTGCAAGGAAATTGATGATATCTGTGTGTCCTGATCTGTTGATCAGTGGCCCCTGAGGGGCCTGAAGGCACCAGTGAGTCTTTCCCCATGAGTGTAAGTTCCACTGATTTGATGGTCTCTGAGAAAAATGCAGCTGAAAATTACAATGTCCAGGGTAAAAAGGGAAGATGCGTTGCCTCATATATCAAAAATATATACACTAGGACTGATGCTGAGATGGAAATAGGAGACAGACTTGTTGAAAATATCTGGGTAAGGATAAAAGGGGTAAAAACAAAGGGTGATGTAATGGTAGGAGTCTGCTACAGACCAACTAACCAGGAAGAAGAGGTGGATGAGGCTTTTTATAAACAATAACAAAATCAGCCAAAGCACAGGACTAGGTGGAGATGGGGGATTTCAACTACCCAGATATCTTTTGGGAAAATAACACAGCAGGGGCAGAGATTATATAAGAAATTCTTGGACTATACTGGAGATGTTTTATTTCAGAAGATGGAGAAAGAAACTAGAGGAGAGGCTGTTCTAGATTTGATTTTGACAAATGCAAGGAACTGGTTGAGAATTTCAAAGTGGAAGGGAGGTTGGGAAAAAGTGATGATGAAATTATTGATAGAATTCTTGATTCTAAGGAATCGTAAGAGGGGAAAAAGACTAATAAAGGTAATAGATTTTAAGGAAGCAGACTTTAACAAACTCAGGGTAAGGTGGGTAAGATCCCAGGGGAAGCAATTACAAGGGGAAAAACAGTTCAAGAGAGTTGGCGGTTTTTCAAAGAGACATTATTAAGGGCACAAGAGAAAACTATATCACTGCATAGGACAGAGACTGCCCTGGCTTAACCAGGAGATCTTCAATGATGCGAAACTCAAAAAAGAATCATACAAGAAGTGGAAACTATATCAAATTACAAAGGACGAATATAAACAAACAACACAAAAAATAGGGACAAAATTAGAAAGGCCACGGCACAAAAACGAGATTAAACTAGCTAGAGACATAAAGGGTAAGAAGAAAATATTCTACAAATACATTAAAAGCAAGTCGACGACCAAGGACAGGGTAGGCTCGTTACTCAGTAAGGGGAGGGGGAACAATAACAGAAAATGTGGAAATGGCAGAAGTGCTAAATGACTTTTTCATTTTAACCAAAATCTTTATTAGCAATTAGACATCTAACAATGAATGCCAACGAAAATGAGGTAGGATTAGAGGCTAAAATAGAGAAAAAACAAAATAAAAATTATGTAGGGCTTGGCTACACTTGTGAGTTAGTGCGCTCATTACCCATCCACACTGGTAAGGTATGTAGGGTGCTATGACTCTAGGGCTAGAGCGCTCCTGGCATTCCACCTCAGCGAGAAGATTAACGCTTGGTGCACATTGTCTGAAACGCCCGGGTGCCAGTGTAAATGAGGTGTTGCATTACTGCGCTCTGATCACCCTCCAGAAATGTCCCATAATCCCCTTAAGTCAAGTGGCCATTGTTGTAATTGTTTTGTCGTCGCTGCAGGAATGCGGATATGCCCTTTAAAAGCTCTGTTTCTGACATCTGGCACGCTTATCTGCTCCGAGACAAAGCAACCGTTACTGTGGAATGCTGTGAGAGAGAGAGGTGGGGGGAAACAGGGAATGCTGCTGTCTGAACTTACAAGACAGCATGCTGACATGCTCTCAGCCCCCCCAAAATCCACTCTCTCCCCTCCACATACACACAACACACTCCCTGTCACACTCCACCCCATCCCCCTGCATTTGAAAAGCATGTTGCAGACACTTGCATGCTGCGACAGCTACCACAATGCATTGCTCTCTGTGGCCGCTGCAAGAGCTGCTAATGTGGCCATGCC
Organism: Gopherus evgoodei; assembly: GCF_007399415.2. Classification (NCBI taxonomy): domain Eukaryota; kingdom Metazoa; phylum Chordata; order Testudines; family Testudinidae; genus Gopherus; species Gopherus evgoodei. The sequence continues at coordinate 50,192,042 of NC_044330.1, read as the reverse complement.
AGTGCACTTGCAGCTGTCAGTATGGACAGATTGCAGCTCTTTCTGTACTGCACTCTATGAAGGCTGGTTTAACTCAAAGCGCTCTATATCTGTAAGTCTAGCCATGCCCTTAGACAAGTTAGATGCCATCAAGTTACCAGGGCCTGATGAAATACATCCTAGAATACTCAAGGAACTGACTGAGGTGATATCTGAGCCATTAGTGATTATCTTTGAAAAGGCATGGAAGATGGATGAGATTTTAGAGGACTGGAAAAAGCAAATCTAGTGCCAATCTATAAAGAGAGGAATAAGGACAATCAGGGGAATTACAGACAATTCAGCTTAACTTCAGTACCCGGAAAGATAACGGAACAAATAATTAAGCAATCAATTTGCAGACACCTAGAAGATAAAAAGGTGATAAGTAACAGTCAGCACGGATTTGTCAAGAACAAATCAAGTCAAACCAAACTAATAGCTTTTTTTGACAGGATAACAAGCTTTCTTGATAGGCGGGAAGCAGTAGATGTTGTATATCTTGACTTTAGTAAGACTTTTGATACTGTCTTTCATGATTTTCTCAAACTAGGGAAATACAACCTAGATGGAGCTACTATAAGGTGGGTGCATAAGTGGCTGGAAAACCATTCCCAGAGAGTAACCATCAGTGGTTCACAGTTAAGCTGGAAGGGCATATCAAATGAGTCCAGTTCTGTTCAATATCTTCATCAATGGTTTAGATAATGGCATACAGAGTACACTTATAAAGTTTGTGGATGATACCAAGCTGGGAGGGGTTGCAAGCACTTTGGAGGACAGGATTAAAATTCAAAAATATCTGGACAAACTGGAGAAATGGTCTGAAGTAAATAGGATAAAATTCAATATGGAGAAATGCAAAGTACTCCACTTAGGAAGGAAGAATCAGTTGCACACATACAAAACGGGAAATGACTGCCTAGGAAGGAATACTGTGGAAAGGGATCTGGGGGTCATAGCGGAACACAAGCTAAATATGAGTCAACAATATAAAACTGTTGCAAAAAAGGGGAATATAATTCTGGAATGTATTAGCAGGAATGTTTTAAGCAAGACATAAGAAGAAATTCTTCCACTCTACTCCAAGCTGATTAGGCTTCAGCTGGAGAATTGTGTCCGGTTCTGGATGCCACATTTCAGAAAGGATGTGGAAATATTGGAGAAAGTCCAGAGAAGAACAACAAAAATGAATAGTGATCTAGAAAACATGACCTATGATGGAAGATTTAAAAAGTGGGTTTGTTTAGTCTGGAGAAGACAACACAGGGGGGGGGGGCATGGAAAGAAGACAAATGATAATAGTTTTCAAGTACATAAAAGGTTGCTACATCTAATCCTGATTTATAAATCCTGTGATGGAGAATCCACAAGGACCACTGGTAAATTGTTCAAATGGTTAATTACTCTCACTGTTAAAAATTTACACCTTACTTCCAGGCTGAATTTGTCTAGTTTAAACTTCCAGACTTTGGATCATGCTAGACCTTTCTATGCTAGACAGAAGAACCCAATATTAAATATTTGTTCCCCATGTCGGTGCTTATAGACCTCAAGCCACCCTTTACTCTCCTCTTTGTTAAAGTAAACAGATTGAGCTCCTTCAATCTATTACTAAAAGTAATGTTTTCTAATCCTTTAATTATTCTCATGGATCTCCTTTGAACCCTCTCCTATTTATCAAAATTCTTCTTGAATTATCGGCACCAGAATTAGACACAGCCTTTCAACAGCAGTAGTGGGGAAAGCAACCTAACTAGGTTTAAGATAGATCTTCATAAATTTATGATAAGATTATATGATTGTATTACCGATGACAGTAGGGGACTGGAATGGATGACGCAGGAGGCTCCTGCCAGTCCCATGTGTGGAACATTCTATGGGGTTCACCACGCCCACTGGCACTCACAGGGACAATTCTCCAGTTAAGAAGTTATAATTCTGAATAGCTGCCCATGGATAAACCTTTTAATTGCATCACAAGTCCAGTATTCTGATTCTGTACTGGCAGAAGCTGCTCACTGGGCTCTCTGCTTACATCACTTGGAAAAGGACTCAGACCCTGAGTCTTACAAAGCAATCTTTGCCCACAATTTTCCTCCTCCTGCTGTGTCAGGCTAATTTATGGACCTCTGTAAGGGTTTTGATGTTTCAGCAGTGCCCCTTTGAGGTGTTAATGGGGTTCTATACTGACTCCAGGTCCAGTCACTCAAGTGGAAGCATTCTGAAGGTAACAAAGTCTTAACTCTCCAGCTGAGTGTCTCTGGATGCTCACCCCTTCTGAGAACCCAAGAAATAACAAAAAATAAAGCAGGAAAATAAATGAAGGAAAAGGAATTTAGAGTCAGTCCCAGTTGGGCCTCTGCCTTTCTTCCTTCAGACAGGCCTTGGATGGGGTGCAATCCAGTTCATAGCCTGCTGGATGACCAGCATAAAGAATATAATTCAGCCCCCTTCACCTTAGAGGACTTGGGGCTTTCTTTTAGACAAGGGAACAGGCTCTACTTGCTGCCAGGCCTCTCCCTGTGAGCTGGGAAGCTCAGTGCTCTGCTCCCAGAGTTATCCTCTGTGAAGCTGAGCTTCCCCTCCTCTTTAGCTCTTCCTCCACTCTCAATATGACTTGCAGGTGTGGAAGGGATGGGGCCACTCCAGCCCAGATAGGGTGACCATATTTCCCAAAGAGAAAACGGGACACCCCAGCTGCTCGCCCAAGGACATCCTCTGCTATTGCCCATTGCTGTAATCCTGTCACGCTGCACTGCGAGCCAGGCTGTTGCCCGGTCGCTGGAACCCTGAGGGCCCCCCCTCCATGCAACAGGGGGTCCCCTCATGCATGCTGGAACACTGATTCCCCCACAGCCCTGCCTCCCCCGTGGGGATGTGGCATCTCTGCTCACTTCCTCCACACTGCACCCCACATTTTTGACAAAAGTGGGCATTTGTCCTGTTTGCTCTTGCCAACTGATCAAGCCAGCAAGAGCAAATGGAACAAATGCCTCTTTGTGGGAAAAAAATCAGGACAGCTGGGACGGGGCCTAAAAAGGGACTGTTCTGGCCAAAGCAGGACATATGGTCACCCTAAGCCCAGAGCAACAACTTAACTCTTTCCTGCCTGGAGCAGGATTTACATACCTCATTGCAACCTCAGTGAGGGAGCGTACCAGAGTAGACAAGTGCAGCTAATCTTCTGTCTGCTACTGTCTGTCTTCGTTGGCTGTAAGCCTGAGAGAGACTGCTCCCCCCCACCCCCCAACATTCAGGCAGCATGGCAACCTTAATTTGGCTCTCTTGTATATCTGAATTATGACAGCATTAAATCACATGATCACATACTTTTTCCTACACCTCTTAGGAATCTTGTTGTAGTTAGATGAGTGAAGAGTGAAAAATCTCCTATGGGTATGTGAAAAGCTTTTACTGCTGCTAAATGAACCTTAATGGAATTCAAAGAAAGCCCCGATGTTTCAGTTCCAATAGGTAATCCAATACTCTGGGAAAAGGAGAGCGAGTAGCCAAAATCTGATGATGATTACACCAAAGCTAATATCATTTCCATTTCTGGGATGTAAGTATTTCTTGTAGATTCTTTTCTACTATTTAAATAAAACACATTGCACCTCTGACAAATAGGATCTCTCTATTGCCAAGAACCGTCAAGGAACCATGCTTGGCACCTCAGAATCTGCAGGGTGGAGTGAAGTGTTCAACCAGGATCTTGGGTCAGTATTGCAAGACAACACTCTGTCCCAAACAGCCCCCAGAAATGTCTATCTGGTACTCCACAGCCCTCTCCTGGACAATACAAGATCATATAAAGTCCGTCATTTTATGAATTTTCTCAAACATTTCAGTCCAAGCACACTGATTTAGATAAAACAATAAAACAAGTTTATTAGCTAGAGAAGGATAGATTTTAAGTGATTACAAGTCATGAGGCATAAAAGTCAGAATTGGTTACAAAGAAATAAAAGGTGAAATGCAACTAATACCTAATTTAACAAGCTAAGTGAATTCAAAGCAAAAGTCTCTCTCACTACATGTTTTTGCAGTCTTACTAGCCGAATTCCTTTCTGCCAGGATCCCTCGCCAATCCAATGATGCTTCCTTTGTCCTTCAAGTGTTATCAATGTTGTGAGTAGAGATGAAGGAAGAAATGATTTGGGGCATCTGTTCTTCATTCTTTATACTTTTTTTCCTCTTCTTTGAGAATCATCTCCAGCTGGGGTTTAGGAGACAAAGTCTGTGGGGACAGGAACCTTCAGCTGTGTCTTTGTAAATGTCTTGCTCACATCCTTTTTCTTGCCAAAGAATGGCTGCTTAAACAGATGAGAGGCCATTTTGTTGACACTACTTGAGGCATCAGTTTGCTTTTTGTCTCCGAGGAACTGGTTTGTGGCTGCTTCCCCAGATTTGGAATGTCTTAGTAGCATAAAGTAGAATCTTATAACTTTACATGCGCTGTTGCCACACGTATTTGACCAGGACAATAATGATCAGCAAATAATGAGTTTTAAGATGATACCTTACAATGCGCAGTTTGTACAAAATTTATCATAGTCTTGAAAAAGGTGTGAACATAGGGATATGGACTGTCAGATTGATACATTTTGCGTTGGCTGCCATGGCAAACACAGTACTCTCCCAGCTCAGAATATATTGTGAAGAACTCAGAAGTTCAGTTCCTATTTGTAACTTTGAAAGAAATGTCTGCTGAGGTCATCTGCCATAGCGTTCTTAATACCTGGGAGGCAAGAAGCTGAAATGAATATGTGGTTAGCTATGCACTCATTTGGTGGTAGTAGCAAACCAAAACCTGCACAGATGTTTCATTCTTGTAGATTCCTTCCATCACAGTGATAACACTACATGCTTCACTTTTGGATTGTGGGTTACATCTGAGAGTATAGACATTCATCTGCCTAAACTGCATTTGTTTGGTTTGTAATACATTCAAAGCCATCCCTGTAGACCTCAGAGGTGTAATCTGGCATGCTGCACACTACAAAGACACAAGCTGACCAGTGTCCAAGCAGCTGAAGACAATCTTTTATTATTACCTGAGAACCACCCAGAATCTTTTAGATGAGATTTGCTAATGCATGAAATCTGCTGGATGGTAGCTATGCTCCGCCTGTCAGTACAGCCAGGGAAACTCCTACGAAATCTAAATGCTGTAGAGAAATCAAAAAGGACTTTTCAAGGTTAATTTGAAGGCCCAAGCTGTGAAACAGGGAACAAGCACTCTTTACTGACGTCAACATTTCCTGATATGCTCTGTCCCTGATCAACCGATTGTCTAGGTGTGGGAAAATGATTATACCCAAACTACATAGGCAAACAGCAACGACTGCCAGAATGTTTGAAAATATCCTTGGTGCTGAAGATAGGTCAAAAGGGAGCACCCTGTATTTGTACAGTTCAGTGTTTATCAGAAAACAAAGCAATCTCTTGTAGTGAAGGGTGAATAGCAACATTAAAATGACTTCTAGGTTGAGAGCTGCAAACCAATCTCCTACTTCTAACAGAGGAATTATATCTGCAAGGGTCATCATCCTGAATTCGTTGCTTTACTCATTTGTTTAGAGATCTGAGGTCTAAAACTAGCCTCCACCCTTCATTCTTTTTGGGAATCAGGAAGTACTTACTTTGAATAGAATCCTCAGTGTTGCATAAGAACTGGTTCTATAGTTCCTAAATGTAGAGGACAGGTCATCTCTTGCTCTAGTAACTGATCATGAGAGGAGTCCTTGAAGAGGGATGGGGAGAAGGAATGGATAGGAGGGATAGATTTGAAATGCATAGTGTAATCAGCTGTTATGGCTTCCAAAACACATTGGTTCAATGTTATATGTTCCCATGCATCTTGAAAATGGGAGAGGGCATCCAAAAGGATGGAAGGGTGTGATATAGTGCAGCTCTAAGACCCTGTCAGTTGGATGGTTCAGAATCTTGACCAAGCCATCAAAACTGTCACTTGGATGACTAAGATGATGCAGCTGTAGTCAAAGGAGGTTTCTTTTTTGTGTATCTTGGTCTCTTGGACAGAGGTTCAGAAGTTCTACAATATGTTGAATATGGGTGGGCATGCCCTTTGCGTCAACTGAGACCTAATAAATATCCTTTTATTTACTGGAGTGTAAACCCCTAGGGGTTGCAATGTAGCTCTTCAGCCCTTTAAAGTGTGGAGAGAGATATCTGTCCAGTCCCCAAAGAGCTTGTACCCATCAAAAAGAAAGTTTTTGATAGTACTCTGAACCTTTCTTGTAAAGCTCAACAGTTGTAGCCAAGATGCTCTTCTTATGACCACTCCACTGGAGATAGGCCATGCTGCAGTATCTGCTGCAAACAAGGAGGCCTGGAGCAATGTCTTTGCTAAGAATTGACCCTCTTGTGGGACTTGGACTGTGGGACTTAAACTGTCCAGATGTTCTTCTGGCAGATGCGCAATAAAATAATTGAAACTATTATAATGTAAATAGATGTATTTGGCCATGATCACCTGATGATTCACTATTCTGAACTGCAGCGTAGGATTTATAACCAAAAAGTTTGAGTCTCTTGCGATCCTTACTGTATGGGGTAGACTTTTAGTTATGTTGTCTGCCTTATTCATTAATAGCCTCCATTACTAAGGAATTTGGAGCTAGGTGAGAAAAACTCTGATTCCCTAGCTGGAATCTGTTCTCTTATAGGTAGGTGGTGTGGCATCAGGGGTTAGCCAAAGCAGCTTAGCAGACACCATAAGAGCTTCACTGACTGGAATGGCAATCTTCAGAGATGTAGAAGTTTGTAACATATTAGAGTTTATGGTGAGACTCCTGAACCTCCTCTAAGGGAACCTGCAGCATGTCAGCAATCTGCTTCATCAGTGCCTGAAACTGCCTGAGGTCACCCACCATAGAAGGTGATGAAGACATGACAGCTTAATTAGGAGATAAGTAGGATATATTAGTAAGAGGTGTCACCTCCCTCATCGACCCTTGCCTCTTACTCCTTAAAGATCTCTCTGGCCTAGGTGATGGTAAAGAGGGGTGAGGAGAATGGGTTCTTCTCTGTTTCTTCCGGTAGTGCGAGGACTGCAATGTAAACTGTTGGCGATAGAACACCCGCAGATCCCAGCAAGGCCACTGAGGAGCCCCAAATAGCATAGGTTGTGGCAGCCATCTGTGTTCCTGCCACGTAGGTGTCACATTCACAGCTACTCGCTGAAATGGAACCTTAATTATGGGGAGTGGCTGGAGAGGGGCATTGACATGGTCTTGGGGATTTTCCACTCTTTGGCACACCTCACAAGACCGGACATAATTAGAAACGTCCTTGCCCATTCCCTCCCAGTGGAAGGACTTCCCCAAATGGTCTTTGGTCCTGTTCACTCCAACATGGCCACTAGGATGATCGTGTGCTAAGCTCAAGAGCTTTACCTGGTACTCAATTGGAATTATCAACTGTCTTTGAGAATGTCAGTCTTCCTGGTGCCCACCAGAAAGAGTTTTCTTGTATGAAAGTCCTCTTTCTACAACAAACCGGGATTGATTAGAAGAGCTAACAGGTGTTGGGTTGCTCCATGCTGCTGTCCTAGCTCCATGGAGGCTTTTGTCTGCTTTCTGCTCAGCCTGGAACTGTCCCCGTGATGCTGGAGACATCAGTTCCTCACTGGATTGTGGACTTGGGCTTGGTCCCTCTGGAAGCGATGTAGGTGATGGGGTTATTTGTTGACTGTGACCCGCTCTTCGCTGGTGCACTATGTTGTATTTCAGGTTCCGGCTGAGCCTCTTGTGTAGGTTTATCTGCTGTTGCCAGTGCAGGCTCGGTGGTGCCCTGTGGCATTGGAGCTTGTGATGCGGCGCGGCCGCTGTTTGTCCCTCAGCGAGGCTGTGGGATATCCCACTGCCTCGCTACCAATAGTCTCTCGCCCAGTCCTCAGTCGGGGCGTAATAACCGACGTTGAGTCCAAACACTCAGGCCCTCGGGCAAGGCCGAGCAGCAATAGTCGTAAGCCTGGCCTTGGGTCAAGGCGGGACAACAAACACTGAGTCTGTAGCCTCAAGCCCTCAGGCAGGGCTGAGCAGCAATAGTTTTAGCACAGCCCTAGGTCAGGGTGGGGCAACAAATACTGAGTCTGTAGGCTCAAGCCCTCAGGCAGGGCTGAGCAGCAATAGTAGGTTTGGGCCTCCTCAGGCCAGGGAAAAGGGGGAGTCTGCCACCCTCGGAAGGGTGGCAGGGGGGACGCAGGCCGTCCCACTCCACTGCGTCCCAGTCCGGGGCCCTAGCAGCGGCAGAAACTCGCTGCTGTCAGTGGGGATCATGGCCGCAACACATTGACATTGATTCTGGCAGTGCTGCAGCCAGACTGGGGTCGGCTGCCCCCGGGCTATTTCCACTCTCCCCCTTGTCAGGTACCTGAGTCGTCGAGGTATCACCAGTGGTCTCGAATACCATCGGTTCCTCGGGGTAAGTGGCAAACGGTAAGCTCGGCTCCTCCTCGGGGTAGCGGGCAAGCGGCAGACTTCGCCAGTCCTCCTCGGGGTAGCGGGAGCGGGGTAGGCTTGGCCAGTCCTCCTTGGGGTAACGAGCTAGGGGTAGACTCGGCCAGGCCTCCCCAGGGTAGTGAGCGAGGGGTAGGTTTGGCCAGCCTGGTGCAACGTCAGGTCGACCGCGACCTTCTGCTGTCTCCTCAGCGGGATCTCGGTTGCAGATGTCTGGCCTCTCTGGCGGCTGGGCCTCCACTGAGCTCCGCCGGTGAGCCTTTATACTTCCGGGTCTGCACTGTGACCTCTGAGGGGTGGGCGCAGGACCCCGTGGCTCCGCCCACACTGGTGCTAGGGGAGGTTTGTCCCTCAAAGAGGCTGTGGGGTATCCCACTGCCTTGCTACAGAGCTGTAGACAGGGTTGCAAGTGCTGGATGCAGTGCTGGCTGCCCCGCCCACTCCGGTTCTGGGACTGGTTCTGGTTGGGTCTCTGGGACTGGATCCACTATGGCTGTTGCAGTCGTTGGCAGGGCATCCGGTTCTACCACCTTAGTTTGGGGCTCTGGTACAGGGATAGATATTGAGGCTTGCTTAGCCTGGCTGCGGGTGACCATTCCCACCCTCTTGGCTAGCTTCACATGGTTGGCCAAGTCTTCCACCAGCAGCATGGGAATGGGACAATCATCACAGGCTGCAAATGTCCACATTCCTGACCAGCCCTTGTACTGGACAGGCAACTCAGCTGTAGGCAACTTTAACGATTTTGATATGAATGGTTGAATCGTCACTTGGGCCTCTGGGTTGACGAATCTGGGGTCCATTAACGATTGGTAGATAGCTGACACCTGCGCTCCAGTGTCCCTCCACACAATAACCTTCTTCCCGCCCACACTCACAGTTTCGCTTCACTCTGAGGGTATCTGGGAAGCATCTGGGCCTGGGGACCTTTGGTGTGATTCCGGTGTAATGAACTACAATCTGCTGGGGCTCTTGGAGCAGTTGGCCTTTACATGCCCCAGCTCGTTACATTTAAAACATCGTCCAGCTGACTGGTCACTGGGGCAAGGTGATTTGTTGGAGACTGGTGGAGTGGGACAATAAGGTGTTTGGGGTTTTCCTTGGGATGTTGGTGGGGCCTTGGGCTGCCCCCGGTGGCAGGGTGGTGTTTCAGGTTGCCCCTTCTGATATCCACTCCAATTGCTACTAGCTTTTTTCTTTTCCACCACCTCAATCCATTTGGTTCTGATCTTCCCTGCCTCGATTACAGTTTTGGACTTCCCATCTAGGATGTACCTTTCTACTTCCTCAGGAACACCCCCTAAGAACTGCTCCATTTGCATTAGGAAAGACAGAGCTTCCAGAGATTTAACACTTGCTCCTGATATCCAGGCATCCCAATTTTTTTACAATGTGGTAGGCATGTCGGGAAAATGTCACCTCTGGTTTCCACCTTAGGGCTCTGAATCGCCAGTGGGCATGCTCGGGTGTTAAACCCATTGTAATTCTGGCCTTTTTTAAAAAAAAGTTTGTAGCTGTTATAGTGTTCCTTAGACATTTCAGCTGCCACCTCTGCTAAGGGTCCACTGAGCTCTGGCCTCAGCCCCACCACATACTCGTCTGTAGAGATGCTGTACACAAGGCAGGCCCTTTCGAAATTTTCTAAGAAGGCCTCTGGATCATCGCCTGCCTTGTAGGTGGGGAATATTCTGGAATGGGGAGCGGTCCCTGCAGAAGGATTGTTAGGGTTATCTGGTAGACTCAGCTTAGCCCTTTCCAGATCTAAGCGCTTCAGCTCTAATTCCATATCCAAGCGTTTTGCATGTTTCCTCTCCTCCGCTTCCAACACCAAGTACTTTAAGGCCATCTGTCTTTCATGTTCTTTCTGTTTCTCTTCAGCCTCCAATCTAGCTAATTCTAGTTTCTTTTGGACCTCACTTTCCGTCATCCTAGCCTTCCTGTGCTTAGCCTAGCGTAACCCAACCCAAGAGCTAGCAAGAAAAACAAAACCAAAACAAACCAGCTTGTTAATTCCCTTGCTGTAACTTGAATTCCTCTGCCTCCAGGCAAAGAAAAAAACTCCAGCTGCTCTCAGCTATATTTATTTATTTATATTTTTAAAAGTCCTTTTAAAAAAACCTCCCTGGTTTTCAATCAGCCAAAAGAAAAAATGTTTTTAAAATCCTGAGGTCTGTGCTTCTGGTTCAAAATGATCCCCACTGCACTGCCACCATGTCAGGGTTCCCTCCCCACTCTGAACTCTAGGGTACAGATGTGGGGACCCACATGAAAGCCCCCTTAACCTTACTTCTAACAGCTTAGGTTAAAAAACTCCCCAAGGCACAAATCCCTTCCTTGTCTAGGGATGGTATTGCTGCCACCACCAAGTGAGTTAGACAAAGATTCAGGAAAAGGACCACATGGAGTTCCTATTTCACCAAAATACGCCCCCCACAAACCCCTTCGCCCCCTTTCCTGGGGAGGCTTAAGTATAATATACCAACCAATAGGTTAACCAAGTGAGCACAGATCACACCCTTAGGTTTTTAGGACACTAAAAACCAATCAGGTTCTTAAAAGAGCAACTTTATTACAAAGAAAAAAGTAAAAGAAGCACATCTGTAAAATCAGAATGGAAGGTAATTTTACAGGGTAATAAGATTTGAAACACAAAGGATTCCCCTCTATGCTCAACTTCAAAGTTACAAAAAGCAGGAATAAACCTCCCTCTTAGCACAGGGAAAATTCACAAGCTAAACCAAAAGATTATCTAATGCACTTCCTTGTTTTACTTATAATTTTTGTAATCTTAGATGCTTATTTCAGGTAGGGTTTTAGGATAGGTTTTTTTCCCGACCTGGTCCCTCTGTCCCAAGAGAGCACAACAAAGAGACACAAGCTCCCTGCCCCCCCCCCCCGCATGATTTGAAAGTATCTTCTTTCCTTATTGGTCCTTTTGGTCAGGTGCCAACCAGGTTATTTGAGCTTCTTAATCCCTTACAGGTAAAGGAGAGATTTTATGCTACCCTTAGCTGTATGTTTATGACAATGTCAGTATAGGAGGGAGAACAATGTGTCCTAGAATAGGTAGGGGAAACCTGCCCTGAAATTTGAGAGTCTGATGAGTCCTCTTCCACATACTCATAGCTGTTCAGCTTGCAGAGTAGATGAAGGCAATGTGGTGTTCTAGGTGATAGCGGGATCAGTGATCGAGAGAGTCTTGACAACTGACTAATCTGCAGCACTTGTTAACAGAGGGGACTCTGGCTCAAAAGGTATTATTAGATCCTTAGGGTACCTAACTCTTGAGATACTGACCATATCAAAGATTGGGCTGAGTGGGAACCTATGGAGGGTGGCTTCAGTACTGTTGCAGATGGCACCGAGCACTTGTTATGGGATTCCCTCAGTATTGTAGGTAGGTGAGCGGTCTTCGGTCATGTAGATTTTCTTGTTATTTGTAGTGAGTGTTGTTTAGGGACAGGGTTGATCTTTTCGACCCAGGGTAGAGTTAAGCAAGGCTAACTGGTGTCTATTGATGAGCACAGGTGATTTGTAGGGGAATGGAAAGTCTGCATGCTCCTTTCTAACTGAGCAATTTGTATCAATTCTGTGAGAAGCAGAAACAGTTTCTTTAAAAAAATCTAATTTTCAACAGGAAAACCATGTAAAATAGGGAAATTCCTCTCTAACTCCATTATGGCTGATGGAAATCACCTTAGGAAATCCTTACTGTGGTTAAATTTTGTTGCAATATTTGATGGAACTGTAAGATCTATTTCAACAACAGTCTACAGTGATAAGAACATAAGAATGGCCATAATGGGTCAGACCAAAGGTCCATCTAGCCCAGTATCCTGTATTCTGACAGTGGCCAATGCCAGATGCCCCAGAGGGAATGAGCAGAACAGGTAATCATGAAGTGATCCTTTCCTTGTCACTCATTCCCAGCTTCTGGCAAACAGAGGCTAGGGACCCCATCCCTGCCCACCCTGGCTAATAGCCATTGATGGACCTATCTCCTCCATGAATTTATCTAATTCTTTTTTGAACTATGTTATAGTCTTGGTCTTCACAACATCCTCTGGCAAAGAGTTCCACAGGTTGATTGTACGTCGTATGAAGAAATGCTTCCTTCAACTTGTTTTAAACCTGCTACATACTAATTTCATTTGGTGACCTCTAGTTGAACCTTATTCTGTGAAGCTGAGGAATATTGACATCATTAACATTTATGAACTCCGTCATATTTCTGTACTGATGCAAACTGATTTGATAATACTTACCTAAGTAAAGCAGTTATTAATTTTGTCTGTGCTTTTTAAAAATCAAATAAAAAATTATTTTTCTATAAATATTTTAATAAAATTTATTGTCTGTTACTTTCAACAAAAGCATTCCAAAAAATGAGATGCCTTGTCTAAAATTCTGAAGAAAGTGATTTTTCTCAAGATATAATTTTACAACTACCTAATTACTTAGGAATGCAAAAGAACTTCAAAAAATTCAAACGTATTCAGATTTATCATTTCCATTACTTTTTTCAAAAAAAATTCAGGTCAAAACACAATTAGGTGGTTACAAAAGTCCCATAAAATGTTTTGTCAAGTGCAACAAACTGTCACTATGGTTCTACAGTACATCAATATAATATCACAGATTATTGAGTGTAAGGCCAGAAGAGACCACCACATCATGCAGTCTGACGACCTATATGTCACAAGCCACCAACATCACCCAGCCATCCACACACTAAACTCGACAGACAAAAGTATTACAATATATCTACACCTTTAACATATAAACATTTCATAGTGATACAAAGGTCTGAACCACCTATTTCAATAAAACTTACTCTCTTGCCAGTCCCTCTGCCCACTGGTGGATGTGCTTCAGCAGCTTGTCGAATTGTACACACCATCAGCTCAATCAGAGCACTCTCTTGTCGGTCAGACATTGCTGTGAGAAAGAAAAGGAAAGTAAATTTGATCATCTGTATTAAGGTAATCATATACATGGTGATTTTATGGAATGCATGCACAAAATGCAATAAACTAGTCCATGGTAAAACTTTCAAGAGTACCTAAGTGATTTAGAAGCTGTAATCCCATTTTCAAAAAGGGGTCTAGGTCTAGAGCCTGATTTTCAAAGGCATTTAGAATCCTAAAGAAGTAGAGAAGAGCCTAATGAGATTTTTAACAAGCACCCATTGATTTAATTAGGAGTTAGGTGCCTGGGGGCTTCTGAAAATCTAATTAGGCACCTTAATACCTTTGAACATCTGGACCTAAGGTCAAGGTTGAAAATGGGACTTAGGTACTTCTGAAAATTCTATCCTGAGACTAAATGTTAGTTTAGGACACAATCTGTTTAGAACCATTATACAAGCTTTTCAAAATAATCTATTTCACCATTAACAGAAATTCCTGGTTTAACAGATTTTAAGGCCAGAGGGGACCATTATGATCTTTTACTCTGACCTTCTATAGAACACAGGCTACAGAGTTCTATCCAGTGGTTCCTGCATCAAGCCCGTAAGTTCTGGTTGAGCTGGAAATCTTTTAGAGAAGCAACTGATTTTGATTAAAATACTTCAAGTGATGGAAAATCCACCACACTCCCTTAATTGATTGTTCCACTGGTTAATTAAACTCACTGTAAAATTCATAAATGATTTCCATTTGGATTTTATCTAGCTTCACCACCCACCTATTGTACGCCGATATGTGTTTTTCTGCAAGATTAGAAGGCTCTCTACCATCAGAGATCTTCTCCTCATATAGGCACCTGTAGATTGTAATCAAGTCAACTGTCTCTTTTACAAGCAAAATAAACTGAGATCCTTAAGTCTCTCACTCTATTGCAGGTTTTCCATCCTTCAAATAATTTTTGTGGCCCTTCTCTGAATCCTCTCCAATTTTTCAACATCCTTTTAAAAGTGTGGATGCTAGAAACCACGAATCCCACATACATGGGTAAAATTACCTTCTTACACCTGCTTGAAATTTCTATTTATAAGTCCAAGGATTGCATTAGCCTCCTTAGCCACAGCATTGCACTGGGAGCTCAGGTTCACTTAGCCACTATCACCCCTAAGTCCTATTCAGAGTCACCATTTTTCATATTGTTCCCTATCTTGTAAGTACGGTCTGCATTCTTTGTTCCTACATATATATGGCCTTGCATTTGGTTGTATTGAAATGAACGTTGTTTGATTGTGCCTAGCTTATCAAGTCATTTAAGCACTTTCACATTTCTTGCTCACCATGTTTATCAGGATTAGATTTTAGGATCTTGGATTTTATAAATAATGTGATAATTATACCTAAAAATCATAACTCACTTTTGAAACAAAATTTTTTGGTTTTGGAATTTCCCACGTTTATATGTTTTATATTTTGGTTTCTTCAGGGAAATGAAGATAGTTTAAAAAATATAAACTATAAAAATATAAATATAAAATTTAAAAAGTAAATGGTGAAGATAACAATGATTCCTGCTAAGCACTTACTCTTTTAGTGCATTTCTGACAAGAGATACTTGTTTTTTCCCCACGTATGTCAATTAGATATGAAAGTGTGAACAGTAAAGTCTATTTTCACTACTCATTAAATAACAATTGCAAATTAAGCATCAAATCCAAAACTAGAAGCAAGGTCTCCTGCTTCCAAAGCCTTTGATAAACCCACTAGGCCACAAGTGTTTTAGTTAACCTATCAAATTATGTCACTGAAAATATTGGGCCTGAACTCTCTACTGCCTTGCATATTTCACCCACCTTTTACTCATTTTACACAGCTATAAATGTCCACAAAAGGTGCACGGCAGTGAAAAAATAGGCTGAAAGGGAGTGAATTACTCTACATCAAATTACTCCATTGATTTGTGTGCCCATATTTTGGATTCACCTAATGCTTCTTTACCAGTAGCCATCAAACCACTTTACAAATGAGGTTATGAATTATTACATAAATTTTACTAACTAAGGGCAGAGATCTGAACAGATTTCTACGAGTCACTGTGCTCTAGTGTATAAACTCTACGGATCTTGCCACCTCAACGACCAGTGTGTCTTGTGCCAGATTTATCACAAATTTACTAATTATAACTTTTGGCAAGTCATTAGCTCTCTTCATCAGCTTACCCCACCTGGAAAACTGACTCTGCATATTTCCACCAAGCCATGTGGATATTTTGATGGGGAATGTACAAAGATGAGCAATTCTACTTGATGCAGGATTTTCCCTCCACTTTTGAAAAGTATCCTCAGCAAGTCTGGAGGTTAATGATGTTCTCTGCTACCCTTTTTTCTCCATCATTTTCATTGGCAGAAAATCATGTCTATTTTCTGGCAATTTCTTCAACATTTTGTAGACTTACGACCAGCGTGGACCACTGTGATTATCTAGTCTGATCTCCGCATAACACAAGCCAAAGACTTCAGTGATTTCTGCATCAAGCCAAGCCAACAACTATATCTGGAGCATATCTTAAAAAATCCAATTCTAATTTTAAAAAGTCAAGTGATGGAGCATTTATCACATTCTATGGTAATCTGTTCCAATGGTTCCATAACACACTAATCATTAATATTCTTGCATGGTGTATGTATGGTAAATGCCCAAAGGACCATACAAATATGAAGGAAATATGGGATTAAATTGTGTTTAAATCAGACAAGTTGGGGGAGTGTGTAAACAGGTTTTTCCAGACAAAGGAAAGGCCAAGACCTCCATCCAGTTGCAATCACAGACAATTAACAAACACTGGCATATCTGAGGTTGCAGGGACAGATAAATTTGCATTGTAGGAAGCATCAGAGGGAAAGAAACATCCACCTCCAAACTCAATGGCACCTTTCCTCACATCAGGGGCACTGGACTTTGAGAAGGACACATTTCAAAAGTTCACAGGATTATAAAAGAGAGGGACAAAGAACTCCAAGTTATATTTTCACCTAAGATGACAAAGGAACTGAGCATTTTGGACTTTGTATGAGATTCTGACCCAGGGTGTGGTCAGTCATTTTACTGGAAGAAAGTGTAGTAAGAATCTTACCTTGAACCAAGATTGAAGTCATTAGAAAGCATTTTTCACTTTTATTCGCTTGTAACCATTTTTTACTTTCGCCCTTACACTTGAATTCACTTAGAATCTTCTCTCTTTTTGCCAATAAACGTTTTACATTTAATCTAAACCAAGCCAGTGCTGTGTTTGAAGTGAAGTGATCGTTATCTCCAGTTAAAGCAACAAACTGCTGTGTTTTTGTCTCTAATGGAGCAACCTTTACTTCTCTAAAAGTTCCAGTAGAAGGCTGGACATTTCAGGGCAGACGGTTTGGGGGAAATCTGGGACTGGGGATGTGTTGGCGTCACTCAGTTAGGAGTAACCAAGGCTGAGGGAGATCAGAGTGTGGCTATGATGTAACAAGCAGGCTGCTGAAGTCAGAGATGCTGAACGAAGGCTGCTTAAAACACAGATACTTAGTGCATGCTTGTATGGTGACTGGGAATGTCCAGACAGGGATCTCCATAATCAGTGCATTTTAGGGCACTCAGGATTAAAGGACAAGCGGTGACACAACCTCTCACTGGTCTGGGTTGCACCTCAAAATGTTACATAGGCTGACCCTACATATATGTATTTGGTAAATACACATTGGGCTGAGAATAGGCCAAAGGTGAGTAATGTGTACTGATAATGCTGACCTGCCACTACAAATCTCAGAAAATTTTGGTTGGTTGGGGAAAATCACTACATGGAAACAGGCATCCTGAAAATGGAGGACAGAAAACCAGTTGTTTTGATCTAATATGGAGATAATTGTAGCAAGCTTACCATACATAATCTCATATACTTGATGTACTTGTTGAGACCTTGGAGGTTAGAATAGATCTCACCCATCTCTTGGACTTGGGAATCAGGAAATAATGTAGAGCAAGTCTGATGCTGCCTGATAAGACTGTGGGATAAATATGGTTGATGCTGAGACTGATGTTTTTGGTACTGAACTTGAGGGATGACCCGCAAATGGTATGAGACTCGACTGTATGCTGATGAATTGATCTTGTCTCAACACAAGGAAGCAGGTAGACAGCCATGCTTTATCCTGCATACTCAAGCAATCCTGATTATGACCTGCACTTTTCTTAGAAGAGGAGGAATCTCTCCACACTCTGGAATGGCTCTGCTCAGTCTTGTAAGTCCTCTTCCTCAGAGGACAAGAGGAATAATGACCTCTTCTCCTCAGAGAAGAGTCAGAGTATGGCTGGGCAACAGCAGCCCTGTTGCCCTGGATTTGAGGGGTGTGTAGACCCCACAATGTGATCAAGCCAACTGCAACCATATTATGTTAATTCAGCCACCATGAATTAATGAAATAGAACACCACATAGTTAAGGGTTAATTTGAAGCAGGCTTTTAGATACAAGGTCATATCTAGCTGGCCGTTTCTGCTAATCAGAATGGGGGCAGCGGGCAGACAAGTAAACAATTGAGACTGAAAATCTTGGTGGCTGGAAAACACTGAATCTAGACGCCATTAATATTAAAAGTTTATTGAATGTAGGAAAATTGATAATTTAGAAGGGGTTAATATGACCTATGTGTTTTGTAGAAGTTAGTTATAAAAGTCTAGATATTAGAGTGTACTTTGGATCAGTCCTCTGAAGCCATCTTGAGAGACATTTTTTGTAACACCCCTTCTCCCCAGTGAGTGAGCAACTGGCCACTGCGATCCTGCTGTTAATTACTCAGTACCATTCCAGATGTTAGGTAAATATCTAGGATGTTTTAAACTTATTGCTTATGTCTGTGTGTGCTTAAATCTAATAAATTGCAGTGTTAGATAAGAGCATGCTTACTTGTATTTAATCCTTGATCAGACAGAATTGCTGTGTTCCTATTGATTTATTCCTGACACTGCCTGAAGTAAAATAGTTAAGTTGCCCCTGCTGTGGGTTCTGAAAATCCCTGGTAACACCTGTGCCAAAGCGGAGGTTCTTTGAGGGGCTAGGTGATCTGTGGAGGCTCCTGGCACTAAAACAGGCCTCTTGGTTTGCTCCATGAGGTGCTGTTTCTGGCATATGTCTCGGGCTATGTGCATCCTCTTTTTGAACAACTTACAAATGGAACACTTTTCTTTTATGTTTGCCCTTCTCTAAGGCACAGTAAACAGCGAGTGTGAGACTCACTACTGGGGATAGCTACTCCACATTATGGACTGTGTTTGAAATCTGGCAATGGCATTGCACTGGACTAAATAATATTTAACTAAATAATTAACATAACAAATTACTAAGCATACTACTACTAACTGCAATTAAATAACTATGGACACACATTCACAGAAAAATCACTGTGACACCAAAGCCTGATGTAACATACCCCACCGAAAGCTCTGACTCAAGCCACAGCAGTGAAAAGGAACTGAGGGGCATTGGGGCAACGCTACCCTTAAATAACCTTGGGAGAGGCCATAAAGAGCCAGAGAGTGCGTGCACTGCCCTGATGGGAACTGCTAAGCAAAGTTCTCCAGCTTCAGCTCGCTGGGTGAGCACACAGCTGAGAGAAATACAAGTCTGCAACCATTCAAAGAAGAATTGAAAAATAACTACTGTTTGTGTTCAGTTAGTTGTTTTTGAAAAATCAAACTAAATCCAACTTTCTTTGAATGAGGCTCCTCAGCTGCAAGAAAGATCCAAAAATGGGGGTGAAGGAATACATTTTTTCCTTTCACCTCTCATTCAAAAACACCTCAATGAGTTTCATTCAAATTTTCCTGAACAACTCACCTTGAGGCAGAGGCCAAGCATGGAAAATTTCATTCCCAAGGTTGAATGTTTCAGACAGTTATGAGCCTCAACTATAATATCCCCCATAATTCCCTAATCACAACAATGATTTACAAAGGAAAGTTAAAGAACTTGAATTTGGGCAAAAATCTCTACAACAATCCTGTTCCTTTGCACTAACTGATGGTACTATGGAGCTAGAATATCCTTGTAGGAGACCAGTTGTGAATTGGCCCAGCAGAGAGGATCTCTCATCTAGCATAAAACTCACAGAATCATTTTCTGCATCAACTGTTCTCTCCACCCTGGCACTGGGATGCTCAGGCACAGAGAGAGTCAGATAGAAGTGGAGCACAGCTCTGTTGCATGAATTCCCAGCTGGCATAAGAGAGATCTGGCCCTTAGCTTGTACTGGAGCCAGTGCAGAATGGTCCACAAAATCAGGGAGCATACTCCTTGATGGCCCCTCCTGAGTGGATTTCATCACAGGAGAGAAACTGAACTCAGCAACAGCTCTTAGTTGTAAACCAAAGAGCAATATGTTAACTTCCATTAACAGATTGTTCAGATAGTAGACTTCCTAATGAGCCTGTCAGAAAAATCACTAGAGGAATTCAATATGAGATACAGAAAAACTGTATTTGGAAAGTATTGTCTTTCAGGCTTGACAGAAGCCTATTGTTAACATATATTCCCAGGATCGTATGCAGAAATACAGGCATCCATTCTTATTTCATTCATTACATTAGATTCAGCAAAGGAATTCAGTAGCAAGATTCTTTTCTCCCAGCCCGCCCCTTTTTCCCAACATAGCTGTTTTTTGCAATATAATTGTTGTTCATAAAGCAATGTTTTATATAAACCCCTAAATTCAATAATCATCACTTGAAGTACTGGCTCTGTTCAAAGTCATATTATTATTATAATTATCCAGTTTAAAGTGCCCAGTAACATGCTAGTTACATCAGTGTTCAGATAAGAAAAGAAGGTGCTGGCCTCTAACTGCAGACAATGTCAGAATGAAGGAGGCACGAAAATAGTAATATGAAAACTAGTGAGCAATTAGTAATGCCATTGTTTCAATTAAATATGAAACCAAAAAAAGCTTGTCCCTTTGATCACTGTGTCTTGAGGATGCATTAAGGCAGTTTCCATTTAATGTGTTGCATTCTACTTGAAAATTTGCATTAACTCAAAAAAAATCAGATTCATTAAAATATAATATCTCCATTTTGCATATCACTTCTAAATGTAGGACTGGAAACAAACATTCATATCATCCAAAGATTAACAGTATTTTTATTAAGAATTAACCATATTTTATTACATCAATTTAATGTATTTAATAAAGTGACACAAATACCTTCTTCTCCTTGAACTGGTTCTTCCAGTAGCAATTCTGTCATGCACTCCCAATCCTTCAGTAGTTCTTGAGAGCTCTCCCACAAACTATCCACTAAGTAAGCCGCATGTTCATGCAACTAGAAATAACAAGTCAAATGTCAATAAAGCTTTCTGGTTCAAACAGAGCTTCATCAACTATTATAATGGTTTGAGTGAGGGCAGTGTTCTTGTATCACTAAGAAGGAAAACTACATTTGAAATTAATGTCGGAAGGTCCACTTTTCAACAAAAAGACATGTAACTGCATAACCATAGTGAAATTTTTATTTTATGGAAAGAGTAAGTGGAGTGGGAGAAAGAAATGAGGGCTTTTTTCTCATATAACACTTTACTTACAGGTGTCTTCCAGGTCACAGCCTATAACATGACATGAGAAGAATCATAGATTCACAGGGTTAGAAGGGAATGCAAGGGTCATTTTATCTAACCCCCAATCCCATCCGAATGCTTGTCACACTTTTCTGTAGAGTTAAGGTGTCATAATAGCAGACAATGGGTGTGTGGGGGGTGAGACACATTCTATTGAGATGTTTATTTTTCTTTTATTAACCGTATGAAATAGGCATAGGGAATTTCATGTTAGTTTTAATACAGTATACATCTTAAGCATCATAATATCTACTGTAATAATGAAAAACTACACAACAGTGTTCATTCAACATAACACCTTACAACTATATTGCTAAAAGTTTAAAACTAATGAACTACTGTTTAACAACACCGCTCAACAATAGCGAATGGACCTGAAACATTTATCTAAGAAATATTTAAAATTTTTAGGAGGAAGGGTACTATTTATGCACAATAAATTATTAAAGATTTTTCAGTTTGTGTGCAGACCTATCCACTTTTCAGCACAGACACAACAGGAACCAAATAGCTTCTGAAAGTATCTCTGAGATCTGGAAACGTAATGCACGATACTTTCAAAACTGCTCAGCATTGGCCTAACTCGCATCTCATTGAAAACAATGGTAAAATTCTCATCTACCGCAATGGGTGCAGAATTAAGCCAATGTTGAGTGTTTCTGAAAATCCCATCAAAAGTTTCTTTATAATAATGGCATTCAGTTAAACTGAGAAAAATCATTCTGGAAAGAATAGTCATTAGCTTCCACTGACTTGTAAGACAATCATGAGCTACCATCAACAAGCAACACCACAGCATGCTGATTTGACTAATTACCAAGTAATGGTGCTGACCCCAAATAAAGAAACCTTGGATGTTAGAGGTAACTGAGGTCAGTGCCAGCTTTCATAAACTTCTGCACTGATGGGCTGTTCTCAGAGGAACTGAAA
This sequence comes from Gopherus evgoodei, assembly GCF_007399415.2. Lineage (NCBI taxonomy): Eukaryota > Metazoa > Chordata > Testudines > Testudinidae > Gopherus > Gopherus evgoodei. The sequence continues at coordinate 50,170,063 of NC_044330.1, read as the reverse complement.
TGGGATATAAAAGCTCTTTGATGCTTGTCATGGTCACAGGGCTAGCTGTACCTTTGACCCTTCCGAGTGCACTTCCATAGGAGTTCAGACCTCATGCCTTTACCTTTCTTAGAGTGGAATCCCTCTATTCTCCCACTCTTAAACCAGGTCCTGGGCTACAGTATCCTATGGACAGATATGACTGGGTTTGGGTATCCTTGGGGAGCTTGCAACCAGGGATAAACACAGTAATCAGACAGGCCTTTTAAATCAAAGTACTGTTTAATTTCAGCAGTAAGCACAAAATATTATGTAAGAGAAAAGGGTTTTAAAACAATAAAAAGGCTACATGCATGTCTATCTTATCTAAAGAGACAAAGTAGGTGAGGTAATATCTTTTATGGGATCAGCTTCTCTTGGTGGAAGATACAAGCTTTTGAGCAATACAGAGCTCTTATTCAGGTCTGGGGAAGGAAGAAGACCTCTGTGTAGCCTGACAGAAGCTGGTCCAAGATATTACCTCACCCATCTTGTCTCTCTCATATCCTGGGGCCAACATTGCTACAACAACACCGCAAACAAGTAAACTTATCTTAAGTTTATCATCTCCTTGGAAAACCTAATTTCTTCAGACTCCCCAGGATGGTCTGTATGCCTGTTCCCCCGCCCCTCATCCCACCCAACAGCTCCGTGACATGTACCTCACTTCTAATCTGAGAGTCTTTTTGTCGTATTGATCTTTGGCTCCCAGACGGAGCAAACAAGCTGTGTAATATAGCTGGAACCAAGGAATTAGGTTCTTCACAGAAAATAGTTCTGGTATTCTCTCTCAGCCCTTGCAGCGTTTACTAGGAGGTATTTTAGCTGGAGTCACTGTCTGGCCTTCCTGCTTATCTCCCAACCTCCTGCTATTAAACTAAGACATGTATGTGTACAGTAAAAATGTCCAGTGATCCAAAATAGATATACAATTATGAGCCCAATAACCAGGTCACATACAGTATTCATAAATTATTACATACCAGTCTCATGTCTTTCACAATCCTTATGAAGGGTAGCCTGCTAAGCCAGCACCATACTATTCTAGGTTGTTTTTAAGAAACACCTCTATGACAGCAATGGCAGACACTGACACTGAGACAGAATAAGTGGTCTCAGGGAAACCATATGGTTTACACAAAAAAGCACATTTTGCTGAACCTGGCTTTAGGGACCAAGACTAGAGTTCCATTCTCCTCTCTCCTCAGTGAGGAGGGACAAGGCTGGCACTTGGTAATCTCTCTGAGATTCAAGGGAGCAAAGCACATTGGGAACTGAAGCTCATCATGGCTGCCATAACAGTAGACCTCACTTCCAGCAAGGTCTGATGGAATGTGAGGAATGTATAAGAACAGCACCTTTGATAGACCAGGGGGAGACATAGAAAGAATCAAGCTCTAGAGACCTCTCTCCTGGAAGAAGAAAGCAAATAAACCCATTTCCGTATGTTTTTATTTTGCAGTGATTTTTGCTGTAATTACTTTGAGGCACATATTCACATTTTTCTGAGCATTCTGTTAGTGTCCTTCTGGCAGAGCCTCCTCTTCCTTTCTGCTCTGTGTGCAGGTTATGCAAGATTCTGCCCTTAGACCTCTCTCTTCTCACTGTAAACCCTGTCTCTGGAAGACCTCATCAACCCATCTGGCTTCAGCGATCATTTTATGCCAAGGACACATACATAGCTCTCTCCACCACAAACCAAGATTAGATATAGCAATCTACTCCATATAGGGCTATGCTTCAAAACCTTCCGGTGGCAGAAACCAGTGTAGACAGCAGTGGCCCACATTATAAGTTAAGTATCTCACTAAAGGCTGCATTCCTGGCTCCTTGATCCCCAGTGGCTACTTGTGGCTTTCTGGGAGATGTTACACCCATCGGACTACATTCAAATCTTTCCCCTTCTCACTTTTCAATATCGCCAAGATCCATCTGTTTCTTTCCACTCCCACAACCAAACCTCTTGTACAAGCCCTTATTATATCCTACCTATGCAACTGCAATACCCTCCTTTCTGACTTCTCAAACACAAACATTGCCCTTCTTTGTCCATAGATTTGATCACGTCAACCATTCTTCCAATCCCTCCTTTGCTATCAACTTACTATTGAATCAAGCTTCCTATCATCTTCAAAGCTTTCCACATTTCTGCCCCTCCCTTTTCAAATTTCATTCTGCCTCTATCCCTCCATTCCACCAATGTTCCCAGGCTTGTCTGTTGGTTAGCTTCTTATAGTCACCTCCATGCTTTTGATCATGCAACTTCCTATACATGGTACAACCTTCCTGAACCCATCAGAAGGCTGCTACCCTATTCATATGTAAGTCCCCTTTAAGACTAATTTCTGCTGTGCAGCTTACAGTGAATGGCATTGATTTGTACCTTTGAGACTAATTTCTGCTGTGCAGCTAACAGTGAATGGCATTGATTTGTACATACATTGCCTTGTTTTTGTTCCCCCGTTACTATCTTCTGCCTGTAAGTCTGTCTGTGTGTCTTTAGATTGTGAGCTCCCTGGAATAGGCACCAGACTTCTTCAATGTCCAGAAAGTGACTAGCACGCATTTGGTGTGACCATAAAATAAATAAATAAATGCCTTCAAAGAGCATCCGGAGGACACTCAAGCTGTGAGACTTCAATTACATTTTGTTCCCTTTTGTGACTGGTTAAAATAAAGTTGCCCAAAAAATATGATTACTTTCTTCTTTTAAAGCACAGGCCACAGACTCATTCTTTTATAGTTTGTCCTGCAACAGGCACCACCAAAATATACATTCTGGTGAACTAGAGTAGCCGGAGTGGGGAGAGCGGAGTTGATTACTCTGAAGCCAGGCAAGAGTAAAACAAATCCTAGGGAGGATATTGGTTTGAGTTTACTTTAGGGACAAGGAGAAGGGGAGCCAATGCATTTGGTGTCACTAGCATTAAAAACTGTTTGTAAAAGCTGATCAATCACCTTAAATAAGTTTCATCTTTTGCTAAATATATAAAATTGGTATCAGAAATGTTTTTACCTCACTTTCAAGAAAGAAAAGAACCAACATCCTAATGAGGTTCCCATTTGGACTGTTCCGTCCTCTCCTCTTCGCTAATGCCTCTTCTGCCTGGGGGTCATGCCTGCTAAATAGTCTAGAAATAAGTAACAGGAGTTATAATATTTATATTAAACAGCTTTGTTTGCTCAGCCTTATGGCTAATGTGTTCATTCATAAAATACAATTAAAAAACCCCAAACCATTTCCCCTCAAAAAACAAACAAACTGCATTTGTTCAGCTTCACAGGGCCAGAAGCACTTCAAACAATGTTTATATTACATCTAGTATTTTAAAGTTTTAAGTCTTGTACTGGTATGGCTATCTTGCGGAAAACCAATGTTATTTGTGACACTACCAATTTAAGAACTAACTGTAGGAGGCTCTAAACTGGATTGCAGCCTGCTTTAACAATGGTTTAGTAATCATAAATTGAACTCAAGTATTCAGACAAAATGCTAACTATGAAAGGAGGCTGTTCCCCCCCCCGACCTTTATTTCATAAAAATATTGAGGATAAAAATGAGTTACAGCCCAATCTTTGTATGTTTTTTAATCTTCACTTTTACTTAATTTTGTGCACACTGGCAGGGTGTGGCTGCAACTGAACCTTGTCCTTGTAGAAGATCGTGTATGGCAGTTCCGAGGTCAAGGCTTTAATCTCAGGCCTGGTCTACAGTACGCGGTTATTTCCCAGTTAGCAGAGTTAATTTGAAATAAAACTGATTCCATACACACAACCAAACCTTTTTTTTTTTTTTTTTTTTCCAGATTTAAAGGGCTTTTTAACCTGATTTCTGTACTCCACCTCGGCAAGTGGAGTTGCGCTAAAATCAAGATGGCAGTTCCAGGTTACAGGTACTGTGGATGCAATTCGACGTTACTGGCCTCTGGGAGCCATCCCAGAATGCTCCCCTGTGACCGCTCTGGACAAACTCTCAACTCCGATGCATCAGCTAGGTAGGCAATAAAAGCCCAGAGAACTTTCGAATTTCATTTCCTGTTCAGTCACCTTCAGCACAGGTGACTATCAGCACAGTTCACCATCACAGGTGACTATGTGGAATCTACCATCACAAGACCAAGCAGTACTGGATTTGCAGATGAGCTCCAGCATGGTCCGAATGGGAGGTACTGGATCTCATCGCATGTTGGCGACACGAATCTGTTATGGCATAACTACGTTCCAAAAAAAGAAACACAAATATGTACACTAAAGACTCCAGGGCATGACGGAAAGAGGCCACTCCAGGGACACAGAGCACTGTCGTACAAAAATCAAGGCGCTCAGGCAAGAGTACCAAAAAGCCTGGAAGGCGAATGGGCAATCTGGGTCACAGCCCTATACATGCCACTTCTACCGTGAGCTGCATGCAATTATGGGGGGTGATGCCACCACTACCCCACCACTGTCCACAGACACCTGCAAGGGGGGAGTTGCATGGAGCAAGGAGGATGAGTTATTGGAGAATGAAGAGGAGGAGTAGGACAGTGCACAGGTGGCAAGTGGGGAACCTGTTTTCCCCCCTAGCCAGGAACTATTCTTAACGCTGGAGCCAATAGCCTCCCCCCACTCCCAAGGTGGGCTCCCAGACCATGACTCCTGGGGAAGGCACTTCTGGTGAGTGAGACCTGATCAGAGCCACGTGGTGAGGGGAAACCCAGCTGCGCTGGACTGTTTGTGTTTGGTTTAAAGGGCTCATCCCTGCTCAGAGCCTCATCAGAGCCACGCAGTGGGTGTGGGGGTGTATGTGTGTGCTGTGTGAAGCGATCATCCCAGAGAGCCCACAGGCCTTCCTTTTAAATGGAAAACCCACCAGGCATTGCTTGCGACGGGAAAGGGGACCTGGCAGTTTGAAAGCATTGAAATGAATGCGGAAGAAGCAGAACACTGTATGCTCCTAGGGCTTACCATGGCTGCCTGCAAGCTAAATTCTGTTGCCTGGCTGCATGTGATGGCTTACTCACACCAAAGTGGCAGGCACTCAGTATGAGGCAAATACGACCTTGTACAGAAAGAACATGTGCTGTGTACCATGAATTGCCTGTTTCACTGAGAAAGTGTGTCCTCTTTGTTCTCTAAAATGTATCTTTTAAAATACTACCTTCCCCTTTTCTCCTCCCGCAGGTGCAAATGTTTGCCCTATCTACTCAGTCCCAGAGACTGGTCCAGATTAAAAGGCAGAAAAAATGAACTTGGGACGACATGTTTGCCGAGCTTATGCAGTCCTCTTGCACTGATAGGGCCCAGCTGAATGCGTGGAGGCAAACAATTGTAGAGTCCCGTAACACGAAGACAGGCAGGATGCTCGCAATGAGAGCAGGCAGGATGCTATGATCAAGCTGACCACCCAGTCCCGTGCCCTGAACCCAGTACCCACCCCATACGCACCCAGCCCTTTGCTTGACTAATTCATCCACCCTCTCCAGCCCTGACTCTAGCACCCCCACACATACCCAGCCCCCCTAGCCCTGACACCAACACCCCCTCACATGCCCCCATCCCTCTGCTCTGACTCTTGCACCACCCACATACCCAGTCCCGCCATGCCCCATGCACCCCCTATATCCTGACTCTTGCACCCCCTACATCCCCACCCTGAGCACCAAATGGGAGCTCCTGCACCCCCGCCCCCATTCCCACCTGCACCCTTCGCACCAATGGGAGCTGCCCAGGTAAGTGCCCCACACCCAAACCTCCTGCCCCAACCCTGAGCCCCCTACCTCATTCTAGTTCCTGGCCAGACCCTTCACCTCCATCCCTGTGCTCAGTCCACTCCCACCCTGAGCTCAGTGCAGAGAGAGGAAGAGAATGGGCCAGAACCAGGGAGAAGGTAGGTACCCACTGTATGTGGGCAGGGCCGGGACCCCAGATCGGCAGCGGGCTGAGCGGGTCCAGCAGCCAGGATCCTGGTTGGCAGGAGCCAGCGGATGGAACCCTTGAGTGGTAGTGCGCTGAGCGGCTCAGCCCACTGCCGGTCTGGGGTCCCGGCCACCGGCCCCACACAGCCCGCTGCCGGTCTGGGGTTCTGGTTGCCACAGCCTTGCCACTTGGGGTCCCAGCCGCAGGCCCCGCTCAGACCACTGCCAGCCTAGGTGAACTGAACTCCAGGCCGGCAGCGGGTTAAGCGGGCTGGCGGTGTAAGATAAACATTTTAATTTAATTTTAAATGACGCTTCTTAAACATTTTGAAAACCTTGTTTATTTTACATACAACAATGGTTTAATTATATAATATATAGACTTATAGAGAGAGACCTAAAAAACATTAAAATGTATTACTGGCACACAAATCCTTAAATAAAGAGAATGAAGACTCGGCATACCGCTTCTGAAAGGTTGCCGACCCCTGAACTAATCTATAATTATACATTATACACTTCCTCTAAAACACCTGGTACTATCCACTATTAGAGAAAAGATATTGGATTAGCAGGACACTGTGGCCTGATCTGGTATACCAATTTCTATGTTCTTCTCTGTTGGCAGATGCCTAAAGAGTGAGGATTGGCTGTAGGCACTTTTCTGGCCCTACTTGGCTTAGCAGGGATTTCAGGTACTCTCTTCATCACACCACCACACATTTTTCCTGCAGATGTTAGGTGTTGCTGTGACACAGAAGCAGCCACTGATGCCAGCTAACAAAGGGTTCACTATTCTGCGTCAGCAACTCCTATCATTACAACAAAAACATTGCTGTCATAGAATTTATCTAACAATAAGGCTGTGTGAGGTATCAAATGAAAACCCATATAATACTGGTATCTTAAACATTGTGAGATGTATGTACAGTTGGTATGTAGAGAGTTATGTGTACCTACTAAAAATATTTTGTAATCTATATAACCAGGCAGGGCTGGCGCTTCCATTTAGGCGACCTAGGCGGTCACCCAGGGCACCAGGATTTGAGAGGGCGGCAGGCTGCTCCGGTGGACCTCCCGCAGGCGTGCCTGCGGAGGGTCCGCTGGTCCCGCGGCTCCAGTGGAGCATCCGCAGGCACGCCTGCGGCAGGTCCACCGGAGCCGTGGGACCAGCGGACCCTCTGCAGGAAAGCCTGCGTGAGGTCCACCGGAGCCGCGGGACCGGTGAGCGGCAGAGCAGAGTGCCTCCCGTGGCGTGCCACCGTGCTTGGAGCAGCAAAATGGCTAGTGCCGGCCCTGCGTCTAGGGCGCCAAAAACCCTGGTGCTGGTCCTGTAACCAGGACAAGTTGCAACAGGTTTTTTTCAGACAGGAAATAAGATGTCATATGTAAATTAAGCCAACATAACGGAAGCCCTATTTGCATGTGAAGTCTGGAGGAACCCCCTCCAGGATTTTCCTGTAGTCGGTCCACCATCACAGTGAGGTAAGTATCACCTGGGGAACGATATAATCTTTTCCAGGGGTTCCCAGCACTGGGAATAGAGGAGGAAAAACAGGTTGATGGGGATGTGAAACCAAGAGTGGAGGGCACGCTAGAAAACAGGTAATGGTGGAGAAGTCTTGTATGGGGATGCATTTCAAAAGGGGCATGATGGCGGTGAAAGATACATTTCACATTTTATTTATAGTACTAATTTTTTCTAATTTGCAAATATTGTAAACTGGAGAACCGGGCCCCTGGGCAATTGCTCCCTTTGCCCCTCATCCCTAACCCCCTTCAGTGGGTCTGTTTATAGGAAATGGGATGACATCACTTTCAAAAGAGACTTTCCACACTGGGAGAAATTTTCATGTTAGACAAACTAATTTATCTTTCAGATTTTTTTCATACTTGTTTTGCCACATTTGTTAATTACTGAAGATATTTTATGTATATAATTTTTTTCCATTATTTATCATGCAGTGAGGTCATATTACTGAATTTGCAACATCACATCCACTTTCATAGTAAAAGACTGTCACTACAAGCATAGAATCATGTTTTTTGTGGCTGATCAAAGAGGAAATCTGGTGTATTATTGGGGGGGGACGACTCATTTTCAAAATGCAAATAACAAAGGAAACACAAAATATCCCTGGTGAAATAAACTGCTGGTTGTATAAAAGGCCTTTTCTTTCAAGTGTATTCTGGTTTGAAAAATTCCATTTAAATGAATTCTTATACAAAAAAGAGCCTGTAAAAAGTTGCAAAAATCTTTAGCGATTTTAAAAATGGGGAAGAGAAAATACTAAATACTTCAGAATGTTAAAAATATTGTTTAAGATCCTCAGCTGGTCTAGACTGCAGAGGAACAACCAGTTGAGATTCTGCCCTTTGTATCTGAGATAGCAGCTCTTCCATGCTGTACAGCAGAGTGAAGGAAAAATGTCTGGACAGCTCTGATCACCTGGCATCAAAGGTATCTAGCTACCACTAATTATTCACTCCATTTTTTGACATGCAAGTAAATGAACAGAGAGATAGTTTTTAAAATAAGAAAATCCTGTTAAAATTGCTAACTTTGGAGTAAATTGATATCCTATTATTTCAAAGTTGAGTAAAATAAACTGTAATTTACACAATCACTCAGGCATGTCCACAATACGTAGTATCAGAAGCTACAATGAAAACCCGACACAAACTCAAGGGATTTGCACATAATTCAACAGATCTTTACAAAAAGTGCATACAATCATAATATTTGTTTGTACTTTAATGTCCTAAATTAATAGAAATTACTGTTTAAACTGTACAGCAAGAAAACCATGACATAAATCCTGATTTATCAAAGCACTTAAGAAGATGCGTAACTTTAAGCATGCAAGTACTCCTATTGAAAGTCAGTGCTTAAGAAGTTAAGCTTGTGATTAAGTGCTTTGATGAATTAGGCCATACTTACTATGGCCTAATTACTGTCACTTCTAGATCTCACTAGGCATTTCTGGTCTCAGGAAGCTATCATGAGTCTATTTTTCATTCTAGGATGAGAGGCAGCTTACTTTTTATGAAGGAACTCTCCAGCTGCTACTGCAACCGGCCGGTGTGCCGAATACACCAAGTGATAAACATTCTCACAGTCTTCATTGGACAGAGCTTCTTCACTTCCACTGAAAAAGTCAGAAAGTAACACCTGAACCAAAACAAATGTTTAATTTCAGTTCCACCACCTCCCATAAGTTACTTTATTTATACAGACTGTCTATTATAATAGGGCTACCTGGTCCTCATCTACACCCCATAGAAATTAATGGGACATTAGCTTCAACGAGCTTAGGATTACGTCCCAAAAATAAATTAGCCCCCCCACCCCCCAAAAAACCCACCTCCAAGTTAAAATGGCTGCTTCTTATGAATGTAGTAGACTAGGAAATGATTAAACATTTTCTTATATTTGAATGGCAACATTTTTAGTTTTAATAACTTGCCAATACTTTAAGAGGGTTCCTTTGGGGAAAAAAATCTAAAATTTTGCTTCTATTGAAGTGTACACATTTCAGAATTTACAAAATGAGTTACAGCTAATGCTGTAGTTCAAACTGAGAAGGCATTATAAATGTTCATTTACACTTGAATGTTAATTTCTTCCAGAAAATTTCTTTTGGGCTGAGACGCCCCACACATAGATTCAGCCAAAAATAAACTATTTTTTGGAAAGTGTGCTCAAAATCCATTTAACCTGTCTGAGTTAACCATTAAAAAAAACCCTGAACTTAAAAGCAAAACCAAAAGAGTGATTTAATCACAATACCTTTTGCATGAAGATAAAACTCTTGGGGCCAGAATCTCCATTTTGAACTGTTTCCTTTGCACTGCTCTAGATTGCTGTAAATGGCCAGCTGAGAATTCCTTAGCCGTATGAAGAGAGGAGGGCAATGTGCACCTCCTCCACATACTTTGGCATAGGGGTGGGACAGAGCTCTTCCTATGTCAATCAGCTGATTATTTGGGGTCTAAATCATGATTTTTCCTCTCCTGACATTGGGAACATTGTTGATGATCCATAGAGTATAAGGCTAGAAGGGACCACTTAAAATCATCTGACCTCCTGTATATCACAGAACAAAAGATTCCACACAGACATCCCTGGGGCACTCTATCACGGGAACCAGTGACTATAAAAAAGATTTGGTGGTTCTGGTGGATAATCAGCTGAACGTGAGCTCCCAGTGTGACGCTGTGGCAAAAGGGCTAATGGGATCATAAGAACGGCCATGCTGTGTCAGACCAAACGTCCATCTAGCCCAGTATCCTGTCTTCCAACAGCAGCCAATGCCAGGTGCCCCAGAGGGAATGAACAGGTAATCATCAAGTGATCCATTCCCTGCCATTCATTCCCAGCTTCTGGCAATGCATAAACGGGGGAAATCTGGAGAGGAGTAGAGAAGTTATAACTGTATTTGGTATTGGTGTGACTACTGCTGGAAAACTGTGTCCAGTTCTGGTGTCAACAATTCAAGAAGAATGCTGATAAACTGAAGTGTTCAGAGAAAAACCACAAGAATGGTTGAAGGATCAGAAAACCAGCCTTCTAGAGATAGACTCAACGAGCTGAAGCTATTTCATTTCACAATGAGAAGGATAAGTGTTGCTTGTTTACAGTCTCTAAATCTCTACATGGGGAACCAATATTTAATAATGGGCTCTTCATTCTAGCACAGAAAGGTAGAATTTGATATAATATCTGGAAGTTGAAGCTAGACAAATTCAGACTGAAAATAAGGCATAAATTTTTAAAAGTGAGAGTAATTAACTATTGGAACAATTTACCAAGGGTCATGGTAGATTCTCTATCACAGGTAAGGTCACAGTGGATTCTCCATCACTGATAATTTTGAAATCAAGACTGGATGTTTTTCTAACAGATATGCTGAAGAAATTATTCTGAGAAGTTCTATGGCCTGTGTTATACAGGAGATCATACTAGGTAATCACAATGGTCCTTTCTGGCCTCAGAATCTACAAATCTGTACTGAATCCAATAACCTGTGTTTTATTAAACTGTATCTTCCAGATAGATAGCACAGTTTTGATTTGTAGACATCAAGAGATAGAGAATCCATCACTTCCTTGATATTTTATTCCAGTGGTTAATCACCCTCACTGTTCAAAATGTGTGCCTAATTTTGAATTTGAATTTATCTGCGTTCAGCTTCCAGCTACTGGATCTTGTTATGCCTTCCTCTGATAAAGAGCCCGTCAGTATACAATATTTTCACTCCGTAAAGGCAGTTGTACATTGTAATCAAGCCATTTCTCAATCTTCTTTTTGATAAGCTGAACTGATTGAACTTCCTTAAGTCCCTTATTGTGAGGAATTTCTTTTTTTTTTTTTTGGGTAGCTCTTTTCCACACACCAGTTTTTCATCATCATTTTAAAATGTGGACACCAGAACTGTATGCATTATTCCAGTATCTGTCTCACCAATGCTGTGTAAAGAGGTAAAATCACCTCCCTGCTTCTACTCATTACTTCCCTATTTATATATCCCAGGATTGTATTAGTCCTATTTGCCACAATATTACGCCGAGAGTTAATGTATAGTTGCTTGTCCGCTATGATCTCTAAATGCTTTTCAGAGCCATTGATTCCCAGCATATAATCCCCCATTCTGTAGGTATTACCTGAATTCCTTGCTACAAGCTGTATGACCTTGAATTTGGCTGTATTAAAACAAATTTTGTTTGAGTGGGCCCAGTGTACCAGCTGACCCAGATCACTATAGATATGTCTACACAGCAAAGAAAAACCTGCAGTTGGTCCACGCTAAGTGACTCTGGCTTGTGGGACTGTTTCATTGCTGTATAGACTTCCGGGCTTGGGTGGGAGCCCAAGCTCTACGACCCTGCAGGGTGGGAGGGTCCCAGAGCTTGGACTCCACTCCAAGCCTGGAAGTCTACAAAGCAATGAAAGAGCCCTGCAGCCCAAACCCACAAGCACAAGGCAGCTGGCACGAGGGAGTCGTGAGTTTTCCTTGCTGCACAGATGAAACCCTCAGTATGTCTGTCCTCTCCTCATAACTGTTTACCGATCAACCAGTCTTTGTGCCAGTTACATATTTTATCAGTAGTAACACTATGCTTACTTCCAGATTACTGAAGAAACATGGAATAGGCTACTGATCTCTGTGGAACCTCATCATAAACACCCTCATTAAATGAAGATTCTGCATTAATTGCTTTTTGATATCTATCAGTTATCTAGTTCCTAATGTGTGCTTTACTGATACTGCATAGTACTAATTTTTAATTAGAATATCGCGTCAAATGCACCTACACAATTAACTTCAGCAACCAAACTTGCAATCTCATCAAAGAATGAAATCAGGTATGTTTGACAAGACCTATTTTCCATAAAACCATCTTGACTGGCATTAATATATGCTAGCTTTTAATTTTTTTTAATCAATTGAATCCTGTATCAGTTTTACCATTATTTTGTCCATGAGTCATGTCATATTCCCTGGCCTATAGTTAGCTGGGTCATCCCACCTGTCCTTTTTGAATACTTGCACAATGTCAGTTAATTTCCAATCTTCTGAAATTTCCCCAGTATTCCAAGATTAATTAAAAATTAACTGTCCAGAGATCTCTCAGCCAATTGTTTTAGGACTCTTAGGTGCAAGTTATCCAGGCAGGCTGATCTAAAACATTGATCCCTAGTAGCTGCTGTCTAACATCTTCCTTAGTTACTAATGGATTGGAAAGTATTTCATCATCCTCATATTATATAGATAGGCTTGGCAGATTTAAATTTTAATAGATATCTGTCAGTAAAGCTCAATTTCACCTGACACAATGAGATCAATGAAAAAATATCGCATGGTAACAATCAGTGTGCCTGCAGGGATTGTGTATCACTGGCCATGCAGGGAGCTTTCTGCAGAAGCTGTCATGAGAATGAGTGAGCGCGTCTATGACAGCAGCATTGCAGAGGGCTCCCTGCATGGCCATAGGGCAGGTGACATCTGATCCCTGCGGGCACAAGGTGCAGGGAGAGGCTGCAGTCCTGGTAGGGCAGGGCAGATACCTCTGGCCAAGACTGAAAGGAGGGGAAGCAAGATGAACCACAGGGCGCGGGGAAGGACACCCCACTACTTAATAGCTCCTGGGGCAGGGCAGGGAGCTTTCTGTAGCCCTGCTTTCACTCATCAGCTGGCCATGCCACTGCTGAACAGTTTCTGCCTGGGAACAGCTCTTGTATTTTGGGCTGGTCAGTGAGTGGGGCACTGTGCACATCCTGGCTCAGCAGACAAGGAAATCCTGGCCAGGACTGTGAGGAAGAGGAGTCATCGTTGTCCCCGGCTGCAGAGGTGGCTGACTCACTGTTGAATGACTCAGTGCTCGCCTCCATGGTCAGAGACTTGTCTTCCTCTTCATAGATCTGGCTGGGGGGTCTCTGCTCTGACCCTGCAGCCTTCCCCGCATCTTGCACTTCCAGGGATCATGTGGTAAGCCCTCTGCAACTCTGGTGTCATGGCCCTGCTCCCTCACTCACCAGCCAAAAGAATGGGAACAGTCCCTGAGCCAGAAATGTTCAGCAGCTGGGCAGCATCCCCATGACGATAGGCTTGTCCTCCTCTTTACAATCCTGACCAGGGGCCTCTGCTCCCCTTACCCTTGAGCCCTGGTGTCATGCCCCTCAGCTGCATTAGGAACTCCCTGCTGCCCCACTGGCAGCGCTGTCCTAACCCCAATCCCACCACCCACAACTCTAAAAAATAGAAAAATTGATAAAAACTATCAAAACTAGAAAAAAATAAAAAATCAAGCTATGCCATCCCTAGATATGGGTATATCATCCTGCTACTTTTCAAATAGAGAAAAAAAATTTATTCAACATTCTGCCTTTTCTGCATCATTAACAATGCTACCCTCTTCATCTAATAATGGACCTACACCATAGCTATTATTTCCTTTTTCCTAATATATTTTTAAAACTCCTTATTGTCCATAGTCTGCCAGCCAGGGATATTTCCCTCATGTCTTTCACTTCCCCTATGTATTATTTTCTGCACATCATAATTTCTAATTTATATTGATTGCTATCTATTTCCCAGTCCTAGAGAGTCAAGTAGCACTTCTCCCAGCTTTCATACATTCTGGACTATCCTCAAACCCTGATGCAAATCAACAACAGTAACCCCATTTCTATGCTCCACCCCCCACCCCCCCCCACCCCCGATATGGAAGCCTTAATGGAATCCTCCAGTGAGAATCATAGAATATCAGGGTTGGAAGAGACCTCAGGAGGTCATCTAGTCCAACCCCCTGCTCAAAGCAGGACCAATTCCCAACTAAATCATCCCAGCCAGGGCTTTGTCAAGCCTGACCTTAAAAACCTCTAAGGAAGGAGATACCATCACCTCCCTAGATAACCCATTCCAGTGCTTCACCACCCCCCTAGTGAAAAAAAGTTTTTCCTAATATCCAACCTAAACCTCCCCCACTGCAACTTGAGACCATTACTCCTTGTTCTGTCATCTGCCACCATTGAGAACAACCGAGCTCCATCCTCTTTGTCTTACTAGACACTTACCACTAATTTCCTACATTATTCCTGCTCATGTTGCAAGTTTTGAACCTCATCTCTTAGCTCTAGAAACCTACTCGGATTCTTCATAAAGGACCTGATCCAAATCTCAACGAAGTTAATAGAAAAATTCCTACTTAATTCACTGGGCTTTGGATCATGACCCAAAGGACAAGCCTCATGAAACATTCCTCCTAGCAGCAAAAACCTGCTTGATCTCTGCTGTTACCATACAGTCAAGACCATGGCCCACCTCATAGTGCCTTAATCATTCCTATCCCTGTTTTCAACCAATGTTTCCTTCCCTAGATACAAACCAGGGAAATTTAACATGGAGTATCTTTACTTCAGAGTTAAGGTTAAACTTAAGAAATCTGAACATGTTGAGGTATTTCAACAAACTAATGATCAGATTTCTTTGAAAATTCATTCTATACTTATTCTTTGAGTACTATAAATCTTGAAAGGATTCACTGTATCATTAACATTTAACAGAGATGATTAATCCCTGCTTCAACCTTAACTGTAGAGTTGTGCCCAGAATTGTCATCACAATTTCTGGGAATTATTTTTTTTTATCTAAATGTTTTGAAAACTCAATAATGTGCCAAAATTTTGTTTTATGTCAATCATGATCTTTATTGTTTCAGATATTACAGTGACAGCACACAAACATAGTATTTTGAAAAGTCATTTTTCTTGAATTATAACAGGTACTGGTCCCAATTCAATATTGGGCACTTCCATGGATGAGAACTTTAGATTCTGCCAGACTTGAACACACGAACAATATTACATACTGATTTTTTTTTAAATTAGGGATTTTCAGTGTGTATTTAACAAAAATGTATCATCCATTTTATGCTTCAGTGTATTTGTTTTTATTAATCAATTTAAACAAACATCCTTCCAGTAGTTCTGAATATATTATGACAGTGCAGTTTTTCTTCATTCATGTATGCACATATACAGATGCAGCATTTTACATTATGAAATATATTCTTAAACTTGCAAATTTTCTATTGTGTTTTTGTATCTTTGACTTGAAACTAGAACAGAATTAAAGTTGCAACGTTAAGGTTACCAGAGCATTTCCTGACTTTAGTTTAGTTAATTTCTCAGCTATACTTCGCACACAAGTAGCTTTTTGCATTTAAAAGAAAAAAAAGACCAGAGAACAATATAACATAGTTAAAATGATCTATTTGTACTGTCAGTCTATTTTGCCAGTCTGGCATTCATGTGTATGAATGGATACACTGAAACTACTGGCACCAAGGAATTAGTAAATTTCTGAATTTCACCAGGGTATTTTTATGCAGCCATTTATCCTATTTCAACTTCTCCAAAAATTGCTCAGTGAAATTACTACACATTTAATCCACCTTCAGTCCTTCATAATACACTTGAGAAATCTAAACCTGATGCATATTGCTGACAAAAGTGCTTCTCATAGTGAATTATGCTAGCTTTGAAAAATACTCACTGAAGTATTAGAGTGACTAATCGAATGGCTTCCACAGCGACATCATATTCCTTATCAAGTGTCATTGATACAATGCGATCCTGAAAAGTAGTTGTATTAGAATGACAAAACACACAACGTTTTCAGAAAATGAATATTTAAGTTACAAAATAAACAGTCTTTGATGGACACACCTTTCCACAGAAACATGACAACCATTTGACTTCTTTCAACCATGATAAGTTCATCTAGTACAATGTGCTTTCATGGGATAGATATGCCAGGTTCTGTATATCCTGATTCTAACACTGCACATGCAACAGGAATGCGAACATGTGTCAAGGAACTTTCCCCTCCTGCCATTCCATGTAAAAATCAGGCAAATTCAGGCTGGGGAACTGAGGCACTACTCTGAGCAAGTGTCTCCTCAGTACCAGTCTGCTGAAAGGAGATGGGATTGGGCTGGATAAGGGCAGGGCTGTAGCCCCAATTTGTCTCCTTCACAATGACCAATAGAGCTCCGGTAGTGCATTTTGGGCAGGATGTATGCATGTGAAAGAGCATTGTGCAGAGAATCTCACCTCAAGCAGCTGCTGCAGCATGGCCTTTGCATGCCCATGACTTAAAGCCACCACCTGGCCTTAATAATTATCCCACATCCCTTTTATAAGTAATTTGAGGAATTTTGTGGTACAACTATGGATTTTCCTTCTCTCTCTCCGTCAATGGCGGATTAGTCACTGGACCAATGGGGCCCATGCCCAGGGGCCCTGGCCAACTGGGGGCCCCCCAAAATGGGCACCCACACACCACCCACTGCTCCTGCCAGGCTATGGAGTTGGGATGTGGGGGCTTGCCCCATTCCACCTACCTGGTGCTCATGAGGGGGAAGCCCCTGCGCCACGACCTCGCACCCTGGAAGAAGTGCCAGGAAGGTGAGCGCAAGCCCTCATGCCCTGACCCCTCTTCCCCAGCAGAATCATGGGGGCAGGAGGACTGCAGGGCGAAGGGGTGGGGAGGGGCCTCCCACTTACTCTGGCCCTGAGCCCCACAAAACAGTAATCCATCTCTGCTCTCTGTGAATTCCAGCAGACCAATGGCCAATTCAATGGCAGGATTTTCACGCATTTAGAGGAGTTCCTCTACTGCTTCCTTCCTTTCCTTTCCCAGTTTGATTTCTTTCAAATTGAAACGAATACCCTCCTTCTCTGCAGAGATGTCTGTTGATCCCTGAAACACAGTTTCTTTTGGGTTTTGATATATTTTCAAGTAAAAGAAAAACTGGGGAAATTGAAATAAAATTTGTTTTCTGAGACTTGGCCTACTCAAGCACAGACCTTGGGTTTTATGAAATGCTACTGTTAAAATACCTGGGCTGAGAAAGAACAAAAGAGAGCTAACTAAAAGGAATGAACGAGGGACTAGGGGGTGAAATTAAGAATGGCCATGAACTGAGCAAAGCAATTCCTGGTCCCCGTGCTCTTCTAGAATTCCAAGGGACAATGGCTCTAAGTACCCAAAAGCATAAGCAGACATATGCACTTTTAACATATGGTGTTTAGTAAAAATATTTAAGGAGTTTCAAGTGGCTGCCTTAAAAAGTTTGTTAATGGAAGCGTTGCCTCTTGCTGATCACACTTCAGAGGAGTGATCCTTGATCCTAATGGGACAAGGTATCTTTGCTATATCTAGATGCTCCTAAAGATTGTTTGGTGCCTACAAAGAGAAGAAAATAGTGGAATGATTTTCCAGAAAGGAGATTTCCTTTCAAAATTTGAAAGTTCTGTGAATTTGAAGTCCAATGTGAGTATGAGATTCTTTTCTGTGGACTGCTGTTAATGGCATAAGCTTGGAAAAGAAATATTTTGTATTAAGTGGAAAGTGGAGTGATGTCTTTGGTAGGAAACTGGGATAGATATGACAAACCATCTTGTCCTTTGTGGTTAGATGTAAGGTAAGAGACCTCAGTGCTGCCAGTTTCCTCTGAGTCCTGGCCAAGGAAATGGCCATTAAGAAAATAATCTCAGGGAAAAGGAAATTCAGATCTACTGTCCTCAAAGGATCAAATGAAAGTTCACATAACCTCTAATAGCAATTTTTAAATGCCACATTATCAGGGACCACTGTCAGAGGAGCTAAAGAAAGATGATTGACTCCCTTTAAGAAATGGGAAACTAACATCAGACAACTATTCTTCTATTGACTGGACTTCCAAAGAGTGTTGATGGCAGAGGTCTGCATCAGTAAGTGGCTAGGTGCAAACTTCTATCAAAATGTTTTTGAAGAAAGTCTAGAATGGAAATGATCTTCCCCGTTTTATAATGAAAACTTCCTAGCCTTGCATCATACAGAAAAGTTTGGCTATACTGTATAGTTAGTGAAGAAGTTGCTTTTTCCTAGAGCATAACATGGTTTCGGCTATCTTATCAGAAACCTCTAGCTCTTTCTGAAGTGCTCTGTTATAAAACAAGCTGAGCAATTTGAAGTGTGTTGGCTTATGTTGTGCTTGGGTCCTTGCTGAAGGACATTTTTGCACAGAAGATGATTCTACTAAGTTCCCTAATCCAGACCTTCTGGGACACACAGGAGCTGAAAGTATTATCAGTTTTGTGCCAAGCTACACTTCTTAGCACTTTCCATACAGAAGTTGCTGAAGGAAAAGTCTGGAACTTTACACAAACACAAGGAACTGACACAGTCAAAGCTAATATTTCTGATGTTGCTGCAAAATTGGGCACATCTGGGCCACTCTACCTTGTATGGTCCCTTATAATATGTGCTAACTACTTATGCTAAATAGTCTGTTCCACCTTGCATTTAACTGTGATGCTCAGAGTAATTTTCCTAGACCTGAAGAAGAGCAGTGTGTGGCTCAAAAGTTTGTCTCTCTCACCAACAGAAGTTGATCCAATAAAAAAATATTATCTCACCCACTTTGTCTCTCCGTCACTTAGGAACTTTCGAAAATTTTACACTTGTACTTTTGATTTGGCCTGGAAAAGGAATAATTCCCACAATCCCTACAGTGTCTCATTTTGTGTTTGTACTTAATAGGTGATTTCCTGGTGGAAAACAAGTGGTTTTTCCTTGATGAATGACACTTGGACTTCTTTGACTAAGCACTGGAATAGTATCTACCACCTCTTCAGGCAGAAACTCTGAAAAGGAAGAGCCATCATTCTCAGTGATATCACCTCCCCCACTTTCACCTCAATGGTCAAATCACAAAGGCCCTTCAAGCTAACAGAGAGGTGAAAAGAGTACTAGAGGCCAAACACAGAGCACCCTAGGCTATGTCATTTAAACTCTTAACAGCCACGGTATCTCTAGAGAGATTTCTCCTGCTATGAGGGATGGACAAGCAAAACTCCTACTGAACCGCTAGAGCTAGCAAAAAGCTGACCTGGAAACATATGAATAATAAGCAGCCAAGGAAAACTGAATGGCAATTAAATACATTATTTTTCATGTAACCCTTCACGTTTTCTCTATTTTGCTTGTAGGAATACAGATTTCACATGCAGATGTGTTTTCTTGGAGCAGGGGGGAGCAAGAGAGTTCAATTTGGGGCAGAAATGCATTTTCCTGAGAACTTTTGACCAAGTGTACCAATTTGAACCAAAGCAGGTTTAGCACCAGAAGAAGTAGGCTGTTTCCAAATAATTTTTGGACTGATAAACCAAGCAGCTTCCCTAGTACCTCAAAACAGGAAGACACCATTAGAATTAATCTGTTCCTGAAGTTCTTCAAACTTCATGATAGAGAGAAAATTTATCAAAGTATACCCAATGATTCTGAGAAACTGCTGGGGCATGTGACTAGTTCCGACTTCCAGGAGTGTGTCTCTCTCTCTCAGACTGACTTACAGCTTTAGAGATCTTTTTTAAAGGAGATTGATTAGAAGAAGTAGCCACAAGCAAATCCTTGAGACTGCACAAATCACATGAAGAAGCACTAGGGAGAACGCTTTGAGGGTTTTCTTGGGATTTTCTTGGCACTTGCCTGAACTGCCAAGTAGATACTATGTATCCAGGAGATAAATAAGGTATCTGCCTTCCTCCCTGCCGGCCGAATTCTCTTCTACCAGTGAAGAGACCACACCAAAGAAATTCATTTTGAAGGGACTCTAGTGAAATTTTAATGATAGATCAAACTAAACGACAGAGTATAGAAGAGGCAATGTGGGGAATCTTTCACTATACTGCCCAGCAGATATTTTGTGAGTAGAGAATTTAAATCTACTGGTGAAAGATGGTGGATAGAGCAGCAATGGAGACTGAAATCTCTCCACAGACAGTGCAGCAATACAGCAGCTCTGACAGTTTCCCCACACTGACCTATCAAGATGCCTCCCTCTGAAATAAAGTGATCATATTGCAGGGGTGAATTGATAGATATGTCTTCTATAGTTTGTTTCTTTGATAAGACTGTCAAACAAGGTACTAGATTAGTGTGGTAACCAAAGTATGATAAAATGCTGCTCCAACAACTTTGTGCAAGCAACATTCCATGAAAGAACAATCACTCTCACAATACATCTCTGTTAGGACAACCTACACTCCTTTTGCAAGAAAGGTATATGCAGTTCAGTGTGCTATGTGTCAGGTCTCAGTCTTTGTATTGCCCTCCATCCCTGAGACAGCTACATCTCAGTGGTTTTGTACAGAGTTTTTCAATTGTATTAGTGTAAAACACAAAGAAGTGCTGTTTTTAACGCAGTTTTCTTGCCAGTATCACACTGCTCTTTCTAACAGATTAGTGAACTATTCTCTTTGACTGACCAACATGCCAAACCAGCTAGACTAAATTTTTGTTCAAAAAATGGTTATTAACCCGTATTTACTCTTCAAGTGATTATGCCCATATACAGTCTATAGTGGTAGCATGTGCACCCAATGTTCTTGAGTCGGAAGCTTGAGTCAGAGGCTTTTGCCAGCAGAACTAGCAGGCAGCATGTGCTCCCCTGTTCTTGAGCATGGGGCTGAGAGTATAAAGGGATATGGTCACTGCCTCCTTTTCCATTCCTTCACACTGACATCCAGTGAAGATGCAAAGTAGAGAGGAAGGCGGGAGAGGCAAGGAATGTGTGTGCGCCCAACACATCTCAAAGAACAATTGCTACTGTACAGATAAGTGTGACAGAATACACCTCTGTATTCACACCCTACATACTATTGTAATAATCTTTGCACAAAAGTATGCCTTGTGAGGTATCATTTGAAAACTCACAATTTACTGGTCAGTATTGTCGTGGTAAAATATGTATGACAAAATTGTATGTGAAGTTATAAGATTCCTCTACGTGGCGTTATTAATACATGTTCCAAAGTCCACAGCACGGCCCAGAGGTTAGCAAACAGGTCTGTCCTAAACAAAGGAATGTGTGCTCTGCTTAATTTGCATTTAAACAGTAAACAGTATCATCAAGTAGGAAGGGAAGACAAAGGAAACTCAAACAGGTGAAGAAAACCAGCAAGGAATATCCTTCCACAAAGACTGGTTCTCAACCACAAATGTTTTTCAAGAAGGGGACTTAAACTATAAAAAGGGACCCCTCTTTTCTCTCCTTGCCCATCACATGCACTGCATCTAAAGAGACATAGGAAGCAGTCATCGGAGGAGGAAAAATCCTGACCAGAGAGTTTGGTCAGTAATCTACTGAAACATATGGTGAGAAACTGCTTTAATCTAATATAGTTTGTTAAATTAAGCATTAGTAAATGTTTTATTATTTTTTATATCCATTTACAACTTGTATGTCTCATTACTTGTGCTCATTTAAAATCACTTTGTAGTTAATAAAACTTGTTTTCCTCTTTTATCTAATCCAATGCGCTTCAACTGAAGTGTCTGAATAACTATTTAAGGTAATAAAAGGGCATATTATTCCCTTGAATGAATAATGGCATTAAAATATTATACTGTCCATGGGAGGGCTGGGCAGTACACGACATACATTTCTGGGGGAAAATCTGAAACCGGGGATGCGTAGGTGTCATCCTGCAGTATAACGAAGGCAGGTGAGAGTCAGAGTGTAATCCCAGTGTGGCTGGCAGGCTTGCACTTACACAGAGACACTCAGGGTGTGGCTTGCATGCTGGAAGGCTGTCTGTGAGTGGTCCTACTGGGAGCTACTTCAGAAAGCCATTATAAGGTACCCAAGATTGCAGGGGAGGGGTGACACTGCCCCCAACTGATTTGGATTGTACCCTCATAAGTTATCACTTTTTTCTTCTTCAAGTGACTGTACACACATACAGTCCTCTGTAGGTGACTCAATAGCAATTTTCTTACAAGTAGTGGGACTTCAGATTACCTGAAGAGAGTCTGCAAGACTGACTTGCTGAAGCTTGCATTATTTTGGGAAGGGTGAATAACTGCATAGTGTCTGGAAACAGTTACATGCTGTTTTACAAATTTTCATTACTGGTATGTTGCTCAAAAAGGTTGACAAACAGGAATGACCCTAGTGTAATGGACTGTTATCCTTTGAGGAGGAAAGACCTTAGCTAGATCATAGCAGAGCTTGATACAATCAGAAATCTAGTGGGCTATACACTGATCTCTAACAGATTGTCCTTTAAATCTTTCAGCATAGGCTACAAAAAGTCTAAGAGAAGATCTGAAAGATTTTGTATGGTCTAGATAAAAGGACAGAGCCCTCCGAATATCCAACACTTGAAGCTTTATCTCATCCCTACTACACTGAAGCTTTGGAAACACCAGACGGCATATGGTCCAATTGAGATGGAATGCAGAAACAACCTTAGGCATAAACTTAGGGTGTAGCCTGAGAGAGACCTTGTCCCTGTGGAATAGTGTGTGAAAGGACAGTCAGCTAGTAGTGCCTGAGGCTTTGATACCCTCCTCACAGAAGTAACTGCTACCAGAAACACTCTTTTAATTTATAGCAACAGTAAGAATGCTGTTGCCAAAGGTTCAAAAGGGAAACTCATTAAGCATGACAGTACTCAATTTAGATCCCATGAGGGCACTGCATTAGACACAGGAGAGTAAATATGTACAAATCCCTTTAGAAATCTAGTTATCAAGGGATGTAAAGAGATTGAAAATCCATTGACAGGTGGATGTAAGCAAAAATGGCTGCGAAATAGACTCTTACTGAACTAAATGAGAAACCAGAAGATTTCAAATGTCATGGGTAGCTCAATATTTGTCTGATCTGTGTGCAACCAGCTGATAACTGATGTGATTCAGCAGAGACTAAAAAAAATTCCATTTCGCTGAATAGGTGACTCATGGAGTCCTTTCTGCTATTTCCCAAGATAGCCTGGACATCCTAAAAACAGACTTTTCCCCTTGAGTTACTTAGACAGAGGTTATCCAAGCAGTGAGTTGCAAAGTTTGCGGGTTGGGGTGCAGGGATTTGTTCCTGGTTTTGAGACAAGAGATCCTTCACCAGTGATCAAGCTATGGGTGGTTGAATTGAGAGCTAATACAAGTCCATGATGCCTTGGTCAGGCAGGTGCTATGAGGTTCATGGCTGCTTTGTCTATGTTCTGATTACTTGGAATTACAGGGATTGAATGGAATGCATACAGCAGATGATTTGACGAGGAAAGAAGAAAAGCAGCTGTTATGGAGCCCAGACTGCAATCTGCCCTGTAGCAGAATTTCCTGGATGTGTTGTTCAGGTTTGTTCAATGAGGTCTAATATTAAGTACAATAACTCCTCACTTAAAGTCGCCCCAGTTAACGTTGTTACATTGCTCATCAATTAGAGAACATGCTCACATAGTATGCCATCTTGTGCTGGTTATAGCGTGCCTCTGCCTTGAATTGTTTTCCGGGGAGCACTACTGAAAAGTTATTTTTCATTTAAATTATTTTTTCATGACATTTTCTTAAATTAGCCCATCTGCCTACAAATAGACACTCTTATAATAGCTAATAACTAAATAAGATACATGGTAAATCCCAGCAATTCCATCACCGAGCCAGAAACAACCTATTTGGTTGTCCTTTCAAAGAATAGTGTGGAATCATTCCAGAGAAGTACCATTAGATGAACATTTTACATTACTGATTAACATACTGCATGTTAATTTCAATTATGAGAATTATGATATATATATCGCATCACTGGGATGTGCCCTGAGGTTGGTCAGCTGGTCATTCATGCTCTCACACACTTTCATTAAAGAGTTATCTTGACAGCATCTCTTTCCATATTAATCAATTATATTATAATAGAAAGTAAACATTTATATATAAAAATACTTACTTTCTAATATAATATAATTTTATATATGAAAGTAAATATTAGAGAACATGGGAAAACCTTCATGAGCCCTGAAATTCACTGAGATTAAAATATAAAAATCATAGGATTATTCGGTAATGTGAGAGGACAAGTGGACAGTGGGAAAGTAAGAATCATGCCCAGATCTAGTGATGGATATTTGATAAATAACTTCAAAAATAAATGTGCTGGTATCACCCTCATAAATTTCATTCAGGAATACTTCTGCTTCTGAAATGAGTCACATTTCTGTAATTTAAAAGACCAAGAGCCCTTTTCCTACTGAAAATAGCAAACATGATTGTTTCACCACTGTAGCTGGATAGTCCTCATGAAAAGCACTTAATCAGTGGCAGAAGCAGGTGAGTCTTCTTCACATAATTTAATGCACGATTTAAGAGATGTGAAATGACTAGATAGATAAGAGACAATTCTACCGTTTTACAGTTTTTTAAAAAATCACATTTCCTCTTTTCACTCTTACCTTGAATCTGTTAGTAAATAGCTCCAGTTTAGGAAACAACTCCCTGTTGGTGTACAGACTCTGTAGAGCTTTCAAACACTTCAACCTCACTTCACCTTGCTAAAGAAAAACACACTAAGATTAGCCAAAATATCCTAATGAAATGTACATGAAGATTAAGTAGCATCCATCTAGTAATCTCTAGTTTTGTTGTACATTTAAAATTCTATGTAAATAAGTTACCAAAAACAACCTCATTAAATAATCTAACAGTTAAATTAAAATGTACAAAAATATTAGGGAATATTCTACAAAAACAAGTGTTATACTTCTTCTGCTTCTGTATACAGAAAAGACCCAACCTGCACCACTGAAGTTCATGGAGGCAGGACTGAGTCCAAAGCTGGCTTCTAAAGATTCTTTCAGTTGATGTTGAAAACAAAACAAAACAAACAAAAACCCCCAAACCAGCGGGAAAAATATAAGAATTATTTGAAACTCGTGTCTGTTGGGGTATGTAAGAGTTAAGTAAATACCTGGGTAACCGTTGTCATGGTAAAAGGGAGTAAGGCACAGGCGAGCACTATTTCTTCGCTTGATAAATAAAGTTACCATTCTTTTTCCTTCCCTTCCGCTTGTTAAGGATAGATAAGCATTGCAGCTGCATAAGGAATATGGTTGTCTGAAGGATACCCTTTGTGTGAAGAAGTGTTATCTCCCCTCTCCCTTCCTCTCCCAGTTACATAAACGAGCTCGGGGTCATGGCCCCTTCCTCCTTCCCCAGTGAGTTGCTGATTAAGGGAACTTGTGGCTACAATTACTGTAAAGAAATGCATCTTCAAGGTAAAAAGGTCTGTATAATATGCTTAATGCTGTAAACAGGGGCAGGTATAATTATATTCAGTATATAGCTATTAATATTCATTATATGGGTGTTCATATTATTAAACAAGAGTTTTGGGGGCACTGTAATAAACGTGGGTACTTACATATTAAGTTAGATAAAAAGAGTGTGATGTGATTAATTCAGGTCTTACTTGACAATTGGGCCGAGGGGAACAACTACCGCAATAAAGAAGTCGGTTTACTCAATCCGCCTATGGGTCCTCCTGCTCCTTCTTTCCATCTCTAACAGTGTCTTCTGAAGATGTATATTGAATATACAAAAGATTGACCCCCTAGTGAATTTTTTGTCTTTACAATATGAAAGTCTGGATTTAACTTTGCTTCATGTTATGATCTTGGAGAACAGCCATTAGCAAGGGGCACTGGTCAGCTTGTGCAAAATTTCCACAAGTACCTATCTCTTCTCAATGCCTTTTCACACACATTGTATGGTACACAAAGCTAAGAAATATCAAAAAAGAAAAACCCATCATCTCTTAACTCTGAGGAGATGGGGGATAGATAAGTGCCAATCAATGATGGGGATTCCACAACCTCCCTTTGAAAACCTATTCTAGATCTTAACTACCCTTTAAGTTAGAAAGTTTATCCTAACATCTAACCTGAATTTCCCTTGCTGCATATTAAGCCCATTACTTCTTGTCCTACCTTCAGTGGACATGAGGGACAATTGATCACTGTCCTCTTTATAACATGTTAGAAGACTGCTATCATGCTCTCCTTCAGTCTTCTTTTCTCGAGCCTAAATGTGCCCAGTTTTTTTTTTAACCATTCCTGGTTTTCTAAACCTTTTATCACTTTTGTTGCTCTCCTCTGGACTCACTCCAGTTTTTCCATATCTTTCCTAAAGTGGGGTGTCCAGAGTTGGACATAGTACTCCAGCTGAGGCCTCACCAGTACCGAGCAGAGTGGGACAATTACCTCCCATATCTTATACACAACACCCCTGTTAATACACCCAAGAATATTAGCCTTTTTTGCAGCTACATCACACTGGTGACTCATTCGATTTGTGATCCACTAGAACCCTCAGATCCTTTTCAGCAGTACTACCATCTAGCCAATTATTCCTCATTTCATGTTTGTGCACTTGTCTTCATTAAATTTCATCTTGTTTAATTCAGATCAATACTCCAATTTGTCAAGTAATTTTGAATTCTAATCCTGTCCCCCAAAGTGCTTGTAATCCCGCCCATTTTGGTTTTTCTATAAATTATAAGAATACTCTCCACTACATTATCCAGGTCATTAATGAAAATATTAAATAATATCAGATCCAGAACTGCCCCAGGCGGCTTCACTAGATACACCCTCCTGGTTTGAGAGTGAACTATTGATGACTACTCTGAGTATGTCTTTCAACCAATTGTGCTCCCATCTTTTAGTAATTCTGTCTAGACGACATTTCCCTAGTTTGCTTGTGAGAATGCTACATGGGACACTCCCAAAAACCTTACTAAAAATCAAGATACATCACATCTACTGCTTCCTCCTCCCCTCCCCTCCCCCATCCACTAGGCCAGTGACCCAAAGAAGGAAATTGTTGGTCTAGCATGATTTCTTCTTGACAAATCAATGCTGGATATTCCTTATAACCCTGTTATCCTCCAGGTGTTTACAAACTGATTGTTAAATAATTTGCTCCCATATCTTTCCAGGTATCAAAGTTATGCCGACTGGTCTCTAATTCCCTGGGTCCTCTTTGTTACCTTTTTGCAACTTTAAGGCATAGGGCACCCCAGGAAAATAATACAAGTCACTGAAACCTCATGAAAAAGACAGAGCTTGATTCTTGTGTCAGCTTATGTTGTGCTCATTGCTGCACCTCAAGGCTGCTCAAACTAGCACCAGGATGAACATTCAGAGACTGAGACTATAAATGTGGTCAGAATCCTAATCACCTAAGTTCTTTTCTCCTGAACTCCATAAATCCAAGATGGAAGAGGGGTGGATGGGCAGAAAGTGGAAGTATACAGAAGCAACCCTTGAAGAACGACAGTTACTATTAAGTAACCACTTTCCTTTTGGTGAGCTTTTGCATACTTCTACTCATGAGAGACTGGTATTGTCAATCTTTGGTAGGGTGTACTCTAGCTTCGATGTTTCTGGGATTACTACTGCAGAGGAAGCTTGAGAGATGCAACAGACTCTTTTAACGTGATTTCTATGCACTTCCACCAATTGATCTGTCAAGCTTTACAAAGCATAAGGTAGGTCATTGTAATTTTGGACCATCAAATCTTAGAGAGATCGTTTCCTGAGACAAGCCTAAGAGATTGTATAAATGGCTAAAGCTATCAGGAAAAATCTTGCAGATATAAAACAATTTTGACTTACTGCAAGATTGCTGCAGACCTTTTCTTTGACTTGTATGGATTCCATAACTGCATCTAGAAAGGATATCTGGTGTATGGAGGCCAGGGGAAACTTTTCCCAGCTGATCTGAAGATACTGCAGGCTGTTTGAATTGATAAACTGAGTAGGTTGTTGGATCTAGTTCTTGTCATCCAGTTGTCTGAGCAAGGGTAGAAATTGATGTTTCATCTTAAGTGGACAGCCATCATTGCCAAGCACTTGGTGAAAACTGTGTGTTCTGTTGACAGTCCAAATGACAGGACCTTGTATTGAAAGTGTCTGTTGCTCACACTAAATGGCCGCATTAGTACATGGAAGTGCCTGTCCTTTAGGGTGAAAGAACTGAGACAGTCGCAGGGCAGGAGGATGGGAGTGATGCTTCTCAAAGACAGAAGGCAGAATTAATCTTCTGATGAAACTCTTCAGTTTCCAAAAGATAATATGAGGGAGAGGTTCTTTTGGATGAGGAAGTGCCTGCTGTAGAAGCTTTTCCTTTGGTACTGACTCTGAACCTCTTCTATGGATCGCTCTGTAGAAGAGAATTCACCTAGAAGTAATAACTCATCAAAAGGATCCCTGATGAAATGTCAAA
The DNA here is from genome assembly GCF_007399415.2 of Gopherus evgoodei. Lineage (NCBI taxonomy): Eukaryota > Metazoa > Chordata > Testudines > Testudinidae > Gopherus > Gopherus evgoodei. The sequence goes on along the minus strand of NC_044330.1, from coordinate 50,141,532 downwards.
GCAGAATTTAGAGGCAGCCTAGACTTAAAAAGGATGCAGTAGCTATTCTTCACAATCTGCTTTCAAGCTGTTTGGTAGTGGGCCTGATGGCCCTAAAGGAAGATAAAGAATACAATGAAATTGGTTCTGTGCTCCTGACAAATGCATCAAAACTGAGGAGGCTGGAGACTGGGAGGGACCTCCTGGAGACCTGTGTCTTGCAGACTTGGTTTTAGACAATATATTCATGTAATGTTTAAGAAAAGTTTTGTAAATGAGTTCCAATAGTTCATGGATTAGGGACCCTGTAGCAGGGTGGTCACCCTCTCCGGCCCCGAGAGTTACAGCCAGCCATCGGAGAGGACTGGGGCTGTGAGCCAAAAAACGAGGTTGATTGGGGAAAAAGCCATAGCTAGGGCCACGCCCCAATAAGGCCACAACTGGCCCTATAAAAGGCTGTGGGCCAGGAGCTCTGGCAGTGTCTCTCTAGCTGTGGAGCAAGACAGGCCTGGCTGCTTGGGAGCTCAGCAGGGTACCTAGAGTGAAGCAGGGCTGGGGAAAGGACAGAGGAGCTGGAGAGCTCCAGACTGGAAAACCCCCAGGCTGCAGGCCTTGGTAAAGGCCAGGAAGGGTACCAGCGTTGCAGACGTGCAGCCCAGGGTGGGTAAAGGCAACAGGTCCAAAACCCGCTTGCCGATGATGAGTGGTATAGACTGAAGTCTGCCCCAGTGAATGGGGGTTAGATGGTGACTGGCAGTAGCCACTGAGGCGAGGTGGGGGAAGAGGGTTGAGAGTTCCCCTGGGTGGGGAGATCCAGAAAGTGGGGTTACTGCCAGAGGGCAGCACCCAAGGTAAAGGGGCACCAGGGTCTGGGAGAGACACAGGGGCCTGAGGTAAGCAGGACATTGGCCAGCAGAGGGCACTCCGGAGCTGGAGAGCTAATTCCCAGGATGACCAGCAGGAGACGCTGTGCTGGTAAGTCTTCGCGTTGCTACAGACCCAATTTTATGGGGTTCCACGGACTTCTGTATAGATTATTTAGGTTAATCTTTCTATCTACCCAATGGGACTCAGTGCTCAGTCTAGAAGATAGCATCAGAGATGCTTAGCTTTGCAGTTCTCAAACTGGATTTGTGTCTCCCAAGATAACCTGCTTGTTAACAGCAAAAATGTTTTAAATAAAAAATATACAGAGGTAATAAAAAACAGACCTCAACCCTATTGTCCCTCTGCAAAAGTGTGTACACAGAGTCAATCCCTTACCTCTCTCTAAAAGTGCAAAGTTTCAAAAAGTTCAATGAATAAAAGATTATTGGGGGCGCAACAGATCTGGACAAGGAGAAGTCGTCTGGAGATAAATGTAAGAGGGGAGGGGCACTTTTCATTCTTCCCGTTGAAACCCACTATAACCTAGATCTAGGTTTCTTTATCTAAGATTAGTTCAGAATTGGTCAGAAAAATATTCTAGTCAGCATCAACTGGTGACAATCCATGTTGGGATTGGACTCCCAGTAATCATGTCATTGCCTAAATCCAGTGGAGCTGCAACAGGCAAACTGTCCAGGATTCTCTGTGACAACTGAATCTACCATCTATGTGATTCCAACACGACCTGAAAATTTTGATTGTTTCAGCCAGATCATCTAAATAGGTACAAGAAAAAAACATCCCTTATGGCAATCGAAAAGGATATACCTTATTGTGGAAAGAAAGAAAGAAACTGAAATGAGTGCTAAGTGTCATCGGATGAAAATACTCAACATCCTTACTATAGTCACTGAAGTTAGTGCACCGCCAAGGATGGACTGAGATGGTTGAAGCTCTGTACTTTACTCACTCCAGTTGCTAAGCTTGGATATTATTGCACCAGCATGGGCTTGCAAAGGCAGTGAAACAGTGAAACACTCAAGTCTCAGCTGATGTGACTGCAGGAATACTTCTTATGCACATAAAAAGCACAACAGGACAAGTTTATTGAGTGCAATGTGCGCAGAATACTGTGACAAATAGTCATCTTACCACTTGCCTCCTCCTTGCTATCACTGTCCTTCATTGCTGAGGTCAATAAGACCCTTTCACTCATGAAAGCTGCAGGACCTGGTGGTGTTTTGCCAGAAATTTGTTAACAACCTCAGAGCTAAGTACAAAAAATGGCTGGCAATACTGTTCCCCAATATCCATTCCTCAGGGTTTGTCCTGAGAATCCAGTGTGAAGCTAACTAGTAATCCTTCACAGTACCAGCCTCTCTCACTCCTCTGCTTGTCGTACAAGCTTATAGAGAGAATATTACTGGCAAGGATCATACCGCCTGTAAAAGCAATGCCAAACCAAACAAGCAGGTATATAACCAGGCTGCAGTTGTACTAACCAAGTATTAGCCTTACCATCACACAAAGGCGGAATTCCAGTGAAAACTCATGACTGAGGCAGCTTTCTTAGACTTATATGAGGCATACAACGTGGTATGAGGGATATTACTGCCTCTTTCTAAAAACCTGCAAAATTATTCCATGCAGTGCAATGATAAAATTCTTCTGAGAAGTGCTGACCAATCATAGATTTCATGTTGTCCTTGGTGACCAGGTCAGCAGGCCATGCACTGTCAATGATGGTCTACCACAGAGATCAGTCCTATCACCAATTCTGTTTAATATCTATACCAGCAACCTTCTTCAAACATCACCACCGAAATTTGTGTCTGCTGATGACATTGCTCTGATTAAAACCAAATCCCACTAAGATTGTTTAGATTAAATACTAACAAAACTATCAAATAGTTGGACCAGAATTGTATTTGGACTTTTGTGGCCAGCAGATAAGATATGATCCTATCCCAAAATATTTTGGTGTAACCATAGACCAAAACCTCACAAAAATCACCAGTACCTGAAAAATATTCATGACAAAATAAAGATGTGTGTAGATCTCATCCAAAAATGGGCAGGAACGACCTGATGAGCTGATACAAAAAAAATCTATGGACCTCTGCAGTGGCCCTTGTCTACTATACTGCAGAATACTGTTCACCAATCTGGGCACATAGCTCCCTCACATCACTTGCCAACTCTCAACTTAACCAGTCATGCATATCATTACAGTAAAAATCAAAGCCACAACCATAGCTTCCTTGTACTGCTGTACATTCATTCACCCCAAATTTGTTGCAACACAGAAATCCTTCAGGAGTCTCATCATATTTGAGAGAACAATGATCTCCCAGTACAGGAAGGCCTAAATAATATCTGAAAAAACTGAAGTAAATCCAGAAAACCTTTCTGGCTTGCAGTGCAAGAGCTCAAAGGCTCAGGGTTTTCTCCCCATGAAAATCAGTGGCAAGCAAGGAGGAAGATGACAACATCCCGAACAAACATCTCAAGGATTCAATTGAAGAACCCAATGGCTTTTCAATTCCATGGAAAATAAAGTCCACTATAAACCTATACATCACACGGCAGAAGCACCTAACCTACTCCATAAATGGAAACTTAGATCCAAACCCATTTGTGCGTATGGAAATGAACTTCAAACTGTGTGACATCATGTCAACCAATGTCCCAATCAATCATATTTTGGTTGTTTCTCGGTCATCCACTCCATGTCATCTGAAGCAATCAATTGGATCACCAGCCTAGACCTGGACATCTAACATTGCTGGTTTCAAGCTACATAAATGAAGATGATGACTACAGAAATATATTAGTCAAGAAATAAATGAAAGGAAGAAAAATAATCAAAAGGTGATATACTGAACAGGAAAAGGAAACATGCATTTTTCCTGGTGTCGTATTCTGGAAAATACTACTTACCCTGTCATGTAGTGTCCAACCAACATATTTTAAATAACTATCATTCAGGAAGGCATCACTGTACATTTTCATCCACACTCCGATTTCCTCAATACAAACGGCTCTAATCTCAGCAATAGCATCACTAGAGAAAAAGAAAAAAAATAATACTTTTAACAAGGTTCAAGTCAAACACAATTTTCCCTTCATCCCCATTAGTCTAGTGATAATTTACTAGCACCTTATCATACCACAATATTTATGGGTCTGTCTTTACTTTCTCCACCATACCCCCAGTCTGACTTTGTACTCTTTTATCCTTGTGTTCAACTCTGATATCTCTAAACTTGTCATCCTCAAATCCATCAACTTATCAGTTTCACCCCATCCCCTCTGTATTTAAGTGTGCTGGTTCTGCCATCCTAAAAAGAGTGTCACTCTACTCCACTCCTCAATTACTCCGTCTCTTTTCTTCCATTATTTCAAAGTTCCATAAGTAGCTGTCAATCTCAAATGTCTTGACTTTGTCTACTCCATCTGTTTCCAAAATATGATCTACAAAGATCTATCTGGTTGCTTGACTCTCTTTTTTTGTCCAGAAACTTCTATGAGTGTTCAGGCTCCTTTTGTGAAGAAAAGCATGAAAACCTGGAAGCAATGAGGAGGAATCAATCCAGTTTTTTTCAGCCAGAGACCCCTACTCAGATCTCCATTCCTGAAATGAACTTGAGAACTGGCGGTGCTGGACGACTCTGAGGTGGGGAGAGAAGCTTAAGGCTGCAAAGCCACCAGGTTTGACCCAGTCCTATGATTCACTGCCTGCAGAGAGACCAAAGGAACTGATGCAGGGGCAGGCCACAGTACTGCATGCAAACTGATCACATGAGAGAGGACCAGGGATCTTCACTGTAGTCAGGGAAGTTGTGGATGGAAACACCCATGTTGCAGCACCACCTACTGGTCTTGGGTAGTTCTACAGTTCCCATCTGCTGTGATAACTGGGTCTACAAATTTACCCTAATTGTGACCTCAACTATAAAAAGTGTGTGAACGTTCATAAAGTGTCAAAATAGCCTATAATAAACAATGATGGGAAAAGTTCCAAAAGGAAAAGGGAGAGAGACTGTATTAGTACAAACAAAAAGGCCTACAGATATAATTCAAGGACTGTGTAAAGATTATATCTGAGGTAAACAAGAAAAGTATGAGAACAAAAATTTATGAACCAAAATTGGTGTGTTGGAAAGTGATCTTATTGGAGAACAAAATAATGAGAGGATGGACTATTCTGCCTACCACTCCCTTAAACAAAATGGGGGGGAAGGGGAGAGGAGAAATACGGATAACTAGATGGAGGCTAACACGATGCTGACTGATGGAAAGGCAAGAAAAAAGGAAGGAGCAAGCTTCACCATAACAGCTTCCACACCCACAGTCTCCTGGGAATCCCGACCTCCTCCATCAAAATCCTGAAAGATGCCCTGACCAGACCTGGCCAGAGACAGCGAGCCAGATGACACTGCCACCTCCACCAGCTTTGGCTAAATCCTGAATACCACTAGGGATGTGAGAGCGAGTGACACTGAAACACCTTTGTGTGTTCTTGTCCTTCCCCATTTATTTCTGTTCTTATAGCCCTCTCCTTTTTCCTTTTGTCTAATGAATGGCTGAGCCAGACTCTCAAGACTGCATATTCTGTAACACTGGTATGAATCATGACCAAAAAGGCAACTAAAGCAATATTCTTAACACTTCAATGCTGGTAAAGTTTGCCAGGTCTCAGAGTGGTTGATCAGACCATGTGCTAGATCTGTTTTTTTCAGCAATGAGGCTGCAAGTGAAAATCAACATCAGACACAGAAGCTGCATTTTCTATCTTTGCTATTCATTTCTCTCCCCTTTTGCCTGTGCGTGTTTTGTCTTCTTCGGAAATGGGACAGGACTTTAACAATGACAGCTCAAGCCCATCTCAGCTAACTACCTGTCTTTTCATCAAAAAGGACAGTTATCTTTAATGCCATCCAAGAGACTGTTAAACAGAGTTTTTTACTCTAAAAACTCTGCAACTGAAGGGAAAGGGAACATGGGATGCTGTTACAATGAAAGTCTAATTTAATACTTTATATTTCAAATGCTTTAGCTGTTTTTTTTCCTTCTGTGTATCTTTTATAAAAAAAGACTTAAGGATTTTTATTGGTGTTTGCGCCATGGTACTAAGCAGGCAATCACCATAGAAACTTCAAGTCTCCTTTGAAACTCCCTGGTTCTTTCAACCTACAAGGCTGAACCATCTGTCACCTGCTAAGATGGGTACACCCCAACCTCAAATTAAAGAAACCATTCAGTCCATGATGGAGATAATATTCATTATTAGCAGAGTAGGACAATGAACCAGCTGTCCCTACCAGGTATCTCTCAATTTGTTTTTAATCCATATACAGACATGAGATAAAGAAAAATGCTTTATAAATGCCAATAAATCAGATAGATTGAGCTGTGGGAAAATTTTTACCCTTCTTGGGGAAGCAGCCATGATAAAAAAAAAAGGTGCTGTTTAATCGAAATTGCTATCTACTAAGTATTTCAAGTATACAATATTTCAGAACAGAATAAGCTGGAATCTCTCTCTTACTGGCAGTTGTTTTAAAAAGAGTTTTCTGGAGTGGAGGTAATTATATCACATGCAGACCAAAGTATAGAGGCGGCAGGCCTGAATGAGAAGAAGGGGAGGTTAGTGGAGTCCACAAAGGGGTAGGCCACCTGAACTGTAGCTGAAGGGAGAGAAGAAAATAAAAGGGCTATTTATTTTAAAATGAAAGAAATAGAAAGAGTAATGAAAGAAACAGAATGTAAGGGTTAAAGAACAGTCTAAAAGGTAATTCATAAGGACCAAAACAAAATGGTCAAGTATGTAAGGTTATAAATATAACTAACACAACCATTAGGGCATTCTTGCTGGGGATGCCTTATATCTCAACTCCCGCTGGGCAGATGCAGAAACATTCTCTTTCCAAATTCACCATCTAAACCTAAAAATCATTTGAGAAGAATTTAACAACAACCCCAAAAAAGAAATCCAAGCCATCACAACTATTCCATAAAGCCATTTGTACTCAAGAGGATCTCTCTTAGCTTCTTGAAGGAAACACCACCTAAACAGAGAGAGAAAAGATCCTTCTTGCTACAAAAGTTGACATGCCAGAGATTCTCACAGAACTCAAGGGACATAGAACCGATATTCAGTCCACACTGCTGTTTATAAAAAAAGGACATCTCTGACCTATGTGGGAAGTTCAATATAACTGAAAATGAAGTAGGAAAGAATGATGTCTGCAGCAATATACAACTTGTAGACCAAAATCAAGTATTTGGAGACAGAAGCAGATTATGGAGCCTGCTTCTGCCTATGGAGTCTGCTTTTGCTTACACCACAGTATATCAGTCTCATCAGTGTAAGAAAGAACCAAACGGACTGACAAAGTTCAATAGTTAATAGTACAATTAATCTAATCATATAGTACATATTGGAGTGGCCAATTTGAATAGGGTTATCACAGATGTTCCACTTCAGGGTGTTGTTATAAAACAATGAAAAGTCTTAACTGAAATTAAGAATATGCAAGAGGTGTTCCTTGCAGCTGGGCAAGAGGGCTTGTTTGGAGCTTTCCCAGTTCTCAGTCAGAGCTGCCTATGAAAAACTACATTTGAGGATATTGATCCTGCAGCAACAGTACAATATACAGGAAATCATCCTACAATGGAGGATGCCACAGACAATTCAGGTAAAATAGACTTGGCATTCAAGAATTATGTGTGTGTGTATTCGTTTTTGCTGTATTCATGCAAGGTATTAGGTACTGCGGCCCTTATACAGAAAAGAACTTAACTATATGATTAATCCTTAACTTATGCTTATGTGCTTTGCTTGATGAGGGCTGGAGCACTCAACAACTTGAAATATTGAGCCCAAAATGGATAATCAAATACATTTGTTCACATTCACTTATCGAAGACAAAGATTGCAGTTGCTGCTCTTCTCATAATCTGTTCTTACAGAAAGAACAGAGTCAAGCACAGGTGGCTTTCAGAGGAGAGCATGATGATGCTACTCAATATGCTAACATGCATCTTGACAGAAAAATATTAGGATGTATGAATGAGCTCCCTAAATCAGCACAAGAATAAATATACACAAAGAAGCTCTAAAAGACAGAAATGAAGGTTACTCACCTGCCACTGCAGTTCTTCGAGATGGATTCTGCACATTCCCACTCATGGGATGCACAGATGGTGCAGCTCTGACTGTGGAACCTATTTGAAGGAGTGTGCGTTGAAGCACTCTCACACGTCCCTCTTTCTGCTCCTGCTCACCTCCTGAGGGTGAGGCTATATAAGTGAGCATGGCACTCCACCCGCCTCAGTTCCTTCCACCACTTCCTCAGGTCCAAAGCTGAAGTAGGACTCAGAGAGAAGGAAATGAGGGAAGAGACCATCAATGTGCATAATCCATCTTGAAAAATTCTGGTTACAGGTGAGTAACCTTCACTTCTTCTTGAAGTAGCTTCTGCACATTCCCACTCGTGGCATAATTTCATAAGCAGCACTCTTGCCTGCATATTGTGGGGCATGGAGTCCTAATTAAATAACAATTATAATATTGCAGTACCAAACTGAGCATCCAATGTGGATGCCAGATATAGGGAATAGTGTTTCGTAAATGTATAAAAACAAAGTGGCTGCTCCACAGATCTCTAACATTGGGGTATGTTTAAGGCAGCTCACAGAAGCCAGCTTGGTCCTTGTGGAGTGCAATCTAAACCCCTCAAAGAAGAGGGACAAAGGTTTCTTTTAGGGCTGTCAAGCAATTAAAAAAATTAATTGCAATTAATCGCACTGTTAAGCAGTAACAAGAATACCATTTATTTAAATATTTTTTGATGTTTTCTACATTTTCAAATATATTGATTTCGGTTACAACACAGAATACAAAGTGTACAGGGCTCACTTAATATTTATTTTTTATATAAGCGGCGTGGCCCAAGGGACATATTGGCCATCACGTCCCGCAGCCCCCATTGGCCTGGAGCAGCGAACCGCAGCCAGTGGGAGCTGTGATCGGGCGAACCTGCAGACGGGGCAGGTAAACAAATCGGCCTGGCCCACAAGGGGCTTTCCCTACACAAGCGGCATCCCAAGTTTGGGAAACACTGCTATGAAGTATGGAATTTTTTTTTGTTTTTTTTATAGGCTATGCCACCACAATGCATGGGTGGAGGTGAGGGCTGCAAAATCCCTCAAAACTGCTACTAGTAGAAAGAAGAGCTTTTTCTTCCCTCTGTTTGGTGACAAGACCAAGAGCCCCCATCTTCATGTTAGTTATGTAATTCAAAACCTAAAGTACCTCTATGACCCCTTTCTGCACTAAAAGGAGACAATTTGCAAGCTCTGACTCCTCTCACATCATAACACCAACATATTGCTGGGGAGTGTCAAGCAAACCTCTCTCATCCAAGGCATCTGGTTCAGTGGTAGACCAACACTTAACAAATCCATTACACATCAGCTTGCCTTTCTACTCATAGATGGATCTGGAGTTCTCATTTAGAGCTAACGCAAAGGCACATACCAACACAGTCTGATTCTGCTCTCAGACCAGTTTTAGAGTTAGAGTTATGCCCACTTCAGTGGTATAACTCTAATGTCTTTACAATGAGGTCAGAACACAATCGAGCCCCAGGAGCTCCAGCTTATGCAGTTCAATGTCAGTGGGCAAAGGAATTCTGTCATTCATAAAGTGGTTAGCAATAAGAGATCTATGTTCTAGTCTGCACCATCAAACCTGGCTATATGACGCCACAGACCCAGTGCCAGCTCATCTCTTTCACTGTAGACTACTTGACAAATCACAATCCCGGATCCTGACAGGTAAGCACAGAAGCAGGGTAGCCACCCTATTTCCATCACAACACAAATGCAAAAAAAACCCTCAAATCATTTGAATGTAATATCATGCTTATATCCCTACTTAGCCCACGACCCTGGAGACCCTCTTCTCGACTTACCAACATCTCAGAGACCTGCTGACCTTTCCCTAGTGCCCCTTCACATCTTCATTCACATATCCCTGCCCTCCAAGTACTTGGCCACTCTCCTGTTTTTCATAGTGCTGCTTTCTAGTGTTGAAGAACCAAGCAGATAGTAAATGAGGCTATGTGGGAGACAGGGACAGAATGTGGATGTGCGGGGCAAAAGGAAGCAAGGTTGTGCCTAAAGCCTAGGGGCAAAAGGGTTGTTTGCAGAGAAGAGGGCTATATTAGGGAAATCAGTGCTATTCAAAGAGGTTGGAGGATCCCAGACCCTGAGTCCCAGTGTCTCTGTCTTTTAAGGGCTTCCTCTAAGTTCCTGCCTTAGCTTCCCCAGCAGAAATCCCTCAGTCAAGCTGACGCAACATTGCCATGAGCAGTCTTTCAAGCATCATGCCTTGGCATCGAAAGCCTGAGGGCCCACCTCAGACACCTGCCCAGTTCACAGCATTGCTCTCCCTAACCCAGGCCCCTCTGCACATAACCCATCCTCCAAAAGACCCATGCACATGTCTGGTCGTCTCCATCTATTTCAACATCATCACTAAATTCCTCTGTCCACCTTACCCATGCAGAAACCTCAGATTCCCCTTCCCCTTGTCATCTCCAATCAACTTCCTATCATTCCTACATATTTCTGTTCACACACCCCCAGACAGCCCCACTCTCATCCACCCACTGTTCCCTTTTTGCCCAATCTGTCTCAAGGCTTTCATAGACAACCAAAATGTTAAAGTTGAACAACATATGTTTCTTTATGACTAAAACAGTTAAATTCCACAGTTTCATATCCTGGAAGCTTACTTGGCAAGTTTATATGTTTTTTTAACAATTAATTACAATGTTAAAATATTATCTTGTCTTACATAAATAAACCAAGCAATCAGTTGTAAAATAAGGAACAAATTCACCAGTATGCTCCAGCTGCTTTGCACTATCTCTGAAGCAGCCATAAATCCATTTCTTACTGGCCATTGTAACGTGATTGATTTGCACTGCTCCAAAGTAGCACAAAACTGCCAGAACTTTCTGGTTTATCTGGCTCTAAAAATAATTTAAAGCCCCCAAAACTCCCAAGTGAAAACACTGTTAAATTGGAATTAAGATGGAGAGTACACATCAGTAATTTAATGACAAAAACTACTATAATAATGGTTGTAATAGTAGCTAAAACAAGAATTACAAATCCAGGAAATTCAGAGTTAAGATTAATCTTAAAAGACATCCAAAATGTTAAGGCATGTAAAGGTACAGTGAAGGCACCCAATTAACTTTTTTGCTCTGTACAACACAAAATAACCATATGGTGGTTATTATTAAGGCATTTCAGTATTTGTGGTCTCACCTTAGCTGAAACTGCATTTTAACACTGAATTCATTTTTTTTTCTCCCCTATGGTGTTACTTAGGACCAAATTAATGTTGTCTGGATATATTATTTATTTGGGTAAAAAGGGAGACACCTAAATTCTCTTCCTTAACCTCAAAGATTATAATGGTTTTAGTTTTGTTTTGGAGGGACCTAGAATGTTATACCACAAAAATCAACATATTTTTAATTAAATCTGGCAAATGATGCCTTCTACAGTGCTCATTTTCTTACCGGTATCTGTGAACAAATATACCCTTAAAAATAGAGTTCATCATATTTTCGATTTCATCTTGGTTTTCTTGCAGCTGCAAAAAAGAAATAGAAGATCACTAATATTTCAGACGGACATCCTGATAATTTATAGTACTAGCATCCTGAAACATTATACTATTAGCTTTAAGAAGTATGCTTCATTCAAAGGTATTATAATTAGCATTTTTCTTCCTCCCAATAGGCATAAATAAAAACATTTTATACATACATAGTGCTTTCATGAAAGGAAGTTAATACATCCTACAAACATTAATGAATTTAGACTGAGAAGCAGCCCTTTGACTAAGTATGATCCCCTTCTTTGCAAAGGAAATTGAGGGAAGGAGAGATTAAGTGCCCAATTCTGCTGACCACCTTCAATCTTCATTCAAGTAAGTGGATCTGCAGGTGCTCGGCATCTCTGGAAATCAGGCCACTTACGAGGCCTAATTATGAATTTAGAAGAGTAAAATTTTCCAACTTCTGGCCCCAGTTCAGGAAAGCATTAAAGCATCTGCTTGGCTTTAAGTATGTGCTTAACTTCCATTGACTTCAATGCACATGCTTAATGTTAAGCATATGCTTAACTGCTTCACTGCATAGGGAAACTTTCTAGAATCGGTACCTAGGTGCTTAAGTTGGGGCTAGTTCCCTGATATCAAGTCTCATGCCCTGAAGGGAAGATCTACTGTAAAAACAGACCCTCTAAAAAAATGGCAAAATGAGGATTCACATTGATTCTCCCTGATTGATTTCTGTATCAAATATGCTAATTTTACAAGTAAAATAATTTCTTTTCTGAGTTCCCGTTGTGAAAACTCATCCTGGGGAAGAGTTCAAATGAACAAATAGTTACACCTCACACTTTAGTGTTGCCAATTTTGGTTGGAGGTATTCCTGGAGGTTTCATCACATGACAATCTTTAATTAAAGATTAATCTCTAATTTCTTGAGGCTCCAGGACAATCCCAGAGGGTTGGCAGCCCTACTTCTGAGAGGAGAGGAAGCATTATACACCACTTAACATATGGAAAAAACTGAGGTGCCCAGGAGTTAAGGAGTTGATTTAGTTGGGGATTGGTCCTGCTTTGAGCAGGGGGTTGGACTAGATGACCTCCTGAGGTCCCTTCCACCCTTGATATTCTAGGATTCTACGAAGGGCTAAATTTTCAAAAAATTGCACACATAAATCCCCACAGACACGTTTATTCCACAGTCCAAGCAAGGGATAAGTGCAAAAGGGACAGTTGGGCACATATAGTCCCTGTACAATGCAAAAGGATGAGTATACCCAAAAGGACAGGATTGTGGGCATGGCTTCAAGAACAGGCAACCCAGTATTTTCGGACTCAAGCCAATTTAGAGAGACAAATTAGAGGATTAAGCACATGAAGCTGCAAGGGCATAGGCTGAGCTAGTTTTTAACCAGTGCTGCCTTTGCTGACCTCATATCCTATATGAAAGCAGCAGCAGCTGACACACAAGCCCCAGACAGGCAGCCACATGAACAGACACTTATGGCGGAAGTCATCCTAGATGAGGCAGGGCCTTGTTCATTCTAAGGAAGAACTAGAACCCAAGGAGGAATTCTGAAATGAACTGTTAATTTATGCAGAAATGAGGTAAGTATCTGTGATGGGGTGTCCACCCCACACAAGATTGGAAGGGGTTATTGTGCCTACCTAACTGCCCAGGCTGCACCTGAAGGAGGAGCCAGGGCACAGGGAATTGATTAGATAGGAAGGCTCAGCTCGACAGGAACAGGAGGGACCTGTATAAAGCCCTGAAAGCAGAAGGGGGCTACAGGGAAATAGGCTGCAGTAACTCCAAGGGAGAAGGGAATTGGGAGGCGGGCAAAACATGGGGGAACCAGGAAGGTAGAAAAGGCCTAGTCAGAAAGCAGCAAGGTAGGACAATGCAGGTCTTAGCTACTGATTGGAGGGCCCCTGAGCTGGAAGCCAGAGTAGAAGGCGAGCCCTGGTTCCTTTACCAGCCCCTGAACACATGGCACAGACCAGGCAAAGGACAGTGGACTGGCAGGGAAATTTTGTTTCAGAAATACTTTGTGGGGCATACAAGGGGGAACTACATACTACCTGGACGGAATGCTGAGTCACGAAGAGGAGGCTGTGGTTCTCAGAGGGAGATGGGCTTGGGAGTGAGAAAGGATGACGAGTATGGACACTGCCAGAGGAAGGCGACACCTGGCAGAGCTAATCCCCAGGACGGCCAGGAAGATGCACGATCAACGGTAAAGGGACCCCATGACAGTATGAAAGCAAAGTCAAGGATGCAAAATTTAAGTTTATAAATAATATGGGAGAGGTAGTAACATAGGGTAGGAATAAATGGTCAGTTTTCAGAATGGAGAGAGGTAAATAGCGGTGCCCCCAGCGGTCTGTACTGGGACCAGTACATTTCAACGTATTCATAAATTATCTGGAAAAAGGGGTAAGCAGTGAAGTGGCAAAATTTGCAGATGATACAGAACTACTTGTGATACTTAAGTCCAAAGCAGACTGTGAAGAATTACAAAGGAATCTTAAATAACTGGGTGACTGAGCAACAAAATGGCAGATGAAATTCAGTGTTGATAAATGCAAAGTAATGCATACTGGAAAACATAATCCCAACTAAACATATAAAATGATGAGGTCTAAATTAGCTGTCAACCTGTGGAACTCTTTTCCAGGGGATGTTTTGAAGGCCAAGACTATAACAGGATTCAAAAAAGAACTAGATAAATTCATGGAGGATAGGTCCATCAATGGCTATTAGCCAGGATGGGCAGGGATGGTGTCCCTAGCCTCTATTTGCCAGAAACTGGGAATGGGCGACAAGGGATGGATCACTTGATGATTACCTGTTCTGTTCATTTCCTCTGGGACACCTCACATTGGCCACTGTCGGAAGACAGGATACTGAGCTACAGAATCGCTATGGATAGAAATTTCATGCTCTAATAAAAATATAACATTAGGGATCTATTATCGACCACCTGACCAGGACAGTAATAGTGATGATGAAATGCTAAGGGAAATTAGACAGGCTATCAAAATTAAGAACCCAATAATAGTGGGGGATTTCAATTATCCCCATATTGACTGGGAACATTTCACTTCAGGACGAAATGCAGAGATGAAATTTCTCGATACTTTAAATGACTGCTTTATGGAGCAGCTGATACGGGAACCCACAAGGGGAGAGGCAACTCTAGATTTAATCCTGAGTGGAGCGCAGGAGCTGGTCCAAGAGGTAACTATAGCAGGACTGCTTGGAAATAGTGACCATAATACAATAACATTCAACATCCCTGTGGTGGGAAGAACACCTCAACAGCCCAACACTGTGGCATTTAATTTCAAAAGTGGGAACTATACAAAAATGAGGGGGTTAGTTAAACAAAAGTTAAAAGGTACAGTGATTGAAGTGAAATCCCCGCAAGTTGCATGGGCCCTTTTTAAAGACACCATAATAGAGGCCCAACTTCAATGTATACCCCAAATTAAGAAACACAGTAGAAGAACTAAAAAAGAGCCACCGTGGCTTAAAAATCATGTAAAAGAAGCAGTGAGAGATAAAAAGACTTCCTTTAAAAAGTGGAAGTCAAATCCTAGTGAGGCAAATAGAAATGAGCACAAACACTGCCAGCTTAAGTGCAAGAGTGTAATAAGAAAAGCCAAAGAGGAGTTTGAAGAACAGCTAGCCAAAAACTCCAAAAGTAATAACAAAATGTTTTTAAGTACATCAGAAGCAGTAAGGCTGCTAAACAACCAGTGGGGGTCCTTGACGATCAAAATACAAAAGGTGCGCTTAAAGACAATAAAGTCATTGCGGAGAAACTAAATGGATTCTTTGCTTCAGTCTTCACAGCTGAGGATGTTAGGGAGATTCCCAAACCTGAACTGACTTTTGTAGATGACAAATCTGAGGAACTGTCACAGATTGAAGTGTCACTAGAGGAGGTTTTGGAATTAATTGATAAACTCAACATTAACAAGTCACCGGGACCCGATGGCATTCACCCAAGAGTTCTGAAAGAACTCAGTATGAAGTTGCGGAACTATTAATTAAGATTTGTAACCTGTCCTTTAAATCGGCTTCGGTACCCAATGACTGGAAGTTAGTTCATGTAACGCCAATATTTAAAAAGGGCTCTAGAGGTGATCCCGGCAATTACAGACCGGTAAGTCTAACATCAGTACCGGGCAAATTAGTCGAAACAATAGTTAAGAATAAAATTGTCAGACACATAGAAAAACAAACTGTTGAGCAATAATCAACATGGTTTCTGTAAAGGGAAATTGTGTCTTACTAATCTATAAGAGTTCTTTGAAGAGGTCAGCAAACATGTGGACAAGGGGGATCCAGTGGACATAGTGTACTTAGATTTCCAGAAAGCCTTTGACCAAGTCCCTCACCAAAGGCTCTTACGTAAATTAAGCTGTCATGGGATAAAAGGGAAGGTCCTTTCATGGATTGGGAACTGGCTAAAAACAGGGAACAAAGGGTAGGAATTAATGGTAAATTCTCAGAATGGAGAGGGGTAACTAGTGGTGTTCCCCAAGGGTCAATCCTAGGACCAATTCTATTCAATTTATTCATAAATGATCTGGAGAAAGGGGTAAACAGTGAGGTGGCAAAGTTTGCAGATGATACAAACTACTCAAGATAGTTAAGACCAAAGCAGATTGTGAAGAACTTCAAAAAGATCTCACAAAACTACTTGACTGGGCAACAAAATGGCAAATGAAATCTAATGTGGATAAATGTAAAGTGACGCACATTGGAAAAAATAACCCCAACTATACGTACAATATGATGGGGGCTAATTTAGCTACAACGAGTCAGGAAAAAGATCTTGACGTCATCATGGATAGTTCTCTGAAGATGTCCACGCAGTGTGCAGAGGCAGTCAAAAAAGCAAACAAGATGTTAGGAATCATTAAAAAGGGGATAGAGAATAAGACTGAGAATATATTATTGCCCTTATATAAATCCATGGTATGCCCACATCTCGAATACTGTGTACAGATGTGGTCTCCTCACCTCAAAAAAGATATTCTAGCACTAGAAAAGGTTCAGAAAAAGGCAACTAGAATGATTACCGTTTGGAGAGGGTCCCATATGAGGAAAGATTAAAGAGGCTAGTCCTCTTCAGCTTGGAAAAGAGGAGACTAAGGGGGGATATGATAGAGGTATATAAAATCATGAGTGATGTTGAGAAAGTGGATAAGGAAAAGTTTTTTACTTATTCCCATAATACAAGAACTAGGGGTCACCAATGAAATTAATAGGTAGCAGGTTTAAAACAAATAAAAGGAAGTTCTTCTTCACGCAGCGCACAGTCAACTTGTGGAACTCCTTACCTGAGGAGGTTGTGAAGGCTGGGACTATAACAATGTTTAAAAGGGGACTGGATAAATTCATGGTGGCTAAGTCCATAAATGGCTATTAGCCAAGAAGGGTAAAGAATGGTGTCCCTAGTCTCTGTTCATCAGAGGATGGAGATGGATGGCAGGAGAGAGATCACTTGATTATTGCCTGTTAGATTCACTCCCTCTGGGGCATCTGGCATTGGCCACTGTCGGTAGACAGATACTAGGCTAGATGGATCTTTGGTCTGACCCGGTATGGCCGTTCTTATGAGCTAGATGGACTTTTGGTCTGACCCAGGATGGCCGCTCTTATGAGTACACAAAAAGAGGACTAAGCAATACACAGATATTCAGTTCAAATGAGAAAATGAGCTGCAATGTACAAGATTCAATGGGGTAGGTCACGGGACAGAGTAGAGGGTTCATTCCCTTTGTTTTCCCTCAGTGTTTTCCACAGTGGCTCTGAGATTAGCTGAGAATGGACCCAGAATCGCTGGCCACGGTGTTGAGCAGCAGTAACTGGAAGCACAGCAGGGTACTGGCCGCTTCCACAACTAGCTCTGCTGGTGCTGAGTCACTAAGGTGGGACGTCTCTGCCATCTCAACATGGTGAAGCGCTGCTGAGAGACTATGTTCTGAGCCAATTGTTGATTAAAATGATTGTCTTGAGATTTGTAAATTATCTTCCACTGTTAGTGCTTCTGCACCATCAGCCATGACACTGGCATGAGTAAAAGAAAGCATCTTCCTTGTGCCTGTCATCTCTCTTGGCCCAGTTCTGGGTGTTCCTCTTTCACATCCAGGAGGAAATACAGAATCTACTTATAAATTACCAGATCAGTCTCCACCCTCTGGGTTTTTCCCCCAGAATGAGCATTGACCAAATAAGAATCTCCATCCATCTGACGCCTCAGCTAGCTAAAGAGTCTAGTAAGATGGCAAGTTGTGGGCTGGCAGAAGCTGCCAACACACGAAAACCAAACAAGCAATAAAGATTACTTGCACAATCAGAAATGAACTGGCAATCACAGACATTGGGACATCGACAGGACATCAAAGAAAACTCTAATCTTTTTGTTTTGGTCACAAAGCCAGTCAGTGATGCATTAAAAAATATCTGTTTATTTCTGCTAATGCTGTCACTAGCTGCTCATTGGTTTATGATGATGGTCTAGGCCACCAACTGAGTTATCTGCTGTTCTCCCTCAATTTAGCTAGATGCCCCTTCACAACTCTTTATGGTCAATTTGTCCTTGGAATGTACATACAGGTCTCTCTGTCATCTTTGATCTCATAATCCTCCGGGGCCCATCCACGGCACGGACAATGTCAGTTATTTTTTTCTGATCAGTGTTAATCTTACAGAGCAAATCTCTACAAGCCTTGGTTTCTGCACTAATAGTTCCTCAGTGAGGAACTTAACCTTCTTTTTGCTATCTTTTGGGATCATCACCACAACAGATAAGGCAATACTATCAGGCTTGTTGGTAGCATGTCCAACTCTGTAGTGGCTGATTTTCTATGTGCAGGGTGAATCTGCATCTTAATGATCTATCAGAACATGCTACTCTGGCAGGTGTGGGCATAGTAACATAACGGTCTCAAGTTGCAGTGGAGGAGGTTTAGGTTGGATATTAGGAAAAACTTTTTACCAGCAGGATGGTGAAGCCCTGGAATGCGTTACCTAGTGAGGTGATGGAATCTCCTTTCCTAGAGGTTTTTAAGATCAGGCTTGACAAAGCCCTAGCTGGGATATTTAGTTGGGGATTGGTCCTGCTCTGAGCAGGGGGTTGGACTAGATGACCTCCTGAAGTCCCTTCCAACTCTGATATTCTGTGATCCCTAAGCAACCTGCCAAACTGGCACCCATGTTTTGAATATCTGTCATTCATTTGGGCATGCTGGTGTGCCCTATTGCCTCTGGCTCCTCTCAGGAATCTTTAAAGCACAATGTGCTTTGTGAACAGACATTCAAATGACCATTGGCTGTTCCTTTAGCCACTTTGTGCCTGTTCACTAAACATCTGCTCTGAAAATTTTGCCTAATGGATCACAAGAGCGCAAGTTGAGGGGCAAGAGAGAGAAGCTAACAAGCCTGGCAGGAGCAGAACACAGCAATAAGGATTAGCAGGAGCTCACTGACCATCTCATTGGTGCAGAAACATCAAGATAGAAGGGGGCTATTCGGCAGAGATGTTTTCAGAGCTTTGTATACTCTGAGTTTTCAAGTCCATGGAATTTGATGCAGAACCTACCTGACGCTGTAGAAATGTGATCCAGAATCTACATATTCACATGTAAGAATTAGAACCCACATTTAAAAACCTGGTTGCCTAAAGCTAGACCCAAATTAAAGTGGCCCAATTTTCAGAGACACTGAGCACCCCTGAAATCAATTTGGGCTAAAGATGCTGGGTGTCTTTTGATATCAGGACACTTATTTAGGTTCCTAAATTTAGACCGAAGTGCTTAATTTTAGGCACCTAGGCTTGAAAATTTTGACTTAAGTTTCCAGTCCTTTTGATTGTAAAGAGAACCTTACAAATATGAATTAAGTGCAAACCAGTGCAGGGTTGTCTTCTTCACTCAGGAGACAGCCCAGAAAGCTTTAAAAAGTGTGATGTGCCCATTCGTAGATTCACAGAAACGTAGAGCTGGAATTAAGTCCAAACCCCTGTCCTGTGGCAGCAACAATAAACCTAGAACAGCAGTTCTCAAACTGTGGGTCGGGACCCCAAAGGCGACTGAGACCCCATTTTAATGGGGTTGCCACAGCCAGTATTAGACTTGCTGGAACCAAGGGCTGAAGCAGAAGCCCAAGCTCCACCCCCACCCTGGGCAGCAGGACTTGGGCTGCGGCCCCCTCTCCCCGACCCAGGGCAGGAGGGCTCAGGCTCCGACCCTCCCCCTGGGGTCATGTAGTAAATTTGTTATTGGAAGGGGGTCACAGTGCAATGAAGTTTGGGAACCCCTGACCTAGACCATCCCTGACAGGTATTTGTCCAACCTGTTTTTTCAAATGTCCTGCCTTGGAAGCCTATACCAGTGCTTCACTACTATTTGAGCTAGAAAGATTTTCTTAATATCTGATATAAATCAACCTTGCTGCAGAGCAAGCACATTACTTTTTGCCCTATTTTCAGTGACATGGAAAATAACTGATCACTGTTCTCTTTCTAACAGCACTTAAAACATCTGAAGACTATTAGGTTCCCCTCGGTCTTCTTTTCTTAAGATTAAACATAACCAGTTTTTTTAATCTTTCCTCATAGGTCAGGTTTTCTAAATGTTTTATTTTTGTTGCTATCTTCTGGATTTTCTCCAATTCCTCCACATCTATCTTTAAGTGTGGCACCCAGAACTGGGCACAGTACTCTAGCTGAGGACTCACCAGTACTAAGTAGAGCAGGACAATTACTTCCGTATCTTACACACAACACTCCTGTTAATATGCTCCCGAATGATATTAATCTTTTCTGCAGTTACATCACAATGTTCACTCATGTTCAATTGATGATCCAATGGAATTCCAGATCCTTTTCAGCAGTACTACTATCTAACCCCATTTTGTACTTGTGCATTTAATTTTTTTCTTCCTAAATGTAGCACTTGGCTTTTGTCTCAACTGAATTTCATCTTGCTGAATTCAGACCAATTCTCCAATTTGTCAAGGTTATTTTGAATACTAATCCTGTCCTCCAAAGTGCTTGCAATCCCTTCCAGATTGGTGCCATCTGCAAATTTTATAGGCACTCTCTCCACTTCATTATCCAAGTCATTAATGAGAATATTCAGTAGTACTGGACCCAGGACTGACCCCTCCAGGACTCCACTAGATATGCCTATCCAGTCTAACAGTGAACCATTGATACCTACTCTTTGAGTACAATATTTCAACCAATTTTGCACCCTCCTAATAGCAATTTCATCTAGACTGAATTTGCCTAGTTTGCTTGAGGCTGTCATGTGAGATTGTGTCCAAAGCATTACCCTGTCAAATTAGGTTACCTACACATGATTTGTTCTTGACAAATCCATGCTGGCTATTCTTTATAACCCTATTATTCTCTAGCTGCTTACAAATTGATTAATAGTTTGTTCCAATATGTTTCCAGATATCAAAGTTAGGCTGACTGATCTCTAACTCCTCAGGTCCTCTTTGTTCTCCATTTTAAAGAAAGGTACTACGTTTTCCTTCTCCATTCTTCTGAGACCTCACCCATCCTCCAGGAGTTCTCAAAGACAATTACTAATGTTTCCAAGATTGCTTTAGCTAGTTTCTCAAGTACTGTAGGATGAATGTCATCAGGCCCTACCAACTTGAATACATCTAAATTATTTAAATATTCTTTAGTCTGTTCTTTCTCTATTTTCCTCCTTGTTAATATTAGTTCTGTTGAGTATCTAGTTGGCATTAGCCTCTTTAGTGAAGACCAAAACAAAATAAGCATTAAACACTTTGACTTTCTTGATTACATCAATTATTAGCTTTCCTTCCCTGCTAAGTAGAGGACCTACACTTTCCTTCGTCTTTCTTTTGCTCCTAATGCATTTAAACAGCCACTTTTGTGTTCCTGGCTCATTCCCCTCAGAGACCGAGTACAGATTCTTGAGACCTGAGTGGCTGAACTGGAGAGGTATATATAGAGGAGACTTTCAGGGCCACAGCAGAACAATCTCATCCTCAGTCTGACTGCCTCTGTGCTGTTGAGGAGGATGAAAGTCTCAAGGAAAAAGAACATCAAGCTGGAGCAGAGGGAAACGATCCTACAGCTGGGACCCTCAATCCAGATGATGTCATAGTATCCTCTTGTGTGGGTGAGGATCCCAGTTATTAAGAAGACACAGGTAATAGTTATGGTAATAATAATTATTAGAAATACACATAGTTGGGTTTGTGGTCCATACAAACCCTAAATGGATCCCTATTCTCTTCACCAACAAACACTAGCACCTTATAGGCCTGCCAAAGATCATGCATCTCAGGTGGCCATCATGTATTTGACAGGTCTGTCATCATTCCTGCAGAAGTGGTAAAATGTTACCCATTTCTTGTATACCTATTATGGAGGCAGCAGTTGCAGCTCCACAGTTAAGACTAAGTTGAGTTTCCCCCAAATTTGGGTCCAGAATGAATTTTCTCTGAATTTACAAGTAAATCCATTAATGAATTTATGAATTACATTTCATTTTTAAATGGTTTCTTTGATAAATTTAACATTTGTGTCGGTCTTTTCTTTGCCCAGAATGATCTAAATAACAATGTGATAAACTGGGAAATATCTGTCTTATTTCTTAGAAGTATGGTGTGCCCCTCTATGTATTAGTTTAACATGGATTGTCTGATATGGAACTAGATTAAAAGGGGTTGTTAAAGCAGTGGTACTCAACCAGAGGTACACATACCCCTAGGGGTATGCAGAGGTCTTCCAGGGAGTACATTAACTCATTAAACAGAGTGACTGGGCAACAAAATGGCATATGAAATTCTGCATTAAAAAGAACTAGCAAAGTCAGTACAAACTAAAATTTCATACTGACTTTATACTGCTCTGTATACTATACGCTGAAATGTAAGTACAATATTTATATTCCAATTGATTTATTTTATAATAAGATAAAAATGAGAAAGTAAGCAATTTTTCAGTAACAGTGTGGTGCGATACTTTTGTATTTTTATGTCTGATTTTGTAAGCAAGTAGTTTTTAAGTGAGGTGAAACTTGGGGGTACACAAGACAAACTAGATTCCTGAAAGGCATACAGTAGTCTGGAAAGGTTGAGAGCCATGTGTTAAAGGAACCAAGAAGGAAAGGTAAAATTATGACACAGATAAGAGTCCTTGAAATCTGTTTATAGCAAAATACACCCTACCTGGCTCCAGTCAGATTAAGAACAGCTTACTCTTCCCAAGGCTAACGCCTAGGACCAAAAAGGAGGATACTAAATATTAGAGCACTCTGGATTCAGAAAAGGGTAGAGTGGTTAAATGAATAGCCCAGGACATCAGTGAGAACTGACAAGCTGGCAAGAAGATAAGGAGGAAGAGAGAAGCTGAAACTGCTTCTTTTTGGGCAACAAATCTGAAGTACAGTCCCACACTGATGTGTCAATAGAAGAGGAGAACAAATTGATAAATTAAACAGTAAGAAGTCACCAGGACCAGACGGTATTCTCCCAGGAGTTCTGAAGGAACTCAAATATAAAATTGCAGCACTATTAACTGTAGTATGTAACCTATCACTGAAACAAGTCACTGTACCAGATACCTGGAAGGGAGCTAATGTAACACTTTTTTTTTTTAAAGGGCTCCAAAGGTGATACTGGCAATTACAGGCTGATGAACATAAGTAATTTCAGTACCAGGCAAAATGTTAGAAACTATAGTAAAAACAGAATTATCAGACACACAAACACAATTTGGTGGGGAAGAGTCAACACCACTTTTGTATAGGGAAAAGATGCATCACCAATCTATTAGAGTTCATTGAAGGTGTCAACAAAAATGTGGATTAGGGTGATACAGTGGATACAGTGTATTCAGATTTTCAGAAAGCCTTTGACAGAGCTATAGGCTTTTAAGAAAACTAGGTAGTCATGGTATAAGAGGGAAGTTCTCATCGATCAGTAACGGGATAAAAGATAGGAAAAATAGGGTAGAAATAAATGGTCAGTTTTCTCAATGGAGAAACATAAATAGCCAGGCTTCCCAACCATCTGTAATGGGATCTTTGTTGTTCAACATATTCATAAATGATCTGGAAAAAGGAAGTGAACAGTGCAAAGAATAGTGCAGATTATACATAATTATTTAAGATAGTTAAGTCCAAAGCTGACCATGAAGAGTTATAGAGGGATCTCACAAAACAGGGTGACTGGGCAACAAAATGGCATATGAAATTCTGCTTTGCACTTATAAATGTTACGCATACTGGAAAAAATAATCCCAACTACATATACTTACACAATGTGGGACTGTACCATGGGAAGCAGAGACTCTGAAAAAGATATAGGGATTGTGATAGATAATCAGCTGAATAAGAGCTCCAAGTGAGATGCTGTGGCCAAAAAAACAAATGTAATCCTTGGATGGATAAACAGGGGAATCTCAAGTAGTACTAGACAGTTTATTTTCCTTCTAATTTTGGCACTGGTGTGACCATTGCTGGAATACTGCGTCCAGTTCTGGTGTCCACAATTCAAGAGAAGAGCCACAAGAATGATTTGAAAACGTTCCTTACAACGATAGACACAAGGAGCTCAATCTATTTAACTTAACAAAGAGAAGTTTAAGGGGTGACTTGATAACAGCCTATAAGGATCTTCATAACGAACAGATATTTAATAATGGGCTCTTCAGTCTAGCAGAGAAAAGTATATCATCATCCAATGGCTAAAAACTGAAGTTAGACAAAATTTGACAGGAAATAAGGAGCAAATTTTTAATAGTGAGAGTAATTAACAATTGAATTCACAACGTTAGTAGTAGATTCTCCATCATAGACAATTTTTAAATCAAGATTGGATGTTTTTCTGAGATATGTTGTAGGAATTATTTTGGAGAATTTCTATAGCCTATGTTATATAGGAGCTCAGACTAGATGATCATAATGGTCCCTTCTGACCTTCAAAACTATGAAAAAGGGTAAAAACATCACAGGAAAGCTGTATTTATCCCAAATCCAAGTAGTATAAATTAATGTAAATTACACTTCAAAAAAATCCAAAATATATGCACAGTTAAGACACCCAACCAACCTTAATCCAATTTAACTCTGCATTGTAGAGATATCGGGGGCGAAGGGGGGTATTTTAAAACTAATGGGTTTTTCTAATCAATTTTATCTAGTCTAAGACAATAAACACTAAAATGCCTTTATCATAATCATATAATTTTTGCATGGCGTCATTACAGGGTACAGTTAAAGTTGTTTGGATGACTCATCTGTGCACTTCCGGACATTATCATATTTTGATTTCTTTTAAGTGCAAACTTAACTCTGAATTTCCTGGGATCTAATACTTGATTTTTGGATAATTACATCATCCCCATAATGTTTTTTTCTCACCTAGTACCAGACTGGCATTTACCAAGCGACTTTAATATCCCCTTAGTTTGGTGTTCTTTCAAAGTACATGCAAAAAGAAGTAATGTCACTCTCTGAGCTACAGTTGTGCTCAGGAAAGGGAGAAGTGGGCAATACAGTTGGATGGAGCACAGAATTTGCTTCAAAATCTCATTGTTCTATGTTGAGCAAAAATCTGCATGCTATGCACAATTCTGGACTAATTTTCAGCCTGCCTCATCACGTACATTAATCTTAGAAAATAGCCATCATTCTAGATGTGCAGAAGAGCTAGTGCTTTAAATCTTAGTTGTGTGTGTGAACCTAACACTTGACAATGTAGCCCTAAGTAATATGCTTGAACACACAGAGAACTTCTTTGACAGAACTCATCTCTTGCTTCCCAATATTGTGCTTGAACCACAAAACCTAACTCTCTCCCCAAGTACAGCACAAGAAAGCATGAATAGTTTAAATTTCAAAATCTGTTCAGTGTACCTGATTGATTTGCTCCCCTTTGTTGAGAAGTGGTAGAATATAGACTAATTTGAAAATTTGCACTACAAACAGAAAAAACACTCATATTTTCAAAATTATAAATACTATAAAAGGCTACATTTTTTTCAGGAAATAACTTGTGCATTAGATATTCTTTTACATGTTTTCAGGAGAGTGAATGATATAACTAGGAAAATAGCTTTCGTTCTTTGACTTACCTCTTTCCTTTTTTGAAGCAGCAGCTCCAATCTTTCATTAGCTCTCTTACCAATCATTTTGTTTCTCTCAGCTTCATACTGCCTCTGTGTATTATCCTGGTGAATACTAAGGTTTAAGGCAACATTCACAAGAGCAGTCATAAGCTTCATAGCTGTAAAGAGTGGAAGATAAAGGAAGGTTACTCACCTGTAACTGAAGCTCAGGCACATTGCCTCTGTAGATCCACACTCATGAAACTTGAGCAACCCTTGACACATGGATACAAAACCATCTCGAAAACAGTTCCCATCAAGGTCACATCCAACCCTCTCACTGATCCAAACATTTGAACTGAGAGTATATAAGAAATTGTGGCCCCAACCCTCATAGTTTCTTCCCAAGTTTTCAGAGTAACATTCAAATTCCTTGTTGGGGAAGGAGAGCAAGTGAGTGTGGATCTGCAGAATCTATATACTTAGAGAAGTCCAGTTACTGGAAATAACTTTCCTTTCTCCATTGAAAATTGTCTATGTCGATCCTGACACACTAGGGAGAATGAATATGAGCAACAACTCTGCTCAAGGGAGCTGAAGTAAAGCCCTGCATGGGACTATTTTTTTAATCCCGCTCCCATCCTACCCCACAATACCCACTCTGGTATTGTTTCTGGCATTTTTATCCTGTTTCCACCAGCAGAAACCTTAAGAGCTTGCAAATCCTAAAAGAGAGATTTCCCCCATGCTACTAAAAAAAACCCCACAGCATTGGTTAATTTTATTTATTTATATATATAAACAAACAGACATAGTATTTACCACTAAAAGAATAAAACAAATCTTGCTTAAAACATGTAAAAAAATACTTCGTTACAACAGACATCAAATCTCTTTCAATCCCTCGCTTAAATTTAAGTATTAAAACCTTTATTTAAAAAAAATTGCTTTATATTGCTGAAATTCTATTTATGACAAACTGACAGGAGATATAGTGTTTTCCCACAAAGAACCACAGTCTGGTTTTTTGCCCACCCAATCCCACACACATCAAAATACTGCTGCCTGCAGGCTCACCTTCCAGGTATCTCCCTTCGTCTATCAGTGCCTGGAATTGCTCCTGGTGTTCTGGAGGGATCTTGTCCTTGAACTCTGCTATCCTATTGCAGTTGTTAAGAGTCATACTTGGCTAGCAGAGCCTGGAAATTTGCAATGTGAAACTGTAGGCCCGCAGAAGAATAGACTTTCCTGCCCAGCAGGTCCAGTCTCTTAGCTGTTTTGTCTGGAGGAGTGCACTTCTGTCGTTGCTGACCTGCTCATTCTGCAGCCACTTGGATAACAAGCAAGCTGGGGAATGGGTGGGTGAATAAGAAATCTGCCCCCTTAGCTGGCACAAAGTATCTCCTCCTCACCCACATAAGTGTGGGCGACACGTGGCTGGTATGTGCCACACTGCCCACACAAGTTCCAGGATGGCCACCATGGCTGACCCTTGGGGTTGGAGGATGTCCAGGAGTCAACACAGAGTCCTGAATCTCCTCCAATGGGATTCCCAGGTCTGCCGCTACCCTCTGCAACAAGTCCTGTACTGTCGGTGATGATCTGGTAGAGAGAACAGGAAAGGAATGACTGCCTCATCTAGTGACGAGGATATGCCAGTCAGGACCGGTGGAGCTAGCAGCACCAGCTCAACATCCTCCTCTTCTTCATACACTGATGGTGCTAGTAGATGGTCAGTAGGACGCCTGAGATAGTGTGTGCCATCTGTGGTAGGGATCCCAGGATCAGCCAAAAAGAGGAGTCCATCAGACACAGTGCCGGGCCCCTTTTGTAGGGTCATATGCCAGAGGGGAGGGCAGTCCAGGTCACGTATCCAAGACTCTGGTGTTGCATCAAGGAAAAAGACCGGTCCAGCTCCGAGAACTCCTCAGATTCAGAATACTGTTCATACCAGAGGGCTGTGATGAGTCAGAGAGTTGGGCTTCTCCATCAGCAGCAGGAGGGGTTCATCCTTAGGAGTATAGATGTTGCAGGTAAGCAGAGGGCTGGAGAGAAGGAGACATTGCAGGGATGGGAGGATTAACTCCTCTGCTGTCAAGAATGTCTCTGAGCAGTCAGGGTCCATGGAGCACCAATGCAGATGCTGAAGGGGCCTGGCGAGTGTCTGGTGGGCCAATCTGTCTGGAAGGCCTGTGGGCACCAGCAAAGTGGGTGGTGCATGTACCAGTGAGCATTCTGGTTGTGTGGTGAGATCCCGTCGGATCCCATTTGCGTCTGGCCTTACCTTCCACCTGGGGAAGCCAGTGCAGCTGATTCTGTGAGCAACGTCTCACCCAACCTGGATCAGCTCGGGGAGGAAACACTATGCTTGGGAGCAGTCTACTGCAGGGACCAGCTCTTATATTCATGAGTGTGTCTTCTGCTCTCATGTCGGGACTTGTCCTTAGCCTTCAGTACTGCTGGTTCCAAGACATGTGTAGTGCTCAGAGGGGTGCTCACTGCCAGTGCTAGCTGTTATACAGGGGCTCTCCTGGGCCTGGATCCTAATGCACCCAGGGCCTCATTGCTTCCTCTATTAGATATCTGCAAAGGCAGAGCTCATGGGCTTCCCTGATCCAGGGCAGGAGGGACTTACAGATGGTGCAGTGTGCCACCATGTGTGCCTTACCCAGGCAGCAGAGGCACCACTGGTGTTCTTCTCTCAAATAAGGAGCATGGGCAGGAAACACAGCTTTTGAAGCCCGGAATCCTGGCCATAGTCCCGGGAGGGTAGAGGAAGAGAGGCAGTGAAAAGGAACTGAGAGGTGGTCGGTCAACCCCACCCTTTATCGCCTGGGCCAAAACCATGAGGCGGCGCAAAGGCACATGCATGGACCAACAGATGCTACTACTTTCAAAATCTCCAGCTCTTGATGCATGGTGCATGCATATAACCCTCAGTGGATTCAACAAGTAATAGAAAAAAAAAATTTATGTAGATCAGAAGCAGAAAGCCTCCTAAACAACCAATGGGGCCCACTGTACAATTAAGATACTAAAGAAGCACTAAAGGATATAAGGCCATTGAGGAGAAACTAAACGAATTCTGAGGAACTTTCCCAGACTGAAGTGTTATTAGGGGTGGTATTGGAGCAAAATTCATAAACTAAACAGTAATAAGGACCACATGGTATTCACCGAAGAGTATGAAAGAACTCAAATGTGAAACTGCAGAATTACTGAGTGTGATGTGTAAGCTATCATTTAAATCAGCTTCTCTACCAATGACTAGAGGATAGCTAATACGACATCAATTTTTTAAAAAGGCACTATAGGCGATCCCAGCAATTGCAGGCCAGTAAGCCTAATTTCAGAACTGGGCAAACTGGTTGAAACTATAGTAAAGAACAGAATTATCATACACATAGATGAATATGCTTTATTGGGGAAGAGTCAACATGGTTTTTGTAAAGGGCAATCATTCCTCACCAATCTACTAGAATCCTTTGAGAGGGTCAACAAGCATGTGGACAAGCGTGATCCAGTGGATAAAGTGTACTCAGATTTTCAGAAGCCTTTTACAAGGTCCCTCACCAAAGGCTCTTAAGCAAAGTAAGCTGTCATGGGATAAAAGAGGAGGTCCTCTCATGGATCAGTAATAGGTTAAAAGATAGGAAACAAAGGGTAGAATAAACGGTCAGTTTTCAGAATGGAGAGAAGTAAATAGTTGTGTCCCCTCGGGGTCTGTACTGGGACCAATATAGTTCAACAAATTCTTAAATTATTTGGAAAAAGGGGTAAAAAGAGAGGTGGCAAAATTTGCAGATGATACAAAACTACTCATGATACTTAAGTCCAAAGCAGATTGCCAGGAGTTACAAAGGAATCTCACAAAACTGGGTGACTGAGCAACAAAATGGCAGATCAATTCAATGCTGATAAATGCAAAGTAATGCATACTGGAAAACATAATCCCAACTAAACATATAAAATGATGGGGTCTAAATTAGCTGTTACCACTCAAGAAAAAGATCTTAGAGTCATTGTGGATACTCCTCTGAAAACATCCACTCAGTATGCAGCAGCAGTCAAAAAAGCTAACAGAACATTGGGAATCATTATAAAGGGATAGATAAGACGACAAAAAAATATAATATTTCCTCTACATAAATCCATGGTATGTCTACATCTTGAATAGTGTGTGCAGATGTGGTTGCCCCATCTCAAAAGAGATATACTGGAATTGGAAAAGATATACAAAAGGGCATCAAAAATGATTAAGGGGATGGAATAGCTTCCATATGAAGAGAGATTAATAAGACTGGGACTTTTCAGCTTGGAAAAGAGATTACTAAGCAGGAATCTGATAGAGGTCTATAAAATCATGACTTGTTTGGAGAAAGTAAATAAGGATGTGTTATTTACTCCTCATAACACAAGAACTAGGGATCACTGAATGAAATTAATAGTCATCAGGTTTAAAACAAACAGAAGGAAGTATTTCTTCACATAATGCAGAGTCAACCTGTGGAACTCTTTTCCAGGGGATGTTTTGAAGGCCAAGACTATAACAGGACTCAAAAAAGAACTAGATAAATTCACAGAGGATAGGTCCATCAATGGCAATTAACTAGAGTGGTCAGGGATAGTGTCCCTAGCCTCTGTTTGCCAAAAGCTATGAATGGGTGACAAGGGATGGATCACTTGATGATTACCTGTTCTGTTCATTTCCTCTGGGGAACCTGGTACTGACCACTGTTTGAACACAGGATACTGAGCTAGATGGACCTTTGGTCTGACCCAGTATGGCCGTTCTTATGTTCTTAATACAATCACTCAAAGAAGAATTGAATGTTGTTCAGTGGTGTGTGTGAAACGACTTCATCTCAGCTCAATCCTTTGTGGACACGAGTCTATGTCAGAAAGCTGCCTTCACTGTAACAGGTAACCTTCAGAGACATGAAGTGAGCTTTCAAGACAGGTTCATGACACATTGCAGGGAAGCATCAGTAACAGTTTGCACTGCTACTGCCTGTACTGCATATGGCTGGTAGGTAAGGAGAGTTTCAGTTTTTGGACTGACAGTCAAGGATTTTTCTCAAGCAATACATTCATACAGAAAATAATGTTTTAAAACAAAAATGCCATAAGAATTGAAAAGCTATACAGTAGACTGTATAAATATAACCAACTACACTGAAAAATATCTCAATTGTCTATTAATATTTAACCATACTACTGAAGAATTCCTACTTTTCGTATTATAGTTTAGTGTACATGTGTTTAATTAGGAACCTGAACTTTAGTACAATTGAAATGTGATATTTACAATCTGAGTGCGATTTTCAAAAGCCCTCAGTGTATGTCTTATTCTGCTTTCATTGAAGTCAATGGTAAAACTTCCTTTGAATTCAATGTGGAGATACTTAGGCCAATGAGTGTATGGAAAACTCCAACCTTTGTGCTTACTTACCAGCAAGTGTACTGGTATGCCTGAAAGCTCGGACCTGGGAATCCGACAAACCAGTCAGAAGAGAGATCACTGTATCCATCATATATTCATCATAAATGATGCTATACTGACACTGTCGAATCAGCACTCCAATGAACTCACAAAAGTTTGATCTAAATTTTTTCCATTGTGGCCCAGGCATGGTAAGTGGGTAATCACCACTGTCCTGAAAAAAGAGAAAACATTTATACTCTATATTACAAGTGCTTCCCATTCAATCCTATTTTATACACAGAATTTGTATTCTACAAAAAGGAAAACACGCATGATTTTCTGTTGTGTATATGGATTTCCCTTTCTCTTAGGGCTAGATCCTGCACCACTGAAGCAATGGGAACTTTACTTGACTGCACTGGGAACACAACCAGCTTCCTAGTCCCACTTTTCAGTAATTACATGGTGGAAGTGAGGGTGTGATACCTTCAGTTCAGTCAGTCACCTCTCCCTTGCTATTCTCCCAACCTCATCATCTCAGACATAGCTGCATTTCGATGGCACAGCACATACACAGTTTGTAAGTGCTTTGTTATTTTCCAGAGTGAAAGGACTACATGTAAAATATAAACCCAGTGGCAGGTTTAACTACGGAGTAACTGCTGTCTCTCCATAATATCAGTGATTACGTATGCTATCAAAACAACCCTATGAAACCTGAATGTTTCAGACTTATGATCAAAAGTCAAGCAATACCAAAATTAAAGTTTCTGTGGAGCTTTGAGTCTGCTTCCTTGTGCATTTGCATTCTGATACAGCCTTTAATTTTGTGATCAAATGCTATTATTTCCTTAGGACTCCTCTCTCAGAGCAGACTGAAATGTGCAATGTAAATAAGCAGATGTTAAACTCTTATTTTCAAATAACTTGTTAGTATTGAAAAAGAAAGCTGCACACGCTACAATTACTATCTGGCAGCCAACATTAAAATAATGCATTTTCTGTAAACAAATCAAATATGCACACAAAAACTTAAAAGAAAATTATTAAGGTTCCAAAGTCAAGCAGATAAAAGCTGTGAAATGTTAGAATTCCGGTCGCCTGTGCAGCCTTAATTCACCCCCTCTCCCCATGTACATACATTAAGATACAGTCTTTAATTACATGATCGCATATGATTTTTTCCACAAGACACTGCCTTATTCAGTGCACAGAATGGATGTTGACCATTTAAAGAGCAACTATTCAATATTTTGTTTTCTTCTTCTTGTTAAGGCTCCTAGACTTTATTTGCTGCACAATATTCAAACCGTACTCTGAAGACAGAATTACTAATTTCCTCATGGACTTATCTATGGTGATCATCACTAGAATATCCGAATGCTTCACAAACAATTAATTTAGCTTCACAACACCCTGTGAGATGAACTGATATCCCTATTTTACAGATGGAGAACTAAGACACAGGGAGATCAAGTTTCCATTAATTTTGAGTGCCTTATTTGAGATGACTAGGACCTGATTTTTAATAGTACTTGGCATTATACATAACACTTTATATGTTCAGAGCACAGCTGCCATTGACTTTAATTGCAACTAAGAATGCTCAGCTCTTTCACAAATCAGACCCAAAGGCCTCAAGTTGGCCACCTAGAAAATGAGGTATGCACAATTAGTGACCACCTGTGAAAAGTTTGGTTTAACTTGCTTGCCCAGCATCACATAAGGACTCCATGGCAGAGGCAGAGATAGACTCCAATTCCCTAGGGTACAATTCACATGTCTTAACCATGAGACCATCCTTTCCTTTCCTGCAATCCCCTGGAGTTCCCTGTATCATGTGATTGCTCGTTTGTGCTCCCCAGCCTACAGTGGGTGCATTGCTGATGATAATCTTGTCCAGGAAGGATGTGAAGAAAGGAATTCTATGCAGACATGACATAGGTCCATCCCCCATTGGGCGGGGATGAAATTACCTTGTGGGGAACCATTAGCATGAGGTCCATGCCATGATGCTTGGGGGAATAAACCATCTGGAGGCAGCAAAGGTGGAGCTGTGAGAAAGAAGTGACGTATGTACATGAGTCCATGTGGCCAAGGAGGGACAGGCAAGGCCTGATCAGGACAGAAGGACTTATTATGCAAGTTATGAATTCTTGCAGTATGTAGAACCTATAACGTGGTAGGCAGAGTGCCCTGTTTGAGTCGATGGTGGTCCCTACAAAGTCGAGGGATCCTGTGCGGTCCAAGGTTGATTTTTCGACATTGACATCGAGGGAGGAAGGGAGGCCAAAGAACATGGAGGTTGAAACTTGGACTTCACATCTGGATCATGCCGCCAGGAGCCATTCATCAAAATATGGGAATACGAGGACACCATAACACCTGATGTAGGCTACTATGATGGAGAAAATCTTAGTGAAGACTCTGGGAATGGTGGTGAGTCCAAACGGAAGAATGCTGTACTGGAAATGGGGCGAGCCAACCATGAACCTCAGGAACTGTCTATGGGCCAGATGGATGTCAATGTGAAAGCATCTTGGATATCGAGAGGCAACCACATGCCTTTTTCTAGGATGGGATGACTGCTGCTAGTGTAACCATACAAAACTTGGACTTGCGAAACTGCAGGTCCAGAACTGGTCTCCATCTGCCTTTGTTCTTGGATATCAGGAAGTAAGCTGTGTCACGGAGTCCCCAGGCGATGCTCTGGAACAGATCCCCACAAAGCCAGTCAGGACTTTGGGGAGCCTCCTCTCCCTTGGAGCAGACTATCTTCAGGGCAAGAAGCTCACATGGCTTCTCTTCCTGGGTCTGATCTTGGAGCATTCAGCATCCTCTGCCCCTCTGTGCGCTTCCCACAGTGACTCCGTCCAGGCAGGGTCCTGCGGAAGCCAGAGGGTCCTGCACGCACCCCAACTTCACAGTCAGACATGACTCTTAGCCAGCCAGTAAAACAGAGGTTTATTAGATGACAGGAACACAGTCTAAAACAGAGCTTGTAGGTACACAGAGCAGGACCCCTCAGCTGGGTCCATTCTGCATCCCAGCAAGCCAGACAACCGCGTCTGCCCTCACTTCCCATCCCCAGCCACCTCCAAACTGAAACCCCCTCTAGCCCTTCCTTTCTGGCCTTTGTCTCTTACCCGGGCCAGGAAGTCACCTGATTCCTTCTTTTACCTTTAGCCATCCCCTTGCGGGGAGGGGGGGGAAGGGCCCCGGCCATTTGTTGCCAGGAGACAGAGTGTTGGTCGTTTATGCATGCTGGAGACTTAAGAAATGCATAGGGGAAACTGAGGCACCCACACAGTATTCAGAGGAAACATTAAGAACAGTCCCACTTCATCACAAACTGAATAGAACTTTTTCCACAGGAATGCACTCTATAACTCTTCATTGCAATAAGGCACTCATCTCTTGGGTGAAGATGCCATCATGAGTGCAGTCCCTGAGGAGTGACCGGGGGCTACCAATGAGGTAGTGTGATGAACTCAATCATATACCCATGGTGGATGACATTTAGCTCCCATTTGTCCACTGTTATTGCACTTTTAAGCTTAGGGGAAAAGGGAAATGGGGAGAATGGTCGCATGGTGGTAGGCAAGGTGGCTGGTGGCTCTTGAGAATATTCCAGAAATATCTTTTAGCTGGGGGTTGCATCTATGTGGAAGAAGTCTGTGAAAGTGATCCTGGGGGCCAGGATCTCTGTATCTTCTACTGCTTCTGGGGAGGCTCATAAAGTCTCTGGTGGAAAAACTGGGAGGACTTGTAGCATTGTGTGGGCAGCAGAATCTACTCTTCAGGGCAGGTATATAAATATAAAGCAAATGCAGGGTAACTCTGGAATCCTTGAAGGTATGAAGTGAATCATCCATTCTCTGACTAAAAAGATGAGATTCATCAAAATGGAGGTCTTTGATGGTGTTCTGTACCTCCCTGCGTAAACCAAAGGAGTGGAGCAATGACTCCCTCCATATAACTATGTCGAAAGCCATAGACCTGGAAGA
This sequence comes from Gopherus evgoodei, assembly GCF_007399415.2. Classification (NCBI taxonomy): domain Eukaryota; kingdom Metazoa; phylum Chordata; order Testudines; family Testudinidae; genus Gopherus; species Gopherus evgoodei. The sequence goes on along the minus strand of NC_044330.1, from coordinate 50,106,498 downwards.
TATAGCCACCATTGATTAAAGCGTTGTTCTTGCCACCACTTTCCCTTCCTCCATGACTGCCTAGACGTGAGCTCAGTCTTGCTGTGGAAGATTTTTAGTAAATTACTCGTTTGCTATAATTCAGGAAATCATATTTTGTTAGTAAAGCCTGATGCTTTGAAATCTTGAATTGAAGACTGGTCAAGGAAAAGGCCTTGCGGCCTGAAAGGTCCAATTTCGTGTCCTCTTGCTGCACAGTGTGGAAGGTGGGTGTTGCTGGACCACAAGTGAATTTGGGGGAGAGAGGGAAGGAAAACAATCTCAGACCACTTAGCTGGAATCCCTATTTAGGGGAAGGCATGCCTGTGTATGCCCTACTCTCCTAGCTGGCTCGAGGATGGCATTGATTCGCAAAGCAGCTCTAGTTGGTGCAGATGAATGAAAGATATCCAGGAGTTTACGCTGTGTATCCTGGATTTCCTCTATAGGAATGTGAAGCTCCCCTACCACTCTACGGAGGAAGCCCTGGAATTTTCTGAAGTCATCTGGAGGCAAAGTGGATGCTGAGGTTACTGCCTCATCTGGTGAGGAAGACTAAAATCTCTCCAGTTCTGTGGCACCATTAGAACCAGGCTAAGAGGCTCCTCTTCCAGCATCGTCTCTGAGCTTCTATTCGAAGGCGCCCTTCATGGGGAGGCAGGTGAAGTTTCCCTTGAGGACTAGACAGGTTAGGTTTCGGGGGAGGGGGAGAGAGTATTGGGACTGGGCCCCCAACAAGGCCAGTATGCTGGATCTAAAGAGTGTTGTGGTGGGCCCCATGGTGGATATGGAGGATATTGACATGATATAGATGGTCTTCTGGAGTACCTGTACTGGTGGTAGGGGATGGATGGTCCTTGCCCATCGCCCGACTTTTCCGAGGATGAAAACGTGGACTCCAGTTCCCTCAGAGATGTGGAGACCATTGGAACAGGAGGTGAGGGGTCTCGTAATGGTGATGTCATGAGTGGGAGAAACAGTTTCCCTAGAGGTGCAGGTTCTCAGCAAACGTGGCAATCTTGGTTCTTCTAAGGTGAAGACGTCTTGGTGTTGGAGTGCTTTTCCTGATCTCCCTGGTGTTAAGGGTGCCCTCTCCTTACACAGCACTAGTGGCAGCACAGTGGACTTCCCCAGATTGGATGGATTCCACACTTTATGGGATGTTGATGTCTACAGTACCTGCAGTCTAGTAAGCGGGACAGCCAGATCCCATTGCTTGGGGGACTTCATCTTATGTTTATGTGCTTTTGACCGCATTCCCTCTCAGTGACTCGAACTCATGGAAGGAGCACCTCCTTTCTTCAGTTTCAAGGAAGATTTAATGCCACATTTATGGGCCTGCTTCCTTATCTCCCAACTAGGTCCCGGCATGGGGTCCTGTAGCAGGGTGATTACTCTGCTCCTGCCCTGAAGGGCTTAAAACAGCCCTGGGGGAAAGTTGTGGCTGGGAGCTACTAAGCTGGACTGACTGGGAAATGGCTGCAGCTGGGCTACGCCCCAATCAGGCCAGAGCTGGCCTGTATAAAGAGGCTGGGAGCCAGGAGCTCAGGAGTCTCCTTCTGCCTGTAGAGGGAGAAGGACCTGGCTTCAGGGAGCTAAGGACAGAGTACCTGAGTGAAGCAGGGCTGGGGACAGGCTGAGGAGCTGGGGAGCTCCAGCCTAGAAAGCCCCAGGCTGCGGCCTAGCATAAGGCCAAGGGGTACTAGGGGTTGCAGAGGACAGCCCAGGGGTAGGCCAAGGCAGCAGGTCCAAACCCAACTTTGCCATTAATGAGTAGGCTGATACTGCAGTCTGCCCCAGGGCGCAGGGGCTAGACAATGACTGGCAGTAGCCATATACTGAGGCGAGGTGGGGATAGAGGGTGGGGGTTTCCTGGGGAGGGGAGACTCAGAGAAAGGGGTTACTGCCAGGGGGCAGCACCCCAGGTAAAAGGGCACTGGGTCCAGAGAGGGACCCGGGGCCAAAGGACAGGAGGATAGGTGGATCACCAGCCTGCAGAGGGCGCTCTGGAGCTGGAACGAGCTAATTCCCAGAAGTAACCAGCAGGAGGCGCTGCAGGGGTGAGTCTGCTCGTCTACAGGTCCACAGCCCACTAGTACCAGATCCAGACTCAGTAGCAGGAGGCATGCTCCTGGCTGTTCCAGGCTGATGTATGGAGTGGATCCCCTGGCCAGCTTGAGTCCAAGGGAGGCCTTATGGCAACTTCCATACGGTGCTTTGGAAGAAGGAGAGCTCAGCCTTCTCAGGCATGCCTAGGGAAGGACTGACAGATACTGCAGCTGGATGCAATGAGGGCTTCTCTCAAGCAGTAGAGGCAGTATTGATGTTTGCCACTGACCAAGAGTATCCTGCAACTCTCCGCAAAAGCTCCTGGAATTGTCTGAAGTCACCAGGTGGGGAGCACTGCTTCATTTGGTGAAAAGGAAGGGAATCTTGCTAGTTCCACTGTGACTGAGCTAGAAAATTCTTCCTCCACCACCAGATCCATGTCCCTGCTGGAATGATCCTTCAAGGGGGAAGCAGGTGATGGTTCTCTTGAGGATCGAGCATGCTGGAGGGGAGATATTGTGCCCCGGGTCCCCAATATGACCAACAGGCTGGATCCACCTGAGATTGTGAGGGTCCCCATAGGACTGGATACCAGTGGCTCTGGAGTGGATGAGGAAGCAGTTGTTGCATGGACATGCTGGTCTCCGTGATCGTGCACAGAAGTGGTATGGTAAGGGTGGTTTTTCCCCCAGTTCTGACTCATCAGAAGAGGAAAAGGCAGACTCTGATTCTAATGACAGTACTATTGGAGCCAACAGGAGAATGCAGCGCACAGGAGCAAAGGGTGAGGGACCCAGTATCATAGGCATGTTCCATGGTGGGGATATGATCTCTTTGGAAGTGGAGGGACCTTATGGAGGGGGAGACTCTGGATCCAGCAAAGCAAAGATATCTTGAGGTGCAGTGACAGTTCCAGATCTCTCTGGATCCCATCGTTTATGGGATCTTTTTCTCATTCCTGTGGAACTTGGAACATACTCTATCTCCTTAGGCCAAGCTGTTGCAAGGAGTATTCATCTTTGATTTGGAGGAATGCCAAGTCCTATGCTTATGGGAGAGCTGCTTTATCTCCCGACTAGGTCCTGCCACGAGATTGATGGGGGTGGTTCCGTCAGCATCAGAGTTGGACATAGTGGAAGGTGCACTCCTCCCTGAATCAGACTGATGTAGAGAGGATGCACATCATCCATGTCTGAAATCTTTCCACCTCATAAACTACTGAGCTACTTTCCTTCCTCCACAGGGACTGAGACAGCAGATACAATCCTAAAAAGTAGAAAGCACTGAGAGTAACACATCATTGGAGCACTGAGGAAGACGACAGCAAAAGACCAAGAGAGAGCTCCAAAACAACCAGCAGAAAGTAAGTAGCACTGAAAGTCTGTGGTGATGCAAAACAACAACAACAACGTTCTCTGAACCTCTGACAAAATATGCAAGAAGGGTCAAATAAATGGCAAAGTTCTGGCATGGAAAAATAAGCCACTGAATACCACGAAACAACTAATAAAACATGGAAATGCTCCAATGGGAAAACTGAACTGGCTGCTGCAAGACAAGCTGCAGATGAATCACAGGGCTCAACAGGCCTTTACTTTCAGGATCAACAAACCCAGAGTGTTCAGTAAAGCATCACAGGCCAAAAAAAACCAATTACATTATTATGGATCTAAGTGAAAAGGCATGTCTAAAAGCAAGAAAGGTATGACTGTACGATAAGCAGAGAGCCAAAGCAGCAGTTCCTGGTGTCAAGCTATAGTTACTTTGGGGACTTCCTTCACTGAATGAGATCAAGAAGAAACTCGTATGTTTCTAGAGACAGAAACAGTGAAAGAACCTATTATCTAGCACTATCTAGCACTTTTGCACCTCAAAGAGTCAAACAAGGAATCCACAAAACTCTTCAGCTAAAGGATTCTGTCTTACACTGGAAGTGTGAAACCCATGACTAAATATCCTGTACTGATGCTATATTTAGAGAAACAAAAAGTAAGTTGAATATCAGGAATATTCATTGGTGTGAAATGAATTACACTGTGGAATAGTCTCCCAAAGGAAGTGGTGGAAACTTCACTTTTTGCAACTTTTAGTCACCTGATAGGACTTTTCTATGCCTAACTTCTGCGATTCCATTTGATCTCATGCTCTTTGGGTCTGTCATCTTACAAGGCTTATCTCATTTGTGATGCATATTACCATGCTTATTTTGTTGGAGTAGGATACATGTTAAAAGCCTCAGAATGCTATCTTTATGAAGAACTCTGTGTAAGTTGGTCCAATAAAAGATATTACTTCACCTACCTTATCTCCTCATTATGAGAAACCATTTTCATGTCAAGTCATGTTTGGAAGAGAAAGAGGAAGGATGATGGACAAAGAAAAGACTGATCTTGAAATAACTGAGTTACTGAATACTTAATGAAACAAAGATTAAAGGCTGTTACTATATGATCCATATAAATGATCTATTCTCTCATTTCCCTTAAGTGTCCCCACCATATATAGAAATGCATTTGAAAAGCCCTGCCTCTTCATTCCCTTCCAGTCCTCTTCCTCCTCCACTCTTCAGCTTCCCTTCTGCAACACTGATTCTCCTCCTTCTGAGTCTCAAGAACTCTGACTGGATATCTCTCAGCTGTCACTAGCCATCTGATTCCCTGCCCCCTACTCTCTGAACATTTAACCAATTCAAGGCTGAAAGTGTTTATTTTTTTATTTATATATACATATATATTATATATAAAAATAAACACAAACACTAAACTCCATGATATAAAAATAACTTCAGATTTCTTAGGCAAGATCCCCCTTGCTGTAACTATCCTTTAACCAGCAGTGCCTAATCTTACTCCCAATGCAGAAGTACATCTGACTTCAGTGGTGTGAGATAATTGTTTTTTAAGTGTCCTTTTGAGTCTCCGATTAATGTTTCTAGAAATTACTACCATTTACACATTTTTAGTATTTTCTTCCTACTCCTCTGCTAGTCTCTGCAAATACTTTTTCTATACCAATGCAACCTTCTAACTTCTTTATCTACTTGTTTAAATTGTCACTTCATCTGTCTCTTTACTCTCAGTCAGTACAGTTTCTTCTATTGAGATATTGCTTATCCATCAGAATAAAGCCCAGTGGTTTCTGAAAAGCCCCACTGCGCAACAAATAAAATTATGCCGTTTTGAAGGAAAATATATTGTACTCTTACATTTCCAGTTTTCAAAAACTCTTCAGTGTAAATATTTATATACTATACCTCATCAAATTCCTCAGTCATTTTCCTGATGATTTCTGCATTTTGCATGTTCCTGAACATTTCAATTCTTACAGTACCTGTGAAGTAATGAATGAATAAGTATAATTAGTCCACTTTACTTCCATACATCACTCATAATATCAGTCCATTTTAAAGTTTTTCCACTGCTATGCCATTTGAAATTGGTTTGAAAGCTTATCTAGCAGTAATGTTAGCAGGAATACTCTTAACAAGACATGATAGAACCTGATGTCAAGAGAGGGAGAATCTCAGACAGTTGTATGACTCCAAAGTGCCTTCCCCATAAGCCATTACTGGTGGCATTTTGTAAAGTTAGCAATGTTATTCTTTCAATGAGAAGTTAACTAATATCCCATAATATGCTTGCTTGTGGTTGTTTATACAGAAGTTAACAATTCAAAAACATTTTTCAAGAATTGCTTATACACCAGTTGTTCTGTGAAATACTATAGGACTGGTAGCTAGAATATCCCCTATCTTTTTATTTGTACAACTAATAAATTTGATATGAAAGTCCTGAAAAAAATAAATATATAAGGAATTCCACATGCCTTTTTTCAACTAGTTTTCAGAGTAGAACATTTGAAGTTTTATGGTAAAACCAAACTAATATTATCTTTCTGATTCAGTGTCTATTATCATATTAATAATCAAGATACTTGTTAGAACCAAACAAAACTACAACTAAAACTAGCATGATGTAATACTTACATATTAAACTTGTTGATGAAAAATAAAAATCAATATATGTGACTCAAATAACTTTACATCAACTTAGTGCAATTGACTGAGTGCCCAATCTGAAAGTGGAGTGCATTCTGGGTTGGAACTCAGCAGCCTTTCTGTGCTTTGCATGATAACATTTTAACAGAAGAAATGAAGAAAAATATAAACAAACTATACAGGTATATTTATGGAGCCATATATGCTGCCCACATTCTATACATGTCATACTCACATTCCAAATTAGTTAATTACATTAAGAACAGCACCTTTACTTTTGCAAAAAGTTCTACCAGATCTGCAAAGTCTTCAGTTTTACATCCACAAAATTCAAATAAAGGAATAGACGCCTAGCTTCTAGGGAAAAAAATGTTGTTATAGTCCCAGACAAAAATCTGTTTAGACTTAAGGTTGAGAGCATATATCAGTAACTTAAGAGCATAAAACATTGCAGGGATGTTGAAATTATTCCCAGAACAAGAATTACAAACACAGGAAACCCAAAATATGGAAATACATTAACTCTAGCTTTCCTGGATTTGAACTACTTGTTTCTGAAATAATCACAAAGTCCCTGTAATATTTTATATCCTGAGATTACCGATATGTACTCTCGATCTTAATATAGTTTTTTAGTCCAGTAATTTCCTTTCTTTTAAGAAATTATTAAACCTGTCATATATGAACATTAAACAAGAATCCCAAAACAAGAATCCCAAAACACTACCGTGAGAAGTCTAATTGAAGAAAAGTAATATCGATGTTAAATCATTTTTTCATTTTAAATCTTCTATTTTAACTTCTTTACTTGTGATACACTTAAAAAAATTTCTTGTGCTTTGTTTTTATATTTTTAGCTATTTCCTCTTTGAAATCCATCCCTCCTAAATTTTCTCCTACTATAATTCATGCTCCTCTCACTGGCTTCACTAGGGTTAATTTTCCAAAGTTTGAGGAAACTCTGGTCAACTCAACCTCTTGAACCTTGCTATTTAGTCATGATGGGTTACTCTTACCCTCCTGTTTCCCTTTTTGTTCAGAGCTATTTATGCATTCTGAGACTCTATTACTGTAATCTTAAAGTAGCATCCAGGCCATATCCAAGGATTTTACTTCCTTTTTACTTTGCCTCTCTCATTTTACTGAACTTTCCCTTTTCAAAGTTCAGCATGACTGTTAGTTTTAGCTATCTTTCCTCCCCAATTGGATGTTTAACATAATTAAATTGTGGTCACTATTAATTAATGGCTCAATTATTGTTACTTTTGAACCAACTCCTGTATGTTATTTAAGTCCAAGTCAAGAACAGCCTCTCCTTTTGTGTGCTCTAGAACGAGCTGTTCTAAGAAGCACTTGCTAAAAGCATTGAAAAATTGTTTCTCTAAACAATTCATATGCAGATGGTTGCAGTCCCCAAGTACCATCTTTTTGTTAGACTGGTGCCTCTGATCTCTCTTACTATATCGTGAATGCAGAGTATGCTACAATGCAGTTCGCAGGTGTGATTCCCAGCACAGGTAGAGAGACTCACACTATCTCGAGCTGTACTAATGTGCTAAAAATAGCAGTGTGGACATTGTGGCATGGGAGGCAGCTCAGGCTAGTACCCAAGCTCAGACCCAGGGGGTTAGGCAGGCTTAGGCAGCTAGCCCAAGCTGTTGCTTGTGCCACAACATCCACCCAGCTATTTTTTAGTGCTCAAACTGAGCTAATGCAAGTCTGTCTACCCATGTTGGGAATCACACCTCACAGCTGGAGTGTAGACATACTCTCAATATCCATTTCTTGAGCTAGAGGCTGGCAGTATAACCCTACCACCAAGAATATCTGTATTTTTACAGATTGGAATTTGCATCTATACAGATTCAACTACACCTCTACGTCGATATAACGCAGTCCTTAGGAGCCAAAAAATTTTACCGCATTATACTGAACTTACTTTGATCTACCAGAGTGTGCAGCCCTGCCCCCCGAGAGCACTGCTTTACTGCATTATATCCAAATTCATGTTATACTGGGTGGCGTTATATCGAGGTAGTGGTGTACGTGATTCACCCCAATCAGAATTATATCACACTATGTTCTATGGAATCCTATCAGTGACCTTCCCCCAACTCTTTAGCCTAGTCTGCCTTTCCCATATATTTCCAATGTCCCACCGATTTTTGCCATTCCACCACATTTCTGTAATGCCAATTATATCAAGGTCCTCTTCTATTTCCACGACATTCCAATTTATCACTCTCTCCTTCCTAGCACTCACTAGTCTGTCTGGATGTCTCTTGATATCTGCTATCTTTACACCTGGCAAGCAAGCCAGTGAAAGTTACCTTACAATCATTATATATCTAGCTGTTTATATTCCTGATGATCAAACTCCCTATTAATGCAGCCTACCTTGTGTGTCCCAACTGTAATCCCATCTCTTGGAGCGACCGTCTCACTGTGTGAATTATCATCAGCTTCCTCTATCTCAGTGAGAAGATGGGCCTCATATAAGAGGGTGTGCCCCTGCAAGCCTCCTTGGTGCCTTTTCATCATGTGACTACTTTTCTCAACAAGAAAATCAGGGGAGTCAGTTCTGAGGTGGGCCTGCTCCACAATGTCTCCATATGCTGTCTGTACAAACCGTTCCATTTCTTTCTGCTCATTCATTTCAACACCTCTGGCTCAGTCCCCTATTCTGGAAATGTGGCCGAGTTCCTTTATTCCTACATTTACGAATTTTTGCCTTTGGCAATATTAAAATGTATATTGTTTGCTTCAACTCAGTTACCACAAAGCAATCTAGAATGCTCTGTATCAGTGACCTGTCTATGTCATTTACCAATATTTGTGCCATCTGTAAAATTTACAAGCAATGGTTTCATATGTAATTCTAAAGCATTCATAAAAATATTGAATAGCATGGGGCAAAGAACAGATCCCTGTTGACCCCACTAGAAAAACCCTCACTTGATCAGGATTACCTGTTACCAGTTACTTTTTGAGATACATCAGTTACGCGATTTTCAATCCAAAAGATTTAAAGAATAAAGGAAAAACTGCCATTTCTTGGTTAGAAAGGAATGAGAACAAAACTATCATTGCCCAGTTAATAAATGGGAGGAGAGTAGAAGGAAGAGAATAAAATGCAGTCAAATCTTGCTGAGGTTGCCAGAGAGACTGACCAAAGGGCCAAACTTTCAAAATTACACATCCTAAACTGCAGGTATTTGTGCCCTTATTGGGGTTTGTGAACATGATGATATAGCCTTTACACTTATGAAAATCTGGCCTACTACATTCAACAGAAACAAGCTGAGAGACTTGTACATACACAGTCAGCTTCATACTATGTTTGAGATTCGGAGCAGTGAAGCCCATAAAAAGGAATAAAACCTTGGAAGAAACTCTGGGAGACAATCAGAGGAAAACTTGCATGTACTCACGCCTACCAATTTTTATGGTAGTGTTCTAAGTTATTGGCAAAAAATTAAAATAAACTGCTAACTGTTCATATTAACTGGGACAGTCACTAGAAAGCCAGAAACTAGACACCTGTGGAGCTATCAAGATGAGTAAGGTGTTTGGAAGTTCCAGGGAGAAGCAAAATGCAATGCAGGTTCGCATAATTAGATATGACCAGTGAAAAGGATGCATTTATATAAAATTGAAACAGAGTCTTAAGGGGCATAATCTAAACAGTATGGAGATCCAAGTGTTGCAAGACTGAGGGTATGTCTTCACTACCGGCCAGATCGATGGGCAGCGATCGATCCAGGGGGGATCGACCTAAGATACACAACTTCAGCTACGAGAATAGTGTAGCTGAAGTTGACAACTATTAGCTCGACCTACCTCGCTTCCTCGCGGCACAGGGTCGACTGCCGCCGCTCCCCCGTTGACTCCACTTCCACCTCTCGCCATGGTGGAGTACAGGAGTCGATGGCAGAGCAATCAGGGATCAATTTATCGTGTCTACACTAGATGCAATAAATAGATCCTCAATAGATCAATCACTACCCGCCAATCCGGTGGGTAGTGTAGATGTACCCTCAGATCGATCCCTCCCCCGCAGTGTAGACCAGGCCTGAGAGAAAAAACTAGGAGAAAGCAGGGAATTCTGGATGCCATAACACAGATGCTTTGAGAGGTACTGAGAATAAAGCTATTGATGATTATTTAGAAACAAAAGAGAAGTAGAGGCCTGAACTGAGGGGCTGAGGGAAATACTAGAGACTACAGAGCCAATCTCTTATTTTCTGTACTTCAGAGAAATATTTCAGATTGCCAGATGATCTTTAGCTGCCATCAGAACAACTTACAAAGAAGCTGAGGTTACATAAATCATGGCTGGAAATAAGATTTTTTTTAAGGCAGTGCAATTAACCATTAGAACAATTTACCAAGAGATATGATGCATTCTCCATCACTTAAAGTCTATATATCAGGATTGGTTGTCTTTCTAGAAATACACTTTAGCTCAATCAGAAGTTACAGGCTTGACAAATATCAGAGGGTAGCTGTGTTGGTCTGGATCTGTAAAAGCAGCAAAGAATCCTGTGGCACCTTATAGACTAACAGACGTTTTGGAGCATGAGCTTTCGTGGGTGAATACCCACTTCCTCAGATGCATGTAATGGAAATATCCAGGGGCAGGTATATATATGTGTGCTAGCTTGCTTGCTAGCACACATATATATACCTGCCCCTGGATATTTCCATTACATGCATCTGAGGAAGTGGGTATTCACCCACGAAAGCTCATGCTCCAAAACGTCTGTTAGTCTATAAGGTGCCACAGGATTCTTTGAGGCTTGACAAAGAAATAACTAGTGAAAATACAATGAAGTCATATTAGGAAACTATAATGGTCTCAGCCTTAGAAGAATCTAAGATTTTGCAAAGCAGAATAGTGTTTAATTTAATTCAACACTGCTACACTGTTTTGTGACTACCTTAAACTCCCAGTCTTTTCAACACATTTCATCAAAGACACGTGAAAGAACTAATCATCATTTTTATTGCTTCTGGACTGCACCCTATGAAACTAAGACTAAGGAAAAATCACTTTTAAAAAATCAGTGCAGATTATTTTGGAAGGTTACAACTCAAAGGTTTGATTATTTGTAATGAAACAGTACAATAATTATTTATTTAGTGCCAACAATTCATTTGGCACTATACAATATGCAAAAATACAGTCTTTGCCCCAGATTTAAAGAGGCAGTTTTTCAAAGACACAAAGATCAGATAGGCACCTGACTCCAACTAAAAATCTCCCTCACAATCTGAAAACAAATCTGTTCTCATAATGATTATATGAAACTTATTAACAGTTATATCACTCACCATCTGTAATAATCTAAGATGCCTACATAAAATCCAGTCACAAGAAGACCTTTTATAAAACGGTTTATTCACTTTCACAAATGGAAATATTTGTACAGTACAAAGAGAAAGAAAACGGTAGTTTATGAAGTACCTACCTAGAACCAATCTTTATATAATTCTGTCTGAAATGTACTGCTTTCAGAGTTTCTTCATAGCTGGCAACATCTCCCTTTGCACTATTTATACAAATACACTTTTCTCTGTTAATTAGCAGGACTTTGTTTCCCACATGGCTGAAGACTTCAATAGTGCCCATTTTCTTCTGTTTCATGTCCAGCCTTCTTCACCAATATTCAAAAACATTTAAAAAAATTTTTTAAATAAATTCCTTGCTTTGAATGCTAGTTAATGTAACTCATCCAATACTTCAGCATCAGCTTTTGACAACAGAAGTACAAACAATGGATCAATAGGCAGAATACCTACGGGTTACCAACTGTATTTGTTCCTCCATCATAGACTAGTCATGTGCAATCCTTGTGCAAGTCCACCACATAAAGAAAAAAAAAGTACTTGCTCACTATAGTCACTCCCCAGAGCCAGTGCTGCCCGTTCCATAAATTAATGTAAGATTTATTTGAGAGAGATGCATTACAGAATGTCAAAGCAATTTTTTCTTATTATGTCAGATCCAGGAAGATAGTCCTCTACTTCAGGACCAGGTAAACCGGTTGAAACAATAATAAAGAACAGCGTTATCAGACACATAGATGAACCACGGTATGTTGGGGAAGAGTCAACATGGCTTTTGTAAAGGGAAATCTTTCTCTGGGGATGTCAATAAACATGTGGTTAAGGGTGATCTAGTGGATGTAATGTACTTGGACTTTCAGAAGGTCTTTGACAAGGTCCCTCACCAAAAGCTCTTAAACAAAGTAATCAGTCATGGGATAAGAGGGAAGGTCCTCTCACAGATCAGTAACTGGCTAAAAAGATAGGAGAGAAAGGGTACGAATAAATGGTCAGTATTCACAGTGGAGAGAGGTAAATAGCACGGTGCCCCCTACCCCCGCCGCCCTCGGTTCTGTATTGTGACGAGTGCTATTCAACATATTCATAATTAATCTAGAATAGGGATCTGCAACCTTTGGCATGCAGCCCGTCAGGGAAATCCACTGGCGGGCCGGGACGGTTTGTTTACCTGCAGTGTCCGCAGGCTCGGCTAATTGCCGCTCCCACTGGCCGCGGTTCACTGTTCCAGGCCAATGGGGGCTGCGGTAGGCGGCGTGGGCAGAGAGATGTGTTGGCCGCCACATCTCTCTGCCCACGCCACTTACCACAGCCCCCATTGCCCTGGAACGGTGAACCACGGCCAGTGGGAGCTGCAATTGGCCGAACCTGCGGACGCTGCAGGTAAACAACCGTCCCGGCCCGCCAGTGGATTTCCCTGACAGGCCGCATGCCAAAGGTTGCCGATCCCTGATCTAGACTAAAGGGTAAAATAGTGAGGTGGCAAAGTTTCCAGACAATACAAAAATCACTCAAGATACTTAAGTGCAAAGCTGACTGTTAAGAGTTACAAAGGGATCTCACAAAACGGGGTGACTGGGCAACAAAATGGCAGAAGAACTTCAATATTGATATATGCAAAGTAATGCACATTGGAAAACATAATCCCAACTACACATACAAGATGATGGGGTCTAAATTAGCTGTTATCATTCAAGAAAGAGATCTTGGAAAAATTGTGCATAGCTCTCCAAAAACATCTATTCAATGTACCAACAGAATGCCAAAAATGCCAACAGAGTGTTAGGAACCACTAGGAAGGGAATAGACAATAAGACAGAAATATCATAATGTAGCTATATAAACCATGGTTTGCCCACACCTTGAATACGGCACGGATTTCTAGTTGCTCCATCTCAACAAAAAATATTAGAATTGGAAAGGCAGAGAGAATAGTAAGAAAAATGACAAGGGGTATAGAACAGCTTTCATACGAAAACAGATTAAAAAGAATGGGACTATTCATCTTAGGAAAAAAAGGACTAAGGGGGGATATGATAGAGTTCTATAAAATCATGAATGGTGTGGAAAAAGTGAATAAGGAAGTGTTATTTACTCCTTCACATAACACAAGAATCAGGGATCGCCCAATGAAATTAAGAGGCAGCAGGTTTAAAATAATCATAAGGAAGTATATCTTCACACAATGCACAGTCAACCTGTGGAACTCATTGCCAGGAGATGTTGTGAAAGCCAAAAGTATAACTGGGTTCAAAAAAGAATTAGATAAGTTCATGGAGATCAGGTCCATCAATGATTACCACCCAAGATGGGCAGGGACACAACCCCATGCTCTGAGTGTCCTTAAACCTCTTACTGCCAGAAGCTGGGACTGGATGACAGGAGATGGATCACTCACTAATTGCCCTTTTCTGAACACTCTCTCCAAAGCATCTGGCAGCAGTCACTGTAGGAAGATAAGATAATGGGCTAGATCAGGGATCAGCAACCTTTGTCACGCAGCCCGCCAGGGAAAGCCCCTGGTGGGGGCTGTGGGAAGGGTGGCTAGCACATCCCTTGGCCCATGCCGCTTCCCGCAGCCCCCATTGGCCTGGAGCAGCAAACCGTGGCCAGTGGGAGCCACAATCGGCCGAACCTGCGGATGCAGCAGGTAAACAAACCAGTCCAGCCCGCCAGGGGCTTACCCTGAAGGGCCGCATGCCAAAGGCTGCCGATCCTTGGGCTAGACAGACCATCCTTCTGACCCAGGATAGCCATTCTCATGTTCTTACTCCAAAAATTAACCCATTTTGGATTTCTCTCTCAGTGCCCTTTTTTATTTTTCACATGCATTTCCAGAAATGAATGCCCTTTTCTCTCTAGCTACTCCTTTGTATTCTTTTTAGGATGCTATTTATGGCATTCTGTCGAGGTACATGTGCATGAAATAAATATAGAGAGCACTGAAATTTTTTTCTCAATCATGAAATTCTTCTCTCTCATATAAGGTTTTTTTAATTCTAACACCTTCTTCTTACCATAGTTCAAAGTCTTCTAGTGTCTTATCCAAATTAAAATACAACTTGTATGTTAACAGAGTCTTTGGGAAGGGAAAGGAACGGCGGGTGAGAAGAACTTTATGCCAGGTCTGTAGCAGTGTTAGTAAATGGGATCATTTTTTATTCTATCCCCAATACTCACTCTCTATCAGTCACCCAACTTCCTTCACATGCAATACAAACTGCAAAATTCTCTCAATCCCTAACTGCATCTGTAATCCCCAAATGGAGCATCAGAGAGTGGAAAGAAGCTCTTAATGGTTGGTCACTTTGCCCCATTTCCTTTAAAGGGCTTTCTCTTAGTCTCCAATTGTCTGAGAACTGTAGGTTTTACTGTGAGATAGCTAGGCAAGATTATCACTGGTTCTTGAAGAGCTTTGTTTTTTTAATAAATTTTAAAATCCACCACTTCCCCATCTTGTTTTGCTAGAAAGGCTGTGTTACCATTTTATTCTTAATACTTTCCGACCTGCTTCTTCCAAAAGATTGTAGCTACAATATGAGTGGTTCTCACATATTTTATAACTTACTTTGCCCTGTTAAATATTTTCTTTCCAGTGTGCCCAACTTCATGAAATCATTAAGAAGCAGGTTTAGGCCATGGGAAGCACATCCTATTGCAATAATATGTGGATATTTGTCCATTATGATGTCCCATGCTGCTTTCATATTACTGGCACTGTCAGATAGCAGAGCCAATTCTTTCCCACTAGCAATCCTCTCTAGTATTCCACATACTTCACTACTAATAAATTCTTAAGTATATCTATCTGTTCTCTCCTGTTCCAATGCTCTTGTAAAAAACTGGTTGAGGTGTAGTTATTACAAAGATTATGATTCCTTCCCCCTGTACATTTGTCCACTCATCTGGAATACTGACAAAATGTTTCAGTGATTTTTTTTTTCATTAAGTTTGCATCACATTCATATTTCGGCTGCAGGAGAGACTTGCTCAAAGAATGTCTGCTGGATAAATAGTATGATGGTCTTAATAGTTTAAATGCTGCCTGCCACTAACTGTTTTCAGTTACTGATAATGGACTACTGGAAGCATATATTGCTCTTGAGAGGGCTTGATCAATTTTTTTGTTGATATTCAGGTGTCATCTTGTCTACAAAGGAAGTCATTGTTGGGAGTCTTTTGGATACAGTTGGTTGAGATGCCTGTTGTTTTCCTGATGACTGAAGAGCTGAAATTGAGCGTACAACACTTCCAGCTCGTGATAGCAAAGAAACAGAAGGACTTCTGGATTGAGAACATGTGCTGCAACTGCAACCACTTTCAGAGTCATTTACCTCACTTCTTATTCTTGATCTTTATTTCCGCTCATGGGGGATTTTTTAATGTCTGCAGGTCATTTCATACATGTAAGGTTGTGTCTGGTAATACTGGCAACATCTGGTATTTCATTTGGCAGTATTTGCACAATACAAGTCCTTTTTTATCTGAATGATTTTTCAGTGTGGGAATACTTCCGTAAGTTAGGAAGATGGATGCACCATTTCTGCTGAGGGAGAAAAAAAATAAGACCTCCTCCATGCTGGGTGTGGATGGTTCCTCCTGTAGATCTCAAGATCAAGACTCTCAGGCAGGATCCATTCTAGTCCCTAAAGATTTCCCTCCAAGATACTGCAAGCATAGGCCTCTTGCTATCTGCCCCAGTGACTCTACACAAACAGGCAGACTGTTTCAACTTCCCGCTGAGGGGATGAGTGGGCTTCTCACCAGGGCTAGTCAAGAGGACAGCAGCTTCAAAGTACCAGCTGCTTTTCCCCTCCTGCTCAGATTGTCTCCACATTAAATTCCATGTCCAGGATAGAAGTTACCAGAAGCAGGCAGGCAGGAATCCATAAGAAAAGCCCCTGTACTCACTCCTGTTCTTTAGTAAACATGGAAGCGCTCTCTACTGACTGGGGACTTTAATAATATACCCTGGAAGATTACATTGCTATGTATGGTATATAGGCCTACAGTATATAGGAATTATAGTTGCCAAATACCATAACTTTTTAAAATTTAACTTGATTTGAAATACTTATTAGCTGTTAGAAAGCATTTTGAAGGACTAAAGAGCAGCAGTAATTATGTCATTTTAAACATTAATCTAAAAATTCTTTCGCTGTTCATTCTGCGAGAAAATATTTCCCATGAGTTTCTTTCATTTTTTACCAACATTTCTAATTTTTCCATTCCAGGCCTTGAGAAAAAACAGCTAGTTTCTGGGATTTTTCCAGACTCTCTCACTTCTGCCTGTAGCTAGGAGGCTGCAACTGTTTCCTCTGGATATAGACCTTACTAATGTGATCCATATCTTTGCCACCTTTATAGTGGATTACCGCAATGCATTCTATGTGGGGCTACATCTTCAATCAGTCCAGTTACTTAGGCTGGTGCAGAATGCAACAGCCTACTGATTAAGCAGAGCTTCTCAGTGGCAGCACATGATGCTTAGGGTTCCCTGATCTATCAGTTTCTGACTGCATTTATGATGTTGGGGATTATTACAGCCATAAATGGCTTTGGGACCTTCATACTTGAGTCCAGGTCATATTACCACAGCTGCAATCCGCAGAAGTACTTAAGCTGGATCCCCCTTGATTTCACACAGAGGAGGCTAGTATTCATGTGCCTTGTGAGGAGCCCTCTGTTCTGGAACAGCTTCCTAATCTAGACTGAAATAGCTCTGATCAACTGACCAGCAGGGTGTGCTAGAAGGTGAATCTATTTCCACATGCTCGTGGGTTCTGATGGGGGTTAGATCTGGGGCCGGGGGGAATGGATGCATTGTATTCTTCTGGCTGGTTAGTTTTATTTATGGTTTTTATAATTTATGGTGGACGCACAGGAGCTATAAATAAATACAATCAAATAAATGTTGCTGCTCTACATCAACCCTGTGACCTACCTCAGACTAGTCCACAGGGGGAATGTCTCATTGTCTAGTGATTTATTTCAACCCCACAAGGAAGTTTGGTAATGTATTAACCCAGTTCCATTGGTGAATCAGATCCTGAAAAGGGAAACTCTACCAAACCTCAGCTCCAATATCCCAGTCACGTGGCAGCTGAACTAAAGCGCAACTGCCAGCAGTCTGGACAAGATAGCTATTGTGAGCACAGTAGCTCCATGCCAGTAATATTATTACTCCTAAATTTCTTAATAAGCTGGCCCATTTTTGTTTTTACCAGGTTTTTTCCCCAAAAAAATCAGACAAGCAAACTTCTTGTTACTCATATGTTTCCATTTCTCTCATTGTACAAAACAAGATACCATACAGCAAGCATTATACCTCCACTTACCACAAAGCTAGGAGGCAAAAGACAACCACAGGAGGAATATATAGCCAGGCTCCACCCTCTTTCCCTCAGTCTTTTTTGCTTCCCCTGCTGGAAGTATTGAGTCCTTGCTCAGTCCTCTGTTACTTTTATTTCTATAGCCCTATTTCTCAGTGTTTCTCAGAAGTAGTAAAGAAGAAGGGAAGATGAAAGAGATCCTAAAAAGAAATTACAAAAAGAAAAGGATTTAACTATAGACTCCCAATGGATCTTATAGGCTCCTAGACTACACATGAATAAGGTCTCAGAGCCACGTACAATTCTGTTCCCCACTCTGATCCCCACGAGGCCAGGCCCTTCCATTTGTCGTGCTTGAATCATGGGAGTTACTACAGCTCTGATGGAGCGCAGCAGGGCTGGACATGCTAGCTTCTTACAGCTCTGAGGAACGACAGTAGTGTGCTTTTAGTTCTCTCCCTCCAACCAACTGATCTTTATTTATTTATTTAAATACTAAGAAGTAGCAGCCTTAATATATCTTTGAAAGGTCATCTAAAGGACAAATCCAGTACTTCAAAATTTTATCAACTTTAAAGTCACTAACTATCCCAACATGTGGAAGGAAAGAAGTGATGGGAGGAGGAGAGCACTGATACTAGCAATCTACATACAGTGCCAAAATGCTAGTTCCCTGGCTGGATGGCCACTTTCAGAAATCCCAAAGGCTATTTGGAACCAATCATGACACAATTTTGGAAACCATAAAGAAGTCAAAAATAAACATTAATTCTCATTCTATCCACAAGCTTAATCTATAGTAAATAATCTGATATATCGAGTAAGGATATTAAAATAAACAGACACACTGAAACATTGTAAACAGAGTTACAGTAGAAAGTTATAGGACCTTAACACCAGTCTGATAAAGGATGGTACACTTCACAGCAAAAGAATAAAGATTTAAGAATATTCTATTGAAATGACTTAAATTTAGAGAACTGGATCTCCCTGAATAAACTGAAGCAGAATTTCCTCTAGAAAACCATTAGAGCTATTTCTGAGAATTTGTTTGAGACTACTTTTCTTCATCTTCTGAGCAGGGTCTAAAAACAGACGAGAAAAAATAACTAGAGAAAGCAGTCTGTTCTCGCCACAAAAAAATTTCTAAAAATAGAAAACATTTTCACTTTTGAGAAAATTTTATCTTTTGATAAAAATTTCAAATTGAAATTTAAAAAAATGTTTTAGTTAGATTTTGATTAGGAAAATTCACACTCTCTATTTGTTAATTCTTTACCCTCTCTCTTTTTCCTCTGGCAAAGAAGTGAAGGAGGGAGCAAAAAAGTGCAAGAAATTGGGGAACACACATTTTCTCTCAATTTTTAAACATCACAACAATTTTTCAAAAGGGAGGACAATTAAATCAGTAAATAAAAATGTGTATGGGGAAAAACACTCACTTTTTAATTTTTCCCCATAGCAAAAAAAAAGTCATAGTGTTACTTTGTGTCACTTTCTCTGATTTGAAGAGAGAGAAAGGTTAAAAGTTAAAGAAATGTTAATTCAAAAACTGTTACTCTTATTTTAATTTTCTCTTATTTTTCTAGTTGAAAAAAACAAACTGATAGTAGGCATTTCTCCACAATGATAAAAAATTTCAGTTTTCCCAACAAAAAATTTAAAAAAGTTTGAAACAAAAAAATAAATTTTAATCAAAAACATTTTTCCACAAAAAATTGTTTTCAACCTCCAATTTTCACCAAAAATATTTTCACCTAAAAAAGATCAACCAGCTCTGCAACTAACTAATCTTTTCTTCAAATCCAGTTCTTGGTAAACTTGGAACTATTTCCTTTCCATAGGCAGGATGCTAGCACGTTTAGACCAAAGATATTAAAATCCTTCACTGGAATGTTTTTGATTCTCCTCTCATATCAAGGGTAAAAATTCTGCCGCTTGATAGTGAAAATTTTTTTAAAAAATCTTAATACTATCCAGATGGAAAGGAATAATATTTTGCATTTATGCCTTGTCTTATTTTACTGTTTCTCAAGTGCTTCACAAATAGATGTATGAACTACAAACAGGGATGATTTAATCCACTACTGAAATACAGCTATATCCATGAATTTGGGTAGGCACAAAAGGAAACTATTTACCTGTACTTTTTGTTCTATGAAGAAACCCTCCTCTTGATTCTAACTTTTGAGTCTTATTATTCTAGAGGCAGAAGAAGTGACCCTTAGATTTTGGTTGCCTAACCCCTGCCGTTACAAAAAATTCTTCAGACTTTGCTTTGACTTGAAACAAGTCTTTGAAATTTGGCATAAGGCTACAGTTTTGGTTTTAAGGTGATGTCCTTGGTGGCCCTGTGTAAATTGATAATGAGCTGTTGAAAATCACCATTTCTTGTATTCTGCTCATTTTGTCTTAAATTGATACCAATAACTCCAAACATGAGCATTGTGTTTGTACTGCCCCACTTCAGTGTGCAACACACAGCGTGCCTTCTGAAGAGAGACAAAATGAACAGATGATCCTCTTCCTGCTGTCTAAAGTATCCTTTCGAGATGAAGGTGCACTGGGCAGGGCATCAGGTGAACATGAATTCCATATCACTTTTTCTTCTACTGACTGGCAATAATTCTGAGCCCTTATTATTATTTATCAAGGCCTCACAGCTAGATTCCAGATTTCCAATATGGCAAACATAATCCATCAGACAAAAAATCTGCTAAATCTAAGTACTTAGTCATGTTGTACATAAACGGGGCTACTTATACCTGTGTAACATGCTGTTTCAGTGTGTTACGCATATTCCTTTAATGACTGGTCCACAGTGAATAACAACCTTCTGCTTGAGGCAGCTATTGTTACTTATCCTTTAGTGCAAGTGCTAGGGGTCTGTACTGTAGTCCTGAGTGACCAGTGTTCAACCCCCAAATATGATCGGGGGGGCATGTTATAGTTGGACATTATTAGGATTACAAGTTAAGCATTCAAAAGTTAGGAAATCTCAAAATTAAGATTCAACCATACATACAACCATAATTTGGCCCTCTTCCACCTATGTATTATGGTGCAATAATTAATCACATGATCAAATTCAATTGTTTCCATATCTCCTGGCTCATTTGGTGCACAGGATGGATCTGCTCTGGAAATTAATCTGCATTGTGTAGGTGGAGCAAATGAGGCAGGAATCCTACAGACAACTGTCTCATTATCTACACTTCTTTTTCTGGATGCTCAAGACACTGGGTCTGATTATCAGAAGTTCTAAACATCCACAACTGCTTATTGTATTCTGTACAAGATCTTATACTGCACTCATCACAGTAGTACCCGAGCACCTTCCAGCAGTGAATTAAGCAACATAATTAACGTTTGTTCTCTCATCCTCTCTCCAGTGTGTGCATTTGTTTTTTTACTTAGTTTTACACACACACCCCTCTATGTTTCTGTTACAGAAGGCAAAGTCAAATAAATGCACCTTGTACAAGCTCACTATCTGTAAAATGGAGATACTAATACCTAATCCTCACGTGGGTGTTACAAAGATAAATTAGTGTTTCTCAAGCAGACATATAGTGATGAACACCCAGAGTAAAGTCCCTAAGGAAATACTTTTGTATTCAGAACAAGGTTTGAATCCTGAGGCAACACACTGTTCAGAATAAAACAAAATATTGAATAGCCGCTCATTCAGTGAGCACCAGCCATCTTGTACACTGAATAAGGAAGAGGTCCAGTGGAAAAAATATGTAACTGTGTGTAGCAAGGTGGCCACCCGCTCCTGCCCTGAAGGGCTTAAAACAGCCCTGGGAGAGGGCTGTGGTAGGGTAAAACCTGGGCTGATTGGAGAAGTAGCCATAGCTGGGCCACATCCCAATCGGGCCGCAGCTGGCCCTAAAAGGGGCTGTGGGCTGGGAGCAGAGGCAGTCTGTCTCTAGGCACAGAGAGAAAAGGGCCTGGCTGCCTGTGACTTCAGGAAGGTACCGGGAGTAAAGCAGTGATGGGGAATAGGGCAAGGGAGCTGGGGAGCTCCTGCCTGGAAAACCCCCAGGCTGCAGGCCTAGGAAAAGGTACTGGGGTTGCAGAGGTGCAGCCCAGGGGTAGGTGGAGGCAGCAGGTTCAAACCCCCCTTGCCGATGATGAGTGATATGGACTGCAGTTTGCCTCAGAATGCGGGGGCTAGATGAGGACTGGCAGTGATCACTGAGGCAAAGTGGGGATAGAGGGTGGGGATTCTCTCAGGAGGGGTGCCCAGGGAGTGGGGGTACTGCCAGGGGGCAGCACCCAAGAGAGACAGGCATCGGGGTCCAGGAGGGACACGGGGCCAGCAACAGCAGGACATTGGCCTGCAGAAGGCGCTGCAAGGCTGGAGAGCTAATTCCCATACCAGACCAGCAGGAGGTGCCACAGGGGTGAGTCCCACATCGCTACACTATGCAATTAAAGACTATTATAATGCATATGCACACATGGATAAAGATTGCTTTTTCTACCATTTGAGCTCTTGACTTTGCAAACTTAATGCTCTTTTAATGTAGTTTTTATGTTTATATCCATGCTTATTTTATTGATAACTATAACTAGATAACCAGCTGAAGAATCCCAGCTGCATTTTAAGCCATTGTTAAACTGACTGATGTGCTTTTATTAAGCCATAGAGCTCTTGTATTTAAGTGTTACATTATTTAAGCATCTCATATCACAGCAACAAGGGCCTGCTGTGAGCTTCAGCCTGTCAGTCTGTTCTATCTGGGCCTGCAATCTAGGGCCTCACCTTCCTGCATGGAGAGTGACATTTCCAGTGTTTGATTTTACCAGGTCCCTTTAAAAAAAAGCATGTAGTTCCTGTTCTGGGCACCAGAGGATAACGTCATGCTCCTCACTTTAGCCAATAAGAGTCCTTTCCCCACCTCTACCCTCTTCTAGCTATTGTCCTCCATCATTCAATGGCTTCAGCAGCTCACAAGTTTTAAAATCTACTTATGTACTAAGGTGATGCGGGTTACATATGAACCTATATAGAATAAGGAGGCAGCAAGGAGAAAGCAAAGAGAGCTGCCTAGCTGAGATCCTCAGACAGCAGGGTCAGGAATCCAGATGGTAGCAGGGTATGGGAGTAAAACGGAGGAGAGCACAGGGATAGCTTTGTGCCAAGAGGAGCCAGGAATAAGAGGTAAAGGCAGGAACAGAAGGGACATAGGGAATAAGATCAGAGAAAAAAGACTCATGACAGAGGTGCATGGTGCTCAGGCTGCCAGGGGAAAAGTTGCTGAGGGTGCAGCTGGGTAAGGGTGTGAGAGTGTTACAAGCAAAAATCAGTGAGGGTCCAGGGGTTTAAGGGTAAGTGAGAGGTAATACTGGTAGTGCAGGAGGTGAATTGGAGGCTGTGGTGCGAAGACAGAGCTGCTGTGTATAGGGGAAGAGTGCGCTGAGGCAAAGCCTTGAGAGCAAGGTGCAGAAGGGGCTTGGGAGCAGAGGCAGTGGTAGCATATGTAGGGAAAATGAAATTAGGTGGACAATACAAGGTAAGGAGCGGAGAATGATTTGGAAGGGAGTGGGGAACACTGGTTGATTGGAATTCACTGAGGAGTATTCGGAGGCAGATAATGAGAAGAGGTGGAAGCTGTAAGAGAAGGAATGTATATGGTGCAGAGGTAACAAAGGTAAGACTATAAAAAGGGGACGGTGCAAGGGGCAAAGGGTGAGGAGATGGGGAATGGAAAGAGCGTTGATGGGTGAGAAGTGGTGAAGGGAGCAGAGAGTATGAGGGGATAAAAAGGTTAAAGACATATGAAAAAGGAAAAGGATAGTCAGAACAAAAATGAGATAAGTAAAGAGGGCTAGTTAGTACAAGAAAGGACTTAAAGGACTTAAAGGAAACAAGTTGGAAAAAGGAGACAAAAATTAATCAAAATGTACCACAGATGGCAGGGCAAATGGGAAAGAGAACATCACCACAAGGAGAAGGGAGTATAGTATAGCTGAGGTGTTTATTATTTTGCAGAAATCATAATTCTGGGATATGTGTGTCAGCTACAATTTCTTCTCCCAATACTTTGAACCCATCTATACTACAAATATAACCATGAGAGCTGGTTGAAATTTTCCATGCTTTTAATAAAAGTACTGCTAATGTATTAAGTATTTCTTACTTTATTAGCAGAATTATTTCCATATTTCTAAATGTTAGTGCTAGCAATTTTACATAGCCAGAGAGAGTAAGATAGCAATATTATATCATGAATGCCTTACTTATGAAAAAGTGAACATAGGTATCTTTAAAGTCAAGAGCTGCAAACCAATACTGGTTTGAAGGAAAGAGTATTTTCTAAGCAAATCATACAGAACTTTTATTTTCTAAATATTTAATTTGCTTAGTGATACCATGCAATAACCATGTGATAATTAAAGTATTTGAGGTCCCAGATTAATAAAGGCACATTAGATTTTCTTTTTCCCTCATGCTGGTCACTATAGGGCATAGTTAAGGTTCTTTGGGCACTCTAATTGTGCATTTGTTCTATACATTAATATGTTTTGATTTCTTTTAGGTCTATCCTTAACTCTGAATTTCATGGAATAATAAAAATTGGTTTTGGTTGGATGCAAACAGGTCTACCGGAAAAGTGCCCTACTTGCAGAACATGATGCTGACCACCTCCGAATGGAGACCACTTGTGGCAAGACAAGAAGGTCATGCTGAGGCAATCTGCAAAAACATTCCTGGTCTCGGGGAGGTGTGTGGCTATGAGATGGATGTCACGTTGCACACAGAAGTCCCATAGCCTGAGGGCTTCCAGGCAAAGGGCAGATGACCTGGCTCCGCCC
This sequence comes from Gopherus evgoodei, assembly GCF_007399415.2. Taxonomy (NCBI): domain Eukaryota; kingdom Metazoa; phylum Chordata; order Testudines; family Testudinidae; genus Gopherus; species Gopherus evgoodei. The sequence continues at coordinate 50,081,931 of NC_044330.1, read as the reverse complement.
TGCTTGTTGATATAGAAAATGGCCGCTATATGGTCCGTCGGGACCTGGACCACTCTGTTCTCCAGGCGAGGTAGGAAGATGTGGCAGGCCAAGCGGACCTCTCTGACACTTATGTGCAGTGAACAATCAAAGCGGGACCAACGACCATGCATGCTGAGATAGTCTAGGTGGGCTCCCCACTCCAGGCCCAAAGCACTGGAGACGAGGGTCACCGACAGCAGGGTTTTGCCACCATACTAGTGACAACCAAACATGGTCCAGGATCTTGACTACACATTCCCTGTGGTATCTGTTGGCAACATAGACAGACACCAGCCATGCCTGCAGTGGCCGAAGGTGGAGTTGTGCGTGCCGAACCAAGTAAGTACAGGCTGCCATGTGGCACAACAGCTGCGGGCACGTGTAAGTGGTGGTGAAAGAGTGAGCTTGCATACACAAGATCAGGTCTAACATGGCCTGGAACCAGGCCTTGGGAAGGAAAGCCCTGGACTGGGTAGAATCAAGGGCAGTTCCAGTAAATTGTATGTGCTGCATCGGGACTAAGGTTTACTTTGTCTTGTTTATCAATAGCCACAGGTTGCAACAGGTGGAGCAAACCAGGTCGAGATGACGCCACACCAGATCCCAGGATCTGTCTTTTATTCTTTTTTTTATGTATCTATATTATTATTATTTAGTCATTGACGTATGGGTAAATCTGCATGCCTTTGCGCTTTCTGACATCTTTATTTTTGGGGGTACCACTGGCCTGGCCCTGCTTGTCTCTTTTGTTGATGGCAGATGCTACCAGGGACACTGCAGGTATTCAAATCCCTTTGCTGGGACATATTTCTTTTCAGCTTTCTTGGAGGTAGGCAGAACAAAAGAGGGGGGTCTGCCACACCAACTTCGCAATTTTCAGGACCCCTGGGTACATGGGCAGTGCAACCTGGGCCAGGGTGAGGGAGGGTATGACTCTGAAGAGGTCGGACTCCTCTGCTAGCTCCTCGACATCCAGGTTCCGGTTAGCAGCCACCCTTTTGAGCAGTGCCTGGTGCTCCTTGAAATCATCATGGGGGCTACTCATTTGCAAGGGGCCCACCACCACCTCATCTGGGGATGATGAAGATGACTGTACTATAGGTGGAGGTGCAGTTTCCCCTGGCCTGGTCAGGGACAGCTCCTTGCGCACTGAGGCCTGCCACACTGCCCCCAGGTCAGACACTGCACTGTGCTCTGATGCCATTGCCAGCTGGGCTGTAGGCATTTTGTCCAACGCGGCCTGGCAGGAACGGTGGGAGAACAGGACCGGCATGAGGGGCCGTTGGTGATTCAGCTCTCCTAGGTGAGGGGATGAACTCTCCCTCCTGCTCAAACCACTGTCCCTCCAGCAACCAGGATGGAGCCATAGAGGCCTGAGTCTGTTGGCTTACCCTTGTCGGCAACTGATAGGGAAAGGTCAAGGAACAGTGCCAGCCAGCCAGCCTGAAGAGTGGTACCGGGGAGTCGGAGACTAATGCCATGACCAGGAATGTTCCCACAGCAAGGCAGATCGATGCAATGGGCACTGCAATCTCTGGCAGGAGGCCTGGTGGTACCGCAAATACAGGAATCGGCACCATGACTCAGGTGTCCTGGGCCTCGTAGGGGCATGCTGGTGTTAGAGACCTGGGTCTTCTACCCGCAGATCAAGGCTCCAGTGCCAGGGTCCTCGGTCATGGTGACAAGGATTGACGCATGCGGTCCATGGACCAGGGATGCTCTGTTACTTTGAAGACAGGTCCCATGACCAGCTTGCCCTTAGAGGTCTGGGCCTTAACTGGGTCAATCGCCTGGCTTGGCATCTGTGTACGGGCCGGCCTACTTGGTCCTTGGCCGCCGGGGCCGCCTTGGACACAGGTGGTCCTACGACGGGCTAGGATCCCCTGCCACTCCCGGGAGTCGGCGGCAGATCTCTGGCTGGGCTAGGGGGCCCAACCACACCAGTACCCCAGTGTAGCTCCAGGTCAAGCACGTGGCCTAACAAAGGCCTTTTGCCCGAAGCCCCTTTGTCCTGCAGTGCCGAAAAGCCCTTCAGCTTCAGACGCTTCTCTGGCACCGGCAAAGGGGAACAGTGCCAGGCGGGTCCCAATGCTGGTGGTGCGGTGCGTGCTGACGCCAAAATACTAGGTGTGGAATCCGACCTGGAGGACTCCAAAGCAGGACGAAGCGCAGTCCCCATGAGCAGGGTCCTCAAGTGGATATCATGTTTGAGTTTGAGGGCAAAAGTTCTGCAGATTCTGCACTTGTCTTTTCTGTGATTCCCCCAGACACTTCAAACAGCTAACGTGGGGGGTCACTAATGGGCATCAGCCGGGTACACGATGAACATGGCTTAAAGCCTGGGGAATAGGGCATGCCTCATTCCATGGCAAAGTCCCAGTTGGGCCTCTAAAGGTTAATGGTCAAACTAAGTACCTAAAGACAAACTACAAAGGAGACAGAACAATAGGCTAAAAGAACTGCGAACGCTCTTGCAATGCAAGACAAGGCACTCCGACCAACCATCACGGGCGGTAAGAAGTAACTGAGAAGGTGTAGAGTCGGTGGCACCTGATATACCGAAGCATGAGTGTGACACTCAAGAGGCACTGCAGCAGACCATACAGATACCGCTAAGACAAAAGTCTCCGATGGCTACAAGTGGACGCGCACACACCTAGAATGGAATTATCATGAGCAAGCACTCGAAGAACCACTGTTAACCATTTGCCATGTTAACAGTTGCTTGTGTATTCCTATTCTTTATTTCTTAGTCTTTAATCTATGACAGTACTTTAGTTCTCACATCATGTGTCCTGGCTTCCTTAATCACCTCTTATTGAAAGTTCAAATAAACGCAAACTCATTCACCTTTATACATTCTTTTCTTCACATGTTCAAAGGATTTGAATAGATTATAATCACATTTTAATTTACAAAAGTCATGCTGATTTGTCACTAACATATTTCTGTAGGTCTTTTTAATTCTTTTATTCATTAATTATATTTCCAACCAATTACTTTGATACTGATGTAAAGACTGCTGATATGTTTAATAAAGACCTCAGGAATTATATAAGTAAAATACCTGCAACTCTCCAATTCTCTCATATAACAGCTGATTATAATGAGACATTGCATGTTTTTGTCAGCAGTGCAGACACATTATTCTTAAAGTGCTTCAGTACACTTGATAATAGTAATTTGTAGATCCTCAATGCGACAGTTTGTTTCACACTTCCTCTTTTGGTACTTCAATCTAGGATAGTATGTATTAACTGAAAAAATCAGATGCAAGATACAGATTCATATATTCACACCTTTTAAGATGAGAAGGGACCATTGTGATAATCTAATCTGACTTCCTCCACCATACAGGTAAAAGAATCTCATGCTAATCATCTGCCTGAGCTATATAATATAATTTAGAAAGATATCCAGTATTGAATTAAAGACTTCATATGATACAAAATTCACCATAGCTCTAAGGTCAATAGTTCCAATGGTTAATTATGCTCCCTGTTTAAAAAAAAAAAAAAAAAAAAAAAGTGCCTTATATCTAGACTGAATCTGTCTAGCTTCACCTTACAAACTCTGGATCTTATTATTTCTTTTTCTGCTATATTATAGTGTGTGTACCCTACCCAACATACCTTATATTATGAACACTGATACAAATAAATCAGTTACCCTCTCTGCAATATCTTTAGCTTAGCTGTATCCTTTGCTCCCTGGAGTTCTAGCAGACCCATTCTCTTGCAAGCTTCCTGCTTTCCAATATCTGATCTTGAGATTTACTTTCAGTCCTCCTAATTTCCATTTTACCTGCCATTCTTCTGAGACATTTTCACATTTTGTAGCCACCATTAAAACCTGGATGACTGCTGGATCAACTCATACACTGGCCACATATTTTAGATCTAGTACTGGAGCAGAGAATAAAAGTGGGGCAACTGGAAATTTAATTCTGCTCATTGGCTACTCATTACCTCTTGCGATTTGAGGTTGATGCACAGAGTGTTTTGATGGTCTGCCCCTGAGATTATTGAAAACTGATCATTTTCAGAGTCTGAGGAAAATCAAACCATTCTACTTAACGCTTGATAGGACTTTACAGTGATTTCTGTCCTCAGTTACTGCTTAGTGGCCTCTAGGCATTCTCTTCCAATTTTATCCTCATAGATCACAATGATTTACAGGTGACGTGAAATAACTGAAGATGGAGGGAATGTGAGTAGGACTCTGATAGTTGAATTCACATCCTAAATCTCAATAGTTGCATGAAGAGATTTTTTTTAAACGTAGTTTATTCCATGACTGTGCTAAAGGTAAAGTTTCTTCACATTCACAATCGTGCCTGACAATTTTGACAGTTGACTTCCCTTAAGTAGCAGACAGCCTAATTAAACAGAGCAGTCTTCATTTGGTAAACTATAAGACTTCCATTCACTGTGAAGAAATTGTGTTACCTTCCAGATAAAAATCAAGCAGATTCAGACTGAAATGCCTGCTTTTATGGACACAGTACAATATTTGGAAGAAAAAAACATTAATTCTTCTCAAGTTTAGGGCACTGTTGGTTGAGATACTAGGGATACTTTATCGCACGAGTGCTATGGACCCATCTCTATTCTACTGGTGAAGGCCCTGAAGGAAGAGTTAGAGTTAGGGTTGATGGAGATTATCAACACCTTATTTGGGTAGGAGAGATTACCAACTTCTATCAAGGATGGTGTATCGACAATCACCCCAAAAAACATTACCTGATGCTGACAATTATTCAGCATCTAACCTTATCTGATTAAGCTTATCAGAAAGTTGTATTGAATGAAATCTGAGTGCTTCAGATCTTGACTTCTGTCAGTCTGAGGAAAGACCTGAGTATGATAGTGCTGGTAGATGAGTCACTCCTGGTGATGGACAAAAATCTAGTGACATTGTTAGATGTATTAGCTACCTTAATGCCATTGATTTCAAGGTGGTGTTGGTTGACCTGTAAAACCTAGCCAAAGCAGGCGGCATTATATTTCAATGACTTTCTTCTCTTCTCTCAAAGAGATCTCAGGAGGGTAGCTTTCAACCACTATTCTTCCACCCCAAGGGCTTTCAGATGTGTTCTCTTGTTCAGTGTGTGTATACAGGGCACTAAGGAAGTTTAGGGCAGATGTGTAGGTTAGGGTGTTTTCAGTATACTGGTGACACCAGTGTTATTTCTCTAGAGCATCTGATCCTGACAGTGCCACCAAATGCCTTATCCAGTGTTTAGTAGAGATTGATAAGGATAAGGGCTAGCTGTCTGTCTGAGGATCAATCTGAGGAAGACTGGGTGATACTGTGAGGAAGATGCAGGCAACAAGAATTTGTGTGTGCCTTTGTAATTAAGAGTGTCCCAACATGTTTTAATAGAGTTCCCAAAGCTGGGTGTACTCTCTGGATGGTCATATGGCAGCAATTTCCCAGAAAGATTTCTTTTATATCTTTGTGTGCCCAGAGACTGTGGTTGTTTCTTTTGAATGTAAATCTTGTTACAATAATCCCTGTCTTTCTCACCACAACAGTAGATTACTACAGACAGGTGCCACATCTTAAATCGCTCCAGAAACTGAAGCTAGTGCAGAGTGCAGAAGCCTGCTTGTTAAGTTATACATCAAACAAAGGGCTCACAATGAAATCATGCCTCACCAATCTGCTAGAATTCTTTATGAGAGTCAACAAGCATATGGATATAGTGTACTTAAATTTTCAGAAAGTCTTTGACAAGGTCCCTCACGAAAGGCTCTTCAGCAAAGTAAGCTGTTATCGGATGAGAGGGGAGGTCCTCTCATGGACTGGTAACTGGTTAAAAGCTAGGAAGCAAAGGGTAGAAATAAATGGTCAATTTTCAGAATGGAGAGAGGTAAATAGTGGTGTCCCCCAGAGATCTGTAATGGGACCACTCCTATTCAATATATTCATAAATGATCTGGAAAAAGGGATAAACAGTGAGGTGGCAACATTTGCAGATGACACAAAATTCCTCAAGACAGTTAAGTCCCAGGCAGACTGCGAAGAGCTACTAAAGCAGTGGTTCTGAAATTGGGGGTCTTGACCCCTCAAGGAGGTCGTGAGGTTCTTACATGGGGGTCACGAGCTGGCAACCTCCACCACAAACCCCGCTTGCCTCCAGCATTTATAATGGTGTTAAATATATTTAAAAGTGTGTTTAATTTATTGGGGGGGGGGTCACACTCATAGGCTTGCTGTGTGAAAGGTGTTGTCAGTAAAAAAGTTTGAGACCCACTGTACTAAAGGATCTCTAAAAACTGGGTGACTGGGCAACAAAATGGCAGATGAAATTCAGTGTTGATAAATGCAAAGTAATGCATATTGGAACACATCATCCTAACTAAACATATAAAATGATGTGGTCTAAATTAGCTGTTACCACTCAAGAAAGATCTTACAGTCCTTGTGGACAGTTCTCTGAAAACATCCACTCAATGTGCAGTGGCAATCAAAAAAGCTAACAGAACATTGTGAATCATTAAGAAAGAGACAGATAAGACAGAAAATATCATATTGCCTTTATATATATCCATGGTACACCTACATCTTGAATAGTGCGTGCAGATGTGGTCACCTCATTTCAAACAAGAAATATTAGAATTAGAAAAGGTTCAGAAAAGGGCAACAAAAATTAGGCGTATGTGAAGTGAGATTAATAAGAATGGGACTTTTCAGCTTGAAAAATAGACCACTAAGTGGGGATAGGATAGAGGTCTATAAAATCATAACTGGTTTGGAGAACATAAATAAGGAAGTGTTATTTACTCCTTCACAAAACACAAGAACTAGGGGTCACTAAATGAAATTAATAGGCAGCAGATTTAGAACAAATAAAAATAAGTATTTTTTCAAACAATGAGTTCCACAAGTTGACTGTGCATTGCCAGAGGATGTTTTGAAGGCCAAGACTATAACAGGATTCAAAAAAGAACTAGATAAGCTCATGGAGGATAGGTCCATCAATGGCTATTAGCCAGGATGGACAAGGATAGTGTTCCTAGCCTCTGTTTGCCAGAAGCTGGGAATGGGCAACAGGGGATGGATCACTTGATGATTATCTGTTCGTTCCCCCTGGAGCAACTGACCTTGGCCACCGTTGGAAGAAGGGATACTGGGCTAGATGGACTTTTGGACTGACTCAGTATGGCCGTTCTTATGTAATACCATGGCTATATGGAATCTGCATTCGCTGAATACCAGATGGAGGCTATGGTGAGGATTGTGACTTTTAAAGACCTAAATGATTTGGGACCTGCAGACCTCAGATACCATTCTCTCCACATGTCATAGTCATTATCTGTGGTGGTGTTTAAGACTGAGCCTCCTCAATATAAGACAGGGCAAACTACTGGCAGAGTGTTCTATGTGAGAGCCATCTTCTTTAGAATTCACTCCTTAAACTTGGACTGAAACAGCCTGACTCTTGACCAGTAAGGCAAAGAGCAAAGCCCATCTCTTTGCCCGTGCTTTAGGGAAAGGGTGTGTGTGATTAGGGCTGGTATTTGTTGGTGAAGTAAATTACTATCCATACATTATTTGGGTTTCATGGTTATCTTTAGTTCGTCATTATCTTAGTTTTCTGGCTTTGGAGAAGTTGGTTTTATCTTTTGTGTCATACTTCTAATTATACCAATAATTCCTAAAGCCTAGGAAAGGCTATAAATCTAAATAAAAGAGTAACCTGATAGGCATTCCTATAGCAGTGGTGTGAAGTACCACGACCAATATCAGCATCCCCCTGTTGAATATATTTACCCTCACTCCCATTACATATTTAGTTTCTGTATAAGGCAAGCTGTCAGCTAAAAAGACAAAATTTCCATACCTGAATCAAGTGTAATGATGCAAAGGTGTCTACTAAGTCTGCAGCACACCCAAAACAACAGCTTTAAGAGATATACATGGTCCCCATTTCTCTCAGCAGGAAGCTAGTGCTCAAAACTAATGATGATGCTTTAAGAGTCATTCTATTTAACCTCCTGAATAACAGGCAAAATTTCTTACAGTGAATGCTGCATCTAGCACAACAACTTGTAGTGGAACGAAGGCATACATTTTCAAAAGGCATTACTCTTGATTTTGAATAGGTTGCAAAAAATTCCTGTGAAAAATTACGGATAAAATACTCTCATTCAAAATGTTTCCCTTCCCCACCCCCACCCCCAGAAAATGTTGCAACAAAACATTTTTTCTTTTGTTTAGTTTCAAATACAACTTTTGTTTTTGACTTATTTTTCCTGTTGTCATTAACTTCAAAACTTCTCCAACTCTGTAAAAGTTACATGGGGCAAAAGCAAAAAAAGGAAAACCAAATAAAACAAACTTTGCCAGTCCAACTTTTCCAAAGCTGAAGAAGTTTTGCAAAGTTAGAGTGACAAAGGGAAAAAAAGTGTGTGGTTGAGGAGAGAACCCAGATGCCATACAGCTAAAGAATAACAAGAGAAATGGCAGAAGTGCTAAATGACCCTTTTTTTTTTTTAAACTTTTCATCAGAAACATTAGAAGCAATTGGACGACTAACACAGTGAATGTTAGTGAAAATGAGGCAGGATCTGAGACTAAATAGGGAAAGATCAAGTTAAAAATTAATCAAAGAAGTGAGATGTCTTCAAGTTGGCAGGGCTTGATGAAATACATCCTAAAACAGCGGTTCAGAACCTTTTTCTTTCTGAGGCCACCCCAACATGCTATAAAAACTCCATTGCCCATCTGTACCACCACAACTGTTTTTCTGCATAACAGTAGATTGAAAGCCAGGCCAACATTAGGGGGCAGCAAAGCAGGGCATCTATGTGCGCCCGCCTACTGTGCCCCACCGCCGAGGAGCGCAGCCGATGGACAAGCAGCCGCCAAAATGACGCTGCTTCTCTGTGGCATTTCAGCGTCAACGCTTTTTGGCGGCGGCGCTTTTTTGCGTTGCTGCTTCTCAGCAGCTGCTTGTCTAGTGGCCACGCTCCTTGGCAGCATTTCGGCAGCTAGTCGTCCGGCACTCGCCCACACTGAAAGGTTGGGGACCACTGACCTAGACTATAATAAGGTGAAAAATAACAGTCAACATGGATTTTTCAAGAACAAATCATGTCAAGTCAACCTAATAACTTTCTTTGACAGGGTAAAAAGCCTCGTGGATACAGGAGAATGTATCTTGACTTCAGTAAGGCTTCTGGTACTGTCTTGCATGATATTCTCATAAACTACAGAAATATAACCTAGATGGAGCTACTATAATGGGGGTGCATAAATGGCAGAAAAACCATTCCCAGAGAATAGTTATCAGAGGTTCACAGTCAAGCTGGAAGAGCTTATCAAGTGGGGTCCCATAGGGATCGGTCCTGGACCCAGTTCTGTTCAATATCTTCACAAATTATTTAAATAATGGCATAGAGAGTACACTTACAAAGTTTGCGGACAATACCAAGTTAGGAGGGGTTGCAAATGCTTTGTAGGACAGGATTCAAATTCAAAAGTATCTGGACAAAACTGGAGAAATGGTTTGCGGTAAATAAGCTGAAATTCAATAAGGACAAATGTAAAGTACTCCACTAAGGAAGGAACAATCAATTGCACACATACAAATTAGGAAAAGACTGCCTAGGAACGAGTACTGCAGAAAAGGATCTGGGGGTTTAGTGGATCACTAGCTAAATGAGAGTCAACAGTGTGACACTGTTCCACATCTCGAAGAACAAGTTACGAGAAGTAGGTAACCAGTTTTTCTTCTTCGAGTGATTGCTCATGTGCATTCCAATAAGGTGACTCCCAAGAAGTGTCCTTGGAGGAGGGGGTCGAAGTTTACCTGGTTGCTGAATGCAGGACTGCCCTGCCAAAGGCTGCATCGTCTCTCACCTGTTGGGTGACACTGTAGTGCAATGTGAAGGTGTGGATGGAAGACCACGTTGCTGACTTGCATATGTCCTGAATAAGGACCTATGCAACGAATGCTGCGGACGAAGCCTGTGCTCTTGTGGAGTGCATCATCAATAGCAGGGCTGGAATCTTAGCTAGGTCACAGCACATTCTGATGCAGGAAGTGATCCACGACAAAATGCACTGGGACGAGATGGGAAGCCCTTTCACTCTCTCTGTGATTGCAATAAAGAGCTGTGGTGACTTACAAAATGGTTTTGTGCGCTCAATGTAGAGGGCATGGACACGCCTGACGTCCAGAGAATGGAGCATTCGCTCTCTGTTACTGGAATGTGGCTTAGGGAAGAACTCAGGTAAAAAATATGTCCTGGTTCACATGAAAGTGGGAGACTACCTTTGGTAGAAACACAGGGTGAGGGCCTAAAAGCACCTTGTCTTTATAAAAGACTGTATAGAGGGGCTTGGAAGTCAGCGCTCTGAGCTCTGGGACCTTTCTAACCACGGTTATGGCCACCAGAAAGGCCACCTTCCAGGAAAGGTAGGACAGAGGGCAGGTTGCCATGGACTCAAAAGTGGTCCTCATATGAGTGTGGACAGGACCAGGTTAAGGTCCCACTAGGGGACGGACTGCCACACCTAGGGATAAAGCCTGTCCAAGCCCCTGAGAAACCAGTCCACCATGGAATTCCCAAAGACTGACCTACCCGCTGACCCGGGTGGAAGGCTGAAATGGCAGCCAGGTGCACTTTGACGGATGATATTGCCAACCCCTGCTTGAGGTATAGTAGGTAGTCCAAAACAAAGGGAATTGATGCTTGCTGCAGTGGCCTGCCCTTCTGCAGAGGCCAGATGGAAAACCGCTTCCACTTTGCTAGGTACATGGCACAAGTGGAGGGTTTCCTACTTCCCAGCAGAACTTCCCTAACTGAGTCTGAACACTGGAGCTCTGGCGAGTTCAACCACAGAGTTTCCACACCGTAAGGTGGAGGGACACCAGGTTGGAGTGTTGCAGATGGTCGCAATTCTGTGTGATGAGGGCCAGGCACATGGGAAGGGCTACTAGTCTGTCCACTGATACATTCAACAGCATGGTGAGCCAGTGCTGGTGGGGCCACACTGGTGCTATGAGGATTAATGAAGCCCTGCCCTCGAGGGCCTTGAGGAGGACTTTGTGTATGAGACAGAAGGGCGGGAACGCATATAGCAGGTGACTCGGCAATGGGAGGTGAAAAGTGTCCACAGGAGAGCCTGGGCTGTGGTTCAGAAAGGAGCAGAACCGCTGGCACTTCCTGTTGCATTGCATCACAAAACAGGTCTCTGTGGAGAAAACCCCACTTCTAGAAAATCAAGAGAATGATGTCCGCTCTGAGGGAGCGTTTGTGACCATGGAACAAGTGGCTGAGGTGATCGGCTAGCTTGTTTTGTGCTCCAGGAAGGTATGATGCCTCTAAGTGTATCGAGTGGGGGATGCAAAAGTCCCACAGCCATATTGTTTCCTGGCACAGGGGAGAGGAGCGAGTGCCACCCTGTTTGTTTATATAGAACATCACTGTGGTGTTGTCCATCAGCACCGACACGTGCCCTGAAGGTGGGCCTCGAATGTTTGGTATGCCCCAGAGGAATTGCCATCAGATCCCTTGCATTGATGTGTAGCAATAGTTCTGCCTGGGACCATAGGCCTTCGGTTCTGATATTGCCCAAGTGCGCTCCCCAACCCAGCACTGAGGCGTCGGTGACCAATGATAGCAAAGGCTGCAGTTTGGCAAAGGGTATTCCCACACAGATCACTTGTGGCTATAGCCATCAGCGGAAAGATTCGAGAATGTGAGCAAGAGGATAACTGTTCTGTCCAGTGGGTACCTACTGGGCCTACACACCTGTGCCAACCACGCCTGGTGGAGCCGAAGACGCAATCTGGTGTGCAGCACCACATATGTGCAAGCTGTCATATGCCCAAGCGGTTTCATACAATTCTGGCCGTTGTCATGGGGGTCTAGCGGTGATTCTTGATTATGTCTCTGTGAGCTTGGAAGCGCAGCTCAGGCAGGAATGCCCTGGTTTCCGTGGAGTCCAAGAGAGCCCCTATGAATTCTATTCTCTGCGTTAGGGTTAGTGTGGATTTAGGCATGTTCAGTATGAGGCCCAGTCTAAGGAAGATGGCACGAGTCAGTGTCACATGTTCCGCAATCTGTGCTTGTGACTTAGCCTTGATGAGCCAGTTGTCCAGGTACAGAAAGACTTGCACCTGATGTTTGTTGAGGAAGGCTGTCACAATCGTCATACACTTCGTGAATACCCAAGGGGCTGCCGAGAACCCAAGTGGGAGCACCGTGAACTGGTAATGCTGGCCGTTGACCACAAAACAAAGATACCATCTGTAGGCTGGGATAATGGAGATATGAAAGTACAGATCTTTCAAGTCGAGGGTGGTGTATCAGTCCCCTGGATCCAGGAAAGGATCCATGCAAAACTTCACTTTCTTTATGAATGTGTTGAGGTCTCGCAGATCCAGGACAGGCCGAAGCTTACCCTTGGCCTTTAGGATTAGGAAATACTGGGAGTAGAACCCTTTGCCCAGAACTCCTGAGGAACCTCCTCTATCGCCCCTACAGCGAGGAGTCATTGCAACTCCTGTAGGAGGAGTTGCTCATGAGAAGGGTCTCTGAAGTGGGACCGGGAAGGTGGGTGGGAGGGCACAGAATTGGATAGAATATCTCACCTCCAGCGTGCCCAGCCATCTGACATAATCTGGGACCAAGCATGGTAGAAGTGGGACAGTCGATTCACAAAGGCGGGGAGAGGGGCTAAGGATCTGAGCTCGGAACTGGTGCTCTGTCCTGGGGCACACCTTCAAAAGTTAGGCTTCAGGAGAGGGAGCTGTGTGGAAGAACCCTGGCCTTGGCCTGAAGAGGACTGCAATGGGCGCCTCCTATTATTCCTGCCCCATCTACTGGACAAGTCCCACCTCGGGGGCCCAGAGGAGAAGCAGGAAGGGGGCTCAGGCTTGAATGGCCTTCTCTGGGGTGCAGGAATGTGGATCACTAAAGACTTCAGGGTCGTCCACTAGTCCTTAAGACTGCAACTGACAGTCCATATTTTCAGTAAACAAGCCCACACAGTCAAAAGGCAGGTCTTAAATGGTGTTCTGGACCTCCGCTGGTATACTTGACACCTGCAGCCACGCATGCTGTCTCACTGCAATGGTGGTGACCATAGTCCGAACTGCCAAGTCTAACGCAGCCTGCAAGGAGGTTCTTGACACCACCCTGCCCTACTCTAGAAGTGTACTAAACTCCTGGTGTGAGTCACCCGGGAGCAACTTCTGAAACATTGCCAATGCCCTTCAGGAACTGAAAGCATAGTGGCTGAGTACTGCTTGCTGGTTGGCAACTCGAAGCTGGAGCCTCCTGGTCGAATAGACCTTCATACCCCTTCTGTGGCACAAAGTACCTCCTTCTCCACACCATTAGCGGTGGGTGGTATTGAGGCTGAGGTCTGCCAGAACAGCTTAGTGGTGTTCTGGATAGTTCTTACTGGGGCAAGGCCACCTTAGATGGATCCTCTGGGGCAAGAATGTCCACCATTGGATCTGAGTCCTCTGTGACTTCCTCCGCCTGGAGGTTTAGGTTTTGGGCCACTTTCCGCCACCGCCTTGTCTGGCAAGGAGGAGGAGGCCTGACCTTTTGGCTCCCTAGAGGCCGGGTCGGATGCATCGGTCCAGTCTGTGACTGGAGGTGACTCCAATACCACTAATGGTGCTGGCTTGGATACTGTGCCCGGGTGTGAAGGCCCAAGATCCTTGTCCTGTGGGGGGGTCCTCCAGAGCCCTGGGGGTGTGGCATGACACTGACGTTGCTGAGGGGGGAGAGCAAGGGGTGCAGATACCACTGATGAGGATCTGGAAACCTGTCCCTGAGCCTGATAGGCCCAAGAAATACAAAAAGACCACTGTACCAGGCCCTATTATGGGGTGGCCAGGATACCATTGGTGCCACCAAGTCAACGACACTGCGGAGCTGGGACCACAAGCGGTACCAACTGCATCAGGAGACAGAAGACTCAGCCTCCAACTTGGAAAAGTATTCTGAGCCTGACCGTGGGGACGCAGAGCCCAATGGTGCCAGAAAGCAGTGCTATAACATTATGGGCTCGCCCCAGTGGTGAAAGGGGGGCCGTGCTGCCAACGGTGCTGGAGACAGTGCCACATGCCATGCCACCATAGATGTTGCATACAGTGCCGTCATCAGTGCCCCAACTTCAGCCAACGTCTGGATCGCTGCCGGTGTTCATGTCTGCAGGGCCAAGAAATGTGCTGTCATGGCAATAAAGTCCCGTGCTGCCTCAAAGGTATCCAGCATGGAGGGGAGCTAAGTTCTTCCTCCAATTCTTTACGAGTCGGGAAGTCCACCAGCAGCAGACTCGACAGACCTCCAGTCGGGGCCAGAGTCAACAGTGCTGGGTCCCGGGTGTCCCGATGAGGGACACATCCCAGTGGAATCCCCTCACAGCTTCTTGATGGGGGAATGACCCATCTGCCTTCTTCTTCTTATGTTGCAATGGTGACTTTGAGCAGTGCCACCTGCTAGAACTGGCTTTAAGAGCCAGGGAGCAGTTCTGACGCTTCTTGAAAGAACTCTTTCTCACTGCCGGGGAATCCCACACCAAGGCCAGAGCACTGCGCACCAATGATGCCGGTACCATTTCCAGTACCAGCTGAGGGCCGACTCCATTAGGAGGAGCTTCGAACGATAGTCCTGCTCTCTCTCTCAGTCCTGGATCTAAAGCTCCTGCAAATTAAGCACTTGTCTGTCTGATTACGTTCTCCGAGGCACTTAAGATAAACAGCATGCGGATTGCTTCTGGGCATAGGTTTTGCACACCTCTTGCATGCCTTAAACCCCTGAGACCGAAGCATGCCCCAATGTCTGGAGAAAACTGGGGCGGGGGGGAGGGGGGGAACCTCCCAAAGTAAGCTTAGCTAACTATGAAACTAAACTACAACTCTATGAAACTATTCACAACTAAGAAAAGGGGGACCACTAGGTAGGCACTTGTGAATGCAGGAGACTAAGGTGCTCCAACGATAAGAAGGAACTGATCAGGCAGCGGGTCAGCAGGGACTTATCTACATCGCCATGAAGGCGCCACTCCAGTGGGCTCCACAGTAGACTTGACAGGTACCGCTGAGGAAAAACAATCATGCATGCAGTGAATGCACAAACCTGTTGGAATGCCAATGAGCAACTACTCCAAGAACCACCTCAGGTTTACAAACTGACCGGTCAACCACACCTCTCATTTGGAAGCAGAAGTACACAATCAGATGGCATAGCAGAGACCAAAAAAAACAAAGAAACATGAATTTCCAAAATGATGTGGAAAGGATTTGGATAGACAAATTACACCCAGGCAATGGGCTTTGACTTGTGACACAGGAAAAAAAAAAAAAAAAAAAAAAATCAACAAACTCAATTTGTAGTATGATAAAAGAATTTATTTAAGATATTAATTGTGGTCTTGCTACCTTACATTAGTGAAAATATACAGATTGAGTGGGAATATTTGTTTGAGAAACTGTGATAAAAGAGGTGATTTTATGCATATATGGTGAATGTGTCTGTGATACATGAACGGGGGAGGAGTAGCTCCCTTTGATGGACACTCAGCCAGTTAGCTGTAAAACCCCTCTTGGTCTGTTCTCTGCTTGCTTTACCTGTAAAGGGTTAACAAGCCCACAGGCAAAAGAAAAGGAGTGGGCACCTTAACAAAAGAGCCAATGGGAAAATAGAACTTTTTAAAATTTGGAAAGAAACTTTCTCTTTGCCTGTTGTTCTCTGGGCTGCAGGAACCCGGAGCAGTAATGCTGTAACCAGCTTTAAGGCAGGTACGATTATAGATTATCAATTCATACCTCAAACCTACTTAACTGAAGCTTCAGATACGTAAATAAAATTAGGGAATGTCTGCAGATATGATTAGGGTTATTTCTTTTATTTCTTATCGGCTTGTGGACTCCTCTGTGCTACCCCAGTTGCTTTTGTTTGCTTGTAACCTTTAAGATGAACCCCCAAGAAAGCTATTTTGGATGCTTAATTGTTGGAACTGCTCTTTTAAAATCCAGCAAAAGCCTAAAGTTTCAGATGTATTTTCTTTCTTTTTTGTTTTTAATAAAATTTACCTTTTTTAAAAACAAGATTGGATTTTTGGTATCCTAAGAGGTTTGTGCTTATGCTGTTTGATTACCTGGTGGCAACTGCTAATTTCCTTTGTTTTCTCTCTCAGCTCTTCCCTGGAGGGGTGTGTGAAAGGGCTTGAGGGTACCCCACCAAGAGAAATTCCCAAGTGCTCCTTCCTAGGTCCAAGGGTTGTTGTTTTTTTGCATTTGGATGGTGGCAGTGTTTACCAAGCCATGGTCAGAAAAAAGATGTAACAAACTTGAGAGTGTAATACAAGCCTGGAGTGGCCAGTATTAATTTTTAGAATCCTTGCAGGCCCCCACCTTCTGCACTTGGAGCGACCAAGTGGGGATTCAGCCTTGACAGTATCCAATTATTAAAAAGACTATTGGGACGCTGTTCATACCCCAGTATCACAAACTGTTAGTGAACTGCTACCAGATGATCCTTTACTCATCTTTCTGGGGCTTCCTAGCAAAAATGCTCAGAATCAAAGAAATAAAGTATTGATCTCATCTGCTAGTAACGGCTAGATTATGTGAAACAGAAAATACGTGATGATATAGAAAAAACAAGAAAATTCAGGTTCACTTAAGTCTCAAAAGGAAAAGATAAGTATCGTATGATGAGGTATATTATATCTGCATCGAGACAGGACTTTGGGCTTGGCCACATGAGAAGAGTCAGACTCCAAAAAATCTTCCTTTACTATCCATTTAGTAATATTGTAACATACTCCTGGAGGAATTCTGCACCACTGTGCATGCACAGAATGTATGTCCTCTGCGGATTTGCCTCCCTGCAGAAAAATTACTTTCTAATGGCAAAGCAAAGAGAAGCCAAAAGAGCAGTCATGCGACCCTCCCCAGCAGTAGGTTTCAGGTGCTCAGGGCAGCTGGCAGAGAGATAAATAACTGGGGGGCAGGGGGTGGGACTAGGGAAGACTTGGCTGGTGGCTCCTACCCTGCGTCAGACCCACCCCCAGATTTCTCCCCCGCCTGCAGGAAGCTCTACAATCTCCCTCACCTCCACTTTCTGCATCCATTGCTCCTCAGTTGCAGGGGAGGGATCTCTGGGCAGGGAGCTGCTCCCCCATCATCCCAAACTCCATGCATTCTGACCCCCATATACCCAGATCTTCTCACTGAGCCTGACCCCCCCACACTCAGAACATTCCTTATGAACCCCACTCCCTCGGCACCTGGACTACCCCGACGAGCTACCTGCACCTGGATCCCTACCCCACCAAGCCCCAATCATTTGTACCTAGATCCCACCTCACTGAGCTCCAACCATCTTCACTTGGACCCCACGGCAGAGTCCCATTACTGTTGCACCCATAACCTCTAACAAGCCCCTATGCATCCAGATCCTCCCTGCAACCAGATCCTCCACTGAGCCGCCCACACTCAGATTGCCCCACACAGAACCCTCTGGATGCCCCCACCTCAAGCCCCTCCACACTTGGATCTTGCCTTGCTGAGCCTGCCTGCCCACACTGAGGGGAAGGGCCTTGGGGTATTTCTGGGGCAGGCCGGGTCCTTGCACTGTGTCAGGGTTGGTTGCAGCCTCACCACTGAGTCTGTGTCCTGGCAGGGGGAGGGAGCTGCACAGTGATCTCCCACCTCTATGAAGCCAGTGATCTGTGCACCCCAATGCCATGCTGGAGCCTCCACATTTATTTGACAAATACAATTTGCAGAATTTTGCACAATTTTAAAATACTGTGTGCAGAATTTTTAAATCTTTTTGTGCAGAATGCCCTCAGGAATATAAAATTTAGAATTTGTCTAGACTAGACTTCTACCATGAATTTGTCGACTGCTAACTATCTTCAGGCACTTAGCACATTTGTAAAGGCTATTGTGGATACTATCCACTCCTTTGACCTAGAACAAACATTTCTAGCCTAGATCAAGTCATCAACTATAACCAGAGTGAGCCACAAAGAAAACTTGGAAGGCAAATGGATTCATAATGCAAGATCCATTTCCCAAAGAGACTGTTAGCCAATATCATATATCTCCAGGATGTCTTGTACTCATGCTAAGCATTATTGTGGCAATGTACTAGTAGTCAAACTGTATAACCATACCCCCGATCTTCGTACATAGAAAATTTATCAGAAACAAGATATATGTTTTGCTGAGGCTTGCCAAATATGAAGTATGCTAGGTATGGCTGGTACATTACGCTGGGGATGGTTGGTACAGATGTCTTTGTACACTCAAATATGGGTATGAAACTAAATTACAAAAGACAAGTAAGGTCTGTAATAATACAGTGGAATCTTCTACTTGTAATACACAATTGATCTCATATCTCGGGACATATTAAAAAATGTAACTACTGAAAGATTGTTCTCCAGACTTGTAATGTATAAAACTCTCTGCTGCTCCCCCATCTGCCCAAACCCCGTGCATCCAGACCCCCTACATACCCAGACCCTCCCACTGAGCCTCACTCCCTGCACTCAGAACACCCCTGATGAGCCCCACTCCCCCAGCACTCCATAGTGGTAACATATAAACTTTTGTGCTTGTGTTGATTTAATAAATTGATGGAGCCAAGTTATCTAATGCCTAGTTAATAATTTAAACAAAACTACTAACGGCATCCACCAAAGCTGACTTGTGAAGTCTGATATGAAAAGATACTTGAAAAAACCACATTAGATAGATGCTTTCATTCGGTTGCAAAGGGTTGCAACTCCTCTCTCAATCCACAAATCTGATTCAGTAATTGGTCTTCAGGGAAGGGCACTGATAGGTGGCAGAGCCTCCGTGTCTCAGGTAGTATAAAATTATTTCATGTAATCTACACCCACTGAGCCATCAAAGCCTTGGAAGCACTTGGATTTTTTTGGGACACCTAATAAAAACATAATGGAAGTTCCTTTCATTCAAGAATGGATGGACAAAATAAGGTAGAGAGAGGCTTCCTGAGTCAAGTGAAAAGGGAAGTCACCTCAGGAACATGCTTAATCACCAATTTCTCTTAATGAAATTCCAGTTAAGGATCCCTAGTGGGCAGAGCTCAAAGACTCCTCAAGACAATCTGTAACTCTCAACAAAACTTCAGTGTGCTACCCCCATGGGTAAAGCTATATACAGTGGGCGGGGGTCCACGTACAACAGGTGGAGCTCTATGCAGTGGGCATGGCTATGTAGTACAGTGGCCAGACTTCTATGGTCCAGTGTGTGGCTGCATGGTACAGCAGGCAGAGCTGAGGTACAATGGGTGGAGATCTATGTGGGGGGCAAGGGAGGCGAGTCGCTGTATGGTACAGTGGGTAGAGTTCTGGGCAGAGGGCTGACAGCATGGCGGTTGAAGGCAACAGGGGTGCCCGTGACAGGGATAGTTCCATGAGAGCAGCATTGGCAGCAGCAGGAGAAGTACAGGCCATGAACATTTAAAAAAATGCTTCTCCCAGAAATCTGCCACTTTAGGCAGCTGCTTAGTTTGTCTATAGTTAGAAGGCCCCTGGCAGAGCTTGAAACAATACTGCCAATTCAATTCATGATTTTATCACAAGTCTTGCGATACTTAGTGTTTTTCTTAAATTCCCAGCTCCTGGAATCATATGATCATTCAACTTTGGAAACAAGCTTGAACACATGAACCAAAATGACTCAAAAACCAAAACGAAAGAAAGAATCCAAAATTTATTATTTTTAAATTTTCAATTTTTGGGGTCCTGACATGATTTTTCTATGCCTAGGGTTGGCAATTCTGAATTCACACACTTTCTTTAATAAGCAGATATCTAACAGAAGTCTATTCAAAAGCTGAAGAATCCAAAACTTTCCTCTGTTTAAAACCAGGACTAGTGAGAATATTTAGTAACAGATTAGACCCCACAGGGATATGAAGCTTAGTTTTCTTGGGGAGTTCATACTCTAGTTCAACCACAGATACAGAATCACTGGGCAAAATTTTGTCACATGTTGTCACAGAGTGACTGACTCGAGAGTAATATAAGGCCAGCGCACCTGCACCGGATCAGCACACCCCTTAAATTGATTAATTAGGCCCAAGAGTGAGGGCATCTGATTTGAGTACCTTCCTAACAAGGGAGATTAATAGGTGTGGGGAGAAACTAAAAAAAGAAATAAAGAGAGCTAGAAGCTCAGTGAGAGGAGAGCCCTGAGGCACACAAGCCTGGGGCCAGTACAGGATTGAGAGAGACCCAACAGGTGAGAGATTGGTTCCTGTGGGGGAAACCCTGAAGAGGAGGGTTTAGGAAATCTTGTGGATTCCTGTTGGACAAAGGAAGTAGATTGGTCAGACTTATGAAAATTGATTTGGAACGCTGGGCCAAGACAGCTGGACTCTGAATTGATTACATTTCTGGACTTTGTGTTCGTTAGTTTAATGCTCAACAGAGTAGACTTTATGAAGACCTCAGGGAAGAGAAATCAAACTTGCCCAGGCAGAAAGGCTGGGAAAGGACTGAATCTGTCCCGTGACACGGGCAAAAGAAATTATTATTTTCTTCTGAGTTAATAAAACTGGTTCCAAAGAACCAGACTTCTTAAATGATCTTGACCTCACGTGTATACTTCAAAATGCTTTTGGGAAAATGGGCACCATGACCTAGAGGATTTCAGAGCCACCGCTGACCAGAAGGAGGCACTCCTGCATGGGTCCAGCCCCCGACATGTGTAACATAAGAGATCAGAAAATAAAACATTAACCATCCTTTCTTGCCTTAAAAATATATGACTACGGCTGCGAGTTTGTCACGAGGTCACGTATTCTGTGACTTTCCGTGACCTCTGATTTCTGCAGTAGCCAGTGCGCCTGGCTCAGAGGCAACTCAGGCAGCCCCTGAACCACGCGTACTAGCCGCTGCTGGAGCAGTCTCGGGCCACCATGCCCCTGGGCTCCACCCCCTGCTGCTGGGGAAGGGAGGCACAGAGCCAGGCAGGGAGCCTGCTGGCCCTGCCAACCTCCGCACCCCCCCAGCACCAGTGGGGGTCCTGGGCTGTGCACAGCCGCCCTTCCCCTCAAACAGCCGGCAGCCCTCCCCCAGCACTCGTGGGGCCTCCAGGCAACCCACCCCCATTTTATTCACTGGTATGCTTAGTAAAAGTAATGGACAGGTCACGGGTCATGACTTTTTGTTTACTGCTCGTGACTTTTACTAAAAATACCCGTGACTAAAACGTAGCCTTATCTAAGACTAAAGGATGAAAATGAACATAGAAGAATGCCAGTTTGTGCAGTTGCAATTTCCACACCTGGATATGAATGTTACAGCCAGTGAACTGAAGAGTTCAGAATTCCAACAATATGGACAGGAAGTTCTTCTCCATCCACAATAAGACTCTGTGGGTTAATGCTTCCTTGCTCTTTCTTGTCTCTATTGTTGATATTTGCCAGTAAGAAGGGTATAAAGTCGTGAAAATCCTAAATTTTCTTTTCAGTTAATATAGTCCATGCATAGCACATCCTGAATGGCAAAATGAACAAAAAAATTCTAAGATATATTCAGAATATGATCCCAGTCCTCATCTGCCTGTGAAGAAAAGTCTTTCAGATTAAGGATGCACGCCAGCTGGTTAATCAAAGTAGATAGGTCGTATCTCAAAGAACCTGGGTTACAAAGAATCCAACTCTCCTCTGGATGAAATTTCCACCCATTCATATATCATCCTAAATACTACCTACACATCAATATGAGGGCACAGAGCTAATAGGTGAGGAAAATACTTTCTCCTTTTAGAAAATAAGCAGGTTACTGAAGAAGGGGAAAGAACTGTGTGCGGTCAGCCAGAGAGCCACCCGGGGGTTGAACTCTCTTTCCAACTGTTGCTATCCTCTGTAGACTACCATTTTTTTCCACTGCTAATTGTGTGTAATAAGCAACTAAACAATCTAAACTGAGAGCAACTGAGCTGAAGCTGATGTCACCATGGGTACCAGAGGAGAAGACTATAGAGAAATGGACAGACAAAGCCATCTCAAAAGCAATGACAACATTCTCTCTCTCTCTTCTTGTAAATTGCTGCCAGGCACCTGCAGAACTGTAATTAACAGTCAGTGATGACAGGAAGCCTTTCCATCGGGTTGGTTCTTCCAGCAGCTTGTGGCTGTTGGTGTCACTCAGCTTCTGCATCACACTCTGGCAGTGATCAAAAAATAGTGTCTCAGATCTAGAACTGCTGCTTTCCCTGACAAGGAGAGCATGCTAGAATGCCATGCAGAAGATTAGGGGAAAGCAGCAGTGAAGGAGCGCCCGTCCCTCAACTTACAACTTCAATGAGTATACATATCTTTGGGTTCTAAGGTTTAATATGCCAGCCCAAAATCAATATAAAGAGATCGCATCAGCAAATGGAAATTGGGAGGGAGGGAGGAAGAGATCAAATGGACAGAATATAACCACTTTGAAGCAAGCTGCCCAGCAAATTTTGAAAACTAGCTGAGGAATCTAGCTGCTGGAAGCCGCATGGGCCGAGGGCCGCCACTTCCAGCAGCTCCCGTTGGCCTGAAACAGCGAGCTGTGCCCAGTGCAAGCCGCAAACGGCCAGACCTGTGGACGGGACAGGTAAACACACCAGCCCGGCCTGCCAGGGGCTTTCCCTACACAAGCAGCAACCCATTTGAAAAACCCTGGTCTAAGTATCACTGGTTTAACTATTCCATTCCAGCCAAAACAAGCAGAAAGTGAGATCCTGAGTCCCTGGAGTCCTCCAGAACCTACAAAGGGTAACCCACTCTCTCCTGCTGTTATCTACTAACAGATCAATAGAACTGGGCCTTTTTTATATTTATTTATTATGGACAAGTGAAAGAACAAAGACACCTAGCGCAGGGGTTCTCAACCTTGAGGCCCCCACAACATGCTATAAAAACCCCACAGCCCAGCTGTGCCACAATACTGTTTTTCTGCATATAAAAGCCAGGGTTGGTGTTGGGGGATAGCAAGCAAGCAAGGCAATTGCCCAGGATCCCACGCAACAGGGGGCACCGCAAAGCTAAGTTGCTCAGGCTTTGGCTTCAGCCCCAGGTGGTAGGGCTTGAGGCCCCAGGTGCAGTCCCGTGCGAAGGGCCTTAGGCTTTCTGTCCTGGGCCCTAGCAAGTCTTACACCAGACATGCTTGGCAGTCCCCTGCTCGCGGCCCACTAGGGGCCTCTGGACCCCTGGTTGAGAACCACTGACCTACTGTATGCTCACAAAGAAGATGGGGTGGCAGGTGAGATCCTACAAGGGCTGCCACTCCCACACCAATGGAGAAAGTCTGAGGGTGGGGCAGGATAATTGCCTTATCCCTGATAGCTCGAAAGGGAATTTGAGACAGACAGGATTGGTGCCCTATCCCCATATGAGTCGTCTTTGGGGTTAATGTAAAGGGAGTTGAAGCCTAAGAAAAAATCCTCTCTTCAATTTTCAAAACTTAATTCCTAGAGGGAAGGAAAAAAGGAAAAAGTTAAGGTATACCTGCACACAGGGCTTCTGGTTAAAAAAAAAAAAAAAAAGATTTGAGAAGTACTAGAAATGGAGAGTCGGAGATATATAAATATACACCTACCTTGATTAATAACTCCTGTCTCCTTTTGTGCTAGTTGATGAGTCATACCAATCTCTGTGAGGATTTGTACTCTTTAGAATGGAGACGGAGAAAGAGAAAGAGAAGGCTCTCGACAAACAAACTTTAACTGGAATTATTCCATGAAGCACACAAAAATACTACAACTGCCTGACTAAACCATGCATGAGGAGTGTTGACCCAAGGTCTCCTGCATGTTTAGCAGCACTCACACTGAAATATACATTGTATGACTGTCACTTAGATTAGATTTATTTTAAATCACTTTTTCCACTGTACCTCGACATCCTGAACACTGGATAAAGAAGTTGATTAAATCCAGAAGCGCTATATCCCTGTCTTGCTTATATGATTCAATCCAGTCGTCCACCACAGACTGTCAAGAAAAAAAGAAAACGTATCAAATACTCTTAAAAAGATTTATAAATGCAAATGAATTTTCAGAACAATCTTTTCAGAAAGTAATTTTATAACTGAAAATGTACTTCACACAACTGTGTGAGTACAAATTCAGAAATCAACAGGCCTTCCCTTAGCTGGTGGAGACAGAACAAATACTGCTAAAGCTCCAGTCAACATGTATTGTTTTCTAGTGTTAAACTAGGATAAATAGTTAGCTGCTCAAAGGCAAATTAATTAAAAAACCAAAATTGTGCTTGAGGTATTTATTCAATCTAACAAGTTTGTTGAGAACAGAAGCATTCTGTCTTATTTCAGAACTCCATCAAGAAAACATTTTCAGCAGGGTAACGCTCTCTGCGGATAAGCATCTTGTTTATTTTGCAAGATGGAAGTCTTCTAATATTGATAATGGTCAATGAGCCATGGGTCACAATTTTAAAATAGAGTATATGATTTGATTAAACAGTTGATGATGGGAAACATTCTCAACTAAAAAATAATAGGTGGGAGCCACCTATACCATTGCAACAAAAAACTGAACCATGGTCTCTCAGAACTCGATCAGTATTAGGGAGACACTTTTACATTACTCCTAATGAGGTGTACAAAGCCTGCCATCAACAGTTATGATAACAGGGACAGAGACAGACAAGTAGACAGAGGACAAGAACTGTTTGACATCTATCATATGCTAGGTCACCATGATGAAGAGCAGGCTCAGCTGCTTGATAAGTTAAGGCACTGAATGAACACTGCCCATTAGTGGAAGAGGGAAATCAAGAAGTAAGAGAGAGTATATGGCACAGACACAAAACCAGCTAGAAAGTGTGTAAAGACACACACTAGAGATGTCTTCAGCTGTTCCCCATGCACCAACTTAATCCTAAAAATCTAATGCTGATACTCTATAATTGCTGGGGCAGGAGAGAAGGTGTTACATGGTATTACAGCAGCTGAGGCAGGCAAGGAAAATGGTAGAGGCAGAGACAATGGAAAAAAGCTAGGAAAAAGCACCAACTTCTCTGAAGGAGCAAGACGAGAGTATGAGGTTCTTCTAGATCCCACTACCATGAAATCACTATCTTCTGAGGGAAGTAAAATAGATGAGGGTTCCTCCCATATCTAAACACCACCACCCCCTTAACTTAGGGAACAACATTACTAAAACCCTTAGTTTCCTTAGTTCCAAAGATGACTAGCATAGCAATAGAAACAATTACACGCATTTTTAATTGACTAAAATGTTACTATGTTTGTTTATTTAACATGTGAAAAAACATCCCCCAAGCACAGCAAGTTTCAGAGCTGTAAAGCGCCAGTGTAAACAGTGCACCAGCGCTGGTAGCTACGCCTCTCATGGGGGTGGGTTTTTTTTTTAAGAGCGCTGGGAGAGCTCTCTTGGTCTTGAGAGCATCTCCCGGCAATGAGTTCCATATGTTGACTGCCTTGTGTGAAGAAGTACTTATGTTTGTTTTAAACCTGCTGCCTACCAATTTCACTGGGAGACACCTGTGTAAAGGAGTAAATGACACTTCCTTATTCACTTTATTCACACCATTTTGATTTTATGGACCTCTATCATACCACACACCCCCAACTCCTCACCAGTCCTCTTTTTTCTAAGATGGACAGACCCATTCTTTTTAGTCTCCTCATACAGAAACTGTTTCATACCCCTAATTATTTTTGTTGCCCTTCTCTCTGTACTTTTTCAAATTCTAACACATCTTGTTTGAGATGGGGAGACCAGAACTGCACACAGTATTCCAGATAAGGGTTACCATGGATTTATATAGTGACACTATGATCTTTTCAGTCTTATTTTCTATCCCTTGCCAAAGGTTCCTAACTTTTTGTTATCTTTCTTGACTGAGCAGATGTTTCCAGAGAACGACCCATGATGACTCCAAGATCTTTTTCTTGAGCGAAACAGCTAATTTAGAACCTCTTTATTTTGAATGTATAGTTGGGATGTTCTCCAATGTGCATTATCAACACTAAATTTCATCTGCCATTTTGTTCCCCAGTCACCCAGTTTTGTGAGATCCCTTTGTAACTCTTCGCAGTCTGCTTTGAATTTAACTATCTTGAGTAATTTTGTATCATCTGCAGACTTTGCCTCCCCATTGTCTACCCCTTTTTCCATATCATTTATGAATACATTTAACAGCACTGGTCCCAGTGCAGATCCTTGGGGGACATCACTATTTATCTCTTTCCACCGTGAAAACTGAGCATTTCGTCCTGCCTTTTGTCCAAACAGTTACTTATCCACAAGAGAGTCCTCCCTCTTATCTCATGACAGCTTACTTTGTTTAAGAGTCTTTGATGAGGGACCTTGTCAAGGGCTTTCTGTAAGTCCAAGTACACTATATCCACTGAATCACCCTTCTCCACATGTTTGTTGACCTTCTCAAAGAATTCTAATAGGCTGATGAGGCATGATTTCCCTTTACAAAAGTCAAGTTGACTCTTCCCCAATATAATGTGTTCATCTCTAGGTCTGATAATTCTGTTCTTTACTACAGTTTCAAACAATTAGCCTTGTACTGAAGTTAGATTTACTGGCCTGTAATTGCCAGGATTGCCTCAAGAGTCTTTTTTTAAAAATTGGTGTCACATTACCAGAAGATTGGAGGGTAGCTAAAGAGACTGATTTAAGTAGTAAGTTATACACCACAGTTATTAGTTCTTCAGTTTCATATTTGAGTTCCTTAAGAACACTTGGGTGAATGCTATACATTCCTGATAACTTACTACAGTTTAATTTATAAATTTGTTCCAACATCTCCTCTACTGATACTCAATTTGCAACAGTTCCTCAGTTTTGTCACCAAAAAGAACCGCTCAGGTGTGAGAATCTCTCTCTCATCCTCTGCAGTGAAGACGGATGCAAAGAACTCATTTAGCTTCTTCTCACTTCCCTGGTCTTCCGTGAGTGCTCCTTTCATACCTCAATTGTCCAATGACCCACTGATTGGTTGGCAAGTTTCCTGCATCTGGTGTACTTAAACTTTTTGTAGTTAGTTTTTGTGTATTTTGGTAGTTGCTCTTCAAGTTATTTTTTGGCCTTTTATACTTGACTTGCTAGAATTTAAGCTCATTTCTATATTCCTTCATTGGATTTGACCTCCAATTTTTAAACGACTTTTTTTGGTCTCTACCTCATTCACTCTGTTTAGCCATGGTGTCTTTTCTTTTGTTCTCTTGCTTTTTTTTTTTTTTTTTTTTTTTACACTATAGGGGTATACAATTAGTTTGAGCCTCTATTATGGCACTATTCACAGATATACACCAAAGAATTATCAGTGAAAAAAATCTTCTATTCCTTCTCATGCAAGGGGATATTGAATTCCTATCAGAGAAAATAACTTATAGGTAAGATTAAAACACTGTTTGATGCGTGCCTAGCCATTTAAAACACTTTCCTAACAAAGTGTGGCAAAAATGGAACATCCTAGCATAATACGTCAGTTAAATGCACCCTTAATGAACTGACTGAAGTGCCTCTCTCTTTGAAGTGTAAGAACCTCAGTCTGGTCCTAAATCATATAGAGATATGTTGTAGCGAGAAGCCCAGACTGAAAATCTTCTCCATTTTGCCAAATAAGTAGTTCTAGTGGAGCTTTTTCTACTGTTAATTGAAATGTTCTGAACAACCCAAGAACAAATCTTTTCCAGAGGATTTAGCCACTCAACAGCCATGTCCTGAGATGAAGGCAGTGAAGCTTTGACTCAGTATGATAAATAAGAGGGGGGAATAGCTCCCTTTTGTGGATACCCAGTAAGCCAGTTGGCTATGGAATTCCTCGTGGTGGTTGTTCTCTACTTGCTTTATCTGTAAAGGGTTAACAAGCCCACAGGTAAAAGGAAAGGAGGAGGCACCTGACCAAAAGAGGCAATGGGAGGGCTAGAATTTTTTTAAATTGGGGGAAAAACTTCCCTTTGTCTGTGTGTTGTGGTTCTCTGGGAAAGAGGGGAACAGGGAGCAGTTATGCTCTGAGAAGCTTAAGCCAGATATGAAAAACCATCAGATCATACCTAGAGATTGCTTATCTGAACCCCTAGATATGTAAGTAAATTAGGGAATGTCTAGAACAGCGGTAGGCAACCTATGGCACGCATGCCGAAGGCGGCATGCGAGCTGACTTTTAGTGGCACTCACACTGCCCGGGTCCTGGCCACTTGTCCAGGGGGCTCTGCATTTTAATTTACTTTTAAATTAAGCTTCTTAAAAATTTAAAAAACCTTATTTACTTTACATACAACAATAGTTTAGTTATATATCACAGACTTATAGAAAGAGACCTTCTAAAAACGTTAAAATGTATTACTGGAACGCGAAAGCTTAAATTAGAGTGAATAAACGAAGACTCGGCACACCACTTCTGAAAGGCTGCCGACCCCTGGTCTAGAAAGACGTGATTAGGTTTATTTCTGTTTATTTCTTATTGGCTTGTGGACTCTGTGCTAACCCCAAATGCTTTTTCTTTTGCTTGTAACCTTTAAGCTGGACTTCAAGAAGGTTATTCTTGATGTTTACATTTTATAAATGGGTTTTTTAAATCTAGCAAAAGTCTAAGTTCCAGATATATTTTCTCTCTTTTTGTTTTTAATAAAATTTACCTTTTTTAAGAACAGGATTGGATTTTTAGTGTCCTAAGAGGTTTGTGCATATGTTGTTAACCTAGCTAACAGCAACAACTGATTTCCATTGGTTTTCTCTCTCAGCTCTTCACTGGAGGGGGGTGAAAGGGCTTGAGGGTACCCCACAGGAAGGAATTCCCAAATGCGCCTTTCTGGTGTCAAAGGGGTTTTTTTTTGCCTTTGGGTGGTGGCAGCATCTACCTATCCAAGGTCAGAGAGAAACTGTAACCTTGGGAGTTTAATACAAGCCTGGAATGGCCAGTATTAATTTTTAGAATCCTTGCAGGCCCCCACCTTCTGCACTCAAAGTGCCAGAGAGTGGGGAATCAGCCTTGACAGTAGTCCGAGTGGAGTTTTTTCTACTGTTAATTGAAGTGTTCTGAACAACACAAGAATAAATCTTTTCCAGAGGATTTAGCCACTCAACAGCCACATCATGAGATGAAGGCAGTGAGGCTTTAACTCAAGAGATCCGTTGCCGATGATAATAGTAGAGGAGGTTAAACCGAAAGCCTCAGAAGGTCAGAAAACCAGTGTTGCCTCAGCCACTCCAGAGCTAGTAGGATGATCATTGTGTGGTCTTGCTTTAGTTTTTGTATTACCTCAGGATGAGTGGGATCTGTGGAAGTGCATATAGTACCCAATTTCCTGTCTCCCCCGTCCACCCACCTTTGGTAACAGGAATGCATCAGTGAGAGAACCAGGGTTCTAACTTGCCCTGGCACAGAACTGATGGCATTTTCTGTTTTTCTTTGTTGCAAAACAGGTCTGCACAGGGGATTCCCTGTCTCTAGAAAATCAACCTCACTATATTGCTTTTCTCATGGATCATCCATGATCCTTCAGGAACTTTCTGCTGAAATCGTCTGCAAGAGTACCCTGTACTCCTGAAAGAGGAGAGGCCTTGAGTTTAATCCTTTTCTGAATAAATAGCTTACTGGATCTGGAACCACCCTGCTTGTTCTGACAGAACATTGCTGTGATATTGTCTGTTAGAATCTGGATTGTTAAACCCTTGATGTCAAGTAAAAGGGTCTAGCATGCCTGCTGCATGGCCTTAGCTCCAGCACATGTACATGCAGCGTTGACTCCTGAGCTGACTATAGTGCTTGAGCCTGCATTCCCTGTAGATGTGCATCCTACCCTAAGTTAGATGCATTCTAACCAGTTTTCAGTGGAAGGGGAAGAGAGAATGGCAACCCTTTGCATGCACTGACTGAATTCTTCCACCAATCTCAGAACAGAACCCTGGCAATTTTGGGAATCAGCATGCCCAGAGAATGTTTGCTTGGGCAATAGAGTCACTTCAGCAAAGCCTACATGCATCGCAGCTGATGTCTGGCAGGCTGAGTCAGATACATGCAGGAAGCCAAATGTCCCAACCACCAGAGACAAATCCTCAGTTTTGTCCTTGGATGGGATTGCAGGCTGTTGCAGAAATCTAGAATAGATTAAAGCCTGTCCCTCCTTCCAATGAACTCAATTCTTTGTACTCAGGACAGAACTGATTTGTCCTAGTTTATTAATCAGCCCAGCTGAACAAACAGGGAGTGAGTTTACTGTACATTATCCTCCATTTCTTGACTGAACTGGCCATAAGTCAAACAGCTGGTGGGTATTTCTATATTTCCAGATACAGAAATACCTGCCAATTCTCCTGAGGTGAGCCACTTTTAACTGACATGCATTTGATGAAGATCCTTGGAGCCAAGAACAGACCAAAGGGGAAGACAGTATATTGGTAGTGGAGACCTGTCACTATCTACCTCAGATACTTCCTGTGGCTCGATTAGATGCCCACATGATTTGCAACCCTGCAAATCAAGAGCAGCACATAAGTCATCAGGATCCAAGTAAGGAATAATGGAAGCAAGGGATACCATCCAAAATTTCATTTTGTTGATAAATATGTTTAGCTTTTGCAAATCTAGGATGGTCCTCAGACCTTGGGCATAAAGAAGTACTGACAGTAGAAATCCCTCCTCCTAGGTTGAAGGGGCAATTTCTCTATAGCTCAGACAAAGAAGAATCTGCACCTCTTGAAGTGCAGACTCGTGAGAGTGGTCGCTGAAAAGTAGACAGCAGTAAGACAGACTGAAATTAAATCATGTAACCTAGGTTCACAGTTCTCAGAACTCACTGATCCAACAAAATGGCACAACTTGTTTCCAATGGAAGTGATTGGGAGGAAAGCAGTCACATAGACTGCTTTGGAACAGATGAGTGTTGGTGTGATGTGTCCAAAGTAGTAGGAGCTGGTGGCCTTCTGAGTTTTAAGATGCCCTTGAGACTTAACAGCCTGTCTGGAAGTGCACTAAAGCTGTCTATACAGAGATCTGTATTGCCTCCTCTATAAGGCTGCTGTACAGAACCCAAGAGAATGTAGTGATGCTTGAGAATCCTTGAGAAAATGCAACACTTCATCAGTCTTGTCACAGAAGAAATTGCATCCCTCAAAAGGCAGTTCTTCAATAGTCTGTTGTATTTCTGTAGGGATCCGAGACATCTAAAGCCAAGAGGCTCTACGCTTTATGACAGATGTCACCACTGCCCCAGAAGCTGTGTCACAGCAAAAAGTGCTGCCTGAAGAGAAGTCCTTGCAACAAAATGGCCCTCCATAACAAAGGAATTAAACTCTTCTCAAACATCCAATGGGAGACTGTCAATAAATACTGTCCTGAAATCCCAGTTTAAAAGGTCATATTTTGAAAATCATGCATGGTAGTTAAACATGTACATTTGAAGACAGTTTATCTCTTGCCCAAACAATTGCTGTATCTTCGGCAACAACCATCGCTGTTCTCATCCCAAAGTCTATGACAATGCAGAATAGAAGCGGGGATAGTATGGCAACCGTGCCTTACACCAGAAAATCTTAAAACCACTCTGTGTGTCTGCTCTCTATCCTAATGTAGCATGCAGACTTGTCATACAAGACATCAAATCAACAATCTTTGCTAGAATTCCACAGTGTGTCAAGATCTTCCAGAGTGCTTCTCTGTGGACACTTACAAATGCTTTTGTAAAATCAATGAAGTTTAAAATAATAATCTGGGGGTATTCCAAGCTTTTCTCAATAAATCTTCTCAGGGAATGTAGGTAAGTTCGCTATTTCTTCACATCCCTCAATGTATGTTAGTGGTTCTGGCCGGTTGAGCACAGCCTTGACATGTTTCATCCAATAGGCTTCTATGTTAAAAGTGTACTGTCTCAAGCCTTCACAATGCCTCAACAATTCAAGAACTATGATGTCAATTGTTTGGATACTAGAAAAAGCTTTTTATAATCCCCTCTCTTGTGTACCTTCTCAGCTGCTCTTGCTTTGCTTTCCATCTGTTCTCTCATCTCTTCTACATGTTCATTTAACTTCCTTGTCTGTATTTGCATATTTTTGTTCCAGAATAGCTGGGACTGTATCTTGACACGATGGGAAGGCTTGAGAGCTCTCAAGACCCTGCGAGCTAAGCTGGAGGGAGTGTAATTCTTTGTAGGGTCACTAAAGACAGATAGGGCAAAGGGCAGAAGACAGATTACAGGCAGTCCACCAATCTTCCTAGTAGGTTGTTAAAGAGTCAGGCTAACAAATGTAAAAAATGCTGTTACAAACACAAAAACCATAGGCAAGTGTCAGATTTGCAAATATGAATATCAACTGTGGAGAGCTATAAAGCAATGGAAAGATGACAAGATAGTTCTGGCCAACCAGTAAATTCAGCCGACACTGTGATGATGGAGAATCAAAGCCACAAGGAAGCTTTCCATCTGAAACAGGCTATCTTCACAAGTAAAGTTGGAATGTTAAATCGCTTTGGAACACAGGTAGACTGCCATGAGTTATCAGAGAAATAAAAATATTTGGCTTAATTATACTTGAACTGAGTGAGATGAGATGGACTGGACAAGGCAAATTATCATGTGTGTGACTGTTTTCTATTCGGGAAGAGAGGGTGATAAACATCAGGAATAAGGTGGCTTATTATTGAGTAAAGAAGCTACTGAAATAACGGGAACCTGTTAATTTCAGAATACTGACTGCTCACTGACAGTCCATGCAAAAGTCACAGTTGTTCAATGTTAACAAATAACGAAAACTGATCAAAGACTGTTTTTATGAGAGACAGCATAGTATCCTTGGCAATACCAAGAAATAAGACATTCTTATCCTGACTGGAGATGTAAATGCACAGGTTGTTTTGATAATACTGGACATGAACACATTATGAGCAGATATGGCATCCTAGGGCAGAATGAAAATGGTGAATGTTTTGTTGAACTCTGAACTATGCAGTCTTTGCATTTGGGGAAACACTATTCTCACACAAGGACAAACAAACTGACATGGAGAGCAAATGATGTCTTCATCCAGCAGCAGCGTAACCACATTGCCATTAGTAAGTGTAGGTGAAGAACACTGTTGGACTCCAGGGTGTATAGAAGTGCTGATGTTGGAAGTGACCATCATCTTGTCACTGGGAAAATCAAAATAAAACTAAAGATGACAACATCACTCAAGGCAGACAGTGCGCATAATAGTAGAAATGTAGCAGATGGGTCAGAAAAGTGGCATTTCAAGGTGCAACTCCCCAGCAGATTTGTAGAGTTAAGACAGATGACACAGCAAACTAGAGTCTGAAGAAGACCTCTGTGTAAGCCTGAACGCTTGTCTCTCTCACTAACAGAAGTTGGTGTAACAAAAAAATATTACCTCATCCACTTAGTCTCTCTAAAATCCTGGGACCAGCATGGCCACAACAACACTGCATAGAAGAAAAATGGTAGCTTTTCAAAGAAGCAAGAGTGGATGCAGCCAGGATTACAATAATGGTGAGAAGATATAATACAGAAGAATGCCTCCAACCAAATGAATATAGGTTTTTGGAGAGAGAAACAAATTAAATAAGAGAATTCAACACACCCATGTTCCCATTGCCAACGTCTCACACTTCCTCTTCCACTCCCCCTAGTCCCCTTCCCCTCCCCATCACCTGATCAAACAAACCCTCCCTCCGTCTACTCTACTACTCCTAATCATCCTCCCCTCCCAGAGAGCATTGCCTGTATAGTTTATTTTCTTTTTTAAAAGTATTAGCACTTTCTGAATATTGTGCTTCTCACAGATTACATTTCTTCAAAATAAATATCCTCTTTGCTAGAGGTACATTGGTGCAATGTGCCTGTTTCTTTTTTTTTAATTCAGATTTTTGTCCTGGGTTGGACTTTAACTCACAGGGGGTGAGCTTGGATTCAATGATCGGGACATTCCCTAACAGCCACCCAGGTCCTGTGATCAAGAGGCAGTTTTCCAGTCAGCTCAAATTTGGATCACTATCAGAACCCTGCATCCCTATGAGGCATACTTGGATTGTATTAATATCTGATAACTATATATTTTAGAGCACTTAGAAAAGTGAAGTTGAAACAGAAGACCAGTCTCAACCTTCACTATGGTAGAGCTTTAGCTCTCCTATAATCATGGCCACTTTTGGATTTAAAATCTATGAAAACCAGACCACGAAAAGGTTTGAGTAATTTGAGATTTGTTAATTTCTTCCCTACTTCTCACAGATTGGTGAACCCCTTAAAAGACTAAAAAAGATGAAGAATGGTGTTGGGAAATCCATCAGCTAAATGCCTTCAAACAGATCCAAAAGTGAGTGATTAACCATCTGATCCTGAAATATTATGGTATAATTTAATATAATGCTAGTGAATGCAGAATGGGCGCAGTATTATTACAAGATGATCAGTCAGTAGCACTTGCTTCCAGGACACACTTTCCAACAGAGCAAACCCATGCTCAAATACAGAAAGAATTCCTACTCACTGCTTTCCATATACCAAGTTTGACTAGTATGTCCTGGGCCATGATCATATTCATGTAGAAACAAACAACAAACCTTTGGAACCAATATTCAAAAAGCTATTGTTAACAGTTTCAAACTATCTTGAAATAATATCAAAAATATCACTTGCATGTACAATGCAAAAGATCATCTTTAATGTTCATCCTGATGTTCTGATTGTGCATACCTTTTGTCCACAGCATGAGTGCCAAAAGACAGTGAGAGCTTGACAGCCCTTAATTATGAAATCTTGTACATACACCAGAAGGTGGAGTTTCACCAGGAACATCAGCCAAGCAGAATTCTATTGTGTGACAGATAAGCAGGTGCCCCAGATACAGACATACCCAAATGCACAGTCAATTTTAAGCATTTGCAACAGTCTGTAGGTCAGGATGACCAGACAGGAAGACATCTGCCCGGCCACTTAGATTTTCTTTGTCTAGCCAATATTCAATTCAAATATACTGACACTACAAAACGGTATTCTATATTAAGGCAGTAGGGTAAAGACCTAAAGGTCTGAAATCCTGAAATGCTAGTTTTCATACACTGAAGCCTGTTGGTGCTGAAGCATGTTTACATAAGGCCAAGATGTCCTGTGTTGGCTGAACATAAGCAGTGAAGTCAAAGATTTCATACACTAGTGAAGTATCTGCAATGAATTCCTAGCAAATCACTTATGATCCACTAAATATTTGATCTACCATAGAACAAGTCAGACATGGACCTACATATATTAGGAAATCAAGTATCCCTCCTAATCCTTGATTATAATTTCTGATTTTATTAGGAAAAAAATCCCGTGCACACAAGAGCAGCTTCTACCACTTAATGCTATGAAGAATCAGTATAGAATCCCAGAAACTGTTGATACAGATAATGGGTCTCAGTGGGCCTATAGGTAAATTTTCAGTTTGCAGCATAAGCAGGATTTGAACATATCACATCCTTTCTGCATCACAGCCAGTCTAATGGTAAAGCAGAAGCAGATCTCAAGATTGCCAAGCAGTTGCTAAAAAAGGCATACTGGCATGACAAAGACCCATGCACAGCATCACTTGACTGGAAAAAATACACCGACAGAAGGCATGGAGAGCAGGCCCGAATGGTATCTCATGTCACACCACATACAGACTGTTACTTATAGAACAACTTTTGAACAAAGCTGCAGTGGAAAGGTTGAGAACACAAATTAAAGCAATGACAACAAGCCAAATACTACTATGACAGAAGTACCAAAATGCTCTTTGAACTCCACATAGAACAGTTAATATGAGTACAGGCAGTACCTAACAACAGAGACAACAGACGGGGCAGGAAATATTTGCAAAGAGCAGCACAAGGCAGAAATACAAACAACTCTACCTCTGCAACTATAATTCCCTTAGAAGAACCAACAAAAAGTTACCCTGAACAGAAGACACAAATGAATCCTACCACAGATCAAGATACAAGAAAAATCTGCAATCAATGTGAAGTGAGTTCACTTGAGCTTCATGAGTTCACAAAAATAATGCCAGAAAAATCTAGGAGCACAGAAATCTCCTGAGGGCAAACAGCAACAGGAAGAAGGCCTGAAAATAAAACTACGTGAAGCAGAAGAGCAGTAAAGTTGTTTTGTAATTTCAAAGACTATGATATTAGTTAAAAAAGATTCAGTTTCCATTATAGGAAGAGAGATATTACAGAGAGCTCGCTAAAAAAAAATAATACATCAACGCACATTTATATGTAGATAGAGTGCCATCTACCAACACAAGAATATGTAGCATTGTCTTAAAGTTGGTGGGTTCAATAATGTTATTGTTGTGCACTGCAAAGACCTGCACAGAAAGAGCCACTAATAAGAACTCTGTCCGTTCATAACGATCGTGTTACAAGCTCTACAAGAGAGCAGGGGCGGCTCTAGCTTTTTTGCCGCCTCAAGCACAGTAGGCAGGCTGCCTTCTGCGGCATGCCTGCAGGAGGTCCCCAGTCCCGCAGATTCAGCAGCTTGCCTGCGGGAGGTCCCGCAGCTTCGGCATACCTGCCATCGAATTTCTGCCGAATCCACGGGATCGGCAGACCTCCCACATGCGCGACGCCAAAGGCTGCCTGACTGCCACCCTCACAGGGACCGGCAGGGCATCCCCGTGGCTTGCAGCCCCAGGCACATCCTTGCAGCGCTGGTGCCTGCAGCCGCCGCTGCAACAGAGACAAGGTGGGTGAGATAATATCTTTTATTGAACCAA
This sequence comes from Gopherus evgoodei, assembly GCF_007399415.2. NCBI lineage: Eukaryota > Metazoa > Chordata > Testudines > Testudinidae > Gopherus > Gopherus evgoodei. Next base: position 50,045,162 of record NC_044330.1, on the reverse strand, counting down.
TTTCTGTTGGTGAGAGAGACAAGCTTTCAAGCATACATAGAGCTCTTCTTCAGGTCTGTGTAAACTTGAAAGCTTGTCCACCAACAGAAGTGGTCCAATAAAATTTATTACCTTATCCACCTTGTCTCTCTAATATCCCAGGAACACCATAGCTACAACAACACTGCATACACCAATCTCTAGAAGTCAGTATGGAGGACCTCGGGAGGAATGAAAGAGTAGAAAAGGCATATACAGATATAAGTCTGACCAGTTTTTAATCTTGGTTTCTGAAACACTGGTGAACGTGGTTTTTCTCGGTCTATACTTACAACTAAACAACTGTTAAGCATCATTTCAGCACTATCTGTACTAACACCTTTGTCAGTAATGAGTCATTTTTTACTGTTGACCGGGGTAAAAATTTTGCCTAAGTGCCTAAGCTACTACTGAAAATGGGACTTAGGAATTTCTGAAAATGTTGCCCCAGGCATCAGAGTAACATCACTCACACTACTACTTTCTTCATGTGCCCAGGGCTCCTGCCCTTTAAAAAGATCTCTCTTCCAACAAGCTCATAACACTTCCTTCACAATAAATAAATTCATTAAAATGCCACTTTCCCTAACTCAGTTCCTTCTGAATTGAATCCCAGAGTGTCACAACACACACACAAATTTCTCCTTTGAAATTTGCCAAGTACAGGAAGTACTGTTGGAGTCTGTGTTCCCACCACCTTTATATCTTGCTGTAAGTGGATCTTATTCAGAACAGAAGCAATACAACTATTTCTTAAACAACTGAGTTCCACTCACAAAGGCACTCACCAAAATAAATAAATAAATAAATAAATCCTACAGCAGCAAAGCAGTCACATGTACCTTTTCTCTGGCTTCCATTTATATCAATGGCTCTCAGATAAACACCCAACACAGATCATATCATATATCTCCTCTCTCATAATAAAACTGAAAACTAACTCCAAAATAACCTTGGAATCCTGCCAAAACAAAACTGAAAATGTACTGAAAATGAACAGAAGCGATAGCTCTGATGCAGTAAAATAAAATGAAGAAAATGCACCAGGAAGATTTCCATAGTTCTATTATGAGAAAATTTGTTCTGTCTTCACCTACTAGATAAGAAGGGTAAAAATCCTACATCCCCAAATTCACAAAATGTAAAAGGTTTTAGAATTCTGATTTTCTTCAGGTTTACTCCTACATTCTCTACATTAATCCACAACCCAGTCCCATCATGGATTTATGTCTGGTGGGTAAAATTTTCAAAAGGGCTTAAGTGACTTTGGACAGTCTTGTTTTCAAAAGTGACTTAGGCACTTAGAAGTCTAAGTGCTAATAAAAGTCAATGAGACTTAGGCTCCTAAGTTCAGTAAGTGACTTTTGAAACTGGGACTTAGCCGAAGTCATTTAGAATAAAATTTTCAAAAGCACTTAAGTGGCTTTGCCTAAATCTCCCTAAGAGATGCTTATACACCTCTACCTCGATAAAACGCTGTCCTCAGGAGCCAAAAAGTCTTTCCGCGTTATAGGTGAAATCGCGTTATAGCGAACTTGATTTGATTCACCGGAGCGCACAGCCCCACCCCCCCGGAGAGCTGCTTTACTGCGTTATATCCGAATTCGTGTTATATCGGGTGGCTTTATAACGGGGTAGAGGTGTACATATATAAGCATCAGACCAAGCATAGTGTTTCTCTCATAACCTTACCTTCCTTCCCAATACCTTCTATTACTCAGTTGTCAAAATACTTAATGCCTACACTGCACCAGGAAGGTCTCTGCAGTCCTAGGGGTCCATAGTGAAAATTAATGATCTACTGCAGATGTAGTCAATAGATGGATCGCAGGCTAAATCCAGATGCTTTTGAATGGACCCTGAAATCTTTTTATTTACTTTTATATTATTATTTATTTTCTCTGGAGTCTGGATCTTGATAAAAAATAATTGACTAGCCCATTATTGTGGAATGATTCCACTAGCCATAAGCCTGTAATCCTGGAGGTGAAGGCTGTGAATTCTTTTCCCTAGAACTAATTGCAAATGGGACTTGGGCTCTAAGTCACTTCAGTACTTTTGAAAAGTTTACCTGCTGTGATTAAACATCTCACATCTTTTCTGGCTTGCTATATTTAATACATGATAACTTTCATGAAAGCTGCTTTAAATATTCCCTAATTTTAGTACTCACTTGTTTTTCCATTTTAAAATAACAAAATAGTGAAGAAGACTTCTTCTAGGACTATGGTTATTCCACATATAATATTCCACATATAATCTTCAGCTTTATCACATTCCTTATTTCTTTCTTTACTTCAACATACAAGATAAGGGGAAAATCTTAGCATAATACCCAGAGATTCCATCAGTCTCATACAGATTATCAAAAATACAACCACAATACAATAGCTTACAAAAACTGTTTAAGTCTGAAAATATTAAGTGATCAAGCTGTAACAAAGATGAACAAACAGCACATTAGTTATTTTACCTGCATCGCACTTTTCCCCAGTTTCACCACCTCAAACAAAGTGACAGGGTCCCCGCCTTCTCCATTCTGTTGAGGATGACCATTAGCTCTTCCACGACCTATTCCTCTAGTTCCAGGTTCAGAACGACTCTTATCTCCTGGAGACTTTCGAGGTTTCTTATTGGCAGACTAGATAAAGGGAACAGCATAATGAAAATTGGAAGTATTTATAAAATTTGAATGAATGAATTCAAAATGCTTGTAAACCATTTATACACATCAATCATCAACTGTTGTGATAAGTACTTGGTAGGCATTTTACGTGTAATGTCAAGTTAAGAAGTATGACTTCCTAGCACCAAAGAGCTAACAGGACAAATTTCCATACTACTAGTCTTAACCAATACAATAAATACACAAAATAATGCAATTCATGCGTGCAATTATGTGCAAAAGTCAAGAAAATTAAAAATGATGGTCAATGTGACAAAAACATCTCTGCTATATACTTACTTACACAATAACTAGTGCATTTTATTTACAGAAATACCGCATCCTATTTACTTCAGGACAATTACCACCAAGTTCCTAGGGACCAACTGCATGTTGTTATACTGAAACTGTGTTCTCCCCTTTCATCACCATCCAACTACAATTTGTTTATAGTTCATTATTTGCCCATGAGAAAGGCTTAGCTGTTCTCCCTCCATACCACTAAAATTAAATTAATCAATAATAGGATTTATATGGGACTGATAGATACAACTGATGACATGGTCCCTTCTTGCCACTAAATCTGTGGTGGAAATCCAGGGCCTCCTGATATCAACACAAGTTCTACCTATGAATCTATGTTATTTAATATAAGATTTCCTTAGTTCTTTCATACCTATAGCTCCCCTTTGTGTGTTCTACATGAGCCAAACAGCTTGGAGATCAGTCTTCCATGTATGTAAACCATTTTGCTCAAGATAGTTAGTTCCTTACAAAAAGTTAATCTTCTGATGGCATGACTGTACACAGGCCACCGTCGTTCTGTTATCACTTGCCATGTGAATGGTGAAACTGTTTTAGGGGAATTGTGTGAAGGAAGTTCTCTACTGCGCTTACTGCTGCTCACAGCTCCAGAAGGTTTATTCCGCAGAAAGTCGTCTGGTGCGACTAATTGCCTTGAAACACAGAAAAATATTCTGTTCATCCAGGCCTTGAGAGAGGCTCCTCCAGGGGCTTACTGTCTCTGAGCAGGTTGTGCCTAGACTTTCACAAAGCAAAGAATGAAGCATTAAGGGTCATAGTCTCTGGCTTGTTCAATCTATTTTGCATGGTTGAACATAGCAGCAACATGTGGACTTCAAATGACCAGATATACCCAGCAGAGAATTCTCTCTGCACAGGGAAACTCATCTGGAAAAAAGCTTGGGTAGGCAGAAGAACTGACTTCTGTGTCAACCTTCTCCACAAGAGGAAGAAAGGGTGAGTCAGATGCATGCCATAGGGTGGGCTAGGAGAAAGGAGGAGAAGCAAGGCAGAGTGGAGCACAGCTGTGCCTCATATCCCATGGTTTAAGGTCACTGAGGGACCTTACACGAGTGGCATACATTAGGGCTGTTTGTTCCTCAGAACTCTAACTTAAGTTGAGGCTAGATGGCACAGGATCAAGAAGTTGTGAGCATGTGGACTGGAGATTCCAGCCCTGGCCCTGTGAGAGACAGGAAGTTCCCATTTCTTGTGGGAACATTATGCAAGTATATACAGAGGAAGCATTGCCTATGGGACTATGTTTACATATTATACTACCCATCTAGTTAACCAAAAGCAGCTCCATGTCAAGACTGTGGAGTATTGAGAAAATGATCTATTGTGTACTATATAGCCTGAGGCTTTTTTCACAAAATAAGACCACCAGGCCCAAGATGGACTTTATTTGGTAGCCAGGTGGCTGGTGTTTTTAAGTGGCATTAAGGAGTTACACTGAAAGTTAGCTATGAACCTGAGTTGTCCTGAATTTGTGCTGGATTGCTGATTCTGTGGACAAGCTTTTACCAAGAGGTTAAATAGGTAATGAAGATATGATTCCCTCCTACATGAGACTTGGTACTAGGATCTTCATCAGTTTCAGATACATCCAAGGGGCAGGTGAGAGGCTCAGTGGCATAGTCTTGATTTGCAAACATTGCTTCTGGATACCAAACTGGAGAAAATATTGATTGGCAGGAGTTAATGGGCACACAGAGGAAGACTTCCCTTAGATCAGCTGAACAAAGGATATCACGAGGGGGCAATTTCCAAAATATGGAGAGCTTAACATATCTGCAGATCCAAAGACAAGAAAGCAAGTAATGGGTGGAAGCTTCCAGTTTTGTTTGTTTGTTTTCAGTGCTCCTCTCTCTCCTGCTGATGGATATAGTAAGTTCTGAATTGAGTCCAGTATGACTTACTACTTCTCTGGGTGGGGAATAGAATGAAATAGGAGAACACTGAAAATCTTTTTAATACCTCTTTTTGATCATTTCTAAAGCCTATGTGGCTGTGGCTGTCCTGGTCACAGGCATGAAATTCTTTTTTTCAGCTTGACCCCTAAATCTTGAGCAAGCTGGCTCAGCATCCTCACCACCACCCTCCCACAAGAGGAGCTCTTTTCACTACTGCCAGAGAAACATTTTCAGGTGCCACAGGAACAGAGGGATTAAAGAACATGCAGCTCTGTCTGCATTAGAAGCACATGGAATTAAGGCAGGTAGTTCTGTAACTACTCCTAGGTTCTCTGGCTGAGTTTTCCGGACTTATTTCATTGAAGAATCCTTCAAGGTTTTAATGAGGGACTAGCTGAGTAGTTTTGTGCCATCAGTGTTGCTGGGATGAAGTTTTCTCTAGGGGAGATATCTGTATCCCCAATTATCAACTATATATTTCTGTGATCTAGAGTGAGGATGACTCTGTCCAAAAATACAATAATGCCGCAGGCTTTAATGTACACGATAGCTAACGACATGAGGTCTGGAAAACATGCCTTACAATGAGAGACTTGAGGAGTACAATATATTTAGTTTATCAGAGAAAACATTAAGAGGCAATTTGATCATGATATACAAATATTTATATGAAGAGAAGTTATTTTTTATTATTATTATTAGAGGATTCTAATCTAGCAGACAAAAGCAAAGATGATCCAATGGCTAGAAACAGAGGTTAAAAAATTCAAACTGAAAATAAGGTGCAAATTTTTAACAGTGACAGTATTTACCCATAGGAATAGATTATCACGGAATAGGGTAGATTCTCCATCACTTGGAGTATTTAAATGAAGATCTGAAGTTTTTCTAAGAAATACACACTAGCTCAGTCACAGGTTATTGGGTCTGATGCAGTAAACACCGAGTGAAGCTTTCCTGGTCATGGTTCATTCGGGCCTTAAAATCCCTTAATTTATGAAAAGATATTTTACTAGATTTTAGTTTTTTCTTTGATTTTGCCTTTAGTCCTCAACTACTTATTCCCTTCTGTATTTGAATCAAGAAGAGAACAGTGTGAGAATTAGGGCTTTGCTACACTTGTGAGTTATAGTGCAATAAAGGAGTCCGGGGCGCACTAGCTCACTACCTGTCCACACTGGCAAGACACGTAGAGCGCTCTGACTCCATGGCTACAGTGCTGCTGGTACTCCATCTCAGCAAGTGGAATAATGTTTGCTGCACCCCCACTGGAGCGCTGCGACGCCAGTGTGAACAAGGTGTTGCATTACTGCACTCTGACTGATCTCCAGAAACGTCCCATAATCCCCTTAAGTCAAGTGGCCATTCTTGTCATTTTTTTTTTAACTCGCTGTAGGAATGCTGTAGGAATGCGGATATGCCCTTTCAAAGCTCCCTTTCTGACAGCTGGCTGCTTATTTCCTCCAGGACAAAGGAACCATTACTGAGGAATGCTGCTTGCTTTGAGTGAGAGAGAGAGAGAGGCAGGGTGGGGGTGGGGGAGGTCTGCTGCAGTCTGAACTTACTGACATGCTCTCAGCCCCCCAAAAATCCACTCTCTTCCTCCACATACATACAACACACTCCCTGTCACACTCTACCCTACTCCCCGCATTTAAAAAGCGCATTGCAGCCAGTTGCATGCTGGGATACCTATCACAATGCACTGCTCTTCCTGGCATTGCAAGACCTGCTAATGTGGCCACACCAGTGTGCTTCCAGCTGAGTGTGTAAGCACTCGGCAGTGTTTTCGCTGCTGCAGTCTCCGAAGGCTGGTTTAACTCCCAGCACTCTACAACTGCAAGTGTAGCCAGGCCCTATATGGGGAGCTCACAGATCCTGTTGTAACTGATGCGTTTTTAAAAAGGCTATGTTGAGGGCCTCTTAACTGGATAAAACCATACAGGGTCCTTCCCCCGTACCCTCCCAACTCTTTTAAGGGTCAGAAAAACTACTTTTTCATTTCTTTCAACTGTATTTTGAGGGAGGTCTTTCTTGGACTGAATGAATAAAAGATTATTATTTCATCTCCAGATTGGTATGCAACAGCTCAGCCATCTAGGTCATCTCTCTCCAAAGGAGATTACTATATCTGATTAGATCATTTGGAAAAGAAAAAAAAAATATCTCCCTTCAGCCAAAATTCAGGAACACAGAAATTGCTATACTAGATCAAGTCTGTAGTCCATCTAGCAGAGTATCCTATCTTGGTCAGTGGCCAGCACCAGATTTTTCAGAGGAAGGTGTTTAAACAGATGAATCTCACGTAGGAAGGTTATTTTACCTCTCTATTTGGCATTGGTGTAACCACCGCTGGAATACCATTTCCTGAACTGTGGGCACCAGAGCTGGAAAGATGTTGATAACCTGAAGAAGGTTCAGAGAAGAGCCACAAGAATGATTAAAGGATTACAAAATAATGCCTTCTAGAGACAGATTTAAGGAGCTCAAGCTATTTAGCTTAACAAAGAGAAGATTAAAGGGTGACTTGATTACAAGTATCTACATGGGGAACAAATATTTAATAATGAGCTCTTCATTCTAGCAGAGAAAGGTTTAACAATGCAACTGCTGGACATTCAAACTGAAAATAAGGCATAAAGCTTTAACAATGAGAATAATTAACCATTGGAACAACACTCCCACGGGTGTGGTCGTTTCTCCATCAGTGACAATTTTTAAATCAAGACTGGATGTTTTTCTAAAAGATAAGCTATGAATTATATTGGGCAAGTTCTATGGCCTGTTTTACACAAGAGATCAGACTAGATCATCATAATGGTCCCTTCTGGTCTTGGAATCTATGAAACCTTGCATTAGGCAGAAGTGCGATAATCTGTCACCCATGAAGGCCTCACCTTAACCCCAAAATGAGAGTGGTTTAACCCCAAAGTATATAGTTTCATATCCCTTGCAAAACTTTAAGCATTAACCATAACAAGACTGGATATTTTTGTTATTTATGTAAATGATCAATCCTTCTTTGAACCTTGCAAGATACTTTGCCTTAATGGAATGGAATCATGTAGCAAGGAGTTCCACAGTCTAATTAGGTGCTGTGTGAAAAAGTATTTCCTTTTCTTAGTTCTGAATTTTCCTCCTTTCAATTTCATTGACTGTTCCCTTGTTCTTCTGTCACAAGACAGGAAAAAAAGAGATACTCCCAATCTACCCTCATTCTTTTTTCATGTACCCTTTTACTTGCCTTTTTCTAAGGTAAAGGATCCCTCTCTCTCTTTGTGTAAAAGTTTTTCCATGCCCCTAATAAATAACATCTTTTTTTTCCCTGAACCTTCTCTAATACTTAAATATCCTTCTTGAGAGGCGATCAGTAGAGCAGACAGTATTACAGTAGGCTGGACCATCGATTTATATAACAACTGACTTTGTTATTGTGATAAACAGAGAGGAAAAATTAATCAGGCTTATTGCTTTTTGATGTTGACCTTCTCTGTGGTATACTCCTCAAATGAGAAGGAGGAGAGGCAGCGGCAGCTTGGGTCTTTTTGTTTGGGTAGGAAGAGGCCACTGAAGAGGATGAGCTCTCACAAATACAAGGAAGATCTGCAGGCAGTGGTTTTGGGAAGGGACAAGGAAGGGAACCTTCCCTGTCTGATTCAGATGGTGCCCTTGGACAGGAGATTTCTTGATCAACCTCTGAAAAGAACAAGCCATTCAAGTATTTCCATCTCAAATTTAAGAGACAGGCCATGGAGGATCAATGAACTTGCTTTTAGGTGGCCATCAGGGGAAAAACACAGTTTTGGAGAGATAAAGAGTAGGAACTCTCTTGGATTGCAGGTGCTGATCCGAAGGATCACCACTGAAAACGGGGTGTTGTCTCACCAGTACATTTAAAGCATTTTCTCCTTCCATCATTAGCCATCTGAGAAATTTTCCACATCCTACTGGGGTAGGAGGCGGCCTGTGTGTGTTTAAAAAAAAGCTCTCCTGGGCCTCGACGAAGAGGCCATACTTCCAGACTTTAGTGAGTAGGAAAGCTGCTATAGAGAGCAGTCTTTTGAATTGCAGCTGAGCCTCTGCTGTGCTGAAGCACAAGAAGAAAATCCCACTGGATCAATGATTTTCCCCCAGGCTGCTCTTAGAATCCCTTCTGAAGAGTTCCATTTTTTTTTTTATTTTTTTTTTTTAGGAATGATGGAAAGGAGAGAAGAAATAAAAAACCTAAAAAAGAGGCTCTCAGAAACAGCACTGAGAGGAAACATCTGTTTTCTAGCACAGGGACATTCAGCTGAAGACTCACACGGAAACAATACAAATGTGACAGCAAGATCAGCTGAAAAGCTTAAGACAAAAAATAATTGAAAAGGTCTGCATGAAGTGGTTTCTGGATGCAAGACAGGTACTCAGCATTCATGACCAGACCAGTATGAGAAGTTCCCTGTAACCATAAGAAAAGTGAGGTTCTGGAACACCCTTCAGTAGGCGTAGTGGTAGCATATAACCTAAGTGGTTTTATGAAGGATCTTGATAAATGTATGAACAGGAGTTTGTGACAAGGTTGCCGGCGATAGCGAGGGACTGAACTCTATGACCCAGGAGGTCCATTCCAATCCTATGCTTCCAACAGATTCTGAAAAATTTGCAAAGTGAATCTGGCAAGCTGGAAATCCTTCAGTGGATAGAGCTGTTAACTACAAAGCTAACATAGCGATGGACAATTAAGGATTAAAATTTTACAGGAAAACGTCATTTTCCTACTATACATGTACTTGGGTGGATTTTCAAATCTTTATAATAATCTTTTAGAACCAGATATTCTAAAACAGCAGATATGTTCTATATACTTATATGATCTTTTATAACATATTCCATTAACGTACTCTAGCTGAGCTAAAACTGGAACATTCAAGAGGAAGTAACAAACTGGCAAATAGACAAAATTATTAGAAGCTCACAAAAAATTATGCAAAATTCTTACAAAAAATCTTATTACACACTGTGTAATTCTGATTAAATAATCAAACATTAATATTAATACTTGTGATGACTCTGGCAATCTACCTACAAAGAACAGCTTGATGAAACACAGCCTCCACAATTATATAGGCCTGCTGAGGAAGTTACTTCTCTTATGAATAAATATTTTATAAATAAAGAAAGGGCTACTTGTTAGTTACTGTGAGTTTTTTAATTGCCTAGGTACATTTCAATTCATGGTGTGGTAATGTACAAAGGACCTTGAAGAAGAATCTTCTGTAAGTAAATACCTACACAGCAGATACCAAATCTAGCGATAACTATATTATACTAAAGAACAAAGTTCCTTACCCAGATTCAGGACACAAAATATGTTCATTTATCTTAATCTTTTAACCTACATTACTAGATCTCCCTAGAGGACATCTAAACATTATATTAAAAGTGTGAGCATACTCTCCAGTTCACATGAAGAAATTAAAAGACACTTAAAAAAATGGCTCAAGCATCGTTTCACAGTACTTAAGTGAAGTATCCATTAAAAATTTTAATAGTAGAAAAGAGTTATGTTTAATAAAACTACCCTCATGCCTGGGAAGAATATTGTAATATGACAAATAATGAAATATAAAATGTTAATGTGTATGTATGTAAAGGAAAATGTATTAATGGCTATTACCCGCTTATCCTTTAATTAGATCCTATACTTCTATTTCAGCAATTTTTTTCGTATCAGTCTGACATGTATTATGCACTATAAATCTTCATATAGTTTGACAAATGGTTCATTGCAAACCTATTGCTGTGAACACTAAGAGGACAGGATGGGAGAACAATCTGCAGTCAAGTTTAAATTGATTCACAACAAAACAAAACTGAACACCACATACTGGAGGCCTGCCAGGACGGCCCCTTTTTCTCTTTCCTTTGACTTCTGTTTCTTCAAGCTCACTGCCAGCATCTGAATGTGCAGTAGTTTCATTTGTTGAATCCCTAGGGGAAAAAATACTAGTCAAATTACAATTATTTTAAACAAATTATTAATTAACACTGATTAAATATTTAGGTGTAGTATAGAACAAAACAAATTATCCTTTAAAAGCCTTGTGCAGCATTCACTCTGCAAATTCAAAGATTGCTACGTATGGAGGAATGCTAAACTATGTAAGTTTTATGAAGATAGAAATGACAGTGTATGCTCTCAGACCTGAAGACTCATTTAAATAATTGGCTCTTTTAAAGTGAAATTCTACTTTGAAAATTGACTATGTTAAACAGAACCTTCTTAACCTTCTTAACAGATCCATTTTTGTGTGTACTCAGTCGTAGTGGCTTGTTCTCATGACCAAAACAAGATTTTACTACTATTTACTCATTAGCGTGGAGAGCCAATACAGCTATCAGGAAAGCAAGCTGGATTCTATTCTAGCTCTCACTTCATTAAAGTGGTTATGTAAACTCCAACTATAGACCAAATTCTAACCTCAGCTGCACTCAAAGACAATGGGATTGCACACTGCAAATAAGGACAGGATTTATCCTGAATAATCTTTATTGCTGGTGATGATGCACAAATCAGAGAGACGGTCAGCTTGATTTTCTCATCCAGGGTTGAGTTTGTGGCTCTGGGACTTAGGAAAACATTTTCACTTGTACAATGAGCAAATCTGATCTGCAAGTCATTGAGAGACTAAGGTATGTCTACACTAGAAGTGGAAGTCAACCTATATATTCGGTCAACAAACAGCAACCACAGTAATCACTGCATGTCCACATTATCCTCTCTTTAGGTCGGTGATGCACGTCCTCATCAGGAGTGCTTCCACTGACCCTACGAAGGATAGTGTGGGGAGCTGAGAGACTAGGCTCTCAGCTCTGCTGGCAGCTCCCTGCTTGGAGCTGCCCCACAGGCTCTCAGTGGGCTGCCCCCCCTGCCTCCACTCCCTGATCTCCACCACGGGGGAAGCCACCCAGAACTCTCTCATCCAGCCATGAAATTGACAAGACTTCCCAGCTCCCAGAGGGGTCCGAAGCTCTCACCCCAGCTCTCCTGGAAAGCCGGGGGCAGCTGGGTGCTGGAAAGCAGATGTTAGCCCTAGAATGTTAAAGGCCCTCTTCCGTACTACCTGAGAAGGGGCTACCTTAGGTCAATTCGGGACACCTGAATCCAATTAGGGGTTGCCTAAGATCTTTCAAAACCCCTCCTCTGGCGAGAGAAAGGGGGAAGAGAGAAAGAAGCTCCTGCCAGGCTAGTGACAGCAGGGAAATAACCTGCTCCAGGGTGAGAGGCTGTGATCCTTCCTATAGGGGAAACAGCCACACCTGAGTGCCTGCTAGGGGAAGGACTGATAATCCAGGGCAACCAACAGGATGACACCCTGCACCAGCAAGGAGGCAGCAAAAGGTATACCCCTGGGGTTTGTGTGTTTATGAGGCGGTTTCCTTTCTGTTTGGTGGAGGATCGCCCATAGGCCAACCCTGAGAATATGACCAAAGGAGCAGAAAGGAGGAAGGCAAACTCTGCCCTAAGTGGGGCTGATTACCCCAGGCCCATCATTACCAGAGCAGGAAGTGCTAAGTCCGGAGGAATGGAGGAAGTGCCTTGCCATATTGGGCACTTACATCAGCAAGAAGAAGGCTGTAGTGTAGACACTGACATAATTAGGTCGACATCAACTGCCTTATGTCAACCTAGCTACGTAATGTAGACCAGCCCTAAGTGTGGAAGCCCACAGTGCCACCTTTTCAGTCACTTTTCAGAGCAGAACCACACTTTCAATAGTAAAAATTGTTACCCGAAAATTTCTGTTCTTCTGGAAGTCAGGTCCACTGGTCCTACAAAGGCTCTTCAACCAGAGGATTACTACTTGAAGAAACCTGACCAGTCACTCCTCCTCTGGAGTACTGGGTTCTGCCCCTGAAGAGCTCATAAATGAGATTATTTCTCAAGCTGACATGAATGAATTTATTTTAACTTTCACTTGTATTACCAATAAACTAATTCAAAAAGATCCCTATGGGTCAAAGACTACTTGTGGCAGAACACCTGATCCATCTTTCAGAATTATCAGGGTCTCATTTTTATTTCATATTAACGAAAATCATAGGTAACTCCTCTGAAGTAAAGGGAGTTACACGGGTATAAATTGGGTGTGAAGGGAAAATCAGGCCAATTTTGATAAGATTATACGGCCTTAAACGCAAACAAGTGTGGATTCATTCTGTGGATCTGGCACCATCCTTCTTCATTTAACTATATCCAACTATATGAACATCATAGTTAAGGTTGTGCTAGAATCTCCCTTGAGACTTTTGTAATTCTGTTCTCACCTAAATATTTTTTGAGAGAAGTAATGGATATATAAATCTGAATATGTCTGAATTTCCTAAAGTGTATTTGAGTTACAAGATTTTGTTGTTGTCAAATATAAGATTATTAGAAAATCACTTCTTTCAGATTTTTAGAAAGGGTGTCACTTTTTTTGGAACACTTGTTGTCATGAAAATATATGCAGAAAGATAATTCTTTATTCTCAGAAAAAGAAAAACAATGCAAAGAAAAAGTGGACAATTAACTACTTTACTTAATTGAGTGGTGTCAAACCAGTTTGCAGCAGTACAGCAAAAGTGACAATGCTGATGATTATGCCTATAATACTGGCAATGGTTATGATGTAGCTAACTGACTTATTTAAAGCAGCCACCATTTGTTGTAACTTATAAATGTGACTGAAGACAGACTGCCTTAGGGGACCACTATTTGCATGTGGAAGAGAGGCTGCCCTTTGTAAAGATGCCTACCATCTCATATTGTTTCCATAGGACTAAAGCCAGGGTGGCCTCAGAGAAGATGACCAACCCAGAAAAACTGGACAGAAAACTATTAGGAGATGGGGTCCAGGAGACTGTGGCGGGAAGGAAGGAAGGTCCCCAGTGGGTTCCCCTTACCTTTGCCACAGCATGCCTCCAGAACTCCTAATTTCCAAAGATTTCCCCTAGCCTCAACAAATCCTACAGTACTCCTAGCTCTAGGGCACATGGTCACGTTCTTTGACAAATAAAGCATAAGCATAACTCCACAAAGTCAATAAGTGCTACATGTCTCCTTTGAATCAATAGAAGGTGTAAATCTGCTACAGTCCTAAAGCAAGTGCTTGGCTCTTTGCTGAAGATCTGGAGAGTCTCAGTTCAATCCCTTATGTGTCAGACAAGATAGAGACCATCACACTAGTATGGTGGGTGTGGAAGGAACAACTGAATAATTTATAATTCTCCCCCCCCTCTACTCTTTATAGGAAGCAAAGCACTCTCAATCTTTCTGATAGACCCACTCCTCAATCACCTTTCTTGATGGCAAGATACGTCTGGTTTGCAGGGATCCTCATCAGAAGTTCACTACATGACACTCAGTCTAATGAAGCGGTGAGTCCTCATGCAAAGGGCATAGCAGTGAGAGCTCAAGGAGGACTCCAATGGTGCACATGGTCAGGTGGGAAGATTTGCTCCCCACAGCAAATCTTCCCTTCCATCCGATGTAGTGGGGACATGAAGTAAAGAACAGCCTCCACTCCTTGGCAGAAACAGCCTGTCATATGCAACATACACAGCACCTCAAACCATGGGAGTCTCTGTCAAAGCCACAGACCTTCCACAAGAGCAAGAGAGCCCCCAGCACTGAGGTCCATATCTCCTGTATGCTGTGAACCCAGGCCCATTCATGGGAAGCAGTAGCCAGGATTCCCACGGTACAGGAGCTATGAGCTCCAGTGCTGGAGGTTCCCTAACTTCTTTCAAAGCTCCGTAGCTTCAAAAGAGGCTCCTCTACTCTGAAGAGCCTCAAAGGGCTTGGAAGAGCAGATGCTACAGGTTCTCTCATAATGGTATAGGCATTCTTGAGCTGGAGTAAGATTTAGGCCACAAGGGAAGGATGCACAAAGTGCTTTAACCTGCCACCTCATAAGTCAAACAAGAATATATGGAGATATACCTATCTCATAGAACTGGAAGGGACCTTAAAAGGTCATCAAGTCCAGCCCCCTGCCTTCACTAGCAGGACCAAGTACTGATTTTGCCCCAGATCCCTAAGTGGCCCCCTCAGGGATTGAACTCACAATCCTGGGTTTAGCAGGCCAATGTTCAAACCACTGAGCTATCCCTTCTATATCCTTTCCCTTATCCACACCCTTCCATAAAATTGGAATGGGATAAGTAGGGGAACTGGGTGGCATTCATCTCCTCCATCCCGCAACAAATCCTGCAGAATCACAGGGAAAAGTTTTCTCAGGTGAACATTACCTACCTCATTAGCCCTGCAATAAGGATGTGACAACTGACACTCAGAGGTATTCCTGTACCCATTCCTGCCCTCACTTGACTCTCTGCTTTCTCCACTATCATAAACATCTGTGCTCCAGTCATTTTCCTCACACCATAAGGAAAGTGAGGAGAGCCATCCATTCTTCACTTTTCCATGTGCCCCCAATACGCTTCCCTTCAACTCCTCTATTAGAAATGCCACATTAGCATCAACAAAAACTTACTTTTAAACCAATTAAGGTTGGGTAAGTGCAAACCCTTGGTGACAAGTTAATGGCCATAAGAAAATGTCAGGTTATTGGACAACTCTTAAACTGTATCAGACTCCTAACACGGCAGGTTTCTACTGAGAACAGACTACACAAATCATTAAGAAACTCCTTCTGCTTCAAACAGATAAGGAAACATACTACACAACACATTATGCTGCAAGCCAAACCTTAGCGATAACCTCACATTTTTGCTGTGAACACACACCACTCTCTTAACCTGTGCATATACATCAATGATGGACATTTGCTATTGTTGCTGAGGTTGTTAAAGTTTTGCCAGGGGTAAATGTAGTACCTGCTACCATTACACTAAGTCACCTGGAAAATCACCAAAGCAGGGTGTGCCCTTCTTCCTGGAATCTCTGGAAGGGTCAGACAGGTCAGAGAAAGAAGCAGAGTTCATTTCTCTCTTTGGGGCTGTTCTGCAGCACTTCAGAAACAGACTATGAATTCAGGTTGTTGTGTAGCATCTTCTTTGTAGGATTCGCAAGAGCACATGCAGAAGACCTTGCTTTTGGCCTTGAAGTACTCAGAGGCACAGGTGTTTTGCACTCTGAAGAAACAGACTTCTCTTTGGAAGGAATCCTTCTGAAACAGTTGAATGCCAGCAAAAATACAGGTGTTGACTCCATGATGAAAGGTCCAAGGGTCAGATGGCTGGGTACTATGAGCTAGATGAAATTGAGCCTACAGAGTCTTAATACCAGCAAAACTATCTGGGATCTCTTACTCCCAAGCTGCGGAGCAGAAAATCTAAAAGAGGTTCCTACATGACAAAATGGATGGCTCCTTTCTTGAGAGACAAAGAAGGAAACAGTCATTTGGACATTACTGTGGCCATTGATCCCTAAAAGCTGCTGAAGGTACCTCCCTTTATTAATGAGACTTTCATTCCTGAGCCAATGTCTGTCCTGTTATGAAGGATCTGCTTCTCAGGAGGTGCAGCTGTCTGTTCCTGCTATCTTGAGCTTTGTTTGAGTTGCCCCGGGATAACAGTTAAGGTTGGTAGGGTGAAGTGACCTTTTTTGACTGCTCCTTGACAGTCTGCTTGAATGCTGGGGGAAGGGAATTTGCTGGCAGGGTAGGGAAGCCTGAACAGTTACTTCTCTCTTCCACTTGGGTAGAAGGTGCCTGGGAACATCAGCGGCAAAAATTCCCATCTAGTCATTTTAGAAAGAGAAAGGTTGTGGCTTCTTTTTCCCAAGTGTGCTATCTGCACACTGAGCTGCAGGAGAGAAAGATAGTTCAAGATTTCAGCAGATCTTGAAGAGCAGTCCTGCTCAGAAAAGTTAGACAGCCAAGCACATATATGTCCCAAATGAAGTGAAAAAAATTAAAATTCTAGAATATACTTTTAAAAAATTGCTCTTGCTTTGGAGAAGGAAATATGCTGTCCTGCTGCCATTTAAAGATAGGAGAGAACTGGTATGCAATCCAAGGCTGGAGCCCAGACCTCAGGAAATAACTGACAAGCCTGATTTCTGCCTCCAAGCAGCGTGTAAGCAGGTGCCTTTCCTAACCTGCTCTCTCACACAGTCCACACTACATAGGATCTAAGTTGACCCCTCCATAGGGTCTGGTTTTCATTAAAGACATTAACAAGGCAAAAAAGTTCTGCCCCAACTTTTACCCAGACTTGGATGCTCCTATAATTGCATCCTTCAATCTGCTCATCTTACACTCTGGACAGCCACTCCATTCAATCCACTCTAATGCCCTTACCTTATCTAGGCTGGATTCATTTGACTCATTTCGTCTGCACAACCTACTTACATTCCCCAGCAAACATTGTGGGGTGCTTGTAGGCAAACTCAGCCAGCCTACTATCCTACAGCAGAAGCTAAAGATCTTTTGTGAGATATGTAGATCTGGCTATAAAGGAGAATGCACAACTGGAATAATTAACAATTTTGTTTATAACAAGTGAGGACTAGAATCCAGCTCATACTTTCACAGTTCTGCTGGCTCTCCAGTGCTATCAGAAATAAGAAATGGTGAAAAATTATTTTTATTACTGATGCAGGAAGAAAAGAAACATATCTGTTCAGTGAGATGATATCACTTTTACATAGTCACTTTTCAATGTAGACTACTACTTCGGATGACTTGTAGTTAGGGTGACCAGACAGCAAGCATGAATAACTGGGACAGGGGGGTGGGGGTAATAGGCGCCTATAAACACAAATCCCCAAATATTGGGACTGTCCCTATAAAATCAGGACATCTGGTCACCCCACTTACAGGCCACACAGGAAGTCTGTAGCATCTCTTCCTCCACAAGAAGTATTCTTCTTCAAGTTTTTAGTAATCTGGAGAATTCAAATAAAAAAGAAAAAAATTTGAACTACTCACTGTAACACCGGCAAATCTGAAGTAATCATTTTTGTAGCACAGCACCCTCTTTGAAATATTAGAACTACATAGAATTTCTTCTAATGATGATGTTACAAGACAACTTCCTGGTAACTATGTTCATTAATCTCAAAGTCCAATCTATAAAATAAAAAGATGAAAACTTGTTAAATTCATGATTTCAAAATGGACATTCAATATATTAAATGCAACATGGTTATAGACTAAAATCTGTTAGCTTTGTATTAAGTTTACTATTTCAATCATACGAAACTCCAAAAATTCAGAAAGAATATCCCATTGCAACTTGGCTATATCCTTGCATACAGTCATTACAACTGGGCCCAGCCACACTAATCTGAACACTAGACAATATGACATTTTTAAAGAAATTACATGCATGGCATTTTGTATTCCTAGATATATATTCATGCTGAAATCACATTAACAGAGTTTTGTATACATAATATTCTAAGAAAACAAAAAACTAAAGACACAAACAATACAAAATAAATGTAAATATAAGAGTATAGAGTGTGAGGAACTAGTGAACGCACTTTCTGTTCAACCCAAGAAAAACAGAACCTATTCAATAGGGTTTAACTTCAACCGAAAGTTAATCCTGAGCTGAAGACCTTAAAACAAAACTCTTCTTGTTAACATTACCTTCCTAGAACTCCAGCTGCCTGATGAGACTAGCTAATAAAATGCAGGATGAGAGCATTTTAGATGATTGTTCCCTCTATGCAATCCAAACAGCAGATACAAGAATGTCTAACTGTATTGAAAAGGATTTTAACCATGAGGATTCCAAAAACAAGGCTAAATTTGTGCACCTTACACAGTAAGGCAGAACTTAAAATAAAACAGACAATTATGCATGCTCACAAGAGGAACCCTCTAATCTGGAGACCAGTGAGTTAATCACATCACAAAGGCAACTTCTATGGAACAACTTTCCAAATTAATGGACTGTGTGAAACTCAGATGGGCTGATCTGTTGATACAACAGAATATGAGGAGCTGCTGTAAAGTTGTTGTATTAGATGTGAGTTTGATCAATAAAGCGTGTGTGTTGCTTTTCAGTATCTGTGGGAAGTGAAAGTGAATGCATTATGGATGAGATAAGGCAAGTCTGGATGGATAAGACTGCGAGCTTGTCATGGAGATCATGGATTTCATGACTGTGACCTCCATGACTTCTGCAGCGGCTCGGTCAGCCACACTGGCCACTGCTGGGGCAGTCTCAGGCCACCCCCCACCAGCAGGAGTTCGGGTGTTGGAGGGGGCTCACGCGCGGAAGGGGATGAGAACTCTGTGGGGTCTCCCCAGAAGCAGCAACATGTCCATCCCTCAGCTCCTAGCTCCACACGCTGCCTCCACCTGCAGGCACTACCCTCGCAGCTCCTATTGGCCGTGCTTCCCGGTCAATGGGAGCTGCACAGCTAGCAGCGAGCAGAAATAGGAGCTTACAGAGGGACATGTCACCACTTCTGAGAAGCCGAATAGGGAGCCTGCAAGTCCCATCAACCCCACCCAGCACCTGCGGCACCCCGAGCACCCCCTCCCTGTGCAGCCACGCCTGAGCACTTGCAGGCCCCCCACAAGCACCTGCAGTCCTCCCAAGATTTAATAAGGGGTAGAGTATAAGTCATGGACAGGTCAAGGGCCATGATTTTTTGTTTACTGTTCATGACCTGCCGATGACTTTTACTAAAACTACCCGTGACTAAAACATAGCCTTCATTATGGAGTGCTGCAGTGTGTTACAGAAAGCCTTGTAGACATTGTGAAGGGGGAAATGAATGCTAGGAACTTTTCATTCCGAGCCTTTAAAGTTGAGTGCATCCTGATGGATCCTTAAAGAGTCACTAAAATAAAGGGATTTTTTACGTTAATCTCCTAATGTTTATACTTGGCTGATGTACTTAAGAGGGTTCCGCAAGATTAGGGAAATGACAAGGGGAGCTGCACCTGCCTGGGAAACAAAGGTAGAAATTGCAATGAAGAAGCTGTTCCTATGATTTGTGTCAAACCTCTTGAACATGAGAGACTGCAACATGCATTAGGAAAGTTTTTGTCTCCATGTCATTTTATCACCATTTAAAAAGGTACTGAAAGTAGATATTCCAGGAGCAACACACATCATATTTAGTAGTGATGACAACATGCTATAGCTTTTCCCAATTCTGGAAAATAGTCAGAAGCAGCCGCAGCAGCAGCTCTGCCTAGTGTGCTTCCCCATTCCTGTCAGCACAAAGCACATCTCTCAACCTTCAAACCTGCAAATGTGCAACATCAGCATACAAAAGGGTGACCAATAACCAAAATACTTACAACATTTTCTTTCAGCCTCTGCAGTTTGTGTGGATTAAATATAACATTTATCCTTATGAAACTCTGAATTGGCACACATATTCATGGTTTTTAACAGCAAAGGCGATTAACCATTGGAACAAACTGCCAAGGGAAGTGGATTCTTCATCTTTTGGTGTCTTCAGATCAAAAGATGTATAACGTCTTTCTGGATCATGTGCTTTAGTCAAAACATAAGTTACACTTTAGTCCAGAGATCGGCAATCTTTCAGAAGTGGTGTGCCAAGCCTTGATCGATTCACTCTAATTTAACGTTTTGCATGCCAGTAATATATTTTAACGTTTTTAGAAGGTCTCTTTCTATAAATCTATAATATATAACTAAACTGTTGTTGTATGTAAAGTAAATAAGGTTTTTAAAATGTTTAAGAAATTTCATTTAAAATTAAATTAAAATGAAGAGCCCCTCAGACCAATGGCCAGGACCCGGGCAGTGTGAGTGCCGCTGAAAATCAGCACGCATGCCGCCTTCGACACACGTGCCATAGGTTGCCTACCCCTGCTTTAGTGAAACACAAATTACTGGGCTCAATACAGGAGCAACTGGGTGAATTTTAATGGCCTATGATATGCAGGACATCAGACTAGATGATCTAATGATACCTTTTGGCCTAAAATTCTCTGAATTCTTAAAGATAGAGCCTTTCATAGATTTCAGTAGTAGGCAAACACTCACCACCGTTACCTTAACCAGGGAGGAGCTACTAAGATTACCTTGGTCCCATCATGTCTTTTCTCTCTCAGTACCTTCTGTATTAGTGGAAAGCATGCAACAGTACTCTCCCCCAATTCAGAAGAAACATGAGCAAGACTTTCTGTCTGCTCTTGAGAAGAAATGAGACACTGCATGTCCTGCATGATGGTGAAGAGAACTCTCTCTGGAAACCTTCAAAAGCTGAATGTGTTTTGAATTAGTGGTCTGCCAGTGTTCTGGTGCCTGTTGGGGGTTTGTTTTGGTTTGTGTTTCTTGGACTAACAGGTTTTAGGTGGGAAGGCTATGACTGATACAGAGGCAGCTGTGAAAGACACAATAAGGATGATTGGATGTGGAAGCTGCGGCATGTACATGAACCTGGAGGGGGTACCTGAAAAGAGTTTTGACTGCATGAAGCGCCACCTGATAAGAGCTGATGGAAGAAAAGATCTGAGGGCTGGAGATGCAGGTGGAAACTCTGGTTGAGTTTAGAAGGGGGTTCGAGCAGACGATGGAGCAAAGACATGAGGAGGCTGAAGGGATAAGCTCAGACTTGCAGATGGAAGCAGGACCAAAGAATTCTGAGGGGAGACTGCTGGGTGAGGAAAGTGGATGGTGGAAGCATGTGACTAAGAGAATCAGGCAGAGGAAAAGACAGGCCAGTGAAGGAGAAATAAAGCTCAGGAACAGGTTTGCAGAGTTGGAAAATGAAGAAGGGACACAGCAGGTGGTCACTGAAGGTGAGAGGGCAAGGAAAAAGAGAAGAGCAGCTAGTCCCACAGGAAGAGGGGAAGAGTCAATGGAGACACCACCAAATATGAGCCCCACGATGATACAGGATGAGTTGCAGAGGATTGCAAGGGTGAATAGGAATCAAGAGGACTTGCAGCCAGTGGGAGCAGGGGATAGACCGGAGAATCATACTGTCACCAGGAAAAGGCAGGTCTACGTGATTGGGGACTCCTTACTGAGAAGGACAGACAGGCCTGTAACTAGAGCTGATCCAGATAACAGAAGGGTGTGCTGTCTGCCAGGTGCTAAGATACAGGACGTGGACCTGAGGCTGAAAAGGATCCTAACGGGAGCGGGAAAGAATCTGTTGATTGTCCTTCATGTGGGAACGAATGATACGGCTAGATTCTCACTAGAACGTATCAAGGGAGACTATGCCAGACTGGGGAAGACGCTTAAGGAAATCGAGGCTCAGGTGATCTTCAGTGGGATTTTGCCTGTTCCTAGAGAAGGGCAACAAAGGTGTGACAAGATTATGGCAATCAACAGATGGCTCAGGCAGTGGTGCTATAAGGAGGGCCTTGGTATGTACGGCCACTGGGAAGCATTCATGGACAGAGGACTGTTCTCTCAGGATGGACTTCACCTGAGTAAGGAGGGAAATAGATTTCTAGGATGGAGGCTAGCACAACTGATTAAGAGAGCTTTAAACTAGGAATTCGGGGGAGATGGTTGGGAGATGTCCAGGTAATCTCCACGCTGGAATTTAACATTGAGAGGAAAGAAAAAGTAAGAGAGGATACAGCCGTGGGCAGAAGAATGGACATAAGGAGGAAGGGTAGTGTAGATACCAGTTTAACAGGTGATACTGGTGGTAGAATGTCTGTGCCTAGCCGGGTAAAGAATGTCAGTGAAGCCAATCGGCAAAAATTAAGAGGTCTGCACACTAATGTGAGAAGCCTAGGTAACAAAATGGAGGAACTAGAGCTACTGGTGCAGGAAGTGAAATCCATTATTATAAGGATAACAGAAACATGGTGGAATAGTAGTCACGACTGGAGTACAGGTATTGAAGGCTACGTGCTGTTTTGGAAAGACAGAAATAAAAGGCAAAGGTGGTGGAGTAGCATTGTATGTCAATGATGAGGTTAACTGTAAAGAAATAAGAAGTGATGGAATGGATAAGACAGTCTGTCTGGGCAAAAATCACATTGGGAAAGAAAGCGACTAGAGCCTCCCCTGAGATAGTGCTGGGGATCTGCTACAGATCGCTGGGATCTGATTTGGATATGGACAGAGACCTCTTTAAGGTTTTTAATGAAGTAAACACTAATGGGAATTGTGTGATCATGGGAGACTAACTTCCTAGATATAGATTGGAGGACAAGTGCTAGTAACAATAATAGGGCTCAGATTTTCCTGGACGTGATAGCTGATGGATTTCTTCACCAAGCAGGTGAAGAACTAACAAGAGGTGATACCATTTTAGATTTGGTTTTGGTGAGCAGTGAGGACCTCATAGAAGAAATGGTTGTAGGGGACAACCTTGGTTCGAGTGATCGTGAGCTAATTCAGTTCAAACTAGATGGAAGGAAAAACAAAAATAGATCTGGGACTAGAGTTTTTTATTTCAAAAGGGCTAATTTTAAAGAATTAAGGAAATTAGTTAGGGAAGTGGATTGGACTGAAGAACTTGCAGCTCTAAAGGTAGAGGAGACCTGGAATTACTTCAAGTCAAAGCAGCAGAAACTATCAGAAGCCTGCATCCCAAGAAAGGGGAAAAAAATCATAGGCAGGAGTTGTAGACCAAGCAGGATGACCAAGCATCTCAGAGAGGTGATTAAGAAAAAGCAGAAAGCCTACAAGGAGTGGAGGATGGGTGAGATTAGCAAGGAAAGCTACCTTATTGAGGTCAGAACATGTAGGGATGAAGTGAGAAAGGCTAAAAGCCATGTAAAGTCGGACCTCGCAAAGGGAATTAAAATCAATAGTAAAAGGTTCTATAGCCATATAAATAAGAAGAAAACAAAAAAAGAAGTGGGACCACTTAACACTGAGGATGGAATGGAGGTTAAGGATAATCTAGGCATGGCCCAATATCTAAATAAATACGTTGCCTCAGTCTTTAATAAGGCTAATGAGGAGCTTAGAGATAATGGTAGGATGACAAAGGTGAATGAGGATATGGAGGTAGATATTACCACATCCGAGGTAGAAGCCAAACTCGAACAGCTTAATGGGACAAAATCGAAGGGCCCAGATAATCTTCATCCAAGAATATTAAAGGAACTGGCACATGAAATTGCAAGCCTATTAGCAAGAATTTTTAATGAATCGGTAAACTCAGGGGTTGTACCGTACGACTGGAGAATTGCTAACATAGTTCCTATCTTTAAGAAAGGGGAAAAAAGTGATCCGAGTAACTATAGGCCTGTTAGTTTGACATCTGTAGTATGTAAGGTCTTGGAAAAAAATTTGAAGGAGAAAGTAGTTAAGGACATTGAGGTCAATGGTAATTGGGACAAAATACAACATGGTTTTACAAAAGGTAGATCGTGTCAAACCAACCTGATTTCCTTCTTTGAGAAGGTAACAGATTCTTTAGACAAAGGAAGCGCAGTGGATCTAATTTACCTCGATTTCAGTAAGGCATTTGACACGGTTCCACATGGGGAATTATTAGTTAAATTGGAAAAGATGGGGATCAATATGAAAATTTAAAGATGGATAAGGAAGTGGTTAAAGGGGAGACAACAACGGTTTGCACTGAAAGATGAACTGTCAGGCTGGAAGGAGGTTACTAGTGGAGTTCCTCAGGGATCAGTTATTTAACCTTTTTATTACTAACCATGGCACAAAAAGTGGGAATGTGCTAATAAAGTTTGCAGATGACACAAAGCTGAGAAGTATTGCTAACACAGAGAAGGACCGGGACATCATACGGGAAGATCTGGATGACCTTGTAAACTGGAGTAACAGTAATAGGATGAAATTTAATAGTGAAAAGTGCAAGGTCATGCACTTAGGGAGTAATAAGAATTTTAGTTATAAATTGGAGACACATCAGTTGGAAGTAATAGAGGAGGAGAAAGACCTCGGAGTATTGGTTGATCACAGGATGACTATGAGTCGCCTGTGTGATATGGTCGTTAAAGCTAATGCAATTTTAGGATGCATCACGCGAGGTATTTCCAGCAAAGATAAGGAGGTGTTAGTACCATTATATAAGGCACTGATGAGACCTGATCTGGAATAGCGTGTGCATTTCTGGATGAATTCAAACTGGAACAGGTTCAGAGACAGGCTACTAGGATGATCTGAGGAATGGAAAACCTGTCATATGAAAGGAGACTCAAAAAGCTTGGCTTGTTTAGTCTAACCAAAAGAAGGTTGAGGGGGGGATATGATTGTTCTTTATAAATATATCAGAGGGATTAATATTAGGGAGGGAGAGGAATTACTTAAGCTTATTACCAATGTGGACACAAGAACAAATGGATATAAACTGGACATTAGGAAGTTTAGACTTGAAATTAGATAAAGGTTCCTAACCATTAGAGGAGTGAAGTTCTGGAATAGCCTTCCAAGGGGAGTAGTGGGGGGAAAAGACATATGCGGCTTTAAGACTAAGCTTGATAAATTTATGGAAGGGATGGTATGATGGGATAGCCTAATTTTGGCAATTAATTTGGCAATTGATCTTTGATTATCAGCAGGTAAGTATGCCCAGTGGTCTGTGATGGGATGTTAGATGGGATGGGATCTGAGTTACTACAGAGAATTCTTTCCTGGATGCTGGCTGGTGAGTCTTGCCCCCATGCTCAGGGTTTAACTGATCGCTGTATTTGGGGTCGGGAAAGAATTTTCCTCCAGGGCAGATTGGCAGAGGCCCTGGAGGTTTTTCGCCTTCCTCTGCAGCACGGGTCACGGGTCACTTGCTAGAGGATTCTCTGCAGCTTGAAGTTTTCAAACCACGATTTGAGGACTTCAATAACTCAGACATAGGTTAGGTGTTTGTTACAGGAGTGGGTGGGTGAGATTCTGTGGCCTGCATTGTGTAGGAGGTCAGACTAGATGATCATAATGGTCCCTTCTGACCTTAAAGTCTATGATTCTATATTCCTTTGAGAACATTCTCTGGCTGAGTCCACCACAGCACCAGAATTGCTTTTGGGAGAGAATGAGGAGTACTTGTGGCACCTTAGAGACTAATAAATTTATTTGAGCATAAGCTTTCATGGGCTAAAACCCACTTCATCAGATGCATGCAGTGGAAAATACAGGAGGAAGATATATATACAGAGAGAACATGAATAAATGGGTATTGCCATACCAACTGTAACGAGAGTAATCAATTAAGGTGGGACATTTGCAGGAGGAAAAAAAACTTTTGTGGTGATAATCAGAATGGCACATTTCCAACAGTTGACCAGAAAGTGTGAGCATCAGTAGGGCGAAAAATCAGCATGGGGAAATAGATTTTAATTTGTGTAATGACCCATCCACTTTCAGTCTTTATACAAGCCTAATTTAATGGTGTCCAGTTTGCAAATTAATTCCAATTCTGCAGTTTCTCACTGGAGTCTGTTTTTGAAGTTTTTTTGTTGGAGTATTGCGACTTTGAGGTCTGTAATTGAGTGACCAGGGAGGTTGAAATGTTCTCCGACTGGTTTTTGAATGTTATAATTCTTGACATCTGATTTGGGTCCATTTATTCTTTTGTGTAGAGACTGTCCGATTTGGTCAATGTACATGGCAGAGAGGCATTGCTGGCACATGATGGCATATATCACATCGGTAGATGTGCAGGTGAATGAGCCTCTGATAGCGTAGCTGATGTGATTAGGTCCTATGATGGTGTCCCCGAATAGATATGACGACAGAGTTGGAAGGGGGCTTTGTTGCAAGGACAAGTTCCTGTGTTGGTGTTTTTGTTGTGTGGTTACTGCAGGTTGGGAGGCTGTCTGTAAGCAAAGACAGGTCTGTCTCCCAAAATCTCTGAGAGTGGGGGATCGTCCTTCAGGATAGGTTGTAGATCCTTGATGATGCGCTGGAGAGGTTTTAGTTGGGGGCTGAAGGTGACAGCTAGTGGCGTTCTGTTACTTTCTTTGTTAGGCCTGTCCTGTAGTAGGTGACTTCTGGGTACCCTTCTGGCTCTGTCAATGTTTCTTCACTTCAGCAGGTGGGTACTGTAGTTGTAAGAATGCTTGATAGAGATCTTGTAGTTGTTTGTCTGAGGGATTGAAGCAAATGCCGTTGTATCTTAGAGCTTGGCTGCAGACCATGATTTGTATGGTGTGGTCTGGATGAAAGCTGGAGGCATGAAGGTAAGTATAGCGATCAGTAGGTTTCCAGTATAGGGTGGTGTTTATGTGACCATCACTTATTAGCACTGCAGTGCCCAGGAAGTGGATCTCTTGTGTGGACTAGTCCAGGCTGAGGTTGATGGTGGGATAGAAATTGTTGAAATCATGGTGGAATTCCTCAAGGGCTTCTTTTCCATGGGTCCAGATGATGATGATGTCATCAATGTAGCGCAAGCAGAGTAGGGGAATTAGGGGACAAGAGCTGAGGAAGCGTTGTTCTAAGTCAGCCATATAAATGTTGGCATACTGTGGGGCCATGCAGTGCCACTGACTTGAAGGTATGCCTTGTCCCCAAATGTGAAATAGTTGTGGTTGAGGACAAAGTCACAAAGTTCAGCCACCAGGTTTGCCATGACATTATCAGTGATACTGCTCTGACGGCTTGTAGTCCATCTTTGTGTTGGTGTAGAGCGCTTCTACATCCATAGAAGGCCAGGATGGTGTTTTCTCGAAGATCACCAATGGATTGTAGTTTCCTGAGGAAGTCAGTGGTGTCTCAAAGATAGCTAGGAGTGCTGGTAGCATACGGCCTGCAGAGAGAGACTACATAGCCAGACAATCCTGCTGTCAGGGTGCCAATGCCTGAGATGATGGGGCATCCAGGATTTCCAGGTTTATGGATCTTGGGTAGCAGACAGAATACCCCTAGTTGGGGTCCTAGGGAGGTCTCTGTGCAGATTTGTTCTTGTGCTTTTTCAGGGAGTTTCCTGAGCAGATGCTGTAGTTTCTTTTGGTAACCCTCAGTGGGATCAGAGGGTAAACGCCTGTAGAATGTGGTGTAAGAGATCTGCCTAGCAGCCTCTCATTCATATTCCGACCTATTCATGATGACAAACACCTCCTTTGTCAGCCTTTTTTATTATGATGTCAGAGTTGTTCCTGAGGCTGTGGATGGCATATTCTGAACATGTTGGCCTTGCTTGGGTTTAAAGTCTGTGTTACTAATGCTGAAAAGGTCTCATTCTGAGTCTGGTATGAAGCGTGACATAAACTGCTAAAGCTGAAGAACCCTGAAAGAAAATTATTTTTTGAGAGGAGATTTTATATCAATATCTGTATGACAGACTGAAATTTTAG
Organism: Gopherus evgoodei; assembly: GCF_007399415.2. Taxonomy (NCBI): domain Eukaryota; kingdom Metazoa; phylum Chordata; order Testudines; family Testudinidae; genus Gopherus; species Gopherus evgoodei. The sequence continues at coordinate 50,017,095 of NC_044330.1, read as the reverse complement.
ATCTCTCTCCACTGGAAGAAAAACTTTGCCTTTCTGAGAGTCAAGATCTGCATCCCTGTGAATGTGATTCTTTGAGTAGGAAAGAGACTTTTTTCATATTCATCAAGTCCTAAATTTTCCAAAAAAGAGTACACATCAGACAAATGTTTTTCATAAGGCCTTCTTTTGTTGTAGCTTTGAGAAACCAATCATCCAAATATAGACAGACAAAAATACCATAACGTCTCAGACAAGCTGCTAACAAAACTAACATTAAAACTGTTGTGCTGCAGAAAAGGCCAAAAGATAGAACCTTGTATTGAAAATTATCCTAGCAGATAGCAAAGTGTAGATGTGTGTGGAGATTTGGCCTTACAAAGATATGGAAATATGCATCCTCCTTTAGTTCAAAAGTTGAAAACCAACTTAGAGTCAAAAGGGAATGAATAATAAACACCAGAGTCAACATATGAATCTAGAGCTTCCTGCTATGTGTGTTAAGCTCTCTCATGTCTAATAGCAGACGGAGACCTCCAATTTCCTTTAAAATTAGGAAATATCTTGTGCACAACACCCCTTTCTGGACCCCCTTGGAACCTCCTTAATTGCTCCTAATAAAATCAGAGACTGGATTTCTTAATATGTTCTCGTGGGACAGGTATCCTGAAAAGGGAGAGGAAGGGGACCGATAAAGGTTTTCTAATTCAAAAGGCACAGACTTTCTCTATTACTTCCAAAACCCAACTGTCCAGTGTGACTGAGGTCCATGCCTGGAGGAACTGAGAAAGCTAACTTCCAAATGGTAGGGAAGTGGATACACTGTTGATCGGTCTGCAGCTCTCAATCCTCATGTCAAACTTGTGACTTGACATTTGACAGAGATGACAAAATTGAAGGACACTTTACTTTCATTCAGGACTTGAAAGGTTTCCTTCCATTCAGATACTGCCTTGGATCCATAGTCTAGTGCAGAGACCAATGCCTTATACAGAACTACTTTCTCCTTGATTCTGAACTTGCCCAGAGCCACGACAGGACTCCTGTCCTTAGCATTGGGCTTTTTCAAATTTGTAATCAACACAACACAGCCAACAGTTCTTGAAGTCTATTCTGTAGATCCTTCTGAGCTTGCGCAGGGAATGTGGAGCAAACTGATCATCTGGATAGAGAATAGCCCTCATCCAGGCACACGAGGCACTAGGTTGAGCATCAGACACCAGGAAGATGACTGGATAGGATACACACTTTTTAAAATTCTTCAGCTCTGACATGGAACTGGAGATGGAACTGAAGAGCTAAGTATTATTAATTATAACAAAGGAATTAAATTATCTTACAATTATTAAGCTCTCCTAACTAAGATTAACAGCAAAACTAGTACTAAGATCTCTAAACTTGCTTTGAAAACAAATGTGGAGCCAAAGGACCTGGAGAGGTTCACATCTGTCTTCTGGTGCAGCTGAAAAGAACTTGAGCGGTATGGAAGAGTCACACCCCATTTACAGTCTTACAGTCACAAATGCAGAAAGAAGGGCTAGAAGGGGCATCTAACAGACACTTCTACTAGAATGTTTCCACTGTCCAGCCTGCACCAACTGGTGCATCCCATGAGTGGGAATATGCAGAGGACACTCAAAGAAGAATGGACTGTTTTACAGGATTAAGTATGAAAATGCACAATACAGTTGACACAGCATGCATTTTGTTATTTTGATATGTCTTTTCCCTTCAGTCCAGGACTCAGAACCACGCTGGAGCCCTCCACAACCGGGGCACCAGGGCCCATGCAATCCCACCCCTTCCCTTTCAGCCACATGGGTTTGGAAATGAAAAACTCCTCAGAGGAGCCAGCCAGATATTCAGCTGGGAGCAGGGATCTTTTAGATTTTGTTTTTTTAATCGCATCTAGCACAATGGGCCCTGATCTCAGTTGGTCATGAGGCACTACTGAAACAGTAGTGCTAACAATATATTTTTATGCTGCTCCAAAGCAGTAAAAAAAATGATTTATCTAACCATAATTTTTTCTTCTCTGAAGTGGGTATCTGATGCTCTGTGATCCATTACAACTCGTTTATTACTCCTCAACTTCCAAGCACAGAGACTCCAGCCTCTTTTTTTTTTATTTTAAACATTCCTTTCAAGTTTCATAATGTGCTTCTAGCAAGGAGAGATGTTCAGATAACTGAAGCCTCAGTCACCAGTCCAAGCTGAGAAGGCACATTATCAATTTTGATTCATAAACATTACAAAATTTAGCTATCACCAAAAATCTACTTATTCATTTCTTACACAGCAAAGTCAGATCCCAATAGGAAAGAATTCCAAGATTTTTCCCCACTCTGTAAAAATGCTCCATAAGGGAAAATGAAATATTTCTCCTTCAACTGGAACTTACTGCAAAAATTGGTAATGCCCTGGGTAACGTCTCAGGCCTGGTCTACACTACAAAGTTAGGTCAACATAAGCCACGTTAGGTCAACTGAATACTGTATGCATCTACACTATCAAGTCCCTTCCACCGACCTAAGTGGCCTGTAAAGTCAACTTCTGTACTCCACCTCCGTGAGAAACGTAGCGTTTGATTTGACATCCATGGGTCGACATGGGGCTAGTGTAGATCAGTGGCTCTCAAAGCCGGTCCGCCGCTTGTTCAGGGAAAGCCCCTGGCAGACCGGACCAGTTAACCTGCTGCATCCGCAGGTTCGGACTATCGCGGCTCCCACGCACCACGGTTCGCTGCTCCAGGCCAATGGGGGCTGCAGAAAGCAGCGCAGGCTGAGGGATGCGCTGGCCGCCAAGGGCTTTCCCTGAACAAGCAGACTGGTTTTGAGAACTACTGGTGTAGACAATGCATTGTGTAATTCAAATGAATTGGCCTCCAGGAGGTGTCCCACAGCAATCTGCTGTGACAGCTCTGGAGAGCACTTTCAACTCCACTGCACATCAGCCAGGTACACAGGAAACAGCTGCTCCCTTGTGAAAGCCCCAGGGAACTTTTGAATTTTCATTTCCTGTTTGCTCAGTGTGGAGAGCTCACCCAGCACATGATCATGGAGATTCAAGGCCGCAAACGCGTTCCAGCATGGAGTACACAGGAGGTAGTATATCTTATTGCTGTGAGGCAAGAAGAGTCCATGTAGACAGAGCTCCGACCCAGCAGAAGAAATACTGACATCTATGCCAAAATCGCCAGGGCATGGGGGAGAAGGGCTACACCAAGGATACACAGCAGCGTCACGTGAAAATAAAGGAGCTTCAGCAAGTGTATTAGAAGACAAGGGAAGCGAACGAACATTCTGGTTCTACCCAATAGACATATCACTTTTATGAGGAGCTACATATGATTCTTGGCAGCAACTCCAACACTACCCCAAAATGCTCCGTGGATACCTCCCAGGAACACTGGGCGACCATGAGCAATGACAAGGACATTGTTGACAAGGAAGGAAGAGGGGGAGTGTGTGTGGCAAGCAATCAGAGGATCCATTCTCCCAGACAGCCAAGAACTGTTTTTATCCCTGGAGCCCATCCCTTCACAGGAACAGCTGTAGGCAGAGTGTGATGCCGGGGAAGGCAGCTCTGGTGAGTACATACTTCCAATCAAACCATAGGGGTTACATGCTATTTTAAAGTTTATTCTGAACAAAAAAGTAGGTGCAGTGGGTACCACTGGCCACTCCAGCTATGCAGAGGGTCCGCTCAGAAAAAAGCTGTTTATGTGAATGGGAATGACCCTGAAATTCTCTATGGAGATCTCTAGGAAGCTTTCACGGAGGTACTCTGCAATCCTATGCAGAAGGTCTCTGGGAAGGGCTACCTTATTTCATCCACCACAGTATTAAGTCAGCTGCCATCACTGCAGCACACAGCATTGCAACATAAGGATCTGGTCTGTACCCAGACACTTGCAGCATCCAGCCACGGTGAGTAAGGCCACAAGGCATGAGTGAGAGGTCTTGTGCTACAGCTTTTGTGAAGGTATCCTTAGGATCACTGGTTGAAACTTCCAAAAAGCCCCCTTTCCCCTAGCAACCTGTATTGTGCTTGAGGACAGGCACCAGTGTAAAGCCCCCCAAATAGTTTGTTTTTACAAAAACGGCACGGGTTTGGTTTTGTTTGTTTGGGTTTTTTTGGGAGGGAAAAGGAGGGAGACAAACAGGAAGGAACCCCCCGTTTTCCCTGGGTAACCATATGCGATACTATTCTCCTGAGAGTAACAGAGGCAGCAAGGAGTTTTGATGATTACTTTTTACTTATATTGATTGACTGTTTACAGTAGTGTGTGTTGTGTGCTGGGTACTTTCCAAGCTCCCATTAAGGACAGTCTCTGATTCAAGCAGCTAACAAAATAAGACATCTAATAATTTAAAAAACCCGACCAGATGCCTCAACGTGTCTGATTGCTCCTTCATAATCCGCAGAATCTCTTCCTGTGTGGTACTCGCTTGTTTCCTGCATGTTCTCCTGTCCTCCCTGTCCACGTTCAGGTTCTCGGACAGTGTAATCCTCCATGCTTTGAGCTCCATCTTGGAACTCTTTGAGGTGCCATTAACTCATTGAACATGTCCTCCCAAGTTGTCTTTTTCCGCCTTCTAATCTAGGAAAGTCTCTGTCCCAGTGGGGAGGATGCACCGACTGATAAGGTTTCAGATGCAAGGAATACAGAGCACAAGGGTAGCACTGACAGTGCATAACCTTACACCAGAAGCAATGTAATTTCTTTTTATTAAAAGCTCACCCCTCAATGCACTTCACTACAAGCTGCAACGTAATAATAACCACTGGCTACTGCAAAAGTGACAAGACGGAGCTCAAAGCATGGAGGATTACACTGTCCAAGAACCTGGACATGGATAGGGAGGACAGGAAAACATGCAGAGAACAAGAGTGTATCACACAGGAAGAGATGCTGCCGATTACCGAGCAATCAGACACATTGAGGCGTCTGGCTGAGATTCAAGAAAGGCAGCTGGATGCTAGAGTCGCTCTGCAGCCTATGCTGAACCTGCTGCCATCATCGCCATGTTCCACATCCTCCTCCTCTAAACGTCTTATGAGGGGAGGGTACAAGGACCAGAAGGGAGCCCATTCCCACACCTTTGACTATTATTACAGTGTATCCGTAAGCAAGCTGTCCTTGTTTTTCCGCCCACAGTGTTATCCGCCCTTTTGCCCCAGGTTATCATACTTTTCTTTGCTGTCTCTGTGTGTTTGTGTGCATCTCAATATGTTACGTTTTATTATGAACAGGCTTTTTATTTATTCAACACATGGCAGGTAGTGCAGGTGGAGGTTACAGGGGATAAAATACAATGAAGAGGACAGTTTGGTAAGAAACAACACATAAGCATCACATTACTGAAACCGGTTTTCAAAGCCTCACAGAGATGCAGAGTCCCTCAGTGTGCTCTTCTTATTGCACTGGTATCTGGCTGCTCCAAATTGGGTACCAGGTGATCTGCCTCAACCACCCACCCCCTACCCACCGTAAACTTTTCTCCCTTTGTTTCACAGATATCATGGAGCACACAGCAGGCAGCAATAACAATGAGGATATTACTTTCACTGACGTCTAACCTTGTGAGCAAACAATGCCAGCGACCTTTGAAATATGTCCAAAGGCACATTCCACCACCATTCTGCACTTGCTCAGCCTATGGTTCAGCTGGTGCTTACTGGTCTCCAGGCTGCCTGTGTATGATTTCAGGAGCCATGGGAGCAAGGCGTAGGCGAGATCTCCCAGGATCACAAATGGCTTTTCAACATCACCAATTTTTATTCTGCAGTCTGGAAAGAAAGTCCCTGCTTGCAGCTTTCTGAACAGACTAAGTTCCGAAAGATGCTCACGTCATGCACCTTTCCCGACCATACCACATTGAGGTCGGTGAAATTGCCCCTATAATGTACCAGCGCTTGCAACACCATTGAGAAGTACTCTTTTCGGTTTATGTACTCTTTGCCAAGGTGCTCTGATGCCAAGATAGGGACATGCATTCAGCCTTTAGCCCCATAGCAGTTAGGGAACCCCATCGCAGCAAAACCATCCATTATGTCTTGCATGTTGCTCAGAGTCAATACCCTTCTTAGAAGTCTGTTGATTGCCCTGCAAACTTGGATCACAACAGACCCCACGGTAGTTTTACCCACTCCAAATTGATTCCCCACTGACCGGTAGCAGTCTGGCATTGCAAGCTTCCACAGAGCTATCACCACTTGCTTCTCCACTGTCAGAGTAGTTCTCATCTTAGTATTGCTGCACTTCAGGGCTGCGGAAAGCTCTTCACAAAGTTCCTGGAAAGTGGCCTTATGCATTCAAAAGTTCTACAGCCACTACTCGCCATCCCATAGCTGCATAATGATGTGGGGTCCCACCGGTCAGTGCTTGTTTCCTGGGCTCAGAAGCAGCACTCAACTGTGTCAAGGTGATGCATGACTATTGCCAGCAACTGCCAATTGCTCTGCTCTATGGTCTTCCAGCTTGCGTGGCATCACATTGTTCCACATAGCGGCTCCTGTACTGACTGGGTACATACTGCAGGATACAGAGCGAGGTGTTTGTAACAACAGTGTATAGCTGAAGTCACTCTCTTCTTTAAGTTTTGTCTAATGGAGAATCAGTCCTGCCTAGAATATCAGGCAAGCCACCAGAGAGGCAAATGGCTGCTCCAGGTCAGAGCCCCAGATATCCTGCAAAAATGAGCTGCATGCCATTCTAGGGGGTGCCACTGCAACAATCCCACCCGTTGCTTTCCTCCTCCCCAACCCCTCCTGGGCTACCGTGGAAGTTATCCCCCCATTTGTGTGATGAAGTAATAAAGAATGCATGAATAAGAAACAACACTGACTTTATTGCCTCTGCAGAGATCAAAGCGAGGAGGGGAGGGCGGTTAGCTTACAGCAAAGTAGAGTGAACCACCATTCTGCACTTGCTCAGCCTATAGCTGAAAACGGGAATCTGTTACAAGCACTAGGATAGAAGCACAGGCAGGACTGAATCTCCATTTGTGTGTGGGCCTTTGGTTGACCCCGGTAAAATACAAAATGTCCCAGGATATGTATGTTGGGGGACAGTTCTAAACAGCAACTTAATTATTTTATTTGCAGCAAAATGTAAAGGTTTAAGGATCTGATTGTGAGCCCTGGTACCAAGGAGTAGGCTGGGGTAGTGGCGACCGCGCAGTGCTGCTGACTGGGAGAGCAGCCTGAGGCAGAAGCCTCCAGCTGCCATGATATTCCAGGCAGGACTGAATCTCCATTAGACAAAACTTAAAGAAGAAAATGACCTGGAGTCATTCCCATTTTTGCCCAGGCGCCCCCAGCCGACCTCACCGAGGCCAGCCAGAAGCACCCACGGGACAATGACGACGGATATCAGTCCTACTGTACCATCTGCCGTCCGCAAGGCAAGGCAAGGGGATGCTGCTGTGTAGCGCTGCAGCACCGTGTCTGCCAGCAGCATCCAGTAGACATATGACGATGACGACTGCCTGATGACATATATCCTGAACCACCCACAACAACGTTTTTGACCCTTCAGGCTTTGAGAACTGAGCCAAGAATTCAAATGGTTTTCAGAGAGTGCAGAAACTGTGGGATAGCTACAGTCATCAGTCGCCTCTCCCTCCGTGAGAGCCCATTTGATTCTTTGGCTTTCTGGTATGCTTGTCTCAGCTCCTTAAGTTTCACGCAGCACTGTGTTGAGCCCTTCTTGTGGCTTCTGTCCATCATGGCCCATTTTTTCAAATATTTTGGCATTTCGTCTTTTGGAACGGAGTTCTGATAGAACAGATTCATCTCCCCATACAGAGATCAGCTTCAGTATAGCTCGTACGGTTCATGCTGGAGCTCTTTTTTGATTCTGGGACTGCATGGTCACCTGTGCTAATCAACGCTCTATGCTGGGCAAACAGGAAATGAAATTCAAAAGTTCGCAAGGCTTTTCCTGTCTACTTGGCCAGTGCATCCGAGTTCAGACTGCTGTCCAGAGCAGTCACAATGGTGTACTGAGGGACAGCTCCCGGAGGCCAATACTGTCAAACTGCGGCCACACTAACCCTAATTCAAAATGGCAATGTCGTTTTCGGCGCTACTCCCCTCGTCGGGGAGGAGTACAGAAATCGATTTTAAGAGCCCTTTATACTGAAGTTTTGCCTAAGGCGCAAAATATCCTTGCACCAGCCCTGCCCCAAGGTGTGCGTGCACCCCAGGTTAAGAACCACTGCACTAAACTGATAAGATCTGCATTTTAATTTAATTTTAAATGAAGCTTCTTAAACATTTTAAAAAGCTTGTTTACTTTACATACAACAATAGTTAATAGAGAGAGACACCTTCTAAAAACATTAAAATGTATTATCGGCATGCAAAACCTTAAATTAGAGTGAATAAATGAACCCCAGGTTGGCAGGATGCTAAGCGGGGCCGGCGGCCAGGACCCCGGCCAGCAGCCGAGTGCCAGACAAAATTGGCTCACATGTCACCTTTGGCACGCGTGCTGTAGGTTGCCAATCCCTGTTCTAACAAAACAAAGACTGAAGTACAACTCTAGTTCTACCAAACTGCATCAGCTTTAGCTGCCAGATTTAATGTGTAATGTTTCATGAACACCTGGTTCACAGTCCCAAGTGGCAGCTTTACATAGTCCTTCGACACACGCACATCTAAATCAAGCTATGGGGTGGTCACCGGTTTGACAGAATGCAAGCTAATACTTATGGCGGAAGAGAGCACTGCTATTTTATACCTTTCCTGACACACAGTTCGATCCATCTGGAAATGGTTAAAAAGGATATTGTCTGACCTTTATAAGTGTCTAGATATGAAATAAACCATTTATTAGGATTTGTAAAATTCTTGAGTTCTATTAAGATAATAGGCAAGGGCTCTTTTAGCATCAAAATTATAAATCATGAATTCCCCGTTATTGTGTGGTTTGAGTGAGGGGAGAAATGGCAGCTGTAGTTTGACTGCCATTGAAATCTGACACAACATGGGTTAGAAATTTTGAGTTGGGTCTCTAAAGCATAGAGAAAGGAGGATATGCCAATAGGGCATTTACTTCATTGACCTGCCTCGCTGCAGTTATAATAAAAAGCAATCTTAAAAGATAAATAATGTACACTCTACAAAAGATTCAAATGGCATTTTATCAGCTGTGCTAACATTAAACTGAAGTCCCCTACAGGTACAGGGTCTTTCAATGGTGGATAAAAATTTCCAAGTCCCTTCAAGAACCTTTTAACTGACCCATGAGTAAATAGCAATTTATTATCAAATTGTAGTATGCAGATATACCCATTAAGTGAACTTTCAGCAAATAATCCCACAGATCCTCAGTCTTCATATGCAGTAAATATTCTAGAATATATTGAGTAGAAGCCAATTCTGATTGCTCTGGTTTGCTGTCCATTCAAGTCATAAATCTTGACCACTTAAGCTAGTAACATTTGCTTGGCAATTGCTTCCTCAAATTCAATTCTAGCTGAACATCCAATGAAAAAGATCTTTCAAGGTTTGTTCAAGTCTTATTACACAGGATCTGGATGAAAGATCTTGCTTCGTTGTTGCAATAGTAGAACCCGTAACAATGGACACATCCTGTATACACCTTCTGACAACTGAAGTAGCTCTATGTACAGCCACGCTGAAGCCAGTGATCTGAAGAATCTCCTATCTAGAGTTCAGCCCTGCCAACAGTGGCCATTCTTTTCTTACCTGCCTTCCTCAGAACCACATCAGACCATGGTCTTACATGTGGTTCTGCCTTTGACAAGTCTGAGGATAGCGGGTATGAAAGGGCTTTCAGTTTAATCTAATCCAGTGTATTATGTGCAATGCACGCTACAGGCTCTGTAGGTAATTCTAGTGCTGATATTAGAGTCTTTGTAGGCAACTTTGTCTTAGTCAGTACTGAGCCCAGAGCCAACACTCATCTTTTCATTCTGTGTTCTATGACATTAGACACACCCAAACCTGTAGGACTTTGCTGATAGAAGACTCTTGGAGAAAGATTGCCTGTAACCTATTTCATCTGCCCTTACAGACTCTTGGAGTAAAGATTCAGCAGATGGTGCATATGGACAGAAATTGCCCTTCTTCAAGACATGCAAAGCACCTTACATGAGAGACCACAGGTTCAGGATAATGACCACAACCCAAGACTGGCTAAGGCCCTTCCTAGAGCAATCAGGGCAAAAGTACTTGGTTACAATGGGAGTCTGAAAGAAGTGGTGGTGTTTGGGGGATGGGGTCCTGCACCTGAGATTTTTCTGCCCCTCTGACTTGCCAGTCTCTCAGACAACATATTTCACCCCAGTCAGAAGAGGAAAAAACAGCCAAGGGTCTCTGGGATATAGCTTCCAAAATGCCACATCCTGCTGATGAATTTCCTTCCCACTTCAGGCTTGCCTGCCATATTGCTCCTGTTGGAGTGAGCACTTACTGTCATTCTTCACCTTGGTCAGAAGCCCTGAGTAGCGAGGATCTAGTGACTTCAAGATTCCCCAAAGCCAGCTCCTGTTATAAATTTCTGCCCATCAGTTTAAGGCTTGCCTGCCATATTGCTGCACAGTGAGGGAGGCCATGTGGGATATGGCAGGAGGCCCTTTGATTTTAGTTGAGCCTACTACGCTGCCATGTTTCCTCCTCAAATACCAGTTTCCTGCAGACTTCTATTCTCAAAAATAGCCTCCTTGCTACTGCCATAGTAAGGAAAAAGGACAAAAATAAACAAAACTAATGGAAAAAGCTTCTTTGCCTGGAGATTAAAAAAGAAGAGGCCTAGAGAAGCTCCTGCTTCTTCAACCAGAGACAAGGCATTGGGAGCTAGAGAAGCTGTCAGTTTTGCAAGCTGCTCATCTGCTAGAGGTACAGTGTGAAACTAGACAAATTTTCAAAGAGCAGCCTCTGTGGAGGAACAACCGGTTGTAATGGATCATGGAGCACCAGGTGCCCACGAGGAAGAATTTTATTTTCTGTGTGCCACAGATTTTTTGTATTTACAATAGCCACTTCACTAGCAGCTGTTGGAGAAACTAAAGGTTTTGAAAGCAGGAAAGGGGTGAGAAAAGTGATGCTTTAGCTACAGAGGAGATTGCGTCCAACTCCTCTTTTTCCTCTACCTTCTGAGCAGGGATGAAGATGTCTTGTCAGTGTTTTCATTTTATGAAACTGAATAATAAAAACAGCACAAATTGATAGTCATTTGTACTTGAGCTTGCCAAGTGACTACAGTAAGAGTATTCTTGAAGTACTTCCCTGTTAAATGCAGACTGACTTTCTTTAAGCTATTATACAGCTTTCAATTAGAACTGAGAGTGAAATCTCGCATCCTTACACATAGTGGGAAAGTATCAGTTAGGGGAAAGGCTCCTTCACAGACCACTCTCAGTATGTGGAAGTGTACAGTTTACATGTTCTCTTGCCCATGGCCTAAATTCCATCTGCCTATAAAATTAACAAATTAATTTAAACTCTAAGCTTTATTTACTATCCCTGCCACTGAAGCAGAATTAGTGCTAGGTTTTCAAATGTGCTCAGCACCCACAATGGGGATGGCTTTTAAAAAGCAATCAGCTTTTGTTTAGACACCTAAATGAAGTGAACACATTTTCAGAAGCTGCTAATACTCAGCACTTTCAAAAATCTGGCCCCAGAAATACATAGAGATACCACTACACAACTCCAGAGTTGAGACTTTTCTTGTTGAAGTCATTGGGACAAAGTCATTCCATTCCAGGCCAGCTTTTTAACAGTAATATGGCTGCCTCCAGAAAAAGAGTAAGTACTACGTTTTTTAATAAAAAAAAAATTCCTTTGAAGTCCCATCTTCCACTGTCTGATACAAGAATGTACCAGTCTAAAAATCTGAAAAAAAGTCACTACAGAGAGGCTTCATGCAATGACGGAGGAAAAAGTGGACACAAATCAGGAAACGTAAATGTTAAGTTTTCTGGTAACTATGCCACAAAATGTATCATATTAGAAGCTAACAATTAACAGTAACCAGTAAACTAAAATATTGTATATATGTTCAGTGAGAGATTGTATGCTATTGAAATCTAAGATTTTGCATTGACTATGTTCAAGTTTGAAACTATTATATCTATTTCGAATTTTCCATTTAACAATCCAATGGCTTGATATCTACTAACGTGCATAAAAATATAGTGATACAGTGCAGAACTTCAGATTACAAACACCAAAATTACGAACTGACCAGTCAATGACACACCTCATTTGGAACTGTAAATACACAATCAGGCAGCACAGCAGGAGAGACAAAAAAACATGTACTGTACAGTACTGTGTTAAATGTAAGCTACTAAAAAAACCAGTGAAGTTAAAGATTTGACAAGATAAGGAAACTGTTTCTGTGTTTAATTTAAAATAAGATGGCTAAAAGCAGCATTTTCCTTCTGCATAGTAAAGTTTCAAAGCTGTATTAAATCAATGTTCAGTTGTAAACTTTTGAAAGCAAGTTTTGTTCAGCATTATCAACATTTCAGAGTTACGAACAACCGCCATTCCCAAGGTTTTTGTAACTGAGGTTATACTGTACTTTATGAAATATCTGTATTTGCATACAAAGAATACAGGGAAAATCAGCTATACAATATAGATTGAAATTTTCAAAAAGGCCAAAAGCAGCAAATATCAATGGGAACTGGGCATTTCACTCCCTTCAGCCCCTCTGAAAATGCTAACCATAGTTACTAAATTGTTTCCACTGTTTTTCGTATTGCAATACAATAGCAATACCCGGAAACATGGAAAAGTGCATGGCCCCTGAGTTTATTTTTAAATCCCATAATTCTAGTATGTAACATCTGCTATGCCTCTACAAAATTACCTTTGTTTGCCACTGCACTGACATTTTCTTCTGAATATTATTTTGAAAAGGAATGGCATTTTCAATTAAACTGCCATACTTTCAAAGGGAAAAATCAGAAGGGAAGGTTACTAAATAGCTTGTTTATGCAATTTTTGTAAAAGTAGATAAAATTTAACTATAGTTCCTGGAATTCCATTTTTTACCAGTTTGTGCAATAACAATTAAATTTTTTTAATATTATCATTTTAACTTAAAACAGTGTTACCGTGTCAGCTGATTTTAAGTGGTTTTTGCTGCCTTTTCCCTGACTCCTACATTACCCATTTTTCTATCAGGCATACTGGTCTGTGTTAACAGCCAAATCATATATACACAACATTGTGTGTGACCTACTAGAAAGTTGCTATAGCAACGATTTCTTTCTGCAGTACATATTATGCATTTTAAGTGCCATCGCACAGTGTAGCATATCTTGTCAATTAATAAGCAAGGTTCAGAATAGCACAATATCAAAGTGAAACACTGAAGAAAAACTATGAAAAACATTATGTCCATCATGTCCAATGTGAGATGTATGGTGGTATACATTCTATATTTAGACTCCTGACTGATAAAAACAATTGCTGATTTCTTTAAAACCAGGCTGTATAACTTGCATGTCTACTGAAACACACACACAAATTTCATGATCTGTAATAGGGAATGAAAGAAATTTATAACCAAAAGGCCTGAGCAGTTTGTGAAATCCTCTGCATGATCAGCCAAGAATTTGGTGGCTACATGAGGGTCCAATAATTTAGGCTTCTGCTGTTTGTTTTTGTGCAAAAATATCTACACAAGGGAGATCAATGTTTAAATTGGGTAGGAAAATACGGTTGACCCAGTCTCACTAGATTTCAGGAAATCACTGGGTGAAACCTATGTCTTGTGTTAAGCCGGAGGTCAGACTATATGATTACAATCGTGCCTCTTCTGACATTAATAGCTATCAATCTATAAAATCAGTCACCCTTTAAATGAGCAAGTCTCCTCAGACAGAGGAAATAAAGATATTAAACTTAGAGTCTAATATTAGTAAAAGGATATATACAACCATGACAAATAGTAAATCAGTCATCCTAGCGAGGGAACATTATCATCAGGGAAACTTAAAAAAATTAAATTGCGCAAATTTGAAGTATTGAGAGTTTAAGACGTTACTCCATGATGCTAGTAAGTTAAATTGTAGTTCTATGAAATGTACGAATTGAGAACCAAGCACTGCCTTCCTATCCCTTTAACTGCAAAACATGAGCTCTAACCCATGAAACAGCAGTTGGTACTTGCATCTGAAGATGAGGAGATCCTCTCACTTCCTACACTTCATTAATGCAAACTCTAAGCCAGTGAGTTTATGAGAACTTTGGAAGCTCTAGTCCCTCGCCACTGAATAGTACAAAATAAACAGGACCCTAGTTTCTGAATTCCCTTGAAAAGTGTTTTGAGTGTCCCTCTTGCAGACTGAGAGTGCTATTCAATCACCACTTTTTTATGATTAAATATTTATCACAAAAGGTATCAAAGTAACTTGCTGAGATACGAAAGGTGTTCAATTTCAGGAGAAAGGACACACCATTTATGAGCACTATATCTTTCTTAACAACAAAGTATTGGTGTTCATTGAAATCCTTCCTGAAAGATATAATCTCTATCAAAGGAAAATCTGAGGGTATGAGAAATTGCCTTGGCCCACATGCATCTTCAAAAAGAAGCTAAATTAACTGTGCTCTGCTACCGAGTGTAGTGCACTGGTTAAGTATTTGCAACCATACCTCCCTGCAGTGACAGGCTCACATCAAGGGTAATAGCCTACATCTCACAGCCAATTCTTTTAGCTCAGGTGGTAAAGACTCAGGGTATGGCTACACTTGAAATTTCGGAGAGCTGCCGCAGCAGCACTTTGAAGTGTGAGTGTGGTCGGAGCACCAGCGCTGGGAGAGAGCTCTCCCAGTGCTGCACATAAACCACATCCTCTACGGGTGTAGCTTGCAGCACTGGGAGCCGCGTTCCCAGTGCTGCGGCACTGATTACACTGAGGCTTTACAGCGCTGTATCTTGCAGCGCTCAGGGGGGTGTTTTTTCATACCCCTGAGCGCGAAAGTTGCACCGCTGTAAAGTGCCAGTGTAGCCAAGGCCTTATGCTTTTAGGGCTTGATTCTACAAGGAACTAAAAACTCTTGCTCTAAATCAGCAAAGAAAATAAGCATAGCCTTAATGATTTCATTGAGATTGCTCAGATATTTAAAGTTAAGCACATACTTAAGAACTTTGTTAGATTAGGGCCTTATCATTCAGCACCAGGGCCGTCCAGAGGATTACAGGGGCCTGGAGTCTTCGGCGGCGGGGGGTCCTTCCGTTTCGAGACCCGTTGCCGAAGTGGCTCCAAGACCTGCGGCGGGGCCTCCCGCCGCCAAATTACCGCCGAAGCGGGACCCGTCACCAAAGTGCAGCCGGGTCTTCGGCGGTAATTCAGCGACGGGGTGCCCCTCACAGCAGGTCTTCGGGGCACTTAGGCGGCAGGTCCCGGAACGGAAGGACCCCCAGCCACCAAATTGCCGCCAAAGACCTGGCTGTACTTCGGTGGCAGGTCCCGCTTCAGCGGTAATTTGGTGGTGGGGGCCCCCGCCGCGGGTCTTCGGGGTCTCCTGCGAAGACCCGGAGCAGAAGAAGCTCCGGGAGCCCAGGCTCCGGGAGCAAAGGACTCTGCTCCAGGGGCCCCGAAAAACTCTAGTGGGGGCCCGTGCGGAGCCTGAGGAAAACTGCCCCACTTGTCCCACCCCCCCGAGTAGCCCGTTCAGCATGGTAGTAATACTGATCTTAAATCCAGCTTCACCTCTACTGATTACTAATGGAGGGTCATTGCACTCACACATCTAAAGATGCAGAAATAAAGCTAGTATTATTGGAAAAAGTATGCATCTGGTCATGTAATAGATTACTGTAATACATAAACATAGGGTTGCATTTAAGTTGCAAAGGGAAAAAATGATGTATAAAGGCCGGGGGGGGAGGGGAGGAATTGGTTCGTATTTTTAAGAGATTTCCCTTTCTTGCTTTTCACATTGAAAATTCAAGCTCATCTTGGCTTGAAGATGCACCGGCAGCTAGTAAAATGATGACATCACAAGATCAAAGAGTGACATGGGGGATTTTTAGTCAGATGATTTAAAGCTTAGTTTTTGTTAACAGCCATTTAACACCAACAGCTAATTAACTTCAGTTAAAGGAAGCTTTCAATAATGACTCAATACACACACATCCCTTCAATTAAGTATTAGAGCTTACAATAAAGCTTCGCCTGAAGTCCTCCAACAAAAACAGGGAAAAAGACTTCAATTTATGGGTAAAAAACAGAAATTTTTGCTTTAAATTAAGCTTTATGCATCATCAGAAAAAAGAGGCACATTCCCTAATTTTTTAAAAAACTTTTTGCTATTTCTGAATGCCTGGGCACAGAAAAACCACTATAAAAATGTTTGAAGTAATATTTAATATGACTGCAGGGCACACCATCAGCAATCTCAACAGATATCCTAAAATCTTATTGATTGTTGAACAGAAACCACTGAGCTAGTGAGATGTATTTTTTGCTATCGTCCCTGGAGCAGTGTAGTTTTTAATTGTGTTGTCTATACTCCCAGCTTCCTTGTAGGTTCAAAATGTTCTCTAGTTTATTATGAATCCATAATGTCTGTACTGTTATCTTGATGTAGTCTTGAGCCTCGTTTCTAGAATTTGTCCAGTTGAGATCATTCAAGAAAGTACAAATGCATGGTTCTCCTCTATAAACATTGTGGTAAACACTCTCAGGATTGTTACTACCAAAACGACAGAAGTTTTTACAAGTATTGTTCTTCCAGGCCCTGCACCTCCCCCCACAAAAAAAAAAACAAAAACAAAAACCACCAGAATCTTCAAAGGCAAGATCAGATTGCTATGAAGATGGTTTTGTTTAGATCAGTAGAAGTCTGAAATTTCCCAGAGCAACAGCTGCTAAGATGCTTCTTTATCAAGTTCTGGATGGAATGATAGAGCAAACATATTTGTTGAAGAATTGTAGCTCCAGCACCAGTTTTATATTCTAAACCTTTCTGGAAACCATAAGGATGATTTAAGCATGCTGAAAAAAAAAATTTTTTTTTTTAAGTGGGGTTCTGAACCACCTCTCTAAGAGACTAATTTCCTCCTGCATTAAAACTAATCTGAGGGTACGTCTTCACTACCCGCCTTATCGGCGGGTAGCAATTGATTCCTCAGGGATCGATATATCGCGTCTCATCTAGACGCGATATATCGATCCCCGAACGCGCTTATATCGATTCCGTAACTCCACCAACCTGAACGGAGTTGCGGAATCGACAGGGGGAGCCGCGGACATCGACCCCGCGCCCTGAGGACGGTGAGTAATTCGATCTTAGATACTTCGACTTCAGCTACGTTATTCATGTAGCTGAAGTTTCGTATCTAAGATCGATTTTCCCCCGTAGTGTAGACCAGCCCTTAGGGTTTTTAGACATTGCTTGTTGTACTAGCAGACACAGGAAGTTTCAGGAGGAGTAGCTGCAGACTGTGCTTGGAGGCAACAGTGAGTGGTGCATTTGGCCCATTTGTGGCTGTCTGACTGTTTTGTTTTCAACGTACAAGCTTTGTAGCTAGGCCATGGAACTCTGAGTAAGCAGAGTGGCTAGCCCTTGGAGGTGAGCGTCTAGACCTTGGAGCTTTGATCAGTCTAGCTGTTTGACATCTCAGACTGATTAAACGCTGCCTGGTGGTGAGGGGTGGGGCTGATCTGAGCTAAACAGGGAAGACTTGGTAAAAAAAAAACAAAAAAAAAACAAAAAAAAAACAACAAACCACTTGGATAGGCAAACTTGAGAGCAATGAAAAGAGGCACCTCACAGTGGAGTTTCAGAGGGACTTGAGAGGTAGTGAGAGAGGCTTTCCTTCCAAATTTATCACTACACTTATGATATCAAAATGGCCAGTGATGGAACAGTGGTGATGACCTGTAACGGATGTGCCATGTTCTCTTTCCTGCCTGAAGACAGAAAGGATTTCATGTGCATGAAGTGCAAGTTGGCGGTGTGCTGGAGGAAAAGATTCTTGGATTGCAGGAGCAAGTAAAGATGCTACTGAGAATAAGAATAAGAGAAGCAGATTACTTCCTAGATAGCCAGGTTTGGGAACCTCAGTACCCTAGGTTCAAGAAAGAATGGAGCTGGCAACAAAAGAATCAGAGAGAGGGGATGTCAGAGAGGAGGCCTGGCAGTTCATATCCACTAGAGGCAAGAGGTCACAGTTGCTTTCTACACAGCTGAAGACAGATGAAGATGGGCAGGCTGTGGCCACCACAGAGAAGATGACGAGGAGGAATTCCAAATAGCTAGAAGTTTTGAATCAAACCAGGTTCTTCTGTGGAAACTGTGTAAGATCTCTCTCGAGACCCAGTAGGTTCAAAAGGAAAGGACAGATGATGTGTGGGACACATGTTCATGGCATTTTGGCCAGACTTGTAATAAAATCAACCTTGCCTGCAAAGAGATCATCAATCATCCAAGGAAAACAGAAGCTCCTTGCTAGAGATTCAATACTCCGAAGAACCAAAAAATCATTCTGCAAGAGACAGATGGACAACAGGACAGCATGCTGCCTGCATGGAGCCAAGACACAAGATGTCACTCCAAGAGTGGACAGGCTTCCGAAGTCAACTGGAAAGACTCCATTGGTGATGGTTCATATCAGCACTAATGACATTGCCTAACAGGATATCACACAGATAACATTACTTAAGGACACTAGGAAGCATCCCAAGAAAAACATTGTCAAGCAATCTTATCTGAGGCTTTTCCTGTCCCACGAGCAAAGGCAGGCAGAAGATTCTGGAAGTGAACCACTAGCTAGGTAAGTGGTGTAAGGTAGAGGGTTTGGGTTCTGTTGAACATTGGTCCATCTTTAATGGGGAAAGTTTGGATGACTTTCCACCTCTGAAGAAAGGGACCTATCTCCTTGTGGACAGGCTGATTAAAGTAATTGGGGGGGGGGGTTAAACTCTCAACAAAAGGGGAAGGTGAAAAGTGGCAAAATATGAGCACTCCGCACAAAACTGAGATGTTGAGAACAAAATTAATGAAGGAACCAAAGGACATGAGGTGAAGAAATTCTTTAATTGCCTATACACCAATATTCAAAGTCTGGGTAACAAACAAGAGAAACTGGAATTGCTCATTTATCAGCACAAATTTGATCTAGCTGGTATCACTGAAACCTGGAGGGATAATTCACACAACTGGAATGTTAAAATCAATGGTTCTAACCTATTTCGGAAGATCAAGTAGGCAAAAAGGGAGATGGAGCTGCACTCTTGTCAAAAATGGCATTACCTGAGCCTGAGTCTCTGATAACTTGGATGAAAATGATCTTGAATGCTTAGGGATCTATGTCCTAACAGATGAGCACAAAATATGGTATTAACAACTATTCCTATATCTAGAATGTATAGGGGAAAAAACCTGTGAGACACTGGGAGACTTCAGTTTGAGTGACGTATACTGGAGGTGTCATGCTGCTAGTACTAAAATATTCTTTGAATATCTAAACACTACTGATAACCATTTCCTAATTCAAGAACTGTTATATCCAACACCAGGAAATTCTTTATCAGACCTTATCCTAAGAAATGAAGAGGAACTGATCACAGAACTAAAAATTAATGGTAGCTTAGGTGTAAGTGATCATGACTTGATCACATTTATAATGTGCAAGCAGAATAAAGTCCAGACTAGTAAGTTTTATATATATATACACACACACATACCCCTACCTTTAATAGGCCAATTTTACAAAACTAAAAACCATTATGAGCCAAATCAGCTAGGAAGAATTCCATCAAAAAAGTATGAATGATAATTGGAAATCATTTAAGAACATCTTACTAGATGCCCAGAAAGCCACATTCCCACAATTGTGGAAAAAGATGGTCTGGTGAAAAAACTGACTTGGTTTAGAAGGGAAGTAAAGGAAGCTATAAAAATATATAACAAATGGAAGAAAAGGAAAGTTGATAGTAATGAACATAACCAGAAGTTAGGAATTGTAGAAAATTGATAAGGGAAGCAAAGAGATGCTAAGAGAAATCTGTGGCCAGAATAGTTAAGAAAAAACGGTTACTCACTTTCTCATAACTGTTGTTCATCGAGATGTGTTGTTCGTGTCCATTCCAATTAAGTTTGTGCACACCGTGTGCATGCCGGCCGGAAGATTTTACCCTAGCAGCGTCTGTAGGGTTGGCCTAGGCGCCCCCTGGAGTGGCGCCTTCATGGCGCTGAATATAGGGCCCCACCGACCCTCCACCCCCTCAGTTCCTTTTTGCCGGCTATTCCAACAGAGGAGTAAGAGGGTGGGGATTGGAATGGACATGAACACCGCATCTCAAAGAACAGCAGTCACGAGAAAGTGAGTAACCATTTTTTCTTCTTCAAGTGATTGTTCATGTCCATTCCAAGCAGGTGACTCACAAGTCAAAGCTCAGGAAATGGGGTCAGAATCATGCACAGATTGCAGCACTGTCCGTTCAAGGCCTCATCGACCCTGGCCTGTTGTGCAATTGCATAGTGCATCGTAAATGTATGTATCAAGGATCACATAGCTGCCCTGCAAATTTCATGAGTGGGGACTTGGGCCAGGAACGCCCCCGAGGAGGCCTATGTCCTTGTGGAGTGGGCAGTAATGGGTAGGGCGGGCACCTTCGCCAGGCCATAACACTCCCTAACGCAAGATGTGATCCACGACGAGATATGCTGAGAGGACACAGGGACACCTTTCATTCTGTCTAACACAACCATAAAAAGTTGGACAGACTTCCGGAACAACTTACTTCTCTCTATGTAGAAGGCTACGGCTCTATGTACATCCAGTGAGTGCAGCCTGCGCTCCCCATTGGAGGAGTATGGCTCGGGGTAAGACACTGGGAGGAAAACGTTCTGGGCCACGCGAAACTGGGAACAACCTTAGGGAGGAAAACCGGCTGAGGTCTAAGTTGGACCTTGTCCTTATGAAAACCTGTGTAAGGGGGCTCAGACATGAGGGCCCTAAGCTCTGAAACCCTTCAAGCCAAGGTAATTGCTAGGAGGAACACAACCTTGAAGGAGACATACAACAAAGAGCAGGTGGCCTGTGGTTCAAATGGGAAGCCCATAAGTCTGGATAGGACTAGACTGAGGTCCCAGGCCGGGACAGGCTGACGAGTGTGCAAAAAGAGCCTGTCCAAACCCTTGAGGAAGCAACGGACTATAGGGTTTACAAAGATCGAGAACCCATCTGAACCCAGATGGAAGGCGGAGACGGCTGCTAAATGGACCCTGATTGATGACAGGGACAGATCTTGATGTTTTAGGTGCAGGAGGCAGTCCAGTATGAATGGTTTGGGGGTGAGGAGAGGAGACTGATGGCGTTGCTCTGCCCAGATGGACAACCGTTTCCACTTGGCAAGGTATGTTGCCCTGGTGGAAGGCTTTCTACTACCCAGGAGGACTTGTTTGACCTGGTCCGACCTTGACAGCTCTGCAGCGCTTAGCCACGGAGCATCCAGGTTGTGAGGTGAAGTGACCCCAGATTTGGGTGCCAGAGTCGACCATGGACCTGTGTGATCAGGTCCTGGACCAGCAGTAAAGTGAGTGGAGCCGCTACCAACTTTTCCAGGAGTGCAGTGAACAAGTGCTGGCGCGGCCACACCGGCACTATCAGCATAACTCGAGCCCAGTCCCTGTGGATCCTGAGGACCAGTGGGATAGGTGGAAAAGCATAGAGCAGGTGGCCCGCCCAAGAGAGAAGGAAGGCATCCCCGATGGACCCCAGGCTGTGACTCCTCAGGGAGCAGAATGCCTGACACTTCCTGCTGCCACGAGTGGCGAACAGGTCTATCTGGGGAGGGCCCTGGAATCAGAAAATTGAGTTCACTACATCTGGTCAAAGGGACCATTCATGGCCATGGAAGGTCTGACTGACGCTGTGTGCCAGTGCATTCTGAACTCCTGGGAGATATGACGCCTGTAGGTGGATCGAGTGTTCTACGCAGAAGAACTACAGTGCGAGGGCTTCCCAGCACAAGGGAGAAGAGTGTGCACCCCCCTATCTGTTGATACAGAACATCGCCGAGGTGTTGTCTGTGAGGACTGAGACACACCTGCCTGCTATGTGGGTTTTGAAAGCATAGCATGCCAGACGCACCACTCTCAGCTCTTTGACACCGACGTGTAGAGCGAGGTCTGTCCGAGACCAGAGGCCTTGGGTTCTGAAGTCCCCTAGGTGAGCTCCCCAGCCCAGAGCCAAGGTGTCTGTCACCAAAGAGAGAGAGGGCTGGCAAAGGGCACTCCCACACAATCCACTCACGGGTCAAGCTGCCACAGGAGCGAGTCCAACACAGGACGGGGCAGGGTTACAATGCAGTCCAGAGTGTCTTGAGCTGACCGATGCACCAATGCCAGCCAAGACTGGAGTTGGCTCAGTCTGAGTCTGGAGTGCTGCACCACGTAGGTGCATGCAGCAATGTGCCCCAGTAGTCTTCGGCAGTTCCTTGCTTAGGTGTGGGGAACTATCTGATGAGGCCCTGTACGATATCCCGAAGTGACCGAATCCTGGCTTCTAGGAGGTACACCCTGGCTGGGGTAGAGTCCAGGACCGCACCTATGAACTTTATCCTTTGCACTGGGGACAAAGTAGGTTTTTCCTCATTTAGGAGGAGACCCAGTTCAACGAAGGTCCTTCTTATGAATTCAACCTGAGCCTCCACCTGGGCTCCTGAGCATCCCTTGATTAGCCAGTTGTCTAGATAGGGAAAAACCTGCATCTGGCATTTGCACAGGAATGCCACGATGACTGCCATACATTTCGTGAATACTCGGGATCGGTCAACAGTCCAAACAGGAGGATGGCAAACTGATAGTGGCCTCTGCTGACTACGAATCTGAGGTAGCATCTGTGATGTGGGACTATTGCAATACGAAAATGTGTCTCCTTCCAAGTTGAGGGCGGCGTACCAGTCTCCTGGATCCAGTGAGGGGATAATGGAGGTTAGTGAGACCATGCAACACATGAGCTTCTTTTTTACATGCTTGTTGAGCTGTTGCGGGTCCAGGATGAGTCTGAGGCCCCCCTAGGCCTTCGATATTAGGAAATACCGGGAGTAGAACCCCTTGTCCCTTAGCTCCTGAGGAACCTCCTCCACTGCCCCTACGGAGAGGAGGGACTGCACTTCTTGAATTAGAAGTTGCTCTGAAGAGAGATGAGGAAGGGATTTCGGGGGAGGGAGGGTATAGAATTGGATGGTATATCCTCTCTCTACCACGCGGAGCACCCAGCCGTCTGAAGTGATTTGGGACCAAGCACAGTAGAAAGGGGATCGATGGGACGAGAAGGTAAGATGGGAAGGATCCAGAAGTCATACTGGAAGGCCAACCTCGACCATACACTCAAAATGGTGGTTAAGGCCCAGGTGGAGGCTTGGGCTGGCTAGAGTTTTGCCCATAGGAGGGAGGTTCCCTCCTCCTAGTACTCCTGTTTCGCCTACATGGAATGTCCTGGCGGTTTTGTGGTTGATAAGGCTGAGGGGCAGGCTGAGGCTTAAAATGCCAGCGCTGGGTAGCCGGTGTATGAAGTCCCAATGACTGCAGGATAGCTCTTGAGTCTTTCAAACTATGAAGTCTCTTATCTGTCTTTTCAGGGAAAAGAGCTGATCCCTCAATAGGACGGTCCTGTATGGTCTGTTGGACCTCGTGTGGCAGTCCAGAGACCTGCAGCCAGGAGCCTCATGTCATCACTACCCCTGTGCCCAACGCGCAGGAGGCTCCATCTGCCGCGTCCAGAATCACTCGCAGAGATGCTCTGGAGACCAGTTTCCCCTCCTCCATGAGTGCGGAGAACTCCACCTGAGCTTCCTGGGGAAGGAGCTCCGCAAACTTAGCCACAGACGAGCAGGTGTTATGTCTGCAGCGGCTTACTATGGCCGGCTGGTTGGCTATCCAGAGCTGCAGGCCCCGAGTCGAACAGACTTTTCGGACAAATAGGTCCAGTTTCTCGGTGTGCCTGTTTTTCGGGGTGGAGCCCTGAAAACCTTGCCATTCTCTCTGATTGGCTGCATCGACCATCAAAGAGTCTGGGGGAGGGTGAGTATAAAGATGTTTGTACCCCTTGAATGGAACGAACTAGTGGTGCTCAGTTTTCTTAGCCATAGGGGCCAGGGAAGCAGGGGTTTGCCACAGATTTTTAGATGTATCAGTTCTAGTTTTAATCAGTGGCAATGCAACCCTGGATGGCCAGAGTGGGCCAGGATATCAATGACAGGGTCTACATCCTTCTCCACCTTCTCTGCCTGTATTCCCAGGCTTTGGGCGTCCCGCCTCAGGAGCTGCTGAAGAACACGGCTGTCCTCCAGAGCTGGGGCTGTCGATGTCAATGTCCCCACAACCACTTCATCAGGCAAGGATGAGGATAAGAGGACAGGTAGTGGGCCCTGTTCACTACCTTCAGCACCCCTGAGGTCCCTGGGCACCCGGTGCTCGATCCGTGAGCCCAGAGCTGATGGAGAGTTTGGCACTACAGTCGCTGCTGGGACCAAGTCTGGCAGTACTGAGGTTGATGGCGTCAGAGGGATCGGAACTGGAGCCTCTGGCGGTGCTGTTGTCTGGAGAAACGGTGCTGGAGCTGGTTGAATTATTGATGCTGGAGCTGTCTGATCCAGCGGTGCCGCTCTCGCAGATGGCAGTGCTGCCACTGGGGGTGCCGGCGCTGACTATCGGATGAAGGATGTTGCTGACACCGATGCAGTTCTGTACCGCAGACCATAGACTTGGCCCTGGCTCTGATGGTAAGCCCAGGGTGTCCAGAAGGGCCATTGGGCAGGAGATTGGCATTGTTGCTGCCACGGTGCCAGATATGGTTGGTAATTCCACCACGACCTGGACCTCCTGCTCCACGACCTGCTGGAGCAATTAGAGAGTCTGCTTCCCATTCTGAGGTCTCTCAGTAGGAGGACCACGGAGGAGTAGTACCCTGGGTCATCAACAATCGGGCCTCCAACTCTGGGAAGCGGTGTGGTTCTTGCACCTGCATGGGCAGTGCCGGAGATGGAGACCGGTGGGCCATCATGGCCGCTTTACCTGTGGAGCGGAACAGGGGGTGCGCAGTCACCGGCTATTTAACCCTCCCTTGCAGGGAGGAAGGTACCGGGAGGCGCATCAAGTCCATGGCCGCCTCAAATGCCTCCAGCGTCGATGGTGGCTGTATGTCCGTCGGGTGACTGGAGGCGTGGGGGAGGGGTCAGACTTGACTGAACCCCGACCAGGACAGGATTCGACAAAACCCTGGGCAGAAGTAAGGAGGAGGCACGTGTGGACGCTGGCGATCCTGTAAGTTTCGGGAGGGTTGAACGGCCTTTTCTTTTTTACTGTCAGGGGGGATGAGTGGAAGAAGAGTGGGATTAGCAAGGAAAGCTATCTTAGTCAGGTCAGAACATGTAGGGATAAAGTGAGAAAGGCTAAAAGCCAAGTACAGTTGAACCTTGCAAAGGGAATTAAAACCAATAGTAAAAGGTTCTATAGCCATATAAATAAGAAGAAAACAAAGAAAGAAGAAGTGGGACCGCTACACACTGAGGATGGAAAGGAGGTTAAGGATAACCTAGGCATGGCCCAATATCTAATTAAGTACTTTGCCTCAGTCTTTAATAAGGCTAATGGGGAGCTTAGGGGTAATGGAAGGATGACAAAGGTGAATGAGGATATGGAGGTGGATATTACCACATCTGAGGTAGAAGCCATACTTGAACAGCTTAATGGGACAAAATCGAAGGGCCCAGAAAATCTTCATCCAAGAATATTAAAGGAACTGGCGCATGAAATTGCAAGCCCGTTAGCGAGAATTTTTAATGAATCGGTAAACTCAGGGGTTGTACCGTACGACTGGAGAATTGCTAACGTAGTTCCTATCTTTAAGAAAGGGAGAAAGAGTGATCCAAGTAACTATAGGCCTGTTAGTTTGACATCTGTAGTATGCAAGGTCTTGGAAAAAATTTTGAAGGAGAAAGTAGTTAAGGACATTGAGGTCAATGGTAATTGGGACAAATTACAACATGGTTTTATTAAAGGTAGATCGTGCCAAACCAACCTGATCTCCTTCTTTGAGAAGGTGACAGACTATTTAGACAAAGGAAATGCGGTAGACCTAATTTACCTCGATTTCAGTAAGGCATTTGACACCGTTCCACATGCGGAATTATTAGTCAAATTGGAAAAGATGGGGATCAATATGAGAATTGAGAGGTGGATAAGGAACTGGTTAAAGGGGAGACTACAACGGGTCGTACTGAAGGCTGAACTGTCAGGCTGGAAGGAGGTTACTAGTGGAGTTCCTCGAAGATCGGTTTTGGGACCAATCTTATTTAACCTTTTTATTACTGACCTTGGCACAAAAAGCGGGAATGTGGTAATAAAGTTTGAGGATGACACAAAGTTGGGGGGTATTGCTAACACGGAGAAGGACCGGGATATCATACAGGAAGATCTGGACGACCTTGTAAACTGGAGTAATAGTAATAGGATGAAATTTAATAGTGAAAAGTGCAAGGTCATGCACTTAGGGATTAATAATAAGAACTTTAGATATAGATTGGGGATGCATCAGCTGGAAGCAACAGAGGAGGAGAAGGACTTTGGGGTATTGGTAGATCACAGGATGACTATGAGCCGCCAATGTGATATGGCCGTGAAAAAAGCTAATGCGGTTTTAGGATGCATCAGGCGAGGTATTTCCAGCAAAGATAAGGAGGCGTTAGTACCGTTATATAAGGCGCTGGTGAGACCTCACCTGGAATACTGTGTGCAGTTCTGGTCTCCCATGTTTAAGAAGGATGAATTCAAACTGGAACAGGTTCAGAGATAGGCTACTAGGATGAGCCGAGGAATGGAAAACCTGTCATATGAAAGGAGACTCAAAGAGCTTGGCTTGTTTAGTCTAGCCAAAAGAAGGCTAAGGGGGGATATGCTTGCTCTTTATAAATATATCAGAGGGATTAATATTAGGGAGGGAGAGGAATTATTTAAGCTTAGTACCAATGTAGATACAAGAACGAATGGATATAAACTGGACACTAGGAAGTTTAGACTTGAAATTAGACGAAGGTTTCTAATCATTAGAGGAGTGAAGTTCTGGAACAGCCTTCCAAGGGGAGTAGTGGGGGCAAAAGACATATCTGGCTTTAAGACTAAGCTTGATAAGTTTATGGAAGGGATGGTATGATGGGAGAGCCTAATTTTGGCAAATTATCTTTGATTATCGCCAGATAAGTATGCCCAGTGGTTGGTGATGGGATGTTGGATGGGATGGGATCTGAGTTACTGCAGAGAATTCTTTTCTGAATGCTGGCTGGTGAGTCTTGCCCACGTGCTCAGGGTTTAGCTGATCGCCATATTTGGGTCGGGAAGGAATTCTCCTCCAGGGCAGATTGGCAGAAGCCCTGGAGGTTTTTGCCTTCCCCTGCAGCGTGGGGCATGGGTCACTTGCTGGTGGATTCTCTGCAGCTTGAGGTCTTCAAACCACAATTTGAAGACTTCAATAACTCAGGCATAGGTTAGGGGTTTGTTATAGAAGTGGATGGGTAGGGTTCTGTGGCCTGCTTTGTGCAGGGGGTCGGAGTAGATGATCACATTGGTCCCTTCTGACCCTAGAATCTATGAATCTATGATGATGAGTGGTGCCGTACTGAGGCCAACCCATGGCGGTGCCAGTGGGCTTTGGAGTCTTTTGTCGGGCCCATTTTGTGCACCTTTGGTGCCGGAGCACTCCGCACCGAGGAGGTGCTCAGTGCCGGGTCATTGGGTCCTGGGTCAGATTGTGGTCTCAACGCTGCCCCCATTAGCAGGAGTTTTAGTCTCTGCTCTCAATCTTTAAGGAGTCTGGGGTGGAAACCCTTGCAAAAGTGGCACTTCTCCTTCTAGTGACTCTCACCAAGGCACCACAGGCAGGAAGAGTGAGGATCACTTTTGGGCAGAAACTTGCCACAGGCCTCACAGATCTTAAACCCTGGAGACAGGGATATACCCCAGGAGGGGGGAAAAATGTCCCAACAACCAACTAACTATACTATAGGGAAACAACTATTAAACTGAGAACTATATACAACTAAGGTCTATCAGATACTACTAAGACGCTTGCTGCGAGAACGAGCCAAGTTCCAGCTAGCTGTCACCAGCAATAAGCAGGAATTGAGGAGGTGGTGGGTCGGCAGGGCCCTATATTGGGCGCCATGAAGGCGCCACTCTAGAGGGCACCCAAGCCAACCCTCTAGAGCAACAGACGCTGCTGGGGTAAAATCTTCCAGCTGGCGTGCACATGGCGCACGCACACAACTGGTTGCAATGGACCTGAATAATCACTCGAAGAACAATGAGTTTTTAAAATATATTAAGAACAAAAATAATCTTGACAATAGTACTTGTCTGTTACTACATGAAAATGGTAGAATTAGCAATAATAATGCAGAGAAGTCTTGGAGCAGCAAGGAAGTTCCAGAAGACTGGAAGAAAGCTAATAGTGTTCCAAATTTCAAAAAGGGTAAATAAGATGACCTAGGTGATAATAAGCCTGTCACAGCCTGTCCTGGATCCCAGGTCTCAGAATGTAATCATAAACAGATCACTTCGGTGTGTTTCCAGTGCAGTCCCATAGGGACTGATTCTTGGCCCACACTATTTAACATTTTTATCAATCTTTGGAAGAAAACAAAATCATCATTGACAAAGTTTGCACATGACACACAAATTGGGGAACGGTAAATAATGAGGAGGATGGGTAACTGATTCAGAGTAATCTGGGTCACTTTGTAAGGTAAACTAGCATAAGCAAGCAATATGCGTTTTAATAAAAGTAGCAAATGTAAACATTTACATCTAGGAACAAGGAATTTAAACCATACTTGCAGGATAGGGGACTCTATCCTGAAGAAGATTTGGGGGGCTGGGGTGGATAATCAGCAGAAAATGAGCTCCCAATGTGATGCTGTGGCCAGAAGAGCTATGGCTATCATGAAATGCATAATTAGGGCAATGCTGAGTAGGAACAGATAAATTATTTTACCTCTGCATTTGACACTAATGCGACCACTGCTGGAATACTGTGCCCTGTTCTGGTGTCCACAATTCAAGAAAGTTATTGATAAATTGGAGAGGGTTCATACAAGAGCCACAAGAATGATTAAAAGATGAGAAAACATGCCTTATTATGGTAAGCATCGAAGAGGTCATTCTATTTACCTTAAAGTAAAGGTGTGACTTGATTAGTGTCTTCCTACCTGGGGAACAAATATTTAATAATGGGTTCTTCAATCTAGCAGAAAAAGGTCTAACATGATCCAGTGGCTGGAAACTGAAGCTGGACAAATTCAGACTGGAAGCAAGGCATATGTTTTTCACAGTGAGGGTATTTAACCACTAGAACAATTCAGCGACAGTCATGGTGGATTCTTCATCACTGGTCATTTTTAAATCAAGATAGGACTTTTTTCTAAAAGAGCTGTTCTAGAATAAAACAAACAATTATTTCAGGAAAGTTCTATGGTCTGTGTTATACAGGTCAGAATAGATTGATCAAAACTGTGGTCCCTTCTGGATTTTGAATACATAAGTAGTCTCTACAGGCTCAAGGGAGCAATAGGTTTTGCAGATAAATTCTCTATTGTCAAAAAATTTCAGAAACACAAACTCCATTTATGCCTCAATAGCCTCCCTGGCAGTTTCTGGCAGCAGTCAAGGCCCCAGTG
The DNA here is from genome assembly GCF_007399415.2 of Gopherus evgoodei. Lineage (NCBI taxonomy): Eukaryota > Metazoa > Chordata > Testudines > Testudinidae > Gopherus > Gopherus evgoodei. The sequence continues at coordinate 49,987,435 of NC_044330.1, read as the reverse complement.
ACTACCATGGGTGGGGCTGGCCTTAGACTTCTTTGCTACTGGATGGGAAACTGTTCCAGGACGGTACAAAAGGCACAAAAAGACTAGCTATAATCAGACTCCAGGTACAGAACCAAGATCCTTGCTCTCTGCAGAGAAGCTGCCATTATCAGTCAGTTGCTGATAGTAGAGTAATCCTTGCAAAGCCAGAGCACAGGGTGGGGAGAGTGAGAACAGTTGCTGGATGGAGAACCGGTTACCAAAATCTTTCCTCAGCCAAATCGGTGAAGCTCCTTGATTAGACCAGTTAGCTAAGGCACTCACTGAGCCATTAAAGTGGATTTTCAATAAATCTTGGAGCAGCAAGGAAGTTCCAGAAGACTGGAAGAAAGCTAGTATTGCTGCAACTTTTAAAAAGAGTAAACAAGATGACCTAGGTAATTATAAGCCTGTCACAGCCTGACCTGGATCCCAGGCAAGTTAATACAGTGGTTGAGCAATCCAGTTTTCATACTACTCCAGCTCCTACATCAGCAGAAAACTATTTTACTAAAGCAATTCAAACATTTCACCTGACGTGATCCTTAGGAGACAGTTTACAAGTAATTTCTACACTGATTTAACAGCATTAAAATGGAAACATCATACTACAAACAAAGGGGATATGAGGCAGCAATTTACAGTATAGCTTATATTCGTACATTAACTGAAATATAAACAGCAGCAAGAAAACATGCCAAGAAAAATTAACCCCAATTGTAACTATTGATCATGCTATTCACATCGCACATTACATATGGGATGGGGATAGTGTAGTTTATCACTTTCATGGGGAATTATTCATTTAAAACCAATGAACGATGAATGTAAGGAATAGCCAAGCGCACAGATTTTCCCCCGGTTGTATTTAGAAACAAAGCCCTCCATCCACTTGCCAATAAAACATTGTCCTGAATATTCAAATGATTTGTCCAGTCTAATTTTAAGTGACTGAAGCAGCAGGAGACTACTCCAGTCTAGCTGACCTCTTATTAAGTGTACTTTTGGTCAATTTCAATCAAATTACATCTATCTACACGCCACTGTTACACCCTAAACAATTATTCCTCCGTGGTGTTTTCATTGCCTTTAAATATTGACCATACGTATGATTATATCCCTGTTAGTTATTGCACCATACATATTTTAGTTTTTTAAACCTTTAGTAGCTCTGAATACATTCCTCCAGGTGCTAAAATATTCTTCCCCAGTTTATCAGAATTTTTTGGATACTGAGACCTAGAACTCTGAATAGTACCCAGGTGCGATATGACATGGGTCAGATACAGAAGAACTGTCAGTTCCTTCATCAGTGAAGAAATTTCTCTGTATTATACTGCACAAAGTGCTATTGGCTGTTTTTGTCATTAATACTGAACGACCAGATCATGTCTAATTTGCTTTGCACAAAAGCTTGTTGAGATATTTCTAGTTCAGTAACGTACCATTCCCTTCTGAGCATTTGACCAGGAGGACAGAGTCAGAGTATCTTCTCAGACTATGCTGAAATATCCTATTTTTGATACTCCATCCTCCTTCCCTCATATCCAGCTTGCTCTTTTCATCTACTTGTCACGTCTTCCCGTAGCTACCATTATTATGATTACAGTGGAGCCTAGTAACTATACCTTAGATCGGGTTGTATTCTAAAATGGGTTTAAAATATTTTTCTCTCCTTAATATAGAAGTCCTTTTAGAGTGAATTTCACACATGGTTAGTTTTCACACATTTTCTCTTGTTGAATTTAATACAGAAAATCTGAAATTGGGCTTTTTACGAACCTTGTCCTTGACAGTCCAAACTTTCACTGTTAACAGTGAAACTATTTACCTACACAATTTGGTAGACAGATTTATCCCTTAGTACATCTGATGCAATATGTACTTATAATTGTATTTTGGGTCATTTTTAAGAGATTCATAATAGTTGAAACTATGTGTGACAAATTTTTGTCAAATATACTCTTCTCTGTTGTATAGATAAAAAACAGACTCCATCAACATAGTTACAGTTTTCAGTCAGATTATATGCTGCTGGGCAGAATATTTTATATATGGGGGTCTGGCACACAGCACTGATGTGAAGTGTACACTTCTCCATCTCAGACAGGTTTGTCCTCCTTACTTAGTCATCTACCATTAAGCATGAAAAAACCACAGGAAATTAATATACAAAAAAAACTTAATTGTAAAATAGTCAAGTTAACTTGTACTACACACAATACACCTGACACAAACACAAACAAGCGAGAAATGAAAAAAGTTATGCCATTACAGTACAGACCCTTCAATGCTCTAGCCACAATCATACACTTTGCCATTACCACATTCACAACATCACAGATCCCACACCACAACCTTAAAACTCCTTTGTAATTTCACCAGATATAATTCAAGTTTTGTGTCTGTACCAAGACTATATATCTCTAAGGCATTAGCTATTTGAAGCTGGAATATTGATCAACAAAGCTTACCTTTAAGAATGTATTAACATGCAATGGAAACTCTGGCTGCCACTCCTGATACCTAGAAAAGCAAAAATCAAGTGTGTATTAGGTTTCTCCTGCCAACCATTTCCGCGATGCCAATAAATCTTGAGGTATAAAGCATGACCTCAAACTTGAACCACCACTTCCAGACGGAAATTTAGGAGCTCTCCAAACAAATGTTTGGAACCTGTTTTGGGTTCATAATTTAGTCACTGCCAATACAGCTATCCTCCATGTGCTGGACAGACTAACAGAATGTAAAATGAGCCAAAAGTTAGTTATAAGGAAATTTTCTGTAAGGAACCTCAAGATCTTCCACCAATCTTCAGAGACTGAAGATGACAAATTCTTCTGTTTAACTCAAGAATTCACCCACAGATGTTAATCTTTCAGTTCTACAGAGGTAAGGAACAAACACCTCTTGTGTGCTCAAGCAAATTTTAATTATTTGCAATAGGACTGAGGCCATAGGTTACTTTCAGTTAAAATGGTCACCATTTACCTAAAGCCTGTGCAATAGATTAGAATGTCCCTATCAGTGTAAGAGGGGAGTTTCTGAGGAGTAACTGCAGATCCTGTGCTCAGAGGTAACAGCCTTGGCTAATTTGTGAGTTTGGTAGGTTTCTGTAAGGGCCTTGTGATTGGGTTTTCGAGTCTCTCCAGTCCATGTGTGTGATCTCTCCAGGTGTTTTAAATTATTCTTGTTAACGAAGGAGTTGTGCTAACCCAATTATACTAGCTAAATACGCCAGCTGCAAAGTGAACTCTGAGTCAGAGAATAGGCAAATGCTAACGGGAGTGTTTGAAGGAATTTGTAGCAGGGAATTTGCTTATCTTCTACCTAGGTACATTTCTACAACAGTAATAATGGATAACATTGGAACAGTATTTGCGGCCTGGAGGAGATGTCCATGTTTTCCTTCCTGACTGAAGGCACTAGAGTTTTCCTGAATGTGAAGTGCAAATTGATTGGAAAAAAAGATGTGGTCTTGAAGAACCATCAACCTGACAGTACCAAAGAGAATGAAGACTTCTTGAACAACAAGATTTGGGAATCACTGCCACAGATTCAACAAGGGAAGGAATTAACAATGAAGGAGTCAAAAGCAGAAATCAGAAAGGAGGATTGGCAGTTTATGATCACTAGAGGAAAGTGAACCAGAAGGCATTCTACATAGCAGAATACATTATCAGGTAGGATTCAAAAAAGAATTAAAGACGTTCATAGAAGATAGGTCCATCAATGGCTATTAACCAGGATGGGCAGGGATAGTGTCCCTAGCCTCTGTTTGCCGGAAGCTGGGAATGGGCGATAGGGGATGGATCACTTGATAGCCTGTGCTATTCATTCCCTCTGGGGCAACTAGCATTGGCCACTGTCGGAGCACAGGATACTGAACTAGATGGACCTTTGGTCTGACCCAGTATGGCTATTCTTATGTAGTCTACAAGGCATCTGCAGAAAATCTCTCTGAAATTTCACTAGAGAAACAAAATAAAGCTGCAGGGGACATATATGAGGATGGCTGCTCTGCTCAATCCAGAAGGACATCACACCTGCCCAACAGAAGACATGAACAGTCCCTGTTTTCAGGGACTCCATGTTAAGAGAAGTGAGTAAAAAGTTCTGCAAGAGACAAAAAAAAACAAAAACAAAAAACAGAAGAATTGTGCGCCCTCTTCCTGGAATTAAGAGAAGAGATATGATAAGATGGCATTCTGAAGCTGGCGCACAAGACTCTGCTGACAATGAAACATATTGGCACTAGTGGCATGACATCACGCTTCAAAGATTATTGAACACTTCAGGGACGTTGGAAGAGAGGAAAGGCCAGGTGATATTTCTGAAGAGCCTGTTTATCCCATGAGCAAAGGGGAGGTGAACCTCTGAGCTAGGTAAGTGGTATAAAACAGAGGGATTTGTTTTCGTGGAATGTTAGCCATGTTCCATGGAAAAGAGATCTAGAGAGTTTGAATGGCCTTCATCACAATGGCACAGAAACCAATCTTGTAGAATAGACTAGTTAGATTGTTTGGAAGTCATTTAACAACAAACAGTAATGGAGTAAACACAGTACAAACACCATGCAATGCAGACTAGAGGAGTCATGAACATCATAAATCATGGTGTCAAGGGATGTGAAGAGAAGAAATACAATTACTGCAAAAAGTAGAGAAATTAGAAATTCAGGCACCTATCAGCATATAACCTATATTCTTCCACCCAGACAGACCTCACCATTGCCACAACTATACGTCGAAGACCACAACTTTAATTTCAGCCTTTTAGTGATGCCATCCATGCAAAGCCTTCACTAACTACCACCGCCAAGCACAAACTACTATATTAAGCATGCCAAAATAACAGCAACGTGAGTAAGGGAATATGTGCAGAAGGAAAGGTTGTGGGTAGGTTGTTGTGTCCATTTCTTCAGCCAGAACGGCCCTTGGCCTTCATCATTGGAATCCGATGTTTTTAGAAAATTCACGCTGCTTATTAATTGTAATTCCATCAAATCCTAGTGCTTACATAGGAACATAGGACTCAAAGGAACCTCCTGGATCACCATGTCCAGTCCCGATATTGCAGGCAACTATGTCTTACTCCCATTCATAAATTTATCAAATTCTATCTTAGAACAAGGTAAATTTTCTTTTTCCACTATTTCTATTGGAAGTCTATCCCTGAACCTCACTCCTCTCATGGTCAGAAACCTTCTTCTAATTTCCAACCTAAATTTTTTCATGGCTAGCTCACACCCATTTGCTCTTGTTCTAACATTGTCCTTTAATGACTAGAATTGTAGACAATATTGCAGATGAGGTCTCATCACTGCCTTGTACAATGGCAGTAATACTTGCCTATATCTCTACCAACTCACCTCACAAATCCTAGGATCACATTTGCCTTTTTTTAATAAATGTATTTCTTTGGTGGCTCATAATTATCCTGTAAACTAATACACCCAGGTCTTTCCTCTCCTCTGTTGCTTCCAACTGATGAGCTGCAACTTACAGCAGAAATACTTGCTATTAGTTCCTAAGTACATGATCTTGCACTTGGTACTCTTAAATTTAATCTAATTTCATCCAGTCCTCTAGGTCATCCAATTCTTCCTGTATAATATTCTGATCCTCCTCTGTAATGACAATGCCGCCCACCTTTGTGTCATCAGAAAAGTTCATTAGCAGATTCCTATATTTTGTGCTAAGGTTATTAATAAAAATATTAAAATACGATTGGTACAAATACTTGAGGAACTTGACTAGTAACCTCCCCCTCCAGCATAATCTGCTGTTGCCTCCCCGTTTAGCCTATTCCTTACTCACTTTATTATTCTTGTACTAATCCCCATCTTCTCCAGCAAAACTGATAATTTCCAATATGGTACCAAGTCAAGTGCATTATTAAAATGCAAACAGACTAGATTTACTATATTTCCTTTGTCTAAGAAAACATTTATCTACTCAAAGAAAAGTATCATGTTAGTCTGGCACAGTCTACCTTTGCAGACCCTTGTTGCATTTTGTCCCATTTTTCACTTAACTCCATATTTCTAATTATTCTTTCCTTTAAAATTTGGTTCAAAAGTTTGTATTCTACTGAAGTCAGACTAACAGGTCACTAGTTGCCGGAATCGCTTTTCTTCTCTTCTTAAATACAGCTACAATGTTAGTTATTCTCCACTCTAGTTTTGATAGATTTATTAAAAAACTTTGCTACTGGACTTGCAACTTCATAGATTCAAAGGCCAGAAGGGACCATTTTGATCATCCATTCTGACCTCTGTATAATGAAGACCATAGAGCTTCCCCAAAATAATTCCCACAGCCTATCTTTTAGAAAAAAATATCCAATCTTGGTTTAAAAATTGTCAGTGATGGAAAATCCACCATGATGCTTGGTAAATTTTTCTAATGGTTAAATATCCTCATTATGAAAAATTTATGCCTTGCTTCCAGTCTGAAGTTGTCTAGTTTTAACTTCCAGCCACTGGATCATGTTATGCCTTTCTCTGCTAGATTGAAGAGTCTATTATTAAATATTTGTTCCTCAGGTAAATATTTATAAACTGTAATCAAATTACTTTTTTTAGCCTTCTTTGTTCAACTTGGGGCTCTTCTATGAACCCTCGCCAATTTATCAATATCCTTCTTGAATTAAGGACACCAGAACTGGACACAGTACTCCAGCAGCAGTTGCATTAGTGCCAAATACACAGGTAAAATCTCTATTCCTACTCGAGATTCCCTTATTTATGCATCCCAGAATAGCTTTAGCTCTTTTGGCCACAGCATTACATTGGGAGCTCATGTTCCACTGATTATCCATCACAGTCACCGAAATCATCTTCAGAGTCACTGCTTCCCAGGATAGAATCCCCCATCCGTATGGCCTATATTCTTTGATCCTGGATGTACACATTTACCTGAATGCTTCCTGTTTGCTTGCACCCCATCTACCTAGCAACCAGATCATTCTGGAACAGTGATCTTTCTTCTTCATTATTTACCATTCCTCAGTTTGCGTGTCATCCCCTATCATCAGTGACGATATTACATTTTCTTCTAGGTCATTGATAAGAAGGATAAATAGCATAGGGCCAAGAATGAATCTCTATGGGACCCTGCCAGAAACACAATCACGTGATGACAATTCCTCACTCACAGATAAACTCTAAAACCTCTCAGCAGTTAGCCAGTTTTTAATCCATTTAATATGTGCCATGTTAATTTTATTTTGTTCTAGTTTTTTAATCAAAATGTCATGTGGCACTAAGTCAAATGCCTCAGAAAAGTCTACTATTACATTAATGCTATTACCCTCATCAACCAAACTTCTCATAAAAAAAAATCAAGTTAGTTTGACAGGATCCATTTTGCATAAACCCATGTTGATTTTCATTCATTACATTACCCTACTTTAATTCTTCAGTACTCAAGTCCTGTATCTATGACTCCATTATCTTGCCTGAGATTGACATCAGGCTAAGAGGCCTATAATTATCCAGGTCATCCCATTTACCATTTAAAAAATTGGCCCACCATTAACTTTCTTCCTGTTTCCTGGAATTTCCCTGCTACCCCAAGGTGGTAGAGAAGGAACTGATGATAGGTCGCCCAGACAGCCATGGTATCTGCCACAAGAAGGCATGGGGCACGTGCACTGGCAGAATGGACACTGCTAGCTAGAAATGTTCAATCAAGGGCTTGAGAGGTGCATGCATACCTAAAGTAGAGCACGAACAGAGATGCTACTCGAATCAGCAGTAAGCTCCCAGCTGCAGTGTATATATATCCTCTGTAGTAAATTGTTGGGATACTGGTTAAAATCCAATTCTGTTTCTTCTTAAAACAAATAAGAAAAAGGGGATACAGAAAAAGAGAAAAACAAATTCTGTCTGATACTTGCAATTCAGTTGTTGGAAAAACACTGGCAAAGTACATACTATATTACCTGATTATAGGGCTGTTGATTAATTGCAGTTAATTCACGTGATTAACCCAAAAATTTAATTGGGATTAAAAAAATTAATCGTGATTAATTGCAATTTTAATCGCACTGTTAAATAGAATACCAATTTAAATGTATTAAATATTTTTGGATATTTATCTACATTTTCAAATATATTGATTTTAATAACCCAGAATACAAAGTGTATGTTGCTCACTTTGTATTATTTTTATTACAAATATTGGCACTGTAACAATGAACAAAAGAAATAGTATTTTTCAATTCACCTCATACAAGTACCATAATGCAATCACTTTATAGTGAAAGTGCAACTTACAAATGTAGGGTTTTTTGTGTTACATAATTGCACTCAAACACAAAACAATGTAAAACTTCAGAGCCTACAAGTCCACTCCAAGTCTTGTTCAGCCGATCACTAAGACAACAAGTTTGTTTACATTTACAGGAGATAGTGCTGCTGGCTTCTTATTTACAATGTCACTTGAAAATAAGACTAGGTGTTCACATGGAACTTTTGCAGCCGGCATTGAAAGGTATTTACGCGCCAGATATGTTAAACATTCGTAGGCCCCTTCATGTTTCGGCTACCGTTCCAGAGGACATGCTTCCATGCTGATGACGCTTGTTAAAAAAAATAATGAATTAATTACATTTTAGACTGAATTCCTTGGGGGAGAATAGCATGTCTCCTGCTCTGTTTTACCCACATTCTGCCATATATTTCATGTTATAGCAGTCTCGGATGATAACCCAGCATATGCTGTTCATTTTAAAAATATTTTCACTGCAGAGTTGACAAAATGTAAAGAAGGTACCAATGTGAGATTTCTAGAGCTATAGTACTCAACCCAAGGTTTAAGAATCTGAAGTGCCTTCCAAAATGTGAGAGGGACAAGGTGTGGAGCATGCTTTCAGAAGTCTTAAAAGAGCAACACTCCGATGTGGAAACTACAGAACCTAAACCACCAAAAAAGAAAATGAACCTTTTAGCTGGTGGTATCTGATTCATATAATGAATGTGAACATTTGCCGCTCTGCACTGCTTTGAACTATTACTGAACAGAACCCCTCATCAGCATGGATGCATGTCCTCTGCAATAGTGGTTGAAGCATGAAGGGACATATGAATCTTTAGCACATCTTGCAACTCCAACTACAAGTGCCATGCGAATGCCTGTTCCCGTTTCCAGGTGACATTGTAAACAAGAAGCAGGCAGCATTATCTCCTGCAAAATGTAAACAAACTTGTTTGTCTGAGTGAATGGCTGAATGAGAAGTAGGACTGAGTGAACTTGTAGGCTCTAAAGTTTTACATTGTTTTATTTTTGAATGTAGTTATTTTTGTACATAATTCTACATTTATAAGTTCATCTTTCATGATAAAGAGATAGCACTACAGTACATGTATTATGTGAATTGAAAAAATACTATTTCTTTTGTTCTTTACAGCACAAATATTTATAATCAAATATAAATATAAAGTGAGCACATTTGAAAATGTAGAAAACACCCAAAAATATTTAAATAAATGGTATTCCATTTTTGTAATTGTGTGATTAATTTTTGTAACCGCTTGACAGCCCCTATTATCCACCAAAGGACTTGCGAAACTTAACTAGAGAGGCCTAAAGCATCGTTCAGCTTGCCTTTTTGGTCATAGCAAAGCATTGCAAAGTTCACTCTGTCCTCACTAGACAAGCTGACTCTTATTAGATGGAAGGCAAGATGAGAAAAGAAGATAGGAGGAATAAGATGAGGGAAGAAATTGACACTACAGAGGATGGAGTATTGTTTGGTTTGCTTTCTTCAACTCATCTGGTCAGAGCATGTTTCAAAATCAGGAAAAAAGACTTAACGGTATGACAGAATAGCTATGGGTTTCACCTACTGGTGATGGTGCTGGCCATGATCCTGACGCCATGCATAAGCAAATTACCAACTGCTCCCCAGAAACGCAAAGTTGAACATGGATAGCAACCTTCTCCCATGAAAGCTGATAAGTAATAATAAAGATCCAGACATGCACACATCATCTGATCGTAAACATTTTGGCCTGTTGCTATCAACAATTCTGACCTAAACACGGTTAACTAGAAGCTTGTCAAAGCTCTTAGTGAGGTAAAGGCAGCTTACATTGTTCCTTGATTTAAATCACTCCACCCTGACATTATAGGAGGCTGTCAGTGCCAAATACTTCCCATTGTAAACTCATGTTTTAATTTGCTTGTAAATTTACAAGCTGTAATTGTTTGGGCTGAAATTGTCCCTGCTGGGTGCCTGCCCGAGGCTGAACTGTTTTGAAAAGTTTCCATTAAAAAACAGTTCAGCTGTTTCTCAGACTGAAGTTAGGGGGAAACTATATTGTTTTGCACATGTTAAAATGTTCTTACAATTAAGTTCCAGTGCTTCCATACTTTGGCATAGGAACTTTAAATGCAGTACGAATAGAGAGAGTGATGACTGCCCTTGTGTCAGCGATGTGCCTTTTGCCATCCTTGTGAAAATCCACTGTAATCTGGCTGAGTTGTAAACCTCCGAAAGTCAGTTTGTGCTGAGGAGAGGCTTCAAAGTTTTCATATGCATGCTCCATCCCCACACAGCTTTTATGAGCCCAGATTATACATGCACTACCCCAACAAAGTGAATGAGCATGCTCCACTGTAGGACTGAGCTGCAATTTTCCACTGTAGTGCCAAGCAACAGAACTTGGAGCAGGAAGACTGTGGCCTTGTGTACACTACAGAGTTGCAGCGCTGGTGAGGGGGTTACAGCGCTGCAACTTAGGATGTGTACACATTTGCACAGCACAGGCAGCGCTGCAACTCCCTGGTTGCAGCGCTGGCTGTACACCCGGTCGAGCCTCGGGTGTAGAGGATCCAGCGCTGGTGATCCAGCGCTGGTCAGCAAGTGTAGACACCCACCAGCGTTTTTATTGACCTCCGTGGCATAAGCAGGTATCCCAGCATACCTTAGAAGCCTCTCTGGTAATCATGCAAACTCCACTGCCCTGGGCTCACCTGACCCCTCCTTTAAATGCCCCGGGAATTTTAAAAATCCCCTTCCTGTTTGCTCAGCCAGGTGTGGAGTGCAATTAATCAATCAATCACTCAGCGACCATGCCTCCACGCACCAAACGAGCCCCAGCATGGACCAATGCAGAGCTGCAGGACCTCATAAGTGTTTGGGGAGAGGAGGCTGTGCAAGCACAGCTGCGCTCCAGAAGGAGAAATTATGATACCTATGGGCAGATATCGCAGTCCTTGATGAGAAGGGGCCATGAACGGGACGCGTTGCAGCGCAGGGTCAAAATTAAAGAGCTGAGGAGTGCTTACTGCAAAGCTCGTGAGGGAAATCGCCGCTCAGGAGCTGCCCCCACGACCTGCCGTTTTTACCAGGAGCTGGATGCCATACTTGGGTGTGACCCCACTGCCAATCCTAGGAGCACGATGGAGAGTTCAGAGCAGGGAGAAGTGGGGGAGGTTGTAGAGGACGGCGACAGTGAGGCTACTGGCGTGGAGGGAGACACCCCGGAGTCCCAGTACACAGGCAGTCAGGAGCTCTTCTCAAGCCAGGAGGAGGCTAGCCAGTCGCAGCAGCAGGAAGTTGATGGTGAGGAAGAAACTGAGGATCGTGCTCGGGGTAAGTAGATTTTTATGTTTTGGGAGAGGAGGGTTTTGGGTATGGCTGCCTGCATCCATGCCTAAACGTGGAATAGCCCATTGATTTGCTCTATCACGTCTCTGTAATCTGCCTCGGTAATCTCTTGAAAAGTTGCAGCAAGAGCGTTTGCAATTTGCTTTCTCAAGTTGATCGGGAGAGCCACCGTGGTCCCTGTCCTGGTCAGGCTAACTCGTCCGATCCACTGTGCAGCGAGGGGTGGGGGGACCATGGCTGCACACAGGCAAGCTGCATAGGGGCCAGGGCGGTATTCACATTCCTGTAGAAGACCCTCCCTCTCTTCCCAGGTAATACGCAGCAGTGATATGTCTGGCAGTAGGAAACCCTGTTGAGAATTTAGGGATACTTGAGTGCAGGGCGCCAGGTTCGCGTTTCCCCAGCCCATTGCGCTCTGTTGTTAACCCCCCCCCCCAGCACGTAGCCAGCCACGTGGTGTGCTCCGGTGTTCCCCACCCCCCCTCCCAGCACGTAGGCATCCACGCGGTGTGCTCCGGTGTTATGCACCCCCCTCCAAGCAGGCATCCAGCACCGCGGTGCGCTCCAGTGTTCACCACTCCCCCTCCCAGCACGTAGGCATCCACGCGGTGTGCTCCGGTGTTATGCACCCCCCCCCCGAGCAGGCATCCAGCACCGCGGTGCTTCTCCCCCCGCCCACCAGCAGGACGGCGTGAACGCGGACCAAAGCCCAACCCCCCCCCCAAGCAGCTCACCACCTTCCTGTTCACTACTATCCCCTCTTCAGGACACCAGCTACCTCCTGTACCCATTGCAGATAAACCCCAGTGACCCATTGGTCAATTCCCACTCCCAAGGGGAAATCGGGGGAAAACCACTCACCCCATTGCTCGCCATGACTTTTAGCTTCCCTGCCCTCTCTGTGTTATGTGAGGTATGTGAGAAGGATGCTACCAAAAGTCTAAAAAGTCCTTCACTGTGTGATAATAAACAATGTAGCCTCTGTGTATTACATGGTTCTCTCTCTCTTTTTTCTAGTGACCTTGACTACTGCAGCCGGATCACCGGCCTCACGTAGGTTGCAGAACTTGAGAAGGAATCCCAGAAAATCAAAAGAGGAATTGATCAAATCTGTTATGAGTCACTACAACAAAGAAAGTAGGAAGACACAGGAATGGAGAGAGAAAATGTATGAATGGAGACAGAGCGTACATGAATGGAGGCAAACAGAAAGCAGGAGAAAGGAATTGTCTGCCAAAAAAACCACAAAGCAGATAAGCCTCCTGGCTCGCCAAACTAAGTCTCGAGTCTCTCGTAGCCATGCAGACAAATATGTACCGTTGTAACCCACAGCCCTCCCAAAGCCCTCTTTCTTGTTCCCCAGTATTTCCACAAAACAACTTTCTCCAGCAGCCAGTTCCTTATTATCCCCAGCTGCCCCCAACACCTGTACGATCACCTACCAGCCCTGATAACTATAATTCTTACCCTGTTCACTCCACCCACATTATCCTGCAGCATAGTAATCCTGAAGTGCAGCAGACATTGAATAGTGATCAAAATAGGACATATTCAAACCTGTGAATGTACAGTCCACCACCCCAACCCCCTTGCCTTTTATGTACTGTATGTTGAATAAAGGATTTTTTTTCTTTTTCACTACGTTATATTATTGCTGGAAGTGGTAAATATTGTACACCAAGGTAAAGCAAAGCACATCAAATGCATCAAACATTACTGTTGGCTCTCAGCATCAAATTGCTCCCTTAAAGCATCCCTAATCCTTGAAGCCCTTTCCTGGGCCTCCCTATTAGCCCTGCTCTCTGGCTGAGCAAACTCATCCTCTAGGCGTCGAACCTCAGAGGTCCATTCCTCACTGAATCTTTCACCCTTCCCTTCACAAATATTATGGAGGGTACAGCACGCGGATATAACAGCGGTGATGCTGCTTTCCCCCAAATCTAGCTTCCCATAAAGACAGCGCCAGCGGGCTTTCAAACAGCCAAAAGCACACTCCACAGTCATTCTGCACCGGCTCAGCCTGTAGTTGAACCGGTCCTTGCTCCTGTCAAGCTTGCCTGTATATGGTTTCATGAGCCAGGGCATTAAGGGGTAAGCGGGGTCTCCAAGGATCACAGTGGGCATTTCGACGTCCCCTACTGTGATCTTGCGGTCTGGGAAAAAAGTCCCGGCCCTCAGCCTCCTGAACAGGGAACTGTTCCTAAAGATGCGTGCATCATGCACCTTTCCAGGCCATCCTGAGTAAATGTCAGTGAAACGCCCACGGTGATCCACAAGCGCTTGCAGAACCACGGAGAAATACCCCTTGCGATTAACGTACTCTGATGCCAGGTGGGGTGGTGACAGAATAGGAATATGCGTCCCATCTATTGCCCCTCCACAGTTAGGGAAACCCATTTCTGCAAAGCCATCCACAATGTCCTGCACGTTCCCAAGAGTCACGGTTCTTCTTAGCAGGGTGCGATTAATGGCTGTGCAAACTTGCATCAGCACTATTCCAACGGTAGACTTTCCCAGTCCAAACTGGTTCGCCACCAATCGGAAGCAGTCTGGAGTTGCCAGCTTCCAGATTGCAATAGCCACCCGCTTCTCCACTGGCAGGGCAGCTCTCAATCTCGTGTCCCTGCGCCGCAGGGTAGGGGCGAGCTCAGCACACAGTGCCATGAAAGTGGCTTTTCTCATCCGAAAGTTCTGCAGCCACTGCTCGTCCTCCCAGGATTGCAGGACGATGTGATCCCACCACTGACTGCTGGTTTCCCGAGCCCAAACGCGCCGTTCCACGGAGCTGAGCACGTCTGTTACTGCCACAAGCAATTTACTGTCTTCACCGTGAGGCGATTCAATATCATCGTCTGACTCCTCACTGTCACTGTCACTCTCATTTTGCAGCTGAAGGAATAGCTCCATTGCCATGCGTGATGTGCTGGCAACATTCATCAGCAAGATCGTCAGCAGCTCAGGCTCCATTTATAACAAAAACCGCAGAAATCGCGCTGCAGAATCACAATGCCGCCGAACTGCTTGAAATGTGTAGCAAAGCACCACGGGGCGTTGGAACAGGAAGCGGAAAAACCCTCACACTTCCTTCCCCTTCCCACAAGCCACAGCGCCGAAATGGGACGAGGTGATCTGTGGGATAGCTGCCCACAATGCACCACTCCCAACAGCGCTGCAAGTGCTGTAAATGTGGCCACACTGCAGCGCTGGTTGCTGTAAGTGTGGCCACTCTGCAGCGCTGGCCCTACACAGCTGTACTAACACAGCTGTAACTACCAGCGCTGCAAAACTGTAAGTGTAGACAAGCCCTGTCTCTCTTGTGTGTGGGGAAAGGGGGGGATTGACAGCACAAGGGCCAAATCATGAACTTTTCAGCACTTGTCCACATCTGCCCCCACTTAACCAACTAGAAAATAAGACAGGCTACCTGCCTTAGCTAGACCGCCATCCATTCTCTTCCTGCAGTCTCCTGACTCTTCACAATAAACAAAGCAGGAGTCCTACAGAGAACAGCCTCATTCACAATATCACTCAGGGCTTGTCTACATCAGAAAGTTGCAGCGCTGGTGAGGGAGTTACAGCGCTGCAACTTTGAGAGTGTCCACATCTGCAGGGCATCACCAGCGCTGCAACTCCCTGTTTGCAGCGCTGGCCGTACTCCCGTTTTGTCTCGGGTGTAGAGGATCCAGCGCTGGTGATCCAGCGCTGGTAATGCAATGTAGACACTCACCAGCGCTTTTCTTGACCTCCGTGGAAGGAGGAAGCCTCTGGTAATCAAGCTGGTTTCCTTTCCCGGTTTGCTCTCTCGGTCCCGGAGCCAGCCAGCAAACCGCAGGGAAGGAGACCTGCTTGCTCGGGGTTCCGGGACCGAGAGAGCAAACCGGGAACGCCGCGGTTTGCTCTCTCGGTCCCGGAGCCAGCCAGCAAACCGCGGGGAAGGAGACCTGCTTGCTCGGGGTTCCGGGACCGAGAGAGCAAACCGGGAACGCCGCGGTTTGCTCTCTCGGTCCCGGAGCCAGCCAGCAAACCGCGGGGAAGGAGACCTGCTTGCTCGGGGTTCCGGGACCGAGAGAGCAAACCGGGAACGCCGCGGTTTGCTCTCTCGGTCCCGGAGCCAGCCAGCAAACCGCGGGGAAGGAGACCTGCTTGCTCGGGGTTCCGGGACCGAGAGAGCAAACCGGGAACGCCGCGGTTTGCTCTCTCGGTCCCGGAGCCAGCCAGCAAACCGCGGGGAAGGAGACCTGCTTGCTCGGGGTTCCGGGACCGAGAGAGCAAACCGGGAACGCCGCGGTTTGCTCTCTCGGTCCCGGAGCCAGCCAGCAAACCGCGGGGAAGGAGACCTGCTTGCTCGGGGTTCCGGGACCGAGAGAGCAAACCGGGAACGCCGCGGTTTGCTCTCTCGGTCCCGGAACCCCGAGCAAGCAGGTCTCCTTCCCCGCGGTTTGCTGGCTGGCTCCGGGACCGAGAGAGCAAACCGCGGCGTTCCCGGTTTGCTCTCTCGGTCCCGGAACCCCGAGCAAGCAGGTCTCCTTCCCCGCGGTTTGCTGGCTGGCTCCGGGACCGAGAGAGCAAACCGCGGCGTTCCCGGTTTGCTCTCTCGGTCCCGGAACCCCGAGCAAGCAGGTCTCCTTCCCCGCGGTTTGCTGGCTGGCTCCGGGACCGAGAGAGCAAACCGCGGCGTTCCCGGTTTGCTCTCTCGGTCCCGGAACCCCGAGCAAGCAGGTCTCCTTCCCCGCGGTTTGCTGGCTGGCTCCGGGACCGAGAGAGCAAACCGCGGCGAAGCTGGTTTCCTTTCCCGGTTTGCTCTCTCGGTCCCGGAACCCCCCTTGAAGCCGCCCAACAGCGCTGCAGTGTGGCCACATCTAACACCACTTGCAGCGCTGGTTGCTGTAAGTGTGGCCACTCTGCAGCGCTGGCCCTATACAGCTGTACTAATACAGCTGTAACAACCAGCGCTGCAAAATTTTAGATGTAGACATGGCCTCAGATTCACACCCTAAGCACCAGCCGTCCTATGAGCTGATTAAGTTAGGGATCCTGTGAAAAAAGTATGTAATAATGACTATCAATGTATACACACAGGGGAATCAAATTAAAGGATATATGGGTAACTATAATTCTAGCATCGAGTGTCAGACTTTGTAACCTTTATGTTCTTTAAAGGTATCAAAGTAATTTCATATAAATAGCATAGTCATATTAACATATGATCAAAATACAGAAATAAATAAAGATACACAAAGGCATGCAAAACTGTTACAGGCATTCTAGTATTTTAATACTTTATCTCCAACAACATTATGAAGAAGGAAAAAAGGCCTGAGAAAACCATTCAGTTGAAGACTACAAGGTTCAGAGGGATGATGATCTCATTAAATGAGTCACAGAATGGAAAATTTTAAAGTCTAAGGAATTATACATATATTTTAAAAAGTCATGTAAAGCTAAACAATTATTTTGTTAGAAAAACTAAGAAGGTAAACTAAACATTAAAGAAATTGCAGAGCAAGTAGGTCTCAACTCAGGATTTCCTCCCAGTGGCAAGTTGCAGGAAGAAGGCAACTAAGACAGCAATTTCTCCAGAATTTAACCTTTCATTCCTTTAAAAACCACCACATAGCCTTAAAGTTTTTATGCTTGAATAGTTTTCTAAAAGATCACAGAGGGTCCAAAAACTAATCTGAAGACGACTCTACTTCTCAGACCACTGGTTTTTGGTTCACACAGCTGCTTAGTCACAGGATGCTAGCTTTCATTTCCAACTGCTTGAATCTGGAAGACAAGTAAAAATACTTTCCTACATAAAAACTTCTCCTCCTCCCAGAGGGACATTATACAGTTGCAGACGAGAGAACAAGGGTAGTTTCTGTGTGACTATAAGTGGGAGGGGAGGCTATCCATATGACACAGTTTCTATTAAGACGTAATCTGTGATGTTCTCCACATTAACACAAGAAGAGTTTGTGTTAAATAAGATCCTTTATAACTTTACAACCAACTAATGGTACAAAAAAAAGAAGTCTGTTCCTAAGCTGAAGCAACCAGCTCTTTGTTCTGCTCAGCAGTCAGAGACAGGCATTGGTATGTGAAGAGTAACTCAGAATTATTCAGGTACGCTCAACACCTGTACGTAACAATAGCACCTGTGCCACACTTTTATAAAAAAAATTAAAATTCTCTATCATCTATATGAACAAATTAATTCCAAAAATCAATCAATCTGGTGGAATGGAGGGGGAGGAGGGGCCATTAAATCATTCTGTCACTGTTTTTCTGGAAGTTGCAGCAGGCCAGTCAGTTGATGGACCCAGAGGTGCAACTGCTTCTTGTTGTTTTGACATTGCTATAACTGACACATCATTACCAAGCAAATCTAATTACTCTGCCAGGGGGTGGGGGAGGAGGGGAAGAGGGAGATAGATAGACAGACAGATAGATAACCAAGCTGTACTATTTCTCCGAAAGCCAGTGGAGGTTTCCACAATTAGTTGAGCCACTTCTGGACAGTCTGAATATGCATCAATAATGGCACAATAATTTCAAAAAATGTCCACCTCATCTGGATCCCAGACTCTAACTCATGTGTCTATAACTTGATTATGGTTCCCTACCTACAGGTGGTCTATACATTTGGCATGTGGTTGAAATATTTGCCTTATAAATGATATCTTTGATCATACCTGGCCAATATATTACTGCTTGTCCTGCTTTTGCACTTCACCATTCCCTCAAATACCCTTTTTCAGTAAGCTACTTTTTTCCCTAGTTTAACTGGGTCACAAAGTGCCTACACAGATTCACAGAGTCCAAGACCAGAAGGGACCATTTTGATCATCTAGCCTAACCTCTGTATAACACAGGCCATAGAACTTCTCCCAAACGATTCCCACGGCATCTCTTTTAGAAAAACATCCAGTCTTGATATAAAAATGGTCAGGGATGCTGAATCCATCACAAACCTTGGTACGTTGTTCCAATGGTTAAATAAGCTCATTGTAATAAAATTATGGCTTATTTGCAGTCTGAATTTGTCTAGCTTCAGCTTCCAACCATTGGATCATGTTATACCTTACTCTGCTAGACTGAAGAGCCCACTATTGAATATTTGTTCCCCAGGTAAATACTTACAGACTATATCAAGTCACTTTTTAGACTTCTCTTTGTTCAACTAAAATAGACTCAAAGAGCTCAGTCTATCACTAGAAGGCATGTTTCCTATAGCTTTAATCATTCTTGTTGCGCTCCTATGAACCCTCTCCAATTCATCAACATCCTTCTTGAACAGAGGGCACCAGAACCAGACATAGTGCTCAGCAGAGGTCACACTAGTGACAAATAAAATAACCTCTATTCCTCCTCTAGAGTCCCCTGTTTATGCATCCTAGTATAGCCTTAACTCTTTTTGGCTATAGTGTCAAAACAGGAGTACCTGATCACCTGATTATCCCCCACAGCCCCCTAAATCTTTCAGAGTGACTGCTTCCCAGGATAGAGTCTCCTTATCCTGTAAATATGGCCTACATTCTTTGTTCCTAGATGTATATGTTTACTTTTAGCCATATTAAAATTAACATTATCTGCATGCACCGAATTTACCCAGTGATCCAGATCATTCTGGATCAGTGGCCTTTTCTTTTCATTATTTACTACTCCCCCAATTTTGTGTCATCTGCAAATTTTATCAATGACGATTTTATGTTTCTTCCCAGTCACTGATAAAAATGTTAAACAGCATAAGGACAAGAACTGATCCCAGTGGGACTCCACTGGAAATGCACCTACTCCATGACAACTCCCCATTTACAATTACAGTTGAGACCTAACAGTTAGCCAGTTTATAATCCAGTTAACATGCATTTTAATTTTATACAGTTCTCATTAATCAAAATATCATGCTTTACCAAGTCAAACACCTTAGAGAAGTCAAAATACATTATGTCAACATTATTATCCTTATCAACTAAATTTGTAATCTCATGAAAAAAGATATCAGGGTAGTTTGACAGTCTATTTTCCAGAAACCCATGCTGACTGGCACTCTCCTTTAATTGTTTATTAAAGAAGGGAGTCCCATATCAGCCACTCCATTATCTTGCCCAGGATCTATATCACATTAATGGGCCTGTAACTATCCTGGTCATCCCATTTATTCTTTTAAAAACTGACCCAACATTAGTTTTCTTTCACTCTTCCAGAACTTCCCCGCTGCTCCAAGACTCTTGGGTGCAAGTCATCTGGACCTGCCGAACTAAAAATGTCTATCTTTAATAACAGCTGTTTAACATCCCCCTGAGATACTAGTGGATCAGAAAGACTGAGTTACCTATAAAGTTATCATATGATAAGACTACACAATCTGTTTTCTCCCCCAAATAAAGAACAGCAATATTTGCTGAATATTTCTGCCTTTTTTGCATTATTATTGACAATTCTACCATTTCCATCTAGTAGAAGGACCAACACCACTGTCAGGATTCTTTTTGTTGCTAATATATTTTGAAAAATCCTCATTGTCCTGAACTCTGCTGGCCATAGATTTTTCTTGGTGTCCCTTTGCTTCCCTTATGAATTTTCTGCAATTTCTAGCTTTTGATTTATATTCATTAATAATAATTTCCCCTTTGTTCCTTTTTGTTTTTTTTTTTAAATAGCTGCTTTCACTTCCCCTCTAAACCAGGTCAGTTTTTAACTAGCATGACCTTCTTCCTTGATTGTGGGATTCTGGCTTCTTGAGCATCTTAGTAGAGATGTTCTTAAATGATCCTCAATTATCATTCATTTTTCTGATTACATTCTTCCTCCTGACTGACTTAGCTCATAATTGTTTTCAGTTTTGTGAAACTGGACCTATGAAAGCATCAAGAATATATATAAAGACTGTTCTGGATTTATTCTGCATATTATACATCTGATCAAATCATGATCACTTGCACCTAAGCTACCATTAATTTTTAGTTTTGTGATCAGTTCCTCTTTATCTGGTAGGACAAGACATAGCTAATAAAAAAGTTCCCTGGTGTTGACTGCCACTATTTTTGAATTAGGCAATTGTCATCTATAATGTTTAGAAATTCCAAGGATGCTTTAATACTGTCCGCATGAGATATCAGGCATATGTCACTCAAACTCAAGTCCTCCAATGTCATGCAGGGTTCCCTCTCCGATACATTAGAAAGAGGTGCATAAGGAGACAGTCATCCTGGTTCCGAGTGTGATTTGACGGTCTGTAGCAGACAAACACCAGCTAGTATCCCATCTAGTGCTGTATCTCTTAGGACACTGATCCATAACTATTAAAAGATTGACTCAAACAGGTAATGCCATTTTTTTGACAAAGCATCACTTTCCCTCCCCTTTGCCTTCCTGAACCTTCCTAAATAGGTTAACATTCCAATTGTGTGAATCATCCCACCAGGTTTCAGTAAAACAAACTAGATCAAATTTATGCTGATAAATGAGTAACGTCAATTTCTCTTGTCTGTTATCCAGCTGTCTACCATTGGTGTAAGGCAATTCAAGAATTTCTTCTCTTCATGTGTTTTGGTTAATTAATTTGATCATCTCAAGTGCTCATATCTTCCCTCTTTTTATCCTCTCCCTTTGCTACTAGTTTAACCCCCTCCTGACTACTCTAGCCAGCCTGTTCCCATGGAGATTGATACCCCTTCTGTGGAGGTGGAGGCCAGCCAAACTATACAGTCCCCTCTCCCCAAAGAAGATGGACCAACATTCTACAAAACCACAACACCTCCACCTTTCACCACTTACCTACCTTTAAGGAGAACACCATCTACCACAGAGAGCTTTTGCCTGTGATGTGTATAGTACTTAGACGCTTTTTTCCATCTGAGAAGTACAGCATATATCACGGACTGCAGTGTCTCATCCTGTTCTCTATCACCTGTTACTTTTCCCAGGTGAGGTGAGATAGCACCTGAGTACTCTATCCAGTTGATGTTGATGACATCAGATTCAGGCCTGGTCTACACTACGCGTTTAAACCGAATTTAGCAGCGTTAAACCGATTTAACCCTGCACCCATCCACACAATGAAGCCCTTTATATCAATATAAAGGGCTCTTTAAATCGATTTCTGTACTCCTCCGCAACGAGTGGAGTAGCGCTGAAATCGGTACTGCCATGTCAGATTAGGGTTAGTGTGGCCGCAAATCGACAGTACTGGCCTCTGGGCGGTATCCCACAGTGCACCATTGTGACCACTCTGGAAAGCGATCTGAACTCGGATGCACTGGCCAGGTAGACAGGAAAAGCCCCGTGAACTTCTGAATTTAATTTCCTGTTTGCCCAGTGTGGAGCTCTGATCAGCACAGGTGGCCATGCAGTCTCAAATCCAAAAAGAGCTCCAGCATGGACCGTACGGGAGATACTGGATCTGATCGCTGTATGGGGAGACAAATCTGTTCTATCACAGCTCCGTTATAGAAGACAAAATTACAAAGCATTTGAAAAAATCTCCAGGCTATGATACAGAGTCCACAACACAGTGCTGTGTGACAAGCGTAATGGAAAGCCAAAGAATCAAATGGATGCTCATGGGGGGGAGGGGGAGGAACCGAGGACTCCAGCTATCCCACAGTCCCCACAGTCTCCGAAAAGCATTTGCATTCTTGGCTGAGCTCCCAATGCCTGAAGGGTCAAAAACATCTTCCCGGGTGTTTCAGGGTATATGTTATCAATTTACACCCTTCTCCCGCCCCCGAAAAGGGGAAAAAAACATTTCTCACCTTTTTTCAACGTCACCCTATGTCTACTGCATGCTGCTGGTAGACGGGGTGATGCAGCGCAGAACACCAGCATCCCCTTCCCAGCGGCAGACAGTACAATATGACTGCTATCCATCGTCATCATCAGTCTGTGAGTGCTCCTGGCTGGCCTCGGTGAGGCGGCTGGGGGCACCTGGGTAAAAATGGGAATGACTCCCGGTCATTCCCGGCAGATGGTACAGAACGGCTGGTAACCGTCCTCACCATAGCAACTGGAGGCTGAGCTCTATCAGCCCCCTCACCCCTTTCATGTCTAGAGAAAAGATTCTGTACTGCCTGGACTATCATAGCAGCTGGAGGCTTCCTCCTACTCATTTTATCTCGCTAAAAAGTCAGTGCTTCTTATTCCTGCATTCTTTATTATTTCATTACACAAATGGAGGGACACTGCAAGGGTAGCCCAGGAGGGTTGGGGGAGGAGGGAATCAACTGGTGGGGTTGTTGCAGGGGCACCCCCTAGAATGGCATGTGGCTCATTATTTCTGCGGGATCTCTGGGGCACTGACACGGAGCGGTTGTGCTCTCTGCTTCTCTAGTACACTTGCCCCATATTCTAGGCAGGACTGACTCTATTTTTAGACAAAACAAAAAAGGGAATGACCCGGGGAGCCATTCCCATTTTTGTCTTTGCACCCCTGGCCGACCTCAGCAAGGCCAGCCAGGAGCACTCATGACAGCAGCAGACGGTACAAAACAACTGATAACCATCATCTCATCGCCAATTTACAATGGCAGACGGTGCAACAGGGATGGTAACCGTCTCTGCTACCTTGCAAAGGCAAATGAATGCTGCTGTGTAGCACTGCAGTACCACGTCTATCATCAGCATCCAATACACAAACTGTGACAGTGATAAGGCAAAACAGGCCCCAGGGTTGCCATGCTCTGGCGTCTGCCAGGGCAATCCAGGGAAAAAGGGCGCGAAATGATTGTCTACCGTTGCTTTCACGGAGGATGGATTGAGTGACGACATTTACCCAGAATCACCCGAGACATTGCTTCCGCATTGGGATCTCAACCCAGAATTCCAATGGGCGGGGGAGACTGCGGGAACTATGGGACAGCTACGGGATAGCTGCCCACAATGCAACGCTCCAGACATCGACACTAGCCTTGGTACATGGGCGCACACCACCGAATTAATGTGTTTAGTGTGGCCCCGTGCACTCGACTTTATACAATCTGTTTTACAAAACTGGTTTATGTAAAATCAGAATAATCCCATAGTGTAGACATACCCTCAGTTTATGGATCTTGATCTCAATGGGATGATTCCTCCCAAATATTGGACAATTAAATAGATTTCCTTGATTGAAATCAATCATTTTTTAAGTTCAGTAAGATGCTTTGAAACTTGTGATGCTTGCAATAGATTCTTGAAACAATTAGCAACAGCTTGCGATCAGTTTCAGTCACAATCAACTGACATAGCTGTCGAAAGCTTAGCAATCAAAGGTGATTACCAGAGTGTCCTTTCCGAATTACATATATCTGCGTTCTGTGTTTGGGAAGGCTCTGAGTGCCTATACTACAAGTCCCCAGTCGGTCTTTCCTTTGCAGCAGTACTACACCTAGTCCATTTTTAGACGCATGCAAGGAACTTTTTATATGTCAAAAAACATTAAAATATTGCCATGAAAATTCATAGATGAGTACTGTAATATTTTTTCATTTTGACTGTTTCACTCAGCTCAGCAATCTTCTCATATGCACTGTTTTATCAATTAGATTATCTATGAATTTTCCAACCCAAGTTAACACACTCACAGTCCCTTGTAAAGTCTCTTTTTGTTTTGCCCTATCCATACACAGGGTAGCTTGTACTTTTGCAAGACCCAATTCCTGGCTTGATTCTAGATGTAAAATAGGTGTTCTGTCCCCACTGAGACAGTGATACAGGTGTGCCTAACTTCTTGGTTTTCTACATGCTGAAGCGAAGCAGCAGCTTTCCACCACAGAAATAAGGAATCCATCACTTACAGCATCAATGGAGGTCTGTTTTTCCGTCTGCACAATGATCACGTAGGTAATACAAGATTTCAGCATCTGCGTCCACATTATACACAATGTGCCACGGGTGTTCAATGTAATAGTTTAGTTTGTCTACCCTGACAACTATTGTATGGAATCAGCGCACAATGGTTTAGCACTGGAACAGGGTTTCTTCACGGCATTTACAGTTTTCTTTTGTCTGTATTGTCAGACAAAGTGATTACACTTACAAACTCTGTACTTTTGCCAAATGCTAAACAGAATCTATATGCACTTTCACATCCACACTTCCCATGCAGCAGTCTATTGCAGGGTTTGGGCACCTTCCCTTGCACTGTTTTCCCCATGTGTTTTCCTCTTGTATCTGCTTTTCCTGTCTTACTGAGTAATAACCTCATGCATTGCAGGACGCTGTCTTATGGATATCAAGCTCAACATAGAACTATGACACTGTAGAAATAAGTACTGCTATGAAACCTATCACCATCTTCATGAAGTCTCTTTACAGGAGACTGCAAATCAATACGTCAGTAACGTTAGCAGCCAGGGGGTAGATTTTTCCAGTAATAAAAGAAAACGAAAACTTCTCCAGGAAGCAAATACACAATAAGAGGAATTTTGTTGAAATATGTTCAGGATTTGAGTTTAATGTAAACCAATTCTCACATATTTACAGATGATCTCATTTACTACAGAAAAGTCTTTTCTTACAGTACTTGAGCAGCAAAGCCATTGGTCATCACTAGTTCTCATGACATTTTAGCTACTTATGCACAAAATCTACTCATCTCATCTACTTGAGGTAATGGATAAAAATTAATGTTAGTTTACTCTCCCGGCAAAAGAAAATATATCCAAGAGTAATAGAATTTAGCACAGTGGGTCTTAAACTTTTCTTTTTTTTTAACTGGTGACCACTTTCACACAGCAAGTCTCTGAGTGCAACCCCCCTAATAAATTAAACACATTTTTTAATATATTTAACACTATTATAAATGCTGGCGGCAAATGGGGATGGTGGTGGAGGTTGAGAGCTCAAGACTCCCCTATGTAATAACCTCACGACCCCCTGAGGGATCCTGACCCCCAGTTCGATACCCCCTGATTTAGCAAGCTATGACACTTTCAAGATTAAATCTCAGTGACACTATGAACTTTGAAGATCAAGTAAGCCATCCTGTAGTTTACAAATATATCAAAGCAAACATACTTTAGAGGTAACATTCGAAGAACATACACTTAAACTGGTTAAAAAAAAAGTGCAGATAGTGGAAAAGGAACTAAAAATTAGGCCTTAGGAATCCTGTGGCAAAAAAGGACTCTTGTAATTAAAATTTGTAATGCATACGCAGAAGTGATTTAAAATATCACAAGATATTCAGATGTCCATTTTTTAACCTTTAATTTTAATATCTTTTTTGGTTCTTTTTATTTTAACATCTCAGTCCCTTTACCTTAATTTCCTGTTAGAAGGGAGGGGCTGTTGCATTCTGTTGATAAGATTAGACACAAAGACCTGTTAGGAAAACAGCAGTATTCTAGTTAAACTAAGCTGGGACAGTGATGTCACCCTCCTTCTGCATCCTTTGTTAAGGGTTTGACTTAATGGAGAGCCCACATATCAAAACTGATTTGGAGAAAGGATGGTGGTATGCAACACAAGCAACCTGTTGAAAGATGCAGATGAAAGGAGCGGAGACACAGTTTTGGATTGACACAGCTGCCCCATTGCATGGAGCTTGCAGCATGACATGGGAAAAGGATCTGGCAACCTTCAGGTTCATTTCTCTTTCACACTAGGGTCTCATCTAAACTAGGATTTATGGTTGTTATAGCTCAGTGATTCCCTCAACTTTAATTCACCCTTTGATCACATTCCCAAATCTCTAAATTATGAGCTTGATAAATTACAAATTGTCAGCTAATCCAGGTCAAAGCCTAGGCTTTAGCCCTGTGTTAGGCTCAGTGTGTCAGTGTACCTCCAGGTCAGTGCAGGATTAAAATATATCTAAATCAGTCCTTCAAAATGACCAGTGAGGATGCCTGACCATCTGCTCCCCTTCCAGTTCTCCATGGTCAAGAGGTCACAGAGTCTAGAACAGGGGTGGGCAAACCATGGCCCATGGGTTGCTGGCGGCCCACCAGATAGGGGTCAGGTGCTCGCCCCGCTCCGCCTGCCCAGCGCTCCCCAGCCCCCGACTGACAAGTCCACCATCTTCCTGCACACATAGAGCCACACTCTGCAGGCATGACTTCACCGTGCTGTTTCCAGGATCAGAACTCCCAATCCTTTGCAGCAGCTCCCCCTCAAATGCAACAGCACACCCAATCCCCTCCCAGTCTCCTATGGCCCCACCCTTGAGAGCCTCAACACTGCCCAAGGGCCACACCTGTCCCAGCTAGGGTGCCTCTTCCCATGGCTGTGCCTGGTATGGCCGCTTTGGTGTCACTGTTGGTAGGGCCCCTAGAAGTCCCCAGTACCACCCCTCTAGAGCCCCCATACACACACACTCCATTAGTCTCCCCTCCCCACATCTCGGTAACATCCTTTATAGAGCTCCCCAACCCCGCATGCTAAACACCAGAGAGTCTCCCTCCCACACTGGGCATTCATGGCCCGCCATACAATTTCCATACCCACATGCAGTCCTCAGGCCGAAAAGTTTGCCCACCCCTGATCTAGAAGCTACGAATTAGTGGTCCAGTACATTGTTATGGGCCTTTTCTTGTGAGCTGTTTACATTGAACAACTTTTCTTTCCATTAGATGGGGTGGAATCTGAGTTACTAGAGAGAATTCTTTCCCAGGTGTCTGGCTGCTGAGTCTTGCCCACATGCTCAGGGTTTAACTGATTGCCATATTTGGAGTTGGGAAGGAATTTTCCTATAGAGCAGACTGGCAGATGCCCTGGAGGTTTTATGCCTTCCGCTGCAGCATGGGACACGGGTCACTTGCTGGAGGATTCTCTGAACCTTGAGGTCTTTCAACCACGTTTTGAGGACTTCAATAACTCAGACATAGGTTAGGGGTTTGTTACAGGAGTGAGATAGATTCTGTGGCCTGCATTGTGCAGGAGGTAAGACTAGATGATCATCACGGTCCCTTCTGACCTTAAAGTCTTTAAGTCTATGAGTATAAGGTCCTGGATTCAAATACATGGCTAGCAAAAGGCATTACATATTGCCTTCCGGCCAGAGGCAGTCATAAAAAGTACCAGTAAACTTTTGGAGTGAGGTGCCATCAGTGCATAAATTTGTTACCAGTAATAAGAATAAAAGCCTATTATAATGGCATTGCAAAGCTGCTCATCCAAATGGAGATACACTAGATGGGAGACCAATTCAGGGAGGAGATAAGGTGCCCGAAACATACCTGCCAAAAAGCTAAGGATAAGGCCAAATATGGAAGTGACCTTATTCACTTTCAATTTTATGATTAAATGGACCATATAATTAGTATATGCCCTAACACAATCCCAGAACATACTATGGACAGTAAGGACCACCATTCTACTAAAACGGGACAAGAGTGACCCCAAGCTTAGAGTCACAGAACACTGTGGCTGATGCTACTGAAACAGGGCCCACCACAGCTGAAACTTCATGGCCTGGGAAAACGCTGACAAAATCCCAGGACCTCTTCTAGGAACTTTCAAACACACACATCACTGGAGGTAGATCTAGACTTCAAAAATGTTGAGAACACACCTTTCTCAGGCTTGTAAATGACTTTCATAATTTTATATTTGTAAAGATGTGGTCTGGGAGTAATGGTGGTCACTGTTAAAAGCTTTACTATTGCAGACGTTACATTTTACAGCAAAAATGTTGTGTCCCTTCACCCTCTTCCCTCCCTGCTTTTCCCACCCCCAATCCTTGCCCTTGCACATAGACATGTTCCTGATAAATGACAAGGAGGGGAGGAGGGATCAGAAAAGTGCACACACACACAATGTCTGATGCTTAACCAAGTGTATTTTTATTGTTAAGACAGTAATGGGCAGATTTCAACTGGTATACATGCAAACAGCAAGTCATAATTCATTAGCCATATAAGAAAACACTAATTCACATACAGCTCACACATGTCACTGCGTCAGTAAATGGTACTAACAGCATATGCCGGCAAAAATGCAATACAGGGAAACAGTTTTCCTCCATAAAGCAAAGCATAAACCACACACTGAAAAAAACAGAAACACACACACAAAGAGGTTGAACACACACATGCATTTAGGGCATTGGTTCACAAACTTAAAACAACCTGTGATCCCCTTTCACTAAAATGTCAAGTCTCGCGAACCCCTTCCTAAAAAATGAATATTTCCAGGGATTCTCTCTTTTACCTGCATATAAATTATAAAAGCAGTTATCTTGGAAACATAAAATTGTTTTTATGACATGATTATTACACACTATTAATTATTATTTATCATTACAGTATTTTTATTACATTATGAAAATGGCAACACTTTTCAAAGAGCTCACTTTTGTAGCTTGTATCACTTTGAATAAGCCTGTTATAAGACAAGGTTCCTATGTTCCATCAAGGAGTATCAGATGCAAAACAGCATGAAGGTATTTAAGAAGCCAACTCGAAGAGTTCTTCCTACACAAGCATTCAGGTCTTGAGCAGTCCAGGCAAACAACACACATTACAACAAAGCTTAATCTTGTTCTTCATAATCATTTTAAAAACAATACAAGCTGCCTACTTCATTTTAAAAACAGCAAAAAATATCCACCTCCTTTTCCATTTCTTCTGAGGAGTCTTGAAGTTTAAATCTCCTCAGTGTGATAGATATGCTTGTTTTGATCTGCTTAGCTCTTGGAAGTCCAGGGGTTCCGGGCTGCTGGTCCCATGCTGTCCAGGGTCCCTAGAGACAGCTCTGTCAGCCATTAGGGAATCCCCCCCACCCTGACAACCCCCTGCAACATTTTGCGAACCCCAGTTTGGGAACCACTAATTTAGGGACAGTGGTGGTGATGGGGAAAAAGGAGGTATTGCATTCTGCAAGTACTTGTAACAGACTTTACCTTAAAAGCTTGTTAATTTTAGATCTTATCTTTGCTTATGCCTGTGAAAAAATGTGAGAAAACTTTTCACTAAGCACATTCTCCAAGGGATCAAGTAAATTGTGTGGAAAGCTAAGCCAGCCTCTGCCACCTCCTCCTCCTCCCTGCATATCTCATCTCAAACAGAACTCTTACCTATGCCTTTCCTCCAGCAGTCTGGTGTTATCGAACAGATAAAAAATTCAGCTGCAACTGGTGCTGAATTTTGTCCAACTGCCTGCAACATTTGTTCCCTTTTTCACTTTGGCAACTCAAGAATACTGCTATAGTTCACAGTAGCCACTACATAAAATAATGTGGAATATTTACTGCCATTGCTCTCCTCGGCTTTTGGGCTTCTCCCTTGACCCCACCACCTGATAATTAGTATTAATTTTTTTTTAATTACTTCATCTAAATTTTGAAAAGTAAACCACTAACAAAATATGAAAGGGTGTCTACCCCTCTAACACTGGAAAAGATGAGAAAAATGCCTCAAGTTTGGCATGTGAAACCAAAGATAAAAAGCACCCATGTTAATGGACAGTGTAAGAAAAACATGATAAACCATGGAAATTATTCTTATTTACTCCCTTCCCCCATCCACCCTTTATTATTTTTTAATAAAGTTCCCTCTACTTTCTCCCTGGACCTTTCAAGGCTTACTCTTTTAAGAAAAAAAAAAAAGAGAGACCTATGAATGCCTCAAATATTGAGCAACCCTCTAATCAAACAATGAAGAATCAGGGCAGGCATACTACAGGAGTCCCAAAGGGAAACTGCTGGTCAATATGACCAGAGCTATCAGCTGGAGCTAAAAAAGATAAAGATGCTTGAAGAACTGATGGAAGAAATCAAAGCCAGGACTTAGGACAACAAAGGCAGAATAATACATGATCAGGAAATGAAAGTGCAGGACAGGCAGATCTTTTCAGTTCTAATGATGCAAAAGAGTGGACAACTAGCCTGACCACTTTGGTTCTATGCCTGCACTCACATTCTCATCCCCACAGTATACACTGCAGTCACTTTACACACTACACTGGTCTCTGGGAAGAGTTTATAATTGGAGCTGCGGTCAAGTGTAGTATTTATACGGAACACATCACAGGACATCATCAATACCACATTAAGTAATTGAGACCGCCGACCAGGGAAATAACCCACTTCCTTCCCTGACGAACCAAGGGACACACCCCGCCCATGTACTTATTCGCTACATGGATACCGACTTGGACTCCTTATACAGTCCATGGGTGGCGTACCCGAGCCCACTTATCCACCGACACTTTAAAAACTCTTGCACCCCAATTTGGGTCTATGCTGGCTACGTGATATGTATGTATCATCTCTTCATCCTTGCAACTGATACCTGTAACTCAAGCCTGACCCCAGATGTACAGTACCTTCCCTCTTAACTTGTGTATATTTAATTTTAAACATTAACTTTAATAAAAATTTTAAATCTGTCAAAGTCCAATAGTTCATGCTGTGAAGTGGAGAGAGTCTGTGTACTACGAGCAAATTTGAACTCTCTGTTGAGTCAACAGGTCGGGAATTGCCGCAGACCTTGTGATAGTCACAGCAGATCTGAGAATCACTGTGTTCTTACCCAGCCTGGGACAATAACAGCGGCCCTGGTTTTGTGTTGTTTGATTTTTCCTGAGAACTCTGAATCAGAGGAATTGGAAGAATGCATAGAGGCGATCTACCCACACAGGCTAGAAAGACTATATCCAAGATGAACTGGTTGTCTCCTCCTACTGTAAAGCAAAACCTCTAGCATCTGGAAATACATCTTGCCAAACATTCCCCCAGAGGGAAATATTGTTCACTAACAATTCTTGAATGACCTGTCATGTTGACTGTGTAAATGTCTGCCCAGCTAGTCTTCCAATACATTGCTCATGCCTGCAAGGTGTAGAGCTATTTAAGATTAGTTTGGTACAACTCCCAACTCCCACGGGGCTATACAACTCTGCACAGTTGGCCAGAATGTGCCTCATCTTGTCTGTTGACATAAAACATTATAGTCAATACTTGAACCACTCCACCCTACAGTTGAGGAAGAAAGGGCTCAAGAGCCCAACGTATGAGGGATATATCTCTCAATAGTGGAATATCAATTTCATAAACATGCCATCTGTATGTGATAAATAGCATTTTGCTAGCCAATGGAGAGAGCTCATCTTTAGATATGCGTATTGTTGTGTACATCACAGACATCATAACGCAAATGGTGTAAGAAAGAACATCAATCACTGTATGACATGAGTTCTCCAGTTCCACTTCTAAGTGCTATAAAGATTTTCACATATCTTTCTTCCAGAAGGAAAGCACTGCCTTCTTAAGAGCTCCAACCCAGATCATGACTTTTATTGGCAATTCTCAATTGTGTGACGTTGTCCAATATATTTTGAAACCAAATATTTGAATGAGGTAGGTATTTATAATATAGCTTTTGCTCCAGATTCTTCTATTAGGATACCATGATGTGCTAAACATTCAAGTCAGGATATGGGTATCCGGACATCTCAATTGTGCCTGTACTGCTGAAAAAGGTTTGTGAACACTTGAGGTGTCATAGACATACCAAATGTTAGGACCGTGTGTTGATCATCTCGCCCACAACAAGTATTCAAGTATTTTCAATGCAAATATCTGACTGAGATGTGTAAATAAGCATCTTGCAAATCAAGAACCCAAACCCAATCTTAGTCTTCAAAGTGCCATCAGACTCCTTGTTGTTTTTGTGGATATGGACTAACACGGCTAAGCCCTGATACTTGACAACAATGTGATGGCTGAAGCTATAGTAAGCATGAGAAACCTGAATCTTCTGATGATAGAACTGAACTTCCAAAGGTCTACACTGAGTTGAAGACCTCTTCTGGGATCAAAAAGTACCTGCAATAAAACTCCTTCCCCAAAAATCTTCCGGAACTAAATCTCATGGCACTAACTCTAGTAGTGAACCAACTTCTGATCTTAGCAAGTTCTCATGAGAAGGATCACTGAAGAGAGATGATGAAGCGGGAGTTGAGCAAAATGCTAGTGTCAAACTGAATAGAGTAACCCTGTTAATCTCCAAGATTCACAAGTCTGTGGTGACAGTACTCCCAGGCTCTAAGTGAGAGACTGTTTCCAAATGAAAAAGAGGCTATTTGCAGGTTTAAATCCTACCTGGTGTTTTCATGAATCCTGTCAAACCAAGAGGCCAGTGCAGAGGTTGATGAGGCAGATCTACCTTTTAACTTAAAAGTTTGTAGGGTTTGTGTGTCTGTTGAAGTTGAGCAGGTGATCGTTGCTGGTATTTCCCTGAAAAGAACAGGAAGCAGAGATTGTCTCTAGTAACAAAACATTGGTACACCAAATCTCTTCCGAAAATGTTGTGAAATCCCTAGACCTTGTTGTAGACTTGTATCTTTTAATTTCTCTAGGAGTTACTCTTTTAAAGTTAAGCAGCCCTTCACCATCAAATAGGAAGTCTCTCTCCAGGTTCTTACTTCCAAAAGAAGTCCAGATGAACATAGCCACAAGTAGCACATCAAAGTAACTGAGGGTTCTACAGCTTTAGATGCTAGATCAGAAGCACTGAAGAAATATTTCAGGGTGTGGTTAGCAACCAAACAACCTTCAGTAATCAATGCTTTGACCAGCTTGCTCTGATCTTCTGGCAGCAACTGGGGAAACAGTGCTATTTTTTCCTATAAAGGATATTAGTAATAGGACATCACTGCCTGATAACTAGCTATTTTAATGCCCAGAGCATCTAGTGTCTTACCTTCTCTGTCAGAGACTGCAAAGTGTACTTGAGTCCCATTAGTTCCCTCTGAGCTGCAGATCCCACCACTAGTGAATTTTGAGAATTATAGGCGTGGAACGCCCTTAAGAGACAGTTGGTACAACCTGTCTCCTTTTTGAGAAGTTGCCAAGATGCAGGGTTTAAGTGAGTATTTGTCACTGGCTGTAATAAACTGTCTAAGAGGAAAGACTCCTAGATGATGAAACCAAAACATCAAAAACTGGGTGTGTAGTTTTCTCTGATGCCACTGAAAGGATTTTTAAGGTAGTCATCCCTCCTATGAGTTCATGAAATTGAAGCATATCTTTGGAAGGAGAGGAAGATGATGTTGCGCCCAAACAGTCATCCAGTGAAGTTTAAACATCAGTAGCTCTATCTGCATTCAGACACTCAATAAGATGTTCTGCTTCCTCTTCAGATGGTATGTGTGGGACTAGTAAAAGGAGATGGTTCCCTAAGTACCAATGATTGTGATAGATCCGGACAGAACAGATTTGGTACATGACATTTATACCAAATCCTGGGAGAAGGTTCCCTTTGAAGCTACTTTTCTTCAGACCTCTTAAAATTAGGCTAATACATAGTGATCTCTCTCCTGCCATCCATCTCCACCCTCTGACAGAGTCAGTGAAGGCCAATACGACCACATTGCCCATGTGGTACCTCCCAGTCCTACCAGTGGGTAACTCCCCAACATAATCCCTGGGGGAGAGAGGGTGATCTCACAGTCTGAAGAGATGGAAACAATAGTTTTGATAATGCTCTCTAGGTTCCCTGATCTATTCCCTGGGAAGAGAGCAAAGAAAGGCATCAGAACAGTTATGATTTGATTGCCAACCTGAATGTGAATCCAAAGCAGCTTGGGTAACTGCAAAGTTCAAAAGCCCAAACATATTTCCCTGGAGAATCAGTTGAGGTCTTAGGGGGAGGTTTGCATAGCTAAGGAAACAGGTTTAACTTTGTAAGATTTTTTTCCTTCCTGGAGAAAGAGAAGGAAGAACTGGCTCCAATGCCTTACACTTCTTTCCTCTATCTTTGGGCACTGATGGAAACTTATCCAGTGCTGTAATGGGGGACCCCAATCCAAACGCAGATCTGAACGAAGGAGTTCAAGGAACTCTATGTGATGAATCTGAGCCATCATGGTAACCATGGATCTAGTAAAATCTGCTGACTTCAGGGAAGCATCAGGTGAATTACAGGTTTATCAGGAGGTTTCAAAGGTCTTTAGAAGTCAGAGCCTTATGAGAATGCTTTTGCACTTCAGTGAGCAGAAATGGGAAAGCCAGATTCTTCGAGATATGCTCTCAAGGACTGTTATTTTCAGCAGAGACCAAGCATTTGCGCTTGGTCACAGCTGATTTTTGTGGATTCATAGTTACTGGAACGTTTGGTGTAGCTTCAGTCAAGGAAGCAGATATCTGCAACAAGACATGGTCAGACTTCTTAGCCCCTTCAATGGTCAGAACTAAGACTTGTATTCCAGAACTTATGGATTTCTGCATATCAGAGCCAGAAGATTTAGCCACTAATGCTTTCTGCAATAGCACAGCTTAGAGGCAATTCTGATGTTCCTTTCTGCTCCTGCGGTGAAGGCACTACACATAGAGCAACAAGAAGGCAAATGACCTTCCCCAAGCAGGTCAAACCTTGCACCTGTGAATATGAAGCAAGAAAAGTGGCAGGGAAAGAAGCACACCTTCAACTCTTGTTCCTTAATTTACAGTTATAACATGTGTGAACCACAGATCTCCACTCAGGCCCAAATTTTTTAAGGTATTTAGGCACTGCTGCACTTAGTGTTTCAAATCCTGATTTCAGAGCCTAAATCTCTTTTGAAAATGAGATTTAGGCTCCTAAAAAAAACAGTTAAGCATTCCCACCAAAATCTACCAAAAATCTTTGGCAAAAACAACAAACAAAATTTTAAAACTGAGTATACTAGAAACATGGCAGCAGTACTGGAAACAATCCATTCTGAAGGACACAATGAGGTTTCTAGTCAGTCTACTACCACAGTTGGAAGGAACAGAGGCACTCAGTTCCAAACGTTCAGAACTGTAAGGGAAAAGAAGAACAAGAATGCTCCAATTATCATTGCTACTAAAAGATTCCACCACTGCAATCTAAACAGTTGGTGAATCCCCAGAATAGGCCTCCCTATTCTTTGAGGAGACCTCTGCACAAATACATTTATTGACAATGCACAAGTAATATCATACGGTATATATCATCCATAAATGTATCGCCATTACTGCTTGAAACATGAGACAGTTCCCAACAAAATCCATAGTAATTGCAAATGCATTCCCAATCATAAAGTGCATTGACAGTCTCCATACAAATTTCCAAAGTTCACCTGGTGCTAAACCCATGAGTCAGTAGTCTGCTTTCGGGCTGGCTGAAAGCTGCCTGCAAGGCATTTGCATTTGCCAACTACTCTGATGAAAAAGTCAAATATGCAGAAACACGTTCCTATCACCGCCAGAACATTTTGTAGTGACCAGTAATTATGATTAAGTAAGCTTCTCCATCAAGTCTTGAGCCATCCAGAAGCACTTTCAATCCATCTGCCAAGGTTGTAGTTACATCTTCTATCTGGCTGCCTTGAGTCAGGGTAAGTCTCGTAATGACCCAGGGAAACAGTAGGTAGCAAAATCCCCAAGAACAGTAGTGGGAACATTGATGTATATGTTGTTCTTCAGAAATGCATTCCTGCTTGCTCACAAGCATCCTGGTGTCCTGCACTTTGAAAGTACTTACAGTATTTATACCCATAAAACACTCCTAAAACACCTGAATCACAATTGAGTAATAGCCCTTTTTATTAATGTACTCATTTGCACTTTGTGGACAGCAGATTATGGGTATGTATAGCTCCTGTACAGTTTGGAAATCCCAGCTGCAAGAACACCTCAATGATTTCAGGGACATCAGCCGCCTTCACAACATGTCTACAGCCTAACACTTTTATAGCCAAATAAACCCCACAGACTAAGGCACCCACAATGAACCTACCAACCCCAAACTTATTCCCAACAGATAGGAAACTTGCAACATCTGACTCTTACTAAAGGGTAACACACACCCATCTGACCTGATATTGAGGCCTTGTCATCTGAGCCTGATGGACTCCTCAGACAACTTCGAAAATGTGGCCTTGTTCATCTGAAAGCCTGCACTCACTACTGGTCATCCAAGGTCACCAGAACCAATAGTCTCAACAATATGTTTGAGGGCTAATCCCAGAACCACCACTCAATCTACTGCGTTTCATTAATCAATACAAGAAATCATAATAACTGAGAAGTATCTCCTGCAGCTTGGTCACCAATAATTCACAATTGTTTGGACTGCCATTCCTGGATCAGCAATCTACTCAGGACACCCTCACTGAGACCTCTCATTGGCTGGAGAAAAAATAAGATGCCGGAAAGTGCAGCAAGAGGCATTCAAGTGAGGAATCCAAGCTCCCAGGCAAGGAAAGGTGCTCACAACCAGGTAGCTGATAAGGGTACAGCCTTCCCGACCAGTGAATTCCTGAGCTCATTTATTAAAGTCATCTAGCCATCTACAATCCGCAAATGAACAAATAAGACCTCTCAAAAGGCCATGCAAAATCAGCTTGGCCCAGGAATTCTGGAATGCATAAATCATTGACCCTAACATGAATGAATGATGCACCAATATACAAAGAAAGACTAAAGTTTTAAACACATGACTATTGTGTGTAGATGTGATTATGTTATTATAATTGAGGCTTTGGCTACACTGGTGCTTTACACTGCTGCAACTTTCTCACTCAGGAGTGTGAAAAAACACCCCCCTGAGCACAGCATGTTACAGCGCTGTAAAGCGCCAGTGTAAACACTGCCCCAGTGCTGGGAGCATGGCTCTCAGCGCTGTAAGCTAATCCCCACGGGGAGGTGGAGTACCTGCAGCGCTGGGAGAGCACTCTCCCAGCGCTGGCACCGCGAGCACACTCGCACTTCAAAGCGCTGCCACGGGAGCGCTCCCGCAGCAGCGCTGTACGGCTGCAAGTGTAGCCATACCCTCAGATACACAACTCAAGTTAAGAACAACCCAGGTAACTCTAGTCTAGACAAGCCTTTACCTCCAACAGCTACCTTATACTGCAATCTTGGAAAGTGGAAAAAGCAAGACCTATTGCCTATGTACTCAGGCCTTCATCTATCCCTGCCTCCCCTAATTTCAGAAACAGAATTTATCTGTAGTACATAATTCAAACCATAAATAATTATATTGCAATTATAATTCAAACTACTTCACATTTCACCTGTCAGAGGCCAAAGGCCTCCCATCCATTAAAACAAGCAGGGGTGGAGAGGGGGAATCCCTGCAGATTACCAGGGAGTGAGGGGAGTTTGAGTGGTGCAAGGCAATCACAGAGAAATAAAAACAATTGTTGGAAACATAATGAGTTACCCTGCCTCATCAGCCCTTATCGTCTCATCCACAGATCACCACACTGCTGCTGCTGTTCCCCTTCCTCATCCTTATGCTGCTTTCATGCTTTCTGCCAGGTCACAGCACCACCTCTTCCCACTGCTAACACCATGTCACCTTGCTCCTGCCCCTTCCTCATCTTCGGATCTCAGTGCTCCCAGTTCCAATGTTTTCTTTTGCTCCCAGGCCATAAAGCTGCCGATACTGCCTCCAACCTACCTCACTGGGTACTGTGCTAGAAATATTGATGGTTGCACCCTGCTTCCCAAGTCACAAAGCCACAATGGTCCATAACCCACCTCCAGTCACAGCACCACTGCTCACCCCCCCACCACCACAATGGTCACCATTATCATTGCTGCTTCCAATAAACCTCCTACCCCAATGAGTCACAGCACCACCAGTACAACTTCTGCCTATCACACCATAAGGCCACAGCATCAATGTCATTCCTTCTCACTTCACCACCAAGTCACAGGGTATGCCCTGCTGTCCACCTCCCCCCTTCCCTGTCCAGCTCACCGTATTGCCACCACCACTGCCAATCAATTGTTCCCCACAGGTCACAGTGCCACCAAGTTATAATGCCATTGCTGCCACTTCCCAGACATACAAATTACTACACCTCCATCCAATCCACATAGGTCAAAGCTCTGATGACACTCTTAGCCCCTACATCCCTCCCAAGTGTCAACCCCGCCAGAGATATGCCCCACTTGCCCCCTCTAAGTCACATTGAGGCTGCCAATGATTCTTAACCCCAACAACCACAGGTTATTGCTTCCTATGTCTTCCTCCAACCACTGCTGCTACTGCTGTCCACCTACCAGATATCCCAACACCATTGCTACTGTGGCCCACATCCCTGCCCAGGTTTGCTGCCAATCTTGCTTCCACTGCACACTTTCCTCCCCTACTACCCACCTGCCCCTTCATCCCCTGGTCACAGCACTGCCAAAGACCCTGCTCCTGCTAACCACCCACATCCCCCCTCCAGTCACAGAACCACCAACCCACTACTGCAACCCACTTCCCAATCCATGTCACAGCACCTTCAATCCCACCCCTGCTTACCAAGCTGCTTCACAGCTCACACCACTGCCCAACCCCCCTCATATTGCCCACCTCCCTCTGCAACTCAGTGCAGCCAATTATATCACTGCCCATCTCTCACCCAGATCCCAGCACTGCCACCAACCCCAAATCACAGTGCCACTAACCCCACCCCATCACCCAGCACAGATAACAGTGCAACTTGCCTGCGCTCCCACTATCTGCAGCCTGCCCCCACTGAAAGCATTACAGCCCCCATCACCCGCCCCAGCCAAGTGACAGCGCTGTACCCCCGCCATACACAGCCCAGCCCAGTTCAGTTCAACAGCGCTTTTGACCCCACAGCCTGCCCCAGGTCACAGCACCACCAAACACCCCACTCGCACTCTTCAGTCTCGCCCCAAGTCAGAGCGCCACCAGCCCTGCTCGTGCCCCCAGGTCACAGGACCTTCGTTCCCCGCTGTCCCTTCCCTCAGACTACCGTACCGTCCTCCCTCCCCCCATGACAGACCCGCCAACCCCGCTCGCGCTCCCACCACCCGCAGCACATCGCAGCTTTAGGGGTTGCTGAGGAAACAGCGGGCCTGGCCCAACGCAGGGCAGGGGGACCTTATCCCCACATCGCCGCTAAGGCCCAGGCCCGGCGGCAGGAGAGGCCGCTCTACCCGCCCGGCGCCCCCGGCAGCCCCGCCGGAGACAATGAGATGGCGGCGATCGCCCCGCCCGGGGCACCCGCTGCTCCGGCAGGAGCCGCACCGCCCCGCCTCCTCTTCTCTCTCCTCCCCTCCCCGCACGGGCAGCGCCAGCTCCCGGCCCAGCCGCCGCGGAGACCGAGCGAGCGGCCCCAACCCGCTGCCCCCGCCCCCCGCGCCTCCATCTTGGATCGGCGCCTTAGAGTCGTCCCCCCCCGCGCGCGCCCCGCTCACCTCGGGCCGGGCAGCGCCCCTGGAGCCTGCGCTACGGCTGGCGCGTGGGGTCTAGGTGGGTGCGGGCCGGAGCCAGGCCGGGGCCGGGGCGGTGGCGTTCGCGGGGGCCGCGCTCAGCGGAGCCGCAATCCTAAACCGCCATCTGGCGGCATTTCCGACCCGCCAATGGCGCAGCCGCCGCCGCGCGCCGGACCCCGAGCACCCCCTGCTGGCCGCGCGCCGCCACTACCCCCTCCCAAACTGGTCGATCGGCCCCGCCTCCGTCTGAGCGCGGCACTCGGGGGCGGAGCGCCGCACACCACTTTCGCGCGAAAACCGTGGACATGCGCAGAACGTTCTGTGCCCGTGCGCCCCCGTGCACGGGAGTAGTGTGCGCGCACGCTGGCCTAAGGAGCGTAAGGCGTCAAGGTTCGCCGGTGTTTGTCCCAGATTAGCAGCAATGGGCGGAGTTAGCGGGCGCTGCCTCTGGGACTGGAAGACAGAAAGAGCGCGGGGGTCCTTAGACTTGCTCTTCCCATGCCCCGCCCGCTGGAATTCCTCTTCCAGGGTGCCAGCTGGTGGGCGGAGCGCGTGCGAAGGGGCGTAGTGGAGTCTGCCGGGCCGCGTGCGTGGGGCTGGGGCGAAGGGCTCGCGCCTTCCTGGCGCGCTCTCCGCACTCACCTGAGGGTGCCCGCAGCAGGCCGTGTTCCGGGGCGTGGGCTGAGGAGCTGGGTTGTCTCCCGCTGGACCTTGCTGAGTGAAGGACGGAATAGCCCCTGGTGGTGGAAGCGAGTTTGGAGCTCGTGGTCCCTAGTGTGCTGCCTCGTCCCCTGCTCCTCTTAGGGCCTGTTCTGCCTAGGGACAGGACTTGGGTTGTCGGGATGCTCCAATCTGCTTTCTAAGACATACCCTGCCAAGGTTTCATTTGCATCTGACACCGGGCCTAATTTCAGGCTCCTGTACAGCATACCCCTGGTAGCCTGGCATGAACTGATTCTGGTATGCTGCCCTATGCTGGCTCTGATCCAACCAGCCAGAACCATGGCTTGAATTGGAAGAGGGAGGAAGTAATATTTTTCTTCTCTGGTCCTCCTACAAGCCCCTGGAGAGCTGAGAATGAAGGAGTTGTCACCACAGACTGTGTAGATCTTCAAAATAAGATCCTACAGGCCTTGCTGGTCTCTTTCAGTAGTGCTGAGATATGCCCTTCAGCAGAATTGAGGCCCTATAGACATGTACCTTGGGCTTTGCCTCCCAGTCTTGTGATGAGTCAGAATCTTAGCTTTCATGAAGAAAAGCTGTGTTTCTAGCCTTTATGGTTGTTGCATGATGGAGGAATCTTTTAAATATGAACCAAGTGTAATTAATGCAGGGACATTTATTTAAGTGCAGACTCCAGCAGAGGAAGATGATTTCACACCAAAGTAGGCCTGACTTCTTTCACTCAATGAATGTGTGGTCAAGCCAGTGACAAGGCTTTGATCTCCCACTAGGCTCTGGGATTGGCTTCCAGTTTCAAGACAGACATCCCTGGCTCTCCTCTTCTGTCTTTTTAAGGGTCCAATGGACAGAAAGGGGAGAAAAAATGATGTTATCTAACCAAGTGTCATGCTGGTACTTGCAATAGACCTATAATTCACTACTAAAAACTTTGTTAATCTCGAGTTCAGATTGTCTAACACTACCTTGGGCCATTCTAGAATTAACTTTAACATCTGAAAACCAAGAAATGCAGAGTTAAGATACCAGAGGGGTAGCCATGTTAGTCTGGATTTGTAAAAAGCAACAAAGAGTTCTGTGGCACCTTATAGACAAACAGATGTATTGGAGCATAAGCTTTTGGGGGTGAACACCCACTTCATATTCACCCATGAAAGCTTATGCTCCAATACATCTGTTAGTCTTTAAGGTGCCACAGGACTCTTAAATGTCCTGAGGGGAAGCGGCTGCTTCCACTGCACTCCACTAGCTACTCTACTGGACTCTGTTGCTTTTTACAGAGTTAAGATAATGTCTTGCACACTCCCTTAGCATTGCTTGACGCTGGCAGTAAGCATTGAGACCAAACCAAACTTCACCTATCCTTAAGAAAAAACAACATGCTCCAGAAGGATACAGGCCTATGATTGCTGAGGTATTGCTTGAGACATCACTCAAAAGGAGCAGAATTGTCTGCAGGGCATGGCTAGCAAATTCCCTTCATTTTTGAAGGAAGGCACAGTTGAAGGGCACAAAGAGACTTCCTGGCCATTCCTTGCTGCCAGTCAATTACCAGCTCTGCCTTCCTCACAGCTCCTCCGTGTAGGACTGGAGAGAAGGTGGTAGTCAATGGGCTGTGAGGAGTGCATCTACCAGCTGGAGGCAGGAAATGGCCTAAAAGTTCCTACTTTGAAGCTAATGTAGGGAGAAGTGAAGGGACTTGGCTTGACATGCCAATCTGCAGCATAGGAGGCACCCAAAGGTACCATTACCTTTGGCTTGAATAGAGACTGGGAGTGGCTGGGTCATTACACAAATTGAATCTATTTCCCCATGTTAAGTATCCTCACACCTTTTTGTCAGCTGTTTGAAATAGGCCGTCTTGATTATCAATACAAAATTTTTTTTTCTCCTGCTGATAATAGCTCATCTTAATTAGCCTCTTAGAGTTGGTATGGCAACTTCCACCTTTTATGTTCTCTGTATGTATATATATCTTATTGTATGTTCCATTCTATGCATCTGATGAAGTGGGCTGTAGCCGAAGAAAGCTTATGTTCAAATAAATTTGTTAGTCTCTAAGGTGCCACAAGTTCTCCTATTCTTTTTGCGGAGACAGACTAACACGGCTGCTACTCTGACATTTATCTCACTGAGTGTTCTCTTCAGGTCTCTCTGACATCCACTGAGTATACTTGTTCTCAGCTCATCCCTGTTTTATGTGTGTGAGGGGGATATGAACAGATGCAGAGAAGAGCTACTCAGATGTTCAGAGGAGTGGAGAGCCTATTTTACAAGAGGAGACTAAAAGAATTTGGCTTGTTTAGTCTAGCAAAATGAAGGTTGAAAGTGGATATGATTGTTCTCTATAAATACATTGGTAAGGGGAGGGGTAAACACCAGGGAGGGCGAAGAGCTATTTAAGTTAAAGGACAATGTTGGCTCAAGAACAAATGGGTATAATCTAGCCATGAATAAACTTAGGCTGGAAGTTAGAAGGTTTCTTGCCTTCAGAGGGATGAGGTTCAGGAACAGCTTTCCAACAGGAGTTGTAGGTGCAGGC
Source organism: Gopherus evgoodei (assembly GCF_007399415.2). Classification (NCBI taxonomy): domain Eukaryota; kingdom Metazoa; phylum Chordata; order Testudines; family Testudinidae; genus Gopherus; species Gopherus evgoodei. The sequence continues at coordinate 49,944,479 of NC_044330.1, read as the reverse complement.
AGCCTAATTAGCTTTAAGACAGAGCTTGGTACCTTTCAGTAAAGTGTATGATGAGGTTGCCTGCAGTGGTAGGAGGCCTGGCGGTCCTCTCTGGTTTACATTTTACAGTTCTAAAATGTTATGCTTCAAGGCTTCAGTTGGTCATCTATAGGGATCAGAAAGGATTTTTTCCCCCAGTATATTCTGGAGGTTTGGGGTTTTGTCCCCTCCTTCCCTTGAAGCATCAGAAATGGCCATAGCTGGAAATGGAACACTGGCTGGGGTGGGTCAGTGCTCTGAGGCAATATTGAAAATTATCTTTCTTAGATGCTTGGCTGGTGAGTGTTATTCACATGCTCAGGCTCTAATTGATGTGCATGTGCAGCATTGGGAAGGAATTTTCTCCCAGGTCAGAGTGACAGGGATCAAGAAGGGGCAGGGGGAGAGAGAAAGAAAGAGCAGGTCACCTTCCTATGCAGCATGGGGTGTGGGTCATTTGCTAGGATCTTCTGGGTATATCTGACAATCATTTGCCTGCCATTGCAGGGGCCTCGGGCATTGGTACACCTCGGTCCCTCCTGTTCTCTGTCTGTGGTACAGAATAGTTTAGGCTCCTGAGAGCTGTAATACTTCGGTCTAATTCTGGTTGTTGGATTTGGTATGGCAGTGGCTGGGTGCTGTTTGGTGGCCTATGGTGTGCAGGAGGTTGGACTAAATGATCTGGTAATCTCTTCTAGCCTTACACTCTATGACTATGACCTGACACCTAGATAACTTAAAAAGAGAAGAAGGCAGTTTTCCCTGACCACAGTTGTCAATTGGTCTAGACTGAGCCTCCAGGTAACCTATGGGTTCACCTACACTGCAAAGAAAAACCTATGGCTGACCTATGCCAGCCAAGTCAGGCTTGTGGGATTTGGGCGGCCAAGTCCTGGAGCCTGGGCTCCAGACTGACTTCAAAAGTCTACACAGCAATGAAACAGCCCAGCAACGTGAGCCTGCAAGCATGGGTTAGCCACAGGTTTTTAGTTGCTGTGTAAACCTACCCTAGGTTTGGTCTGTTTAGATTGGGACTCCTGGCGTGTGAGGAAGAGAAAATTGCCTTAATACCTTCTTAAGAGAGGAGCTCCAATACTGTGGCCTGTAAAGGCTCCACGGAACAGAAGATCTGCTCTTGTGATCATCCTAAGTAAAGAAAAAAATGGAGGGAAAGTTATTACAATAATACACTTTCTACATTTTTATCATAGGGGTCCTATGAAGTAAATAGTATGTGATCATATAGTTAAAGACTGTCAAAAGCATATACAGAAGGAAACTGAATTAATGTTGTGTAGGCAACTTTAATTCTGTTGTCTTCTACCTTTAGAGTATTGATTTTTGCATCCTTAACATTCTTTCCATGTAAGTTTCTTTAAATGCAACTTCCTACATTTTTAAAAAATACATCAGAAATGCCATCATGTGAAATCATATTGACCACTACATGATGTTAGGACCTTCAGATCTGCAGTGCTGTCCATTACCTCTTGAGCTATTGAAACAATTATCGCAGTAGCATGTTTTTGATCTTCATTTGTCACTGGAGGGGAATAAGAGACATTTTGCTAATGTATTTCACCACTATTTACTACAGCACAAGGAATCTTGGGTTCAATTTGAGGTTCTGGATGGGCATGATGGAGGAAAAGCATAGTAGTGCCAATGTATAATAGAAAAGGTGACATTGGCACCTCTATAAATTATAGAGGTAAAGAGTTAATGAGTCGTACAATGAAATTGTGGGCAAGAATCATTTATAAGAGACTGAGAAGTGGAGTAGGTATTACTGCAAATCACTATGGCTTTATGCTAGGAAAATTAGCTAATGCAGTTTTTTTCCCCCACTGAGGCAGCAAATGGAAAAAGTTAGAGAGAAAAAGATATTCCCATGATGTTTATTCATTTGGAAAAGGCCTTTGACCAAGTTAGAAGGGAAGTAACCTGGTGGTGTTTGAGGGAGAAATGTTATGTGCAGCTTGTCCAAGACATGTATGTAGGTGCAATGTCAATAGTTGGAACTTCTACTGGTTTAACAGACAAACCATTGGTAAAGGTTGGGAGTGCATCAGGGATCAGCATTGAGTCCTCTCTTATTTAGCATCATCCTGGATACCCTCACAAGGAACATGCGACAAGAATGAGGTATTGTTGTAGATGATGTTCTTTGAGATTTCTCACATGACCATTCCACTTGAGGTGTTTTCATGCCCAGTGCATAAGCCCCACACATATTTTTCTTAATGGTACCTAGTAGGGTGGCACATGTGCCCTCTGTCATGTCATGCTGCTGTGCAATGGTATGAAGAGCAGAGCTGCCCCTGACACCCCTCAATTCCATTTTACTGCCTGTGATCTGTAGTCTGAGTATATTGGCTTGCTTTGCAACTGTTCTCCCTTTCAGGAATTTTTCTCCTGTATATAGTTAGTAGTTTAGGATAAGTTTAATTCATTATTCTTATTTAGACAGTTGTTTCCTGTTTGTTCTAGGTACCGACTCTCAGTAGTGAGCAATGCCTTGGGCTCTGGGTGTTAAGCTTGTACTGGCTGCAAGAAGTCGATACCAGTGAGTTATCGTCCTTCAATGTGTCTAAAGTGCCTCAGTGAGAGTCACATCCAGAACAAGTGTCAAATTTGTAGAGACTTCAAACCCCAGACTAAGAATGATAGAGAGGTGAGATTGCACCCCCTCCTCATGGCGGCAGCCTTGTATCCACCCTCACAACCTTCCCATTTGGGGAGGCACCAACCACTTCTACCTCAGAAGTATCCCTCCAGACATTGTTGAAGACTCTGCATAGCTCTCCTTCCCCAGTACTAAAGAAGAAATACACAGTATGCTTCCAAGAAGCCAGCCTCTACCAAGAAATCAAGGTTTCCTATACCATCTACCATGAAAAAGCTGGAAGACTGGGTACAGTATCCTCAGAGATGAAGTCCTTCTATGAGATGAAGTTGGTACCGGGTTGCCAACACTGCCATCTGTGCCATTAAGGCCAACCTCTTCTGCAGTACAGACCTCTTCAATGCAGCAGCATCTCAGTACTGACAACATCAGAGGCGTATGCTGCAGCATGGTATCTACTATGCCTCTTGGTACTGGATACTCCAGTGGTACAAGAGAAGGGCTGGTCTTACCATGAGGTGAACTGAGGCGGCCGCTTCAGATGCCAGCCTTGGGGTGGGGGTACCACTATGACCCAGAGTGTAGAAAATTGTGTCTGCTGCTGGTGCATGTGTATTCTCTCTGCTCTAGATGCACAGAGATGGTGGAGTGCTGTGCTGGAGGAAGGAGGGCACAAGAGACATAACAGGCAGGCAGGGGAAAAGGTGAGAAGGAATAACAGAAAGCAGCAGGAGCTGCAGGGAGAGAAAGGAGGAGCAGCCTCTTATGTACCTCTCTAGCACCCCCAGGAGCCTGGACTGATTAACACCAGCTTCTCAGGTAGCTTCCTGTTTCCTGCTGCTTCCCTGAACCCACTTGAGGAGAGCAGGCAGTCAACTGAAGTAGTAGGAGCCAGTTAGGCCCTTAAGAGGCTGATATCTTCCCTCACTCAGGCCTGGCTACCCGCCTGCTTAATTGTCCCCTTCAATTGAATGTTGAGAGTCACTATAGCTGGCACAGAACAGCAGTCATGAGTGAAAGAAGAAAACTCCCCTCTGGGGCAGCATTCAGAAAAAGAAATAAAGCAAAGGAAGCTTTTCTATCTAAGCAAGAAGGAGCTCTCCTGAGATGCATAGACACAAATGTTTAGGGTGAGCCTTCTGGCCCCAGTGAGGATGTGAATGTTGAGGAGATGCCTGATCTTCCAGTTAGTGAGAGTGCCGGTGACCTGGCAGCTACTGCAGCATCCATATCTCCATCTCAAATGGATGTAACCATGCACTTTTTCCTGAAAAAAAAAGTGTAGATCAAAGAAGACTGTGGTGGAGGCGCAAGAAACAGCTGTTGCTGAGTTTAGTTCTATAAGTCTAGATGATCCAGGACTGTGGACCCACTTGAGCAGAAGCCTGAGGGACTTCCTTGTACAGCATGGACCACAGCAAGTGAAAAACTTCATGTTCCCCAAGGACAATGAAAATAGAAGTTTCCATTCAAGACATTACTGGCGTGAAATTCCCAATGGTGACGAAGTGAAGAGGCCATGGCTTATGTACTCAAAAACCCATAATGCTGCATTCTGTTTTTGGTGCAAACTCTTTCAGTCTAATGTTCCAGCCACATTGGGTTCTACAGGAACAAAGGACTGGAGAAATCTGGCATTCCATGAGAAGGCAGCAAATCACCAGAGAGAATTCCATAGGTGGAAAGAGCTTAAAATGAGACTAAGATTAAAGGCCACCATAGATGATCATCATCAAGAGAAGATTGGATCAGAGTCTCTTTACTGGCAAAGTGTTCTGATAAGGCTCATTGCCATTGTGAGAATGCTTGCTACCCAAAACCTAGTGCTGCATGGCAATTCAGATCAACTGTATGTGCCAAACAATGGAAACTTCCTTAAAATTATGGAGCTGATGGCTGAGTTTAATGCTGTAGTCCAGGAGCATCTAAGAAGAGTCACCACTCAAGAAGTGTACACACACCACTACCTTGGAAAAACAATTCAAAATGAGATCATGCAGTTACTGGCAACAAAAGTCAAACGGAAGATTGTGGCAGATCTGATGTCAGCAAGAATATTACTCTGTTATTCTCTACTGCACACCTGACAGCAACCATACAGAACAAATGACTTTAATGGTGCATTTTGTAACAACAGAACCTAGTGAAAATATCCCTGCAATGGTGATTGTCAGACAGCATTTTCTAGAATTTATTGACATTGATGATACTACAGGAGCTGGTATAACAAACGTGCTTCTTAAAAAGCTGGAAGATATAGGAATTGCGATAGCTGACATGAGAGGTCATAGAATCATAGAATTCTATGACCTAGAGTTCAGGGCTACGATAATGGTGCCGACATGAGAGGAAAGAACAGAGGAGCGCAGACACAGATCCAAGAGTTAAACCCTCGAGCTTTTTTTGTCCCATGCAGTTCTCATTCATTGAACTTGGTGGTCATTGATGCAGCATCAGCTTCTAGTGAGGCTGCTGAATTTTTTAATGTAATTCAAAGTGTCTATGTCTATTTTTCTCTGCATCAACTCATCGATGCCAAATTTTGAAGCAACATCTGGAAACATCCTCTCTGACACTGAAACCACTGAGTGCCACATGATGGGAAAGTCAAATGGAGGTGATAAAGCCTATCAAACACCAAATTGGGAAGATAGATGATGCCATAGTTGCCATTATGGAGGATAATGCTATGACAGGAACAAGGCATTTAAAATGATTAGTTCTCCTTTATTGGGGTAGGTAGCAGAGCAGTACCATGAGAGGAGTAGAACAGGAAGAAGACACAATTGAGACCTTTCAAAGTTTTGGCCCAAGTGAGGGGGCATGGTGGCATCATTTGAGCTCCCCGCCTCAGGTGCCAAAATGTTATAGGCTGGCCCTGTACAAGAGTCAAGTAATCCAGTACTGATTGATCCTCAAACCTAATTCGACTTTCCTGTGAGTAGCATCCAACTCTCAGTACTGTGGGCAGGTTTGCACCATTCAGTGCCTTCTCACCTGGTACTGTCAAGAGGCAAGTCCAGCATGCTGCCTTTGGTACTGGTGTCTCCAGGGATGCATCACCGGTCCCCTTGAGTTCAGTGTACCATGCCTTCATGGTTGGGCAATTTGGGCTCTTCCTTGGAGTTAGAAATATGCTCCTATACCCTTATTGCAAGGATATAAGGGGGTCATTCTCCAGCATTGAGTGGATTCTGCTCTTGGTACCCAGTGGAGGTCCCATGACGATCTAAGGTCCTGGATACTTTTTTGTGTAGGGGTGGGGGCCTTGTGTCCTATCAGTAGCCATACTAGAATCCATGGGAGTTTACTCTCACTGCCAAATCCTCCCTACTTCCTCCTCCCTCCAGATCTTCCACATGTTGTTGTACTTTTTGGGAAAAGGCTCAGAACATTTCCCCCAGTACCAGGGTTGGTATTGAGCATAGGCAGTCTTGCCCACCAGAACATGCCTTGGGGATGCAAAGCTACAGAAGACTCCATCTCAGCCTCCTTTATGCTCCTCTTCCCCACAGACACCACTGCCTCATTGGGTGGTCTTCCCCTCTTCAGGTTGACCACAGGGTTAACCAGGATTTAGCAGGGTTTTTCCCCCTCTCTGGATATCCAGATTAAGGTAATACAAGAAGACTCCTATAGACTGGTCAGATTACCTGGGTAATGATAGACTTGAGATCAATTCTCCAGGCAAGATAATGGAGGGGCTGATATGTGGCTTAATTAATAAAGAATTAAAGGAGGATAATGTAACTAATGTAAAAAATGGGTTTATGGAAGATAGATGCTGTCAAACTAACTCTTTTTAGAGGAGATTAAAAGTTTGATAACTGTATAGTGCTGAGGTAAGATATTTGACCTGGTACCACATGACATTTTGATTAAACTAGAATAATAAAATTAACATAGCATACATTAAATGGATTAAAAGCTGGCTAACTGATAGGCCTCAAACTATAATTGTAAATGGGGAATGGTCATTGAGCTAAAGTGTTTCCAGTGGAGTCCTGGAGGAATTGGCCCTATGCTATGACCTGGAAGAAAACATAAAATAATCACTGATAAAGATTGCAGATGACAAACACACACATTGGAGAAGTGGTAAATCATGAAGGACAGATCAATGCTCCAGAATGATCTGGATCACTTGGTGAACTAGTTATAAGCAAACAATATGCATTTTAATATGTCTAAATGAAAATGTATATGTCTAGGAACAAAGAACATAGACCATATTTACAGACTGAAGGACTCTATCTGGGGAAGCAGTGACTGAAGAGATTTGTGGGTCATAGTGGATAATCAGCTGAACATAAATTCTCACTGTGATGCTGTGGCCAAAAGAGCTATTGTAGTCTTGGGGTGCATAAATGGAAATCTCAAGTAGGAGTTAGTTTATTTTACCTCTGTGTTTGGCACTGATGTTACGGGAACAGCGTCCAGTTCTGGTGCCCTCAATTCAAGAAGGATGTTGATAAATTGGAGATTATTCAGAGAAAGGCCACAGCAATGAGTAAAGGATTAGAAAAAAATGCCTTGTAGAGAGAGACTGAAAGTGCTCAGTCTATTTAGTATAACAGAGAAGGTTAAGTAGTTTGCAGTCAGTGAGTATCTATGTGGGGAACAGAGATTTTGTAATGGGCTCTTCAATCTAGTAGAAAGGTATAACACAATCTAATGTCTGGAAGTTGAAGTTAGACCATTTCAGACTGGAAGTAAGGCATACATTTTTAACAGAGTAATTAACCATGGGAACAATTTACCAAGCATGCTGGTGGATTCTCCATAATGGATAATCAAGATTGGATGTTTTTCTAAAAGACATGCTGTTGGGAATTATTTTGGGAAAGTTCTATGGCCTGTGTTATACAGGAAGTCAGATTAGATTATCTCAATGATCCCTTCTGGCCTTGGAATCTATATACTGGAGTCAGCTGAATCTTCCTTGGTGTGTCTGCCTGTAAACAAAGCCCTACTGTAACTCACAAAAGTATTGTGGCAAATGTCACCATTTCTGCTGCCATCAGCCGAGAGGATGGAGTGGAGATACCATATTCGTCCTCATGGGATATGAACATTTCTGCATCCCTTCCACCCTCAGGCTCCTTGGTTGCATTGGCATCAAACAAAAAGGAGCATAAAGGGTGCACCCTTCTTCTACTCCAGAGACAAAAGAGGCAAAGAGATGCAGCCTCTTCAGTAGAAAGATTTATTCTACTTCTGACTTAGTTTCTTGTCTCAAACCAGCAAGGCTTACTGGCCAGATATTACTTCTCCCTCTAGGACAATGAGCTTGTATTCATAGACAAGTTACCAAAGAATGCCAGGCAGGAGTTTCAGGCCATATTGGAGGAAGGCAAATTCATGGCTAGTACCTCTCTCCAAGCTGTGTTGAATGGGACAGATCCAGCAGCAAGAGCCATGGCATCTTCAGTAACAATGCACAGTGTTCCTGGCTTCAAACTTCAAGTCTTCCACATGAGGTCCACAACAGTATAGAGGATCTCCCTTTTGAGAATCAAATCCTCTTCTCCCAGCAAACTGATGAGAAACTTTAGAATCTCCAACTCAAGGGCTACATTGCGATTAGTGGAGATTTACAAGCCATATCCTAAAGAGAAACAATTCCACCCTCAGTCATCTCAATGATACCACTGTTTTATGCTTAGACAATCTGACCAGTCCAGGAAGAATTATAGGAGGAGAATTCTATTTCTGTATTCTTCTTTGGAAACTGTTTCTAGGCAGCCTGGAAGTGGTAAGCAGTCTGACTGCCATGTTGAGCGCAGTGTATTAGTTTTGCTTACGCCAGCTTCTCCTGCCCCTGTTTTCCAAAAGTCTAGCCCATAGTCTAGATGCTTGGATCCATGTTACCACGAATCAATGGGTTGGAAGTGCAGTGGTTTGTTTCAATCCCTCCCACCCCCTTCTCTTTCCCTCTTCAGGGACCACTCTCACAAGGTTGTCCTCCTCAAGGAGGTCCAGTCTCTTCTCCATTTGGGAAGCTATTGGGGAGATTCCTCCTCTTCACCGGGATAAAGGGTTTTATTCATGCTACATCCTGGTTCCAAAGGCAAAAGGAGGTCTCTGACCCATACTTGACCTGTGAGGGCTAAATAAATATATAATAAAAATAAGATTTTGTATTCTCACTCTAGCCTTCATTATCCCCTCCTTTGATCCTGGCAAGTGGTATATTGCCCTCAACTTGACGGATGCATATTTCCATGTCCATTCCTAAGATAACAACACCCATTATCAGTTTACAGTCAAAGAATGTGTGGTGTACATCCTCCAAATTTAGATGATTTAGGGATTTTGTTCATTTTCATTGTAAATAATTGTTGCACTGCAGAATTATTAGAAATTGTCTGCAACAAGGAGGAAGGAATGTTAAAAGAGAAGCCAGGGTATAAGTTTGGAATATTAAGAGTAATTGCTTAAAAGGAAGGAGTCCCAATTGATATTACGGGCTGATTAATGAAATAGAATCCTTAAAATAAATCAAATCTGAAAAGCCTCCCATCAGAGAATCAAAGAAAACTGTTGAACACAAACTCCATATAGTGGAAGCTGATGGAAACAGGAGAGGAAGGAAGAACTGAAATCCAAGCACTCACTTGGCGCATGCTCAGGGTCCAACTGACCACCATATTTGGGGTTGGGAAGGAATTTTCTCCCAAGTCCAGGGGCAGCAGGTTTGTATAATTTTTGGTAGTGCCCAGAATGGGTCCAACTGTGTCCCACCCCCCAATACCTGCCTTGTAAGCTGATATATATATATATTTTAAATGTAAAAATGTGAGGGCTTGGGTGGGGTCCAGGGGTTCATTGTCCAGGAAGGGGCAGAGGGTTGAGGGTGTGGGCTCTGGGGTGGGGCAAGGCTGGGGATGAGGAGTTTGGTGTGCAGGCTGGCCCCAGCTGGAGCCAGAGAGGACTCCTCCAGCCCTCTCCCTGCTGGCAGCAGTGAGCTCCAGGTGAGGTCCCCCCTGCACGCTCTTTCACCTCTTCTCCCTCCCCTCCCCCGACAGCACACTCATCTCACACCACCACATGCTCTTAGGGCCCCTCAGGTCCAGGGAGCCCCCTCACCTCCCCTGTGGTGGGTGCAGGGGAAGGGCTTCCATCATGTGTGCACCTCCTCCCCTGCTCCTGTACCTCACTGTAGCCTCACTTGGGGTGGAGGATGGGGCTGCCCCTTGCCCAGTCTGTGGCAGGAGCGGTTACTGCAGGTGGGGGGACCCCCTGTGCTGACGGAAGAGCCCACTGGAAAAGGGAAGGGTCCATCTATGGGGAAAGGTCAGGGCCAACCTGCCCTGGCACTAGTGGTTGGGGGCAGCTCTAGGACCCTGCAGCAGCAGTTGATGCCAGGAGCCGGCAGAGCAGAGCACAGCATGGAACTGCAGGGAGCAGCCACCCGCAGCCCAGGGCACAGGCAGGGACATGTGAGGGAGATATGCAAGGGTGGCAGGGGGGAAGAGACCTGGCCCTGAACATTGGTGGAGCTGGGCCCCCAGCTCCTGACTATTGCTGGAGCATGGGCCCCATGGGTCCATAAGTCACTGCCCCTGTCCAAGTCAGATTGGATTTGGCAGAGAGCCTAGAGCTTTTCACCTTCCTCTGCAGCATAGGGCAAAGGTCACTTGTAGATTTAAACTAGTGTAAATGGTGGATTCTCTGTAACTTTACATTTTTAAACCATTATTTGAAAACTTCAGTAACTTAACCAGAGGTTAGGTGTCTATTATTGGAGTGAGTGGGTGAGGGTTTGTGGCCTGTAATGTGCAGCAGGTCAGACTAGATGATAGTGATGGTCCATTCTGACCTTAGAGTCTAAGTACACCTAATGCTTAGACTAGTTGTGTGGAACAGACTCTTTCCCATTCCATAGTTAGTAGCATAAGAAATAGGGAGACTTCACAGGTTGTATTTTCCCTTTTATTTTTTAATATAAATAAGTGTAGGTTATCTTGCTAAGTCTCCACTCTGGTGAGACCTCAAGCACCCATATTTTAGATTTTAATTCCTTTATAACTCCAGACAAATTGGCCCATGAGATTGAAAACAATAACTTTAAGCAGTTGCTTTTAATATTCTAAATTCCTTCCTTTTGGACCAGTGGTTCCCAAACTTGAACAACCTGTGAACCCCTTTATGTCAAATCAAGTCTGGTGAACCTCCTCCTAAAAAATGAATATTTCCAGGGATTTTCCTTTACCTGCACATAAATTATAAAAGCAGTTATCTTGGAAATATAAAATTGGTTTTTATGACATTATTACACACTATTAATTATTATTTATTACAGTATTTTTTATTACATTATGAAAATGGCAACACTTTTCCAAGAGCTCACTTTTGTAGCTTGTATCACTTTGAATAAGCCTGTTATAAGACAAGGCTCCTATGTTCCATCAAGGAGTATCAGATGTGAAACAGCATGAAGGTATTTAAGAAGCCAACTCAAAGAGTTCCTCCTACACAAGCATTCAGGTCTGAGCAGTCCAGGCAAACCACACATGTTACAACAAAGCTTAAACTCATTCTTCATAATCTTTTTAAAAACAATACAAGCTGCCTAATTCATTTTAAAAACAGCAAAAAATATCCACCTCCCTTTCCATTTCTTATAAGGAGTCTTGAAGTTTAAATGTCCTCAGTGAGATAGATATCCTTGCTTTGATCTGCTTAGCTCTTAGAAGTCCAGGGGCTCCGGGCTGCTGGTCCCATGCTGTCCGGGATCCGTAGGGACAGCTCTGTCCACCATTAGGGAATCCCTGCCCCCCAACAACCCCCTGTAACATTTTGCAAACTCCCAGGGGTTCATGAACCCCAGTTTGGTAACCACTGTTTTAGACCAATTCATTCAAACAGTAGTAACCATACTGTTCAAAATGCCTGAAAGTTACATGCATCTTTGGTTGTGTGTTAAATGTGTTAGGCACTAAAGACTTGAAAATTAATGATAATGAGTAAATGTAATAAGAAATCTTGGTAATTTGAATTATTCCTTGATATAACGGCTGAGCCTCACCTCTCATCTGTGATAATACAATCTTGCAAACAATTGTGTCTGTAGTACATACCTGCCAATATTGGTTGTCTACATTTGAATGGTGAATTGTTGATTATATATTACTGTGATTCTGGATGAATTAGTAAGTTGTTGGTTAAGAATAAGCAAGTGTCCTGCTTTGAGAAATACTGTTTAACTTAAAGTTGACCTGAAAAACCAGCATTAAAATTAGTAAGTTAATGTTGACTTTCCAGGATGCAGTTTAGATTGATGAGGGGCTGTGTCACCCTTGTCCTATAACCTGGGGTTCCTCCCAATGCTTTACTGCTGTAGCTCACTCCAGGGATACTCACAAACAAGCTGCCAGCATGCAGGTTGCACCTCGAGTGTGAGAGTATAGCCACAGCCTTGGTCCAGCACCTCTCACCCCTGTAGTCTATCAGCAAACACCAGCTACACTTTGCTTCCAGCAGCCTTTGGTCACTAATTGCAGGGTGACCCCAACACACTCCCAATCCTGAGTTTTTACTCCTAAATGTGTGTACTACATAGATTAGGGCCAAAGGGGATCAATGTAGGACAGCCTGCTACCTTAAATGAAGTTTCCCAAACAATTCACAACACTAGATTTGTTTTAATTAAAGAATAAAACAAGTTTATTTAACTACAAAGAGATAGGTCTATGTAAGTACTAGTATAAGGCAGTCAAGTCAGAAATGGTTACAAGAGAAAAAAAATGCTTTCCAAACTTAAACAAGAGGTTTAAGTCTTTAACATTTAATTTGTTCAAGGTGAAATTCTTACCACAGGTTCCCAGCAACATTGCTGACCAAGTTCCAGGTCAGAATCTGCTTCCAACATCCATAGGCAGTTTCTTTTGTCATCTTAGGTTAAGAAGAGAGAGACAGCTAAGGAGAGAGAATGTTTTTGCCCCTCAGTTTCATAGTTAAGTCACCCTTTGAAATGCATTTTCCTGAAGGTTACCCCTAGATAAAGTTCTTTCCAGTTGTGCGGATGGAGACATGGGGTCTTGGCTTGAAACAGGTTTCGTGCTGTTTGCTAAAAATGCAAATTTGCCTTGTCTTCCTCTTGCTGTTGCAAGGACCTTGTTCACTACTATGTAAACTGAAGTAAACACATTCCTTTAAGACCTGCTTGACTAGTCCTGCCTAAACAGGGTTATGTGGGTTTGAACATGTGCTACCAACATTATTCAGGGGTAATTAATAACTTTACATATAATGTTGCTACTCCCATTTCATCATATTATTGACCAGTGAGGAGTTAGTTTTCAAATGATACCTTACAAGGCAGATTTTTATACAAAGATTATTCAATGGTGCGAATACAAGGATTCATTCTGCACACTAATGCTCCCTGGACTCAAAAAAAAAAAAAAGCGGCTATCCTGTTAGATTCCATTCTGTAATGGGTACAACACTCACCCAGTTGGCAAATCTAGTTTGTTAGATTTTAGCTTTAAAGTGTAGCTGGCACCTTGGTGAATTCATAAATATTGACCCCCTTTCATGGTTACTCAAATACTCAATAGGAAAATATGCTCAATATTAGAACCATCATTATAATCAACTGGTTCTTCCCGCCTCCCCTCATTCTCCTTTCTCTATTTCTCTCTACTCTACATGCAACAGCTCCTTATTTACATCTCTTCCATCCACTGAAATTATCAGTGCTTTAAAGTGCAGCACTAACAGAAATATCAAACATCTATACAAAACTCCAAATGAATTCAACATCCCCTTTCAGACAGTTGCCCAGGATGGGTCCTATTTATTTCCCTCAGGGATGCTTTGACTACACTGTAGAGACTGTCTACAAATGCATTTTGCCCTTACAATTCTCTTTTCCATAGATACTGGAAGAAATTGGAATCTGAACTTTTCTGTAAGAGTGAAAAATAAAATGTTTACATATGATTGTTAAAATAAGCAAAATGTCTTCTATAGCTCCTTGTTTTTAAAGGGACTACTCCTTGAAGGGTAGGGAAAAAATGGAGTCTTATGTCTCATGTTTGTGGGACTTGCTGCATCTCTGCCTCCTTTCTGATCTCACCAAGTGCACCCAAATCACACCCAGAGGTTTGGTCTCTTGCCTTCCCCTGTGTTGGGATGGAATCTCACAATTATTCCACTTCCAGACCAAAACCTGAGCATGTGGCTCCTCTTGTCACACTGCAGGCCTAACTGGGTTTGGGGCACCTGGTTTTCCACCTTCAGGGATCTGTGACCAAGAGTCCCCTTAAAACAAAAATATTTTACTTACAAGTTGGAACAAGCTAGTAGAGGGTGGGGAAAGGGTTTTAAAATAAACAGCCTACATGTATATTTAATTTTGTCTAGTCTTGGTTTACCTGCAAAGTCAGATTATTTTTTCTTCAGTTGCAGGAACAGAATGAAGTTACGTTTTCCTAGCCATCCCACACAATCTTGAGTGTTCCTATGACTCTCTCACCTAGCCCATTCAAACCAGATTTGGTGCTCTCCACATCTCTCAATGATCCTTAAGTATAAGCTGGTAGGCAAGGTTAAGAAAGCTTTCTCCACATTAGCATGCTGGCTTCACTGCCCTGGGAGATATTTAGGGTGAAATCCATGTGTATTTATGGTATGAAAACACCATGGATGTGCCAGCTCTAGATACAACATTGTTAGCACCACCACATTTGTCAAGAGCGTGGAATTAATCTTATGTTAAAGGTAGAAGCTGGTAGCACCATCTATAGTTCAGGTTGTCTCATGCATTCCATGGGAAGATGTTATTTTCAGTTTATCGTTTTGCCAAACTTTAATCATTTGAACTGAAATTTTCCATGTTGGGGGCTCTGCCTCAGGCACAATGATATTGGAAAGTTTCAGCAACAGTAGTTCAGACATTAGAGGAAATGTTACTTTGCCCTTGTCACAAAAATCCATGCTTTGGAGCAGGGACTTGAGAGAAAAAAAAAAAGAAGGAGGGAGTTACTTCCATTCCCTTTGCTGTTCCCATGGAAAACGGGTGACCACCAACTGTATGCTTTTCTGACTCAATTCAGTGCCTTAGCCAGCATCTAGTGGATATTGGGGCATGAATGAGACTAAGCTAGCTGAAGCTTAAGCTAGACAAGACGGAGGTGATCATGGTGGGTGGGAGAAGCAGCCCAGGTAATATCAGTCTCTTTGACTTGAGCGAATGCATCTACCATTAGTTGATAGGGTTTGGAACTTAGCAGTGATTCTTAATGTTCTTTTAACATAGTTATTTGTGTGTAGTTTCCTAGGATTTAACAAAGCCAATTATTCCACATCCTAGCTCATCTCAGTGTTCCAGCCTTTCTCCATCTTCTTGTCCCATTCTCTACCCTGGGTTTTTCATCCCAGTCTTCTTGCCCAGTCAGTTCCAGTCTCTGCCATCCATGGCTCCTTATCCAATCTCAGTACATGCTCTAGGACTCCCCCATCTCAAAATCCAGTTCCCAGTCTCCTTGCCCAGCCAGTCTGTCAGTTTCCACACGCCTCCCCCTCCCCCAGCTGTCTGTCTCAATCTACTTCCTCCACATCCCTCTTCCTCAGGTCTGGCTTTTGTCCCTTCTACACTTGAGTAAGGCTGGCTTCTTGCTGTGTCGGAGCCATCAGAATCATTGAGAGCACAATCATTCCCTGCTCTCTGTTCTTGTATCAGCACCAGAGCAGCAAGTACAAGTCTGTACTGAGAATGTGTGAACTGAATTTTTTCTGCAGCCTTATAACTCCTGCAGAGAAGGTGAGTCTCTTGTTCCCTCAAGACATAGCTCTGCCAGCACAGAAGCAGACAGCTGGTCCATAATCTGATCACTTTTATCTGCAAATTAATGAGCAAATACTTCACAACAGGCAGGACTCAGACTAGCCACTGAGTTGAGAGAGTCTGGATTTACTAAAGTGTCTGCTGCCCTTCCCCTCCCCGCCCCCAGTACATTTGCTGTATGAGATTTTGCAGGTGTTGTGGTGGAGGAAGAAAACTTTCTTCCCACACAGTCACAACACGAGATATATTTTTTTAAATCTTTATGCCACAACCAATTAGCCTTGACATGAGACTTCTGCCACCAGTACTCCAGCCATCATCTTTGTCACTTCAGTTGTTGCAGATCATTCATAAACCAGGGTGACCTGTGAGAATGAAGTCAGGGAAGAGGACTGCTGGGGTGCTCACTGAAGGACAAATTTCTATCATAATGTCCTACAAAACCATTAAGAGAAGGGTCTTCAGTGGAACCTTTTGGATTCCATGAATCTCAGAGGATGGACCATCAAAATGGATCCCTAACCCCAACTGGAAAGATGAGCCACAACGTCAAAATGCAGGAAGTAATGGTCAATCCATGACACAGGTCGAAGATGCAATTGCCTAAAATCTATCCAGTAAAAAAAAAAAAAAAAACCCACCAACACAGGTCCACATGCTGCTATTATGAGGGCCAGATGCTATGAACACAGAGGAACATAAACACTGTCACCCTCTCTTAGGATTGCTTTATCTCAGCCTTGCCATTTCCACAGTCATGGAATTAGCAAAGAGAAAAAAAACCTCAAGATCCTCCTCTTTCATCTACCTTAATTAAAATTTTAAGACTCAAAAAGAATATTCTCTTGATCTCATGCCACAGGCTGCCCACATTTCTAATCCCACCAAACCAATAACCAGCTTCTCTGTCACAGAGACTAGTCCATAGATAACCTACTAAAGGAGAATCCCCAAACGAAGCAATTGTACTGCCTTTGTAACTTGTGGGAATGTTGGGAGGTATATGATTATGATTGATTAATTTAATTTTGGACTAATTTTAGTCGCATACTTTTCTGTGTTTTCTAGTTCTTATGTACATGGGGACATTTACAAAGTTAATTTAATGCACAGTGCTCATTAATACTGCTATGTGAAAGCAATGTATTTTAAAAGACCTATTCTATGGGAAAATTTGAGCAGTCTTTTGTATTTCTTCTGTTCAGCTGTTGCTGTGACTAAGGTACTTAAGGCCTAAGGTCTATTCAACACAGATTTTGTACTGGTATAGTTATTTTTGGATAGGATAAGATTTTTTTAATTTGAAAGAGTTACCCTAGTTATAGACAGAGTTATACAGCTGAAGAGGTGCCTTATACTGATATAACTTATTCTCATTTCTGCATGGGAATAACTATACTGACATAAGCACCTTTATTCTGGTATAATTGCAACCATACTGCAGAGGAAACAAGGGTTCTACTGCTTTAACTATACCAGTACGGTCAAAGCAGCACAGCTTGTGTGTGTGTAGACAAGCTGTTAATTGAAAATTATTGCTTTAACCTCTGTCCTGTCATACCCCAGTGCCACTGCCACCACCATGTAGATGTCCTGTTACTTCACTTTGGAAGTCTGGTCACCGTACTCTTTTGCCTTCTCTGATTTCCTCACACTTATAAGACACATGAGTACCTCTGAGTCCCAAGTTCCTGCCAATATATGGGTTGGAGGGAGCTCATTGAGAAGGAGGAATAGTGGTTGTGTTGAAGGACTGGCTTGGCTAAACAAGAAGCTGCTATGTCAGAATTTTCTCCCTCTATGATCTCATGAGCCAGCCAGACGCATTGCAAACACATCTCCTCAGCCCTTACTTCCATGGGTGGCAAGTTAGTAGAAATTTTGGTGGTGCCCAGAACCTGCCCCCCAACTCCGTCCCTACTTGCCTAAGGCTCTGGGCAGGGTTTCAGGGGGGAGATATGGGGTGTAGGTCCTGGTCTGGGGATTAGGGTGCAGGAGGGGTGCAGGCTTTGGGATGGAGTTTGGGTGCAGCCTCTGGGCTAGGGGTGGGGGTGTAGGAAGGGGTGAAGGCTCTGGGAGGGAGTTTGGGTGGAGGCTCTGGGCTGGGACAAGGGGTGGGTGTATGTTAGAAGGGGGGTGGGGGTGTAGGAAGCGGGAGGTGGTGCACGCTCTGGGAGGGAGTTCGGGGTTAGAAGGGGTGCCAGGGTGAATGTTGTGGGGCTGAAGGTTTCATGATGTGGGGGGGGGGCTCAGGGGTAGGGAAGAGGGTTGAGCTGTGAGGTGAGGTTTGTGGGGCTGAGGATGAGGGGTTCATGCTGCAGAGAGGGGCTCAGAGCTGAGGCAGAGGATCAGGATGCAGGGGAATGAGGGTTGGGGTGAGGGGTTCATGATGTGGGGGGGCTCAGGGCTGGGGCAGAGGATTAGGGGGTGGAGGGATGAGGGCTGTGGCTGGGTTTGAGGGGTTCATGCTGCAGGAGGCTCAGAGCTGGGGCAGAGGATCAGAGTGCGGAGGGATGAAGGTTGCGGCTGAGGATGAGGAGTTCATGCTGCGGGGGGAGGCTCAGGGCTGGGGCAGAGGATTAAGACGCGAGGGGATGAGGGTTCTGGCTGGGAGATGAGGGGTTCATGCCGTGGGGGGGTCAGGGCTGGGGCAGAGGATCAGGGTGTGAAGGGATGAGGGTTGGGGCTGAGGATGAGGGGTTCATGCTGCGGGGGGGGCTCAAGGCTGGGGCAGAGGATTAGGGTGCGGGGGGGATGAGGGCTGTGGCTGGGGATGAGGGGTTCTGAGGGTTGGAAGGGCTCAGGGCTAGGGCCAAAGGGCAAGGTAAGGATAGCCTGCCCTGCCATTAGCGGATGGCAGGCACTAGGACCCAGGGGCAGCAGACAGCAGTTCTGCTGAGAGCCATTCCACTCCAGCAGCACGAGCAGGCAGAGATGCCACCGGGGGGACACGCAGATGGAGGGTGGCAGGTGGATGCCGGGACCTGCTCCAGGCAGAGATGCAGCAGCGTGGAGGGGGAGACCCGCAGGGGCCGGGGCCCGATCAAGGCAGGGCCGGGGGAGAGACCCAGCTCCAAATAATACTGGAGCAGGGCCCCCAGCCCTGAATATTCCTGGTGCTCGGGCACCCCAAATATATATAACCTGCCGCCTATGCTTACTTGAATAAAGGGTGAGCATTCCCTCTTTCAGAATGAAACAGTCTACCACTTTTTGGTGTTTGACCCAGCCAGTGAGAGATTGTATCATGAGGCTTGTCCTGTAATCTGGAGTCCAATAAAATGCTTTGCTGCTGTAGCTCCCTGTCTAAATGCTCCCAGCCAGCGTGCACTGAGTGTCTGTGTTGAGTAGACCTGGTTCAGCAACTCTGACTCCAGCAGCCTGCTTGTTACAACCCCACACTGGTCTCTACCTGCCTTGGTTACTACTAGCCCAGTTACTCCAGCACCTCCCCCCACCACCCCCAAGTCCTGAATTTTCCAAAAACGGTCTGCCCTGAAATGTCCTGCCCTCTCCTGGAACGTTCAGAGGAGTAGTAAGATCTGTTACGCTTTTAAAGAGATAAAGCAACAAGCTGCTGTGCTTTTAACTGGAGTTAATAATCACTTCAGATCAAACTCAGCACTGGGTTGATTTAGAAAAGTAAAAGTTTATCAAAAAAGAATTTTAAGTGAGTTCAAGTAGAAGGGATAAAACAAAATGGTTACAAGCAAATAAAAGTAAAATATGCTTTCTGATGTCTAAGACTTAGAAAGCTACAGCCTTGTGTGGTGTTTAGATGTGCTTGTAATTATTAGAACTGGAAGCACTGGCTGTTGGGAGTCTGAAAGGACAGGAAACAGCAAGTGGGGGGAGGAGTTGAGGAGGCTGAGTGAGAGTTACAGAGGGTGCAACAGCAGCTTAGTAAAGGGGTTTCCACTGTAAAAATAAAGTCCTGTTGAAGCTTATTAGTACCTAGCCTGCTTGATACAACACCTTGGTTCAAAGTAGATTTCTTACTGCTTTTCTTTCCAGCCATGTCTGGTCCTTTCATCTGTCAGGACCTTCCACAGAAGTACAAAGTGCTAGTTTTCATTGTCTTCCTAGGTGAAATATCTTTGCCTAAACAGGTTTCTCACCTATTTTCAGTTCCCAGATCCTTCAACCCCCTTGGTTGAAGTACTCATCTCTCTCTATTGGGGAGTTGGCAGGGTCTTCTCAGGAATACAACACCCATAGTGGGATCCCAGGGGTAGTGTCTCCTAGCAGCGAGAGTCCAAGGGCCACTTTACCTCGTGGCAATATCACAGGCATAGTACCATTCAGTGGCAAGAGTGGGGAGGGTAGAGGAACCTGGGCCCATTCTACTCCACCAGGTTTTGATCCAGGGCTCTTCAAAACAAGTTGCCCTGACACAGGGTTCAGGTCCCAGTACCCTACAAGCGCATTACCTGGGTCACTTCCTACCTTCATCCCACTCCCTCCAGCATTGTCTCCTGATTTGGAAGTGGGGTCCCTCTTGTGGTCCTTTTGCTTCATCTCTGGTAGCTCCTCTGTTGGCAACAGCAAGTCATTCCCTTCAGTTCCTGTGATCAGCTGGCTTCCTGCAGTGCAGCTAGGAGTCTTGATCATGGTAGCTTGGAGGCAGGAGGCTGCTGCATACAGCTGCTCTCCTCAGTCAGCCCAGACTGAGCTGAACTGCCTCCTTTTGAATGCTCCCTTCACTGGGAGAATGCCCAGCAAAGACAAGGGGGTGTGACTTAGGTACAGAGCAGTTTTTTTTAAAACTCTTGCCTCTTCAGTGCAGGGCTGGTATTCTATCACACACCCTTCCCTTCAGGGTAGGGCCTGTCGGTATTTTCCCCCCCCCCATTCCTCTCCACCTCCTTGGGAGAAGAAATCAGTGTTAACATGCACCTTCACATGGTGGAGCACTTGCACATAATAGGGCTGGAGGAAGAGGTAGCATCTCATGATCTGGGCATGTGTCTTTCATGGAATTGATCCAGCGGTGAGGGCCATGGTCTATAATGAGCTAGAAGTGGTTTCCCAACGGGGAGTAACTCGAAGTCTTGACCACCCACTTTACCACCAGCGCTTCCTTTTCAATTGTCAAGTACTTAGTCTCTTGAGGGAATAATTTCCAGCTCAAGTACAGTACTGGATATTCGTCACCATCCACTTCCTGAGATAATACAGCCCTGAGGCCCACCCTAGAGGCATCTGTTTGGAGGATGAACTGCTTTGTAGAGTTGGGTTGGAAGAGGACAGGCCCCCAGTTCAGCCTATCCTTCAAGGACTGGAAGGCTCTTTCACAGTCTTCTGACCATTGCATCTTCCATGACCTGGGGCTTTTTAGGAGGTCCATGAGGGGGGTGGCTATCATTGCTAAATTGGGCACAAGTAATCTATAAAGGCTGCTAATCTGATAAACTGTCATACTTGTTTCTTGGTCTTGGGGGCTCAATGCTTGGACCTCATCCACACAGAGATGTAGCCATCCCCACCCAACAGAGTACCTGAGGTAGGTCACCTCTTTTCCCATGTAACTGCTAACCTGGCTAAGTGTCAAACCTGCCTCCTCAAGGGCTTCAAATACCAGTGAGGTAGCATAGGTGGTCCTCCCAGTTGACACTGTAAACAACTATATTGTCAATATAGGTGGCAGCATACTGTTTATGTAGTCACAATAGTCAATCCTTTAGCTACTGGAAGGTGGCTGAGGCTCCATGCAAGCTGAGCAGCATGGTCACTAACTGGTTGAGCCTGTAGGAGGGGAAAAAGCTATGTTCTCCCTGGATGCCCTTGCCAGGGGAATATGCCAGTACCCTTTTGTCAAGTCAAGTCTAGGGTGGATACTTGTGTCATGAACATAGCTACGGGTAGCATAAAATCCCTCCTTTACCTGTAAAGGGTTGAGAAGCTCAAGTAACCTGGTTGGCACCTGACCAAAAGGACCAATAAGGGGAAAAGATACTTTCAAATCTGTGCGGAAAGGTTTTTATTTTGTCTTTGTGTTCTCTCCAGGTCAGTGAGGAACCAGGGCAGAGAAAATACATCTCCCAAAGCCATACTTGATCTAAAGCCTGGTCTACACTATGCGTTTAAACCAATTTTAGCAGCGTTAAACCGATTTAACACTGCACCCGTCCACACAACAAAGCCCTTTATATCGATATAAAGGGCTCTTTAAACCGGTTTCTGTACTCCTCCCCAACGAGAGGAGTAGCGCTGAAATCGGTATTACCATATCGGATTAGGGTTAGTGTGGCCGCAAATCGATGGTATTGGCCTATGGACGGTATCCCACAGTGCACCATTGTGACCACTCTGGACAGCAATCTGAACACAGATGCACTGGCCAGCTAAACAGGAAAAGCCCCACGAACTTTTGAATTGTATTTCTTGTTTGCCCAGCATGGAGCTCTGATCAGCACGGGTGGCGATGCAGTCCAAAATCCAAAAAGAGCTCCAGCATGGGCCATACAGGAGATACTGGATCTGATCACTGTATGGGGAGACAAATCTGTTCTATCACAGCTCCATTACAGAAGATGAAATGAGAAAGCATTTGAAAAAATTTCCAGGCTATGATAGACAGAGGACACAGCACAGTGCTGTGTGACAAGCGTAACAGAAAGCCAAAGAATCAAATGGATGCTCATGGAGGGAGGGAGGGGGTACTGAGGACTCCAGCTATTGCAGTCTCTGAAAAGCATTTGCATTCTTGGCTGAGCTCCCAATGCCTGTAGGGTCAAACACATAGTCCGGGGTGGTTCACGGTATATGTCGTCAATTTACCTTCCCCCCACCCCCATGAAAGAAAAGGGAAAAAAATCGTTTCTTGACTTTTTTCAATGTCACCCTATGTCTACTGCATGCTGCTGGTAGATGCGATGCTGTGGCAATGAATAGCAGCATCCTTTCCTCTCCACTCCCTGGTGGCAGATGGTACAATATGACTGCTATCCATCGTCATCATCAGCCCGTGAGTGCTCCTGACTGGCCTCAGGTGAGGTCAGCCGGGAGCGCCTGGGTAAAAATAGGAATGACTCCCGGTCATTCCCGGTAGATGATACAGAACGGCTGGTAACCTTCCTCATCATAGCAACTGGGGGCTGAGTTCCATCAGCCCCCCACTTTCATGTCTAAAGAAAAGATTCTGTCCTGCCTGGACTATCATAGCAGCTGGAGGCTGCCTCCCCCTCAATTTATCTCACTAAAAAGTCAGTGTTTCTTATTCCTGCATTCTTTATTACTTCATCACACAAATGGGGGACACTGCCATGGTAGCCCAGAAAGGTTGGGGGAGAAGGGAATCAACGGGTGGGGTTGTTGCAGGGGCACCCACCATGAATGGCATGTAGCTCATCATTTCTGCGGGATCTGATACGGAGCGGCTGTGCTCTCTGGTTCTCTGATACACTGGTTCTCTAGTACACTTGCCCCATATTCTAGGCAGGTCTGACTATTTTTAGATAAACCATAAGGAGGGATTGACTCAGGGAGTCATTCCCATTTTTGTCTTTGCACCCCCAGCCAACCTCAGCTAAGGCCAGCCAGGAGCACCCATGACAGCAGCAGATGGTACAGAACAACTGGTAACCATCTCTGCTACCTTGCAATGGCAAATAAATGCTGCTGTGTAGCACTGCAGTACCGCCTCTGTCAGCGGTATCCAGTACACATACAGTGACAGTGACAAAAGGTAAAATGGGTTCCATGGTTGCCATGCTATGGCGTCTGCCAGGGCAATCCAGGGAAAAACGGCACAAAATGATTGTCTGCTGTTGCTTTCCCGGAGGAAGGAATGAGTGACGACGTTTACCCAGAATCACCCGCGACACTGTTTTTGCATTGGGATCTCAACCCAGAATTCCAATGGGCGGGGGAGACTGCGGGAACTATGGGATAGCTACCCACAGTGCAATGCTCCGGAAATCGACGCTAGCCTCGGTACATGGACGCACACCACCAAATTAATGTGCTCAATGTGGTCGCATGTACTCTACTTTATACAATCTGTTTTACAAAACCGGTTTATGTAACATCGGAATAATCCCATAATGTAGACATACTTACAATTTGTAATCTTAGGGTAATAGGAATGAAATGTGTTAGATTATCTTTTGTTTTATCTTGTAAATTGTTCCTATGCTAAGATGGAGGTTTATTCCTTTTTTTTTTTTTTCGGTAATTTTAAAGTTTTGCCTAGAGGGGAATCCTCCATGTTTTGAATCTTACCTTGTAAAATTACTTTCCATCTTGATTTTACAGAGGTGTTTCTTATTATAAAGAAAAAAGTAAAAAAGTTCTGTTTTTTAAGAATCGGATTGTTTTTTAGTGTCCTAAAAACTCAAGGGTATGGCCTGTGCTCACCTTGATTACCTATTTGGTTGGTGTATTATTCTCAAGCCTCCCCAGGAAGGGGGTGAGGTGAAGGGGCTTGGGGGAATATTTTAGGGAAACAGGAACTCCAAGTGGTCCTTTTCCTGAATCTTTGTCTAACTCACTTGATGGTGGCAGCAGCACCCATCCAAGGACAAGGAAGGATTTGTGCCTTGGGGAAGTTTAACTACGCTGGTGAAAATAAGCTTAGGGGGTCTTTCATGCAGGTCCCCACATCTGTACCCCAGAGCTCAGAATGGGGAGGGAACCCTCACAACTCGGTATTCCCCAGCCTTTCTAGTAGCTCATCTACATGGGGTAGGTGTCAAAGCTAGAGCCCTCCTGAAGACAATGAGAAACCTCAAACCGTCTGGTTTAGGTACTAGAATAATGATGCTCCTCCACTCACTCTGGGATTCCTCCACAACCCCTAGGGCTATCACCACCTTTAGCAACTCATGGACTGCCTCCCACATTTTCCTCAGCAAGGGACGATACTGGTCTTCCTGCACCCTGTCAGGAGTGATGGTAGGTCACAGATCAGACAGAGACACAGGTGTTGCACCCCATGAAGGCACAGACACTGGACGAGACTGGCCAAGAATGGTTGACAGACAATAGGGACATCATAGGGTAGCAATGGGTTACTTCCCACCCGCATCTCATTCCTTCCAGCATTGTCTCCAGGGTTAGAAAGGGAAAGTTATTCCCAAAAGGGATACTCCAGGTTCAACTAGATGGACAATCAGTCATTTTACTCTTGTATGTGATTGAAAGAAAGCATCCACTTTATCTGGCAAACCTTGGCTTGAGATCCTCAAGGCAAATTGAATTGATATCAAGGTGATCATGAAAAAACATCCTGAAATCTTAAAGAAATACTAGGCAGACACTCCAAAGCATTTGAAAATGAATTTGGACAGTTGAGCACCATGTCAGTGAAGCTCACTGTTAAGTGTGACATCCAGACAAAATATTGGACATCTTCATACCTCATTTAGCCAATTTGGTTTATTGTTACAGATGGTAAATGAAAATGGACCTCAATTCTGTTCTAAAGACTTTCAGAAGTTGAGCTTCAAATAGAATTTAGCACATCTGTTGTGCTCCATACCATTTTACGACAAATTAACTAGCAGACTGCTTCATATGGCTACTCAAGCATGCTTTAATTGTCAAGGAGTCTACTTGGACTAATCAGAAGAAATTGTCCAATTTCTAGCTTCTCTACAGGAACACACCACACTACTACTACCCAGGAGTTAGCTGCAATTATTTTCTTGAAGTGGTCTTCATGTTTCTGTAGTGACCTGCTTTATCCTGATGTTATCTCGTGTGGTCAAATCCCAAACTATGCAAATTGATCACCAACATGAGATTGATCATTGTTCTTTCCTAAACACTGAGTACCTGGCAGCTCACACTGACTTCTTGGTTCTGCAGTTTGTCATAAGGCTGCAGAAGCATGTATGTGGTATATAGCATCTCTTCTATAAAATTAATAGATATTAAGGCCAGAAGGGACTGTTATGGTCATGTAGTCTGACTTCTTGTCTAGCACAGGCCAGAGAATTTCAGTCAGCAATCCCTGAATCAAGCCCATTACTTCTGGTTAAGCTACAATATATTTGTTAAAAAGCACATCCAGTTTCAAGGTAATGTTTTCAAGTGATGAATACATCACATTCCTTTGTGAGCTGTTCTGAATGTTAGTTACCTTCAGTGTTAATAATGTGCATCTTATTTCTGGATTGAATGTCTGGCTTCACCTTAGTCATTGGATCCTGTTAAGCCTGTGTCTGCTAGATTATCAGAAATCTTCTTCCCATAAAGGTGCTTATAGATCACAGTCAAGTCATTGCTAAACCTTCTCTTCAATAAACTAATCAGATTGAGTTAACTCAAACTCACTGTGGGACAGGCATTTGATAGCAAAGATCCACAAGAATGATCTGAGGTGAGTCTGCTCTAAGTTTTCATCTTGCTTTTTGAACAGTGAGCAGGAAAAATGGACACAGTATCCCAGTAATGGCTTCACCCATGCTGTATACAGAGGTTATACCACCTCCCTACTCCTATTTGATATCTCCCTTCTCATACACCTAAGGATCACATTCACCGAGAACTTATGTTCTGTTGCTTTCCAGCAGGACACCAAGTTATTTACAGAGTTACTGTTTTCCAGTATACAAATGCCCTCCCCCCCTTCCTGTAAATATGGCCCCCATTCTTTCTTCCTAGATTAATGGTCTTGCATTTCGTTGTATTAAAATATATGTTGGTTTCTCCCCTCCCCCTACTCCAGTTTACAAAGTGATATTGATTTCTCTGGATGGCATCATTATTTACCATATGACCCATCTTGATATCATCTGTAAACTTGAATATTTCCTTCTGAAGCATCAATATTAAAGAAGGTTAGGCTGAAAATCAATCCCTAGAGTCCCTCGAGAAACACTCCTAAGCAATAATGATTCCTAATTAACAATTCCATATTTCATCTGTCAGATAGTTTTTAATCCCTTTCATGTGCACCATATTAGCACAAGAGAGCCTCAGTCTCTTTAATCAGAATGTTGTGTGGGACTGTCTTACAGAAGTTTCATATCAATATACATTTCCTTTATCAGACAGACTTGTAGTAATGAACAGAACAGGAATTATACAAACAGCAGGCTGTTACTAGACATCTTACTGTTTATATATCTGCCAAAACATGCCAATGTAAATGATTGAAAAAAATCCCATATTTTGTAACTGGAGAACGGCACACCATAATCTTTTCAGCCCTGGACACCAGATGCATTTTGATTTCTGAAGCTACACTTCATTGTTTTTTCTCCTTGACTGAGCCCGGTTGTTTAATCCGAATAAGTATTATATCAATTTAAAGATATTTAAAATCCAGGCAAAAAAAAGCTACTGTAAGTAACATTCTCTAACATTAAATAAAAATGAATGTTGATACAACTGTCAGATGCCCTTGTGCTTACTGGGCATGCTCACTTGCTCCTGCTCTGTCGCTCTCTCCTAAGTCTTTTGCTGTCGCCTCAGTCTTTTCCTCCAGGATCCTCTTCGCAGAGAGAAGAGGGCGAGTGGAGAAAGGAGATCCAGGTCTAGTTCTGCAAACACCCTTTTCTGGAGTACGCCAGGCTGTGTTGCTGACTTCACATTACACTGGGATTAATGGCGTTGTCCTGCCTTCTGGGCTCTTACAGCGTGAGAAAGATGAAAGGATTGACAAATTCTGGAGAACAGATTTCCTCCCTTCTTTTCCTTTAACATCACGCAGCCTCCTCATTGTTTCAAGGCATCGTTGTTTGGACTTGATCGGCTCCTTCTAAGCGAGAGGTAAATAGAGATTTCTTCCTCCCCTCCACCCCCCCCCCCCTTTTCCTTATAGTATTTACTGGTCTGTTGCATGATAACGCAGACATCCCAGCTATTATACAGGGTCACTTCATTCAAGTAACCACCTCCTGCCTCTGTTATTAATGCTCACTGCGCTTTACAAGGCAAGAGATTTGGAGGCGGTCGTTTGTTCAGACCAGATATGGATTCATTGGAAGACTTCTCAAAGCGAGTTCAATCGATCCGGTTCCATAAAAATAAACAAAAAAATGGTAAATGGATAAGAGCGCAGTCCAGGGCACACTGAGCCCAGGACTGGTAACGCCGCTTTATGTATCATTAGAGAACAGCGCTAAAGTCATTTGCTGTGTGTTCAAGGTACTAAAATATCTCTAGCCGTCATTCAGCAGCTCAGAGGGGTTTGTGCTTGTGGGCTGCATTTACCCCCCTTTTTGTCCTCTCCATTTTAGCTCTGCGGCGTACAGGGAGATCGAAGCCCTTTCATTTCTCTCCCAGGCTCTAGGATTTACTAATCTGCTCTGTAAAGAAATATGGCTAATTCCAGGATATCACAAGACAAGGATATTTTCCTCCTAAAGCCGGTGTGAAGAATGGGAGCAGATGGAGAAAGCTGTAGATAATCTCAGAATAGGCTGAGTTTAGCAATCATTGTAGCGTTTTTAATTAGCAGGCTGGAAGAGTTCCCGAACAGTCAGTAAGATCTGATAGTTTTACATTCATATGTTTGTCGGCAAAGACTATGATTAAGACACTTACTGATATTTAAATTCTGAACAAAGATCTATTTATATTTCAATGAGAAAGGCTGACGCATTCAAAGTAAAGAGTTCTATGAACCGTAAGGGAAAGGATGCTTTAAAGCGCAGATGCTGAATCTTACTTCTTTTTGGCGGAAGAGACAAATATCCAGATTTATTTGCTGGCGGAGAGGGGGTAGATTTAGACTATCTGACAAAAATGCACACAGTGCTTCTGCTGACAGTGTAGTGTAAATCTGCTCACAGAATCAACTTTCCACAACAGATTTTTAATTTATGAAGTTTGGAGCTTCTTGAATCCATCTCAGTTTGTCTAAACAAGTACCTACTTGCCACCAAGGTATGAGTAAAATTCCATTCGATTACCACTATTTTAGAAACTTGAAATACTATTAAGTCTAGTAATATATCTGCCTGCTTTTCCCCACAAGATACATTGATTGTAATATAAAGTCTGAGATTTTATCCAAATTACCAATATGAACATTAACTTTAATTGAAATTAAAGTGTTGTTATGCAATAATTTGTATGTAGAGTCCCCATAATAGCCAAAAATTACATACACAAATTCAATATTAGCTAACTATTTCTAGAACAAGTTGCCATTTAAAATATACTAGAATGCTCAGGATCTGTTTCTTTGGAGGGTATATATCTGGTGGTTCTCTTTTCTGGTCTTACTTTACATTAAAGTGACCTAGCCAACAAATGAAAGTCACCACTTCTTAAAAAGAACAAAATTAAATGTGTAATTGTGATTAAAAAGATGACATTTAATATGGAACACATCACTGCAGCAAAAACAGCATTTATTTTATTAAACTCATAAAGTAAACAATTAGAATTAAAGACATAAGTTCCTTTAAAAATAATTAATCTATGCTTTTAAATTAATTCTTTTCTATATTCTTATAATTAAACAAAACTGTTTGCCATTAGATCTTCATTTTGTTTTATTTCACTGGAAAATATTTGTTGCTCTTGTTCAAATTTTTCAATACAAAAATCAGAGAAAGGCTCTTTACTAAACTATCATGCCACTCATTATTTCACCATACAGACAATATTTCATTTGTCACTGTGGACAATTTCATCTTAATGTTTAGGGTGACCAGTGTGTGGCTTTCATTAGGCAGTAATACATGTATTAAGCAGAAAAAAAAAAAAAGGATGCAGGGATATGTAGGGGAGTTACCATTTTTAGAAGACAGATTTTTTTTTAAACTCAGACCCATGTAATTTCCATGGCTCTAACGCTGTAATTTCTATCCTAGTGCAACCCAGCTGAAATAATTAAAAATCCTATTTTGTATATAATATGCAACATGGGCAAGATCTGTGCTAGGTACAGGACTGGGTGTGAAGCACTCCCTGCCCTGTAAGCCTGATAGAATGAGTTGAGGGTCAGCTGGCTGTGTGGCCATGCAGGGGCGTCTACACCATGGAGATGCCCTCTGGAATGGCCCATACAGGACTGGCATAGAAGGTCAGTTTGGGACAAACTGCAAATGGTCCATGGCAGTCTGGGGAGGGGCTGTGGATCCACTTTTACACAGATACAGTGGTCCCAATACTCTGTGAAATTGAGGTGGAGGGGCTGATGGGTGTGAATTTCACCTGTCTGTTGCATCTCTCTGCTTACACCAATTCTGTATCAGATGTTCTCAGTTTAGGATTAAGATGATATTTTTCCTACATGCAAACTCAGACTGGGCAAATCATTCCCTTTGGCTCACCACAGTAACAGAGCTCCACTACAGGAGTGGTATGGGGACCACAGAGGCCCCATAAGACTTTCACTATCATCTGATGCATTTGGTGGCTGGCTTCTCTGCAGCGTGTACAATAGGCCTGTCCAGTACCAGTTATGCTACAGTACATCTGTAGCAGACTAGTATCCCTTTAAACTGTAATAGGCACTAAAACCACAATACAAGACTCAAAGCTGTTCCCTCTCCGAAGGCTGTGAGTTCCCTATTAGTCTCTTTCGTCTGGATGGCCAGACTTAGTCAAACTCCTCTTAATGGGCTAGTCACACAATCCCATTCTGCCCTGTGTCAGGGTGGATACTATAGTCCATTCACTGCACACTGTCACACACCTTCATTCTGAGAGGGAGTCGGGGTTTCTACACAGTGTGCACCCATTTTCCTCCTTCCCAGCAATCCTATAGTCACAAGTTCAGACCAGAAGGGAGCATTGTGATGATGTATGCTGACACCCTGGTCAGACAGCATCATTAGTGATTCTTGCATCCAGCACAGTTGCTTTTGGTTGAGGTAGAGCAGAAATGTCAAATATGGGCTAAGTCTAGCCCCACCCCCCATGCCTTTATCTGGCCTCCAGCTACCTCTGTAAACAGAGGAGCTGGGCCCATTGCATCTGTGGTGGTCCCTCAGTCTCAGGCTCTCTCAGGCTTAGAGGGAGGCCACTCTGACTTGCTGCATCAGGCAATAAACAAAAGCTAATCAGCACTTCCCTAGCTCAAGCCTCCTGGCTAAGGCAGACAGTAAACAGTCTAGGCTGTGACTCTCTGGACTGGGCAGAGCAATAGGTAGTCTTTAGCCTAAGCCTTCCGGCTAAGGCAGTGTAATGGGGTCAACACCCACCTCTCATGAGCGCCCCTGTTTTGGCCACTACATACCTACAATCACTCAGTTTTTGAACAGAGTGGCACCTACCTCTTGCAGGCACCCCCTTTCTGGTTGGGTGGGAGCCTGTTTTTCTTTCAGTTCTTACAACAGGGTGGCACCTGCCTCTTGCAAGTGCCCCCCCAGCTAATGGTAGTTTGGCAGGTCTTCAGCAACTCAGCCCTCTGGTCAAGTCACACACACTGTCCCCCCCACTTCCCAGGTATACAGTCTGTAGTTCCTTCTCACAGCTCTGGTATGGGGTCATAGCACCAAGGCTCCCACCCCAGAGTAGCCCAACAGGGGCCCATCTCAGTACCCTCACTTGGTGTCCTTTCAGCAGCCCTCACTGGAGTCAGTCTTCAATCAGATCAGCAGAGTCCATCACAGTACCCACACCTGGGCTGGCTAGATTCCAGTCTCAGTCCCCTGGGCTCAGCCTGCCCACACTAACCTTTCCATGCTCCCACCTGCTCTTCCATCCAGACAGGCACCCCATCTTTAGCAGCCTTCCCTGGGCTCAGTCCTACCCACAGTGAACTGTCCGTAGTCCTGCTGCTCTTTCTGCCAACCAGGCTCCCAGTTCTCTCTCTTCAATCTCCAGGCAGTAACTAACTGCTCTGCCTCTGCTACTTCCTTATATCTGGCCCTTCCACCCCTGATTGGTTGCTCCAACATCCCCTCTGATTGTCTGCTTTTCTGCAACCACTCTAGGTCACCTGGAGGACTTCTCCTCTGCTATTTTCTGGGGCAAAGTGAGGCAGAGCCAATAGGCTTCTTGCAGGGGGCCTCTGGGCCTAGTCCATTCATCACAGGCAGGCAGTAAACACAGTCTAGGCTCTGAATCCCTGGGTGGGGAAGAACAATATGGAATCTTTAGTGCAGCCTCCTGGTAAGGCAGACAGAGACTACAGTCTAGGGGCTTGCAGTCTTCTGGCTGGAACAGTCACGAACAAGGCACAGGCCTTCTGGCCTAGGGTGAGAAGGCTGCTGTGACAGGTTAAATTACAGAACCTGTCTTGGAAGCTGCCACCTGATGCGCCAAGACTACTTTTGCCGCTGCTTTTTCTGCCAAGCTTGGGTTCCCAGCACCCTATTTTGTTAAGCCACACATGCCCATCTGCTCCAACAAAGACCCAGGGTCTGAATTACTTGCCCCAAAGCTGCAGACGTAACTGAAAACAGCTAAGAGAAGTGTTTTTGTTTTTAACACTTAGATGCTCAACTCCCAATGGAGTTTAAATCCAAATAAATTAGCTTTACCCTGTATAAAGCTTATACAGGGTAAACTCATTAATTGTTTGCCCTTTAAATCACTGATAGAGAGATATGCACAGCTGTCGTCCCCCCCCCCAGGTATTAATACATACTCTGGGTTAATAAGTAAAAAGTGATTTTATTAAATACAGAAAGTAGGATTTAAGTAGTAGCAGACAGAACAAAGTGAATTACCAAGTAAAATAAAATAAAACACACCAGTCTATGTTTAATTTAACTGAATACAGATAAAATCCTCACCAGTTTCAGAATGCTTCCTTTTACAGACTAATCTTCTTTTAGACTGGATCCAGCAATTACTTACAGCCCTTGCAGTTACTGTCCTTTGTTTTAGTTTTTTTCAGGTATTTTGGGGGGTGAAGAGGCTCTTTCTGTAGCCAGCCCAAGACCAAATGGAGGGGCTTTCCCTGGGCTTAAATAGACTTTCTCTTGTGGGTGGAGATCCCCTCATCTCTCCTATGCAAAGTCCAGCTACAAAATGGAGTTTTGGAATTACCTGGGCAAGTCACATGTCCATGCATGAGTGAGTTCCTTACCAGCCAAGCCACATTCCTGGGAAAGCCCAGATGTGGATTGGTGTCTCCAAGTTCATTGTTGGCTTAAGTGTTGATTGGGCACTTACTGAGAATACTGACCAGCTGCCTCACTACAGCCTACTTAGAATCAAATAAGTATGCAGCCAATATTCATAACTTCGAATACAAAAATGATGCATATATACAAATAGGATTAATAGATTCAGTAAATCATGGCCTTTACAGAAATATGTTACATGGCATATGTAGCATAAAACACATTCTAGTTATGTTATATATATATACATTCATAAGCATATTTCCATAAAGCCTTATCACAGCTTATAAAGGCATCACAGCTGCCACCCCAGGGTTAGCAGTAGAGGGTTGGGGGGACCCAGGCTATCCCTACTCTACTAAGTCCAGCCCAGAGTCCTAAAAGTGCCAGGGGATCCCACCACTAGGACAGTGGGAATCCTGCTGAAACATGCTGAATCATACTGTGACATCACAACCTGACTAATGTCTGGCTCCCCTGGGTTACTTCCAGGACTGGTGCTAGAGTTTTTTGCGCCGTAGGCGCACGGCCATTTTGCCGCCCCGCGCACTGCTCCAGCGGCTCTGGTGGAGCTGCCACAGCCATTTCTGTGGAGGGTCTGTTGGTCCGCGGCTCTGGTGGAGTTGCCGCAGCTGTGCCTGCGGGAGGTCCACCGGAGCTGCGCGGGACCAGCGGATTGTCCGCAGGCATGCATGCGGCAGCTCCACTGGAGCCTTGGACCAACAGACCCTCCACAGGCACGACTGTGGCAGGTCCACCGGAGCCACCTGCCACCCCCCCGGCAAAATGCTGCCCCCCCGAAAATCCTGGTGCCCTAGGCAATTGCCTAGTTCGCCTCAATGGAAGTGCCGGCCCTGGTTACTTCCTACCACAGTCCATTGGTGTGGCTCCATAGTCTGCAGGTCCTCAGCTTCCTCAGGGTAAGTGGTGGATAGACAGGGTAAGTGGTGGATGGCAGTCCCAGCAGCTCTTCCCAACTCTTGGTCTCTTCCAGAGGCAGGATGCCACACAGATCAGAGTCTGGTCCAAAGTCCTGTAGCAGGCTAGAGTTGTCTGCCTCCTTGCCTGGCTCTGACCAGGGCTGGCACTTCCATTGAGGTGAACTAGGCAATCGCTTAGGGCGCCAGGATTTTCGGGAGGCAGCATTTTGCCAGGGGGAGGCAGCCAGCTCCGGTGGACCTGCCGCAGTCGTGCCTGTGGAGGGTCCATTGGTCCACAGCTCTGGTGGAGCTGCCGCAGGCATGCCTGCGGACGGTCCGCTAGTCCCACACGGTTCTGGTGGACCTCCTGTAGGCACGGCTGCGGCAGCTCCACTGGAGCCATGGACCAACGGACCTTCTGCAGAAATGGCTGCAGCAGCTCCACCGGAGCCACGGGAGCGGCGTGCGCGGCGGCTAAATCGAAATACTGTAGCGCCGGTCCTGGCTCTGACCCAACTGACCTCCTGCGCTTGCCTTGTTCCCAGCCTTTCTCCAGCCCTGCTCAGTTCCTGGCTCCTATTCTGATCCTTGGCTCTGACCCTTGGTTGTTGTCTCCAGCACTGTCCCTTGATGCTGTTCCTAGCCACTGACCCCAGTTCTGACCACTAGGCTTGACTGCCACTGCTTTGACCACCCATGGCCTGGTCCATGACAGTATCTCAGGAGGATGTTGAACACAGTTACTAAAGTTAGACATGTTTAAATCAGCAGGTCCAGGTAAATTGCATCCAAGAGTTTTAGAAGAGCTGGCTGAGGAGCTCACTAGACTGTTAATGTTCATTTTCAATACGTCTTGGAACAATGAGGACTCCAGAAAACTGGAAGAAAGCTAATGGTGTGCCAATATTTTAAAAAGGTAAACAAGATGACTGGGGTAATTATAGGGCACTCAGTCTGACATAGATTCCAGGAAAGATAATGGAGCAGCTGTTAGAGGACTCAATTAATGGAGGATTAAAAGGAGGGTAACATAATTAATGCAAGTCAGCATGGGTTTATGGAAAACAGAGCCTGTCAAACTAACTTGTTTTTTTTAATGAGATTACAAGTTTGACTGATAAACCTAATAGTATTTGTGTAATATAGTTAGATTTCTGTAAGGCATTTGACTTGGTACCACACAACATTTTGATTAAAAAGTTAGGATGCCATCAAATGAACATGTCACACATTACACAGATTAAAAGCTGGCTAACTGATAAGTCTCAAAATGTAATTGTAAATGGGGAATAGTCATTGAGTGTGTGTGTTTCCAATGGGGTATCGCAGAGATGGATTCTTGGCCCTAGGATATTAAACATTCTTATCAATGTCTTGGAAGAAACATAAAATCATCATTGTAGATGACACAAAAATTGGGGTAAATATTGAAGAGGACAGGTCACTGATTCAGAGTGATTTGGATCACTTGGTAAGCTGAGTGCAAGCAAATAATGTGTTTGAATATGGCTAAATGTAAATGCATACCCCTAGGAACAAAGAATGCAGGCCATACATACAGGATGGGGGACTCTATCCTGGGAAGCATTGACTCTGAAAAAGATTTGGGGGTTGTGGTGGATAATCAGCTGAACATGAGCTCCCAGTGCAATGCGGTGTCCAAAAGAGCCACTACAATCCTTGGATGCATAAAGAGGTGAGTCTCACAGAGTAGAGGTTATTTTAACTCTATATTTGGCATTGGTTAAACAGCTGCTGGAGTACTCGGTTCTGTTCTGGTACCCTCAATTCAAGAAGGATGTTGATAAGTTGGAGAAGGTTCAGAGAAGAGCCACAAGAATGACTAAAGGATTAGAAAACATACCTCCTAGTGATAAATGTGAGGAGCTCAATGTGTTTTGCTTTTCAAAGAGAAGGCTAAGGGGTGACTTACAGACTGTAATTATGGCGGCTTGTATGCAATGTTGTAGCTGTGTTGGTCCCAGGATATTAGAGACACACACAGAGAGTAAGCTCAAAAGCTTGCCTCTCTCACCAACAGAATTCAGTGCTTCCAAGGATATTACCTCACCCACCTTGTCTTTATAAATAGGCCTGGCAGAATTAAATGTATTTATTTATTTTTGTAACTTCAAATGATTAACATCAATGTTTATTTTAAAGCTTTTTTATTTTTAACTATTTTGATTTTCTCAGTTGCATGACATTAAGGTGGGGGGGACGCATAGCTCAGGGGATGAGGTTTGGGGGGAAGGGGCAGAGTGGGGCAGAGCTGGGGTGGGAAGAGAGGGGGCAGGGGCAGAGCAGGGGCAGGAGCTGAGGGGCAGGGGTGGGACGGGGCGGAGGCAGTTTCCTGGGCCCTGCTGTGTGCAGCCCACGAGGGGCCAGCTCAGCTGTCTGGGGATAGAGCTGGATGCTGGAGCTGGATGCAGCACACAGCTGTGTAGGGCACCAGGAAATTTGGTGCCCCAAATTTCCTGCTGCCCTACGCAGCTGCGTAGTTTGCATATGGGTAGGGATGGCCCTGCTGGCCAGTGATTGAATAAAATGGGCCATGACAGTGAGGCTGTATAGGGCTCACTGCATGGCTGTGGAACCATGGACACTGGATTCATGTGGGTGCTAGGGGAGAGGGAGGCTGTGCTTGCTGACTGCTGTAGATGGGTGTCTTTGTCTATTTCTGTGTGTCAGGTGAAATCAACATTTACCAAAGACTAACCATTATCAAATCCTGGCAGCCTTATCTATAATACCTACATGGGGAACAAATACTTATTAATGGGCTCTTCTGTCTAGCAGAGAAAGCTCGAACACAATCCAGTGCCTGGAACTTGAAGATAGATTAATTCAGATTAAAAATAAGGCATAAATTAACAGAGTTATAAACCACTGGAACAATTTACCAAGGGTTGTCGTGGATTATCCATCACTGAGTATTTTTAAACCAAATTGGGTGTTTTTCTAAAAGATCTGCTCTAGGAATTATCATACAGGTCTTGGAATCTGTGACTTTAAAAGACATGCTCTAGTGCAAACATGAGTTATTGGGTTTGATATGTTTACTTATAAAATAGAAATAAATGTTTCCTACACGGAAGGAAGGAATCACTGGTTGGAATTCTCTGGCCTGTGTCATGCAGGAAATCAAATTTGATAGAGATCATAATGGTCTCTTCAGATGAAAACCTGTTAATATATTAATTTTCTTCTTTATAGAATAAATGTAACCATTCAACCATGTTGGGTGAAAAATGAGGCATCCAGGTGACGTAGAATGGAACAATATGCAAATGTTCACTTTAGGCAGCCTGAATATAAGTTTGCTATCTCTGTCATTTCATAAAAGTAGCAAAATCTACTTGTTGTCCTCTACATTGCCAAGGAGTGGACAGCTTCTTTTCATAAAATTTCTTAGTCATTTTGTCCAACTGAGGTTCCTTTGAAAAACAAATTGATAGTCAACAGTTTCTGGAAATAATAATATGCAAAAACAGCTTCAGAGAATTTGAAAATTTATTGTAGTACTTTTAACATTTTTCTGGTCCTTGTGCCTAGTTCATTGAAGTGCTCAGTGATGCCATCTGTCTGTCTCTGGGTTGTTTCACTCTGAATTGGCAAAAATTGCTCTAGTCTTCTCTAACCCAAATTTCATTTTCGGTTTGTATTTCTCTTTGCCCCTTAGAACTTGGTAAAGAATAAAACCATTAATGATTACAGAATGACTAACTGACCTGAAGGGTCCAACAAGGAAATTCTTCTCTGGGTAATAAGAACTGTTATTAATTTGCATATCTCTTTTTAAGAAGCAATGTAATAATAGGTATCATTTTCAAAAGTGAGTGCCTAAAGTTAGGCCCTAAAGTTATATTGAGGCACTTAACTAAAAATGACTTGGTTTTCAAAGATACTGAGCAACTTCCATTGTGAAATAAAAATAGAGAGAATTAATTGAGGACAAGAGCAACTTGGTTAGGTTCATGCCAATAATTTGTAAATGGTCAAAAGATTGCAATGCAAATGAATTTTACAGTATTGGTTGAATAAAACTAATTTTTTTTTAAATATCAGACCTAGTTCTCTGAGGAAATGGATACTTCTTCCAAACAATGTCCAGTCAAAAAACGAGTTAAAATCCATCCCAACACAGTGACAGTGAAATATACATCACATTATCCCCAACCTGGAGAAGAGGGCTCTGATGAAATCAGTGAAGATATCGGAAGTTTTATGGAGGACAATCCAAAGAAAAGGTTGCTGAGTGACAGAAAAAGGAAAGGAAAAGCCTTCTTTGGGACTATAGATAGCCAACCTCACCCAGCCCAAGAGACGAAAGCCAATGAGACTGGACAACGCCAGAATTTTACAGAAGGAAGCATATTTCAGTCCAGAAAGACTTGGGTAGTGCTGTTTGCCTCTGCCTTGGCTCATGGGTGTGTGGCTGTGATAACTAGACTTGTTTCTGATCGTTCCAAAGTGCCATCTCTAGAACTAATTTTCATTCGTTCAGTCATACAAGCGTTATCTGTCATTGTTGTGTGTTACTACCACGAGGACCCCTTTGGACCAAAAGGATATAGACTGCAGCTCTTCTTCTATGGTGTCTGCAATGTTATCTCCATTACCTGTGCTTACACCTCCTTCTCTATAGTACCCCCAAGCAATGGGACCATTATGTGGAGAGCAACCACCACTGTCTTTAGTGCCATTTTGGCTTTTTTACTAATAGATGAACGAATGGCTTATATAGACATAATGACAGTAGTTAGTAGTGTCTTTGGTGTTTGCCTGGTCATGTTCCCCAACATTGTTAATGAAGAAAATTCTTTGCTCAGTGTCTGGAAAGAAGCCTTTGGCTACACCATGACAGTTATGGCAGGCTTAACTACAGCTCTTTCCATGATAGTCTACAAGTCAATCAAAGATAGGGTCAGTATGTGGACTGCACTGTTTACTTTTGGTTGGACTGGAACTGCGTGGGGAGCCTCCACCATGTTTTTTCTTCAAGAGCCAATTATCCCACTGGATGGAGAAACCTGGAGCTATCTCATTGCCATCTGCATATGTTCTACTGTGGCTTTCCTGGGTGTCTATTATGCCTTGAATAAATTTCACCCAGCTCTGGTCAGCACAGTGCAACATTTAGAGATTGTGATAGCCATGATTCTGCAGCTCGCAGTGCTACGCATCTTTCCCAGCATTTATGACTTCATTGGAGGGGCCATTATTATGATTAGTGTTGTTTTCCTGGCATGTTATAAGCTGTCCTGGAAGAATTTAGGAAGGCAAGATTATCAGGAGATACTGGATTCTTCCATTAAATGAATGTCAATTTGTTGTAGTCTTTACTGTAATAGTTTCTGCACCACAATGTCGATGTTAATGTTCATTTACCAATGTCCTTTGTCTAGTAGAGTGGACAGAGTACTAACTTTCTTGTTCAGAAATGTGCCAGATTCATACCTGACATAATAATGTTTAAATCAGTAGAGTTGTACCAGAGACGAATTTGTCCCACTGTGTTAAATAATTTAAAATGTTTCAATATGTGAACTTAGATTTACTCTCAGCTGGTATGCAGTAGCTGCTAAGATTAGATATAGAGAATTCTGTCATAGGAGTCTTTCTATCATAGTCCTCCTTCTATAACATAATATTGAGACAGAAGGATTCACTATTGTTAGTCATTCTGGACAGTGCACCTGTAGAATATTTTATGGCAACAAGAAAGTCATATGTTGACATTCACCATTGAAGGAGGAAATTCATGTTCCATAGTAACAGTATACTTACTTGGTTGAAGCATGTAATATTTTATAAGTGAGAATTTTAACATGTATATGGTTATAATTCTTTAAATATCTGCTGGGAGAAGAGTAAATAAATAAAGTGATGTTCTCTGTGCTCTAATAGTAAAGATGCTGTCAGAATCTCCATAATAATCCTTGACTTGGTCCTAAAACTCCCTGTTAGCTGAAAGCTGGAACACATGAAACTAGAAAAAGATATTCATGGGCAAAAATGAAAAGGAAGATGTGAGGCTATTTTGGAATTGTCAGAGTGAAATGCACTTAAAAGCTAGTTTCAGATGTTTTTAACTCAGAAATGTTTCTAGCCACGGCTATTACTGCCTCACTTTCATAAGCATCAAATCCACCTAGCTATCCACCCCTCTATTGACTCATGCCTTCTCCTTGAATCTTCGGTTTCTTCCCTTGTGTGCGCCCACTTAGCCTTAGGAAATGTGCCTCCCTCAGAGAGGACACCTCTGCCCATGTTTCTTATTCAAGTTTGGAGCACAAGCTCTACTCCTAGACACAGATTTGCCTTCTGTGTCTCTTGAGGCTGAAGAAATTCACTCATGTTTAGGTTGAACAGCATGAAACACCCCCTTTCCCTGACAGTAGTTTCTGAGGAAAAAAGATTTGTTTAAAATAGACAAAGGGAGAGACAGAGAATCAGATTAAATTAAAAGCAGCAGTTTCCATCACATGCCTTATCTGGGTAATTTCCCAAACCCAGAGAGGCAGGCTCTGTTTGCTTAGTTACAGAATAAAAAGGAAGCTCTCACATGTATAAAGAGCAAGCCCAGTCTCTGACTTCCCTGGCCAAAGTGACACCACCTTGCTGCTGTGTCCAGAGAATTATTTCCTATCCCCCCGCCTCGCATACACTCATTATGTTCCCTCTCCCTTCAATCCAAGGCAGCTCTCCTTGTTTTCCAAACCAATTTTCTCAAGATACAACCACACACAGTAAAGCCTGGTGAACAAATGCATAATCCATCCTGCCAGAGATGGCCAGCAGAGGAGATATATTTAAACAATGAGTAATGCAGCCTCTCTCATGCCAAATTCAAGCACAGCCTTCCACAGATGACTGAGTGCCGGTGTATCCAGTCTATCCAGACCTCTGTTTAAAACCTTTTATCTCAGTTTTTCATTGCCATGAAATATAAATTATTGGCAGACCCTCTGTCACACACTTGTTAAGGCAAAAGTTGGTATAGCTTTTTTAATGTGTGGTCTTGAAATAAATATTTAGGTGCCAAAATGTTACCCAAGTATGAAAATTTGCCCATAATCATTACTTGTGCTTTTTGCCAAACTGTGCTAAAATGGAAAGTTGAAGTGAATGGCTCCATAAACTATTTTCAGTCTGCTGAGCCAGCAGCAATCCAGGTATTTTAAAGGTTTATTTCTGCTCTTATTGAAGCTAATAACAAAGTTTACATTGGCTTCACTTGCTGTAAGATGATATGATAGAACTGTTGATTTACAACAGTTGATGATATTACTCACATCACATGCACAGTGCTTGCAATCATCCAACAGAGCAATGATCCAGATCTTATGGTTTACTTGTTCACTGCTAAATTAATAAATACAAAAATAGCATTATAAAATATAAGGTGGAGCTGGCAGTTGTGTCTGTGATTAATCTAGGGTTCACAGTACACCCTAGATTTAGGGTTCAGGTTCTTTATTCACACAGCTACTTCTAGTTAATTAAGAAGATGAAACTGATGAAGCATACACAAAATCTTTAAGATCTTTAGTTAATACAGACAAATATAATTGAAATAATAGAAAAATCAATATACATACGCATAAATAAGTAAAATAAAGTGGTTTTGTGCATTGTCCATGCTTCCAATCTTACACTGTGCATACTTGCAACCTTATGGAGACCATTAGAAACAAAGAGAGAAGAATAGGTAAATGGAGCTCACCCAGCGAGGAAGGTGCTGGGACAGGCTTCCTATCCAATTGTCCCATGTTATCATCCCAGTATCTCAGCTAGGGATGAGGTTGACAAAG
This sequence comes from Gopherus evgoodei, assembly GCF_007399415.2. Lineage (NCBI taxonomy): Eukaryota > Metazoa > Chordata > Testudines > Testudinidae > Gopherus > Gopherus evgoodei. Next base: position 49,903,323 of record NC_044330.1, on the reverse strand, counting down.
TTTTATACACTTTTTCCCATTCCACCCATGTACCTCTGGGACCATATATGATCAAGTCAAGTCTCAGCCCATATTAATATTTAGGGTTCTGGTTGTTCATATTTGGCGTTCCAGTTAACCATAATTACAGTTCCAACAGTTAACCCAACCATTTGCATCAGTCCCTTTCCCAATTGTTTTGATACTGAAAAAAGCCCCTAAGAAACTACTATGTGTTTGTTTGGGGTGTACTCTGTTTATCACCAAATTCATTGGTAAACTACCACAACATGCTTACTGATAAACTTTGTTACATCAGGTCAAGCATTCCATAATCTTTGGTCAATCATATAATACTCATACTATGTTACACCAATTGTAAACTTCTAAGCCTCATCTAAGTCATAGAAACTTAATGCGTAAGAGCTAAAGCCTAGCCCCAGGCTGCTGGAACAATTTTTATATTAGGGGTTCTGAGAGTCATTGAACCAAACTGTAAACCCTGTATATAATAGAAAACACGTCAAGCCAGGGGGTGTGGCAGCACCCCTAGTTCCACCACCTATGGCCAAGCCTACTTTTAATAGGGATATTTTGGTGGTTCTGCTTCCTGTTACAGCTTCGATAACTTGCATTATTATTTCTATATGCAAGCTTAACAGATAGCTTATATTTACCCTAAACTATAAACCCTCCAAGGTCAGGATCACCATCAATGGTCAACATAGTGATGCCTTTAGTTGAATCTAACATATTTCATTATAAGACTTAGTTTACAGTTTTACCAAAATCTGTTTGGGCTGAAATTTTTCCATGCTGAATCTCTGTTTGAGGATGATTGTTTTGTGAAAGTTTCAGAAAAAATGGTTCATCCATTTCAGAGCATGAGTTAGGATCAAAATAGATGCGGGTTTTGCTCATGTTAAATAACTTTTACAACCATTTCTCTGAGATGCCCTTGAAATTTTGCAGAGTGGTAGCCCTGGGATCACGGAGTTGCTGTTTGCTGTTTCTGCAAACATTCACCCAAATTGGCTGAGTTATAAGCAGAGCTGGTTGGAAACAGAATATTTGTCCCATGGGAAATTTTCACATTTTTAAATTAGGTTAGGTCCAAATGGAACAAAATGTCAAACATTTCTGTGAAATGAAAATGTTAGAAAAGGTTTGTTTGGGTTTTTTCTTTGTCTTTTTTAGAACACAAACTAAATAATGTGCGACTTTGATCTGGAACAAGAAGTCCTAGAGTTCCCACCATGGATGATGAGCAAGAAGAGGATAATTAAATCATTAAAGTGGGGGAGGAATTAAAAGCAGGGGGACCACCTTTAATACCAGTACTAGTACTTTTATATGAGTGTCAACCTTGAGCAAATCTGGATCTCATAAGAGAACAGTGGCAAGACTATCCCTTTCACATAACCAACTAATTTTGGTATGTCCTCCAGATGGTGGAATGGCTGGACACATAGGGGCCCTTTGCCCAGGAAATCTAGCCCAGCAGGCCAAGTTAGAGCGGTGTAACAGGCCCAGGAGCATAATGTTCTGGCAGGAGTCACCAGAGTGCACTGTTACACACAGAAAAAGAATTTGTAAGACTCAGTGTTTGAGCAGTACAGTCTTTGAGGAAATGTTGTATTGATAGTTTTGTGATTCAGGTTCTCTCAGGGGAGTTTCTGCTAAGGCAGGAGAATTTGCTTTCTGCCTTGATCTCTTGAAGTAGAACACTTATCAGGGTGGAGCTGCTCCAAGGGAGCTGGGCACTGGTGTCTAGGCCAAGATTTCCAAAGTAGGGGATTTCCTGAATGCTGGTTGCAGCCAACTATTTTCCAGGACTTGTGTATATAGTATAAATAAATAAATTACACTAAGATAATACCAAGACTCCATAGCACTGATTTCTCTTGCAACAGGAAACCAACCTGTAAGTCCACAACATCTGCTACTGCTGAGCAGAGGTATGCTCCATGCCAATGAGAGGTAGGTTTGACCTCCTGCTCCTGAGATCATAAAATAAATTCTTAGCCAAGTGTGCAGAAAAGCTGGGTGTAAGTAAATATTATGCATTGTAATGGCAAAATATAAATGTATACTTTTAGGAACAAAGACTGTAGGCCATACTTACAGCATGAGGGAAATCTGTCCTGGAAAGCTGTGACTCTGGCTGTCTAAGCCATGCCCAAACAAAGAGCAGGGAAAATATCTCTCTTCTGCACTCACTGTCTCCCTGCTAGGCCTTGTAGTATGGGGGAGGAAGCTGTCTGAATAGAATGCAGAGGGGACAAGAGCCAGGCTGAGGGAGAGGGAATGAGTAGGGGAGTAGATTGGGACAAGAAGCATTGCAGGGGTCTGGGGAGATTGGGAAAGCTAGTGAAGTGGGAACTAGGACTGGAAGTTGAGAAAGGGAGGACTGGGACCCAGGACGGAAAATGCTAGGAAACTAGTAACCAGAGGATGAGGAGGGAGACTGAAATCAGATGGGAGTTGGGTGGAAGACTGGAACTAGCCAAGCAAGGACACAGACAAAGAGACAGTTGTTAGGAGGGCAGTAAGATTGGATGAGGAGCCTGGGGAGAGACTGACTTGGAGACAGTGGGGATGGAGAGAGAGGGTGTGGGGATGAGTGGAAGTCAGTGGGTGGCTGGGAAAGGACAGATAAAATGAAGAGCCAAAAGCAGGGACCTGGGACTGGTTGGGGGATGATGGCTGGGGAACCTGGGATGGGTAGTCCAGAGAGGGACACTAATACAGGCAGGACAAAGAGACTGGGACTGTGATGATAAACCTAAATGGAGATTGGGATTAGGGATGGGGAAGAGACAGAGCTGGGACAGGGACAGGTTGGATAGGAAGGTGCCTAAAGGGTCAAGAGTGGGAGAAACAAGCAGAAAAGTCTGTCCTACTAAACCACACTCCTCTCCAATGCAAGGAATGTAATCCAAGATCCCTGAGTTTCACCATTCCTCTGCTGTCAGCAAAAACCTCTGGCAAACTGTCCCATCCCCCTCTAGTGCTACTCCACACATAGGATTACAATGTACTACTGCTATCAGTAACTCCATTAGCACAAGAGGCAAAGGGCTCAGCTGTGGATCAAAAATTTTTTTGAGAACTGATCATGCTGAAATGGTCAGCAGTTATTCCTAACTTGTTTGCAATTAACGTTTGTGAACTTTTCATCCCTGACTGGTCATCAGTCACTCTAAAGTATTTTGTAATCAGCAGTTTTCTGAAACTGATCATACCTGAATTCTCAGCAGTCACTCTGAACTTGTATACAGACTTGTGTTACCCTGGGGTCCCTAGGTCTCTCTGGGCTAGGAATACATTTATTATACATCTCTCCATTGGTGTTACCAAGGGTTGGGGTCTCCATGCTAGAGTTAGGCTTGTGTCCAGTAGGTATTCTCACTCCAGGATTAGAGTTACTAAGAGTAGGTGTTTCCATACTAGTGTTGTACCTGGGGTCACTAGGGCTCCCCGTGCTAGGGTTAGGGTTACCAAGATGGACCTGAAAATCTACATGATGACTCTCTCCCCTGGCTTCCCTACCTAGATCTACTATAAGGTTTCTAGCTTTTAACTACAACAGACCAACATAGCTACAATACCAAAAGGGACTATATGAAACCCAGAGGTCTAGATGAAATGTTTCATTCCACACAGCAATATACTCTCCAGCAGCTTCCATTAACTCTAACTAATGCAGGGGGCACACAGCTGGTATAGGATAGAATACTATCCCCAGGTGAGGCAAGGTACACCTTAAATTACAGATTCTCACCACAGAAGACAAAGAACATAGTACTGTCTCTGTTCCACACTGTTGGAGCAATATTTGGCATGTGATAAAAGTATAAAAATGATATAGCAAACAGAAGAGCACCTATGAGCTTCCCCTTTGTAGCCTGGTCCTAGCCACAAGCTCTACAAAGTGGCCACATGACAATGATCTAACTCCAAAGCCTACTGTTCTAATAATATAGATTTAAGGTTTAACTGGGTTTGCAGTGATGGAATCCTGGGAAAGAGCTACTAAATTATCATAGGGCATTAAACCTACAATATACTAGGATTAGCACGTGAGCAGGCCATGAAGGTAAGACCATTACAACCACAGGGACCATGAAGAATGAGAGTTGTACCAAATTTCTGAATTTACGTTTGTGGAAACTCCATCAATCCTTTATCCTTTTTTTCAGATCCCAGCCACAATCCTGCAAACATTTATGTGGATGCTTATTGCCACCATGAGTAGTTTCACTGAAATCAGTTCACTGCTCATGCTAGTGGAGTTACACATACAGAAATGTTTTCAGGATTGGGATGCACATCTGATGACAGGTATAGCCTTTAAATGACTTTGTGATGTGACTTCTCAGGACTTTTGTGAAGGGGAAGAAAACAATTTGTTGGGGTTTCTGACATATTTAGTTTAGCAGGTTTGCTCATCTTTTCAGGCTTAAAGTGCTGTGGGGATTTCTGGGATAAGAATGGAATGGAGAAAGGTTCAAACAGTTGGTGTAGGTCAAAGAAGATGATGTGTTCTTATATTTGTGCCTGTTCTTATCAATAAAAAATTTGTGTAACCTTTATGATCTGCAAGGCTGAATGAAACAGCATGCAATGTTACTGACAGATTACAAAGGAAGTCTTGTCCCTGCCTGCTTGCCAGAAAAATGATGCCTGTAATGTAGGACCTTGGAGGAGAAATTGGAGAGGAGGTAAGGGAACGATCAGGGATGAGAGGGATCCCTAGCAAAAACAGATGGAAAACTTTTCTGCTTGCTCGCAGAGACATAGGGGTTCTTCACCCAGCAAGCAGGGGAAATTACATTCACTTTTTAAGTGTGTTATTTTAAATGGCTGCATGTAATCCCAGTCTTGGAGAGTGACAGGCTATGCAGACCCTCGCCCTGGGTTGGCAGAGAAACAGTTAAACATTTTTTCCTTGGGTAGGGCCAGAGATGTCTGCTTTTTAGCAGCCCTCAGGAGAGGGTGCAGGCAGCTGTGTAGAAGGGAGGGTCTGTCTCCTCTCTCTCTATGTATGAGAGTTTAGTTGCCTCTTTTTTTAAAGTCTTCAGAGGGTTGTAAGACTGAATTGGCATAGAGGGTTGGTTTTCTGTACTGTTTTTTGGGTGCTGTTTGATATCTTAGGTAGTTGGAAAACCATCTTGAAGATTAAACTCTGTTTTTGCTGTGACTTTGCATAACATAAATCATGCTTTTCGGCAATGTGTTGGGAAACAGACATATTTAATGACAAAACTCGTACAGAAGACTGCGTATCCGCCACCTGTGTAGTATCTGCTAACTTTGAGCTGACCGTCTTTTCACAGTGTAGTTAAGGTGGTTGATCAGTCAGAGTACTAACCACCTGCTGTGATATATATCTTTCCTGAAGCTACACTCTTACCCTTGAAAGCTTTCCCAGGCCCTGTTCTGTAGATATTGGAAATATTATATCTTCTTGTGTGTTGGAGGAAACAACGCTCTTTCTGAATCATTACTAGCAAACAAAATGGCTTGAAGGGAAGAGTGCAATAAAATGACCTGAATGAAGGGGACATTGATAGACTTTCCTCCCCAGTGGAAGTGCAGATAAGTTCTGGCACAACAATGCAGTAGCATAAATAGGCAGTCAGGACCTGAGTGCTTTTCTCTGTTTGAACTCTCTTGTAGTGCTTTCCCCTCAGTCACGGGAATTGCTGTGTCTCATCCTCTGTTCTCACTGGAACTGCGGCAAGGGAAAGGGGAAAATAAAGTAATAGTGCTCAATTTCCTCCCCACAGGGGATCCCTATTCCCCTTTTAGCAATACATAGAAGGCAGGGGGACCCTGATTCCCTGGCATGGCTTGATGCACCCCTCCACCCCCCCCTCATCACAGTAATCCTTGGCATAAACTCTCATTTTAAAGTGACCTTATTTTCCTTAAATCAAACTTTCTGCCATTCCAACCTTAGAACATCGTGGTAGAAGATGACTCTCTCGCTCCCAAATGAAACGGAATTGTCGATAGGTGAAAAAATACCTGGGATTGGTAAGTTACACACTGATTACACCTGACAACTATCCGCTGCAAAATAAAATGAGATGTAAGTTTTATGTTTCTGTGGTACCTGAAGAGTCATCTTGGGACCACAATACTAACGCTGTTAAACAGAGCAAGGTAAGAAATGACTACATTGGCATAATTTTCAAAAGCCTTGACTTAAATATTCAAAGCTAGTCTACGTTAGGCCCTAAAATAAAAATAGTCTGGCCTTTGTCATGCTCATTGCCTTTAAAAATAGGTAGATTTCAATTAGTAGCTTGACTTTAGTCACTTACATTCAAAACTGTAAACCTGTGTCTGTGTTACCCTTCTCACTTTGCTGGGTTATGCCCTGCCTACTCTTTCCAGCAGGGCTTTGTCAGGCTTCCTATGCTGAAAGGAGACTTGAGCATCTCTCTTCTCTTCATGCTGCCTTCTGTGGATTCACAGTTATTTGTCTGTTACATGGTCCACTGGCCCTCAAAGGGACTAGAATTCAGAGAATGGGGGATTGCAGGTTGGAAGCAAGGCTTGCTGGGCAAGGGGCTGGGACCATACACCTAGGGAGTACCTGGAAGTTTCTCCTTGGAGAGACCAGGGAAGAGGAAAGACTGGTGAAAGGTCCCACCCCCAATAAGAATCTGGGTGCAGCAATAGCACTCTCAGCTGGTGCAGAAGTCTGAAAGGTCTGTGGACCAGAGCTTAGAAATAGCTGGGCAGGCAGCCTAGAGGTGATAAGGGGGCAATGGAACCCTCTGTGTGTGTGTCCGCAGGCGTGCTTTGGATAAAGGACCATGTGAGCCCTGTATGGAGGGATTAAGACAGTGGCTTTGTGGTGAATGCAGATGAAGGAAACTTCTGTGACAATTGGTACAGTGTGGACTTGAAGCCCAAAAAGACCACCTATATAGTCTGAGGGTGGGAAAGAAGCCTCATGGTTTAATTCCCCTGGGTCAAAGAGAACATTGCATGGATTCAGTTTCCTTACCCCAGAAAAGAGGTACGCTTTGTTTGGCCAGAAGGCCGTGTCGCCCAACCACTCAAAGAAGAAACTGAGATGGAAAAGTATCATACCAGGAGACTATGGAGCAGTGAGGGACAATGGAGGCACAAGTACACCTGATAGTGCAATTTACCTTGTTCAATCTGCCTGCAAGTAACTGTGTTATGGCACATTACCTCATGTCACAGAAAGGGCATAAGAGTCCTATGGTTCCACCTGACATAAGATTGAGAGGTGATAAGACCTACTTCTTACTTTATTGGTTTCTCTTGATTCTGTAAAAGGACTTGAAATGTGAGATCTGGGGCTGTAGAAGCTTAAATCCAGACCTGAGCTCACAGACTGCTATATGACTTTGGCACATATGGTGGGTTTGTGTAGAATGTGAACACTTGGCCACTAAGATAGGAAATGATTACTGAAGAGTGGTCAGATGGCTACAACTTCCAGCCATTACCAGAAAGAACTGGAGTTGAACTGGTCACTTAAAAATGAGCATCTCTAGCCTGCTTCCAGTCCCCTGAAACATTCAGTATTTCTGTAACACTTTAATTGGTGTATAAATATTTAAAGCATGTGTGAAATAGTATTAATGATTATGTAAGTCTGCAAAATGAAAATCTCTTCACTTACAAGTAAAACACTTGAAAAGATTATCCCATCCTGTAAACCATGTGATGATATGTCAGTGATGTGTAGGCTTATGGGACATGAAATCATATACAGGAGTAGTCAACAAGCAGACCGTGGGCCAAATCTAGACCGCCAGATGCTTTTGAATGGACCCCAAAATCTTTTTATTTACTACTTATTATCATAGTTGTTTTCTTATTATTTTTTTCTCGAGTATGGACCTCGACTATACTTTGATCAAGAAATTTGGACCTTGACTATCCCGATATGGCATGTTTGGAAACTGAAAGAAAACTGTCAAGAACAGCACTTTCTCTCTTAGATGTCAGAATCTTATTTTCAGAATAATATGGGGTATCTTCCACAATTTATAGGAGCAGGGAAACAAAGATTGTCACAGGCTGAAGAGATGAAAGTAGGACAATCTACACTTTATTATCCCTGCTGTTGAATCAGTTTGGTGCACATACACCAGAGGGCAGCCTTGTCCCATGCTATTGAACTCACATAGGTGTCAATATCACTAGTGAAAACAGTGACTTGCTTTCAGAGAGCAATTGTAAAAGTCCTTACATCAAGAGCTGGATTCCCATCGCTGTGTAACCCCAAATCAAGGGAAAGTGTGTGACATATCCTGCCTTCTCTTCCCTGCCTCTCCAGACTGTGTAAAACTTGTTGTCCTGGTAACAACACTAAAACAAAGGGAAAGCTTGTACTGCAATTGCATTATCCTATTTGTAACATCTTATGTTTCACTTAGAAACATTCAGGGTCACCAGCTGTGTCTATGTAACTGGCAACTAATCTGAGATTAAGCACTGGGTGTCATTTGACTGTCCATATTTCCTAGGAGAGACTACTTTTCACCCTGCAAGAGAGTATCTGAGACCACAGAGTGCAGCAGTGGGGCTCTTCCATGGGTACAAAAGTTCTGCTAAAATGTTCTCCATGTTTTTCAGTCCAGAGGAGTCTTCCCTCCCTGTTCAATGGTCAAACATGCAAGAGCTCTCAAAGGATGGCTACGATGGGGGTGGGTGGTGGTGGTGATGGTTTGTCAGGCCTTAGGACTGACTCATTACAAGACCAATATGCTGAACTTTATCGATGCAGATATTTTAGGGTTTAATCTTCAGTGTTTAAAATGTGCCCATCAAATACTAATACCAAACTAGCGAACATGCTTTCTAGATAGATGCTTCAGCACCACCCTTGAGCAAACGCCTCAATCTGTGGTGCTGGTACTGTGCCCTGGAAGCCTAAAAATGGGGCTCCTTAGTGCAGTACTAGCAGGGGAAGTGAGTACTAGAGTCTAGGGCCGTCTGCTGAGAACACTGCTACCAGCTCACAGCTACTTCCTCATCTTAGTGCTTTTTGATCTAGGTGATAAATGCTAATGACCTAAGTCTTCAGAAAGGACTAGTGATTTAGGATGTCAAATGCGACACCTTAAAAACTTATTCCGTGGATCACCTGGATTGCTCTTTACTGCTGTCAGGGCAGGGCGAAGGGTGCTTGGAGGGTCATGGCTAAATGATGTCTGATCTGTGATAAGACTTAGGACAAGAGTTGAGGGGAATGTTTGATACTGAGGATACTTTAATGAACCTTAGCTGGAGGGGAAAGTACGGGTATGTCTTCACTGCAGTCTTAACCCCAGGCTCTTACCCAGGGATAACCCCAAAACACCCTTGTCATAACTATAAAGAGAAGGGTAACAACCCTCCTGTATACAATTCTATAAAATCCCCCTGGCCAGAGGAACCAAAATCCTTTTAACCATAAAGGGTTAAGAAGCTCAGGTAACCTGGCTGACACTTGACCCAACGGACCAATAAGAGGAGAAGATACTTTCAAATCTTTGGGTGGGTGGAAGGCTTTTGTTTGTGCTCCCTGGTTTTGGGTGGTGTTCACTCTTAGGACTAAGAGGGACTGGACATCAATCCATGTTCTCCAAATCTTTCTGCACAAGTCTCTCATATTTCAAACTTGTAAGTAACAGCCAGGCAGTGCATGTTAGTTTTATCTTTGTTTTCTCAACCCGTAAATGTTCCTTTTGCTAGAGGAGCTACCTCTGTTTGCTGTAACTTTGAACCTAAGGCTAGAGAGGGTTCCTCTGGGCTCTTTGAATCTGATTACCCTGTGAAGTTATTTTCCATCCTGATTTTACAGAGATGAACTTTACCTTTTCTTTTAATAAAATTATTCTTTTAAGAACCTGATTGATTTTTCATTGTTTTAAGATCCAAGGGTTTTGGATCTGTGTTCATCAGGACTAATTGGTGACGGTATACTCTCAAGCCTACCCAGGAAAAGAGGTGTAATGACTTGGGGGGGAGGAATTAGTCTCAAATCTGTTCAGGAAAGGGGGAGGTTAGGGACTTGGAAAATATTTGGGGGAAGGCAGAGTTCCAAGTGGCTCTCCCCTAAGATTTGGAACACGCTTGGCATCTTATTGTTAACCTAAGCTGGTAAATAAGCTTAAGGGGTCTTTCATGTGGGTCCCCACATCTGTACCCTAAAGTTCAGAGTGGAGAAGGAACCTTGCCAACCCTATTATCACCAGACAAATCTTAAACCCATGTTTATGTGTAGCTCTAAGCCATCTACTTTGCAATGATGCTGCACATGAAGCCTGGGTTATGGAGCTTGGGTTTGTGATAGGCTTCTAATCCAGTGTTTTCTCAATGACCGTCTATGGACCGGCACAGATCCCTGGGATCTCCCTCACATAGTTTAGGAAGGTCCCAGGTGTCAAAAAGGTTAAAAAGCACTGTTCTAATCCATTCCCACAATTCTCTAGGAGGTAGTAGGCACTGTATTTTTCAGTCCTTCCATCTACTCACCACGTATCCAAAGGAAACTATCTGCTGACTTTTATATATGTGGTCAGCATTTACTCCTCATTCCATGTGGCCTACTCTACTTCTGCCCAGCCACACAGTGTGAGGAGATGCCAGTTGGTAGAACCTCCACACACTGTGAAGCTAGCTGGCTAGAGGATCACAACAGGTTTCTGGTTATCCTCTGGTTTCAGTACAGCAAGGAATGTGACTTTTGCAGGAGCATCTTTTTGTGACTCTACAGGAGCATCTCAAAGAGCCTGGTGGAAGAGTGGAGTGAGGCAGATGGCAGTCCTGTGTCACAATTAAACCTCAAGGGTGCCTGTGCAAGCCAAAGGACACCAACAGCAAGTCCAGCAAGTCCTCATCTACTTACCTCTACTACAAGCTTGACCATGTGCTCACCACTTCCCTGAGTACTGAGCCCATCATTATGCATGACAAGGCTTTTAAACTGGAACAGTCTGGGGGGCAGGGGACAGGCAAATTTAAAGACTGGGGCCAAAGAGGCCAGGAACCACAGTGGAGGAGTCCCAGTGGCAAAGGGGATGAAGGAGCAGGTACAGACCCCAAAACAAAAAGTGCAGCCATTTGGTCTACGGGATGTCCTGGGGCCATATTCAGAAGATCTGTTTAGGGGTGGGAACAGGTTGGAGAGAAGGAGGCAGTGGTGCCAGAGCCACGGTTGGGTAAAAGGCGTCCACTATCTTTACTGTTCAGCAGGAAATGGCAGCATAAATGGGTGGGATTCCCAGGTTATGATGACCAATGCAGTTACTGTTCTGGAGAATACTACATTCTATAGGCAGGCCTTCGCTTCAATTAAAGGGGAAGGCCACACCATTTCCCTAGCCCCCTACCTTCACACCCACCCAGGGCTGGGTCTACTGTTTTTGCCGCACCAAGCAGTGTGCTGAATTGCTGCTGCAAACGGCGGAGGCAGTCCGTGTGCCGTTAGGATGGCACGTGCATTTCCACGGCAGTGGCAATTCAGCGGCAGCTTCAGTCTTCAGCTGGAAGACAGAAGCTGCACCGCCGTGGACAGCTGCACATAGAAGCTGCCGCTGAAGTGCTGTTGCTGCAGAAACGTGCTTGCCGCTCTAACGGCACACAGACTGCCCCCGCAATCCAGGGTGGCAATTCGGCACACTGCTTGGGGGTAAAACCACACGGACTGCCGCCTCTTGCAGATTGCCGCCCAAGCACTTGCTTGGAATGCTGGTGCCTGGAGCCAGCCCTGCCCCCACCACAGCTGATCCAAGATGGATTCCAAGCAAGGAACTATTTATGCTAGCTGTTTGAACAGGTTACTGCTATAGACAATTATTCAAAGCTGGTGCAACTACAGGTTTAACAAGCAGAAGTGTCCAGGGCTGTCCCTATGCATATGCAGAATATGCAGCTGTGTAGGGCACCATTAAATTTGGGGCACCAAATTGCCCCAAATTTCATGGTGACCTAGGCAGCTGCGTGCTGCATATGTGGCAGCACCAGCTCCAGCGGCCAGCCCTATCCTCCGGCCAGCCTCCCTGTGGACTGCGCCCATTGGATGGGGCAGGACTGTCTTTATGGGGGTGTAGGGCCTGGGACAACTCCCTCCACTCTGCCTCTTAGTCCTCCCCCCTGCTTCACCCCCAGCCTGACCCCATTCCATTTCTCCCCCTCAGGCCTCTTCTCCCAGCGATGGATACAGCCTGGAAGATTAGCAGTGGTCCTGCGCCAGCAGCAGGGATTGGGCCCGACCCCGCACTCACCAGCAGGAAGCGGAGCAACCCAGCCCCAGGCAGCTCCCAGCCGCAGCGCTCCGCTTCTCACTGCCAGTGACTGCGGAGAGCGGTCCTTCCCCCTCCCCCAAGCGACATGGCTGGGGCAGGGGAAGCAGAGTGGGCTGTAGCTGGGTTGCTCCACTTCCCACTACCGGTGAGTGTGAGCTATAGTCCTTTCCCCAACCAACATGGCTGGGGCAGGGGAGCAGAGAGGGCTGGGTCTGGGTCACTCCACTTCCTGCTCCTGATGCCAGGCCCCCTGCTAATGCCCCGGGCTCCTCTGGGCCTGTGGAGTCCCCCAAAGTGGCCCCCACAGCTCCTGTTTCTGCAGCCCTGCAGGCCTTGAGCACAGCCTAGAGCCTCTGCAGCGGGGGGTGGGACGGAAGCAGGTGCTCGGGCTGCATAGGGCACCATAATTGGTAGGGATGGCACTGGAAGTGTCTATGTCCACATAGACTGCTGTGTTTGTAACTACCAGAGTGTACTAGCACTGCGGCATTGTCCCTGACAGCCTGCATTAGAATTCCCAGTGGCTGTAGTAAGTGTGTGTGTGGGGTGGAGAGGGGGCACATGGAGTATCTTGGTGATAATACTTAGTCTGCTGGTGCTGTTGGGGTAAGCGCGAAGACTAGTTCTGTTAGCACACTCCTGCATCCTAATTCAGCCTCCTGTTAACACTCACCCACACTTCCCCTCCTCCCCCCACTCCTTGTAGGCCTTGCTGGAGCTCTAGGCATAACTAACAGCATGAACCAAAGGCTGCAAACCAGAGCAGACCAGGCATTGGCAAAATAGCAATGCACCAGATATTAGTTAACACCAACTAAGTACATTCCTGAAGTGAGAGGATGGTACAGGAACATCCAACGTTCTCAAGTAATGGTGTAAACACAGTCCTAGGAGATGATATAGGGACACACAGACCTCTTGTAAGATAAGGATAGGATGACAGGATAATGGATAAGGATGTTTTGTTCAAACCAGCATGTAAAAGGAGAAGGGTGTTAATTAACCACATCTGGAGCATAAGTAATACCAATATGTAACTTGTTTGTATCAACGTATAAAAGGAGAAGTCACAGGAGGGGCAGCTTTGTCCAGCCGAGGGGGAAGCATCCTGGTGCACTGATTGAGTTGATGCTATTGTCATGGGCATACACATTAGTGCACCTGTAACCACAGAGCCAGGGGGCTAGTACCAAGCTTCATTGGCAATAAACCTGGCTGAGTGCCTCCAAAACCAGACCGAGCCTGTGGTCTTTCTTTTTGAGTAACATCAAGGTCTGCTGACTCAGCATGCTGTACTCTACTTGTGCAGCTAACACCGGAGCTCCAAGAACAGCAGCACGGAGTAGCTGTAACAACTTAGCAGCCTTAATAATGCAGCAGCATTAACAACATTCCTGACTGATGCTTGAGAAGATTTCCTGCAGAAGAAACTCCAGATGGTCTGAGAGATTCCCGGTCAGGGCAAACTTCCCACAACTGCTTCTGTAACTTACTAGCCCTCTTCATTCACTGATCCACTGACTAGTCAACAAAATCTCTTCTCAACATAAATCAATGGTCTTATAACACTGGCCTGGAAGGCTCCCTGTTCCCCTCGGATCTCAAGTAGATTGACATCCTCCAAGGCTATCACTGCCTAAACTGTTAAAACCAATACTAGAGAGAGGCCCCTGGTCTGATTGTCCTAACTCTTCCACAACCAGGGCCAAAAAATGTGTTTTGTTTTGTTTTTTAAACTTACCACAGTCTCTCTGGGCTGGTAACCTGATTTATGACAGCTTCTAGTACGGTTACCAGATGTCCTGACTTTATAGGGACAGTCCCAATATTTAGGGCTTTGTCATATATAGGTGCCTATTAACACCCACCCCCCCTCCTGATTTTTCACACTTGCTATCTGGGCACCCTATGGTGTAGAGAGGAAATAGAGGCTAACCAAGCAGATAAAAGCATCAGTTTATGTTCTGTCTCAGGGCATGGCCACAAAAGGGGAGATTCGTTTTTGTTTTTATGTACCAAAAAATATGCTCTGTCATTGCCTTGGCAGGAACTCTTACCTCAGATGGGCTAATCAACCCTTGGTGCAAAGATCTTGATCCAGCAGAGGAAAAGGTAAAGGTCCAGGGATAATCTGCTCCAAGAAAAGTAGTGCTTTTAGACACAGGTCAGATCAGCACCATGAGTAAATGGGGGAGAACAATGTGTGGTATCAGTGTACCTAGAACAAAACCAAGGGATGAGGGAAGCAGGACAAACAGCAACAGAGGGAGCTGTTTCAGTGGCTGCTCACTCTGGGCTCTGCAGCCTGTTGACCAAAAGCTGTGGCACTTACTCCAGCACCAGATCCTGCTCCACCCTGGCACCATCACCCGCAGACTCCTTCACACTCCCGTGTCCTGCAGTCACTGGACAGACTGCAACCCTTTATGAATTTTCTTACCATGTGTGCATAGGCGCTGACTTTTGTTTTCGCTGATGATGTTTTTGAAGAGGGTGTGTGTGTGTGTGTGTGTGTGTGTGTTTAGGAGAGAGGGGCTTGGGGGGCTCTGCCAGTTTTGGGAGGAGGCTATTTTCAGCATATTTATACACTTCTTTCATATTTTCGTTATTGAATGTGTGTCTATCATTGGTATCTTCATTACTATTTTAATAATGATTAAATTAACTACATAATGAGTCATTACACTACTTGAATCTATTTCCTTTGATAACTATCCTTACACCTCTTGTCAACTGTCTGTAATTGACCATCTTGATTATCACTACAAAAGTTTTTTTCCTGCTGAAAAGGTCATCTTAATAAATTAGCCTCTTAGAGCTGATATGGCATCTTCTCTGTATGTGTGTATATAGACTCTTCTCATAAATTCCATTCTATGCATCCGATGAAATGGGCTATAGCCCACGAAAGTTTATGCTCAAATAAATTTTTTAGTCTCTAAGGCGCCACAAGTACTCCTGTTCTTTTTACGGATACAGACTAACATGGCTGCTACTCTGAAACTTGCTACATAATTACATTATCATGAATTACAATATATAAAAATCATTGCACTAACCTACCAGCTGTCTTAACTAACATCCCAGCTTAAATACATTGCATCTCACTGTGGCTTTCTGGATCAAACTGTCAGCAATCTTATTTAATCTAGTTTCCTGGTATGGTCTTGATGCATGTTAAGGACAGCTACATTATTCAGTCACGTCTGTCTCACTGATGACTGGAGATAATTTTTAAGTATTCAGAGGCTGGAGAATGCAGTGCAGGATGACACAGGCACAAAGAGAAGGATTCTTATAAATCTGCAATACTCTAGAAGCATAGTGCTCAAATATTCATTCTCTTCCGTTTTTAAAAATGACATCATTAACACAGGAGACTGTTATATTTTTCTGTAGAGCTATGTCCAAGAACATGTCATGATGTACTTTCAATCTCTGTTTATATAAGTTGTCTGTATAGAAGTCTGTTACTTGTTTGACTTTAACCATCTCACTGCTAGTTGCAAACTGTTCCATTTGTGTCAGATTCAAATCTTAAGTCAAGACTCCTCATTATAGGATTGAAAACGTCAGTAAATAATTTTCAATACACATCCATAGGTGCAGCAAAAACATGGGCATTGTTTCCTTCATCAGTTCACCTCAATGCTTTCCTTACATTAGGCAGGCAGGGTTCCTCAAGATCCAGCTGTTCAGCCTTTACAGAAACCTCTTTCCACAGATCCTCAAAACCATTGTTTCTCAATAGATGAAGTGTCTCAGAGGAAAAATCATTCTTTGTGTTTCCCGAAAATTCAGGCTGATCTTCTGTAGACTCATGTTAATCAATTCTACTTGGTCAAGAATACGTAGAACCAGTTGCAGATCGAAAAATGTCTCAAACTTATGAAGTTGAGTAGCAAATCCACATGCTTTTCCTCCAGTATCAGAGGCCTGGTCTACACTATGCATTTAAACCGAATTTAGCAGCGTTAAACCGATTTAACCCTGCACCTGTCCACACAACAAGGCCCTTTATATCGATATAAAGGGCTCTTTAAATCGGTTTCTGTACTCCTCCCCGAAGAGAGGAGTAGCGCTGAAATCGGTATTGCCATGTTGGATTAGGGTTAGTGTGGGCGCAAATCGATGGTATTGGCCTCTGGGCGATATCCCACAGTGCACCATTGTGACCGCTCTGGAAAGCAATCTGAACACGGATGCACTGGGCAGGTAGACAGGAAAAGCCCCGCGAACTTTTGAATTTCATTTCCTGTTTGCCCAGCATGGAGCTTTGATCAGCACGGGTGTCCATGCAGTCCCAAATCCAAAAAGAGCTCCAGCATGGACCATATGGGAGATACTGGATCTGATCGCTGTATGGGGAGACAAATCTGTTCTATCACAGCTCCATTACAGAAGACAAAATGAGAAAGCATTTGAAAAAATCTCCAGGCTATGATAGACAGAGGCCACAGCACAGTGCTGTGTGACAAGCATAATGGAAAGCCAAAGAATCAAATGGACGCTCATGGAGGGAGGGAGCGGGGACTGAGGACTCCAGCTATCCCCCAGTCCCCTCAGTCTCCAAAATTCATTTGCATTCTTGGCTGAGCTCCCAATGCCTGTAGGATCAAACACATTGTCCGGGGTGGTTCAGGGTATATCTCGTCAATTTACCCCCCATGTCCCCCTGTGAAAGAAAAGGAAAAAAAATAGTTTCTTGACTTTTTGCAGTGTCACCCTATGTCTATTGCATGCTGCTGGTAGACGCGGTGCTATGGCACTGAACAGCAGCATCTTCTCCCCTCCCCTCCCCGATGGGAGACGGTACAGTACAAAATGACTGATAGCCGTTCTCATCATCCTGTGAGTGCTCCTGACTGGCCTCGGTGAGGTTGGCAGGGGGCGCCTGGATAAAAATAGGAATGACTCCTGGTCATTCCCAGCAGATGGTACAGAACAGCTGGTAACCGTCTTCATCATAGCAACTGGGGGCTGAGCTCCATCAGCCCCCCGCTTTCATGTCTAAAGAAAAGATTCTGTACTGCCTGGACTATCATAGCAGTGGGAGGCTGGGCTCCTCTCCCCCGCCACCCTTTAATGTCCTGCCTGGACTATCGTAGCAGCTGGAGGCTGCCTCCCCCTCATTTAATCTTACTGAAAAGTCAGCGTTTCTTATTCCTGCATTCTTTACTACTTCATCACACAAATGAGGGGACACTGCAACAGTAGCCCAGGAGGGTTGGGGGAGGAGGGAAGCAACGAGTGGGGTTGTTGCAGGGGCACCCCCTAGAATGGCATAAAGCTCATCATTTCTGCGGGATCTGACATGGAGCGGCTGTGCTCTCTGGTACACTGGTTCTCTGGTACACTTGCCCCATATTCTAGGCAGGACTGACTCAATTTTAAATAAAACATAAAGGAGGGAATGACCTGGGGAGTCATTCCCATTTTTGTCTTTGCTTCCCCGGTCGACCTCAGCGAAGGCCAGCCAGGAGCACCCATGACAGCAGCAGATGGTACAGAACGACTGATAACCGTCATCTCATCGCCAATTTACAATGACATGGCAGACAGTACAATAGGGATGGTAACCGTCTCTGCTACCTTGCAAAGGCAAATGAATGCTGCTGTGTAGCACTGCAGTACTGCCTCTGTCAGCAGCATCCAGTACACATACGGTGACAGTGACAAAAGGCAAAACGGGCTCCATGGTTGCCATGCTATGGCGTCTGCCAGGACAATCCAGGGAAAAAGGGTGCGAAATGATTGTCTGCTGTTGCTTTCACAGAGGAAGGAATGAGTGTTGACATTTACCCAGAATCACCCGCGACACTGTTTTTGCACCATCATACATTGGGATCTCAACCCAGAATTCCAATGGGCGGGGGAGACTGCGGGAACTATGGGATAGCTATGGGATAGCTACCCACAGTGCAATGCTCCAGAAATCGACGCTAGCCTCGGTATATGGATGCACACCACCGAATTATTGTGCTTTGTGTGCCGCGTGCACTTGAATTTATACAATCTGTTTTACAAATCCGGTTTATGTAAAATCGGAATAATCCTGTAGTGTAGACGTACCCAGAGAAACAAGTGCTGTCAATTACCTCCAACAAGGTCAGCAGCATACTGTAGTTTGAAGCCACTCATCTCAGGCATGTAGCATGTAGATACCACCTAGTGGGGCAGAAAGAGCAAAGACATTGAGCAGCAGGAGCTTCTGCTTCTTGTAAGGTCCCAAAGTTGGCCAGCTTTTTTGGAGAGCTTCTGATAAAACCAGGGGCGGCTCCAGGCACCAAGTGCATGCCTGGGGCGGCAAGCCGCGGGGGGTGGCCTGCCGGTCGCCGTGAGGGCAGCAGTCAGGAAGCCTTCAGCAGCGCCCCTGCGGGAGGTCCGCTGGTCCTGCGGCAGGTATGCTGAAGGCGCAGGACCGGCAGACCTCCCGCTGGCACACTACCGAAAGCTGCTTGACTGCCATGCTTGGAGTGGCAAAATACATAGAGCATCCCCTGGATAAAACCAATCAACTCAAACATTAGAGATAAGAAGTTCTGAACAGGCTGTATTTGTTGCATCACATCTTTCACAACCAGGTTTAATCAGTGTGCCATACAGTGTACATACACAGCTCTTGGTTCTTCCTGCTTGGTCCTAACTTGTCTGCCAGACAATACACTGCTGCGCTGACATTTGCAGCCCCATCGTAACACTGATCTCAACATTTTCTAATGTCAAAACTGAACCAGAGCAGTACATCCTTCACTATACTAAAGAGCGTATTAGCATCGGTCAGAGGTGTTTCATAAAATCCAAAGAAAATCTCATCAACAGAAAAATCATCTTTAACAATCCTGAAACAAATGGATACTTACTCTTTAACAGAACTATCTGCTGTTTTGTCAATTATAAGTGCATAGTAAAGACTTTCTTGTACAACCGTGCATAGCTTTTGGAGCACATCGTTTGACATCAGGGTGAGTATTTCATTGATGATTTCATGAGACATCCATTTATAAGATGTTTGCTGTAGCCATATCTTAAGTTTGGGTACATCTTCAGCATGCAAATGTAGCAATTGAATGAAATTCAGATTTTCATCTGCGTGAAAGGCCACTATCTTTGTTGCTAAAAACTGCAATAAAGTTAAAATTTTCAGCAATGAAATCCTTGCATGCTGCAGATTAAGTTTTTTGCCTGCTGACATAAGGCTATCTACATATTCTCCTTTTTCAGATGCAGATACATTCTGAGCTGCAGCTTAGTGTACAGAAGAATTTTCATGGGATGAAAACCTTTCTAATGCTTTGTTTCATGAGCAAAATCCATTATTCACAAAAGCTGCTAATGATTCTTTATCTCTACTTGTACATTGGAGAGAATGTCTAGCCATAGCTGCTTTGCAGCAAACAGAGCAGAAAACACAATCCTTCACACTACCATATTCTAACCATCTATACTGCGCCCCCACCCCCAACTCTCTTGAAAAGATATCCCTTTGCCTCATTTTTTGTTAGTGTTTTGTTTGCTCTCATATGTATCAAAACTACTGGTAGCAGACTCAGCAGTTAAATTGTCCACTGTTGCAGCAGATTCTACCGTATTTGCTGAAGCATTTTGGTTTCCTGAAGTTTCCCCACTGTTGATTTTCAACACAAATTTGGCCTTACTCACATCCATTACTTAACTGTGAATCACGGTATACTAAAGTATGCTACACAGTATACATGGTATATACAGGGTCTAATAATTTTGCATTCCAGTTTCACTTCATATACATGCTCCTGTCACCAACTGGTGCCTATGTAAACTGTCAGTTTAAGGCAAAATAACTTCCAACTGACATCGTTAATAAATTAATCACATACAAAGACAAAACATTGTGGCTCATGAGCCCTGGAGCACCCTTGGAGTTGGCGCCTATGCATGTTTGACCTCTGGCTGGGATGCCTGTAATAACTCTAAATAGAGGATTTGGTATTAATTTTTAATAAAGATGTTGTTGTACACTAAACTAGTGTGAGTGCTTGGGAAAAGAGGAGGCAGGAGGCTTACCCAAAGTTTTTAATAAAGTATCAAACTCTTATAATTGCTTACAAGCAATAGCAAACACAGTGATCTGCATTCTGTACAATAGACAGCTTATCATATTTCTGCAATAATGTCACCAGGTGGTGTGATGCTACAGGTACACCCACCGTCGCTTATGTCTCTTACTTGCCTGCATCCAGCCCAAGTGATGGCAAATGCACTTTCTGCTTTCCTATATTAGGCCTCCTAACCAGTTGTGGCTTGAGCCTATTCCTGGCAAAAACTCCCTCCCTTTATCCTTGCAGATGTTGTACTGCATACCATGCTACTATGGGATTGGGCATAGGAGATCCCCATAGTTTTGTAGGCAGTGCTATCTTGCCTATGCAGTAGAACCTCAGAGTTACAAACACCAGAGTTATGAACTGACCAGTGAACCACACACCTCATTTGGAACCAGAAGTACATAATCAGGCAGCAGCAGCAGCGACCAAAAAAAAAAAAAAAAAGCAAATACAGTCCAGTACTGTGATAAACGTAACCTGCTAAAAAAAAGGAAAGCAGCATTTTTCTTCTGCATAGTAAAGTTTCAAAACTGTATTAAGTCTATGGTCAGTTATAAACTTTTGAAAGAAAAACCATAATGTTTTGTTAAGAGTTAGAGTTACAAACAACCTCCATTCCCAAGACATCTCTGAGGTTCTACTGTACATCCTTCCACCATCCTGTAATGGCTCAGTGTCTCTAAATAGTCTTCTGCCATCAGGGTTTGGTTTCATAAGCCAGGACTGCAAAAACTAAGTGGAGACCTCTAAAAGTAACAGTGGTACTGACCAAGATCTGCAGAATGACAGAGAAGTAGCCTTTCCAGTTGACAATCACGCACTCCTTGTAGTGGGCAAACTATAGGCGCATGTGCCACTGATGACCCAGCACCATTGAGGAAACTATTATTTCAGATCCAGCTAATCTAATAGGGCCAATATAGTGCTAATCTATAAAAAGGGAAAGAAGGACAACCTGGAGAACTACAAATTAGTCAGCTTAACTTCCGTACCCAGAAAGATAATGGAGCAAATAATCAATAAATTTGTAAACACCTAGACAATAATAAGGTGATATGTAACAATCAACATGGATTTGTCTGTCAAGAAAAAATCATGTCAAACCAACCTAACAGCTTCCTTTAACAGGGTAACAAGCTTGTGGTAGATGTGGTATATCTTGACTTTAGTAAGGCTTTTGATACTGTCCCCCATGATCTCCTCATAAACAAATGAGGGAAATGCAGCCTAGATGGAGCTACTATAATGTGGGTGCACAACTGGTTGGAAAAGCATTCCCAGAGAGTAATTATCAATGGTTCACAGTCAGGCTAGAATGGCACATCAAATGGGGTCCCACAGGGATCGGTCTTGGGTCTAGTTCTGTTCAGTATCTTCATAAATGATTTAGATAACGGCATAGAGAGTATATGATATTTGATGACAATACCAAGCTGGGAGGGGTTGCAAGTGCTTTGAAGGATAAGATTCAAATTCAAAATGAGCTGGACAAACTGGAGAAGCATACAAAATGGGAAATGATTGCCTAGGAAGGAGTACTGTGGAAAGGGATCTGGAGGGTAAGTGGATCACAAGCTAAATAGGAGTCAACAGTGTAACACTGTTGCAAAAAAAAGCAAATATTCTGGGCCATAGGTCCCGACTCGGTGGGTGCTGTGGGGCTGGAGCACCCACAGGGAAAAATTAGCAGGTGTTCCACACTCTCCGGCAGCCAAGATCACACACCCTCCTCCTCCCCCTCCCAGGGCTTCCTGCCTGCTGCCTAAGAGCTGTTTGGCAGCGCTTAGGACTTTCCGGGAGGGAGGGGAAGGATTGGGGATGTGGTGCACTCAGAGGAGGAGGCAGTAAAGAGGCAGGGCAGGGGCTGGGACTTGGGGGTAGAGGGTGGAATTGGGGCAGGGCAAGGGTGGTGCAGGGGCAGGGGCAGGTCCAGGGGTGGGGTGGGTCGAGTACCCACAGGGCAGAGGGGAAGTCGGTGCCTATGTTCTGGGCTGTATTAGCAGGAGTGTTGTAAGAAAGACACAAGAAGTAACTCTTCCACTCTACTCTGTGCTGATAAGGCCTCAGTTGGTGTATCATGTCCAGTTCTGGGCACTGCATTTCAGGAAAGATGTGGACAAATTGGAGAAAGTCCAGAGGTCAGCAACAAAAATGATTAAAAGTCTAGAACCCATGAACGATAAGGGAAAATTAAAAAAAAAAAAGTTTGTTCAGTCTGGAAAAGAGAAGACTGAGGGTGGACATAACAGTTTTCAAGTACATAAAAGGTGTTAAAAGAAGGGTAAAAAGTTGTTCTGCTTAACCTCCGAGAATAAGACAAGCAGTGGCCTTAAACTACAGCAAGGGTTATATATCAGGAAAAACTTCCTGTCAGGCTAGTTAAGCACTGAAACAAATTGCCAAGGGAGGTTGTAGAATACCTATCAATGGAGGTTTTTAAGAACTGGTTAGGCAAACACCTGTGAGGGATGATCTAGATAATACTTAGTTCTGCCGTAACTTCAGGGAACTGGACTAAATGACCTGCTGAGGTCCCTTCCAGTCTTACACTTCTTTGATTCAATTTTGGGTACATTAGCTATGTCTACTACCTGTTGGTAAACCACATTAATATTTGCCTCACCCAGTGATTTCCCTACAACCCCCCCCGAATTTCCCCAACCCTCCCCCATCCCCCTGCCTAGTTTTGTGAACTGGTTACATGCCAATTTAGTAACTGTTTGGAAATTTAAATTGAAACATTAATACACATTTTAAAAGCATATACAGTGTATGATAAAATATGTGTATCTGAAAAAATATATTAGATTTGAAAAATATGAACATAGACTAGCTTCCTTATACAGCTTTTGTTTTTTATGACAATGTCAGTGCATTCATTTCAGTGATGTTGGCCAACCTAATAATTTCAAATGATGATTTGTAAGCAAAGTCTAAATGAGCTCTCCCTAACACCTGGTGGTGAGCTGGGGCTGGGGGGAAAGGCTTCAGGACCAGATTGTATTTACATTCACACCTAATCTACCTATGTATCCAGCAAACAGAGCTGTGTTGTCCAAGTGACAGATTTTGGCTAGGGCTGGGTTACAAATCACTTGAATGCGGCGGGTGGGAGGATATGAAATGTTGTTGTTGTTCTTACTGTATGAGTAAAGGGCAGTAGAACTGTACCTAGCCTGTACTAATTGAGGGCATCGAGAGAGGGTGAAGACCTGTCCCTCTCCACTGTTTAAAGACAGAGCTGATTAGGCTCCATAGACAGTCTTTTGTTCTGTTAGGTGACCACTGCAGCTGAAATCACTGATAATCAGGTCTAAGTGCTTAGTCCTGCTGTGGGAATAGCGTTTCTGTGGAAGACACAGCCCAGACTGCACTTGCAGTGAGGTTACCCCACTGAGAGCTCAGCTGAAATCACTGAAAGCTGGGTGGAACCTCAAGAGACCAACTCGCAGAGGTCACAGTGGCAGGTGGCAGCAGAAGGTGACTGCGCAGGGCCATTGGCAACAGAGTGGTGGAATGAACAGCGGCACAACAAACAGCAGTGACCAGAGCAAACAGTGAGCACCTGGATGAACGAGCAAGGTGCCTTCTTGCCCCCCACCTGGGAGGTGTACTCACATGAAAGCACCTCTGAACTCTGAGTCTCCACGGACCAAGGACAACACCAGTGAGTGGGGTGCGGTGGTGGAAAAAGTGAGGGGCATGTTAAATAAACATTTGTTTGTTGGACTATATTTTAGTGACTTTGCTCCAGAGTGCTAGATTTGTGACTGCGAATGGAAACTTATATACATACGTTTCCGAGTAGGCCAAGATTTTTAAAATGCATTATTTGCCAAGGTTGTTATCTCACATCATTGCTATCTTGAGAGGTAATTATGTTGGAGAGTTTCTGTACTAAATATTTTTATTATAATAATTAATTTTTTACATAAGAATGGTCATACTGGGTCAGACCAACGGTCCATATAGCCCAGTATCCTGTCTTCCGACAGTGGTCAAGGCCAGGTGTTTCAGAGGGAATGAATAGAACAGGTAATCATCAAGTGATCCATTCCGTGTTGTCCACTCCCAGCTTCTGGCAAACAGGCTAGGGACACTCAAAGCATGGTGTTGCATCCCTTCCCATCCTGGCTAATAGCCACTGCTGGATCTATTCTCCAGTAATTTATTTAGTTCTATTTTTTAATCCTGTTATAGTTTTGGTCTTCACAGCATTCTCTGGCAAAAAGTTCCACGGGTTGACTTTATGTTGTGTGAAGAAGTACTTCCTTTTGTTTTTTTTTAAACCTGCTGCCTATTAATTTAATTGGTTGACTGCTAGTTCTTGTGTTATGTGAAGGATTAAATAACATTTCCTTATTCACTGTCTTCACACCAGTCTAGATTTTATAGACCTCTATCATATCCCCCCTTAGTCGTCTCTTTTCTAAGCTGAAAATTCCCAATCATTTTAATCTCACCTCCTGTTTCATACCCTTAATCATTTTAGTTGCCCATCTCTGTACTTTTTCCAATTCCAATATATCTTTTTTGGGATAGGGTGACCAGATCTGCACACAGTATTCAAGGTGTGCACGTACCATGGATTTATATAGAGGCAATATGATATTTTCTGTCTTATTATCTATCCCTTTCTTAATGATTCCCAACATTCTGTTTGCTTTTTTGACTGCCGCTGCACCTTGAGTGGATGTTTTCAGAGAACTATCCACAATGACTCCAAGATCTCTTTCTTGAGTGTCAACAGCTAATTCAGACTTCATCATTTTGTATGTATAGTGAGATTATTTTCCAATGTGCATTACTTTGCATTTATCAACATTGAATTTCATCTGCCATTTTGTTGCCCAGTCACCCAGTTTTGTGAGATCCCTTTGTAACTCTTCACAGTCTGCCTGGGACTTAACTATCTTTAATAGTTTTGTATCATCTGCAAATTTTGCCAACCCACTGTTTATCCATTTTTCCAGATCATTTATGAATATGTTGAACAGCAATGGTCCCAGGACCGACCCCTCAGGGATACCACTATTTATCTCTCTCCATTCTGAAAACTGATAATTTATTCCTTACCTTTGTTTCCCATCTTTTAACCAGTTACTGATCCATGAGTGGACTTCCCTCTTATCCCATGATGGCTTACTTTTCAAAAGTCAATTTAAATTAAATACATTTTAAAAAATATATATATATTTTAGAAATCTAGCCCTGCTATGTGTTTTGGTGTAACTTGCATTATCCTTATGTTAAATTTGTATTATCATAACAAAATATTTACTTTACTCATATCTCTTTTATATGTTGCAGATCAAAGTGAAAATGAAAAGACAAAAAACAATACAACAATTTTTCCACTCAAAGGCCTCAAAAACAACCCAAGGTGAAGAACACATCAAGAACCAAGAATATATCAACATGTCATCTGATGGTTCAAGTGGTATATGTACATCCGACCAGCCTGAAGCACAAATACAGCTACCTACTGAAGAAACAGTGTCTCCGAAACCTAAAGGCAGTTCCCGATGTTTGTCGGTCAAAGTGTTCCCATTTACTGAAGTTACAAAAGATGGCTACTGGTGCACTTCTTGCTAAAAAGCTTACAAAGAAGGAAAGCTTCCCAATGCTATAATTGGTAAAAGTGGAGGAGCTTGGTTTGTCAAACCGATCAGCAAAGCCAGTGCTGACAAACTACATGAAAAGGCTGCAAAACACCAGGCCTCTGGAGTGCATCAACATGCAGAAAGCCTTATAAGCCCACTTTCAAAGCCAATTTCAGAAGTACTTAATGAGTCTGTTAAGAATGCTGGAGACGCAACACAGTTCATGCGAACAAACATTGCTGTGGCATCCTACTTTCTATTTAAGCATGAGATACCACACGCTACAAACTGGAGGCCAATGTTAAGACACATCGGCTGCATCTGTGACAACCCACATCTTAGAAGAGTTACATGCTTGTCAATTGGACCCCAAACAGACGGCTGCTTGTGCATTTGATGAAGCTGCAAACTTCCCTGGAAGACATGGTGGAGTACAAGCTTTGCTCAGAGAAAAGTGTAACCCTTATCTCTCCTATACACACTGCAGAGGCCATCTACTCCAACTAGCACTAGTACGAGCTGCAAAATCTTCAAAAAACATTTAAAAAGTTATCAATTTAATGTCTTCATTATATTATCTTTTCAGCAAGTGTCCAGAAAGACTAAATATTTTGGAAAATATAGAAGATACACTGGGACTGACGTTCAAATTAGTCCAACCTGGGAAAACCTGCTGGATTCCTCGTGAGTGATCCTTGGCTGTTGTCTTAAAGTTACTCCAGCCGTTATTACTGGCTTTGGAAAATATCTACCAAGATGATATGGATCTAAGTAGTGAGACTGGTGGATTACTTTTGCTACTACGTTCAGAGCAGACTATTGCTATTCTCTCTCTCGTAAGTCTACTGTTGAAACCACTTGGGTCATTAAACAATGCCATCCAGGCATCTGCTACAACAGTAGTACATCTTTGTCCAGGAATAGAAGCTACATTTGGATCAATCAGAGTCATCCATTGAAAAAGTACTGGAAGAAGTAAAGACTTCTGTCCAGAAGTTGACTAATGAAGGCATTAATATTGAATCCTTAAGTGAAGGAGACAAGAGGTGTTTGTTAAGACAACTGAAAAAGTACACAGACTTGATTCTTAAAAATCTACAATAGCGACTTCTAGATTCTACTCAACCTCTACATAGCTTTTACAGATGCCTGTCCTATAAAACATCAACAGTTGAGTGGAGATAGGCACTACCAGCAATAGGGCTGTCATGTGGTCAGGACAGAATAGAGAATTTGAACACAGAGTGGAATATCATACGACGAATGAATGATGATTTGACTTCAACTTCTTTTTTATCATCACTAGTGGCTCGACCACATCTTTGTGTTCTGTATCCAGGGATGAAAGAAGTAGGAATTCACTTCTTGCTATTCCCAGTCACAACAGCTACAGTTCAGCGTTCTTTTCATCACTGAATAGAATTTTGTGTTCTGAAAGAAGTCGCCTTCTGCCTGATCATGTGAATGAACTAATGAACATATCAACTAAAGGAATGGAAGTACCAGACACACAAGAAGCCACCGAAGATGAATGTATTGCATTCAAGAAGTTCATTAGCAGAGTTGTGCAAAATTATAACAAGAAACCAAGAAAGATGTAGACGTGGTGCTTCATAGAAGGCTTGATTAGCCAACTTTAATTTGTGTGATGATTTTAAAACATGAGTTAAATCTAATAAAATGGTGATGAAACATTTTTCAGTTTTTACTATGGTGCCATACAGCTCACCTTCACCCTCACAGTCTCACACTTCACCGGCCCAGACACCCCTACCCCTGTAAATTCAAACATTCACCCTAATTTCAATTCCTGGGGAAACCACTGTCCTCACCAACCTCCACCACAGTACTGATAGTTGACCTGCCTGTAGCAGATTAGGGTAGCCAGCTTCCAGATGGCAAGAGAAACCAGCTGCTGGACTGGTATGGCTTCCTGAACTTGTGTGTCCTCACGCTGGTGTGGCAGGGTAAGCATCTCAGCTCCATGCAAGTGACCTTCCTCATGCTGTGCAGGCTGATGAGCTGGTGCCAGGCATGGGAAGGAGAGTCCATTCAGCAGGCACCCAAGGCAGGCTGCAGGGGGCACGTACAGGTGCTATCCTGGGCCCTGCAGAGGAATGGACCTGATCCCCCAGGGTGGGCAGCCCCAGGCATAGGCTGCGCTGATGCTAGAGCAGGGCTGGCAGGCGCCTGCAGCACAAAGCAGAGCCAGTTGCTATATGTTTATCAGACTCCTCCAGAGGTGAGCTAGCCCCTGCCTTGCCTGCAGTGCTGGGCTACGCAGCACTGTCTGCTCAATGGAGGGTGGAGGAGGCTGACCTGAAATGGATGGGGGGGAAGTGGGGGTGGTCAGGGTGTAAGGGGAGCAGGATAGGGGGACAAGGACAGGAGGGGTAGGCAGGGTGTGGGGGAACTGGGGCAGGATAGGTTGTGGGGGGAGTAGGGCAGGCTGGGTGCAGGGAGGAGTGAGGTGGGAGAACTGGGCAGGGTGTGGGGCAGACTGGGTGTGTGAGGGGGAAATGGGGGGTAGAGCTGGGAAGGGCAAGGGGTAGGCTGGTTTTGGGGAGAGTGAGGCAGGCTGGGCAGGGGCTAAGTAGGTATGTGTAGGGCAGAGCGGGGGGGGGGGAATGAGGCAGGTGGGCTGGGTAGGAGAGGGGAGTGAGGTGGGCTGGGCAGGGCATGTGGGGGAGTGGGGCAGAGGATAGGGTATTGGGGGAGTGAGGTGGACTGGGTGTGGAAGGGGCAGGGCTATGAGTGGGGTGAGGTAATGGGACAGGGTGTGGAAGGGACAGAGGGCTGGGCTAAGAGTGCAGTAAGTGGGGGCCAAGCCAGGCCAGGCCGGGCAGCGTGCGTGAAGTAGTGGGGCTGGGTATGGAAGGGGCTGGGCTAGGAGTGCAGTCGACGGGGCGGGGCTGCGCCGGGCTGGGTGTGGCAGGGGCAGGGGGCTGGGGTAGCAGTGCGGTACAGTTTGAGACGGGCTGGGCCGGGCGGGCTGTGTGAGGTGGTGGAGTTGGGTGTGGAAGTTGCTGGGCTAGGCGTGCTGGGCTCGGCTAGGAGGGGGATAAGTGTGGCGCGTCCGGAGAACTTGGCTTTTAGGGCCGCCCGTGCCAGGCAGGCGAGGGAACTTCCCGGCGCGACCTTAACTCTCCACCCCGCCCTGCTCCTGAAGCCTGGGAATAAAGTTCAGGGGCGGCCGCCGGGCGCGGGCTGTGAACTCGCCGTGCGAGCGCAGGGCGGCTCCCGCCTGTCCCCCGCGCGCCTGGCCATGGCCACTGACGAGCTGGCCCAGAAACTGCAGCGCCGGCTGCTGCTAGAGGAGAGCAGCCCGGAGCCCGCGCCCGGCGGGGAGGAGGCAGCGGCGGGCTGGGCGTCTGGCCCGGCCGGGCAGGAGGAGGAGGGCAGGAGCTCCATGCTCGCCAGCGCCGACTCGGAGCTGGGCGCCAAGCTGAGCCGCAGGCAGGACATCAACGAGGGCATGGCCCAGCCCCGCCAGGCCAAGGTCTTCAATCCCTACACCGAATTCAAGGAGTTCAGCCGACGGCAGATCAAGGACATGGAGCAGATGTTCCGACTGTAAGCAGATCCCCGCGCCTGCCCCCTACCCCACCCCGCCGCAGAGCACCTGCCCCTGGCTACCCGCCGGCCGGGCCAGTGCTCAGGGGGCTTGCCCCGTGCCCAGGAGGACTCGGGCTGGCTTTGGTTGGCGCCGCTGAGCGGGCTAACTGGCTGGCTGAGTTCTGGGGAGAGGTTCTCCAGCCCCAGGCTGGGTGGTGAGAGAGACAGGGGAGAGGTAACTTCGGGAATCCTGTGCAGACAGGCCCTGCGGAGTCTTGCTCTAGCTCTGACAGAGCTGAGAGCGAAACCAGCATTTAAAATGTGGCTTCTTGCACTGCAGCCCTTAACACTTTAGCAGTGTGAATGAATGAGGTTAGGTTGCTCTGACTCCGGGAATTGATAGGCTTAATTGGGCTGCTACTGACTATTTATGAGACTCGGACTGCAGAACCTAATGTATTTGCATCAGAGACCAAAACTTTTCTTCTCTCTCCCCACCCCTCCATACCACTAGTTGCATCTTCCTCTCTGAATCATGTCTGATTTGGCAAGTATCTGCCTTTTTATAATTCCAGAAAAGTCACATTGTAGCAGAAACACTTGACCCTTCACTACTTTCCCTGCCCCTAGCATCAAACCGCACTTATATTTAGCATGTTCCTCAAAAAATGACTGTTTGCCATTTGTTTTAGTAACTCAAATACTCTTTAAAAACAGGCTTGTCGTGTTTGTTAACATGCTGTTTTGCAGATTCCTGAAAAATATTCTATGGCATTCCTCCAAAACTTGGCTCTGTAAAAATATAAACCTCATTCCTGTAGAATGCTTTCTTATTTCAAAGCTGGGTGGTGAGCATGACTCTAGAGTTGCCTGGAATTAAAAATAGAAGTTTACTGTTGAAATAAAGGGCTTCCATAATACTTGGCTTTTTAGCTCACTTTTAAAGCAGGCTCAGTGGGGTATTCTGCACACAAAACTAGTGTCTGATGTCACAATTGCCAGTTTTGCTGTAGTGTCCTCAACTGAATCACTGATATAGTGCAGTTCTTGGAAGCTGTGCTGGCTTTTTTCTATTCTAAAAGCTTTTAAAATGCTGCAAAAAACTTTTAAATACACTTTGTAAACTATTGTGTGCACAAAATAAGGAAGCTGAGCCTCAAACAGCACTAACTCTGCTCCTTCTCTGAGTGGCTGTTAACACAGCCTGTCCTCCCCATCCACTTTTCCCTCTCCTAACTTTAATCTTCGTGTTAATCTCACACACAATTCCAGCTGTTCATCTGTTACCTGGTGATTCCCTCTTTACCTCTCTCCATTCACCTGCCATTGCTCCTCTTTTTTTCTTTTTGTGAAAGACTGCGCCAACTTTTTCAACAAGATCCTTCCACCATCCCCATGCAGATCCTTCCCTTATTTCCACTGATGCCTATTTGTTGTCTACCTCTGGCTCTTACCCAAAGTGACAGTTACAAGTTGATGTCTACACTGCCCACGTTACAGCACAGTCGTGGCAGCACTGTGATATGGGCAATGTAGACACGCTTTATTGCTGGGGGAGAGCTTTCACGACAATTTTAAAAAAAAATAAAAATAAAACCACCACGAACGAGTGGTGGTAGCTTCTATACTCGCTCTATTCAGTGCTAAAACTTTTGTCGCTTGGGGGTGTTTTTTCACACCCCCTGGATGACTAAAGATTTAGCGCTGAAAGTGGTAGAGACAGCCTTTGGCCTTGTCTACACTACAAAGTTGCAGCGCTGGTGAGGGGGTTACAGCGCTGCAACTTAGGATGTGTACACACCTGCAGGGCATTACCAGCGCTGCAACTCCCTGTTTGCAGTGCTGGCCGTACACCCGGTCGTGCCTCAGGTGTAGAGGATCCAGCGCTGGTGATCCAGCGCTGGTCATCAGGTGTAGACACTCACCAGCGTTTTTGTTGACCTCCGTGGAATAAGCAGGTATCCCAGCATACCTGAGGAAGCCTCTCTGGTAATTAAGCAAACTCCACTGCCCTCCAAGCAGGTCTCCTTCCCCGTGGTGTGCTCTGGTGTTCCCCGACCCCCCCTCCAAGCAGGTCTCCTTCCCCGCAGTGTGTTCTGGCGTTCTCCGACCCCCCCCTCCAAGCAAGTCTCCTTCCCCGTGGTGTGCTCTGGCGTTCCCTGACCCCCCCTCCAAGCAGGTATCCAGCCCCGCGGTGTGCTCTGGCGTTCTCCGACCCCCCCCTCCAAGCAGGTCTCCTTCCCCGCGGTGTGCAACAGCGCTGCAGCGTGGCCACATCTAACACCACTTGCAGCGCTGGTTGCTGTAAGTGTGGCCACTCTGCAGTGCTGGCCCTATACAGCTGTACTAATACAGCTGTAACAACCAGCGCTGCAAAATTGTAGATGTAGACATACCCTTTGACTACTAATCTTCCTTGCCTTCATTCTCAACTCCTCCTTCTTTCTTGTATGCATCTTCCTCTCAAAATACAAACATTCCTTGGTGTTGCCCATCCTCAGAAGCCCCACTTGCTACTCCTCTGAACTCAAAATGCCTACACTTGTTGTCTTGAGTTACCTGCTTGATTTTTCAGGTGAATTTTCTGTTTTGTTTTAAATATCTTTGCATTCAGCTCTGCCATCATGTCTATAAGAAATCATCCAATTAGTGATGGGCCTTTGTCTATAGACAAATAATTATCAGTTGTGACATTACAAAGGGGTGCTGTAGCTGAGTAGGAGTTAGTTATGGTGTCTAGGAAATTTAAAATGTGTGTATTAGTGTTAGCTCTTGCTTATGTGCTGTATGCTCCTAGAAGATGGATTAGTAGGGGTTGGGGGGCTTTCAAACCATGCTGCTGTTGATGCAACTCTTTTTGCAGTTAATCTTTAATTTGAGTAAAACAACAGTTATTTTTGTCACCATTGTTTTGGAACAAGACCCTTTGCCAGTTGAATGAGACACTTGGCTAATTAAACCAATTAATCTGGGGGAGGAGGAAGAAGAGAGCAAATCCAGGTGGAAATGAATGATAATGAGTCTCTTCCAGCTCAAATAACAAAGAAAAACAAAACGATTAAAATATAAAACATGAGGGATTCAGCAAGAGGACTGCATTTGATTCTGCAAATCTGAACAGTGCTCTTGCCTATAAAACTTATCTGGCTGCAAAGTTCAGCAGCCGCTGATAGCTCTGTTTAATGTTAGTCTGGATCTGTAAAAGCAGCAAAGAATCCTGTGGAACCGTATAGACTAACAGACGTTTTGGAGCATGAGCTTTCGTGAGTGAATACCCACTTCATCAGATGCATGCATCTGACGAAGTGGGTATTCACCCACGAAAGCTCATGCTCCAAAATGTCTGTTAGTCTATACGGTGCCACAGGATTCTTTGCTGTTTAATATGACAACCCCTGGAAGAGGACTAACTCCTGTCCATTATTTAATTGCTTTGCATAATGGCCCTCTTCCCTTCTAGTTTTTTTTTTTTTTGGGTACATATGAAGGGGATGGGATAGAAGCGTTCTCAACCTAATACACAGGAGAGTTGTGTGTTGTGTGCATTCATTCATTGTGCTTATTCTCGTGTTATGCGGGAGAAGTGCATAACCTCTTCAACTTCTGATTAGGTTAAGACCAACTTTTGATTTCATACAGCAATTGGAAATGAAAGGCTAACTAATGACTCCTCTTGAGTAATGATGCCCCTTGGTGACAAAAGTTTCTGAGCTTTGAGTGGTGGCAATAAATCAGTTGGCACCCACTAGGCAATTTTTGCACATTCTCTAAAACAGGATTTACCTAACTAGGCCATTTTCCTGAAGAACTGGCTCAGTGGAGGATATGAATGGATGCAGTTTCTCTGAGTCTCTGCTTCAATTAAAAAAAAAGGAAAAGGAAAAAAAAAGCTGTTATTGTTGCAAACAATTTTCAGAACATGACCCCAATTGCAGTTGTCAAAAGATAAATACTGAGAAGGGGGAAGAGTAACTTAAGTTAGGCACCACTGTTGGCACAAGAACAAATGGATATAAGCTGGCCATCAGCAAGTTTAGTCCTGAAATTAGATGAAGGTTTCTAATCCTCAGAGGAGTGAAGTTCTGGAACAGCCTTCCAAGGGGAGTACTAGGGCTGAAAAACTTAACTGGCTTCAAGGCCAAGCTTGATACATTTATGGAGGGCGTGGTGTGATGAGACTGCCTGTGATGGCATGTAGTCGATCTGCGACAGTTAGTAGCAAATATCTTCAGTGGCCGGTGATGGAACGCTGGGTGGGAAAGGCTCTGAGTTACTACAGAGAATTCTTTCCCTGATGTATGGCTGATGAGTCTTGTCCACCTGCTCACTGTCTAACTGCTTGCTGTGTGTGGAGTCAGGAAGGAATTTCCCCCAAGTCAGATTGGCAGAGACCTGGGTTGTTTTGTTTTGATTTTTGTGCCTTCCTCTGCAGCATAGGGCAAAGGTCGCTTCCAGGTTTAAACTGGTGTAAATGGTGGATTCTCTGTAACTTTAAATCATGATTTGTTTGCAAACAACTTTAGTGAACAATTTGCATGGCCAACTGACGTTCTCCTGTCAGAAAAATCATACTTTGTCATAGGCGACTTCCCTAGTCACACCACCATCTGAGGATACTACTACAATTTCGAAGAAATTGTGAAATGGGAGGCAACAAACTAGATCTTGCTGTACAATTTCAAGGATATATGTACCTTTCAAAGCTCATGCAGAGATTGCACCCCTTGTGATGGGTTGGATCAGAAACCCCCTTGGGAGCTGCCAACTGATGTGCCAAGACTACTTCTGCTCCTGCTTTCCCTGCCAGCTCGGGACCCCAGCACCCTGTCTTGCTGAGCCAGACACACCCATCTGCTCCAACACAGACCCAGGGTCTGAATTACTTGCCCCAAAGCTGCAGACTTAACTGAAAGCAGCTAACAGAAGTGTTTCTGCCTTTAACACTTAGATGCCAAATTCCCAATGGGGTCTAAATCCAAATAAATCTGTTTTACCTTGTAAAAAGCTTATACAGGGTAAACTCATAACTTGTTCGCCCTCTATAACACTGATAGATATGCACAGCTGTTTGCCCCCCTCCCCCAGATATTAATACATACTCTGAGTTAATTAATAAGTAAAAAGTGATTTTATTAAATACAAAAGGTAGCATTTAAGTGGTTCCAAGTAGTAACAGACAGAACAAAGTGAATTACCAAGTAAAATAAAATAACACGCAAATCTATGTCTAATAAAGTAAGAAACTGAATGAATGCAGATAAGCCAGCTCACCCTCAGAGATGTTTCAGTATGTTTCTTTCACAGACTGGATGCCTTTCTAGTCTGGGCACAATCCTTTCCCTTGGTACAGCCCTTGTTCCAGCTCAGGTGGTAGCTAGGGGATTCCTCATTATGGCTCTCTTTTCTCTATTCCACCCATTTATATATCTTTTACGTAAGGCAGGAATCCTTTTGTCCCTCTGGGTTCTCCCCCTCCCTCCACCTTCTTAATGGAAAAGCACTAGGTTAAAGATGGATTTCAGTTCAGGTGACATGATCACATGTCACTGTAAGACTTCATTATCCTTTGCCAGCGCGCGCGTGCGCGCACACACACATATATACATACATACATACATACAGGAAGACTTACAGGTAAAACAGAGCCATCTGCCATCAATTGTCCTGGTTAATGGGAGTCATCAAGATTCCAAACCACCATTAATGGCCCACGCTTTGCATAATTACAATAGGCCCTTAGAGTTATATTTCATATTTCTAGTTACAGATACAAGAGTGGTACATTTATACAAATAGGATGATCACACTCAGTATATTATAAGCTTTGTAATGATACCTTAGAAGAGACCTTTTGTATAAAGCATATTCCTCTTACATTAGCATATTTTCATAAAATCATATAGAGTGCAATGTGACACCCATCATTCTATCATAGCCTTTGTTACCTCTGAAAATATAGGGAGCTTCAGAAGGGAGGTGTTCCCAATATGGCAGCACAGACTAGTGCAAGTGACAATAGAGGCTGTAGTACAATCAAGGAAAATAAGGTACCTGATGAGATAGAATTTCTGAAAGTCTGACCTGGGAAGGCTTTTCCTCTGAATTAGATGGATCTATCTGTAATAGTACTCCAACCCACAAGCACTCTGGCAAACTTCTCTCTGGCGTAGAAGATTGCCCAAAAGCCCATCCCCAGGAGATGTCAGATACTAGATGTGCCTGGACTTTCAGAACAAACCAGCCAACAATATAAGAGAGATTCAAAACTGTTTGACTTGGATCCCTTGTGTGAAGAAACCACCGGGCTTAGGGAAATGCGTATGAGAGAGATCAGAAAGGAGTGGCACAGCCTCTGGGGGACATGATTGAAACAACACGCCTGTGCCATAATAGCAAAAAGCATGGGTCACTATTCACAAGATTAACCCTGATAGACATTAACCAAAGCCTATCATCACAGTCTCTCCCAATGAAGTCGCACACCAACTCATCGTAAATGGTAAACCAGCCCACAAAGCAAAGTGCAAAACTAAACAGGCTAAGCAGGAACTCTGCTGTTTCTTGAGAGATGCAGAGTCCACAATGAGCAGGTCAACACTGCGGAGCTGGCAGTAGCTATGAAAATCCTGAAGTGTGGAAAGGGTGCTGGACTCAATGGAATATCTATTTGAACACTACTTCACTTTGGGATGAGAGCAAAGAAGTGGCTACTTGGCTTCTTGAATTCTTGCATGGTGTCAAGGCTGATTCAACATTCTGGCACTTTAAGTGCAGAAGGTGGGGGCCTGCAAGGATTCTAAAAATTAATACTGACCACTCCAATCTTGTATTAAACTCCCAAGGTTATAGCTTTTCTCTGACCTTGGATAGGTAGATGCTGCCACCACTCAAGTGCAAAAACTCCTTTGAGAACCCAGGAAGGTGCACTTGGGATTTTCTTCCTGTGGGGTACCCTCAAACACT
This sequence comes from Gopherus evgoodei, assembly GCF_007399415.2. Lineage (NCBI taxonomy): Eukaryota > Metazoa > Chordata > Testudines > Testudinidae > Gopherus > Gopherus evgoodei. The sequence continues at coordinate 49,866,852 of NC_044330.1, read as the reverse complement.
TTCACACCCCTTCCGGCGAAGAGCTGAAAAAGAAAAACAAAGGAAATCGGCTGTTGCCACCAGCTAATTAAACATGCACAAACCTCTTAGGACACAAAAATCCAATCCTATTCTTAAAAAAGATAAATTTTATTAAAACAAAAAGAAAATATATCTGGAAACTCAGGCTATTGCTAGATTTAAAAGAGCAAATACAAGGATTAAGCATCAAGAACAGTTTCTTGAGGTCCAGCTTAAAGGTTACAAGCAAAACAAAAGCATTTGGGGTTTGCACAGAGGAATCCACAAGCCATAAAGAAATAAACCTAATGGTGTCTTCCTAGACATTCCCTGATCTACTTGCGTATCTGGGCTTTCAAATGAGTAGTTGCTTGCTATGATCTGATGATTTTTCAGACCTGGCCCAAAGCTTCTTACAGCATTGTTGCTCAGTCCCCTCTCCGGAGAACATCAGACAGACAAAAGTGGAGTCTTGTTTCAATTTTAAAAAGTTCTAGCCTTCCCATTGGCTCTTTTAGATAGGTGCCTACTCATTCCTTTTACCTATTCAGGGAACTTTTTAACCATTTACAGGTAAAGCGAGTAGAGAAGAACTACTAAGAGGAATTTTATAGCTAATGGGCTGGCTGGGTGTCCATAAAAAGGAGCTCTCCCCGATTCATTTATCACAGATGGAGACAATGCAGATACCTAGGCTGTGGAGACAAGCTAAAATGGTTGCACATATAGAACTGAACTCTGCAAAGACTTACTGACCAGTATCCTTTTTCTGCTCAACCTACAAGCATGTAACTGGATAAAAATAGGTATAATTGTGTAATAGTGGAAGGGCAGCTGGCTAACTGACCAAGTTGGTTTCCACACAAGACATTCATTCTGTGGTTGAGTTGTAAACCTAACTCAATACATTGAAGATGGCTTCAAAACCTGCAAAATGACAGGGGCGATTTGTTGATCTCTCGGGTGCTTATGACACTGTGAACTGAAACTGGTGATTCTGAGAAACGGCAAAATGGTCCAGGTCATGTACTCTCTGCTCAAAAATTGATGTTACTTCATCAAGTCAGAGGGTCCCATAAGCAGATGGCATACTCAATGGAATGGATTGCCCTAAGGTTCAGTACAATCACCCTTGCTGTTTGTCTACACAAATAAACAATCAGAATTCCCTGTGTGTGAAAATTAACTTATACAGATGATCTTTACGTTGCCATCCAGTCAAAAGATTTGAGAACTATGAGTGCATTCTAACTGGCCTCCTGAGTGTACTTGGAGAATACTGTCACACGTTGTTCCTGACTGACAACCCAAATAAGACATAAGTGTATACCTTCCACCTAAAATACAGACAGGCCAGGCAAAAAGTCCAGTCACTGTGGGATGGTACTGTCCTCGAGTACTATGAACATCCAGTGTACTTTGGGGTTGCATTAGACCAAATGCTGACATTCAGAGAGCACATGAAGTTGAAAAAGAAAGCGAGCTCTAGGAAACTGGTTCAGCACAAACTGGGGAGCTGACCCCAAAACACTCAGAGCATCTAGTCTCATCCTGTGTTATTCAACTGTAGAATACAGCATCCGGCTCTGGTCATGCTCAAGTCATTCATACAGAATTGATACTGAACTTTATCAATATTGTAGGTTTGAAATGGACTCCCACACTGTCACCATACTGCCTCGAAGCAGTTGCACCACTATTAGTGAGGTGGAATGTCTTTAGTAAAAAGGAGAGACAAAAACAGGTATATGATCCAAGAAACGCACTGCATGGACACTTTCCACCACTCAAGAGGCTGAAGTTCAGAAAGAGCTTTGCCCCCTGAAAATCCCTTCCACAAAATACCACAATGGAAGGCTATAGAGTAACAAAACCTGGTTATTTCAAAACAACTCCCTCCAGGCACTGACCTTGAATGAAAACACTGGTGTACTCTAAATTGGGGCAGGGGCAGGAGCTGAGCTGATAAAGACTGGTGATAATATGACTGAATGGAAGCTGAGGAATGACCCCATATGTGATTGTGTAGAGCCTAATCAAACACTTGGACACTGCCTGATACAGTGCCTTCTGTCAACATCCTGTTCCCCCAAGGAGCTAGTCAAAATAAGTGATGACACCAGATTGTGGCTGCAGTTTTGGAGCAGTAAGCTATGATGATGGCCTGCTTACCGGACTGCTTATCAAAGCATGAAGGAGAGAATGAAATCCACTATAAAGGATCTACATATTCTTCAAGTGCTCGTTTTGGGTAGGCCTTCAACACAGTTTGAAGAGGTGGCACAGTTTGCCTCCATTCTCCTGGAGAAGGCTCATCTTTTGAAAATTTGGAAAGGTTGTTTTGAAGACCAATAAGACCAGCATTGGGGATGATGATGATCTAGACAATGAAACTGCCAGACAAGCTCTCAGGACTGAGCCTGTACGACAAATGTATTGCTGGTATAGTTATATTGGCATAACCTCCTAGAAGGTAGATGGTGTTACTATGCCAACAGAAAAACTTCTTCTGCTGGCATATGCCACATCTCCTCAAACTGCATTAGCTATAGCAACAGAAGCACTTAAGTCAGCATAGTTGTCTACACTGGGAGTTGTGCCAGTGCAGCTGTGTCAAGTGTGGTGGGAGTTTTCCACACTCCTACCTGACATAGTTATGCCAGCAAAATATTGTAGGGTAGACCTGTCCCGAGAATGTAAGGAGTGAGGTGCCGAATTGAGGCACCCTGGAATATGCTCCTGCTCACCATAAGTGAGGGGTAGATCTTCATTATGAAAGTGAGATAGCACTGAAGGGAACTTCACATCTAGCTAATATGGTGAGTCAGTTTCATTTAGTTTGTTTGCTCTTGGGTGCCAGCTGAAAAAACTACTTGAGGCACCTCCAGGAACTAATGACAAACTGGATTAGTATTCTGCAAACCAGAGGAACTCGGAAGATGGCCAAAAAGCAACCCAACAGTATCATGAAGAGTGCTAGCAGCAGCGAGAGCCAAGTGAAGGAAGATTAGAATCTGAATTACAGACTTTAGGCATGTTTGGATTCTGTGCAAACAGGAGTCTATCTTGTAAACTATTGCAAGTGCATAAATAGAAATGGGGCATGTAACTTCCCGGAGATTTGGCTAGAGAGAATATTTGGACAGATGGCCTCAGGGCAGTGACTGAAAGGACAGACTCTCAGAGGAGAGGGTATAATGGGTAGTGTTGAAGTGATAATTGGAGCCAAATTAGACCTCCAATACACAAGCAATACGCTTTGATTAAAATGGGAATTGTGTATTCAAGTACATAGTCTGGCACTTAGAGTTCTCACTAGCTGGTGAGTAGTGCTGTACTTTTAAGGTGTCACTTAAAGTAGCCAGTGTCTTGTATGTGGGTCTGTAAAAGAACTACTGATTGACGTTTTGGGCTAGTACTGTGCCAGGCTGCCTACTGACTGCTCTGATCACTCTGCTGCTGCTTGCTTCCTGCTGGTTGGTTTTGTTCTTCTCCCACAGAGCTGTCCTTCTAAAGAGGACTTGTGAAACAATTTATCAGTCCACTCCCTTCCCCCTCCCCAAAATGTTCAGCATGATCATACATGCATGCAAAGAGACAGTCCTGGGATTTTGGGAAGAATCTGTAATATGAAAATCTAAGGCACCCCTTACTTTATTTAAAAACAGGGCAACAGAGATGGCTCACTCAGTCTCCTGCTGCAAAAGTGAAGCATGACTTTATGTTGAGCTCCATGTATTGCCTAACACTTAGGCATTTCAGTGGACATTTCTCCAAATGAGCTCACAGATCTGGGATCCACTAGCTCTCAGCCATTAGAATTTTGTGTGCATTCTGGTAAATTTTAACACTTGCAATGATATGTTAGTCTTTATAATCTATGCAACAGCTCCATGAAGTAGGCAGAGCAGTGGTACTGAAGGCAGAAACTTTGTATTGGGGTTGTTGCTAGTACTTCAAGCCAGGCGGTGTGGCAGAACCCCAGCACCCCTAGATCCAGCACCTCTAAGGCAAAGTAAAGGAGGGAGAGGAACACAAGGGCTAAGTGACTTGACTGACTTGACTAGGGCATTTATGGACATGGATTAGAACTCCGTTCCTGTGCTTAATTCACTATCTTGAGTTGTCTCTTGTGACCTCCACTCATTATGAAGAGTAGCTCAACAGCACAATAATTGCTCATCAGAGGAGTTTGCTTCAAGGCAGGCAGCCAGGAGAGAACCTGCGGTGGCCCTAGTACCATCAGTAACACTCAGGCCTGGTCTACACTACAGACTTAGGTTGAATTTAGCCGTGTTAGGTCAATTTAAAAATGAATGCGTCCACACAGCCAAACCCATTCTGTCGACCTAAAGGGCTCTTAAAATCGACTTTTGTACTCCTCCCCAACTAGGGGAATAGTGCTAAAATCAACTTTGCTGGGTCAAATTTGGGGTAGTGCGGATGCAAATAGACGGTATTGGCCTCCCGGAGCTATCCCAGAGTGCTCCATTATGACCACTCTGGACAGCACTTTGAACTCCAATGCACTAGCCAGGTACACAGGAAAAGCCCCTGGAACTTTTGAATTTCATTTCCTGTTTGGTCAGCATGGCGAACTCAACAGCACAGGTGACCATGCAGTCCCCCCAGAATCGTAAAGCATAGAATGTTTCTACGCTCCCCCCTATCATCTCCGTCCCTGAGGTTATTGCAGATTAGAAGGCAAAAAAAACTGCACTCTCAATGACATGTTTTCAGAGCTCATGCCGTTGTCCCGCACTGATAGGGCATAGCTTAATGCATGGAGGCATTCAGTGGCAGAGGCCAGGAAAGAATCAAGTGAGCATGAAGAGCAGAGGCAGGATGGGTTGCTGAGGCTAATGGGGGAGCAAACGGACATGATGAAGCATCTGTTGGAGCTGTAGGAAAGCCAACAACAGCACAGACGCCCACCACATCTACTGTATAACTGCCTACCCTCCTCCCTATGTTCTTAGCCTCCTCGCCCAGATGCCCAAGAACATGGGGGCGAGGGGAGGCTCTGGGCACCCAGCTGCTCCACTCCAGAGGATGGCCCAAGCAACAGAAAGCTGTCATTCGAACAGTTTGTTTTTTAGTGTGGCTGCAATAAGCAGTGTGGCCTTGTCCTTCCCTCGTCCCCCAGCCCATCCAGGCTACCTTGTCCATTATCTCATTTTTTAATTAATAAAGAAAGAATGCATGGGTTCAAAACAATAGTTACTTTATTTCAAAGGGGGGAGGCTGGTTGGCTTACAGGGAATTAAAATCAACAAAGGGGGCAGGTTTGTATCAAGGAGAAACCCGCACAACTGTCACACCGAAGCCTGGCCAGTCATGAAACTGGTTTTCAAAGCCCCTCTGATATGCAGCGCTCCTTGCTATGCTCTTCTGATCGCCCTGGTGTCTGGCTGCTCAAAACTGGATGCCAGGCAATTTGCCTCAACCTCCCCCCCTCCATAAATGTCTCCCCTTACTCACAGATATTATGGAGCACACAGCAAGAAGCAATAACAATGGGAATGTTGGTTGTGCTGAGGTCTGACCAACTGCGCCAGTGAGCTTTTAAACGTCCAAAGGCACATTCTACCACCATTCTGCACTTGCTTAGCCTATAGTTGAACTGCTCCTTACTACTGTCCAGGCTTCATGATCAGATCCCCCGGGCAGGAGAGCAGAGTTGCAGCGGAAGTGGTGGATGAGGATGGTTAGTAGTCCTACTGCACAGTCTGCTGCCAGCAGCGCTCAGGAGGACCAGAACAGATCCCCCCGAGCTTATCGCTGGGGAGCAGAGTTGCATCGGAAGCAGTGGAGCCATACACCATGCCCTGGAGGTTGCTAGGAGCCAGGCAGGGAAGACAGTCCTAGAGTCCCTGGCCAAACTACATCTCCGACAAGAACGGTTAGCAGTCCTACTGCACCGTCTGCTGCGAAGGCAAGGAGCTGCTGCTGTGTAGCAATGCCAGCTGCTGCAGATGCTTCTGTTTCAAATGCTTGGAGGTCCGGGTAGGGCAAGGTACCTCGGCCAAGGCAAAAGAGCAAGAGCCCTGGAACTATTACATCTGTCAACCACAGAAGTGCTATGGGGTGTTAGAGCATCAAAGGACAGGAATATGATGCACCTAAAATCTAAAGAGGCCCACATGTTTCCCAGAGTCACTATCCTTGATAACAGAATGTCAATGATTGCATTAGCTACTTGGATCACAGCAGCCCCCACAGTAGACTTGCCCACAACAGCAGCGGTAATGGTGAGCTGGGTGGGCTCCATGCTTGCCATGGTATGGGGTCTGCCCGGGTAACCCAGGAAAAAAGTGTGAAACGATTGTCTGTCATTGCTTTCACGGGGGGGGGGGCGACTGACGACATGTACCCAAACCCTCCCGCAACAATGTTTTTGCCCCATCAGGCATTGGGAGCTTAATCCAGAGTTCCAATGGGCGGCGGAGACTGTGGGAACTGGGATAGCCACCCACAGTGCACTGCTCCCTAAGTCGATGCTCACCATGGTAGTGAGGACGCACTCTGCGGACTTACTGCGCCTAGTGTAGACATAATGCAGTTGACTGTGTAAAATCAATTTGTAATAATCAACTTCTATAAAATCGACCTAATTTCATAGTGTAGACATATTCTCAGAGTGGAACTACCCTACAACTCTGAATTGGTCTGCTCCTGCCAGATATCAAGGGGGTTATGACTGCAAGTCATTGGGTCCTAAAGATGACCTTGGGTGATACTCACATATGGGTATATAAATGACCTACGATCTGCAGGAAAAGTCCTGGAGATGAGTTTTTGCACACTTGGGTGGCCTTCATAAGGGAACAGGACAGAAGTCAATGAAAATGAAAACTGAAAATCTCCTTTAGGTGTAGGGCTTGTGTACATTTGGAAATTTAATGAAATAGCCATTCCAGAGTAATTATTCCAGAACAGTTACTTTAGTATGACCTCCCACATGGACTCTTTCTCCAGAAAGAGTGCCTTTTATCTGAGTTTTAGTTTAATCCACTTTCAAAATCAAAAACAGAAGTAAAGGGGTGACTTTTCCCCCTGGTAGAGGAACTAGGAAAGATGTCTTGGAGAAACTTCCATGTGGCCCTGTGCATTGGGAGTGCTGTGAGGTCCTGGAGCCATACTTGAGCACTGGTTAGCCTTTTGATAGGAAAGATCATCTCCCTCCACTTGCTTGTTATCAACTTGCAAAAGGTTTTATGGAACTGAGTCTCAGAAATGTTGTATCATCAGTACCCACTTTCCATGGCCAGGTGTGCAATCGGCAATCTTGCTTTCATGAGCCACATGGGGACTTGAAACATATTTTTCCCAGTTTCTCTAGTACTTATTCTTGCAACTACAGCTGGTCTTCTGGTTCTCTTCTTGGCTGCAAGATAGTCAATTGCTCTGTGGCTTCCCTTGGTTTTCAGATAAGCTTTGTATACTTTCACACACCATGTAAGGAAGTTTCTCTTACTGCTGTTCTAATCTGCCCTTGAAGAAAGAGGAAACGAAAAAGTAATACGGAGAGTTCCCCTTCCAAAATGAAGATGTAATCTAAATTTAAATTCCCATGGGCAACACTTAAAAACAACCAGTATAAACAGAAACCCTTTTTTTTTTTTTTACCAGAGTAGCTGTATTAGGCAAGGCCTGTGGTTTCTGGGGTCCAGCAATATTAAGGACACGAGGGCCCAGCTCTTCCAATGTTCAGGGCTGGGTCTCTCCCCCAGTCCTGCCTGCTGCCCCCGCGCATCTCTGCCTGTGCTCTGCCTGCAGTCACCACTCCTGCCCCACGCTGAGCAAGGGGCAACCCCATCCTCCACCCCCAGTGAGGCTACAATGAGGGGCAGCAGCAGGGGAGGAGGTGCACATGTGATGGCAGGCCTCCCCTGGCACCTACCACAGGGGAGATGAGGCGGCTTCCTGGACCTGAGGGGGACCCTAGGAGCACGTGCAGTGACAGTGGTGCAAGGGGAGCCTGCTGCCGATGGGGAGAGGTGGCCTTTCCCCCAGAGCTCACTGCCCTGGTGCGCGGAGGGCTGTGGGTGGGGGGGGTCATCCCTGGCCCCAGCTGTGGGTAGCATGCCTGCACCCCAAACTCCTCATCCCTGGTTCTACCTCACCCCCCCTTGTACCTCAACCCTCTGCCCCAGTCCTGAGCCGCCTCCTGCACCGTGAACCCCTCATCCCTGGTCCCACCCTGCAGCCCTCACCCCAACCCTCTGAGCCCCTCCCACACCACAAACCCCTCATTTACAGCCCCCCTCCCGAGCCCTCACTCTCACATTTTTACATTATTGTAAAAAAATCTGTATCAACTTACAAGGTGGGGAGGGTGAGGATGGGATGTGGACCCCTTCTGGGAACCACTAAAAATTATACAAACCTGTTGTCCCTGCTATTAGTACTATTGGTGGAATTCATAAAAGTTGTCTCTGAATCAGCTGTGTTCACCATAGACCCCATCTTGTGCTCCTTCAGTTGGATTTTAGCCTGGATGAGGTGAGGAAGATAGGGTACAATGTATCATGTCTGAAGGATGAGGTTGGGCTGCTAGCCTTTGTGATACTAAACTTTAAACTTTCTCTTCCATTAACACACGAAGCCTCTAGGTTGTATAATACTAATAACATGCAACCCTGGAGACTTGACTTCTTTTAACTGTAATCAGAGGCACATCATAGGCAATGCAAGGATCTCCACATGGCTGTTACCCAGGTGCTCCAGCCTGTTCAAGAGGGGGCAAGCCATGAGAGGAAAGTTCAGTCTCCAGGCCTATTCAGTAAGCTTTCTTAAGCACTAGCCAAGTACACAAGCAGACACTGTCTGTTTCAAAGAGCTTACAGTCCATGATTTAAAAAAACAAACTACATAGGAAGTAGGAGACGATCAGGTGTGTACGACATTTTTTCATGTACTTTTCCAGGTCTGTAACTACAAAACTGAGCCCTGGTCTACCCTACGAGTTTAGGTCAAATTTAATAGTGTTACATCAATTTAACCTTGCACCCATCCACACGATGAAGCCATTTTTTCTGCTTAAAGGGCTCTTAAAATCGATTTCTGTACTTCTTCCCCCAACAAGTGGATTAGTGCTGAAATTGACCTTGCTGGGTTGAATTTGAGATAGTGTGGTCACAATTCCACGGTATTGGCCTCTCGAAGCTATCCCAGAGTGCTCCATTGTGACCTCTCTGGACAGCTCTCTCAACTCAGATGCACTGGCCAGGTAAACAGGAAAAAGCCCATGAACTTTTGAATCTCATTACCTGTTTGGCCAGCATGGCAATCTGCAGGTGAGTGCAGATCTCATCAAAGGTGACCATGATGGAGTCCCAGAATCATAAAAGAGCTCCAGCATGGACCGAATGGAAGGTACAGGATCTGATTGCTGTATGAGGAGATGAGTCTGTGCTATCAAAACTCTGTTCCAAAAGACAAAATGCCCAAACATTTGAAAAAATCTCCAAGGGCACGAAGGACAGAGGTTATAACAGGGGCCCGCAGCAGTGCTGCATGAAGCCTACCAAAAAACCAGAGAGGCAAATGGCCACTCCAGGTCAGAGCCCCAGAGATGCCGCTTCTGTGATGTGCTGCATGCCATTCTAGGAGGTGCAGCGATCACTACCCCAGCCCTGTTATTTGACTCCGTCAGTGGAGTAGCACGCAACAGGGATGCGGGTTTTGGGGATGAGGAAGATAGCTCACAGCAAGCAAGTGGAAAAACCATTTTCCCCGACAGCCAGGAACTCTTTCTCACTCTAGACCTGGAGTCAGTACCCCCCCGAACCCACCCAAGGCTGCCTCCTGGACCCACCAGGCAGAGAAGGGACCTCTGGTGAGTACCTTTTGTAAACATTATACATGGTTTAAAAGCAGCGTGTTTAATTATTTATTTGCCCTGGCATTCAAGGCCAGTACAGCTATTGGAAACGTTTGTTAACGTGTCTGGGGATGGAGTGGAAATCCTCCAGGGACATCTCCATAAAACTCTCCTGGATGTACTCCCAAAGCCTTTGCAACAATGACTTTATTGCCTCTGCAAGCGGTGATTGAAGGGGGGAGGGGAGGGTGGCTAGCTTACAGGGAGGTAGAGTGAACCAAAGCGGGGGTTCATCAAGGAGAAACAAACAGAACTTTCACACCGTAGCCTGACCAGTCATGAAACTGGTTTTCAAAGCTTCTCTGATGTGCAGTGCGCCCTCCTGTACTCTGCTAACCACCCTGGCCTCTGGCTGCGTGTAATCAGCTGTCAGGCGATTTGCCTCAACCTCGCACCCGGCCATAAACTTCTCACAGATATTATGGAGCACAGCAAGCAGTAATAACAATGGGAATATTGGTTTCACTGAGGTCTATCCGAGTCAGTAAACTGTGTCAGGGCGCTTTTAACTGTCCAAATGCACATTTTACCACCATTCTGCACTTGCTTAGCCTATAGTTGAACAGCTCCTGACTACTGTTCAGGCTGCCTGTGTATGGCTTCATGAGCCATGGCATTAAGGGGTAGGCTGGGTCCCCAAGGATAACTAAGCATTTCACCATCCCCAACTGCTTTTTTTTCTGGTCTGGGAAGAAAGTCCTTTGCTGCAGCTTTTGAAACAGACCAGAGTTACTGAAGATGCAAGAGTCATGTACCTTTCCCGGCCATCCCACGTTGATGTTGGTGAAACATCCCTTGTGATCCACCAGTGCTTGCAGCACCATTGAAAAGTACCCCTTTCGGTTTATGTACTTGCTGCCTTGGTGCTCCAGTGCCAAGATAGAGATATGGGTTTCATCTATCGCCCCACCACAGTTAGGGAATCCCATTGCAGCAAAGCCATCCACTATGACTGGCACATTTTCCAGAGTCACTACCCTTGATATCAGCAGCTCTTTGATTGAGTTGGCTACTTGGATCACAGCAGCCCCCACAGTAGATTGCCCACTCCAAATTGATGCCCGACTGACTGGTAGCTATCTGGCATTGCAAGCTTCCACAGGGCTATCGCCCCTTGCTTGTGAACTGTGAGGGCTGCTCTCATCTTGGTATTCTTGCGCTTCAGGGCAGGGGAAAGCACATCAAAGTTCCATGAAAGTGCCCTTACGCATGCGAAAGTTTTTTGCAGCCAGTGGGAATAGTCCCAGACATGCAACACTATGCGGTCCCAGAGTCAGCATTCCATGGCATGAACCTGCCCCATTAACACCATAATGTCCACATTGCCAGGGCCCGTACTTTGAGAGAAGACTGTGTCCATGTCCTCGTCACTCTCATCACCCCGCTGCTATCGCCGCCTCGCCTGATTTTGCTTTTGCAGGTTCTGGTTCTGCATATACTACAGGATAACGTGTGTGGGGTTTACAGTGGAAAATCTGAGTATCTTGATCTCCTAGAGATGAGGGAGGGCAGCCCATACAACTGAACAACTTTAAAGTCAATGTTGTGCATGTTTTAACTGCCCTGCCATCCACATGGACTGGAGAATCCAAGACACGGATAATGAGCAGCTGTAACTCTCTGACAAACTGAAATGTAGGTGGATGCTTCCTATGTCAGGATAAGCAAAGGAACAGTATTAAAAAAAGTTAAAACTTGGAGAGCTGAAATATAGGCTGTTTAAAACAATGATTCCATTAAATAGAGATTCGGTGTAAGTGTGAAATGTAGAATTTGTATTTGAATATTAATCTGTTAAATTTAGGTGGAAAATATTTCATGTATCATGAAGACAATCCCAGCTGAATGTTAATTTCTCTTTGCCAAAACCCTAGTAGAAGTTAGGCCGCATGGTCTCTCTTCTCAAATGTGACCTGCAAAGTAGGGAAAATGAGTTTGCTTTTTTGCTACATAAAGAAGGCCAGGAGGTTTATTTTAATGCTAATATAGGAACATGGGACTGACATACTAGATTAGACCTATAGTCTATCCAGTCCATAATGAGTCATGGTAAGGGCACCTGCAGTATTGACATAATGGTGTTTCCTCTAGTTATGATTTCCCCAGATTTTAGTTGTAGCAAACACTATTAATGTCAACAATGAGTACCTTAATTCTGGGACTTCCTAACTTCTTAATGCTTCACTCTGCAACTTTATTTGTGTGGAATTCACCCGTGACTGTGGCTTCTGTTGCTGCCTCTGGCAGGTGAAACTCCTTAAACAAATGTAGTTAAAAGCAGATTCTCCTAAACTTCAGGGCCCTGCTCCTATGATTTGAGTACCGTATGGCTCAAGTGTAGGTTCACTGTGGGACAGACAGGAGCCCTGAGTTAAACCCAGGTGGTGGAAGACCCTGGAAGTGAAGGGAAGAGGGTGTATACCAGTGATACTGAAACCTCAGTGGTTCAGGAGCCAAATTAACAAGCAACATTACCCAAAAGAGCCACAGTAGTGTGACTTCATGGTTCTATTTACTATTGTACTGTGTATTCATATTTAAACAGTATGATGGGGGAAAATATTTAGTTTATATAAATCTCACAGCAAAATGACTGGCCAGGTATTATTTTATCAATGACAATTGGTTAATTATATAGTAAAAGCATCCTGATTGGCTGTTAATTAAATTAGTGTTTTAATATCATGGGCTGCAAAGAGCCACAGGAGGCGCATTAAAGAGCCACTTGCGGATCAAGAGCCTCGGTCTGAGTATCACTGGTGTACACTGACCTGAACTTAGGTGCAAAATGATTCTGGTTTTGGGGGGGCTCTAGTCTAGAGAGAACTGTCTTTAATGCTTGCCCAGTTGTGACTCGGTTTTGTTCAGACTCTCATGTCCCTTGGGAGGAAACTCACAGTTGCAGGTTATATAATAACAAACACCCATTCCCTTCCCTTTCCCCTAGGGTGTCAATGCTTGAATTTTTTCCCACTATAATTTCCTGTTGCTAAGGGTGACAGTGGTGGGAACCCTATGTCATCCAAAATTGTTCATAGCCATTTTAGCAGTGGGAGCTACAGGGCTTGTTTACTGTAAACTTACCCCTTACCAACCAGTGCTAGTGTAGACAAGGCCTCTGGTGACTGCAAAAACTATTGTATGCTCCCCTGGCAGAGGGACCAGGAAGTCTGCAGCTCAGACTAATTATAATCTGTAACCTAATTAGCTTTTTATTTTAACAATATGAGAATACTATTTTAACCATTATAATCGATTCCTCCTGGACTCTTACAAACTCTCTGGAGAGTCTAAGCCTTACAGCTCACCTTGGCACAATCTTCTAGCCTGGGCAAATGGCAGCCCAGCGCTACAGCGTAGAGACATGAATCTGAGAACTGAACTTCATCCTCTGTCATCCGTGCCATGTCTCCACCAGGGAAATTTGGGGGGAAAATGCCCATTGTTTCATCTAACCCTAGTAGAAGCGGAAAATGTCAAGGCTCCAGCATTCTTACCACATGTCAATTAAACCTGCTCCTGGAGTGCTAAACTGATAAGGATTTAGTTTTAAACTCTTTTTGCGTGTTGTAAATAGAAACACTCAGCCCTGCAGTGGGAATTATCTCATGGCTCTGTAGCATATCTTTTGCCCTCCCAATACTAAATAAGAAACTTCCTCAGTATAGGAGACTTCTTTCATCTCTTCTCACCCCTCAACTCTTACTCCTTCCTCCTTTACTTCCCTTTGCCACCATCAAATTGCCCACATGGGAGTAGCACTTGTTCCCTGCTAATCTGTTGTTCTTTCTGATAGGCCTCCACTCTGACTCTACTGGTTGCTTTGTCTGAACTACAGTCTCCCTGCTGGGACTAGCAGAGGAAGTGGCAAGAGTAGTGTAGCCATACAGGTGCATCTACACTGGCAAAAATCAGATACAGAACTTGTCATTGCTCCTGCCCCACAGCTTATCTACAGTATGGAACTCTAGCACTGCTGCCATTGTCACAAACGTCCCATGTCTGTAACAGTCAGCACAAGGGCTTGTGGAAATGCATGAGTGTCAAGTACACCAGTGGGATGGCACTTGCTCTGAGCAAGGCTATCTATTGTGCATTCCACTGCTGTGAGTCTGTACTGGTACAGTACAAATGCACACTATGCAGGATTTGCTTATCAGTTGCCTGCGGGTCTGAGTGCTCCCAGTGGGACCGGCAAGATTAACAAATGGCTCAACCTATAATGAAAAATACAACTCTGTATACAAGTGAGTTCTGAAATTGTCCCTCCATGGCACCACTCCTCTTCTAAAAATACCTGGGTGTCTGGGCACTGCCTCATCACCATCTCCCACAAACATGAGCTCTGAAAGAACAGGCACTCTAGCTGATATAGCTTCTTCTCTCCCCTCCATATGCCCAAGTAAATACACTTGCCTCTAAGGTACTCCAGGACCCACTTGTTCTCCTGCACCTCCACTTTGCTGCTCCTCAATGTGGCACTCAATTGACTAGCTTCCTCCAATGCTCTGTAGATGGTGGATGGCTGCTCCACCACTCAATTTGCAGTAAAATTGGTATGAGAGTTTTAGGGATCCGGAAGGAGCTTAGGCCATGTCTACATCTAAAATTTTGCAGCGCTGGTTGTTACAGCTGTATTAGTACAGCTGTATAGGGCCAGCGCTGCAGAGTGGCCACACTTACAGCAACCAGCGCTGCAAGTGGTGTTAGATGTGGCCACACTGCAGCGCTGTTGGGCGGCTTCAAGGGGGGTTCGGGGAACGCGAGAGCAAACCGGGAAAGGAGACCAGCTTCGCCGCGGTTTGCTCTCGCGTTCCCCGAACCACCCTGCAAACCGCAGGGAAGGAGACCTGCTTGCTCGGGGGTTCGGGGAACGAGAGAGCAAACCGGGAAAGGAGACCAGCTTCGCCGCGGTTTGCTCTTGCGTTCCCCGAACCACCCTGCAAACCGCAGGGAAGGAGACCTGCTTGCTCGGGGGTTCGGGGAACGAGAGAGCAAACCGGGAAAGGAGACCAGCTTCGCCGCGGTTTGCTCTCGCGTTCCCCGAACCACCCTGCAAACCGCAGGGAAGGAGACCTGCTTGCTCGGGGTTCGGGGAACGCGAGAGCAAGCCGGGGAAGGAGACCAGCTTGATTACCAGAGGCTTCCTCAGGTATGCTGGGATACCTGCTTATTCCACGGAGGTCAAGAAAAGCGCTGGTAAGTGTCTATACTTGATTACCAGCGCTTGATCACCAGCGCTGGATCCTCTACACCCGAGACAAAACGGGAGTACGGCCAGCGCTGCAAACAGGGAGTTGCAGCGCTGGTGGTGCCCTGCAGATGTGTACACCTCCTAAGTTGCAGCGCTGTAACTCCCTCACCAGCGCTGCAACTTTCTGATGTAGACAAGCCCTTAGATGAAGTCCCTGTAGGGGAGATTCCACAAGGGCCGGTGGCATACAAAATGGGGCTGCAGCAGGGCCAAGAAGCATGCAGGGCTCTAACTATCAGTTTCAAAAGGCTGATTTCATCAAGCTGAACAAAGATGCATCTGTGGCTGCGTGGGTTGTATTTCCTGTTAACACTTTGAGTACTTGTGCCCACAAGGCTAGTTGCAGCACCAGAGGCCTCAGTGGAACACAAGGATGCATGCATCTCTGCTGAATCATACAAACGTGTCTCTCTCAAATAGCATGGCCATGTGGCTCTGAAGTACTGGAGTAACCTTACCAAGATATAATAATATCTTAAGCCTGTTTAGGTGGGTGGTATGTTTGTAGTCCAGGATTCACAGGATGTAATTTTCATTCTGCAGGATGTGTAACGAGTTTTCAAGTTTGGAAGAACAAGTCCTCTTCCCTACCCCCACTCCTCATCCATCTGGGGAAGGGGTCTTTCCAGCTATCAAATCCACTGTACAGTTCGTAACCATTCCTGTGTTTCAGAGCTGGCTCTCAGAGGGCTCTGTAAGCAGGAATGCTTTCTGATATTGTATTCCTGAGCTGCTGTTATCCCCTGCCTCACTCTCAGTGAAATGAGAGCAGAGTGGTTACAGAAAATCCAGAGGTTAAACTGTTTTAGAAAGCCCTGCTCTGAAGGCTGGACCTGGCTCTGCAAACTGAACACCTATTGTGCTACTGGTACAATGTCACTTTGCCATCTCAGCCTACTACCGACAAGACCTAATTTCTCACAATCCCGGCTTTGTGCTGCCTGTTTGCTGGAAAGACGGAGTCATGAAGCTGTGCCTGATGGTTCCAGGACCCAAGTACAGTTGGTTAACCCCTTCAGGACTAGTCCTTCTACTGTAAGGCTGGCTTAGCATGCTGAGGGGTCAAATGAGTGCTGTCATACGAAGAGGCAGCAGTTATAGCTGGCAAACTAACCTCCTAATATCATGGAATAAGAAGCCAGAATCAAACTGAGTTTTTGGTAGTGGGATGTCTAATTTTTAGACTAAAATGATGCTGAAGTGAGCATACAATACAAGATGTATAGTATATCGGTTTCTTTTGTAGCTATATAACCTACATTTTAAGGAGTCGTGTGAATGATAATCAGGGATGCCAATGCTGACTTACTGTATTCCCTATCACCACAGGTGCACTCATTAAACTGGGAAATGCCTTCCAGCTAAGGATAAAGACCCCAATCTGGAAACAAATGTTTCATTCAGCAGCAAAGGTTACTGAGTGTGATATGTCGACTCCCTTTTGTAGTGATATTTACAGACCTGGCAGGAAGAACACTGTAGAGTCTTGCATGTTGTCTAACAGCAGATGATTTGCTAATGCTAAATGAGTTGTCTGAAGAGTGAGATCATCCCATGCCTTTTAGGGAATCTGCACACAGTCCATCACTTTTATGAGGAGTGGAGGAACTCTAGGCATGTGTCCTTCTGCTTCAGCTTGGAATTAACGGACACCTCTTTAAAAGGTGATGTGTCCTATGTCAGGAATCCAGATGGGAAATATTCATTCCAGTCCTATTTCTAGTCAGTCTTCTGATATACATGTCATGGAGACAGCACTGGATGCTCTGGTCAGGGCTTGAAAAACATATCATGCTTTTTTCTAGCCACAGAGAAATACCAGACCCCTTGCCACTTAATGCTCCTCCTCTCCTTGCGCTTAAAAAGAATAACCATTGGATACTATATTTTGTTACCATATCAATCAAATTGCTGTGCCACTTTTTAAAATACAACTTAATACTAAGGCAGGTAATACACTAGAAAATATTTATTTAGTTAAATTAGTAAACTTCCTGTCCCCACTCCATTTTTTTAGCAATGAACCATACTGTAGCTTTTTTCCTAAGTTGTCATGTCTGTTTACTCTCTCTCTCCTCCCCCCCCAGTCCCCATATCAATTTCCCTATTTTTCTTCTGTTTCTGCCCCCTTTCCCAAAAAGCTCTGTATACCTCTGTGGATTCATGTACTTTCTTTTTCTCATAAGATCTGGACAGGAAACGCGTGAGGAGGGAGCTTGAGGAAGGTTCTGCTGCGAAGCAAACATGGGAGGGATTCAGGGATCATACACTTGCCTTTATTCCAATCAATTCCTTCTTCAGCATTGGAAGAAAGTGACACTTTCTGTTTGGTCATTATCACATAACCCCCATACTTCCCCATCAGCATTTTCCTTCATGCCTCCTTCCTTCAACCAGCAAAGCCCCAGTGCATCCACTCACCACCAATCATATGCCCCCATCCATGCACCCACTACCAGGCAGGTGGAAACTTTATCACGTGTATAATAGCCAGGAAACTATGCATAAAACTTTCAAAAGTGACTTAGGCTCTGAAGTAACTAGGTGCTTCTGGAAATTTTACCCTAAATCTACTGGCCATAGACCAATCTAAAAGCTTTTTTTGGTGGAAGGGGCACTAGCCAAGAGTGATGGTCAAGCAAGAAGCCAAGCCAACTTTCCTCCTCCTCCTCCCCCTTTTAAGCTGCTGGAAAAGGGGAGGGCGCTGGGGATTCCTTTTAGGGTGCCATCCCTGGATCCACAATGGGAAAAGGAGGAAAGCTCCATAGCAGCCCCTGGCACTTAGTGTTCTGACAAACTTTGAAGCCATCCCAACCATTGGAGAAGCAGCATTCTCCATTTTCCCCTGTGTGTATTCATTCTTGTGGGTGGGAGGACAGTACTGATTGTACCTCCACCTCACTCTGCTCACTCCATGCAACAGCTGAGAGACCAGCAGCTTTGTTCATGCTCATTTCTAATGCAGCTTCTTTTCTAATTATGTAAGTTTCTTAATTGGACTGAGCTTCTTCTAAGGGAACTGTGATTATGTTGCTCTTAAAGTCTGGGAAGGCTATTTTTTGTTTTAACGTAACTCATGGTGAGTGAAACATGAAGGATGGGAAGATTTGACTTGCTCTGACCAAAGAGGAAAGCTTAAAAGTTGTCACTGAGACTTTCTTTCTGAAGCCATCAAAAGTATTGAACAAACTTAAGAATTCTGAAATGTTTGAAGGGAGTGAAGCTGAGAATGGATTATGGGGAAGAGTATAGGGTAAAAGAAAAAAATGGGATGTACAGTAGTGTTGCTTGCCCTCAGTCAGACTTCTCCCTCCGCTCCCCTTCCTTCCACTTGGGAAACTAACCCAGCTCCTGCCATTCTGCTGTGGTTTCTTATCTAAGTTACACACTGAATCCCTGTTCAGAGTGATGCTGTGCTCTTGTCAGCCAGCCAGTGCTGCAACTGGCAGAGATCCTTTCCTTATTCATTCAGCATTAGAGCTCCTTTCTTTGGTTTCTCAGCTCCAATTCACTCATCACCCCTTTTGCCTTAATTACAATGCACTTTCTTCTCCTCTCCCTCTCTCCTGGAGTAAATGTGGACCTCTAGGTATAAGGAAGAAGACCAGTGGGGAATCTGTCTGATCCTAAGTCACTTCAATTATCAAAAGTCGTATGTTCATATATTAACACTTTAAATCCATTGGCTTCTACCACTGAAGACTCCTCAGTGCTGTTCCCCTTTAAAGGAAGAGTAAAAGCCCTATGAGCACATGCCTGAAGCCCACAGCAAAGCACGAAAAGGCACTACTGTAAAAGACTTGGCGTAGCACATGCTGCCAGAAAATCAACTTTTTTTTTTTTAATTTAAAGATCCGACCAGCATAGTATGTCCATGTAATGTCTTAGATTTCATCTTGCTGCTTCCTTCTTAACTGGGATATCTGCTGACTTATGATTAACGGCAGTTTTGCTGATGTGAAATTTAACAGTGAAGGGCTTTCTTCTGTTTCAGAATCTAGGAAGTAACAGTTTAGCCCACAGCAGTCTGTGTCTGCACCAAGAGCTGCTTGTCTTCAGTTTATTGCCCACAGCTGCTACCTTCAATCTGTTTATGACAGACCTTTGAAAGTCAATAGATTGCCCCATACTTCTTTCCTTTAACTTGCCAGATACCCTGCAGCAGACTCCCATTTCTGGATCCCTGTGCATTCCTAAAGTGATCCTGTATTCTGCATAAGGAGCAGAATCTCACCTCTCTCCTCACCCTAAAAGTTCCTACTGGCCCCCCATTAGTGAGTGTCACAGTTACTGTGCTGTAGACATGCAGACTCACCCCTGTGGCGCCTCCTGCTGGTCTGTTCTGGGAATTAGCTCGATTCAGCGCCGGAGCGCCCTCTGCAGGCTGGTGATCCGCCTGTCCTCTGGACCTGTGTCCCTCCCTGGACCCCGGTGCCCCTTTAACTGGGGTGCTGCTCCCTGGCAGTACCCAAACAATCTGAGTCTCCCTTCCTGGGGAACCCCCAACCCACTATCCCCACCTCGCTCAGTATAAGGCTACTGCCAGTCATCGTCTAGCCCCAGGCCCTGGGGCAGACTGCAGTATCAGCCTACTCATCACTGGCAAGGAGGGTTTGGACCTGCTGTCTTGGCCTACCCCTGGGCTGCCCTCTGCAACCCCCAGTACCTTTTAGCCCAATACGAGGCCACAGCCTGGGGCTTTCCAGGCTGGAGCTCCTCAGCCTGTCCCCAGCCCTGCTCCACTCAGGTTCTCTGTCTTTAGCTCCCTGCAGCCAGGCCCATTCTCCCTCTACAGGCAGAGGAAGACTGCTTGGGCTTCTGGCTCCTAGCCTCTTATAGGGGCCAGCTGGGCCTGATTGGGGCATGGCCACAGCTGAGCCTACTTTCCCCAATCAGCCCAGGCTTCTTCCCCCAGCCACAGCCCTCTCCTGGGCTGTTTCTAGCCCTTCAGGGCAGGAGCAGGGGACCACTCTGTTACATGGGCTATCTGCTCCTCCCCTCCCTCCTGGTCTCTTTGTGGTATACCTCTTCTCGGATCAGGGGGCCCTAACCAGCTCCTTTCTAGAGGAAGAATCCTGTGATTCTTCAACTCTCGGACCAAGCCTTGAGTTGCACTCTCTCGGTGCTAACCATGATGACCTCAGTAGGCCTGACTTTTTCTTCAATACCTGCAGTTCTGTTCACTCCAGGATCAGTGGTTAAGAGAATGACCAAAGTATGTATTTTGAATAAAACTGTTTCAGAGAAAAGATCTTATAAAAAAATAAACAGAGTGTACACACGTCTACCTTACCAGGTGCCTCCCCATCTCCCACAACCATCAGGCTTCTGGTAGGTTTAAGCTTCCTATGGACTCCCAAAACTGTTAAGGTCTGGGTGACCAGTCTCTTCCCTTCATTGACAAAACAGTTCTCTCTTTTCCCCAGCACTAGAGTGTCACTTTAAATCTTATTCTGTCCTTTGACCTCTCTTCTCAGAGAATAAGTCCACTTCCGAACTGTTTATAGCCCTTTGATCTGTTAGTTCCCAATGCTGGCAAAACAGCTGTATAACTTCCAGTTGGAGCCTGAAAGTAGGCCACTGTGCTGTAATTGCCCCCCAAGTATTTGAGAGGTTGTGTAGCTATAGCTCTCCTGTTGTTTCCCTGATGGTCTTCCCAATAGTCACCTAGTAAGCTGGCTCAGTACATTCATACAGAAAAGTCTTAACTCTTACTATACGGTAATTTTATTGACCAGGTCACACACAGTGTTCATAAAATTTATTACAGAATCAGTGTTCTTAAATGATATAGCATCTCTGTTACAGGGAGCCCTTGAAATGGTAAAATAGCTGTGCCAGAGTGTTTTGGCTTCCTGTTGGTTGAGTGACAGTCCTGATTTTTTTTTTTTTTAAATTCTAAAGTAGTGTGAAAGACCTTTGCTGGAATAGACACTTCTAGGCGTGGCTTTGGGTAGCTCTCTGGTACGTGCCTGGCATACAGTATTGATTCGAATCCTCTCGTACACTTTTGCATGGTGTAGAGCATTGAGTTGTGAGAATGCATGGATTGATACACATTTTGCAGGCATGGTGAAGTGTTTGTTTACATTACCAATGGGCAAGGGCCTAAAGTCTGGTGGTGGTGGTGTGGGTTCCTCCCTCCTCCTCTCTTCATATTTCTGGCACAGTTGCTCCAAAGTCACTTCTGCATTTTTCCCTACAGACTAATCTGCTTTTATCCTAGGAAGCTAATTTCAAAGGCTCATGTGACTTCCCCAAATTTAGCAGATTTCAACAGCTGGTTTGGTCACCATATCCCTGTGTGGATCAGGGTGTGTGTGTGTGTGTTTTCATACTTCATTCTCTAGAGGAATGTGCTAAGAACACATTGCCTAGAGTGTCAGTAATTAGACTATCGCTTACCTATGTTGTGAAACTAAGCTTTGAAAATTCCCTGTGTTGTCAGTGTAGCAGGGGGTGTGACAATTGCTGACCTTTTACCCTCTATCCCCTCAGGTATGACTCTGGAAAGGATGGGTATATAGACCTAATGGAGCTGAAACTGATGATGGAGAAGCTGGGAGCTCCTCAGACCCATCTGGGCCTGAAAAACATGATCAAGGAAGTTGATGAGGATTTTGATGGCAAGCTCAGCTTCCGTGAGGTAAGAATCAGCAAAGAAGTATCTAATGTGGGGCTGCATAGCCAGGCAATAGCAATCTGGAACACTACCGGTGCATCCTTTCTCTGAATTGGGCTATGTTAGATCTTCCTTCCTCCTTCTAACCTGGACAAGATTTCTTCTAAGCCTGAGATAGCGCGATAGGCTATGTGGTAGTGGAAGGGCAATCAGCAGGGGAGAGAAGTAGGCAGGCTCTGTTGCATGAAGCATGGTGTAACTGAATGACAAAATGCAACTCATTATTCACGGGGAATTATGTGCCAAAAAATTAATTCTGTGCACAATATTTTAAAATTCTGCATATTTTATTTGTCAAAATAACCCAATATAATCATGCCAGTTTCAATTATTTTGGTAATTTATTTTGAAATATTTGTCAACCAGTATGTCTGCAAGCTTGTTGATCTCTATTCCAAACCCTGTGTCTAATGCAATTTAATACACTTATCACAGCTCTGAGCTGGATGGGAACAGTTTTTACTTTTGACTGAGGATAACTGAAGCCTAATGATTTAGCAGTTAAAAAATTAGTTTTGACTTGAGCAACAGTGTCATCCAATATACTTATAGCTGTCCTTTTTTTAGGATGCCGTTGCAGGTGTTGATCAGTTGCAAGGAGTTGTCTTGTTTCTGGGAGCTTTCTTCTGCCCTTTCTGCCCCTAAAAGGGGTCATGCTTATCCTCCTGCCTCAAGCAGGCAGAGCAGGGCTCCATAACTTATCAAAGGGGATTTCGGTTGTCTCCACAACCAAGACTGAACACTCAACTGTTCGGACCTGTGACTTTCAATTCAAAAGTGCCAGGGAATTCTGGCAGCTTGCTATGCAAGAAGGTGTGAACAAAGGGTAGGCAGCAGCTGGACACTATCAGATGCAGTATGCTGGGTAGGAAGAGGCATGAGTAGACTAGGACAGCAGCAACTGAGTGCAGACAGCTGCTTGCTAGGCTGGCAAAGGATATGAACAAAGATGAGTGAAGATGAGGAAAGCAGCAGCTGTTAAAGTCACATTGTAGTGCCTCAATGCTAGCACATCTGAGCTACTGCTTTTGGAAAGTCAGCCTGCTCAGCAACTCTAAACATCAGTCTCTGTATTCAGGTGGGTGTGTTTGCCACCATATCCATTGTGAAAAATTTAATTGCTGATAGTTTACATTGTAAACTAGTTGGTCACTAATTCGTGTAAAACATTAATCCCTCCGTGGCAATGGCTGAGATGTAGAGCAGCCTGGTGATGTCTCCGTCGGTCTGTGATGCACGAGTGTTCCTACCATCATCTGGTGGAACAGACTTACTCAGAATGAGGGTAACCACAGTGTCTTCACTCACTGTGTCAGTTTCACTAGATGAAATCCCAGCATAAGTGGGAAATGCTGGCTTAATCTCAGCTATGTAAGCAGTCCTCTCACCAGTCATTGCTTAAGTACTCTGTCTATCTGGCATAGGAGGTCAGGCTTTTCGGAAGCCCCTCACCTAAACACATCCCACTTCATGCTACTTTCTCACCAGCATCCACTTGTGCTCACTGAAAAGTGACGTGTTGGAACTGTGATCATGTCTTGGAACAATGCACTTGGCAAGTACGCTGCCAGCTGACCCAAAGCAGATGGCTGGACGCTTGTGAGCAGGAGGGTATACCAGCTACAGCTTAACTTGTTAAGAATACAGTGATGTCAGAACAAGGATACAAACATGTTAGAGAGCAGGGCATTGCTGGTTCTGGCAAGAAAAATAGAAGAGCTGAAAGTCTGTCTCTGAGTCTAGGTCTGGGGCAGGGAAAAAAGCCTGCCCATTTTACAATAAATTGGACTCTCTTTGGGAGCTCTGACGGAGCCTGAGATAATTCTGGATGGTACTGAGGAATCTAGTGGAGCAGAACACCACGTCTGTGGCCCCAGGTGAGACTAGGGATGAAGACAAGAAATGGAAACTGCATGGATACTATGCTGGGATGACAAGACCTCTTCAGATAGTTCCAGGTTCATGAAAGTGACTGCTTGAGGGGCAAGGGTCCCTCTACAACAGGTATATGTTGCTTTTTTGATTTTTCTTTTGGGGCCTGGTTTTGCATGTGTGTGGACTAGAGAGAACTTCCCATGTGGATACTACTGCCATTATTAAAATGGACGGATGCAGCCTCCCATGAGGGTGTATGTCCCTTCTTCCTTCTTGAGTCAGTAAGCTCCCTCCTTGCACTGTTGCCACAGCAAAAATGGCAACTGCCTACTTCCCGCTCCTCCAGGGGCGGCTCCAGGCCCCAGCACGCCAAGCGCATGCTTGGGGTGGCATGCCATGGGGGGCGCTCTGCCGGTCGCCGGGAGGGCGGCAGGCAGGCAGCTTTAGGCGGCATGCCTGCGGAGGGTCCGCTGGTCCCGCGGCTCCGGTGGACTGGTGACCGGCAGAGCGCCCCCAGCGGCATGCCGCCGTGCTTGGGGTGGTAAAATGTCTAGAGTCGCCCTTGTGCTCCTCCCACCTGTTCCAGCCTCCCCAAATGCTGCTGGCTTCAGCAGCCCCCTCTATGTTCAGTCTTAAAGACTGTTCTGGGAGATTTCTGTCAAGACTCTAAATACTGTGCACAGCAGCTGGCTCTGTTGCGTCTTGTAGGCAGATGCAAAATGATGGCAAAGCAGTGAAATTCTTAAATAAGAGGCACTCTTAAATCTTACTGTAATAAACTACACATTGGGAAAATGGGCCTCAGCATGTATGCTACGCTTTCTGTTCATGCCCTGGACCAGGATATCTGCTTAGCTATCTGCCCTTACCTAGCTGCAAATGCACTTGATTCTGCCTTTCTGTATAACTCATAAGCAGTTATCTTATCTGGTAGCAAATTGCTCTATATCTCCCACTAGCAAGTGAGGTGGAATCAATTGTTGCTTTGTCCAACTATGCTTCTCTTCTGCTGACAGCCAACAAATAGATGGAAAGGAACCATGTTAATATGTTACCCATAATTTTCCCCTGGTTCTTTGGAGTAATCTTGGCAAACCTTGGCTAAAACCAGTGTTCTAGTTTAACAGTTGGGGTGGGGAGTGTGTGTGTGTCTGTCTGTCTAATTTAGCTGTGCCAACATGTAGGGTCCCTGTGCCTTTCCAGCCGCAAAGCATCCTCAGACAATTGAAAATAACCAATACAAATTTTCTCAGCCTTGCTACGCCTTCAACGGCCCCTCTTGACTTGCTCTTGCTGGAAACCCTCAGGATACCGTTCCTAAGGTCCTATTAGTCTGCAACAGGTAACGTTTGGAAGCTGCTGCAAACTGCACCTATCCTGCCCAAAAAATCCAATTCCTTCCCACTTTATCTTGGAAGAAAGTGGCTTATGTTCTTACAGGGTGCTGATACTGGGGAGTGGGAAGGTATTAGAACTGGAAACTGAACACAATTGTTGATTTATTATTTCTAATTCAGTGACTATTACTGTACCAAGGCAATTCTAGAGCAGGAGAGGCTACAGGAGCAGAAGTTCCATGAGAATGTATTTAGAGCAACTAGCTGTGATTTCAGCAGAAGCCCCCTGCATCTATTCACTGTGTACCACTTGCACTGGACAACAGCATGTGTTATGTGGAGTCCGTAGCTGCTAATCATCTGCTCCCACCTATGTAGGGTGACCAGATGTTTCATTTTTAAAGGGACAGTCCTGTTTTTTGGGACTGTTTCTTATATACACGCCCATTACCCTCCACCCCCTGTCCTGTTTTTTTCACAGTTGCTATCTGGTCACCCTATTCCTATGTGTTCCACAGCGCTCAACCTCTGCACCAGAGCAGAAGAAACTGTAATCCCTGTGATGTGAATTGCTTACCTCAATAGCCTGTAAACGACTATTCTTGTATTACGCTGGCTTCCTATTGCACCTGACTGGCATGTTCATTAATAAAATTGACTTGTACTATGAACTTTGTCAAGAGTCCATAAATATGTCCTCAATTAACCCCACAAAGTTTCTCTTTAAGACTCAGGTTAAACAGCTTATGCTTAAAAAGAGAAGCATAACTACTCTACAATGCTAGGCTCAAACTCCCACCCACCAAAGGAAAGAACAGCTAATAGCTGTAACAGTAATACTTAACTCTATCCATATCTAGCATCAGTAAAATCCATTTTAGCATCACTGTGCCTGTACTAGTAAAATGTTCAATCTTTGACCCAACTCGCATGATTGCCATCTGGGTTCATGTAAGTCACAGCTTCCCTGGGGCACTGTTTGTGTCCAGCTGTGCAGAGATTGCTTCAAGGATGTCATAACTATAAAGGGAAGGATAACAACCCTCCTGTATACAATTCTATAAAATCCCTCCTGGCCAGAGGCACCAAAATCCTTTTACCTGTAAAGGGTTAAGAAGCTCAGGTAACCTGACTGACACCTGAGTCAAAGGACCAATAAGGGGACAAGATACTTTCAAATCCTGGGGGGGGCGGGGGAAGGCTTTTATTTGTACTCTTTGTTTTGGTGGTGTTCGCTCTTGGGACTAAGAGGGACTGGACATCAATCTATGTTCTCCAAATCTTTCTGAACAAGTCTCTCATATTTCAAACTTGTAAGTAACAGCCAGGCAAGGTGTATTAGTTTCTTTGTTTTCTCAGCTTGTGAATTTTACCTTTTGCATTAGGGAGGTTCATCCCTGTTTTGTTGTAACTTTGAAACTAAGGCTAGAGGGGGTTCCTCTGGGCTCTTTGAATCTGATTACCCTGTAAAGTTATTTTCCATCCTGATTTTACAGAGATGATTTTTAGATTTTCTTTTTAATAAAATCCTTCTTTTAAGAACCTGACTGATTTTTTCCATTGTTCAAAGACCCAGGGGTTTGGGTCTTTGATCACTTTGTAACCAGTTGGTTAGGATATTATTCTCAAGCCTTCCCAGGAAAGGGGGTGTAAGGGCTTGGGGGAATATTTTGGGGGAAGAGGAACTCCAAGTGGTCCTTCCCCTGTTTCTTGTTAAATCACTTGGTGGTGGCAGGGTACCAGCTTTTAACCTAAGTTGGTAGAAGTAAGCTTAGGGGGCTTTCATGTGGGTCCCCACACCTATACCCTAGAGTTCAGAGTGGGGAAGGAACCCTGACAAAGGACCAGTGCCTCTCCACTTCAGTTTATTAAATACCTCTCCTCATGTCTCAAGGTTTATGCTGTGCATACCAGACAAGGATTACAGTAGCCATGTTGCTGTCATTTTGCAGGTCAACAGGCACTCTCTACTCTGTCTGGATTTGTATAACTGCAGTATGACTTTTTGACAGAGGAGGGGAGTGTATGTGCTGGGTCACTAAGAATCACAGAGAGCATTCATGTCCAAGATCATGGGGTTGGAACTGTGTACCCTGCTCTCTGTGCTTCTCAGCGGAGTCTTTAAAAATTCTGGTATTATGCACTTTGCCTCTCTTCTACCTCAGCAGCTGGCAAGTGGTCACCATAATCCATGTTTCCAACTTTTTCTTTCTGGGTGAGTAAGTCCCACAAGCCTTTTATTGGCTGAAGTAGCTAGTAAAACAGCATATTTTCCCTGCTGTAACAGCCTATCTTCCATAAGAAGAATGCTGCCTGATTCCCCTGTTTCAGAGTGAGTCATGCATACATGTCCTTGTGATTGGTCATGGCTGGGTGTTTCCAGGCACTAACTTACCCTTCACCAGACTGCATTTGCAACAGACCTCAGGGCTGCTTTGTTTTCAGTAGACTTTTGGATGCCAGGAAGTTTGGCTTTCAAGGGTGGGGTTGGAATAGCGAGGAGGAACAGCTGACTAATACTAGTACAAACAGAGGTTCAGGCTGTAACAAAGATCCAAAGCGATATCTGGATTGTTTGGTGGAGGGAGGAGAGGACAAAACCAATTTGAATGGAATGGAAGGAGGTCTTTAAGTTTTTGAGTTGGCTGATCTACCCATTCAGCTAAACCTCACCTAATTTTAAATTTTGTTTGGAGAGGGTAGGAAGCTTCCCCATAAAACAGCTTGCCTTCTGTATGCTCTACCTTAATAAGCACACCAAGCTGACAGGGTTATTGCGTAAATCTTCTCCTGCTAAACTTGGATGCTGTGGTAGAGAATAGCCAGGACTGTAGTTATCCTGCCCATCCTACTCTCAAACTGCTGCACC
This sequence comes from Gopherus evgoodei, assembly GCF_007399415.2. Lineage (NCBI taxonomy): Eukaryota > Metazoa > Chordata > Testudines > Testudinidae > Gopherus > Gopherus evgoodei. Next base: position 49,838,949 of record NC_044330.1, on the reverse strand, counting down.
TCCATCAGCTGCTCAGTAACTGTCCTCGAAATCGTAAACAATTCTGTTTTCCCTGATGCATTAGTGATGAAAGGAAAAGGAAAAGGAACTGACTGAGATTGCGGACATACTGAGATGCTGCTGTCCTCTAGTGGAAGAGTGTGATCTCTACATTGGAACAGACAAATCCTGTCCGATTTGAGGAAATACAGAACTGAATCTCCTTTAACATTTGGTGTGTTCGAAATCTCTCCTTATGGAGGGAGCACACATGCTCCCACATGTCACTTAACCCCTCCATGCTGGACTTTAGTGGTGCAATAGGGCCTGGTGCAGCTCCTGTCCACAGGGGTGAATCTATGTGAAAGCCAGTATGTAGGCTACAAAATAGCTGAGAGCACAATGGTGAGACCTAATTACAGAAGTACTTTAATGTTGCATGTATTAGTGTTTGCATCATAAATCCTGGATTCAGAGGATTACAACATAGATGTGAGTTTCTTCAGCTGAACATGGGTGCACTGTTGGGAAGTTTGAGCCTTGTAGAAGATCATTTAATTCATTTTGGGGGAAGAAAAGTGTGCTGCTCAGAAAAAAGCTGATTTTTACAGTTTAAATAACCTGGCAGGCAGACTGATCAGGTACCTCTTGGTACCTTAAACATTTCTAGTTAAGTGCTCCTGTAAGGGTTTTAAAATGAGTTGCTGCATAGGCACTTCTCTCTCTCTCTTTTTAAATTCTCCTTGAGTGGGACAGGGTATAGCTCTATTGTGACCACTGAAGGACCTTTGCTATAACAAATTTTCTGTATTCTTAATGGACAGAATAGAAGAAAACCTCCTTCTGTCCAAATGATAGCCTAACAAGGTGGCAGTGTTAAAGTTGTGATGCAGTCCCAAGACTTCTCCATGTTCTAGAGAATCCTGAGTACTGATTTAACACTAGAGCTGGACAAACATTAACTCCCCTCCCCCAGAACAACCAAAAAAAATCCCTAATCTTTTTGCATCCCACTATCAGTATATGAGGCAGAAATGTCAGTTAGAAGACATTCTCTTTTCTAATATGGATAATTGAGTAGTTCTTTGAGTGCTTGCTCTTGTCCATTCCACGTTAGGTGTGTGTGAACCATTGCTGGAGATTTTCCCCTCAGTGGTATCTGTCAGGCAGTTCTACGTACTTATGCACAGGTATAAGGGGCACCACTGGCCACGCATCCTCTCAGTTCCTTCTTATCGCCCGTGACAATAGCTGGAACAACCACTCTTGCTTCGGCAAGGCTTCTTCCCAGTGGTTTTTGGACTCTAATTCTTTGTTGTTTTTAAACATAGTTTTTAGAGTAGATAGATATTGTAGCTAGTGTTCAGGACTATCGTTGAGGGACTCTGTTCGCCCCAGGAGCCCTGGTCCTAGGGCTTCAAACCTTGTGCCTCCAGTGGCAAACCTATGCTCATGAGTGACCTGCATTCCAGTTGCTTGAAGTGCTCAGGAGAAACTGATGTGAGGCACAAGTGCCAAAATTGCCAGGACTTTAGATGCCGTGCTAACCTTGAACCTTATTTCATGGTCCTTTTTATCGTAATGGAAATCATTCTCAGACCAGCCTCAGAGCTAAGCCAATCTGATTCTGCACCAAGCGCTTCAGTGTGAAATGCTGCTCTGCTACGTGCTTTTTCTGGCATCTCCAATGCTGAGAAAGAAACAAAAAAAGCAGTGCACCTGCAGAGGGCACTCACTGGTGCAGAAAAACGGCAAGCAGTGGGAAGACAGTGCAGTGCAACTGATTCAGGGCCACTCTTCCACCCCTGATCCCATGGTGGCACCATCAACTCTGTCCAGAGTGTTGTCTGGTCCTGCACCCTCTGCTGACACCCGGAAACCTCTTTGACCCCAGAGACTCTCTCAGCAACCACAGATTTACTATCACTAGCAGTCCCCCCGATGCCGATGAGACAGCTGCCAGCTCCAGTGACTAGGAGCAGGGAGTGTCGAACTCCTTCCTGGCACCAACAGCACCTTCTAGGGACAAGCCAGCCCTGATCCCATCATCGCAACCATCTCCAGTCTACCGCTGGTCCCTGGACCCTCAACACCGTGTGAAGGCAGAGAGGGGTACTGCTACACTGTGGTCACCGAGGGAGGACTCTTCATCTGAATTCGAAAGGGAACCCTATGTGAAGCCTAAGGTACCCAGCCTATGTGTCACTGGACCTCGGTGCAGGTCCCCACTGACCAACGGGTCAGAGGCCTATGTAATGGGCATACTGCAACCTTTGGGTCTTCCGCCCCAGTATTGAGCCTTTCCCCCCATTGATCCTACTCAGAGGTTTCCAAGAGGTGGGTTATCTCCCCTTCCTGCTCAGCGTCAGGCCCTGACTCCAGTACCAACCCTGGTACTGACTTTCAGGTTGTGGCTCCTGTCACCGCCTCGTGCTCCAGACGAGGCCATCTCAGGGCCCAGTAGTTCACTTCTGCAAGACGATTCCAGGGCCCATCAGGACCTTCTGACATGGACAGCAGCTATCCTGTGGCTGGAAATTGAGGTGCTTAAGGAAACATCCCACAGCCTTCTGGCTACAGCAGCTCCCTCCAAAGTGGTCTTACCCATTAATGAGGCTGTAATGGGTCCGGTCAAGGCCCTGTGGCAACCCCTCCTCTGCCCCCACCTCAAAGAGGGCAGAAAAGAAACATTTGTGTGTCAGCAAGTGGATTTGAGTACCTGTACTCATGTGTGCACGCACACCCCGGGGTCCCTCGTTGTGTCAGCGGCTAACAAAAGGGACAGGCAGGGCCAGATGAGTGCTTCAAACAAAAAGATGCCAAAAAACCTGGATCTGTTGGGGGAGAGGTTTATTCAATGAGTAGAGATATGCAGTTGATAGCTAATCAGCATGTTTTGCTGGGGAGATACAATTACAATCTGTGGGACTCCTTGTCCAAGTTCACACTTTTTCTGCCTCAAGATTGGAGGCAGAACTCACTTCCCTCTTGGAGGAGCGTCAGAATGTGGCCAGGACCTTTTTCCACGTAGCTTTGTATGCAGCTGATGTGACAGAGAGGACAATGGCCTTTGTTGTCACCATGAGGCATTGTTCTTGGCTCCAGTCCTCAGGACTACCTCACAAGGTCCAATAATCCATCCAGGAATCCCCCTTTGAAAGCTCCTCAGACCAGACAAACATCGAGGCTTCATGGCCTGAAGGACTTTAGACCTACCTTCAGGTCACTGGGCCTGTACACTCTGTCTGCTTCCAGGAAGCACTTCAGGCTCCAACAGCTGCTTCATTTATCGGCACCACCTCCAAGATAGGAGCCCTACAAAAGGAAGGGGAGAGGTTACAAACAGCACCAGCCAGTCCTGTTCACCTCTTCCCGCAGCTCCGGGCCGCCGCTGACCACTCCGCAGCTGTGTCCCGCTCGCCCCAGCCAGGGTCTCATAGGTTTTCCGGTGGGTTCAAGCATGTCTTTTGAAGATGCGCCTCAGGGTGCTATACCAGTTCCCGCTTCAGATCCTGCCTCCCCTTTGTTTTTTGGACTGTTTGTCCCACTTCAGCCCGGCATTCTCCCACATAACATCAGATCACTGCATGCTAAATACAGTGACAATGGGCAATACCCTACAGCTTTTATCCACCCCCTCCCTCCCACCCTGTATCTCAATCCCTCTTCAGGGACCCTTTTCATAAGCAACTCTTTACCCAGGAGTTGCGCTCCCTCCCATGCATGGGGGCTGTGGTGGAAGTTCCTCAAGACTTGAGAGGAAAGGGGCTCTATTCACACATTTCTTAATCCCAAAGGCCAAGGGAGGCCTCTGGCATATTCTGGACCTGCATTGTCGCAGCAGGTTTCTCAAGAAACTGAGGATACACATGGTCTCCCTGGCCTCCATCATTCCCTCCCTGGATCCGGGGAACTGGTAAGCTGCCATCGACTTAAAGGATGCATACTTTCACATTTGTCTCTCTTGGCCACATAAGATTTCTCAGATTTATTGTGAATCAATGCCACTACCAGTTCACTGCTCTTCCCTTAGACCTGTCTGCAACCCCTCGGGTTTTATGAAGCATATGGCAGTAGTACAGTACACCATCTCTCCTCAGATGGTGAGATGTACAGGTCTACCCGTACCTCAACAACTGGCTGATCAAAGGTCGGTCAGAGACTCGCATGTAGAACAGCATCAGCATGGTCCAAGTCACCTTCTGGGTGATGGGCCTATTGATTAAATGAGCAAAAGTTGACTCTTGTTCCAGTTCAGAGAATAGAATTCATTGGAGTGCTGCTCAGTTCAACCCAGGCCAGAGCCTTCCTTCCGGAGGCTCAATTCCAGACTGTTGGACCTGATATCCAAGGTCAGGGTACACCCCATTATGACTGCCTGAGTTTGCCTGAAGCTTCTTGGGTACATGGCCACATGTACTTACATGATTTGGCATGCAGGGTTAAGCCTCAGTTCCCTATAGACGTGGCTACTTCCCGAACAGAAACCACTTGGACTCGGTGCTCACTGTTCCTCCCTAAGGCCTCACCTCCCTGGATTGATGGAAGGACCTGAAGCCGGTAATGATGGGCATACCCCTCAGTCGTCAGTATCCCTAGTTTTGGATGTGTCAGACCTAGGCTGAGGAGCCCACCTCAACTGACTCAGGGCCTATGGTCCCAAGAGTAACTCTCCCTGCACATGATCGTCAGGAAATTCAGGACTGTACGCTTAGCCTGCCAAGTGTTCCTCCCCCAGATCAAAGGTAAGGCGGTGCAAGTTCTGACAGACAATACCATGCCCATGTTCTGTATCAACAAACAGGGAGGTGCTCGATCCTTGGCCCTGTATCAGGAGGTCATCTGTCTGTGAGAATTCTGCATGAAGAACTCCATTCACCTCACGGCATCACATCTTCTCCCAGGATGCACTGGTGGATCACCTCAGCTGATCCTTTTCCTGTCACCGCAAGTGGTCCCTTCACTCTGAGATCGCCAGGTTCATCTTCCAAAGGTGGGGATCTGTTCACCACCAAGCAGAACAGGAAGTGCCATCAGTTTTGCTTGTTGTACAGACACAGTCCTGGCTCCATCTCTGATGCCTTCCTGCTTCCATGTTCAGGGCCCCTGGTCTGTGCTTTTTCCCCCTGTTCCTCTGGTACACAAAGACATGAAAATCAAGCAGAGTTTTATAGCTCTGGCTTGGCTACACCAACACTGGTTTGGAACACTACTGGATCTATCAATAGCATCCTCTCGTCCACTCCAGCGCCCATCTGGACCTGATCTCGCAAGACTACAGCCACTGAAGCTGTACTGAATCTGTGCTCCACGTGAACCTCATTTACTTTCACCTGACAGCATGGATGTTACATGACAGGTCTGGCTAGGTTGTAGGAAACAGTCCGCTAGGGCTACCTACGTGACCAAATAGAAATGCTTGAGATGGGCATCTCAACCAGGTCTCTGTGGTTAATTCTTCCCTGCAGGCTATCTTGGCCTACTTGCTCTATCTAAAGCAGCAAAGTTTGGGTCTTGCATCTTTCAAGGTGCACGTAGCAGCAGTCTCTGCCTTTAACCCACCAGTGAACAGCAGGTCAGTGTTCTCTCGTCAGATGGTGGTCTAATTTCTCAAGGGTTGGAGAAAGACTACCGTCAGGTTATGAGCCGATCCTTACAAGAGACTTAAACCTGGTCCTGTCAAGGCTCACAGGCCCTCCATTCAAACCTCTACTAGTGTCATGCCCTCTACTACTTCTTTCTTGGAAGGTCACCAAAGAACAATAGTTACAGAAGGTCAGTGACCATTCTTTTTTCTCTTGGGAATTTGGCTTTGATCCATGATCATAGAATCGTAGGACTGGAAGGGACCTCGAGAGGTCACCTAGTCCAGTCCCTTGCATTCATGGTAGGACTAAATATTATCTAGACCATCCCTGAGAGGTGTTTGTCTAACCGCTCTTAAAAAATGATCCAGTGCTCCTGCCCTCTCTACCAGGGGTGGCTCTAGGCATTTTGCCACCCCAAGCACAGCAGGCAGGCTGCCTTCAGCAGCTTACCTGCGGAGGGGCCGCTGGTCCCATGGCTTTGGCGGACCTCCTGCAGGCACCTGCAGGAGGTCTGCTGAAGCCGCAGGACTAGTGGACCCTCCGCAGGCAAGCCGCTGAAGGCAGCCTGCCTGCCGCCCTCGCAGCGACCGGCAAGCACTGCCAGTGGCTTGCCGCCCCAAAGCACGTCCTTGGCGTTCTGGTGCCTGGAGCTGCCTCTGCTCTCTACAATGGCCAAAGGGCATTGTATTAAGAGCTTGAACTACCTGGTAGTTCCTCAAGTAAAGGGTGGGTGTCCTGGGTTCCATAATTTCTCCCTGATCCTACACACAAGTACATGTTGAAGTGTCACACTCCTACTCCAGTGTACAAGTACATTTGACCTGAGATGGTCTTTGTACTACTGTATGTAGTACAGTGAGGTTGGACTGGCCTACACAGCTAAACCTTCATGGGAGTCAAAAGCTCTCCCTGCCAAGCACTAGCATACAATGCACAGTCCTGTCTATGGAGTTGAGTCCTGTGTGACATAGGTTCATTGGGCCTATTTGGACAATGTGGGACAGTAGGTGGAGGTTCATTTGAGGGTGGGGGCAGCCTTCTGTTCTAATTCTTTCATTCAGTGTGTTATGTATTATGCAGCGTGATCTGAGACCCTATAATGCATAGTGTGGTGAACTCTGACATAAGGGCCACCAAAATGGCTTGGAGTTACAGCACATATGTCAGCTTTATGGCACGCACTGAGGCAGCTGCGCCCTCCAGAGAATCACAGCGTGCAGCTGTACTACTCACTCATCTTGGGGACGGGATTGAGGAGACCATCCTCTTCTCTGGGCCCTGGTGGTGTCAGTGATTAGGCAACACGTGAACCACACTGCTGCCAAAGCTCTGGTCTGTGGAATGCCTCTTCTCCTTTCCCTAAAGGGTCCTCTCTCTCCAGTCTGAGAGCGCACAGTACTGGATCCAAAGTGCTGGAGGCAGCTTATTGTAAATATATTTTTCTTTCTGTTTTATAAAATGTCTTCCTGTGTTGGTAATTGCAAATTCTTATCCTGGGGTTCATACATTAGTTACTGCTCTTATTTAGCATATAGTTTGTGTTTGGAATAGTAATTAACCTCTTTGAAAGCTTGAGTCTCAGCAATGAATTTTGGTGGGTCTATTTTTTTGTTTCTTAGTTCCTGCTGATTTTCCATAAAGCTGCAGCCGGAGAGCTCGAGGAAGACAGTGGGCTGATGACTCTGGCAAAACTCTCTGAAATAGATGTTTCCACAGAGGGAGTTAAAGGAGCCAAGAACTTCTTTGAAGCTAAGGTATGGTGGTACAGTGGAGGTGGGGAAGCTGAAAAAGCTTGCTATGCAGGTCCCAGTTCTCTCTTCTTAACGTGTCCCCTGGAATGGACATTATGCTTGACTGCTGGACAGTATGCCAGTGTCACCAGGTTATTAAATCCTCTTCTTCCACCAATTTAAGAAGCTGTGAATTTTCCTCCTCAACACAGAGTACACATCCTCACTATCATGCTGGGTTATGCCGCTTCCTGTTCAGACTTGTACACTGTGCCCCACTGAGCATTACTCACTGCTGATAAATGAATCATAAATGGCTTATTTTGCCAGGCTCTGCTGCTCCAGTGATGGTTCCTTTCCCTTCAAGCACCCTGTAGACTTCTTACTTAATCCATCCTATTTGTGCTCCTGCCCATCATCTTGGTGACTGAAATAGCCATTTAAATAAGTCATCATCCAAAATAGTTCACAAAATATCTTGGAGACTGAGATATTAGGGGCCATAGGTGCTGACTTCCCCTCTTTGCCGTGGGTGCTCGACCGGTCCCTCCTTGCCCCAGCCTGCATCCCTGCCCCCACTCCACCCCTTCCATGAGGCCCCACCCCCATTCCAACCCCTTCCCCAAATCCCCACCCCCAGCCCTGCCTCTTCCCCGCCTCCTCGCCCTCCCTCTTGGAGCATGCTGCTAATGCAGCCAAACAGCTGTTTGGCAGTGGCAAGGTGGGAAGTACTAGGAGGTTGGCGGACGAGCAGGGACGCAGTGTGCTCAGGGGAGGAGGAGGTGGGGCGGGGGTTGAGGGAAGCTTGGCTGCCAGTGGGTGCAGAGCACCCACTAATTTTTCCCTGTGGGTGCTCCAGCCCTGGAGTCAGGGAAAGAGTCAGCGCCTATGTTAGGGGCTAAGCTTCCCAGAGAAAGGGTGTGTCTGTATTACAGTCAGGAGGTGTGACTGCAGCATACTCAAGTAATAGCAGCAGTGAAGCTGTGGCAGCATGGGCGGTGGCTGCTTGACTATTTACCTGGGATCCTGATCAGGCAACATTAGCCCATGCAGCCGTCTGTGCTGCTGTGGCTTCATTCCTATTGTTACTTGAGCTAGCTTTGCTGCAATCACATGCTAGATATGCTGCAGTCACACCTCCCAATGGTAGTGTAGACATACCCATAGAATCTGGGCCAGGGTGCTGTGAATCTTTTGTTCTTAAACACAGTCAGTTCAAGTGGTCACAGAACAAAGCAGAGCTTTTACAAGCACCTTAAGCATTGTCTGATCACTGAATACCACACAGACCAGGACTCCTGGACTAACTTTTAACATTCACTGCAAGGAATTTTCTTTTCTCCTGCACCAGTGCGCGAAGCTTATTTCTGAATATAATATTTGAGATTGCTCTCCTTGTCTGTTGAGTTTTCTAGGTTAGAATAACATCATAAAGTATTAGATTTTAATAACACTAGAAAGCTATATCTTCATGTTTGGTTAGACTGGGTTTTTTAAGCTGGTAGAATTCCTTTCCAACAGTGTTTTATGGACAAAAATAGATGTTATACTCATTGAGAGTAGCATAGCAGAGCTGTTAAAACAAAGGCTGGAAAGTAGAGCTGAAAAAACAACTCTCAAGCTACATCTTTTTCTTTGGTCTGCAAATGGGCCACAGACTGAGTTCCTCCTATTTGGTCCCAATTTGGAATTATCAAATTTTCTGCAAGAATTTTTATCATTGGGGAAAGTTCATTGTGTTTTCACGACTCATGCTGTGATGGCTAGTTACATAGTTCCTGTGATTAGGGAAGGGAGATACAGAACTGGTCAACACAGTTGTGCTATAAATCTTGAAAGTCAATTCATACATTTAGCTTCATTTTGTATTTCACCCGAAAGGTCATAAAGAAGTTGTAATAAATTTCCTATGAATTGGAATAAATAGATCCACACAATTTTCCCTCCGTTTGGCTCAGTTCCAGTGGAAAGTGACTACTGGTAAATGAAACTATCCTCTTGATTTTGAGAATAAAACTGAACCAACAGGTCTTCAGTGTAAATATTCAGCTACTGTAGTATTGTTAACCCTTAATCAATTTTGGCACCACTGAATATGGTAACTGGAGGAAGATGTGACAGATAGATGTGCTGTGAGGCAGTTCAAATTCTTAATGCTTCCCATAGCTCATGTCTGCTCTTTTCCTTTACAGGTTCAAGCACTTTCTTCAGCCAGTAAGTTTGAAGCAGAGATCAAGGCAGAGCAGGATGAGCGAAAGCGGGAAGAGGAAGAGAAGAAACACCGTCGGGCAGCATTCAGGGAGCTAAAGTCTGCATTCAGCCAGTAACCATCCATTCTACCATCAGAGACTTCTCTTAACTTGGTACATTTCCATGAATCACGACTGTGCCTGGAGAGTATCTTCTGCTAGAACTTCACCATCCTGTCAGACTGAAGCTTCTAAATCAATTCCAATGGGTACAGCTCTCACAACTACCGTGTGTTCATATGGTATGAACAATAAGAACTGTGTACATTCTCATCACTCTGAACTGTCAGGTAGTGCTTAGGGAAATTAAAGTTCATCCTAATGCTGAAGAACCAGGTAGCAAATCAGCTTTCCTTAACCCAAAAGGAATGACAGTGTTTCTTGGCTATATTTTTTCCTTGGTTTCTGTTTTTCTTAACCCTCTGAAATACCATATTGATAACCTTTCAGTAAAAGAAGCCGGACTTCCTCAAGGAATGCCTTACCCACGACTTTGGCAGGAGAAAAGTTAACACCACTTTAGACAAGGAATAGAAAACTGATGGGGTTTTTGACCTGTCACATTCCATTTTATCAATCTATTCCATAGCCTCATTAGACTTTTTTAGGCCCTTGGATTTAGGAGAAGCAAGTAGGTATATCTACGTCTAAGAAATATTTGGAGCTGGGCAGTACAATCGGATGATGCGCTAGCCTTTCAACCTCTGGAAATCTGTTCACATGTTGAGGTTATAAGTGTAAAAGTGACTTTCATGAAGTCCTTAAAGTCATTACTCTATTAAACCAATCTCGTACAATGAGCAGCTTCTGCTCAGAAAGGGAATAACAGATGGGTTACAAATCAATACTGAGATGCATTTGGCAGAATTGAATTTAGTAAGCTTGCATGATACCTTACCTTAGCTAATGGTATCCATTTCTTATGAGCACAAGAGACTTGCCCACAAGTTTTAAAAACTTCCAGGTGCATGTCTCTATATGCTGAAGGTCACCAAAAGGGGAACAATCCCTCCTTGCAAAGCCTCTCTGGATGCATTAATGTTCTGCCTCTCTATTGTTGCCCAAATTGCTTCCAAGATAAGACTCACACCAGTAATCTATCTGATTGACCATCTGTATCTTCTCCTGTCTGTTTTGTTTCTTGAACTGTGAGCACTAAGCTGTGAGTGTGGAATAATAAATAGAAAAACCGCTAATCTTTAATGTCAGGTGGGAGAATTGCTAAACAATTAAACTGTGTATATATCGCCACAGATTATATTTGATAAATCACACTTTTAGCTAAATATTTATAATTAAATGTTTTTATTCTTTGCAACAAAGCAGATAACTGAATTTTCAATTATTTCTCCTGTTGCTAAAATGTACAAATAAAACTTTCTTTAATACCTCAGATCTTGTCAGTGGGTTTATTTTAAGTCCTTGAACATACTATTTTGTCCAAGAATTCTCATTACAGATCCCACTCTTTAATTGTGCCTATTTGCTACTCCAAAGCCCAGAACAGATGTCATGAGTGAGGATGTGTTCAGCCCCCCCCCCCGTTATATTTCCACTACAGCCCAGTATTGTGGCTATGCAAAGGCTAATGATGTTAATTTCTAATGGACAGCGTTGCGTAAATATGTGAAATGCTGTCTATTAAAAAATGTTCACATTTGGTCCCTGTCAGTTGCTTCAAATCTTAAAATAGAGGATGCAAACTCTCCCACATCAGTCCCTCAGCAAAAAGTTGAAGATGCTGATAGATGGGGGCGGTGGAAGGTCTCCATTGCTTTTCACCCTTGGTGGTCTGAGTTGAATTCTCTGATGCACAATGCTTTGTAAGGAAATCTTGACATGGTGGTACTTATAGCTAAAAAAGATCGTTTTTGTTTTAAGACATGTAAAGAGGCCTAACCTTGTGTAGGCGATAGATAAAAGCAACATATTGAGGATGGAGTGCCTCAGAGAACCTACTGTGTTTCCGTTGGTGTATGCTGATTGCCAGCATGGCTGAAGAGGAGGAAGGAGGACTAACAGCCTTTACTGAAGGCTGACATGGTGAAATGTGGCATGGTATTAACAGCATATCCAACAGTGTAACAGCATAGGTCTCCTCTATAGCCGTGGCCCTGACGACTGGTTAGAATGCGTTTTCCTAAAATTTTTTAGTCCTCAGATCTCTCTGGTTATGTAAAATGGGAACAAGCTTTTTTTTCTTTTCTTTACTCTCTGCTGTATGTTAACACATTCCATCAGAAGATCACAGCACTTCACAAACATTAGCTTACATAATACATTAAGTGTTGCTGTCTCAGCACAGGGCATTATAAAGTTAGAGACAAGCAACAAAAAATCAGAATGAGGAGTTCAAGAAGAAAGAACCAGAAGAAGTCTTCAGAACAGCTTCCAACATCCACTTTCCTCAAAAAGCTTCAATTATACTCCTGTGGTTGATAGTTACTGACCTGAAAGAGCACTGGGCTCAACATGGTCTGAGGGGAGGGGAGGCCGTGCCCCAGCCTGGGAGGTGGAGGGGAGCCTCAGGAAGGTCACAGGCAGCAATGACCCAGGCAGGGAGGGTCCATCGGCATGTTGGGGATTTTAGCCATTTTGTTTTTCTTGTTCTTTTATCCTCCATTTTCATGCACCATCTTCTTGTTCAGTTTGGTGCCCTTTTTGTGGTGTCCAATTTTGATAAGTTAATTTCTAAGTAATCTAGGGTGACAAGACAGCAAATGTGAAAAATCAGGACGGGGTGGGGGTAATAGGAGCCTATATAAGAAAAAATCTGGACTGTCCCTATAAAACTGGGACATGGTCTCCCTAAAGTAATCCTGCCCAGTAACAGAACAAAGGCAGGAAGTTTCAAAGGGGAAGAATGGGAAAAGGTCCCATGACCACAAGCTAATCTGCCTGGTAATGGGCTGACATAAAGGACTGATGCAGTGTGACAGGTTGCTGTCCACCCAGGAGGCAGCGTATGTTCGGGTTGTGCAGTCCTTTGAGAAGACATCTACCATCTACCTGTTTCCATTGGTGAAGGCACACCTGTTCTGGACATCAAAAGAGAGAGAGACGTGAGCTGACTCCATCCAGCCTACAGCCATATAGACTGAGTAACACTGAGATGTTTTATATTGCTAGCCCATTTGTTCTAGTTGGGTCTGGACTTCATCCTATTTATATTTGGTAAAACCCACCAAGCTATTTTATTAGCAGCTACCATGTGCTGCATTGTTTCTCCTGTTGCCTCTGGCTTGCAGTTTGGCTGGGTAGTGCCCCCCCAAACAACACCCGTGCTGTTACTGCTCTGCACCTGCCTGAGGCTACTATGCCCATGTTAAAAAGTGGGTGGAAGGGGCATGGTGCCCCTGGTTCTGGCTCCCCTGGGTTTCCAGGGTGTGGGGAGCCCAATGTTCTTTATGCCCAGGGCCTCAATAAATCTAATCTTCTGCCCGTGAGTGCAGGGGCCTAGACTAGATGACCTCTCAAAGTCCCATCCAGTCCTATGATTCTAAGCTTTTTGGACAGCTGTTCTGGTAAGATGCTGAACTGTTTGTTTGCCATAAGTGCAAGATGGCCAGATGGAATTGGAGGGAGGGAAAACCACAAACAAGTAAATGCTGCTGCTGAGTATCCTAGTTAGGGAATCTCAATAGGCCATGTAATTTGTCTTAATATATACTGTAGCTGAGAGCTTGATCTTAAATTATTTCTTTCTCAATCCTATGGGTACCTCTTGTTTGAATAATCAGACTGAGCTACTCCAGATTGCCTTGAGAGAGATCCATTCAATTGACTGCTGTAACAAGTGACGTATAGTGGTAGAGAACAGATCTGGTCTGTAGGATCTTTATGGTTATGTGAAAGAGAGTGATTATCTTACAGTAACTAGTTCTTTGAGATGTTATTCACATGAATTTGACTCTTGGTGCACATGTGCCCTGTGATTGGGTTTTTGGCCAACAGGTTTGGGGCCATTCTTGTGCTCTGATGTCCTTGTACTACCTCCCCACTTGAGGACATAAAGAGTGGAGGGGCCCAACTATCCCTCAGTTCCTTAAAGTATATAAAACTCCACAGTAGGACAGTAGGAGGGCAGGTCATGGAATTCCTGTGAAAAACACATGTTTGAGAACCACATTTACTGAGAGTAAACTTTTTTAGGAGTGATTGTACCCAGGGATTCCACTCTTCGTTACTAACAAGCAATTTGCTTGGAGGTGGGTAGTAGGAGTCCTACTTAGTGACCATAGGACAGCCCTACCAAAGTAGAAGCCTCTATCCAAGAGTAGCATCTTGTAAGGGTGTGGTTAGAACTCCAGGTAGCTGCCCTACAAATGTCAGAAAAAAGGACATTCTTCAAACAGGCAGCAGAGTTAAATGAGCCCTGATGAAACTTAGTGGATGTAACCTGGCTAACTTGCAATATGTTTATATAGATTTGGGGTAGGAAGGATATGGCCTGACTCTTAACCCTTTTCAGCAAAGGCCATGAATGATCTATGTATAGTAACTCCTCCCTTAAAGTTGTCCCAATTAATGTTGTTTCATTGCTGATCAATTAGGGAACATGCTTGTTTAAAGTTGTGCAATGCTCCCTTCTAACATCATTTGGCAGTCACCTGCTTTGTCCACTGCTTGCAGGAAGGGCAGCTAGCTGGTGGGGGCTTGTAACCAGGGTGGATTGGCAGCCCCACATCAGCTCCCCCAATAGCTCCCCTCTCCCCTAAATTCCCTGTGTTGCCGCTGTTCAGTAGGCTATCAATTGGCAGTTCAGCTGTCCTTCCCCCCACTGCCATGTGCTGTTCCTGTCCTCTGCCATGGAGCTGCTCCCAGAGACTCCTGCTTGCTGTGCAGGGGGTGGGGGCTAATGTCAGGGTGTCCCCCTCCCCCTGTTCCTGCACCCCGCTTATCTCTTCTCCATATAGAGCAGGGAGGGGACACTGACGGAGAGAGAGCTTGGGGCAGCAGCTGTTGTCTCAACTTCCTGATCCACTTAAAAAGACAACGCACTTAAGAGTGTGTCAGCTTACTTAAAGGGACAGTGTGCATCTCTCTGGGTACGTCTACACTACGGGATTATTCCGATTTTACATAAACCAGTTTTATAAAACAGATTGTATAAAGTCGAGTGCACGCGGCCACACTAAGCACATTAATTCGGCAGTGTGCGTCCATGGTCCGAGGCTAGCATCGATTTCCGGAGCATTGCACTGTGGGTAGCTGTTCCATAGCTATCCCATAGTTCCGGCAGTCTCACCCACCCCTTGGAATTCTGGGTTGAGATCCCAGTGCCTGATGGGGCAAAAATCATTGTCGCGGGTGGTTCTGGGTAAATGTCGTCAGTCATTCCTTCCTCCAGGAAAGCAACAGCAGAAAATCATTTTGCGCCCTTTTTTCCTGGATTGCCCTGGCAGATGGCATAGCACGGCAACCATGGAGCCCGTTCAGCTTTTTTTTTTTTTTTTACAGTCACCGTATGTATACTGGATGCCGCGGACAGAGGTGATACTCCAGTGCTAAACAGCAGCATTCATTTGCTTTTGCATGATAGCAGAGACAGTTATCAGTCGTTCTGTACCGTCTGCTGCCGGTGTAAATTGGCAATGAGATGACGGTTATCTGTCCTTCTGTACTGTCTGCTGCTATCATGGGTGCCCCTGGCTGAGATCAGCTGGGGGCGCAAAGGCAAAACTGGGAATGACTTCCCGAGTCAATCCTCCCTTTATGGTTTCTAAAAATGGAGTCAGTCCTGCCTAGAATATGGGGCAAGTTTACTAGAGAACCAGTATATCAGAGAGCACAGCTGCTCCGTGCCAGATCCCGCAGAAATGATGAACTACATGCCATTCACGGGGGATGCCCCTGCAACAACCCCACCTGTTGCTTCTCTCCTCCCCCAACCTTCCTGGGATACTGTGGAAGTGTCCCCCCCATTTCTGTCATGAAGTTATAAAGAATGCAGGAATAAGAAACAGTGACTTGTTAGTGAGATAAAATGAGGGGGAGGCAGCCTCCCGGTGCTATGACAGTCCAGGCAGGACGTTAAGCGGTGCGGGGGAGAGAAGCCCAGCATGCCGCTGCTATGACAGTCGAGGCAGGACAGAATCTTTTCTTTACACAGGAAAGGGAGGGGGCTGATGGAGCTCAGCCCCTAGTTGCTATGATGAGGATGATTACCAGCTGTTCTGTACCATCTATTGGGAATGACCGAGAATCATTCCTATTCTCACCCAGGCGCCCCTGGCCAGCCTCATCTGAAGCCAGCCAGGAGCACTCAGGGGGTGGTAACAAGGACGGCTACCAGTCCTACTGCACCATCTGCCACCAGGCAGGGGAGAGGAGTGGATACTGCTCTTCACTGCTGCAGCATCGCGTCTACCAGCAGCATTCAGTAGACATAGGGTGACATTGAAAGAAGTCAAGAAACGATTTCTTTCCTTTTTCTTTCACGTGGGGGGGGGAGTAAATTGACGAGCTATTCCCTGAACCACGCTGGACAATGTGTTTGAACCTACAGGCATTGGGAGCTCAGCCAAGAATGCAAATACTTTTCGGAGACTGCTGGGACTGTGGGATAGTTGGAGTCCTCAGTACCCCCTCCCTCCCTCCATGAGCGTCCATTTGAGTCTCTGGCTTCCCGTTACGCTTGTCACGCAGCACTGTGTAGCCTGTAGATTTTTTTTTCAAACGCTTTGGTATTTTGTCTTCTGTAACGGAGCTCTGATAGAACAGATTTGTCTCCCCATACAGCGATCAGATCCAGTATCTCCCGTACGGTCTATGCTGGAGCTCTTTTTGGATTTGGGACTGCATTGCCACCCATACTGATCAGAGCTCCACGCTGGGCAAACAGGAAATGAAAATCAAAATTTCGCACGGCTTTTCCTGTTTACCTGGCCACTGCTTCCAAGTTCAGATTGCTGTCCAGAGCGGTCACAGTGGTGCACTGTGGGATACCGCCCAGAGGCCAATACTGTCGATTTGCGGCCACACTAACCCTAATCTGATATGGTAATACCGACTTTAGCGCTACTCCTCTCATCGGGGAGAAGTACAGAAACCGATTTAAAGAACTCTTTATATCGATATAAAGGGCCTCGTAGTGTGGACGGGTACAGCGTTAAATCGGTTTAACGCTGCTAAAATCGGTTTAAACGCGTAGTGTAGATCAGGCCTCTCTCTCTCCCACACACAAGGTGTGTTTCTGTCTCTGTCTGCTATGCTGTCTCTCTTCCCTCCTGTTCGTGCTGCCTTGATGAGAGGCTACATTAACAACAATGTGTAAACCCTTGAGGGCCCAGCCAAGTTCATCACTTTAGCAGTAAGGCATTCCCTGGGAAATATCCCTCCCACTTCCACCCTCTAATGTCATCACCTCAACCAAGCTTCACAATCATCATAGATGTGAACAATATTGTTTGTTTAAAATGTATACTGTGTGTATATCTATATAATATATAGTTTTGTCTGGTGAAAAAAAATTCCCTGGACCCTAACCCCCCTTATTTACATTAATTCTTATGGGGAAATTGGATTCGCTTAATATCGGTTCACTTAAAGTTGCATTTTCAGGAACATAACCACAATGTTAAGCGAGGAGTTACTGTATGTTCTTGAATTATTTCATTTTGTTCAGGTAGTAGGAGGTCAAGTGAAAAAAGTTTAGCTTCCCCCAAGGCTCTGTGAGGGCTGGGGAGGAAAACATGGAGATGAATGGTTCATATGAAACTCTGAAATTATTTTAGGCAGGACCTGGGAATGGGACTGGGACTAACTCTGTCCTTATGAAATGCTATATAAGGGGGATTGAGCCAGGGCTTTATAAAGCTGCGCACAAGCGACCAGGGAGCTTAGCGAACAGGAGCTGCTAACAGGGAGTTTTGCAAGGGAGTTTGGAAGGGGAGTAGGAAGGGAGTGGGGGTCCTTTGTCGGTCTCATCTGTGACCCATTGGTCCCCTGAACCTATAAACCAAGCCACATCCAAAATCTTTCTGTTTAAAGCAGAGCAGAGCGGACAGGGAGCTGCAGATGGGAATTTGAGAGAGTTTGACAGAGGGAGGCTTACAATGGTGAGGAGGACCCGCAACACCTGTGGCAGCACTGCTTCTGTCTCCTCCACCTGTGCCTGTAGCCAGACAGAGCACCAAAGCATGGATGCTTTTACCCAGATTCTGGTGTGGGCTTGCAAAGACTGTAACTTGCAATTTCCACTTACTGATATCCAGGCTGGGGGTGGCATCCAATGTGAAAGGTGCCTACTGGTGGAATCTCTCAGGCAGCAGGTGGGAGAGCTACAGGAGGAGGTGGCTAGGCTGAGGAACATCCGTATCCATGAGCAATTCCTGGACAGTATCCATGTGGAGACAGCTGACATAGCTGTCCCAGTTCACAGGACTACTGACACACCAGTGGAGGAGGAGATGGCTCAGGGTGTATCTGACACACCAGTGGAGGAGGAGATGGCTCAGGGTGGACACTGGCAGCTGGTTACTTCTGGCAGCAGGCAGTGCTCCACCCCTGCTGCGAACCCTCCTGCTGTGGTAATAGATAACTGTTATGGTCTTCTTGATACAGGAGAGAAGGAATCACCCCCAACAGTTAAGGAGGCGAAGCCTCGTACCCCTAAGGCTGGGAGGTCTGCTGCCACCACTGATAATGAGAAATGTAGGGTAGTGGTGGTTGGAGACTCTCTGCTGAGGGGGACGGAGACACCCATCTGTCGCCCTGACTGTTCATCCCGGGAGGTATGCTGCCTGCCAGGGGCCCGTATCCGAGATGTTACAGAGGCATTGTCGAGGATTATCCGGCCTTCTGACTACTACCCCATGCTACTCATCCACGTGGGCACAAATGATACTGTGAGGTGTGACACTGAGCAGATCAAGAGTGACTACAGGGCTCTGGGAGTATGGATTAAGGAGTTTGGAGCGCAGGTGGTATTCTCTTCCATTCTTCCTGTCGAAGGTAGGGGCCCGGGCAGAGACAGATGCATCGTGGAGGTGAATGCCTGGCTGCGAAGATGGTGTCGCCAGGAGGGCTTTGGCTTCCTCGACCACGGGATGCTATTCGAGGAAGGACTGCTAGGCACAGATGGCGTTCACCTTTCGAGGAGGGGAAAGGCCTTATTTGCGCACAGACTGGCTAACCTAGTAAGGAGGGCTTTAAACTAGGTTCGATGGGGACAGGTGAGCAAACCCCACAGGTAAGTGGGGAACAAGATCTGGGAGATGGGTTGGAAACAGGACGGAGCACAGGCTATAATGGCAAAGAGAAAGGAGGGTCAGGGCAAAGCTGGGAGGCAAGATCAAACCAGTATCTTAGATGCCTATATACAAATGCAAGAAGTATGGGTAATAAGAAAGAAGAACTGGAAGTGCTAATAAATAAATACAACTATGACATTGTTGGCATTACTGAAACTTGGTGGGATAATACACACGACTGGAATGTTGGTGTGGATGGGTATAGTTTGCTCAGGAAGGATAGATGGGGGAAAAAGGGAGGAGGTATTGCCTTATATATTAAAAATGTACACACTTGGACTGAGGTGGAGATGGACATAGGAGATGGAAGTGTTGAGAGTCTCTGGCTAAAAGGGGTAAAAAACATAGGTGATGTAGTGCTGGGAGTCTACTACAGGCCACTTAATCAGGTGGAAGAGGTGGATGAGGCTTTTTTCAAACAACTAACAAAATCATCCGAAGCCCAAGATTTGGTGGTGATGGGGGACTTCAACTATCCAGATATATGTTGGGAAAATAACACCGCGGGGCACAGACTATCCAATAAGTTCCTGGACTGCATTGCAGACAACTTTTTATTTCAGAAAGTTGAAAAAGCTACTGGGGGGAAGCTGTTCTAGACTTGATTTTAACAAATAGGGAGGAACTCGTTGAGAATTTGAAAGTAGAAGAAAGCTTGGGTGAAAGTGATCATGAAATTAGAGTTTGCAATTCTAAGGAAGGGTAGAAGGGAGTACAGCAAAATAGAGACAATGGATTTCAGGAAGGCGGATTTTGGTAAGCTCAGAGAGCTGATAGGTAAGGTCCCATGGGAATCAAGACTGAGGGGAAAAACAACTGAGGAGAGTTGGCAGTTTTTCAAAGGGACGCTATTAAGGGCCCAAAAGCAAGCTATTCCGATGGTTAGGAAAGATAGAAAATGTGGCAAAAGACCACCTTGGCTTAACCACGAGATCTTGCGTGACCTACAAAATAAAAAGGCGTCATATAAAAAATGGAAACTAGGTCAGATTACAAAGGACGAATATAGGCAAATAACACAGGAATGCAGAGGCAGATTAGAAAGGCAAAGGCACAAAATGAGCTCAAACTAGCTATGGGAATAAAGGGAAACAAGAAGACTTTTTATCAATACATTAGAAGCAAGAGGAAGAGCAAGGACAGGGTAGGCCCACTGCTCAGTGAGGTGGGGGAAACAGTAACGGGAGACTTGGAAATGGCAGAGATGCTTAATGACTGCTTTGTTTCGGTCTTCACTGAGAAGTCTGAAGGAATGTCTAATATAGTGAATGCTTACGGGAAGAGGGTAGGTTTAGAATATAAAATTAAAAAAGAGCAAGTAAAAAATCACTTAGAAAAGTTAGATGCCTGCAAGTCACCAGGGCCTGATGAAATGCATCCTAGAATACTCAAGGAGTTAATAGAGGAGGTATCTGAGCCTCTAGCTATCATCTTCGGGAAATCATGGGAGACGGGGGAGATTCCAGAAGACTGGAAGGGGGCAAATATAGTGCCCATCTATAAACAGAGAAATAAAAACAACCCAGGAAACTACAGACCAGTTAGTTTAACTTCTGTGCCAGGGAAGATAATGGAGCAGGTAATTAAAGAAATCATCTGCAAACACTTGGAAGGTGGTAAGGTGATAGGGAATAGCCAGCATGGATTTGTAAAGAACAAATCATGTCAAACTAATCTGATAGCATTCTTTGATAAGATAACGAGCCTTGTGGATAAGGGAGAAGCGGCGGATGTGATATACCTAGACTTTAGTAAGGCATTTGATACAGTCTCGCATGATATTCTTATAGATAAACTAGGAAAGTACAATTTAGATGGGGCTACTATAAGGTGGGTGCATAACTGGCTGGATAACCGTACTCAGAGAGTAGTTATTAATGGCTCCCAATCCTGCTGGAAAGGTATAACAAGTGGGGTTCCGCAGGGGTCTGTTTTAGGGACCGGCTCTGTTCAATATCTTCATCAACGATTTAGATGTTGGCATATAAAGTACGCTTATTAAGTTTGCGGACGATACCAAACTGGGAGGGATTGCAACTGCTTTGGAGGACAGGGTCAAAATTCAAAATGATCTGGATAAATTGGAGAAATGGTCTGAGGTACACAGGATGAAGTTCAATAAAGATAAATGCAAAGTGCTCCACTTAGGAAGGAACAATCAGTTTCACACATACAGAATGGGAAGAGACTGTCTAGGAAGGAGTATGGCAGAAAGAGATCTAGGGGTCATAGTAGACCACAAGCTTAATATGAGTCACAGTGTGATACTGTTGCAAAAAAAGCAAACGTGATTCTGGGATGCATTAACAGGTGTGTTGTAAACAAGACACGAGAAGTCATTCTTCCGCTTTACTCTGCGCTGGTTAGGCCTCAACTGGAGTATTGTGTCCAGTTCTGGGCACCGCATTTCAAGAAAGATGTGGAGAAATTGGAGAGGGTCCAGAGAAGAGCAACAAGAATGATTAAAGGTCTTGAGAACATGACCTATGAAGGGAGGCTGAAGGAATTGGGTTTGTTTAGTTTGGAAAAGAGTAGACTGAGAGGGGACATGATAGCAGTTTTCAGGTATCTAAAAGGGTGTCATCAGGAGGAGGGAGAAAACTTGTTCACCTTAGCCTCCAATGATAGAACAAGAAGCAATGGGCTTAAACTGCAGCAAGGGAGATTTAGGTTGGACGTTAGGAAAAAGTTCCTAACTGTCAGGGTAGTTAAACACTGGAATAGATTGCCTCGGGGAAGTTGTGGAATCTCCATCTCTGGAGATATTTAAGAGTAGTTTAGATAAATGTCTATTAGGGAGGGTCTACACAGTATTTGGTCCTGCCATGAGGGCAGGGGACTGGACCCGATGACCTCTCGAGGTCCCTTCCAGTCCTAGAGTCTATGAGTCTATGAGCATGAGTCTCCCCTACCCTTCCCCTGATGTAATGGCTATTAAAAAAGCAGAGTTAATTAACAGTATAGGGAACAGCTTGCTAATGGCTCAAAAAGGAGACCCACTGAATCTGTTAATACTATAGAGGTCTGTAGCAAAGAGACGGCTGCCCTTGGACATTGAGAGTTAGGAACAGCCAGATGCCCCGTGGTGGGCAGAACCAGGAAGGCCACACTCTCCATGCCGGAAGCAGAGGTGTGAGACATGAAGTATAAAAGGTGGGCCCTGTAGCTCAGTTGGAGAGCAGCTGCCAATGAAATGGACACATTTTCCCCACGGCTGATGCAGGGGCATGTGGAAGAGTTCTGCTGCCCCGAGCAGGCCCATGAGTTACCCAAATGGTCAGATACGCCTGATGCTGAGGAGTTGCTGGGACTGCTGCTTGCAGTGTAGCCTGGGGTGACAGAGGATGACCCTTGGAAGCAGGTACACCTGAGGGGGAGTATAGGAAGCAGCCCAGGGGAACCAGACTACCATCTGAGATGCAGATGATACAAAATTGCTTAAGACAGTTAAGTCCCAGGCAGACTGCAAAGAGCTACAAAAGGCTCTCTCAGAACTGGGTGACTGGGCAACAAAATGGCAGATGAAATTCAATGTTGATCAGTGCAAAGTAATGCATACTGAAAAATATAATTCCAACTACACACATAAAATTATGGGGTCTAAATTGGCTCTTACTACTAAGAAAGAGATCTTGGAGTCATTGTAGGTAGTTCTCTGAAAACATCCACTCAATGTGCAGTGTCAGTCCAAAAAGTGAACAGAATGTTGGAAATCATTAAGGGATAGATAAAACAGAAAATATCATATTGCCTCTATATAAATCCACATCTTGAATACTGCATGCAGATATGGTCACCCCATCTCAAAAAGATATATTAGAATTGGAAAAGGTTCAGAAAAGGGCAACAAAAATTATTAGGGGTATGGTACAGTTGCCGCATGAAGAGAGATTAATAAGACTGGGACTTTTCAGCTTGGAAAAGAGATGACTAAAGGGGGTAATATGATAGAGGTCAATAAAATCATGACTGGTGTGGAGAAGTAAATAAAGTGTTATTTACTCCTTCTCATAACACAAGAACTAGGGGTCACCAAATGAAATTAATAGCCAGTAGGTTTAAAACAAACAAAATGAAGTATTTTTTTCACACAACACACAGTTAACCTGTGGAACTCCTTGCCAGATGTTGTTGTAAAGGCCAAGACTATAACAGTGTTCAAAAAAAGAACTAGATAAGTTAATGGATGATAGGTCCATCAACAGCTATTAATCAGGATGGATAGGGATGGTGTCCCTAGCCTCTGTTTGCCAGAAGCTGGGAATAGCCAACAAGGGATGGATCACTTGGTGGATTACCTGTTCTGCTCATTCCCTTTGGGGCACCTGGCATTGCCATGTTGGAAGACAGGATATTGGGCTAGATGGATCTTTGGTCTGACCCAGTATGGCTGTTCTTATATTCTTATCTGGCTGTGGTGCTGCCGGAGACATGGTCAGAATGTTGCGGGTGGATTCCTCACTGATCTAGTGGCAGAGCACTCTGCCACTGTTAGGGTGCTGGGCTGGGACGCAATGGAGTTGGCGGGCCCACATCCCCCCCTGCTATCCCATCCCTGATGTGGCAATACTCCCCCTCCTTAAGAGCAGGAAGTATAAAAGGCAGGCCCTGTAGCTCAATTGGAAAGCAGCTGCCAAAGGAGACGGATGTGTTTTCCCCACTGCTGATGCAGGGGCCCGCAGAAGACTTCTGCTGTCTGAGGAGACCCCTGAGCTACCCAAATGTCCAGACACACCTGACACTGAGGAGTTGCTGGGACTGCCACTTGTAGTGTACAGAGGGTGGAAGATGACCCTTGGAAGCAGGTACACCCAAGGGGATTATAGGAAGCAGCCCAGGGGAACCAGACTACTGTCTGGCTGTGGTGCTGCCGGAGATACAATCAGTGTGTTGTGGGTGGATTCTCTGCTGACCCAGTGGCAGACCACTCTGCCATTGTTAGGGCCCTGGGCTGGGATGCGGCGGAGTTGAGTGGGCCTGCATTCCCCCTGCAACCCATTCCTGGGGTGGCAGTACTCCCACTCCTGAGGCCAGGAGGCTTGTGTTCTTCAGCCCCATAGACTGTTTGGCACTCAACCCTTGCCTGAGCCCTGTAGACTGCAGTTCATGCTCGCCTGCTGGGTGGGCCCCTCAATCATTTGGTGCTCGCCCTTGTCCAAGGGATGGAGTGCCAGACTGCAAGGTGCCCCACCCTGCCTAAGGGTTTGGGTCCCTGAACTGTTCACTGCTCTACCCTGCCAGTGGGTTTGAGCCCTAAAGATAGCTAATTTCCTCCTTATACAGACTACCATTCCAGGTGTGTGACAGCAAAGAGGCGTGACCGCCCTTGGAGATAGACAGTGAGAGACGGCCACACAAGTCTACAAGGTCCCAAGCGGAGCGGGGGTCATCATGCTCCCAAACTTGGGGGAAAGCGTGAATAAGGCCCTTTAGGAATCTAGCCACTGTAAAGTGAGAAAATACTGTGGCCCAGGATACAAGTGCATATATTGCTGCTAGATGGATCCTTCTGGAGCTTACAGAAACTAGTAAATAGTACAGTATTGCTGAAATGGGTGTTGTAAGGGAGGGAACTAGTGCCAAGATGCCCAAATACAAAATCTCTTTTCTTCAGCTTTATAAGTCAGCTTGAGTCTTTCCTGTTTTGTAGTAGAATGTTCTGAACTTGAGATAAACAACTTTTTTGGTGGACAACATTCAGGCTATCAGATGTAATGATGCTGGGTCCAGATGTAGGAGCTGACTGTGATTCTGCATGACTGTCAGGAAGAGCTGGTAAGGTGATTAGGGGGCAGAGTAGAGGAGGCTGTATTAAGAGATTTATCAGATCTGAATACCAGAACTTCCTGCCCCAGACAGGGGCCATCATGATAATTAACCTCACCTCAGTTTCTTCAGGACCTTCTGTATAGTGGGGAGCCAGGGAGGCTGATATGAATGCCAGTTTCCAAGGAATAAGAAAAGGGCCTGAGAGGGAGGCAACCCTCACTGGAGCCTAACACTTGACATTTCTTGTTCTGGTCTGTGGCAAATAAGTCTATTGATGGCTAACTCCCTTTGTGTTGACATGCATCTGACGAAGTGGGTATGCACCCACGAAAGCTCATGCTCCAAAACATCTGTTAGTCTATAAGGTGCCACAGGAGTCTTTGCTCCCTTTGTGAAAGATGCTCTGAAGCACCAGGTCCTTGATCAACCATTTTGTGATTGTCTGAGAACTGTCTGCTGAGGTGATCCACTAGCGACTTCTAAATGCCTGAAAGATGCAAGGCCAGCAGTGTGATCTGGTGATGAATACACCAGGTTCAGAACTGAATGGCCACCTGACAGAGTGGAGATAACCTGTCTCCTTCTTGTCTACTGATATAATACTTAGTTGTGGTATTTTCTATCAGAATTTAGATTGTGGATCCTTGGAGTAGAGGCAGAAATGCTTTACATGACAGGAAGGTGGCTCTGAGGTCCAGGATTTGTATGTGTAAATGAGATTTCTGAAGGGACAATATGCCCTAAACTTATAGATCTAGATGAGCTTCCCATTCCTCAGTGAAGGTGTTGCTCACCAGAGTTTTGGTAGGTAGAAATGCAAAGAGTATTCTGTTCCTCATTCGAAGAGGGTCTTTCCACCAGTTTAATGAGGATAGCACATTTAATGATAGACTGTGATCATCATAGTGCCTGCTGGGTGGATACGCTAATTTCAGACACCCTTGCTTAGGGTGTAGGTGAAGTCTGGCAAACTGAGTCAGAGAGGTGCTTTAGGCTATGTGTCACAGAAGTCTGGGGCAAGTTCTCACTGATGTCTTTGGGTGAGCTTGAAGTTGGCTGATGAGATTCACTGTCTTATGAAATCTTTCTTTTGGGAAGTAAGCTCTCATTAAGTTGGAATCTATCACTGCTCTTATGAACTCTATGCTCTGAGTCAATGTCTATTTCTTTCTGTTGACTTTGGTGACTAGGATGAAAAAGAGCCCTACGGTTACTTGGATTAAGTGATCACTTGTTGGTGTGATTTTCCTTGAATCACTCAGTCATCAAGGTCTGAGTGCACATGAATACTGGTCTCCTTAGATGCGCTGCCATGATTTCCAAGCACTTGGTGAATATCCTCAGTGATGTGGAAAGATTAAGGGGCAGGACACTTCACTGGTAGCAAGATATTCCTAGGAATCTGAGATATTTCCTGTAGGTTGGATGAATGGATAAATGAAAATAGGCCATCTTGAAGGCTGACAACAGTAAACCAATCTGGAGGATCTAACAAAGAAATTATGGAGGCCAGTCACAATTCTGAACTTGAAACAACAGATGAATTTGTTGAGACCTAGAAGGTCCAGAATGAGACACGAACCCCTTTCTTCTCTGAGGTGAAAAAATAATGCAAATAAACCTCCTGCCCCTGAAATCTAAGGGCAACTGCTTCACATCTCTAAGTTGTAGAAGGGAATCCACTTCTTGCGTTAATAGTATCATGTGAAAAGGGTCCATGAAAAAAGACAACAAAGGGGGATAAGGAGTAGGAAGTGACTGGAATTGGACACAATACCCCTTGTTTACAATTTCCAGGATCCACTAATCTCAGGTGATCAGAGTCCAGGCTGCCTAAAAACAAAAGAGGAAGCTGCCAAAGGTTTGAGTAGAGGAGCAGAGACCCTCGAGAGCGAGAGGCCACTGGCATCAAACCTGCTGCCCAGCTGAAGACCCAGAGTGTGCAGCAGCGGAGGAAGAGACTGAGGGTTTTCCCTGGTGGAAACTGTTTTTTCCTTGGTGGCTCTGAGGTCCTCTGGGGCTGGTAATAGTTCAGGCAGAGAGATGTTGCCTGAAGCCCGTCTGTTGACTTGTTTGCTTCCTTCTTGGAGCTGCGACTTATAGGCCAGAGTACTTTAAAGAATGGAGGGCCTGATCGGTCTCTGAATTAAAAAGCTCACTCCCTTCAAAGGGAAGGACGTCTATTGTTATTTGTACCTCCTTGGGTATCCTAGATGCTTCTGGCAGGATAATCTTCTCATTGCCACAGATGTGGCCATGCCATGATGCATGCCACTGTATCGGACAAATCAAGTGCTGCTTGAACGTAAGTGCAGGTTATCAGCTGCTCTTCATTCACTATAGATTTAATTCTTCCCTATATTTCATAGGAAGCCTGTTCATAAATTGAGACAACTTGTTTTAGTGCAAGTAATTGTATTTTGTGAGCATCACTTGCTAATTAGCTACTTGCTTTTGGAAGCTATTGAAAAGTTATTTGCTCTCTTCATGGACTGTAGTCCATTGGTTGTGTTTGATCAGGGAACTTTTGAGGGTGTCTCTCCTGAGGCCCATCATTTTGACTCAGACTCTTGTCAGTCTTAATTGCTTAAAGCAAGTGTGACCTAGCTGTGGTGCCATTGACTAGCTTTCCCAAAGACTTGTTTACCACATTAAACAGATCCATCTCTCTTCTCTTTCTCAAAACTGGAGTGTTTGTCAATTTGTTCCTTAATTGTTAGTATGTCAGATTTTACATAGATTTTTTTTCTAGTAAAATTTTTCACAATTAAAATGCTCTTCTCTGCTGAAAAAGAAAATCTCATGGTCTCATTAACGTGTGTATTGTGAGAACACACATTCAAACAAAATTGATAAGTAAATTAGTTGGTGCTATTTTTGTAAACAATACCATCTTGTGATACACTGAAATTCCAAAAGTCAAAGCAGAAGTGTTTCAACCAAATTGTAGTCCTCCATCAGAGTTGGCAGTTTGAAGTGAATGAGACTTATGCTAAGTCACTTAGATGTTTTAGGAGAACCCCACCCTTAGGTGCCTAAATATGGCAGGAGCACAATTTTGGGCTCCTTTTTATTCTGAAAATGTTGGTGTATGTGTACAAAGTTCACTAACTTTTCATTGTTAAAACTGAAGTAATTCTATTCTGAAGTGTGAAATATTTTATGCCACTAAGTTTTTAATTTACAATTTTTGCTTCTGCTCTGGCATGTACATAACTTCAAGCATATGAGTAGTCCCATTGAAATCAGTGGGATTATTTATGTGAGTTAAGTTACATATCTGCAAAATCATGGCCATAGTTTTCAATATTTTATGTTTTGCCTAAATCAGTTTTGTAAAGAGACATTACCAGTCACGTCATCTTTTACAAAAAACATCATTTCGTTTAGTTTATTAAACATTTTAATCTAAAATTGTAGTAAACAAGTTCTGAAGTTAGCGTTACAAAAAGCACTGATATTAAAATACCTTGATTTAAGCTGTTCCACCCTGCTCATAACTGTTGAGCTAAACTAACACAATAGACCAGTGCCTGTCTGGCAATGCACAAGGTGTAAACATTTAGGAAATATTTAATCCAATATTCCTTGCTTTTACCAGCCCACTATTATATTTTAATTAAGCAAAATTATACAAGAAGTATTTTTTCCTCTCAAAAATAAGACCTCATTCTCCTTTACATTAGTTGCATCCCTGTTCCCTCTGTTGATGACTTAATGGCTTGGCCCTCAAAGATCTGCTTCCCACTACTTGCTGGTCCATCCCTTGGCTGCTAATGTGTTAGGTGGAGCCATGCTGACTCTCAGCATTGCTCCTGTTGTGATCAACAGAAGTAAAACCCCTTTAAACAGCCAGGGGAGGCTACAGGTGATTTAGGGGTTAGGGTATGTGTAGGACCACTGCCTTGGAGAGTACTCATATGGTGACTAACTTATTGTGGAAAGGGTAAAATCACTGGTATAAGCAGTGCTGTCAAGACAAGGTCCTTTTCCAAAAGACTCCAGATGAAGTTAAGTCTAAAATCACTCATCTTCTGGACATTAAACTCAAGGGAGCCTTGTATAGGAAGATTTTTAAAAAAATCTTCCACCAGTAGGAGCCACTAGTTCTTTGACCATTGTTTAAACCTGTTCTGAGCAGGGTTAGATGACATAGTGAAAATGTCAGTGGCCAACTGTGCCCTGTCTACACTTGTGCTCCCACCACTCCTGCCATTGACTGAGCAGCATCAGTGTTAGTATGGTGGTGGGAGATTTTAACTAAAAAGCTCTGTGTACACACAGACTAGAAGGAGGAGGAACTTACATGAGTTTAACTAAATGGATTGATCAAGGGAACATCTTATGCATGGGTTCTTACTCTTTTGTGAAGAAGAGTGTTTATGTTTATACATATGATTTAGGGGAGTAAATCTGACTTTTAACCATTTTGGTATTGTTAGCATTGAATTGCAAACCTCCAGTGGTAGGATGTATTCAAGAGTAACATGACTTCTCTTCTGTGCCTGCTCAAGTTTAGTTTGCAGGATGTTAAAGGGTCCCAAAATACCATTTGGACACTGCATAGCAGCATCATGTTGTGAGTCTGTCTTGCGCAATAAGCAGTTAAAGATGACTGGCGCCCCTCAGTAACTGATGTTTAAAGCTGATGTCCTATATTATGTGTTTGCCTTCTCTGTCTCTCTTTTGGTGACAGATCATGATCATGATGAGGGTCTCTTACTCAGAACTCCCAGTGAAAATGAGAGTTGCCGATGCTCGCCATCTCTTGAAATCAAACCTGTTAGTGTTTTCTGAGCTGTTGGGTGGATATCAAGTATTGTCAATCACAGGTGAAGTGCTTGGTATCTCTGAATATAAAACAAGTTCATTTTATAATAACCAAACAGAGACAGATAAGATTCATGTATCATCAGAACATCTTTAAAGCTCATGGTTTATGATAGTTCTTTTTCTTTTCAAAGTCTGTCCTATAGGTTCCTAACTCCACTGACCCAGTAAAGAAGGCTGTATTCTGCTTCCCTAAGCCAGGGTGGCACGAAAAGGATGGGTCATTGACAGCTTTTAGTTAATAAAAGATTCCTGCCTCTCTCTTCCCCTCCCTTGGATATGTAATAGCACATTCAAATTAGTTTAGCAGTTCAAAAGGCTGTAATGTACATAATGACCTCAACAACCTATTAAAAGTCAGACTCATAGGAGTGTTTGCTTACTAAGAGCCAAATTCATCCCTAGTGTATATCTCCTGTAGCTCCTGTAGTTGCACTATGGATGAATTTGGCCCCACGAACAGTCTTGTAATTTGTAATAGTCTTGTATTCTGCTTGCTTGACCATAATGGAAGTCCTAGGAGAAATCTAATAAGATACTAAAATGTATTTTAATTTTTCCAAGTAAAATTTCAGAAAAATGCTAAGTTTTGCAGAGGAATATCTTTAAAATGCTCCCTTCTTGAAATGTTGCTTGACAGTTTCACTTTTAGGTGGTTTCTCTGACTAAAAGAACGTTCCCAAAAACTAGATTTCTCCCATCTCAGACACAGGTTACTTCTGAACTCTCAAAGTAAAATACAAAGAGCTGTTCACATGATATAACTGACTCCTGCCAAGAAAAGCCATTTGAACAAGGCACAGCTGCTTCTGCAACAGAGCTGCAAGCTCCTATTTTGACAGCTTGGGTTGCAACTCTTTCTCTCTTGCACTAATCTAGCCACTATTAATAGCAAGGAGCCAAGAGAATGGAAATACAAGTTGTCAGAGACCAGAACCTTACAACTTTTCTATAGAGGCAGATACTCTCTCAGACCAGTCTCCAGAGGGCTGTCTCTTTCTCCAACAGAAGTTGGTTCAACGGAAGACACTGCCTCCCCCACCTTGTCTCTCCAGTCTCCCGAGGTTCATTTTACAATGAAGATCATCCTAAATTCTAATTTTTTTTGTTGAATATATTTAATGTGTTATTTTTATGTGAATTCAAAACAAGTTTGAGAAATGCATTTTTCAACTTATTGGCTCAAAAAAAAAAAAAGAAGAGAGAGACATTTGTGTTAACTATTACATCAGCCATGGCCAGTGTTCAGTGCACAGTGTCGAGTATTTATTCACCTGAAAGCTCAGAGGTAAAGCCAAATGCATTTGGCTGAAATCGCCTGATTAGAGAATGGTTTTCTCAGCTAAAAATGGTCACTCCCTTATTGATGTCGCATAACAGCTAATGATAGTTTTTAGGTTGCATCAAGTACTAATATTGTTGTTTAAGGCTATAAATAAAGTAAATAAATAAAGTAATATTTTTAGCTGAAAAAACTTACCGAGTGCCTGTTGGTTTTCCATCTGGAAATACGATTACATTCGAGATCTAACAAGTTAATTAAATCGTCGTACCTCAATGTCTTTTCCCCCAGCCTTAAGCAGCTGGCTTCTTCCCCCAGCATGGTGCTTTCCTGCCCTTCCTCCTCTTCTTCCCTGCACCAATCATCTGATGGCCCTTGCCATGGGGAGAGGGAAGAGTGGCAGCCTGTACGCAGCTCTGCTCCGTAAAGGACACAGAGAGAGGTAGGGATGGAGCCTTGGGGAAGGGGGTGGAACAGGGCATATCCCTTCCAGCCCCCTGCCGTGAGCCGCTCAGGGCAAGGGGCTGGGAGCACCCCTACGAGCCGAGCACTCCAGCTCTCTGCCCTGACCCCCCCCACATACTCAGCCTTCTGCCCTGACCCTTGAACCCCCCCCCCACACCCAGCCTTCTGCCCTGAACCCCCCCAACCCAACACACACCCAGCCCTCTGCCCTGCACCACCACAGCGCTATCCCTCTGCCCTGACTCCCCCACACACTCAGCCTTCTGCCCTGACCCTTGAATCCCCCCCACACCCAGCCTTCTGCCCTGAACCCCCACAGCCTCATCCCTCTGCCCTGACCCTGGGATCCCCCTCACACCCAGCCTTCTGCCCTGAATGCCCCCCCCAGCCCTTTGCCCTGACCCCTGAACCCCCCCTCCCAGGTCTGGGGTCCCGGCTGCAGGCCCTGCTCAGCCCACTGCCGGCCTAGGTGAACAGAACCCCAGGCTAGCAGCGAGCTGAGCAGGCTGGCGGAGTAAGATCAGCATTTTAATTTAATTTTAAATGATGCTTCTTAAACACTTTGAAAACCTTGTTTACTTTACATATAACAATAGTTTAGTTATATAATATAGACTTATAGAAAGAGACCTTCTGAAAACGTTAAAATGTATTACCAGCACGCAAAACCTTAAATTAGAGTGAATAAATGAAGACTCAGCATACCACTTCTGAAAGGTTGCCAACCCCTGATCTAGACCATCCCTGACAGGTGTTTGTCTAACCTGCTCTTAAAAACCTCCAATGACGGGGATTCCACAACCACTAGGCAACTTGTTCAAGTACTTAACTACCTTAACAGTTAGAAAGCTTTTCCTAATGTCCAGCCTAAACCTCGCTTGCTGCAATTTAAACCCATTGCTTCTTGTCCTATTCTCGAAGATTAAGAATTTTCACCCTTCTCCTTGTAACAACCTTTTATGTATTTGAAAACTGTTATCATGTCTACCCTGTCTTCTCTTCTCCAATCTAAATAAACCCATTTTTTTCAACCTTTCACAGATCATGCTTTCTAGACCTTTAATAATTTTTGTTGCTCTCCTCTGGACTTTTTCCAATTTGTCCACATCTTTCCCGAAATATGGTGCACAGAACCTGACACGCTACTCCAATTGAAGCCTTATCAGCATGGAGTAAAGTGGAAGAATTACTTCTCACATCTTGTCTACAACAGTCCTGCTGATACATTCCAGAAAGATGATTGTTTTGTTGGGTTTTTTTTGCAACAGTGTTACACTGTGACTCATATGTACCTTGTGATCCCCTATGACCCTTAGATCCCTTTCCACAGTACTCCTTCCTAGGGAGTCATTTCCCATTTTGTATGTGTGCAATTGATTGTTTCTTCCTTGGTGGTGTACTGTGTCATCATCAGGAGAAGGGACAGACAAGATGTCAGGGTTACAAAAGCTACGTGCGGCGCTGACTGTTGGACGGATCACAGGCTCATAGTATCTAAAATGAAGCTCCGTATCATGCCGAAGAGACGACCACAAGGTTGTAAGGCTCTCAAAAGGATCAATGTATCAAAGCTGAAGAACAGCCCCATCACTGAAAATCTAGTGGAAGACCTAGAGAATGAGCTTGCTGATCTTTGTATTGAGGATGACGCTGAGAAAGACTGGGAGCGATTCCGCAACACTGTCCATGCAGGTGCATCGAAGGTATTGGGGCCCTCCACACGCAGGCAGCAAGACTGGTTTGACGAAAATGATGCAGAAATCCAGGCCTTACTTGCTGAGAAGCACCGACTGCATCGTGCATATCAGAACGATCCATCCTCAGCGGCAAAGAAGACCACCTTTATCAATGCTCGCAGAACAGTACAGAACCGACAGCGCAAAACGCGGGACTTGTGGTTGAGCACCAAAGCAGATAAAATACAGATGTACATGGACAGGAACGACTATAAGCAGTTCTATGAAGCCCTCAATACACTCTATGGTCCATAGTCTTCTGGGAGCTTTCCCCTCCTGAACTCTGATGGCACTGTGTTCCTTTCAGAAAAGACGCAGATTCTCCAGAGATGGGCTGAACATTTTGAAGCAGTTCTCAACTGTCCCTCAGTCATCGATGATGAGGCCACTGACAAGATGCCCCAGGTTGCAGTCAATGACTCCATGGATGCTTCACCAGAAGAGGATGAAGTGAAGAAAGCCATCAACCAGCTGTCAAGTGGCAAAACCCCAGGGTCAGATGCCATACGAGCAGAGGTGTACAAAATCAGTGGACCCCTGTGTCATAAACAGATAGCTAAGGGTTAATGTCTCTTTCACCTGGAGCACCTGACCAGAGGACCAATCAGGAAACCGGATTTTTTCAACTTTGGGTGGAGGGAATTGTGTGTCTGGGGTCTTTGTTTTCTGCCTGCCTGCTGTCTCTGAGCTTTGGAGAAGTAGTTCTGTTTTCTAATCTTCTGTTTCTAAGTGTAAGGACAAAGAGATCAGATAGTAAGTTATATGGTTTCTTTTCTTTGGTATTTGCATGAATATAAGTGCTGGAGTGCTTTGATTTGTATTCTTTTTGAATAAGGCTGTTTATTCAATATTCTTTTAAGCAATTGACCCTGTATTCATCATCTTAATACAGAGAGACCATTTGTATTTTTTCTTTCTTTTTTATATAAAGCTTTCTTTTAAGACCTGTTGGAGTTTTTCTTTACTTCAGGGAAATTGAGTCTGTACTCACCAGGGAATTGGTGGGAGGAAGAAATCAGGGGAGATCTGTGTGTGTTGAAGTGGCTAGCCTGATTTTGCATTCCCTCTGGGTGAAGAGGAAAGTACTTTTTGTTCCAGGACTGGGAACAGAGAGGGGGAGTCACTCTGTTTGGATTCACAGAGCTTGTGTCTGTGTATCTCTCCAGGAGCACCTGGAGGGGGGAAGGGAAAAAGGATTATTTCCCTTTGTTGTGAGACTCAAGGGATTTGGGTCTTGGGGTCCCCAGGGAAGGTTTTTCAGGGGGACCAGAGTGCCCCAAAACACTCTAATTTTTTGGGTGGCGGCAGCAAGTACCAGGTCCAAGCTGGTAGCTAAGCTTGGAGGTTTTCATGCTAACCCCCATATTTTGGACGCTAAGGTCCAGATCTGGGACTAAGGTTATGATACCCTGCTGCTATGGAAACTCACTGAGCTGTTTCAGTCCTTCTGGAAGCAGGGATCCATTCCACAGGAATTTAGAGATGAGTCCATTGTGCACCTCTATAAGAGGAAGGGCAATTGCCAGGTATGCGACAATCACCGTGGAATCTCGCTGCTCTCTACAGCGGGGAAAGTTCTAGCATGAGTTTGTTGAACTGATTGATCACTCACCTGGAGCAGGGCTTACTGCCAGAATCACAGTGCGGCTTCCGCAAGGGATGTGGGACTATTGACGTGATCTTCGCTGCGCGTTAGCTACAGGAGAAATGTCAAGAGTAGAATCATGAACTCTACATAACTTTTGTGGACCTCACGAAAGCATTCGACTCTGTCAGTCGCCAGGGCCTGTGGAGGATCATGTCGAAATTCGGCTGTCCAGGCAGATTCATATGAATGGTACGTCAATTTCATCATGGTATGATGGCTCGTGTCCTGGATGACGGTGAAACATCTGAGGCCTTCCCAGTCACCAACGGTGTTTAGCACCCACTTTGTTCAGCATGATATTCTGTGCCACTCTGACTGATGCCTTTCAACACTGCACTGAAGGAGTAGGCCTGAAGTACAGAACCGATGGGAAACTATTCAATCTGAGGCGACTGCATGCCATCACCAAGGTGAAGGAAACTGTACTTCGAGACTTTCTCTTTGCCGATGATTGTGCTCTGAATGCTAGTACAGAGCCAGAAATGCAAGCCAATATGGACAAGTTTTCATCTGCATGCAACAACTTCGGTCTCACCATTAAAATCAAGAAGACTGAGGTCATGCACCAGTCAGCTCCCCACGCTCTGTTCTCAGAACCGTCCATCACTGTAAATGGACAGAGACTTCAGGCAGTGGACCACTTCACGTACCTGGGCAGTACTCTTTCCTGAGCAGTGTCAATCGATGATGAAGTAAACTGTTGAATTGCTAAAGCCAGCTCTGCATTTGGCCGATCACGCTCCAGTATCTGGGAACGTTGAGAGATCAGCCTACCAACTAAGCTGAAGGGCTACCGAGCAGTGGTGCTTCCGACTCTGCTGTACGCCTGCGAGATGTGGACTGTTTATTGGAGTCATGCACGAAGGCTCAATGACCTCCATGTTTCCTGTCTGCGAAACCGTCTAAAAATCAGATGGCATGACAAAGTGCCTGATACTGAAGTCCTTACCAGAGCCAGTCTGCCATCAGTTCACACACTGCTGATGACAGCCCAGACCAGATGGGCTGGACATGTCGTGAGAATGTCAGACGAGCGCATTCCTAAACAACTCTTCTATGGAGAACTCACCCAGGGAAAGCGCTCCCATGGAGGACAAAAGAAGCAGTTCAAGGACATGCTGAAGATCTCTCTGAAGTCCCTCGAGATCAACACCACCACAGGGAAACCCTCGCACTGAACCGTCCAGTATGGCGTAGCCTCATTCACACAGGCAGTAATACCTCTAACGCGAGGCATGCTGCTGAGGCTGAAAGAAAGTGTGAGCTGCGCAAGTCCAGAACTGCCCGCACATCATCGACAGTGCCATCATGTCTGCCACGTGTGACAGGACGTTCCACGCCCGAATCGGACTGATCAGTCATCTTTGGACGCACAGAGTCCGGTCATCAAACGAATGAGCTGTTGAGGTCTTCATCGACAATGATGGACAAACATACTGTGCATTTGTCCTTATTTAATTTAATTCTGTTTACTTCAGACAATTTATTCAGTTTGTCCAGATCATTTTGAATTTTAATCCTATCCTCCAAAATACTTGCAACCCCTCTGAGCCTGGTATTGTCTTCAAACTTTAAGTGTACTCTATATACTGTTATCTCAATCATTTATGAAGATATTGAACAGAATTGGACCCATGACCCCACTTGATATGCCCTTCCAGCTTGACTCTGAACCATAGATAACTTCTCTCTAGGAATGGTTTTCCAACTAATTATGCACCCACTTTATAGCAGCTCTATCTAGGCTACATTTCCCTAATTAGTTTGAGATCATGTGAGACAGTATCAAAAGCCTTATTGAAATCAAGATATACCACATCTACTGCTTCCCCCCATCCACAAGGATTGTTACTCTGTCAAACAAAGCTATTAGGTTAGTTTGACATGGTTTGTTCTTGATAAATGCATGTTGACTGTTACTTATCACCTTATCTTCTAGGTGTTTACAAATTGATTGTTTGATTATTTGCTCCATTATCTTTCTGGGTTCTTAAATTAAGCTGACTGATCTGTAAATTCCCATATTGTCATTATAGATTGGCACTATATTTATATGCTTGCAGGCCCCTGGACTCTCTCTCATCTTGCATGAGTTTTCAAAGATAATAGCCAATGGCTCAGATATTTCCTCAGTCAACCCCTTGAATATTCTAAGATGTATTTCATCAGGCCCTGAGCACTGATCAAGTTGCACTTACAGTCACTGCTTGCTTGGGAAAAGAAGCAGCCTGAACACCTTGACAGGGTGGTTGCTGCAGATGAAGTAGGGGTTGGCTACACGTCAGAGGGTTGAAGGAGTCTAGGCTCTATAGTGGATTAAGGTCATTACAGGCCAGGGGAAGGAAGACATGGGGCAGTTGAGAGCAGAAGAGTGAGATGTGCAGGGAGCGCAGGCTGTGGGGAAGCATCTGACCAGTCCCCTCGTTCAACATGGAGCTGGGTGCAGAGTGGGTCCATAGCTGGTACTAGGGTGACCAGATGTCCTGATTTTATAAGGACAGTCTCATTTTGGGGTCTTTTTTTTAATATAGGCTCCTATTACCCCTGTCCTGATTTTTCATATTTACTGTCTGGTCACCCTAGCTGGCACCTGGGTGACAGGATTGCGTGGCCTAGGCCCCCACTGCCAGAGCGAGTCTCAAGGAGGGGCAGGAGCCAGGGTGCCCCAGGGCAGGACAGCCCTGCACACTGTGGAAGCAGTGAGGGAAGCGCAGCATGGGCGGTGGGTACAGCTGGGTGGCGCAGGAGGTGACAGGCGGATAGCCCGGCGCTGCCGGCCTTATGCTCTCTCGAGGCTCTGTGCTGGCAGTAGGGCGGGGCTCGCGTCACTCGCGGCAGCCGTTAGCGTTAGGTCTCCCCATCTGTTAGCTCGCGCACTCCCGCAAACCGCCGCCATTCTCATCCGGGGCCTTCGCGAGTAGGTGGTGCCCTATATCACGTGACGATGCGTGGCGGCGCGACCGCCATCTTGTGTTGTGGGGAGTGAGGAATTGCCTCGGCTGTGAGAGATTCTCCGTCCGGGATCGCAGGTAATTAACCCTGCTGGCTCTGGCTGGCTCCCCTGGGCGCCGGGTTGTGTCTGAGCCTTTCTCCTTCCCGCTCGGGGCTTGTCTGTCTCGTACACGCGGCCCTGTTGCGGGAACGTGTGTAGGCCGCTTTGGAAGCACCGGCCTCGCCTACGGTTACTGCCCCGGAAAAGGGTACGGGAGCCAGCCTATGAGGAGGCGAGGTTGCTTGGACTTGGTTTATGGGATATAGGCCTTTCCCGGAGCCTCTGCGTTTGATCTTTTCCCCTTTGGCTTCCGAGGAGATTCCGGCGGCCTCACCCTGTCCTGTTCCCACCCCCTGGTGGCTCTGAGGGGTGGGGGCTTCGTCCAAATGGCCCCTTGGCAGCGGGTCGTGCCGCGGGTTGGGTGAGTGCTGCTGGACCGGAGCCTGTCAGGCAGCTGCGGGATTTCTCGGATTATCCCGGGCCATCTCCGGTTCCCGGTAATTTCCTTCTTATCCTGATTCCTGTGAACTCTCCTCTCCCACCCTAGCGGGACCGTCCCGTGTCCTGGGCGAGCCGTGGGCAGGTTCCGTTCGCACGGAAACCATACTCCTCTGAGCGTGCCTGGCCTTGTCATACTGCAGACACTAGGAGAGAAGAGCTGGTTCAGGACTGAGGCCTTCCCCTCAGTGAACTGGGTGTTAAGGGGAATAATCAGCAGCGTGGGACCTTGGAGGCCTTGGCAGGCTGAAGAGCCCATTGATCAGGATCATGTATTTTTGGTATTAATCCAAGATAAGTAGTCTCAATGTCAACAAAACACTCCCAGCACTTTCAAGCATATATAACTGCAGTTTAAATCAAGACAAGTTTGAGGTTAAGGGGATCAATACAGATTGACATAGTTGGAGTAAACCCTCCCCCCAAACATTCTCCTATGCCTATTACTTCAGCATGATGGCCTTGTTTTTTGTGGTTACTTTTGCCATTATTTTTGCTGTCCCTATTTTGTTCTCTGAATTTTATATCTGAATTCAGCTTTGTTGACTTTTTTAAAATTAATCATTTTCAGCTCATCACTGTTTGCTTTCTTGTTTCAGGAGCTAGCTTGTACCACTTTTTGAAAAATGTTTCCTTTTCCACAATTCTACTCATTTTATTTATTGCTTACTAAATTTTTATTAAAGAGAAACATGTCTGAGTAGAATATGTAATAGTTGGACATTATGATAATCTGGATCTTTTTGACAAAAACAGTTGTAATAGGAGTCAACAAAACTTCTAACATTTATTGAACTCACCTATTGCTGCTAATTCTATTGGTAGTAGGGCTGAAAGGAGCATTAGTATAGACAAGGCGTTGGTGGTCACTAATTTGTCTAGACTTTATCTAGCTCAGAGTTAGGGTTTGTCTCCACTTTCCATAGATCAACGCTGTGGTGATCAATCCACTGGGAATTGCTCTTCCCTTGACTCTGGTACTTCACCAGAACGAGAAGCATAAGATAAGTTGATGGTAGAGTTTTTCCTGTTGACCCAATACAGTGTAGACACAACAATAAGTTGACCTAATGTATGTCGACTCCGGCTACATTATTCATGTAGCTGGAGTTGAGTAACTTAGGTTGACTTAGCCCCATAGTGTAGACCTGCTATTAGCCAATACTGTGGAAATAAGCCTGTGCCCTATCAGTATGAGCAGGAGAATCCATGGAGGTGCAACCGTGGGAGAACTTTTTAAAGTAGCATGCACACACTCACCCAGTGAGGTAATTGGTGTCAGAGCTCTTGTGTCACAGAATGGATTCTTCATTGAGCCTGGACAAAATGCAAGATTCTGCTTCCTGGTTAACTGTATTAAATAGGTCAGAAATAGCGGTACCATCAACTGAAGTGGTACATTACAGTGAAAATTTAGTGGTCATAGCAAGACTTGACAGCTTGTTGACTCCACTGCTGTCTGAAGACTTAATGTATCTTTTCAGTTCTCTGACAAAGTTGTAAAATATTTTAGTGATTTCAGGAGCTGGACAGGGGTACCATGTCATCTGGGCATGTGGATATGCTTACACAAAGATTACATCCTCTGTCACTAGGTTTGCTGCAGAGCCTTTTTTGAACTGTTTTCCAGTATCTCTGTTTTCAGCTAATATAGATAATTAAAATACAGAATATTTATATTGCATCTTGGTTTACTACTCATTCTTTGAAAATGCATCAAGAGACCTGTGTAATGCATCAATAAAATTTCTCAAATACCTTGAACATCCCTTCTTTTCTCCAATAAAAAGGTGTCCAGCAAAGGGGCTTAAAGTATGATAAAATATTCCTTTTCTCTCTAAAATGTACAATAAATTTAAAGGAAAAACTGCTTGAAAAATCAGCTTTTTCTATGAAAACTCTGTAGTGGTCATAATTTAAAAGTAAATACTACAATAACCAAAAAGGTGGTGTAGAGCTTTGTTTTTTCCATTTTTACTTTTTTATAGTCAGTTTCACTATTTTCCCCTGTATAATCAATTATTTTGCTCTCTGAAAAGTCTTAAATGCCAACTGGGGAATAGAAAAATCTGTGTACACACGTTTTTAAAGGACATTTTAAAGCAAAACAATGCTGGTCCTTCCAAAGACTTAATATCTAAAAGATGCTCTGTCAGGAAGTGCAATTTTTTTAAGTTAAAACAAATCAAGTTGAATAATGCCTTTCATATTTATGAATACTTCAAAGAGGCAAATGAAGTTTTCCATTTGGGACATACTGTAGAATTGAAAGATTACGGGTAACCCACATGCACATTATCCATGTTGGCTGGATGGACTTTTTGCTAGTCTAAGCTCTGCCAGTGATATTTGCAGTGCAGTTAAAACTTAAGTTTTAATTGTAGACCTGGCCTTAGTTAAAAGTGACCTGCAAAGGGGAGTTGGTTGGAGACCCCTGATGCAATATTTTATTTCTTATTTTTCTTCTTTAATGTGTTGAGATTTTCTGCTTGTGTTTGACATTTGAAATATCCAAAAT
The DNA here is from genome assembly GCF_007399415.2 of Gopherus evgoodei. Lineage (NCBI taxonomy): Eukaryota > Metazoa > Chordata > Testudines > Testudinidae > Gopherus > Gopherus evgoodei. Next base: position 49,798,411 of record NC_044330.1, on the reverse strand, counting down.
ATTAAATGTTTATTTTCCTTTCTTTTGCTGGAGTTCTCTTTAGAAGTCCAAATAACTGATACAGGAGTGTCGTCCTCTCCCCGCTCCCCCCAATTGAAATGTTTCAAAAAGGTCTTGTCTTCAAGCTATTCCTTCAAGTAGAGTTAAATAGCTGTTAACCAACAGTCCCATGGTTTTTAAACCGTGATTTAAAAATTAATTTTCATCTGAGGATTCTGTACCTTGACTTTTTGATGTCATGATACTGGCTTTCCAGTATTTCTGTTCAAGGATATATTGAGATAAATGATTCATGAATCTTAAATATAAAACAATCAGGGGGACAAAAAGCTTAAACAAGGATTTTAAAGTTTGCTTTTAGACTGTATATGAAGGAAATGGTTGTAACCAAGAAGATTTAGTGATGATGTACATGTGAACAGTGTGCCCTCTTGTGGTTAGTTGCATATAAAAAAGAATGTAGGGTCCTGCTATACTACTTTTCTGTAACTCACTTTTAGTTCCAGTGGTAGTGGCAGGGTGTGAAGATACAGGATCAGGGTCTCAATCCCAGCTTTACAAATTTTGGTGTCTTTGTTAGTAATTTAATTTGCACCAATGGGTTTATTGCAGAATGATATCCAGCTGTCTTTCTCAAAATATGAAGAAACTTTCTCAAGCTGTTTTTGAATTAGTTAGCTAAAAATTTCCTGAACACAGAAGCCACTTAGCAGTAAATCCTTAGTTATGGTGATAAGTAGGGAGCCATTATAAATCCTGTGTTCATATTGCTTATACTTTTTCACAGAAAGTATTTTTATATTACTTCACTCAAGTACATCTGAGAGATTTCTGGAGAGTTTGACAGCAAGTGGTGAAAGCACTTAAATTATGGATGCTTTTAAAAGAAACTGCCTTATTTTAAAATTTTAAATACAGTTTCAATTATTTAAAGTACTTGTTTGCAGAAATCTGCCTTAATGTTTGACTTAGCTGCTTATGATGTGAGAGCAGCATTGCAGAAGTCTGGCTATCTTAGATAGTTATATTGCCCCCATGACTGTAGCATCTGAGAATCTCTTTTATTGGAATTATGCTTATAACACCTCTGGGAGGCAGAGAGAGTACCATTATCCCAATTTTACAAATGGTGAACTGAGACACAGAGAGGCTGTGACTTGCTCAAGCTTACACAGGAAGTCTATGAAGATGGGGCAAGGAATTCAGCACTAGGGTAGAGCCTTAACCACTGGACCATCCTTTCTCTATAGTTCATAAACTTTGTAGGGCAATGTGAAGTAGAGGGAACCAAGGGACCCCCCCCCCAGCTCCTAAGATCTGCATTTCCTATGGAGTATGGACAGTTGGGGATCCTGCAGAGCTCTTCAAGGCCAGCATGGAGCTCCTGAGGCTTTTTGTTTTAAAAATACATTACTAAAATTACAGTGTAGGTATGCCAAGGAGTGTTATAGTTTAACATACCCTCCCCCCAGGCATTTAAAAATATGGTAACAAACAGTTTAGGAAGGTACTTAAATATGCAAAGATATTCACCATTCAGACAATATTTTAAGTGTACCTATCTAAAACATCAGATTGTATATTCTAAAATCCTTTAAAGGTCATTGTAAACTTGAAATATATTCAGTTTTAAAAAATGGCTTCAATGTAATTTCAGGTACACTTCTCTGAGTTCCCCTGTCAACTTTTGTTAGTGCTTTACAACCACATAATCCTATTTTCAAAATGTTTTTCTCTCCCTGAGCTGTCCCAAAAACCCACACAAACATGCAAAATTAATTAAAGCGGAAAGATTAAATTGACTATATGGAAAGTGCTGTCAAATGCACCAAGTAAACAGGTGAAACAGGCTATCCATAAAAGTAATAAAACTGGAAATCAAGGCTTTTTTCTGCTGTTTAAACATTTTTTTTAAAGTAGGCAAAATTTATTTTACTCTTGTGAAATTTTTTTCTTTCATGATTTGATCTTTTAACTCTGTTCTCATGTCTTCCAACAGGGAAATGCTTGTGTCACAGAACCAAACCAAAAGTTGAAATGCTTCTTAAATCACTGACTGCAAATGAAAATGTCATACATGGTATAGATATGTGGATTCCTCTTTCTCTTGTGTGGTAAATAATATTTGAATGGACTGAGATTTTTGGTCTAAATGTGTAAAGTGACTTTAGATGAAAGATGTGTGGTAGGTATCTGGAAGATAGTGAGCCTCTCTAGGGAGGATAAATCAAGACAACATAAGAATTCTATTGTATTGGGAGTGTAGATGGGTTTTCTGCCTCATGGTGGAATGAGGAGAGTGTGTGGAGATGATGATTCTGGACTGTTTGAAGACTGAAGTGATACGTTCTGGTCTCATGACCCACTTACAGGTGAGTAGTTGGAATGGGATAAGGTTGAGCTTCTGGTTTATGTGTGAGATGTAAGAGCTGAGATGTTAGTGTTACTGGCTAATAATCAGTGGTTGAGCCATTGTCTTAGCCATATATGGAGAGTTTGTAGCACATGTTGGAAACTGATGTAAGATGAGAGGATATAAAATGTTTCTTATTTATAGGTGGAGGCTGAACAGGGATATGGGACATAGTTAAGCTCCCCCCCACACCCAAAATATGCAGCTTACAACTACATCAGAAATCATGCACTTGATTCAGAGCTCCCCTCTTTGCAGAGGGTTCAGTTAGAGTTGGATCAGGTAGTTGTTTCACTGTTTCCTTTCCCTTACTGTTTGCATTGCAGTAGTGCTTAGAGGCCTCATTTAGGATCACATCTCCATTGTGGTAGGTACTCTACAATCACACAGGGAGGTTTTCAGTCTAATTTGAAACACAGCAAGTGAGTGTAACTGCCCTCCTCTTCTGCTCCATGCAGGAAAGATTTCTCCATGAATCCCTATGCTATAGAGAAGGTGATCGACACGGAGGTGGTGGTGATATGCTCTTATATATGTTGTATATTATGTATATATACATGCATAGGTGCCGACTTCATGGGTGCTGTGGGGCTGGAGCACCCACAGAGAAAAATTAGCGGGTGCTCTGCACCCACCGGCAGCCAAGCTCCCCCAACGTCAACGTCACCGCCTCCTTCCCCGAGCGCACCGCCTCCCCGGTCTTCCCCCTCCTAGCGCTTCCTGCCCATTTCCTAACTGCAGTTTGGCGGCGCTTTGGACTTTCTGGGAGGAAGGGAGGGAGAGGAGTGGGGTTGCGGCACGTTTGGGGGAGGAGGTGGTAAAGTGGTGGGGCAGGGACTTGTGGAAAGGGAGTGGAATTGGGGTGGGATGAGGGTGGTGCGGCCGGCGGTGCATGTCAAGCACCCACGGGGCAGAGGAGAAGCCGGTGCCTATGTATACATGGTAGCAACCTTTATTTAAAGCTAATTTTTTTTATCAGTTGGTTAAAGCAGACTGCCCTGTTACTAGCCTGTTGCACCATCATCTTGTCTCTTACCCTATATAAAAGCTATACTGGCATGTTTCAGAGCGGCTCCTTAGTGAAAAGACGACTTTGTAGTAGTTTTTTTGTGGGAGAGTTCTTGAAGTACCTTTCCAATGAAAATCTAGAAATGCTTTATCACTCTGAAATATCCATTTTCTAAACATGTTTACTACCTGGGTGCATGGAAAATCTTGCAAAGTAGGGAAAACATAATTGAGAATCATAAAACATGCTATAGCTATATGAGGCCTACAGAGGTCTTGTTGGGTAAATTAACGTGAAAATGATTGTTCATTCCAGGAATCCTTTTATTTGTGTGCCTTGACTTCATATGTTTTGAAATGTTATACATACATTCTGCTGGATTTGAATGAGTTTTGTAGCAGTAACAGCATCATGTGATAGCTGGAAGGGAGGCACTATATAGGTTCTACCTCTGGAACAGATAGTGGCAGTATACTACTAATTAGATAGGATGGCTTAGGTCATGTCTAAGCTAGCACGTAAGTTGGCAAAACTTTCGTTGCTCAGTGATGTGAAAAAAAACCACCCTGAACTACACAAGTTTTGCCGGCATAAGCATTTGTGTGCATGGTGCTATATTGGCAGGAGCTGCCACTTGTGGAGTTGGTTTTATTAGGTTGATGGGAGAGATCTATCCCATCACATAAGGCGTTTACATGAGCACTCTCACAGCAGCACAGCTGCATTGGTACAGCTGTGATGCTGTAAGCTTATAAGTATAGACATGGCCTTCGTTTGCAGTGTGGTGACTATATGACTTGGCATCATAATGTGTGGCATGTTAGTGGAACTGCTGGGGAAGAGCACTGCTCTGGTACAGAGCAAGAAACATTTACCAGCCACTTGCTAGGTAGAGACTCATATGAAAGGGCTTTTATATTTTTTATTTTTTTGTTTGTGTTGGACGCTAGTAAGGCCTAGAAGCATCATTTTGGTGAGAAACTCAGATTCTATTCCAGTCAGTTGGGAAGGGTGCTGTCCCTAGATGAGGGTTGGGCATACTTTTTGGGCCGAGGGCCACATCTGGGTGGGGAAATTGTATGCAGGGCTGGGGTAGGGGGTTGGGGTGCAGGAGGGAGTGCGGAGTGTGAGAGGGGTTGTGGTGTGCAGGGAGGGGCTCAGGGCAAGGGATTGGTGCAGAGGAGGGGTGCAGAGTGTATGAGGGGGCTCAGAATGGGGTTGGAGTGGAGGAGGGGTGCGGACTGAGGGAGGTGGCTCAGGGCAAGGGGTTGGGGTGCAGGGTGTGGCAGGGGGCTCAGGGCAAGGGGTTGGGGTGCAGGAAGAGGGTGTGGCAGGGGGCTTGGCAGGCGGTTGGGGTGCAGATTGCAGGCAGGGGGCTTAGGGCAAGGAGTTAGGTGGGGTGCAGGAGGGGTTTGGGCCTGGGCCCGGTGCCGCTTACCTAAAGCGGCTCCAGGGTGGCAGCAGCGCACATGGGGGGGCCAGGGCAGGCTCCCTGCATACCTGCCCGGGCCCCATGCCATGCTGCTCTGGGAAGCGCTGTAGCCCCTGTGGGAGGGGAGTGGGGCGGAGAGCTTCATGTGCGTTGCTCTATCGGTACCTCCAGATACCTCCCCCTGAAGTTCCCATTGGCCAGGGTTCCCTATTCCCGGCCAATGGGAGCTGTGGGGGATGGGACCTGGAGGCAAGGACAATGCACAGAGCCCTCTGCCCCCCTGCTGGGGGCACATGGAAGAGGTGCCAGCTGCTTCTTAGAGTGGGCCAGAGCCCACAGTGCCATGGAGGGGAATCCCGCGGTCCGGATCCAAAGCCCTGAGGGGCCGGATCCATCCTGCGGATTGTAGTTTGCCCACCCCTGCCCTAGATTCTGCCTGGAGGCTTAATCTTTCACGTCTTTTTAAAACATTGGTGCTCCCTTCCGCTTCTGATCTGTTGAAGGAGTAAAAGATCTTTCTCCCTCCCTATTCCGCTGCTGGAGAATGGGGATCTCCCATTACTCTGATGCTTTGCAACTCTCCTAGCTGCTGATGCAAAATGGGTGGGTAGGTGGAGTCTCTGCTATTTCACATCCTTCCTCTTGGCTCTTATGGGGGCAGGGTTAGGATCTTTAACCTATCCTTTTTTTCCTATCAAGCTCTCCCTTCAATACTTCCAATTCCTGTCTCTTATGCTACTGAATTCTATATAGCAGCTGTGAAAGTGACCAACCAATGGCTAGTTTCACTTTGAGAATGCTACTACTGGTAACAGGCACTGAAGCAAAGGCTGCCCAAAGACTCAGAATATTTTGTAGTGGTTCAAAGTGGGAAGGTTATATTTCCAATCATAAAAGTTAGAAATGTAATTAATATAGAGTCTTAGCTTCTGCAGAAATGATGTCTTCGGAGTCCTCTACTGTAGGGAAAGCTTTCTATTAACTATAGGCGAGTGAATTTTCCAAGCCCTGCTCTATGAGACCTGAAGGTTGAAATGGCTGTGTAGAACAGACATGGGCAAACTACGACCCACAGGCCACATCCAGCCCGCGGGACCGTTCTTCCTGGCCCCTGAGCTCCCAACCAGGGAGCCTAGTTCCTGGCCCCTCCCCTGCTGTCCCCTCTTCCCTGCAGCCATGCCACCGTTTGGGCCACACTCTGGCCCGCCGCTCCTGGTGGGCAGCATGAGGAGCGCAGCTGGCTCTGGCCGGATGTTGCAGCTGTGAGCTCCTGCTGCTGGTAAGGGGGTGGGAGGCGAGAGGGTTAGGTTAGGGAGCGGGGAGGTTCTGGGGGGCAGTCAGGGAGGAGGGGCAGTTGGATGAGGTGGAGGTTCTGGGGGGGCAGTCAGGGGATGGGCAACAGGGAAGGTTGGGAGTGGGATTCCCAGGGAGTCTGTCAGGGGGCAGGGATGTGGATAGGGGTCGGGAGGGCAGTCGGGGCAGGGAGCAGCAGGGGGTTGGATAAGGGGGTGGGATCCCGGGGGGCAGTTAGGGGCACGGGGTCCTGGGAGGGGATGATCAGGGGACAAGGAGCAGAGGGAGGTTGGACAAGGAGTGGGAGTCTTGGAGGGGATGGGGTGTGGATAGGGGTTGGGGCATTTGGGACAGGGAGCAGGAGAGGTTGGATAGGGGGTGGGGGTCCTGGGAGGGGGCGGTCAGGAGACAAGGAGCAAGGGGCGTTGGATGGGTTGGGAGTTCTGAGATGGGCAGTCAGGTGGGGAGTGGGAGAGAACGGATAGGGGGTTGGGGGCCAGGCTATTTCGGGAGGCACAGCCTTCCCTACCTGGCCCTCCGTACAGTTGCGCAACCCTGATGTTGCCCTTGAGCCAAAAATTTGCCCACCCCTGGTGTAGAGAGATGTATGTTTTAAGTCTCCTGGGTAAACACTGAATTGCTTGAGAAGAAAAAAACACAGCTCTCCCTTTTCATGTTCACATGTTCATGATGATATTTCAGCATGTGTTGGAAAAATGGCTGAGGTGAGAGTATTGCTTGCTCTTCTTCAGAGTTCAGATCTCCCAAAGTTTAAAACGTGTAGCAGTCCTAAAGATGTAAATTACAATCAGAAGAGCTTTGAAGTGGGCAGTGATGAGTTCCCTAAAATTACAAATTTTGTTGAGCTTGTTGCTTTGAATATGAGCTTCTGTTCTGCATTTTGTCTACTTTGATTTTGCTTTATACTACCCATGGGGGATTCCACAAGAAGGCAATCAGAACTTGACAAGATGCCACTAGTAAGGATATGATTTATTCATCGAGGTCATGGATTCCATGACTTTAACGGGCCTCCGTGACTTCTTCGGGTTCAGCCCACACTGGAACAGCAGCAGGGATTGGAGCTGTCACATCTCCACCCCCTTGTGGCTGCAGTGTGGTCTGAAGCTGTCCCACAGGTTCACACCCCCCCCCCCCCCGTGGCTGCAGCTGTCCCATTTCCCCTACCCCAGCGGGGCCTGGAGCTGTCCCACTTCTCCCCCTACCACCCTCAATGGTTGTAGTGGGGGCTTGAGCAGTCCCGTCCTATGTGGCAGTCAGTCCTTCCCCCTCCCATTTATTAGTAAAGTCACAAACAGGTGATGGGCTTCTATGAATTTTACTTTATTGCCTGCGACCTGTCTGTTTAATAAACATAACCATGACAAAATCTTAACCTTAGCCATTACCCTCAAAACTTCATGGCAGACTATCATGGATGAAAACAGGCTTGTTTAACTGTTTCTGAGAATCATGGTAGGGAAAAATATGTTTTGCCCATGTTTAAAAAAGCTCTTACAGCCACTTAAGTGAGAAGCTCAGGTGTCTCCATTTGGAGAAAGGGCTTAGCATTTGATGGGAGGCTTGCCCTGGTGTCAGGGATGTGTCTTCTGTCCGTGTGAAAATTTACCCAAATTGGTCCACAGTGAGGGGAGTAAATAGGAACAGGGAGTATGAGCAGAAGGGAACTGGCTGGGGTGGGTGGGACAAAGCAGAAGAGTCAGTAACTACTAGAGCACACTCTGTACAGAACCTGGAATTGAACCTACTATTCCCAACTCTTGACATTCTGTTGCTGTCTAGCAAATAGCCTGTGAGACACCTGTCTTCTCCCTTCTAGGGCATGTTCACATAGAAAATAGTAGCAGCCTTCTCCTGCTACCAGACGCTCCCTTCCATCAAATGGAAGAGGAATGGACTGTGGATCTGAAGATGATGACCCATATGCAGGTCCTTATGGTTCCACGTGATGGCACTTTTGTATTTTCAATATAAGTTTTAAAAAACTCAGGAAAATACGTTAACTGTAGGAAGTGGAAGAATGGTCGTCTTGTTAAAGCATTTGAATGTTGTCTTGGAGAACTGGATTTTATCCCTTTCTGAGCCACAGAGTTCCTATGTGATGTTGGGCAGGTCACATAAACGAAAATTTCCACAGATGACCACTGTGTGGTGCTGATTTTCTGGATAACCAGTTTGAGACACTTGTAGTCTGATGTGCAGAACACTCCCAACTGTAAGGTCAGTGGGAGCTGGCCTCTGAACATAAAATTTGCTTATCCCTCCTTGGCCACATGGTAGCCTGCGTGTACGTCATTGCCTTTGCTCACCTCCACCTTCGCTGCCTACAGATGTGACTCCAGAGAGTTTAGTCACCCCTATGGCATGCTACGTACCTTATGCTGACTCTTCCCCCCCCCCCCCAGGTGCTCTCATTCCTCCAGTGGTGGACCGACCTGCAACAGGTCTGTGTAGGTATCCCCTTCCTCCCATCCTCCACGGACAGGCGATCATACAGACACATCCTTTGCAGAATGGGAAGCACACATGGGAGAGTGTATGATGCAAGTGACCTGGACCCCTTGGGAATCCAGATGCACATCAATATTCTGGAACTCCAGACAGTACGGAGAATGTGTCAAGCATTTCTTCCATCCATTGGCTCCCATCATGTTCTCATCATGTTGGACACCACTACCATTACCACTACCATTTATTACATCCACAAATAAGGGGACACTAGGTTGTGCTGTGTGTGCCAAGGTGGCCAATCTATGGGATTGGTACATTGCCCACAAGATCCTGTTGTTGGCAGCCTGTATTCTGGGTGCTCAGAATGTGATTGCAGAACATTAATGGCCAACCACAAGTGGGAACTCCACAACATTGTAGTAAGCGACATTTTGAACCTATGGGGACTCTAACCAGAGACCTCTCTGCCTCCCAGTCCAGCAACAAATGCAGCACATATTGCTCTAGAGCAGTAGTTTTCAAACTTTTTTTTTTTTCTGGTGACCCAGGTGAAGAAAATTGTTGTTGCCCGCAAGCCAACAGAGCTGGGGCAGAGGGTTAGGGTGCAGAAGTGAGGACTGCATAGTGGGGATGGGGAATGAGGGTTTCAGGGTGTGGGAGGGGGCCCTGGGCTGGGGCAGGGAGTTGGGATGTGGGAAGGGGTAAGGGCTCTGGGCTGGGGTTGCAGGGTCTGGGATGGGGATGAGGAGGTTGGAGTGCAGGAAGGGACTCCAGGTTTGAGGGAGGTCTCAGGGTTGGGGCAGGGGATTGGGGTGCAGGCTTACCTCTGGCAGTCCCTGATCAGTGGCGTAGCAGGGATGCAGAGGCAGGCTTCCTTCCTGTCCTGGCACTGTGCCCTGGAAGTGCCCAGCAACAGGTCCGGCTCCTGGGTGAAGATGTGCAGCTCTTGCCTGCAGGCACCATCACCCCCAGCTCCCATTTTCTGGGAACCGGCCAATGGGAGTGTGGAGTCAGTGCTTGGGGCAGGGGCAGTGTGTAGAGATCCATGACGCCCCCCTTCCCCCCCCGGCCTAGGAATCAGACCTGCTGCTAGCCGCTTCTGGGTAGGGACTACTAGTTTTACTGGCTGGCCAGCAGTGTCCCTGGGTGCTGAGCAAGGTGACCCAGTGCCTTACATTCCACAACCTGAACTATGAAAACTACTGCTCTAGAGGATATTGGTATCCACTCCCAGGGCGATGCTCTCATACTTTGCTGGTTGAACCAGAGCAACTATGCCTTTCCCCTTCTACCACTCCTGCCACAAGTACTCCACAAGATCTGGCAGGAGTGAGCCAGTCATTCTGGTTGCCCCATTCTGGCCAAGACAGTTCTGGTTTCCCAACCTACTCTGCATGTTAGCCTGTCCCCGACTTCCTATCTCCACTCTTCCCCAAGCTGCTAACACAATAGCACAGACATATTGATCTGTAGATGCTTCACCTCAGTGTGTGGTATTTGGATGGGCATCTTCACTAGAATGTGAATGTTTATCCGACGTGCAAAACATCCTCTTGAGCAGCAGAAAAGAGTCCTCTGGGTGTTCCTACTGGGCCAAGTGGAAATGCTTTGCCTCCTGGACTCAACAGAAAGGGCTTTCCACAGAGGAAGTGGAGATTCCTTTTCATTTGGATTACCTCCTGTTCTTGAAGACATGAGGGCTCACCCTCAACTTTCTAACGGTCTACATAGCGGTAGTCAGCGTCTTCCATCCCCCTGTGGAAGGACACTCTGTATTTACACATCCATTGACTACTAGGTTTTGGAAAGGTCTCCTCAGAACTTTCCTACCCAGTGGGACCTCAGCTTCATTCTTGTGGCACTAATGAAACAGCCCATGATGGCAGACCCTCTCTTTCACCACTTTCCATAAGGACCAAGTCTCTCTGTGGCTACATGCTAAGTTTCTACCAAAGGTCATATCCCAGTTTCATCTCAATCAACTCATGCTCTTTACCTGCTTTCTTTCCAAAGCCCCTCACGTCGACAGAGGAACGGTGACTTTGTTCCCTTGATGCCTGCCAGGCCTTGGCCTTCTACCTGCAGAGAAGACCTATCAGGAGGTCTGCTAGATTGTTTATCACAATAGCTGAGAGTGTTAAGGGACAAGCAGTCTCCACATAAAGAATCTCCAAGTGGATGTTTGAGTGCATTACAATCTATCAGTTTTGGCTATCTCCACCCCTTGTGGTGAGAGCCTGTTGCACGTGGGCCCAGGTGTGAACTGTAGCCGCCCTCCATGATGAACCCACTTTGAGAGTAGGGTGGTCACGTGGAGTTGAGTACATACCTTCGCTGCACATTTCGCCTTGGTGCAGAACTCTGCAATGAATGTCTCATTCGGTGTGGCTGTCCTCCACACAATAATCCCATCCTCATCCTTGCACCGTCTTCTGAATTAGGTATTGCTTGTTAATCACCCTCAGTGGAATAAAGTAGGAACCATCACTCAGAGAAGAGGAGGACATTACTTATCTGTAACTGGAGGTTCTTGGAGATGTGTGGTCCCCATCAGTATTTCAGTTTCCACCCTCTTCCTCTGCTATGGATCTGTTCAGTTTGCGATGGAGAAGGAATTAGAGATGTGGTTTATCCGCCCTGCCCTTTATCACTTCAGATGAAACCATGAGATGAGGCAAGGACATATGCGTGGACCAAAAGACACTATGACTTTCTGCTCTTGGTACACATGGCATGGATGTGTAAACCCTCAGATAGGGTTAGCACACATCTTGAAGAACCACCAGTTACAGGTACATAATCTTTTTTGCAGTTGTAAGTAATAGAAAATTTTAAATGAAATATCCTGGCACTTGCCCAGGAAATCTTGCTATTTGCCATGGATAAGTGACTGGATTTTTCAAGCTCTGTCATTTCATTGTAATTTATAAATTGCATAGGTGTGACTTCATTAATCAAACTTTTACTTCTGCAGAGGAAAGCAGTAGTGGATATTTGCTGGTGTGTTCAGGTGTCTTTTATTGCTCATTGATCTCAAAAGAGATTGTACAGATTGCCTTGTTTCTTCCTCTGCCCGTGATCAAATTAGGGGTGCTGGAAGTGGTGTCTGGGACCAAATATCCTGTTATCTAAAGTAATTGTATCTCAGATTGAATTGCATTACAGAGCTTAGATTCACTAGTAGAACCCACTTAATCAGTTAATCTCTTTTAGCGTTTCATATTTCTGGGATGGCCAGCTGCAGTCTGCTTTTTTGTATTGAGGACACATTAACTTTATGAAGAAAAAAATTTCTCCCTTCATGATAGTCTTCATTTGTGTTTTTATTTTGTTTTGTTTGTTTATTTTTAGGTTAACACTTTTAAAGAGGAGTAGAAAAGAAGAAAATGGCAGCGGAAACTCAGACACTTAACTTTGGGCCTGAATGGTGAGTCTTTTCTGTTTTGTCAGAGTTTGGGACCTTGTTCTGAAAATTAAGAAGGCTTTATGGACATGTATATTTGGGAGGAGGGAGAGGCTGAATGGGTTATAAAACTGAACTGGGTACAGTGTCAGTTAATAACTTACTCAAATCTAGTTCTGCTCTATAGTGACTAAAAGTAATCTTCTTCATATGATTGCTTAGTGCTCTGTGTGAAAGGAATTGGAGGTTTTGTGTCATTGTAATAGCTAACACATACACATCAGAGTCTCCAGAATGTCCAAGGAATGAAAAAGAGAGGTGAAGAACTATCTTGATGCTTGAGATGGTTGATTCTTGTATATGAGGGATATTGGTGAGGAAACTAGCACTTGCACTACCCATAATGGACTTGTTCTACAGATACATCAGCCTTCTGTTTTCAGTTTTGAAAATAAAAACTTGCAAGGTGGAGTGTGTCAGAGAAATTTGTACCCCTTCTCCCTCCCATCACATTCACAGTATTTATTCATAAGAAAAAATACTCATGTTAAGAGTAGGCTTCCATGCATGCATTGTTGGAATGTTACATCATCTTGCAGTGATCGTTTGAGAGTCTTATTACAATACCCATCTAATATGCTTTGTCCTTGACCTGATAAAAGACTGTTCCAGAGGTTTGATAGTAGTTCAGTATTTGCCCCTCTTGCTTATTCAGCCTTGACCTCTCTGCTGAGACTGTGCACAAAGATATCAATTGATGTTGCTTCAAAAGAGCTAGCATGATCCTTGGATGGATAAATTGGGTGGGGAGGGGAGCATACAAGAGATACTACCACTGCTTAGGTATTGGTGAGACAGTTACTGGAAAAATATAACTATTTTTGTGGCCAATCTTTAAAAATGATGTAGAACAATTGGAGAGGGTTCAGGAAAGAACTACAGGATGATTTGTCTGGAAAATGTCTTACAATGAGAGACTTAAGCTTAATCTCAATCTCTAGTTAACTGAAAAGAAGGTTGAGAGGTTGACTTGATCACTGAGTGTACCTATACAGGGAGAAAATATACTACATGGTGGTTTAATCTAGTAGTCCAGTCATAACTCGAGCCACAGTGGTAGGAAGCCAAAGCTAGAAAAGTAAGGCACAAATTTTTAATGGTGAAGGCAATTAAACATTGAAACAGTTTATGAAGAGATGTGGTAGTTTCTCCCTCCATTTGAATTCTTAAATGAAGACTGGATGTCTTTTTAATGGATGCTATCTAGTTCAGCCATGAATCATTGGGCTTGATACAGGAATTACTGTGAGAGGGTCTGAGCCCCATTTTATGTTGGTCAGACTAGACGATAATGGCCCTTTCTGGCCTTAAAACCTAGGAATCTCAGCATGGTATTAGATTTGTTTGTAAATTCATTTATCAGATAATGACTGGTGCATATTCAAACTGGGTTAGATTTGAAAAGGTTTTCTACAAGTGAAACACTACACTGAGTCATCCAATCCCTGTGGTATGGCACATTGGAATATACTGGTGTCCTGCTGATATAAAAGTGGCAGTAAAGAAATTGCCACTGGGAGATGCCAAACTAAAATATAAAAGTTGCGTTAAAAGTGACCCACAAGCTGATTTTACAGAATTCCCTTAACTGTACAAATACATCTCTACCCCGATATAACACGACCTGATATAACACAGGTTTGCATATAGTGCGGTAACCCCGGGGCTCCGGCAGCGGGGCTCGGGCGGTGCTTTAAAAGGCCGGGACTCCAGTTGCTGTGGGGAGCCCTGGGCCCTTTAAGTCACCGGGTCTGTGGCAGTGGGGCTCGGGTGGTGATTTAAAGGGCCTGAGGCTCCCCACAGCAGCCAGAGCCCCGGGCCCTTTAAAGTGCCGCTGGAGCCCTGCTGCTGCTTCGCCAGTATAATGGGGTTTCACGTATAACACGGTAGGGATTTTTGTTAAATGCACAATTGCCAATTATCCCAGTGCAAAGTAAAGATGGCTAGAATAGTAAGAGGCCAATATGACCTGAGAATCAAAATGGAATCCTACAGAAAGTGAAAACATGGACAGATTGCTAAAGAGAAGTACAAAAGAATAGCACAAGCATGTAGGAATAAAATCAGAAAAGTCAAAACAAAATGAGTTACACCTAGCAAAGGATATAAAAGACAATACAGAGAGGTTCTTTAAATCCATTGGGAGTAGTGTTCCCTCTAATTTTTTACGTTCATGTGCAGAATGAACTTTATGTGCACCAATATGGAAGTGATGTGTGACACATCATCTTCATATTGGTGCACATAACAGAATTCATGTGGTGGAGGTGGGGCCACGGGGTTTGGAGTGTGGGAGGGGTATCAAGGTTGGGGGAGAGGTTTGGAGTGCAGGGTGGGGGAAAGCTCTGACTGGGGATGCGGCCTCTGGGGTGGGGCCAGGGATGAGGGATGCGGGATGGTGCTCAGGGCTGGGGCAGAGGGTTGGGGACTTGGTGTGGGGGTGATGAGAACTCTGGCTGAGGGTGCGGGCTCTGGGGTGGGGCCAGGGATGATGGGTTCAGGGTGCAGGAGGGGGTTTAGGGCTGGGGCACAGGGTTGGGGTGTGGGGCTTGGGGTTGGGGCAGAGATGAGGGGTTTGGGGGGGGGCAGGCTGCCTCAGGGCTCCAGTGTAGAGAGAGGATTCCCCCAGCCCTATATCTCCGCAGCAGCTTGGGGACGGGGGAGAGGCACCTGCCCCCGGCTGCGGCAAGTCCGGGACAGGTCTGTGCTGGGGCTAGCATGGAGGGGTGCCTCTCCCAACCATGGCAGGTCTGATGCCTCTCCCCACCGTGGCAGATCTGTGCTGGGACCGGTGAGGAGGTGCTTAATAGGTAGGTAGCTGCTCATCTAAGAGATAACTTAGATTAGGAGCAAGAGAAAGACAAAGGAAAGTATCTGTCCTCTACTTACTGTGGAAGGAGAGCTAATTGATGACATTAAGAAGGGTGAGGAGTTTAAGGCCTATTTTGCTTCAGTTTTCACTAAGAAGTTTATTGGTAACCATATGCTCAACACAGTACAGTAAAAGTTTTGTTGTCTGACATGTTGGAGGAATGGGGGGTGCAAGTAAGTAAAAAATTCCTGTTCACTACGAGGGAAGGAGTTGAAGTGCGGGAGGGGGCTCGGGGCAATGGATTCCTGCAGCCCCCATTGGCTGCAGTCCCTGGCCAATGGGAGCTACGGAGCCAGCTCTCAGGGCTGAGTAGGAGCTGTGCGCAGAGCTGCCTGGCTGCGCCTCCACCTAGGAGCAGCAGGGACATGTCGCCACTTGTGGGGAGCTGCCTGAGATGAATGCTGCCCAGATCCAGCACCCCAAAACCCCTTTCACGCCCCAGCCCCTCCTACACCTAAACTTCCTCCCAGAGCCCCCAACTGCATACCTTCCTGAAATGCCAGTTGCTAGAACATTCCGGTTGGCAAAATGCTGGATAACACAGCTTTTACTGTATTAACAACAAAAGAGAAGGAATGCAAGCCAAAATAGGGAAAGACCAAAGAATATTTGGATAAGATAGCTATATTCAAGTCACCAGGGCCTGATAAAGTTCATCCTAGGAAACTTAAGGAACTAGCTGAAGCAATCTCAGAACTGTTTAACAATTGTCTTTGAGAATTCATAGAGGACAGGTGAGGTCCTAGTAGACCGGAGAAGGGCAAATGGTAGTACCTATCTTTAAAAGTGAAACAGAGGACCCAGGGAATTACAGAACAGTCAGCCTAACTTCAATACCTGGAAGTAAACTAGAACAAATTATTAAACAATCCGGGTGTAAGCACCTAGAGGGTAATAGATTTATAGGGAATAGCCAACATAGGTTGGTTTGGCATGATTGTTCTTGCCAAACCTAATTTCTTTCTTGGACCAAATTACTGGCATAGTGGATAGGAGCGTTGTGCAGTAGATGTGATATTTTAGTTTTAGTCAAGTGTTTCACACAGTCCTACATGACATTCTCATAACCAAACTAGGGAATTGTGGTCTAAATGAAATTACTATAAGGTGAGTGCACAGTTGGTTGAAAGACTAAACTCAGAGTAGCCATTGACAGTTTGCTGTCAAACTGAAGGGGCATATCTGGTGGGGTCCCGGAGGGTCAGTCCTGATCTAGTACTATTCAGTACTTTTCATTAATGACTTCAATAATGGATTGGAGAGAGTGCTTATAAAATTTGCAGATGGCACTAAGTTGGGAGGGGATACCAGTACTCAAGAGAACAGGATTAGAATTCAAAATGACTTTGACAGATTGGAGAATTGGTCTGAAATCAGCAAGATGAAATTCGGTCAAGAAAAGTGGAAAGTACTACACTGAGGAAGGAAAAATCAAATGCACAAGTGCAAAATGGGGAATAACTGGTTAGGTGGTGGTCCTGCTGAGAGGGAGCTGAGAGTTAGTTGATCACAAATTGAGAGTTGTCAATGTGATGCAGTTGCAAAAACGGCTATCATCACTCTGGGGTGTTTTTAGCAGGAGTGTTGTATGTAAGAGGTGAGAGATAACTGTTTCAGCACTGATAAGACGTCACCTGGAGATTGTATTCAATTCTGGGTGCCATGGTTTCGGAACGATATTGTGCATATATCGGAGAGAAATCCAGAGGAGAGCAATAAAAATAAGTTTTTTTAAAAAATCTGTAAGGAAAGATTTTAAAAAACTGGGCATATTTAGTCTTGAGCAAAGAAGACTGAGAGGGTACCTGAAAAGTCTTCAGATATGTTCAGGGTTGTTACAATCTGCAGCAAGGGAGCTTTAGGTTAGCTATTAGGAAAATTTTTCTAAATATAAAGGTAGTTAAGTTCTGGAATAGGCTTCCAAGAGTGGTTGGTGAATCTCCATCATTGGAGCTTTTTATGAACAGGTTAGAGCAATGGTTCTCAAACTAGAGGTTGAGACCCCAAGTGGGTTGTGACCCTAGGTCGCAAGGGCTGATGTTAGACTTGCAGGGACCTGAGGCCGAAGCCTGAGCCCCACTGCCTGGGGCCAAAACTGAAGCCTGAGAGCTTCAGCCCTGGGTGTCAGGGCTCAGGTTACAGGTCCCCTGTTGGGGGCTGAAGCCCTTGGGCTTCGGCTTTGCATCTTCCCCCCGGGGGAGGGACAGTGGGGCTTGGGTAGGCTCATGCTTGAGTCCTCCCTCCTGGGTTCGTGTAGAAATTTTCGTTGTCAGAAGGGGATTGTGGTGCAATGAAGTTTGAGAATCCCTAGATTAGACCAACACCTGTGTAGGTTTACTTGGTCCTCCCTCAGTGCAGGGGGCTGGACTTGATAACGTCTTGAGATTACTTTTAGCCCTGAATTTCTGTGGTTCTGTGAAAGTGTGATGGAGCATGAAGCTAACCTAGTGGGAGGTCAAGTATGTTTTTTTTCAAGCATATATTAGTTTTGTGAAGTTTTAGTTTTATATCTTTTCAGAGCTACAAATAATAAACTTTGCAAAACCATGCAGCGTTTACTTACTCTCCTGAGGCTAGGTTCATGCTCCAGCAGATGTTCATGAGTGGGGTGATATCTTCAGCGTCAGTGGTAGAGAGTTGAGTCTGAATGGAAGCCAGGAATCAGAATGAATCTGGAGATCTTCAGTCCTTTTTTAGAAAAAAAACATTTTTAGTGTAAAACTTTCAAAAACTTGGGCTCTTAAGTCGCAATAAGTGCTTTTGAAAACTTTACCCTTGAATTTCAGAAATGGATTTAGAACTCTCCTTCCATTTGGCTCTTGGGATATTCTGTATATATTGATCCAGAGGAAGGAATATTCTAAAAGTAACCTACAAATTCTTTAAGGAAACTTAAAAATTGGTGCTACCAAATAGTAGTAATACTTCCAGTTTTAGTTGGAATTGCACCACTTTAATTGACACTAAAAATAATCGCTGTTGCATATACAGAAAATAGCAAAATGGGTGATGATCAGATTATATTAATATAAAGTATTGCTTATGCTGTCACATCAACTATGAAAGTTTACATTGGTTTATAGCTCAGAAAATTAGAGGCTATGGAGTTTACTTGTAAATCACTGAATTGAGTCTAGCTTGTGTAACATGTGACAAAAGTCCTATCAGACAGCTGTTGTCTTTTTAAATGAGTTCATTGTCTCAGTCCCACTTCTTTGTGGGGTGGTGTCCACATCAGGAAAATCATCATACTAATTATTCTAGTTTGTGATCTTAGAAGAGGTTCCAAAAAATGTACAGCTCTTGCACTCCTAAAGATAGTTCTTCTGACTTAGGGAGCAAACACAATTTGCAGACATGTTCGAAAGCAGTAATCTAAAAATGTGTTTAAAATACTGAAATTGTCTAATGATTGTAGGACATTTGTAAAGCTTAAAATTGTTTATTTTGGTATCGTTTTAGACTAACAGGTAAAGTAGGAGCAGCAAAGAATCTCTGGCACCTTATAGACTAATAGACGTTTTGGAGCAT
Organism: Gopherus evgoodei; assembly: GCF_007399415.2. NCBI lineage: Eukaryota > Metazoa > Chordata > Testudines > Testudinidae > Gopherus > Gopherus evgoodei. The sequence goes on along the minus strand of NC_044330.1, from coordinate 49,779,926 downwards.
GAGCTTTCGTGGGTGAATACCCACTTCGTTGGATGCATGTAGTGGAAATTTCCAGGGGCAGATATATATATGCAAGCAAGCTAGAGATAACGAGGTTAGTTCAGTCAGGGAGGATGAGGCCCTGTTCTAGCAGTTGAGGTGTAAAAACCAAGGGAGGAGAAGCTGATTTTGTAGTTGGCAAGCCATTCACAGTCTTTGTTTAATCCTGAGCTGATGGTGTCAAATTTGCAGATGAACTGAAGCTCAGCAGTTTCTCTTTGAAGTCTGGTCCTGAAGTTTTTTTGCTGCAGGATGGCCACCTGGTAAAGTAGGGCTTCCAAGAAAGGTAATCCACAGGGTTTAGAAGAGTAATTGTGCATGCCATCTTCTAATGCTTTGGTGGATAGTGTTTCCTGATGTGCTTGTAGAGAGAAATTTAATTATACATCAGCAGAGTGGTGTTAGTGTGCTGGTGCCATTGTGTGGTAAGCAGGGCTTCTTTTTATTAAAAAACAAACAAAAACTAGTCCTGGGATTTTTTCCTCTACTGCTATAGGGTATTTGTGAAGCCAATCTGTTCCAATTGTTGGATTTATTTTATCCATCTCAAACTCTATTTGATGTCTGGTGCAGTGATATGATAGCACAGGTATAGAGTCTGTCCATTTTAATTTCGTTCCTCCTCTGCTTTGTTCTAGGCTGCGAGCTCTATCCAGTGGTGGGAGCGTGACTTCGCCTCCCCTTTCTCCCGCTTTGCCAAAGTACAAATTAGCAGATTATCGCTATGGGAGAGAAGAAATGTTAGCACTTTTCCTAAAGGATAATAAGGTATGTGGGGGGCTGGAAGGGGAAGGTAGGAAGAAGGTTTGTCTGTAATCACACAATCTTGTAATTATGGAAAGAGGTCTCTCTGTACAATGTGTTCCCTGTGTGTGTGTTTTTTATAAAATGCATGTTCCTTAGTGGAGAACAAAAGTGCAGGTTATTCCAGTGTGTCCATATGGTTTTCTCTCTAGGCGTGCATGTGCACCTTGCATATGAGATTGTAATATTTTGGCCAGAAGTGTTCATAGGAGGCATGCCTGCAATCTGCATGTCCTAGTGTCCCCTCCTCCCACCTGAGGACATAAAGGGTGGAGCAGACCCAACTGCCCTTAGTTCTTACCACTTCTAGCAGCAAGATGGAAGTTAGCAGTGTCCATCTGCTATCCTGCAGCTCCGCTCTTCTAGTTAGGTTTTTAGAGTTTTTGTAGTGTAGTTACAGTAGCTATCTGCCTTGGCCTGTTGGCAAGAAATTAAGTCATGCACCTGTTCTGGTCACTGATAATTCCACTTTGGCATTGGTGCTTTGGTATCTCCTTTGGTACTGATACCCTTGGTTCTGCCTTGCTTGGTACTGTCCTTTCCAGCTCCAAAAAACCTTGTCATTATGCCAGTATCCATTATTCAGTACAGTAGTAGTAACAGGTTTCTGTCAGTATCAGAACCAAATATGTTCAGACTAATACAGTTGTTATCCACCAAGCTCCTTTGGAGTCCCTCTTTCTGATTTATAGATCTATATCCCGTCTCTTCAGCCTCTATCAACACCTGAGGTTGACTGCGCTGTACGAGGAAGTGTATTCCTGTCTTTTCTTTGTCAGATCATAATAGGGAACCTTTTCCTATATTTGTCCCCAAACTCCAGTGTCTATGAATAGAAGTCCAAAAGGAAGTCTAGAGGGCACTCTTCTCATTGACACCAAAAGAGGCCTGGGTTGTACAGAATCCAAACCCTACGGGTATCTCCACCGTAGTGCCATATACCATACTTGATGTCATGCAAACCTGGCCTTACTTGCCACTTAGGAACCCTAAAACTCTACTTCCTAGACCTCAGTCATTGAAAGTTCCTTTGTCTCATCACAGGTCTCCTTCTACGAGGCCTTCTGGAGCATTATAAGTCTTCACGTTGTGAGGCATGTGGCCAAAAATGAGGAGGATCAGGAAGAAGAATAGCTCCTACAGTACCAGTAGTCATCCCATACACCTTCCCAGATGCAGATGTTAAGCCTAATTTACCATCTGCTATTGATAACTTTAAGGCTTTTCAAGACCTGTTAAAATACATAGCAGATACCTTAGACATTGGGAGTGGCCCAAAGAAGTCAATAAATCATTTAACATGTTGCGTCCCACGATATTAGGCAGGTTAGCCACACCACATATTAAGTTATTTTCAGACCTGGCAAAGCCAAGGAAATCACTGGCCTCCAGCCTTGCAACTTCTGAAACATCAGCGTCCTTGCTAGGTCCCTCCTGAAAGGTTCCAGTATTTTTATGTTCACCTTGCCCCAGTTCACTAGAGGCCGCTGCAGTGCAGGAGAAAATAAAACAAGAACTTGCTAAGATGACTCCTAAGTAGAGGGACCTAAAGAAACAAGACCTTTTTGGGAGAAAAGTTTACTCTTCAGTCAACCTTTAGGTTCTTATAGTAAATTTATTAACCTTTGAAAGTGATATATGCCTACCTCTAGTAGGAGAAGATCTCCCATTTTGCAGATAAACTACCTCAGGAGTCTGTGGAGGAGCTGAGGTCCGTTCTTACCGACTGCCAAGACATTGTTGCAGGCAGCTCTAGATGTGAGAGCTATGTCTACTTCTATTACCGTATTGAATCTTAATGGCTGAAATCATAAGATCTACTGAAAGAGCTAAGGTCACCATTGAGGATGTGCCGTTTGAAGGTTCTGACTTAATTCTAACATGGATGAAGTGCTAAATTCTTTGTAGAATTCCAGGACAATTCTTTACTCTCTGGGCCTTTATCCTCCAGCTTGGAGGAGGAGAGAGGACAAACTTCCAAGAGAAGGCTCATGTTACCAGCAGAAATATGCTGAGCCTCCCAGAAAGAAACCCCCTTCTTCCAGTGAAGAAGCAATTCAGCTTTCTTTTCAGCTAGCACTCAGGTTGCATCTGGATCCAGGCAACAAGTTAGATGACATGGTCAAGAACCCTGGGCTGATCTGACTGGATGTATTCCTGCACTGCCTCCCCACCCTCCTGTTTGGCAGCTTCCTTTTTTACTCGTTGGAGGTCTGAACTGGAACTGGGTTCCAGTAGTCATCAACAAAGGATTTTGGTCCAGTTTGAGTCCTTGTCAGCTCCCATGCTCTTCAAATCCAGCCCTCCTTAAGGACTCCTCTCATGAGATGCTGTTGAGACAAGAGGTGGACTCCCTTCTATAACTTGGAGTAGTGGAGGAAGTGCTTCTCAGGTTTTGGGTGGGTTATCCCAAAGAAGAAAGGAGGATGGTTTCTCATTCTAGACCTCAGCAAATTCATCCATTTTTTGATGAATGATAGTCACTCTAGGCATCCATAATACCTTCTGTTGATCTTTAGTTTGCAGCTGTTGACTTCCAGTATGCATATTTCTGTCTGTCCATCCAGTAGGCAGTTAATACCTTGTTTCCTAGTGTGAAGCTCACACTTACCTGCACAGAGTTCTGCCTATAAGACTTTCCATGGCAACAAAGAAGTTTAGCAAGTGCCCAGCAGCTCATCTATCCATACCTTGAAGAATGGCTGATTGAAGGCAAATCTCTTCAGAAGGTACCTTGCTCAATATGAATAGTCCTCAAGCTCTTTACCTCAGTGAGACTCAGCGCAAACCTTGAAAAATCCACTTTTATTCCGACTCAGACAATTTGAGTTCAGGACCACTCCTATGAACTCTAAAACAGCAAGAAGCTGAAGTAATTCTGTGCCATTGTGGACATCATCTCAGAATTGAAGTCATCCCTGGGCTTCAGTATGAGACTGCCTCAGCTTATTAGGTCACATGGCAGCTTGCCCTTTAACGCTGCATTCAGATTGTCACTTTTTTCCCCTGTAGGGATGATTTGAAATCTTTATCAGCCCAGCAGATACTGCATAGACTTAAAGGTTTCAGTCCCTCCAGAATTTTTGTCCTTTCTAGTCTCATATAAGGATCCATAAGAAATCTGCCAGGGCATACTTTATGCTTCATACCTCCTTGCCTCGAATGGGGTAATGGATGCTTCCCAGAAAGGATGTGGAGCTCACATAGGCGATCTACAGATGCAGGATCTTTGGTCCCCAAAAGAATCTCATATCCATATAAACATGATGAAGCTGAAAACCATAAATTTAGCATGTAAAGCTTTCCTGATCTTCCTCCACGGAGCCGTGATTCAAACTCTGAAAGATGGTACTACAGCAATGTGCACTATGTCAGCAGAGAATGGAAAGTGAGATAATCTCTGTCAAGAGACAATACATTTATGGAAGCAATGCATGCAACATTAGATTACTTAACTTTCACAGCTGTATTTACCAGATTATCCTGGGTAGATAATATGGGTAGATAATTGGAAGGCATTCTTGATTCTAACAATCAAGAATGGGCTCTTGAGGTTTCTGTCCTCCAGCAAATCTTCCTCTAATGGGGGCTCTCATTCTTGGACTTAATTGTCACCAACTTTAACAAAGTGTCAAATGTTATGCTGAAGAGGAGGTTGCCTTCCAATCCTGTAGGTGACAGATTGTTGAAATGGATCTCTAATGGCCCACACCTGGGCAGATTGTTACCCGTACCAGTGAAAATTCGGATTCAATTTACTCCATGCACAGCAGTTTGAGAGAGAATTACACAAGCAGTGAAAGGTTATATAATACAGCTTCCTAATAAGCTTCAGTTCCCCAAGCATATACCCTGAGTAATTGTGTTGGCCCTATACAGTATCCTGATTTGCAAACCAAGCAGATATAGCTACCAGTCCTAGATGGAGTCTTTTTTTCTTCTCAAGTACTTAGTATGTTAAATGTCCCCCAAAGCAGGGTGTTGGTTACCACGAGGCCCTCTTGTTCAAAGTCCTAGAAAAGTCTCTCATAGCAAGGGGTTGATTACCCTGGGACCCTCTGTTTTACAGCATCATGGACCTCTTTAGATGTTAGAGGATCTAAGAACTATATGATATTCTGAACATTTATATCCCTTGCTCTCAAAGAAGACGTGTGTCCTGGTTTTTCTAATTAATTTTTTAGAAGGGACTTCAAGACAGAGACCGGAGATCAGTTGACATTTACCTTCTCATCTGTCATTCACTTGAGCTCTTAGTGTGGTGCCATGCTAAAGGGTAATTTTGACCTGGGTCATTCAGTACCAATCTCGCTTATCACATTTTCTGTGTTTTCTTTACTTGGTGAGCTGGCCAGTTGACGTGACCAAAATTTCAAGTTGAAAATACACGTGTACACAGATTGAGCCTCTGATTAACCATTCAAGTGCAATTTCAGCGCTCAGTAAATTTCCATACCAACTGTCTGATGTGAAGAGATCCCTGCTCCCAGAATCCTCTAGCAAATTCAGACATACCAAGCCATACCAAACTTGTGTTCTCCACGTGAATTCGTATGAATCACAGCAATTCATAATTCAGCAACATCCAAACAAGGACCTGATGTATGGTCTTCCATGATCCCTTGAATTTCCAGGATCTTCAGAAAAATGAGACAGGACAAGGGCTTACTAACAATAGCCTCAGTGTTTGTACTCCTGACCCGATACACCTCTGGATGCAGCCTCCAATTGCTCTACCAGACCTGTCATGTTATTTCCCAAGATCATGGCCAAATCCTGTCCCCAGTCCTTCATCTCTGCATCTGATCATATGCACATCTGCTAGCTGAGCATTATGAACAGAAGGTGGTGGTAATAATAATTATTATTATTGGAGATATACCAATCTCCTAGAACTGGAAGGGACCTTGAAAGGTCATCGAGTCCAGCCCCCTGCCTTCACTAGCAGGTGCTCTTCTGAAGTGCAGTGCAGGACACTCTGATTCAAAGCAGAAAGCCTTCTACGAGGCTAATGTATAGATTAAAGTGGTAAAGACTACTAGCCAAGCTCCTCAGCGTTTGCCAGATGTCGCTATCTAGTAGTGTTTTGAGCTGTTTATTATTTTGGAAGCAAACAGTTCTCACCATTAGCTCAGTTAGAGTCTACTTAGTTGCAATTTGAGCCTCTCACCCTTTTATTTAAGGTCACACTATCTTTTCACATTCCATAGTTATGAAGTTAGTAAAAGATATGGTCCATAGTTTTCCTCTACTTGGCAGCCCTTCTCTTTTCTAAAATCTTAAATATTATCTTTCTGGCCCTGATGGATCCCTCCTTTGATCCTTTGCAGTCTTGTTCCCTGTCACCTTTGACTAACAGGGTGAGCGAGATCCAAGCGTTGATGTCAAAGCCTCCTTGTGCATTATTGTGTAAGGATAACATGACTCTCAGATCTCACCCAAAGTTCTCGTCTAAAGTAGTCTCAGATTTCCACCTGGATCAGTTCATATCCTGGTATTTTTAGCTATGCTGCATTTAACTTCTGGAGAGATTTAAGTCTCATACACTGGATGTGTTGATAGCACTATCATAACTCCCTCAGGAGGAAAAAAACCTTCTTCTTTGAGTGATTGCTCATGTGCATTCCACAATAGGTGCGCGTGCTCACCATGTGCACTGGTGCCAGAAGTTTTTCCCCTAGCAGTACCCATAGGGGAGTGCCCCTAGTAACCCCTGGAGTGGCGTCCCTGTGGTGCAGTATAAGGGGCTCTGCATGCTCCCCCCCCCGCCCAGTTCCTTCTTGCTACCAGTGAAGGTGTATCGGAACTGCTCTGCTCCAGCTTCGCTGCAGCTTTCCTCTTGAACTCTGTGCCCCTGGCTTTAAGTCATGTGACACTTGCAGGCGGCTAATGCCAGTAAGTGATCCGCATGTGAACTGTTCACGCTATCTGGGGGAAACTCATCTTAGTGATCGTTGCAAGATTTGCAGATCTTTCAGGCCTTGGACCAAGAACGAAAGGGACATTCGGCTCTGAGCCATTCAAATGAAGTCGGTGTTGACCCCAACTCCAGTGTGCCACTCCGAGTTGGCACCAAGCACCGCGGTGTTGGTGCATGGCGACTCTGCAGTGTCTTCCACCAGTTGGCACCGCTCCCCTTCCGTGGGGCACACCAAGAAGGCTAAGAAGAGGTCGTCTCCGCTGAGACACCAGAGCAAGACCGGGACAGGACCTAAACCCACACTGAGCAGGTCTTGAGCCCCGTCAGCCTTCAGGCCTCCGACTCGGGTTGAGCAGAGTTGCCCAGCCCTCTCGGCACAGGCCTCCCTGGTTGTCCAGGTGCCCTCTATGCTGGAGGCCCTGCAAGTGGCTTGGGATGTTATATTTCTGCCGGTATCAGGGGCACTGCCACCGTTGGCTCCCCGGTCCAGAGGCAAGTCACTGCTTGGATCTCTGCAGCCGCCTCCTGGTTGGTACTGTTCGCGGTCTAGGGAATGTTCCCGACGCCTTTTGCTGCCCCGTGAGTAGTCCGCGCCAGTTCCCATCAACCCCACCAGGTTGTCTGGCTGGGTTCCAACTGACAGGGGTTCCAGGCACTTCTCTGCCTCGAGGGATCGTAGACGTCGTGAGGGGAGTGGGCCCTATTGAGACCAGGACAGATGGCACCCGAGGTCCTCGTCTCTGAGAGGCTACTCTAGTCCGTTGCGATATGGGTGTTGATGCAGTTCCTGTTCATGTCGCTCCAGAGCCACACCGCAGTCCCGCTATCTGTCACCTCGCCATCGCGGATCCGCCTGCCAGAGCTGATCATGGAGCACCTCCTGCTGGCGGTATCACTCCTCCATGTCAGGATCACAGTCTCGTAGTTGGCACTGTTCCCAACGCCGCCACCACTCCTGGTCCAGGGACAGCAGCAGTCATATGCCAGCCCAGCCTTCCTTCGTAGTCATCAGTCGCCTGCTCTACTGGTGCCACAGCAGGTGCAGTGGTGGCAGCACCATGGTATCAGTGGGTCTCGTAGCCCCTGACGCAGTCCCCAGTAGGGGCTTGCTCGGTTGCTGGAGCCTTGGAGAGACCGTTGGCCTCTCTTTCCCAGTCTTCCAGAAAGGAGTCAGTGGGCGTGTATCTTCGGTTCCGCACCCAGAGGGTGACCAAATGGTGGGACCTCCAGTACCAGTGAGTATGCAGAATACTGCACCCCAGTTCTCATCCTCCCATGATGAGGTGATTGTTGCCCCTCTTCCCACTGTTCTGAAGGAGGACTCTTAAGGCCCACCAGGAACTATTGAAAAGGGTGGCATTGAGCCTCGACCTTCAGACCGAGGAGGTGGAGGAACCCTCGGACTCTCTCTTCAATGTCCTTCAAATGCTTTGTGGCAAACTCAGGCTTCCTTGCCTCCCATCTCTGAGGGCAGAACAGAAGTACTTTTTGCCCACCAAGGCAAATTACATCCACCCTGCCCCCAATTCCCTGGTAGTTGAGTCAATCGGCCATAGGGAGAGGCAGGGCCAACCAGCCCCTACTCCAAAAAATAAAGACTCAAGGAGGCTGGACTTATTTGGGAGACTGGTTTATTTGTCCTTGAGGTTTCCAGTTAAGGATGGTGAACCATCAGGCCCTCCTGGGTTGGTACAAGTTCAATTTGTGGGGCTCTCCACCCAAATTCAAGGACTCCGTCCAGGAGCGCAACAGGAAGGAGTTTAAAGCTCTGGTGTGGAGGAGGATACAGTGGCTGCCAGTGCAACCCTGCAGGCAGTGTCCAATGCCGTGGATACGGATGCAAGATCTGTGGCCTCCGCGGTGTCCATGAGGAGGGTGTTGTGGCTCCTGCTATCTGGGCTGTCCAGTGGGGTGCAGAACTCCTTGCAGGACCTTCTGTTCGATGACAAGGTCCTGTTTGTGGAACAGACGGATGTAAAATTGCACGTCCTGAAAGATTCTCTCACAACACTCAAGACACTTGGCCTCTACGTCCTGGCCTCGGCCAGGACCAAGTTTAAGCCTTAGCAGGCTCCCACCCAGGCCACCCACTCTAAATATGAGCCCCCTTATAAAAAATCACACGACTATAAGAAACACCTACAGAGGCAGTCCTGGTCTGCCCCCAGCCTGTGCCCTCCAAGGGTAAACAGGTGGGGAAATGTAAGTTTTGATGGGATGCCTGGGGGTGACTTACCAGTTCATTACCAGGGATCCACCTGCAATAAAGCTTCCCTTCTCCAGCTGGTTGTGTGCTTTTCTCCCTGAGTGGTCGCGGCTGACTTAAGACCTTTGGTTTCTCAACACAGTCTCCCGGGGCTACGCTCTCCAGTTTACCTCTACCCTGCCCAACTACCCTCCGTCCCCATCCCTACTAGGGGACCCCTCTCACAAGCCCTGCTTGAGCAGGAGGTGGGGTGGCTCCTTGGTTTAGGAGTGGTGGAAGTGATGCCAGTGGAGTTCAAATGCAAGGGGCACCATTCCCGCTGTTACCTTATCCCAAAGGCCAAAGGGGGACTCAGGCCTATCCTGGACCTGCGAGATCTGAACCAGTACATGGTAAAGCTCAAGTTGCACATGTTCTCTCTGGCTTCCTCATCCCCTCCCTGGATCCTGGGGACTGGTACACCGTGCTTGATCTGCAGGACATGTACTTCTGCATGCATATATTCGAGGAACACAGGCGTTTCCTCTGTTTCATGGTTGGGCAGGAGCACTACCAATTTACAGTCCTCCTCTTCGGACTGTGCATTGCTCCCAGGGTATCACGAAGTGCATGTCTGTGGTGGCGGCCTACCTCAGATGTCGTGGGGTTCAGATCTTCCCCTGTCTGGATGACTGACAGGTCAAGGGCAGCTCGAGATCGCAGATGTGGGATCACATGGCGGCACTCCTGTCCACATGTGCCACCCTCGGCCTGTTAGTAAACGACACCAAGTCCACGTTAGTCCCAGTGCAGAGTTCATCGGGGCAGTCCTGGACACTACATTGGCCAGGACTTGCCTCCCACCAGACAAATTCGAGTCCCTGAAAGGGCTCATCGACACAGTCACACAGTTCCTTGTGACGACATCCAGAGCGTGCCTCCAGCTCCTGGGTCACATGTCGGCATGCACATATGTGGTTTGCCATGCCAGACTCAGGATGAGGCTCCTCCAGCTGTGGTTGGCCTTGGTGTTCTCCCAGTCCAGAGACAGGATGGACAAAATCCTCACTGTGCCCGAGCCGGTGGTCGCCTCCCTACAATGATGGCCCTCTCTAGGGGAACATGCTCCATGGGGTCCCATCCAGGGGCAGACCCTCATATGTGGAGCTGGTGTCCGATGCATTGGACCTGGGGTGGGGAGCCCATGTGGCAAATGTTCAGACCTAAGATCTGTGGTCCGTGCAGGACCTTGCCCTGCATATAAATGTCAAGGAACTCAGGGCGATCCGGCTGGCATGCGTGGCCTTCCACTCGCACCCCTGAGAGCAGAGTGGTCAGGGTTCTCACGGACAACATGGCCTCGATGTTTTACATCAGCAGGCAAGGCGGGGCCCGCTCCTCTGTCAGGAAGCCCTCAGGCTGTGGGACTTCTGTATAGCCCATTATATTTGCCTACAGGCCCATCACTTACTGGGCTCCCAGAACTTGTGGGTGGATTGCCTGAGCCAAGATTTCTCTCAGCACGAGTGGTCACTACACCCAGAGGTGGTGCACAGGATTTTCCAAGAGTTGAGAACTCCCTAGGTGGACGTTTTTGTGACTTGGCAGAACCACCGGTGTCCCCGTTTCTGCTCCAGGAGGGAGAGGAAGTTGAGAGAGAGAGTGCCATTTCTGAAGCCTTCCTCCTATCCTGGTCGGGCCAGCTTCTCTATGCCTTTCCCCGATCCCACTGATCGGCAAGGTCTTGGAGAAGATAAAAACGGACAGGGCCTGGGTCTTCCTGATTGCTCCTGTGTGGCCCAGGCAACGTTGGTACGGGACTTTCATGGGCCTGGCAGTCGTCCCATCGTGGCCGTTGTCATCCCACTCAGACCTGCTCTCCAAGGGCCAGGGCCGCCACCGCCTCCACCCCAACCTAGCGGCACTCCACCTCACAGCGTGGCTGTTCAGTGGTTAGGCTGGGAGGAAAGGACGTGCTCGGAAAAGGTTCAGCGCGTCCTTTTGAAAGCAGGCGGCCCTCCATGCGTTGGGCCTACTTGGTAAAGTGATCTCGGTTTTCCTGGTGGGCAGCTGAGCTGGGTGTTTTGCGCGTAGCCGCTCCGCTCCAACTCATTTTAGACTGCCTCCTTCACCTTAGAGTCCAAGGTCTAGTGCCCTCGTCTGTCAAAGTGCACTTGGTGGCCATATCGGCCTTCCACCCCCCAGTGCAGGGGCACACAGTATTCTCCCATGCTATGACTGGCTGATTCCTTAAGGGATTGGATTGTCTCTTCCTGTATGTTAGCTCCCCCCTACTTCCTGCAGTGAGACCTGAACTTGGTGCTGGCCCAGTTGATGGGTCCCCCTTCTGAGCTGCTAGCTACATGCTCCTGGTCTCGCCTCTTGTGGAAGGTAGCCTTCTTGGTGGCGATCATGTCAGCTAGATGGGTCTTGGAGCTCAGGGCCCTGACCTCTGAGCCCCGTACATGGTGTTCCATAAGGATAAGGTCTGGCTCCAACCCCATCCTTCGTTCCTCCCTAAGGTGGTCTCTGCCTACCACATTGGTCAGGAAATCTTCCTGCCGGTCCTCTGTTCCAAGCTGTATGCGTCCAGCGAGGAGCGCCGCTTCCACACGCTGGATGTGAGACTGGCTCTGACCTTTTACCTGGAGTGGACTAAGCCATTCAGGAAGTCTTTGCAGCTGTTCATTGCCTTGGTTGAACACATGAGAGTGGCCGATCTCCACTCAGCGTCTCTCCAACTGGATCGCCTCGTGTATCTGTACCTGGTATGATCTGGCAGGAATCCCTCTGCTGTCGATTGTGAGGGCACACTTAACTAGGGCACGAATCTTGTCGGCTGTCTTTTTAGCCCATGTCTCCATTCCAGACATTTGCAGAGCTGCCACATGGTCTTCCGTTCACCTTGCATTATGCGATTGTCTCCCAAACCCGGGAGGATGCCCGGTTCGGCAGGGCTGTACTCCGTCCTGAGAGTCTGTGAACTCCTACCCACCTCCAACAGATATTGCTTGGCATCACCTATTGTGGAACGCACATGAGCAATCAGTCGAAGAAAAAAGACAGTTACCTTTTCCATAATTGTTGTTCTTCGAGATATGTTGCTCGTGTCTATTCCACACCCCGCCCTCCTTCCCCTCTGTTGGAGTTGTCTGGCAAGAAGGAACTAAGAGTTGGGGGAGCGTGCAATGCCCCTTATGTCGCATCATAGAGGCACCACTCCAAGGGTCGCTAGGGGCAGTCCCCTACGGTACTGCTAGGGGAAAACTTCTGGCACCAATGCACCTGGCGAGCACGCACACCAAGGCAGGGCCCGCTCCTTGTGGAATGGACATCAGTGCCACATCTCGAAGAACACCAGTTACGGAAAAGGTAACTGTCTTTTCTGCAAGTCACCCAGGCTTTTTGTATTCTTTGGGACTAGATGTAGGGGACAGGCCATTTTGACTTAAACTGTCATCCTAGTTAGTATCCAGTTATATAAAGATTTGTATGAACTGTCTAAATTCATCCTCTTGCATTATGGCGTGCATGAGTAGAGCCCAAACAGCTTCATCTGCATGCTTGAGATTTGCAGGGAAGCTACTTGAAGTTCACTTTACACAGTCACACGATATATTACTCCCTAGTTGCCAGATTAGATGTCCAATTTGGTAGGGCCTGCAGTCTCTCTGTTCAAACAGGACTCCTAGCATCTACTTCCTTAGAGAGAACTGCTATATAAGTGGGATCCACGTGGCCATATACTTGAAGAATGAATAATTGCTTTCTCAACCGTAACTGTGGTTCTTTGAGCTGTTTTTGTCCATTTGGATCCCATGACCTGTTCTCCTTCCCTGCTGAAGTGGAGTGCTTCATACTATGATTCTTTATTGACAAAGGACCTGAGGGGCAGTTGGGTTTGCTTCACCTTTTGATGTCCTTGGGTGAGGGTATGAGGACATGCAGGGCATAGGCATCGCTCCAGTGGACCCTGCTGGCGAAAAGATTCCTTTTGCATGTGCATGGTGCATGTACACCTAGAGTAGCATCCACACACACAAAATATTTCTAAGAATCACACTTTAAAGTAAATACCTGTTCTTTTGGCTGACTGTGTTCATGGATGTCGGCTTCCAGAACCCTGGAGAAGGACAGGTAGGTATTGAACAGAGAGAGGAGATTTGTTGGTGGCGATTAGAAGGTGCATAGTGCCATCTGTGGAATGTGTGTACTGGGATGTAATGCTTGATCTGTAGTGTAGCTCTTAACGTGCCATCTTCCTTCCCTGCAGATACCTTCAGACCTCCTGGATAAGGAGTTTCAGCCTATTTTACAGGAGGAGCCCCTGCCACCACTGGCACTTGTACCTTTTACAGAAGAAGAACAGGTTGGTATCTGCAGATGTTTAAGAGATGACTTTGTGAAAAATGAATCTGAATAACTCAGAACGTTCTGTGGACTGGGACTCGACTAGTGGCAGATGACAAATAGACTGTATTTATATCTGAAAACATAAGATTATCAGCATGGAAAGGGTTAAGACTGGGAGACTTGAGGCAAAGAGCTCTATAAAAGAGCTCTGTGTTGCCATAGAGTGCAGGTTCCTGCCTCAACCCATTGGCATCCTATATTGTTTAACCAGAGTCCCTTTGTTCATCATTCTGCTTCTGCTATATTAATAGCAGGCATTCCCTAGTTGAGCTGGTAATCCAAAATTATCAGAAGCTCCCAAGAAATGAGTGAGATTTATGTAGCTTTTTGTAGGACCCTGTCTCTGTGTTCACAGAATTTTCAGATCAGTAGGACAGCAGTTAGAAGAAAAATGTGAAAGTTTTAATGCTAGTTTACCATTTTGGTGATTGCATGACTGCTGATTCTTCAAGTGTCCTCTGCCTATTCGTGCTCATGAGATGCATTTCTGATGGTGGAATTTTTCAATAGCAGTGCCTATGGAAACACATCTGCTCTTCCTCCTGGTCCTCCCTTTTCTGATCCTGAATGTTCTGAGGATAAGACTATAAAAAAAAGGCATGTTGCTCTGCCAATTTCTCTTCTAGCTGCCATGCTCACAAATGAGTAACTGCTCTGGGCCCTTGGCCTGGATCCTTGGCTTAGATCAATGCCTTCTACACACTTTTAGCATTTATAATAGATTAGATCTTAGTATAAATAGTTAAATTTTAACATTATAGTGATAGGTTTTACTTCTTATTTTTTTTTTCTAACTAGTAGTTTAGATGGTTGGTTCAGGGATTAGGATCCAGTAGTGGATCCAAAGAACAAGGTCTCTTGTTCCACTGTTTTTTCTGGCACTTGAACCTAATGCAAGATGCTTAGCTTGCCTCCAGGAAGGACACACTCACTCAAGAAGGTGCTCTATCTGCATTTCTTTGCCCCTGAAGGCTTAGACAAAAATCAGAATAGACCACAAGCTCTGCTTCTGCAGGAGGTTTGACAACCAAGTTTTTCAGATCCAGCGCATCTCTCAAATCCTTGGGAGCACAGATCAGCATCTGCCCCACGATGCTTCTGGTGAGAAACAGCAAAAATCCCTGCAAAAGGTACTCTTTGGTTTAAAGCTTCAGGAAATCTGCAGGACTCAAGAAGAGAGCCAAAACTTGAATCCAAAATTAGAAAGCAGAGATAGGAAAGGCCTCTGAGCAGAGACGGTTACTGCTCCCCCCTCACTCCCCCATTATGTTGACCATGGCACGCATAATACCTTCCCTTTCAACACAAGACTAGTTTGTAGCTCTTAACCTAAAGGGTACACATTTCCATATCTCAGTCAGACCGGCACACCCATGTATCTTGGTTTCCTAGTAGGAGGGGATGACTTCCAGTTAAGACTTCTTTCCCTTTGGCCTTTCTGCTGCACCCAGGGTTTTTACAAAGTGCACTTATATCTATACATGATTTGGCTAATCAAAGCATTATCAGAAGAAAATTAATCCAGAGCTATATCCTAAATATACTCCCTCTTCAAGAAGTTAGGCCTTAGGATAAACTAGGAGAAATCATTATTGAGGCTCACATAGGATTACCTTCATAGGAGTGATATTGGACTCATTCTGCAGTGCTGCTTTGCCTGAAGAAATGTTGAAAAGATTAAATGAGTTATGCCACCATTTTCAGATCCATGCTAAAACTCCTCCTCTTTCTCAGACTAATTGACTTCATAGACTCAGCTATGTCTTACACTTCACATCCAGCTTAAAAAGAGTCTCTCTGGTACTGGCTGACACAGAATGTGGTCCAGTATCTGTCATAGTGGACTCAGAGTCTCAGTGTTATGAAAGGAGTGGCTTTCAGCCCTCCAGCACCATCAGCAACAATAACCTGTCACATGAACGTGGGCTGAGGAGCTCACTTCAACAGGCTGTGTGCTACCAAGGAAATGCCTATGAAAAGAAAATGCACATTACTGTGCTAAAAATCAGAGCACTGTGTTGGGCTCTCAGAGCTGTTCTTCCTCATGTCACAAGGTAGAGCATGTTGACATGGACAGACCAGTGGCGATGTACTATACAAACAAGCAGGAAGGAGCTCACTCAGCGCAACTATGAAGGGAAGCAGTAGGTCTGTGGCAATGAAGCACAAGATGTACCCTGTATTACTACATCTAGCAGAGAAAGACATGTCTTGTGCATCAGCTGAGCAGACACAACAGAACTCCATGAGTGGTTGTTAGAGATGACGATATGCATGATCTTCAGCTCATGGGGTGTCAGGATATAGATCTCTTTCCAGTTAGGCAAAATGAGCCGGGTTTTGCTTGAGAGCAGGAAGTGACAACCAATTCTTTTGGATGCATTCCTCATAAGATGAAGGCAGGTTTTCCTGTATGCCTTCCTCTTACTTTTCCTAATCCCTGGAGGAGTGATGTGGTGATGGTGGTTTAAAAGATAAAATGAAATAAAAAAGGCAAAACACAAACACAAAACAGTACAGAACTAAAGTAAATTTGGTGATTCTGGCATGGCTGAGAAAACAGTGGTTCTCAGACCACCTTTGGCTATCAAAGGAGTTTACCAGTCTCTCCTTCTTACTCCAGATCTGCTGAATTGACAAAACAAAATGTCTGAAGACTAGGGCTGTAGGCTTTGATAGAATTGGAGCAGTCTTGCTCTCTAGATATACATGTCCTAATTAACTGTAGGAAAGAATCAACTTGTAAGTGTCGTTAACCTCAAATGGAAGAGATTTGTTTGGGCAAACAGTAATAACGTAACCCCAGCCATGGCTCCAGTTCAGCATATATTAGAATATCTGCCACAGATGAAACTTTCAGGTTTCTTGCCCATCAATGAAGGTTAATCTAGTAGCCATATTTATAAGCGAGAAGTTATCAGTAACCATTCAGTATCCGCACGCACGTGAGTTGAGATTTATGAAGGATTAACATTCCCCAGGAGTTAGTCTTCTGTTGCGTGTGGAGACCTCAACAGATTCCTCACATAAATAATGAAGACTCTATTTGGGCCCAATGGCAGAATGCCCTTTATCTCACCTTTTAGTTAAACATCTGCTAGAAGAATAAGTGACTACATACCCACTAGTTACTGTTTTACGTAAGGATAAAGTTGTGCTACGTCCCCATCCCAAGTCCCTGCCTAAAGTGGTGACCGAATGTCATGTTAATCAGTTAACCTGGCAGTGTTCTTTCCAAGATATCTCTCTCGTGCAGGAGAAAATGTTTCATTTGTTTAGATACAAAAAGGGCTTTAGTTTATTTTAAGTAGAACTCAATTCAGGAAATGACCATATCTATTGGTTTCCTATGCTGACAGCAAAAAATTCAAAGTAGTCACATCTTACACTATCAAAATAGGTTAGGCTCTGCTTTCATGAGGCCTACGTTTTAGTGTCAGTCCTTGTCCCTAAGGAAATTGGGTCACAGTTTGTAAGCGCCGAGGCAGCTTCAGTGCCATGCTTTAGACATGTTACTTTTACAGAGATCTGTAGGGCTACAATGTGAGCTCCCTGCATATGTTTACAAAACACTATTCTTTAGACTTAGCATCCAGAGCAGTTGCGCAGTTGGCAGGGCAGTACCCTATTTCATTAGGATTCCATGTCCCACCTTCTTCAAAGGGCAGTATTGCTTGTCAAACTATTCTCATGAGTGGGAATATGCAGAGGACACTCAAAGAATAAATGGAGGTTACTCACCTTAACCAGAGGTCTTTGAGAGAAATTCACGCATCCTGCCCACCTTTCTCTCTTCCTCAGAGTCCTAATTACAACCAAAGTGGGACTTGGAGGAGGCACTTGAAGGATCTGAGGCGACTAGAGTGCCACATCCCCTTTTATAGCCTCGCCCTCAGAACATTCAGGAACAGTGAGGGGAGGGGCAGGAGGGGGCATGAAAACGCTCCAACGGGCACTGCTATCAAAAAGTTCCACAGTCAAAGCTGGACCTGAGGCACATCCTGTAAGTGTGACTATGCAGAGTCCATCTTGAAGAACTCTGGTTACAGGTGAGTGACCTCCATATTTAGTTCTGTGTCATCTTGAAGGCGCTGTGCTCACTGTTCTCCTTAAGAGTACCTCTGCCTTAGTTTCTGTGCTTGCTAAAACAACAATTGTTGTCCCACTTTTTACATTTTGAGGATGTTTTCTTCTAACTTTTCTAGATATGACACTCAGTCTTAGAGGTTGTTGAATGGGGCCTTGGAGAGGATACTCTTCCAAGTCAGGCAAAGTTTTTTTTTTTTTCAATTATCCTTCTCCTGAGTGGGTCTTATATAGTGAGGTCAACTATCATGTTAGAGATGTCTAGACAATTGGTGTCAGAGCCCTGCAGATCCCCTGCTAAATGGAGTCAATTGTAATACAGACCTGCTGCCTGGGTCTTGATGGTTTTATTACTTCCTCAAGTACTCACTATTGAGTGGTGGTAGAGTTTCAAGGGGATGCC
The DNA here is from genome assembly GCF_007399415.2 of Gopherus evgoodei. Lineage (NCBI taxonomy): Eukaryota > Metazoa > Chordata > Testudines > Testudinidae > Gopherus > Gopherus evgoodei. The sequence goes on along the minus strand of NC_044330.1, from coordinate 49,762,076 downwards.
ATTATTACCTCAGTTTCCCTCTCTGGGGGTAAAAGTGGTCCTTGTGTTCATGTCCTTGGAAGCCAAAGAAGATTGACTTCACTTATAAATCTCTTGGCACTCAGGTTTCCAAAGTTTGTCTCTCAAAGTATTCATCCTTCATCTCCATCCAGATAATACAAATTCTCAGATCTCACGGTGGGAATGTATTAAACTGTCAAGAAGGCTCTTGGTCTCCCTCTTATAATAGGAAGCTGTTTGCCTGTGAGAAAGGTGTATTTGTAACAATGCAGAGCCCTTGGCTTTGCATCTCACAGGGGAGAAGGGTACCTAGTTTTTGATCCGATCTGCAGAGGAGATGATCATGAGTAATCCCCCAAGGATTCACTGGCAGTCTTTCTCTAAAAACCAAACAGTCTTATGATTTTTCACTCTTTCTTTTTTTGGTTCTGGGCTCCTTCCTGTGAGACAAGCGGCGTTCCCCAAGCTGTAAGGTGGAGGTTCCCGATCTGTGGCCTATGAAGAGTTGGCTGGTCATGTGGTGCTGACTGTCCTCCTGTCTCTAGCTATTAACTTGATTGAAAGATGAAATTGTACTTGCTTACATGCAAAATGCTAGGAAGTTGCTTGCTTGCTAGCTAGTGTAGGTTCCTATAGATACACATGTGAACAGGGGCTGCGGGAGGTGGGCTGCACAACCATGAATGACAGAGTCAGTGGTCCACAGGATAATCTCTATTAGGATGTGGCCCAAACTGAAAAAAATTGAGAACCTCTGTTCTAAAGTTGTTGGTTCTTAAGGGTGGGTGTAGCAAGCCTGATTTTGTGCCAGCTCTTCATGTACATGTAGATGCCTGCCATCTTTTGAACCTTACAATCAGTTCCGTCTTGATGGTAGTCAGCAGTGGAGCTCTCTGCAAGACCTCTGGCTCTCTATTTGCCCTCTGGCTTTTCAGTCCTCTCATCATCTGTCTGTCGTTGTTGTTGTTGTTCTTCCCTACCTTCTAGCCAGACTCAGTCTTTATAGTATTATTTGTGGACACCCCAGCAATTCTGGTTTCTGGTGCAGGAGTGCTGGTAAAGTTTGTTCCCAGAGATTTCAAAGAAACTTTGGTTTCTTGCCCGAGATCATTCTATTGACACTGTGTTTTGTGGCTTAGTGTCCTGACTCATTTCATTGCCTCTTCATCTTTGTTTTTACTTTGGAATCAGTTTGCATGCAGAGACACTTGCTTTGTGTGTCTTTACCTTTTCAGGATTTTGTCCACTGCCTTGACCTCTAAGAAGGAAGAATGCTCAGGAGGAATGTACAGATGAGTTACCTGCACTAGTAGCTATCATCCAGTAGAATTGCCATGTTCTTGCACCATATATTTGACCAGTTGAAGTTGTGGCAGACACTTCACATCAAAGCCCAAGTCTCAAAAGACAATTGAGAAACATTTATTTCTAGAGAATGTGGTCTTGTTTCTCAGTCCTCACATGAGGTCTTGAGAGTTAGCGCTACCACAAATACATTATTGTTCCCTGAGATCCTGAGCTTTGGTGCTGGGATTTCTTTGGACAAAGGGTTTTACTAGCCCGTAATTGCAATCCTTCAAGTAGGGCTGTGAGCTTTTCATGAGCAAAGGGCAAATTGAGCTCTGGTAAAAGGTGCAAGTAAGGTTCCTTCTCAGACACTGTGAGTTTAAAGCACGAACCTATTCTAACATCAGCTCTGGGGTGGCTTTTTGGTGTGGTTTATGTGATAGCTGGAATGGATGCTTTGCGGTAGATGTCAGTAGGTCTACTTTGCTGCAAGATCTTAGCAAGAGATCTGGAAAAATTAGGATCTGAGGAATATGTGGACCACGTCTAGTTGAAGGCCAACATGTTCTCTTGAGTCTGTTCTGTTCTTGTGCTCCCTTCTACGAGAGAGTCAGTTTTCATCGCAATAGCTGGCTTCAGCTGAACCTGATAGACATCTGCCCTGACAAAAGCAGCAGGAGGAGTGGGTCCTAAGCTCTGTCTCAGAAAGAATCAAAATTGAAGGTGTGTTTTTTTTTTTTTTTTTTTTTAAAAGGATTCCAGAGTGGATAGCCAGCCCAGTCATGTTCTGTAGCTTGGCAGGACCGCTCTCTCAGAAGCAGACTGAGCTCTTTAAGCCAGGGTGGCTTGTTGCCTTGAGTAAGTGGATCTGTCATGGTTCATTAGAGCTAACAGTTATGAATTCAAATCCCTCTTCTGAATCAGTCTTTCTCTCTTTCTGGTCCGATGAATATTTGAGTACTTATACAAAATCAAACATCTTCGACCGGAAAGATTGAGCCATGAATAGCCTATAGCCTAGTGATTAGGGCAGTCACCTGGCAGAAGGGAGACGTGAATTCAAGTCCCTGCTCCAGAATGAGGATTGAACCCTGCGTTTCCTGCATTCCAGGCAGGTGCTCTGACCACTGGTAAAGATTATAAAGGGGTGTGCGCACCGCCTTCCCTCTTCTCCCCCCTCAAACTATTTGCCCAGCTTGTGAGTTCATGTTTTACATGGAAATTAATTTTCTTGGTGACAGTGACTTTAGCTATAGTGAACTAGCTTCAGGCTGAAGTCATTCACCTTACGTTGCATATTACTAGGTGGTGTTATGAACTTTTCCGAGATTCCTCTTCAAGGAATATCATGTGCCCCAGACAATGTATAACAGCCATATGGGTCTCATTCCTTGTACTTGGAGAGCATTCTTGTTCGGATTAGGTCTCTAGAAAGAAATCCTGCTTTCTCTCAACCCTGCAAAACTGGCTTGTAGAATGAGGGAGTTCAAAGTCTCTTGCTCCATCCTATTGGCTATTGAGAGTAAAGTCTGATGTGTTTGGGAGGAATCTTTGGGGAGTGGGGAGAAATAAAAATTATTTTTGCATTGGCCTTTTTTTCTGCCTGTTGTAGTAATAATATTTCATTATTTTGTATTATGTTAGCACTGAGAGACCCAAACAAAGATTGTGGCTCCATTGTGGTAGACAATCTACAAATGAAGAGGAGACCAGTTTGTGCTCCAAAGGGTTTCCAAATTAAATAGACAAGACAAAGGCTGGAAGAAATGAAGCATTAGCACCATTTTACCAGTGGAGCTAAAAGGCACAGAGTTTTGAAAGAGAGATGCAATGTCTCTTCAGAGAGAGAGAATGACAAGTAATATCCCTATCCTTACAGGTGTAGAATGGATGAAACTTTTTCCAGTTAAACTTCATATAAGAAAGTCCAGATTAGCAATGCAGTCAAACAAAGGACAGGCACTTATAACTTCAACTTCAACTCATCCACTTGAACTGAGTTCAGTATTTCTGTCAAATGGATGGGCCTCCAAGTTAACAGAAAATCTGATATTTTCATTGAAGCCTTTTGCACATGTAATGAATGCTTTGAAAAACTGTGTGCATAGTTGGTACCAATGAACAGGCCATTAATGGCACAAGACTATTCTCTTATTTTCTTCTTGTCACTCACTGACTTCTTGCTACCTTACTGGCTGATTTTGGGCTACTTATACAGTGCTTTTGCAGCTAAGAGATTTTTCTCCAGCGGTAAACAGTAGTACAGATGCAGCTCCTGAATCTTGTGCTCCAACCTAGTGCATAGTGTATTACTGAAATTCTTTCATCTAAAATTCCAAAGTCTTACACAGTGTCATGATGGACTTCGAAGTCTGAACTGCCTATAATCATCAGTTCTCTTTATCTGCAGATGGTCGAGAAACTTCATTGGCCCCTTTTCTGCTTATTTTTTTTCCTTTCTTCCTAGACAGTTTTAGTTTTCAGATGTTTAGAATAGCCATTTAGTTTCTCTAACAAATAAAACAAGTTTTTAAAGCATTAAACTACTGTCAATATTGAAATTTTCTTGTAAAAGTTTTTCTTCCAAAGCTCTTATTTTTCTTAGATTACTTTTTTTTTTAATCAAGCTTCTTACTACTTAGTGTATTTTGGTCCTCTTATTTTTTTGGTGTTGAAGATTGTTTCAAGTAATGGCCAAAATTCAATCACACAGTGTCCGTTGGTAGAGACTGTAAGTGCTTGTGTGTTAAGGGTACATAGAGCTTGGGGGAAGTTAGACCATAAAACATCTACTGCAAGTTCTGCTTAAAGATGTTTCCTTTAAGTTTTGAGGTCCCAGAAAGAGCACGTTAGCCTCTGGAAGACCTTTCTAATCTAAGTCACTCTGTCAGTGTGAAAAGCCTGGGAAGAAGTTCTCAAAGGAAACAAAGCACCTGAGTAGGTTTGGCATATGTCTGATCTAATGATTTATTGTTAGTCACTATTTTAGGCAAAGCTGGCAGCGTACAATTGCTGTGTTTATAGTAAGGTTGCCTAACATTTTCCATTATAAAACCCTGCTTTTCAGTTGCTTTTAATTTCCAAACTTTAAAACTGTTCAGGCTGAAATTTTCCATGCCAGTTGTCTGTCTTAGGGTAAATTTTATTTTTTGGAAAATTTTCAGCAAAAACAATTAACCTCATTCTCAGAAAAGGCTAAAGGAAAAAATGCATTTTTCCCAGTGTTAAATTTGTATAGTAGTTTTGTAGAGAAGCATAGATGTCCATGCTTTAGAGCAAGATTTCAGAATCTGGCAGGGGGAGTGTTTTGGGGGTCAGAGGTTTCTTTTGCTGTCCCCAGGAAAATACACACAATTTGGCTGATTTACAAACCTCTGAAAATTGTTCTAAGCACATGCTTGGTAGCAGCTTGTTTGGCAGCCCTTTCATGGAGCAGGACTTTCCCTGAAACTGCGCCTTGTGCTGGTGGGGGTTGGGGGAGGGTGGCCATGTGGTTGCCAGGAAGCAAAACTGAAAACGACTTTCTCCTGTTCTCTGTGCTCTTCTTGCTGGCTCTTCGGCAATATGGACAAGGAGGAAGCAGCAGCCTGAGTCAGAAGGGTGAGGAGATGGGATGGAGTGTATTCTTTGGTGGGAAAAGGAGCAGGGTGGTATAGGGATAGGAATAGTTGATTGGGGTGCAGGAACAGAAGGGGATGGACTCAGGGCAACACACTAACGGACATGCTATGAGTGAGAAGATAGAATGGTCTGTAACCATTAGACCTTAATCCGTTCCAGAACCAGGAATAGAATTCAGGATTCCTGAGTTGAAACGTGCCTTTGCTGTCTAGGTGTGAAACCCACTTAGGATATGTCTACATTGCACACTAAGCTCAGGATTGAGCCCAACGCTGCCTCTCCCCCCCCCCCCCCACTCCCCCAGTCTGAATTGGGTCAGCAAACACTTAGGAGCTGCTCCTAGTTCCCTGCTAGGAATTGCTCAGAGCCTGAGTCCCACTGTGACTCATGTCTATGTCATGTCATTTTGCAGTATGGACGCAGCTCAAGCCACAGCTCGGAAACAGAAGGTCTGTGTAGTGCATTATAGACAGTTTGAATGGCTCTGAGACCCCAGGTCCAGCAATTGGATCCCCAAGTTTACAATGCTCAAGTGTGGTCTTGAAAATACTGAGTCCACAAGCCCATGTCCCACAGGTGCAGGTTTACAATGCAGTGTAAACATACATCTAGTGTCTTTCTCCTCATCTAGTGTTTGGTTTACCTAAAGGATAAGTCTGCTGTTGCTGCCAGTTACTCCATTATCTGTAGTAGTAGTGGTTCATGCAATGGATCTAAATATTCTAACTGTGCCCCCCATGGAGGTCAGTATGCTTCCACATGATGGAATTTCTGCTTTTAAATTTGCTTTTTTAAATCATTAGGAAATTAAATTAAATAAGTCCTCCTACATTAAAGTGGCAAAGCCAAGCAGTTGAATTAAGGTTCCTGTGCAAGCTTAATTCTTTGAGTGATGGTCCTTATTGTATGCCAGTGAGGATAACGTGCCATGCAGCTGGAGCCAGAGCTTTTCAACATAGTAGTGTCTATTGGTCTGTGCATGTGCCCTTGCATCGCCTTGTGGTTTTGCCGGAGGTGATAAAGGGCAGGGTGGACCGACTGTGTGTTCAGTTCCATCTCACTGCCACGTGGTCTGAGTCAGAGCTTCTGGTTTTCTCTTGTCCTTGGTGACCTGCTTTCCAGAAAAACTGTTCTTATTCTTGTATATAGTTCGGATTTTACTGATTTTTTTTTTGCAGTAATTTTTATAGGATTAAAGATTTTGGGATGCTGCCCTGGTGGCTTCCCACTAAACTGTTCTCCCAGTGCCCATGTCTGGGCACTGGATTATAACAAAGATTCTAGAGTTCAAGGTTTGCGCTTCCTGACCTTGCTCATTTTCACACAGCAACAAGCGCCAACACTATTTGTACTGCTTGGGGGAAGCCCACATCACGTCCAGGTGCAGTATCTGCCTCTCGTTCCTGGCTTGTACCTGGGAAGGCCAAGCTCTCCACCTAAAGAAACACTTGTTGAGGTGGTCATGAGGTTGCAGTGGGATTCGGGTTGGGGGACCTCCTCCCCCATAATCAACCTGAGCAGCTTGAAGAGTGCTCCTGCTACTGCGGAGCTTCTTCTGAGTTTTAAAGCCTACTTACTTACCAGTGTATGTGCTGGGACCTTAAGAGTCTTGAGACCTGATATCCCAACAGATGCACAAATTACCATTGAGCCTTTCTTGGATCCACAATGTTGATAGCTAGGTCAACTTATATGCACTAGATCTCCACATGCTGTTGATCAGAGTGAGGTCTCTAAACCTACTTATTTACTTCTTCAAATGTTTAAAATACATCTAGGCATGAATGTGGTGCTGTCTTTCCAATAAATTAAAAATTAAAGCATAAACAAAGGAGGGTCATAGTGGATAGTCAACTGAACATGAATTCGAAGTGCCATGCTTTGGCCAAAAGGATAAATATGATCCTTAGATATATAAATCGGAATCTTGAGTAGAAGTTGGGAAGTACTTTACCTGTATTTGGCACTGGTGCAACTGCTGTTGGGACTGTGTCCAGTTTTGTTTTCCACATTTCAAAAAAGACTTTGGTAAATTGGAGAATGTTCTGAGAAGAGCGATGAGAATGGTTGAAGGATTGGAAAACAGGCTTTATTAATGATAGACTCAAGGAGCATAATCTATTCAGTTTAAATAAAAAGTTAAGGGTGACTTGATCAGTATATAAGTACCTAAATGGGGAACAAAATAATTGATCTGTAATCTAGCAGACAGAGGTATAACAAGATCCATTGGCTGGAAGTTGAAGCTAGGTAAATTCAAATTAAAACTACGATACAGATTTTTCGCAGTGAAAGTAATTAATCATTGGAACAACTTGGAGAACCACCTCAATGCTTGCTATCACTGGTAACTTTTAAATCAAGAATGGATGTTTTTCTAAAAGATATACTCTAGTTCAGTGGTTCTTAACCCTGTGGGTATGCAGAGGTCTTCCGTGGGGTAGATCAGCTTAGCTAGCTGTTTGCCTAGTTTTATAACAGGCTACATAAAAAGCAGTAGCAAAGTCAGTACAAACTAAAATTTCATACGGACAATAACTTGTTTATACTGCTCTATATACTATGCACTGAAATGTAACTACAATATTTTATATTCTGATTGATTTATAATTGTATGGTAAAAATGAGAAAGTAAGCAATTTTTCAGTAGTAGTGTGCTGTGACACTAGTATTTTTGTGTGATTTTTGTAAACAAGTAGGTTTTAAGTGAGGTGTAACTTGGTGATATGCAAGACAAATCAGACTCCTGAAAGGGATACAGTTGTCTGGAAAGCTTGAGAGCCACTTCACTCGTTCAATCAGGAATTATTTCAAGGAAATTCTGTGGGCTGTCTTATACAGGAGGTCAGTCTCGATGGTCACAATGGTCTCTCCTGACTATCTGTAGTTCACCAAGGTGTGTTATGCTTGTATATATGCATTTTTCCCCCCAGGGATGGATAAGCAACCAGGTATTAATTGTACTTTTTGTGGCAGAGCTCCAACCTTGTCCTCATGGGTCCCGCTCTTCCAGGCAGTTTATGCTAGCCCCAGAGGCTCATTGTGACCCTCCATGTGGCCCTTCTCTCTCTAGGGCCAGAGTTTGTCTATTGAGCCCTTTTCATCATAAGCCAGCAAGAAGATTGGTGAGAGAACTCCCACAGTCTCTGTTGTCCCTATGGCCTTATTTCAGAAGAGTTTAGTCTCCTGTCCTAACAGGGGCCTGTCTTCCCCTCCCAGGAGGTGTTTCTTTAGTGGCGGGTTGGGGGGAAGCTGGGCCTGTCCTCTACTCCTGATTCTGGCCCAGGGACCCTAATGGCAGTAGCTGTTGGCAGCTGACCTTTCACTGCCAGAATTGGTACATTTCCCTGGGCTACTTCGCTACAGCTCTCCCGGTTCTCTCTCTCAACACCTTCTTCACCCTTACCTTTGGGCTCCCTTTCCGGGGGCTTGATGGTGTCTTCATTACCTCAGCCACACTTCCTTACTGAATGAGGGAGGCAACCTAGTGACAGAGGATGTGGAAAAAGCTAATGTACTCAATGATTTTTTTGCCTCTATCTCCACAAACAAGGTCAGCTCCCAGACTACTGCACTGGGCAGCACAGTATGTGGAGAAGGTGACCAGCTCTCTGTGGAGAAAGAAGTGGTTCGGGACTATTTAGAAAAACTGGATGAGCACAAGTCTATGGGGCCAGATGTGCTGCATCCGAGAGTGCTAAAGGAGTTGGCGGATGTGATTGCAGAGCCATTAACCTTTATCTTTGAAAACTCATAGCGAATGGGGGAGGTCCTGGATGACTGGAAAAGGGCTACTGTAGTGCCCATCTTTAAAAAAGAGGAAAAGGAGGATCCGGGGAACTACAGGCCAGTCAGCTTCAGTTCAGTCCCTGGAAAAATCATGGAGCAGGTCCTCCAGGAATCAATTCTGAAGCACTTAGAGGAGAGGAAAGTGATCAGGAACAGTCAGCATGGATTCACCAAGGGCAAGTCATGTCTGACTAGCCTAATTGCCTTCTGTGGGGAGATAACTGGGTCTGTGGATGAGGGGAAAGCAGTGGATGTGTTATTCCTTGACTTTAGCAAAGCTTTTGATATGGTCTCCCACAGTATTCTTGCCAGCAAGTTAAAGTATGGGCTGGATGACTGGACTATAAGGGGATAGAAAGCTGGCTACATCGTCAGACTCAATGGGTAGTGATCAACGGCTCCATGTCTAGTTGGCAGCCGGTTTCAAGTGGAGTGCTCCAAGGGGTGGTCCTGGGGTCGGTTTTGTTCAATATCTTCATTAATGATCTGGAGGATGGCGTGGACTGCACTCTCAGCAAGTTTGCAGATAACACTAAACTTGGAGGAGTGGTAGATATGCTGGAGGGTAGGGATAGGATACAGAGGGACCTAGACAAATTAGTGAACTGGGCCAAAAGAAACCTGATGAGGTTCAACAATGACAAATGCAGAGTCCTGCACTTAGGACGGAAGAATCCCATTTACTCTTACGGACTAGGGACCGAATGGTTAGGAGGCAGTTCTGCAGAAAAGGACCTAGGGCTTACAGTGGACGAGAAGCTGGATATGAGTCAACAGTGTGCCGTTGTTGCCAAGAAGGCTAACGGCATTTTGGGCTGTATAAGTAGGAGCATTGCCAGCAGATCGAAGGATGTGATCGTTCCCCTCTATTCGACATTGGTGAGGCCTCATCTGGAGTACTGTGTCCAGTTTTGGGCCCCACACTACAAAAAGGATGTGGAAAAATTGGAAAGAGTCCAGCGGAGGGCAACAAAAATGATTAGGGGGCTGGAGCACATGACTTATGAGGAGAGGCTGAGGGAACTGGGATTGTTTAGCCTGCAGAAGAGAAGAATGAGGGGGGATTTGATAGCTGTTTTCAACTACCTGGAAGGGGGTTCCAAAGAGGATGGATCTAGACTTTTCTCAGTGGTACCTGATGACAGAAGGAGGAGTAATGGTCTCAAGTTGCAGTGGGGGTGGTTCAGGTTGGATATTAGGAAAATCTTTTTCACTCAGAGTGGTGAAGCACTGGAATCGGTTACCTAGGGAGGTGGTGGAATCTCCTTCCTTAGAGGTTTTTAAGGTCAGGCTTGACAAAGCCCTGGCTGGGATGATTTAGTTGGGAATTGGTCCTGCTTTGAGCAGGGGGTTGGACTAGATAACCTCCTGAGGTCCCATCCAACCTTGATATTCTATGATTCCTCTCTTCTGGCTCACTGGCTTTCTTCGGCCTGACAGGAGTGAGCCCTTTTATAGTATCAGAGGGGCCTTAATTAGAGTCAGGTGTTCATATTAGCTTAACAGCCTCACCTGACTCTAATTGGAGTCAGGTGTCCACCCTGGCCTGGAGCAGCCCTGCTCTGGTCAGTCAGGGGCCAGATCCCTGCTGCTTCTCCCTTGACTCCTTTCCTATAGCCCTCGGCCTGGAGGGAGGTGGAAGGCGGCTGCTGCTAGGCCCTGGGCCTTTGCTGCTGCTGCTCCTCCAGCTACTCCCCTGGCTGAGCCAGACACCGTGCCCCTTCTCTACTAGCTGGCTGCTGGACCCCACCCCCATCGGTTGTTGCTATTCTTGCTACAGCCCTTGGGGGGTGGGGGGCTGCTGGCCCACTCCTCAGAGGAGAGGAGTGAGGGGCCCCAGCCCCAGCCGTTGCTACTACTGCTGTGGATGCCACCACTACCACCTGAGAGGCGTCCTTCCTGCCTGGTGGTCAGACTGCCTACTGGAGCTGCTGTTGCTGCCTGGGAGCCACTTATGCATCAAGGAGGAGGAGGAAGGAGACCATCTGCTGCTGGGGGAGCACACAGAGCCTTTGCAGGCCACTGTGTAGGGGGCCTGGAAGGACTGAGTAACTTTGGAACTGTGCTCTTGTGGTGGGGGTCTTGACTGTGTTTGTGGGGACACGGGGGATGTGGCATGGAGCCTGCCCCCCCTCCATCTGTTTCCCCCCCATCCCCCTCACTGTCTCCGCCCCCTCCACCACCCTCAGTGGATACTTACCATCTGCCTCAGCTCCTTCCTCAAAGACTCAGCTGCTTGCTTTGCTGCTCATGCCATGTTTCCACCATTTGGGCCTGAAGCAGCAACTAGCAAACATTGCCTTTTTTGTAGGTGCATGTGGGTGCACGTTCCCCCCGTTGGACTGACACCCCACCTTCCCTGCTGCAGTCTCCTCCTTTCCCCTTGAAGTCCTTTGCTTCTCCTCCTGACTTTGCCCCAGTCCCTCAGCAGCTTCAGTTTGTTTTCCTGCCCCGCCCTTTTCCCTCTGTAGTTTTGTTTGTCCCAGCCTCTGAAGCTAGCCCCTGGGTTTTCCTGTCTCACCTCCAGCCTGGTGGTTCCCTCCCACCACGGTCCCCCTACTCTGCCTAGCCCCTTGCCCCATGCGCTTGTACCCCTCCCCTGTTTCAATTTGACCCCAGCCTCACTGCACTCTCCCCAATGTTGTTATAACCCCCCTCCCCTAGTGCAGCTAGAGGAGCTGGAATCCCATCCTGTGCTGGTGACTGAATGCCCCCCCCGCAAAAGTCTTGATAGCCCTCCCCTTCCGGTGCTCTCCTCCCCTGCCTGCAGCCTAGCAGCGAGGAGTGGTTGACCTGTTCCCCATTCTACTCCTCCCCCTGTGTCTCTCCTCCCTACCTCCTCATTATGGCGGGGGACAATGTGAGTGGGACCCCTCGGGCAGCCCCCACTGCCCTTTCTCCACCTGCCCCACCCCGTCATCCCCTATGGTTTCCACCTTGATGACCACTGCCAAATCCCCTGCTACCGCCCTTGCTGGGGCACTGGCAGCAGTGGACACCAGGGTGAACGCCACTGTTGCCACGTCACTTGCCCCCTCCAATTCTGGGGGACCCCCCCCCCAGCCGGTGGGAAAGGCCAGGGCAAAAGGAAGGGTAAGGTGCCTGCCAAAAAGGCTAGGCCTCCAGGGCAGGAATTTCTCCCTCTACCGCAGCATCCCTCCCTGTTGCTCCCTCCACCGGCTCTGCAGCTGCCCGTCTCTTGGCCCCCCAGGGCATACACCTAGGTGGCGACAGCTCCCCTGCCTGCCGCTATGTCATCTCTCTCAGCCACCGCCTCTGCTACCATCTGTAGTGGCCGGATCTCCTTCCCTACCTTTACCAGGAAGCACAGTGGGCATTGCCTTCTGGTACCTGCTTCGCTCCACATGGAGACCTATGTGCGGGCATTAACGAGGGTGGTGGGGCCCATGGCCATCGTGGCGGCCTCCAAAATGTACCGGAATGTAGTCATCTTCCTGGCATCGGAGGCTGCTGCCCAAGAGGCAGTGGAGAAGGGCCTGGCAGTGGGGGGACATGTTCGTCCCCTTGGAGCTGCTGGAGGACCTGGGCACCCGGTTGGTCCTGACCTCCGTTCCTCCCTATTGCTGCCCTGTTACCCACTCTCTCTTCCCTGGGAAACTGATCTCTGTTGTCAGCCCTCTCCCATTGGGCTGCAGAGACCCCACCCTCTGTCACGTCCTCTCATTCTGCTGGCAGGTGCAGCTTCAACTGCCATGAGTGGTATGTGACGAAGAGACGCTCGAGGGGTCCTTTCTATACCCCTACCAAGGGGCCCGTTACTGCGTGCATTACTCTATAGGGGAACCCCGGTGCTACCTCTGCCGGGCAATGGGGCACATCTGGAGGGACTTCCCCTTGGTCTGGCATGGAGCAGTGTCTGGCACCCCCGAGCCCCAGCGGGAGACTGGCCCCGTCATCGCTGGCACCCCTGGCTGCCTGGAACCCAGAGCCAGCCCTTCTCCTTCTCCTCTTCCTCCACAGTCCACCACTGCTCCCACTCAGGTGCTGGGGGCACGTTCCCCAGCGCACCCAGATGACCGGGAGAGCCCTGCCTCCACTGCATGTAGTCTGGTGGGGCCTGTGGAGGAGGGTGCAGCGTGTTTACGGCCGGGCATGGTAGAGGGCGAACCTTCCCTCCCCCACCACTAGCTCCCCGAGCTGCAGTGCTACTGCCCCGGCCTCCCCCCCTCCCCACCAACGGCCCGACCCCTGTCCACCAGCACACAGATGATGCCATGGAGGACTGGGTCCAAGTATAGGGGAAGCAGGGCAAGCAGAAGGCTCGAGCACTGCTCCTTCCATCTGATGCGGAGGCCCCCTGAAAGACCAGGAAGCGGGCCACTGACACCAAGCTTTCTGCCTTGCCCCCGGCTATATCCCATCTGCTAGAGCCAGCTGGGGATGACGTGGCAGCAATGGAGGGTAGCAGTACCCCTCCTCTGCAGTCCCTCCCTGGGGGAACCTCTCCTGCCCCCTTGCCACCTGATCTCCCTGCATGATCCAAGGTGAGAGTCGCTTTGGGTGCCGGTGAGGAGGTTCCCGGTATGGTGGTAGTGATTTTCCCTCCATCTTTGAGGAGCTCGAGGCCCTGGGTCTGACCCCAGTCACCCAAGGAGAGGATGACCCTCTGCTCTCTCCCTCTAACCGCTGCTTCTGCTCCCGCCTCTGAGGAACCCTTGGACTCTTCTACCAGCCTGGCCACGGATGGCCTCCCACTAATGGCCGCCGAAACTACTGAGGCAACGGCCAGTGCCACGTGGCTGGGACCTCGGGCATCCCTTGTTGATGCAGGGCAGCTGACCTCCTTCCCAGGTGGGGGCCCTACTGCTGTATCCCCACCTATCGATGCCATGGCCGCAACGCTTGCCTTGGAGCACGAGCCTGGAATCATCAAGGGTCCCCTTTCCACTCCACGGACCCCTGAGCCTGACTGAGAGGTGCCATCCCCTGGTAGCTTGGCTGCCAAGGCCCCGGTCCCAGCTCTGCCCATCTCCCCAACCCTGCTCCTGACCCCTGCCCTGCCCCGCCCCTGAAGCCGACCCCCCCCCCCCCACTTCCCATGCTGCTATTGATGCCCCTGGGGCTATCTCCTTCCCCATCCTGGAGGATGACCCCCAGGGAGAGGCCTTCATGTTCCACTGTCCTGACCCCCTAGGGGCTGCTGTTTTCCCTCTGCCGCACCCCACTGAGCCGGCATCTGAGATGGGCTGAGTGGCACCAGCACATCAGGCACTACACCGGGAATCTGTCCCGTGTCTGCCCGTCTCAGTAGGGTACGGGGCTTCGACAGGGCCCCACTAGAGGATGGCTAGGGGCCTGTAACCCCACCCTCTGGTAGGCTGCGAGAGTTTCTCCAGGATGCCGGTGGGTCCCAGAAGAAGGTGCAGCTCGCTCTCCAGCTCTGGGGGGACTTTTATCAAATTCTCCGGGCTGTAAGGGCCATTCTGGTGGGGGCAAAGGGACCAGGAGGCAGGCTGCTTCAGCCTACCAGCTGGCCCATGAATTCTGTAACTCCTCGTTCACCTATCGGGGGGGGGGTTGGTCATTGTTTGCTGCACGGCACAATGGGGGCCGTAAGCACCCCTGCCAGCGAGGATCTCCCCCCATATGGCATCTACCATCTTTGCAACATTAAACACCCGGGGCTGAAGGATGGGTATTCACAGGTGTCAGGTGCTCTCTTTCCTTTGGGGGCGGGGGTACTCTGTGGTTTCTTGCAGCCGCCGAAGCAAGTTGGTGGCTGGAGTGAGGGGACACGGTCTATTTTAGCCACCTCAACACCACTTCGGCTGGAGTGGCTACCCTGTTTCTTCTCTGACCTACAGCCCAAGGTGCTCGGGGTCGCCACGGCTGTGCCAAGCTGCCTGCTGCACCTCCAGGTCCGCATGGAGAGACTAGTGGTCAATCTTGTCAACGTTTATGCCCCAACATCGGGCCCGAAGCGGCTGCGTTTTTATCAGCAAGCATTCGCTTTCCTCGGCTACTTGGATTCTTGCGAATGTCTGGTTCTAGGCGGGGACTTGAACACCACTCTCGAGGACCGAGACCGCTCGGAGACTGAGCAGTGCCTGGCTGCCGCAGGTGTCCTCTGGGAGATGGTCAGCCATCACTCCCTGGTGGACATCTGGTGCGACCACCACCTGGATGACGTCTCAACATTTACCTTCATCCGGGTGGAGGCCTGTCGGTTGCACCACTCCCAGTTGGACCACATTTATTTTTCATGCTGTCACCTTTCACGGGCCCACTCCTCCAGCATCCGGCTGGCCCCATTCTCAGACCACCACCTAGCAACTGTGACAGCCTCTCTCTGCACAGAGGCCAGGGCTGGCCTCTTGGCACTTTAATAACAGCCTGTTGGAGAATGTGGGCTTCGTGGCGTCCTTCCGGGGGTTCTGGCTTGCCTGGCGAGGGCAGAGGCGCACCTTTCCCTCGGTGCGGTGGGAGGTGGAGAAGGTGCACGCTTGGCTCTTCTGCCGCGACTACACCTGCGGCATCAGCCAGCGGAGAGATGCGATGATAGAGCAGTTGGAATGGGAGGTCTTAGAGCTGGAGAGGTGTCTGGGCGCCAGCCCCGAGGATCCATCACTCTGCAGAGTGTGCAGGAGAAGCTGGAGGAGCTCTGGCCCTCAAGGACCATCAGGCGCAGAGTACCTTTGATTCCGCTTCCTCTTCCTTCGGAAAAAGGCTCTCAGCTCCTGCTTCTACGCCCTGGAGAAAAAGAGGGGGGGTGAAGAAGCACATCACTTGCCTCCTAGCAGAGGATGGCACCACCCTCATGGATCCGGCAGAGATGTGTGGGAGGGCCAGGTTCTTCTACGCAGGCCTCTTCTCCTGGGATCTGACCGATCCTGATGCCTTCAAAGTGCTCTTGGACGGACTCCCGACAGTCCCTGTGGGTGACCGAGACCGGCTAGAGCTGCCTCTCACTCTGGCAGAGTTCTCGGAAGCCCTCCTCTGCACGCCCACAAATAAATCTCCGGGCATGGACGGGCTGACCATGGAGTGAGTTATACCGTGTGTTCTGGGACGTCCTCAGCCTGCACCTTCGCACCGTCTGGGCCGAGTCCTTGGAGAGCAGGGTCCTCCCCCTGTTGTGTAGGTGAGCCATGCTCACCTTGCTCCCAAAGAAGGGGGACCCCTGTGACCTTCGGAATTTGCATCCTATCTCGCTTCTCAGCACGGACTATAAAGTCATAGCAAAGGCCATCTCGTGCAGCTGGGGTCCGTGCTGGCGGACGTGGTCCATCCAGAGCAGACCTACATGGTCTCAGGCTGCACCATCTTTGATAATCTCTAGTTGGTCTGGGATCTCTTGGAGCTCGGGTGTAGGGATGGTCTGTCTTTCACCCTTCTGTCCTTGCATCAGGACAGAGCGTTCGACAGGGTGGGGCATGGTTATCTCCTGGGCATTCTGCGAGTGTTCGGCTTTGGACCCCAGTTTGTGGGTTTTCTCCAGGTGCTGTATGCCTCTGTGGAGTGTCTGGTCAGGCTCAACTGGACCCTGACCGAGCCGGTCAGCTTCGGGCAGGGAGTACGGCAGGGGTGTGCCCTCTCAGGCCAGCTGTACGCTCTGGTGATGAAGCCCTTCCTTGGTATCCTCCACCTGAGGCTGACAAGGTTGGTGCTGCAGGAGCAGGAGCTGTGGTGACGTGCTCTTCCTGATCCAGGACCTGGGCGAGTTGGTGCAGGTGAAGGCTTGCCAGGCTGTCTACTCGGCGGCTTCCACCGGCCGGGTCAGCTGGGTCAAGAGCTCTGGCCTGATGGTTGGGGACGGGTGGCAGGCGAGCTCCCTCCTGCTCACGCTTCAGGCTATCCGGTGGAATGCGGGTCCACTGCTCTATCTTGACGTATACCTTTCTGCTATGCGTCCGTCTCTGCGGGAGAGCTGGCAGGGTTTAAAAGACAGGGTGGTAGAGCAGCTCCAGAGATGGACAAGACTACTCTTGTCTCTCCTTCCGAGGGAGGGCACTGGTGCTCAATCAGCTAGTCCTGTCCATGCTCAGGCACCAGCTCAACACCCTAGTCCCAGCCCCTGATTTCCTGGCCACCTCCAGAAGTTGGTGGAGTCCCCCTCAGTGTGCCATTGGTTGGTCCTGGCAGAAGTCACCAGAGTCAGAGGCCTCCTGGACTGTGACCGGGGAGACTGGTTGGATCCCCTGATGCTCACTTGGCGCATGGGGCTCTCCAGACCTTGTACTCCCCAGTGCATACTTCAGGAGGTGAGGGCCGCTTTACCGCCCACTGCTCGGGTCTTTTTTGACTGGGTCCTGCGAGAGCGCATGCCTCGCCCACCCTCCACCCCAGGCCCTCCTGACCTTTTCATCAGACCCATGGACCTACCAGGCTACCTCACCCCTTTTACCATGAGCTGGCTGCACGAGTTGCAGCCGGTCCGGTTCCATACTGTGCCATGAAAACATTTGTACATGCTCGTGCTCCACATCCTTCATGTCCTCACCCTTGTGTCCCGCCCCAGCATGAAGTGACAGGACCTTTTGCCATCTCTAGATGGTGAGAGGCCCCGGTGGGCCAGCCTATATTCCCCCCTGGTCCCGAGGCCCACTGGGGATGTCAACTGGTGGATCTTTCACGGAGCTATGAGCACGGGTGTGTACTTGGCGTGGTTCACTCCCCTCCCGGACACCTGCCCCTTTTGTGGCGTGAGGGAGACCCTGGCGCGCAGATATCTGGAATGCGCCAGGTTGTAGCCCCTATTCCGGCTCCTCTTGGATATATTATTATGGTTTTGGTTGCACTTCTACCTTCACCTGTTCATCTACGCATTCCCGATCTGTGGCCCCACAAAGTTGTGGGACCTCCTTGTCAACCTCTTCCTAGGCCTGGCCAAAATGGCCATCTATAAAACCAGGGAGAGGAAGTTGGCCGACGGGGTTTTCTGCGACTATGGGGGTCTATTTCCGCTCCTCTGTCCATTCATGCATCTGGGCAGAGTTCCTCTGGGCTGCATCCACTGGCTTCCTTAACGCCTTTGAAGAGTAGTGGGTGCTATCCAGGGTCCTCTGCTCTGTGTCCCCGGCAGGTTCCCTTTGTTTAGTCCTGTGACCTCACTTCTGTTCCTGTTAACTCATTAGTTGTCCCCCACAATTATTTGGTATCACGGACCTGTGGATCCTCCCCTTAGGCTGGGGAGAGGTCCTTTAGTAGAGCCTGCCCACTTTCCTGAATACCAGCAGGACTACTCTGCTGTACCTAACTGGCCTGGGTCTATCACATTTTAGATAAACATGCTATCTTTTGTTCATATAGTGTTAAAGGAAGATTTAATTAATTATTTCAAGTACATTTATTATTGAATTAGAACACTGACTCAAAGGAGATTATTTAAGAAGGGTTGTAAGTTAAAGTAAAATTCACCTCTTGCAATTGCTCTGAGAAAATCCAAAGGAAGAACAGATTGCTCTGACCATTTGTGCTACTTAACCACCTTCCTGGTTAACACACTGAAGTTTGATCAATTTCCTAATTTGACAGTCCTTCATGATTACCATTTTTTGGTGATTATATTAAGTGTGACTACATGACTTCCAGTTTTCTGTATGTATGCTGTCTAACCATTGCATATGATCAGTTTGCCTTTTTTCCGTGGACATTTCTACAGTAGCCCTTTCTAAAATTTCCCATCACTGTTTTCTCAGCATCTGAAATGTTACCACTACCTTACCTGCTCCACTCTTCTGTTTTTGGGAAATATTCCACAGCTTGTATATGTTGCTGCTTTTAACTTTCCTAAGTAGTAGCAGAGTGAAATTGACTAGGGTTATGAATATAATTAATTTGCACTCTGCCAATTTTCACTTAGCAAAAATTTGAGCAGCAGCAAAGATACTCAAGTATTCTGTCTGCAG
Source organism: Gopherus evgoodei (assembly GCF_007399415.2). Classification (NCBI taxonomy): domain Eukaryota; kingdom Metazoa; phylum Chordata; order Testudines; family Testudinidae; genus Gopherus; species Gopherus evgoodei. The sequence goes on along the minus strand of NC_044330.1, from coordinate 49,743,510 downwards.
ACTGAGGATGATATTACCACAGCTGTGCATGTTCAGTTAATTTTTAGAAGGTTTTCTTAGCAATTATAAGAGCTAGGAAAAATATGTTAAATGAATACTCAGATTTTGTAGAAGTTGACAACACTCACCAAAGAAAGCTTTGTACCTGCGAGGGTGATAGGATTTTTTTCAAGCTATGGTCATAGTTACCAGTCTCCCCTTGGAGAGGTTCTTCCTTTCCAGATAGATGTCAAATATTTGTTTGGATTTATTTGAAATAGACTAAAGTGCATGCAGCTTCCTGTTTCTTTGGACACCAATATATAAAGTCTAAATGACAATCTAATTGCTTGTCTCCTTTAGGACTCTTCAAGGCAATAATAAGTTAGATGTGTCCAGAGGCATGTAAGCAATGCTAGGCTACCCCCAGTAGATTTGTTTTTAGAAGACTTACAGAACAGCTACATGGAGTTCTATGCATTTTTTTTTTTAATTTAAAGCTTAGACTTGGAACTACAATGTGAGTCGAAGTTTGCTATGCTAGTGGTACAGAATTGGTTTCTGGGCAGAAGGGCCCAAACTTCCAACGGTCTATGTTCAGAACATTTTGGGTGTTTCTGTATAGCTAGTTGTTCTATGTTGAAATGTCTTTTTTTTTTTTTCCTTTTAGTAAATCTTTTTCTTGTTTCTGTTGCATTCCGTGACTGTTGCATAGGATTTTTATTACTAAAATGAGCTTTTTTGTTTAAAATTTTAGTGATTCATAATATTAAGTCTTCAGAAGTGGTCTATTGCTGTTACTATACTTTTGGAGAAAGATGATACTTCTTAATTGTTCAGAAGGATAGTAGTTGTAATAGATTCCCTCTCAATCACCCCACATTCCTGAAGAAGCAGGAGATAATATGTTACTGTCTTGCTTTAAAAATGAACTGATTGGAGATGGTATTGGTGCGCGACATCAGTGAGTAGGCACATACTACTCACTTTTAAGGTGGCTCTCTGACTATGGATTTTAAGTTATTTGATGTTCCAGTCAGTCATATGCAGGGAGCATGGGAGACAGTACTTGCAGTATATTTTTAATGTCTTTTTGAAAATAAGAATTGCAGGTAAGTTACTTTTTTTGGTTTGGAGTATAACTTTCAGTCACACAGCTCATTGTAATGTGTCCTTTACTGGCATGGACTTGTCGTCAGCCTCTCTACCTGTTTCTCTGGCTCTCTGTCACCATGGTATCTTAGCTGATACCACCATCCTTGCTCTTCAGGGAGCTGACTGTGTTGCATTCTTGTATCTTCTAGAAAGGCAATGGAAAGATAAAGGCAAATATTTGCTTTTATTAGTTTAGAGGTTGAAAGGAAAGGAAACACTAAGAGTATAAGAAAAGGATGCTGAAAAAAGGTATTTTAAATGGGATCATTTAGTAACTTCCCCATGTATCTAAGCAATTTATTCTATATCTTTTGATTTGTTTTGTGGTTCGTGAGCATTTTCAATTGCAGAAAATATATACAGAAGAGAGTCAGGGTAGGTATCATTTTTATGCTAAAAAGCATAGGGAAAGGTACGTTTGCTTGTTTATCTCACCTTGGCTGTCTCCTCTTCTTGGCAGAGAAATTTCTCCATGTCTGTAAACAGTGCTGCTGTCCTGCGGTTGACGGGACGAGGAGGAGGAACGGTGGTAGGGGCTCCTCGAGGTCGAAGTTCCTCTAGAGGTCGAGGTGAGCTGTTTTCTGAAGACTGGGATGATACAGTGGATGGGGGACAGATCTAGGTTAAATTGTCTGAAAAGTGACCACCGTTATTTGGATAACCCCAGTAGGGGATTTGGAATTATGCAGCCAGATAAAACTGCCAAATTCCTGCCCCCAAGGAACTTCTCTTTAAAGGCCCTAACACTGCAGGGGTGAGGAAGGAGGGAAAGTGAATGTGGGAGAAGGAGGCTTGCAATACCACAGGATCACTAGGAACTCATGTTACGTACATATCTGGTTCCTCTCTTGTATGTTCATTTTGTTAAATATATAAATATGAATTGAAGGAGAATGATGAAAGAAACAGTTTTGAGGTGGACTGTCAAGGAAAGTGTAAGGTTGCTCAACTCAGAGTTGTAAAGAATATCCAACCATAAGAGATGGTATTAGAAAAAATTTGATGTTGCTCATAAAAGAGAACAGGAGCATTAATTAAGAAGTTGAAAGGATTGGTTTTAACTTAAATCTGTGGTTTTCAACTGGGAGTTCGCAGAGGTCTTCCGAATGGTTCATCGGTTCATCTGGATATTTGCCTAGTTTTACAACAGGCTACATTAAAAAAACACTAGTGAAGTCAGTACATACTAAAATTTCATACAGACAACAACTTGTTTATACTGCTGTGTATATTATACACTGAAATGTAAGTACAATATTTATATTCCAATTGATTTATTTTATAATTATATGGTAAAAATGAGAAAGCAAGCAATTGTTCAGTAATAGTGTGCTGTGACACGTTTGTATTTTTATGTGTGGTTTTGTAAGCAAGTAGTTTTTAAGTGATGTGAAAGTTGGGGGAATGCAGGAAAACTCAGACTCCTGAAAGGAGTACAGTAGTTTGGAAAGGTTGGAGAGCCACTGACTTAAATGATCAGAAAGAAGTCCTTATCTGTTCTGAGCAATGCCTTAAATAACGAACTGAAAGAGATTAGTGGAGGCATAAGGTCTCTTTGCAGTTTATTTTGTTCACTGATAGCACTTTGTTTTGTCAATTTCACTACTTCACTAAAGTCATTGTCCCTTATTTGTTGGATCCTTCCACACTGCAGCATTTAAAGCAAATGGGGAAATGTGTCCTCAGATAATGCCAGGGAGGCTCAGGGTAAGGTATACTACCTGAACTTACTTTTTAATTTTGTTTTGAAAAACAAAAAAATATTTTTATGTTGATAGTATCCTTTAATCCTATAGCCTTCATGAGCACAAAATGTTTTCATATATTAATAGATGTGATTTGTTGCATATAGAATGCTTGAAGCTAGAGATGGAGAAGACTTCTTGGGTCATCTCCATAGCCCAGCAAATGCCACATTTTTTTCTCATTCTGTGCCATTTAATTTTAAATGTCCCTAAGTAGTGGTATTTCCACTACCTCCCTTGAAAACAATTCCATAGCTATTGGATATACAGAAGTATTTCCTGATTTGGTTTTAAGGTTCCCCTTGTTTCTAATTCTTTTCTTCCCCCATAATTCCACTTCCTCCTTTGTATCTACACCTTTCAGATATTTGTGGACTGCTTTCATGTGCCCCTTCTTAGTTGTTTAGCTAAGCTGTATTGTATTTAGATCTTTTATTGTCTCAGTATCAGTTCCTGAGGACTCTAATTTTTTTCCCCTTCAAATTTTTCAGTATCTTTTTACTAATGAGTTGCCAAGGAATTATTTAAATATTTCAGGTACAGATGTACCAAAGAACTAGAGAGAGGGGCTTTTACTTCCCTGTTTGACATGATGCCAGGGTAACAGGATTGTATCAGCTTTTCCTGATGCCATACTTCATTCTTAACTGATGTGTAATTTGCTATGTCTCACCTAAATGTGTGCTAGTATTACAGCTGTCCAGATTTCTTTTTCCTGTTGACTATCTGTGTTTTGGACATTTTGCTCAGGCATGTTAGGGTTCAAATTTACAAACACTTATGCTGCATACAGTGCTTGTTGGGTAATAAATGGTCATAGACTGGACCTCCACCATGCACCCCCCCCCTCAAAAAAAAAAGTGGAATCTCAGTGTTTTCTGACCTTTTCTAATGTATCCAAACCCCTTTGTATTTCTTTACCCTTCCTTTTTTATTTTGCAACTCTTGCATTTCTCTTCCCTTCAGTCACTAACATTTACGATAGACTCATTTAGTCAGATGCTGCCACCTGTACTCACAGTAAACATACCTACTTTTCAAATACTCCAATTGATTTCAGTGGCATTACTTGCAGAATAAGATACCACTCACTGTCAATGAGAGTGGCAGAATCTGGTTGTAATCCAACAATTCTTCAGTTCTGTCAAAAATAGCAAACAATGTTATCTTTAAAAGTTTTCTCCTCCAACATTTGGTTCGCTATTTGTCTAGGGATAGGCATTATATTGATGGCATTATAGTTAATATAATCATTCTTCATTTCTTCTTTGAATATTGATACTGTATTTCCTTCAGTCTACCACTACCTACCCAGTTTTCAAGATAGCTAAATTTTTGTTCTGAGTTTCTTTTTGTTCAGATACAAGTTCCTCATTATATCCAGTTGTCCAGACATCTCTCTTGATTTTCATTAAATTCATCCTCATTTGTTTCACCTTTGTTAATTTTCCTTAATCTTTGCACACGATATTCATTCTGCCTTTTTTGGTTGCCCTTATCACCTGCCAAGCTTTAGCCAACTGTCCTCTTTAATTTCTTCTGCCTTTTCACTTCCTATATAGTTTTATTAACCATAGATCATTGAGAAGTTCACTCCAAATCATATTGGCTGCTTCTTGTTCCTTGCATTATTTTCAGAACAGTTACAGTTCTTGGTTTTAAGGTGTGATTTCAGGATTACCCAGAAAACTCTTAATTCAGGAAATAAACTCAGGTTTCTGCAGTGACACAATTCAGAATTATGCTAATGAACCCTTGGTCTTCTTGAAGCTGAAGATGTATATCAATTAGTCTTTGATGAAAATCTGTGCATAGAACTGATGAGATAACATTTACGTTGCATATTAAATGTTTTACTCAAGGATAAAGTTCTTCAAGTGCAGTTCTGCTTTGATGAGTGACTGTAAAAATGGTATTGTAAAATTCTGTGATGGTTTGTTGCTCAATAGCAATAGTTCCTTAACAGATTTTCTCAGTTCAGAAATACAAATGCTTTCTTAATGTTAGTCTTGCAAACTTAATCTGGGTTCCGAAGGTAATTCTGTGTTGCTTGCAGCTTGCTACTCATCATGAGTAATAAAGCTTCTACAGATCAAATTCTGCCCTCGGTTACGCCTGTACAAGCCTATTGTCTGGAATAGAGTTGCACAAGTGTAACTGAGGGCAGAATTTGGATTTACGGTTGGAAGTTAGTTAAATTTATCTGATGCAGAAGTGAGAATTAATTTTATTTTCTGGTAAGAGTTGGTGATCTGTGGCCAGTATTAGAAAGTTAGATGGTGAAGAAGAGGAGAGAGAACAAAAGCAGAGTCAAGATTGGTGTTGTAACCTTAGATGAGAATTACGTATATTTTGAGTGTTAGACTTTTAAAATAATTAAACATTTTATTAACATTGTTGTTTAAATAAGAGTGTATTTAAAATAAAGTTACTGTTGAAAATCTGTCAGAGAATAAATCTGTTTGATCTGAGTTTGTCATAGAAATTATCTTATTAAAAAATATGAGCTTTCACTATGGCTAACTTAATTGCCACATCTAATAGATGACTAGCTGTAAGAGAAATAATCTTTTTAAACACAATTTAAGCAATAATGCCGAAATACCCCATTACTTAATTTGAGTGCATTCCATAAATTTCTAGGCATGTACAAGTGGGTTTGTAGCTCTTAGTGCAGAAGTTGCTTTAGGCTCTTTTAATGATCACTGTCAGTAAAAATTTTCAGTGAAACTGTATTCTGAAGTGTAACTTTAAGCTGCCTTGGTGATGCTAACTTAATTGTAATTATAAAACCATCTGCTGGATTGTGAAGTTGCTCGTACCTAGAATCTCATGCATTTTGTGTGGTGTCACTTTAGTTGTGACTAACAAGTTTTCCCTGTTCTAAAGTAATACACCACAAGCAATGCAAGGTCATGCACTTGACCTTTCCTTCTAAGTGATTTGTTTTCCTGGGAGCTCCCTGTGGAGTGTAGTTAAGCCCTGTGCTTGGAGGACTGGAATGTTTACGTTCATGAAGGTGGGTGTCAGAGAAGAAAAGGATTTAAGGCCATGTCTACATCTAAAATTTTGCAGCGCTGGTTGTTACAGCTGTATTAGTACAGCTGTATAGGGCCAGCGCTGCAGAGTGGCCACACTTACAGCAACCAGCGCTGCAAGTGGTGTTAGATGTGGCCACACTGCAGCGCTGTTGGGCGGCTTCAAGGGGGGTTCCGGGACCGAGAGAGCAAACCGGGAAAGGAAACTAGCTTCGCCGCGGTTTGCTCTCTCGGTCCCGGAGCCAGCCAGCAAACCGCAGGGAAGGAGACCTGCTTGCTCGGGGTTCCGGGACCGAGAGAGCAAACCGGGAACGCCGCGGTTTGCTCTCTCGGTCCCGGAGCCAGCCAGCAAACCGCGGGGAAGGAGACCTGCTTGCTCGGGGTTCCGGGACCGAGAGAGCAAACCGGGAACGCCGCGGTTTGCTCTCTCGGTCCCGGAGCCAGCCAGCAAACCGCGGGGAAGGAGACCTGCGTGCTCGGGGTTCCGGGACCGAGAGAGCAAACCGGGAACGCCGCGGTTTGCTCTCTCGTCCCGGAGCCAGCCAGCAAACCGCAGGGAAGGAGACCTGCTTGCTCGGGGTTCCGGGACCGAGAGAGCAAACCGCGGCGAAGCTGGTTTCCTTTCCCGGTTTGCTCTCTCGGTCCCGGAACCCCGAGCAAGCAGGTCTCCTTCCCCGCGGTTTGCTGGCTGGCTCCGGGACCGAGAGAGCAAACCGCGGCGTTCCCGGTTTGCTCTCTCGGTCCCGGAACCCCGAGCAAGCAGGTCTCCTTCCCCGCGGTTTGCTGGCTGGCTCCGGGACCGAGAGAGCAAACCGCGGCGTTCCCGGTTTGCTCTCTCGGTCCCGGAACCCCGAGCAAGCAGGTCTCCTTCCCTGCGGTTTGCTGGCTGGCTCCGGGACCGAGAGGGCAAACCGGGAAAGGAAACCAGCTTGATTACCAGAGGCTTCCTCCTTCCACGGAGGTCAAGAAAAGCGCTGGTGAGTGTCTACATTGCATTACCAGCGCTGGATCACCAGCGCTGGATCCTCTACACCCGAGACAAAACGGGAGTACGGCCAGCGCTGCAAAGAGGGAGTTGCAGCGCTGGTGATGCCCTGCAGATGTGGACACTCTCAAAGTTGCAGCGCTGTAACTCCCTCACCAGCGCTGCAACTTTCTGATGTAGACAAGCCCTAAGTCTCTTTGTGGACTGGGCTACAGACTGACTTTTGTTGTTGTTGCTGTTTTCCTTTTCAAGTAAGAGGCCATAACTGAGGCAGCTTTACCCAGCACTGTGCTCCCTATTTCTGAACTGAGGCATAAAGATGTTTTTCCTCCTATTTTTCTATTTTCACTGCCATTTCACAAATATCTAGGCCATAGACAACCTGAAATTCTTCTTGAAAATTATCTGAGTTGGGAAAATAAATTACAGCCAGATCAATTCTTACACACTGCTGTTATGGCAGTTCTTAATACTAAACCTCTAACAATTTGACTACATGAACACTGCATGCTACATGCTAATTTATTTGTGGTGAGGGGGCTAGAGCCATATCTACTTTCTACTTAACGTGTATGGTGTGACTAGAGACCCTTGATTGCCTAGGAGATCTTGGTTCTGTTCCAAGCTCTTCTAAAGATTTCCTGTGATCTTAGGCCAATAACTTAATATCTCTGTGCCTTAGTTCCCCATCTGTAAAATGGGGATAATACTTGCTTTGTCTTGGCTGTGTAGATAAGCTCTTCAGGGCAGAGACTGTCTCTCACTATATATATGTATTGCATCTAGCACATTGAGGCCTCTAGGTACTACTGTAGTACAAATAATAAGAGCAGTGTTCCCCACCTCCATTTACAGTGTTTTGAAAATGCCCTCTTTTTGGTTCTTTTCCTCTATCTTTGCGTTAGAGAGGCTTCTGTACTCTTCTTCGTTCTGACTTTGAAATATCAGATAGACCTTGTATTCTGTGCTTTGTCTATTCCACATTTACATCAAGACTGTCAGCCTCAGGTACTCTAGACTTCTCCTTCACTCCATTTCCATAAGAAAATAGGGAAGGTTGGAGAACTTGGTCACAAGAGAGTCAATTAGGGGGCAAGATAGGGTTGAATAAAAACAGTTAACTCATTTTTAAATGCAGTTTGCCCTTTCTGCACTAGGTACAGTCCATTTAAAATCATATTTACTAAAACATATTTTCTAACACATTATACAATGCAACCTGTTTTTTTCAGTCAAGACATGGCTTCGGTATCTTTATGCCTACCATATGACCGTTTGTTTGGTGTTGATCTTTTTTTTTTTTTTTTTTTTTTTTTTTTCAGGCACTAGCTTTGATTATCTTTTTCATGTATTCGGCATGTGTTCATAAACCAAGTTTCTTTTTGGAGTATAATATAAGGCTAATGTTCTTCAGTGTCAATACTGCCAGTATTCTAGCATACACTCTGTTTATACTGACCTATTGCATATTACCACATATTTATACACTTTCTGCTTCATTAGTTTTCTGCATCAATTTCTTCTAGTTTTTCTATAGCTCTGTAGAAACTGCTTTGACACATCTTGATTATCTTTTCTGTGTGGTACTTATTACATCTTTCTCTCCTGTGTAAAATCTATGCATTTAATAATGGAACTGTTACATAATTGTTCAAGTTTCTTCTCCTCTTCTTCAGTCTGTGCTATTTCACCTCCTTTCCTCTTGTTCTGTATAGTTCTTCTGTGCATTACTTTGTGTGCTAGACTATAACCAAGGCTCAAATTACCTTTTTTCCAAATTCCCCAAAGTTGTTTTCATGTTTACTTTAAACCTACCCTGTTTGGCAGCCTGTTAATTTGTCCTTCTCCATGAACAGCTCCAAACATGGTGATGAAGTGTGGTGTACAAGCTTGTGAGAAACGATGTGTCTTGAAATGTAGACGTTAATTTCCAAAATCAGTTTCTTGGGAAATGTTCAGCTTTGAAATATTAAGCCAGTGGATTTAATCACTGCTACTATTCTCATGAGATGGAGGAAAGACTTGCCCACTATCAGGTTGCCGTGTCTTATTAAGGGGATTATAAGAAAATGAGGTCACATTAACATTAGAAAAGGGAAGTAAAGTTTTTTACAAACGTTTTTCTTTGTTATTTTGTCTTTGCAGGCAGAGGCCGAGGAGAGAGTGGTTTCTACCAAAGAAGTTTTGATGAAGTGGAGGGTGGATTTGGGCGAGGAGGAGGCAGGGAAATGCACAGATCTCAGAGCTGGGAGGAAAGGTAACAGAAAAGCCCAGACTTTAAAATGTACTGTAGATGCACCTGCTTGGATCCCATTCTTGCACCCTTCATTCACAAAAACTATTTCAGAAAGGCTCTGTAGGAATGTGTACTGGTTGATAGTCTTGGAATTTCTACAGTGGATACCATATAGTGATGTTGCTAAAAATCCAGCTGTTATAAACAAAACACTGTTCAAAAGCTTATATTGCTGATGGCTTGTGGGCATGAACAGAGCACTACTTTGAGAAAGTGAGGTGTTCTAGAACCTTCATTTCCATAGTAGCTAAATTTGGGTGAAAGCTTGTATAGCTCTAATAGAGAGGGCTCTTCTGTTAGTTTTAGCCTTTAATCTGTTTGCAATGCTTTAGGCCTAGCTTTTTAAAGGTTTTTAGGTGCCTAAAGATCTAGATAAGCTCCTGCTGGCATTTTCAAAAGCACCTGGACAACTAACTACCCTTAAAATTTTGGTCCCATCTCTCTAGTGAGAGAGAGGAAGTGTGTGAGAGTTGGACCTGAAATGATGGCATTCTTCCAAAGCCTTGTTTGAAACTTCTATTCTGCCTTTCTAGGGGAGACAGGCGGTTTGAAAAACCAGGGCGAAAAGATCCAGGTAAGATAGTTACTATATATGTATATATGCCATTTTAAACCACCTTATCCTCTAAGATGCACTATCAAAAAGTTCCTTAGAACATTCTTTGAGCTCTTGCTTGTTCTTTCTTTCTTTGAGTCATCTTCATCAGGAATTGCGTGAGGTTCTCATCTTTGTGTAATTGCTCTCTGTCAGAAGCAATATATTTTTGAAGTTTTAACAAGTCCTCCACTTGAACTTCATCTGGAGCTTATTGCTTACTTGGGGCAAGCCAGTCCGAACACACGTGTGTTCCATTCCTGGCACTGACTTCAATTTGATTCTGGGGGCACATTCAAGGTGGCAGTGTTTGTCATGTAGATCCTGAAGTATTTGAGACCTGACTATCCCAGCAATTCTGTCCACCATACTTTTTGATGGATTTGCAATTAGTCAAAATGCTCTTGCTGTTTTTCTCTTGATATACCTTCTGGAACATACAACAGCATTTTCTGTAAGAGATTCTTGGCTGTGGAGCTCTTTGCTTTCACAGGAAATTAGTCAGTCATTGTCTGGCCATTTTTAAGGTACAGTGAAAGAGGTACTGGTTGTCTTATTGGAAACATTATCAGCTAAGATGGCTCTTTGGTGAGTGGATGAAGAAGGCTTGTGTCAGAAAATATGTTGCCTGTTTGGAGGAGAAGTTTTCAAAAGCACAAAGGGCATTTAGGGGTCCAGGTACTCAAAGTCCGTAGGAACAGGGTATCTAACAGCCCTTTATCTCTGAAAGTCTCACCTCTTTAGGGTCGGTAGATGTGTATATTGCTAATTTTGCAATGGTGCCAAGTTACCATGGTGATAGGTGTCTTAAAAAAGCTTTGTAATCGCCATCTGATTTTCAAAGCCCTCTTAATCTCCTCTTCAGGTATCTCAGTTGATTATCGTCTTTCCTTAAGGTTGCTTAATTTTTTGGGTCCTAGGGTTTTGGCTCAAAAGATGACAAAGTTAAGAGAGATGTCCCTAACTTTGCTTGACTTCTTTTTTCTGTAGGAGACATTGCTCCTAAGAATGACCAATTAGGGTTCATTTGAGGTTGTCTGCATCTAACTTGATACTTCCACCTCATAACTCTTCTGCCTCCCTGTGTGTTCATGATTTAATATCTCTCTGAAAAAGTGGGGAAGCTAAAAATATTAGCAATTTTCAGTGTTTCTGCTGTGGTGGCAGTTAAGGGTTATGATTTACATTTTTGATATTCTAGTATGTAACTACGAAGTGGCCATTATACTGTTGTTTTGCAGCTCCTTCCTTGGAAATCTGTGGAGGAGCAAAACCCCAAGCTAGCTCCTATAAACAGAGCAGAGAATTCTTCCAAGGGAAAATGAGGGTAGAAATGGCAGATTGGAGGCACTAGTGGCTCCAACAATAACTTGATTTAATGAAATTACATTTATTTTACAACCTTTTCATCCTGACAGATGTGAAAACACTTTGCAATTTTACCAAACTATGCACAGAATTCACTTCATTTATTAAGGAAACCACTGCAGCAGTTTAGCGGTGCAGATTGACACTACATGTCATTTTAGGATGAGAAGCAGATCTCTTCTAATTGAAATGGCATGAGGGATTTAGGTATGCAGGATATAATTACCCTAGCTGGAATTTTGTCAGGATACCAGGGTTGATGCTCTTCTTCCTACAAAGCATGTCTTGGGATCTTGAGTAACCACAAGTGGCCAAGACCGTGGCTTTGTATCTCACCTGAAAGAGTGTTTCTGTCTCTCCTCCCCCCCTTCCCCCCGCAACAGATTGTTGAGGTATTGTTCTAGTATTTACTCAAAGGGAAGAATGCCAACTACCAGAACATTAACATAACTTGCTGCTGCACCTGACTGTTTCTTTCACCTCTCTTTCTGGTACTGTCCCAGTCTGATCCTGTTTACCCTGTGAGAACAGAGAGGATCACAGCATGAGGTGATTTGGCTGAAGGCCATATTTGTAAGCTGTTCAGATATTTAATATATAATACTCTCAGAGTTTTAACTATATCCACTTAGATTTGCCTGTCACTCTTTTAAGGATTGTGTGCCTGGGAGAAGGAAAATCTTGACTTCCTTCCTTCCTTCATCTCTTAACCAAAAAGGGCTGGTCAGCACAAAATAATGATTTAGTTTAATTTCAACCTTGGTCAGTAATGGGAAAAAGTCACTGCTATATAATGTTTTTTTAGTGGCTTATATAAAATGATTTGAGGTCAAAAGGGTCCTAGTTTCACTTCCTAATGGACACATTTCTATCACCAAAAAACACAGTTAGCACTGTTAGCAATCTTAGCCAAGAGGTAAAGGACTGAACTGACATGAAAGTAAATTTATCACTGAGAGATGCTCCCTCTCAAGTTCAGTGATGAAGTTCATTAACAAAAGAGTGCAGTGACTTGTTACCATTATCCATGCTAAACTTGACAGGGGATTTAGGTTCCCACTTTTGCGGTTTCCACCAACATCATCATCTTTGCCCAAACCAACCAATAATAGTGTGTTCTCCAATAAGGCCTTTGAGTGCTCTCTGACCAGATATTCACTGAATCACCAGGTCTTTGTGTCCCTCTGTGTTGTGGGTGGTCAAAATATCATAGATAAGTAGAAACTAGAAAGCAGGAAATAAACCACTCTAGAATATTTTGGTAATTCAGAAATCATGGCACCCCAGGAAAATATCTTGCATTTAAAAAAAAAATAAAATTAAGAAACCCCTTACAAATCCCGCAATAAACAGGATTAATTTTCAAATATTTTATAATTGATACACTGCTAACTTCATGGAGGGATAATGATCGCATTTTTTAGTATTCAGAATGTTTTCCAGCTGATGCAATCAATTCACAAACTGAACAGCAACTCTGTGTTGGTATTGATATTCAAGGCAAAGGTGCACTATGCATTGCAGGAGTTACTATGCAAATTGCCATAGGCCCTATGGCTTTCAGACAGAAATACCCAAAGATGCTTCTCAAAGGCTTAAATTATTTGCCAATTAAACAAGTCATATGTTAGATCACTGACCTCTAGAAAAATCCCATGGAAAGGCAAATGCCAGTCCAGTTTTTACACGACATCTGATCTTAAACAAATCCATGAGTTTCCAAGTAGAAATAGTAATCAACAAATACATGTTTTACTGTTAACACATCACAAATGTTTATGATTTACAAGACACTTAGAAAGTCAGTGTTGAATGTGGCAAATAGATTTTCATCTGTGTGTGTATTTATGCCTTTCATGTGAGGAATACTTGAATATTAAAAAGAACAAGCTTAATTATATACAAGATGTTAAAATATTTTTACCTCTTTTAACCTTGTTACTTTTAAAAGTTAAAAACAGAGCTATAAAGAATGGTTTAAAGCAGAATAGTTTTAAAGATTGAAGATGTAAAAGTCAAAATACTCAGTATGGTACAGTCAGAATTACCATGACTCTAAGGATACTTGTGTTACCTGGGTATGTCCATAGCTCTGGTATGGTCTTGCCATTCAATGTCCTTAATATAGGGTACGTCTACACTATGGTATTCAGATTTTACATAAACCGGTTTTATAAAACAGATTGTATAAAGTTAAGTGCACGCAGCCACACTAAGCACATCAATTCAGCGGTGTGCATCCATGGTCCGAGGCTAGCATTGATTTCTGGAGCGTTGCACTGTGGGTAGCTATTCCATAGCTATCCCATAGTTCCCGCAGTCTCCCCTGCCCCTTAGAATTCTGGGTTGAGAGCCCAGTGGCTGATGGGGCAAAAATCATTGTCGCGGGTGGTTCTGGGTAAATGTCGTCAGTCATTCCTTCCTCCGGGAAAGCAACGGCAGACAATCATTTCGCGCCCTTTTTCCCTGGATTGCCCTGGCAGATGGCATAGCACGGCAACCATGGAGCCTGTTCAGCTTTTTTTTTTTTTTTTTTTTTTTTTTTACGGTCACCGTATGTGTACTGGATGCCGTGGACAGAGGTTATACTCCAGCGCTACACAGCAGCATTCATTTGCTTTTGCATGATAGCAGAGATGGTTGGCAGTTGTTCTGTACCGTATGCTGCCAGTGTAATTTGGCAATGAGATGACAGTTATCTGTCCTTCTGTACTGTCTGCTGCTATCATGGGTGCCCCTGGCTGAGATCAGCCGGGGGAGCAAAGGCAAAACTGAGAGTGACTCCCCGAGTCAATCCCTCCTTTATGGTTTCTAAAAAGAGTCAGTCCTGCCTAGAATATGGGGCAAATGTACTAGAGAAGCAGTGTATCAGAGAGTACAGCTGCTCTGTGTCAGATCCCGCAGAAATGATGAGCTACATGCCATTCACGGGGGGTGCCCCAGCAACAACTCCACCCGTTTCTTCCCTCCTTCCCCAACCTTCCTGGGATACCGTGGCAGTGTCCCCCCTCCATTTGTGTCATGAAGTAATAAAGAATGCAGGAATAAGAAACACTGACTTTTTAGTGACATAAAATGAGGGGGAGGCAGCCTCCCAGTGCTATGATAGTCCAGGCAGTACAGAATCTCTTCTTTTCACATGAAAGGGAGGGGGCTGATTGAAGCTCAGCCCCCAGTTGCTATGATGAAGACGGTTACCAGTCGTTCTGTAACATCTACTGGGAATGACAGGGAGTCATTCCTATTTTCACCCAGGCGCCCCCGGCCAGCCTCACCTGAAGCCAGCCAGGAGCACTCACAGGTTGATAAGGACGGTTACCAGTCCTACTGCACCATCTGCCACCGGGGAGGGGAGAGGAGCGGATACTTCTCTCCACTGCTGCAGCATCGTGTCTACCAGCAGCATTCAGTAGACATAGAGTGACATTGAAAAAAGTCAAGAAATGATTTCTTTCCCTTTTCTTTCACGTGTGTGTGTGGGGGTAAATTGACGAGCTATTCCCTGAACCACGCCGGACAATGTGTTTGAACCTACAGGCATTGGGAGCTCAGCCAAGAATGCAAATACTTTTCAGAGACTGCTGGGGACTGTGGGATAGCTGGAGTCCTCAGTACCCCCTCCCTCCCTCCATGAGCGTCCATTTGAGTCTCTGGCTTCCCGTTATGCTTGTCACGCAGCACTGTGTAGCCTGTAGATTTTTTTTTCAAACACTTTGGCATTTTGTCTTCTGTAACAGAGCTTTGATAGAACAGATTTGTCTCCCCATACAGCGATCAGATCCAGTATCTCCCGTACGGTCCATGCTGGAGCTCTTTTTGGAATTGGGACTGCATTGCCGCCCATGCTGATCAGAGCTCCAAGCTGGGCAAACATGAAATGAAAATCAAAATTTTGCGTGGCTTTTCCTGTTTACCTGGCCACTGCATCCGAGCTGAGATTGCTGTCCAGAGCGGTCACAGTGGTGCACTGTGGGATACCGCCCGGAGGCCAATACCATCAATTTGCAGCCACACTAACCCTAATCCGATATGGTAATACTGACTTTAGCGCTACTCCTCTCATCGGGGAGGAGTACAGAAACCGATTTAAAGAGCCCTTTATATTGATATAAAGGGCCTCGTAGTGTGGACAGGTACAGCGTTAAATCGGTTTAACGCTGCTAAAATTGGTTTAAACGCGTAGTGTAGACCAGTCCATAGACTGAGATGTATTATTACGCTCTTGAATTGCAGACTAATTGAGTTATACAGGATTATGTGACTTAAAGTGGAGAATTGTCAGTATATGTAAAGCAGCTTCTTCCTCATATTTGAACTATTTGTACTTTATTTCATGCTTAATGAAGTATTTCCAGTACAATTTCTTGTTCTGCTGCTGCTTTTTAAGGGTTGTCCTCTGTACTGTAGGATATTGGTTTGGGGCTTAAGAATAGAAAAGGATAAATTATAGCACAACCCTCCTTTTCCCTCCCCCACCCTTTCCATATCATGGGGGTATGGCCAATAATGTTATGAAGAGAAACAGCTGAACTTTAAAGTGCATGTGCAGGACTGAGGACAAAGGCAGTTTAATGTACATTAATTACAAGAAGGTGTTTGCTATTCCTATACAGGCACTATAGTAGATTGCAATATGGTTCCATTATACTGAGAGTGAAAGACACAATATTGAAAGTATCCATTCTCTATAATAAAACCAGCCCTTGAAGCCTATAGCATTGCAGGGAAGGACTATGAAAACATTTTCAGAGCAATGAACTATTTTTGAATTCAGAGATTGGCCACCTGCCCTCCAGTTCACGATTGTATGGACCTCCTCCTTCCTGTGGTGTATATAACACTTTCCTGTGACAACTACAACAGTAGTTAACATGGAAAAGTAATAATATTTTAATATCTCTTTAGCTGTCTTTTTAATAGAAGTTACCTTCTGGAAATGAGGTGCAGCTGGCACCTTATGACAAAACAGCTGTCCTACCAGGTTCTCCGTGACCAGAGCTTGACAACCTCTGTACTTCTGGGTTTGAAAAAAAGACCTCCAATAGACAGTGCCCTCCTAATATGGCTTCAGACTATATATCCTGCTGTTAGTCACTTTACAATAAAATCAGCTCCAGTATATAAATGTAGTTTTATCTAAACTGCCTAGTAGTGGTTATGCCACATTTGTTGCAGGGAAAAGTCTCTCTTAATTATCCTTGAATGGCAACATTTATTTTGATGGTAACTGTTGGCTGTTTCAATCTGAATTACAGAATAGCCATTTTAAAGCTGCATTCCATTGCTGAGAAGTTGTGACTTAACAAGAGACAGTCCACTTAACTGTTAGCCCATTTGATCATATTAGAAATTGTTGCATATAGGAGCATGGTTCCTTGTTCTTGGTTTTCTTACGAGGCACTCTTGGCAAAAAAGTCCCATGTATAAAGCACTTGTTTCATTTTTTTTATTTTAAAATTAATTCAAATGTCTGATTTTGTAGATATGCTTTATCTATATGCTGTGCGTACAGATACAGATGTGTATATTAAAAAGCGTAAAATATAAATGGATGCAGTTCTTGGTAGATATAGTGCATCTTGTGGTGCCAGAACTACTTGAAGTGTAAGATTGCAAAGCTGAGAACACGTGAAATTTTACTGTGCCAAGAGACATGAAAGAGTATGAATTGCTGTATAACAGTCTGTTTTCTACTGCTGAAATAATTTATTAAATGTTTCCAAGTATGAAAATATCTCCACTGTAGCATGTTTGTCATATATACACTTCAGGATTTTTGGCACTTGCTGTCTTCACAAACCTGTCAGAGATATTGTACCCCCTTCCAACCTGGTAGAATGAAGAACTGCAGTCAGTACTCTTGATTTCGTGTAATAAACAAGCACATCTGGAATGCATTTCACTGCCACTGAAAAGACTGGCAATGATTTGAGTAGGTTGTTCAGCCATCTGAAAACTGATGTAACCATGTACCCAGAAAGTGTTAATGTAAAAGGGTTATAACGGTCTTGGAACTGCGTCATTGCTGATCCCCAAACTAATGTAATTTAACCTCAGTTAGTTTTAGATGAGGTCTTCTGTTGTACTGTTTCTGCCCATTTTGCCATAGTGTTCTACCCACATACCATTTAATTAGGTTTTGGTCAACGGTGGGAGTCTGAAAGTCTCATACTTCAGAGTCAGTGCAGTTTTAATCATAGTCTAGTGAATTCAGCAGGTAGCACTAGTACTTTCGCAGAACAGTCAAAACAGCCTCTCATCAGTTTGCATGGGCACTTTATGCTTTTTTTATTCTGCACACTATACTGCAATCAAAAGGATGGAGGAAAGGGGAAAGAAAATAGAAAATAGGAGGAAAAGGAAGGCTGGAAGTTTAACCTGAAAGTTTAATGTAAAAATTTTTTTTAAAAAATGGCACCATGTCCAAATTCTATTCTATCAGACCAGTCTCGGAAATCTGGAAGCTGTCAATGTGCTGTCCATTGATGCGAATTTTCATGTCAGTCCTCTTTGGACTCTTAGAGTCTGCTGCAGCTGGGAGCTCAGGAATAGTCTTGTCAAAATTCTCCATCTTGATCTGATATTCTCCTTTGGCACCTCGGGCCAGCATGGAAGCAAAGCGATGGTGTAGAATGATCTCAGATGGGAGGTAAGATGTCCTCCTCTGACATGTTTCGCCTGTGCCCTCCTGCATTGCTGAGAGGAAGACTACGAGCTCAAAATGGCGAGGAGTATCCCCTTGTAGGAGAACACCTAGAGGACTAGATGGGGTAATAGAGTGGTGGTAGGTCAGTGGAAAGATAAAGAATGGACACTCCTCAAACGTGATACTGTCCAGGTGGAAATCCACGCTAGTTTGATGTAGCTGACCATTCTCCTGTTCTTGGTAAAGAATAGCTGAAACCCGAACGCTGGTGAGTGGGCTGGGACGAGTGTTGGCCACCTGGAACATAAGGTGTGGCTTGCCCTCTGTGTGCGCCACTACTGCAGAATGAGTAAAGCGGATGGAGAATGCGCGATTCTTTGGACGGGCAATCTTTGCCACAAAAGCACCTATGTAACAAGAAAGAATGAATTAACCTGACCATCACGATCATAGTTACTTTCTTACTTGTCCCCAAGTTGTGTGGAATGGCCCGTGAGAAAAGGAAGAGGCTTAGTGGGATGGACATACTGTTAACTAGCCTCAGATTGCTTGATTTCAAATTATTATATCTAGTCTATACATAGCACAGCTCCCATCATTCTAATAGTTGCTGGCACCAGTTTCTATTCTCAATTTATAAATCAAGATAAATCCATTGTAGGTTTTGTTTTGTTTTTTAAAGAGCCTTGGCTTTTTCCATAAACTTTGTTTCCACAGTCTGTTAGCATGTGTAAAACAGTAATATTTGGAGAATGAAGATGCACTTGGAGAAAGAGATGTGCCCCTTGATTGATTGAAGATCAACTCCTTGAACTGGCTGTGGTATATAATTGTGGTCTTTCATTTACTGAATCTGTGTTTAAAATACAGTACACTAACCTTTTGCACAGAATAATATATTTGTCTAAAATTATTCCATAGTTCAGCCATTTTAAGTAACTTAAAGCTAAGTACCCCTGGGATCCTAAAGTGTTCCTGGTGTTGACTGCCCATGGATACTTAATAGTGAAGTGAAGGTGGATAAAAAAATTCAGCCAGTTTAAAACAAACTAGCTAAAGTTTAGGGTAAACCTGTGAGAGTCTATATCAAAACAAATCAATTTAAACCTCAACTCAGCGGAAGGTTGGAAGAAAGAAATTGATAAAGGAAGATGGAGTAAAATAACTTGTTGGAAATGTCAGGAGAGGAACTGCAGTAAAAAGCAACACTTTCTGGTTTCCAGTACAAATCCTGAAATAGTTTTTATTCAAGTGCCTCTCCTTTTTATAGGTCTTTAACTGCTTAAAAGGAGTTGGATTATAATTGACAGCTATAAAGCTGTTTGAAGTTGAAATTTCAGTCTTGTTGTTTTAGTAACTGGCCCTACTCCTTTTATGTGCCCTCTGGAAGCACTCATAATGACATTAAGAATTTTACCAAATCTACTCCCTACATGTGGTTGACAGGACCTACCCTATTTAAAATTGTGAAATAAACCTGATTACCTGTGATGAAGGCCTCCAACATGAGCCCCAGGACCATCTGTATGGCAAGCAGGGCGATAGCACTAGGACAGTCCCCACTTGGAAACATGGTGCCATAACCAATAGTGAGCTGTGTCTCCAGGGAGAAGGAGAAAGCAGCTGTAAAGCTGGTGACATACTTAACACAAATGGTGTGGTTGTCAGGTGGGGCATCATGATCCAACTCCAGGTCCCCATTCATCTCAGCCAGGAGGTACCAGAGCACTGCAAAGACTAGCCAGTGGATGACAAAAGAAGCAGCAAAGACTAGCATCATCCATCGCCAGCGCATGTCCATTAGTATTCCCCAAGCATCTCGTAGGTATGCCAGACCTTTCCTTTGGGTGCCATCGATCTGTAGTGTGCTGTGTCCATCTTTAGTCACTATCCTCAAGTGCCTTTGATCCAGGAGAGGGGCACTAGATTTGGTGTTGTTGCTGTCTATCATATCTGATCTCATCTTCTGAAAACGAAAGAGAAAATTCATGAAACACCTGCATATTTGTATTTCAGCTAATGTTCACAGATTCTGACCCATCAGCCGGGGACCAAATACAACCTGCACCCAACAAAGGATGTCTTAAACATTGCAATCCAGAGAAGATTGATTTAGGAGTTTAGAATGGAATTTACCACTGCTTTTGTGGTAACGATTAGCTAAAAAAGACTAAATTAAACATCAGACTACTTTTTAAAATTTCCCTTACCTACTCATTTAAACAGAGTTGTCATATTTTACCCCCCTAAATTTATATTTGGGTCAAATTCCTGTGCTAATATGGCAGATCGGCAGATGTAGCACTGCAGACTTCAATATTGTACATCTGTAATGATAGCAATTAGATGTTGCAATTCATCTTAGCAAAGCAATATAGCAATTTAAAGAATAATAAAAAGCTAATCTTTAACAACAGTTCTTCCTCTTATCTACTTTCTTGGGGAAGGCTGTGTCTAGCCATCTCACTTCTGTAATTCAAAAATTTACTCAAAGGTGTTCCTGACTTTCTGCCTCTTTAAAATTTCCTTTACCTCTACCAGCCATATTCTCTTATTGACTAGAATTTTGGTACCTGGGGGAGAGCCTCTTCTGCTGAACATACTCAGGCCACTGCTGATGTTAAGCTGTATTAAGAAGGGGATTGAGAATAATACGGAAAATATTATGCCAATATATAAATTGATGAGAAATCCTCAGCTTAAATACAGCATTCAGTTTTGGTCACTTTAACTAAAAAATAAAACCCGCCAAACCCCACTGCAACAACAGAAGAGGAAAATAAGTTTAGAGAAGTTCGTGGAAATTTTTAAGTGAAGGTGAAGTTGCGTATGAGGGAATATAAAAGTCAAGAGCCAAAAATAGCAAATTGTGTGCCTAGTAGTGTCCTATGTTCATATTTAGGATCTTAAGTAAGAATAACCTTCTTTTCAGAGGTGCCAAGCACCTTCAGATGTTAGGGACTTGACTGGGTGCTGTACATGTTCAGCTCCTCTGAAAAGCAGTCAAGAGCTGAATGATGGGCACTCAAGTTTTAAAAACTTTTGGCTTAGGAGACTATTACATTTGAATAGAAAATTTGTTTTGTATAAATATTGAATGGAAGAGAAATGCTACTGGGAGTGCCTATCACTAGTTATCTTTTCCCACAAAACAAGAAGGCACACAATTAAAAGCCATCAAATATAAAACTGTGATAGGTTTTTAATCCATTGCATTAATTAGTTATGACACTCACTGCCAGTGGCTAGTGTAGAGGCAAATTTTTTAAGAAGAAATAGAGTTAGGCAGTTTCTCTTTATACAAATGCTTCAGGGCATAAAGATGTATATGAGGATGTGCAATTAAGTGGGCTATAAAGATTCACGCCTTTCTCTGAAGGCTTTGCCACTGTACATACCAGGCTACCTAGTAGTTGACCTGTTCATGGTAAAATGAGAACTGCTTTAACAAAGATAGAAATTACTTTATTTCCTATTTGATCGATGGCATATTGATCCTGGAATTGGTCCTGTTACTCATTTGGTTTATTAGTTTTTTATAACTTGTTCTTGATATTAAATCTTATATGTAGATTTAAGTATGATCATTAACATATCCTGGTAAGCATTGAGAACAGACCTTTTACTGTTTTTTTTGCTTGTGGTGGTGGGTTCCCCATGCATAAAAATATGCTTTAATTCTGTTTGGAACATGCATCCAAGGGGCTTGAGGAATACTCGATAGTTTGAGTAGGATCTTGAGAATTTTCCCTACCTTTTTATTCTGTGCCTCCATTCTCCTATTAAGTACAACTGTTTCCTTATTTTCTGCACTGAATATGCCACAGCTATATTATGGCAAAGATCAGGTGATTGGCTTTGTTTTTTGTTTTGTTTTTTGTTTTGTTTTAAGATTCTGATGGTTTTCTGAAATACAAGACAGACACGGTGAGCAGGGTTGGACCAACTTCTGTTGGTGAGAGAGACAAGCTTTTGAGCCACACAGAGCTGCTTTTCAGATCGTCATTATATTTCTGAAAAACAAGGCAGAATTTTCAAAAATAATGCGCCACTCCTTCCTCCATGCACAGAGCATGAGTAACTGATGTATATCTGCTGAGTCAATCATTGGGAGTGTTGAGTACAGTCTACTCTACTAATAACCCTAATCCTGGCCTTCATAGACTGCCCTCCACTGAGGCTATTTAGTCTCTATTAGTTCAGTCTTTGGGCTGCTCCACAGCTAGCTCTGCAAGAATATAGTTTCTGGTCTTGCAGCAGTGATAGGAAATCACAAGGTAAACAGAGTAAAATCTTCGAAGTGCTTTAAGTACCAGGTATCATCAGATTTACTGGTCTGAAGAGCTGTGTGTTGCATTAAGACTCAGAATGGCCTTGTTTAGTGCCTTGAGGGGGATTATAGAATGAGTATTATGGCTAGTCAATAGGATTGATGGGACTGTGTGTGGAACAAATTGGAGCCAGTGCCTCTTTATCATCACAGATTCTTGGAATAAACTGCAATCATGAGAAACATGTACTCGATTACTTGGAAGGAAGGCAAATATGTACAGACCTAAATGCCTTTGGGATAAACCATATGAGTTCTTGGAGGAAAACTGTTCCTATGTAAGTTGCTATGAGGTCTGAAGGACAGTTGTTATGGCATGTTTCATAAGTAGTTTGGGCTATAGAATGACAAAGCAAAGCAGAGCCACTCATTTAAAAAAAAAAAAAAAACCCAACAAAAAAACAACCTAAATCCAGTAGTGACAAGCAATAACCAGAATCCTCCGAGTATTATATACCCTTACAAACATGGAATAGTTTTTCAGGTTCATTTTTCTCTCTCATATTCTGTTAAAACGGCACACTACAGCACTAGTAGAGCACTATTATCTCACTACAGCACAGTGCACAGTCAAAATAAGGTTGGAGCTTGGTTGATACAGCGACTTTATTATTTGATTACTACTAATTTTGTTAATATTGATTTAAAGTTATGAAACCTCTCCTGCATCCAGTTTTCTTCATTACATCAAATTGTTTCAGACATATTCAATTAGGGAAAATCAAGTACTGTAACGGTCTTGAAGGTATTTCAGAATGAAAGAAAAATATCTATCTTTATTAACCTAAGCGGTGCTTGTCACAGCAGTCTCTTGTCAATGCCACTTCAGACTTCAACAGTGAGATCGTCCTGGGGAGGTTGATAGGCTGATGCTGTAGTCCCATTTGGCCTGGAAAAGTAGTCCTTTCTGGGGTAGTGATTATAGTGCCAGGTCACTAATCAATGGAGCAGTGAATAATTTTAAAGTACATGAATTTAGACTCCATATTTAATGTTTATTAAAAAAGTAACCAGGAGGGTATGAACCTGTTGTATCTTAAGTTAGATCATGGGACAAAGCTTTTTTGTTCGAATGGGTGGAGAGTGAAAAACTGTAAGCAGACTCCAACAGTAGTGTAGCTGATTCAGGATGAGAAGAAGAGTTTTTTGGGTGGAGTGTGGATGAGGGGGGAAGCTAAACTAGCAAGCTTAGGTTTTGAATTACAAATCTAGAAGGTCTGAGGATTTCTCTCCCCCTCACCCCCGCAAGTGTTTTTTGAAAAGCAGATGCAACTTGAATGCATTTGAGAAGTCAGATAAAGATAACTGTTCACTCTCTACCTACTTCTCTCTTCGCACCTTATTCCCCTGCCTCTTTGTCAGACGATTTACATATTTTCTACTTTCCCTATTCATAGATTGATAAATTTATAAGATCAAGAGGAACCATTGTGAGCATCTAGTCTGACCTCCTGCATAACACAGGCCATAAGACTTCCGGGTTGATTCCTTTTTGAACTAGATATCTCTTAGAAAAAAATCCAGTCTTGATATAAAAATGTCCAGTGATGGAGAATTCACCACAACCGTAGGTAAGTTGTTCCAATGGTTAATTACCATCGTTAAACAAACAAAAAGTTTCTAGTCTGAATCTGACTAGCTTCAACATCTGTCCATTGGATTTTGTTATGCTTTTGTCTGCTGTTGTTCTTGCCAGTTCTTATGTCATGAATCTGCTTCTCAGGATGTGCCACCTTAACACTAGAAGAGCTACTGCTACCAAAGAGATTTTTCCCAACTTCTTCCTTTCCATCCCTTTCCTTTGATATATTATTCCAGTGTTTCCAGTCCTCCTTATTGTGTTGCCTCTTACTTTTTTGAGAATTAAGTGATGGTTGTTCAGTCAGAAGTGTACATGGCACTACTGCTTTCTCTTCTCCTTTTATGTCTTTTCTTTACCTTCTGTTCACTATCCTGTCCATTCCTCAATCCAGTTTCTCTGGTAAATCAATTGAGTTGAAGCAAATCATGGCAGGGTAGAGTTAACATCTTTAAACATCAAGGTAGTTCATGCTTTGTTTCGTTTCTTTTCCATAGCAGATCCCAAGTGGCTTTTTTTAATCTGATTTTTTTTCTGGTTCTTGGCTCCTTGATGGTTTGTCCACAATAAAGCCATTCTCTGCAGCTGTATAATACCACTTCAGCATACCCCTGAAGTTCATGTCATCAGCTACTACTTTCCACTGTAGAGTTTAATGGTTACAAGAGTACATTGTCCTGAACCCCTATACTCTGCTTCATTTTGCCAGTTTGAATATACTTTCTTCTGCCTTCTGCTCTGTGGCTCTTCATGCCACCCTGGTTTCCTATCTTGCCCTTGCTTCTCTAGGCAGTTCATGCTCAGCCTCACTCCTGTGAACAAGAGCTCAAATATTCTGACACCAAATGTGTCTTAAGACTCTTCACATGTACCCCCTGACCAAGGAGATTGTAGCAAATGCACTTTGAGGCTGTTCTCAGTTGCAAAGGTTGTCACCACCTTGCTTTGTTGTTGGGGCTTTTGAATAGTTTCTCATTTGGATTAGAGTTACAGCGAAACATTTTCAGAGTGCTACCCTAGCTTCCCACACTCCTACATCACTTACAAATTCTATTTTAATTGACCTTGGAATGCTTCTGAGATAGATTGTACTGTTTGGAGTCTAGTTGGTGTTCACAACAAACTGATGTACAGAAAAAAATGCTATTATAGAAGGAATTTGCTGGGAATAACTGCACAAATGCTCACAGTTATCGTTCTATTTGTATAGACTTCAGTTTCCTTTTAGTGGCGTATTGGAGCATAATTCTGAGTAGAGTCCTATTGACTAATATGCCACTGCTGTGAGGAGGTAAATAAAATCCAAGCTTACATTATGTGAGCGCAAATGACAGAAATGTTGTATACCTATTTCAGATTTAATTGACATTGCTATAACTTAAACAGCTAGAGCTCATGTTTACTGTTGTTGAGGCCGTGTGCACTTCATGGCAATTAAATTCTTAAATTCTGCAGTAAGGTCTCTAGATTCTGTGGCAGCTTCACTTAAATTTCGATTTAAGATTAATACACAGTCTGCACAGCAGTGTCTGAGGTGTTTGACATTAAGTCCAGTTTCTTTAATGCTGTCCCCACACTTCCTATTTACTGTAGATTTTTGTATTGGCAGTGCATACCTACATCATAGAATTTGTCAGCGGAAGCCGGGAAGGGAACAGTTGGTGCTTTTGGCATCTGTGGAGGCACAGGAGGCAGTTTGGTTTGTGGCATATTCACTTTAGCTGTATGCTTGTGCTACAGCTATCAGCAGTAAAATTGCTGATATTTAAACTTTGTTTCTAGGTTTTTATGTTAACATCCCATTGAGATGAATGGGGGCAATTAGAATAACAGCTCTGTCATGTGAAGTTTCTTGCAGAATTAGGAAGGTGCAAGGTGTAGGTTTACAGTTGATTCAAATTTTCAAGATTTAATATGCACCTACCAGAGCTAAAATAATTTCGGCAGCACTGTTCTGTTGCAAGGCCTGAATTCCAGGGGAGATGCCAAGGCCTGTATATTCTGTGATTCTGAGGCAGTCGGGGTGGCTCCAGGCCCCAGCACGCCAAGCACGTGCTTGGGGCAGCATGCCGCGGGGGCACTCTGCCAGTCGCTGGGAGGGCGGCAGGCAGGCAGGCAGCCTTCGGTGGCATGCCTGCAGGAGGTCCACCGGAGCTGTGGAACCGGCGACCGGCAGAGCGCCCCCCGCAGCGTGCCACTGTGCTTGGAATGGCGAAATGTCTAGAGCCGCCCCTGGAGGCAGTTGTTGGAGGTAAAAAGGGAGCAGTAGCAAGACATTCTCTTGAAGTAAAGAAAGTGTAATATGTACACTGAATTTTTAATGGAATTTTAAACTGTTGAAAGACTGAGGTAAAATTGATGGTAAAAAAGCGGGGCAGTGGGGGTGGGGCTGTTTACATTACATTACAATATAAACCAAAAGCACGTCTCCTTATTGATTTGAGATTTTGACTAGATCAGTATTGATATGCTACTGTACTCCTCAGAACTATTAGACTATTATTTCAACCATTGTTTATGAAGTTACATTTGAGTGCCCTGTACTATCTGGTCTCCTTCAAGTTGTTAGAAAATCCTTACCAAGAAACTGTTTAAACTTTATCCCGTAAGGTAAACATTTGTGAAATCTCTTACAGAGAAATCTGGATGCAAAGTCCTAAATAAAGGTTTGTTATTAGACATTGGGGGAGATCAGGAGAATTAGGAGGGGAGCAAGGAGCTGGTCCACAAACTCTAGACATTTGATGTTTAATATCAGGATAAAACTGGCCCATGTTTACCTCTATTAGCTATCCATCTTTGTAACTTCACATTTTCTTAAATGCTGCCCCTATCCTGTATGCAGCAAACTATCCCAGTGACCTATATGAGACAACCAGTCATGTTCTAGACCAGTGCAATTCATGCCTGTGGTACATGCACGACCCTCCTAAATAGTTGCCTTCAAATGAACAAAACACAATCGTGCTAATTCACTCTTATTTCATAGGCATGCTCAGTTTGCCATTGACAGATCCCTAAAACTGACCTTAGTCATAAGATCATCATTTAAAGCCAAATGTTTATTGGGCTCTGATGAATGCAGTGGGAAGGTGAGAGGAGTTTAATTTCCTGGAAAAGACCAGAACCGGAGAATCAGTTCGAACCGCTATTTTTATTTGAACCAGAACTTAACCTGAACCATAGTTTTGTCCTGTGTACTGAACCTGAATCAAAACTGAGCTGAAAAAAAATGTGGGTTACTGGTGAAAATAAAGGTCCAGCATTTCTTAAGCTCAACATTTAAAAAAACCACAAAAACTACTGTGATCTTATTTTCATTATAAAACAACAAAATAATAATTAGGCATGTGATTGCAACCAGAAAGGCCTGCCCCAATGTAATGAGAAGAGACTAGGAGGAGGCTAGCCCACAACAGTAGGGAAAGAGAGAAGTTTAGGCGCTACCTGCACAGCACATGAGAGAGCTGGGGGCCCAGACATAGATGAACCATGTGTGGGTTCATCTCCACAGCAAAATAAATAAAACCCACAGCAAGCCTGGGCCGAGACCCTCCCACTTCCCTGGGTTTCAGAGCCCCCCACTCTGGCCTGACCCTGAATGTCTCCACTGCTATTTTTAGCCCCACGAGCCAGACCTGGACTCTGAGACTTGGTGCCACAGGTCTTTTACTGCTGTGTAGACATACTTTCAGACTTCCCCCTGGTGAGAGAAATGGTTAACTTCTGGGACCAGGAGCATTCCACAACACTTCAACATCGTCCCCAACCCCTGGGCAGCTCCTCCTGCCAGTTGCGCCACTTGAGGCAGAGCCTTTGCCTCAAACTCAAATTTATCCCTTCATCACAGAGGTCTGGTTTGGAAGATGGTATTTTAGTTTGCTCAAACAAATTGTTCATTCAGAAAATTGTTTCTGACAACACAAGAACTAGGAAAACTCATGTACAGTTAAGAAGTAAATGGTCAAAAATGAGAATAGTTTCGATAAATTTTTAAACTTTTTTTTAATTTACTTCCATTCTTTTGGATTGAAATTTGGTTTGAACCAGTCAGACCAGTAACCAAACCACTATTTATTTATTTTTAGTTGCTTGACCCAGAACTGAACCAAAACACACTGAATGCAGCTGAACCCAAGTCTGATCCAAATCAAAATAAATACCGGTTTGACTCCCTGGTCTTTTTCCATCCGCAGCAATAGTTGATTGCCTTAGCTTCAGTTGTATGCATCTGCTGAGCATTGTGGAGATTCCTTCCAATGCCCTTTTCTGCCAGGGTTCTTAATGACGGAAGGCTTGGCTTCCCTTTTATGCCACTGTCGGCATTGTCAGTTAGAAAAAGGGTTAATATTTGAGAAGAATTCCAGAAATATTTTGTTTAAGGGTGATGTTCCAGTAGGGAAGCTTCAAAAGCAAAAGCTCTCTCAGCTTCCTTTCCACTCTGAAAATAACTTGCATTATTTTTTAAAAGTTAAAATTATACTATTGTAAATAACTTTGCCAAAAAGGTAATTTTATTGTGTACTTACCAGTTTCTTGGAAGCTTTTATCAGAGTGCAGGGGAAAGGGGGAGAGGTTTTGGGTCCAAAAAGTAGACTGCAATAATCTTATGTTCTGGTCCCAGTACAGACAAGAAACTTTCCACAATTGTAGTTTGTAGAAATCTCTTCTTTGAAATGGGTTTACATGTCTCATTCCTCTGTTTATAATGCAGGGGGGGTTGGTTTTCATATGAGGCTGATGTGATTGGTCATTTTGTCTGCAGGGGGGCCAATTAGCTCTGATCAGGTGGAAAAGAATGCTGGTTTATTAGGAGGGTTTCTTTATCCAACACAAACCCTAGCAGCAGAGGAGAAATCCTCAAGAACTTATTTGGAGAAGGGCTGCATTCCCCCCCTCCCACTAATCAGGATTGGTCTTTAGGTTTGCATAATCTTACTTAAGGTTTTACTTGGAAGTTCAAAGGGACAAAATTCCTCAGAATTCTTTCCTCCTATAGCTGCTTTAAAATGTGAAATGTTCTTTAACATTTTTTGCTAACTAAAGTCAAGAGGATATATTTGGGTGGAGATGGGAACCCTTGTATCTAATGTACTCTTCCCGTGCTTCCTTCCTTTCATTGCATCTTACACCTGAGTCTTGTTAACAAACGGTGTGGGCTGCACTTAACAGTGGATATTGGTGCAGCCTCGTCACAGTCACTAGAGGACTGTAGATGATTTGTAGTCTAATGCTAGTCAGAAGATGTAGATCCTGCCCTTCCTGTTCCATCTCCATACTGCTCCTTTGTAAAAGTATTGAATTACTCATGGGATTTTCTTTAAACCTGTGATGAAGCGATGTAGATTAGAGGAAGTTTCCCTCTGGTTTGAAAATATGGTGAAACTGCACCACAATAAAATGCACCACTCATTCACTTAAATTCTGGTGTCCCTCAGATTTAGTGTTGAGTAGAACAGCTGGCTAATTAAAACATTTTTAGTTGAAGATGTGCCTGTGATCTCTAGCTTCCAGCACTACTAAAATGAGCTGTGAGGATACCTTTGTAATGAAGTTCAGCGTTTTACATTTTTTTTCTTAGCTGCTGATGTGAGGACTTTGAGCGAGCGTCAGACGTAAGAGGATCTGAGAAACAAAGACTATGATTGTTTTCAATAAAACTACTGAAGGCCTGCTGGGAAAATTATTAATGTAGACTTTCCTACTTAGGAAATGAAATCTCCCCCTCATGGTTTTTCTTTTTAAAAAAAACAAAAAATACAAAACATTAATTCTTTGTTTCATTAGTGCAGAATGTTTTAATACATGTTCAGGCACAGCACCATAAACTCTGATAGACATATTATGACCTACAGGACAAGGGAAAGTAATCTAGCACAAGGGGACACCCTCCACTCGTGCCTGTGTGTAGGACTGTGATTTGTCCTTGACTCTCCTTACGTATTGTAGCAGGGTTGCACTTTCACTGTGACACACTGTTTATTTAATTATAAGACGACGTATTTTTTAATGTAGAAAGCTTATGGTTCTGGTCACATATTTCTGAACAAACTCTTCTTGAGTGGTTTGGGATGCTAGCCCATGCTTAAGATGACCAATTTCTCTGGGACATACATAGGAATTAGACCCGCTGCATTCCTTTGTTTTTTTTATTTCTATATTTGCTCTGATGCATTAACTTCAGTGCCAGCAAATGTTAGTGAATTTAGTGAAAAACATAGGACTTTGAAAGAGATCCAGGAATCTTGCCAGGAAGATGAGTCAGAAACTGCACCTGAGGATGCCTGAATGCTAGGGCTTAGGAGACAGGAGGTGGGAAGAGGAGGAGCTAAGGCTGGGCATCTAGAGAGGCAGCATTCCTTAGTCTTTAGAATTGGAATCTGGAAAACTGAATTTTGTGTCTGACTGATGTACTGTATGACATTAGGCAAGTTACGTTATTATTAAGGCTGTGTTTTAACCATGGGCATTTTTAGTAAAAGTCATGTACAGGTCAGGTGCTGTAAACAGAAATTCATGCCCTGTGACCTGTCCATGACTAAATCTTGGGCGCTGAGGGGTGTGTGTGTGTGTGTGTGTGCGCGCGCGCGCACACACAGTCTGGGGCGCTGCAGGTGCTGGAGAAGAGGGGCCAGCTGGCGGCACGTGTGCTGGGACCGGTGCGGGGTCTGGGCGGTGACACGCTTTGGCTCGAGACTGCCTCAGCAGCGGCTGCTCGAGCTGCTCAGGTAGCCCTGGAGCCAGCCACACCAGCCGCTGCAGAAGTCATGGAGTTTCTGGAAAGTCATGGAATTGGTGACTTCCATGACAGACTCGCAGCCTTAATTATTATGTATGTATGTTTGTAGTCCAATAGTGTTACATTGTGATAAATGCTGTCCAGTTTTCTCTAGCTGTAAAATGTGCCTACAAATTACTGATCTCTGTAAAGTTTTTTGAGGTCCTCTGAAAGCTATAATAAGTGCAAAGTGTTATCATAGTATTTAGCAACTTCCCTTGGTGAGGAAACAAAAGAGCAGGGGAAGGGAGAGAGAAACATAGTACTGGATAGTCACCCCCCCCCCCCGGTTAACCATAGGCAATAATGTTGCTGTTAATGATTCCATTCCTCTTGGAAAAGAGTTGAAGTTATTTGCTGTTCTGATAGAAGATCCTCTATATAAACAAGTTATCGAAGTGCTGAATTCCAGATTTCCAGTCTTGTTCTTTGAGGTTAGTCATTTTGCTATTCCAAATTGCACAGCTGTAGACTTTGTTGGCTGGATGCCTATTTGCTCTCTCTGAAGTTTTTCATAAACACCGTTGCTGGCTTTGTGTCAAACATGAACACAGGTGCCCTTTTGCTGCTCCTTCTCCTCAGGAAGTCCAGTCAATTAGTCCAAGGCAAGGCCATAGTTTACATTTTATTCTTTTCATCTTAGAAAAGCCATGGTGAAAACCTGATTGCTATACTAAGTAATTTCAACCCAGTAAGATGGGGTCTGGGAACTGTATGTAAATTCAGTTTACTAATATTGTGGAAAATTTGAACTTTATCGAAACTATATGTACATTTTTGTGTTGGATCCACATTACTCCACACTTCAGTAACTTCACTGTTGTCTCTCTTCTGAGACTTTTTCCTGATCTTTGATTGGTTGGACTTTCAAAATGGAGCAGCGTCTCTTAGTAGAAATAGATAGGGTTAAGGGTCATTTTTTGCTAAATCCTTAATACTTATCAGCGTCCTTAGTCCTTGTAGTCTGTTATTGCCTTTTGACTGGCTTGTTTGTGTTGTCCTGGTACATGGAGACTTAACCAAGGTTGTGGTGTGTTCTCTTTACTGTTTAATTGAGGAGTGTGGCACTAAAGCAGTCACATAATGTAACCATCTAGACCTGCTTTTACAGATGCTTGGAAAGATACCAATACCAGAATTCACTCCTGAACACACTTTCCTCATCCCTAAAACATGTGTACTGCACTAGAAATTCAAGACTGTAAAATCATCATCTTCTTTCTTCAAGGTCATTCAAGTGTCATTCTGTCCCTGTAAGCAGCCCTAAAACATACACCAGATCATACCTTGTCAACTCTCTTAGGTGTTGTGTGTTTTGAGCAGCGTTAGAAATAAATTTTTGATTTTTTGTAAATTAAATGGAGAACTTATCACTGATATTATGTCAGTATTTGAAAACAAAATCATTGCCTTTCTTAAAGCAATGGGCAGGAAAACTGTAATTTCTTTGACTATAGTTTTAATCAAGAGGGGGCTAAAACCACTAGAATGATAAATATGGATACATATATGCAAATATTTTCAAAATCTATTATGAACGTAACAGAACATATAGCCCATTAGTACCAATTAGAAATGTTGCAGTTAAGAGCAGTCCTCAAAACATTACACTCCAGGCTCATTAGCAGATATTGCAGATGGTATTGGAAGACAGGGTTGGGCTGCATTTGCTGCGTGACCATTGTCTTTCCTTTTCTGGCATTTTTCTGTGACCAGGGCAAAGCGATTTTCCTCAAAAGTCGATGTTCCCTCTCTGACCAAGTCTTTGCCAGTTATCCCTATCTTGGGCTGCCGTCTCTCAGTGTGCGATGTCAATCTCTTGATGTTTATCTTGAGGGTGTCTTTAACGCATTTCTTTTGGCCTCCTCATTTCCTTTTTCCTTTGGTGAGTTGGGCAAACAGCAGTTGTTTTGGTAAGCATACATCAGGCATGCGCACAGTGTCCTCTCCACCTCAGCTGGTGCTGAATAATCAGAGCCTCAACATTGGAGATATTGGTCTCTGTGAGGACACTGACATTAGTGCGATGATTCTTCCACTTTATGTTGAGGATCTTCTGAAGAAAGTTTTTTGTGCTGGCATTCCAGGTTTTTCAGATATTTTCTGTAGATCTCCCACATCTCACAACCGTAGAGGAGAGTTGGGATTACCACCGCTTTACAAACTGAAAGTTTAGTATGTGTTCCGATGATGATGTGATTGTTGAGCACTCGGTGAGACAGTCTGCCAAAGGCAAGGCTGGCACAGCGAATTCTGTGCTGAATCTTGATGTCTTTCTGCCTTCTGTGGTAGGCCAAGATAGACAAAGTATTCTACATTTTCCAGTTCTTCTTTGCTGATACGGATCTTTCTTGCTGGGTCTGATTGACTGACTGGGGACTGTCTGGTGGAGAACTTTTGTTTTGCCGATATTCAGAGTTAGCCTGAGGCTTCTTTAAGCTTCAGAGAAGCAATTGAGGGCTGTTTGAAGATCCTCCTTTGAGTGTGCAACTACGGCACAGTCATCTGCATACTGGAGTTTGGTTATTGTTGCCGATATTACTTTAGTTCTGAAACAGAGACAAGAAAAGTTGAAGAGATTGCTGTCAATCCGATATTGGATGCCAATGCCCTGTGGTAGACTGTCTTGGGTTAGTGTTTTCATAGCTGCTAAGAAAATGGAGAAAAGAGAGGGTGCCAGTACACAACCTTGTTTTACTCCAGTTTGGATGAAAAAGGGCTCAGAAGTAGATCTGCTGCACAAGATGCAGGCAACCATCTGCTCATGGAGGAGGAGTCTTTTATAATGGTGATAAATTTGCTTGGACAGCTAAACTTTGACATGGTTTTCCACAGAGCCTCCCGTTTGACAGAGTTGAAGGCTTTGGTCAGATTGATAAAGGCTATATACAGCTCCTGGTGGTGGTGTTGACCTTTTTTCTGGATCTGGCTAGCTGCAAAATTGTGTTGGTTGTGCCTCGTGATGGTCAGAAGCTGTACTGGGACTCTGGAATACTTGCGCTGCAAGAGGAAGCAGGTGATTCAGAAAGATTCCACCAAGAATCTTCTCAGCGCTGGACAGGAAGGCAATGCCTTGATAGTTGCCACAGTCAGCTCTGTTTCCCTTTTTGAAAATGACGACAATGTTAGCCTTACGTAAGTCGGCAGGAATTTATTTAGTGCACCAGATTTTGAGGAGCAGCAAGTGAAGCTTGTTAGGCAGTATTTCTCCTCCCACTTTCAATACTTCAGCTGGTATGCCATCAGGACCTGGGGCTTTATTGTTCATTTGTTTAATTGCTTTGCAGACCTCTTCAGGTGTTGGTGGGTTGGCAAGAGTTTCCCAGTGTGGATGCTGAGGGATGGAGTCTATGGTGTTGTCAGTCACAGTCGATTCTCTGTTTAGATGCTTTTGGTAGTGTTCCTTCCAGCACTCTTTGATGGATTAATTATCTTTAAGAAGGGTAGTACCATCTTTGGCTCTCAGAGGTGTGAGGCCACATGAGCTTGGTCTGTACAGGGTCTTTGTCTCACAAAAAAACCTCTGCATATCATGTCTGTCAGCGAATGTTTGGATTTCTTTTGCTTTGTCCTCCCACCATTTATTTTTGATTTCTTGGATCCTCCTTTGAACTTCAGCTATGAACTGATGGGGAAAGCTCTGCTTCTGACTGGGTAGTGGTTGTTTTTGCCAGTTGCAGAAAAGCTTTTCTCTTCTGATCCAAAAGGGATGTTGTCTCAGTGTTGTTGTCAAACCAGTCCTGATGGCAGCGCGTAGCAAGGCCAATGGATTCCTTGCAAACCTCATGGATGATCTGTTTTAGGGCTTCCCAGTCTTCTTAGACATTTGTGTTGTCATTTCCAGGTGTACATATGGCTAGTTTTTCACTGAGGAGTGTTTGAAAGTTCTCTTCTTACACTGAGGATTGAAGTCTTTGGATGCTGTATTGCCGTCTGTGAGATTTGTGTTGCTTTCTGTGTTTTGGTGCAATCCTGATGGACATGACTGACTTCACCTGGTGGTGGTCAGTCCAGCAATCATCTGCTCCTCTCGTGACACAGGTGATTTGGACATCTCCTAGATCCTGTGTTCTTACAATGACATAGTCTAGGAGGTCCCACTGTTTTAAGCAGGGGTGTTGCCAAATTGTTTTGTACTTGTTGCTTTGTCTGAAGATGGTGTTTGTGATCACAAGGTCGTGCTCTGCACATTTGCTGAGTAGAAGGATGCCATTGGAATTGGTCTTGCCCACTCCTTCCTTCTCAGTGGTGCTATTCCATACATTAGAATCTCGGCCAACTCTTGCATTAAAGTCCACAAAGAGGATTATCTTACCTGTTTTTGGAAAGGATGACAAAAATTTTTTAAGGTCAGTGCAGAAGGAATCCTTCTGTTCTTTGGTGTCAAGAGTTGGTGCATATGTGTTGATGATCATGGCAAATGACTTAACCAATTGGATGCGGAGGGTCATAAGGCGCTTGTTGATGCCAATGAAGAGCTCAGTCAGGCAGTTGACTAGAAGATTTTTGATTGCAAAGCCAACACCATGTATTGGCCTGTCGCTTGATGGTTTTCCTTTCCAGAAGAAAGTGTAACCACCGCCCTCTTCCCTCAAGTGGCCTTCATCTGTACATCTTGTTCCACTGAGAGCAGCAATATCGATGTTGTACCTTGAGAATTCTTGGGCAACAGTTGCTGTTTTGCATTTGGGTCTTTCACTTTTTGATTAGTCTAGTCAGGCAAGGATATTCCAAGTTGCAAAAAACATTTTTTGTTTTTCAACCGCATTGGGAATGATCCCTCTGGACACATTTATCCAGTCAGGTATGGTGGGATAGCCTATATTTGGGGCAGCTTTCCTAGCTCCTTCCTTGTATGGGATGAGCCGAGGGGTTCCTAAAAGGGCCTGCTCAGTCATGACTGTTGTTGCTTAAAATAACCCCCATCCCAGTCCAGGGGCACATACCTGAGTTGCTACCTTGATGTGATGGAGAAGCTTGCATAGACTTAAGACCCTAAGAACGATGCTGCCTGGAGTCATGTACTCCTGGTAGGGTCACCCATGATGGTAAGGTTGAAGGCAAGGTACTAGACAAAGTGCAGCACAACCTAGTATAAGACGTCAATGCCAGAAAAGGCAGATTAAGCGGGATCACCTCTCAACAGCTGTGAAGGTGGACAAAGGCTTCAATGGAGGAGAACCCCCTGGTCGTCTTGGACCTCCTTGCCACCAGACACATGGGCCTCTTCTGCTAAGATTTATGTGGCTACTGGTGTGCATCAGCTCCCCCACATTAAACTACTCATGTGCAAGCTTCTTTCACAGGAAGAACTTTTTTCCTACCCCTACCCATAAAAGTCCTGTGGCGTTGGGTGACTGGCAATGGGGATAGGTGAAGTGATCACCAGAAGTCCTTAGAGACAGATCCACATGCAGATGGTGACGGCAAGATGGGTTACCTATGAAAATCATGACTTAGTATAGAACTCTGCCCTTTGCCCTATCATTGCATCCAGATATTCATGATATTCTTGTTAGTAATGACTACCAGGCTGAGGAATCTGTAAACACCTATACATATTCATAAGTGATACTGTTTTTAGAGTATCATCTTAGGATATCTTGTAGGAGGTGACCTAAAGGCCTTTTCTGTTCTTCAGAAACATCAGGTGGGGTCATGTTTCCAGGTTCATTATGGTAAGAAAAAATAGCAAAATAAAATACAAACTTCACCAAATACTAGCTCTCCTAAAATATTTGACATGATGATTTCATACAGGGATCTTGGATGTACATGGAAAAATGAACCTACCTTTTTCACACCATTAAAATTTGATACTTTTTTATAAATATCAAAACACATCCAGGTTAGCATGTGCTAACAATAGTAGGAAGTTAGTGTTTCACATCGATATGTCTCGTAAGAATTCTGAAGTTAACAGGACAAAACAGAATACAAGAAATGATGCAGAACAGTGCTTAGACTAGACATCCTCAAACTGGTTGGAGGAGTGTTGTGCTCAAGACTGTAAATTACTAGAAGCACATAGATACTCAGTCTTGAATTGAAATGACCCAGCGCTGTACCTGAAAGCTGCAAGTCTGTCTGAATATTTGAACCACTACATAAACATTGGGGTAATCCTGCACCAAATGCCCATGTGGATACCTTTGTGTAAAACTTTACACCAACTATTTTTGGATATATTGGTATTCGCTAAGTATCTGTGTTTCCTATTCTCCTGTGCATTTTAAATGTTTCCCTAGTTCAGATTAAGGATGATTGGTCCCAGATCTACCAACATTTTATACCCTCTTTGCCAATTTCTTAAACTTGAATACAGTTACTCCTCTCCTCATTGCTTCACCCACAGCTGTCAATCTCATTTTCAAATCCCATTCATCCAAGAGCCAGATAGGGTAATGGAGGTACAGCAGTATTTTTTTGTTCAGCCCATAAGTCTACAATGACACTCTCAAATTCACCAATACTATATATTTGCACCAAAAAGATTATAGATAAATGATTCTAATAAAAGGTGGTTTTATAGCCCCCCCCGAAAAGATTTTGTGTACATACTGTGCAACTAACAATTAATCGTTTTAATTTATATTAAAAATAAATGTTTACAGTGCTTTCCTTCTCTTGCTTATCTTCATTCCAGTTTTTTCTCTAGCATGTAATGTCTTTTCATTGTTAATCCAATCTCTCCTCTCCCTCCACACGCTTTTCACTGTGTTCTCGTTTTTGCCCTTATTGTCCATATCCCCTGCTTAACCTCTACTTCTCATCTTTGCCTTTCTCCCAGTTTCTTCCTCTTCCCTTTTCCCTTGTTCGTTCCTTCACTGCTCCTTGCTCTCCCCCATGAATTTCCATTCCTCTTGGTCTCTAAATGCATTGCTCCCATTGATCTATCCAAGCTTCACTTCTCAAATGCTGCTGAAGACTCTTGGGACTAGATGTTTGTTTTCTGTGATGGCTCCAGATACAAGTTACAAGCTATATGTGTTTCTACTGTCCTCAGATTGGACTGCATGTTCATTTATATGCTTGTTTTCTTTGCAGTGAGACCAAATTTTGAGGAAGGTGGGACAACAACAACAGGGAGGAAACACGAGTTTATTCGCTCTGAGAGCGAGAACTGGCGCATCTTCAGGGAGGAGCAAAATGG
Source organism: Gopherus evgoodei (assembly GCF_007399415.2). Lineage (NCBI taxonomy): Eukaryota > Metazoa > Chordata > Testudines > Testudinidae > Gopherus > Gopherus evgoodei. The sequence continues at coordinate 49,705,863 of NC_044330.1, read as the reverse complement.
GGAAGATGATGATGGAGGCTGGAGACTGGCTGGGCCACGGAGGGATGGTGAGAGGTGGCGTCCTCATAGTCCAGGTGAGAGGAGATCTGGAAAGGGAGACGAGCAAAATAGTTGAAGGAAAAGGACAGTGAGTGATCAGGGACTGGAGGGCAAAAGCTTTATGGAAAAAGTAGATAGAGAGGTTCATGCTTTTTTGTTCACTAAACAAAATTTAAGTTTGTGCTATGGAATTTTAGATGGCCACAGTTCCCAAGTGTGTATTTTAAAAAAAATTACACACATGCATATGTCCTCCAACGAGTGAGCTTCATTGAAGAAGGAAACCAGATTTATTCTTTGAGAGTGTGTCATTGTGGATCCTACTGTAAGTGTATATGCACCTCATACACGCAAGATCAGAATCTTTTGAATAGCATTGTCTGAGGTCATGCATACAGCCTATGCCTCCTTTTGCTCCCATGTGAGGGTATAAAAGTTGGATCAGCCTTGACTCTCCCTTAGTTCCCTCCTACTGCCTGAGGCAATGAGATGGAACCGGGCATGTGTCAGACCAGCTACGCTTCCTGGAGCTTCAAACTTAATTCCGCATTAGTTGTGTTTTGTGACGATCGATTCCTTCTTCACTTCTTTGTTTGCTTTTTCTATTGATTTTAATGTTCTTGGAAAATAAAGCGGGGGGGGGGAGGGGGAAGAGACAGCAAGACTTCCTGTATACTCCATTGCATAGTAGGGCAAGGTGCTTTGCCCCAGCCACCGCAGCAGACTCCAAGCCTTCCAGATTTAAGCTCTCTCTAACCTGTGAGGGACTGATCCATTCATTGATGGTCATAATCCAATGCTTTTCCTGTTTGTGGGAAGAGTTGCATCCATAAGTATGTGATGTGTAAATCATTCATGTTGAGGACTTGTAAGTCAAGAGAAGAATGTCTCAAACTTCACTTGCTGGAGCAATCAATGTGTGTTACCTCCGATGTGAAGGAGCTTCCAACTCTAAGGTATGCAGGAGGGGTCATTCTGAGTGCTCATTGAAGCAGACATTACACTCAAGGTGGGGAGAAGAATGTAGGAAAGAGAACCTCCTTATGACACCAGTGCATCAATACAATTGACTCCAGCAATCACTTGGTGCCAAAGTTGATGCTAGCACCTGAATGTATGGGTGAAACTGAAAGAGAAGGCTAAGCTGAGACCAGACATGGCTCAAAAATAGGAAAGAAGAAACATCACTTCTCTAAGGATAAAAACAAGTCCTTCACCAAAGAGCAGTGTCGGGAGGACAGACATTGCTGACATCGGTGTTTGCAAAAGCTCTGGCACTGACACAGAATTCAGAACCAAGATACTCCCACATGAAATCTGAGGGATCCCCCTTAAGGACAACATCAGCAAGAATGTAGCACCAGGCACTGAAACCAGAGCAAAGACCTCATTCTTCAGTACTACCATTTGAGGAATGACATTACTTGTTAGCATCTCCGATCTGTGCTTTTTCTCTGGCTTTGAGCAGAGAGGCCTCCCTGCTACCATTCACAAGTTACTTCGGAGTTGGCCCAGGACAACCTTACCACAGGGCACTGACCTTACACAAGCATTAATGGCAACTGGTTGACGAGAACATGACCCATTCAGCATGCCACCATGGTCATACTGGCCCTATTGCCAATAGACTCTTTTTAGTCACTGCAGACAGCCCAAAATGCCAGAACTTTTGCTGTAAAAAAGGCTTGACTTCAGGATCACTACTCAATACCTTCCTTCTGCAGTAGAACAGGGGCTTGCTGTAGGCCTTCCCACTGATTCCCTGGATTCCCAGGGTGACTTCCAAAATTAAGAGACAAAGCCATAGTCATTCTGGTGGTTCTGTACAGACAAAAGGAGATCTGGCTCACAAAGCTATTGTAGTTGTTCATCCAGCTTCCAGGCGATAGAATCACAGCCATCTACTCCATTGAGACCTGAAATCGCTGCACCTGACTTCGTGGCTGTTCACTGTCTAAGCACAAAGGACAGACTGTTCCCTATAGTTTCAAAAGTCCTATTTCAAACCAAGAAAACATCTATCAGAAGAACAAATCATTTCAAGTCAAAGAGATTCTCGATATGGGCTGTCCAAAATGATCTACGCTCAGCCCAGGCCTTTATACTTAAGATCATTGATTACCCAACACATCTCAAGCAGGCAGGTCTCTGGCTCAGTTCTGTCAAAGTCCACCTTGCAGCAACTTCAGCTTATCACCTGCCTGTTAAGTCATGTGGGGACTTCTCTCACCTCATTGTAGTGAAGTTGCCAAAAGAGTTACTTCATACATATCCAGAGAACCCACTCCTGACTGGGATGTCAGTGTATTTTTGCTGACACTCCTTTGAGCCTCTAAGTACTCCCTGTACCCACCACACTCTGAAAACAGTCTTTCTAGTGGCTATCACTTTGGTCAAAACAGCAAGTGAGCATCACGTGCTCATGGGTGACGCTCCCTGTACAACATTCCATAGGGACAATGTGGTGCTGAGACCTCCTCTGAGATATGGCCCATAAGTAGTTTCAGAATTTCTCCTGAATCATCGGAATTGCATATTGACTTCCCAAAACTATATTTGGCATTGGGAGAAAAATTACACATACTATATGTATCCAGTTGTCACCACTGGATCCCATAGCCCACCCTCCATCTCTGCTGTTGGGTGTCTTTAGCTACCACCGGCTTTTAACTGAGAGGATCGTGATTGCTTTGCCCATTAATGCCCTCACACAAGAGCTTGAGGAGTAACATGAACTGTGTGACCCCAGTGAATGCTGCTATTTTAAAAAAAAAAATCCAGTCTTGTGCGCATGAAACACACGCGCACCTCCAGTGACCTACACGTTGTTGAGAGCATCTCAAAGAACAAGTTACTGCAGGATAAGGAGCCGTTCTTGCAATTACTACAAATTCTTCTCCCTTCTCCTTTACCCATTCCCTTCAAACTGCTATCTCTTTGTTTTAATAGTTAGTTTAACCCTCAGGTTTATTACTAACATATTATCAGATGTTTTCTGTTACGTGGGTGGGGGAGAAAGAGTTAGTTTGTTATGGAGAATGATTCATCCTGTCCTTTCCTCAGACATACTGCTGCTTTGTTGCACAGTTCAATTGTAATTAAAACTGCTAAAACAGCGCCTCATGACAGTCAGATGTGAGGTGTTACCCAGGTTAGGCTTGCACTGTAGGTGCACTTTTATCTAGTACCAACAAGTTACTCTTATAAAGAACAACATACAGACCTTATGAAGTTAGAAGTTCAGACGTTCATGTGTATGACAGGAAGTTCCGTAGTACACAAACTCCATAGAAACATTCTGGAAGTTCCCTGTAGTTCACTTATAAGAAATCTTATTGCCTGTTTGAATTTTGATCTGTTGTAGATTGCTGGCCAAATTAATTACAGGTTTATCTAGTCATAAATACTAGATAGGTATAAAATCTATCATTCTTAGCCCACGTCCACACTACAGGGTAAAATCGATGTTATTAAAATCGATTTTATAAAGCAGGCTTTATAAAATCGATTTTGCGCGTCCACACTAGGGCTACTTACATCGATGTTGAGTGTCCATGTTCCCTGGCGTCCATCTTTTCCCTGAGTGTTGCACTCTGGGTACCTATCCCACAGTTCCTGCACGGGTCCCTGGCCTTTGGAATTATGGGTTACTACCCCAGTGCATGATGGGGCCAAAATCCCCGTCGTGGGTGGTTTTGGGTACAGCCTCACCCCCTCCCTTCCTGTCAGCGGAACACAGTCACTTCACGCGGTTTTTACTGGCTGCAGTGAAAAAACGCCATTTTGCAGCAAGCATGGATCCAGGAGTGCTCTTATCCTTGATCGCGAATGCTGTAAATAGTTCACGCATTCTCATGCTATCCATGCTGAACCATGAGTCAGAAATGCAAGACGGAATGCTTGACTGTGGGGACAACAGTGATGAGGACTTGGAGAACGAGTTTTCCGACACCCCGGGCCCCTGCACTTTGGAGCTCCTGACGGTTATGGGGGAGGTTCTACCCGTTCTGCGCTGCTTTTGGGCACGAGAAACAAGCACGGACTGGTGGGACCGCATAGTCCTGCAGGTGTGGGACGATTCGCAGTGGCTGCGGAACTTTCGCATGCTTAAGAGCACTTTCTTTGAACTTTGTGACTCGCTTTCTCCTGTCCTGAAACGGCATAATACCAGGATGAGACCAGCCCTCACAGTGGAAAAGCGAGTGGCAATAGCCATCTGGAAGCTTGCAACGCCAGACAGCTACCGGTCAGTCGGTAATCAATTTGGAGTGGGAAAATCTACTGTGGGGGCTGCTGTGCTGGAAGTATCCAAAGCAATCATTAAGCTGCTGCTTCGAAAGGTTGTGACTCTGGGAAACGTGCAGGCCATTGTGGATGGCTTTGCTGCAATGGGATTCCCTAACTGTGGGGGGAACATAGATGGAACCCATATCCCTATCTTGGCACCGGAGCACCAGGGCGACCAGTACATAAACCGCAAGGGGTACTTTTCAATGGTGCTGCAAGCCCTGGTGGATCACAAGGGACGTTTCACCAACATCCACGTGGGATGGCCAGGAAGGGTTCATGACGCACGTGTGTTCAGAAGCACTACACTGTTTAAACGGCTGCAGCAAGGGACCTACTTCCCTGACCAGAGAATAACAGTTGGAGATGTTGAAATGCCTATAGTTATCCTTGGGGACCCAGCCTACCCCTTGATGCCCTGGCTAATGAAGCCATACACAGGCAGCCTTGACAGTGCTCAGGAGTTGTTTAATTACAGGCTGAGCAAGTGCAGAATGGTGGTAGAATGTGCATTTGGCAGATTGAAGGGAAGATGGCGAATGCTTCTTACTCGCTCAGATCTTAGCCAAACCAATATCCCCTTTGTCATTGCTGCTTGTTGTGTGCTCCACAATCTCTGAGAGTAAGGGGGAGACCTTTATAGCGGGGTGGGAGGCTGAGGCAAACCACCTGGCCGCTGATTATGCGCAGCCAGACACCAGGGCAATTAGAAGATCACACCAGGATGCTGTGCGCATCAGAGAAGCCCTGAAAAGTAGCTTCCTCATGGGCCAGGGTCAGTTTGAATGCTGAGTTTCTTTTCCATTGATTACCACCCTCCCCATGTATTCAGTCCTGCTGCTGCAAGCTGCATTCCCTGCACCCTTCCACAACTGCTTGCTTACGGTAATTAAAATAGCCGTCTGTGTCTGTGGAAAACATTGAATTCTTTATTAAAAGACAGTCACTGTAAGCAGCACACCCTCCCTCTTGCATTTAGAAGCCTGCAAATAGAATTACAGTAATAGGGTTTTTTGGGGAGGAGAATAGTAAATGGCTAGGGTTAGGGAGGGATGTAGGAAGGAAAGACAAAGTCAGTTAAGGAAGCCCAGAAGTGGCTTCATGGACCAGGGAACGGTGTGATTGGTATGTTTATTTCCCTGTTATTACCTACCTCCCCATGTCTTGACTCTGGCTGCTGCAAACGAGCTTCCCTGCACCCTTCCTTAACTGCTTGCTTATTGAAAATAAAGTTACTGGTATTTGTTAAAGAAATTGAGTTCTTTATTAAAAATCAGACCCTTTCAGCAATCAATCATCATGCTTGCTGTTACAATCCTGTGCATGACATTTCATAACTCGGGGTTCTCCGGGGAAGGGAGTGAGGGAGGTTTGGAGGAAGGGGGAGGGAGGTTGGTAAGAAGAAGGCGCATCAGAGAAGACATAACAAGATTTATCATGGACCATGGTACGGTATGACTGCTTTGTTTATTTTCCCTGTATTACCCACCTTCCCATGTGTTTACTCCTGATGCTGCAAACTAGCTTCCCTGAAGCTTTGCAAAGCTGCATGCTTTATTTCTTTAACAACCCACCCTCACACTGCCTTTGCATAGCATGTCCTGAGAGTAAAGTAAGTAAATGGTGCCAAGGGAGAGGTTTGGGAGGAGTACAGGAGGGAAGAAACATAACATTAAGGGGTTTTCAATGTAATGACAGCCTTCTGGTTGGACTGTCCACAGGGGTGTAGTTGGCTGGTGCAGATAGCCTTCCCCCACGCGTTCTTACACGCCTGGTTCTGGAAGGTGTGGGACAGGGTGAGTACTGGGGGAGGTTATACATGGGCTGCAGAGGCAACCTGAGACCACGCAGCTCTTCCAGCATATCGCGGAGTATGTCGGTCTGATCACGAAGAAGATCCAGCGTTGCTGCCTGCCAGCGCTGATCTTCCTGCCACCTGAAATCATTTTTAGCATCCCTCCTGTCTTCGCGTTGACTGGCAGCCTCCCTGTACTTTGCGACCAATTGTTTCCAGTCCCCCTGCTGAGCTCTCTCAGTACGGGTTACTGCCATAATTTCTGTGAACATCTCCTCACGCGTCCTCTTTTTTCTTAGCCTTCTTATGTGACCTCCCCGTCGGACAGGAGAAGGGAGAGGGAGGCTGGAGAAATGTGCAGCTGTGTGGGGGGGTGGGGGTGGAAAGAGTGATAGAAGAATCATAAGAGACACATTTCACAGAACAATGGATACAGTCTTTCTCAGTGAACTGCGCTATTCACCGTACCTTGAGCATGTAACTTTACCACAAGGTCGCCTTAGGATTCTTTTAATACTTATTGCTTGTGGCTGAGGACTGAGATTTCAGCTCAGCCGCGGGTCAGGGGAGCACACAGACCATGTCCGGAGACAATGGTAAGTTATTTGGAGTGAACCGTGCAGTGGCTTGTAGTACCCTGCACCCCCTGCTATTATCAGGTAGCATGAACAGTAGTGAGGCAAAGCGCTTTAAGGAACAACACTGGTTTCTTAAGCCATGGAAAAGGTGCAGCACAGGGAAATACAAGTTCCCTCCCACAATCATCTGTGCTGCACTTTGGAGTTAGCTTTAATGCCATCTACCTAACCCCATCCCCCCTCTGCCATGGCAGTTAATAGGGATGATTCATGCTGGCCAAGTGCTAGGGGACACCACCCCGTAGGAATGAACAGCTTTCTAACAATCACCACCTGGGTCATTGTTTTAGGAAAGGTTTTTCATTTACTGGCTCAGCACAGAAGAAAGGAATGAATGGTCATCTCTGTTCCCAGACATGTTAACAGACTGTTCCAATAACTCTAATTCCAGCTACTGCATGCAAGCACTCATGGCAAATCACTCACTAAAAAAGGCTTGCATTCATTCAGCCTAAGCTTTTAATAAAAAAAAAGTGCACTCACCAGAGGACAATTCCACAGCATCATTTTCTGTGCTACTGGCTTGAGAGGGCTGGCAGGGTACTTCTGTAAGGGTTAGGAAAAGATCCTGGCTGTTAGTGGGAATTGAATGCTCTGTGCTCTCTGCTGTTTCGTCCTCCTCTTGGTCCTCATCGTGATCTTCGCTGTCCTCTAAATCTTCCGCAGGGGCAGAGATCACTACCCCCACCTCTGAATCCACAGACAAGGGGGGGTTTGTCGTTGCACAGTTCCCCAATATTGCGTTCAGCTCCTCGTAGAAGCGGCATGTTTTGGGGCCAGATCCTGACCTGCCCTTTGCTGCTTTGGTCTTCTGGTACGCCTGTCTGAGCTCCTTCACTTTAACTCTGCACTGCAACGAGTCTCTACTGTGTCCTCTCTGCCTCATGGCATTAGAAATCTTTTCAAAGGTTTTCTCATTTCTTCTGCTGGACCTCAGTTCTGAAAGCACTGACTCTTCTCCCCATACTGCTATCAGATCCTGTAACTCCTGTGTGTTCCATGCTAGAGCTCTTTTCCTATTTTCAGGAGATTGCATTGTTATCTCTGCTGCTGAGAGCTCCACGCTGGGCAAACAGGAACTGAAATTTCAAAGTTCCCGGGGCTTTTCCTGTTTACCTGGCCAGCAGTAGAGTTCCTTTCCCTGTGCAGAGCGGCCACTGGTGCACTATGGGATACCTCCCGGAGGCCATTAACTTCTGTTTCCGTCCACATTAGCATAAAATCGATTTTATAAAATCGATTTTAGGGTTACTCCGCTCGTTTAGGTGGAGTACAGAAATCGATTTTAGGGACCCTTAAAATCGATTTACGGTACTCTGTAGTGTGGACGGTTACAGCTTTAAATCGATTTAAAGCTGTTTAAATCGATTTAAAGCTCTAGTCTGGACCTGCCCTTAGACTGCTTCATACTTTGAAAGATCCTCTAGCATTTGAGATGATATTGCCAGACTCTTGACATGGAAGTGGATGAGTTAACAGGTATACCACAATGGTGTTTCAGCTCAGATGGCTACAGTTTTGTTTGAATTTTTCTCTTAATCAATAGTAGGTCACAGGCCCCTGAAAACAGTTTTTAATACATTCCTGTTTTTGCATTGAACTGTCAGTTTAAGTTAACAATGGTGTTACCTGGTTCCACTTGCACATTTCAGAGTCTTTAGATATTACCAGCCATATGTGCTAAAAATAATTGGTAAAGCCCTCCCAACAGCTTACCTGCCTCCATTTATTCAGCTCAGCCTTTTTCCTTTCAGAATTGCCTCTGCATATACCCACATGCTTGGATGTATGTACCAGATTCCCTTTTATGGGTTTAAAACAGGGTACAAAAGTGTTAGGCCACACTGCACAAGAATTTATGTATGGCTTACTCTTGCACAGGATAAACAGCTGTCCCGATTTCTTTTTGTTCCTTTTGTTAATAAATAGTGGGTATTCAAAATCCAAATCTTGTTTCCTAATCTTATGAGTTTATTTTTTGTACTATTTTAAATACTTTTTTATTGGTAGTTACCCAGTGAGAGGCAGTTGCCTAAGGTCTGCTTAGCCTTTGAGACTTCAGTCAGGCATATTGGGATCATGAAGACAGGCCAAAGTTACTGCTGGTAAAGCAGTCATGTTATACCTACAGACTTATCTTTTAAGATCCTTGCTGAAATCTGCTTCATTGATTCTGAAGTTTTTAAGTGCCATGAATCCAGAATCATAGGACTGGAAGGGACCGCGAGAGGTTGTCTAGTCCCGTCCCCTGCACTCACGGCAGGACTAGACCAGGGGCGGGCAAATTTTTTGGCCTGAGGGCCGCATTGGGTTTCCAAAATTGTATGGAGGGCTGGTTAGCAGAGGCTGTGCCTCCCCAAACAGCCAGGCATTGCCTGGCCCCGCCCCATATCCGACCTTTCCTGTTTCTTGCCCCCTGATGGCCCCCTGGAACCCCTGCCCTATCCAACCTCCCTGTCCCCTGAAGTCCTCAGAACCCTTGCCCTATCCAACCCCCCTCCTCATTCCTGACTGCCCCCCCCCCCCGGGACCTCTGTCCCCATTCAAACCCCTGTTCCCTGCCCCCTGGCCTCCTCGACCCCTATCCACAGCCCTGCCCCCTGACTACCACCCCAAACTCTGCTGCCCTCTATCCAACCCCCCCCCCATTCCCTGCCCCCTTACCATGCTGCCTGGAGCACTGGTGGCCCAGAGCACCAGGACAGGCAGCCGCACTGCCTGGCTGGAGCCAGCCGTGCTACTGTGCGGCACAGAGCACCAGGTCAGGCCAGGCTCTGCAGCTGCGCTGCCCCAGGAGCTCGCAGCCCACTGCCCAGAACGTTGTGCCAGTGATGGAGCAAGCTGAGGCTGCAGGGGAGGGGGAACAGCCAGAGAGGGGCCAGGGGCTAGCCTCCTGGGGCAGGAGCTCAGGGGCTGGGCTCAAGAGTCCTGCAGGCCATAGTTTGCCCACCTCTGATCTAGACCATCTCTGACTAGTGTTTGTCTAACCTGCTCTTAAAAATCTCCAATGATGGAGATTCCACAACCACCCTAGGCAATTTATTCCAGTGCTTAATCACCCTGACAATCAGGAACTTTTTCCTAATGTCCAACCTAAACCTCCCTTGCTGCAATTTAAGCCCATTGCTTCTTGTCCTGTCCTCAGAGGTTAAGAGGAACAATTTTTTCCCTCCTCCTTGTAACAACTTTTTATGTACTCAAAAACTGTTATGTCCCCTCTGTCTTCTTTTTTCCAAACTAAACAAACCAAATTTTTTCCCTCATAGGTCACGTTTTCTAGACCTTTAATCATTTTTGTTGCGCTTCTCTGGACTTTCTCCAGTTTGTCCACATCTTTCCTGAAATGTGGAACCTAGAAAATTTGAAATAAAGTTCTTTATCATAAAAGACCTTCATGTCACCCTTACCACAGTTGGATCAGTGTGCAGTTTTCTCTCCCTCTCCTGGAGATACTCTGTCTTGATGGTCAGCCTCTCTGTCGATCTCTAGATTTCCAGTCCCAGTTTCTAAGGACTCCTCCCAGTAATGCACTGCCATGACTTTCCAACTATTCTTATTGTTCAACAGAATCCAAAGAGAGCACCAGGTGTCATACTTCAGAGAGTCCAGGGCTTCCTCCAAATCCCACTCTTGCACTCTCAGACAGCGCTCTGAGAAGAGTAGAGTCAGAGATTGGGAAGCATGATGGAAACATAACTGGGTTCCAGCACCATATCTGTTTCCTCATTGGCTGTATTTGATGCCTTGGGGGATGTCCCGGGCATCAAGTTGAACATCGCTGCTCCCTTATAGAAGGGAGGCTTCTCTGTACAGTTGTGAGAGGTCTTTTGTTGTTACTGATCAACTTGCTGACACGGATTAGCAGACCTAGCTCGACCAGCTTCAGAGCAACGAGTGACCTTGGAGGTGGAAGACCAACTTCAGAAGATTTCTTCCTTGTTTCCTTTGAATACATCATCCTCATCACCAGATGAGTTTCAGGTACCTGAGGTGTCTTCCCGTGTACCTGATGGCTTGAAAGTCTACGAAGAGCTCCTTAGAAGAATGGCAGCTTCTCTTCATAGAATTCCCAGAAGCTCATTGATATTCTGTACCCAGCTATGGCAGGAACGGTAACCCTTTCTATCAGTGAGGTCATTTTGCACCCATCAAGACCTTAGGCAAACGCTTTCATCAATTCCACCAATGGCTAAACGTACTGAATGCGAATATCAAATTCCATCCCAGGGGCTCGAGTAGGTTTATTCAGAACCTGTGGTAGGTTCACTAGTAGTAACTGCAGTAAATGAGAGACACTGTCAAGGGTGGGCCAAAGTTCTACCCCCACAGAAGGGGTTGCACAGAAACTGGACCTTGTTGGGGGAGAGATGTATTCAATGGTGAGATTACAGCGCCACATTGTCAATCATCAGGCCTTATTGGACTAGTATGACGATTCTAACGGGGAGGCAACATCTGTTTGTGAATAAATTGCCAGAAGTCTCTAGGGAACCAGTTCCAGTCTCTTGTCGCTGAAGGTTATCAGGCCCTTCAGTCAGCTCTTCAGGCTTCCTGGAGTGCGGTAGATTCAACAGCCAGAGCTACGGCAACACTGTGGCAGCAGTAATGATGCGCTGTTATTTGTGGTTGCAGTTGTTGTGTATTCCTGCAGAAGTACAGCACAGGATTGAGGACCTCCTTTTCAGGGGCTGTGCTTTATTCTCATCCAAGATGGATGAGGCTTTATACGCAATAAAGGATTCCAGAGCAGTCTTAAGTCTGTAAGCCTCTACATGCTGGCCACACAGGGTACGTCTCTACTGCAATAAGAAACCTGCAGCGCCAAATCTCAAAGCCTGGGTCAGTTGACTCAGGCTTGGGCTGCAGGGCTAAAAATTGCAGTGTAGATGCTTGGATTGGAGTCCAGGCTCTGAGATCCACCCCTATTATGAGGTTTCAGAGTCCAGGCCCCAGCCCCAGCCCGAACATCTATGTTTCTGTTTTTAACAATGCAAGTCTGAGTTAGCTGACCTGCGCCAGACATGGTCTTTTATTGCATTTGCAGACATACCCAAGGAGGACAAAATATCCTTCTTAATACCAACCGAGACAGCAGTTCTGCCCCTACCAGTAGCCTGATGTTCTGAATGCCAGCAACAGTCTCAGGAGTCTTCTGTCTCCCACCACCTCAGTCACGTCACCCAGCAATGACAAGCCTTAAAGCAGCATGTTTGACTCCTTTTTTTCAAGGACAGCATGCTTACCAGTCCAGACCTTACTGGCCTTTCCCCTCCTTTGGTTACAAATTATCCCATTTTTTGCATGCTTGGCAGTCCATCACCTTGGACAAGTGGGTGCTAAGCACAGTGGAATTAGGATATACCCAGCAATTTTTTCTATCCCCAATCCACCCCCTTTCCAGTCCCTTTTCAGGGACCTCCCTCAAGAGTCTGCACTAAGACAAGAAGTGTAGACTCTGTTATTTAAGAGTTGTAGAACTGCCAGCTCCTTCACTGAGGAGGGGATTCTAGTCCCAAAACTTTCTAATACTCAAAGCCAGAGGAGGAATCAGACCCATCCTAAACCTTTAGAACCTATACAGATAAAGTTCCGTATGATGTCCCTGGCTTCTGTTGTCCCTTGCCAGTACCCCTGAGACTGACATGCTGCCTTTGACTTACAGGATGCCTAGTTCAGTGTTTTTCTTCCCAAAACCACGTATATGCAAGGATGAACAAACGCTGAAATTTTGGGTGTGCATCAAGCTTTGACTTTATCTGCACTGAACAAAGCCCTTTTGGGTTTCTTCCCAGCTTTTTGTTTTCTATGCATAACAAATTATAGGTCATCCTGTTATAGCACAATGACTCTCAAAATGGAGTATCAGCTGAATTATTTTATTTCATGCTGCAAAGGGCATAGCACCACCTGAGAAGTTGACAGCACACTCATCCAGAGTGCATTCAGCCTCCATAGCATTCATGGGAAATGTCCCTATTGTGAACTTCTGCAGGATTAGCAACATGATCCTCTGTCTATACGTTTACTAGACAGTATGCCGTATCACTGCATCAAGAAAGATGGGAAATTAGGAAAAACAGTCCTTGCAGTCCGTTTTCCAATGAGACTCCAAGCTCCACTGCCTTGCATAATTGGGAGTCTCTTACAGTGTAATGGGATGTATGCAGGCGCTCCCGAGAGGAAAAAATGGTTGCTCAACTTCTTGTAAGTGTTGCTCTTTGAGATGTGTTGCATATGTCCATTACGTGACCCATCCTTGTGCCCTAATTAATCAGATACTATTACTTGGATTTTGGTGCAAAGAAACTGAAGGAGGGTTGGGCTGACTCTGCCCCTTATACTCTCCGTTAGAAGCACAAGGAGACGGCGGGTGGGCAGGGCTGCCTGTACGTGTACTGCTAGGGAAAACTCACCTGAGCTGATACACAAGATGTGCACACACACCTACAGAGTAATGGGCATATATAACACATCTTGAAGAACGGTTTTGAGAAGGTAACTGTTTTTTCCTTGTGCTTCTATTTTGCTGTCCTATCTAGCATTGTTGGTTCTTCAGTGAATGGAATTTCCTTCTTCTTATAGTTAAGACATAGTTTTAGTTCCGTGTACATTTGACATTTAGTTGTTTCACACAGGTTTTCATTCCTCATCATTTTACAGAGACTTTCAATTTTTGGAAATTTCTTTAATCTTATCAGGATGTTGGAATGTTTTGCTTTAAATTCTGTAAAACTGTTCACAAATAATGCAAGAATTGAACACAAAACATGCTACCTCTTATAATCTGTGCATTTTCTTAGTTTACCATTTAGAAAAACTTTTTTATGGCTCCTTTACAGTTACCTGTATGTTTTAGGCCTCACCAAGAGTGTTAGGACTTGCTACTTTCCATCAGAAAGAATCTGCCAAAGAAATGTATTTATTAAAGAGAAAAATATCTGTTACCGGAGTTCTCTGAAATATATTTACCCCATTAATCCATACTTATTGAATCTAAATTTTTGCTTAAGCATTTCTAGAGATTTTAATCCAGAATGAAAAGTTCTGAGGGAACAGGCTCTAAATTCTTTACAAACTTTTACTTTAAATCAGAATCAGAAATAAAATAGAAAGAACAGACTTTTGCATATCAGTACTGTAAAGGTTGCGTCAAAATATTAGTTGGCTATATTGTACAACCCATCTAATATATGTTTTAAAGACATAAACAGAGCATATTAAGCTATATATCTAACCAGAAAAATAGAAATAGAAAATATATATGCAATGTGGCTGAGACGATATTGGAGCCTCACCCTTTGCATTTCCTTGTTAAAATGTAATTTTAACAGCTCCACCTTAATTTTCACTGACTATTGTTTACATTAAATTTCCTGGATTTGTAAACTGAAAATTAAGAAAAAAAGATTTTGCCTAATAGTATTAGCCCTTAATTGGGCAAATTAAAAAATTTATACCTCATTGAGGTGAATGAAGTTGGGGGGACTGAGTTTTCCAGCTTATTTCCCCAACTGAATTTGTTCCAGGCAACAGCTGCTGTGAGGTTCTAGTCAAAGTACATGGCGAGAAGGAATGTGACAAAGGCGGAGGGGTCTTTGCTAGATTTTAGCAAAATGCCCTCTGAGTATGTTCAGAAGTAAACTTTTTTATTTCATCCTCCCCTCATCCCACAGACTTGCATGCCAGGTTTCACGATCCCATGACTCAAAAACTGAAACACCCCATGGTGGTTGGGGGTGGGAGGAGAGCAAAGCAAAGGAAGCATTCTTCATTCCATCCTTAAATATATCAGTCACTGATGGCTAGTGTAGTTATCCCACTGAATAAAATCATGCCTAATTTTGTAGTTCTCATTTTGGTGCTTTGGCTACGTTTCATGACATGCAACTCCTTTTAGGCTAACTGTTTGTTTTTTAACAGTAACTTCAGATATGGGGCATTATAAAGGGAAATACTCTAAGAACTCCAGCTATTTTTTCTTTAAAATGCCCATTGACAGATGGATTGTACCCTGTAGTGGTGGTCTGAATTTTTGTCACAATTTGTCCTCTTTTTTTCCCTACCCCATCATCCTTCCAAATAAGTTTGTCTTGTGAGACTGTCTTGTAAAGTTACTTTCCCCCTCCTTTAGACGGTCCTCGTTCTGCAGGCTGGCGAGAACCTATGGAGAGACGGCGAAGGTTTGAATTTGATTTCCGAGACCGGGATGATGAGCGGGGTTACCGACGAGTGCGGTGGCGGCAGTGGCAGTATGGAAGATGACAGGGACAGTCTCCCTGAATGGTGCTTGGAAGATGCAGAAGAAGAAATGGGAACATTTGACTCATCTGGGGCTTTTCTCTCATTAAAGGTGAGAACCTTCCTTGCATCCTATATATGATGTGAATAGATTTCCTGTTGTGGCAAGTAGTCTGTAAAGTTATTTGTGTTTGTTGTGTCTATAGAAGGTTCAGAAGGAGTCAATCCCTGAGGAACAGGAAATGGATTTCCAACCAGTGGAAGGTGAGGAACCTTCTGACCCTGAAGGGGGTCATGGTGAAGAAGCCAAAGAGCTTGAAAAGACAACCAAGAGGGAGGGGGATAAAAGAGATACAACAACTGCAGGTAAGAATGATTTCTTAGGTATCCATAATACACTGCATTCTTAAAATTTAACCTCCTAAATTAAACCAAAACCTTCAAATGTTAGAGGCAGCAGAAGAAGCAGTCAGAGCATCTTCGCCGTCTATCCGGTCAGGTACTCCACCAAAACTCCAGTCACAAGAACCACTACAGGCCAGTCTATTTGAGCGGAAGGAAGAGTGTGTCCCAGAACGAACAGAAAAAATGGAAGCTAAAGAGAGTCAAACGGTGAACACTCTGCCATCCAAAGTGCCCAGTAGAGGAGAAGGTAATACACTGAGATACATATGACATTTGGTGGTATCCCTGGGAGGGTGTAGTGGTTAGATTATATCTTCAGAGAGATGACAAAGGTGGGTATTTGAGGCAGAAAACTTGCTGAGTTGATCAGCTGGTCTCATAAGGTTTGTTGAAAGCACTTTCAATTTTTATTAAATTGACTGGGAGAGCTTTATTCTAGTGCTTGCAGGTTACTGTGTGTTATCTTTCTCAAACGTTTAACTTTGTAAGAGCCATTTTCCTATGATCTGTATGTATGTTGTATGTGTCAGAGGAATTTCATGGCCCACTTTTAATTCTTTCTCTAGATCTGACTCCTGCTGTTCAACCTTTGCCACAGATCTCTCCAGCTACAGTTTCTCCTGTTCATCTTTCTTCTCCTCTTTCCAATACAAATCCTGCTCTAAAGCCACTTCAGACATCAGTCTCAGCTGCTCCAGGCATGGGCAACATTTCTGCTGATCCAGACGATGAAGAGGGTCTCAAACACTTAGAGCAGGTAGAATTTCTCTAATTTTTTTAAATTCCTCCTCTCTTTACAGAATATCAGGCAATGGAAAAACATTGAATGAATGAGCCATTTCTGATGGAACTATAAATAAAAAAAACAGAGCAATGTAACTTGTAAAGTCCTTTGTGGGCAATAGTTTTTCAAGTCCTTTCATACTCAGGCTACTTCTGTGCTATAGTCATTATGTTGAGAAAAAAATCAAAGCATGTAGTTCAGTTTCTTAATATTGGAGGTTCCCTCTGGCACTGTTTGCTTCCAGTGGAGTTCAGGTAACAATTTATTCCTTTAGCAAATGTCATAAGTCGAGTCATAAATCTGGCAATCAGTAACCCACTCTCACCAGTATAATCTGTTACTAGAGATTCTGTTCAGTAATATATCATGAATTAACCAAAGTTTCATAGCCTTCAAGTAACAAGTAGACTTTCTGTATGCCCAGATCATGTGATGGAGTATTTTAGAACTCATGTAAGAAAGAGTTTCAGATAGGCATGTTTTGCTTGTCATGTGTAACCGGCATTCTGTAACAGCTGAATAAAAGGGATCAGAGTCTAGTCTAGTGATTAGTAGTAGATGAGACTTCTTCCGTTCTAGTATATCCATTTCTGTGTTCTGTTCCTGACTCTGTCATTGGTTGTAGGAGACCCATTGGGCAAATCCCTTTAATATCTCTTTGATCAGCTTATCCATATATAAAATGCGCACAATATCTAGCTCTCAGGGTTACTGAGAGACACTTTACTGTTTCTAAAGCCATTGGAGAGACTTGCATAGAGTTATTGTAGAGGTGTGGAGTACATTATTAAAGGTGCAGTTCTTCAGTCTGTTAACCCCCTTGTAGACCACCAAATATGGGGTTTGAGCTTTCTAGTCCTGAAGTTTGTGATGGACACCAGGCTATTTGGTTAGTTTCATCTTATGCCATCATGTGTGCGCACTAATTGTAGTATTACAGTGTTTTCTAGCATGTCTCTTGCTCTCTACTGCAGCAGGCAGAGAAGATGGTGGCATATCTGCAGGACAGTGCACTGGATGATGAGAGACTAGCAGCAAAACTTCAAGAGCACAGAGCAAAGGGTTCCTCCATGCCATTACTCCATGAAGCCATGCAGAAGTGGTACTACAAGGATCCTCAAGGAGAAATTCAGGGTAGGTCTGTGCCCTTCCCACTTCCTCTTTTGTGTCACAGAACTGTTAAGAGATGTTCACAACAAATGTATTCAGTCCCCAAAATGTACTAAAATAGAGCTGTGCTACTGTGTAGGGAGAACAACCATTGGTGCAGAGATTTCACAGCTCTAGTGAGAAAGATTTAGAAGAGCTGTCCCTTTACCCAGTACATCCCATGCCCTGTAGATTGCCTTATGACTCATTAGACTCTTCTATAAGTTTAGGTTAAGATAATTTAAGATTTGTTCTCTTACATATCAGTAGTTAATCAGACCTCCTGATACCATGGGACTGAAAATCTATAGACGCTTGCATGTTTAGCTGTCAATGTTGGAAAATACTCAATAGACTTGCTGTGACACACAAAAGAGATTTCCTGACATCACTGTCCCCAGACAAACTCCTGAAAGTTAAGATATCTCCCATCATCTGTGTATTGAAGATGTAGAAACAATGCCATTAAGCAAGAAGTACTGTGTAAGTACTTCATTTCCCAAAAGATAAATGAGGATGTGGGAGCTGCACTTGATCTAAATTGATCAACATACTTGAGGTGGAAAAAGAAGTTCATAGCAGAAGAAATCTATGTAAGAAACTTACTGATATCAGTAGATTTTAAATTTAACACACCAGCACATAACCCAATTGGGAGAGCCATCCCATTTACCTGCATTTCTGTTCTCTCATGCGATGCTTCAAGTCCCAGAGTCTTTACTAAAATAAGAATGAGGCTGGGGGCACTCCCATGGGAGTTGGAAATAGGCATTTGACTATTGTAGGGCACCTATGTATCAGAGATCTCATGAGGAAAACGGTTCATACAGGGCACTAAGACACCATAATCTTCCTGCAATAGCATGGGTTTCTGGTAGGGATCTAGATAGCATTTGTTTGTTTTTTAAAGTAAAAGTTTAAACTATTAATATTTTGCCAGTTAAATGTTTAACCATTAAGGAGTTCACAACATAGGCAGGGAACTAGTGGTACGGGTGTGTATGTGTGCTGCAGCACACCCTTGTTTTACACAGGGTCCTGGCTGCCTGGACTCTGGGTGCTGGCAGACAGTGGAGTTTAAACGTTAACCGAATACGTTACCAATAAGACTGCTTGTTGGTTAACATTTTACATCCCTAGTTTCTGGTCAATGTGGAGAACAGCCACCTGTTTCTAATACTGAAGGCTCAACACCTGAAAGTAACTCTGGACACAGCCAAAGATCATGTCTTAATTTCCAATGACATGCAACTGAAAATTGCTGACTTATTCAAAAGTCAGCTACATCTTGATCAATAGTAAGCTTCTTAATGCAACTCCGGGACATGCTAGTATTGTGTGGGCAAACTCTCTAGTGGGCCCGTATCAACCAGGTCACTAAAGATTTCTATTCCCTTTCTAACTTTGTCCCATTCTGTGCCACTGCAGCCTTTGTCAATAGTTATACCAAAGGCATCTCAGTAACTGGTCATGTCTCAGAGGCTTGCAATCTGTACAGAGTTCTTCAGTTAATACTCCCTTCCAGGGATCCCACTCACTCTTATGAACATCTTACTGTACAGGCCGTTAGTATGCAAAGGTCTAGAGAGGGTCAAATGCCTAAGTAGCTAACCTAATTTATTGTGTGCAGTTTTGCAAACTATCTACTTTGGTTAGATTTTTGTAAGAGTGGTCTGTGCCAGCATCAGAGGTATTGCTTGCTTTCAAGCTTCTAGGGGCGATAGGAAACACCTCTGAAGTTTCTGGACGTAAAGGGTATAGGGAAGGAATTTCCTGGGTGAGCTTATTAATATTTTTTCCTTTACATTTGCTCATATGGTAGAGCTTACAGGCATCAGTCTTAATTTGTGCTTGATACTGTACGTACAACAAAATATCAGTCCCTGACCCAAAGAGCTTGTATTCTAAGCAAAGAGTGAATATATTCTCTAAATATGCCAACTGCGCACAGTTCTCATTCCTGGGTCTGAGCTCAAAATGGGAGGAGTTCCCTTGTTTCTAAAGGTGTTTAGACCGATGAGATCCATGATAGTGGAGCAGAGTGCAACTCAGGCCCTTGCTTGAATGTTGCTTGCCACCCACTGCCACAAATACATGTTGTCCTCTCAATGATTGGAAGTTCCTCCTTGACTGAAGTTGGAAAAAGAGCTCCTGTGGGAGGCTGTGCCATATTGGCTACGACCTGGACCACTGAGTATAATTCATTGTTGTTTGGATTTGGCCTCTAAAAAAGAACACTGTCCAGCTTTGCAGGTGTGTTTTTTTTGGGATTTCTCTGCAGGAGAGAGAATCCTTCACAGAGGGGAAGATTTAGTTTGTTGTTCTGCTTCTCTGAAGACATCCTCTTACAGGATTCTTACTAACCCTCTGTTTTCTCCTCACATTGGAAGTTACCTTTTTTCAGGTGTATTTCTCTGCATATTTTTGATCTGACATTGGCTATCTTTAATGGTTTTATGAGGGTTTGTCTCCATTGCATTTGAAAGAAGTGACTGGAATGGTCAGTGGATAGCATTTATACTGAGTGTGTGTGTGTGTGTGTGGGGGGGAGTACCGCTTCCAGTGGGTGGGGTCCTGCCTCTTTACACCATTACTTTCAAAAATAAAATAGTCTTCAGATCTGAGGGAATTCTGACAGTCTTCTGCTAAGAAGCTAAAACCCAGGAGCAAGAATCTTACAAAATATCTTCAGAGAAGCAGAATTACAAGGTAAGCCATTTTCCCTTTCCTCCACCTTGCTGCTACTAAAATATTATCCCAAACTGTGTAAATTATACAGAAAAATGGGGTACAAGTTACACCATATAAATCATACACGTTACCTTTATTGTCAGAAGTGCTGAATTAACTCTGTTATTTGAAGGAACAGATCTAGGATCTGGAATAAATGTGCAGTCCCATAAGTCATTCAGAACAGTAGAGCAAGGCGGACTTGGAATTCAGGAGCCACTGACATTTAGATATTGTATCTATTTTAAGAGTTCCATGCTCTTGGTTCCCTACACACTGAACTTAACTTTTGTGTCTTCATGTATTGGTTGGTGGTGTTGCAGGTCCCTTCAGTAACCAGGAGATGGCAGAGTGGTTCCAGGCTGGGTATTTCACTATGTCCCTGTTAGTAAAGAGAGCATGCGATGAGAATTTCCAGCCACTTGGAGACATCATGAAAATGTGGGGCAGGGTTCCCTTCACTCCAGGTCCAGCACCACCTCCACATCTGGTAAGCACTTGACAATCATCATAAGTCAAACAATGATTTTTTTAAAATGAGAAATGTTATTCTCCTGAGTACTGTCATAAATCCTTGATCTTGGAAGTTCATGTGCTCTCAGCATCAAGTTTGGAATCGTCTGGAAAACACCAGTTGTTGAAGGAGAAGAGAGGAATCACTACTTTCACTTAATTTTAAGCAAATACTTACATGTTTTGTTATATGGAGGCATTAGAGCTTAGTCCTGATGTTTGATAAAAGCTGTGCATCTCTGTCTTTTCAACTACTGCATGATTTTTTGCATGGTCAGAAGTTTTGATCAAAATGCGTTCTGATCTTTACATACTGATGGGTGTACCATTTGTCCTTTCTGTCACCTGTTGAGAGCAATATTAGAAGTTATAAATATTCCCATAGTTAATAGTGGCTTATTCTCAAACACAGGGCGAGATGGACCAGGAGCGACTAACTAGACAACAAGAACTTACGGCACTGTACCAAATGCAGCACCTCCAGTACCAGCAGTTTTTGATACAGTAAGATCACCAGTCTGAGATCTGCTAGTGGCTGTGTTCTGCTCTGCAGTTTTAATAAGCTGGGTTCAGCTTCTGGACATTGTTTCCCTGGGCAGTAGGGCTGGGAATGCTGCAACTTCAACAGCAGTGGCCTTACAACCTAGAGCTAGCTACCTCAGGCATACTTTATGATGATGTCTTATTCCTGAAGCAGTACATAATTACTCTGGTGATATATGTTTGCTCACTCGCTTGCGCCTTCTCTCTATAATATAGCAACTTGCTTGGTCAAAATGAATCCTGACCCTCCTTGCAAATTGTGTTTTGGGAATTTGGTGTCGGGTAGGACAGAAGATCATCGGTGTTGTGAGGCACATAGAAAACCCCATGCAGAGCACTCTTTTTGTCTGTTGACTCGTTGTTTCTTAGAGATGCAAGGAACTATTGAAGACTGTAGCTTGATATCAATTTTTGCCCAGTGAGATGGGAATTGGAGTCCCTGGGGTCTGGCCCATTTCTAACAACTTGTATGGGAGGAGGCTAGAGTAAAGAAAGCAATTAGAGATCTGATAGCTTTTTTGATTGTGCTGAAGATATATGCCATTTTCATGATCTTTGAATGATGGTTGTTAATATAGGATTGCTAATGTCAAGAGGTTTGTGATTGTAATGGGAATGTGGACATGACTAGATATTTTACAGCTAGCTGAACAATTTCAAAAGTAGGGTTAGCATGTGAATTATATCTATATCAATTTTGGGGAAAGCGAAGTGCAGAAGGAGTTAGAAATGGTACAAAATATAGAATTGGAAAGGAATAGTTAGATTGCATGGTTGAAAGTGAGAGGGACGAAATTTTGTTCTGCCCACATAGACCAGTTTACTGTGGTCTTTTTTTAATACCCTAACTCTTCTCAGATCTCATTTTGTGGTGTCCTTCAGGAATCAGTTTGAGTACATTGGTTTATTGGATTAGTGGGGATTAGACTGGATGGACACTGAGGATAATGTGGGACTTCCACAAACAGGATGTTGCATAGTTAGATACAGTGAATAAATTCCATTGAGACTCTGCTTCTCTTTTGAAGACAACAGTATGCACAGGTGTTGGCACAGCAGCAAAAAGCAGCCCTCTCATCCCAGCAGCAGCAGCAACTGGCTCTCCTCTTACAGCAGTTCCAGGCCCTGAAGATGAGGTGAGTGTTCAGATCTCAACTGATTACACTCCAACTTAGACTGTGGTTGTTAGTGTGATATTCTTCTATTGCCTACGTGTGTCTGTTTCAGAATTTCTTGGTCATATCTAGGGTTGTGCGTTAAACTTTTTTCCAGGCAGTGTGGGTGTGAACTATACGGAAGCTGATTGATGTTGAATACTTTTTTTTTGCCATGGCTTCTGTTTGGGAGAAGACTTAGGAAAATGAGAAGACTCTTCCAGTTGAAGTCCTGGCTTGGCACTGTTATGGGGGGAAATTGTCACCAAAGTCCTGATCAGCATTGGTAAAATACTGTTATGAGGACACACAATGTGCTGGAATTCAACTAGCAGAGGCAGGTCAATTTTATAATTTCAGATGCCGTTGAAAATGGTAGCCTGTGACCTACTGCTTGTAGTATCATATTGGGAGACTAACCCAGCACTTGACTGAACATCTTCAGACGAGAGAACTTTCTGCATAGTACTGTCAGCATCACGTTTTGTCTTAAGGCTTGTAGGGAGGGAAATGAAGGAAAATGCAGTGACATGTTACCGAACTAAAAATTTCCACTGTGTTTTCAGAGTAGACCTGTCTTTGAAGTGCATGTCAAATCTTCTTTTTTGTATTACAGAATATCTGAACAGACCTGATGCCATCTGTAACAAGGTCTGTGTCAGTGTCGGATGCTAGCTCAGTTTGGGAGCTTCAGTCAACAGCCTCACAGCCCACAGGTAAGAGACTACTTCTAGTAAAGTCCCTAGGTCCAGAACCAGAGCCTTTCTTTTAAACTGCTGCATCTCTTTTTGACACTTGCCGGCGGTGAGAGAGATCAGTGTTTGGGTATGTCAGCTTCCATTAGAAATGAAAAACAGGTCTTCAACTCATCTCATGCTTGAGGATAAATTCCATTTTGAATGGCTAAGGGGCCAAGGTGATAAAGCTGTGCATCATCACCAGAGATCTTCAGCCAAAGAGATGTAAAAGTGTAGCAAACTTAATTTTGTCCAGGATTTGGTGGTAAAGCCCAGCCTAGACCCCTCACCTTGGTGCTCCTGTGCCTCCCAGGAAAGTGTTGGGGTGATCAGGCCTTGCTCCTGAGGTAGTAAGGAAGTATGGCCTCTTACTGAACATAATTATAAGAGTGCAGCATGCCATTATGTGTTCAGTGTAATAATCAGAATACACGTGACTTCCCTCAATAGTTGGGTTCTGCTAGTGTGCTTACTGTTGCTTGTGAATATTAATTATCCTATCATCTGCATGCTCTTTTCTTTTCTTTCCAGTCTGGGAAGGAAGCAGTGTCTGGGATCTCCCCATTGATGCTGCAGCTCAGGAACCTGCTCTCGAACAACTTCAGCAGCTTGAGAAGGCCAAAGCTGTAAAGGTCAGAGACTATCATGCAACCTGGAAAAAATGAGTTACACTGTAGAAGGATCCTGTTGATGTTCTAAACTAATAGTTATATTTTTATACTTGTGAATAAAACTTTCCCAGACATCTCTCCTAGAGTCTTAGAATGGGATTATTTTGAATGTTGGGTCAAACCTAAACATTCAAGTTAAACTTCCCACTTTGCTGTCAGAAGTGGGTAGGAGCGGTAACTGTCAGACCTCAGTGATGCTCTTAATCCCAACCTCTTTTTTGCACAAATCAGTTTAGGGAATAGTGAGTGCTAATTGTTGGGGCCATTTACAGATATTCTAGTACCTTGTATGAGTCATGGTACAAAATGGTATAGGATGTACTATTTGGGGATAACCTAATAGCAACTCTTCGTAGCCTCTTAATTCAGATAGTTTTAAGGAGTGGCATAGGAGAACTGATTTGGAGAAAAAACGTTGTGGTAGACCTCCAAGAAATCACTGTAAAGAATGTTTTATAGGAATGTAGTCTATAGGAGCAACTCAGATCTGCCCAGGTGATTCCCAGGTGGAATCACCAACAAAGAATGGTGTTGATCTGCCATCTTTTAAGATACTGTAGTCTCAGCAGGAATCACTGCAAAGAATGGTGTAGGAGTACTTTACCTACTCTAGTCTTGTATCTAATTGTAATTTTATATAATTGTAGCTGGAGCAGGAAAGGAGAGAAATGGAAATGAGGGCCAAACGAGAAGAGGAAGAGAGAAAAAGACAGGAGGAACTTCGAAGACAACAGGAGGAGCTACTTAGGAGGCAACAAGAGGAAGAGAGGAAACGACGAGAAGAGGAGGAGCTGGCACGAAGAAAGCAGGTGAGGTTTTTCAACACAGTTTAGAACTAAATCTGTGTAAGTATTACTGCAGTTCTGTAGGAAAACCCACTTCCAAAATCTTATGCTGTCTGATTTATCTCTAAAAAGTGTGTGAAGACATTTTATAAGAAGTATTTTTACCATAGATATGTTCTTGAAATATACTTCCTTTTCAGTACTCCGTCTTAGCAAGAGAAACTTGCCCAAGATTTCAGAACACACATTTTTGTGTGTCTTGACAGTTCCAGTTCAAATTGGGTTCTGCTTCCAGTTCAAATTGGGTTCTGCTTTAGTTCATGAGTTAGGTAGGTTTATTCTGTGTAGGATTATATAGTAATTCTCCAAAATGACTCATAATTAGGGTGTCTGAATTTAGATTTTAACTGATTACAGTACAGTATATACTACTGTAATGAGGAATGTATGCGGTATATACAAGGAGGAAACCCCAATCAACCCTGATTTTTGGACATCTACATAAAACTCAAAAAATGCTAAAAAAAAAATAAATCAACCCCCCAAAATGAAATTAATAAACATAGAAAATGAGACACCTTAATTATAATTTTGTTACATCTATACTCACCTTGTCATAGTTGAACTCCCATGCTGGGGATTAGAAATATGTACAATTAACCACTGCTGTCGTATTCAGTTTTCTTCACAGAATATTGACATCCCAGTTAGTTTACAAATGACTTTACATGGGCTAGTGAATTTAATTTCACAAAATCGGAGTCCAGCTGTACTTTACTAGTTTTGTTATTGAATTAAATAAGAAAATGTCTAAAACCTCACAATTTGAATTTACCTGATGCTACCATGGAGTACACAGGCCTTGGTGATAAAGATTATTGGCCATTCTCTTGTATTTGTGAGGGTGATAAGTTTCCTTTGAAAGAATGACACTGGGGAACATTGGATTCTATCGGATTAGGTATAGTACTGGGGTTTGGAGACATGGGTTCTGTTTATTGATCTGATCTGTGTGATATTGGATAGGTCACTTAAACCCTCTGTATTTTGTTTTCTCCTCCTATAAATCAGGACATTTTTCCTACTTCACCTGGAGGCTACAGTGCTTAGTCAACATGTTTGTACAGTGCTTTAAAAATGTAAAACACCATGTTAGTATTATTACCGTAGCAAAAATCTGCATTGAACTGGAGCTGTGCAGATAACATTTTTGGAAAGTGTCTCTATATTTTTGCAGTTCACATAAACAAAAACAAAACTTTGGCAAGCCTAGAAATCCCAGATACAGTTTTTACTTCCAAAAAGACGTTGTAAGGTATGGAAATACAATGTGAAGGTTACTCAAACAAGCTTTAGGCTTCCCCTAAATGACTGCTAGTTTTCCATCTTCCACCCTTCCTTATTTCTACTTCGTCATATGTGCTCTTTTTAGTTTTTTTTCCCGAATTTAGATTAAGTAAATTTTCAGTTTCGTAAGGGCTTTAAGAAGTCCATAGCATATGGCTGCAGACATCAAATATTTGGAAAGCCCATTGTATTTGTGGAGTATAGTACATTTGGACTACAGGTCACTGGTTTTTTACACGTCTTCACTACTAACTGATCCTTCAAAACCGCACTGAGTGCTTGTCTACACAGTGGGGGTAATGTGCTCTATATGGGTGTGATTTCTAAATTCCCCTAACATATTGTGAATTAATTGGTCCGTATAAACCTTGCTGATGTGCACTAATGGTTTGCTAGTGTGCTTTAATGTAGTACTGTTTCTAACAGCAATATGTTCAAATGCGTCAGAGTCTACGTGGGCCAGTTAATATACAGCATGTTAATGCACTTTAGCATTCATACCCCCATAGAGCACATTACCCCACTGCATAGACAAACCTTAACTTTTTGTTTTGCAAGTTAAGATTGAGTATAGTGCATTTGTATCCATAAATACATTAACTGTGTCATAAAGCTTTGTAATTAGCAATTCTTATGGGAACAGTGGGGTGTGATTGTCCTTGTTTAAGAGTATTTTTGCATCAGGAAGGGTAAAGTAAGATTTTGTTGTTGATTATGGAAACAATATAGATTCTGTCCAAGGCCTTATTGCTTAATGGCAAATTTTGCCATTTCAGTCAGGTATGGACCAGAACTACTAACAGACCTGTTTTAGAAATGTATTCAGAATGTCTACCTGGATTTAATCTTAAACCCTCTGCCCTTATCTAATAAAATTCATATTCCTCACCAATCCTTCAAGAATTCAGGCTTTCTTAGCAACAGCTCACAAGTTCTGAGATCTAAATCAGTGACCCCTTAATCATTTTCCCAGTGCATCTGGGCAGCTGTTTGAGATATTTGATACTTCAAAAGCAGACAAGGTTGAAAAATTGATCAGTGGGTCTCGATACCCTATGGAAAGCTTCCTTTTTTAAATCAAGAAATCTCCTGGCATCTTCCATGAAGGGATTTTGTAAAGCATTTTCAGAAAAACTCATTAATTCCTACTGCACACCACACTGGTGTGATCCTTATGTCAAAGGACAGATATGTGAAAATAAGGACTCTTGCTCTTCAGATGTTCCACAGTCTTGCCTCAGTTGCCGGACTTGAAGAGAAGAGGTGGCAGCTGTTGAATATTCAAACTGCTGTGAGGTAGATTTGACAGCTGTGACTCTTTTTAATTGAGGTGGATAGGGGGCATAAAAAAGAAGCAGCCTTCCAGAAGCAGGGAGTGAGAAAAGTTCTTAGGAGGAAGGAAGAGTTCCTCTCTAGTTTCCCCTTGTCCTGGGAGAATCATTAATCAGCTCCTGGCTAGAGGATAGGAATAACTGGAGAAATAACTGACATTGTTACCATGGTGAGAATTGTATTTTTGCTTTGTTTTGGTCTATCTGGACCATTGGCTGAAGGAAGCAGCCTTGCATTTTGTTTCATTTTAGACCTACAGCCAAGGAGCCTCCTTGTAACTATTTCATTTTCCTCTGTGAATGGAACACTTTCCCCCTCCTTTTTGGGACCTAAATTAAAGAGGATATGACTTTAACCCGCTCCAGGCATCTAGTAGTCCAGTTACACTTCATTTTCGCTTGTCTATGTTGACCATTCCAAAACTAGGTTCAGCCAACTTTGTGCAGTTGAAGAAGCAGGACCATAACTGCCAATAGAAAAGTGAGCCTATCTAGAAGGGACGTGTCCAACATCAAAATTCTCTTTGGCATGGTACTTCCTTTGATACCTGCAAACCAACCTTTTGCCCAAGTGGGACCACCAGGAGGAGAACAGATCTCTGATCCTTCACAAGCATATTCTTAAATTCTTGAGAAATATCTGCTGGCAGAAGCCCCTCACAGACCACCCTTTGAACAGATTTACAATAGATGTGAACTCGCATGGGAAACATGTTATGTCAAGGGGAGAGTCTCATTCCAGGATCTGCCTTTCCATCAACCTGTTGGAGATAGTGCAGAAGGTGTGTAATATGTCACTCCTTTTTTGGCAGATTCCTACAAAGTGAGTGCTGAAGTTTAAACTTTTTTAAATAAGGAAGGGCTTATCCCGTTCATTTTGAGAGGACAAGTAATCTAAATCAGACTGGAAAATAGAGAACTGCATATTACCTGTAGCCATAAATCAATTTCAAGACTAAAACCACAAATTAACATCCGTTTCTAAAAATGAACCTCAGCTTAATACTGAAGGCTTTTTCTTTGTGTTCTCCACACAAACCTCTCCAAATAGGCATCAGTACTCTTTACTATCAGAGTAGTCTTTTTAATGGTCCATCACTCTGGTAAGAGGAATCAGTGATCTTGGTGTTTTTTCTATTTTAGAACTGTACTTTCGGTTCTTCTGAAAAGAGTAGCAGTAGTCAAGAGGATATCAGGAGGAGATGCTTTCTCCATCCAGAAATGAATGGTGTTCACAATGACTTGTCTACATTACTTCAGATAGCAAAAATTCTTTAACCAATTTCAGGTGAGACTCAGGTTCTGTGAATCAAATCATTTTATTGACTGAGACACTTAGTTATATCAGCCCTGTTAGGGGTGACAGCAGCTCGTCACAAGAAGCAGTCTATTCATATCTTTACACATGCATCTAGGGCACCTCTCTGCTTCCCATCTGGCAATCCTACTCTGTTAGCATGTCTCCTCACAGGGTAGATTTTTTTACCTGATTGTCTCAAGTCTTCATAGCTTAATGGAAGGGATGGACCAGAAGACTATACAAATGCAAGAGGAAAAGATTTGCAGTCTGATACAAAAAGGCCTATGTGTTTTTCACAAAGATTGCTATATTCTGTCAGTTTGGGTTATAGACGTCAGTAGAAGTCTGATTTCATTTTGAAGTTACTCTACCCTTTAATGGATATGTTCAAGGTAGACCTCAAACTCTCAAGTCCTGGATTAGAGTCAAGGTCTTGATATATTTTAAAATATCCCCATGTTATAAGAGATTTAAACTTTGCTGAAATTCATTTTTAAAGATTAAAAATCTAATTCTACACATAGCCTGTGTAAACGTATGCTCTTATTTCTGTTCTTTTTTCTCTCATTGAGTCTCATCTTTGATTGTTAACTCTTTGTGGTAAAGACCTTGTCCTTCTCTGTGGCCTGGTCTACACTGGGGGGGGGAATAGACTTAAGATACACAACTTCAGTTATGAGAATAGCGTAGCTGAAGTCGACTTACCTCGCATCCTTATGGCACAGGGTCAATTGCCATGGCTCCCCTGTCGACTTTGCTTTTGCCTCTCGCTGAGCTGGAGTTCAGCAATCGACGGGAGAGCGATCGGGGATCAATTTATCATGTCTACACCACACGTGATAAATCGATCCCTGATAGATTGGTCACTATCTAGCGGGTAGTGTAGACATACCCTGCATGTATGCTCAGTGAATAGCACAAAGTTCCCTAATCCTTACTTAAATGTCTCTGAGCAATACAATATACTGCCGTGCAAATGGCAATTCATGTCATACCTACCCTGCTATTAAAAGTGCATTGTGAGCCACTCGATAACCGTGAGCTTAAATGACATACGCAAATGGCCGTTTTTCTGGTGAGTCAATAAGCATTAGGCCGTAACAACATAACTTATTCTAAATTCACCATGACTAAGGTGATGCTGCAGATGCATCTTAAATTCCTACCAAATACATGTTTTGAAGTGATGGTTAGTCAGCCAGTCATCTTTCCAGCCAAATACAGGCAGTATATTAGTATTGCTAATCTATACAGGAAAAGTGAATAGGGATGATTAATCTCTTTAGCTCAAAATGGGGTGGCTTTTTTGTTTTGTTTGTTTTTTGTTAAATTGTATATGAGGGATGGATTGATCATAGTAGGAGATTGGTATATGGAAGGGGTAAGTTTCTGGTCTGTACAGATAAGAGGGAAAATGTTGGTATAACTGCCCCATAAAAGGTGTGTGTGATGCACTGGAGGATTTTCTGTAGGTAAGTCTCTGGACCATATACAGTAGGTAGGTGGTATAACAAAAGGGCTTTTGGCTCATATTAGAATGTTATGTCCTCAAGGATGAGTGGTTGTAGAAGGATTTCTGATTTAAAGGCTGGGGCAATGTTCAAGTTGGTTGTGAAACCTTGATTAAAAATTTCCTCCCTTCCAAATAGTTGGATTTTGTTAATTATGGCATTCAAATAAAACTGTATTATTGTGAACTATAACAATTTTTATGAAGGGTTTATGTATTTTTTACCATTGTTAATGCATGTGATATTTATGTAGCTAGAATCACTTCAGTTTGTAATGGCGAGTAATTGGTAGCATAGTTGGAGACTGAATTCCTGTGGCTGGAAAATGCCAGGGTTGACTGTGGCACTCAAGCAGTAGAGAATTGTTTCATACTCATTTTTTGTGATAAATAACTTTTCAGTTGTCCATTCTGTGTAATTCAGTATATCACAAGCACTCTAGTTCTAATTGTAGAGCTTGTAGGCCAGGTTGTTTCTGAGATACACAATAGCAGGAATGGTTAACTTTTGGAAATGAAATGCCAGTCACTTTCTGGCATTATCTCTGAAATGGCCAGTCATGTAGACTTTGGCTTTCCACAGAAACACACTTCTGGCAGGACATTACCAATATGGAATTTCACAGAAAATTGTCGTTTTTTAATTTAAAAGTGGAGTGGGAGAGACATCAAAAATGGTCTTATAATGGAAAGTGTCTTATGTTGACTATAGAGCTGTTACTATGGCTCCATAATTCTGAAAGTCGGGCAAAATTGTGTGTTTTAATCTTTTCACTGGAAAGAAAAATGTTAGTTCACACTTTTTAAAAAAAAATCAACAACAAAAAACAGGCTAATCTTGACATTTGTTTTCCATACTGGAAGAAATCTTGGTAACTAATGACAGACTGATCAAAGATAATTAGCACAGATTTATAGAGGAGATAATGCTTAACAAATTAATTAACTTCTTTTGAGGAGGTGACAGTGAGAGCTGAGAAGGGTGAAGCTGTAGACTTATTCTGCATGGACTTCAGGAGGGCTTTTGATACAATACTGCATAAAAGACTAGTGTATAAGGTTAGTAAATATGCTATGATGGTAAACTCTAAATTCATTTTATTATAAATTGATTTTATAAGAGATTAAAGAAGAGTAGTAAACAGTTGCAGGTTATGTAAGAGGGTATTCCATGGTAATCCATGTTTAATCAAGTCTTATTTTTTCACTGCATTGTACAACAGTGAGCTAAATCATAGATTAATGAGCTGGATCATAGTTTCCCTGAACTATATCTAAAATTGTCCCCCTATAAAGTCCCGTCTTCAAGGGATGAGATCCTAGGCAGATTGGGAGATCTGTAGACCTTGCCAGTGCCATCTTCAAGCTGTTTTAAGCATTGTAAATGTCAAGTATTTTTAGTGAATATTTTACAAAAACTGATCACTTTACTGCTTCAGTGGGTTCTAGGTTAATCTAAAACTGAAAACCCTATATAAGTATCTCCTCTGGTGCTCTTAGTCTCATTTTACACATCTGAAAGGAAACTTGTGCAGCAATGTATGTACACTGGTGAGATGCATGAAATTGGGGTGGGATAAAAAGGATAGTGACAGGATCCGTATAGACTGGAAAATGACTACTGGTACTTCCTTAATATAG
This sequence comes from Gopherus evgoodei, assembly GCF_007399415.2. Classification (NCBI taxonomy): domain Eukaryota; kingdom Metazoa; phylum Chordata; order Testudines; family Testudinidae; genus Gopherus; species Gopherus evgoodei. The sequence goes on along the minus strand of NC_044330.1, from coordinate 49,674,266 downwards.
GAACAGCGCAAATTAGAAGGAGTAATCATAACACTTCACATAACAGTTGGTGACAACAAACCCTGGAATATTATGAATGTTTCTGGGCAACATATTACTAGAAAAACATTTTTAAAAAATCAAAAGATATAGAAGAGGTCAAAGCTGATAAACCATCCCTGTATTTGGAGTTTTGAAGTGAAATAAGGAAAATGTGGTTAGTTTTCCTTATAAAAAGAAGTTTTAAGTCTTAAAGCTAAGAGAGTCTAATGTGACTCTTGGGAGAAGGGATAGCTCAGTGGTTTGAGCATTGGCCTGCTAAACCCAGGATTGAGTTCAGCCCTTGAGGGGGCCATTTAGGGATTTGGGGCAAAAATCTGTCTGCGGATTGGTCCTGCTTTGAGCAGGGGATTGGACTAGATGACCTCTTGAGGTCTCTTCCCACCCTGATATTATATGACATGGGGCCACTGCAGGTGAAATAAAATTGTCATGCTTCTCAGCTCCTCATCACACCCCAGCTATGACTAAAACTGCCAAAGGCCACATCAGCCATGCACTAGTTTAACAAAATAAGGTTTTTTTGTTTGTTTGTTTGTTTTTTCCTTTCTGGTTCTCTGCATCATATTTCCAATGTGGAGGTGGTCTGTCAGAAAACAGTTAGTTCAGTCATTTCCTTGAACTGGCTGCATTGTTACAGAATTTCCCGCTACACCAAACTGTGTTTTTATTGCTGATGTAGAAAAATAAATATTTCCTCTAATCAAGCACTTTAATTTATTTGAAATTCTGTGCCTTCAAAGGAAGTGGTTAGAAAGATCAAAGATGTAGGCAAAACAGATTTCTTCTTTATATTTTATTTTTACCTGCTAAGAGATTTCTTTGGCAAGTACCTTTTTAAGAGCACATGTTTCCTTTTTCAAGTGGAAAAATGCTTTCACATAAATTAGGATATTACAGGAAAGTAGAGAGAATTCAAACTTTTTTCCAGGGTCATTGTTAAAACATTTGTGAAAGAAGTTTTTGAAAAGTTTTCTTGTATTTTTCCATTTGGTTGTTCTCTCTCTCTCTTTTTTTTTTTTTTAAACACACAAAAAAATAAAACAACCTCCTTCTGAAAAGGAAAAGGGAGAAAAATGTGCTTAAAATCTGCTATCTCAATCTGAAATTTATCTGAGAGTAATTCTATTGAAAGTATTAGAGAAGATACAGAGGCAAAGCTAGAAAGAACAGGTAGGAAAACATACGTGAGGAGAATAGGAAAGGTTGGTAAAGTTGGAAAAAAAAATTTGTGATCTGTCAATCTAGCGATGTATTTTTATGTACTGTGTGTGCCAGTACTGTTTCTGATCATTTCATTCAAAGGCTTTAAATGTGAAGAAGGATCAAAAGATATCTCACTTGTTTCATGTTTCCATAGACTGCATGTTTTAGAACAGTGGTCCCCAACGTGGTGCTCGTGGGCGCCATGGCGCCCACCGGGGCATTTGTGTGCCCACCTAGTTCCTAGCAGGGGAGGGAAGCCATGGCCCTATGCCTACCAGGGACAGAGAACTGAGGCTGCGGGCACGGTGTTCTCTGTTCCCGGCAAGTGCTGGGCCTGCCTAGTGCTCAGCAGGGGAGAGAAGCCATGGCCCTGCACCTGCCAGGGACAGAGAACACTTGGGCTGCTGGCGCCAGTATTCTTGGTCCCCAGCAGGCGCGGGGCTGTGGCTTAAGCCAGAAAGAAGCCGCGGCCCCACACCTGCCAGGGACAGAGAACTCTGGGGCTGCAGGCGCTAATGTTGTTGGTCCCTGGCAGGCTCAGGGCCTGCCTAGTGCCGAGCAGGGGAGAGAAGCTGGGGTCCCGCGCCTGCTGGAGACAGTACTCCGGGGCTGTGGGCACTGGCATTCTGTCCTCGCGGCTTCTCTCTGGATTCATATATTACGTAATATTAAATGACTTTTTTTGTATTTAATGTACAAATACAAAATAAGCCTTGAAAAATTTAGTGCCCACCACACACTTCTGAAAACATGAATGTGCTACAGGCCACAAAAAGGTTGGGGACCACTGTTTTAGAAGATTATGAAGAAAATTGAGACCAGTTGTCACTCTGTTGCCTTCAATTTTCAGGTGTATAGTTCTGTTCATTTTACTGTTGTTAAAGCCTGTGTTGAGGCGTATGAGTCAAACAGCAGCTGTAGTGATATCAGAACCATTGTACAAAGGAGCTGGATTCCAACACAAAATAATAAAGCCTGGAATATGTGTCATGGGTACTTTCTGAAATCCAAGGTAAGGATTTGAGGTCCCAAATACTGTTGAACATGGCAGGGAAGTCTTTTGTATATGTTGGCTGAGCATTGAGTAGAGATGACTAGCTTGTAAAGTTGTTCTTGGTAAGAGAGCTCAGCAACCAGACAAGGTAAATGTGGACTCCGTCAGTGTTTATGTTGGAATTTAGAGCTCCCATAGGTTAGCTGTCAGTGATTATTTGTCCACAAGTTGCTGTCTGACTTGCTTTGTGTATGTTGAGAGGAATAATTTACGATTTTTTCCCTCTGATTTCTTCCTTTCCAGTTTACCTTTTCTGCATTGTATTAAACGTCCCTTTGTGGCTGGGATCCAATTTTTGATGATCAAAAATCTTTTGTAAGGATAAAATATCAGTGTGCTCATTTCAGAGAGAAATACAATTCACTGAGATGATCAGATTGAAAAATTTTATCCTTTGCAGAGTGATAGTACATAAAGAAATACATAGAATCGATTATATGGACAAGACTGACTGTGCGTCTAACTCTTCCTGTATTTAGTGCTTCATACCATGATGGGTCTTCTAGAAATAGCTATTATGGTTAACAAAATTTGGTGTAGAAGAAACTTGTACTTAAAGGCTAGAAACTAAGCAAAGGTCAAACGTAGACTGGGAGTACAGAAACTTGAAAAAGAATTAACAGACCTTAAAATCTCTATCAGTAAAAACTAGGGCTGTCAAGCAATTAAAAAAATCGTGATGTTCAACAATAATAGAATACCATTTATTTAAAAATTTTTGGGTGTTTTCTACATTTTCAAATATATTGATTTCAGTTACAACATGGAATAGGAAGTCTACAGTGCTCACTTTATATTTTTTTATTACAAATATTTGCCCTGCAAAAAAACAAAAGAAATAGTATTTTTCAATTCACCTAATACAAGTACTGTAGTGCAATCTCTTTATCATTAAAGTTGAACTTGCAAATGTAGAATTAGGTACAAAAAAATAACTAAATTCAAAAATAAGGTAAAATTTTAGAGCCTGCAAGTCCACTTAGTCCTACTTCTTGTTCAACCAATCATTCAGACAAACAAGTTTGTTTACATTGCAGGAGATAATGTCGCTCGCTTCTTGTTTACGTCACCTGAAAGTGAGAACAAACGTTTGCATAGCATGCATTGCAAGATATTTACATGCCAGATGCGCTGAAGATTCATATGTCCCTTCATGCTTCAACCACCATTCCAGAGCATACGCATCTATGCTGATAATGGGTTCTGCTTGATAACGATCCAAAGCTGTGCAGACAGACACATGTTCATTTTCATCATCTGAGTCAAATGCCACCAACAGAAGGTTGATTTTCTTTTTTGGTGGTTTGGGTTCTGTAGTTTCTGCCTCAAGAGTATTGCTCTTCTAAGGCTTCTGAAAATATGCTGCACACCTTATCCCTCTCAGATTTTTGGAAGACACTTCAGATTCTTAAACCTTAGGTTGAGTGCTGTAGCTATCTTTCGAAATCTCACATTGGTACCTTCTTTGTGTTTTGTCAAATCTGCAGTGAAAGTGTTCTTAAAACAAACGTGCTGGGTCATCATCCGAGATTGTTATAACATGAAATATATGGCAGAATGCAGGTAAAACAGAGCAGGGGGACATACAATTCTCCTCCAAGGAGTCCAATCAAAAATGTAATAAACGCATTATTTTTTTAATGAGTGTTATCAGTATTGAAGCATGTCCTCTGGAATGGTGGCCAAAGCATGAAGAGACATACGAATGTTTAGCATATCTGGCACGTAAATACCTTGCAATGCCAGCTATGAAAGTGCCATGCAAACCAATATTCTCACTTTCAGGTAACATTGTAAATCAGAAGCTGGCAGCATTATCTCCTGTAAATGTAAACAAACTTATTTGTCTTAGTGATTGGCCGAACAAGAAGTAGGACCGAGTGAACTTGTAGGCTCTGAAGTTTTACATTGTTTTGTTTTTGAGTGCAGTTGTATATTTTAAAAAAAAGTACATTTATAAGTTGCACTTGCACGATAGAGATCACACCACAGTACTTGTATAAGGTAAATTGAAAAATACTGTTTCTTTTGTTTATCATTTTTACAGTGCAAATATTTGTAATAAAAGTAATATAAAATGAGCACTGTACACTTTGTATTCTGTACTGTAATTGAAATCAATATATTTGAAAATGTAGAATAACATCCAGAAATATTTAATACATTTCAATTGGTATTTATTGTTTAAAAAAATGAATCATGATTAATTGCACTATTAATTGCGATTAATTTTTCTGAGTTAACTGCGCTTAATCGACAGCCCTAGTATAAACACTTATTTGCTATATTTGCAATAATTACCAATTTTAAATACAGTGATGGGAGTACTGCAAATTCCAGTAACAGCCAGTGGTAAATGGCAGGGTTTAAGGGCACCAACACCATATCATCTGTTTTTTCCAGAGCCTGTGTATGCAATTCCATTATCTTTAATACCTTTACATGAGGAATTGGTACACTTTCAAACCCAGAAATTAAATATTTTAGGCAAGAGTATTGGCTGTTTGTGGAACACTGAACACCAGATAATGCTTTCTTGACATTTTCGTGGATAAGTGGATTATGAATGTGAGGTATGTGAAACAGGAGGATTACATTTCCAAACAACCATGGATCTGGTCTACACTACAGAGTTAGGTCGACAGAAGGCATCTTAACGTTGACCTAATTCTGTCAGTGTCTACGCTACAGCCTTGCTCCTTCCGAAGTAAGTGCCCTACAACACTGACATAACTCCACCTCCACGAGAGGCACAGGGCTTGTGTCAGTGTAGTTAGCGTGATGCAGTGTCTGTGTAAACTCTGCATTACTTATATTGGTTGTTGGCTATCATTCTTCTCAATTTCACGGCTCCATGCTGGAGCTGTGAACTTGACAAGAAAGGCTGGTAATCTCCTTGCTGTGAACCCTGCACCTTGCTCACAGCCACTACTGGCCCCCCAGCTTCCCACTCTGAGCCAGGCTGCCATTTCGGCTCAGACCGAGGAGCCCATGTGGCAGCAGGGTTCCCCACGAGGAGCTTCACCTGGAGCTGGGAGACCATGCTCTCGGGGGGCCCCCCCCCCCGCCTGTTTTAAGTCAGTGCAAGCACTCCTGGTGAGGACGCACTGCACCAACAGAAGGAGGGTAGCATGGACCTGAAAACCAGCAATAATTACTGCGGTGGCTGTAGGTCAACTTAACTTAAGACAACTTAAGTTTGTAGTGTAGACATGCCCTTGGTATGTTTGCCTGCCTTTTGGAATACAAAGTAAGGAAAGTAAAATAATCTGGTGTGTGCTGAATTGGAACTCTGAGTTAAACTCCCTATATTTCTTTTCCTGTTACAACATGCAAATGATGGACTAGTAAACCAGCATCTAGCTGCTGAGAAGTATATAAAAGGGCCTTGGATGGTTACACAAGGATACCTTTTAAATATCTGAATATCAAACCATATTTTTCTCCCGAAGAAAAACTTTATAGATCCCCTGTTCTTAAGTCTGTTTATGTGACTCTGCATATGAAGACCCTGCAAAGGCTGGGAAAGAAACAGCAAGGAAAAAATATCTGAAAAGCTGGGAGATTGCATTATTCTCTCTTGACTATGACCCTGTTTTACTCATTCAATTTAAGATTCTCTTTTAACAGTGGTGTCCAGTTGGTCATACCTAGAAATTCAAACCACTTGGCTCCCAATTTTTTGTGATCTGGATTATTGCTTTCATTTGTTATAAATCAAACCACCTCCTCATTAGCACGCTTAAAAATAGATCAGTTCCCTCCTCACAGCTTCCCCTTAATTTTTCAACTGCCCAGGATTCAACAGTGTCTCTCCTTTCATACCTGTGGAATGGAAGGAATCTCTCTACTCTTGCTACATTTGCTCTCTCCTTTCTACAAAGGAAAGTCGGGCAGTGGTATTAGTGATCTGCTGACTTGCAAGAGGGACCCAGTGGCTCTTGTGTCTTTGGTTCATTTTCAGGCAGTGAGTGTTGAGCACCAGTCATTGACTGGGCGATTGTGCCTGACCATAAGTCTGGGCAGGGAGATATTTTGTGATTAATACATTGTTGCATTCCCCATTGAGGTTTCTGATGTGGCTCTTTGGTCTGAAATTTGTTTTGAGTCCCTTCCCTCTATCGCTGGGGGCAGGGAAAGTGTTTGTAATTGAAGATCAGGGGAAGGTAGGTCTTTATCAGCCAGATGAAAAAGCAGCTGCTTCATCCTTCTCCCTTCGTGAGTGAATATATTTTAGCTGTAGGCATAGGCTTCAGAATTGGCCCCAGACAGTACGCTAGACAAGCAAGAAGAGAAAATGGTCAAAGGGTCACCATTTTTTCTCTTACTACTTGGAAACCAAAGCCATTATCCTGTAATAAACACAGTTATGTTAGCTAGGATAATAGAAGGCATATAAACCCTTATGTTTCAGGGCATTTAACTGTTGGGGAATATGAAAAACTTTCCTTTTGGCAGGTCATTCCATAATTGTCCATTATGCAGTTTCCTGTAAGCATTTGTGATTACCATTGTTCTGGACAGTAAACTGGTCCATTGGCTTGATCTGGTATGGCAATTCCTATGTTTATACTTCATTTATGTAGTACATGTATGATGTGGTATAAGATTGTTGATAAGGGCCATGGTTTTAGCGTTCCCTTGATTCACTGGAGCCCAAAATTAGTGTGACCTTTGGGGCATGCTGCAAGATTTGTGTCTCTTTGATGTGTTATGATTAAGACTGTGACTCTGCCACAGAAGTCATGGATTCTGTGACTTTCCATGACCTCCGTGTCTGCTGGTTCAGGGGCTGCCAGAGCCAGGCAGCCCTTGGGCCAGTAGGAGCAGTTTGGGGGTGTGGGAGGGTGCTCAGGGCTAGGGGCAGGGTGTTGAGGGTTGCGGGGAGTGCTTACCTCGGGGTGAGAGGCTCCCCGGCTCCCACTGGCATAGCCCTCCTGCAGCCCCTAGGTGGCGGAGGGGGTGGGGGTCTCCAAACTGCCCACAGACCCCATCCCTGCAGCTTCCATTTGCTGTGGTTCCTGGCCAATGGGAGCTACGGCAGCTGGCGCTTGTGACTGGAGCAATGAAACCCCTGCCCTGGTCTCTCTGGTGTCTAGGAACCACAAGGATGCGGAACTGGATAGGAAACACCTGGCCTGCCCCCCCTTAGTACCAGCTGGGATCCCAGGCGTCCCAGCCCCCCACCGTACCAGCGGGGTCCTGGGCCATCTTCCCCAGCACCTGTGGCACCCCCAGTCCCATCCCGTCTCCCTCCCCCCCCCCTCCCCCCCGGCAACCAAGTTTTAGTCACAGCAGGTATTTTTAGTAAAATTTATGGACACGTCACAGCCTGTGAATTAGTGTTTACAGCCTGTGACCTCTCCATGACTTTTACTAAAAATACCCGTGACTAAAATGTAGTCTTAGTTATGATGATATGCTGCTGCTATCTAGCATATTTATTATAAACACTGATATAATCTGTGAAGAGCAAGAAAATATATATAATAATTCCTGTTTTAAAAAAAAAAAACTTTAAAAATCTGCTCACCCAAGATGTGAGAAATTTTGAGCAGAGCAAGTGGGCTGATTCAGGAAGGGGAAGGAAAACTTCCCAAGCACCACTTGGGGACACAGAACTTGACTGAGCATGGGGCAGAGTTGATTAATGTTGGGGGAGTGAAAATGTGGTGACATAAATTGTGTGATGTTGGGGTTGTGGCCTAGAGGGTCTGACAGAGAAGGTACTTTTCACCCAGGCTTGCAAGTTAAATCTTCAGATGAGCAAATGTTCAGGAATATTTTGAGCCCTGTTTAAACTGGTACTACTCATATATCTTGAAATTCCAAATGGTTCTAAAGATTAAATAATGGTCCTGATTTTGAAAAGAAAGGAACAGTTAAAAAGAGAGAATCTTAATCATATTCTCCTCACACATGGATACTTGCTGTCATCAGAGTTTAATATTTATCATGCATTAATTTTTGAACACCCCACTTTGGGGGGAACCAAGTCCTGTCTCCACCTCCTACAAAGAAGATAAGAAGTTACCACTACCCAAGGGAGGAGAACAGCCGCCACACAGTTGAGAAGTCCCATCTTGTCTTCTGTAATTGAGAGTTGTTAGAAAAATTGCTGCTGCTGTCTTAAAAAGAGAATTCCAAAAAATTTCCTTTCTCTCTCATACTTCACAGGTAATGTTGCCCCTCAGTGCACCAGGCTTCTGCAACTAGATACACCTGTATCTTGCAAGCTCTGTAGTTTCTGTAGTGCACCTTGAATTATAAATAACTTGGAAACTCCAGAATGTAGCTGTAGTGATGATATCCTCCAAAGAGGTTTCTACATGCTGTTGCCACTTGAAGAATAGTGATTTCTGAGCTACTTCTCTTTTCCATAAGATCTTTATATAAGGAAGAGATTCAGATCTTGTGCATTGGAAATAGAAGAGTCTTGGTGGTTCTCTGCTCTTTTCTGCCTTCCCTCATATTGAAGCAAAATATTGTCAGATATTGATTTTAGATACTCTTCCATTCCAACCTAGAAACAACCAAAGTTTTCATCAAAACTCACCTGTCTCAGGGATGCATGTCCTACCACAATATTTGTTAACCCATGGCTTTGTATTATTGGGATTCTAGGATTTTATAATATGCTTTGTGTTAACACTAACAAAAAAACCAAAAAGTTGGGTGCCTAGGGTTTCCCTGAGACAACTCCTGTGACCAGACCGTGTTGTGTTCTGTCTAGTGAATTGATGTTATATCACTTTTTTTTCCCCATCTTCAGGAAGAAGCCCTGAGGCGGCAGAGAGAGCAGGAAATTGCACTAAGACGACAGCGGGAGGAAGAGGAACGACAACAACAGGAGGAAGCACTTAGAAGATTGGAAGAGAGGAGAAGAGAAGAAGAGGAAAGACGACAGCGAGAAGAGTTGCTTCGTAAACAGGTGAAAATGAGTGCAAGGGATTTACCATGCTCAGGCATGGGAGATACTGGAACTGAGTGAACACAGAGACTTAATAGTAAGCTGAGGAGAGGATGATCCTTTCTGATCAGGATGGGAATTTGGTAGTAGAACTGCATATGGGCAGAATTAAACTGAATGAACATAGATTACATTTTTCTTTTAACCTGGTAATAAGGATGAGCAAACTTGGTGCCATGGGAAACCATCACAACTTTATTGTTGAGAAAGCGGAGTAGGTAGTAGTTCACACTCATCAGCGGAGCACCTCCTTGCACCATGCCATGTTACAGGGGGGGTTGTCTCCATTGCCCCTTGCAGGCCATCTGTCTTTGTATGCCACACAGTTCTGGTTGAGAAGTAGCTAGTTCAGACCCCTTCCAGGGTATCAAAATGTCCAAGTGTAGTTCAGAGTCCCAAATAATCAACTTATCTTCTGGGCCTGGTTCTCAGCCCTCTCCTAGCATTCCACTGCCTTTCAGTGTCTCTGGTATCAAGCACTGTCCTGCCCAGCATAAATCTTCCTGAGGCTGCAACTCTCCAACAAGCCTTGATGCTTTGGGCCTTCAGAGGAGCCAGCCTGCCTGTCTGTTCTCTGTGGCTTTTTCTCCAGCAGGATTCCCCCCCGCTGCCTCCTTTCCCCAAGGACTCCAGCAGTTTACCTCAGGAGTCTCCCTGCTCCTTACAGGTCCTATCTTTGGCTCTCTTCTCTCTCCTTCTACTCCCCCCCCCCCCCCAAGCCTAACTTGCTCCCTGTGAGCCTCTTCCAGCCTGACTTCACTAAGCCTCTCCCAGAGAGGAAACTCCTTGTTCCACTCTCTCCTGGGTTTCCTCTCCTGCATTCACAGATCTGTTCAGATAGTCCTCTCTGTGATCTTCTGCATCTTGATCAGTCATGAAGTCACTATCACACACAAGGGGCCAACCAGCTTGTGACAGAGCTATATTTGTTGAATGTTTTACTTTCCATTATACATTTGACTGTGGCTCCAGAATATGTTGTGGCCTAAGCTTTCCAGTCTGTGGTCATTAATTTAAAAAGAGGGGCAAAATGCATATAGTACTCTACCCTGATAGTGTAAAATGTTTACTCTGTAGGATTCAATGTTTTGGACATTACTGTAGAATACTATATCATCCTTGACTCTTCTCCCACATTGCCTATATTTGCCAATCTGGCTGATTCCACTCTGTGAAATCTGCACTCCTTCTTGAAAACCTCATCCATACTCCTTCATATCCTCTTGCCTTGGCTACTGTAACTTCCTTTTTTGTGGCCTCCTAAATTCTAGCTTTATAGATTCCATTATGTGCCAACTCCTCCTGCCAGCGCGTGCTCTCTCTCTTTTTTGAAAACTGTCTTCTTCACATGAGTCCCCAAACAGCTTCATTGTCTCCACATTAGCTTCAGAATCTACTTTAAAGTCACCCACTGTTAAAATTCATAACTCCATGTCCGAGTCTGTTACTCTTCCTACTCTAGCAGTTCATCTAACAATACTTCCTTCCTTATCCTACCACATAATCTTGGGTTTGTTGGCGTAAGAGCCTTCTCCTTTGATGATCTAGGAGTATGAAATAGCCAAATCTTATCTTTTAAGCTTTTAATTTCCCTCCCCCTCATTTCTAATCTGATTTGCAAACCTTGTCTCCCTTTTTTTATTCTACTTTTCCTCATTTCATGGATTGAAATCTGGCAGCAGCACTTCACTGTGAGAGCTAGTAGCAAATAGTAGAGGTGCACAGTAATAATGTGAATAAAAATCCCAGGGAAAAGATGGGGCAGTATTTGCGTTTTTCCTCTGTCCTGTCTGACCTGTAGCTAGCCTTCACCTTAAGGTAAACTTCCCCTTCTAATTCAGGATGCATTATGAAACCTTTATTTTGAAGGACAGTAGACCAAATTATTTTCTCAGCCTGAAAAGGATAAAGTTGAATAAATGCGTTCTTTACGGACCACATTTGTACAATTAAATAAAAAGTTTCCATCTGTTCTGTCAGGTCTTCTAAGCATCACATGTTTCATGAAGTAATTTAGATCTTTTAAGTCCTCTTAGAGACTTTACTGTTCTTTGTATCCTGGGAAGGAAGAGGAGGCTGCCAAATGGGCACGTGAAGAAGAGGAGGCCCAACGTCGACTAGAGGAAAACCGGTTGCACATGGAGGAGGAGGCAGCCAGATTACGGCTCGAAGAGGAAGAGCGAAAGCGCAAGGAGCTGGAACTCCAGCGCCAGAAGGAATTATTACGACAAAGGCAGCAGCAGCAGGAGGCCTTGCGCCGGTTGCAGCAGCAGCAACAGCAGCAGCAACTTGCACAGATGAAGGTAATGCTCTTCAACAAGTTAACTTCCTTTCCCACTCACCTAATACGTGCAGTTAAAACATCACCATAGTGTAGGACCAATGGAATTAGCTTGGAAGGCATCTAGTTAATTGGATTGAATCAAGAGAAAGGGAACTGAGTGCTGGAACTGAACGATGAGGAAGGAGAAGGGACAGCAAAGAGTTGTTGGGGAGGAAGAGATGCTCGATATCTGGAGACAGTTGAGAGAGAGATTTTTTTTTAATTCCCCCTTTTTGTCGCTTTTAATTTGAAAAACATTTATACTGTTTGGCATTCGGTTGTTTTAGTAGCCTCCAATGTGAGGTAACTGAGTTTTAAATATGCTTCAAGTAAATACCATGCTGTCTTTGAGGAAAAATTTGATCAAAATGTATTATACACTGTAACTATCTTTTTATTCAGCAAATACACACGTTTTGGTCCCCAAAGTTGTTGCCATTTTTTTTTTAATAACAGTTTGTGTCCTATTATGTAGTTGTTCATTGGACACAGCAGGCACTTACACTGCCTTGCAGCTGAGGGCACATGTAACAAAAATATTACCGCACTGAAAAACTGATACCTTTAAACCAGATCTTTGGGTATCTTGTAGTATCTCTTCTATTCAGTGGGATCGAAAGATTTGTCCATATGTTTGCAGTTTCAGTAGTGTTCACTTCTGAGAATTTGTAATTATTATTTCCTGTTTTTCCCAGCTCCCTTCTTCTTCAACATGGGGCCAGCAATCCAGCTCAGGAGCATGTCAGTCCCAGACCACGTTGTCATTGGCAGAAATCCAAAAGCTTGAAGAAGAGCGAGAACGGCAGCTTCGAGAGGAGGTAAATTCAGTTGAAGTAGGTTTGAGGTCTGTAAGCTGGAGTAAAATTGATGCATTTCTACTTAGCTGTTTATTAAGTGATTAATATAAAAGAACAAACAGGAATAAGCAAACTTTTAAATAGGACCAAGTCATCTGGGCTGTTTTGTCTTTCAGACAAAGAACCAGCTACTCATTTGAAACTACTGAACTAATTTAACCTGTATCCTAAACTGTATTTGAATGCAGATTTCCAGAAAGGAGGAAATATGACTTCCTTTTGTTGTGTTTTATAGAATCCCAGCAATATATTAGGGATATGTGTTCAGGGGACATTCAGAACTTGAATAACAGGTGCATTGGTAAATTCTTGTTGACACTTAGTACTGGAACACGGAAGATCAGAGTGAGATGTATTTACAAAACTATATTAAATAAGTGTTGGGGAAATGAAATTGTAAGAGAACACAGCAGGTCTTCGTAATATAGAAAAAATGTGGGGATCGAGATGATAGACACTTTATAAAGCTACTCTTTGAGTGCTTCTTGAGGGCTGTTGATCTTATATTATTCTTGTTATTGACCACCTGCAATTTTTGTCCTTTTTGGTTTTTGGCTGTTTTTCTTTTGCATATGGAAGAAGAAAATTAAAGTGATAGAACAACTCTCCTGATTGGTGGCTAAGCTGACTAGCCCCTTGATCATCTTTGGCCTAGATTGAATTCACTTGCCATGGCTAAAGACAGCGAAGTCTTGGCAATATTATCAGCTATGCCATCTACGTTAAACCCTAGGTATAATGTCTCTAAATGCCAGTTGAGGAAAAAGCTTGCTTAGCTGTGCCATAGAAGAGCATGCAACAGCTAAAAGCAAATCTTTCTGAACAGGCTGCAACTGTGTGTGGGGTACGGTACCAAAACATGGGTAGAACTGTTGTGGATCTTACCTACAACTATTAGTCTTAAAATACATCTACACAGCCTGCAGCAGCGAGCCCAGAGATGACCCATGTCTATCAATAGTGTGGGAGGGGAGGTGGCAGAGTGAGGGCAGCTGGCTTCAGTACAAGGCAATCAGCAAGTCAGGGGAGGAGGGCACATGGTCCTACATTTCCCCCCAGTCCCTCCACGTGTTGCCTGTGAGCAAGCCTCCAAGGAGGGAATGGGCTTTCAGACCCTGAGCTCCAGCGCGAGCTGCAACTTCAAAGCGCAGTCTACTCATCTGTTTTTAGAGAGCTAGCATGAGCCTTGGACGTCAACCTGGATTGCAAGGCTCACTGCCGTGGACTATGTAGTTATTTTTTGTTCATTTAGACAGGTTTGGGTCCCGATGTTTATTTCTGTTTTTACAAAAGCATCTTCTTTGGGCCATAAATTCTTATCGTCCCTTCTATGTCTGATATCCAGAAGCTCAACATAGCAGATGTTTTTATTGTAGAAACAAGTTCAGAGTGCAGAACTTGTTCTTTTTCCCTGTGGGTGTCATTAAATTCCCAAGTAATGCTGATACTGATGAAATTTTGATAGTTTTCCAAAGAATAAATGCCACGAGAGCTTGAAAAATCCTACACCAAAGTATGTGGATTTACATTCAGAAACTGACACAGAAGATCAGCAAAGTAGAAATTTGGAGCAGATGACAGTTCAAATGCATTGTTTCAAAACAATAGTTACTTTGTTTCAAAGGGGGGAGGGTGGTTGGCTTACAGGGAGTTAAAATCAACAAGGAATGGGTTTGCATCAAGTTGAAACACACACAACTGTCACACCGAAGCCTGGCCAGTCATGAAACTGGGGTTCAAAGTCCTCTGATGCTCAGTGTGCCTTGCTGTGCTCTTCTAATCACCCTAACGTCTCGCTGCTCAAAATCGGACAGCAGGCAATTTGCCTCAACCTCCCACCCCGCCATAAATATCTTACTCTTACTCTCTGATATTATGGAGCATACATCAAGCAGCAATAACAGTGGGAATGTTGGTTGTGCTGAGGTCTGACCTAGCCAGTAAACAACGCCAGCGAGGTTTTAAAGGCAAATTCCACCACCATTCTGCCCTTGCTCAGCCTGTAGTTGAACTGCTCCTTACTACTGTCCAGGCTTCATGAGCCATGGGAGCAAGTGGTAGGCTGCGGTAGGTGCGACCACGCGGTGCTGTCGGCTGGGAGAGCAGCCTGAGGCAGAACCCTCCAGCACGCATGATATTCTAGGCAGAATCTCCATGAGATGAAACTTAGGGTTTGTCTACACTACAAAATTACTCAGATTTTACAGAAGTTGATTTTTGGGAGCAGATTATATAAAGTTGAGTGCATGCGTCCACACTAAGCACATTAATTCAGTGGTGTGCGTCCATAGTACCGTGGCAAGCATCAGCATTCCGAGCGGTGCACTGTGGTAGCTATTCCACAGTTCCCACAGTCCCTGCTGCCTATTGGAATTCTGGGTTGAGCTCCCAATGCCTGATGGGGCCAAAAATTTGTCACAGGTGGTTATGGTTAAATGTTGTCAGCCAGCCCTCCCTCCGGGAAAGCAATGGCAGACAATCATTTTGCGCCCTTTTCCCTGGATTGTCCGAGCAGACGCCATAGCACGGCACGCATGGAGCCCGCTCAGCTCACCACAGCAGTTACGAGCATTGTAAACACCTTGCGCATTATCATGCAGTTTATGCAGAACCAGAAGCTGAAAAACCAGGCGAGGAGGTGACGGCAGCATGATGATGAGAGTAATGAGGATATGGACACAGACTTTTCTCAAAAGTGCTGACCCATGGTGTTAATGTGGCAAGTTCATGCTGTGGAATGCCGATTCTGGGCCCAGGAAACAAGCACAAACTGGTGGGATCGCATAGTGTTGCAGGTCTGGGACAATTCCCAGTGGCTGCGAAACTTTCACATGCCTAAGGGCACTTTCATGGAACTTTGACTTGCTTTCCCTTGCCCTGAAGTGCCAGAATACCAAGATGAGAGGAGCCCTCACAGTTCACAAGCGAGTGGTGATAGCCCTGTAGAAGCTTGCAATGCCAGACAGCTACCGGTCAGTTGGGAATCAATTTGGAGTGGGCAAATCTGCTGTGGGGGTTAATGTCATGCAAGTAGCCAGCGCAATCACTGAACTGCTGCTTTATCAAAGGTAGTGACTCTGGGAAATGTGCAGGCCCGAGTAGATGGCTTTGCTGCAATGGGATTCCCTAACTGGTGGGGTGATAGATGGAACCCATATCCATATCTTGGGACTGGACCACCAAGGCAGCCAGTACATAAACTGCAAGGGGTACTTTTCAACGGTGCTGTAAGCACTGGTGGATAACATGGTTGCATAGGTAAAACGTAAGTACACATACAGTTTAGTCATTCAGAGGGTTTTAACTCAAGGCTTGTCTTCACTTGCTGTGGATTGACGCTGTGGTGATTGATCCACTTGGGGTCGATTTAACAGGTCTAGTGAAGACCCGCTAAATCAGGGGTCAGCAACCTTTCAGAAGTGGTGTGCCGAGTCTTCATTTATTCACTTTAATTTAAGGTTTTGCATACCGGTAATACATTTTAATGTTTTTTAGAAGGTCTCTCTCTGTTTATACATTATATAACTAAACTACTGTTGTATGTAAAGTAAACAAGGTTTTCAAAATGTTTAGGAAGCTTCATTTAAAATTAAATTAACATGCTGATCTTATGCTGCCAGCCTGCTGCTGGCCTGGGGTTCTGTTCACCTAGGCTGGCAGCGGGCTGAGCGGGGCCGGAGGCTGGGACCCCAGGGCTCAGCCTGCTGCCGGTCTGGGGTCCATAGAGCAGGTACCTACCTTCTCCCTGGTTCTGGGCCATTCTCTTCCCCTCTCTCTGCACTGAGCTGAGGGTGAGCGTGCACTGAGCACAGGGCTGGGGTGAAGGAGCAGGCTGGGGTGCAGGGTCTGGCCAGGAGCTGGAATGAGGGAGGGGGCTCAGGGTTAGGGGAGGAGGTCTGGGTGTGGAGCGCTTACCTGGGCAGCTCCTATTTGGTGCAGGGGTGTGTGTGTGTGTGTGTGCAGGAGATCCCATTTGGTGCTCAGGGTGGGAGGTGGGGTTGTGGGGGGAGTGCAGGAGTCAGGACAGGGGGTGTGTGAGGAGGCTGTGTGGGCGGTGCTACTGCACACTAAGTTCCATAATGCATTTGACTTATTGCTGTTTCTAAGAGTAGTAGGTCAAAGTGCATTACGGAACTTTTAGTGCATGATAGCACAGTCCATGCAAACAATGCATGACTGGCTAGGACACTAGATTTACAACCAGCTTGCCATGCATTAACTCCATATAGACAAGTCCACAGTTTCTTAAATGTTTACCTTTTAGATTTTATCTAGTAATAAAATTATACCTATTATACTGTATCAAATAAACTGATCTCTATTACAATTTATAGGCATAAAGCATATAACATAGCTTCCTCTTTACTTGTTTTGTCTATTTCACAGCTTAGCAAGTTAGCCATTGTAATTACTCATCCTGAGTGAAACACAGAAAAAATCTATCTCTGCTGTTCTCAAGCAGGGGTCCAAAGCCCCCTGGGGTGGCCTCAAGCAGGTTTCAGGGGGTCTGCCAAGTAGGGTCGGCATTAGACTCCCTGGGGCCCAGGACAGAAAGCTGAAGCCCCTCTGCCCTGAGCACCACCACCCCCCGGGGCCAAAACCTGAGCAGCTTAGTTTCATAGGGCTCCCTGTGGTGTGGGGTCCTGAGCAACTGCCCTGCTTGCTACCCCCTAATGCTGGCCCTGGCTTTTATATGCAGAAAAACAATTGTGGTGCAGGTGGGCCGTGGAGTTTTTACAGCATGTTACAGGGGGCTCAGAAAGAAAAAGGTTGAGAACTCCATATCTATCTGATGTGCTTTAAAGGCTGAGGCCTACATTGTGACAAAGATTCTGGCTTGTGTGTGGGTGTATATAACATGACTTTTGTTAATAAGTGTCATATTTTCTGTATCATCACTGCAGTAGTAGTATTTTAAAGATTCAGTATTTTTACTGTTACTCTTTTATAATATAATATTATAAATATTGACTGTCTTTTTCATATTCGACATTCTTAGATATATCTTTGGATCATTTTACCCTCCAAAAGCAAAACCCAGTTATTTCTTAACTCTGGGAAAGAAAATTATTTGCCTTCAACTATTGTATTCAACCACGTTTACCCTTCTGTTTTCATAACAGGAAGATTTTTGTGGTCTTTACCTTTTTGTTCAAAAAGGGGAATTTTGATTAGGATGACAAGACAGCAAGTGTGAAAAATCGGGACAGGGTGTGGGGGATAATAGGAGCCTATACAAGAAAAAGACCCAAAAATCGGGACTTCCGCTATAAAATTGGGACATCTGGTCACCCTAATTTTGATATTTGCCTTAAACCATATTTAATCAGGGGTATGAGTAGATTATGCATTAAAGTGGCTTAATGGCTCAGAAATATGGGAAGTAAAGTTCTGTTTTAACTTAAAGAAACAGATAAAATGCTACCATCCTAAAATTTTAATTATTTTTTTTAAAAAGCAAGAAAAGTGAAAAATGGTGTCAGTTTAATTTTCACACTCTGCTTCCTGGTCATGTGCAACAGCAGCATAGCAAGGGGGGGTGGGGTTGGGGCGTGAGTATGGTTTCCAGAATTTAGAGCAGCAAGAAATGGAGGGACTGACTACCTGGGTCATAATGTTGAGGCAGATTTAGTCACTGTCATGGGCTAATGACACTTTCCATTCAGTAGTCATAATTAAACATACTTTTCTTATAGAAACCCATAGAGAAGTTTAAAGGCATAAAAACAGTGCTGCCTATGTCAACAAAAAAGCAAACTGAAATCAGTAAGGATCTGCAAACCAGGATCCCCAATAGTTATCTTCAAAGAGTCAGAACAGGCATGTTGTTTCTTTTTGCATGCAACAGCAAAGACGTCAGCAGCGTGAACTGATGAAAGCCCTCCAGCAGCAGCAGCAACAGCAACAACAGCAACAAAAAAATGTCAGGTTGGGGTAATGTCACCAAGCCAACAGGCGCTACCAAATCTCTCTTGGAAATACAGCAGGAAGAGGCGAGGCAGATGCAGAAGCAACAGCAGCAGCAGCAGCAGCAGCCGAACAGAGTCCGCAGTACTACGGTGCATATCTTATTTACCTAACCAGTACATAGAGAATTGTTCCTTGCGTTGTTCCCCTCTCATCACACTCCATTTCGGTTTTCTGAGACATTGATGCTGTTCCTCCTGATCTGATGCTAATAACCAGGGTCTCGTTTCTGTTTTGTTTCAACAGCATTCTAGCCTGCACAGCAGCATTGGAAATTCAGTGTGGGGCTCTCTAAACACTAATCCCACCAGCCAGTGGGCATCTGATCTAGTCACCAGCATCTGGAGCAATTCTGACACTAAAAACTCAATATGGGGTTCTGGGATGATGCAGTGAAGGAAGTGGGGCCGCGTAACTCAACCAATAAAAAACAAGAGCAATGCCAGCCTCAGGTATGAATCGGAGAGGAGTTTGTTTTTGGCAAAGGACTTGCAGTCTTGCACTGATCTTTACCAACTATAGCTTCGTCACCTCTGGTTCTTGAAAATTCTGTACTGCTGTCTTAAAATAGTGTTTAGCAACAAACAGCTTGTAGGCCGTCCACAGAGTCCCAATTTCTTTGATTTTTTTTCACATCTACTAGGAAAATAAGTTGATTCTTAAACGTTACTGGCCCTCTGTAAATCCATGGGCTTTTGTAGGCTGTGTAATGTAATTTAGATAATATTGTCTAAGTAAATAGATGGCTGTTTCAGGCATAGTTTGTGATATTTACAATTTCTTTGTGTTAAGTAAATCTATAGGAATTACGAGCAGACAGAACAAGAAGGTGGAACAAGAGGAGAAGCTGCTGAAGTTGTTCCAAGGGGTTAATAAAGCCCAGGATGGATTCACTCAGTGGTGTGAACAGATGCTACATGCACTCAATACAGCGAACAACTTGGATGGTAAGAAGTGGGAAAGAATGATTGTTGTACTTTGTAACAGTATATGAAGAACAACATCACATTTGCACACATGGAATTCTGTGGATATTGACTGCATTTTTACCAAGGTGCTATTTGGCTCATTCAGCAAGAGGGCATAATTAGCTGGGAAGTGGCATTGCTATAAACCGCACTGCATTGTCTTCCCTCTTCTGGTGAAATATTGCAGGTAGAATGGAACTGGGGCTAATTCCAGACTCTCCCACTCTCACCCATACAGATGGTTCCTTTTGGATGGAGGTGACAAGTCACAGATGAATGAGAATTTAGCCTAGTTCTAAATACGTGCAATATAATTAACATTGTAACGGTCTCTCTAAAGCATTTTTGGGATACAGTTTGAATGAACTATGTATGCTCTGCTCTGATGCTTCAGTCAATAAAATTGTATTGATTGCAGCATAAGAGCAGAGGATGGTTTATGTCCATTTGAGCTGGGGGTTCAATGAGCTTCTGATATTAACTGCTGCAAAATCAGTTAAGTTAGGCACTGCGAGTCATGAGGCAATGATTCATTTGCCCTTGGTTGTACACCAACTTGCACATCACAGTGGGGTGAGAGGGGCCTGTCTCCCTTTCTGTAGGTGAAATAGTAGAATATCTTCAACAATATGTTCTTCGAGTGCTTGCTCATGTCCATTCCACATTAGGCGTGTGTGTGCTACATGCACTGTTGATGCAGATTTTTCCCTCAGTGATATCTCTCAGGCCAGCACTTGTGCCCTCTGGTGCTGCATGCTTATGCGCCAATATAAGGGGCACTGCAAGCCACACACCCTCTCAGTTCCTTCTTACCACCTGTGATGGTTGCTGGAACATCTCCTCTTGTTTCAGCAAGGTGTTTTCAATGTTTTCTTCTCTTTAGCTTAGTTTATTAGTCTTAGTATAGTATTAGTGTAAACAGTACTAGTGTAGAAAGTTAGTCCTCCTTTAATGTAGAGGGGCTCCCTTGGACCCTGGGCTCAGGCATGCCCGGTCCCTTGGCTTCAAACCTTGTGCCTCCTGTGGCAAGCCTATGCTGGTGAGAGACCCATACTCCAGTTGTCTGAAGTGTCTGGGAGAGGCTCAGGTACAAGAGCACTTTCAGATCTGTCAAGACTTTAAGCCTGGTATGAAGAAAGAGAAGTGAGAGTGAGGGCTATCCTAATGGAAGTTGCTCTTAGACCAGCATTAGAGCCAACCCACTCGGATTCAGCACCAAGAATTTTCGCTTCAGTGTGAAGCGCCCCTCGAGCACCACACGTTTCTCAGCACCATTCTCCATCTCTGATGGTGAGGAAAAAGCCGGGAGAGGGCACTCCCCAGTGCTGATGAAAGGCAAACATGGGGAAAGCAGTAGAGTGCACCTGCGTAGGGCCACTCCTCCACCCCCGGACCCATGGTGGCACAGTTGACTCTGCCCTGAGGGCCCTTGAGTTCAGTGCAGGACTGCCTGCTGATGCCAGGAGGTCATTGTGGCTCCAGTGTGATCACAGTGCCTTCTACCTTCGAGGCCTTTGCAGCCGCCAGAGACTTCTCTCTCCTGGTATCACTAACACTGATGGGACAACCACTGGCTCCAATAAACAGGAGAGAACATGGTGCTCCAAGCTCTTTCCCAGCACCTGGGCCCTTGGTACCTTCCAGAGGCAAGCCGGTCCTTCTTTCTTATGCAAGGTCATCCCTAGTCTGGCAATGGTTCCCAGACCCTCAGCACCAAAAGGCAGAAGCAAGATTCCCCATGGTCACCTCAGGAGGACTCATTTTTGGAGTCTGCAGTGAAGCCCTATGCCCATCCCAAGAGTTGCAGCCAGTACCCATTCTGCATTCAATTAGACCCGGGTATGGGTCACCCACTGGCACCTGGTCAGGAGGATAGTTTCCAATACAGTGGCCATTCTGGAACCCATGAAGGTTTCCCTTAGTACTGGGACCATCGTTCACCAGTCCTACTTGGTTGCATCTGAGAGGTGGGCTCCTGCACCGCTCCATTCGCCACCATACCCTGACTTCAGTACCGAGCCCAGTACCAACACACAAGATGTGGGCCCAATGGAGGTAATAGGGGCAAAAGACGAGGTGGAACTCCCCCTCTGGTACAGGTCTCTTCCTCCTCCTCCCCAGATGAGTCCACTTTGAAGCCAAGTGGCTCGCTGCCACAAGATGACTTTGGAGCCCACCAGGAGCTTCTAAAGAGAATAACTGCTAACCTAGGGCTAGAGGTTGAGGTGCTCAAGGAGTCTTTCCATAACCACATTGACATTTTGGCTTCAGCAGCACCACTGAAGATGGTCCTCTCCATCAATGTCGCTGTTTTGGGTCCAGTCAGAACCCTGTGGCAGACCCCATCTTCTCTCCCTCCCACTTTGAGGAGAGAAGAAATACTATGTGCCAAAGTACTTATACTCTCACCCTCCTCCTGGCTTCAATGCTGGCCAATGAGGAGGACTGACTAGGCCAGGCAAGCATTACCTCCAGATAGAAAGACTTAAAGAAACTAGATCTGTTTAGCAGAAAACTGTATTCAATGGGGAGATTGCAGCTGCATATCTTGGACCAGCAAGTCCTGCTGGGGAGATATGATTACAGCATGTGGGATTCTTTGACGAAATTTAAAGACTCATTGCCTCAGGACTCCAGGCAAGAGTGCTCCACTCTCTTACAAGAGAGAAAGAACATAGCGAGACCTTCACTCGAAGACCCTGGATGCAGCTAGAACAATCACTTCTGCAGTGGCCATGAGATGATGCTCATGTTTCAATCCTTGGGGCTACCACAGGAGGTCCAGCAGTCAATCTAAGCCCTCCCATTTAAAGGTATGTCACTGTTTTTGGATAAAATGGACATAAAGCTCTATGGGCTGAAGGAGTCAAAGGCTGCCATCAAGTCCTTGGGCCTCTATGCTCCAGCTCTTTCGAGGAAGCATTTCAGGCCTCACCAACCGGCTTGCTTCTCGGTGCCACTGCTGCAATGGAACCTGTTCAGGAGAAGGAGAAAGGGTTCCAGTTGTCATCAACCTCTTCCATCCACCGCAACCTCACTACCGGGATCTCAGAGAGACTCCAGAGGCCCCAAATAGAACTTTTGAAGGTGTTCTGAGGGCACTGTACCAGTTTCCCTCATCTTATCCTGTCCCCTTGTTGTTTTCAGACTGACTTTCCCACTTTGCCCTGATGTAGTCTTTCATCATATTGGACTGCTGGGTTCTAAGTACAGTGGTGGACAGTTTTATACCCTTCTGTTTTCCTCCACCTTTCCCTCCCATCCCTCTCTCTTTCCATGGACGCTTCTTACAAGCACTTCTAGCCCAAGAGATGCAAACCCTCCTACGGGTGGGGGCTGTGGAGGAGGTGCCTTTAGAATTTGAGAGGAGAAGGGGTTTTATTGCCAAAGTTTCCTAATCCCAAAGGGCCAGGATGGTCTTAGATGCATCCTGGACCCACGCCACCTCAACTTATCTCAAGGAATTGAGATTCCACATGGTCTCCCTGGCCTCCATCATTCCCTCCCTGGATCCAGGGGACTGGTACGCTGCCCTTGACTTGAAGGATGCCTGTTTTCACATTTCCATTTTCCAAGGCCACAGAAGATTCCTCAGCATTATAGTAAACCAGACCCGTTACCAATTCACTGCCATCACCTTTGTTCTTTCTGCAGCCCCCCTGGGTTTTTACGAAATGCATGACGGTGGTTGCAGCCTTCTTCAGAAGGTAAGGAGTCTAATTCTACCCATACCTAGACAACTAACTGACTGAAGGGCCATTCCTGTGCTCAAGTAAAGACCAGCATCAGCCTGGTCCAAGCCACCTTCCAAGTGTTGGGTCTGTTGATAAACAAGTCGACTCATCCTAGTACAGAGAATAGATTTTATTGGGGCAGTACTATTCTCGAGCCACGCCAGTTGCTTCCTTCCAGAGGCCCATTTCCAGACAATGTCAAATCTGGCATACCCCATCACAACAGCCTGGGTTTGCCTCAAACTTCTGAAACACGCGACTGCATGCACTTACTTGGTACGGCATGCAAGGCTGCACCTCCAACCCCTGCAGACATGGTTTGCTTCAGTGCATTCACCAAACAGATAACACTTGCACTTGATGCTTACTGTTCCAGCCCGATTTTCATCTCCCTTGACTGATGGAAGGACCCCCAGTCAGCAACAGCAGGTGTTCCCTTTGTCATCCCCCAGCCATCAGTGTCCCTTGATTCAGTCATTTCTGATCTAGGATGAGGAGCCCACCTCAATTGCCTCAGGACACAGGACCCGTGGTCCCAGGAAGAGGTTTCCCTACACATAAACATCCGGGAGCTCAAAATGGTACGCTTAGCTTGCCACATGTTTCTTCCACAGGTGATAGGTAAATTAATAAAAGTTATTTACCGACAGCGCAGCAGCCATCATCAACAAGCAGGGAGGAGCATGCTTTTCGACCTTTGTCAGGAAGCTATCTGTTCATAGGACTTCTGCTTGAAGAGCTCCACCTCAAGACTTCCCATTTTTCAGGAGCCCATAACGCCCTGGCAGATCACCTCAGTAGATCTTTCTCCTCTCACCACAAGCGGTGCCTTCACCCAGAGGTCATCAGGTTCATCTTCCAAAGGTGGGGGTCTTTCAAGTCCTGGCCCTTACATCAGAACCATTGTACACAGTGTTCTTCAAGGGCAAGGTTGAGCTGTGGCCGCAACCAGCCTTCCTTCCAAGGGTGCTTTCGCAGTTTCATAGCAACCAAGCCATTTTCCTGCCAGTTTCTTCCCAAAACTGCAAAGGAATTTGGAAGAGCGGTGGATTCATTCATTGGATGTCAGGCATGCCCTAGCCCTCTACATTGAGAGGACTAAGCTGTTCTGTAGATCTATGCAACTCTTCGTGGCTATAGCAGAGAGGATGAAAGGCCTGCTGGTTTCAGCCCAGAGAATCTCATCCTGAATAGTATCCTGCATTCAGGTGTACTACGAGGAGGTGGACCCATTCTCTGTCAGAGTTAGCTGGTGAGAAGGAACTGAGAGGATGTGGGACTGGCCCTTTAGGCCAGCACATAAGCGCATGACACCAAAGGCACTGGAGCCAGACCAACGTATACCACCAAGGGAAAAATCTTATGGGGTGTGGTGCGGTATGCACCGTTGCTAAAAGTGAAATGGATATGAGCGACATATCTTGAAGAACAACTGTTACAGAAAGGTTAGTAATTTTTTTGCTGGGGCTATATTATGGGGAATTTAACAGGAGATGCTGTTTACAATGGTTGCTAGTTTGACAAAGAAAATTGAATAAAGAATACAAAGTTTGTTTGCTTTTTGCACGCACGCACTCCTGCATCAACACACGTCTCTCTCATGGTCCATCTTCTTCCCCTCGTATTGCAGTTCCCACGTTTGTTTCTTTCCTGAAGGAAGTGGAGTCTCCATATGAGGTCCATGATTACATCAGAGCCTACCTTGGAGATACCCCTGAGGCCAAGGAATTTGCCAAGCAGTTTCTAGAGCGCCGTGCCAAACAAAAAGCCAGTCAGCAGCAGCAGCAGGTACATATTTTCTTGACTTTTGCTTTGGACGAGGATCTTGAAGTACATTGATAGTATTTCTGGAGAGGGTAGCAAAGGTTTAGTGACAGTCTGCATCTCTGTATATAGCTCTTTGTGGTGAAGGGAGTAGATTATCTAGAATGAGGGGAGGAAACAAACTTCAGATATTACTGTGGAATTGTACAGAATCTATCTTAGCTCTTGTGTAAATAACTTTATAGGGAGATAATTTTATGGTGCAGGATTAGTTTTAGGAAAAAGGTAAATTCGTTGGATAGATTAATGGATATTCTACCATCCATGTCATATGGAAAGTGACTTAGGGTGACCAGATGTCCCAATATTTAGGCATTTGTCCCGCATCCCAACCAGAGTTTGGTCGGGACATAATTTGTCCCGATATTTCACATCACTCGTTTTTGGTTTTGTTTTTTTTGTGCTCTGCCAGCGACACCCCTTGAGCACCCCCACCCCAGTGTGTCAGGATATTTTCTTCCTCTCATCTGGTCACCCTAAAGTGACTTGATTGTCATCTGTGTACTTCCAATGAACAGGCAACATTTAATTCTAACTTGTAATCTAGAATTTTTGTTCCAGGATTCAGTGTGGGGGATGAACCATAGCGCACTGCATTCCGTCTTTCAGACCAATCAGAGCAACAACCAGCAATCCAACTTTGAAGCTGTGCAGAGTAGCAAGAGAAAGAAGAAACAGAAAATGGTTCGAGCAGATCCCAGTTTGTTAGGTGAGTTTTGGTACTTCAGCACTAGGCTCTTCTTCTAAGTGGCTTATTTGAGATAGAGGCCATAATTTCTGTTCCATCTTCAAAGTCCTTTTTGGGTCTTTCAGAAGTCCTAGACATTCATACATTAAATATATGCAAGAAAGATAGAGCTCCTTTAGAGTAGTCTGTATTTTAAAATTATTTATAACAAATTCATTGCATTTTTGAAGGCTGCTTTGAGACTGCCAGTCCAATACTCCTATGATGGTGATGCAAGGCGTATGCTGTACAATATATATAATACAATTATATGCTTCTGAGATAGTTTAAGGAAGTACCTATGTTCATGCTTGTTTTATCACTTCACCTAAGTAGAGGCAGAAAAACAAGATGGGGGGGGGTCTTTTAGACAGGTACATCTGTGGTGGTTTTTATCAGGAGTCTGTGTGATGAGCAAGGCATAATCCTGAATGTGTTCCCCCTGTGGCAGTTACAACAGATTGGAAGAACCAGTTTAGCAGATTAAAAAAACTTATTTTTATAGAAAAGGCAAAAATATCTCTTTGGAATTCATTGTTCCTGTAATTTGTGGTCTTGAGGAGTTGGTTGATCCCTTAAATGTCAAGCTTGACTCAATTCTGAAATTACTTACCTTGAAAATAGGTTGGAAGAATCCAAGAAAAGCTGTGTGGAGATAGGAAGAAAACACTTCTGGCTGTGGAAGTAGAGAACAAACACATTTACATGGGTATTTTTCATTAAGGGTAAACTGTTAAAATGAAAAATTGAGGTTCTATACGATTTTAGCTAAGTATCAGATATCCACATTGGGCATCTCTTTGATATGTGAAGAGGAGGAGCTGATTCTCCTTTATTGTTTTTTAAATTAATTAAAATTTGATCCTCTACTTTAGATATCCTGGATCTTTAAGGATATTAAAAGAAGGGTTAATAAGTCTTCAGCTAAATTCAGCCTTTTTCTGATGTTATAGTAAATATAATCATGATAGAGAACAAATACTGCAGTTTGGGAAAATATAGAAGCATCTTGCATAATAAAAATTACATTACCTGACATTTCAAAAGCTACCCATAAGAACCTGTTCTTTCTTAAGACAGAATTTCCAGCATTGGTTTTCTGCTTCCATTTTTTAACTTTCCATACCTAGATTTAATTAAAGATTAAAAATGAATATTTATGACAGGAAGGCCTCTGACATCTCAGATTAAACGAAAATCACTCTGATAATTTTGTTATGGTTCAGGATGTTGATCTAACTGCCCGCTTAGGGCTTTTGGAAGGAATTCAGTAGTGCCTATTTAATGTGGCTTTTTTACATATTAAGCAAATTTAACTATTAGATAGGGATATTATAAAATTAAATCTTTTCTGTTCCTTAGGCTTCAAAAAGATCCATATCTTTTTAGACAAAATGTAAATGATGGATTGGTAATACTGACGTTTGGAGAAATACTTTATCATTTGCAAAAAATCAAATGTCATTCTGTGAAAGCACAAATAAATTTTAAAAAGAAATTAGCAAAGCTGGTAACCTGTTTAAAGATCACAGACATTGTTTGAGTTCAGGATTTGGCATCAGGAACTTCAGAATTCTAATCCTGGATCTGATACTGAATCCTTCTGTGGTCTTGACTTTTGCATCAGCTTCTCTTAGAAGATGGGGAAGATTCTTAGGCCATCGCTACACTGGCACTTTACAGCGCTGCAACTTTCGCGCACACACCCCTGAGCGCTGCAAGATACAGCACTGTAAAGCCTCAGTGTAATCAGCGCTGCAAGCTACACCCGTAAGGGATGTGGTTTATGTGCAGCGCTGGGAGAGAGCTCTGGGAGCTGGGAGAGTCAGCGCTGGCGCTCTGACTACACTCACACTTCAAAGCGCTGCTGCGGCAGCGCTCCGAAATTTCAAGTGTAGCCATACCCTTTCTTTACCACAACAGGATTGCAGTGAAGATGTCTCTAAAGTGCTTTGAAGCTGAAAAACATTAAATAAGTGCTGAGTTGTTGTAATATTGGAAAAAAGTGAGAAAGCAGGCGTCTCTGCGGTACTGGTATGGGATAAACATACCCAAGTCTGTGTGATGATAAAATGGGAACTAAAATTCCACCTTCATATAACTCCTTCAGTCAGCTCTTCCGTTCATGTCTACTGTCTCCATGACTAGGGGCTCGGTCTGACACTGCACTCTCTCATCTCCTATGTCTGTAAACCAACTTTCTATATAGCCTATATACCGTCACTTTCATAAGACACTCACTTCACCTACCAGAACTCTTACTCCTGTTGTCTTCTCTTGACTGCTGTAATTTCTCCTTTAATGTCTCCCACAATTACAGCTCTTCAAAATCTGGAGCCTCATCTCATTTCTGTCTCCATGTTTGAAACAGCTTCATTGTCTGTGCCTAAGTGACTCTGATTCACTTCTCTGTGACCTGTAATTCCTTGTATTTTCTATCCTGAAGCCATAAAATAATGAAACCCCCTCCCTGTTTCCCCTTGATCATTTTCCCTGGGGCTTAGTCTTTTTACCCTTCTGTATACCTTCTTCACCACAGCCAGGGATTCTATCCTGTTTACTTGGTTACTGTAACTACTCTGCATACGTCATTCATACATATAGATTGTGATCTGCAACAAGGTAATTGTTGATACTTTTGATGAATGAGGTCTGCGCAAACATGCATGTGTTCCGCAGACCCACCCGTTTCACACATTTGAATCTCTTAACAGGATAGAGTTCATGAATTGAAGAGTGGGAGTTTCACAATTCCCCTAATTGTCTTGTTTAAAAGGGTCATGTAGCTGGCAAATTTTTTTCTAATCGTATTCTTTTTATAAACCTCTCATCCCTAGCCAATGGTCAGTCATCTTGTTCTGAATTGCCTGCCTTCATAAATAAAAATGGGGAGAAATATTTCAAAAGCTGCATTGTGGTTTAGCCACATAACTTCCATTAACTTCAATGATTTTGCTGCTACCTCGTAACTTAAAGGATATTATTCACTAATACTTTCGATCAGATGCTGCTTGTTAGAGAGCTTTCCCTTCACCCTCCCACTTCCCTGATTCTTGTCACGCAGACATCAAGCAGCAAAAGACCAGAAGTCCAAAATGCAGACAGTGCAATGTTTATTGGGGTTAATTTCCAAGCAAGACTATTCCGAAGCCCTTCACACCAGTCAGGCGTATCTCTTTATGCCAATAGTCTGTTCCCCAGTGTTCTAATCCCAGCTCTGAGGCTGGAGAGAATTTATCCCGTGTCCTCTTTCCCAACTCTGACGCCGCTAAGTGATAAAAATACGCCTAAGTTCTCAAAGTATAGGTAGGCTTTTGCAGGCAGGCCTGAATATCTATATTCTAACACTGCTGCTTCTTTATTTTTAAAAATAAAGATGAACATATCCATATTACACATTGGAAGAGATTTTAATACGTTTTAAACTGCTCCCTGAAAACAGTACTATAATCCTGAAACTATATTAAAATCAGCATCCTTATCCACTAGATTGCACATATTGTTTTTGACAAAATAAGTATTTTCATATTAAGAGTTCATACAGCACATTTTGATATGAAAACTGCAAACATTAATTCAAACTCTGCATGCCCTTTGCTTCCTTCCCCAGACCTGAAGAAGAGCTCTGTGTATCTCAAAAACTTTTACCTTCCACCAACAGAAGCAGGTCCAATAAAGATATTATCTCTTCCCGTCTGTCTGCATGCATGTCAAATGAATTTGATATGGTTATTTTATTGAATGGTTAAAGTCTACTGATGTATCAGTGATATTAAATTGAGATATAGAATTTTAAATAAAATTAGTTGTTACAGAGTTTAAATGTACACAGCCTTTTATTAAAAGTACTTTTTCAACTAGAAAACATTTTTTCAAATTACGGTAATTAATATACCCCCAGAGGGAGCCCACTTGGCTTAGTAAATACAGTAAAGATAGGCAATTTTAAAACCATTTTTAAAAACTGGAAACAACATGCAGCAAATTAAATTGCATAGCTATCTCATATTAAGCTCTCTGATTACATATACTGTCTAAAGAAAATAAATTATGGTTCCTTGTATGTAGCTTCCTCACACAAAAAAAATAGCAAAACAATTTTCCAACTCTTGGTGTTCAAATGAGATTTGTACAAAAACTGACAAGTTACGAAGTTTAGAATGGATGTGACAATGCCTTTGTGTCCTTATCCAAATCATTCTTCTACAGATACTGGCTTTCCATTGGATTTCTAACATTGGTGTGCATTCTTTCCCTCTCAGCTTTCTTTAATACATCTGATTTTCAGCATTTATGTGATTTAAAACTTGGGGGTTATTTTTAAGTGTATATTGGATTTCCTGAATAATAGTTAATAGATGAATAGCTTGTAGGGATTGAAAATAGCACAAACATTTATGGTGCTTTGTCAAATTGCAATTTGGCTAGTTACAGTCTGCCTCAGTGAATTTCTCCCACAGTTTAATTAGGCATCTAATTTCCACTTCCTCCTTTAAGCAGCTGTTGCATATAATAAATAAAACTGATTATATCATACTTAGACGTGCACATCCACACTAAAACATTGCTTCTTTTGTTTTACAGGATTTTCAGTGAATGCCTCATCAGAGCGGCTCAATATGGGAGAAATAGAGACTTTGGAAGACTACTGATCTTGTGTAGATTGACCGGCTTTTCCTGTGTCTGTTAACCATGGATTCTCCACCTTTGGACACAGTACTTTCTCCAACTTGCATTTTTCTTCACCTTGCAGTGACTTACAGAATCAATCATCTCAGGCTGCTTCTTCTAGCCCCAGCAAAATCTTTCTGTCCCACGTTGCGCAGTCATTGTCATCTCTGTCAGCCTATAGACATGTGGACTTTGCTGTCTCCTAGGTGGGTGGGAGATAGGATCCATTCCCAAAATGGTTGACTGCAGGCAGCAAGCGTTCACTGTGCTGTCATTTCTTCTGCTGACTTATCTGGAAAGTCTACTGGGATTCTGCAAATGGTATCTTCCTTTCCCCGGTCATGCTTATCACATCCAACTTGTGCAATCATGGAGAGAGTTTGTGGTTAACAGAGATTGGTCAGAATCAAAATGCCACACAAATACTGACTTCAGTGCTGCATCAGGACAAGAGATGCTCTCCAAATCCAGGAGTTGCAGTCATAAGCTAACTTTAGAACTGGCAACAGCAGGAGAGAGTGGTGGTGGGTGGAGTTTAACTTGGATTGGTTTGATATTGCACACCCCCTGCCAGCCCCTCTCAGCACATTAATTTTGGAGGGAAAGCTTGAGTCTGTCTTCATTAGGTAGTGATGATAGTTACTGGAGTTCTCCCGCCAGCAACCTCCAGCCTTCCAGGACAAATAGGAATGTATAATGGGGGTGGGGGAGGGTGTATTTCTTCTGTTCAGGTTGAAATTACTTCCTTAAATATTACCTTCATAGGGATAGACCAGTTTATTGGAGGCACTTCTGCTGTGAATTTGTCTCATTTAAGAGACAGCTAAAGTCTTGGGTAGGGAAGGACTTTACTTTCCAAACTGGTGTCCCCTACAGTCTCAGTGGCAATGACTCAGTTTTGTGTTACAATAGCATGCAAGTTAAAGGGCAGAGACCATCCTCTTCATAATGGAATGAGATTAAAAGAGAACCTGCCTGTAGGCAGCACCTGAATTCCTGTAACCATGGAGAGGGGGAAAGTGAGCTGTGAGGCAATGGCACTGATTCCCTTCTACACCTTCAATTATTGAACATCCCTTCACTTCCAATCCATAATTAAATATTTATGTAATCCCAGCTTTCCCTGCAGAAGTTTAAAAAAAAACCCAAAACCTGAAACTGCAAAATGCACTTAATTTGCACCCCTCTTCCCTCCCCCCCCAAATCCCACCTCCCGTTCCTAGAGGGCTGCAGTGTACCTGTGGGAGGGAGAGGCTGCTGTTTGAGTGGAGTGTGTAAAGGTGTCTGTCTTTCTGTCATCACTGCCTGAAGAAGGCTGCTTGAGTTGCTCCAGAGCAGTTTGGCTTTGGGTTTTATTTCATTTGATTTATTCATTTTTGGGGGGGTAATTTTCCCCTCTTCCTCCTCCTCCCCCTAAACATGTACAGTAACTATACAGAGACTGCTGCAGACTTGTATATAGTTTTTGGATCTAATAGCATGGAGAGACTTGGAACTGTTGCAAATCTGGTCTCCCTGTCTCCTTTGCTTTGTAAAGTCATAAAGGGGTGGAAGAGGGGTAGTTAAAATGTTTACAGAACTTTAAACTCCCTCTGAACTTTTGCCAGTGTGCAGGGGGAAAAAAGAGAAATAAAACCTGGTTGTATTATATCTAAGAGTGCATTTTATACTTTTGTCTAAAATAATTTTTGAGATTATTCCTGGAGCTAAAACAGACCTGAATCTTGACCTTCATCACAGTTTTCATCAAGAAACATCGAGCAGATACACAGGATGTGGAACAACAGCTGCTGCTTTATTCCTGTTCTCCTGAGGAACGTTGGTGGTTTTTCTACTTGATAATTTTAGAGTTTAAAATAAACATCAGTAAGATGAGACACACAATCTTCACAGTCACCTTGTTTACGGAGGAAAGATTAACCCTTGGCTAGTTTTCATTATGAATTTCAAACACACAAAGTATCTGAGTAAACCAGCAAGCACCTCCCAGCCCAGTTATCCTTACTGAAGAAGGGAGAGGTTTACCCCGAACACTTCAGGTTGGGGGAAGGGCTCTCTGAGGGCATTTTGTACATTTACCATTTTTAGATAAAATCATGCTTTTATTTCCCCAAATCCTAATACTAGCTTGTATTTTGGTGAGGAAAATCCTGCTAAAGTTTGAGGACATGTTGGGGAGGTAATTGGTCCATTACTCTTCACATGTTTAAAAAAAAGGATTACATTGATGTTACTTTTGTTTCCTGCTTACATCCAGGCTTGCTCCCACCTCACCCCTGATGTGTTTAAGCTCAAAATGACCTTAGTTTAAAATATGCTGTCTGATTGAGGGTATCTTGAAGTCCTCTTTTTTTTTTTTTGTTCATAATTCTTAAATATTGCAAATTAGCCACTGTGCATGTGACCTGTTCACAAATGCTACCCTATTCCCTTTTCCAGTAGCATTTAATTTACAAAACGTAATTCTGAAGCTGTGATTTTGCAAGAACATAATGTATGTGAAGCCACATTAATTTCCAGCTTAACAGGAACATGAGGGGTAAGAGGGAAGCAGTGCTTGCTAAATAGAAAAAGCAAAAGTGTGTGGAGAAGCAATAATTTTGCATTCCTTTAAGGACCCCATCTGACTCCCAGGGCCGGCACCAGCACAGGAAGTAGGTGCTTGGAGTGGCCAATAGAAAGGGGCGGCATGTCCGGGTCTTTGGCAGCAGATCCCTCTCCGAGGAAAGGATTGGCCACCAAATTGCCACCGAAGAATGAAGCAGCACGGTAGAGCGGCTGCTGAAGTGCCACCGATCATGGCTTCTTTTTTTTTTCTTTTTTCCCTCCCTCTTGGGGCAGCGAAAAAGCTGGAGCCGGCCCTGCTGACCCCTATGGAAAGGCACCTGTTAACCATAAATAATGTGGTAAATTGGAATGGTCTCTGCACACTATCTCTTGAATTGAAATATCTTGGCATCTGCCTCTCCCCTTTTAGGTTGGTGCTGAGGTGGAATGAATGTCTTCATGGCAAAATTGGTACCTTTTATATTGTTGTGAAAAGATGGCATGGGCCTCAAGAATGGTCAGGATCACCTGTGTCAATATTTGGGCTGAAAAAGAGGAACTATAGTTTGTCGGTTTGTGGTGGGTGCAGTCTATATACAGCTATGCCAGTTCCCAGTTTGCTTTTCTGGTAAGGTATGGAACTAGAGAGTCATTCTGGCTTCTATGTAGCAGGGAATTGATAATGTTGAGTGTTGTGCAAGAGGCATTTGAGGCCTCTTTTCACAAGTGATTTCTGAAGCAAGTTCTGCTTCTTTATTTCTCAGTCCATTCTGCCCTCGAGTTGCTCTGGCGTAGGGTTTAGCCTAGCAAAAAAGTATTATAAAAGGAAATCTGAATCTGGGTTAGCCTCCCTGCTTGATTTAAGAATGTATTGAATTACATATAGAAGGAAAATGGCTCTAAGGAGATCCTGTAACAAAAAAGGTTTGAATCTGAAATCTAAGACCAAAAAACCTACCTAATTCACTACATCTTCAGAGCCTAGAGAACTGGGTACTGTGATGTTTAAATATTCATATTGTGTATAGAGGGCTTTCTGAACTACAGTGCTTCTCTGAACAGAAATTACTCATTTCCTTGCAGTTTAGATGTTCAATCTTCATACCAGTTTAAAAAAAAAATTCTGGACCCACTGAGAGAACACATGATGAAACTGTTCCATCCCCAGTAAACTGGAATGCTCTCCCTTTATATTAGATTCATTCTTTCCTATGTCTCTTATCATTGAGGTGCTTGGGCCAGCCTAGATCAAAAATGTGCATTTTTTTCTCTGCTCTTTGATTCTCTTTCCATCAGACATGCTCAAGAAGAGAGGGGGGCAGGAAAATGCCTATGTTCAGTTTAAATCTGATGCGTGTCTGTGATTTAGAAGATGCTTCTTGGTAGACAATGGTGACCCTGGAGAGGGGTGGGCACCATGTGTGGTCTTCATTGTAAATCTACCTTTTATAGTTTTATGTTCAGAAAAAAAAAGATGCCAAGAAATTGCTCTGGCTTGATTTCAGAGCATGTTTAACCCTAAAGTTGGAGGCCCTTGGTGTTTGATGCCTGCCTTAAGAAAACTGCCCCACACGCAGGAGGGTAAACCATCGAACCCTATGGCTGTTTTTGGTGTGGCTTCTGTAATGAGTCGTGTTTTTATTCTCATTTCCAGTGTGACATGGGATGGACACCTCAAAGGTAAGCATTTCAAACATAGTCCCGAATCCTGTGAGGCACTCAGCCAACAACCACTAGAGTGCACTCACCAGATTGGGCAGGATAACATTTCCAATAGTCCAGCTGTGCATGCTCTGGGGGAGGAATTTTTAGGCACAAAGTTTAGAGGGTGGAGCTGTTCCTGACTTCAGGAGGGAGGTCTGCTTGGAAATCAGTGTCTGTGAGTCTCTGCAAAGTGTTTGCAGTCTGTGTGTGTCTGCATACCCATATGAAGGGATTTATGATCTGACTGGACAAAGTTTCATTATACTAGTGAAATTTCCAAGCCTCTTCTACTTTGAAGAGTTTTTAAGAATTCCTTCTGAAACACTCTTCCTGGAGGAAGAAATGCCCCATCACAGCGTTCTTCGCCTGGTCCTGCTGATGCTCTCTGGAGTCGTGGTCCCTGCTGTTCTAACAGGTAAGCATCTTTGTTTGAGATTTACAGTTCCAAAGCACAGGGAATCTGTTGCTTCTTAACCACCTCCTCTCCCTTTCCCCACATCTCTTCACTCTTCCCAAAAGATTTTCACAAGTAACTAGAGAGAAAGTACCACCCCTCATAGTTCAGTAAGTCATCTTTGGAATTCAAGTAGCTAGTACAGGGGAAGGGTTTGATCTGCAGCTTGAGACAGTGAATTCTGTCATCTCTCTTTAAAACGACTACAGGCCTAGTCTTAAAATAAGAATGACTGGGAGTTTGGATTGCAATGAGCAGTTATCTCTGTAGCTGAGAGGAAGAGTTGTATGCTCTGAATCTTAGCAGAATTAAGTTAAAATCATGCTTCAGTTCCTTTCATTGGGTTACTACTTTCACACACCTTGGACAATGACAATAGATGAACCAGTTTCTGGTTATTCATTTTCTGTCTTCCATGCGCAGGTACAATGTTGCAATATTTGGGATGCAAATAATAGAGGAATTTTTAAAAGGACAAGCTAAACAGGTGGGTTTAAGTTACTTGAGTTTTTCCTTCAAAACTGTGTATAGTCTTAAGAACTAGGTTGGGAATGTACTGAACTGTGACTGAGGTTCAGTAAGACTTGGTGAGGCTCAAAAATAAAGCAAAGAGGGTGCGGAGGGAGGGAATAATCAGCAGGACTTGTGCTTGCTCTCTAAGGCCCCATCTTGAATGGGACTGTTGCAAGCAAGTTTTCAACGGCCATCTCACATGGTTTCAGTGCAGTTACACTGGCCAATGCATACTAAGGGCATAGCTCTGTTCCACCAGTTTAAGAATTGTTCGAAGGATTGTCTAGTCTTCAATGATTTTTGTGAACAAAGAAACGTTATGCCCACAGTCCCTCCACATGGGCTGGCCTCAGTGTATTGCGACCATGTACGGAACTGCTTCTCCTAATAGACTTCCCTCTCTAAGTGTAGATGAAACTGTGTTGGAACATCAAAGTGGATGGTTCGGAGCAAGGTAAGAGGCAACTGTCTGATTAAACACACTGCTAAGCATTTATCTTGTATTCCAAACATTGGAGGCCTTGGAGCTACTCTGGCTTGCGATGTACACTGCAAATTCGTTTCTGCACAATTCATTTTGGCATTTTGCATAGAAGGATTGTTCTGACCATCTGCCTGGCAAATTGCTGTATAGTAGATCTAACCTTTTGTGTTTGGGGAATTTCACACAAGAACTTTAATCCAGTAGAATATCAAAACAATGTCTATAGAGGCGAGTGAAGAGTAAATATATCTGATATTTATTTCATAAGATCTTGGCTGCTAGGAACTCGTTTTAAATAACTAAGAAATACAGCATCTAAATTGTGACTGCAACCCTGAGTGTTCTGATAAGATGATTTATATACGTAGCATACTGAACTTTTGAATCCTAAATTCCAGTTGGTAATTTAAATTACAACGGGCTGATCTCTTCCCTCAAAGAATAGTTAAGCTTGTTAGAATCTACCCCACCAAGCAAGTGCATGTTATTTTTCAGTGGTGCCTTAAACTGCATTCTCACTGAGCTAGAACCTCTATTGGACACAAGAAAGCAATGTCGCTAAGTCCATTCAATATATACAGGAACTCGGACCTACCATGCAAAAACTCCCATAGGGATACCAGTAGATCTGGGATAAGGAGCATGTTGTACTAACCCAACCACAGTAGGGCTTTCACTTACCTGACCGTCACCTACTATTATGTTACTTTCATCTTCATAGTATACTTTGCATGAAATACCCCATTTGCTTCCTCCTAGCTGACTAGAGAATGGAGGGTTCATCGAATGGTGCCTGTACTGCTACAGCGTGCGTTGTGTTGGTAGAATGTATCTTCTTGTAGCAGTGCGTCCTTACTCTCTCTCAAGTGCATTTTCTCTTGCAGCTTTGAGCCCCCTGGTGGGTTAGTTCTTTTGGTATCTAAAACTGAAGCATCTCGGAACCAGTTTGCATTAAAGATACGAAAAGCGTAAAATATTTATTCTGCAGCACTAAGTGTGACGGTTTCTCTCTCCCTAAATCAGGTCTTTTAATGCATGGTGGAACTTTTTCTGTATTTTGTTCTATCATAAAAGCGAAGTTTCCTACCTAGCCCCGACAGAGGTGAAGAGGGGTACAGACAGCCCTCTGGTCTGCGTATGCATGCACACGGTCCCTGCCTTTTTGTAAATGAGTTTATTTAACATTCAGCCTAACCACTGCACTCTGTGCTGCTCCGCACTTGAGCTCCCAGCATCACAGACTGCCCTTTGTGCTTCCTATGAAGGGCTCTTTTCATCTCTACGCTGGCCACATGCCCACTGTGGCTACCTGGGGCCAGACAGCCCACTTCTGGCCTCAGAGTTTACCCAGCCCCTGCCCTTCTGTGTTAAGACATCTCACTTCCCATAGCAAAGCCCTCCAAAGTGTGCAAAATGAAGCCAGCCTCAGACCAGGGTGCAGATGTTGTAAATCCTGCTGGCCCGAATGTCCTCGATGACTTGTCCTCTGGTGCTATATATATATTATTTTGTTAAAGCATTGTCTTGAAAACCCTATGGAGCATAAACCTCCATTAATTGCAAATTAGCAGATTAGCAAGCCCGAGTAAAGAATTGGATTGTTTCTGACGGTTTCCAATACCTGCATAGAGCTCGTTGCACACATGAAGGGTCAAAGGATTGGTGGTCTGGGATCAGACCACTTGCTCATCTAGTCTGATTTGATTTCCTGTAGTGGTCAATATTTCATGCTAAACAAGAAGACAACCTCCAACCCAAAGTCCTAACCAATTGTTCTTCAGGTGCTTGCTCATGTCAATTCCAAGTACACCTCTACCCCCATATAATGCAGTCCAATATAACGTGGTAAAGCAGTGCTTTGGGGGATGGGGCTGCTTTATCTCGTTATATCCGACCATGTTACCGCAAGCAGTTCCTCTGTGCCCGCCCGTTACTTGCTGTGGTCCCCCCCGCCCCAGCTCACCTCTGCTCCACCTCTTCCCATGGGCGTGCTGCAGCTCCGCTTCTCTCCCCACCCCCCACCCCCAGCTTGCTGGGCCAAACAGCTGATTGGCACAGCAAGCCTGGAAAGGAGGGAGGGAGGGAGAAACGGAGCAGTGGCAGCATGATCACGGAGGAGGCGGAGACAGAGTGGAAGTGAGCTGGGGCGGGAAGCAGTTCCTCTCCCTACCCTGATATAACACGGACTCACCTATAACACAGTGAGTTTTTTTGGCTCCCGAGGACCACGTTATATCGAGGTAGAGGTGTAGGTGTGTGCATGCTGCATGCAGTCAGAAGGTTTTTCTCCTAGTGGTTCCTGTCAGGTTGGCTGTGGAACTCCTGGAGTTGTGCCTTCATGGCGGTGTATATAGGTTCTTGCCAAACCCCCTGCTCTTCAGTTCCTTTTTACCACCAGTGATGATTGTTGGAGCCATGTCTCACTTACCTCTGCAAGTGTTGCCCCTAGTGATCGGACTTTTGATTTCCTGTAAATAGTTCATTAGTTAGTGTTAGTCTTAGTAAGTTAGTTAGATAGAAATGTGGGGCTTTTCCCCCAGCCCAATTCCCTCCCCTCTTGGGGTTTGGGGCATACCTCAATCTCAAGAGTTTAAGCTGTGCAGGACTTTCCACAAACCCATGCCAATGGGTGACCTCACCAGCTGAGATGGACCTCCAGCGCAGCAAGGTGTGGTGCAGTCTAGAGGCAAGCCTGCAATCATGAGGCACCGCTCACCTTCTCCACAGCATGGTTCTCCAGCACCATCCCACTCTGCACCACCGTGGTCTCTGCATTCAAGGTCCCTGTCATCGGACTCAGGTAGAGTCCTACTATTCCAGGCACAGTTGGCACGGATCAGAGTGGCGCTGCTACAGGCAGGAGGTGGGGATTTTGTTGTGGCAGGCACAGTAGCAAGGGCCAGCACAATGGCCTTTCTGGACAGACCCAGTGGGCATCCCTCCAGGCCCAGGGCACTTACTCCAGGTTCTCCCAGTCCATAATTTCAGAAGGACACATTTGTTTAACACCCCGAGACTATCTCCTGCCTTGAGGCACTGAGATGGCTTCAGTCCAAGGCACACCCTGTCTGGGTCCCAGCTCCACCACTGGCTCTGAGGCCACTGTCGGTGCCAAACAGCACAGCACCGAGCAGTATGCGTCCAGGGAGCCAGAGGGACAGGAGAGCCTGTTATCACCTAGGGCTTTGTCGTCATCCTTGCCAGCTGAGGCAGTGGTCTTCATCCTCTGGGCAGCTCCCCATTGATAATGGAATGCACCAGGAACTGTTGCACAGGGTAGTCTATAACATGGGGCCACAGACCGAGGAGGTGGTCAAGTCTGAGGACCCTATGGTGGACATATTAACCCCTGAGGGGCCATCCAGGGTGGCATTCCCACTCATTAAAATGTTTCAAGCCACTGCAAAAACCTTGTGGCAGACTCCTGCCTCCATTCCCCCTTACAGCGAAGGAGATGGAGAGGAACTATTTCGTCCTTTCTAAGGGGTACGAATCTTATTTACTCATATGCAGTTGTGTTCACTGGTCATAGTGGCGGCGAATGAAAGAGAGCAGGGCCTAACTCCAAAATCCAAGGACTTGAAGAAGCTGGATCTCTTCAGCAGGAAAGTGTACTCTGCTGGGGGGGGGCGGGTGTCCCGCTTCGGATTGTTAACCAGCAAGCAGTCCTCAGTAGATACAATTTCAAATCATGGGACTCCCAGATGAAATTTAAGGAGTTGGTCCTGCCAGACTCCAGAGTGGAGTTTGCAGCCATAGTAGAGGAGGGTAAGGCAATGGCATGGACCTCCATTGCAGGCCTCATTAGATGCAGCAGACTTGGCCACGCAAACCATGTCCTCTGCTGTAGCCATGAGGAGGAGTTCATGGCCCCAGGTGTTGGGCCTTCAATCAGAGGTCCAACAAACGATTCAGGACTTGTCCTTTAACAGCATGGGACTATTCTTGGGGCAGACAGACTCCAAGCTCCATAGCCTAAAGGTTTCTTGAGCGGCATTGAAATCATTGTGCCTGCATACTCCTGCCACTCAACAGGAACACTTTAAGCCCAACCCCCTCTACACTTCTACCCTTCCCAGCCTAGGCAGGACTTCTCCAGGAAAGAGGACAGGAATGGCAGGTGTAAGCCTCCCCATCCACCACCCAGTCAAGACCAGGGCTCGGCAAGCCCGCCATCAGGCTCTAAGCAAGGCCTTTGAAGGCGCGCCTGGGGACGATGTACCAGTCTCCTCACTGGATCCTTCACCCAGTTTGCTGAGTCATCTGTCCCACTTCTACTGTGCTTGGTCCCAGATAACCTCAGATCGCTGGTTCCTTTGCCCTGTAGAAGTGGGATATTCTCCAATTCTGCTCCTCCCACCCCCCTTCCCTGTCACTCTTCAGGGACCCTTCTCACAAGCAACTCTTCATGCAGGAGGTTCAAATACTCCTCACCATGGGAGCAGTGGAGGAGGTTCCTCAGGAGCTAAAAGTCAAGGGATTCTACTTCTGGTATTTACTAATCTTCCAAAGGGGATGGGGGTGTCAAACCCATCCTCGACCTGCAAGGCCTCGACAGATTCATGAAGAAGTTGAGGTTCTGCACCGTCTCTTCGACTAACATCATCCCATCTCTGGATCCGGGAGACTGGTACGCTACCTTCAAACTCCACGGACACGTATTTCCACATATCGATAGTTCCAGCCCACAGATGCTTTCTCAGCTTCGTAGTGAACCACAACCATTTTTATCAATTTACAGTCCTCCACTTTGGCCTGTCAGCAGCCCCTCAAGATTTTACCAAGTGCATGGCAGTCGTAGCCCCCTTCCTGAAAAGAAGGCAGGTGCAGGTCTTCCTGTACTCTGACCACTGGTTGATCAGGGGCCGCTCCAGGGCACAAGTGGAGCAACACATCAACTTGATGAGATCCACCTTCGACAGGCTGGGTCTCCTGAATGTACACAAATCAACTCTATCCCCTGCTCAAAGAATAGAGTTCACTGGGGCAGTGTTGGACTCAGGTCAGGTCAGAGCCTTGTTTTTGGACAATGCAAGATCTCATACAAATCTTCAAGCAATACCCCACCACCATAGCGAGGAATTGCTTGAAGTTCCTCGGACATATGGCAGCTTGTACATATGTGGTACAACACATGAGGCTGAGGCTCAGATCTCTCCAGGCCTGGCTGATGTCAACTTATCAGCCAGGGCATGACAGCCTGGAAAGGGTGGTTACACTCCGACTGTCAGTTCTCAGATCTCTCCAGTGGTGGCTCAAACCACTGGTGGTATGCATGAGGGTCCCCTTCGCCAAACCGCAGACCTCGCTGGCCCTGGTCACAGATGTGTCAGCATTTGGGGTGGGGAACTCATCTGGGAAATTTCAGGACCTGTGGTCTTTGGTTGCAAGAGGAGCTCTCCCTTCACATCAGTGTCAAAGAGCTGAGAGCGGTCCCCCTGGCAAGCCAGACCTTCCGGGCCCACTTGTGAGGGAAAGGTGCAGCAGTGATGACAGACAACACGACCGCAATGTTTTATATAAACAGGGTGGAGCTCGCTCCTCTCCCCTAAGTCAGGAAG
The DNA here is from genome assembly GCF_007399415.2 of Gopherus evgoodei. Classification (NCBI taxonomy): domain Eukaryota; kingdom Metazoa; phylum Chordata; order Testudines; family Testudinidae; genus Gopherus; species Gopherus evgoodei. The sequence goes on along the minus strand of NC_044330.1, from coordinate 49,632,663 downwards.
CCCTCAAGCTGCATAGCCCACTCAATTCACCTGGAAGCATCCTATCTCCCAGGTTCTCAGAACGAGCTGGCAGACTATCTCAGCAGATCCTTCCATAACCACAAGTGGTTCATTCACCTGGACATGGTGAACAGCATTTTCCAAAAGTGGGGGAGTTCCCCAGGTCGACCTGTTCCCCACAAAAAGCAAGAGGAAATGAATTTATCCTGACAATACCCTAGTGTTGTCAGGAAGCACGTTATCACCCTCCTTCAGATGAGAGGATGGGGCACAGAAACTAAGTCACAATGCACGTGGGAGAGAGTCTGTTGGTCTCTGTGGTAGCTGACCCCCAGCAATGGACAGAAGTCAAACAGCCATGCTATTAGCTCTGTCAGCCACTTTTAATACTGCGGATCTTGAGGTTTATTAGACATGCCTGCAGGAGCCCTAGGATCTTTCCCTAACAGAGGCACTATATTTGGTTATCCTCAAGGGCTGTGGTTTGGGGGATCCATCTCCTCACCCCATCCGATTGCTGTGTGAGAGGCATGGCTGTAGTGTCACACGTGCTGATCATACTCAACCCTACCTTTCGCACTGAACCTGGACACTGATACTTCCTAACCTTCATAGTGCCTGGCAGAGTGAAGACTCTGAATGGGAGCATAGCTTCCTTAAGCTCAGACCTGGTAAAATGCAGGTGTGGCGAGGGTAGGTAAGGGCTGAATGCTTTTGGGAGCATAAGCCATACTCACTAAAGAGGTGTGGTTACCCCAGTATTCTCGAGGTCAGATGCACTGAGAAGCACCTAGCTAAAGACCAAGTGTATTGATCCCTGAGAAGTATGCATATTTCTGTGTAACCTCACTTTAAATGCCAGGCCTTTTGGAAAATGAGGCTAACGAGTCATTTCGTACATGGCTGTGTTTAGCTACCTTCATGATTCAGAACCCTCAGCTAATCCAGGTTCCTTCCTTTCACTATGCAACCCAGATGGTGGTTAGCAGATGATGTGCCTAGGGAGAGCACACAATACCGAGAGATCTTCCCAAGTGAAGGCTGATTTGGATCCCCCCAAATACAGTCATGGCCACTTGGCCATTCATAAGGAGGTGACATTTTTTTATTCAGGTAATAGTTCTACCACTTTAAGGCTTAATACTTAGACTTTCCTACCAATACTGCCCAAGTATGTTGTATTACATTCACCTTACTGGTAGAGGGTAAACTGCATTTATACCCAATCAGTCCTTTTATGGAAAAGCGTATGCATCATGCCAAATTCTCTTACAACCCCAATGAAATGCCTGAGGGCTTCAGGCACCAGGTCCCATTGTCCTGTTTCAATGGGGTTACATGGAGTGTAACAGAGAAATGTCTCCCATAAAGTAACATTCTTCTTCGAGTGATTGCTCATATCCATTCCAGTTAGGTGTGCGCGCGCCGCGTGCACGTTTGTTGGAGAAACTTTTACCCTAGCAACCCAGGCGGGTCGGCTGGGCGCCCCCTGGAGTGGCGCCGCTATGGCACCCAATATATATCCCAGCCGACCCAGCCACCCTTCAGTTCCTTCTTACCGCCCGTGTCGGTCGTTGGAACTGTGGAGCGCGGCTTCGCTGACCTCCACACTCCCTAGCAGCTCATTTCGCTATCGTTGTATATAGTAGTTATAGTTATTATTGTACATATATAGATATATAGTTGTTAGTTAGTCAGTTATCTAGTGTTGTTAGTGTAGTTTTAGTTGTAGTTGAGGGGATCAGGGGTACCCCCCCCCTTCCCCGTACCGGGAGCCGGAGCTCATGCCCGGCTCATCGGGCTTCAAGCAGTGCTCGGCTTGTCACAAGCCCATGCCAGTTGGAGACCCCCACGACTCCTGCTTGAAGTGCCTCGGGGAGTCGCACTTATCGGCCAAGTGCTTGATCTGTAAGTCCTTTAAGCCGAGAACCAAGAAGGAACGGGACATTAGATTGAGACAGCTCCTTATGGAAGCGGCTCTGACACTTTCGCCCTCAGCACCGAGCGCAAGTCAGCCGGTAAGCAAGGGCACCGCCACGGCACCGAGTGCTACCACCAGAAAACCGGCACTGAAACCGGCCCAGAGCCGCTCCCTCTCCCCGAAGGCGGCGAAGGCGCAGATCATCTCGCCATCAACTGCCCCACAATCAGAGCCTGCGCAAAAAGCGGATCGCCCGGCACCGACACCTGCCGCGGCACCGTCTAAGCTGGTACCGTTGACTCCGACCCCGCGAGGGCCGTTGAGTCCGGCACCTGGCAGCTCCCCGGTGCACACTGTGGTAGAGCTGGCTTCACCCTCTACCCCGGAGGCGTTTGCCGCAGCGAGAGAGCTAATCGCCATCACCGAGGCTCCGTTGCCCTTACCCCGGCACCGCCGGTGTGGATACTATGCTCTATGGGCAAACCGACCCTGACCAGACCAGCTTTGGTCAGTGTGGCAGACCGGCACCGCTCCAGATCGCGGTCCTGCGGACGCTCGGCATCGAGGCGCCCCTCAGGCTCACGACGTCGATCTCGATCCCGGCACCGGTCGGACTCCCGGCACCGATCACCTCGGCACCGGTCAGACTCCCGGCACCGATCGTCCCGGCACCGATCGCCCCGACACCGGTCAGGCTCCTGGCAGCGTTCACCTCGGTACCGCTCATGCTCTCGGCACCTGTCAGGCTCCCGGCACCGGTCGACGTCCAGAGCGTTAACCTGGTACTCCCGGCACCGCTCCAGCTCACGGCACCGCGGTGGGCGCCGCACCTCCTGGAGCAGATCTAGTCAAAGACACTCGAGATCCCGGTCAACCTCCCGGCACCGAGCCAGTCGCAGGTCTCGGTCTCACTCCCAACACTGAAACCGACACCGGTCACCACTATCCAGAGGTGTGAGGTCTGTCGGTACCTCGGCACCGACTTTTGCCGCTCCACCGTGGCCATCTAGAGGCACGTCAGCATCCTCCCAGGCGGGTAGCTATTACGAACGGGACCAGGACCCTGAAGTACCGCTGGGAGTGTTCCAAGACCCCCACCCGCAGGACGCGGGTGCCCAACAGTGGGGTTTTTGGACACCCTGGGCTTACCATCAGGCCCAGGGTGCCCCCGTGCCTCAGACACGTTCTACCGCCTCAAACATCGGGTGCCGGAGGCCACCGTTTCCCACCCCCCCGTTGTTGAGTCGGACAAACAGCTGCCTCTGGACTCCCTGGGTCAACACCGCCTTGCTGGACCTATCGGTGGACCCTCCAATCCCCCTTCCTCTCCACCCAGACCTGATTACGCAGGATCACGGCAGGCTCTGTCACCCAGACCTACAAGCCCTGCACCTCATGGCGTGGCTCCTGCATGGCTGAACACGGCGGAGCTCAGCTGTTCTGCACTGGTCCAGCACATCCTCCTTAACAGCAGGAAGCCTTCCACTCGCTCAACGTACAGGGCCAAGTGGAAGCGCTTCTCTTGCTGGTGCGCTACTCAGGGGGTGAACCCTACGCAGGCCCCAATTCCCACAGTCCTAGACTACCTCTGGTACCTTAAGCAGCAGGGCCTGGCGACATCCTCCTTAAAGGTACACTTAGCGGCCATATCCGCCTTTCGACCAGGAGAAGGTGGCCGCTCCGTATTTTCCCACCCCTTGGTCGCCAGATTTGTTAAAGGCTTGGAGCGTCTCTAACCCCCCCCCCCGTACGCTGCCCTGCTCCTACCTGGGACCTTAACTTGATCCTAAACAAGCTCACGCTCCCGCCATTCGAGCCACTGGCGACTTGCTCGCTCACGTACCTGTCATGGAAGACGGCCTTCTTGGTGGCCATTACATCGGCCAGACGGGTCTCCGAGCTCAGAGCTCTCACAGTCGACCCACCCTACACCGTCTTCCATAAGGGCAAAGTGCACCTGCGACCCCACCCGGTGTTCCTCCCTAAGGTTGTTTCTGCCTTCCATACCAACCAGGACATCTTCCTCCCGGTCGTCTTCCCGAAGCCACACTCTTCTCGGAGAAAGAAGCAGCTACACTCCTTAGATGTACGCAGAGCGCTCGCTTTCTACATTGAGCGAACAAAGCCGTTCCGGAAGTCCCCTCAGCTGTTTGTGGCGGTCGCAGAACGGATGAGGGGTCAGCCAATCTCCTCTCAGAGGATTTCCTCCTGGGTGACTGCATGCATTTGCGCATGCTACGATCTAGCTCGTGTCCCCTCTAGCCACCTCACGGAACATTCCACGAGAGCTCAGGCGGTGTCGGCAGCCTTCCTGGCGCACGTCCCTATCCAGGAGATATGCCGTGCAGCGACCTGGTCATCGGTCCACACATTCACCGCGCACTACGTGCTAGTCAGACAATCAAGAGATGATGCGGCCTTTGGCATAGCAGTTTTAAATACCGCCACATCTCACTCCGACCCCACCGCCTAGGTAAGGCTTGGGAATCACCTAACTGGAATGGATATGAGCAATCACTCGAAGAAGAAAAGACGGTTACTCACCTTTGTAACTGTTGTTCTTCGAGATCTGTTGCTCATATCCATTCCAAACCCACCCTCCTTCCCCACTGTCGGAGTAGCGGCAAGAAGGAACTGAAGAGTGGCTGGGTCGGCTGGGATATATATTGGGCACCATAGCGGCGCCACTCCAGGGGGCGCCCAGCCGACCCGCCTGGGTTGCTAGGGTAAAAGTTTCTCCGACGAAAGTGCATGCGGCGCGCGCACACCTAACTGCAATGGATATGAGCAACACATCTGGAAGAACAACAGTTACAAAGGTGAGTAACCGTCTTTTCACCCCTTCATAGACGACTGTGCATCACTTAAACCCTATTTTGCTGGCCCCTCAGCAGACTGATGGATTTCACCCATAAAGAATAAACTATCCTGAATTATTTGATGCAAGGTTGTGTTTCTAATGGGGATTTCTAATGACATTACAGACCACAAGACTGATGCTTGAGTAGTTAATATGTATTGCCAGAACCCAGGGAAGACTACAGGCTTACTAAGAGGTACAGTTCAGATGTCTTTTATGCAATACTTGGATGCCTAAAAAGACATACCCTGCCCACTCTAAGCCTTTTTCATAAATGGTTTGCATCCCTTGCAGTTTTTAATGCATTTGTTTTACTTCACAGATATAAAGAATATATTTGGGATTTGTACAATGCCTGGCACACAAGATTGCCAATTTTGGTTGGATGTATTCCTGGAGATTTCATCACATGACATAATCTTTAATTCAAGATTGATCTTTAATTCCTGGAGACTCCCGGGCAATCCTGGAGGGTTGGCAACATAGTGGCACAAGGGACCCTGATCCAGGATTGTACAGCAGTACCATATACGAGCCCTACATAACTAATAATAATCTTCCACGAATGTTGGTGGCATTCTTGTGTTAAAATAGTGAGCTGAGGACTTGACTTAAGGTATTTTTCTGCAGAGTAGCAACCAAAACTTCCTTTTTACACATTTAGTTCCACATGTGACATCAGATCCTCTGCTACTTAAGTTGTATCATTAGTTTGCGGCTTCACAATGTCAACTACACAGCTAGAAAAGCATGTAACTTAAAAGGCTCTGTCGAGTGTGTGCACTGCAGAGAGACTAATAGAAATTCTATTTTCTCCTTTGGTTCTTGGAATCTGGATACACTTTATTGTAAACATCAATTTCATTGACTTCAGACCCAACACAAAGTCAGCATATTTGGGGAGTTATAAAAGAAGTGAACCTAAAATGCTGTTTAAATACTGCTAGCTAGGGGCCTGCTTGCCTTGGCTAAAGCCAGAACATCAGTATTAACTCAAACAGCAGATAACAGTGTAAAAGTGAATAGAATCTGAGTAATGGCCACTTCTCATTTCTGTGTGGCAAATGAGTGTAGAGACGCATGGGGCTGGATTTTTCAGTCTTATTTCAGAAGAGTGGGAACAGGGTGCATCTGAAGACATGGCTGTTAGGCAGGAGGGAAAAAGTGAGGGCAAATCATGGAAAGCAGACTGCTAGTTTAACACACACGGTTAGTACTTTGCTCGGGAGGGATAAACTTGGCAGCGTTCTCTCTTTCTTCTGACTTAGGCTATGTCTACGCTACGCAGGGCTGTGTTGCTACAGCGAAGCTGCTGTTTGTCGGTTCTCCTGCCGACACAATCATCCAACCCCTATGAGCAGCATTAGTGTTGTTGGCAGGAGAATGCTCCTGATGACAAAGAACTGTTCACACTAGCACTTGTTGTCGGCAGAGCTTTTGTCTTTTGGGGGGATGTTTTTTTAACACCTCTGAAAGACCTGTTCTGTCGTTCAGTTGCCAGTGTAGACAGCCTTAGTTTCCCTTCTTGTGTTGATTAGTGCAGGAGTCTCAGATAATTGCATAATCCTATGGCATCTTATCTCAGAGTAGGCATGATATGTTAAGCAGTTTAAGGTGGGGGTAGGTCTGTCAGACTCTTGATGTGTCTCTGACATGACTACTTAAGTTCCTGTGTGTGTAGGTTTTTGTATATGCTCTAAACTGACAAGTTTTGTTAGTGTTGCTCCAAAACAGGCTGCAAAGAGGTTGCATTTTCCTTTAGTAATTAAAGCTCTATTAGAGTGAAACCACAAGAGTTCAAGGCAGAAAAATCATGTAACATGCACTGTCCTGATCTTGCAGGTGAACTGAAAGTGTATTTAATCAGAGGGGGAAATTAACAAACTGTTAATCCAGAATCTTTCAGATTATATCAAGGATTAAAAATCACTGGAAGGTGTAAAAGGGCTTTAAAACCAGAGTCAGAATCCGTTCTTCCTTCACTTATCTAGCACTGAGTTTTGTGCAAGTCCTGCAGCGGTGAAGATCCTTAGTGCAATGAATGCAGTTCCCAACAATGTTCCGTGTGTTAATGATGCCATCAATGGCCACAGGAGAGATGAGACATGTAGCACTGAGTTCTGGTCTGACTATATAAAGAACCTTTCTATTACCCTGTTAGAGTATCTTGCATCAGAAAAAATAAACTCTCAAACAACACTTTCAGAACATTTCCCAACGGCTGTGCATGGCCCTGAGGAATGGTGTTTGCTCCAAGCAATGAGCCCATTATCTTTGCTAACATTTTAGCACCTGATCAGACAGGAGGAGTACGCACTGCTATATTGGCTTGAGTTCTCATGTAATCAAATCATTCTCTCTCTTGGAGCCACTTGTCTTTCCCAGACAGTACTGCCTCCAGTGTTAGTACTGGTGCTTGTTGTGTTGACACAGTGAGTGAGGTCATGACTTGGACAGTTCCCCCATGCAACCAAGCAGTTCAGAAATGGAGCTCAAAAGTTTCATACACATGGGTCTGTTCTGAAACCAATAGGCAAATAGTGCCAGTGGCTAATTAAATAGTCACAACTCGGTTTTGCACTTTTACCTGCTGACTTGACTAAACGTTATCACTAAATTTCTCCTTCCTCTTGATTTGTCTTGGTAGCTGAAACCCCAGGCTCTATAACAAGGGTAGCCAAACTTACTGATCCTCCAAGCTGCATGTGATAATCTTCAGACACCTCCTGTGGGGCTGAAGCTCCTAGACCCCCTCCCCACTGAGCAGAAGCCCCTAGCCCCACCACCCTGAGCTCCCCCTCTCCCTCAGAATCTGATAGGAGAATGGGGAGGTGTGGGGGGCTCCACGAGCTGTACTTTAACAGTAAAAGAGCCACATGTGGCTTGTGAGCTGCAGTTTGGTCACCCCTGCTCTATAATGAGGCATGTGCGTAAGTGTAATCAGTTTGTAGGTAATGTGCCAGTAGATGGCAACCAAGACTATGTAGCGTTGTTAATTGGTTTTGTACCGAGCCTGTGAATGCTTCAGGTGTGTTGCTTTGACAGATAACACTGGGTTCCCCTCCTCCATACATTGCCTGTAATTTGCATTAAAGTGCAACCTACTTAAAGTTGGAAGGATTCGATTTTTTTATTTTTTCAATTTCACTGTGTATGCACAAACCAATGAAAATGTGGTTCTAGACCAGTGATTTTCATCGTTTTTTTTTTTTTTTTTTTAATTTGCAGGGCCTTAAAAATTTCAAAATAAGGTGCGGACCCCTTTGGAAATTTTAGCCATAGTCTGTGGACCCCCAGGGGTCTACATGGAGCACAGGTTGAAAACCACTGTTCTCAACAGCCCAGCTCTGCTCCCAGCATGCCCACGCCCCAGCCTAGAGAACTCACTGTTTCTGGCTGGCTTCTGTTTTGTGGAACCTTGAAACACACAGATGTCTGAGCAGAAGCCTAGAATGAATCTCTCAACTCAGTCCAATGCAGAGTTTAGTTTATCACTGTTTATAGCATGCACCTAATTAGAGAGTCTCTGGGTGCATGTGCCTTAACTTGCATATCACATGATAGCCAACCCTCACCACTCTGCCACGTTAGGGTGACCAGATGTCCCGATTTTGGGGAGTGTGTCCCGACCAGAGTACGGTCGGGATGCCATTTGTCCCGATATTTTGTTTCCTGGTCTTCAGCGGCAATTCAGCGGAGTCCTTCAGTCGCGGACAGTCTCCGGTGGTATTTCAGAGATGGGAGCTTCTGTCTTTGGCAGCAAGGTTTATTACCCGCCACTGAAATATCACCAAAGACCATCCGCGACTGAAGGGCTCGCCACCAAACTCCCAGACAGTTGAGCGGGTTTTTTTTAACCCCCCTCCCCTCCCCGCCCACAGCAGTCCCGATATTTTCCCCATAACATCTAGTCACCCTATGCCACGTGGGGCTGCAATGAGACCTGCCAGTGTTCAGTGAGTACGCAAGATGCTGTCATTCTTTAACTGAATCCCCAGACAGCAGTTGCCCGGGGGGTGGCCTAGATTTTCTCAGCCCAGAAAGCTGGGCTGTTCTGGATCCATGCCTTCAACTTTCTCAGCCTAGATACCCAGAGTGTCAGTTGAGATGTCCCTGGCCTTGGCTGCTCCGCTAGATTTTCCATCTCAGTGCGACATTCCCAGTGGTTTCAGCAGGGACTTGTGGAATGTCTCCATTTCTCACTGGGGCCTCTGAGTTGTCCCACCTGAACAAAATGAGCATTGATACAGGGTTCTGGGCCAGCCACACGTAAACAGGAAAGCCCTTCTCAATCCAGCCGACCCTGCTGGGAAAAGAAATAACAGGATGTGAATTGCAGCCTCAAACAGAATGCAGTTTCTTTCACTCTTCTCCCTGGGCAGCCCCAACGGGCGCCATCTGGGGAGGGTTCAAGTCTCTGAATGCTCCAGTCTGCCATGGTTCCATGGGATGTATCCCATCCAAACAGCTGCTGCTGCTGGCAGGAAGTTTCTGACTCCTTCTGCAGAGTTAAGTGTGTTCATGCAGAGGACTTAGGTGTGCAAAGGCCCTGTCAGCACTTAGACCTTGATGGCTTCTGGGAGGGGAAAATGGCCAGAAGCTGAACAGCCCGGGGCTAATGTGCTTTGCTTTCATTTTCCGAGTTGCAGTGAGTTGTAAATGCATCCAAGCACAGAGCCGATCAGTCGCTCGGTATAAACAACTGTTCTGGTCATTGCTGAGATATGTGGCCCTTTTTTCCTTGCTAGGAAAAATCACCATTGGGAAAACTTCCTTGTAGGCTTAGACTTGGTGTTTATGGTTTCTCGTGTTTATACACAGCTTTGTCTTTGATGGAGAGGATGCAGCAACAGCACTGGATCAGCGCAAGGGCCTGGAACAAACAGGGTTTTATTTTAGTCAGTGTCCCAGCAGGAGACTGCTCTAGCCCCCTCTCGCTAACCCATGTTGCTGCAAGGGTCTGTGTGAAATTAAAATTATCTAGTGGAAACTATCATAGGAGCAGGCTCTCCTTAACCCTGACAGGAAGCCCCTTCTTTGGCTTAGGCTTTGTTCACCCCGTGACATTGCACTCCATATGATGTTATGAAAATATGCTAATGAGTGTGAATATAATGTAACTGGAATATGCTTCATTCAAAGGGTCTCTTGTAAGGTATCATTACAAAGCTTATAATCAACTCTGTGTGTTCATCCTATTTATATGAATCAGGAGCGGCTCCAGGCACCAGCATGCCAAGCATGTGCCTGGGGTGGCAAGCTGCAGGGGGCTCTCTGCCGGTTGCCGTGAGGGTGGCAGGCAGGCAGGCTGCCTTCGGTGGCAGGCCTGCGGAGGGTCCACTGGTCCTGTGGCTTCGGCGGACCTCCCGCAGGCAAGCTGCCGAATCCGTGGGACCAGGGACCTTCCGCAGGCAAGCTGCTGAAGGCAGCCGGCATGCCGTGCTTGGGATGGCATAATACCTAGAGCCACCCCTGATATGAATGTATCTTTCTTTTTTTTTTTTTTTTTTTAAATCTGAAGTTAGAAATATGAAGTGTAACTCTGAGGTCCTACTGTAATTATGCAAAGTGTGGGCCATTAATGGTGGCTTGGAATCTTTATTGCTCCCATTAACCAGGACAATTGGTTGTAAATGGCTCTGTTTACCTGTAAGTCTTCCTGTATACCTGTGTGCTGGAAAGGGGTAATGAAGTCTTACAATGACATGTGATCATGTCACCTGAACTGGAATCCATCTTTAAGCTGGTGCTTTTCCATTTAGAAGGAGGGGTGGGAGCCCAGAGAGGGACAAGGGATTCCCACCTTGTACTAAAGCTATAAAAGGGGTGGAACAGAACAAAGGGGGCTGCAGTCATGAGAAATTCCCTAGCTACCACCTGAGCTAGAACAAGGACTGTACCGGGGAAAGGATTGGGCCCAGACTAGAAGGAGGCTAGTTTGTCAAAGACACTTATTGGAACATCTCTGAGAGTGAGATTTACCTGCATTATTTCCTACGGTATTAGGCTTAGACTTGCGTGTTTTATTTTATTTTGTTTGGTAATTTACTTTGTTCTGTCTATTACTTGGAACCACTTAAATCCTACTTTCTGTATTTAATGAAATCACTTTTTACTTATTAATTAACCCAGAGTAAGTATTAATACCTGGAGGGTGGTGGTGGGGAACAGCTGTGCATATGTCTCTATCAGTGTTATAGAGGGCAAACAATTTGCGGTTATACAAGGTAAAACAGATTTATTTGGGGTTTGGACCCCTTTGGGATCTGGCTATCTGAGTGCTGAAGACAGGAGCACTTAAGCTTTTTCAGTTAAGCCAGCAGCTCGTGCAGGACGTGGTTCAGATTTGGATCTGTGTTTGCAGCAAGCAAGGGTGTCTGGCTCATCCGAAAATGGGCTCAGAGGTAGTCAAGACACATCAGGTGGCAGCAGGGCTGCTCAAAGGATTCAGGGGGCCTGGGGTCTTCGATGGCAATTCGGCAGCGGGGGGTCCTTCCGCTCCGGCACCCACCGCTGAAGTGTCCCAAAGACCCGTGACGGGGCCCCCCAGCTGCTGAATTACTGCTGAAGCAGGCCCCATCGCTGAAGTGCTGGGTCTTCGGCAGTAATTCAGTGGCAGGGGGTCCTTCCGCCCTGTGGCGGAAGGACCCCTCCCCCACCGTGAAGACCTGGAGTGGAAGAAGCTCCGGGGGCCTGGGCCCCTGAGAGTTTTCCAGGACCCCTGGAGCGAGTGAAGGACCCCGCTTCAGGGGCCCCAGAAAACTTTCGGGTGGGCCCCGGGCAAATTGCCTGACTTGCCCCCCACCCCCGGGGGCTCTGGATGGTAGTCCCAAAAGGGTTTCTGTGATCCAACCCATCAGACACCCCCAGCATTAGTCACAGTAGGTTTCTTCCTGCTCACCCCCACTTACATCCTAGCAGATGGGTTCCCCCCCCCCCAATGTACACCTTATGGCAGCTGCCTTTCTGCTCATTCACCAGCTCTGATTCCAGCACCTAGAGTCAAATCCTGGCCCCACTGAATCAATGGGGTTTTGCCACTGTCAGTGGGACCAGGATGTCACCCCTAGTCTCTAGTGCTTTTCATAGACTCCTAGAAATGTCAGGTTGGAAGGCACATCAAGAGGCCATCAAGTCCAGCATCCTGCGCTGAGGCAGGATCAGTGAACTTAGATCAGCCCTGACGGGTGTTTGTCCAACCTGTTCTTCAAAACTTCCAATGACAGGGATTCCACAACCTCCCTTGGAAGCTTATTCCAGAGATTAACTACCCTTAGAGAGTTTTCCAAATATATAACCTCAATCTCTCTTGCTGCAGATTAAGCCCATTGCTTCTTGTCTTACCTTCAGTGGACATGGAGAACAGTTAATCACCATCCTCTTTGTATCAGCCTTTAACATATTGGAAGACTGTTATCAGATCCCCACTCAGTCTTCTTTTCTCAAGACTAAATATGCCCAGTTTTTTTTAATTTTTCCTTATAGGTCAGGTTTTTCTAAATCTTTTATAATTTTTATTGCTCTCCTCTGGATTCTCTCCAAATTATCCACATCTTTCCCGAAGTGTGGTACCCAAAACTGAACACAGAACTTCAGCTGAGGCCTCCCCACTGCTAAGTAGAAAAGGACAGTTACCTCCCATATGTCCCGACAGTACTCCTGTTAATACACCCCAGAATTATATTAGCTCTTTTTGCAACTGCAATCACATTGTTGACTTCTGTTAAATTTCTGATCCACTGCAACCCCCAGATCATTGTCAGCAGTACAATCATCTAGCCAATTATTCCCCATTTTGTAGTTGGGTATTTGATTCTTTTCCTTTCTAAATGTCATACTTTGTAATTGTTTTTATTGAATTTCATCTTGTGGATTTCAGACCAATTCTCCAATTTGTTATGCTTGTCTTGAATTCTAACCCTGTTCTCCAAAGTGCTTGCAACCCTTCCCCAGCATGATGGTCTGCACAATGCAACCCTGAGAGGGGCAAAGAAAATGCCCTCATTAAATGGGGCTTTTCTTGCACCTCTTGTGTATGTGGTTTAATTAGACATTTGGAAGGGGTATCTTTCTGTTCTGGGATCCTGGAGGCCTCAGGTCCATCTGCAGGCTAGGTTGCCGTGTAATATGACTCAGCTGAGGTAATTTACATACGACATCAGCGTCACTGCTTCAGCCATGCCATAGGGGAGGGAATCTTTAGCTGCAGAAAGGCCAGAGCTGAGAGCCATTTAGATGATGGTAGTGGGGATTAAGGCTCAGCACCTTGCGCCTCCCCCACAGCAAACACTGGCAATTGTGAGCAGCTCTAACATGTTTCTGAGCAGAGGGCAGTGGTGAGACAGGCTGGCCAGTACAGGCTGTAAGTTGAGACTGGGCCCTGCAGACAGGAATCCCAGCAAACAATTGCCAGTAGCCCAGTGCTATAAAGGCATCGGTGGTTGAATGGGGAGTAATTGGGGTTTATGCTTGTTCCAGCAGAGTATCCCCAAGGACCTGCCCCCACGCTGTGGAATGAACCGCCGGAGCTGCCATCGGGAGAGGGCCCCTTTGATGCCGCCACCACCACGGGCCGCTTCTCGGACTCTACAGGCTTCCCCCCATACACCTCGGAGTATGAGCCTGAGGACACCACCCACCTGCACCATCTGGATGATAACGGTATGTAGGAGTCTCCCAGGCAGCACCCTGCACCATCCTCAGTTAGAACTGTCTAGCCCACAGCTATCACCTGCATACCCGAGCCCTTCTGTTTGGAGCAAATATTACCATGGTTTAGGAGAAAATCCATAAGGTATTGCTGAGAACTCCTTTATCTGTGCTCTCCAGGGAAAGGGGAAATGAATGCTGGCTGTATAAGCCATTCTGTTCTTTATCGCTTGTTTAGCACCATAGATATACATGGCACCCCTAGGCTTGCCAACTTTCTAATTGCACAAAACTGAACACCCTAGCCCCGCCCCTTCCCCAAGGCTCCACCCCTGTGCACTACATTCTCCCTCCCTCACCCTCATTCACTTCACTGGGCTGTGGCAGGGGGTTGAGATGCAGAAGGGGGTGAAGGCTCTGGGTGGGGTTGGGGATGAGGGGTTTGGGGTGCACAAGGGGGCTCCAGGCTGGGCGGTGGGGCCGAGGGATTCCAAGTGCGGGAGGGGGTTGGGGGTTGAGGCAGGAGGTTGGGGTTCAGGAAGGGGTACAGGCTGGGGCAGGGAATTTGGGCTCATGGTTGGGGTGTGGGCTTACCTCAGGTAGCTTCCAGTCAGTAGCGCAGCAGGGATAAGACAGGCTCCTTACCTGTCCCACAGGCAGTCAGCAGGTCCAGCTCCTAGGCACGACACACTGCACTTGCCCGCAGGCACCGCTCTCTCCCCCTCCCCCCCTGGTGCTCGGGGCAGGGGTAGCTTGTGGAAACTCACCACCACCACGCCTAGGAGCTGGACCTGCTGGCCGCTTCCAGGGAGCAGTGCAGAGCCAGGACAGATAGGGAGCCTGCCTTAGCTGTGCAGCACCACCGGATGTTTAATGGCCCATAGCACTACCCAAAACAGGGATGGATTCCCTGCCCCAAAATCTATTTAACCTACCAGGGTTAGCAGTGAGAAGGCCTAGAGAAGGAAATCAACCAGACTCTGGAATCCTGCAGGGTCATTGTGTCCCATCACAGCACTTCCTGTCCCCCCAGGCTGCACTCTCCAATAAACTAGCAATCCAGGAGTTCCAAGCTGCTCAGATGTTTTACACCCTTACAAAGCCCCCTGGGTTTATATTGTGCTTTGCTGAATCTTCTTTGGTTTTCTGTGTAACAAGAACAATGTCTGTGGTAATGGAAAATCCAAATGAGTCTGTCGTCGTCATTAACTAATTGTGTGAAAACTGCATGCATTGCCTCCTATTCTCTTTTGCCTTGAACATTATTTCCTTGGGACTGTGCTCCTCTGATACAGCGCGAGATGGGAGCCTAATGGAATTTCTGTTTGTTCCTATCCCGACTCCCTGTGCATATCCTGTATTAGCCTTCTCTTCCCCTCCCTATGGTGTTCCTGCTTTTGGTGCAAGAGCTTTCTGCTGTGCAGCTCCTGCCCCCCCGGAAAGCTGTTCTCTCTCGCTCCAGCTCCATGCTCTAGCTATGTTTAAATCATGTCTGTAAACTTCTTTTTCCCCACTGCTTGTGTTTCTTTGTTGTTCTCTTCTCCTCTCATTCTGTGTCCCTGTTGTTTACCTTTGTAAGTAATTCTGGGCTCGTTTGTCTGAGTGACCCTATCCACACCACAGCTGTAATATGAGGCCATGCAGAGATGGTTTCCCCGTTAGCCCACAAGAATAATCAAAGTTCTTTCTCATGGCAGGGCTGAAGTGCCACTTTCCCAACTGTCTTCTAAAGTATGTAGTGAGTTAACTTTGACGGTGGAGGGAGGTTTAAAATACGAAACACAGGGAGGGTCAATTGGCTAGCAATGCCCTTTGCCCCTGTGCCGACAGAAGATCAGTTATCTGATCAGAGACCTGCTTGATAGCGACAGTTCCCTGAGTTGCTGTCATGTGACACAAGGAAATTGCATTCAGTGATTGTGTTGAGGTGACAGCATTGCTGCCATCTGAACTTCTTGACTGGGAGAGATGGGCAGCTAAGCAGCTGTGTGACCCCTGAGTATAGTTCAGTGGCTGGGCTGTGTCACATCATCACTCATCTGAAAGCTTGGTCAGTATAAACGCAGAGAGACAATGAGAACCACTCAACCAGACCACCACCACCCCCCGCCACACACACACACCCTGCAATTACAATGCGTGTTCCCCTGTTGCAATGAAACAAGCGCAGCTGGCAGGCCAGCTGAGAAAGGGCTTCACTGTATAGACGGTTGGGACAAAGCTATGTCGATACATTGTGTGTCATGATGGGCCAAGGGAGGTAATGATGTAAAGAGACCACAAGGTCCTGGAATTATTGGTGCCACAATGATCACTGCTCTCCTGGGCACCTCTGTGATTGTGGCCCTGATTGTTGTCAACCTGTGAAAATTCTCTGTCTCCTGAACTCTCCCAAATGGCAGGACCATGCTGGAGACCCTGCCTGCGGCTCCAACCATCATGTGCAATCTGGCCCCAAGCAATTATCTCCTAGTGAACATAGATTCATAGACTCTAGGACTGGAAGGGACCTCGAGAGGTCATCGAGTCCAGTCCTCTGCCCTCTTGGGGGATTGCACATGATGGTGCGATCCCACCATGCAACATGCACCCCTGAGGCTACACAGCCCCTTCCCCCACCCAGGTTACTGCACAGCCTTCAAGTCAAGCCTTCAAGTCTATAGCAAATGGTCAGATCCAGGCATCACTTTAAAGTGCTTCCCTCTTATCTTCCTCCCCCTCTCCACTTCCCTCCCTTGCTCATTTTCACCCCCCCCTCCAAGGCTTCCAACACTTGGTTGTCACCAGTCCAGAGCCTCTGGGATTGCTGATGGTGGCTTTCATGAGGTTTCCAAAGGGAAGCCAGCAGCAGCACCACTGCTCTATGGAAGCCTTGCTGCCATCCGAGGGGAGAAGGGCTGTTGTAGGGCATGGGGATGGAAGCCAGCAGCCGTAGTGTCTGCAGGGTGCTTGTGTCACTCGGGGTGTTGCAGGGGGGAGGGAGGAATGGGGAAGTGGTTTTAAATGAATGTTAATGATTAGTACAAGTGGTTTGGTTTTATCCCATTTTTCCTTGGAGTTTGCTGGGGTTTGCTGTAGGAACACTCATGTTTGAAACTGGCTTTCTTCAATCAACCACTGTAAAATCCCAATAGCCCTGGCCCCGTCTGTATGTGCCGGGGCCTGCGATGCAAGCACTGGTGGCTGAATGCGCAGTGTGGGGGTGGCTCTGCAGAATGATTGTGCCAGTCATTTCCATAGTTGTACTCGGCACTGTGCATTTCCCAGGCATGCGGGATCGCGCCCAAGGGCAATGGAGGTTGAGTATTGCAGGAGTGGAAGATTCAGCCCGCCTGGGTGGAGGGGAAGGGTGGAGCATGTCCTCACTAAATACTGTCTCCTGTGGCTGCCTAGAGATTAGTGGGGACAACACTGGACATTCCTGTCTCAACCTTCCTGGTCCTGGAGCTGGGCAGTCTGCTGAGCTCCACGTGCCCAGGGATTTGTGGATACACTGTTTTCCACGTGCCTTTAGCTTGGAGTGACCTCCAGCTCTTTGTGCTGTTCTGAGCCTTTCTTTTCTCTCCCTGGGTTCTCTGCAGGGTCTCTGGGTCCTGGAGCTATCAGTGCCATCGTAATCGCTGCTCTCCTGGGCACGTCTGTGATTGTGGCCCTGATCGTCATCACCCTGCGAAAATTCTCTGCCTCCTGAACTGAATAAAAGCTTTTTCCTAATACAAGTGTCTTCTGCCTGTCTGTGTCTCTGGCCTACTCCATCTGCGTCTGACTGCACAGGCTTCAATGAGAAGTCTCAGGCCATGTCTACATCTAAAATTTTGCAGCGCTGGTTGTTACAGCTGTATTAGTACAGCTGTATAGGGCCAGCGCTGCAGAGTGGCCACACTTAAAGCAACCAGCGCTGCAAGTGGTGTTAGATGTGGCCACACTGCAGCGCTGTTGGGCGGCTTCAAGGGGGGTTCGGGGAACGCGAGAGCAAACCGGGAAAGGAGACCAGCTTCGCCGCGGTTTGCTCTCGCGTTCCCGGAACCACCCAGCAAACCGCAGGGAAGGAGACCTGCTTGCTCGGGGTTCGTGGAACGAGAGAGCAAACCGGGGAAGGAGACCAGCTTCGCCGCGGTTTGCTCTCGCGTTCCCGGAACCACCCTGCAAACCGTAGGGAAGGAGACCTGCTTGTTCGGGGAACGCGATAGCAAACCGGGGAAGGAGACCAGCTTCGCCGCGGTTTGCTCTCGCGTTCCCGGAACCACCCAGCAAACCTCAGGGAAGGAGACCTGCTTGCTCGGGGTTCGGGGAACGCGAGAGCAAGCCGGGGAAGGAGACCAGCTTGATTACCAGAGGCTTCCTCAGGTATGCTGGGATACCTGCTTATTCCACGGAGGTCAAGAAAAGCGCTGGTAAGTGTCTATACTTGATTACCAGCGCTGGATCACCAGCGCTGGATCCTCTACACCCGAGACAAAACGGGAGCACGGCCAGCGCTGCAAACAGGGAGTTGCAGCGCTGGTGATGCCCTGCAGATGTGTACACCTCCTAAGTTGCAGCGCTGTAACTCCCTCACCAGCGCTGCAACTTTCTGATGTAGACAAGCCCTCAGGGCCTTTTAACAGACTTTAATGCCACCACTGCCCTCCATGTGTGTTTTACTCCCACCTCAGTGGTAAATTAGAGCCATGTGGGCTGATGCTGCAGGAGTGTCGCTGGGTTGCTCGTGCTGCTCTGAGCCACAGAATTGTTCTGGTCCTTTGCTGGAAACTGAGAGATTTGAGACTCTGTGGCACTTATGCATAGCTGCTGCCCTTGCTTCCTGCAAACAGCTACCAGAAGCAAAGCATTCAGTGTGAGCTGTAGCATCCCTCTGATCCTGGCAGGAGCAATCCAGGGCAGGGATGGGAGGGACTCAGGCAAGGAAACTGACTTCACCCTGCAGTTGTGGATTTTGCTTAATGGCTTTCTGATCCCCCAGCCCACCTGTTACACTCACCCCTACAAGCCACTCCCCTTCATTGTGGGGCACGAACTTTCAGATACTCTTCCTTATGCACACACTTTACTTGCTCCTGATCAATATTCAGTGGTCTGTGACGCAGGCACCACCACTACTAGGATTAGAGAGAGACGCCATCGTTGCCTCCCGACTTCTTACTATTCTGGAGTTGCAGCTACAGGATTATTGCATTCCCACTCCCTGGTTCCCCCACCCCCCGAACTTTTCATATATGGCTGCATGCCTGGGCTGTGATGCCTTCATATGCTGAAGTGACTGACGGCTCTCCTGCTCTCATCATTTCCTCCTGTTTTCAATATTATCCTCCAGCTCCATATGGACTCTTGCAATTTAGTGCCCCTGAGGGATGGTGCCTTGTTTGAGATGCTACTAGAGAACTCTGTATAGCGGTAAGCAGTCAAACATGGCGGCAGCAGCAGCCACTGCCTGTCACAGATCTGAACAGGACCTTCGGTGTTTTCTATTCTCAGTATGAGACCATATCGAAAGGGCTCTCGCATCCAAGGGTGCAAGAGAGGGTGGTGACAGCAGCGTGAGACTAGGCAGGCAATTGCCTGAGACAATGGATGTCTCTGTTAGAAGCTGAATTCTGAGACTGTCCCACCAGCAACTGCTCTCACTGCCCATCACTTAAATAGGAACATTTATTTACACTTACTTACATTGCTCAGGGCTCTGGAAAATTTTGCACCCTGTGTCACACAATTAGGTTGCTCTAACCTCCAGTGTAGGTGTGACTAGGTCCAACATAAGAATGGCCCTCAGAGGTCCGTTAATTATCTTGATGGAAAAATCCCTTTTGTTGTAGGAAGCATCTGTACTACAGCTGCGATGCCATAGCACTGTAGTATAGACATACCCTTAGTGAGGTGTTTTTGAATGGGCAGCACCTGACCCCCGGGGTAATACTTGCTGGGGCAGACTGTACTGCTGTATGAATGTCAGATAAACAGCAGTTGCTGTTTACTGGGAAAGGTGTTGAGTTGCTAGAAGTAAGAACTGAAATCCTCACTCAATGAAAATGGCAGGGGATGGTCAATGCGAGAAGCCTCTTGCATGCACCAACACTGACCCGCAGACGCTCGTGTTATCCCTGATCTACAGGTCTCTGTCGCATGTGAATAGTGTGACTTGTTATGTGGCCATCTGTCAGCGGAGCTAAGCAGTCTAACTTCTTAAACATAGGCCATCAAACAACTATCAACTGGTATTAACTGTCCCTGGTACCTGGATCCAGCTGTGAACCAGCACTTGAGTTGAAAGGCTCAGTATTGTTTTAGGTCTTTACTGCTTCTACTCACGACCATGTTCATAAGGCTGGGACGGAGCTAGGAAAGGGAATCGAATTGACTCCATTCTGGCTATGCGCTGAGTCACATGAGCATGATGGGGGAGGAAAATGGTGGTGATGGTCACAGTCTGGATGAGAAAATGAAAACGCAAACAGGGCCAGGCTTTGGAAGTTGCTGGCAGAGTCAGCTATATTTTCACCACAAGAAAAACAACAACAACAAGAGGTCTTTTCAGTCCACTCAAGCAGCCTGATAATGACCTGGGATCTCAAACCTGCACTCACGTTTCACAGACTGAGCCCATTGATAGCATTAGATCACCTGAAACTGACACATCTTGGACTATGTGTCTGGAATGGAGGAGGTTAAAAATGTAAATAGAACAAACCCGATTCAGTGACTGAATAGAATGTACCAAGTGTGACAATCAGGAGTCCCAAAAACCACTATAAAGTGACTTAGGTGTTGGCGTAAGTCCAAGGGTTCTGAGATAAAAGGCAAAGGCCAGTGAAAGACTGGAAACCCCTCTCCTCCAAAGTTGGCCCTTGAATGATCTCAGCCAGGTAAAATTCATTGCCCCCTAGCCTAGGACAAGTAATTTTTTATTTGGTGACTACAGTATCTTTGTTTTCATTGTAAAAATCATTTTTTGTCCTAGGCAAGTGCCAGGGCTAGGAAATTATCATGACAATTTGGGCAAGGCTGAATGATCGGTAATATGCTTGTATATATTTGTCTGAAATAGTTTTCATAGCAAGAGCTTCCATGTTTTGGCTTTAAACTAAATTACCTGTAAACAGCTGCTGCTATGAGTCTTGGACCCTGAGCTTAGTCTGGTTGTACTTAGAAAAGTGACTGCACAATTTATTTGTGGTCCTTGTATTTATAGCATCTCTGGATAAAATATGTTCAATTTACAAGTCAAATGGCAATTGTTTTTCTAACTGCGAGCCCCACAAACCCAAGCTGGAATTTGTCAGTCAAGCTGAGGTCCTTCTGGCTCACATATCACCAGTAGTAACCATACTGAGAGGTGAGCTCTGCCCTCACTGGACTACAAGATCTGTGGCATAGCCCAGGCTAGCCCAGATCAGATGGCTTAAGTTGCAGGGCTAAAAATTGCTGTGTAGACAATTAGGCTCCGGCTGGGTTCTAGGACCAGCTCCCCTCGAGGGGTCCCAGAACTGAGGCTCCAGCCAGAGCCGAAACTTGTACACACCAATATTACAGCCCCACAGCCCAAACCTGAAATAGCTGATCCGGACCAGCCACGGGGGGGTTGAATTGCTGTGTCGACATGCCTATAGGCACTTGTCTAACTATGAATGTTCTCAGGTGTAAGAGAGCAGGATCTGAATTTGTCAGCTGTTTCTGATGTGCTCCTCACTGCGGTATCTAGGAGTTGAATACAGCATTATGGTTTCCATGCACTTAACAATTCTGTTCATATGCAAGCTACAACTGAATCCCACCCACTCTCCCATAGCTGTTAGCGCTGCAATACTAAAGACTGCATTGTATGAAGAGCCTGTCTAAAGCAGAGACAGTTACACTAAAGTACCTCGATGCAGTCACGCTGGCATGAGCCTCTGATGCAGGCATGCAGCAGTGATGTAAAGTGGGGTTTATGCCGGTAATTGACTGCAACTGTAGTGTGACACCAGTGCAAATATGCCTAATGTAGATAGGGTCTAAAGCACATGGTGGTGACTCATCTATCAGCTGAGTAAGAAGGTGCTAGTTTTGCACGTCTCTTTTTGACCACAGCCACACTGACATGATACTGCCCAATCTGAGTGTGGAGAGTGGGGTGTTAAGCAAGGTTAGTAGGGGAACGCGCAGAGATCAGAAGCAGCACTGAGTGTCAAGCAATGCCTGGAAGACTCTGCTTTCCTGCATCACAGAAAGATGCTAAATAATTTAAATTCCCTGATTTATGTTCATGCAAATAAATGCTTTGGGGTCAGCTGTCCTTTTTGTAGCTAACAAAGGGCTGCTCAGAGAAGGGGCTGCTCTGGAACCGCTTAAAGCAGAGCAGGCCTAATAGCCATTTGTTGTTAGGATGCTTATTCAGGGTCAGTTTCCAGCCGCTATCTGTTCTCAGTTCCCTGCTGAAGCGCTTGATCCCTTGCCCTGTGTTTCATGCAATGCTGAGTTGCATTATATAAGGAAATGATTCCCTTGTCCTTTTGGCTACTGAGGACTTTCCTATATACATGGAGGCATCAATACTGTCCATACAGCTCATGCACACAGCTGGTTAGCTGAGTTTAGAGAGGACGTGCAGGCCCTCACATAGCTTTAGTACAATGTCCCCTGGCTAACTTCAGCTTTTTTGCTTGAGTTCTCCTTGTTAGAGATGGGCCGACTGCTGCTGGGCTGCCTCTGCATGAGCCGGGTGGCTGAGGGCAGCCCCTCCCTTTGGAAACACACTCCACAGCCCACGGAGCTGTTTGGGAATGTGATAGATTTGTGGAAACAGTCAGTTTACATTACATTCCAAATAGGAACTGACAATGGATTGAGCAAAGTCCTGCAAATTTACAAACATGCTGGGAAATGGCCTACATCTGAAACCTCCGGCTCTGCTAGAATATCATCCATGTGTAATGGTTTGTCAGCTGATGTACAAACTCAGTGGCCTCAGTTTCTTTTACCCTATCTGCTCTCTCTCTGAATGTGTGCTGTGCACTCTGGCAAAGAAATCCCATGTACCGGTGCTATGGTCTTGCCTGTGCTTTCATCTGTTTGGGTGAAGTCCATCATGTGTTTCCTTCACAGTCTGCTTGTGGCAGCAGGTGGATGATACCCTCTGCTGCTGTTCTGTGCACAGACAACCTTGCATTTGGTAACCTCTGGGGGTTGAGCCATCGGCGGTAGGAATATAGTGAGTAAAGAGTTAGGGCTGCTGAAAAACAGTGTGTGGTGCTGTTGGTTTAATTTGTTAATGCATTTGCCTAGAACTGGGCTCAAAGACCAGTATGGGGGGGGAAGAGTGGGCCCAGCAGCCCAACAACAGGACTGGGAATCAGGCATCAGAAGTCCCGAATTCTATTCTCAGCTCTGGCACAGTCTCCCTTTGTGATTTCAGGGGAGACAACTTCTCTGCCTCAATTTCCCCATCTATAAAATGGGGACTTAAAGTAACCTAACTCTCAGAGGTGCTGCCAAACTTAGAGGTTCTTATAAGTGCTTTGACTCAGATAAGTGCTTTGACTCAGAAAAGCACCATGTGCTCCACAAAAAGAAAGCCCCTATTGCCATTATGTTAATTGCCAGATGCCTACTGGAAGAGGTAAATGGCTTCAGCTATAGTGTGTATACACAGAACTATATTGTGGGGTGGCACAAACATTCCTACAATTGAATCTCTCAGCAAGGGGGTAGCTAGGAGACAGAGTTTTCTATGGTACGTAAGGTAGAACTGTTCCCCAGCTGAGTCTATCCACTTAAACTAGAAAAACAACTGAAGCAACCCTTATACATGATCAGGTGGTATGTTACAGCTGTGGTCAACCTCCTGGGTGGCTCTGGTGTGGTCCTGTCCAGTAGCTCCTCACTGCACATGGGAGCACTTGGCACTCTTTGGAGTTGGCAGCACAACTAGCAATCCATTACATTGAATAGTTCCATGAGCTTTAGAAAAGTGGCCTCTCCTCTTCCTTGGGTTGGTCTCCAGAGGAATACAAAATGTGGAGGGAAGAACTCAGTAAACAGAGCAAAGTCTATTTGTGTAGGAGTGGGTGTGACCAGCATGTTAAGACCAGGCCCTGTGCCCTGGCTCATAGTACCAGCACCACCACCTCATTCTCTCAGTCTGCAGCATCTCCCTCCATCTCTCTCCATAAGCCATTAGATATTCCTTGTGCTCCAGAGCTTGGGGAGACCAGGGGTCATTGGCGATTCCTGCTGCCCAGCTTCCTCCGCTGACTGTCATCCGACTTGTGGACCCGGAAACACTCTTTTAGGTTCTGCGATCGGATCTTGGGGTTCAGAATCTCCTCCCCCATAGAGCTGGGGAACCAGCCCCTTTCCTGGTCATGAAGACGCTCCCCAAAAATCCAACCTGAGGAGCAGGGAAAACATGTAGCAGGACAAGTCAAGAGGACTAGAATGCCCAAGTGCAGGAATGAGTGTGAGTGAGAGCGAGCCACCAGGGCTACGCTTTGGAGGGCTTGGGTTCAATTACTGCCCTTGAGACGTACTGCTGGCTTAGCAGATACAGGTAAGGATTAAGAAACCAGGAAAAGCCTGGGATCTAATCCCTTCTGAGCCACTGACTCACAGGTCACCTGACCTTGTATTCTAGTTGTAAAACTGGCTAAAAAGCAGATGCTACCTCTTCGCTAACCATTCCTGGCTACATCATCAGTACAGAGACCCGAAGCAGGGACAGGATGGAGCTGCACTTCTCAGCCAGAAGAGGGAGTGCAAGGTACAGGAACGAGGGCCTTAGCTGATGTTTAGTCCCAATGACAGCTAAATTCTGCTGTTGCCTACAGGGTCACTGTCCCTAGGGGTTTGTCCTCTGATGCTGATGTCCCATGACAGACAGGGAGTAACAAACATTCAGGGAACCCCAGGTTGTCCAACAAGGGCACTCTTTTTTTATCTAGAGGAACCTCCCTCTGTGTTCAAAAGCAGCCTGTCCAGGGGACAGCTCTGTTGCCCTTGTGATGAGTGATTTTAGGGATGCCTGCAGCCACATTGCTCTTACCGTCATCTGTCTTGTCCAGGATGTTAAGAACATCTGCCAGCTCCAGGGACAGCTCATCTGGTTGCTGAGCCACATATGGATGGACACACTGCACCTGGGGGCAATCTGACAATGGGAAGGGAGAGAGAGGGACAAAGTAATCCAGCTGCCCCAGAGTCCTGTGACTACTGTACAGTATAAAATGGTGCAGGCTGGTCTGCGCGAGCAACTTTTGTATAACTACATCACTTGGGGCGTGGACTACCTACACTGACAGCAGAAGCCCTCCTGGTGCAGCTTTTTAAGTGTAGACAAACCCTTAGATATAAAGCAAGATGGGGGAAGAGGCTTCTAAGGCACCAGGTACATGAGAAATGGAGCATGTAAAGTTTAGAAACAGGTACTACTGTATCATACTATCCCTGGTTCTCTTATGCTCCCAGGGTGTTATCCAACACAATGAGGGATTGGTGACACACCTGCTGCCTGGATCTACAGGACTGTGCCTGTGCCAGATGGTCCTTTGAGCTGGGAACGGTGCAGTAGGCTGCTAGAAGTGGGCTGGCTCCAGTGCTATAAAGGGCTCAATGAGAAGGTGCAGAGGCCCTGGCTGAGAGAGTTAACTTCACTGTGGGGAAGGCTAGGGGTAACCCTAGCAGGCTACCCCACAAGGCCCAACCAGGTGGCCAGCAGCTCTGTGAACAGTTCCACAGGAGTCATGATGAGGCTCTGGGCCTACCAGCAAAAGACACAGGCCATAGGTAGAATGGACACCTTTATGGTGTGTGCCTTTTTTTACAGCCTTGGAACGCACACACTTGTGGTAAAGGGCTTCTGTTGTGGCAGCCTGCTCTGCCCAGACCAGTTTACAGTTGTGTTAATGCTTCTGGCTAAAGTGTAAGTGTAGATACACTCTGAGCAAATGGGAGACGGTGGGTGGGAAGGCGGTAGTTTAACATTTAACATTGTTTTTCATATCTAGTGTGATCTGGTGAGAATGATTTGGTGGAGTGAAGGGGGGCAGGAGAAAGGAAAGGGATCACTGGAGCAGGGGGAGGGGTTGGAGGTGTAGAGCAGGGGCAAAACCTTAATGCCAGGCACAGAGAGGAAAGAGGCTGTTCTTGTCAATCTCATTCAGGGTGCTGGCAAGATCCTGTCGGGGGGAGAAGGGGGAATCCTTGAGGAACGCAACCTCAGCTGCAGCATTTGCGATGCAACCAGCATTTCAGATGGCACAGGCAGGGATCTCTGAAGAAGAGTACGACACGCTGCAAGTGATATAACCATCTCTCCCTCCCTCCATCTCTGCTGCATCTCTTACCCAAGAGCCTGGATGTGAATGAAACAAACTTCGTTCTCCGATTTGGGGCCAGCGAGATCATCCAGCGCTTCATCTCACTTCTGTGACCAGAGACAAACAGAACACAACTGTGAGGGCGCAATCAGCTGGTTGCAGCACAGTGTTACTCTCCCAACCAGCTTTGATTGCCAGGCCCACATTCCTAGCTTTCCCAGCTCCAACTTTTTCCCTTTCTCTGCTAGAAACAGAGATCCCCTCTCTGGGCAGCTGGGACACAGTAAGAGTGTCTCATCGGTGTCTGGACAAGCCACCATTTGAAGGTCAGCCTGGTCACTATTAATAAATTGGAGGAGCTCTGAATGATTCCCCTCTCTCTCCCTACATTTTACTTGACTCTGTTTCTCCTAGGACATGGGTGGGCAAACTTTTTGGCCTGAGGGCATCAGGGTTGCGAAACTGTATGGAGGGCCGGGAAGGGAAGGCTGTATCTCCCCCAAACAGCCTGGCCTCCATCCCAGCATCTGCCCCCTGACAGCCCTCAACCCATCCAACCCCCTCTGCTCCTTGTCCCCTGAGCGCCCCCTCCTGGGACCCAGTCCCCTATCCAAACCTCCCTGTCCCCCGACTGCCTCAACCCCTATCCACAGCCCCACCCCGACAGGCCCCTCGGGACTCCCACGCCTATCCAAACCCCACTCCGTTCCCTGGCCCCTGACTGCCCCCACCCCTATCCACACATCTGCCCTGACAGCCCCCCGTCCTCCCCCCCATGGGACTCCCATGCCTATCCAACTGCTCCCTGTCCTGACTGCCCCCCAGGAGTCCCTGCCCCTTATCCAATGCCCCTGCTCCCCCTACCATGCCACTCAGAGCGGCAGGACTTGCTTACTGGAAAGCCTGGGAGGTGGGTAGGCGCAAGCTGCGCAGCCTAGCAGGAGCGGCAGGCTAGAGTGCTCCCCGTGCGGTGGCATGGCTGTGGGGTAGGGACCAGGGGCTAGCCTCCCTGGCCAGGAGCTCCGGGGCTGGGCAGGACGGGCCCGCGGGCCGTAGTTTTCCCACCTCTGTCCTAGGATAATGTAGAATCTATATGGGTCCCTACACAGTTGACTTGCTGCAGTAGCAATAAATATGGGCAACTGCATGGACGGTAACCTAATTGGCAAGCTAGATCTAGTACAGTTCTCCTCCCAGGTTGCTGACCTGGGGTCACAGCAGGTGTAACATATTCAGCCCTCTACTTCCCTTTCCAGCTATTTCTTCTCTCCCTATAGGGTGTCCTCCTAGAGCTCTAAGGATAGGCTTTCCCTCATGCCTTGCTTGATCTGCTGTTGAGAGAGTGAAGGTGCACACCCTTTCCCCACAGGCTCAGATTGCGTGAGAAATCTTTGGCTTCCCATTCAGCCATTCCCAAAGTCACTGGGCAGGTTTGTTCCCTCTTCTCTTGCTCACTTCCAGCAGGTGAGCAGAAAGGATCACCTCTGGGATTTCTCTCCTTCCTGCCAGTTGTCAGAGCTCTGCCTTCCCTGCCTCCCTCCATTCTCACTCTGTACTGTGTGGTTCCCTCTCCAACTCTGCACCTCCCTTAAGTCCTTCTCTTTATCTCTTTCTCAGTTCTGTTACTCTGACTCCTCTTAGAATAGTTTAGTTTCCCTGCCCCTTTTCTGTGGCTGTTTCTCCTGCTGCCTGTGCATGCGCACACACCACCCCTCTCCATGTGCAAGCAGCAACCTGAAATTAGTGTGCTATCCAATCTCTGCATGTCAGGTCTTAGCCATGTCTGTCAAGCATCACTCATCTGTGTGACACTCTGGCATTTTCCCTGAGTTGTCATCTCCCACACACTGGTTAGAATGTTACACACAAGCTGAACTAGTGACTTTCTGGGATAATCTGTGCGGCAGGGGCAGGCACATCACGTCATGCTGCAGGGGCCTTGTGTGCAGGAGGCCTCCATCTACCACCTCTCTATCTACCGCGCAATCCAGCCACCTCACACTGGCTTTCATGGCTCTTCCAGCTGCCTGCATCAGCCATTCCCTCCCCTGACTAGTGCCCTCCTCACACTCCCCATCAGTGACTGCCCATCCCCTTCCTCCCTGCACAAACTGCTGGGACCTGCCTTTGTTCTGCATCTCTTCCACTGCTGAGTTCTTCCTTCACACCTGACTTACCTCCCAACCCCAACTCCAGCCATTGAGCCACAGCCAGCCAGCTGGAGGAGATGGTGGCAAATTCCACACAAACCTGTCGAGTTCTACTTAGCTCACCCAGGATACTTGCCACTGGAAGAGCTACATGGAATGTGGCAGTTTTGCTTGGAGACTAACTACCAGGTAGTTATATTTTGGATCTTCAAAGTTCTGTACTGAGCTCAAAATGGTATGGTTTTAACTTTGTCTTGCATAAAAGCTACAGATACTGGGAGAGGTGAGAAATGTAAATGTCCTGGTTCTATGGATTTGAAATCAGCACTATAGCTTACCAGTAATCTAAAACCTTGCATTTAATTACACTGAAGTTTCTCTGGGAAAAACCACTGACAAAAACAAAAAAGGAGAGGTGCTGATTCTATCTGTAGGTCAGTGTTTGAATGTGTGACCTAATAAGCTCAGATAATATTGTGAAGTGCATTGACTGGGAACTTAGAAGCTCAGAAGGGGCCACATGTTCAATTATGGTAACTGAAATAATACTGAGATTGGCCTTTTCCAAAGAGGTACAAGTGACTGAAAATAGGAGCTCAGTATGCTAGTGCTTCTCTGTCAAAGCACACTGTAATCAGCACAATGCTAGCTGTGATAAGCAAGGGTTGCCTTTGCCCTAAGTGCTTATTTGTGGTGTGTAGCTTTCAGATGCCCAACATCCCTATTTTCAGGTACAGCAAATCTGTTAATCACCCTGGAGTAGCAGAGTTTGCAGGGAGGTGGGAGCAGTCACAACGCACGTTACTCTCTCGTCACACTGATCCTGTAATGCGTGTGTGGGTGGCTCGCTGCAGGACTGAGGCCATGGTTGAAAATCTCTTCCAATTACTGTTCAATGGCACGGTTTTTAAACTCCAGTCTCCTCTTCTGCTTCCCCAATTTAGGGTCCAAATGTCATGTAGACGTAAATACTGGCTAAGAGGACACATCTATAATTATCTAGGCCTGTAAAACTGTGGGTGCAATAAGAGACTGGATTGAGGCGAGTCTGGAAACCATACCCCAGGCATCTGAAACAATCAGCCCAGTGTTAGTGGTGTTGAATCATTTGCCCAGTCTGAGCTTGTTGGATCTTGAAGTAAAAACCACAGAATCAGACAGAAAATGGTATGCAGGGAGACTTCGGCACAGTGGAATTCAAGACTACTGAGCAGTGCGAGGGCTGGCATCAGAATTGGGGCCAGTCATAGAAGAGAGTTTAACACTCATGAACAGAACTGGGACTCCTGCCTTTATCTTTACAGTAACTGCTCCATACCTCAGGGACTGTGCACAGCTAGGGGGATAAGTTATGGGCAAAATGCTAGATTTTTCAAGTGGTTTGAATCCTAGCGATCCATATCAAGCTGTTCTTGTATAAATGTACTGCATGTGTACTGCTAATCTAAATTACCATCTGGATATGTGTACTGAGAGATTTGCAAACCAGACATATAATTTCCTTTCAAATCTTAATTGAGTCTTGACCTACCTAGAAATCAGCGTGTTACACAAGGATGCCATAAATACACTTGTACAGGAAGGAAACTCATCTAGTTTTATAGCCGACTCCCCCCCGAAAGCTCTATCTTGTGTTGAGAAGTTATATCAGGAGGAGGAGGAAGGGTTGTGCACTAGGTGGACTCAGCTCAGCTTGGTATAGCAAGGTATCCCCACAGATAGGAATTCAATAAGACCAGCTGGTGAGGAGGTAGATGCCAGACTAGTGACCGTGGCAGATTGGACCCTACACTTCTGAGGGTTCAGGGGAATAGTAATGTAGGTTGCTGATGGGATGACAGTGTTTCATACTCACTGGGATGATGCCTTGAGCATGTAGCTGACCTCCCGATCATCCGTGTTCTCCAGAAGCCTCAGGATGAAGACATTGGCCAAACTCTGTCCCTGATCTTCTAACTCCTCTACCCGGAGAAGCCCTCGTGGTGCTGAGTCAAATACCTGGTATTTGTCGCTGAGAGAGGTAAGCAAAGGGGTCAAGAAAGCTCAGTCAGTCAGTCTGGGAGCAGTCTGGCTTTAACAATACCAAATTCTGAGAAAGGCATGATAGAGAGAGCAAATTCTTGGCTGCTGAAGGGAAGAGACACCACCTAGCTAGAGTGAGGATGGATGGTCTGAGGGCTAAAGCACAAGACTGAAAATCAAGAGACCTAGATTCTATTCCTGGCTCAGCCACAAACTTTTTGTATGACCGTAAGAAAGTCACCTAATCTGTGTTCCAGGTCCCAGCTGTAAAATGTAAATAATGTTTTCTCCTAGGAGAGCTAAGATGAGAGGTTTATATCACTAATGTTTGTAAATTCTTCTGTGTTCTTGGTTGGAAAGTGCTATGCAAGTAAAGTAGTACTGGGCACCTGGCTGACACTGACAAAGTGCATATTAGAAATGCTTTACTGGATAGACAGACTCATTACCAGTAAGTTTTTTTAATGTCAAACTTTTTGTTCTCTGGCATCTAGTTTGTGTTGTAATATTTCTCTATCATAAACGCTATACTCCTAGCTGAGGCAGCTTTCTCTCCCTAGATGGTGTGCACTGTACTTGATACAATCCCTTGCCTCACACAATGGTTTACACACCTCGCTGCTGATCCAGACACTCCCAGCCCATCAGACAGAACTTATTTTACTAGAGGTTTAACTTGCTTAAATTACAATATTCTTCAGACTGGTAATCAGCCAGGAATTACTTTATAGTAGCAAGCCAAACATTCTAGAGTCAGATCTTTGGCTGCTATAGCTCAGTTTAACACCACTGAAGTCAATGGAGCTATGCTGATTTACGTCAGTGGAGATCTGGCCTGAAATTTTAAGTAACACAAAGGTCAAACTGTGTATGGGCATGCAGCCCATCAACATCCAGAGTTTGCAGAAGAGGCAGTGTAAATATTCAGACAAAGGAGAAATCTTCAGACAGTCCCTCTGGAAATGGTGCCTCTGATACAGGACTCTGTACTGCCATATTTCAGACATAATCTTGTCAATTATAGGACAAGAATCCATAGACAACTTAAGCAAGAGCTGGTTGGATGAACCAAGGGGGGAGGGGCACTTATAACACACATCCGGTGTAGGCCATATCCCAAACTCACCCAGGAATCTGCCTGCAGAGTACCAGCAGGTCATTGAAAAGGAACAAGTAGATTTCTCTAAAGAGTTTCTTGGTGCGCAGCGTGCGTGATGTCTTTGGGCCATTCATTTGCTGCAATTCCCCTTGCTTTAACAGCCAACGGGAGTGCGAGATGATGGGCACAGACTACATGGAAGAGAGAGACAGCACAGATCAGAAGAGCAGGATCTGCGAACAACCTAACTCATTTTAAGATGCATCTTGATTAAGTTTACGAACGGGATTACATGATGGGGTTGGCTACGGTAGCAGGGCCTTGGACTCAACAACTCAGGAGGTCCCTTTCATCCTATGTAACCCTTACAGGATAAATAACACATGCTCCTTACTTGACTCTTACAACACTAGAAATGCAGATAAACCTCAGAGTGTGAGGAGGTGGAACAAGACCTATACCGTGAGGAGAGGTATACATGGCTCCGATAACAGGGAAGGAAGCCTTAGTACTTAAAAGTGCTGGCAATCAGGTAGTGTGGAGAGAGAGAGAGGAAACAGCTACCAGGGAATGCAGAGATAAAGTGTGGGGGATGGGGAAGTGGGGACTGCAGGAGTCAGA
Source organism: Gopherus evgoodei (assembly GCF_007399415.2). Taxonomy (NCBI): domain Eukaryota; kingdom Metazoa; phylum Chordata; order Testudines; family Testudinidae; genus Gopherus; species Gopherus evgoodei. The sequence goes on along the minus strand of NC_044330.1, from coordinate 49,601,054 downwards.
GGGGGGAGGAGGCACAGGAACCAGGGGGCAGCAGTGTGGGAAAGGAGCCTGAGGATTGAGTGGGGGGTGGGGAGCAGGAACTGGGGTGGAACAGATAGGACCAAAGGGTGATAGGCTATGGGCACAGGGGCAGTAGGGTTTAACCACTAGACTATGCTGCCCAACAGAACCTGGAATTAAGCCCATGAATCCTGAGTCTCTATATTTCTTTGCTGTCAGCAAATAGCTGTGAAACCCACTGGCAAAGTAACTCCTTCCCGCTACTCCCCACAGTGACCAGTCCAAACAGAGAATAACTGCTGATGACTACTTCCAGATATTGCATTAGCTCAAGCAATAAAGATCTGTGCTGTGGATGTGAAAGTCCAGACCCTGCTGATGTCCCAAGCTGGGGATCAATACAGTTTCATGGGATGGAATTTCTCTTTTGATATCTTTTTAAAAAAAGATTTAAGACATTACATCCAAAAATATTACATTAAAAGACACCATGGTTACAAAGTGAAGCACTAAATAGTCAGGAAATGCCAGAATTAAGGTTGCCTGTGAAACTTTGATTCAGTCCCCTTGTGCGTATGCATTATGATACGGTCTTAAATTACATGATCACATACTACTTTTAGCACAGGACCCCTGCCTGAATCAGTGCACAGGATTGACCTGCCTTAGGGATGTGTAGCTAATAAGGCTGTTGTCTGCAGAACCCCTGTCTCATTTGTTGCAGAACTTGGAAAGTCTGTAGTGGATGAGGCAGGGGACAACAGGAAGAGAGTGGATGTTCTCATGGTTAACACAGTGGAATGCTGCACTGGAGAACGGGATTCTATCCCTACCTCTGCCACTGAGCCATTATGTGATACTGGGCAAGTCACAAACCATAATGTTCACAATTGGTCACTATGTTCCTCTTATTCTGAGTGTCTGCAATACCCAGATGCTATCTGTTCCATCTCTGCAGGGGTTAACAGTCTGTACTTATACCTTGATCTTAAACTCTAATTTCTTCTGGATGCTAATCATCTGCTCTGTTCGGCTCATCTTCCTGACACCTTCGTTACATGCCTTCACCACCTGGGAAAAGAGAACAATCTAAAGGTCTGATGCCAAACTGATGTCTACTCCATGCTGCAGTGCTCTCCTCCCATGGGTTACTTAGCAAGCATTGGTGTATAACATGATCTTACTACATAGGTGAGCACCACAGTGTAGGCACTATAATAATGGAAAAAAGGAGATATTAACTAGCACTCATTAGCAGGGTTTTTTTTAATTTCAGAAAACTTTCACGTAGAACACCAACAAAATTTTTACGTATTACAAAAGTGAAAAAGTAATATTAAAGACCCAATCCAGCTTTCATAGTGAAAGTTTTTCCATTGAGTTCAATGGGAGTTGGATTGGGCCTTAAAAGAATGCAAATGACTATGATAAAATTCCTTCTCTATATAGGTTTCTCTAAATGCATAATGCTGAGAAGTGCAGTTAACACAGGGCTTTGTAGAAACCTCTGTTCTTAGTTGAATGTCCATTGGGTGTGGGAATTAGACAACCAATGATGCATACATAGAAAAAGATCATCCTGTATGCAGATTCTATAGCAATACATGACACTAAGAGAATTTTTGGTGTAAACTGACTGTAACTGAACTAACTAATAAATACTGATCCAACTTTGGTTCTTTTCACCATCACTAAAAAAATCACTTAAAGATTAATAAAAAGGATATAATATTAGGAAGGATTTATATTTAGGGGTCATATGGCACTTATCTAAACTATATTCAGATACCGACTCCATTGTTATGCCAATATTCTGGTCTCGAGCAGGTACAACAGCTATAATCAAACTCTATTTCCCATATCCTACAGTGCTACAAATCACCTCTCTTCTTCCTGTACATTCAATCCAGAAAGTACACATGAAGTACCATCTTCATATGGAGGAGAAGGAAGGCAAGTATTAATTTCAATAAGATATTGTTCGCCCTCTGTCAAGAAATAGCAGATGTTGGGGAGGGGGCTGAAACTCCCCGTTGGAAGAGAAATCAGTAATTCAGAAGTCTGTATATTCTTAGAGCAACTTGTTTGTTTGCACTAGAACAGATGTATTCACAAAATAGCTTGCAGACAATCTCTTCCAGGGATCTCAGCCCAAACACCAATACCCAGTTTGCAGGGAGCAAGTCTATCTCAAGAATAGAGATATTAAGGTGGAGAGCAAACTCCCTTGTAGCTCGTCACAGCCCCCCATACAAAATTAATCAGAAAATCAACAACTAAAAACTTTCTCACATGCTAAGAAAAAGAACTTGTAAGATTATATGTAACACCACACAGTGAGCTCTGTCATAACAATATATACCTAATTATAGATAAATGAGAGTTAGCCTTACACCGCAACTTAAAAATGTACAAGCAGGCCACCATGCTACAGGGATCTATAAAATGGACCAAGTCTGACAGGCAGATACAGCAATGATCATCTGTTTTCATGATCAATTTAGCCATCCTTGTAGCCAACTATAGTAGCAGGCCTCCTCAGACTTCTGAGCAACAGCTTCAAGGTGTGATCTGAAAACTACTGGCCATCACACTCATTGGAAGGCAGCATGCAAAAATAGAGCCATATGAAGTATTCCAAAACATCAGTGTCAGCTTTAGAGATCTTTGCCTTCGATTTATCTTGAATGATCTTCAGTCAGTCTGCTTCCTGGACCATTCCAGGCAAAATCTGAAAGCCTTATACAGGCTATTCTTGTTGGTTTTTATCAGGGCTGTCAAGCAATTAAAGTAAGTATCACAATTAATCGCATGATTAAAAAAATTAACTACGATTAATTGCACAATTAATTGCACTGTTAAACAATAATAGAATACTATTTATTTAAATATTTTTGGGTGTCTTCTACATTTTCAAATATATTGATTTCAATTACAAATAGAATACAAAGCGTACAGTGCTCATTTTATAATTATTTTTTCATTACAATTATTTGCACTGTAAAAAAAATACCATTTTTCAATTCATCTAATACAAGTACTGTAGTGCAATATTTGCCATGAAAGTTGAAATTACAAATGTATAATTATGTACAAAAAAAACTGCATTCAAAAATAAAATATTGTAAAATCTTAGTGCCTGCAAGTCCACTCAGTCCTACTTCTTGTTCAGCCAAACAAGTTTGTTTATATTTGCAGGAGATAATGATGCCTGCTTTTTGTTTACATTTTTGCAGGAGATAATATCAGCTGAAAGAGAGAACAGGCATTCTCATGGCACTGTTGTAGCCAGCATCCCAAGATATTTACATGCCAGATGCGCTAAAGATTTGTATGTCCCTTCATGCTTCAACCACCATTCCAGAGGACATACACTTATGCTGACGAAGGGTTCTGCTTAATAATGATCCAAAGCAGTGCGGACCGACGCATGTTCATTTTCATTGAGTTGGGTGTCACCAGCAGAAGGCTGATTTTCTTTTGTGGTGCAGGGCTGCCCAGAGGCAGGGGGCAAGAGGGGCAATTTGCCCCAGGCCCCGGGCTCCGCAGGGGCCCCCACGAGAGTTTTTCGGGGCCCCTGGAGCGGGGTCCTTCACTTGCTCAGGGGCCCCAGAAAACTCTTGCAGGGCCGGGCCCCGGAGCTTCTTCCACTCCCGGTCTTTGCTGGCGGGGGAGTCCTTCCGCTCTGGGGCGGAAGGATCCCCCACCATCGCATTACCGCCGAAGCGGGACCTGCCGCCGAAGTGCAACCCGGTCTTTGGAGGTAAATAGGCGGCGGGGGGCCCTTCCATTCAGGGACCCGCCACCGAAGTGCCCCAAAGACCCGCGGCGGGGGCCCTCCGCCACCGAATTACCGCTGAAGAGCGGGCTGCACTTCGGCGGCGGGTCCCGCTTCAGCGGTAATTCGCTGGCGGGGGTCCCCGCCCCGGGTCTTCAGGGAACTTCAGCGGCTGGTCCCAGAACGGAAGGCTCCCCCCTCGCCGAACAGGACCGACTCTAGACATTTCACAGCACGGGGGGCCCCCTGCCGCTTGCCGGTCCAACGGCTCCGGTGGACCTCCTGCAGGCATGCCTGCGGATGCTCCATCGGAGCCGCGGGACCAGTGGACCCTCCGCAGGCACGCCTGCGGGAGGTCCACTGGAGCCGCCTGCCGCCGATGGCCCCAGGAATCCTCTGGGTGGCCCTGTTGTGGTGGTTCAGGTTCTGCAGTTTCCACATCGTAGTGTTGCTCTTTTAAGACTTCTGAAACCATGCTCTACACCTTGTCCCCCTCAGATTTTGGAAGGCACTTCAGATTCTTAAACCTTGGGTCGAGTGTTGAAGCTCTCTTTAGAAATCTCACATTGATACCTTCTTTGCATTTTGTCAAATCTGCAGTGAAAGCTTTCTTAAAATGAACAACATGTCCTGGGTCATCATCCGAGACTGTTATAACATGAAATACATGGCAGAATGCAGATAAAAAAGAGCAGGGAGACATGCAATTCTCCTCCAAGGAGGCCAATCAAAAATGTAATTAATGCATTATTTTTTTAATGAATGTTATCAGTATTGAAGTGTGTCCTCTGGAATGGTGACCGAAGCATGAAAGGGCATACGAATGTTTAGCACACCTGACCGGTAAATATCTTGCAATATTGGCTACAAAAGTGCTATGCGAATGCCTGGGCTCACTTTCAGATAACATGGTAAATAAGAAGAGGGCAGCATTATCTCCTGTAAATGTAAAACTTATTTGTCTTAGCGATTGGCTGAACAAGAAGTAGGATTGAGTGGACTCGTAGGCTCTGAAGTTTTATATTGTGTTGTTTTTAAGTACAATTATGTAACAAAAAAAATCTACATTTGCAAGTTGCACTTATAGACTCATAGACTTTAGGGTCAGAAGGGACCAATATGATCATCTAGTCTGACCTCCTGCACAAAGCAGGCCACAGAATCCTACCCATCCACTTCTATAACAAACCCCTAACCTATGTCTGAGTTATTGAAGTCTTCAAATTGTGGTTTGAAGACCTCAAGCTGCAGAGAATCCACCAGCAAGTGACCCATGCCCCACGCTGCAGAGGAAGGCAAAAAACCTCCAGGGCCTCTGCCAATCTGCCCCGGAGGAAAATTCCTTCCATACCCCAAATATGGCGATCAGCTAAACCCTGAGCATGTGGGCAAGACTCACCAGCCAGCACTCAGGAAAGAATTCTCTGCAGTAACACAGATCCCATCCCATTTAACATCCCATCACAGACCACTGGGCTTACTTACCTGCTGATAATCAAAGATCAACTGCCAAAATTAAGCTATCCCATCATACCATCCCTTCCATAAACTTATCAAGCTTAGTCTTAAAGCCAGATATGTCTTTTGCCCCCACTACTCCCCTTGGAAGGCTGTTCCAGAACTTCACTCCTCTAATGGTTAGAAACCTTCGTCTAATTTCAAGTCTAAACTTCCTAGTGTCCAGTTTATACCCATTTTTTCTTGTGTCTACATTGGTACTAAGCTTAAATAATTCCTCTCCCTCCCTAATATTAATCCCTCTGATATATTTATAAAGAGCAAGCATATCCCCCCTCAACCTTCTTTTGGTTAGGCTAAACAAGCCAAGCTCTTTCAGTCTCCTTTCATAAGACAGGTTTTCCATTCCTCGGATCATCCTAGTAGCCCGTCTCTGAACTGTTCCAGTTTGAATTCATCCTTCTTAAACATGGGAGACCAGAACTGCACACAGTATTCCAGATGAGGTCTCACCAGTGCCTTATATAACGGTACTAACACCTCCTTATCTTTGCTGGAAATACCTCGCCTGATGCATCCTAAAACTGCATTAGCTTTTTTAACGGCCATATCACATTGGCGGCTCATAGTTATCCTGTGATCAACCAATACTCCAAGGTCCTTCTCCTCCTCTGTTGCTTCCAACTGATGTCTCTCCAATTTATAACTAAAATTCTTATTATTAATCCCTAAATGCATGACCTTGCACTTTTCACTATTAAATTTCATCCTATTACTATTACTCCAGTTTACAAGGTCATCCAGATCTTCCTGTATGATATCCTGGTCCTTCTCTGTGTTAGCAGTACCTCTCAGCTTTGTGTCATCTGCAAACTTTATTGGCACATTCCCACTTTTTGTGCCAAGGTCAGTAATAAAAAGGTTAAATACGATTGGTCCCAAAACTGATCCTTGAGGAACTCCACTAGTAACCTCCTTCCAGCCTGACAGTTCACCCTTCAGTACGACCCGTTGTAGTCTCCCCTTTAATCAGTTCCTTATCCACCTTTCAATTTTCATATTGATCCCCATATTTTCCAATTTAACTAATAATTCCCCATGTGGAACCGTATCAAATGCCTTACTGAAATCGAGGTAAATTAGATTTACTGCATTTCCTTTGTCTAAATAATATGTCACCTTCTCAAAGAAGGAGATCAGGTTGGTTTGGCACGATCTACCTTTTGTAAAACCATGTTGTAATTTGTCCCAATTACCATTGACCTCAATGTCCTTAACTACTTTCTCCTTCAAAATTTTTTCCAAGACCCTACATACTACAGATGTCAAACTAACAGGCCTATAGTTACTCGGATCACTTTTTTTCCCTTTCTTAAAGATAGGAACTATGTTAGCAATTCTCCAGTCGTACGGTACAACCCCTGAGTTTACCAATTCATTAAAAATTCTTGCTAATGGGCTTGCAATTTCATGTGCCAGTTCCTTTAATATTCTTGGATGAAGATTATCTGGGCCCTCCGATTTTGTCCCATTAAGCTTTTCAAGTTTGGCTTCTACCTCAGATGTGGTAATATCCACCTCCATATCCTCATTCACCTTTGTCATCCTACCATTATCCCTAAGCTCCTCATTAGCCTTATTAAAGACTGAGGCAAAGTATTTATTTAGATATTGGGCCATGCCTAGGTTATCCTTAACCTCCATTTCATCCTCAGTGTTTAGCGGTCCCACTTCTTCTTTCTTTGTTTTCTTCTTATTTATATGGCTATAGAACCTTTTACTATTGGTTTTAAAATCCCTTTGCAAGGTCCAACTCTACTTGGCTTTTAGCCTTTCTCACTTTATCCCTACATGTTCTGACCTCACTAAGGTAGCTTTCCTTGCTAATCCCACCCATCTTCCACTCCTTGTAGGCTTTCTGCTTTTTCTTAATCACCTCTCTGAGATGCTTGCTCATCCAGCTTGGTTTACAACTCCTGCTTGTTTTTTTCCCCCTTTCTTGGGATGCAGGCTTCCGATAGTTTCTGCAGCTTCGACTTAAAGTAATTCCAGGCCTCCTCTGCATTTAGATCCACAAGTTCGTCAGTCCAATTCACTTCCCTAACTAATTTTCTTAATTCTTTAAAGTAAGCCCTTTTGAAGTAAAAAACCCTAATCCCAGATCTATTTCTGTTTATCCTTTCATCTAGTTTGAACTGAATTAGCTCATGATCGCTCGAACCAAGGTTGTCCCCTACAACCATTTCTTCTATGAGGTCCTCACTACTCACCAAAACCAAATTTAAAATGGCATCCCCTCTTGTTGGTTCTTCAGCTACTTGGTGAAGAAATCCATCAGCTATCACATCCAGAAAAATCTGAGCCCTATTATTCTTACTAGCACTTGTCCTCCAGTCTATGTCTGGGAAGTTAAAGTCTCCCATGATAACACAATTCCCATTAGTATTTACTTCATTAAAAACATTAAAGAGGTCTCTATCCATATCCAAATCAGATCCCGGCGGTCTGTAGCACACCCCAAGCGCTATCTCAGGGGAGGCTCTAGTAGCTTTCTTTCCCAGTGTGATTTTTGCCCAGACAGACTGTCTTATCCATTCCATCACTTCTTATTTCTTTACAGTTAACCTCATCATTGATATACAATGCTACTCCACCATCTTTGCCTTTATTTCTGTCTTTCCTAAATAGCACCATAGCCTTCAATACCTGTACTCCAGTCATGATTACTATTCCACCATGTTTCTGTTATCCCTATAATATCTGGTTTCACTTCCTGCACCAGTAGCTCTAGTTCCTCCATTTTGTTACCTAGGCTCCTCGCATTAGTGTACAGACATCTTAATTTTTGCTGTTTGGCTTCACTGACATTCTTTACCCGGTTAGGCACAGACATTCTACCACCAGCATCACCTGTTAGACTGGTATCTACACTACCCTTCCTCCTTATGTCAATTTTTCTGTCTACGGCTGTATCCCCTCTTACTTTGTTTTCTTCCCTCTCAAGGTTAAATTCCGGCGTGGAGATCACCTGGACATCTCCCAACCATCTCCCCCAAATTCCTAGTTTAAAGCTCTCTTAATCAGTTGGGCGAGCCTCCATCCTAGAAGTCTATTTCCCTCCTTACTCAGGTGAAGTCCATCCCGAGAGAACAGTCTTCTGTCCATAAATGCTTCCCAGTGGCCGTACATCCCAAAGCCCTCCTTATAGCACCACTGCCTGAGCCATCTGTTGATAGCCATAAATCTTGTCACACCTTTGTTGCCCTTCTCTAGGAACCGGCAGAATCCCACTGAAGATCACCTGGGCCTCGATTTCCTTAAGCGTCTTCCCCAGTCTGGCATAGTCTCCCTTGATACGTTCCAGCGAGAATCTAGCCGTATCATTCGTTCCCACATGAAGGACAATCAACGGATTCTTTCCCGCTCCCGTTAGGATCCTTTTCAGCCTCAGGTCCACATCCCATATCTTAGCACCTGGCAGACAGCACACCCTTCTGTTCTCTGGATCAGCTCTAATTACAGGCCTGTCTATTCTTCTCAGTAAGGAGTCCCCAATCACATAGACCTGCCTTTTCCGGTCTATCCCCTGCACCCACTGGCTGCAAGTCCTCTCGATTCCTATTCACTCTTGCAATCCTCTTGGGGCTCATATTTGGTGTTGCCTCCATTGACTCCTCCCCTCTTCCTGTAGGGCTAGCAGCTCTTCCCTTTTTCCATGCCCTCTCTCCTTCAGCGACCACTTGCTGTGCCCCTTCTTCATTTCCCAACTCTACAAACCTGTTCCTGAGTTCTATTTCTCCTTCACTGGCCCGTCTTTTCACAACAAAGATTGCACTACAGTACTTGTATGAGGTGAATTGAAAAACACTACTATCATTTTTACAGTGCAAATATTTGTAATAAAAATAATATACACTTTGATTTCAATTACAACACAGAATAAACTATATGAAAATGTAGAAAAAATCCAAAATATTTAATAATTTTCAATTGGTATTCTATTGTTTAACAGTGCGATTAAAACTGTGATTAATTGTGAATAATTTTTTTGAGTTAATCACATGAGTTAACTGTGATTAATCGACAGCCCCAGATTTTACAAATCTGACATTGCACCATCAACTGGAAAGCTGACATTTTAGCACAGCTTCAAATTTAAAACATTCTATTTTATTTAAATCACAATCCAGGATTCATTAAGTACCACAGACTCCTGGTAATAAAGAAGGGAGTGGCACCTGTCAAAAGTCTCAAATACCCTGGAAAACTCTATCCCCAACAAACAGAGCTGCAGAAAGTTTCAGGACCTCTAAACATTTAGCACAGAGGTCCTCTCATATACTGCCCCATATAGACAGAGTAAGAGGACTCTCACCCACCATCAGAATATCCTAGGTGGAAGACACCACTAGGCCTTCCCCATGTTCTGAGACTATCCCATAATGTGTACTCTGGCAGGTAGTGTGCTAGAAATAACTAACATAATTGAATTTCCCCTCTCTGTCACACCTTTCTATAGGCCTCTTGGGAATGGGAATACACACAAGCTTAAGCACTCATAAAAAGTACCTCCTTAAAGAAACTACTATTCTAGGTCAGAAAAGTAAGTTGCACCACAGGATAAAATCCAACCCCCATACAGTCCACTACTGGCTGCAGCTAATTAAATATATTTCCCCATAGACTCCATCACCTTCAAATAGCTACAGAAACAATTTGTATTCTCTGAAACGTGCAGGCAACTCTTCTCTCTAGAATCTCCTACAGAGCAAACATATAATAAGAGCAATTCCTCTGTCTATTATTTGCTATCATGGTCTGCCCTCAGGTGAGAATAAGGGGAAACAATTACTCTGAAACACAATGAGGCAAATGTATCTCGGATGTAACTCCTCTGAGGTCAGTGGAATTGCACCAGGAATGCATATCACCCAGCACCTTTTTAAAGACACTGAGGATGCTGGTTAATTCTCATTCTTCTGAAATTTGCCATCAGACTTACTGTTTCCAGTTCTTTGTGTGCTTCAAGGGCAGTGGTTTCCTTCTCGGATTTCTCTTCCACTTTTTTAAGAATATTCTGCACAGGAAGCAAAGGTGGAGTTAATTTCTCTCCTTGCTTGATAGCACACAACATTTTTCAGACACTACCATCCTCTTGGCCAAATTTGACTATCAACAGTAATAAATATTGGATAGGTAACGGTATATGAAGTCTTTCCCCACGAGGTTGCTGAGTCAGATCTAACCCCATACTGGCAGTAACTGAAAGCTGTTTCCATCAACTGGCTATTGAATAACCTATGTAAAATGAGTGTCATGATCTCAGACCAGTAGCTAGGGGACAAGCACATATTTTATTAAATTTTATTTTATTTTATTTTATCAACCTGGCAACAATTGGTAACGTTGGTAATCTCAGTAGATAGGATGTCACTCAGACTGAACTATTCCCTCATCATTTGAAGGGAGCCCTCCACGGCAGGGTTGAGGTACACTAGAAGGCAATGAGGGGATGACAACCACCGTTGGACTTGTTCTGTGGATAGAAATTTCCAAGGCTGGCCATCACTACAATTCCTCTCAAGCATTATATTGTCACAAACACATTTACACACACTCAGCCCAAGACAAGGTGGTCTCTTCAGGTAAGTACTGGGGAAGCACCAGTGAAACAGTGGTGAAGAGACATTTGGTGCTCATAAATAACTGCCTGGCACTTAGGGTAGGGGGATGGTGCTGTGCAGAGATTTCAGATGTATGTATCAGAGAGGAAGGGGACTATTGCATCACTTTTATTTTGGGAAGAGTGTCCTTGGCTATTTAGTAATTTCCTTTCTCGGCAGTTTCCAATAGAAGAAAATACTGAGTTGAGTCTTAAGTGGCTTTTCTCCATTAATCCCTTCAGCTCTTGTCCTCTCACTTCCTGTGTCCTATAGACCTGACTCTGCACCAACCCTGATTATATATGAATCTATCTATTCTGCACCCTGATCATACATGTGCACGCTCCTCTGACTACATCACTCTGCCTTCTTGGCCTTTCATCCAGCAGGCCTATGAGTTCTCCTCTCCTGAACCAGCATCGCCTCTCCTCATGCCTGGCTCTGCATGGCACCACTTTCCTGAACTACTGCCACCTCACTTCCCTACTCCCTCACTTCACTCCTCTCCCCTCCTCTAAAACTCTGATGTCACACTGCTTCTCCTAGCTTCAATATTGACTCTAGGTAAGACATGGGGGGCAAGGGAGAAGAGTGTGTGTGTGTCTGTCTCTGTTTGTGTATGCGAGAACATGAAAATGCTAACGTTCCATGACAGCTAGCTAGGGGAGTCCTGGAGGGAGCATAGGGGACTGTCAGAAGACAGAGCAGAGTGGAGCTGTACCTGCACCAGTAGCTTGAGCCGCGTGATCCTCTGAAATGGCAAAATCAAAAAGGATGAGAAGGGCAGGCCTTTGCACTTGGGATCCATCTCCAACTGTGATATCACCTCCCGGAAAGCTGTCTTGTCTTGGCTGAGAATAGACAGACAGATTGAGAGTGCTTTGCTCACTTCCTTGTGTATCAGACCTGTGTTTGGAATGGATATGTCTCTGTGTAGTGCTGCTTTCCATACAACCCCCTTCCCCAGAGATAGCATCTGCCTGGTCCTCTCTTCAACTAAGGGGAAAATAAATTCACTGAACACTCCTAGGTGTATTTTGGTTGAAGTTTGGCTTTATTTATAGCATTAGGGGATGGAAAAATAGACAAAGTACAAGTCACCATAGTGGATTCACATGTGTAGCACATATAGATTTAGCAGCACATGCTGAGTGTGTAGGAGTGCGTGAATGGGGTGTGTGTCCAAGTAGATGAGTCAGAGGCATAATTATACATTTTTACACAGTTGGATCATTGTGGCAAAGTAAAATCCACACAGTCATAGGAACAAGCCATGCCATAAAGCAACTCAAGCTCAAATAGTCTTAGCTGTTATTGACAGCATGAAAAATCTTATCTGACATCTTATTTGGCACTGCAATGAAGCAGTTCATACTGCTGGAGATTCACTTGGCATTGCCAGGGTTCTGCCATTTGGAGTTCACAGTGATGGAGGTATTGCCAGGACGAATACAGAGGAATCTCACAAGTCCCAACTGGTATAAACAAAACACTACTCTAAGAAAAGTCCCTCTACGTGATGTTTCCTGGCACTTGCAAGAACATGCTATGAGGAAGCTTACGTTACTGGAGTCCTAGCTGACAGATGTGAGGATAGTATTAATTTTGTTTGAAGTCAGTCTTTAATGCATGTACTTGGAAATGCACAGTAGAAATTTAAACAAAAGAATTATTCATAAGGCAGGCAGGTATTCTTATGTTTGCATGACTGCTTGAATTACCAAATCCAAGACAGGCTGTAATTGTATGCCTGAGAGAGTGTAGAACTAAATGCAGGGGAAAACTCCAACATACAGCAGCAGATAAGCACTGCAAAATGTTACTGCTTGCTTAAAGATTGACTAAATCATCCCATTTTTAAACTGATCATTCTTTCCTAGACCCAAAAGACTCTGCACTTCAACCTCCTTCTCCAGAAGCCACCCCAGATCCAAACAGGCCCCTTTAGTGATGTCACACAACCCAGCCAATCTTCTATTTCTCTTCTGGGCTCAGCCAGTTGCTCTCATCAAATTGTTCATATTCTGAGACTTCTTTGTGCTACTGGTGCCCCACAAGGCACTGCTCACCTCTGTCCCAGGAAACACTAGGGTGCACGACATTTGAAAATAGCAGTCTACTAAATCCAGCAGAGAGTTCCCTTATAGCAGAGGAACCAGTAGATCTATAGTGTATCCTTTTGAGGTCAAAGAGAGGGAGCTGGAGGGCAGAGAAAGGAAAGGGGCAGTACTCTTCCATACTCATCTGAATCTAGCTAAAATGATTGTTGCTAAAATGTGGAAATGTACAGGTCAAAATCTGTAACTGGTTGGCTTGAAAAAAATCCGGGGCATTATTACTAAGGAGAAATGAATTCATTTGCTGAAAGACAAATTGCTAGGGTCCCCTTACTTTGATCTGGTAAAAGAAAATTCCCAGCTGGCTAACAGAAATTTGCTGGATTTGAATATACTTGAGAGAACACTTAGGACAAAATCCTCTGGTGCAGGTGACCTACACATAGTGTAAGACCAGGGCAAGATGGGGAAAGTAGCTTTATAGTCTTCAAGAAGAGAATTTATCAACTCTCCATAGAGTACATGCCTTTCTGAGAATCTCAAGACAGCTGTAACTAGACTCAGGACCACAAAGCTGAAATCATACAACTATCTTTATCTTCATAACTTTTGCCTCTACCTGCACTTCACACACACATGCAGATTTTACAGCTTTGTGCTCTGTTGTATACGTTATATGTTCTTCGCACTTTGTAAATGACAACTCTGAACGTATTTAGGATGCTAGTTTTCAAACCTGTCATCTGATCCTTCAAATAAAATGTAAACTATTGTATGTTTTGTTTAAATAGATTCAGCACCAGTTTAGGGAAAGGATAGAGCTCATGTTTTCCAAACCAGTTATCAATCCCCTGCAAATGCCAAGTTAAAAATAAAACGCTGTCATCTTGAATAAAAAATTTGGTTGCTGGATTTTTTGCAAATAATTCAAGGTCAGATAATAGCACTTACAGAAGTTGCTTGTAAGCTCTCTCCTGGTAGGTCTGGTTGGAGACGTAGGTTACATACACCGAGAAGTGATTAACTGTGTGCTGGTAGACAATGTCGCACACATCTGAGATCACAATGTTCTCTTCCACCCGCTGCTCAAGATCTAAGAGGAAACTAGAGGAGAAATCCAGAATTCATATTAATCATGACCTGCAATTAAAGTCTCGGACCCAAACAGTTTGGAGGGGAAACCAATTAGTACTAATGCAGACTCTTTAAAAGGAGTTAAGTCTTCACCCAGTCGGCTCCTCTATCCCTCCAGAACAGAAGTCATCTGAGCTAGTAGCAAGACCCTGTTCCCAACTCAGCAGAGCCAAAAGGCTAATATCAATTGTCTTACCGTTCGCTGACAGCCATGACATCAAGGACGTTGGAGAAGAGGATGTGAGCCTCAGATGGATGTAAGATCTTTTTTAGACGTTCATTCTCCATGAAGTGAGACACCAGCAGATTCAGACTCTTGTAGTATGAGGCTTCAGAAGTGACCAGTTCAAACATGGCCTTGAGGAAAATCCCAAAAAAGAAACATCAACAACATAGTAATAGGTTGAGAGTTCATAACATTCATTGTGCACTCTACTTGTAAAAAGACACTATGAAAGCTCACAGGCTTCCTTTGTGATAATGAAAACATTCATACTGCATGCTACTAACAAAGTCCTGTACAGTTAACCATCCATTCCTGAATCAGTCAGTTTGGCTCCAAAATGTAATAAAAGCTCAAATTGTACAATAGTAGCATCCCCTTACGTACTATATATGATTATGGCCAGGAAAGTGACTCTGAAATGGTACCTTGGTATGGCACACAACTTCTGCCTCGGCCTCTTCTTCTGAGTCCAGCATGATTAGTTTCCGACAAAACAAAGTTGTACTGCTGTGTGTACTGCACTGCAGAGCCAACCTACTGTACCATAGTTGTAGAAAAGCAATATAGCATCAAAAACAAATTGCTCACCAGTAACTGGCATTCCTTAAGAATATACAGGTCCACACTCTTTGAATATGCCTGTGCATACCATATGAGCCTCAAATCCTCTAGACCAGTGGTTCTCAGTCAGGGGTACGCGTACTTCTGGGGGTACACAGAGGTCTTCTGGGGCTACAATGTTTATATTTCAATTGATTTTATAATAATTTAAAAATTAAGCAATTTTTCAGTACTAGTGTGCTTTGACACTTGTATTTTTATGTATGATTTTGTAAGCAAAGGGTTTTTAATGGAGGTGAAACTTAAGTTATGTAAGACAAATCAGACTCCTGAAAGGGGTACAGTAGTTTTGAAAGGTTGAGAGCCACTGGATTAGAAAGCTTTGATTGTTTGAGGGGGAGAAGGGAAAGACCTTGACTCAAACCATGGAACACTCCATGCAAGACTATACAATGAAACAGGGCTCTGGCACACTTTCAGTTCCTTCCACTTCCTCATTGTCTTACGAACTCTGAAGATGAGGGATGGGAAACTATACTGATGATCTACTTGATGAACTCAAGTTACTAGTGAATAACTTTTCTCTTTTGACTAGTATCAGTACAAATCCCCTCTTGAGAGACTGGCAAGCAATGAGCACCAGCAAGGAGGTGGTACTGAAGAAGGTATCAACTAAACAATGACTGCAGAATTGCTCTTCAAATAAGGCCCCAATGGGTCTAGAACCCAGGCCTGTAGAGCTACCAGGCAGCTGACAGCTCCAGGCCATCACCCAGCTGCAGTTGTAACCAATCTGCACTCCACTTCCCATGACCCACTGTGGACACAGACTCTGGGAAGCTTCACCTCAAGGGTTTGAGGAACAGCAGCCTCATGGCTCCTGATCAGCTCCCTACCCTATATAAACTCAATGTGGATTCCAGGAAGTATCCAGGCAACAACCCAGATCTTCTGTAGTTACCACGACCATCCCTACTCCTTACCCTTGAATTCCTGACTTGACCTCTGCTTGATTTGAATTTCTCCTCTTGACTTGAACCATGACACCTGACTCAGAATCTGGCCCTTGGTAATGACCCTGGCCTGGACCTGACTACGAACTTCTCTGCTGCTACTCAGCCCAGTTATCACAGCTCACAACAGAGAACCAAGCTCTGCACAGGTAGTCCACCCAGGTCCATGAAGGAAACATGGCACTGTGGGCCCAGCTGGCACAGCACTCTGCAGACAACCAGATGCTACAAGAGCCAGTGGCCCAGCTGTAGGAATGAGAACGCCACATACCTGGATGGACCCAGTCTCCCTCCTAGAAATTTTCAATGGGGACTGCAAAAATTCAGGGGGTTGTTTACCAATGCTGCTGCTGTTTCTTCTCTGCCCTCAGTCTTAACCCACTAACCAAGTGAAAGTAGGACTCATTCTTTGTCTCCTGATGGGAGATGCATTGGACTGGGCCTTACCCCTACTCAAACGAGCAAGCCCAGTGCTATCAAACTGGGATACCTTCCTCCAAGAAATCTCCACCATATTTGACAATCCCCCACCATGCCTGCTTTGTAGAGGTGGCCCTCTGCAAACTTCAGCAGGGGCAGGGGCCGGCCTCTTCCTGTCTTCCAATGGCCTCCAAATGAAACGCCAAAAAGTGGAGGCAGTACAAACCTGGGAGCCCTCCAAAAACTTCAAGGAGCTACAGTGCTTCTAGGGGTTCTTTAACTTTTATAGGTGCTTTATCTCTGGGTTTTCAGGCCAAACAACTCTACTGACAGCACTTCTCCACATTGACACCGCCTTCACTTGGTCTCCGGAGGCCCAACAAGCATTCAACTGGCTAAAGACAACCTCTACCAGTGCCCTAGTCCTGGTCCATCCCGACCCAGCACACCCTCTGTCATTGCGACCAATGCCTCCAATGTGGCAATTAGGGCCACTCTCTCCCGAAGGCATGGTCCCCGACAGCACCTCCACCCTTGAGCCTACTATTCACAGAAGCTAACTCTGGTCAAACAGAACTAGGCAATTCTAGATAAAGAGCTTCTAGCTATCAAAGCAGCCTTTGAAGAACGGAACCACTATCTGGAGGATGCACGGTATCCAGTACAGGAACACACAGATCATAAAATATTGGAGTACCTCTGCCAAGCCACAGTGTTGAACCAAAGGCAGCTTCACTGGGTCCTAGTCTTTACATGCTTCAATTTCACCATCACGTACCATCCGGGGCCCCCGAACAAGATGGCTGATGTCTTGTCCCGAAAAGGGGAACATCTCACCAGCCAAGAGCCTCCCCATGTGAAGTCCCTATGCATTTGTAAGTCCTGGAACTTCCTGGATGGCACAATTCCCCAAGATCTCACGTCCCTGATCTTCTCAGCTACAGGGAAGGAGCCACAAGAGATGAAAATCTCTCCTATTCAGCTGAAAAAGATTTTCTAGCCAATAGTTCTAAACTCTCCCACATAACTTTTTTTACTTTTCCTGAAAAAAAACTGTCTCCAAAAGTCATGGAAGAGCGACCCAAACTACTAATTGCAAAGACTTGAGACCTGTATGATTGTATCTGATTCTGTTGCAACAGAGGATCCAGAAGGGGTGGCAGAAGCAAGGATTGGCTCTTTTACCAGATCCAGAAGTTCTAAATACCAAACTGTCTGGCCCACTTTAGGGCTACCAGCAGAACTGAGTCAACAAGTTCAAGCATGTTACTTTTCAGACACCTGCTTGACCATTTTCGGGTTTACTGGCTTCTGAACTAATCCCCAGGAGCAGTAGGCCAAATAGGGTTGCAGATGGAAGGCTGCGCGTCCTTGCAGAAGACAGATTTGCTTTCACAGCTCATAGGAACAGTTCTGGTGGTTGGGAGAGCCTGTCCCTTTCACATACATCTTGACTTCATACCTGCAGTGCTCGCCATAAGCAGTTTTTCAGATGCTTCATGTTGGGACTTAAGTGATGGTGAGCCTTATGATTAAGAGATTGGACTGAGACTCAGGAGATCTGGAATCTATTTGCAACTTCATCACACTTCTTTTGTGACAATTCACTTGAGGTCTATGTGGTTTGTTTCCCCATCTGCAAACTAGGGAAAACATCACTACCTCTGAGGAGTGTTGCAACAATTAACTCATTGCCTATTAGTGTTCAAATACTACAGGCAGGGGCGGCTCTATGTTTTTTGCCGCCCCAAGCACTGCAGTCAGGCGGCCTTCGGCGGCACGCCTGCGGCTGGTCCGCTAGTCATGCAGATTCGGCAGCATTTCTGCAAGTGATCTGCCTGTCCCGTGCCTTCGGTGTACCCACCGCCAAATTGCCACCGAAGCTGCGGGATCGGCAGACCTCCCGCAGGCATGCCAGACTGCCGCCCTCACGGCGACTGGCACGTCGCCCCCCGGGGCTTACCACCCCAGGCACGCGCTTACTACGCTGATGCCTGGAGCCACCCCTGACTACAGGAATAGGGCACCTTTCAGATGTCTATTGTTGTTTAGTGCTGTAAGTTTACTCAGTCATGTACAAGAAGTGAGCTGTGCCAAACAAATAACTGGGACCCACAATAGAATTCTTAAGGTTGGGAGCTGTGCCTTTATTGGAGCTATCAGAGAAAGGAGAACACCTTTTCTGAATGAGGCAAACCTCCACAAGGATTCATAAGGTATACGTTAGGAATTGCCCTTTGAGTCACCTCTTTGAAGTCAAACCTATCTTCTGAATACCTGAAACAACAAAATACCAATTCCATTGTTGTAGACTCCAAATCCAATTCTAGACCATGATGGAGCTGGGATGAGGAAAAGAGGAATGGCAGATGCAGCTTAGTGTATGATGTGGCTCTCCTCTCTCTTCTGGAAAACACTGACCAGGCATCTAGTAGATCAGTGGTCTCAAACATCCAGCCCATTTGATGTATGTATGTGGCCTTCATGGAATATTTGATTTTCTCCAAAAAGATAACCATAGAAAATTTAAACCGAATGTAAACTGACGCAGTGTTATCTTCCTGAGGCTGGAGACAGCCAGAAACAATGGCTTAGAAGTGTGGACCACACTATCCTACCCATCTTGTGAGATGTTAACTAATTAAGACACTTTAAATGAGGCATTAACTATGTCATTGCTGATCATTTTAGCAAATGGAATGAGACAAGGAGTGAAAGTGAAGACCATGACAAAGTTAGGAGCTGCTACAAGATAAGAAATGCAGAAGGAAAAAAGTAAGTAATCTTAAGGGTTACGCTTATTTTCTCACTATGTAAAGCCTAAATGAGACAATAAGCTATTTATCAAACAATAATTAGAAGATTAGTTAGTAAATAAATCACATTCTAGCCCTAATTTCTGAGCACATCTCCATCTGATATTGGTGAAAATTATACTGTGGATTTAAAGTAGCTCTGAATTTATACCCAACGAACAGGCAATAAACCACCACCAAATTTGGTCACTTCCAAAGAAGAAAAGTGACTCCTCTGTCACAGATCGGGAAGAAGAAAGGTTAGCTCTCCAGAGGACAACAATTTTGTTTTGCAGCAACATTTGAGGTTTTGAATTTTTTCATTCCATGCTGAAATTAAAACAAAACTTTTTGGAAGTGTTTGCAAACATGGAGTTGTGGGGGGGGGGGGGGGGGGAAGGGGAGAGAGAGAGGGACTGACTCTCACACTCTTTAAGAGCAGAGTTTTTCATCCCAGATCACTCAGAATCAAGCAGAGCAGGGACTTGAAACTGGTCTCACACTCCTAGGCTGGTGCCCTAATCACCAGGCTACAGAGTGTTGGAGTAATATCTCTTGCTCATGCTATCATGTAACCAGAGAGGCTTGGACTCCAAAACCTTCCTTACAAAAATTTGATCAAAACAATTATGTCTCCATGAAACGTTCTGACTTTGAAACAGCATATTTTGCCAAAATTTCATTTTGGCAAAGATGTTCTGATGAGATCTATTAAGCACCTAACATACCTTGAAACTAGTAAATATCCTAAAGCTGAGGAAAAAGAAGCTAATATAGGAAAATCAATACTGCAGTGGATGGAAGGAGCCAGATGGAGTAAAGTTATAATGGGAACAAGAGAGACAGATTGAAAGGGAGAGAAGAGGACAGAACAGGTGAAGAAAAATGAACTGGCCAACAAAATTCCATTTAAGATTGACACCAACGATGCTCAGCATATAATTTTTGACTCATGCTGAAGAAGTTTCTCTAAAACTGTTTCAACTCAATAAACCTTGATTAAAAGGTTTCTTCTTACTTTTGTGTAAACAGCTTTTCAAAGTCTAATATCTTGGTGACACAATTTGTTTTTAACCTACAGTACTACTCAGGGGCAACGAGTTATACGGACCTGTGGTGCCCGGGCTCCAGCAATATTTAGGGCCCAGGGGCCCGGTTCCACCAATGTTTGGGGCCAGGTCTCTTCTCCCAGCCCCGCCTGCCACCTCTGCATGCCTCCCAAGTGTCCCCCCACACATCTCCCCCAGGCGCCTGAGCGTCCCTTCCTCAAGCTAGTGGTTCCTCCCTGCAGCTCTGCCCTGCCAACATCAACTGCCACCACAGGGTCCTAGCACCCTCTATCCACTAGTACTAGGGCAGGCTGACCCTGCCCCTGCCCTTCCGCCTCGGACTCTTCCCTTTTCCAGCAGGACCCTCCACCAGCACAGAGGGCCCTCCCCGCCCATGGTCACTGCTCCTGCCCCACGCTGGGCAAGGGGCAGCCCCATACCCCACCCTCAGTGAGGCTACAGTGAGGGGCAGCAGCAGGGGAGGAGGGGCACATGTGATGGCAGCCCCCTGCCGGTACCCACCACAGAGGAGGTAAGGGGGCTTCCTAGACCTGAGAGGGGCCCTAGGAGCATGTGCAGTGACAGTGGTGCAAGGTGAGTGTGCTGCTGGGGAGGGGAGAGGGGGCCCCCTCCCCCCGGAGCTCACCGCTGCTGGCGGGGAGAGCGCTGGGGGGAGTCGTTCTCTCTGGCCCCAGCCCCAAGGCAGCCTGCCTGCACCCCAAAATCCTCATCCCCAGCCATGCCCCACCCCAGAGCCTGCACCCCCAACCAGAGCCCTCGCACTCTAATCCTCTACCCCAGCCCTGAGCCCACTTTGGTATTGTGGATCCCTCACCCCTGTACCACAACCCTCTGCCTGAGCCGCTCCCACACTCCAAACCCCTCATCACCAGCCCCAGCCCAGAGCCCTCACATTTTTACATTATTTTAAAAAATATATATCGGCTTATAAGGCAGGTGTAGGGGGGATGGAACATAGACCTGTTCTGAGCACCACCAAAAATTATACAAACCTGCCGTCCCTGGTACTACTAATACACTCAAGTAATTTAATCTATGGTCACTTGTTCCAAGCCCTCCCCAATTACATTCACATTCTGTCACTTCCTCCAGGGCAGTTCACTGTGAGAACCTGAGTAATGTCTCTTCTGGCTTGTTCTTCTATTTTTTGCATCATTAAATTATCTTCCATATAGTTCAAGAATGCTCTTGATGATTCATGTTTTGCTGTGCTTAATGCTCAGCAGATGTCTGGGTAATTAAAGCTACCCATTGGTTATTTAGTCATTTCTGATAATTGTTCCAATAGCATGTCACTTTTTGTCATTTCCTCCTGACCCCTGTGGTCTATAGCACATGTCCATCGCGATTTCTTTTGTTTTTTCCATTACTGTGTTTCAGCCCACGTTATCTTGCAGTCACACCTCCTGCTGTTATTTTATATTTTTCTGCTCTTGTATTCACTTCTAATGTAAAGTGGTACCTCATCCTTCTTTCCTCTTTATTTCTTGCCTATCCAGGGTCATAGTTATATTAATATTCTAATTAGTGACTCACCCCTTCCACCATATTTTGGTAGTGTGAGCAAGGTCATAATTGGTGTCATGAACTACACTTCCTGCTCTTCCTACTTACTATCCAAATTTCTTATATTTTGTATTTTTAAAAAGAGTGAATTCTATTGCTCCTTTTATTGGTCATTGATAACTCCCACCATCTTGTATTCAAGCCTTGTCTGCTTAAAGTGTTACTGGGGTTAACAAAACGTCTTACCCTGTCTGTCCTATTTTAAAACCTACCTAAATCAACCCTGCTAGCTTTGAACAAAGACAGCTGATACCTCATATGCTCAAACAAAAACCATAGTCTAGTCTTCACTCTCTGCAAAAGACAATCCAGTGTTATAAGTAAGGCTATGTTTTAGTCATGGGTATTTTTAGAAAAGTAATGGACAGATCACTGGCAGTAAACAAAAATTCATGGCATATGACCTGTCCATGACTTGTACTATATACCCCTGATTAAAACTTGGGACAGGGGGCTGCAGATGCTTTGGGGGTGTGGGCCAGGGGAGGAGGCACCACAGGTGCTGTGGGGGAGGGCGGCGGTGTGTGGCCCAAGACCCCCACTGGTGCTGGGGTGGGCGGTAAAGTCGGCTGAGCTGGCAGGCTCTGTACCTGGCTCTGTGCGGCTCCCCGGAAGCAGCCAGCATGTTGCTGCAGTTCCTAGGGGGAAAAAAGGTCAGGGGGGCTCTGCGTGCTGCCACTGCCATAAGCGCTGCCTCCACAGCTCCCACTGGCCAGGAAGAGCCCCCAGCCCCTCTGCTGAGGAGCTGCAAGGACATGCTGGCTGCTTCCGGGGAGCTCCCCTAAGGTAAGCACTACCCCATACCCCAGCCCTGAGCCCCTTCCCACACCAAACTACTGCTGCTGGGGTGAGGGCGGTGGCCTGAGACTGCCTTAGCAGTGGCTGGCGCGGCTGGCCCAGGGGCTGCCTGAGCTACTCGGGCAGCCCCAGAGCCAGCCACACCAGCTGCTGCAGAAGTCACAGAATCCATGACCTCCATGACAGACACGCAGTGTTACTTTTAAGATAGTTCTGAGGAAATTCCGTGTCACTGCACACGTGCAGAATTCATGTCCCCCATAGATTTGTTTTCCTCCCAGAAAATACATTTTGCCAGAGAGGTGCTGCAGTTATGCCTTTCTCCCACCAGGGGCTGCTGTGGCACCAGAACAGAGGGAGCCGGCTCACTGGCAGTAGCAGTTAACAGTGGATAGGGAGGAAGAGAGACTGCATTCCTCACAGCACCCTGTCCTAAGGCCAGGTGAGGAGGCAGGACAAGATATGGGTGTGGAGGCAGACAGACAGAGCTGGGCTCATGAGACTGCTGAGGGGTGTCACACAGACTGGTACTGAGAAGGGCTAGTGAGAGGGAACAGACTGTGGTGGGGGCTGAATGAGATTAGGAGTGCAGGGTCACATGGAGATGGAGGTGCAGGGCCACACTGGGACAGTGGGGATGGAAGGAAGAGGGGGGGCTGAGTCAGGGTGCAGGGACACAAGGGCACAGGGGCAGATGTGCCTGACTGAATGGGAGAGGCTGGGGTCAGCCAGGGTCTGTATGGGGGAGGCACCCCAACTCCCGAAAAATCCTCCCCACCCCCTAAAAAAAACCTGTTCCATTCTTCTCCCATCCACACCACCAACAGTCCAAGTTTACTCACAGACTCCTTCCCAGCAATTACTTCCCTCTCCCTCAGCACCTCTGTTACCCGTGGCTCCCCCCAGCCTTTGCACTGCTTTTGCGGGGTGTGGAAAATACAGTTCTGTATAGTAGTTTAAATGAATTATTACTCAAAGTTCTGTATAAATATGCCTGGTAAGGAATGTATTTGTCAAAAAACATTTCCTGAATCTTTTTTGTTGTCTGTATTGTTATGGACATACTTGTTGACAGGTATTTTCCAATAAATTACCAAAATAATTGAAACTGGCGTGATTATATCTTGTTATTTTGACAAATAAAATACACAGAATTTTAAAATAGTGTGTGCAGAATTTTTAAATTTTTGGAGCAGAATTCCCACAGGAGTAAGTGCTTCTGATGGAGTATCTGTACACCATCCTGGCTGAAGAATGAAGGAGTTAAATCCCTTCACTGGCTTGAGAGGAAAAATATCCCAGAGGGACTGCCTGAGGTGCAAAGCCTTTAGACAGTAGCTAATAACAGTGGCCCTGTGGGCTGCTGAAAGGTGGTGCCAACAGCTTTGTCACAGGAGCAGGGAAGCCATAATGAACGTTTTCACTAATGTGTGCATCACTGCGACAGCCCTGAGTCAACAGTCAGCAACCCACTCAATGCATTATTTGACACAGACCTATAAATTAATAGTACAAAAACCATATCCAGAGATAGCATAGTCTGTGCAGTTAAAGTGCGCATACACCCTTATTGACCCAATTTGGCATACTGCAACCATCATTCTGTTTTAAAGTAAATCAGAGAATCAACACTGCAAAATAAGGAAACTCCACTGGGACTGGTGATCAACCATTTAATTCCTTTTATTCCAATTCATTTTTAATTATATTAAAGTCAGTCTTCCTAGGAATGACAGAAAGTATGATTCCTGCCTCTGACATCAGAAGAAGATTATCTGGCATTGAGGGAGGCCAAAGAAGGTACTGTAATTAGTACTTCATTGCTCCTTTACCTCCTTGTAAATCAGCAGTAGCAGTAATGAGAAGCCATGTTCTCCATTGTTGCTACTGAAGTTGCCAGCAGCAAGATTCTCTTCTGATGATGGGGTAGGATACAGACAGGGCTTAAATTCTCAGAAATTATTTCCAAAAGTCTTCCCCATTCGGGGCTCTGGGCTTCAGCTGAGGGGCTAGGGGTCTCAGGGGCTTCAGTGAGGGGGGCACCAGGGCTTCAGCCTCCACAAGAGGCACCAGGGTTCCCGCAGGTTTGAAAATAATAGGCTCTGGCTGAATTTAAGCCCTGGGTACAGGACTTCCTCATGCTCTTTGCAAAGTGAAGTTCATTAGCATTACATATGGGAGTATTTAATAGACCACAATCTGTCACTGGCTGCAGTGGAACGTCCTTATTTTTGAATGTTGATATTTTGACTTAAGTGACTCTAGTCACACAGACTTTAAGCAAAAACCCAGCGGAGAAACTCTTTATTCCCTCTCATGCCTTCCATTACCTCCTGCAGTTTGATCTCATCTGGCTGAAGGATATTCAGGACACCGCTGCTCCTGATCTCTGGAAGATCCTGCCACAAGTTAAACCTGGAGGTGGAGTTCCTGAGCAAGCTGATTTGGGGAAGAGTCCTGCTTTCTGCAGTATTTGTGGGTTCTGCCTCTGATGGCACCTCCTCACTGGCTGAGCACTCCTCGGGGTCTGTCTGTGCATCTTGCAGTCGTCTGGTTTCAATCTCCTGAAGCGTAGATTTATCTCGATATTCCTGATACAAGAGCCCTAGAAGCCAACATGATGGTTAGAGAGCTATTATTGAACAATGTAGGGAAAAGAATATGGATTTATTTTGGCGTGAATATTTTACTTTAGTTCATTGAAGCAAAGAGGTAGAAAGGATCCATTCCAGAGTGAAAGAAAAAGCCAGATGTTGATTTCCCAGCCTCAACTAAAAGCAGAAAGAATAAAATTACAAAACTAGAAGTACATGCAGAATCCGATGAATCCACTATCAGTTTCTGTATGTGAAAATGGAACTGTCTTATTTCTCAGTGGGGTCTTTAGAAAGGTCTGCAAGAAAAGGCTCTTCCCTTATCTTTTTATGATGCTACTATACTATTAAGGATCTACATATCTGCTGAGGAGGTGGCATTATATAAATCTGTTTTCCTTTAATCCCCATTAAAGTCAAGGGAGCATCTTCCATTGACTTCAATGGGGTTAGGATCAGGTCCTTAAAGAGGAAGGGTAATCAGGTAATTAAAGTACTAGATAGACCAGGGATCAGGAGACCTGGGTTCTGTTCCTGGCTTTGCCACTAACTTCCTGGGTGAATTTGAGCATATCACTTAATCTCTCTGTGCCTCTGTTCTCTGTAATACTTCACAGAGGTATAATGAGGATAAATTATTTAATGTTCATGAGGTGCTTGAATATGACAGTGACAAGTGCCAGCCATAGAAAAATTAATCAAACTTTAAGGGAAAACTGCAACCATTTTGTTCAGTTCAGCAGTCTTAAGGCCACCTCACTATATTTAAACTACTAAATGTTTGACAACAATATGTAATTACAATTTACATTTCTGATCTTACAGCACAGAAAACTCTTCAAACGACAGTGGTAGACATTCATGTAATTCAATTAATCTGGTAACCTACTCTCTCATCCTCAATGTTATGTTTAAATGCAGAAAAGTGACTTGGAGTTTAGTGTTCAGAACAGAGATCTGGGAGTCAGGGTTCCTTAGTTCTACCAACCACTGGATTTTGCTCTATGACAAGATATGAGACATCTAGGGCCTAGCGGAATATCTATCAGAACAGGAAGATCTTAATGGGGGAATCCAAAATAAACATCCCCCAACTGAATGAAATAAAATCAGTTATATTCAAAACTATTCAAAGCCACAAATAATATCTAAATGTATTGGTCTTGTCATTTATATATTTTGAGTGCATTCACTCTTAAGTTCCCATTGATTTCCCCAAAATTCCTTCAGAATCTGGGGCAGCAGAAGTTCCACTGAATTAGGCAAAACTTCCTTCTGATTTTCAGGGGCCTACCCCTAACAAAAGAAAACTACAAAATAATCTTGTACTTTGGAAGTTTTAAGCTCTAGTATTTTTCATAAGGCTGCTGTTAGTTGTCCCATTTTGCTCTTTACAGTCATCCGGTGAAAACCAATTGCTTGGATCTAGAATATGAATTACTAGATTTGACAACACAGGAGTGCCAATTGGTCTCCTGTTAGTCATTAACTCCATTTACTTAATATAAATTTGCATTATTTTAATTTCTCTCTCTTGGTTTATATTTGAATCTGATATCTGGTGGGAGAGCAATACAGCAGTGCACAGACAATCCAGAAAGTTTTTGGAGAGTGTTGGCAACAACTTTCTGGTGCAGCTACTGGAGGAACCAACCAGGGCCATTCTCCTCTTGATCTGCTGCTTACAAACAGGGAAGAATTGGTAGGGGAAGTAGAAGTGGGTGGCAACCTAGGCAGCAGTGACCATGAGATGGCTGAATTCAGGATACTCACAAAAGGAAGAAAGGAGAGTAGCAAAATATAGACCCTGGACTTCAGAAAAGCAGACTTGGCTCCCGTAGGGAACTGACGGGCAGGATCCCCTGGGAGAATAGCATGAGGGGGAAAGGAGTCCAGGAAAGCTGGCTGTATTTTAAAGAAGTCTTATTGAGGGCGCAGGAACAAACTATCCCGATATGCAGAAAGAATAGCAAATATGGCAGGCGACCAGCTTGGCTTAACAGTGAAATCTTCGGTGAGCTTAAACACAAAAAGGAAGCTTATAAGAAGTGGAAACTTGGTCAGAAAACTAGGGAGGAATATAAAAATATTGCTCGAGCATCCAGGGGTGTAATCAGGAAGGCCAAAACACTACTGAAGTTGCAGCTTGCAAGGGATGTGACGGGTAACAAGAAGGGTTTCTACAAGTATGTTAGCAACAAGAAAAAGGTCAGGGAAAGCATGGGACCCTTAATGAATGGAGGAGGTAACCTACTGATAGATAATATGGAAAAAGCAGAAGTACTCAATGCTTTTTTTTGCCTCGATCTTCACAGACAAGCTCAGCTCCCACACTGCTGTCCTGGACAACACAGTATGGGGAGGAGGTGAGCAGCCCTCAGAGGTGAAAGAACAGGTTAAGGACTATTTAGAAAAGCTGGACATACACAAGTCCATGGATCCAGATCTAATGCATCCGAGGGTACTAAGGGAATTGGCTGATGTGATTGCAGAGCCATTGGCCATTATCTTTGAAAACTCATGGAGACCCAGGGAGGTCCTGGACAACTGGAAAAAGGTAAATATAGTGCCCATCTTTAAAAAAGGGAAGAAGGAGAACCTGGGGAACTACAGACCGGTCAGCCTCACCTTAGTCCCTGGAAAAATCATGAAGCAGGTCCTCAAGGAACCATTTTGAAGCACTTGGAGGAGAGGAAGGTGATCAGGAACAGTCAACATGGATTCACCAAGGGCAAGTCATGCCTGACCAACCTGATTGCCTTCTATGATGAGATAACTGGCTCTGTGGATATGGGGAAAGCAGTGGACGTGATATATCTTGACTTTAGCAAAGCTTTTGATACAGTCTCCCACAGTATTCTTACCAGCAAGTTAAAAAAGTATGGACTGGATGAATGGACTACAAGGTAGACAGAGCTGGCTAGACTGTCGGGCTCAACGGGTAGTGATCAACGTCTCCATGTCTAGTTGGCAGCTGGTATCCAGCTGAGTGCTCCAGGGTTGGTCCTGGGGCCGGTTTTGTTCAACATCTTTATTAATGATCTGGATGATGGGATGAATTGCAACCTCAGCAAGTTTGCGGATGACACTAAGCTGTAGGGAGAGGTAGATGCTGGAGGGTAGGGATAGGATCCAGAGTGACCTAGAGAAATTGGAGAATTGGGCCAAAAGAAATCTGATGAGGTTCAACAAGGACAAGTGCAGAGCACTGCACTTAGGACAGAAGAATCCCATGCACCACTATAGGCTGAGGACCAACTGGTTAAGCAGCAGTTCTGCAGAAAAGGACCTGGGGATTACAGTGGATGAGAAGCTGGATATGAGTCAGCAGTGTGCCCTTGTTGCCAAGAAGGCTAATGGCATATTGGGCTGCATTAGTAGGAGCATTGCCAGCAGATGGAGGGAAGTGATTATTCCCCTCTATTCGGCACTGGTGAGGCTACATCTGGAGTACTGCATTCAGTTTTTGGCCCCCTATTACAGAAAGGATGTGGACAAATTGAAGAGGGCAACAAAAATGATCAGGGGGCTAGGGCACATGACTTACAAGGAGAGGCTGAGGGAACTGGGGTTATTTAGTCTGCAGAAGAGAAGAGTGAGGGGGAATTTGATAGCAGCCTTCAACTACCCAGAGGGGGGGGTTCCAAAGAGGATGCAGCTTGGCTGTTCTCAGTGGTGGTAGATGACAGAACAAGGAGCAATGGTCTCAAGTTGCAGTGGGGGAGGTCTAGGTTGGATATTAGGAAACACTATTTCACTAGGAGGGTGGTGAAGCACTGGAATGGGTTACCTAGGGAGGTGGTGGAATCTCCATCCTTAGAGGTTTTTAAGGCCCGGCTTAACAAAGCCCTGGCTGGGATGATTTAGTTGGTGTTGGTCCTGCTTTGAGCAAGGGGTTGGACTAGATGACCTCCTGAGGTCCCTTCCAACCCTAATCTTCTATGATTCTAAGTGTTGTGATTGTTAAATGAACAAGGATGCAGGTGTCAGTCATTGCATAAATACTTTATTTTGCTTTACTCAATAAGGGTTAAAATCTATCTGGCAAAATGTATAAATGATATTGTATCTCATAAACAGTTTTCATATGTAACAATGCGAGAAATAGGTCAGGAGTTTGTGTACTAGGTATTTCAATTTTTTTTTGAAACTCAGTACCAATTAATGTTGAACCTACATTTCTAGACATAGTTATGATGGGAAAACTGTGGACATAAGAAACACATTACCACATTCTGTCAGTGTATCTTGTAAACTGTTCTTTCTGGAAAGATATTCAAAACTGGATTAAAATAACAATAAGATTAGCTCTACATTGGAAACCATACGCTTTTCTGTTAGCTTCCTACACTATAAATGAAAGAAAAGAGACTTTCCTTTAAGTTTATCACGATGCTACTTTCATAATCTCTCATTGTCTACTATGCTTATATGGATTCATACATGTTTTCTATTAATCGTAAATAGTGTGCTCAGCCCTATACATAACACAGCGCATGTATTGGGATGTACAGAACATTTAAAGCTTGTGAAGGGAACCCTCCTGAATCAGCACTGACTTTAGTGAGACTCTTCATGTACTTAAACTTAAGCATGTGCTTAAATGTTCTGCTGTGCTGGGGCCCAGAATATTCACTGGCTTAGAGGATCAAGCCTTAAGAGAGCTGGGAAGGCTGGGAAATGCAGTACCTGAGGCATGATGGGGATAAGGGGACTATATAAAAAAGACTACCTCTTCCACAGTAAAGGAGACATGTGGAAGGAAGGAAGTTGTGCTGATGGGTCCTGTCCTGAAAGTTATGGGCAAATAAACCCACTTTGTTTTTGTTTTGAGGAATTGTGGTTTATTCTCTTCATAAACATTTAGAGGCAGATCCCTTTAATAAGGATCTGTCGGGTAGACTCTCTTCTTCTGTTTTTGGAGAAGATGAAATAAAACTCTGGCAACAAAATTCTTGTTTTGTTAATAGGTTCCCTATCTGATCCACCTTTTGTTTGATCTGCCAAAGAGTGAAGACAACATTCCTTTCCAAAGGAGCTTTCAGCCCAAATGCAGAGGCAAAGTAAGAGAGACACAGACAGACTTGGATTACCAGATGTAAGTTGTTATAGGGTGTTGCAAAGTTTTTTCCTAATAAGTCTGTAATATTATAATTAACTTAGAAGTGTCAGCATAGGTATGGTTGGAGAGAGAAACACATTTTAAAGAAGGATTTGAAGGTAGAGGGAAGCCTACCTAGTGCACTGCCTTGGGGAGGGTGTTCCAGACATAGAGAAAGTATGAAAGCATGAACATGATATTGGGAGGACAGAAAAGAGGATGAGTAGGAAGACCTTTGGGCAGAGCAAAGACAGCAAAAAGCCAAATACTATAATATGAAAACAGAGATATAGGCAGTGATAGACTTGGGAAGGGTACTGCTGGTAAGGATGGGAAGCATGAACTTGATATGGAAGGTAAGGGGAGTTTATGTGACTGGAGCAGCAGGTGAAGATGATTTTATCTGCAGTATTTTGGGACAGACTGAAGGGAAGCAAAGTGAGAATCAGGAAAGTTAAGCAGGAGGCTATGGTGATCATGGCCTAGAGAGGCATTTTAGATGGACTGAAAGGTAGGATTTGATTTTTTTAAGAAGTTGAAAAGAGAGACAGAAATTATGATCTGGGATTGGCCTGAATATGGGGACAGAGGAGGAGTCAAAGATTACACTAAAGATACATGTACTTCTTGTTACAAAAGTTTTATTGAGCAATGGCTGTCTAGGTATTAGCTGGTTTTAACAATGCAAATCTTAGAATCAGAGTGTGGAAGTATGAAATTGTTGTCACATTGATTTAAATGGCTAAAGTAGTGGTTTGCATCTATGCTAGTCATAGGTTTTATATATTCTCATTTTGAACCCTCTCTCTGCTATTATTTTACTTCATTTTGTCCATTTGTATTAAAAACTGAAAATTGGGCTAGCCTGGACCCTATGAGTCCTGCATTGGCACATCATCTTCTGGTGCCCCGGCCACCCACAGACCCAACAAGTCTGGGCCTCCCCTGTTACTCTCATAGGGGGTGCCTTTTCCGGGCAGGGCCTCCCTGCTCCCTCCCGATAGGGGCACTCCCTTTTCAAGTGCCTTTGTCGCACACAGGCAAAACAGTCATTAAGTCCAGGCCCTGGCCTCTCGCCCCTGGCGCCTGGTCTCTTATAGGGTCCAGGTGCCCACTCCCATAGCAGCCAAAGCAACGCCCTCTGCCGCTCAGCCAGATGGGCTGCCCAGGCCCTCCAATAACTGCTCCTCTTCTCCACCATTTTAGACTCAGTCCTTCTTCCAGACAACTGTCCCACAGTCCTCGCGCTTGCTGGCACAATCCGCCCAGTCCTCACTCTTGCTCAGCCCCTTGTATCAAGGGCAGACTGCTCGTGCCCACTTCTCCACCACATGCAGAGGAGCGGACTCACCCCTGCAGCGCCTCCTGCTAGTCTGTTCCAGGAATTAGCTCATTCCACCTCCAGAGTGCCCTCTGCAGGCTGGTGGTCCACCTGTCCTCTGGCCCCCGTGTCCTTCCCTGGACCTGGTGCCCCTTTTACTTGGGGTGCTGCCCGCGGGCAGTACCCTGTCTCTAGCTCCCTGCAGCCAGGCCCTTCTCCCTCTACAGGCAGAGGGAGACTCTTGAGCTCCTGATTCACAGCCTCTTTATACAGGCCAGCTGAGTCCATTTGGGGCGTGGCCACAGCTGCGGCTGTTTCCCCACTTAGCCTGGGCCGCTCTCCCAGCCTGCCAGCCCTCTCCCAGGGCTTGCTCCAATTCCGTCAGGGCTGGAGCAGGTCATCACCCCGCTACAGTATCTAACAGTATATATATTCCAGTGTTTCCTGGAGCCATTTGGAATGAATTCTGGTTCACTGCACCCACCTGGAATAGATTCCAAGTTTGACTCGCAGAGGTCTGCTTGGCCCTAATTTTAAAACCCGCCCTGGACCCAAGATAAAGTTGAGCACAGCCAATCTGAACCTAACCCGAGAATGTTAAGTTGTTTTCAGAACCAGCCTGACCCAAACCCAACACTTCCTCCCAAACCTGTGTCAGCACTGCCACCTTGTCCTTGGGGTTTGGCCTGTGGGAGCTTCCTGCTCGCCACGCCCCAGGCTTGCCATCCATCTCCAGCTGCCTTCCTGCCTAATGGGTTGGCCTTGTGGTAGCTGTATGTCCTACTCCTGCCAGCCTCCACAGCTTCACTGAGCTGTATGTGCTGCCAAACAAGAGGCACTATAATCCAACGTTAAACTGTATTGTACTGCTCAGCCACTAGGTGGCTCTGTGTGTAACATACCTGGTTTTAAACAAATCTCAGCCTTCCCTAGCAGAGCATTATGACACTTATGATTACAGCCCTGCGTGGATACAAAAATGTGTATCCGCATCCGATCTGCGATCCATAAAAATTGTCTGCAGATATCTGCATCCACAGATATGGATAACTGCAGATGTCCACTGATTTGCAGGGCTCTAAACAGCTCCACAGATCACCGTGCAGCAGTGCCCAGTGGCACCGCAACGGAGGGTGGGGGAAGGAGGAGTCTCGGCCATCCACTTTTCACAGGGGTGGACCCCTCCCCCTTCCCTGTCCCAACCCCTACCCCCTCTCCTCTCTGGCCAGGCCAGCATGGAGCTTAGACGGACAGCCCTGGGGAGCCACAGTGGACCCTCCACCTACCCGGGTGGCCAGCTGTGAGGAACCACAGCGCAGACCCTGTGCCTGCCCTGGGCAGGGAGCCTGGGGGGCAGGGACATGGACCGGGGGCTTCTCAGGCCCCCTGCCCAGGGCCGGCGAAGGGTCTGCCACAGTCCCCACAGCTGCCAACCTGGCTCTTATCCTGGCTGGGCTGCAGGTCCGAGGTGCCCTCCTCACCCACCCACCCCCAGCCAGACCTGGTCAGAGAGAGCCGTGTTGGCAGCTGTGGGGAGCCTAGGTCACTCCACCTGCTCTGGTGAGTCTGTGCTGCAGCTCCAGAGCCCTGCGCAGATAAAAATTTGTATCTACATCCAAGCTGCTATCTGCAAAAATGGTCCATGGATATAATAAACTGGATAGCTGCGGATTTGCAGGGCTCTACTTATGATGAATACATCTGGTGTGTATAAGCAAGCCTTATGACCAGTCCATATCTGGTACAGAAGAATGTGACATGGTGTCAGGAGTAAACTAAGAATAGAGACAGAAGGAACAGCAATAAAGGATGCAGGATCTCATCGCAATGCTATTCTTCCGTACCCCAGAGAATTTCAACTTTGACAAACCTTCACAATGAACAGACTGGAAGCAGTATTTTGCAAGATTTCAAATGGCAAACAAAATACTCAAAGAAACTGAAGATACATAAGTATCTTTTTTAATTTATGCTATGGGGAAGCAAGCAGACCCTATCTTTAAATCTTTTGACTTTACTGAAGAAAGTCACAAATGACTGTGAAAGGGTTCTGGCTATGTTTGATGCATACTTTATACCCCAGAAAAATGTGGTTTATGAAAGAGGATGTTTTCATCAGAGAATCTGAGAACCAAGGGAAAATATTGAATGTTTTATAAGAACTCTGCAGACAGTGGCTGAAAACTGTAATTTTGGAAATGAAAAAACATGAAAATATCAGACAGAGGCTGGTTATTGGGTTAACAAATATAAATATTTCATGGCAGCTACAACTCAAGAAAGATTTAACCCTAGGCACAGCTATACAGATGGCAAAGCAGTCAGAATTAGTCAAACAGTACAAAAGACAGGCAAACTGAAAAACCTGAAACCTGCTTAGAAACTATAAATAGACACTTGAGTGTTAAGTTATTATCATAAAACCCCTGAGGCAAGGAGAGAGAACTCTGAGGCTAAAGAAGGACAAATTCCAGACTACACACACAAGGTGTGGGAAAAGTCTTATCCAAAGAGATGATGCATGTCCAGCTAGAGGCACACTATGTAATAAGTGCATAAAATGTGCACATTTTGCTTCTGTTTTCACACCAAAGCAGTCAGGGAGTTGACTCATATTACAGAGGATCAAGAGCCATTTTTTCCAGACTCTAGCTCTTGTATTGACATAGAGGCTGCCTGGAGAGTAAAACTGAATATTCATAGCAAGACAATTGACTTAGGAGCTGCCCTCACCAGTCATCTCAGAAGGGATTCACAATCACCTTTAACCCCTCCCAGAGCTAAAGTCACCTGACACAGCTCTGAGTAGCCATGGAAGTATTCTTAATTGCATGAACCAGTTCATCACAGAACTAGTTTACAAAGATAGAAGTTTTGCATTCAAGTGTATGTGATCAAAGGACCACAGACCAATACCCTTCTCAGCCGCAGTGTGGCAGCCATGATGGGTTTAGTTAGAAAGGTAGATGAACTTAATGGAATATTTGGTGATATTGGGATTTTGAAAGGCGATCCAGTACAAAGAAACTTGAGATTTGTGGGCACAAATGATACTGCGAGGTGTGACGCTGAGCAGATCAAGAGTGACTACAGGGCTCTGGGAGTACGGGTTAAGGAGTTTGAGCGCAGGTGGTATTCTCTTCGATTCTTCCTGTTGAAGGTAGGGGTCCGGGCAGAAACAGATGCATCGTGGAGGTGAATGCCTGGCTGCGAAGATGGTGTCGCCAGGAGGGCTTTGGCTTCCTCGACCACGGGATGCTATTTGAGGAAGGACTGCTAGGAACAGATGGCGTTCACCTTTCGAAGCGGGGAAAGGCCTTATTTGCGCACAGACTGGCTAACCTAGTAAGGAGGGCTTTAAACTAGGTTCGACGGGGACAGGTGAGCAAAGCCCACAGGTAAGTGGGGAACAAGACCTGGGAGATGGGTTGGAAACAGGAGGGAGCACGGGCTATAATGGCAGAGAGGAAGGAGGGTCAGGGCAAAGCTCGGAGGCAAGATCAAACCAGTATCTTAGATGCCTTTATACAAATGCAAGAAGTATGGGTAATAAGCAGGAAGAACTGGAAGTGCTAATAAATAAATACAACTATGACATTATTGGCATTACTGAAACTTGGTGGGATAATACACGCGACTGGAATGTTGGTGTGGATGGGTATAGTTTGCTCAGGAAGGATAGACAGGGGAAAAAGGGAGGAGGTGTTGCCTTATATATTAAAAATGTACACACTTGGACTGAGGTGGAGATGGACATAGGAGACGGAAGGGTGGAGAGTCTCTGGGTTAGGCTAAAAGGGGTAAAAAACACAGGTGATGTCGCGCTGGGAGTCTACTACAGGCCACCTAATCAGGCGGAAGAGGTGGATGAGGCTTTTTTCAAACAACTAACAAAATCATCCAAAGCCCAAGATTTGGTGGTGATGGGGGACTTCAACTATCCAGATATATGTTGGGAAAATAACACCGCGGGGCACAGACTATCCAATAAGTTCCTGGACTGCATTGCAGACAACTTTTTATTTCAGAAAGTTGAAAAAGCTACTAGGGGGGAAGCTGTTCTAGACTTGATTTTAACCAATAGGGAGGAACTTGTTGAGAATTTAAAAGTAGGAGGAAGCTTGGGTGAAAGTGATCATGAAATCATAGAATTTGCAATTCTAAGGAAAGGTAGAAGGGAGTACAGCAGAATAGAGACAATGGATTTCAGGAAGGCGGATTTTGGTAAGCTCAGAGAGCTGATAGGCAAGGTCCCATGGGAATTAAGACTGAGGGGAAAAACAACTGAGGAAAGTTGGCAGTTTTTCAAAGGGACACTATTAAGGGCCCAAAAGCAAACTATTCCGATGGTTAGGAAAGATAGAAAATCTGGCAAAAGACCACCTTGGCTTACCCTTGAGATCTTGCGTGACCTACAAAATAAAAAGGCGTCATATAAAAAATGGAAACTAGGTCAGATCACAAAGGATGAATATAGGCAAATAACACAGGAATGCAGAGGCAAGATTAGAAAAGCAAAGGCACAAAATGAACTCAAACTAGCTATGGGAATAAAGGGAAACAAGAAGACTTTTTATCAATACATTAGAAGCAAGAGGAAGACTAAGGACAGGGTAGGCCCACTGCTCAGTGACGAGGGGTAACAGTAACGGGAGACTTGGAAATGGCAGAGATGCTTAATGACTTCTTTGTTTCGGTCTTCACTGAGAAGTCTGAAGGAATGTCTAGTATAGTGAATGCTTACGGGAAGAGGGTAGGTTTAGAAGAGAAAATAAGGAAAGAGCAAGTAAAAAACTCACTTAGAAAAGTTAGATGCCTGCAAGTCACCAGGGCCTGATGGAATGCATCCTAGAATACTCAAGGAGTTAATAGAAGAGGTATCGGAGCCTCTAGCTATTATCTTTGGGAAATCATGGGAGACGGGGGAGATTCCAGAAGACTGGAAGGGGGCAAATATAGTTCCCATCTATAAAAAGGGAAATAAAAACAACCCAGGAAACTACAGACCAGTTAGTTTAACTTCTGTGCCAGGGAAGATAATGGAGCAGGTAATCAAAGAAATCATCTGCAAACACTTGGAAGGTGGTAAGGTGATAGGGAATAGCCAGCATGGATTTGTAAAGAACAAATCGTGTCAAACTAATCTGATAACGTTCTTTGATAGGATAACGAGCCTTGTGGATAAGGGAGAAGCAGTGGATGTGATATACCTAGACTTTAGTAAGGCATTTGATACAGTTTTGCATGATATTCTTATAGATAAGCTAGGAAAGTACAATTTAGATGGGGCTACTATAAGGTGGGTGCATAACTGGCTGGATAACCGTACTCAGAGAGTAGTTGTTAATGGCTCCCAATCCTGCTGGAAAGGTATAACAAGTGGGGTTCCGCAGGGGTCTGTTTTGGGACCGGTTCTGTTCAATATCTTCATCAACGATTTAGATGTTGGCATAGAAAGTACGCTTATTAAGTTTGCAGACGATACCAAACTGGGAGGGATTGCAACTGCTCTGGAGGACAGGGTCAAAATTCAAAATGATCTGGATAAATTGGAGAAATGGTCTGAGGTACACAGGATGAAGTTCAATAAAGATAAATGCAAAGTGCTCCACTTAGGAAGGAACAATCAGTTTCACACATACAGAATGGGAAGAGACTGTCTAGGAAGGAGTATGGCAGAAAGAGATCTAGGGGTCATAGTGGACCACAAGCTTAATATGAGTGAACAGTGTGATACTGTTGCAAAAAAAGCAAACATGATTCTGGGATGCATTAACAGGTGTGTTGTAAACAAGACACGAGAAGTCATTCTTCCGCTTTACTCTGCGCTGGTTAGGCCTCAACTGGAGTATTGTGTCCAGTTCTGGGCACCGCATTTCAAGAAAGATGTGGAGAAATTGGAGAGGGTCCAGAGAAGAGCAACAAGAATGATTAAAGGTCTTGAGAACATGACCTATGAAGGAAGGCTGAAGGAATTGGGTTTGTTTAGTTTGGAAAAGAGAAGACTGAGAGGGGACATGATAGCAGTTTTCAGGTATCTAAAAGGGTGTCATCAGGAGGAGGGAGAAAACTTGTTCACCTTAGCCTCCAATGACAGAACAAGAAGCAATGGGCTTAAACTGCAGCAAGGGAGATTTAGGTTGGACATTAGGAAAAAGTTCCTAACTGTCAGGGTAGTTAAACACTGGAATAGATTGCCTAGGGAAGTTGTGGAATCTCCATCACTGGAGATATTTAAGAGTAGGTTAGATAAATGTCTATCAGGGATGGTCTAGACAGTATTTGGTCCTGCCATGAGGGCAGGGGACTGGACTCGATGACCTCTCGAGGTCCCTTCCAGTCCTAGAGTCTATGAGTCTATGAGACAACGCTGAACCATACAGTGTACATACCCCTCGCTGGATTCTTATCTATTACTTCATAAAGTGGAAAATGAGTTAGAGAGAATGGTGCGGATGGGCATAATTGAGAAAATTGCTGAGCCAACAGCATAGTGTGCCACAATACTACCCGTTATAAAGAAAAATGGAAAAATATGAATGTGTGGATCTTAAAGGACTTAATGAAGCAGTCCCAACATTGCATGACTTCCTCCCAAAAGTGAAAGGAGGTACAGAATTCTCATAGCTGATTCTGGCAAATTAGCCAAAGAAAGGGCTAAACTGACTACATTTATCACATCCTTTGGGAGATTTTGTTTTCAAAGATTATCTTTTGGGATTACCAGTGCACCTGAAATTTTCCAAAGAAAGATGGTAGAACTGTTAATGAACACAAATGGAGTTGTAGGTTTCATGGGTGATATTCCGATATACGGATCTTCATTGAGGGTTTTGTTGTGTCCTTTCACTCAAGTCCTAAACCTAAGCAGTCAGTTTAGACCAGGGGTCGGCAACCTTTCAGAAGTGGTGTGCCGAGTCTTCATGTATTCACTCTAATTTTAACCTTTTTAGAAGGTCTCTTTCTATAACTCTATAATATATAACTAAACTATTGTTGTATGTAAAGTAAATAAGGTTTTTAAAATGTTTAAGAAGCTTCATTTAAAATTAAATTAAAATGCAGAGCCCCCCCGGACCAGTGGCCAGGACCTGGGCAGTGTGAATGCCACTGAAAATCAGCTCATGTGCTACCTTCGGCACACATGCCATAGGTTGCCTACTCCGGTCTAGACTGAAGCTAAACAAGGAAAAGTGCATTTTCTGCATGCCCCAAATCAAGTTTCTGGGACAGACGAACAAAAATGGAATCAATCCTAGTCTTGAGAAAGTGAAAGCAATTCAAGAATTGATTGCACCAATGAATGTACTAGAACTGAGAGGTACACCAGGGATGATAAATTATTTTGGTCAATACCCACAAGACCTTTCTACAGTGCAAAACCACTGAATGACTGTTGAAGTCCAACACATTGTGCCTATGGGTGCCAAATCAAAAAACTGCCTTCAAAAAGGTAAAAAAAGTATCTCAACAGCTTCAGTTCCTAATTACTATGATATCACTGTGGGTTTGTTGACAACACACCATAAACAGCTTGTAACACTCATCAATGGAAAAGATCTTGATCAAGCACCTCTGAGAGGCAAATGTCTATTGCTAAGATTAATGTAATTTAACTCAATTGCTAGATGTATTCCTGGGAAAAATCTGGTAGCAGCAGATGCTCTGTCATGGAGGCCAGCATCGCACTCAGTTACGTGTAAGTTTGAAGATGACATAAAGGCATATGTATATATTGTGGACACACAAACCAGTGTCAGAAAAGAGACTATTTTCGCTACAGAAAGCAACCTTGACAGACATGCAACTTCAGGAAGTTCTAAGTTGCATTGGGACAGCTGGCCCTGTTTGACCCCCAAGTGGGGCCCCAGGGCCAGACTACGGGTGCTCCGGCCTCCACCCCCCCCAACGGATTTTTCCCCCAGCCCTCAGAACTGCCACCTGTCACGCTCAGAAAGCAGAACTTGCAACAGGAAGCCTTGTGGTTAGCCAGCCTGAAGAGACCAAGTTCCCCTGACAATAGTCGCTTCCTGGGTAGAGACGTTGGGGCCCGACTGCCTCCCTTGTATGGGCATATGCCACTCGCGACCCCCCAATTGGCTTATCACAAACAATGACGACAAATTTACTATATATTGCCGGTCCCCTCCCGGGGACGGGCGGAGAGCCCCCGAATTCCTGTCGAAACCGTATCCAGGCCTGATCACCCTGCATGCTCTCTCGGCTCACGCGTTTCCTGAAGCCTAACCGGTTGCCGGCCGTAATGAAACTTTTGTGGTTTGTATGTGTAAGTATAATTAGCTGTTAAGTATTCTGTACTGGTAGATAAGAGGCAAAGACTGATTCTAGCCGCCCCAAGATTCCTGCTAGGGGAAACCCGTTGACCAGGAACTCTTGAAAGCAAGGGGGATCAGTTAAGCCTCACAATTTATTTAGGGAAATTAGTTGCTGCACTTATGATTACTAATAGCACCAATATCACTTTTACTAACCCCTGGAATGATTTAGATAACTATTGGGACTTAGAAAAATACCAGGGCCAGCTTTTATTTGTAATTGCAGTATTTGTATTATTTGCTTTGGTAGTGTGTTGTAAGCCCCAGATGTAACTGATCGTGTTCTCCCTTATCATTATCTGTGATTCATTTAATAAACCCTTATTCTCTTAAACACTAAGAGTGATTGCTTGCGTGCTCTCCGTCGCTACCCGTGGGCACTTGACACCCCCCCCAGGGCATCCAGTGATCGAACCTCCGCCCTACCCCAACGCTCATTACCCGGTAGATAACGGGCACCTGGTGGCCATATTGGTGGAGCAAGGGGCGAGAGTAATCAGTAATCAACATGGCGTCACGAACAGGATGCCTTCGGGAGGGTCAGTGCCCGTGGTGTAGTGGGGACCGTGAACAATCTGAGCTCGAGCAATTTCAACACTTACAATTTCACCAACTGGCCAGCAGACAGTCTGCGAGGCCCACCCTAGATTGGGTTTGTACTATAGAGTCAGGGTCAGGGTCGAAAAGCTATACTACCTCATTAACCCTGCCTGCCGTAGGATGCCTCCTCCACTGCCACCCCACCTTTAAGTGTCAGCCGGCCGATGGTTCCCTGCAACCCCAGTGCACGGGGGTTGCGGAAACTAGTCGGACTGAGACACCGTCAGGCATTTGGAAGGAGTGTAGCCGTATCATCAAAAAATCCGGGGCCACCGTTTCTAAACTCATACCCCCGCCCCGGGTACAGCCAGGTGATCCTGCCCACGGGTTGCTAGCCCAGTTACTGCAGGAATTAGAGCAGACCAGGCGGACAAAGAAACTTAGACCAGACGAGTTTAAGTCGGAGGACGTGTCCACGGTCTTGTTCAGTGCACTTAACAAAGCGCTGGACCTCTGTGCGGTCCTTCATGGAAGCACTATGTTTGCTGCTAAACAAGCCGCTGCGAGCGGTACCGACAGTGTAGAAAGTGAGATAAGTGACAAGGAGCAGGAGGACGGGAGTCAGGCTGGTAAAAGCCCACCCCCCTATGAAGCTCCCCCTTCGATCTACCCTGCTCTCCCCCCTGCTCTTCCCTCAGCCCCACCTGCGCCTGAGCAGGAGAGGCAGATGGAGGCAATGCCCGTTGCTATCACTAAAAGTAAGGTGGATTATGAGACAGGTCAGACAGTTACGACTACCGAGTATCGAACTCGCACCAAGGCGGAGATGAAGGAATTTTTGGCAGACACGAGGCGCAGGGAGGGCGAGGCACCCCTAGTGTGGCTGGGTCGTCTGGCCCTGGATCACGGGGCAGAGACGGTAGACAGGGAGGAAGCCGCTGTTCTGGCAAAAACGTCCAATTGGGCGTCGGGGTTCCCAGGTCATCATCTCTTGGGAAATCAGCTATGGCCGATTACCACCCCGGCCGCGGCCGTCTTGACCATGAAAGGCAGTTTTAGGGGACTGTATGTGCCTCCTGGCAGCGTAAATACACCCCATGAGATCATCTGGGCTATTGCCGGAGCGTCCATCGTAACGTGGGATGCACAAGCGGTGCCGTTAAATTTAAGCGACGAACAGGTTCAGACAGGTGTCCCCTTTATTTATGTCACAGACCCCACTGAAATCCCGGTCCACCGGGACGCGGTGGACTTGGCCGTAGAGGGCGCCCCACCGATTGACACAGGGGGACTCCTGCTGTTGCAAAGTTGGGTGGGGCAACCCCTTATTACCTTATATGAGGCCGTGTCCCGGCTCCGAATGCCACCGACCCCGACGAATCCCATTTCAGCCCTTCCAGCTGGGAACCCTGTTAATAAGGGTCAGCCTAAACACCCTGAACGAACCAAGGCTGAAAGGGCGCTTTTTGGGTTCCTATTACATAAGGGGATCCCCAAGGAGGCACTGCGGAAGATGTCTGATACCCAACAGCAAGATTTGGGAAAACAGTTAGGATGGAAGGATTGGGATGACTATTTGAGGACAAAAAACGAGTAGAGGCCGGGTGCGCCCCGGCCTCCACAGAGACTTGGGATGACCGACCATACCACACCCTATTAGTAGCTGGTCCCAAACCCCCTTACACCCCTGTATCCTTTCTGTTGGACACCGGAGCTCAAATCTCCGTTATAAAATCCGATGTGCCCCACGTACCCACAAGTTCTACTATGTTTGTCCAGGGTCTTAACAGTATTGAAGAAAAGCCTGTAGTCAGCTTTACTTTAATTCATAAGGGGTACAAGCGAAAAGTAAAGGCATTGTTGGGAGGAACCAATTTGTTGGGGGTTGGGGATATAAAACGACTGCGATTACAAAAACAGGTCTGTCAGGCCCTGCCTGTCGCCCTGTCACCCGATGACCCCCCCCCTTATAGCCCCGAGCTTGTTAATAACAGTTCATGGAAATTTTCCCCTATTCCCACGAAGCCTGAAGGCATCCCCCTCATTAAGCAGCTGCTCGACCAGTTGTTAAAGGAGGGACGGATAGTACAGGCGACCGCGTCCAACTATCTATCTCCCGGCTGGGGTATCCCCAAGCCCGGCAACCCCTCTGAATTTCGATTGGTAATTGATTATAGGCAGGCAAATAGCCGAGTCAGACACCTCCCGTTTGCAGGCCCAGCCACCATTCCAGAAATACGGCAGCAGCTAAGTGATGCCGGTGGGAGGTGGGCCTGCACCCTGGATTTAAAGGATATGTTCTATCAAATTCCTTTGGAGGACAAACCCCAAATCTTAAATTTCGCTTTCCAGGGCGCGCAGTACCAGTGGAAGGTGTGCCCTCAGGGGTTCTGTAATTCCCCAGCCTTGGCAACGGCCGCTCTTGCGAAAACCTTAAAAGGGGTAGAAGCCACTGGGGGCACCACCATTTTAGCCTATGTGGACGACATAATTGTAATTGGGCCCAACGAACACATTGTTCAGCACGTAACTAACGCCGTGGTAGCTGAACTAAAGGCCAATGGGTGGCGAATTAATGAGGCAAAAAGCCACCTTGTGCCCTCTCAAAGCTTTTCCTTCTTAGGCCAACATTATGACCCCTACGACTGTGGCCAACCCACCTCGGGGATTCTAGATCCTTGGGTAACAGACCCACCCGAGAATAAAAAGCAACTGCAGAGACTTTTAGGCCTAATTAATTATCACCGACACTTCATCCCAGATAAACACCTTGTAGACCTGGAGGTGATCCAGGAACCCCTCTCGTCCAAACGGAGACGGGAAATATGGAGTCCTGAGGCCCAAAAAAGCCTGGAACGAATAGCCACTTGGTTTGCCTCTAACCCACGGCTGGCCCGATATAAAAGGGACTCACCTTTCACCATCACCCTTTTCTTTACACAACATCACTATGGGTACTCAGTATCACAGGACGGGCAACCGGTCTATAACTGGGCCCGACGGCTCAAGGGCCCTCAGTATCGATACGGGCCCATAGGACTCATGTTACTAGCCGCAGGTGAGGCACGCATTTGGGCCCCGCTATCTAGTAAGGGAACCCTGATTGGCCCTGAGGTACACCTCATTCCTTGGCTCACGCGGTTGCCCCCTCCCAGTTTTCATGGAACCAGCCTAACGTGGCAACAGCTGTGTTATGTGGGGGAGATCACGTGGCGGGAATGGACGCTTAAATCGCTGCCAAACGATGTCCGATTCCCAATAGCCTCGGAGCCCCTGTGTATAGAAACAAAATATGACCCCTGGATTGTATCTGATGGGGGCACTTCCCCGACCCCCCGGGCAGGTGTCCTCTGTGCTAAATGCGACCACTTCCAGGTTGACCTCCTTCCCCCGGGTTCATCGGCCCAGCATAGCGAAGTTCATGGGGTTCTTCTCGCTGCCCAGCACGTTACCCAGGCCCATTCCGTTTCTGCTCAGGTCGTGCTAGGCA
The DNA here is from genome assembly GCF_007399415.2 of Gopherus evgoodei. Taxonomy (NCBI): domain Eukaryota; kingdom Metazoa; phylum Chordata; order Testudines; family Testudinidae; genus Gopherus; species Gopherus evgoodei. Next base: position 49,557,133 of record NC_044330.1, on the reverse strand, counting down.
TAGACTCACAATTTTGTCTCAGCATCCTCACGGGAGAGGCTAACCCCACAGCATTTACGCCCCTGTGGGAGACTATTTTTGACCTCATACGTAAGTTCCCACGGCCCTGGTTTGTAACCCATTGCCCGTCACATCGTCCTGACTCTAACCCCCTCCACTCCGAATTGGATCACAGAATGAGGGAAGTTCAGGCACCACCCCAAGTGTGCCTGGGGCAGCAGCCCCAGCTTAACACCGACCCATTCCTCCAATGGCTTCATGAGGATTGGGGGCATTTGCCTAGCGGCCGCCTATACAATCAGTTAGCCCTAGGTGCTCAGGGAAAGCCTGAGGTACGGCGGCAGGACTGCGAAAGAGTCGTGCAGGCCTGCCTTAAGTGTGCACAAATCAAGTCCCAAAACCGCCTGCGCTACGAGCGGTGGGCGTACGCTGCAGAGTACTTCCCTCCTGGCGCGGTGTGGCAAATAGACTTAATGGGACCCCTACCCGGAGCCCGTCGCCACCCTAAGGCTCTGGTAGTGGTAGATTTGGGCTCCCGTCAAACTCACTGCATTCCCCTGAATACCACCACGGCTGCGGCCGTGGCTGGGGCGCTGCAACAGGTAGCTGCAGCATGGGGTGTGCCCTCCGAGGTTCAAGCAGATGGAGGACCCCCGTTTACCAGCAAACGTTTCGAAGCATTAGTGCTGGGATGGGGGGCTTCCCTCCATATTCACTTGAAGTATCACCCCGAAAGTAACGGTGTTGTAGAGCGGAAAATCGGGGTTCTGAAAACCATGATACGTTCAGTTAATCCCCACGATGACTACAAGGGCTGGAGTGCGCTATTACCCCAGGTTCTTATCTCCCTCAATGCAAACTATTCTCGTTGGCCGGAGATCAGCCCCAGACCTAGAGGTCCCTGGACTCCTGTATATCACCCTGATCAACTAGTCTGGGTGGCTGAGCCACAGGCCTCAGGTCGCCGGGAACCCTACGCCGCACAAGTTGTGAGTGCAGGTAAATATCCTAATACCTACACGGTTGTGGATGCCCAGGGCACCCACACCTTGGTCCACCACAACTGGATAAGCAAACGTTCTGAGTCAGGAGCGAACTAACGGGGGCCAATAAGGCCGCCTTCTGTTCTGTCTTACAGTTTGCCATAGCGGCAGGGAGCCAGAACGACGATCGGAGGGGCCCACCTCTGCTGAACCTGAGACGGTATCCTGTGGGCGAAAATGCCCATCAGCTTCTGTTTGCAGCCTATTGGATCCAGGAAGCCCTGGGAGGAAACATCGACTTATCTTCGCTGACCTCTGATAATTGCCTTGCATGTTCTAACAAGCTGTCTGTAAATAGGCCTTTGTTTGATTTGTTACCGTTAGTGTTTAACTTTAGTAGTATTAATGGTCCCCTTAATTGCTCTTCCCCCTCAGCTCAGTGGCTCCCTACTGCGCAGTGGACAGGTTGCACGAATGACCTTTTTAACCCCATTTCCCCTCTTGTTTTCCCTATTTTTAATAGAACTAGAGCACGCTGCAGGGACCCACTCCCCTTGTCACCTGCACAGAGACCCATGGCGTCCCACTGTTGGGCATTTTATGGCAGGGAGGAACATAAAAACCGGTCAGACTCACCTCATTGGGTCGGCACGTATCCGAATTGTTCCCAAACCCTTGTCTATGGCAACGTGTCTCACGGTGACGTTGTTATGGATCGGGACACCCCCTTGCCAATAGTCAATGAAACTGTCGTGGAAATAGATGTCTGGGACCCACCCTTTAGCACCTTTTTTAACCCTCTTAAGCACACCTATTTTTATTCTAATTGGGTTTTAAATAGATTACGACCCGGTCATTTCTGGCTATGTGGCGAGGTTGCCTTTGCGGCACTCCCTCCCAACCCCAAGGGCATATGTACTATTGGCTCTCTCCTGATAAAAGGGGGCGGTGTTTATGTTAAGACCTGGCAGCCCAGTTCAGCCGGGAGGGTTCGACGTTCTTGGGGATGGTGGGAGAGGGCGAAGGGGGCGTTGTCCTCTATGGTTTCTTCAGCAGTCTGGTTTAACCCCGTGGGGTACATGTTATTGCGTGAGCAAGTATTATTCCAATCACTGGCTATTGAAACGCTAGCTAATACTACTGCAAAAGGCTTTACTTTAGTTAATCAGCGGCTAGGTGAATTAGCAGATTATACTTTTCAGAATCGCTTAATGATACAATTTTTGTTGCAATCACGGGATTTTTGTGAAACCCTTGTATCTATGTATCCCCAGTTTAAAGATAAGTGCTGTATCTCTCTTTCTTCTATTTCTGGAAACTTAACTGAAGTAATTGATGATCTTAAGGCCTTAGGAACCGCTGTGCGTGAGTCCAGAGAGACCTTCCGCTTCTGGTCATGGCTGGAGTGGTTGGGGCTTGGAGCCTATAAGGCTTATTTTCAATCCCTTTTTGTGTCGCTTGTGGTGGGCCTCTGCCTCCTCTGCCTTGGGTGTGCTTTTGTTAAGGCCTGTGTTCGGCGGATGGTGGGAAGTGCCCTTATTGCCTCGGCTACTGAGAAACGTCCGCTCGTAGGGGCGGATGCTGACTCAGACACTGAGGTTTAGGTACGTGGGGTGTTGTCGGCCGGAGCATGGGGGCATGTTTGACCCCCAAGTGGGGCCCCAGGGCCAGACTACGGGTGCTCCGGCCTCCACCCCCCCCAACGGATTTTTCCCCCAGCCCTCAGAACTGCCACCTGTCACGCTCAGAAAGCAGAACTTGCAACAGGAAGCCTTGTGGTTAGCCAGCCTGAAGAGACCAAGTTCCCCTGACAACAGTCGCTTCCTGGGTAGAGACGTTGGGGCCCGACTGCCTCCCTTGTATGGGCATATGCCACTCGCGACCCCCCCAATTGGCTTATCACAAACAATGACGACAAATTTACTATATATTGCCGGTCCCCTCCCGGGGACGGGCGGAGAGCCCCCGAATTCCTGTCGAAACCGTATCCAGGCCTGATCACCCTGCATGCTCTCTCGGCTCACGCGTTTCCTGAAGCCTAACCGGTTGCCGGCCGTAATGAAACTTTTGTGGTTTGTATGTGTAAGTATAATTAGCTGTTAAGTATTCTGTACTGGTAGATAAGAGGCAAAGACTGATTCTAGCCGCCCCAAGATTCCTGCTAGGGGAAACCCGTTGACCAGGAACTCTTGAAAGCAAGGGGGATCAGTTAAGCCTCACAATTTATTTAGGGAAATTAGTTGCTGCACTTATGATTACTAATAGCACCAATATCACTTTTACTAACCCCTGGAATGATTTAGATAACTATTGGGACTTAGAAAAATACCAGGGCCAGCTTTTATTTGTAATTGCAGTATTTGTATTATTTGCTTTGGTAGTGTGTTGTAAGCCCCAGATGTAACTGATCGTGTTCTCCCTTATCATTATCTGTGATTCATTTAATAAACCCTTATTCTCTTAAACACTAAGAGTGATTGCTTGCGTGCTCTCCGTCGCTACCCGTGGGCACTTGACACCCCCCCCAGGGCATCCAGTGATCGAACCTCCGCCCTACCCCAACGCTCATTACCCGGTAGATAACGGGCACCTGGTGGCCATATTGGTGGAGCAAGGGGCGAGAGTAATCAGTAATCAACAGCCCAAGTATCAAAAGGATAGTAAGGAAGTGACAAAAGACTTCAGCAAGTCAAATGGACTCATGATTAAAGGCAACTTATCATCATTCCAAATAAAATGAGAGGAGAAATCCTAAACCTCATCCATGAAGAACATCAAGAATTAAATGCCATAAACAGGCTAACCAGTCAGAAGGTGGCCAAGCATCAGCAAAGACATAAAGTATCTGCATGTGAACATTGTAAAACTAACAGAAAAATAAAACACAAAGAACCTTGAATAACAACACCCCTACCTGACAGACCTTGAAAGAGACTAGCTGCAGATTTATTAAAATTCAGGGGACATCATTACCGAGTATCATGGTCTGTTTTTTCAGGTATACAGAAATAATGAACTTCAAAGACAGTATGACTGTGTAAATACTGTAAATGGTAAGAATGTAGAACAGAGGTGGGCAAACTACGGCACACAAGCTGGATCTGGCCCGTCAGGGCTTTGGATCTGGCCCACGGGACAGTCACCCCGTGGCGCCACGGGCCCACGCCGCTCCCAGAAGTGGCCAGCACCACGTCCTTGTGGCTGCGAGGGGGGATGGGAGGCAGAGGGCTCTACATGCTAACCCTGCCTGCAGGGACCACCCCCTGCAGCTCCCATTGGCCGGGAATGGGGAACAGCAGCCAATGGGAGTTTTGGGGGAGGTACCCGCAGGCAAGGGCAGCGCGCAGAGCCCTCTGTCCCCCAGGGGGCCACAGGGACGTGGTGCCAGCCACTGCTGGAGCGGCACGGGGCCAGGGCAGCCAGGTAGCATGCCTTAGCCCCACTGCACACAGCTGCCACCCCAGAGCTGCTCAAGGTAAGAGGCTCTGGGCTGGAGCCCGCACTTCGAACCCCTCCTCCATCCCACACCCCAGTCCCCGGCCATGAGCCCCCTAGCCCGCCGCCGCACCAGTCCTGCACCCCAATCCCCTGCCTGAGCCCCCTGCCGCACCTGGCACCCCTCCTGCACCCCAATCCCCTTCCCTGAGCCACCTGCCGCATCCCACACCCCTCCTGCTCCCCAGCCCCCTGCCCTGAATCCACAACCCTCTGCCCTGGGCCACCTGCTGCACCCCATACCCCTGCTGCACCTAACCCCCTGCCCTGAACCCCCAACTCCCTTTGCATCCCTCCCTGCACCCCTGCCCTGAGCTCCCCCACACTCTGCACCCCTCCTGCACCCCAATCTCCTGCCCTGAGCCCCCTCCACCACCCCACCTCCCTCCTGCACCCCAACCTCCTGCCCTGAGCCCCTTCCTGCACACCGTACCACCTCCCACACCCCGCACTCCCTCCTGCACCCCAACTCCCTGCTCCAGCCCTACACTCATGGCCCTGCATGCTATTTCCCCACCCAGATGTGGCCCTCGGGCCAAAAAGAACATAAAGGGGGAGATGTAATGGAATGCTAAACTGTTCAGCCACTAGGTGGCACTGTCTATAAAAAACTGATTTTAAACGAACCTCAGACATACCTGGCAGAACATTAAAGGCTCTTATGATGACCACAGCTGGTGCGTATAAGCAAGCTCTATGACCAGTCCATATCTGGTACAGAACAACATGACAGGTACTGTGACTCCTCAGCACATTCACTCACAGCGCATACAGAGCACAGTGAGGCAGGAGGAGGGATAAGAGACAACACAACTCAAGACCGAAATGTTTGGGTTGTTTTCAGACTCAACCTTAACCCAACACTTGTAGTCAGGTCCTGTTGGGTTAGGTTGCAAGGCTCTACAACAGAGTATTGTTCTCAGAGATTCAGCTCATAATATGTCTCTCCACTAGTTACAGTTTCCTTTCCCCCTTTACCACAGTGTTTTATCCGTTTAACTTATGTTATCTAATTTAGACTGTAAACTCCCATGGGCAAGGACCTCGTCCTCTTCTATGCCTATAAAAGAAAAATCCCACTAACGGAGATATAGGAATAATTAACCTACTGCAGCTGACCCTTGTGCAGTCTGTGACTGATGGCAATCTTTCTCCTAAAGAGTACAACAGGGATGCAGGCAAGTACATCTTACACACATCAGTTTGCAGATTTTTAGCTTCCTCGGAGCAGCATTTCTTGTAGCTGGGTAGGAAGGATGGTCCAGTGCCTAAGGCTGTGGACTGGAACTTGGGAAGTCTCACTGGGTTCTTGGCTCAGCCACAGACTCCCTGTAGTACCTTGCACAAGTCACTTAATCTACCCTGAGCCTCAGCTCTCCATCTGTAAAAATGTAATACTCTACCTCACAGAAGTATTGTGAAAATAAAATCCATTATGATTTGAGATGCTCAGACACTAAGGTAATGAGGGCCATATAAGTACCTAGATTGATATTTGGCAATGAGGTTGTTTTGGTGTCTAGCACTGTTTTTACATCTTTATCAAGCGTTTCATTAACACATTGTCACTAAATTAAGACTATAATAGCACATCTGCCTTTGGAGATTAGTAGAAATGCAGCAGGAAGTAGACAACAGATTAGGCAGCATGTATGCAAATTTAAAACTGTTCACTACGGTCCCTGAACTATACCTAAAATTCAGCTGTTTTGTCTGACAAATATTGTCTGACTTCTTCTGACATCTAGCTTACTCAAGCTTTCTCAATGCCTTGATCCAAGTTTTCCATAGCATCCTTCAAGGCTCAGCCTCTTCTCATCAATAACCCTATATTTAACTGCAGACTTTTCCTGCTCCTGGTAAATGTCCTCAGTGGTCCAAGTAGCCTCCTCACTACCAACTGTAGGGTTTTGTCTGATAACTTATCAGAATCTCTAGCAGATTTCCCATGATGGCCCATTACAGGCTTCAGCCTTCTCTCCCCTCTGGAACTCTGATGTCCTGGAGCATCTCTTCTAGGCTGCCAAAATATCAAAGCCTGGACTGTTCAACAACATGACTTTCTGAGTCACTATTTGGACTTTATACTGGATTGCCACATAACAATGCTTTGTTAAAGTGGAGCTAAAGCTGCTGCTGTACAGCAGAGCCACCTTATCCTTTCATGCTTCCAGAATATGGAACTCCAAAACCCAAACATGGGGAAAATCAGGAAATGCTCAGTTACACCCTCCACCCCCAACTCCAACGTATTCCTTAAAAGAACATGTTATGCTTAAAAAAACCAAAACCCTTCAACCTTGAGAGAACCAGTTAAGGTAACCCTTCCCACATAAGAAACCCCAACAATCTTAAATCCGCCCCAGATGGAAACCACAAGAAACTCAGAATGTCAGCGTACCTCATCCCTTCATAACATACACTGCCAGTACAGATATGTGTCTAACACAACTATACAATAAGACTCTGATTTGTATAACCTCACAAGTCTTTCAGTGTGTTCTGTATATTTCCGTTGGCCTACAATGTTTCTTTTTTTTATGTGTGAGAGAATTTTAGAGAGGATGTTAAATTAAGCTTTACATAGAAACTTAGCTATACAGCCTTAACTGTAGAGCAGCTATCAGCTGCTCCATAATTAAAGACAAAAAAAAACATTTATGAAACCAGTTAGGATTGCTCAGTGACCACAGTTAAATTACCTACCACATAATTTAAAAAACGTAAGCACCTAAAGACAAGGAGATCAATGGCTAAGTAAATCATATATTTTACACTGACCATCTAAGTTTCTCTCATCAAGTACAAAGATGTGCATTTTATCATAACACAACCTTAACTCTGACCTATGGATTTTGGGGTTATATTTTACATATTTTTGTTATCTACATTTCAGGAACTATTACCTCATAAAGAGAATTCCATAAATATATTCACTGATTATTATGCTTTAATAATGTACTTATTTGGTGGGTTTTTTTGAGAGTTAAGTTGTATATGCTGAGCAAGTGTCCACTTATTTAAAATATCAAACAAATATAAAAGCCATTGAAGTCTCCAAATTATACATTCAGCTAAGAATATATGCCATGGGTGCAGGGCCAGCTCTAGCCATTTCGCCGCCCCAAGCACGGCGGCACGCCACGGGGGGTGCTCTGCCACTCGCCGGTCCCGCGGCTCTGGTGGATCTCCCGCAGACGTGGCTGCGGAGGGTCCGTTGGTCCCGCGGTTCGGGTGGACCTCCCGCTGGCGCGGACCCTACGCAGGCACGCCTGCGGGAGGTCCACCGGAGCCGCCTGCCACCCTCCCGGCAACTGGCAGAGCACCCCCTGCGGCATGCTGCCCCAAGCACCTGTTTGGCGCGCTGGGGCCTGGAGCCGGTCCTGCCAGGGTGGCCAAACTTACTGATCCTCTGAGCCGTTGTCATAAACAGATAGTTAAGGGTTAATGTCTCTTTTACCTGTAAAGGGTTACAAGCAGTGAACCTGGACCACCTGACCAGAGGACCAATCAGAAAACAAGATACTTTCAAATCTCGGTGGAGGGAAGTCTTTGTTTTGTGTTGGTTGTTTGTCGGTTGTTCTCTTTGGGTTCTGAGAGTAACCAGATGTACCTACAGGCTCTCTAATTTTCTATTCAAATAGTGAGTACCAGTAGAAGGCAGTTTAGTCTTTTTGATTGTTTTCTTTATTTGCAAATGTGTATTTTGCTGGAAGGATTTTAATTTGTATTTGTGCTGGGGGGAAGGCTTCTCTCTAGTGTCTATAAGCTGAAAGACCCTGTAACCCTTACCATCTTAATTACAGAGACAACTTTTACTTTTTCCTTTCTTTTATTAAAAACTTTTCTTTTTTTAAGACCTGATTGATTTTTTCCCCTTGTTGAGGCTCAAGGGAATTGAGTCTGTACTCACCAGGGAATTGGTGGGAGACAGGGAGAGAAAGAGGAGGGGGGAAGGTGCATTTCCCTTTGTTGTAAGATTCAAGGAGTTTGAATCACAGTGATCTTCCAGGGTAACCCAGGGAGGGAAAGCCTGGGAGAGGCAACAGTGGGGGAAAGGGTTTACTTTCCTTGTGTTAAGATCCAGGGGGTCTGGGTCTTAGGGTCCCCAGGGAAGGTTTTGGGGGGACCAGAGTGTACCAGGCACTCCAAGACCTGGTTGGTGGCAGCACTACAGGATCTAAGCTGGTAATTAAGCTTAGAGGAATTCATGCTGGTACCCCATCTTTTGGACTCTAAGGTTCAGAGTGGGAATTTATACCATGACAGCCGCATACAACAATCTTCAGAAGTTCAAGAGCTGGGGAGCACCTGCTGGGGATCGAGGCTTCAACCCTGCGGTGGAGTGGTGGGGCTAGCGGCTTCTGCCCTGTGGGGAGGGGGATATTGGGTCTTCAGCTCCAGAGGAGATGCCTGTCTGTACTCGGGCTTCAGCCTTGCAGGGATGGGGGGGTCTCAGGGCTTCTGCTTCGCAGGAGGTGTCTGTCTGGGTTCGGGGTTCAGCCCTGCTCCTGCTGTAGCCCCAAGCCCCAGCAGGCACACCCTGCAGGGTTGAAGCCGGGAGACCCACTCCCTGCTGGGCAGAAACCAGAAGTGACACCTGGGAGGGCCCATTGAATCACATACCATCCCCCAGATTTTTGCCAGGATTTGATGGCCCTGCTCAGTCACTTGGTGCCACTGGGCCCCCTCCCTGCACAGCAGCTGCTGGAGCTGGCAAGGTGGGCGCTGCAGTCATGGGGAGAGGCAGTGGCAAACAACTGGGATCTGCAGGGAAGACCGTTCAGGGTAAGTAGGGAGTGTGGGGGGGCATGACTCAAGCTGTTAGAAGGGGACAAACCTCATCAGATACCAGTCGCCATGGCAGAAGCTCCTAGCCCCACCATCCTGCCATAGGGCAGAAGCCCTTAGCTTTGCCCCCCAGTCTGGTAGGAAGAGAATGGGAGGGTGTGGGGGGTTCCGTGAGCCACATTTTAACTGTAAAAGAGCTGCATATGGCTCTTGGCCATCCCGATATATGCAATTTTGTATTCCTGATATTCTCATACTTTCCTTCCTCCTTCGGTCCACACCCCTACCTACTTGTGTTGCGTTTTCTTCCTAGCTATGCCCCAATCCTGAAAACTGATTTATGTGAGTGGACACACACAGCCTGACAAAGCCACTGAGGTTCCACATAGGTGCAGTATTCCATCCACATGAATCAGTTACAAGATCAGATCTTTAGTTTATAATCTCTTTCAGGCAGGGACTGTCTTTCTTATATTATGTTTGTTCAGCCCCAGCACAATGAGGTGCTGATTCGAATTGGTGCCTCTGGGTGCTACGGTAATCCAAATAATATGCTTAATAGGAAAGTGTATTTATAATAAAGTTAAGTAAATATGTGGATTTGCATTTGAAGTTGAATGTGTATATACATAATGTGTTGTTTTTTCAAAAGGGTTTTATGTTAAGTTTGTATTTTGAGATTTTTGTTGAAAGAACAGTATTTATTTAGCTTTAGTGTAAAAGTGGCTGTGTTGCAATCCTGGTCCATGCTCCCATCCCCAGGAAGACCTGGAGGAGATAGGAATCTCCCACTGCTTCCTGTAGGGACGAGCAACTGGATTGCATGAACTGAAAGGGTTTGCCTTTAGATATCTTTGGCCTGTAGGCACTTTTTGATTGTTTTTATTTGGTCTTTTCCTTATCTATCTCTGTGGAGTAGCCAGGGTGGAAGAAAAGCACACTAAATCAGCAATTGCTAGAGCATCTGGAAAATGGGAGTGGGGGGAATACCCCAATTTAGTTTTCAAAAAGGTAGCAAAGATGTCTTGTTTCTTCATTTTTTTTTATGTTTGTCTATTTATATGTCTAGTCTATTTAAATGTCAGCTCTTTGGGGCAGGGACTGTTTCTTGCTGTCCCTGCACAGCCCCTAGCACAGCAGGGTCCTGGTAAGGCCTTTTGATTCTACTCTGTCATAAATGACTGATAATAATAAACCATGTTCGGATCCAGTGAAGATCTGGATTGATGGCTGATGAGGAGCTCACTCCTGTGGGGAGCTTTTTCCACTTCTTGTGCCCTCAAACCTTGAGGGCAGCAGAGGGTGGCATATGACTGCTGTTGGGGGGTTAGTTTTTGCTCTCCAATTATTGCTGCTTTCAAGGTTCAGGCAAGCTGAACACTAAGGAGCTAACATCCCAGAGAATCTTAAATGGATGGTTTCTTTAACTAATATAAATTCTGCCTCAAGATTAAAAGGCTAGAAAATAACCTACTTGAACCATTTCTTACAAATTTCAGGCCAAATTTAGTTCTAATGCGTTTTATGCAAATGTTTGAACCATTTTCTCTTATTTATATTCAGTGTCTTCACTCATCAGAAATGCATGAGCAAAGACTTCACACTCTAGAAATCTAGGAACATTACCTGGGTTAATAGGGGCAGTATTTCTGTCAGACAGCACAATGCCTTGGGCAGCCCATAAATTTATGGCACAACAAACATGGCCCTTACCTATTTGTTCAATGAGGGTTTTCCAGGAGTCAGTTGTCATGGGGTGGATCATTTGCAGGGTTTCAGAGAGAACAGCTGGGCACTCTGGGACCACAGGGCTCTCATCAGGGATAAGCACTAGTCCAGCCGTGGAAGGGGATTCTCTTTGGGAGAGAAATATATAGTATACAGTCAGGCATTGTCAATCGACCTGCCCTCAGCCCAAGCATTTGAATCACCCAGTTTCCACATACACCAGTGGGCTCTGGCACTTACCAACATCAGTGGCCAGCAAGACACACTATTTAGGGACCCTGACTGTGTTTTTTTCAAAACTGCTCTACGATTCACCTCCATAGGGCAGGCACACTCCTTCCGCTCCAAAAAAACTCCTATGTGCCACAGGGGCTGTCTTTGAGCACTGAGCATGGAGGCTTTGGCCCTGCAGGAGAGCAGTAACCTCCCCTGATTCCACCCAGAGCTGAGGTATGAGATCCCATCACCGACTGAGCTTAGCGCTGTGCAAGGATAGAGCCAGCCTCAGAGCAGAGAGGTAGGGGTGTGTGTGTGTGCGTGTGTGAAAGAGAGAGAGACTGGCTGGGGTTCAGCTCAGGCCTGTATAGAGTAGGGAGGACAGAGGATGAATGCAGCTCGGTTCCAATACATGGAAGGAGGCAGGAAGAAGGGATGCTGAGAGTTCAGTCACATACCCTGGTGTAGGGAGAGGGGACTGGAATCGGTTCCAGCTGGAGTTCAGCCTGGATTGGTACAGGGAGATGGGGGGGAGAAATGGGGATGAGTCTGGTTGGTGGGAGGGATGTGGGGAGGGGGAGGAGTGTGATGGAAATCAGCCCCAGTTGATGCATAGGTATGGAGGGGAGGAGATATGATGATCAGTTCTGGTTGTGTGTGTGGTGGGGGGTGGAATGGAGATCAACACCATGTCAGTAAGGGGGTGGAGGAGGGCTGGAGGTCAGCCAGGTGGTGCAGAGGAGAAAGTGCAGAGAGTGGAGATCAGCCCGGGTTGGGTTGGGGCGGGGGCAGGCGGTAAAGAGCAGACCCGGACAGGGCAGTGGGATTGTGCTATGGGGGGAGGGGGGGATTGAAGAGCAGCCTCAGGCACAGCAGTGGGATGGGGGGTTGTGGAGAACAGCCCCGGACGGGGCAGGGGGGCTGGGGGGTTGAGGCAGGTTGGAGAACAACCCCGGGCGGGGCAGGGGGGCTGGGGTGCGGGGATTGGAGAACAGCCCCAAACGGGGCAGGGGGATTGGGGCAGGTTGGAGAACAGCCCCGGGCGAGGGTATTGGGGTGCCGGGGGGGGAATTGGAGAACAGCCCCGGCTGGGGCTGGGGCAGCTTGGAGAACAGCCCTGGGCGGGGCAGGGGGATTGGGGTGCTGGGGGAGTGGAGAACAGCCCCGGGCGGGGCAGAGGGATTGGGGCGCGGGGGGATTGGAGAACAGCCCCGGCGGGGGTATTGGGGCGCGGGGGGATTGGAGAACAGCCCCGGGCGGGGCAGGGGTATTGGGGCGCGGGGGGATTGGCGAACAGCCCCGGGCGGGGGGATTGGGGCGCGGGGGGATTGGAGAACAGCCCCGGGCGGGGGGATTGGGGCGCGGGGGGATTGGAGAACAGCCCCGGGCGGGGGGATTGGGGCGCGGGGGGATTGGAGAACAGCCCCGGGCGGGGGGATTGGGGCGCGGGGGGAATGGAGAACAGCCCCGGGCGGAGGTATTGGGGCGCGGGGGGAATGGAGAACAGCCCCGGCGGGGGTATTGGGGTGCTGGGGGAGTGGAGAACAGCCCCGGGCGGGGCAGGGGGATTGGGGGGCGGAGTTGGAGGGTCCGAGCCCGCTAGTAACCGCGCTCGGGCTCAGAGGAGGGACGCGAGCCCGGCGGAGGGTCCGCCTGCAGGCGGGAAGGAGTGAGTGGGTCCCGCGGCGGGGCGCCCCCTCCCCGCCCCTCACCTGCCGGCCGGGCGGGCTCCGGCCGCGCTCTCCGCCGAGCCGTCGCGGTCCAGGGCGCAGGCGGCGCTGAGCGCCGCAGCCAGCAGCTCCATGTGAGGCTGTGACAGCGGCGGCGGCGAGTCGGGCTCCGAGCGGCGGCTGCCGCGCGACTCCGCAGGCGGCGCGGGGTTGGGGGAGGCCGGGCGGTTGCCACGGCAACGGGGGTAGGAAGGCAGCAGTCTGCGCGGGAGGGAGATGGAGACCTGCAGCGTGCGCGGGGGAGGGACCCCGGCTAGAGCCCCCGGGACACCGGCCGCTCCCCCGAGTCCCCCGGACTCCGACTGCCCCCCCGAGCCCCTGGGAGACCCACTGCCCCCCCCAGCCTCCCAGACAGTGACCGGCTCCCCCAGAGTCTCCCGGACACCGACTGCTCCCCCCCGCACCCCTGGGAGACCGACCGCCCCCCCCCAGAGCTCCCGGGAGACCGACCGGCCTAACTAGAACCCCCGGGAGACGGACGGCCCCTCGTGAGATGACTGGCTCCCCCCAGAACCCCGCCTCCCGGCCCGGCTAGAACCCCCAGGAGATGGACCAGGCCCCCAGATGCCCCACGGCCCAGCTAGCGCCCCCAGGAGCTGGACCACCCTGGCGAGAGCTACACTCCTCCAGCAGTCCCCTCCCCAGCTAGAGACCTACACCCCCTGAGGTAGCGCCTGCCTCGATAGAGCTTCCCACAGCTGCACCCCTTTCCCAGGAGCACCCCTGAGAGAGCACTGCCCTCCTCAGAGCCCTCTGCTCTGGGTATATCGCCCAGAGGCAGACATCCCCCCCCCGCCAGAGGTCCCTGCCACCCCCGCACCCCCCCCTTTCCAGCAGCCACCATCCCTTTCCCCAGCCAGATCTCAGTGATGTGTGCACCCACCCACCCCTTACTGCCTCCAGCCCAGCGCATCACAGAGGACCTCTCCCTAGCCCCTCAAACCCAGAGCACAGGTCTTCCCCTACCCCTTGCTTCCTTCAGTTTAGGGCACAGAACCTCTCTTCCCCTTTGTCTGCACCTCACGCCCTGGAGCAGAGAGAGCGTGGCCAGTGAGCGTTTTGGAGGGGAAGTGTAGCATTTTTGGATTCTCCCACATTTGGTGCATATTGTGCATTTCTTCTACTGAAAGCACATTCTGAGATGGAGGATAGACTCAAATAATTCCCTCCTCCAGTTGCTGATCATAGGGACTTTTTCCTCAAATCCACATTACCTCACAGACAGAACAATTACCTTCCTCCCCAATACAGGGGATTTTGCACCTTTCTTCCCTGCACCTCCCTCTCTACCTAAGAATTGTCAGCTTTACAGGGTGTTGTATTTTTTTTTGTCTTTTTTTTTTTGCTCAGACAATAAATATCAATGCTTTCGGCACTCTAAAATCTGTCTTCATGCAGGTAATCTTTATGCTACCTCAAGGTTGACTCCCCTTGAACTTTAGCATACAGTCACACCCCTCTGATTAATTTGAAAACTTGTGGACAGGCTGGGTGCTGCTCTGCCACAACTTGTTAACTCCCAAGAGAAAAAGATAATTCATACCAAATTAAATCTGAGGATTTAAACAGGAAATTCTCAGCCAAGTTTCCCAGACAAACCTTAACTTACCCCTTTGCATATATAAATATGGCTTTTTTCAATACATAATCATACAATTTAGGCAATAATAATGAAATCCATATGAGGATATCAATGTATAGATAAAGGCAGATTTTATTTTCTAGTATACTGTATTATTTGCCAAATAATCCAACAGGATAATTTGGCCCAACTTCTTCTAGTTACACTGGTATAAACCCAGAAAGACTCAACTGACCACCACTGGACACCATCTGGGTTTACAATGGTTGTCACACACATCCCTTGTAGAGCCCCTCTTGGCTTGAAACTCCAGGCTGCTGTGTTGGAGAGGGGACCCAAAACACTAGATTAATGTGCTCTTAAGCTTCCCTTTGGCAGAATAGGTTGTAGCACTCTCTCTGCCCTTGGCATCATTAGCACATTTCCTGAGCACAGGCAGGCTGTTTCCCCTTTATGGAAATTGGATCTCATAGCCTAGCTGCCCTCTGTGCCCCCAGGACCAATGGTGACCCACTCCCAGACCCCCTAGTAGCTTATGCACATCCTTTCCCAGAGTTCCATCCATGGTTGCTCTAGTAGGTTTATAGTTTAACTCTTGCTGGGACACGTATTGGTGAAGCAAATAGACACACAGATAGACTTTAGAAAGTTTTCCAAACACAATTACTCTTTACTTAAATATTGTAAGAGAGATAAAGATATAGGCAAACAATAAAACACCTATGTGTATTTCCCTACTTCAGTTTCCTCACCAGTCTTGAGGATTCTTTGGGCTTCAGGATGCCCCCTTTCTGCACACAGTTTCTCTCAACCATGGAATGTCTCTCTCACCTGTGTCCCAGTTTCCTTCTTTCTGGCTGATCCCTCAATTAAACAAGCCCACACTGCTATGAAAGCATTAAACATGCTTCTCTTCTGCCCAAGCTTCCTGTGTGTCTCAAGGCATCACCCTACTCATCCAGTCTCTGTAGTTTTAAAGGCTAATTCTTGCCACCTGTTTGGGGGAAACATTCCACCCAGAAAATCCTAGCCTTGCAGGCAAACTAGGTTGAACTGGTTTCCAATCCGCCCTCAAGCAACCCTTCTTAACATACACATTGTTTGGACAGAGCACAGTGATTAAGGTTAACCGCTTTCCTTTGTCCCTGGTCTGGGGGTTATGTAACACAGACTTGATAACACCTGGCTAACTCCACATCCATGATACAGCAATTTCATAATACCAGTCAGAACTCTTAAATTGTACATACACTGATTTTCTAAAGCATCACAAGAATTTGGCTTTTTGTGAGGGTGTGCTGGGAGAGGTTAACAGCTGCTAGTGGTCACAGAGGGTTTTGATAACTTAAAGGGAGATCATGGGATTAGAGTGACCAGATGTCCCGATTTTATAGGGACAGTCCCACTATTTGGGGCTTTTTCCTATATAGGTGCCTATTACCCCCCACCCTCTGTCCTGATTTTTCACACTTGCTTTCTAGTCACTCTACATGGGATAGTCATTGCATTTGACAGCTAATAGGGAAAGTCAGGGGCTTATCACAATAGGAAGTTTGAGAATTGGAAGGGGGTTCTGTGTTTTGTAACATCTGTGAATTTGATGGAGTAAGGAGTGTTTGAGACCAGGAGTGGGGGTCAGGAGTTTGTCACTAGTTAGAGGGTCAGTATGATAGGAAAGCTGGGTGACAGCACTTATCAGTCATGTAGAGAGGTCTGGAGGACGGACAACTGTGAGGAGGGCCAAAGGCTTGGAAATGGGGTAAAGTGGTCAAGAGCACTGGTTGCAATGAGGCTGGTCTGTCTGATCAGTGGATGGTGATTGAAAGCTGAGCACTTGTCCCTGAGGTAAGACTATTGGAAGGGTTGACAGCTGTGGGGGAGGGGGATCAGAGAATGGATACGTACAAGGAAGGATGATTACTCTGATGAGCCTGTTCCTGGAAGAGTTAAGAGCTGCCTATTATTCACTCCTGCCTCAGGATCAGGGCCAAGAGTAAGATAGTTCTTCCTAAACCTGTATCTACCAATGGAGTGCCAGAGCAGCGAAATGCACAAACTTTTACCAATTGTGCTAAAATAAACACAGTTCTAAATATGACTTTCATGGGGACCTATTTAGATAAATCTCACAAGAAACTGATGCATGTTAAAAGGTTAATGAATTCAACTTTAATAATTTTTGTGCTAGTATTTCTTAACCAAATATTTTAACAATTAATTCTTATATGGCATTTTTTCTCTGTAGATCTGAAAACTTTGTACAAAGGTTGGAAAGTATTATCTCCATTTTACAGATGGGGAGATTGAGTTACTATTGAGACGTATAATGTAAGATGCTCAAAAGTGCAGCGAGTCAGGATGTTGGGTCTAAACTTTTGGTGAACTTTGGAGCCAAAAAACACCCAGACTGGCCGTCTCTGCATAATCCTTTCTGAACCTTTTTTGAACAAAGCACTGACCTGCAAACTACTCATGACACCCCCTTCCTCAAGTAGCCATTAGCCTTTATCTCTATGCATTTACTTGTTAAACTTGCTCTTCCTGTAAAATCTTGATTGATTATGCATGACCATTATCTTTTGTTAATCACTTTGTTTACTTCTGTGTATAAATATTGATGCCCACCCCTAATAAAGGGGCCACACTTATTCTAAAGCTTTTGGGGTAGTGTGTGCCCGTTGATCAACGCATTTGTGTCTGGTCTCTGACAGAATTGTGGGCCCATATTCCAACTCCGCACAACCTCGGGTGTTGGAGAGGTGAGTGAGGACTTGCTTTATTACCTAACAATTTGGGGGCTCGTCCGGGATTCCTTCTGGTGCGGTACCTCTGTCCAGTGGTCAGACCACTCATATATGAATTGGCAAGGCGCCACAGGAGATTTCTCCTAGCCAATTCAATATTGAGGGGTCGTGTATTGGACAGCAGGGTAAACGCCAGTTGGAGGGCTCCTGTCAGACACCATGGGTCAAGGGACTAGCGTGCCTCTTGAGAGTCCGTTGGGGATTGTAAATAAGTTATGGAATGAAGGGAAACTCCCAGTACAGACAGGAATGTCTAGGAAGAAGTTGTACACACTATGTGTAAGGAATTGGACTGGGTATACCGCGGTATTGGCCGACTCGGAGATGAGGTGGCCTTCGTATGGCTCTTTCGAGCAGGCTGCCTTAAGAGGAGTAAAGAGCCAGATCGAAAAAGACCATCCGGGACAGTTATGTTACTGGTTTTGTTGGGACACAGCAGCAGAGCTGTGGAAATCTTTAAAAATTATGGCAGTCAGGTACTCTCCCGAGAGTGAACCCCCTCCAGGTTATTTCGATGAAGGGTGTAGACCACGGCGTGTTTTGACTCGTCAGCTGGTCCCCTCTGCACCTGCCCCTATTCCTCCGCAGGGGAACTCTCTCCTTGTAGCAGAGGGGAATCTGCAGGATCCCAGATTGGAATTTGTGCAGAAGGATGAGGAGGAATTGGAGGGGCCAACCTTGGGAGGAGTAGTTACTAGGCTTAGGTCCAAGCAGGTACAGCAGGGTGCATGCCCCCCCCCTGAGGATAGCCTAGAGGATGTCTCTGTCAAATCTCTTGCGAATAATAAAAGTATGGTTATAGAGATGCCTTTACAGGTGCACGATCAACCTTATATGAGCAATGATGGACGATTGCAACATGCTAGTATTGTGGAATATAAAGGATGGCTAGAATGGGATTTGAAAGAGTGGGGACAGTTGTCAGGGTCTTTTGGGGAAAATCCCCGAAAGATCATAGAACTTCTAGAAAGATTGTTTTTAAGTTATAATCCTACTTATACGGATGTGGATCAGTTGTTAAGTAGAGTTTTGACTGGAGAAGAACGTAGTAGATTGTGGATGGCAGAAAGGACATGGGGAGATAGCAATGCAGCTAATGTTACTTGGATGGATAGGCGGGATCTGGCCGCTGGCTGGAATCCCCTAGACTGGACTCAGCTAAGGCTGACTCAGCTGCGAACAGATAGAGAGCGATTGTTAGAGAGACTCAAGGAAATGGCTCGCCGCTCGCCTAATCAGGCTAAGTTCATGCAGATTCGGCAGGAATCTGATGAGCCGCCCAGAAAGTTCTGGTCGAGGCTATTGGAGGGGGCCCGAATGTTCACTCAGATGGATCCTGAGAGAGAAGCAGACCACCCTACTCTTATTTCATTTTTTGTGAATCAGTCGGTGCCCCTGTAAGGGATTACTTCTTAAAGTTTCGCCCTGGTTGGGGAGGTGAGTCAGTCACTTCAGTGTTGGAAGTAGCTGATTTTGCCTGGGAGAAAGAAAGGGAAAGTAGTAAAAAGAAAGAGAAAAAGGAAGAATATAAGCTGATGGCTTTAGCTTTTCACGGTGGTGTTCGAGGCAAAGGCCGTGGCCGTGGCAGGGGATTCCAGGGTGCCCGGGGAAGAGGGTCCTGGCGACCCCAGCCATCAGGAAATTGTTTTCAGTGCGGACAGCCTGGTCACTTTAAACGTGAATGCCCCTGGGGACGCCCAGAAGGTCTGGCTGCATCCGCAGATGCTTACACAAGTGAGGAATACACCCCTGCACCACCAGCTCAGCCCATCCCCCAGGCCTGGATCAACTATGGAAAACAGCAGCAGCCGCAGCAAACTCAGCCTCCTCAATGACGGTACCCCGGGGGCGAAGGCAAACAATGTGATGGTCTTATTTCCTTAATGTCTTTAGCCGGCTCCTTTCTCACTTTCTCTCCTCCCAGCGAAGAGCCTCGTTTAACCCTTTCAGTCCAGGGACTGCCTGTCTCTTTCCTCATTGATACTGGGGCTACTTTCTCTCTTTTAAATCATGCCCCCTCTCCCTGGCTATCCTCTGAGGTTAAAACTGCGACTGGGGTGGAGGGCAACCCACAGTCTCTGGGACTCACTTTGCCTTTAAATGTTATTTATGCTGATAAATGTTTTTCTCACCGTTTTCTTTTTTCCCCAGCTTGTCCGATCCCTTTGATGGGCCGGGATTTACTCTGTAAGCTTGAGGCTACTTTAACCTGCACTCCTGAAGGGGTAGGATTATTGATGACAGTGTTAGGAGATTCGGCCCCTACTCAGGGTAATTGGGAAACACCCCCCTCTCTCTCCCCTGACCTCACTGACTTGCCTTCAACCCTCTGGGGAATTTCTGACACTGATGTTGGCCTGCTCCTTTCGGCAGAGCCCGTAAGGATTCAGGTAAAGCCTTCCTTAACCCCCCCGTCAGTCCCTCAATACCCCCTGTCGCTGGAAGCCCGGGAGGGCATCCGCCCCATTATTGAGGGATTCATTGCACAAAAGCTAGTCCGCCCTCAGCGCACTCCCTGTAACACCCCTATACTGCCTGTCAAAAAGCCTCCTAAAAAGAACGGAGACCCTGTTCGTTGGCGCTTTGTACAGGATCTACGAGTTGTTAATCAGTATGTGGTCCCTCTTCATGCAGTAGTTCCTGACCCAGCTACTATCATCAGCCAAATCCCCTGGGATGCTGAGTGGTTCACTGTTATTGACTTAAAATCAGCTTTTTTCAGCATTCCTGTGCACCCAGACTCTCAGTATCTCTTTGGTTTCACCTGGGAGGGACAAAGTTATGTCTGGCAACGACTTCCTCAAGGCTACAGAGACAGCCCCACGATTTTCAGCCAGTGCCTCCGCCACAACTTGGAAGGTTTCACCAGTCCGCAGGGATCCACATTGGTCCTATACGTAGATGACATCCTATTAGGTAATCGCGAAGAAGCTGCCCTCCGCATCGATGGTAAGGCACTTTTATTATACCTACACACCAGAGGCCACAAGGTAGACCCTAAAAAGATTCAGTGGGTCTCACAGAAGGTCCGATATCTGGGCTTCCTGTTAACCCCAGAAGGAAGACAGATGGACCCAGCCCACATAAAGACTATTCAAAACTGCCCTCTACCGAACACCAAGAAACAACTTCGAGGTTTCTTAGGATTAATTGGCTTCTGTCGCCCCTGGTTGCCGTCCTGCGGGGAGTTAAGCAAACCGCTCCACCGACTCACTGCTAACCTTGCTCCTGACCCTTTGCAGTGGTCCCCGGACACTATTCAAGCCTTTCAGTTACTCAAGGACAGTGTGGCCTCCTCCATGTCTCTCCGCCCCCCCAATTACAGCAAACCCTTTCACCTTTTTGTCCACGAGAGGGGCGGAATTGCTAGTGGTGTCCTTACCCAGCTGAGCGGGCCCCACCATTTCCCGCTTGCTTTTTACTCTCAGCAAATCGACCCTGTCGCTCAGGGAACCCCATCCTGCACCCGGACTCTGGCAGCAGCTGCCCTGCTGATCACAAAGGCAAAGAGCCTAACCCTGGGTCATTTTACCACGGTTTGGACCTCTCATGCCTTGTCAGCCCTTCTGCGTAGGGGCACAACCCAAGTCTTTTCGGCCCATCGTCAGCAACAGCTAGAGGCCGAACTCTTAGAAGACACTAACCTAATTTTTGAAAGGTGTGGACCCCTTAATCCAGCTACCTTGCTTCCTGACCTGCCAGTCCCCCAGGACCAGCACGACTGTGTGGAAGTAGTTTCCAGCATCTTACAGATAAGAGACAACCTGTTTGACGTGCCACTGGACAACCCCGATTGCATCCTCTTCTCGGACGGAAGCTCCTTCTATGTTGATGGCAAGCGTTTCACTGGTTATGCTGTCACCTCTGAATGGGACATTCAAGAGGCCGCCTCACTGCCAGGCAACTGGGGAGCCCAAGCCGCTGAACTCTATGCCCTGGCCCGAGCTTGCCAGTTGGCCGCTGGTAAGACCGTTACCATTTTTACTGATAGCAAATATGCTTTTGGAGTTGTGCATTGTCATATCCACCTCTGGAAGTTTCGAGGTTTCCAGACAGCTGCCGGTAAACCCATTCAGCACCTCCCCCTCATCCACAAGCTTTTGGACGCCCTCCAAAAACCCTCCGTCCTGGCTGTAGTTCACTGCCGGGCCCATACTAAAGATAGCAGCCCCGTTACCCGTGGGAATGCCCTGGCTGACGCCTCCGCCAAGAAGGCTGCCACCTTACCTTTAGCCATGCCCACATTGGCTATTGCAACCTCCTCCTTTACTCCACCGCACCCCGTACCAGTACCCGCTGCTGAACTAAAATCATGGGAAAGCCTCGGGGCCACTCTGGTCAAAGGGACCTGGCTTATGCCAGATGGCCGAGCCTGCCTCCCTCGCTCCACATACCCTGTGGCAGTTCGCTGGCACCATGATAAAGGGGGTCACTACGGCACGCACGCCCTCGTGGACACTATCGCTCGCTTTTGGTATGCTCCAGGCATTCAACCCTATTGCCTATCAATAGTGAAAGCATGCAGCACATGTCAGCGTAATGGACCTGCTCCACCTCTTAACAAAATTAAGGGTGGAAGACCTCCGCCTGCTGCTCCATTTCAACATCTTCAAATTGATTTTGCAGATATGCCAAAGGCTTTTGGAAAAAAGCACCTCCTTGTTTTGGTTTGCCCTCTGACTTCCTGGGTCGAAGCTTTTCCTACTGCTAATTGTACTGCTGCCACAGTGGCGAAGATTCTCCTTAGAGATATTGTACCCCGTTTTGGCATCCCTCTTGTGCTCGACTCAGATCGCGGACCTCACTTTACTGGTCATGTCCTTGGCCATTTAGAACAAGGACTGGGCATTTCACACTCCTTTCATACACCCTACCACCCCCAGTCTAGCGGGAAAGCTGAGCGTATGAATAGGGAACTTAAGTTTACATTGGCTAAATACTGTCAGGAAACAGGATTAAAGTGGCCTCAGGTACTTCCCTTGGTCCTGTTTCACCTTCGTACTCGCCCAACCCGCGCATTGGGATTATCCCCCTTTGAACTGCTCTATGGACACCCCCCTTTCAAAGGCGGGGCGCTACCACGTGCTGATGTTTCACTATTGGGAGGGGATCATATGACTGCGTGTCAGTTTCTCTCCCTACAGGCTCGCCTCCGTACCCTTTGGAAAGCCTCGCAGTTTTCCCAGACCGTGCCGCTGGAGGAACAAATCCACCCGTTCCAACCAGGGGACTTCGTCTGGGCCAAAAAGTTCGTTCGTGACGACACCCTCCAGCCAAGGTTTACTGGACCCCACCAGGTTCTTTTGACAACCCAGACTGCAGTGTTCCTGGAAGGACGCAAATCTTGGATCCACCACTCCCACGTCAAGCCAGCCGTAGTGGACCACAGTGACGGACCAGCAGCTCTTGTCACCACTGAGGACACTGCCTTCGACCAGTGGACCAGCTTACCTCTCTCAGACATTAGACTTAAATTAACTCGAAAAAAATGAGAGGACCCTTTATTCTGACAACTGTATGTTTTTTATGCTTTTTCAGTTTATTTTCTGCTTATGAAGATAATGCTTTTATTAGATATTCCCATGAGGTTAAAACTCGTATTTTAGGAAATAAAAGTGATTGCTGGGTATGTACTCAATTTCCAGTAAATGCAGCACAGGGACTCCCCTTCACACCCATTCCCCTAACCACTGCTAATATGACTTGGATGCCACCGACTAGAATAAAAGATCCAGTCCAACCCAATCTTACATGGGACAAAACAGAAGTGCCAATTAACAAATATCTCAGGGTAACCAATCAAACAGGATCACTGTGTTTTGTTAAAGAAAAAGGGTCAACTTTTGTGGGAACAAGTAAATGCAACATATATTTTAATGGCACCGCCTTTAGTAAAAATCTTGGCTTCAAGCCTTGCGCATCCCACTTATCCCATATGTGGATCCCTCACCCCGATCCAACCTTTTCAACTTTTTCATGGAGGGGCAGGTTTTCAGAGTCAGTTTTTAAAAAGCCCTGCTCAGAGCTCGAGGGTGTCCAACTAATTGTTAAAGGATACACAATTGCCTTCTACAACTGCTCAAGCAGTACTACACTGCCCTTTGAGGACAACACTACCAAATTGTGCCTCTGCAGTTCACACAACGACCCCTCTGCGTTACCAGGGGAACAGTGGTACAACGGGCGGTGGGTTACCTCCTACTTTGAGAAATGGAATACCCAAAACGCATTATATGGAACATACTGGGTGTGCGGGCCCAAGGCTTATTATTTCCTCTCCCCTGATTGGGCAGGGTCATGTTATTTGGCATGGCTAGCACCGCCTTCTCGGATCTCCCTCACCCCCCCTCATTTTCCCCACGTTCGTAACATCCGTGAAACTGACAGAGATATTAATCTCCGTGATGGTTTGTCCTGGCAGCGGTGGGCTGGTCACACTAGCTTGAAGGGTGCTATCATCCGTCTACAGGGACTATTAGAATCTTTGACCAATGAAACTGCAACCCTATTTGAGAACCAGGCCGGGGAAATGTCCCAGCTGCGCCAGTTGGCTTTGCAAAACAGAATGGCTTTAGATATGATGTTAGCAGCCCAGGGAGGAACTTGCGCCCTCATAAATGAAGAATGCTGTGTTTTTGTAAATGACACCTACTCTGACACTTTTCAACGTACCAAACACCTAAGGGAAATGGCTAAAAACTACTCCTCTGGCCAGCCACCTTATGATTGGTGGGGAGCCTTATGGAATTGGCTGCCCGGATTTGGGTGGGTTAAAAACCTCTTGGTGGGTGTTGTTGGGGCCATGGTAGTCCTTATAATACTGTGTTGCTGTATTCAGTGTGTCCCCTCCCTCATAAACTCATGTAAGTCAGTTTATTCTTTTCCCACTTCAGCTAAAAGCCTTACTCTCTTCGAATTGGCCCAGGCTGAAATTGCCAAGCGGCCCTTGAGATCTTGAAATAGGGTGTAGCTTTTTGATTAATAGTTATCTCAAAGCTACAAATGGAGGAATGTTGGGTCTAAACTTTTGGTGAACTTTGGAGCCAAAAAACACCCAGACTGGCCGTCTCTGCATAATCCTTTCTGAACCTTTTTTGAACAAAGCACTGACCTGCAAACTACTCATGACACCCCCTTCCTCAAGTAGCCATTAGCCTTTATCTCTATGCATTTACTTGTTAAACTTGCTCTTCCTGTAAAATCTTGATTGATTATGCATGACCATTATCTTTTGTTAATCACTTTGTTTACTTCTGTGTATAAATATTGATGCCCACCCCTAATAAAGGGGCCACACTTATTCTAAAGCTTTTGGGGTAGTGTGTGCCCGTTGATCAACGCATTTGTGTCTGGTCTCTGACAGAATTGTGGGCCCATATTCCAACTCCGCACAACCTCGGGTGTTGGAGAGGTGAGTGAGGACTTGCTTTATTACCTAACAAGGAGAAGAACCCAGATATCCTGACTGTCAGTCTATTGCCCTGTTTTACTGGGCCACCCTCTCAGGGGTTAAGTCTACGACAAATCTGAACTTTTTAGAAACGTATCAGAGGGGCAGCTGTGTTAGTCTGTATCCACAAAAACCACATGGAGTCCAGTGGCACCTTTAAAGCCTGACAGATTTATTTGGGCATAAGCTTTCATGGGTAAAAAACCCACTTCTTCAGATTTTTTTTTTTTTTTTAGAAACGTAAGCATTTTGGGTTATATGCAAAAATAGAAAACATTTTTTCCACAATCCTATAACTGCCTGTTAATTAAGACAGGCTGCCTGTTTTTTCTTCAAACTTTCCACAATAAACTCACCTTTGGGCTGAGATGAAAGCATGAAAATGTGAGTCCAACATTTTTGTTAATGAAAGCTATGACGAGGTGAAAACAGGAGTTTAGAGAATGGAATGCCTCCTGTGACCATGGGAGGTCACTACTGTGATAATAAGGAACATCCCACATTTTAGTCCCATATAAACCTGTTCCATTTTTTTGCACTGACAGGCTCATTTTCCTTCCCCTAGGAAGAATATTTTTATTTTTAAACTTTAATCTTTGAAAAGTGTTGTCCTTTCTTCCTTGCCAAATACATGCCACCTACTCCTAATTCAGTCTCTAGGTCTATAAATGAAGTGCTCCTTGTAATCAGAACAAGTGCTTAAGAAGCACACCGGAAGAAAGGGCTCCCCACATCCAGCAGGGGAGAGGAGTGGGTAAAAGAGAATCTGACTACTGGCATGATGTACATTTTAAAAATGAAGCTTCAATCCTGCAAGCTGGTGAGCATCTCCTGTTAGGTGCTGAGTGCTTTCTGCTCTCACTGATGTCACAGCAGACACAAAGCAACTTGAAGACTGAGCTCTACATTAAAAAAAAAAACAAAAAAACATAGGTCCTCTTTAGGAATTGGGGGGTTTTCTGAAGCACCCAGACACTGGGAGTTATCCCCATGTGTGCCTCTCCCCCTTTCATTAGTCCTCATAACACTGGGAATGTTCAGTGTGGCTGTGTGCTAAGAAGAGGGAATGTGAGTTGTGTGTATTTCTTCAAGGAAGTAGGGAGTGAGGTGGTTGCCAAATGTCCTTACCTTTAGCATGGTGCTGTTGGAAGAGAAGATTTTAAAATTTGGCTGACCTGGCCCATAGCTATATTAAAAATGTGATAACTTACTGGAGTTCATAATTTGCCTTTTTCAGTATTATAGTTATGGCTGAATTTTTATTCTAAACCCCTATTTTGAGGTGCTAATAGTTTTTCAAAGTAATTAACCCACTGGACTAACATTGCTTATGTATATTCTAAGCACAAAGGTGAATTTTATTGGAAAGCTTGACAAAAAGCTCACTTGGCTGTTCCTGAGGATGGAAAAGAGGTTTTTATATGTATTTGTATTATTATTATTTATTATTATTGCATTAATCTTCCTCCTACAGAAACTAAAAAGAAGAAACACAGAGGACTCAGACCAGCAGACCTTACTTGGGGACAGTGGGAGGGGGTGGTACTTGCATAGATAAAGGCTACAAATGGGGCTCAGACAAACAGCCCTGTTCAGCCAAGGCCAGCTGACTCACAGGAGAAATGTGGGGTCAGTTATAATTTCCACTAAGCTTATACCTAGTCAAGTATGTTTTGTGACTCAATTAGACAACACGTGTCTGCTGAGCAATGTTTTCTGCAATGATGAGTAGTACAAGCATAACTTCTCTATTTTGGTAGAGTGTTTTGAGTGTTACATCAGGTCCTATATGTTATTTTTGCACAGGAATTCAGGCATCAGTTTCTTTTTTTCTTTTTGTTAATCACAGTCTCTAAAGGTACCATCTGTGCACAATTTTTACTCCTGGGCCTTGTCTTTCTAGTGTAGGACCAATGGAACTCCCCAATCTCTGAAGTTTTTTGGCCCTCACTTCTAACTTCTGTCTCTTCTGATTCTGCTTTGGCTCTGTGTCCCTGTGAAGTGCCAACCTTGCCCTGGGTCAACAGGGAATGACCAATCATTATGAGCCCAGGAGACCACTCCCCATAGCCCCTGCTGTGCATGCTCCAGGTGGAGTGGACAGATAAAAGGAGACATCCCAGCTAAGTCAGGGCTGGTGGAGGAAGGATTTGTGATGCAGGTTCCTGCAGTGGAACCATTGACTCTCCAGGCTGTTGGGACTGTGGACCTGAACTATGCTGTGGATGACTAGCTGACCACAGAGACTGATGGAGATGCTGAGCCTCTGTCAGCTGAGGTGGGATTTATGGTAGTAAGTGACTCAGGGAATGTGTTAGGAGCCAATGCCTGAACCCTTAATAGGCAGTTTCAGAACCTGGTATAGTAGTGTGGGCCCAGGTTCCCCTACCTTCCCACCTTTGCCTGCAATTGCCACTAGGCATGGCTACCAGGGACTCTGGATGCAGACTGAGGGCTTGTCTACATCAGAAAGTTGCAGCGCTGGTGAGGGAGTTACAGCGCTGCAACTTTGAAGGTGTACACATCTGCAGGGCACCACCAGCGCTGCAACTCCCTGTTTGCAGCGCTGGCCGTACTCCCGTTTTGTCTCGGGTGTAGAGGATCCAGCGCTGGTGATCCAGCGCTGGGTAATCCAATGTAGACACTTACCAGCGCTTTTCTTGACCTCCGTGGAAGGAGGAAGCCTCTGGTAATCAAGCTGGTCTCCTTTCCCGGTTTGCTCTCTCGTTCCCGGAACCCCGAGCAAGCAGGTCTCCTTCCCTGCGGTTTGCTGGGTGGCTCCGGGAACGCGAGAGCAAACCGCGGCGAAGCTGGTCTCCTTTCCCGGTTTGCTCTCTCGTTCCCGGAACCCCGAGCAAGCAGGTCTCCTTCCCTGCGGTTTGCTGGGTGGCTCTGGGAACGCGAGAGCAAACCGCGGCGAAGCTGGTCTCCTTTCCCGGTTTGCTCTCTCGTTCCCGGAACCCTGAGCAAGCAGGTCTCCTTCCCTGCGGTTTGCTGGGTGGCTCCGGGAACGCGAGAGCAAACCGCGGCGAAGCTGGTCTCCTTTCCCGGTTTGCTCTCTCGTTCCCGGAACCCCGAGCAAGCAGGTCTCCTTCCCTGCGGTTTGCTGGGTGGCTCCGGGAACGCGAGAGCAAACCGCGGCGAAGCTGGTCTCCTTTCCCGGTTTGCTCTCGCGTTCCCGGAACCCCCCTTGAAGCCGCCCAACAGCGCTGCAGTGTGGCCACATCTAACACCACTTGCAGCGCTGGTTGCTGTAAGTGTGGCCACTCTGCAGCGCTGGCCCTATACAGCTGTACTAATACAGCTGTAACAACCAGCGCTGCAAAATTTTAGATGTAGACATGGCCTGATGTTTGTTCTGCCCTGCCCCAGGGACTGCAGACTGATTGATTGTTTGCTCTGCCCTGCCCTGGTCAGAGCCCCAACTGCCATTGATTGCTCTTGCCAGTAGGCCCAAGGGCTACAGACTTCTTGTTTGCTCTGCCCGCCAGGGGTCCTGAGCCCCTTGATCATGATTGTTTGATGCAACAAGGAATCCTGACAATCATTTGATGGGGTCTGCACTGGGCAAACGGGTGGCCCCTCACTCGACATGCCAAGCCCCCAGGACTGTCCCATTTCAGTTCTGTATTGCCTCAGGTATTCTTTGTATGGTGTCTCTGTCTGCCAGTTAGGTCTGATTATTATTTTTAAATTAGCAATCTTTGACTTTGGGTGTCTTTTGCACCCCTATTATTAAGGTTGTCTGACATTTCCTTTTATAAGATGCTGTTTTCAGTTGCTTATAATAACTTTTCCAAACTTTAACCATTTGGGCTGAAATTTCCCATTCTGGGTGTCTACCTTGAGCTGAATTTTTGTGGCAAATTTCAGCCAAAATGTTTCATCCGTTTCTTAGAAAGAGGCTAGGGGAAATGGAATTGTTTTGCCCATGTTAAAAAAATTCTGGTCACCTTTTCTTTGAAAAATCCTTGTGCCCTCATGCTTTCAAGCAGGGATTTGAAATTTGGCATGGAGATGTGCCTTTGTGTCAGGGATGTGGCTTTTGCTGTCCCCATGAAAATCCACCCAACTTTGGCCAATTTATAACCCTTTGAAAAATCCATTTGTATATGCTCAGTAGAGACTTGTTTGAGCCTGGCCGCTAAGTTCCCTGATGACGTGGTCCACAGTGAGCATGTTCCAGCCCAGGACAGAGTAGGATTTCCCCTGTAATTGCAGCTGTCTGGAGCTGTGGGTTGTGCTGCTTATAGCAGGGGTTCTCACACTGGGGGTTGGAACCCCTCAGGGGGTCGGAACCTCTCAGGGGGTCGCAAGGTTATTACATGGGGGGTCGCAAGCTGTCAGCCTCCACCCCAAATCCCGCTTTGCCTCCAGCATTTATAATGGTGTTAAATATATAAAAATGTGTTTTTAATTTATAAGGGGGGGGGGTCACACTCAGAGGCTCGCAATGTGAAAGGGGTCACCAGTACAAAAGATTGAGAACCACTGGCTTATAGGCATCTGACTGAGAATAAGGAGATTGTCCTGTCCTTTGTTCTCAATGACATCCCTGCTATACCCAGGGAATGTGGAGGAGGGAGCTGCCTGATTAGGATGCAGAGGGGACAAGAGCTGGACTGGCAGGGGGAGTAGATTGGGACAAGAGTTTAGGGGTGTGTAGACAGGGATCTTGGATGTTGGTCAGATGGTGGGGCAGGGAAACAGACTAGGAGCAGGAACTGGGACAGAGACTGGGGGCTTGTCTACATCAGAAAGTTGCAGCGCTGGTGAGGGAGTTACAGCGCTGCAACTTAGGAGGTGTACACATCTGCAGGGCACCACCAGCGCTGCAACTCCCTGTTTGCAGCGCTGGCCGTACTCCCGTTTTGTCTCGGGTGTAGAGGATCCAGCGCTGGTGATCCAGCGCTGGTAATCAAGTATAGACACTTACCAGCGCTTTTCTTGACCTCCGTGGAATAAGCAGGTATCCCAGCATCACCGAGGAAGCCTCTGGTAATCAAACTGGTCTCCTTCCCCAGCTTGCTCTCGCGTTCCCCGAACCCCGAGCAAGCAGGTCTCCTTCCCTGCGGTTTGCTGGGTGGTTCCGGGAACGCGAGAGCAAACCGCGGCAAAGCTGGTCTCCTTCCCCGGTTTGCTATCGCGTTCCCCGAACAAGCAGGTCTCCTTCCCTACGGTTTGCAGGGTGGTTCGGGGAACGCGAGAGCAAACTGCGGCGAAGCTGGTCTCCTTCCCCGGTTTGCTCTCGCATTCCCCGAACCCCCGAGCAAGCAGGTCTCCTTCCCTGCGGTTTGCAGGGTGGTTCGGGGAACACGAGAGCAAACCGCGGCGAAGCTGGTCTCCTTTCCCGGTTTGCTCTCGCGTTCCCGGAACCCCCCTTGAAGCCGCCCAACAGCGCTGCAGTATGACCACATCTAACACCACTTGCAGCGCTGGTTGCTGTAAGTGTGGCCACTCTGCAGCGCTGGCCCTATACAGCTGTACTAATACAACTGTAACAACCAGCGCTGCAAAATTTTAGATGTAGACATGGCCTGGGACTCAATGGAGCTAGATTGAGCTAGGTGAGGAGATTGAGATTGGATGAGAAGCTTGGTGGGAGACTGGGACTGAGAACCAGTGAGGTGTGGGGAAGGAGGTGAGATGGGGAGAGATAGAAATGACGAGGAGCCAGTGTCCAGGGGGAGAATTGGGATGGCTGGGCAAAGAGGCTGGGACCAGGAGCAGGGGATAATAGAGGACACAGATTGGATGAGGAGCCTGGGGAGAGAGACTGGGAATGTGAGTGGGTGTGGGATGTGATTGGAAACCAAAGCGGAGAAGAGAGAGATTGGATGAAGAGCCAGGGAGTGAGACTGGAACTGGCTAAGCAAGGAAACTGGGGACAAACAGCTACAGGGTTATGGGGGAAAGGGGTTGGGAGTGGCCTGGCAAGGAGAGTGGGAGTTGGGGAGAGTCCCAAGAGGTCAGACTGTGAATTGCTGATCAAGGAGACTGGGGGCTTGTCTACATCAGAAAGTTGCAGCGCTGGTGAGGGAGTTACAGCGCTGCAACTTTGAAGGTGTACACATCTGCAGGGCATCACCAGCGCTGCAACTCCCTGTTTGCAGTGCTGGCCTACTCCCGTTTTGTCTCGGGTGTAGAGGATCCAGCGCTGGTGATCCAGCGCTGGTAATCCAATGTAGACACTTACCAGCGCTTTTCTTGACCTCCGTGGAAGGAGGAAGCCTCTGGTAATCAAGCTGGTCTCCTTTCCCGGTTTGCTCTCTCGTTCCCGGAACCCCGAGCAAGCAGGTCTCCTTCCCTGCGG
Source organism: Gopherus evgoodei (assembly GCF_007399415.2). Classification (NCBI taxonomy): domain Eukaryota; kingdom Metazoa; phylum Chordata; order Testudines; family Testudinidae; genus Gopherus; species Gopherus evgoodei. Next base: position 49,526,041 of record NC_044330.1, on the reverse strand, counting down.
TTTGCTGGGTGGCTCCGGGAACGCGAGAGCAAACCGCGGCGAAGCTGGTCTCCTTTCCCGGTTTGCTCTCTCGTTCCCGGAACCCCGAGCAAGCAGGTCTCCTTCCCTGCGGTTTGCTGGGTGGCTCCGGGAACGCGAGAGCAAACCGCGGCGAAGCTGGTCTCCTTTCCTGGTTTGCTCTCTCGTTCCCGGAACCCCGAGCAAGCAGGTCTCCTTCCCTGCGGTTTGCTGGGTGGCTCCGGGAACGCGAGAGCAAACCGCGGTGAAGCTGGTCTCCTTTCCCGGTTTGCTCTCGCGTTCCCGGAACCCCCCTTGAAGCCGCCCAACAGCGCTGCAGTGTGGCCACATCTAACACCACTTGCAGCGCTGGTTGCTGTAAGTGTGGCCACTCTGCAGCGCTGGCCCTATACAGCTGTACTAATACAGCTGTAACAACCAGCACTGCAAAATTTTAGATGTAGACATGGCCTGGGATGAGAAGCTGAAAGGTAGAGACTGGCTAGGTGAAGTGAATGGGAGTAAGAAAAAGAGCCAGGTGTGGGGAGGAGGTTTCCCTGTGATGCAATAATATAGACCTCGAAGAAGTTTTTTTGGATGAAACTTTTGTTGCCAAAATATTCAGATTTGGATTAATGACAATCTTTTGCAAATTTGTGTCAAATTCGCCAAATTGTTTGTCAGCAGAAAAAATTTCCAAAAATGTTTAAACATTTCAACTTTTTTATTTGAAATGACATTTTGTTTTGAATTTTACTTCAATTTTATTATAGTTTTTAAAAAAAAAACTTTTTAAATGAAACGTTTCATTTGACCCCAAACAAACTTTTCCCAACTTTTTTGTTTTGATGAAAATTTTGAAAAATTGTTTTGGGTCATTCCAAAACACATACAATTTCAACTCAGTTGCAGAACTTGAAAAGAGAGTGTGTAAATAACCTAGTCATAGAATTTCTGGCTTTTCAGTTTGCTTTTTTTAAAACCTAGGAAATTACCTGCAAACAATAAGAACATTATTAAGGGTGCAAAAGTCAAGCAGTCAACAGTTAGGAAATGCCAGAATTAAGGTTGCATGTGCAACCTTAATTTGGCTTCTTTTTGCATATGCATTCTGATAGTCACATGCTAATTTTTCCATACCACCTGGACCTGCCCTGGGGATGAGGCAGGGTTGAGTAGTAAAGGAGACTTGTCTGTAAGGCCCCTGCTTCATTTGTTGCTGAAGTGGGAAGGTGTGTAGTGAATATAGCAGGGGATTAAAGGAAGGGATGATGTCAAGGTTCCTTCCACTGAATTCTGCCCTGGATAATTGGTTTCTGTACTTGCCTGTGCCACAGTTCCTATCTGACACTGGGCAAGTCACTTAAACCAGACTTTTCACTGATTGCATCTTCCTCATTTTCTGGGTGACTGAGTGCATGCCCTGAGGCCCGATTTACAGAAGTGCTGCTCACTCAGAGCCACAACTGAAGCCAATCAGAGTTGCTCTTTGAACATATAAAGTTCTAACTACTCTGATAAATCAGGTGCTAGGCACTCATATTGGGAATCCAAAAGAAGAGGATACTTTGACCTGAATTTCTGTATCTGTTTCCCACCTGTGACATTGGGATAATAATATGTTGTGACAATAATTAACTAATATTTGTGAGCAGTCAGATACTATAGTAATGGGTATCATAGGCGCTCTGTCCATTGTCTGTAGCTAGTGAAATAATCAAATCAGAGACCAGAAGACTACAGGAACAAGGAACTCCCACTCAGATCCACTCCAGGCATCCCATTCTACTCAAGACACTCACGAAAAAATGGAATAGGGGCTGCAAGCTAAGAAAACATTCCACAAAAGTTTTCTCTAGGGAGATTTTGAACTGTAACCATATGCAACACTGACATTCCTATTGCTCTGAATAGCCATAACTGCACGTTATCCCGCCAAAATATCTTGCTCTCACAATCTAGTTTTCTCTTTCTTTACTTAAATGGGTTTTACTTTCTTTGCTGTTGCCAAATGCAAATATACTATCATTTTCAATAATCTTGGAGCGTCATCAGTTTGATAGCTGCTATGTGATCTGTGTTGCAGTTATGTTTGTGATAGTCCTCCCTCCTTACATGCTATCCTAAAAATAGAGATTAGCAGGAATACTTTTGCCAGCAGCCCTCAAATGTGGATACTGAGTATTGGGGAAGTATGGTAAAACAGGGCATTTTCTGTTGTGAGCCCTCATTTCTGAACCTAATTTTCTCTGTTGATCCAACAAAGTTTATTATGATGGGGTGTATCAATCCCACACTAGCCTAGCAAGGGTTGACTATTCACTGGGGACTTAGGAGGTCACACCGGCCTGGTCCACACTACAGCGTTAAATCGATTTAACGCTGTACCCGTCCACACTACAAGCCACTTTAAATAGATTTTAAGGGCTCTTAAAATCGATTTCTGTACTCCTCCCCAACGAGAGGAGTAACCCTAAAATCGATATTACTATATCGATTTAGGGTTAGTGTGGACGGAAATCGAAGTTATTGGTCTCATTCTTTTACTGAGCTACCCAGAGTGCACCACTCCGGAAATTGATGGTAGCCTAGGACCATGGACGCACACCACCGAATTAATGTGCCCTAGTGTGGACACGTAAAATCGATTTTTATAAAACCAGTTTTATAAAACCGGTTTTAATAATTTCGATTTTATGCTGTAGTGTAGACGTGGCCACCCTCTCACCCTTGCTGGGCATGCTCCAGCTGAAACAGGGATATAAAAGGAAGCAGCTCAGGTCAGTTTGGGCTGACTGAGGAAGAGAGCAGACACATGCTGCAGGCTGCAGCCAGGAAGCCACTTGAGTTCCAGACTGCTGAGGCTAAAGATGTCGAGTCTACTGCGGACCCGCAGTTAACTGTGGAGACAGAGGGAGAAAGATGGCTGCTACTCCCAGCAGAGCTGCCAGAACTGGCATCACAGGAAGTGGCCCAGGGAACACATTTGTGGAGGTTGGAACCTGAACCTGAACCCAGGACTTGGGTGCTGAAACAACTTGTATAGTGGGGATGCTTTCAAACTCTAAAGCCTGTATATTATTGAAATCACTTCAAGCCAAGGAGTGTGGGAGCATCCCCGGCACCCTTAGTTCCAGCACCTATGACCCAGGACTACTGATTCCATAGGGCCCAGGAGGTGGGACTCAGTGGAATAGGGTGGACCCAGGTCTTCCTACCAGCTGCCACACCTGCTGCTGGGTGTGGCAACTGCCCAAGGTACTAGGCAGCATTGCCTGAGACTGTAAACATTGGGCGCTACTGCCTGACACCAATAACACTGGCTACTAGGCCTCGCCACCCTGAGGAGAAGGGCAGCCTCATGGACTCCAGCTGCTAGGTAGGGTTGCCAGGAGTCTGTTTTTTGACCAGAAAGCCCAATCAAAAAGGGACCCTGGCAGCTCTGGTCAGCACCACTGACTGGGCTGTTGGGGTGTAGGAGGGAGCTCAGGGCTGAGGCAGGAGGTTGGGGTGTGGGAGGGGTGCTGGGGGCAGGCTCTGGGAGGGAGTTTGGGTGTGGGAGGGGGCTCAGGACAGGGGGTTGAGGCGTGGGGTGCAGGCTCTGGGAGGGGGCTCAGGGCTGGGGCAGGGGGTTAGGATGCAGGAGGGGGAGCAGGGAGTGGGCGTGCTCACCTCGGGCACCTCCCTGGAAGTGGTGACATGTTCCTCAGCTCTGAAGCAGAGGTGCAGCCAGGCTGCTATGAGTGCTGCCTCTGCCTGCAGGCACCACCCCCACAGCTCTGATTGGCCACAGTTCCTGGCCAATGGGAGCTGCAGGGACAGCGCATGGAGTCCCCCTCCCCCTCCTGGCCACGCCTCTGCCTCGGAACATGTCGCTGCTTCTGGGAGCTGTGTGGCAGGCAGGAAGCCTGCCGGGGGGCATGTGAACTGCTGGGTGGGGGAGGCTAGCCCTGAGCCTCACCGCTTCCATCTGAGGCACTGCCCCTTCTGTGCCCCCCCAAACCCAAAGCCACTCCACCATGGCTGCTGGCCCTTGACCTAGGCTGCCTAGTCCTCATAGCCCCCCAGCCTCGGAGCACCAGGAGGGAGAGCACGTGGTGCTGCTGCAGGCTCTCCAGCTCCAGCACGCCAGGAGGGAGAACATGCGGCACCACCACAGCCCCGGGAAGGCAGGTGGTGTGGCCCCAGCCCCTGGAGGGGGAGGATGGGCTGGGCCACGCCTGGCTGTTTGAAGTAGCCCAGCCTCCTCTACCCGCTGCCCATGGAGACTGCTGACAGGAGCCATCAGGGTCCCTTTTCAACCGGGTATTCTAGTTGACACCTGGCAACCCTACCTACAATGGGGAGTATCAACCCTGCAACACTTATGTATTTTGATCTTCAGGGTCTGATGCATGGCTCACTTCTTTACTAAGGCTTTATGTGGAGGTAGACGGTTTGAATGTTTTTTCCTAAATTCTTTTGGAGCTGACACTTTTATCAACTTTGTTACTAATTTATTTTTGTTTCCCATTGGCTTAAATATGTTCGGAGGCTTCACTGGCTGTGTTTTGTTTTTTTTTTTAAATGTGTTTTATTTTAAATGTTTTTTTTTTGTTTGTTTGTTTTGTTAAAATAGTAATTAGAATATGGTATCATTAGAGAAGGAATGCACATGCTCCTTCAGTAACTCCAATTAGGTGCAGGAAATGTGACATGTTAATATCTGAATTTACTGCTATTGGCACTGAAGCTTCTGTTTCAGACCCTGAACCAAAAATATCAGTTATTCACTCAGCTCTAATGGAGAGCCTATGGTCTGGTCTACACTACGCATTTAAACTGAATTTAGCAGCATTAAACCGAATTAACCCTGCACCCGTTCACACAACGAAGCCCTTTATATTGATATAAAGGGCTCTTTAAACCAATTTCTGTACTCCTTCCTGATGAGGGGAGTAGTGCTGAAATCGGTATTGCCATGTCGGATTAGGGTTAGTGTGGCTGCAATTTGATGGTATTGGCCTCTGGGCGGTATCCTACAGTGCACCATTGTGACCACTCTGGAAAGCAATCTGAACTCAGATGCACTGGCCAGGTTGACAGGAAAAGCCCCGCAAACTTTTGAATTTCATTTCCTGTTTGCCCAGCGTGGAGCTCTGATCAGCACGGGTGGCCATGCAGTCCCAAATCCAAAAAGAGCTCCAGCATGGACTGTACGGGAGATACTGGATCTGATCGCTGTATGGGAAGACAAATCTGTTCTATCACAGCTCCGTTACAGAAGACGAAATGAGAAAGCATTTGAAAAAATCTCCAGGCTATGATAGACAGAGGCCACAGCAGGGACTCAGCACAGTGCTGTGTGACAAGCATATCGGAAAGCCAAAGAATAAAATGGACGCTAATGGAGAGAGGGATGGGGTACTGAGGACTCCTGCTATCCCACAGTCCCCGCAGTCTCCAAAAAGCATTTGCATTCTTGGCTGAGCTCCCAATGCCTGAAGGGTCAAAAACATTGTCCAGGGTGGTTCAGGGTATATCTCGTCAATTTACCTCTCCTCCCCCCGCCATGAAAGAAAAGGGAAAAAAAATAGTTTCTTGCCTTTTTTCAGTGTCACTGTATGTCTACTGCATGCTGCTGGTAGACGTGGTGCTGTGGCGCTGAACAGCAGCATCCCCTCCCCTTCCTTTCCTGATGGCAGACAGTTCAAAATGGTGGAAAACCATCCTCATCATCCCATGAGTGCTCCTGGCTGGCCTTGGTGAGGTTGGCCGGGGGTGCCTGGGTAAAAATGGGAATGACTCCTGGTCATTTCCAGTAGATGGTACAAAAGGCTTGGTAACCATCCTCATCATAGCAGCTGGAGGCTGAGCTCCATCAGCCCTACACCCCTTTCATGTCTAAAGAAAAGATTCTGTACTCCCTGGACTATCATAGCTGTAGGAGGCTGTGCTCCTCTCCCCCTCACCCTTTAATATCCTGCCTGGACTATCATAGCAGCTGGAGGCTGCCTCCCCCTCATTTTATCTCGCTAAAAAGTCAGTGTTTCTTATTCCTGCATTCCTTATTACTTCATCACACAAATGGGGGGACACTGCGATGGTAGCCCAGGAGGGTTGGGGGAGGAGGGAAGCAACAGGTGGGGTTGTTGCACGGGCACCCCCTAGAATGGCATGCAGCTCATCATTTCTGCGGGATCTCTGGGGCTCTGACACGGAGCAGCTGTGATCTATGGTTCTCTAGTACACTTGCCCCATATTCTAGGCAGGACTGACTCTCTATTTTTAGACAAAACATAAAGAAGGAAATGACCCGGGGAGTCATTCCCATTTTTGTCCATGCGCCCCCGGCCGATCTCAGCGAGGCCAGCCAGGAGCACCCATGATAGCAGCAGACGGTACAAAAGAATTGATAACAATCATCACCAATTTCCAAATGCAAACGGTGCAAAATGACTGATAACCATCATCTCATCGCCAATTTACAATGGCAGACAGTGCAACAGGGATGGTAACTGTCTCTGCTACCTTGCAAAAGCAAAGGAATGCTCCTGTGTAGCACTGCAGTACCGCCTCTGTCAGCAGCATCCATTATACATACGGTGACAGTGACAAAAGGCAAAACAGGCTCCATGGTTGCCATGCTGTGGCATCTGCCAGGGCAATCCAGGGGAAAAAGGGTGCGAAATGATTGTCTGTCATTGCTTTCACAGAGGAAGGATTGAGTGACAGCATTTACCCAGAATCACCCACGACAGTGTTTTTGCACCATCATGCACTGGGATCTCAACCCAGAATTCCAATGGGTGGGGGAGACTGTGGGATCTATGGGATAGCTACAGGATAACTACCCACAGTACAATGCTCCGGAAATCGACGCCAGCCTCGGTACATGGATGCACACCACCAAATTAATGTGCTTAGTGTGACCGCATGCACTCGACTTTATACAATCTGTTTTAAAAAACTGGTTTCTGTAAAATTGGAATAATCCCGTAGTGTAGACATACCCTCTGAGAGGAGACTAAAAGAACTTGACTTGTTTAGTTTAGCAAAACCAAGGATGAGAGGGGAAGGATTATTACTGATCTCCGTAAATACATAAGGGGGCAAACAGCGAGAGGGCCAATAACTATTTAAGATAAAGGACAATGTTTGCACAATAACGAGTGGTTATAAACTGGCCATGAATAAATTGAAAATCAGAGGCAAGCTTCTAACCACAGTCCTCCCAGCCCCAGAGCACTGGGAGGGAGAGCGCCTCTTAGAAGGAGTAGTGGGAGCAAAAAACTGAACTAATTTTAAGATGGAGCTAGATACATTTATGAATGAGATTATGTGACAGGGTTGCCTGTGAAAGCAGAGGAATCTTAGAAATCATAGAGTATCAAGGTTGGAAGGGACTTCAGGAATGGACTCAATAAGCCACAAGGTCCTTTCCAGACCTGTATCAGAGGGTAGCCGTGTTAGTCTGGATCTGTCAAAGCAGCAAAGAATCCTGTGGCACCTTATAGACTAACAGACGTTTTGGAGCATGAGCTTTCGTGGGTGAATACCCACTGTTTATATGGGTTTCTTTGTCTAGTCAGTCTGGGTTTGTTTCTATGAGCACTTAGTGTGTAAATCTACCCAGCAGTAGCCTGCTGGGCCCTAAGTGTCCATGTGGAGCCTGCTAGTGCATACTAAAAGTTCCATAGTTCACTTTGATCTACTCTGCTTTGAACCAAGAGTATATTAAAGTGCACTGGGTAACTCTAAGTGCATGGCAGCACAGTCCATGTGGACAGTTACTCTGTGATAGTCTAGTGCAGGGTAGATTTACACCCCAGCTTACCACAAACTCACTGTTTGTCTAGACAAGTTCTACATCTGCCATGTAGACATGTGATGAACTGTACTTTTAATCTAAGTTCCCTCTAAGCCACGCAGCAGGCTATAAAGGGCTGCACAGGCACGCGGCCATGGGGGCCTGGGGAGGGGAGCAAGTTGGGGGCATGCAGGGCTACTGCGGGCCTCTCCCCAGGCCCCAGAGCTGCTGCCGGCGGGGAAAAGCACCTCTTTTCCAGAGCTGTTGCTGGTGGGGAAAGGACTGGGGGGAGTCCTCTGGCTCCAGCTCCAGGGCAGCCTGCACCCCAAATTCCTCATTCCCAGCCCCACCCCAGAGCCCACAAATCCAGCTGGAGCTCTCACTACCCCACCTCACCCAACCCTCTGCCCCAGCCCTGAGCTCCCGTCCACACTCTGAACCCCTTGGCCCCACCACCACCACACATCATCATCTCCATATTGGTTAACATAGCAAAATTCATTCCACACATGGGTATAAAAAAATTAGAGGGAACATTGCTTATAATGTTCCTTTGACTTGCCTGCACTCTGCCAAGTAGCCAGTTTCTCCAGGGATTGATCTAGCATGTAGCACCCCACATTTCTGAGCAGCTAGATAGAGTCATAAACTTTCAGGCCAGAATGGGCCATTGTGATCATCTAGTCTGACCTCCTGCACACTGCAGGCCACAGAATCTTATCCACCCACTCCTGTAATAGACCCATAACCTCTGGTTGAGTTATTAAAGTCCTCAAATCATGATTTAAAGACTTCAAGTTACTGAGAATCCACCATTTACTTTAGTTTAAACCAGCAAGTGCCCCATGCTGCAGAGGAAGACAAAAGAAAAACAACCCTAGGGTCTATCTGACCTGGAGGAAATTCCTTCCCAACTCCAAATATGGTGATTAGTTGACCCCTGACCATGTCAGCAAGACCCAACAGCCAAACAGCTGGGAAAGCCCTATCACAGGAGTAGGCAACCTATGGAACGTGTGCCAAAGGCAACACGCAAGCTGATTTTCAGAGACACTCACACTGCCCAGGTCCTGGCCATCGGTCTGGGGGGCTCTGCATTTTAATTTAATTATAAATGAAGCTTCTTAAACATTTTTAAAACCTTATTTACTTTACATACAACAATAGTTTAGTTCTATATCATAGACGTATAGAAAGAGACCTTCTAAAAATGTTAAAATGTATTACTGGCATGTGAAACCTTAAATTAGCATGAATAAATGAAGACTCGGCACCCCACTTCTGAAAGGTTGCCGACCCCTGCCCTATCATGTCATTGTAGGCAATCTCATCACCATACCATCCTCTCCATAAATTTATCAAGTTCAAAGTGACACCATTTTAAAAAAAATACCTAAAAAATGTTTCCTCCTTTTCCCCCCAAATAAGGAATTCCCTTCCTCCCTTCTCCCTGCACCTTCTACAAAAATTATACTGGCCCAGGGTTGAGTATGGGCAATATTCAGTCCTTCCCCAGTTGTAAGTTTAAGGTCTGATATTGTGTGACCATGCAGCATGCTACAAACAGGAGTTTTATTCTATTCAAAAGTTTTCCACTTGCTTCTAGCTCTGTCAGATCCTGAAATATTACACTTTAAAGTTATGGCCTTTGTATGTCTAGAAAAGCTACTTTTAGATATTTAAAATTTATTAGTTTTAATTTTCCATTCCCTGCACATATGTCCAGTTAAACTTGCTAGGCACTGAGGTTGTACAGATGGAGGGATATGAAAAATTATATATTTTAAAACATCTTTAAAAAATTGTATATTTTTTTCTGTAAAAATATGGGACATGTACATAAATCAAGGTGGTGCAGTTATAAAGGTTTTATCAACATGCGTTTGGGATGACGTATATGAGCCTCTCATAGAGTCACCATGTGTGAGTGATGTGGCCCACCCAAAATCATGTCCCAAAACACTTTGTGCCATTCTGCATTATCATGTATATTCTTTGTGTGTGTGTCTGTGCACACAAATGAGCTGATAGTTGTCCACCTTCCAGACAGACATGGCTCTATCCTTGTTAGCTGCTGCAGTGCCTTTGACAATTGTGTTGGCTGAGATCTAACAAACATAACTGATTACTTCAGCTAATCTTTCTGTCTCCAAATTGGAGACTTCATATCCAGCATGAACAAAGAAATACTCTAGTTGGTAACCTTGTGGTGAGGTATGACAAGGTGAAATTTCACATTTTGTTACTTTTCCCTTGTACTTGGTGGCTCCTAATGTGTATCAAATCTCTAGATTCTAGCTCAATGGGAAAATGAAAGGTAGCAGTGTCCTTGTGCCATTACAAGAATCTATTAAATTACATTTCTATGATTCTGTTGATATCTTGTGCTGGAAGGGACCTCGAGAGTCTACTAGTTCAGCCTGTGGTGCTGAGGAAGAACCAAGTGTGCCTAGAGTCGGACCATCCTTGACAGGTGTTTGCTTAACATGTTCTTAAAAACCTCCAGTGACAGGGATTTCACAACCTCCCTTGGAAGCCTATTCTAGTGCTTATAATTAGAAAGCTTTTCCTAATATCTAACTTAAAATTCCCTTGCTGCAGATTAAGCCTATTGCTTCTTATCCTACCTTCGATGGACATGGAGAACAATTGATCATCATCCTCTGTATAACAGCCCTTAACATATTTGAAGTCTGTCAGGTCCCTGCTCAGTCTTCTTTTCTTAAGACTATAATATGTCCAGTTATTTTTTTTTTTATCCTTTCCTTAGAGGTCAAGTTTTCTAAACCTTTTATAATTTTTGTAGCTCTCCTCTAGACTCTTTCCAGGTTGTCCACATCTTTCTTAAGTGTGGTGCCCAGAACTGGACAGTACTCCAGCTGAGGCCTCTCCAGTGCTAAATAGGAGCAGGATAATTACCTCCCATGTCTCACATACAACACGGCTGTTAATACACCCCAGAATTATATTTAGCCTTTTTCACAATTGCATTACATTTTTGACTTCTAGTCAATTTGTGATCCACTGTAACTCCCAGATCCTTTTCAGCAGTACTACTGACTAGCCAGTTATTGCCAATTTTGGATTTGTGCATTTGATTTTTCCACCCAAGTGTAGTACTTTCCATTTGTTTTTACTGAATTTTACCTTGTTGATTTCAGGCCCAATTCTCCAACTTGTTAAGTACTGTGTAGTGAGGCAGAGTGGGGTATTAGTGAGTGCTGCCAACCAAGTGTGGGGGCTGCAGCTCAGTTGAGGCAAGACCAGGGAAGATGGCAGAAAGCCATCCCAGGGAGCTGAGCCCTCAACAGAGCCCGTGACTGGCAGTGTGGAGAAAAGGCAACCCACTGCCCCAGGAGACAGAAGATCCTGGAGAGAGACCAGAGGAAGGCCTGCCTGAGACTGAGAGCCATATTGAAGCAGTGACGGAGCAGTGACAGCAGGAACTGGTAGGAAGGAAGTAGCTCAGCAAAACCAGATTTTGGTCCAGTTGTGCTGTTGGGACGCAAGGCAGCAACCACGTTGTTCCCTGCCAGCCCAGTGGTGTGATCACTTGCCACTGCTAGGGCCCTGGGCTGAGACCTGGTGAGGCAGGGTAGACCCAGGTCCTCCTAACCCTAGCCGCATGCTAGGGCTGGCAGCACTCTAACGTTTAGGCCGGTAGGCCAGCGACATTGACTGTCTAATTGTTGCTGTCCACCCCAGCCAGAAGGCAGAGGGCCATACAGTGGTGAAGTGCTGTGCCTGCACCTGGAGGGCTGGAGCCCTAGTGTCTGCTGTGTACCCTAGCCAGGAGGCCGGGGCAACAAACTGACTGGTGGTGTGTCAATTTCTCTTTTTTGGAGACCTGAACTGATATCTGGGTGACTGTGTGGCAGCAAGGTAGAATGGCTGATGGACATAACTCCCTGATGCTGCCAAGAGGGGGCACCCTAACTCCAAGAGGGAGGGCAATTTCAGTCATTTTGAATTCTAATCATGTCCTCCAAAGTTCTTGCAACCCTTCCCAGCTTGGTGTCATCTACAGATTTTTATAAGCACTCTCTCCACTCCATTATCCAAGTCATTAATTAAAATATTGAATAGTAACAGACCCAGAACTGACCTCTGTGGGACACCACCAGATACATTTTCTCAGTTTTACAGTAGACCATTGATAACTACTCTTTGAGTACAATCTTTCAACTAGTTGTGCACCCACCTTATAGTAATTCCATCTAGACCACATTTCCCTAGTTTGCTTATGAGATTATCATGTAGGACACTGTCAAAACACTTACTAAAATCTAGAGAGATCATGTTTACAGCTTCCCCCCCCCCCACCCATTACACTAGGCTAGTAACACTGTCAAAGAAGGAAATTAGGTTGGTCTGGCATTATTTGTTTGTTCTTGACAAATCAATGATGGCTATTCCTTATAACCCTATAATTGTCTAGATGCTCTTGAATTGATTGTTTGTTTATTTGCTCCAATGTCTTTCCAAGTATTGAAGCTAGGCTGACCAGTCTATAATTCCCTGGATCCTCTTAGTTCCCCCTTTTAAAAATAGATGCTATGTTTACCCTTCTCCAGTCCTCTGGGACCTCACCTGTACTCCAGGAGTTCTCAAAGATAATACTAACTATTCTGATATTGCTTCAGCTAGTTCCTTAAGACCCCTATGATGAATTTCATTAGGCCCTGCTGACTTGAATATATCTAAATATTCATTAACCAATTCTTTCCCTGTTTTGCTTTGTGTTCCTTCACCCTTGATGTTACTATTAATTCTGTTAAGTATCTGACCAGCATCTTATTAGCTGATGATAAAGGAAAGATGCAAACTAGATGGCACCCATCTTCAAATAATTGCTCTATCTGCTGGTCTACATATGGGATGTTCATGTAGAGGCTGATATTTGAAAAGATTTTGTGAACGGGAACCCAGGTGGAGGTAGCATCAGGCAATGTTGTTTGATCAGTACCACAGCTGTCTTCAGCTGAAGAGCTGTGCTAGTGTCCATAACAGCAACCTATGGGGAGGAGAGAAGCACCTGGTGCTTTTGTTTAGTACAGCTCCCTCTGGTACCATGGCAGTGGGCATCATAGAGAACAGGAAGCGGTACCAGAAGGAGCTGAGCTCTATAGTGTCCAGGAGAAAACCAAAAGAGTGGGCAGCATGGGGCTTATAGCAAAAGGGCCTGAAGTTCTACACCTTGCAAGGCTAGAGATTGAGAGGAAGCAAGGAGTGCTTGGCAGGGACTGTGGGTAGGAGAGTACTGAGGGGAGGCTGGGGAGAACTAGGTGGAGCCAGTAAGCACTCAGGAAGAATTATAGGTAGACGAGAGCTTGAGAAGGGTGTAGAATGGGGTAGCTGAGGAAGTTAATGATCTGAATGGGAGGGCCAAATGGCAAAACTTTGGTCCTTCTGTGAGGACTGCTCTTGTTTTGTGAGCCTCTTCCAGTTCAGTAATGGTAACTCATGTTTTTCTGTAGTCTCCCTCCTCTGTGTGCTAAGTGCACGGGAATAGAAGAGACCCCCAGTGTAACACTAAAAATATCTGAGGAAACTTGAAACATTGTAGGATTTATTTAATTTAATGTTTCTGAAAGTCAATGTGACCCAAGAACCCCTGAATGCCAACTGGCAAAGGTGTTACAGGAATATCCTGCTTCTGATATGTACATTCAAATTCAGCAAAGAACATCATATGGGCTCTTAAATGAAAGCCAATATCACACTGGACCTTAATAGTCTTGTGAAATTTATGTATGGACACTATGTAAGGAGTTATGTATGTAAACTGAGAATATGTTTTAAAGTCTGTATCAAGATAGAGTCACCAGCAAAGATGAAAAATAGGTGGGAAGGAATGTGTAGCTCTGTGTCGGGATGTAAATTAAGCATTGAAAACTAACAAAATAGAGGCCTAGTTACATACAAAGTCAACAAGAAAGGAGCACACAGGAATAAACAAGCTAGAGGGGTGGAGGGAGGTGTTCTGATTGTGTACAAAGACAATAAACTTTGGGAGTATATCTAAGAGGGAAATAACACACCCCCTCATCCTGCACTTACGAAATAAATGAACAGCATGTTTTATTCATGAAAACAGGATCTCAGCCAAGGTTGCTTGAAAATGCTGCAGAGAACTTTGGGTTAGTTAAACTTTTTCAGACAGGGGGTTAACCTGCTAGTTTAGTGTTTATAAAGCATGTGCATGTTATGGTTTGGCTTTGTATATAACCATTTGTTTCCAATATTCTTAGTCACTATCACTTGAATCTTTGACAATAAACTTACTCTGGTTTTCACTATAAATATCTCAGGGCTGTGGAGTTAAATACAGTGCTGATCCTGATTTGAATCTTACAAGCTGGTGTGCATACTGTTCCTTTGGGGCAGAAGGCCTGGTATATCTGTGAGTAGCCAGTGTCGGGGCTGCATATCACGGGAATGCTTCAAAGGGACTGGGGTGCACCTATTAAATTGCAAGGCAAAGGGCTGGCATAGTCCAGAGGCATGTTTGAGTGGCTAAGAGACTGGTGATGTTAGGGAACTGATACCCAGCTAAGCACAAGCAAGACTCCATCATGCTGGAGGTAGCAGATAACAAGGTTCTCACAGTTCTGGGTACCCCGAAAACCATCACTGTCCGTGTTTGTGGTCAGTAAACCACTCATTATTTTAATTAATTTATTAATCATTTTTGTAGCACAATTTGCTATGTTTTGAATGAGATATAATACCAAGGTCTTTGCTACTTGTGGTTATTAAGAATCCCAGAACAGGGTGTTAAGGCCAAGGTCCTGTCCAAAACAAGATCAGATAAATAGGTTATTCCTACTGTACCTGTAGCAAATTCCCCCTGTGATTTCAACTGGCTATAAGATTTCTGCTCATGCCCTGTCCTGTTGTTGTGTGCTGTGAAATAGCTGCCATGGTTGTAAATTCCACACACATTCCTTGATAAATCTGCAGACTTTGGTTATTTTAATCCTTGGGTTTTTAAAAACAAAAAACAAAACAAAACCTTGTGCCTGCCCAGCCTCATTGCTGGCACAGATGTTGATGTCACTGTTCAAAGTAAGAAGAAAGCAGCCTAGCTGCTGCAGCTGCCACCAGCAACCTGGTGCTGCATCCCACGAGACACCATATGGGGCTCTGTAACTGTTCCAGTGGGAAGCATCCCTGCTATCCAGGCCCATAGCCTCCTTCTCTCAGATAAACCTTAGCTGACAGGCATCAACTTTTTCTTTTCTGTAAGATATTAGGTGTGAGATGTTCTACACTTTCTTAGACTGTACATAACATTTTAGGCTTCTTAGCTAGCTCTTTTCCAAGGTAAAATGGTAAGAACTGTGATGTTTGGAGATAAGTGATATCCCCAGATTCCTGTAGTTATTCCAAAGTTAATATTTCCAGTGGTGCTCTTGTAAATTACAGCTGTTTTTATGGAAGGGAAGCTAAGGACAGGGTCTCAGTTTAGGAGCTTAAGCTCAGGTCTTATTCTCTGTGCCAAATCTCTCTACCCAATTGCAGTAGATATGATCCTTGCTCAGCACCATCACACTGCCTGCTTTCTGTAGACACATGACTTGTAACCTGTACTGACCTGTCAGGCTCTGCGAGCCCAAGCATATTAAGTTTGGTTCACAGGAAGCAGCTCATTGTTCTTGACTCTAGAGTTAGGACCATAATTTGCATGCTTTATAGTTGCATAACTGGCAGTGTCAGCACGTCAGAGGCTGACAGCCAGGATTACGCCAGTGGGAGAGGAAAAGGAAGGCAGATGGGTTTTAACACTCCAGCATACTGCAGCTGTCTGATTTCAAGTGCTCAGTTTAATACCAAGGAACACCCAGTGCCAGCCAGGACAATTTACTTTATTTAAATATGATTTGACTGATTTATTTGTTAGGCATTAAAACTCTATTGGAGTCCTTGTCCTAGGTAAAGTTGTTGGAAAGAATCTTTCTTTGATACTTATTTGCCCATAAGTGGCACCACACAACACGGTGTAATGCATCAGGTATTTAAGTCTCAGGGCTTGATTCTTGACAATGTAGGTTTGGACTCAGTATTGTATATATAAACACAATGTAAAAGCACAGAGTGCAGGGGACATGATCCTGTATTTGAGAGTGTCCTGCACTGCAACCACCCCTTCTTCCTGCCTAGCAGCAGAACTGAGGCAAAAGAGGAGTATGCATAGCTAAGCTCCTCATCTGCATGCTAAGGAACCCACTTAAGTCTACACAGGCGCATAAGGGAGTGAACTCAGAGTGGAGGTTTCACTCTCTGTGGAGGACTTGCACCTATTCTTCAGCCTTACTTGTGCCCACACATAGTGTCTGCTCACACTATCATGGAGTCTGTCAACCTTCACCTCTCTGCAGTGCTCTGAAGAAAGATTTGCAGGATCAAGACCTTTATGTTACCTCCATAGGTGAGGGATTTAGGGCAAATAGGTGTACCTTAGTACAAAATTCTGTTACCAGCTCTTGATGATACCATGTTGTACCTCGAAAGAAAACTAAAGAAGCTGGAAAGCTATTTTTTTTTAAGCGTTGCAAAGACAAAATGAATGCCACCCGAAAGGAGCTCTCCTCTTCTTCCTTTCCATCTTTCTCACTCCCTTCTTCTTTCTCTCCACCCCTCCTGTCCTTCACTCTTTGCCTCCAAACTCATGCTGATAATGTTTTGACATAAAAGTTTTAGGTGCTAGATGAGTATAATTTTTAAAGATGAAAACAACATTGCAGTTTAAGTTGAGATGAGATGAACTGGTGGATATAATTTTGCCCAGTCTCTTTCCGAAACAGTATTCTCTCTGCCTGGTAGCTCTGACATTGCCTAAACTGAACAACAGGGAAGCAATCCTCACCACCCTCTTTCTTTCCTCCTTACCTTTGTATCCATTGTTCTTCCAAGTCTTTCACTTCAGATTTTACTGATACTGGGGGTCCCTTGCGAGATAATACATCCAGATTCAGAGGTTTGCTTCTGCTGTCTCCATTTTTGAGTGAAGCTATGACAGAAAAGAGGGACAATCTTTACATGTACTCCAGGTACCAACTGGTTTGCATTGAAGGAGGTGGGAGAATGGGCTGCATTTTAATTCCTAAGGCTCAGCTTTTCAAACAAGCGGGCTTGAGGTCCATGTGCATACACTTGCTTGCAGATGATTATGCATTACCGCAATTGCGTATGCACTTGAATGAGAAAATGAATGTAGACATACAAATGCATTTTTGTGCATGTAAATGGGTGTCTAACCACTGAAAACTTTGCCCCCAGCAGCCAGTGACTTTCATCTCCACTATTTAGGGAGACAGGGTTAACTGTGCACTTCTAGGGTGTGCTAGTTTCTGTTTTGCCGTGCAAGGACCTCAGTATCTCTCCCCTTCCAGGCACAAAATAGAAGAGTTCAGTTTACTGAAAGATAAATGAAGTAAACTTTCAGTAGGACGAGCAGCTTTACCTTTAATTGCTCCTCCTCTTTCCCTCAAAGGAGCTGGAGTGGCTTTTCCAGGGAACGAAAGCTGTGGTAGAAATCCCAATCAAGTTCATGGCTCACCATGGCAATCAGAGAAAGGGAAGGGTGCATCTCACTTTTAGGGGCTGGATATTTTCTATTAGATTTACTTTGCATTAAATCCTAATCCTGCTCCCACTTTAAAATCAGTAGCAAAACTCACTCTTCAGTGAGTGCAGGCCTGGGCCCTAAATGAAGCATGTTTCAGAGATGCCCTCCTAGTTGATGCCACTGGGTCTCCATAAGGAATGGCTGAAGTCAGGGCTGGCGCTACCATTTAGGCGACCTAGGCAATGGCCTAGGGTGCCAGAATTTTTGGGGGGTGCTATTTTGCCGGGGGGGCGGCACACGGGTCCAGTGGACCTATTGCAGTCATGCCGGCGGATGGTCCGCTGCTGTAAAGGCTCCGGTGGAGCTGCCGCAGTCATTTCGGCAGACAGTGCGCTGATCTAAAGGCTCCGGCAGACCTACCGCAGTCATGCCTGCGGCTGGTCCACCGGAGCCTTTCCAGCAGCAGACCGTCTGCCGGCATCACTGCGGTAGGTCTACCGGAGCCGCGGGGGGCGGCGAAATGGCCGTCCACCTAGGGCATCACAAACCCTGGTGCCGCTCCTGGCTGAAGTCCAAGGTTTTGCTAACCTGTGGCACAGTTTCTGGGGGTTCACAAAACTAGCATGAGTTCTCATACCTTCCTTTCCTCTCCTTTAAACACTCTTCCCCTGCCAGAGGAACTTGGTTACAAAATCCAACCTCTTTTGCTAGCTAAAAGGAAAACTTACGTTGTCTCTTAGGATCATCCCCAAAACTAGGCCATTGTCTATGCTGGGTTTAGTTTTCCTTAGGTTTGTTTTCTCTCACTCCCATTCTCTGCTCTCACTTCTTGTTTTCAAACTGGATTTTTCTTCCTGTTCTGCATTCCATCCTACTTTTTTCACTAGATTTCTCTTACTTTCTCTTCTTTGTTTCAGAGTCTTTCCTTAGTGGAATGTGAACAGATTAACATTTGAGTCAAACTTTTGGACTTTGTGCTATTCAAGTGGATTTGAAGTTAGGATAAAAGAGCTCACCCATTCCTTGTTTCCAGGTACTTCAGCAAATGCTGTGAGAAGAGGTTCCTGTTATGAGACTGAGGCTTGTATCAAAGCATACGCTGCCCAGTTGCTGTGAGAGATTGGCATCCGTCTTGGTGAAGGAGAAGTAGGAGAGCGGCTTATGTTATCCCAATTGACTGGAGAAACTATAGCTCAGGGCTGGGCTTGCTACAGTGATGCAGAGGAGAGAAGTATTGCGCCTAGCAAATCCTGCTGCGTTGCCTGGTGAAGAGAGACATTGCTCTGAATGACCCTGTTGAACTATTGCTGCAGGCGTTCAGGAGAAAAGCCCCGTTCTAAGCGGCTCCTACTGCTGTAATGGAATGACACAGTGGGCATGCAGAGAAGCAGTGCTCTGAGCAGGTCAGACTGCACTGATGCTGTAGTGGGCACATAATACAGCAGCATTGCTCTGAGCTCGTCCTTCTGCAGCGGTGCTGTGGTGAAACAGAAGAGATGCCACTCTATACACTGGTCCGGCGCAATGATGTTATGGGTGTGCAGGAGCAATGCCCCCCTCTGAGCTGGTTCTGCTGCAGTGACGTGGTGGTGTGTAAGCAGGAGATGCAGAGAGAACCACTCTGAGCTCGTTCTGCTGCTGTACTGACAGGGTGGATGTGAGGTCTGCGTTGGATACAGACAGTCTGTCCAGGAACCTCATTGAGAACAGTAGCAGAATATTAAGCAGCAGCTCCTTGCTCTTGTGCTGTCTGCTCATAAGCTGGCTTGGAGAAGGGAAGGAACTTTCCTTGGACACATTCTGTGCAGGGCAGAATGAGCCCTTTTGCTGATGGAGTCAGGTGACCCTTTGGCTGGGAAAGCCGAAGATGCCCACTTTCTGGAAAGAATCCCCCAGGCCTCTGTTTGTTTGGGGTATGGCAAAGTACCTGCTTCTCCTCAGCAGGCTCAGTTCTTTTTAGCCTTGGAGACACCGGCTTGGGCAAAGCAAATCCTTCCAGGTAGCACAGGGTCTGGCTGATCCTTCCCTCAGTCAGTCCTTTGTGCTGGTTTTCTCCCCTTCTGGGGACAGAGTGCAGTCTTCCTTGCTGGAAGGGTTCAGAGCCTTGCTGCACCTAACTTGCTGGCAGCTTCTCTCACTCCCACTCCCTGCTTCCACGCCAGGGAGGGTTTAAAAAGGTCTCCAGTAGTTGGGGCCAACTGAACCTAATTAGTTCTCTGGTAACTCCTTTTCCAGCTGAACCTTATTTCCCCATGGCTATCTCCCCTCAGTGGATAGGGTGAGGCCTTTCAACCCCCTGGGACTAATTACTACTCCTCCCTTTGTAGCCATTTGTCTTGGGTTTGCCACATATTTCCCCCCCCCCAGCTCAACACTATGGGGTTGGGTACTTGGGTCGGAAAGCAGTGCACCCTCAACAGGCCATCCGCATTGCTATGTTGGGTTCCATACCTATGTCGTACTATGAAATGGAAGGGTTGAAGCGACAGAAACCATTTTGTTACTCTCGCGTTTTTGTTCTTGTTTTGGTGCACCTACTACAAAGGGGAGTGGTCCGTGACAAGGGTAAACATCCGTCCAAGTAGATAGTAGCGGAGGCTTTCTATGGCCCATTTTACTGCCAGGCATTCCTTCTCCACTATGGCATATTTCCATTCCCTAGGTAGAAGCTTACTACTGAGGAAGAGGACGGGGTGTTCATCATCTCTGTCCATTTGTGAAAGCACTGCCCCCAGCCCTACTTCAGAGGTGTCCGTTTGTAGGGTAAACTCCTTCCCCCAGTCTGGAGCTACTAGTATGGGGTCTGTGCAGAGGTCCGTCCTCAGATCCGCAAAAGCGGCTTCGTCTGCAGCAGACCATTTTACTATGTCTGGGCCCCGAGCTTTGGTTAGGTCCATTAATGGGCATGCCCTCGTGGTGAAGTGGGGAATGAACCGCCTATAGTACCCCACTAGTCCCAGGAATGCTCTGAACTGTTTTTTCCAGAGTGGTCAGGGCCACTTCTGTATAGCTTCTAACTTGTTGAGCTGAGGCTTCACCACGCCCCTCCCCACTATATAACCAAGGTACTTGGCCTAAGCTAACCCTATCGAACATTTGGAGGGATTTGCAGTCAGTCCTGCCTTCCTCAGGGTGTCCAGGACTGCTTCTACCTTCTACATGTGCGTCTCCCAGTCAGGGCTATATATGATGACGTAGTCGAGATAAGCTGCCGTGTACTTTCCATGAGGTCGTAACAGTTTGTCCATTAGCCGTTGGAAAGTAGCGGGGGCCCTATGCACCCCAGAGCGGAGAACAGTGTACTGACATAGTCCTTCTGGAGTTGCAAAGGCTGTCTTCTCCTTGTCGGCCTTGGCCAGGGGGATCTGCCAATAGCCCTTGGTAAGGTCAAGGGTAGACATAAACCGTGCCTTTCCCAATCTGTCAGTCAGCTCATCTATCCTGGATATAGGGTACGCATCAAATTGGGACACCTCATTCAGCTTGCGAAAGTCATTGCAGAACCTCATACTGCCGTCCATCCTAGGCACTAAAACCACGGGACTGGACCATTGAATACGAGATTCTTCGATGACTCCTAAGGCCAGCATCTTCCTGACCTCTTTCCTAATCTCTTCTCTCTTGGCCTCCGAGATCCGGTATGGCTTGACGTTCACCTTCACTCCAGGCTCTGTGAAGATGTTCTGGTGAACCTCAGTAGTCCTGCCTGGCTTTTCCGAGAACACATCCTGGTTGCGTTTGATCAGGTTGATCACTTCTGATCGTTCTTCCGGAATCAACTCTGGGGATATTCCCACCAGGTTGGGCTGGTTGCTTTTAAGGGATGGTTCCCCAGCACAACCACTGGAGCTTTTCTATCCTGCCAAGGTTTCAGCAGATTTATATGGTAGATCTGCTCCAGCTTCCGGCGACCCGGCTGTCAGACCTTATAGTCAACTTCTCCTATAGCTTCTATTAACTCATATGGCCCCTGCCACCTGGCCAGGAGCTTGCTTTCCGCTGTGGGTATAAGCACCATCACCCGGTCCCCCACCTGTAACTTCCGGGTCGTTGCTTGGCAATTGTAGTAAGTCTGTTGTGCCCCTTGGGCCTTCTCCATGTGTTTACGCACAAGGGGGTCGACTCGGGCTATTCTGTCTTTCTTCTGCAGCACATGTTCAACAATGTTTCTCCCCGGGTTCAGCTGTTCTTCCCAGTCTTCTTTAGCAAGGTCCATTATGCCCCTGTGGTGGCAACCATATAACAGCTCGAAGGGGGAGAATCCACTGGAAGCCTGAGGAACCTCCCGTATGGCAAACAGCACATAAGGCAGCAGGGCGTTCCAGTCTTTCCCATCATGACTGAAAAACATGTTACGGAAAGTGATTAACGTCCAATTAAAATGTTCGACAAGGCCATCGGTCTGGGGATGGTAGATCGATGTTCTAAAGGTCCATATGTGAAGCATTGTACACAGGTCCTTCATCAGCTTAGACACAAAGGGGGTCCCTTGGTCTGTCAGGATCTCCTTGGGTATTCCTACTCTGGAAAAAATCTGGACTAATTCTTTGGCTATGATCTTGGACATAGTATTCCGTAAGAGTATGGCCTCAGGGTATCGGGTGGCAGAATCTAGTACTACCAGAATGTACTGATGGCCCTGGGCTGACTTCTCCAATGGCCCTACTATATCCATAGCTATTCACTCAAATGGGACCTCGATAATTGGCAGAGGTACCAGAGGGGCCCTGAAGTGTGGTCAGTGCCCATGAATCTGGCATTCTGGACAGAAGGTACAATATCGCCGGACTGCCGCATAAATGCCAGGCCGCAAAAACCTCTGTAGAATCTGATGAAGGGTCTTATCTACCCCTAGATGGACCCCAAACAGATGACTGTGGGCCAGATCCATTACAGCCCTCTGATGCTTCCGGGGGACCAAGAGTTGTTCTAGGACTTGCTCTTGGACCTGGACTACTTTATATAGCAGATCCTTCTTAATCATATAATATGGCCCTGGGACCTTAACTCTCCCTTCCTCGGGGACCCCATTTACTTCAACTACTTCTTTATGAATATTGTGGTATATGGGATCATTGGCCGGATCCTGACCAAAATTCCCGAGTGCGGTCCCCATTTGTCCAAATTCTGGGAGATCTACCTCCCATCTACCATCTGGGAGATCTACCATTTCCCTCTCGGGGAAAGCCCCTGAGGAACCAGGTCCAACGATAGGGTTGTTGATGGCTGACCCAGTCCCACTGTCAGTTGAGGCCCTTCTTTCCCCTGCCAGCGTACACTTCTGGTACAGGGTCAGGATCCTCGTCCCCCTCCTTTTATCCACCTTCCGTTCCCTCCGAGTCTTCCTGGACTTCCCCAGCAGGGAGAACAAATTCTGGCTAAACTCATGGAAGGCTGGGGGAGGGTCACCTATCTGGGCCACACCCTAGGTCCCAGGGTCATTATTTTCTTCTACCTTGTCCTCGGGGAGTAGGCTATCAAACTCTGGGAAGTCTCGTCCGATAAGGACAGGGTAGGGGAGTTTCGGAACTACTCCCACCGTCAGCTTAGCAGGGTTTCCGAGAACTTCTATTCTTATGGGGATGGTTGGATAATAGTTGACATCCCCATGCACACAGGATATTCCTGAGCATTTGGCCTGGGATAATTGGTCCTGCCTGACCAGCTTCCCCGAGACTAATGTGATTGCACTTCCCGAGTATATTAATGCTGTCGTCTCTATACTATTCATCTTAACGGGCCTAGTGAATCTATGAGGGACCATCGCAACCCTGACTAGACGTATTAGATCACATGGTCCCCCTATATCTCAGTTCACATTGCATAGGCTCTCCTAGATTTGGGCATTAGGGTCTCAGGGCAGAGCCACTTCTGGGTGAGGGTGGATCAAGTCAAATAGCTGAGACCTCAGTGCTTTGTCATCCCGGTACTTCCACTCGTGGAAGCACTGGGCCCTTATGGCCGGCATCATGCCTGATCTTGCCAGGATTTCTGCCTTCAGCTGGGAGTAATCCATAGCTGCTTCTGTGGTCATGTCAAAGTAGGCCTTCTGGGCCTCCCCACACAGGAATGGAGCCAGGAGGCCTGCCCACTGGTCTTGGGGCCAGCCCTCCTGCAGAGCCATCCTCTAGAATGCAAGGAGATGTGCCTCTATATCATCATCTGTTGTCATCTTCTGTAAATAGTTGCTCGCCCATAGCAGCCGGGTCCCCTAGGCCCCATGTATCAGCCTGGTCAGGGCTTTCAACTGGTTCACTACTTCATTCAGGATGGCTCGATCTTGGACCTCCTGGTTCATCAGCAACTGGTTTGTCTCCTGTTGGACACATACTGACTCTTGCTGGACGACCACCTGTACTCTGGTAGCTTCTTGTTGAGCCACAGTGGCCTGTATCAATGCCTTCACTACATCCTCCTCTTTTTTTTTTTTTGTGATTTACCTTGCCCTGAGATGGCTTGCCACAGAGCCTCATTCGCTATCACATCCCACCCCTGATACCATGTGTGACAAAGTACCTGCTTCTCCTCAGCAGGTTCAGTCCTTTTTAGCCTTGGAGACACCAGCTTGGGCAAAGCAAATCCTTCCAGGTAGCACAGGGTCTGGCTGATCCTTCCCTCAATCAGTCCCTTGTGCTGGTTTTCTCCCCTCCTGGGGACAGAGTGCAGCCTTCCTTGCTGGAAGGGTTCAGAGCCTTGCTGCACCTAGCTTGCTGGCAGCTTCTCTCACTCTCCCACCAGCTTCCACGCCAGGGAGGGTTTAAAAAGGTCTCCAGTAGTTGGGGCCAGCTGAACCTAATTAGTTCTCTGGTAACTCCTTTTCCAGCTGAACCTTATTTCCCCATGGCTATTTCCTCTCAGTGGATAGGATGAGGCCTTTCAACCCCCTGGGACTAATTACTACCCCTCTCTTTGTAGCCATTTGTCCTGGGTTTGCCACAGGGGGTGTGGGAAATGACCATTATCCTGGCAGGGGAAGCATGGCTCACTTGCTGGGGATGGGGCACTGTGCTCTTCTGCTGGATCACAGAGTAGAAGGCTTCCGTGGCCTGTCTCACACTCAGCCCATCTAGAATATAATGTATATGTTGGAGCAGGTATTCCTGGCCACTCTGCCTTCCTGTTCGCTCTGTTGATTTTCCCCAATGCTCTGCATAGTTCTTCTTTTGTACAGGTCTCGCTTTCTCCACTCCGTCCTCACTGTGTGATCCTGTGAACTGGCTCCCTCCTTGCTTGCCATGTGGCCTTCCCTGCTTACACATTTCTCTCCCACCCCTCCCACCCCCGCTGAGAGGCAGAACATGGGTTCCAAGCCTGCTCAGGTTCTCTGCAATGAGAACACGTTTAAAGAATCAGCTATTTGGCAGTTCCAGTCTAGCTACTAGTAATCTAGTGGCACTGAAACTCCTGTTGTGGAAGATGGGCAAGAACTGGTGCTCAAACAAGAGTTCTGGAATCCCCCACTTTCTCTAGTGTTGATCTATCAGAAGCTCCCACCCCACTGGCCTGCTCCCTCTCTTCCCATCATTCCCAGTTGCAGTGGAAAAAGGAAGAGAAGTGACTTCTGGGTCTGGTACTCACCTACAGGATGCCTAGCATTCGTTCCCTCTCTGTTATTCCTCTCTTTCTGTCTGGTCTGTAGCCTCATGGACCGATAATACTTGGAATTTCTTTGAATGGCAATGTAGTGAATCTGTGACTCACTGTCCTGGGTCACATAGTCAGCACCCTCTGACTTCTCCTCATGCTCAGAATTCACACCAGGCTGTGAGGCTGTCTGCTGAGAACTGCCTTTTTTGACACCACTGGTTGCTTTTCTGCAATGCCTTTTCACCTCTTCCAGTTCTTCTGTCTCCATGACAACAGATATCGTTTAGGAACAGAACGGCAGCAGACCTGTAACTTTCATAGACTCCATCAGATCTCTCTGCTTTAGAATCAGAAACACAAACAAACAAAAAACAGAGAAAGTTCCACTTAATTCCAAAATCAGACTGCACCAGCCATCTACAATGATAGCATTTCCACCTGCCTTGATTTATTTATTTATTTTGGTCCATTGTGATTAAGGGGGCTTTCCCACATCTTCCAAGCCTTCCTGAAGTGTCTTGAACATTAATTTGGACTAGCACATCATCATCCCATATGATACAAACATCACAATCTTGGTACAATGAGTTTGTTATTCTGAACAAATTATTTAAAAATGGAAACTTTATTAGGTAGTGTCATAGAATCATGAGTCAGGACTAGAGGCTCTCAAACTTGGGGATGCTCCCCCTTGGGGGCCATGGAATATATTCTGGGATGTGTATGAGAAGCTTTAGGGGAAACTTACTGTGCACATTCAGAGCTGGGCAGCCGGACAGCAGCAGCTGCTGGCCAGGTGCCCAGCTCCGAAGGCAGCACTGCCTCCAGCAGCAGTGGAGAAGTAAGAGTGGCATGGTATTGCCCGGCCAGCAGCTGCCGGTCTCTGCTCTGCCTTCAGAGCTGGGTGGCCAGAGAGCGGTGGCTGCTGTTTGGGCACCTGGGGCGTAGGAGAGGGAGCACTAAAACTACAAGCACAAAGAAGGGGGCAGGATCAAATAAGTTTGAGAACCACTGATCTAGCCCATCCCCGGCAGTCTGTCTAACCTGTTATTAAAAACCTACAATGACAGGGATTCCACAACCTCCCTAGGGAATTTGCTCCAGTGCTTAACTGCCCTGATGGTTAAGTTAGACATTAGGAAACATTTCCTAAGTCTCCCTTGCTGCAATTTAAGCCCATTACTTCTTGTACTGTCCTTGGTAGTTAAGGAGAACAATTTATCACCCTCCTCTTTATAATACCCATTTACCTCTCTATAGGGTTCCCTTAATGTAAGAAATTGACCCCTTTCTTGCATCCTGTGAGACATGAGAGTAAGTGATTGGGAAGTAACAACACATACCTTCCTGTGATACAGACATGCACAGAGTCCCTAACTATTTGTGTTGAGGAGAAACTACTAGGCAGGGTTATTTGACAACGAAGATTGCAAACGCAATACGATTTTATTTCCCAAAGGCTTCCTTATATGCTCCTTTAGTGAAACATGAGCATTCTGCCACGGAAGACCCCAGCAACCCTTGTGCTATGGGATTTGTACATGGACATGACTATATTCTGAAGCATCTCAAGCAAACCAGCCTCTCTAGCAGCCAAACACCTGGTAGTGTCTAGGGATTGCCCAGGATGAATGTCGAGGATAAGTCATGGAGCATCACAGGTAGTTCTTACCCCTTATCACTCTGATAATTTGCTGGGCCACAGAAATGGGGACATAACCCCTACTCTTGCAAAAGGTGCCTTGGGCTCTGTAACTCTTAGGAGACTGGCTGATCCTGAGCAGCTTTTAAGCCTTTAGCTCTTACTAATTCCTATGGGTTTCAGAGGTGCTTTGCTGGAGAGGAGGAAGGGCTATGGACTGAAATATGACCATGTATATCAATGTTGCTACTACTGTTATACAATTGCAACACATCTTGTACAAAAATATGTCATGTAAGGTATCAATGGAAAAGTTAGTCTATAAGATATGATTATCCTGTTTGTATGCATGTATCATCTTTGTATCTAAGGTTATGAATATTGATTATGTACCAGTATTTCAGATATGTTTGATCCAGGGGTAACACCCATTAGGTAAAATTTGCATTGAAGCCAGACAGCTTTGTGTTGATGGCTTATCAAAGCAATTTAACTCTCACAATGGACCATAGAAGAAACTCATTCCGTCCAGATGGCTCTTCCTGCAGCTGCCTTAGCCTCTAAGAGGCCAGTGGCTTGCCCTTGTGAGTCATCAAACCATGCAAGGGCATGTGACTTGCTCATGTCACTCTGGACTCCATCTTGGGTCTGTACTTTTCCACAAACTGTGCTGGGAACTCTATTTGGCAGCAGTGACTCCAGGCACCAGTACTCCAAGCATGTGCCTGGGGTGGCAAGCCACAGGGGAAGCCCTGCTGGTTCCTGCAAGGGTGACAGTCAGGCTGCCTTCAGCAGCTTGCCTGTGGGAGGTCCGCTGGTCCCATGGATTTAGTGGCAAATCAGCGGTGGGTACACCGAATCTGCAGGACTGGTGGACCTCCTGCAGGCATGCCACCAAATCCATGGGACCGGGGACCTCCCGCGGGCTCGCCATCGAAAGCTGCCTGACTGCTGTGCTTGGGGTGGCAAAAAAGCTAGAGCCGCCCCTGCCGTTTAGGACAGTAAATTTCCATCCACATGGGAGAGGGTATACAAGAAACTGGAAACATCTCCATTTCATCATCATATCCTGCTTCATTTCTCTGGACTAAGCAACAAAGAGTCCTATGGCACCTTATAGACTAACAGATGTATTGGAGCATGAGCTTTCATGGGTGAATACCCACTTCATCAGATGCATGCAGTGGAAATTTCCAGAGGCAGGTATAAATATGCAGGCAAGAATCAGTCTAGAGATAAGGAGGTTAGTTCAATCAGGGAGGATGAGGCCCTCTTCTAGCAGTTGAGGTGTGAACACCAAAAGCAGTTTCTCCTCCCTTGTAGTTGGCTAGCCATTCACAGTCTTTGTTTAATCCTGAGCTGATGGTGTCAAATTTGCAAATCTGGACTAGTTTCTAACAAGGAAGCTATCAACAAGGACTGATGACCCCCAAGCTGTTTGGGTTATTTCCAGAGAGATATTTGCAAACCAGCAGCTTATTCCATCACTGCTACACACCTTGCTGTGATTGTATGTATATGATCAATTAACCATTTTAACTCTCTTCTTCTTCTTTCCTCTTAAAATCTAAAGGTTTATTTTTTAGCTACTAAAGGATTGGCAACAGCCTGATTATTGGGTAAGATCTGAGTTACATAGTGACCTGGCTACATGACTAATCTTTTGAGATCAGAAGAACTCTTTGTTTGATTACATTCATTTTCAGTAACCACTCATCATCAAGTCTTGTGTCTGCGTGGTGAGACAAGGGCTGGACTGCCTAAGGAGACTGCATTTTTGACTTCTGGTTAACCAATGTGATGTGAGAGAAGTTTACTTTTGTTGCTGGCTTGGTATATCTAATGGAAGAATAACCACCAGTTTGGGGTGAGTCTGTCCTATTTCTCAACAGTTGTCCTGAATCTGGCATCCTCAGCTGTGACCCACTGTGGCATAGTGACAGGAGGAGAGGCTGGGACAGCTCTACCATCTTCCCCAGCAAAAACTGAGTCAAGATTGAGTGGACTGTTCAACTGTTCAGTGTTGTGCCCCTGTCTTGCTAAATCCTCCCTACTGCTGACAGAGGCTCTCTAAGCACATGCAGTTTTCTGTGGCCCAATGGAGCTAATAGGGATATTAGGAAGAGCTATTCCTTTATGAGCTGCTGCCAAGCGAAAGAGACAGGTGGCATAACTGTGGGCTCACTCAGAAATAGGCACAACAACTTGTGACTCCAGAAGTTCAGGTTAAATTCTGTACCACCGAGCTATAAATACTTAACAGCAGGCTTCTTGGACAGTCCTCACCGCAGTTTGTTAGTGTGTGCAGGTGACAAGGTTCACTTTTGCTCTCTTACTGTGAGCCATAAGGTTTGGATCTGTTCAGCCCATATACAAGCCAGCCACAAAGTTTGATTCTGATCCAAACTTCCCTGAAGTCAGGGCTGGTGCAACCATTTAGGCGGACTAGGCGGTTGCCTAGGGTGCCGCGATTTGAGGGTGCCAAAAAGCACCCCCCAATTTTTTTTTTAATTGGTTGAGCAGCTGCTGCTGCTGGAACAGAGAGGGAGTCTGAGCTGCTGGTGGCAGCCGGCAGTCCAGGGTGTCCCCTGGGTCAGGGCGCCGCGGCGGCAGCCGGCAGTCCAGGATGTCCCCTGGGTCAGGGCGCCGCCGCAGCAGCCGGCAGTCCAGGGTGTCCCCTGGGTCAGGGCGCCACCGCGGCAACTGGCAGCCCAGGGTGTCCGGAGGGGGCGGCAGGCAGCTCCCGTGGAGCTGCCGCAGTCGTGCCTGCGGACGGTCGGCTGCTCACGCGGCTCCGGTGGACCTCCCGCAGACACCACTGTGGCAGCTCCACTGGAGCCCCGGGACCAGCGCGCGGGGCAGCGAAATTGCCGTCCGCCTAGGGCGCTCAAAACCCTAGCGCCGGTCCTGCCTGAAGTTCAGGGGCATTTGGCGCTGGGATTTGGTTTGGACTTTTCTTGGGCGTTTACATTTAAATAGGACATGTATTGACAATACGTTTTGTTAATTTGGGGGTATTTAAATGACTCTGAGGTGAAGAGACTCACTGAGTGTAGGACTTTCCATGGCTCAGTAGAATGGAATAGAGGAGAGCACAAAGAAGGGAGATGCTATTACTGCCCCTTTCTCCATGTTTCCTCCCCAAACCAGTACAGAGGGCTTGATCCAGTATTATTAAAGTTACTGGAAGGTTGGGTTTTTTTTTGTGTTTTTTTTTTTCATTGACTTGAATAGGAGACAGATCAAGCTTAGCCTGCCCTCACAACCCTGCTCTCCAAACCACCACCCACTCCTCAGTCGCATCTCCCACCCCCAGACTTGCTTTTGCCCATGATGTCCCCCACAAATAAGTCAGTAACAATATCATTTAAACCAAAATCCCTCTGTGCTTTGCCCTTTGTCTCTCCTGCCTAGATTGTGAGCACCTTGAGGCAGAGACTCTCTCTCACGTCCTATACTGGTGCTGAAATCATTGTCAGTGTGTAACAAATTCTTCTGTTTATGAAGAAACTGGGTTGTTTCTTCATAAACAGTGGGTTGAGGCCTTCAGAGGGGTCATAAGCCACAGTGGGATAATTTCCACTGCATCCAAGTCTCCAGAGGAAACACTTAGAGAAATGAGGAGGCCCTTGTCTGTGTGACTTCTCATTCCTTTCAGTTACCTGCTGAATAACTGTGAAAGCACACAGATGTCCTTCTTGTGCTTAAAGAAAGGAGGCTTGTACAGAATTAGATGTTGCATTACTAGGTGAATCTTACTGACATAGATTGTTCAAAGATGCAGCTACATTCTTATTAAACATGTGTGATGTTGGGGGGGGAAAAAGAAACAAAACAATTTATGTTATTTCTGCAAGAGTCACTTCCCCTCTCTTTCCTTCCCTCCCACCCGCCCATGGGAGTGAATGGTGTCCAGACTGAGCAGATGAGTCATTAATAGGCTAAGAGCCACCCCACCCCTCAATGGTATCTGAACAGAAATGAGCACAGTGAAGGAGAGTAGGATTTTCATGGGAAATCTAACCATCTGAATAGCTGAAACCATTAGAACATAAGAATGACCATACTTGGTCAGACCAATGGGTCCATCTAGTCCAATATCCTATCTTCTGATAGGATCCTATCCTATCCTATCTTCTGCCCACTGATCCATCCACTGTCATCCATTCCCAGCTTCTCACAGCCAGAGGTTTAGGGCCCCCCAAAACATAGGGTTGTGTCCCTGGCCATCTGGCTAATAGTCACTGATGGACCTATCCTCCATTAATTTATCTAATTATTTTTAACCCAGTTATACTTTTGATCTTCACAACATCCTCAGGCAATGAGTTCTGCCAATTGACTGTGCGTTGTATGAAGAAGTACTTCCTTATATTTGTTTTAAACCTGCTGCCTATTCTTTCCATTGGTGAGCCCTGGTTTTTGTGTTAATGTGAAAGGGTAAATCACAGTTCCTTGTTCATTTTCTCCATGTCATTTATGGTTTTATAAACCTCTAATCATATCCCCCCCTTAGTTGTCTCTGTACTAATCTGAACAGTCCCCGTCTTTTTAATCTCTCCTCACGTGGAAGCTGTTCCGTGCCTGTAATCCTTTTTGTTGCCCTTCTCTGTATCTTTTCCAATTCAGTATCTTTTTTGAGATGGGGTGACAGGATTGTATGCTATAGCTGAGGTGTGGGTACATCATGCATTTATATAGTTGTGTTATGATTTCTGCCTTATTTATCCTTTTCTTAATGGATCCTAACATTCTGTTACCTCTTTTGACTGCTGAGCAGATGTTTCTGGAGAACTATCCACAGTGATTCTCAGATCTCTTTCTTGAATGATAACAGCTAATTTATACCTCATCACTTTGTATGGATAGTTGGTATTATGGTTTCCAAAATGCATTATTTTGCATTTATCAATATTCAATTTAATCTGCCATTTTGTTGTCTAGTCACCCAGTTTTGTGAGATCCCTTTGTAACTCTTCAGTGAGTATTGGACTTGTGTATCTTGAGTAATTTTTGTATCATCTGCAAACTTTGACCTCACTGCTTACCCCGTTTTCCAGATCATTTATGAATATGTTGAACAGCACTGATCCCAGTCCAGATCCTTGGGGGACACCACGATTTACCCCTCTGCACTGTGAAAACTGACCATTTATTCCTACCCTTTGTTTCCTATCTTTTAACCAGTTACTGGTCCATGAAAGGACCTTCCCTCTTATCTCATGAGTGCCTACTTTGCTTAAGAGCCTTTGGTGAGGGACCTCGTTAAAGGCTTTTGGAAAGTCCAAGTACATCAGTGGCTCTCAAACTTTTGTACTGGTGATCCCTTTCACATAGCAAGCCTCTGAGTGTGAAACCCCTCCCCCTCCAATAAATTAGTAATTTTTTATATATTTAACACCATTATAAATGCTGGAGGCAAAGCGGGGTTTGGGGTGGAGGCTGACAGCTCGTAACTCTCCATGTAATAACTTTGCAGCCCCCTGAGAGGTCCCAACCCCCAGTTTGAGACCTCCCTGAAATACATCATATCCCCTGGATTCCCCCTTGTCCACATGTTTGCTGATAACCTCAGAAAACTCTAGTAGTTTTGTAACAGTCTCCTGTGATGAGTTCAAGAAGGGCCGTTAAATATGGAGGTGATACTTTCAATTCCCATGTAGATATTCTAACTCAAAGAGCATTAACAGATGTTATTTGCTGGAGTATAAACAGTGTGTACTCAATTTGCAACAATAATTTTCTCATTTGGTATTAGATTGCCATCCAACAGCCTTATTGCTAGTAGAGCAGTGAATGAATGAGTCAAGCCAATTCTGTGAACCAAGGCAAACTCTTAAATTTTCTGGAGACATTCAGAATTTGTCCTAGAGTCTGGGGATTTGTCCCTGAAAAGTAGTATATTGGGATCTGTTCTTAAGACCCACTACCCACACACCTACAGACCACACTGAAATTGGGTGCCACTATAAATCACTACCTAAGTGCATTGTCATTGAAATACTTGACAGGTTTCAGAGGGGTAGCCGTGTTAGTCTGTATCAACAAAAACGACAAGGAAACAGAAAAACTAACCCAGGAACAATCCCTGCAACAAACCCTGTTGCCAGCTCTGTCCACATATCTATTCAAGGGACACCATCATAGGACCTAACCACATCAGCCACATCGTCAGGGGCTCGTTCACTTGTACATCTACCAATGTGATATATGCCATCATGTGCGAGCAGTGCCCCTCTGCCATGTACATTGGCCAAACCGAACAGTCTCTACACAAAAGAATAAATGGACACAAATCCGACATCAAGAATGGTAACATTCAAAAACCAGTAGGAGAGCACTTCAGTCTCCCTGGTCACTCAATAACAGACTTAAAAGTGGCCATTATTCAACAAAAAAAACTTCAAAAACAGATTTCAATGAGAAACTGCAGAGCTGGAATTAATTTGCAAACTTGATACCATCAACTTAGGCCTGAATAAAGACTAGGAGTGGCTGGGTCACTACAAAAAGTAATTTTTCCCTCTGATACTCACATCTTCTTATCAACTGTTGGGAATGGGCCACATCCACCCTAATTGAATTGGCCTTGTTAGCACTAACCCGCCTCCCACCCCCCATTTGGCAAGGCAACTCCCATCTTTTCATGTGCGGTATATTTATACCTCCTACTGTATTTTTCACTCCATGCGTCTGATGAAGTGGGGTTTAGCCCACAAAAGCTTATGCCAAAATAAATATGTTAGCCTCTAAGGTGCCTCAAGTATTCCTCGTTGTTTTTGCTGAAATACTTGAGTTTATCTTACAGACAGATGTGCTGGTTTACAGGCCGAAAGAGCAAGCTCTGGGAGAATAGGAGGCTATTTATTTAAAATAATAATAATTAAAAAAGAGGCAGAGCAAATAAAGGTGATGTGGCCAAATGCTGCATGTAAAGCAGTACTAAAGATTTTCCTTGTGACTCGAGAGAGAATTTAGAGTGTGAAGAATTTGCTTGGGCAGAAGCTTTACTCTGTGATTGAGATGCTGTTGTATGAGAGTTGACTGAACTTGGCGTGTTAAACAAAGCTCCAGAAACTGGTCATAACCTTCAAAATTGATAAGATTCCTGGAAGAAAAGTCAATCATGGGTGTGTGGGGGAAGGAGGTAGCTGCGGTTGCTTCTAAGGGGGTGGAACTGTTTATATTTGAAAGCCAGGGGACACTCTGTGGACTCAAAGATGGTGGTGAATTAACAGGTAGTACCTAGTGCACAATGGAAGCAGACTGGAGCTGCATGATCAGACTAGTTCTGGGAATTGGATTTGTCCCAAGCATAGTACTTTTTTTAACTGCTACATAAAGCCAGAGATGTTGAAGCCAAATACAAGAAATAAGCATAATACCAGCATCGGTACATGAAAGACCAGCTGGCCCTACTAGTATAAAGACCAGCTGGCTCACCAAAGGCTCTTAAGCAAAATAATCAGTCATGGGATAAGAGGGAAGGTTCACTCATGGATTGGTAACTGGTTAAAAGATAGGAAACAAAGGGTAGGAATAAATGGTCCGTTCTGAGAATGGAGAGGGGTAAATAGTGTTGTCCCCCAGGGATCTGTACTGAGCCCAGCCAACAGTGAGGTTGCAAAATTTGCACATGATACAAAACTACTGAAGATAGTTAAGTCCCAGGTAGACCGCGAAGAGCTACAAAAGGATCTCACAAAACTGGGTGACTGGGCAATAAAATGGCAGATGAAATTCACTGTTGATAAATGCAAAGTAATGCACATTGGAAAACATAATCCTAACTATACATATACAATGATGGGGTCTAAATTAGCTGTTACCACTCAAGAAAGAGAGCTTGGAGTCATTGTGGATAGTTCTCTGAAAACATCCATTCAGTGTGCAGCAGCAGTCAAAAAAGCGAACAGAATGCTGGGAATAATTAAGAAAGGGATAGATAATTAGACAGACAATATCATATTGTCTCTATATAAATCTATGGTATGCCCACACCTTCAATACCGCGAACAGATGTAGTCGCCCCATCTCAAAAAAGATATATTCGGAAAAGGTTCAGAAAAAGGCAACAAAAATGATTAGGGGATAGAACTGCTTCCATATGAGGAGAGATTAATAAGACTGGGACTTTTCAGTTTGGAAAAGAGGCGACTAAGAGGGGATATGATAAAAGTCTATAAAATCATGAATGGTATAGAGAAAGTAAATAAGGAAGTGTTATTTACTCCTTCTCATAATACAAGGACAAGGGGTCACCAAATAAAATGAATAGGTAGCAGGTTTAAAACAAACACAAAGTATTTTTTCACACAACGCACTGTCAACCTCTGGGACTCCTTGCCAGAGGGTGTTGTGAAGGCCAATACTATAACAGGGTTCAAAAGGGAACTAGATAGATTCATGGAAGATAGGTCCATCAATGGCTATTAGCCAGGATGTGCAGGAATGGTGTCATAGCCTCTGTTTGCCAGAAGCTGGGATTGGGTGACAGGGCATGGATCACTTGATGATAACCTGTCTGCTCATTCCCTTTGGGCACTTGCCATTGGTCACTGTCAGAGGACAGGATATTGGGCTTGATGGACCTTTTGGTCTTACCCAGTATGGCCGTTCTTATGTATTTGTGTATATTTTCAATGGAAACAGTCTGTGTGGACTTTTTGACCCTCAAACCTGAGGCAGCAGGAGTATTTCAGTGATGGTGGATCACTTCACTCCATTTGCTCAGGCATTTGTGTTATCCCATGAAAGGTCAGTCATCCTAGGTAGTGGCAGCTACATTATAAGGGGATTTTATTTTTATATTCTACGACTGGTGATAACAATGGTGGGGAGCAGGTGGGAGTGCTAGTGTAAGCAAGTGCTGGTAGCTGCCAGCCTTTTCACTGCTGTAATGTGTCTAGACCTGCTGTGAATGAATTCACCAGTTAGCCACAGTCTCCTGGGGAAATTCTAACTCCCTCCTTCCTTTGATACTCTTGCAAATCACAGAGCATGTTTCAGTGTCTGCAGATGGTGAGGACCTTGCCTCTGTCTCTCACCCAAAAGAAGTCACCTCCAAGATTATGGTCCCCCTAACACCATGCTGGACCATTAGTTTAGTACTGACACTTGGGGAAGAGTGCCCCTCCCAGTAACCACCGACACCACTTTCTGCTGGGACTCTGTTTTGTTGGAATTCCCGTACTGCCCGTGGCCAGCCTTGTTTAACTTTGGAGATCTCATGAGATCGGACAGCATGGCTGTCGATTCTCTGGCTTTTTTATACCCTTTGCTTGATCCCAGTGTAGACCAGTTGTCTTAACCTTTTGTGGTCTGGGAATGGAAGTAAGATGAGGCAGACTTTTGGGTAGAGGCAGCTGCCTACCAGCCTAATCTTCCTTGTGGCATGGGAACTGCAGTCAGATGAGAAGTGTCTGGTTGCTGAAGGGTTTATTGCTTTATAATACTTTTGTTCACTGTACTGAATAGGTCAGTTATACAGACATTTTTAATAAAAAGTACTTGATTCATCAAAATTGTACAGTTGTTGCAGACGAGTTTAGAAGAGTAACAATTACTCTAGTTCATTGCTTAGAAACAGGTTAGTTTCCCCACCCCTCCACCCCCAGCCATGCCGTGCAGAGACTCCCTGATGTAGGAAATAACAAGCATTGCTGTAGTCTGATACTATAGATTTATTCTCTGCAGGACACTGTCATAGAGGATAAAGACCTCTTGTTACGCTGTCTGATGCACATACCCAACATGTACAGGCAAGAATATAGTAATCAAACCCATAAACATATAGCACATCGCAATCTCAAGCTTTTGGCCTGAAACTCAGCTTTTTGGGGATTTCTCATGCCCTCAAGACTGCCTCAAAAATCTCAGGTCTTCTAGTGGTGCAACTATGAAAGTGCCTTTGGAGGAATTGAGAGATGAGTTGTTTAAGGCAGGTTGCAAAAAAAGAAAACTCTTGAAAAATACCTTTGCCAAGAGGCATGTGCAGCAGTAATTTTTGCTGTAATATTTTAAAGCAGCCAGAGTTTATTTCCATTGGTTTCTGTACAGTATTTTTAATTAATCTGGAATTCTGATATAATTAGGGCTTGTCTACACAGCGATTTAGTGCATGGCAAGCTTGTGTGTGCATCTACAGTGCTCCAGGCACTAATTGGCTGTGTGGGCATTGCTGCCATACACCAAAAGTTCCTTAGAGCTCTGTGCTTTGATGTCAGAGCTCACTACGGAACTTCTAGCGCACAGTAGCAGGGTCCACAGAGCCAGGTAATGTGTGGCAGGCTCAAGCCCTGTAGATTCATACCCTGGCTTGCTGTGCACTAAATCACCAGGTAGAGAAGCCCTTATGTTTAACACAAAATGAATATAACAACTCTAAAATCAAAAGAAATAGTCAAAGACCCCGATTGTGCAAATACGTGTGTTTGCCTGTGCTCACAAGTTGTCCCAATGACTTCAGAAGCCAGTGACAGAATGAGACTACACATATACATAAAGTTAAAGGACAGGGTACAAAACTTTCTTGCAGTGGGAGAGCTGAAAAGGGGGGTTAATGCAAGCCAGGAGGAGATGGTAAATGGATCAGCTAGGGTCTATTATGACCCGTTACAGAAAGGCTGGGCTTCCAGATAACGTGCTTTGAGAGCAATGAGAAGGCAGGTTCTACTGAAGACCCTGAGGGCTAGTCTACACTGGCAACACTAAAGCGCTGCCATGGCAGTGCTTTAACGTGGCTTGTGTGGTTGTGGTGCAGCACTCTAAAAAAACCACCTCCACGAGGGGCGTAGCTACCAGCGCTGGGAGCACAGCAATTAGGTGGCGGGTCCTTCACTCCCTCTCTTCCTCCTTGGCGGCAGCTCAATTGGGTTTTTCTTTTTTCTCTCTCTCTCTTTTTTTTGTTTTTTTTTCCCGCCGTTTGGGGCGGCAAAAAAGCTGGAGCCGGCCCTGGCTGGGCTGTAGCAAGCCCCAAGGAATTTGTTTCAATTAACTCACGTGTACCTGGGAAGGGAAGGACTTCTTACAGCTGGCTAGGGAGCCAAATTACCCTGCCTGCAAGAGGGAAACTGAGACAACAACTATATCTCACGAGAAGAGGTGAGGCACCTGCCCACAGAGCCTAGGGACTAAATTCTGTTGACCAAACTCAGTCTTGTTAGAATAAGGACTGCCGGGTAGGGTGCATAGAAATTAGAGATGACAAGACATGTTAGGTCATCTAATCCAGCCTCCTGCTCAAGAAAATGCAGATTAAAGATCTGCTTTAAAAGTTCAAGAATGAAAAGAACTGGCTGAGGGGCTCTCTAACCCATTGATGATTATTTTAACAAATCTTGGAATGCATGGCAAGCTCCAAAGGCCTGGGGGGAAAAGCTAATGTTGTGCCAATATTTTAAAAGAGTAAATGGGATGATGCGGGTAACTTTAAGGTAGCTAGTCTGACACTGATCCCAGGTGAAATCATGGAAAGGCTGATATGGGACATAATCATTTAAAAAAAAATTGAAGTATAATAGTATAATAAATACTAATCAACATGGGTTGCTGTTTTTTTGAAAATAAGTGTTGTCAAATAAACTTGATATAATTTAAGAGATTGTTACAAGTTTGGTTGATAAAGATAACTGTTGACATAATAGGTAAGGTATTTGGTTTAGTCCTATATGACATCCTGATTTTAAAAAAAGCAATATATGAAATTAATATTAAATTGATTAAATACCGGTTACCTGATGGATCCCAAAAAGTAATTGTAAATGGGATGTCATGTGATGGGGATGTTTCTAGTGGGAGTCCCATAGAGACGTGGCCTGATGCAATTCAATGTCTTTATCAATGATCTGGGGGGGAAAATGGCTGGTGGTAATTTCAGATGACATAAAAATTGAGGGAGTGGTAAATAATGATAGGAACAGGTCAATGGGGATCATTTTGTAAAGTGGGGCGCATTTGAACAACATGCATTTTAATACAGCCAAGTGCAAAGTCATATATCTAGGAACAAAGAATGTAAGTCACATTATGAGGTAGGGGACTCTCTCTCTCATGGAATGCAGTGACACTGTGAAGGACCTATGGGATCATAGTAGATAACCAATTGAGTGTAAGTTCCCAGTGCAAAGGTGTAGCTAAGAAAACCAATGTGATCCTTGCATGTACAAGG
This sequence comes from Gopherus evgoodei, assembly GCF_007399415.2. Lineage (NCBI taxonomy): Eukaryota > Metazoa > Chordata > Testudines > Testudinidae > Gopherus > Gopherus evgoodei. The sequence goes on along the minus strand of NC_044330.1, from coordinate 49,487,286 downwards.
TGTAGGAAGGTGGTATTCCCTTTGTATACAGTATTAGTGAGTCTCTTACTGGAATACTATGTCAAATTCCAGGGGACAGAGTTCACAAAGGATGTTGGCAGAGCTACAGGAATGATTTGAGGTTTGGAAAACACTGCCTTATTGTCAGAGACTTAAGAAACTGAAACTATTCAGTTCAGTTTATCTAAGAGAAGGTTAAGAAGTAACTTGATCTCGATCTACAAGTAACTGCATGAGTAAGGTTTCTAATAGTAGATAGCTAGCTCTTTAGCTAACAGAAAAGGGCATAATGAGATCCAGTGGTTGGAAGATGAAGCTAGACAAATCCAGACCAGACATAAGGTGCAAATTTTTAACTGTGAAGTTACTTAGCCATTGGAATAAGTTACCTAGGGCCATAGCGAATTCTCTGTCACTTGAAACCTTTAAATCAATACTGAACATCTTTCTAAAAGAAATGGTGTAGCTCAATTAGAAATGATGGGTTTAATGCACAAATTATTGGGTGAGGTTCTGCGGCCTTTGTTATGCCGTGGGTTAGACTAGAAGATGATCATTATGGTCCCTTCTGGCGTTAAAAATCTATTAATTTGCTTTTAAAAAGTATTAGCCGCTTAGCAGTGGCCTCATCTGGAAGGTTTTACCCGTCTGAAAGCAATGAGTCTCCTGTTCTATCTGAAAATGTAAAACACAAACATAACAACCATGCCTTGTGCATTTCTGTCATTCTAAAAATAAACAAAATAAACCAGATGAGGCCATTTTTAGGACAATATTTTGACCTAACAACCTTTCAGAGAGTGGCTTTTTTTTTTTTTTAGCATGATCTGAATGTACAAACAAATGCACATTTGCTATACCCTCTCAGCTTCTTTTTCAATGGTTTTACTTATTTTATAACTCTGGTACTTGCACCTGAAAGCAAATCTCACCCCTTCTTTACAGCCTTCATTTAGTAACCATTGATTTCCTCCCTCATGTTTCACAGAGGTCAAGCTAATACAGCTCATTCTGTAACGTGTCTACTTGATGCGCCCCCTAGGGAGGCTAAGACTGCTTGGCAAATATGGGTCACAATCAGGCTGCACCCTCCCTCGTTTAGCTGCAGCTCTTACTCATATGGGCCCCGATCCTTTAAAAAGTTCCATGTGCAGGTGGGCCCCTACTGAAGTCACCTGAGCAGAGTCCCACTGCAGGAGTCTAAGTTGAAAGGTAGCCCAAGATTTGCTAGATAGTTGCTGCTGCAGAAGGGAACATGTTGCTGTTTGTGATTTTATAGAAAGATATTTGTGTTTATGTGGAATACACAACAGTGTGGTACGTAACAGTTTTATTGAAACGATTTTTGGGCTGGTGCATTATTTACAGGAGGCAAAGCCTTTAATGGGTTGTGCAGCTCACTGCAAACTAGTGCTAATAAAGCCTTTTTATCTTGCCCCACTATTCTGTGTGTGCCACGTAATGGAACAAAGAATCCGTTTCAGAAACACTTTAGAGATTTACAAAAATGTTTTGGGATTGGCACCATTTTATGCATTCTGTAAAGCCATATCCTGTAGTCACCATGAGACCAACTATACACAGCTTGGAGGGGGAGAGAGTAAAACTCATTTGTTGAAAGCCCTTCCAAAAATGACCTAAAATGGATTCTCTAGTTATAAAAATGTCTTAACTTTAAAGTCTGGTCTCTCAGGATCTTTCAGGGCTAGAAGCAAGTGGTGTGTGTGTGTGTGTGTGTGTGTGTGTGTGTGTGTGTGTGTGTGTGTGTACACTCGTACACCTATACACACACCCCTCTGAGATATAGATCACATAAAAAGTGTCTCCATAATTTTATCCTTAGATGCAGCCTCTGCCAGCATGGGGGCTTCAAGGCACAGAGAGCAAGCAGCACAGTGGCAGCTGCCTGCCTTGGCAGTGACCGCGGGACACCCCCAGCCTGTGGGGGCTATACCAGGGCCTTGACTGGCGTGCTCAGTTGACCCAAGTGGCCTGGCCCCTGTGAGCCGAGGCAGAGAGACTGACAGCATGAGCAGGGAAAGAGGCTGGTTGTTGCTCCCCACAACATCAGGAGGAGCAGGTGTTCTGACTCTCCCAGTCAGAGAGCCCGGAGCCCCACATTGATCATTGCACAACCGAGAGTCAAGCCCAAAGAGCTGTGGCACACCTGGGGGCTGAAAACAAGCAGCGCCCATAACCTCTTTCTCCTTCTCCTCCCCCGGCCCCTGCCATAGCCTGACCCAGGAGCCAGCCAGGGCTGGACACCATCCATCTGCAAGCAGAGCAATCAGCTGCGCAGAGGAGGATACCAACCCTATATGCTGAGCTCCAGTCCTACTGGCCTGATTAGGCCTGTGGGGGACTCTGGGGTGGTGTGCAGGTTTTCTTATGACATTGACTTAGTTGTAGGTCGTCAGATGTTACGAGACGGGACGGGACCTCATTTAGTGATCATCCCTGAAAGCTTTGCCTATTCCCCACCCCTCTGTTTAATTTACCCCTCTCCTGCCTCACTCAAACTTCCTCCCAGAACCTACACCCCAACCCCTTTCCCCAGCCGAGAACCTGCACCCCAAACCTCCTTCTGCACTCAAACTCCTTCCCAGAGCCTGTATCCCACACCCTCTCCTGCACTCCAACCCCCTGCCCCATCCCACAGCCGACATCCTGCACCTAAACTCCTTCCCAGAGCCCAACCCCTCACCCCTTCTGCACCCAAACTCCCTCCCAGAGTCTGCACCCCGTACTCTCTCCTGCACCCAAACCTCTTGTCCCAGCCCAGAGCCCGCACTCCAAACCCCCTCCTGCACCCAAATTCCCTCCCAGAGCCTGCACCCAACCTCCTGCCCCAGCCCAGAGCCCACACTCTGCACCCAAATTCCCTCCCAGAGCCCAACCCCTCACTCCTCCTGCACCCAAACCCCGTCTTGCACCCAAACTCCTTCCCAGAGCCTGACCCTGCACCCCTCCTGCCCCCACCCAGAGCCAGCACCCTGCACCCAAACTCTCTCCAAGAGCCCAACCCCTCACCCCTCCTGCACCCAAACTCTCTCCCAAAGCCTGCACCCCACACCTCCTGCACCCCAATTCCCTGCTCCACCTCAGAACCCACACCCTGCACCCAAACTCCCTCCCAGAGCCTTAGGCAGGTGGTGGGGGGTGGGACTTGTATCCATTCTGGACACCACCAAAAATTATACAAACCTGCCACTCTTGCTAACCACCCCTAGGTGCCCTAACAAAGGGGGATCCATAGATAATTATAGGGGTAGTTGCGGCAACTCCTATATTGGCTAGTTATATATATATATACAGAATGTGTGTGTGTATATAACAGTAAATAACTGTCTATTTCAGGGTGGCCAGACTTGCAGGCCCTCCAAGCTGCATGCGACAATCGTCAGAAGTTCAGGAGGCAGGGCACACCTGCTGGGGCTCAGGGCTTCAGCCCCATGGGAAGTGCCTGATGGACTCTGGACTTCAGCCAGAAGCCCTGAGGACCTCCCCTCCCCACTGTTGCAGAAGCCCTACTCCACCACCGAGGTGCAAGGCAGCGGTCCCGAGCTCCCCACATCCCAGTTTGGTAGGTGGAGAATGGGGAGGACGAGGGCAGTGAGGCACCATGAGCTGCACTTTAATGGTAAAAGAGTTGAATGTGGCTCGCGAGCCACAGTTGGCCACCTGTGATGTATTTCTTGCCAGCAGAATGGCTTATCTTTTATTTTTGTTTATACTTTGTTTCTTGATTCTTTATATGGCAAAAACAAAGACTAAAATTGCATATTGAGCTCATAATACTGGCTTATAAACATAGTCAGTGATTCAAAGACACATTTGTGAATTTCCCAGGTCTCCAATCTGTCCAAGGAAATTTATGCTTCATCCCCTGGGTCTCACTGAATGGAAGTAGCTGAGAGCTCTCTCTTACATGAAAGCATTCACCCTGTGGGGCCATGACATATACACTGCGACTGTGTAGGGATAGTCAGCCTAATTCTTAAAGTATATTGAGAAGCATGATGGAAATCTACAGGCCTTTCTAGTTTTCATTATAACACCTTACAATTAATTAACAAAAGCCTGACCTTATTTTATTCATTTCCTTAATTAGTGCACGTCATAGTAAAGTCCATTCCTGGGTTGGGCGTTTCTGTTAAATCCTGTGCAAACCCTGTCGTGCTCCCTCCTGCCCCTGTTGCCTTACCTCTGCATATTGACAACTTCCTAACTACTTTCTGCCTCTCAGTCACCCCCTTCTCTTTCTGCCTCCTGCTTTTTGCCTCCGGTGTTGCCCACCTCCACTTAGAAGCCGCTAGAGAAAGTAGGATGCAAGGCCCCTGCTCTTCCTTGGGCAGAGGGATGATGGTGTTAACGTAGCTGTGAGAAGTCAATTGGCGATCGGTTTCAGTTGCTGTTGGTAGTGAATGCACATGGGCAGGAGCAGTGTTATAATGTAATAAATAGGCTGTAGTGCTATAGCTGGCCAGCGGATGTGTGTGTGCAGGGCCCCCAAGTGTGAATGCACTGGTAAACAGGCATCAGAGTACAACTGGTACCATATGCTGGTGATATACAAAAAGGGTAGGTGATACTTCACGGTTTCTGGGAAGGAGCAACACCCAACGACCTCAACGCTTGAAAGGTTCTTCCCCATACAGTCCACATGGCGTAGTTAACCACAGAGAGCAGAAACAGCAAGTCAGCATTACACATTCCAAAGCAATACTGCATACAACAGGCCCCCTTGCCTGCACAGGGTGACTCATGTGGGTAGAGGTAAATTAGCAGGGATGCTTTGCATGGGTGTAGCCTATGCCCTACTCCAGAAACTGTCAGTCTGGTACCTTTCATGAGCACTAAAGACACACGCACACAAACAGGTCAGCAAGAGAATTGCATCAGTTAATACCAGCATGGGCTTAGAGTTCTAATGGGTTCTGTGGTGCCTGGGCACCATATTCCTGGTGCCCAGGCACCACGGGCCCGGGCCTGCCTTCCACCCCCAGGCACACCCCCATCCCCTGAGCCATTTAAAATGGCCCAGGGCCCCCACTCACCTCGAGCTGTGCAGCAGAGCTGAGTGGCTTCCTGCCTGCTCGCTCCACATGGCTGCCGGCCCCTCTCTGCTGCCCTGGGCAGGGTGGGTCTGTGTCCATCAAAGCGCCCCTGCAGCCAATAGGAAACTGCGGGGGCAGTGCCTGGGGGTAGCACCACATGGAGCCCCCCTGGCCCGTTCTTGCCTAGGAGTCCCAGGTAAGTGCTGCACCCCCCACACCCCCCTCCCAGAGCGTGCACTCCCACCCCCACTACAGCCCCAGACTTCCCTCCCAATCCTGCACCCACACCCCTTTCCCAACCCCTCTTCCTGCACCCAAACTCTGTCCCAGAGGACTTAGGCAGGTGGAGGGTGGAGTTGGGGGGGCAGAGTTGGGGGAGTGGACTCTGGGCATTCTGGACACCATCAAAATTTCTACAAACAATGCTGCCCCTATATACCAGGATTGAATGTAGCCCAATGCTTTTACAAGATTAGCCCACCATAGCAGTAATAGCAATCCAGATCTCCCTGACATTCAAAACTGGGTTTGAATGTCAGGGAGATCTGGATTGCTATTTACTGCTAGATCCACTAGGATACTTGGTGTCTTTCCTAGCACCTTTTTCTGCCAGTCTGTTTGCCTGCATACTCCACTCAGTGACCGCAGACAGAATTCTCCAGCTCTGTCTACACTTAAAACTTAGGCTGACATAGCTACAGCGCTCAGGGATGTGAAAAATCAATGCCCCTGAGCCCCATAGCTTTGCCTACACAAATCGTGGGTTAGATGCAGCTAGATCACCAGAAGAATGCAGGGACAGAAGAACTTCTGTCACTGCAGGGTGCATCTATGCTATGGATTATGCCATAGCTATGCCACTGTGGTTCCCATAGTGTAGACATGGCCTCAGTTACTCAGTAGCTCTCTTCTTTGCCTGCTACAGTCTGGATAGTTTCCAGTACCACTTCCAGTGAGTTCTTACTCCTCTGTAGCTGAAATAACTTTAAGTGCTTGTTTTTTTCTATAATGAGTGTCTCACATGTAACCAGGGCAAATCTAGAAATAGAAATGGGCACAGCTATAATTTTCTTCCTGAGCACTGCAAGTGCTGTCTGTCCCAGGGCAATAGGCCAACTGCCTACTACGTAGCCTGGTTTTAAAACCGCCCAAACCAGACGCATCTCCTACTGCCATGTTTTCATGGACCCTGACAAGCCAGCCTTCCATTAACTCTCAAGTTCAATGTCTTTTGTTCCTGATTAAAACCCAGGTCACTTCATCATGGCCCAGAGCTGTCGCTTCTAAATCAGTCACCTTTGACTCTTGAAGGCTGAAACATTTATGGGCAAAGTCTAAGCTGTGTAGTGTGTTTTTTTTTCCATGAACCTGTAGGATTGCTTCTGGCAATAAACTATATGGGGTCGGCATGAAGAGGAACCAGGACTATAGCGCCCTGTGTAGGACTATTTTTTTTTTTATCCCACTCTCGTCCCACCCTGCAATTCCCATTCCCATCCACTCCCACGTTGTTTCTTGCATTTTTGTCCTGCTCTCACCTGCAAAAACCTTAGATCCCGCAAATCCACAAGAGAGACCGATTCTCTCCCCCCCCACCCCCCCTACCCGCCCCAAAAAGCCACTAATTGAAGTATCTAAAACCTTTTATTTAAAAAAAACAGCTTTACATTGCTGAAATTCTATTATGACAAACTGATGAGAGATTAATGTTTTAGTGGGCAATTACCACTGTTGTTTTTTTTTTGTCCACCCCATCCTGCCCACAACAAAGTATATTTTACCCACTACCGCTATTATGGCAGTGGGTCCATGGAGCCCAGTCCCGCTGCAGGGCTCTGCCATACTGCTCACTCCCTAATGGAGTTTTATAAATCTCTCCTTACTTGTCACTACAGCTTGTGCTTTCTCCACATCAAAGAACTGTCATGAAAGCCAGACTCTTCTTTAGGCAATCTCCTTCCTGCCAAGCCCAATAGTCAGATGAAGGGCTAGATGTGCGATTAGGGAAAAGAGGAGGAGGAGGCAGGGCCAAGTGCAAACTTGTGCAAAAGGCCTGAAGATCAATCTTGTACTATCTTTCTGGCTGGCCCAGTGTGCGTGCCAGGCTGCTCTGGGACAGCGAGTTCAGCCTGACATGCAACCAGCCTTCCGTGGGGGGTGACATGGCACCACCCCTAAATAGGACTGGGGGGGTAATTCACCAGAACCTACCTCAAGGGGCTATCTCATAAGATTGGATGCTACCTACGATCATCTGGTATCCTGTGCACATGCACTTCCCTCACTCCCAGACATTGGCTTAAAACCCGAGCTGTCTAGTGACAGGCAGGAGAATTTCTCCCTTCCAAGTGTAATAGTCTAAAGTAATTTGACTTGACATGTATGTGTCAACGTTTAGCCTGTACCTTATCAGAAGGGCTACTTTTATTATTGACTCAGAGCACAACACTGGTCCGTAGTAGCCTGACAAATAAAAAGACAGCACAGTCAAACCCTCCTTCGCCAGCCTGTCATCCCGTGTCCTGTCCAAGTGTATCGCAGAGAGTGACGGCTCACCAGCCTGCTCCATCGCTTAATGAGGCTAAGCAGGGGACTTTGCTTGGTAGCATTGACAGTTGCAAATAGACATGGTTGAAATGGAACTGGAGCAAAGCATTAATTTGACAGATTGTGCCATGAATAGTTGGCTGATGTGTCCTAGGTTCAAACCTTTTTCCACTGACAGCAGCATGACATGAAGCTGACTCCACAGCTTTCTCCCCTTCCACTTAATTTTTTTTTATCCTTCCAGCTTAATACTGTAGCAGGAATGGCCTCTGCGTGTAGAGGATGGCACAGGGCTCTTCTGACAACTTCCCTAATGCCTTGTTTTAGGAAGTGCGTGGGTGAACCATGCAATGCTAGGATGACCCTAGAGAGTCTCATTTCAAGCAATGGACTGGGAGGCAAGTGATCTGGGTTCAGTTCCCAGCTCTGTTAGACTCCCTGTGGAACCTTGGGCAAGTCAGTTAATCTTCCTGGACCTCAGTAATGGACACTTATTTTTTCTCACCCTTTGTCTCGTCTATTTAGATTGTTAGCTGTTGAGGGACGGTCTTCTGCTATGTGTATGCACAGCACATAATTTGACAGGGTCCCAATCTGGGCTGGAGCAAGGATTAGATCTCTGTGCACTTCACACAATGCATGTCGCCAGGTCCTTTCGATGGAATTCTAGCTCTTTGCTGTTTTTGTTGGTCTCCAAGACTTTACACTGGGCTAGTTGCAGAATGTTCTTAGGGCTTGTCTATAAGAACACAGTCCCTGGTAAGCTGAGTTGTGAATCTATCCTGTGCTAGCTGCTGTGCGCTAAACTAGCCATGTGGCCCCTGCTGCGGTGCATTACAAGCTCTGCAGTGCACTTTGATCCACTCTGATTGAACTGGGAGTAGATAAAGCAGCCCGGGGGAACGTTTAGTGCACGGCAGCATGGCCCACACGGACGTTTAGTGTGCTGCAGGCGAGTGCAAGGTGGATTGACGCCCCAGCCTGCTGCACCACTAAGGTTTGTACAGATAAGTCTTGGAGCACGACCTTGATTCTGGAATTTGCTTTCCCTATTGGACAGGCAAAGCCCAAGTTTATTGATCTTCTGGGTGCACTCCTAGGCCTATTTGTACTCGTGCATTTCCTTGGTGGATGGCTTCGGTGGGGGGGAATTTCTTCTATGGGCTGAGTCCAGTTTTGTTTTTACTGGCTCCTGTCAATTTGTGTTACTTCAGGCCTCAGAGAGCCATTGCCTTGTGAAAAGAGAAAAGATTAGAGCCACTCAGAAGTCTGAAATCATTGCGGCTCGGAACCACTGTAATACACACGATGGGTAACAACTGCTTATAGAAATTTTTGAATAAGTTATTTCAAAATGTAAATTTTCAGTACAGAACTGCTGGAGCCAGGTAACTCTGTGAAAGTTAATGGCGGGTTGTATAGCTAATCCCTTCACCCAAGACTGAAAATGTCCCTCTGACCATGGCAGAGGATAACAAGATGTGTATTCTGTGTATCTCTGGGCAGGACTTTTCTGCTCACTGACAGTATTGTTCGATTGTTCTACACATGCTCCTACATTTACATTCAATTGTAACTGGACTTATCAATACTTCTGAGTCTGGAGAAAATCAGAACTGACATGAACCTTCACCCTCTCTCAAAGTAAACCTGAACGAACCTGGGCTTTTTGAAAGTTCAAAAGTGTTAGGCTACCGTCATTGTTTAATATTTTTTTCATTTTAGTGCAATTTCCTGCTTTCAGTCAGGACTGGAAGTGCCAGTCTAGGAGATAATAGATCACAGCGCCTCTGACACAGCTGAGCCCATCCAATAGATTGAAATCTCAGGAGGAAAGCTTGTTCTTATGAGATTTTGAGCCCCCACGGGCTTGCATTTTAAACAAAACAGACAAACAAACAAACTTCACTGATGGGAAAGAGAAGATTAAATCAGCAGTTCTCAAACAGTGGGTCGTGATCCAGTTTTAATGCGGTCACCAGGATGGTATTAGACTTGCTGGGGCCCGGGGCCGAAGCCTGAGTCCCACTGCCTGGGCCAAAGCCAAGCCCACAGGCTTCAGCCCTGGGGGGGTGGGGCTTGGGCTTCAGCTTCAGCCCTGTGTGGCAGGGCTCAGGTTACAGGTGCCCCTGCCAGGGCTGAAACCCTTGGGCTTCAACATTGGTCCTCCCGCCTGGGGCAGTGGGGCTCAGGCAGGCTCAGGCTTTGGTTCCCCCCCACTCTCATCCAGGGTCGTGAAGTAATTTTTATTGTCGAAGGGGGTCCTGCTGCAATGATGTTTGAGAAACCGCTGGATTACTGTATTGCATGCTGAACAGTTTTGCAAGGATTTTGCTGTTGAACTACTGGCAGTCTAATGAGAAAGCTTATTCTGGTGATAATAGAAGGAAAATAGTTTTTTAGTGAGAGATTGCAGACGAATAACTGTCAGGAACAGAATCACAACCTGTGTCATGGGCCTGGAAGAAGGGATGTCGTTTGGGTGGGTGGTGCCTGGAACATTTGTTGTTTAGATCTTTACATTTTCTCTTCTAAATTGTTAATGCCTGTTTTGTGCAAAGGATCCCCCAGCAGAGTAAGTCATGCTCTGCGTGACCTGTTTGTGCCAGCTGTTCTGTGCCAATGGTGTGTGTCCTTCCTCTCTGTCCACTAGCATTCCAACAGTATAAGCTACACACAGTGGCACCCTGTCTGTGCCAGTTGGGACTCCTCATTTATGTCCTTGTTTGTTGGCTGAAATTCCTTTCTCACAATTGTGCCCTGTCAACATCATCAATTACCCCCCACCCCCTCAACAGAATTTCACTCACCTGCTAATGAGAATCTGTCGTGGCTGGTTCATTCTCTCCATATGGTCATTTACCATCCATTTACCGGTGGATGTATATCCACTGACTCTGTACTATATTCCCAAAGATATTTTTAAAGGTACTTACAGCAAACATCTGATTCTTGGAGTGGGAAATCCCTGCTGGCAATATCTACGACCTTCAGCCCCAGCGCTTCTGTAACCAACCACTGCATGTTGGAAAGCAAAAGTTTTCCCTAGGACTTTGTTTACTTTAGTTTCCAGAGTCACTGCAAACATAATTTAAAGCAACAGTTCTCCCTTTATTCAGATAAGTCAGTGCAAACACACATCAAACGTCCTTCATGCTGTCTGGGTTGAAGGTTTAACTACAATGCATGAGTAACATGCCCAATAGAAATCTTTAATAAATGAGTGAAGATCTAAACATTTGGAGGATGTGCAAGAACTGCAAACTCAAATGCGTGGAAACAATAAATGGTATCTGTTTACATCTGGTAGGGCAAACGGGCTTAGTCATTGCTATTGCTTTTCTAATGGCTGTAAATAATGCAATCTAATTGCTAAATTTTATGGTTATTTTTTAATTGCTGTTGTCTTTTAATTCATTTTGTGTAGGTAGCTAGGCATTGATATGTATGAAGCAGAGCCAGTCTATTTTTGTGCCTTTTGAATCTATTAATCAAAATCCCCTTTACAAAATGTTCTATACAAAAAATATTTTGAGTTCTATGTAGGATTTGTACCTACATTTCTGTTGTCCCTAATCAGACTAATAGTCTCTGGTGATGGTGGCTTAGGCATGATGTTTCAGAATTCCTCTGGACAGTTGTGCAGTATCTAGGAAAGAGACGGTTTTTCCTGCCCCCTGAATAGATCAGTTGATAACTTGAAGTATGCAGTTTTAATATTTCTTTCTGTAAAACCCAATACATCTCTACTGAAGTCAGTGCAAACCTTTCCATTGGTTTTATGGGAGTTGGATCAGGCCTTTAGCATAGTGCCATAGAAATGTAGGACTGAAAGGGGCCTCCACACTGAGGCAGGACTAAGGGCTAGTCTCACTGGCAATGCTAAAGTGCTGCCATGGCAGTGCTTTAACATGGCTTGTGTGGTTGCGGAGCAGTGCTGGGAGAGAGCTCTCCTAGTGCTCTAAAAAAAACACCTCCATGAGGGGCGTAGCTACCGGCGCTGGGAGCGCTGGTGCACTGTCTACACTGGCACTTTACAGCACTGAAACTTGCAGTGCTCGGGGGAGTGTTTTTTCACACCCCTGAGCGAGAAGCTTGCAGCACTGTAAATTGCCAGTGTAGACAAGCCCTTAGTATTATCTCTTTAGACCAGTGTTGCTCAACCTTTTTGATACCAGGGACTGGCTTGCTGCCTTTCTAAACTGTGTCAGGGAGGTCTCAGGGACCGATCATTGAGAAACCCTGATCTAGACCTTCCCTGACAAATATTTGTCTGACCTGTTCTTAAAAACCTCCAATGACAGAGATTCCACAACCCTCTAGGTAATTTGTTCCAGTGCTTAACTACCCCTACAATTAGGAATATTTTCCTCAAATCTAACCTAAATCCCCCTTGTTGCAATTTGAGCCCATGACTTCTTGCCCTGTACAACTATATCATAAATGTTTGTTGGTCATAAAATTATCCAATCTCTCTTAAGATCTGGCTCCTGTATTCTGGAATCTGGTCTCCTGCCTCACTGACTTCCACACGTTAAGGCAATGGATCATACACTCAGTTGGGTCAATTGGTGCTGCTCCACTGAAGCAATTGAAACTGTGCCAATATACTTAAACTGAGGATCCAGCCCTGGGGGTGCAATGCAATCAGCAGTCTGTTCCAAGATTGTTAATCTAAGCCGAGATTTAAATGGATCTTGTGTGGAGATTGTGGGCTGGACAGGCTGGGTTTCTGGGTCTGTGAGCTAGTGTTTGTGGGTGTCCAACAGTTTCAATGAAGACTTCACCGGAATCATGATTCGTCTCCATCATGAGACATACTACAGCATGAAGCTGGATAGTCTTTATTTCTTTAAACCCACTTGCCATTAGCTGCATTCAACGTCTCCTTGCTGTAGTAGTATGGAGCAGCGTAAAGATGATCTGGTTTTGTTCTACCCTTCAGGATCTAAAAATCTCTCAGTTGACTCCTCTATGATTCTTCCCCTTATAAGACTAAATAAATCCTGAGTTTACAATTTCTCCATGTATGCAAACCTCATTATATCTCTATATCCTTGGCCTTCTCTGGGCCTTGCCAATCTCACTGGTTTTTAAATATATAATTATTTTCCCCTCAGATCAATACAGCAAAACGAATACATGGTGCAATGTATAACACAAAATGTTAGCGGTACATATAAGGGATTCCATGAACATAGCTAGGCAGAGCAGGAAGCCTGAGAGCTCTATCCACAGGAAGGAACACTGTGACCATGGGAACAATTGCCTAAGATATGAGTGAAAATAATTAAGAAAGAAATGAACTCGCTCCCTGAACTGCCAAAAGCCCCTCTTGCCTCAAAGGGCTGGAGGAGCAAGTAATCTTGTGACAATAGGATCCATGCAAATCCAGACTATATTGATGACCCTTGGCCTGAGTGATTAGGTACTATTTGGGGCCTTGCCAGGCTATCTCTGTTAGGAGGAGAAATTGATGATAGTCAGGTATTTCTGTTGTGAATAGGGTGACCAGACGTTCCGATAAAATCGGGACCGTCCCGATATTTAGACGTTTGTCCCGCATCCTGACCGATCTTTGATTGGGACACAATTTGTCCCGATATTTCGTTCCGCCGGCAGCACTCGCCTTTTTTATTTTTTTTTTCCCCTCGCCGCTCCGCCGGCAGCACTCGGCTTTTTTTTTTTTTTTTTTTTGCTCTGCCTGCAGATACCCCCCCCCCCCCTGTGTCCTGATATTTTCTCCCTCTCATCTGGTCACCCTAGTTGTGCAACAGCTTTATTTACAAAACATGTACACAGAGTGCTGTTTCCCTGGACACAGTAGGAACAAACAACAGCAGGCAGTTTAATTGCTCAGAAAGGCAAGTTTGTCTTTTCCAGCCAGTCCTGTGCCCCAAGGCTTCCTCCTAGGGCCACATTCACCACTTCACCTTTGACTTCCTCTTGGCTTCTGCTTAGACACACTGCAACCAGTCAATGCCCCAGTCCCTGTGTTTCTGCTTGGTCCCTAGGGAAACCCCAGGCTGCAGGGGCTTTGCCTTGTGCCATAGGCATTGGCTTCTTTTCTTTCAGCTATTGCTACACAAAAGGGCATTTAATTGTTCCTTTATTTAGCCTGAAAGAATGATTGTTAGCACACCCATCAACTTTACCTAGGTAGATTGTGATTGATGGCAGTCATTAACACCTTCCAACATAACACTATATGCTAAACTCCCTGCACTGGTATTGCATTTCTAGCAGGTGCCAAAGGCTACGTCTTCACTACCGGCCGTATCGGCAAGTTGCAATCGATTTCTCGGGGATTGACATATCGCGTCTCATCTAGACGTGATATATCGATCTCTGAACGAGCTCCTGTCGACTCCGGAACTCCACCAACGCGAACGGTGGTAGCGGAGTCGACAGGGGGAGCCACGGACGTCGATCCCGCACCGTGAGGATGGTAGGTAACTCGATCTAAGATACTTCGACTTCAGCTATGCTATTCACGTAGCTGAAGTCTCGTATCTTAGATCGATTTCCCTCCCTAGTGTAGACCAGCCCAAAGTCAGTGAATTCAGTTTTCAGCATTTTGCAAGGAGAATATAACTTGCATTGATAATTTTTAATTGAATAGATTTGATCAGGGTTTGGCTACACTTGCAGCTGTACAGCGCTTAGAGTTAAAGCTGTCTTCGTACAGCTGTGTAGGGAAAGCGCTGCAGTGTGGCCACACTGACAGCTACCAGCACTGCAGTGTGGCCACATTTGCAGCGTTTGCAGCAGTGTTGGGAGTGGTGCATTATGGGCAGCTATCCCAGCGTTCAAGTGGCTGCAATGTACTTTTCAAAAGAGGAGGGTGGGGTGGAGTGTGACAGGGAGCGTGGGGGAGACAGAGAGAGTGGACTTTTGGAGCTGACACCGTGTCAGCTCCCTGCCTTGCAAGTTCCGACCCCTTCCCCCACCCCTCTCTCATTCACTAAATGCAAATAGTCCTCTTTGCTTTTTTCCTCACAGACCAGATAAGCAGCTGCTCCGAAACGGACCCTTCCCCTCCCTCCCGCACACTGTGCTGCTTCTCTCCTCAAGCAAACATTCCAAAGAGATCCCTCTGCCTGCTTCTGCTCGAGCAAACAGTAGCTGTGTTTGTTTTTTAGATAAGCAGCTCCGGGAGCCCCGAGTTCACAACAAAACAGAGGCATCACAACAAAACAAAGGGTGTTATCTTTACTTAAAAAGCATTATGGGAAGGTTCCGGAGGTCAGTTACAGCATAGTAAGATTAATCACTGTTTACAGTGGCACGCCAGCGCTGTTCTCTTTATTCCTCTCATTGAGGTGGAGTACAACCAGCTCTGTAGCCAGGGAGATACAGCGCTGTATGTGCCTTGCCAGTGTGGACAGGGATAAAGTTACAGCGCTGTAAAGCCACCACCAGCGCTGTAACTCTCAAGTGTAGCCAAGCCCTCAGTCCTTCATTAAGTGTAGCATTTCTTACAGTCCTTTCCACATGAACTCACCAATATTAACTTCTACATTCCTTTTCCCAGTTTTCTTTTCCACTGAGGGCTTGTCTACATCAGAAAGTTGCAGCGCTGGTGAGGGAGTTACAGCGCTGCAACTTTGAAGGTGTACACATCTGCAGGGCACCACCAGCGCTGCAACTCCCTGTTTGCAGCGCTGGCCGTACTCCCGTTTTGTCTCGGGTGTAGAGGATCCAGCGCTGGTGATCCAGCGCTGGTAATCCAATGTAGACAGTTACCAGCGCTTTTCTTGACCTCCGTGGAAGGAGGAAGCCTCTGGTAATCAAGCTGGTTTCCTTTCCCGGTTTGCTCTCTCGGTCCCGGAGCCAGCCAGCAAACCGCAGGGAAGGAGACCTGCTTGCTCGGGGTTCCGGGACCGAGAGAGCAAACCGGGAAAGGAAACCAGCTTCGCCGCGGTTTGCTCTCTCGGTCCCGGAGCCAGCCAGCAAACCGCGGGGAAGGAGACCTGCTTGCTCGGGGTTCCGGGACCGAGAGAGCAAACCGGGAACGCCGCGGTTTGCTCTCTCGGTCCCGGAGCCAGCCAGCAAACCGCGGGGAAGGAGACCTGCTTGCTCGGGGTTCCGGGACCGAGAGAGCAAACCGGGAACGCCGCGGTTTTGCTCTCTCGGGCCCGGAACCCCGAGCAAGCAGGTCTCCTTCCCCGCGGTTTGCTGGCTGGCTCCGGGACCGAGAGAGCAAACCGCGGCGTTCCCGGTTTGCTCTCTCGGTCCCGGAACCCCGAGCAAGCAGGTCTCCTTCCCCGCGGTTTGCTGGCTGGCTCCGGGACCGAGAGAGCAAACCGCGGCATTCCCGGTTTGCTCTCTCGGTCCCGGAACCCCGAGCAAGCAGGTCTCCTTCCCCGCGGTTTGCTGGCTGGCTCCGGGACCGAGAGAGCAAACCGCGGCGTTCCCGGTTTGCTCTCTCGGTCCCGGAACCCCGAGCAAGCAGGTCTCCTTCCCTGCGGTTTGCTGGCTGGCTCCGGGACCGAGAGAGCAAACCGCGGCGAAGCTGGTTTCCTTTCCCGGTTTGCTCTCTCGGTCCCGGAACCCCCCTTGAAGCCGCCCAACAGCGCTGCAGTGTGGCCACATCTAACACCACTTGCAGCGCTGGTTGCTGTAAGTGTGGCCACTCTGCAGCGCTGGCCCTATACAGCTGTACTAATACAGCTGTAACAACCAGCGCTGCAAAATTTTAGATGTAGACATGGCCTAAGTCGGGAACTACTGCTATATCTTAAGAGGTAGCACCCAAAACTGAACACAGTATCCAAACGAGAGGGCTCCATTGTTCAAATACTGTCATTATATTATGTTCTGGATTATTTTTACATTCCCTTATTAATGCACCCACACATCCTATTTGCATTTTTATTATAACTTACCTTTTTAAAAAAAATTCTCATTACAACAGTCAGATTTAAGAGCAAAGAAATAACAAGTGTAGAACAATAGATGTGAAGAGTTCAGTTCTTCCTCTAGTTAATGCTATTGATTGTGACTGAGTCACTCCTGATTTTCATTGGAATGAGTGGAGCATCAGGGTCTAGATTGAGAAACACATTTTTTCATGGATAGTGAAAAGCAGTTGAATAAATAATTGCAGTGTACAATGTGTTGTCTGGATAAACCTTCTTTTTTTTTTTCCTGGAAAGGTAACTTCCTGGCAGAGAGATGAGTTAGACGTGGAACAGTCTCCCCAGGGGAGTGCTGAAATCCCCACTGCTGTAGATTTTTCAAAGTGGGCCAAAGCAAGAGAAAATGCACTGTAGGGAACAATTCTGCAGTGGTAGGGAGATGGGATTGGATCTCTTTGCATCTCTCACCCCAGTCCATGTGGGTGCACCTTTCTTCCCATACAGAGCACTACTGGGGTTCCATTAAGGTGCAAGAGTCCATTCTGTTGAAGCTAGTGGCTGGATTAGGGCCACAGTCTTTACTTACAGTAGTGATCCCCAACCTTTTCCACTCTGGGACCTCCTCCCATGTATTGGCATGGACTCCCTGACATTTGGTTGCAACCCTTCTCGGGGCTGAGAACCCATGACTTGTATAATACTCTGGTAAACCAGCCCCAGGTCTCAAGAACACTTTGAAATGAACTGCTATCTAAGAGACTGAATAAACATTACAAAGGGACAACAGGCCCCCAAAGAAAAAGATCCCATCTGACTTTTTAGCTATTAACTAGAACCATCCTGCTCCCTCCCCGTTATTCCTGTTAAATAACTCTGACTCACATGAATAGCCTAACTGCTACTGCTAGAAAGTTAACTGTCTTTCTTCTGAACTGATCCAGTTCAGCTGGAATGTCTTCTTGTATGTGAAAGTGGTTCAGATTTAACTCTGGATTTGGGTCACTTATTCACACTAACTGCCAATTCTCTTTCTCTCAAAGGATCCTGCCTGGTCTAGTATGTAGGGAGACATCTAGTGGTGAGCCTTCGCTGCACATAACCAGTTTAGTGTGTTCCCCCCCGCGCTCCGTGCAGCTTCCAGGAAACGCTGTGGGTGAGGTGTTTCTTTTAATCTATATCCTTCTTACCGGTTTTTCCATAAGGGTGAGCATTGTGATGAGCGAGTAATTGCATTAAGCTTTTGTGGAATCTCTTAGGAATGTCATTTGAGCTGCACTCCACCAAAGGTAGAGTAGAGAAAGTGTTGATTTGTCTGTGTAAATGCCTCTGCAGTGCAGGGTGGGCCTTATATTATAGACTATAGGACATGCCTCCCACGGGACAGTGACTTGAGAAGAAGAGCTTAATTAATTGTTTAAGAAAGGACATGCTAGGACAGGTTGTACCCCCTCCCTCCCAGCAAACATGGTATTAAGTTTTTACTACAGGTACATCTTTCAATTTACAGCCTCGCTAGAAGTCTCACAGTTAGTTCAATGGTGTATTAAATTAGGGGCTTTTCCCTTTTCTAATTCAGAATGCTTTTAATGATCTTGGGGTTGTATTGTGTGACATGTCTCACAAACGGTTCCCCTTTTGCTCTGACTTTAAGTGGAATACACTGGGAAAAAGTGCTGTGCTGGAAAGAATTACTGGCTGCCTGGCTCTTTAAGAAATTTCACGACCTAATCTGGGTTTAGCCCAGACTCTGTTTCAGGTGGCACACAAATTCTCTTGTTTTGTGAGACTTCTCTGATGGTATGACACAGAAGAAAGAGGTGTATGTCAGACAGAAAGTACTTCCTAGTCCAATATTGAGGTAGAGAGGAGGTTGATTGGATTCCTGTGCTCATCTTGAACGTACGCTAGGTACAGTTCCCGAAGGAAAAGACTCTGAATTAGAGTTCTGTGCTCATCTGCAACAGATTCTGGCTCCTCTACATTGTTGGGTTTTTTCAATACTGAATAACAAACATACTTGCTTTCTGGGGCTTTATCTCAAATCCATTCCAGAATGGAATTTTTCCAGAGCAGAACCCTCTAATGAGGACAGAGAGGGCACTACTCCCTCTGCATGTTGCCTCCCAGTTAAAGCAAGCTGGCATTTTATCTTAGGCCCAGATTTACATTTAGTAGAAACAAGCTTTTACAGAAGGTGAGGCCAGCAGTGCAGTGTTTGCATTGTTATTTTAAATTGTTCTCCAAGAGAGCTGTGTTACAACCCACCACCATTCCCCTGCTGTTAAATGGGCTGGCTCTACCCTATAAGCAGGCCACCGGGACTGTCGAAGGGGGCAGAGGGAAGGAGGCAGCCTGTCGAAGGGGGCAGAGGGAAGGAGGCAGCCAGGGCCCCATTCTGTTGTATGAATTGGGCTCATTATGAAGCTCAAATGCAGCACTGGTCCGGTCTCTGTGTTAATCCATTTTGCTCTCTAGATGTGCTGGATACAATCGCTTTGTCCTGGATCTCAGGGTACTTGAGGCACTTGTCAAACTTCTGCATAGCACCTTGAGTGACACTTTCCAATGCTGCCTCTGCTTTGATCCCTCTCCCACTTCTTAGTTAGCCTGTGCCTCACTTTCTCTCATTTCCTCTTTCTCTTCTTTTTGCCCCACCCTACAGATCCTCAACTCTGAGAGCTACCTCTAGTGGCCAAAAGAGAAAGTGCAAGTGCAATCCTTCCTCCTTGCTGCTCTGTAGGTGACAGAGTAACATCAGGAACGAATGTGTGACCCTCAGCAGGTGTGTCCATCCTCCGACAGAACCAGCACAGCATGTTTTACAGCTTGAATTCTGCCAATGCCAGGAAAAGGACTTTCAAACCTTCCATGTAGTCCCTTGTTGGGATTTTGTGTTTTATTTCTCCTTTTCCCAAGAGGATGCATTTCCCCCAGTTTCCCTCCTACTGCAGTGCCAATGCTGTTCCCTTTAAGAGGGTGTGACTTCAGTGTCAGGAATTCTGGCTTGAAAAAGAACTAACCCTGTACTGAAAAGCTTTTCTGTAAAAAGCATAAAGCTTATTAAGAGAACCTGGCGGCTGCTACTTTGCCAGGCAGTGCCACAGAACAGGACTAGAGGAATCGCCTTCTGAAGTTCAGCGAAGTAGAAAGGCTGAAGGCTATTTACAGATAAATTTCAGGGTAAACTGCAACGTCTCTGTAGTCTCTGATCTTTCCTCTTTCTTTCCCACCAATGCTGTCCAGGGGCCCTAGACTTGTTGCCAATACTGCAGCAATTCTCAACCTTTTCCACCCCGTGACCTCCTCTTATGTCCTGGGACAGCCCCTCCTGTTTGCCAAATGTGGGAAATGCAGGGGGGCTGTGGACCTCTGATACCTGATTGTGACACAGGTTGAGCACCCCTGCGCTGCTGCACGTGGAGGGCACTGAGTGCAGTGGGACTAGGTACATGTGCAATGAAGAACAGGTACTCAGATGCTTTCCTCTGCCTTTAACCCAAAGGAAGCCCCTCTGTTCCATCTAACAGAACATAGGGATCCCTTTGGAGTGGCGCTGTGCTGTGCAATAGAGGTACATTGCAGTGTGGGCTCCCCATATTCCAGCCCTTCTGTGCAGTGGAGTTGTAACAGTTCTGCTGCACATGGAGCCCCTGCATTTCAGCCATGTGGGACAGGATTTGCCTGTCTGGAGTAGACTTCTTTCTTCATAGTCATTGGTCTGGATTGATGGTGATTCTGCGGCTTGTAAGATAGCTCTGCAAAAGGCACAGTTGGTCTTAGATTAATACAATATAGTCCAAACAATTTCTGCCTATCAATGCTAGTTCAAAATTCTCACAGTGTTTTCAAAGTGTGAAAGTACACACACATTCTTTGCCTATATTTCCTGCAGTGCAATGGCTCATGATCAGCACTGCCCCTTCAAGTCATGATAAAACGGGCCTATGTAGTGCAAAGTGTGGGATAAAGCTTACTGAGTAAATACACCTGCTGAGTTATTGATAGTCTTGCCACTGTAACGACTGTCAGCAAAAGCTGCACAGTTAGACAAGCTGCTAAATGCAACTTCTTTTCTCTTGTAGAGCAGAAAAACTCAGACTGCTCCAGATTACTCTCCAGGTGGATGAAGTGCTCTTTCTGATTCTGCAGCCTTATCAGATAACTCCATTGTACCTACACATACTACTAGAAGAGAAAGATCTCCTCAGAAGGGGTATGGGTCCTGCATGTGAATAGTAGCACTTCCAAAGTTGTGTGTGTAAGTGGATATGGCACTCCCTCATTGAGAGTGTTGCAAGAACCCCCTCAAGTAGGAGGCACTTTGAATCCCTTCCTCGGTGTAATGTCTCCTGCTTCCTGCCACACCACCCACACACACACTGCTTCAGAGCCCAGAGCCCTGGTTCTCCTTTATGCAGAATTAACTCCACTGAAGTCAGTGGATTTGCACCAAGGCAGCACAAGGGGGAGAAGAATCTGAAATGTTCATTTTGTTGCAGGGTTACATGGAGCAAAGCCACTCAATACCGGCCCACAGACCCTACAGAGGCTGAGTTCCGAGCTTGTGATGCACAACCATCTTCCCCTGCATCCCTTTGTGTTCTCTTCTCTCGCCAGCCCTCCCATCAAATAAGTGATACAACACCTCTGCTCCTCTGCTCCATCATGGCACTGCCAAGTGCAGAGTCATAGTGGCAAACCCATTATTTACTATTGTTGCTTGCATTAGTTGAGGGTCCTTTGCTTTTCCTGTCTGTGCCCCTACCATGGCTAGAAAACCGCATGACCCATTGTTCCACAACAGTAACTCCACAGACCTATCACTCAGGGTTTTTTGTTTTCAAATTAAATTCAGTAAAGTCTCCCAGGAGCCTGAGCTGGTGTCATAAACAGATAGCTAAGGGTTAATGTCTCTTTCACACTGAAGCACCTGACCAGAGGACCAATCAGGAAACCGGATTTTTTTCAACTCTGGGTGGAGGGAAGTTTGTGTCTGGGTTTTGTTGTCGGTCTGCCTGCTTTCTCTGAGCTTTGGAGAAGTAGTTTCTGCTTTCTAATCTTCTGTTTCTAAGTGTAAGGACAAAGAGATCAGATAGTAAGTTATATGGTTTTCTTTTCTTGGTATTTGCATGAATTATAAGTGCTGGAGTGCTTTGATTTGTATTCTTTTGAATAAGGCTGTTTATTCATATTTCTTCTAAGCAATTGACCCTGTATTTTGTCACCTTAATACAGAGAGACCATTTGTATGTATTTTCTTCTTTTTATATAAAGCTTTCATTTTGAGACCTGTTGGAGTTTTCTTTTCTGGGAAATTTCAGGGAAATTGAGTCTGTACTCACCAGGGAATTGTGTGGGAGAGAAATCAGGGGGAGATGTGTGTGTGTTGGATTTGCTAGCCTGATTTTGCATTCCCTCTGGGTTGAAGAGGAAAGTGCTTTTGTTTCCAGGACTGGAAACGGAGAGGGGGAGTCACTCTGTTTGGATTCACAGAGCTTGTGTCTGTGTATCTCTCTAGGAGCACCTGGAGGGGGAAGGGAAAAAAGGATTATTTCCCTTTGTTGTTGAGACTCAAGGGATTTGGGTCTTGGAGTCCCCAGGGAAGTTTTTCAGGGGGAAACCAGAGTGCCCCAAACACTCTAATTTTTTGGGTGGTGGCAGCAAGTACCAGGTCCAAGCTGGTAACTAAGCTTGGAGGTTTTCATGCTAACCCCCATATTTTGGACGCTAAGGTCCAAATCTGGGACTAAAGTTATGACAGCTGCTCCTTGAGTCTTGACTCATATGTTCTGGAGAGGGCTGATTGGCTTTCCACATCCTTGGTCTTCTACATCCTTATTAGAAACATGGAGATCCTGCTCCCAAGTGATCACCACCCTCTAGTTCTCTAGCAGCAGCTCCCACACCTTGCACTCCTAAGTCCTGGGAGCAGCTCGCTGACCTCTTGCTGACAAGCACTGAATGGGACATCCTTTGGAACCCAGCAGTACTGCTCTTCAGTCTGCTGTTGAACAACACTAAGTACCCACTTCTCGTACAGTACTCTCAGCCCTCTCCAGCCTCACATGGTACAAGACTGGTGCCAGGAACAGTCTGGGTCGTGGTCAGCTTTGTAGGGTTTTCAAAGAGCTCATGTTTGGGAGGGTCTGTCTTTGGCTTCTGGGACGTATCGAGGTGCTGTCTGGAAAAGAACTGACCCTGTTTTCTATGTTGGCTTTTGGAAACATAATGAAAAACCACAATAACTCTTGGGGAAAATATTGTAATGTTTCACTCCTACCAGTCCTCTAATTTGAACAAAGGCAGCTTTTGGAATTTCCTTGAGTTAAAAGGGTTTGTTTTGTATTCTGGGCACAGTTTAATCAATTAATTAAATGTGCTTATTTTATTCCATTCCAGTAAAATCAGCCAGGCCCTTTACTCTCAGTGGCATGGCTAGGATTATATGAAAGTGGTTTGTACAGAGAGCCAAGGGGAAAGAGAAAAAGCCAAATAGGGTTGCAGAAAGTGCATTTCATGGGTCCTCTGTCTGCCAGTGGGGAGGGCTGGATCAGCAAGCAGCCAATGTCTGTCTTTCATGCTGTGATAGGTAGATCCAAACCATGACATGTTTCTCCCATTCCCACAGCCTAATGGCTTCGCTTCCTGTCCTACAAGAAGAGACGTTGTTCCGAAAGGGATTCTGGAGCTACCGAATCCCAGCCCTGGCTCTACATGCCGCAGTACTGCATCATCCTGGCATTCGCCGAGGAGCGGGAGGATGAGGTGGATGAACATGCCAAAGCTGATAGTAATGCGCAGAGGGCACATATGATGGACTACCCACCGTGTTCAGGTAATGGCACATTTCATTAAAGCTGCTTTGGCTCTGGTTCACTGACTTAGGGGGCAGTACACTGGGTGCAGAGCCAGGACAGGGAAATCAGAGAGATGAGTGTGCTGTAGGCTTGCTGGGGCACCTTGGCATCCCCCACTGTGGTTCAGGGAGCCAGCCAGAGAGAGACAGGAACAGATGGGCAGCTGGTATGGATCCAGAGACCCGAGAGAGAGAGGCGGGCTCTGGCGTAAGCCTGGTGGAGATGGTGAAAACAGGAGGTAAATAATAATTTTTCATTCTGATGAACAATTTCTAGTTTTACAAATAGTCAAAAATTGCTACACCCCACAAAAGTGTGTATGGGACGTGTATATAGTAACTGGTTCATGTGTGTAGCCTATCAAAGTGAATTGGCTAACTTAATAATTCCCTGGTTAATGATGGCTAGGCTGGTGGACGGCTGGTGGAAAGCTGGGGGCAGTTGATGCTCGATTCATTTTCAATAACTTCTAAAACTGCAAATATATTAAAATACCGTATGTGTGGGATTATACCCCTCTCCTCTGGTCCTTCAGATGTGGCTTGTTGTCTTAGATCAGTGGTCTTCAACCTCTCTTCATTTGCGGATCCTTAAAAATTTTCAAATGTAGGTGCAGCCCTTTGGAAATCTACCCATAGTCTGTGGACCCCCAGGGTTCATGGACCACAGGTTGAAATCACTGTCTTAGATTGTAAGCTCTTCAGAACAAGCCCCTGTCTCTGCCTGTCACAATTGGGGTCTCAGAGCACTACAGCTATATAAATATTTAATAATATTGGCTCATGTAACCCCACAATAATTCAGTTAGATAGGGTTCAGCTGGTCAGAAAGAGACTTGGTGATTTCTGTCTGCATGCTGAGGTTTATTAAAATAAAAATGCACAAACCTCACGAAGGAAAATGTTGGTTAAATATTCCAGGTAAAGACAAAGGCTAAAAATTATCAATCAACGGCTGTACTTGGGAATCATCTTCTAGTTGCAGGTGCAACTAGTCAAAGACTAGACGACCTTGCTGTCCCCTTTTAGCTCTATGATTCTGTGGCCATGCTTTGTGCTGTTAAATATAAACAAAAGACTGAGGGAATTGGGACTTGTGGGATCTGTACCCCAGCTCTGCTTCTGACTTTCTATGTCTCTTCAGGCAAGTCGCTAAGCCAAAGTTTTCAAACATAGATGACAAAAGCTAGGTACCTGACTCCATATTCAGGCATCTCAGTGAGATCTCTGGGTGCTTGGCACCTGTGAAAATCAGTTTCATTATTTAGTTTTCTGAATAACACAGCAAGTCAGTGGCAGTGCTGGGGCATAAACCATTGACTTCCAGTTCCCTGCTCTAGCCACTAGATTTGCTTCTTCTGCCTCTTGTTTCTGGCATGTATGTTTTATACAAGGATCCTTCCTCTGTAACACTAATTTATTTATTCCTCTTTGCACTCCCATGTTGCAGTGGACCAAAATGGAGACCATTGTCAATGCTCAGCTGGAGGGCCACCGCTCCATGAACCCGTGTCCTGTGTACGATGAAGTCACTGGGAACCTCATTCTATTCTTTATAGCTGTCCCGGGAAAAGTCTCTGAAAACCACCAGATCAAGACAAAGACCAGCTTGGTCCATCTGTGCCGGTCACAGCACTGTATATGGATGCTCCTGGAGCCCTGCTAAGGATTTCACTGAGACTGTCATTGGCACAGCCACAAGGACTGGGCCACCTTTGCGGTGGGACCAGGCCACGGTTTACAGTTGCTCAATGAGGCTCGAAGTCTTGTGATTCCTGCCTACGCCTATCGAATACTTGACCCTGGGAAAAAACCCTCCCCATAGCCTTCTGCTTTGTTAGTTCTGATCATGAAAGACCTGGGCAATGGGGGAACTTTGTGGCAAAGGAGCATGCTGTGGAGTGCCAGGTAGCTGAAGTGCACAGCCGAGGAGAAAGGATGCTGTATTGTAATGCTAGAAGCAGCCAGGTGAGCCAGAGTCCAGGCTTGTGAGCTACAATCATGGGATGGATTTTGACAGTGGTCAGTGGATTGAGAAGCTGGTAGAACCTCCCCATGGCTGCCATGGGAGTGTTATTGGCTTCCCAAGTCCTGCTAACGTGAAGTCAGGGTGTCAGGACACTCTGGGTGCTCTACTCTCATCCCACAGACCCAGCTGGCGGAGAAATTTAGGAGTGTACCTCAACAAGTGTCCCTTAGATCCAGCATGCTGGATAGGACCCATTCTCATCTTCAAGGGCTTGTGTGCTTATTCGGATCTGCAGCACATGGAGCGAGGCCCTGATGGCTCCCCGCTGTTCTGCTGTCTGTTTGAGTTTGGCACCAGCTCACTATACAAAGAGATCATCTTCCTTATGTTCACTTTGAAACAAGCCTTTCCATCCGAGTGCTGAGCTGCAGTGGACAGGCCCATTCAGTGTCCGTCTGAGAACCACCTTACCTGACACTTCACTGCCATGTCTTACCTATCAGCAAATGGCTTTTATCCCCTGCCTTTGTCTTAGCTGAGATGGACTGCTTTTCTTTTGCTCATTCCTCCTCCACCCCTTCCTGCCTGGCTGCCTTTTTTGGCACTGAATAGCAAGAGTGAATGTGATTTTCGTATAGCACCATTCAGACTCATCAGTGCAGCCAGTGTATGGGCAGACATGGTGGCTATTACCTAACCAACAATATTTAATAGACTGCCTGGGATGCTCCTGTGACGTGGACATCGTTGGTATCCCCTGTGCTTTGCAATAATGTCATCCCTACTTTGCCCCTTATCTCTCCCATGCCCCTGTCTCTGCTGAAATCCTTCTCTAGGCCATCAGCACTTTGTGTTCTGAAAAATGCACCTCCTTGCTCTCTCAGTTTCTGGGAGTCAGGATGCTGTGGCCGGATTGCTCTTTTTCTCATATCATGCTATGCCATCCTCTGTCCTCTTCCCTGGCTTCCTACCCATTTCTGGATCATAGAATCATAGGAGTTTTTTTGAAGGAAGCAACCTGGCCTATGGTGAGTCATAGGGTTACAAGGGACCTGCAAGGGTCATGTACTCTAACCCCCAAAGGAGTAAGAGGTTCTTTTAGATATGTGGGATGGTGTGAAGGGAGGTACAAAATTGTCAGGAGACAGAGGGAGTGACCAGAAATGAATCAACAGCAAACACCAGGGAAGGGAGGGCAGAGGTGTAGGCTGGGGTAGAAGTATGGAGAGAGATGAAAGTTTTACCCAGTTCTCTGGACAGTATTCTGTTTCTGAAGAAAGATGCAGTCCAAGGTATTTGCAGTATAACAGACTGGGTGTGTGTGTGTGTCCATGCAATGGCTCCAAGGGAATCATATTTATTTGCTTTATTAGTGAGGTAAAGTATTTGCTTTTGGGGGCTCTAGCAGGGCCTTTCCATGTCATTTAGAGCAGTGGCCCATGTAGGACTGTGTCAGGTTGACACTACCATTACCTGTTGGAGTTTCTGCATGCTTGAGTGCCCCTCTTGCTTGCTGCTTATTGTGTTCCTGGCTTTTGGAAGAGGGATGGTGAGCCTGCAGCAGCTGAAGGCCCACAAAAGCATTCTTGTGTGAGCGATCTGGGTGGCAGTTTTAAAAAAATACTTCTAGATTTCACTTAATTTCCCTTACTCCACTAGTTCTGCCTGAAGACACATGCAGTAGGCAGGTCCGGCCCACAGACTGGGGAACAAAGTATGATAGGAACTATGGAATCTCATGGCCAGCTCAAAGAAATCTGTAATTTCCCACTCTGCTCCCCTCCCCAAGCTGCAGACTAACTAACAGGCTCCGCTGGAGTAGCTACAAAGTGAGAAGCAATTCGCTGGCTGATAAAAGAATGTCACTTGGCAGGTTTGTTTTCAAATCTAGGCCAGAGGCCAAAGTGCCCCCTTGTGGCCAATATCATATTACTATTGCCTGACCAGCTTCTGGCTATTTTTAGCAAAGTGCTCTGGTTTGGAATGTGCCCTTTGGTTTAATCTCTCTTGTCAATAACATTAGGAAACGCTTTGTGTTCCGTGATACGTGGGAGCCTTTCTGGGGTCTTCTCATCCGTCCATGCTCGGCAGTAGCCACTGAGAGCAGTTGAGAGGACCTTGACAAACCATGTGTAAGGGGACTGTTATCCCCTTACTAACATTCAGTGGGGATGTTTTTGTTGGCTAGCTCCCAGCACTAAAAGAATGGGGAGATACCAATGCTCCAGGTCAGCTGGATTGACTGGGCTAATCAGGGAGTCAGGAGGCCAGGGTGGGTCCCGTCCT
This sequence comes from Gopherus evgoodei, assembly GCF_007399415.2. NCBI lineage: Eukaryota > Metazoa > Chordata > Testudines > Testudinidae > Gopherus > Gopherus evgoodei. Next base: position 49,459,710 of record NC_044330.1, on the reverse strand, counting down.
CCCATCCTTCGTGTGAGCTAGAATTGCCTGGGTCAGACAGTGGGGCCGAGGTAAGCTGCTGGGAGCAGAACTGCAGCCCTAAAGCCAGAGCACAGCCCAGAGAGAGTAGACCTGCCCTGGGCGGAGAGTAGCAGCAACTAGAGCCAGAGGGGCCAGAGAAGCAGCCCAGGAAGCAGGTCAGAGCTGGGAGCAGAGTCACAGAAGCAGCCTGCAGAGCAGACCTGCCCTGGGAGCAGAGCTGCAGCAACCAGAGCCAGAGGGGCCAGAGAAGCAGCCCAGGGAGCTGGAGGCAGAGCAGCAGCAGCAGCTGTGCTGAGGCAGAGTGAAGCAGTCCAGAGCCAGGTGCGGTGAGCAGCTGGGGAGAACGAGGGGGACCCTGGGCAGTGGGCCCAGCACAGGAAGACGCCTCAGCCAAGAGGTCAAGTATCAGAGGGGTAGCCTTGCATCTGACGAAGTGGGTATTCACCCACGAAAGCTCATGCTCCAAAACGTCTGTTAGTTTATAAGGTGCCACAGGATTTTTTGCTGCTTTTTCAGCCAAGAGGGTCTGCAGGCCAAACTTAGAGAGGGATTGTAACCCTAGCAGAGCAGGGGCAACACTGGAAAGAAGGGTCCTGCCACCTAAAGTCTGAGAGCGTGTGGCCACTGCCAGAGCAAGTGTCCAACCCACAGCATCCCTGCAGCACAGCTAGGGCCTGAGAAGGAGGCCTGGGACCTACAAAAAACAGACTGTGCACTGCCCTGCCGTTCCAAAGACACTGTTTGTAATGTTCCCTGCCACAGAGCGGGGTAATGTGTTTCCTTCAACCTTTCCCATTTTTCCTTATTCCTTTTTAAACTAATCGTTAATTAAATAAACTTATTGCTTTAAATCGTATGCAATAATCAGTGGGTCAGAAAAGCATCCAGTGCAAAAAAAGTACCCATAGTGGGAATACCCTAGCCCCTGACCTAGGTAACCACAGCAAGGTTGGGTGTCAAGCCCCCCAAGAATCCTGGGCCCAGCCTTGTTGGGGTTACGAGGACTCTGCCAGCCAGGAAAATGCAAGGGGAGTCCTCAAGGGCAGGGAGGCCTCTGGATAAAGGAAGAGGAGCGAAAACTCAGATCCTTCCGCTAGCCCATTTCACCGGGGTAGTGCAAAAGCCAGGAAAGTTCCCCACAATAGCGGTACCATTCCCCTGCTTACACATGCTTTATGACTTTGTGTGTTCTCATGGGATGACTGACTGCTGGGTGCTTTGAGCCATAATGCAAATAGCACTGATCCAGTGCACCGGTGCGTTCACAATTGCAGCTGCTGGTATACACTGTACTAGTTTGACCACTGGGTTTTGTGTGTGCATGGTGGATGGTGTAATATGCAGGAGGGCAGACTAGCTGATCTGGTGATGCTTTTTGGCCTTAACTCTATGGCCGAAGACCCAGTTCATGTAATACGTGCATCCTACCACCTCTGATAGACCAGGTGGAATAACATCACCACACTGGGGAAAAAATGTTTTGGCTTTGTCCATAGACAGCTAAGACTTCAAATGTGATTGTCCAGCACGGCAATGTGTCCCAGTTCTTTGGCTGTGGTGTCATTCTCTCAAGTCCATTGTAATAATATATGGCTGCTGCTGTGGTTGTCCAAAGGGTTACTTTGCAGGCTGCTGCTTCTGATTTGGATTCTTGTGCCCATATTTCCCATTTTTATTCTCTTGTTTTACAATGGGCACCAGTCCAGACATGTGTGCCACTTTGCTGGGATTGTGATATCACAGTATCTTGTGAGTAGACAAAGAAAACAGTGCAGGTACCCGTCCTGCTGGTGGGCCCTGTGGTTTTAATGTTGCCTTCCATACCCATCATAGAGACTGTAGGGTGCAACAAGATTACTGTGCTTCCCCCCCAGCCCCCAATGGTATATATGCCAGTTCTCGGCAAGACAACTTCCAAAATCTCCTCTTCCCATGGAAGAGCTAATCAGATCTCCTGAGCAGCCCTTCTCCAACACAAACACACACACGGGGAAAGTTCGCTGCTGCAGGTGTTACGGTAAGTGAGGCTAGAGAACAGACTGCTGTCTCTGGGTAGGGCAGCATGATTCACACTCCATCCTTTGGGACCCAGGCATCTGACTCCAGGGGGTCCACACACACTAACCACATGGCAATCCCACTGTAGTCTTTTTCCCCTATGATAGGACTCACCCACCAGCAGCATGAGAACTAGGCCGCATCCTCTTTTGAAACAATGTCCTCCACATGCCACTAGAGACTGTGCTGCAGTTTATGGTAGTACAGTGGGATTCATCTTTTAACGACATAAGAGCTGGACTGAGTGCTATTTTGGGGCAGTGGAATCTGCATGGTATCCCTCCGAGATGCCACCTGCCATCTTTTTGTGAGGACCACCTCAAATACATGTGGCACACCCCAGCGTCTCTGCATGTCTGAGCTGGGCTGTTCTGCACAGCTGGGCACAGTCGTGCCTTCAGCCATATACATGGTACATGCCATTGGCAAGGGTGCCAATTGAGAGGCAGGGCCACCGGTGGGGAAGAAGGGGGAGTTTGCCCCAAGCCCCGCATTTGAGAGGATCCGCAAACTGAGTGGTGTTGTGACCTGGTGTGCTGGTTTGCAGTGCCAGTCACTGAAATGTGGCCAAGCCATTCCTCCATCATGACATTTGAAATTAAAGTGGTTCTGCTGTGAATACCACGTTATACCTCTCTGGGGCATCCCTAGCTGGAATTAGCACAACTGAAGGAAGAAGCAGCTCAGAGTCTTCCAAAAGCTGACATCTTGCTGAAGTACCTGCAGCAGTATTTTCAGCCACAGATAAATGTTAAAGAGACAAATTACTCTTGTGACCGAATCAGCTGGGCTTGTGCCTTTTCAGGAGTGCACCACGGTGCTGAGAATTTAAAGCCTCTTATTACCTGGCATGAACTTCCAGAAAATCAGCAGAACCTGTAATATAAGTCAGCAGCAAGGTTAACCTTGTTCACCAGCTCCACTCACTGTGGGGCTGCTCGTATAGTTACTGTATGGAAATCTCCTGGCTGTGTTGAGCAGTGGTTTACCATTGCCTTGATATTTGGAGCTCTGTTGCTTCCTGCTGCAGCTACCGTGTAGCAGTGGCGGCTTGTCAGCCTAGGCGAATGAGACACGCCCAACCAGCAACTTCAGCAGCAAACTCCCCAAAGCTGCATTTACTGTGTCTATACACTGATGTTTAACGAAAGTTAATCATGTGCATATTAAATAAGGGACGTAAGTTCACAAGCAGTGCTTGTGATTTAATGTAAATGTCACGCTACTCACTCTCTCCCCATCCCCATTGTGAAACGCAATGCCAGAAAATGTAGGGCTCTGGGTGAGGCTCAAATCCTGGTATAGGCAAGAGTGCCTCAGGAAGCTGCCTTGTTGCCACGGCGACATACCAGACCTAGGAGTCTCTTTCTGAGAGCATGTGGCAACCATGGGCTTGGTGAGGCTGTGGCAGGATTGCAGCAGTTAAGGCCAGTTCCAACAGCAGGGCTGCTGGGGGCCCCCCTTCCAGCACTGACAGAGCTCCACAGCTGAGGGTCCCAGGACACAAAGGCTCAAGGTGTGGGGGAGGCTGCAGTCCTCCTGGCCCAGTGGACTGCAAGGAGGACAAGCTGCGCAGAAGGCCACTCTGCTGCTGAATGTTTCTGCCCAGGGACAACTCCCACATTCCTGGCTAGTGAGGGAGGGAGCAGTGCCATGACAGCGGAGCTGCAGAGGGCTCCCTGCACAGCCGCAGGGCTGGTGACACTGGATCCCTGCAGACGCAAGGTGCGGCAAGGGGACTGCAGTCCTGGCAGGGCAGAGCAGAGACACGCCCCAGCTAGGAGTAAGACATATATTAGAAATCGTGAGACTTTGTGGTATGTGCTTCACCTATCAAAGAAGTCATCAGCCACCACTGCAATGCAGGGAAGCTTCAGCAGCGCGCGCCATGGCAGGTCCTGAGAAGCTGACCCAGCTTGTGGCTAACAGGATGCTGCTATGTGTAGGACTGTGCAATTGATTGTAACATCCCCTTTTCACACCCAGGCACTTTATGCCAGGCAGAAAAGTGCTGTGCCAACTCACTGGAACCCCTTGAGCTCACAACCGCTGTACAGTACCTGAGGCCACACCCAGCCCACCCACGTGTTTCACAAACATTGGTTATAGTGCCTGCCACAAGGTCTTTCGTATCGCACCCACTGAAGCAGTCCAGTCTACAGTAGTTACGCCTCAGTATGGACAGGAAACCACAAGCATTGCAGCCATGCCAGGTCAGCTATTCTCCTACCTCATTCTCACAATGTAGGGCCTTGTATATGGAAATAACTCAGAAGGCCTGAGCTCAACAGCAGTACTGGACCCTATGGAGGCTCTGAATGCACTGGTGCAACTGCAGCTGTCAGGAACATGGGGCCAGATTCTGGGCCAAGCCACCTTAATTTTCCTCCCCCCAAAACAATGACCAGGCCAGTGCAACTCCAGGTTGCTCTGTTATATTCTGCTGCCCTTGTTCTAAGGGTCTGTTCTGGCAGTTGGGGATATCTGGAGCTCAGTGACTCCCCAACCATGTCCCTTGTAGCACGGCCACCTCACTTACCCCAGCCCTGGAAGGGGGGTTGGGTAGAGCTGACACTGCCTCTGCACCTCATGGGGACTCCCCATGCAAGCAGAATCCAGAGCAGGCAGTTAAGCTGGCTCTCCAACCGCTTTGAGTTGGGGCCAAAGTGTGCATGTGCCAGAATGGTTCTGTCAAACGCAGCTGGTTGTAAGTACAGGTCAGACAACCAAACATGTCAACAGTCAGTGTCCTGCAATGGTTTGCTTGCTGTGGACACACCCTTGGTTGTCATGTTCACTGCCTTGGAGACCAGTACTGAGCATGCCAAAGTGAGCACAGTGCCGGGACAGGAACCTAGAGAAGCCATGTATAGACAAAGAAAGGGGAAGTGAAAGCACCAGCCTTCCTCTCCCTTTGCAGACTGCTCAAGTGTTTCCGTCCCATCCCACCTTGGGCATTCGGAGTCTGACTTACCTTTGAGTGCAACTAATGCTGTGTCACAGAGGCAGAAGTGCGGTTGTTGTCACCAGAGCCCAGGACAAAGTTTGCCTCTAAGACTGACTTGTTTCCAAGCAGGCTGAGCATAGTTTACAAGGTTCCTTTAAGTCCCATATGACACCCAGCTAGATTTTCAGGTCAGATTGTATTGAAGATTAAAGCAGCAATACAGCAGGTAAGAAAGGAGCGCTCTGGGAAGAGCAAGCCCAATGCTAATAATCCTATTTTTGTTTATTCTCCTAGGGGGTCCTTGGTGGGTATGAGGGGAAATAATAATCTCTAGCTCTTACACAGCACTTGTTAACAGTAGATCTCAAAGTGCTTCACAGCCTTCAATGTATTTATCCTCCCATCACCCTGTAAGGCTGGCCAGGGCTATTATCGCCATTGTACACAGCAGGAACTGAGTTACAGAGAGACTAAAGGTCTGTCTATACCAGGAGTGGGCAAACTTTTTGGCCCGAGGGCCACATCTGGGTATGGAAATTGTATGGTGGGCCGTGAATGCTCATGAAATTGGGATTGGGATGCAGGAGGGGGTGAGGGCTCTGATTGGGGGTGCGGGCTCTCAGATGGGGCTGGGGATGAGGGTTTGCGGGTGCAGGAGGGTGCTCCAGGCTGTGACCAAGGGATTTGGAGGGCAGGAGGGGGATCCGGGCTGGGGCAGGGGGTTGGGGCACGGGAGGATGAGGGCTCTGGCTAGGGATGCGGGCTCTGGGGTGGGGCCAGATATGAGGATTTTGGGGTATAGGAGGGGGCTCCGGGCTGGGGCAAGGGGTTGGGACATGGGAGGGAATCAGGGGTGCAAGTGACGCTTACCTCAAGCAGCTCCTGGAAGCAGTGGTATGTCCCCTCTCCGGCTCCTATGCGGAGGTATGGCCAGGGGGCTCTGTGCACTGCCCTGTCCGTAGGCGCTGCCCCTGCAGCGCCCATTAGCCACAGTTCCCAACCAATGAGAGCTGCGAGGGTGGCGCTTGGGGCGAGGGCAGTGCACAGAGCCCCCTGGCTGCCCCTAAATATAGGAGCCGGAGGGTGGACATGCTGCTTCTTCTGGGAACCTCGGCACACGCGCAGAGTGGCCTCCGAGCACACTCCCTGGCTGGAGCAGGGGAGCAGAGCAAACCCCAGCCCCACTCCCCAGCGGGAGCTTGAGGGCTGGATTAAACTGGCTGGAGGGGGCACGTGGGCCATAATTTGCCCACCCCTGGTTTATACTATAGCTGCTTTTGCTCTGCTGCTGTAGTGAAGATACTTCCTCTGTCAAGGCAGTCTACCTCTCCTAGGCCACGTCCAGACTAGATATTAAAATCGATTTTAGATACGCAACTTCAGCTACGGGAATAACGTAGCTGAAGTCGAATTTCTAAAATCGAGGTACTCACCCGTCTGGACGGCGCTGCATCGATGTCCGCGGGTCTCCGTGTCGATTCCGGAACTCCGTTCGGGTTGATGGAGTTCCGGAATCGATGTAAGCGCGCTCGGGGATCGATACATCGCGTCCAGACTAGACGCGATATATTGATCCCCGAGCAATCGATTTTAACCCGCCGATGCCGCAGGTTAGTCTGGACGAGGGCCTAGAGGTGGTTGCTAGGTTGACAGAGGAATTTTTCCATCGATGTAGCTGCATCTACCCTGGGGGTTAGGCTGACCTAGCTGCAGTGTTGGTGTGAAATTTTTCCCTGTCCTGAGCAACGTAGCAGGGTTGATCTAATTTTCAGGTGCCGACCACGCCTAAGTGCTTTGCACAAGGTCACCCAGGAAATCTGTGTCACAGCTAGGAATTGAACCCTGATCGCCTGACCTCTAGGCTATGACCCTAACCACTGGACAGAGACAGGGAAAGTGAGAGAGGAGAAAGGATGGGGATGGAGAAAGAGAGGGCCTGGCTCAGCTCTGTTATAGTGCTGTAAATCAAAGGAAATTCCAGTGAAGTCCATGGAGTTGCTCTGAAGTGGGGGAGCAGAACTGTGCCCTAGGCTGGGACTTTCTGATGCAGAGTAGTGGGGACACAGGTGGTTAACCGCTTGAGTTACGGTGTTGAGGGGGAGCGGAGGCTGGAGGAACGTGTCATTTTCACTCTGAGCTGTTTGATTTCTGAGGAAGTCGTCCTCGGCTTGGTTTCCTTTCCCTCTCTGTACCATTGAAACAGGAAGCTAGTGAGCTGCAGCTGCTGAGTGTTAGTGAGACACACAAACGGCTCTGGCAGCTTCTAAACACTGACACCTGGTTTGTCAATAATGTTTCCTCCAGCTCTGGCAATGGATCAGTGCTGGTACCATGGGAACATCACTCGCTCCAAGGCTGAGGACCTGCTCTCCAAAGTGGGAAAGGATGGCAGCTTCCTAGTGCGGGCCAGTGAGTCGATCTCCTCGGCGTATGCACTCTGTGTTCTGTAAGTATGGCTCTCACCTTTCGTGTGGCTCCAATGCTCCTGCCCGCCCTGTGTAGGGACTACCCCTACCTCCTCCCCAGCACAGAGACACAGCCACCCCACCTACCAGGGAGGTGTAACCCACCATGCAGTGTGGTAGGTTTAAGCTGGCCTGGCCGCAGAGTGTGAAAGAGGGGATTGAAAGAAACCACATTTGTGACAGTTGTTGTGGAACAAACCACACTAGTGAGGGGAGGCCAAAAACCCCTGATTCAAAAGGAGACAAAAATCCAAAGAATGTCTAGTGGATTGATGCATTCGGAGATGGGAAACCATCCTGTTATCTCTGGTCTGTCTGAATGATCCCCCCGCCTGGGTCTTGTTCTCTTTGGAGTGGGGAAAAAACCCCACCTGAGCATGGTGCCCACGAGGCATTCTCTCCCATTGTATTACTCACAGCTCACTGCATGTTTTATACTGCAGGTTGGTCATTAAATGTCTTGTTCACTCTGGCAGGTGTACTTTACATGTGCAAGTAGCTTTGTATGCCAGCACTAGTCCTTACGGAGGCTGTCTCTGATTCAACCTGAATAGGGACGTGGCCCTACAGAGGATGCAGGGTTCTAAGGATGGTAAAAACAGGGGGGGAAATCTCCCAGTTTCCTTAGCAGCTATTTCACTCCAAGTCAAAGACCCTTCCCCTGGAATGAAGATTAGGGATTGAATTGGAGAGATCAGTGCCTCTGGTCTTGTTTGATTGAGTGCAGCTGGTATACTTGGTGTCAGGAGAGAGAGAGAGATCAGATTCAAGAGTTTGAGACTTTCTTAATTTTGTCAGAGAGAGTCATCATACCATAGAATCATAGGGCTAAAAGGGACCACAAGGGTCATCTAGTATAACCCCCTGTTAAGATGCAGGATTTGTTGTGTCTAAACCATCCAAAGCTAGCTAGTGTCAGCCTAGGAGAAATCAAATTAGCCTGCTGGGACCCCAGGCCTAACAATCATTTCATTTCACAGCCACTGGGAACAGACTTTAAAAAAATCTCACCGTGTTTTTCTTAGTAATCAAATAACAAGCAGGTTTCTTGTTGCTGCTGCTTCCTCTTTAAAGTACATTAGTCTCAGTTCTAAAAAGAGGTGCTGCTGCTTGAGCTGTGGTCTAACCGTCTGCCTTTGAGCTCCAGCCTCTGAGGACAGTACAGTACACGACAGAGGGTGTGAGTCTCAGAAAGAGTGCATGGGGCAGGCTAGCATGTCCTACTACATGTATGATGGATGGTAACAGGATGGTAGTGGTGCAGAGAGGGGAGTGCACAGTGGGGAAAGCATGCATGTGTGTGGAGAGGGGGCCTATGGAGGGAAGGGGTGTGCATATGGAGGGGAGGGAGTGTTTGGTAGATGTGTTTGTGTATGGGGAGCAGAGTGAGAATGGGTGACTGCAGACAGGGAGCATTTACATCTCTGGGGTTGGGGGTTGTCTGCATGTAATTTAGAGCTGGTGCCAAAGTCACATGTTCCTAAACTATAATTTGGAATAAATAGCACAAATTGGCTTCTTCAGGGGCTCTTGCAAGATCCCTTTTATTTGCTTTGAACAAACACATAAACAAAATACTGTTTGCAGACACTAGGAAGCTGCAAATATTTGCATCAGTTTTCCCTCTGAAGTGTTTGCGTAGCCATCTTTGAAAGCCCTTTGTTCAGTTTTGAGAGACAAGGAATCAGGGAACAGAAACAACATGGTGACCAAAGTTGTCTAAAATGGAGGCCAAAAGTCAGGATCTTCAGTCCATATTTAGATACTTAAATAAGTGGGCTCGGTTTCAGAAGTGCTGAGCACCCAGCAGCTTCCTCTGAAGTCACTGGGAGCTGATAGGTGCTCAGCACTTTTTAAATTCAGGCCACTTGTTATTTAGGTGCCTAAATATACAACTAAGATCCTAACTTGTAAGCCCCCATTTTTTAAAATCTCGGGCCACGTGACTTCAATGACCAATCATGCAGCATGATTAGCGAATTAGGAGGAGAGAATGCTTGAAGCAGTGGTCGTGGGTGGACAGGTCATAAGCAAATTATAGGCCAAAATGTGTCATGTGACCCATGTGTCAATTACCAGGACAGTATATAAAATCAAGTCTGCTGGTGGATAATTCACAAAGAGAATAGGGACTAAACATGCTGAATAAATTGTTCACTGGGAATAGATCTCCCAGCTCAGGTGGCAACAACAAACCATCCCAGTGTCTCAGTGTTAAGGGTGAAGTGCTTCTCATGTTTACTGGAGCGGCTCAGAAAATTTTCAACTCAATACATTTTCATTGAAATATGATGATTGGTTGAAGCTGAGATGTTTTGTGGAGTCATATCAATTTTGATTAAGTTTTCAACAGGAAGACTTCTGAGCTCCAGGGCGCTCTGGTCTCTTCTGAGCCAAGAGAAAAAAAGAACCAAATAAAAACGCTGATCTTTTGGATACAAAACCAAACATTTCAACACAATTCTGCTTTGCAAAAACATTTGAAAGGTTCTAATATGGAGTGAAAACAAACTTCAGCACTTCAAAAGTTGTCACCAAGCAGACCTATCATTCTCCAGCCAGAGCTAGTGTTCACCTAGCAGCTCTGTTGAAATTAGAATGGAGACTTGAATAATTTTTTATCCTGCTGAGCCAAATAGATTTTCCTGGAGAGATGTTGCAGGAAAATAATGATTTGAATAACAACAGATCAAGGGTGTTTATGTGTTTAAGTAATAATGCCTTCTCTTCTTTTATTGCTCCAACAGCAGCAAAATAGAACTTAGACAAATTGTACAAACAGCAAATACACAGTGAATGCTCCTCCTCCAGACACTTTCATCCTCTGTTCTGTAATCTGATCCTTATGACCTGATTGCCCCATGAAAGGCAAGGACCAGAGTGATTCTCCTTCTTTCCATGTCACTGCTTGGTTTGCCTGTTTATGAACTAGAAATGACTACTGAGCGCTTGCACTCAAGGAACTCAACTGGAAATGATTGCCTAGCTCACAAACTCAAAAAGGGTTTAACGGCAAGCTGTGTCTGAAGCAGCATTATCCCTCCACTGGGACTGTCTGTCTTGATGTGCTTTTGTTCAAGAAGCTAGAAAACATAAACAGTTAGACGGAGAGGGAAGTTTGCGGGGGGACTGTATTTTCCTTGTGTGTCTTTATTAAAAAAACATGGCTTTCCTTTAAGATCCTTCTAGGAAAATCACTATTTTAAAAACCAGACGCAGTGGCTCTAGATCATGTACCAGTTGAAAGCAGTGCTAATAAATATCTGCAAAATCACTAAGTTGAAAGTTTGTGTGTCGGAACTCTTCAAATGTAGCACTATGAGGCCATTTAGTGATGATAAGAATTTCTTCCAGGCCAACCCAAAAAGAAGCTCCCTTGCAGAACTTAGCACCTCTTAGAGAGTTTGTCCCAAACACAAAGGCACCAAGACCTGGATGGACCAGTATTGCCCTCATCTACTGGGCAATGAAACTGGAAAAGGCCAGGGTATTGGGTGTGATAAAGAGCAGATGTTTTGAGGGGCGAGGGGCTTCCTTTCATACACCTGAAGGCACTGGCACATACTGTGATGGGGCAAGGCCAGATGGCTACAGTAAAGTACTGAGGAACAGGTATGTTAGCCCCAGGCTAAACAAATCCCTAGTACCATGGTAACCAAATGGCCGTTGCTCCAGGTTAATCAAGGCACCTGGGGCCAATTAAGATCTTTCTAGAAGGCAGTGGAGATAGCTACATTGATTAGAACACCTGCAGCCAATCAAGGCAGGCGAATCAGGGCACCTGGGTTTAAAAAGGAGCTCACTCCAGGCAGGCAGGGAGGAGCCAGAGGAGAGGAAGTACGTGTGAGGAGCTGGGAGCAAAAGGCACAAGAGGCTGAGGCTGAGAGGGTGTGCTACTGGAGGACTGAGGAATTATCAGACAATCAAGCATTATCAGACACCAGGAGGAAGGTCCTGTGGTGAGGATAAAGAATGTGTTTGGAGGAAGCCATGGGGAAGTAGCCCAGGGAGTTGTAGCTGTCATGCAGCTGTTACAGGAGGCACTATAGACAGCTGCAATCCACGGGGCCCTGGGCTGGAACCCGGAGTAGAAGGTGGGCCTGGGTTCCCCCCAAACCTTGCAACTTTTGATCAGACACAGGAGGAGTTGACCCAGACTGGGTTCCACCAGAGGGGAAGATCACTGAGGTGAGCAAATCCGCCAATAAGCGCAGGACCCACCAAGGTAGAGAAGGAACTTTGTCACAGTACATAAGCTCATTTTGGTGCTGAAACCAATTAGAACACAATGGATTAAGAGGACTCAATCCTTCTGACAAAAGAAAATTCCACTCTTTCCAGGACATGTCTCCAATTAAAGACATTTCATGCTGCCACCTCCTTTGGCCTCTTATTGGAGACTAAGTCATGCAAAATATTCTAAATGCTGAAAAGTCCTTGGCAGGAAGATGTCCCCTCCACCTTGTGAATAACTGAAGATCTTTGCTGAGTCTTGTCTCCACTAAACATGTATAGAAATACTTCCCACTGCTTCAGTCCAGCCATGAGTACTTCTGTAAATATCTGTAGAGTCAGATAAGGCCTTAATAGCCCACAACATGTAATAAATTAAGGTTGGAGAGGGATTGTTTTGGAGCATTTTGCACCTCTCATAAACATTACGTCCATTGGGTGGTGTCCTGTGAATTCACCTTTTAAAGGCATAGGAATAGCTGAGATAGCAGAATTGTAGACATTAACGGAACTGTGGCATTTATCTTCTATCAAGAGAAAGGGATACCTCCTGAATGGAACTCAAATATTGTCTAAGTCAAATGCCCATCCAGACAGGCTTTGGAAGCATCCTGTTACCAGGGAGGTAATACTCCTACATGAGTTTGGAAGTTCCTTCCAAAATCCCTGGGCTCAATTCCTGAGTAGAGAAGTAGCGCTTTGCTATGTGGCCTTAGGCAAGTCATTTCTAGCCCAGTACCTCAGTTCCCCCATCTGTAACGTGGGCATAATGATGCTGACTTCCTTTGTGACTTAGAACTCTCTGGATGAAAAGTGCTTGATGAGAGCTGGTTATTTGTTTTCTGTGTTACCAGTGGATGATCGGCTCAGTGATGGTCCAAGAGAAGGGGACCAGAGTCCAATATCTCTCCAGTATCCAAGGGTACCACATGTGAGCTGTTCACAGTGGTATCAGCTGAATTCCTAGATCTCACTGTGTATCTGTACAGTGCTTAATAGACCAGGGTCCTGATTGTGGTTGGATCCCATAGTTGCTACCATAATATACACAGTAAAAAGCAGTTCCGATTTGCAGCAAGGCCTTAGCCACACTGGAAGAGGAGAGGAAATATGTACCCACTCCCCTTTCCCTCTTTTGCCTTCAGAAGCTGGTGCAGGGGAGGGAGTTAGGAGACAGATGAGGAAGCATGTTGGGACACATTTAGCCTCAGGAAATTGCTTTGATGGGTGCTGCATATGCCATCAATATGTCCAAGATCAGAAATGCTTGTGGCTTTCCAAAAACATTCTGAAGAAACATCTCAAAGAGAATCTTTTTAGGTGAAAAGTGAAAGTATCTAGGACCAACTGTGCAGCCGTCATGCTGCTTAAGAGTTAAAAGCTTAAGAGCAATGAAGTTATAACAACAAAGCAAGGCAGATAAATGGAGGTTGTTAGCGAACTGTTTGATTCACAGCATTCCGCATTTGTGCATGGCTGAGTCATGAGATTGCTAAGGAGGATTCCCACAGGAAGAGCCACTTTTGCTCACACCATTCATTTATCACCTTATAGCCTTTTGTTAGCTTCCCCTGTAGATGTTCCTCTGGTTAAATATTTCTAATACTACTGTAACACCCTGTCTCAACAACCTCTGACAGCGGGTGCCTGCCATCTGATTGTGCACCCAATGTGCTTTGATGGCCTGATAGTCATTGAGCTGGTTTGTTTATCAGTTTCATAATCTCCACACACACACATTTTCTCTCATCAGCTACATAAGCAGTGCTGTTCTCATCTCAGCCCCTTTTTGCATAGTTGCAGGAGGAAGTGGTGGAAGAGTTCTGCATTGACAGATAAAAACAAAACCAAATCTCACTCCTGGGGGGAGTTCCCCAACTGGTGTCAACTGTCATAGCGCCAGTGACATTAAAGAAGCTCTGACAGCTGACATCAGCTGAAGAACTGCCCCAGCTGGGTCTGGGAGCACTGAAGAGATGTGGGTAGGTGTGTGAACACCTCAGATCACTTCACAATGAGCCCTCAGACCTGTTGTGGTGCGGCACTGGGCTCCAAAGGGCATTCCAGCTCTATTCTTGTGCATCTTACTTAAAAGAACCCAGGTTCAGAGAGAGATGTGGCTAAATCCTGTGGTCAGCATTGAAAATCTCACCCCAATGTGTGAGTAACTTGGTTTTATGCTCTGTCTGACTCCAAATGCAAGGCTGTATAACCCCTAAGAAATCTCTCGCTCGCTCTTGATGTGATTAAGAAAAGTCTAGTTTAAATAAACATATGAACCAAATCACAAAGGAGAAAAGTATATTGGTATGCATCAACCAACCCTCCTCCTCTGGAATGCTGACCACTGACCACCTTTCCTGACCCTCTGGGGCTGGGCTGCAAGCCTTATCTGTTTTGGCCCGGGGATGCTAAAACAAGATTGAGATTAGTTTTTGGAGGTAAATGGGGTTGAAATGTGTGTCCCTGGTTGGCCCAGAGCCAGTTTGTGGAATGTGTTTTAACTTAGTGCTGGGTGTGTGCTGAGAGCTGTTGGATCACATCTGTAACCACTGGAAAGTAAATAACCATGTATTCCTCCATTGTGCTGGGACCAGCCCCCCCAGGCATTTTGTGAGCTCAGCAAAATTCAGCAGCCATTGAGGAAGGCTGCACATTCTGCATGACTTTGCCATCAAGTTGGTCTTCCAGTTCTTGACAACTTGTTGATGTGTCCCTTGTTGGACAAAGACCGAGCACCCCCTTTAGACAGGAGTCCAGTTCTGTTTTCATCTATGTCTGGTGCAAATGAGTTTAGGCCACAGAGTGGGGCAAAGTCAGAGCAAGTCTAATTTGATTTACTGCCCACCCTGGGGAGGTGGTAGAAGAAAGTGTGCTTTATGGCTGTTCTACTTGCACTAAATCACTAAAGGTATGTCTACACTACAGGATTATTCCGATTTTACATAAACCGGTTTTGTAAAACAGATTGTATAAAGTCGAGTGCACGCGGCCACACAAAGCACAATAATTCGGTGGTGTGCGTCCATGTACCGAGGCTAGCATCGATTTCTGGAGCATTGCACTGTGGGTAGCTATCCCGTAGCTATCCCATAGTTCCCGCAGTCTCCCCTGCCCATTGGAATTCTGGGTTGAGATCCCAATGCATGATGAGGCAAAAACAGTGTTACGGGTGATTCTGGGTAAATGTCGTCACTCATTCCTTCCTCCGTGAAAGCAATGGCAGACAATCATTTTGCGCCCTTTTTCCCTGGATTGCCCTGGCAGATGCCATAGCATGGCAACCATGAAGCCTGTTTTGCCTTTTGTCACTGTCACCGTATGTGTACTGGATGCTGCTGACAGACGCGGTACTGCAGTGCTACACAGCAGCATTCATTTGCCATTGCAAGGTAGCAGAGATGGTTACCAGTCATTCTGTACCGTCTGCTGCTATCATGGGTGCTCTTGGCTGGCCTCGCTGAGGTCGGCCGGGGACACAAAGACAAAAATGGGAATGACTCCCTGGGTCATTCCCTCCTTTATGGTTTATCTAAAAATAGAGTCAGTCCTGCCTAGAATATGGGGCAAGTGTACTAGAGCCGTTGCATCAGAGAACCAAAGAGCACAGCCGCTCCATGTCCAATTCCGCAGAAATGATGAGCTGCATGCCATTCTAGGGGGTGCCCCTGCAACAACCCCACCCTTTGCTTCCCTTCTCCCCCAACCCTCCTGGGCTACCGTGGCAGTGTCCCCCCATTTGTGTGATGAAATAATAAAGAATGCAGGAATAAGAAACACTGAGTTTTTAGTGAGATAAAATGAGGGGGAGGCAGCCTCCAGCTGCTATGATAGTCCAGGCAGGACATTAAATGGAGTGGGGGACAGGAGCCCAGCATCCCACTGCTATGATAGTCCAGACAGTATAGAATCTTTTCTTTAGACATGAAAGGGGGTCACTGATGGAGCTCAGCCCCCAGTTACTATGATGAGGACAGTTACCAGCCGTTCTGTACCATCTGCCAGGAATAACCGGGAGTCATTCCTATTTTTACTCAGCTGCCCCCAGCCGACCTCACCTGAGGCCCGCCAGGAGCACTCACGGGATGATGACGAGGACAGCTATCAGTCCTTTTGTACTGCACCGTCTGCCACCAGGGAGGGGAGGGGAGAGGATGCTGCTGTTTAGTGCCGCAGCACCCCGTCTACCAGCAGCATGAAGTAGACATAGGGTGACATTTGAAAAAAGTCAAGAAACAATTTTTTTCCCTTTTTCTTTCACGGGGGATAGCAGGGGTAAATTGACGAGATATACCCTGAACCACCCCGGACAATGTGTTTGACCCTACAGGCATTGGGAGCTCAGCCAAGAATGCAAATACTTTTTGGAGACTGTGGGGACTGTGGGATAGCTGGAGTCCTCAGTACCCCCTCCCTCCCTCCATGAGCATCCATTTCATTCTTTGGCTTTCTGTTACGCTTGTCACACAGCACTGTGCTGTGGACTCTGTATCATAGCCTGGAGATTTTTTTCAAATGCTTTGTCATTTCATCTTCTGTAACGGAGCTCTGATAGGACAGATTTGTCTCCCCATACAGCGAGCAGATCCAGTATCTCCCGTATGGTCCATGCTGGAGCTCTTTTTGGATTTGGGACTGCATGGCCTCCCGTGCTGATCAGAGCTCCATGCTGGCCAAACAGGAAATGAAAGTCAAAAGTTCGTGGGGCTTTTCCTGTCTACCTGCCCAGTGCATCCGAGTTCAGATTGCTTTCCAGAGCGGTCACAATGGTGCACTGTGGGATACCGCCCAGAGGCCAATATCGTCAATTTGCGGCCACACTAACCCTAATCTGACATGGCAATACCGATTTCAGCGCTACTCCTCTCATCGGGGAGGAGTACAGAAACCGGTTTAAAGAGCCTTTTATATCGATATTAAGGGCCTTGTTGTGTAGACGGGTGCAGGGTTAAATTGGTTTAACGCTGCTAAATTCGGTTTAAACGCGTAGTGTAGACCAGGCCTCTGTTGGTTTCAGTTCACACTCATTGTTATTTCAGTGCAGGTCTCTGTATGGACACTTACTTCAGAATAAAAATATCCTATTGTAATTCAATTTAAATTAGTTATTTAGTTACCTTGGCACAAATTTGTGTGTAGACCAACCCTTTGATTTACTCATGCAACTCTGAATTTGGCCTAGTGTCTGGAATTTCTGCCTTTTCATTTCCTTCTGGCATGCCCACTCTTCTGGCAGCCAGAACTAGGTGCTGTTTTCTTTTTTCTGGCCAGTAGAGGAGTTGAACAACTCACTCTGAAGATGAGTCCATCATCACTTTCTGATTTGACATCTACAACATGATGAAGTGCCCCCAAGCTTAAGCACTGTAGGATTTTGTTAATTAATATGTCCTCAGGAAATGAACAGATATTTGAAACCCTTACGCAAAGTAATGCACATTGGAAAACATAATCCCAACAATACATATAAAATGATTGGGTCTAAATTATCTACTACCTCTCAGGAAAGAGATCTTGGTGTCATCATGGATATTTCTCTGAAAACAACTACTCAACATGCAATGGCAGTCAAAAAAGCTAACAGAATGTTAGGAACCATTAGGAAAAGGATAGATAATAAAACAGAAAATATCATAATGCAACTACATAAATCATGGTATGCCGATGCCTTGAATATTGCATGAAGTTCTGTTTTTCCCATCTGTAAAAGGATATATTAGATTGGAAAAGGTACAGAGAAGGGCAACAAAAATATGTAGGAGTATGGAACAGCTTCCATATAAGGAGAGATTAAAAAGACAAGGACTGTTCAGTTTAGAAAAGAGACGACTGAAGGGGATTTGATAGAGGTCTATAAAATCTTGAATAGTGTAGAGAAAGCTGATAAGGAAGTGTTATTTACATCTTCACATAACACACACAACTAGGGGTCACCCAATGAAATTAATAGGCATAGGTTTAAAATGAAGTATTTCTTCACACACCGCATAGTCAATCTGTAGAATTCATTGCCAGGGAATGTTGTGAAGGCCAAAACTATAACTAGGTTAAAAAAAGAATTGGATAAGTTCATGGTGGGATAGATCTATCAATGGTTATTAGCCAGATGGTCAAGGATGCAACCCCATACCTTGGGTGTCCCTAAACCTCTGGCTGCCAGAAGCTGGGAGTGGACGACGGGATGGATCTCTTGATTATTGCCCTGTTCTGTCTATTCCCTTTTAAACTTCTGGCACTGGCCACTGTCAGAAGACAGGTTACTGGTCTAGATGGACCATTGGTCTGTCCCAGTATGACCATTCTTATGTTCTTATTAAGTCAACAGTCTATGTCAGGGTCCTCCATTCAATTTCTGTTGTTATAGAATGATGCTATGATAAGATTCCCCTGTAGATATTTTCTAACAGCCTCTCCTCCAATCTCTTCCAGGTTCCGGAATTGTGTTTATACCTACAGGATTCTACCCAATAAAGAAAATAAGCTAATTGTCCAGGTAAGCCATACTTGAATGCAGACACCATACCATAAAAATGTACCTGGCTTAGGGCTTGTCTGAATGGGACTTTAGAGCACGGCCAGCCAGAATGCAAATCTTCAGCCCCATGTGGACCCTACTACAGTGCTCCAAAAGTTCCAAGTGCACTTTGCTTTACTGCCGTTTGAAATGGAAGTACCATATATACTTGTCATTAGCCCGTTTGTTTATAAGCCGACCCCCCCCGAAAGATGGATAAGTAAAAATAGCAAAAACTGTGTGACCCTTTCATAAGCCGACCCTATATTTCAGGGGTTGGAAAACTTTGGTTCCCAGCCCATCAGGGTAAGCCGCTGGCGAGTCCAGACGTTTTGTTTACCTGGAGCATTCACAGGCACGGAGCCCCTCAGCTCCCGGTGGCCATGGTTTGCCATTCCCAGCCAATGGGAGCTGAGGGACTCCATGCCTGCAGATGCTCCAGGTAAACAAAATGACAATGTATTAGATATTCAATTCACTGATTCCATAGAGTTTAAAATCATCAAATTTTGGTGTAGACCCATTTTATAAGCTGACCCTCGCTCTTTGATGTGTCTTTTTTTTTTACCAAAAATATTTGGTGAGTGGGCTGAGTATATACGGTATGTCAAAGCACACTACAGAATTTGCAATCTTCACATTAGACGTTACTGCACAAAAAACTAGATTCACATCCTGGCTTGCCAATTGGTGATGTACTGCATAGACAATCCCTGACACTTAAGATTGCTCATATGTGTTGTTTCACCATAGCTCTTACACTAAAACTATTAAATGTGTTAGTCAAAGTTAGTCCCACTGAACCCAAGACTAATCTCCTTTTCCAGGCCTTAGCCCACTTCTACCATGATACGCCACCGTACCAGTACACTAATACCTCTCTGACACATCAGCTTTCAATTCAGCAATACAACTGCTCACTGTGAACACAACAAATAACTGAAAAATCAAACTGCAGTGAAGGACCTGAACTCCAGCCTTCTAGCAGTACATTATTTAATAACTTAATGACAATTAGCATCCTAAAATCACAAAGTTAGCATCTCTACACACCTTGCACTAGGCAGAGAATACAAAGTGAACTACAGACTCAGAATTTAAGAGGCAGTTTAATCCAGTGGGTTGGCACTCTCAGCAGGTTTCTATTCCCAGCTATCAGTGACCAGCTTTTCACAGGTCATTCCACTTCTGTTCCCTCTCCAACCCTTTGTCTTGCCAATTTAGATAATATGAACTTTGGACCTTTATTTTGTATAGTGCCTTGCACAGGGCAGGCAAACTTTTTGACCTAAGGGCCACATTGGGTTTCCGAAATTGGATGGAGGCAGTGCCTCCCCAAACAGCCAGGCATGGCCCGGCCCTGCCCCCCCATCCGACCCCCCCTGCTTATAGCCCCCAACACTCCCCCCGGGATCTCTGCCCCATCTACAGCCCCGTTCCCTGATGGCCACCTGGGACCCATCCCCACCCCCTGCTCCCTGTCCCCTGACAGCCTCCAGAACCCCCGCCCCTGACTGCCCCCTGCCACCCCATCCAACCCCTCTTCTCATTCCTGACTGTCCCCTGGGAACCCTGCCCCATCCACGCCCCCTGCTGCCTATCCCCTGACAGCCCCCAGAACCCCTGCCCCTGACTGCCCCGCACTGTCTCATCCAACCTCCCATCTTCTTTCTGACTGCCCTCCCCCCCGGGACCTCTGCCCTCATTCAACCTCCCTGTTCCCCACTCTCTGACCGCCCTGACCCCTAGCCACACTCCCTCCCCCTCACCACCACCCCAAACTCCCCTGCCCTCTATCCAACCCCCACACTCCCTGCCCCCTTATCGTGCTGCCTGGAGCACCAGTGGCTGGCAGCGCTACAGCTGCGCCGCCCGGCTGGAATCAGCCATGTATCGTGCAGCACAGAGCACCAGGTCAGGCCAGGCTCTGCAGCTGCGCTGCCCCAGGAGCTCACAGTCCTGCTACCCAGAGCATTGTGCCGGCGGCGCAGTGAGCTGAGGCTGTGGGGGAGAGGGAACAGCAGGGGACGGGCTGGGGGCTAGCCTACCGGGGCAGGAGCTCAGGGGCCGGGCAGGAGGATCCCACAGGCCGGATGTGGCCCGTGGACAGTAGTTTACCCACCTCTGGCCAAGCACAAGGGGATCGCTATTTGAGCTGGACTTCTTGGTGCTACTGTTGCACCAATGAGGATAACACAGATTCTGCTTTAGGTTTACATTGGGACTGTTAAAAAAAATCATCTCACCCAGGCAATACAATGAAAGAAAGCTATACACACATGTTATTGGCATGTGCACTGTTTCATTGGTGTACACCTGATACATTGCTTAATAAAGTGTCAGGATGAAGTTAAGTTTGTGCAGTGTGATTTTGATTTTTGCCATGTTCACGGAGGGTTTTTAAGTGAAAATAAGCATGCTAGAGAGGATATTAGACTACCGAAGTGGTTGCATGCCATGATGGTGATAGACCGGGGCTTGGGGTTGGTCTTGTGTTGGGCATGGTTGCTATTATTATTTATAGGGCTGTCAAGCAATTAAAAAAAATTAATCGCACTTCTAAACAATAATAGAATAGCATTTAAATATTTTTGGATGTTTGCTACATTTTCTAATATATTGATTTCAGTTACAACACAGAATACAAATATTTTTATTACAAATATTTGCACTGTAAAAAACCAGAAGAAATAGTATTTTTAGGGCTGTCAGTTAATCGCAGTTAACTCATGCGATTTAACCCCAAAAAATTAATCATGATTAAAAAAAAATCGCAATTAATCAGTTTTATTTGCACTGTTACACAATAGAATACCAGTTGTATTAAACTGGATGGTTTTTCTACATTTTCATATATATTGTATTCTGTGTTTGAAAACAAAGTGTATATTAGATTACAAATATTTTCACTGTAAAAATGATAAAAGAATTAGTATTTTTCAGTTCACCTCGTACAACTACTGTAATGCAATCTCTTTTTCAATATATATGAAAATGTAGAAGAACATCCAAAATATTTAATACATTTCAATTGGTATTCTATTGTGTAACAGTGCGATTAAAAAAAAACTGTGATTAATCGTGCTTAATTTTTTTAACCTCAGTTACTTTTTTTGAGTTAATTGCCTGAGGTAACTGCGATTAATCGACAGCCCTAATTATTTATATTACAATAGTACCTGGAAGCCCTAACTGCGGTTGGGGCCCTATGGTGCTAGAGGCTGGATACAGATGTTGTGAGAGGTGGTCCCTGCCTGAAGACTTTATAATCTAACTAAACAAAGCAGACAAAGTGGGGGGAAACTAAGGCAGGGCTGCCCAGAGGATTCCGGGGGCCTGGAGCCATCGGCGGCAGGCGGCTCCGGTGGACCTCCTGCAGGCGTGCCTGCGGAGGGTCCGCTGGTCCCGTGGCTCCAGTGGAGCATCCGCAGGCACGCCTGCGGGAGGTCCACTGGAGCCGCGGGACCGGCAAGCGGCAGGGCACCCCCCGTGTGGCGAAATTCTAGAGCCGGCCCTGTTTGGCAGCGGGGGGCCCTTCCGTTCCGGGACCCGCTGCCAAAGTGCCCCGAAGACCCGTGGCGGGGGCCCTCCGCTGGCGAATTACCGCCGAAGTGGGATCCACCGCCGAAGTGCAGCCCACTCTTCGGCGGTAATTCGGTGGTGGGGGACCCCTGCCGTGGGTCTTCGGGGCACTTCGGCGGTGGGTCCCGAAACAGAAGGGCCCCCAACCGCTGAATTACCGCCGAAGACCGGGTTGCACTTCAGCGGCAGGTCCCACTTCGGCGGTAATTCGCTGGCGGGGGGTCCTTCCCCCCAAAGCAGAAGGACCCCCTCCCCGCCGGCAAAGACCGGGAGCAGAAGAAGCTCTGGGGCCTGGCCCCGCAAGTGTTTTTCGGGCCCCCTGGAGCAAGTGAAGGACCCCGCTCCAGGGGCCCCGAAAAACTGTCGTGGGGGCCCCTGCAGAGCCCGGGGCCTGGGGCAAATTGCCCCTCTTGCCCCCCCCCGGGCGGCCCTGAACTAAGGCACAGAGTGGCAATGGCTTGTCCAGGGTCACGCAGCTGGTTGGTGCAGAGCTGGGACTAGGACCCAGGACTAGTTAATGGTGTCCTTACTTTTTAGCATGTTGTGAGGAAATACAGTTAAGGAGCCTTAACTCTAAATAGAATTTGTTTTAGGGAATGGGAATTTCCTGATTTTTTTATATATACATATAACCACCCCCGCCCCCAGAGTAAATGCTGGAGCTGGGCACCTAGGTGTGAGGGTCTAGAAGCTGGGGGGGGGGAGAGTAACCAGAAAGGGGGGGATGTGGAGCCAATATTTTGCACATCCCATGTAGAAAGCCTTAACCAACATGCCAAGCTCCTCTGGCTGCTGCTCCAAGCTTTTCACTCCAAGCAGCAGCAGCCCTGAGGGTGCTGGCCAGCTTTGAGAAGCTGGAGCATCAGCTAGAACATTGTCTACCTATAGTGTAAAGTTTTTTTAAACAGAGCAGCTCTGATTGTTTCCTCTGCTCCAGGACCTCAGCCTGTCTCCATGCCCTGCTGCACCTTTTGCCCATATCCCATTTCCACTGTTCTTCCCAGCTTTCTTCTTGTGAACTGTAAACACTCATCCATGAATTAGCAGTTTACTTGAACATTTTCAGCAAACTTCTTTGTGTTCAGAATGAGGGCTGCATATCTGAGGAGGAGACATAGTGTTATTCATACACAAGAGAGAGCTAATCCTGGCTTTGAGTGCTTTGTGCAGCCTTTACTATTGCACCTCCATAATTCCTAACACACTTCATGACAGTGAACAAGAGCATGAAAAATATATATTTACACCACCCAGCCTTGAAATAATATGCACATGAAACTAAAACCACACCCCACCATCCCATGCACAATTAAACCTCCAGGGAAGGTTTCTCTGTCTGATAAGTGCAACCCTGAGCTCCAAGTTCAAGATTAATAGGTATTAGTTTGGTGGCTCGATTTCTGAGGGTTAGTGCTCTCTGGGAAATGTATAGAATCAGTGGATGGGCATAGCCTTTAAGTCCACTGGATCTCTGTCAGGAGGGAGCACTGTGAGCCCACTGGATCAATTGATAGTAGTCACTGGATGCAGTTAGTGATACTAAGCTTCCACTGGGTCTACTTGAGAGTGATCCACTGAAATCCAGTTTCTTCAGGCGTCATCAATCATCATGAGGTCTGTGTAAAATAATTTCTGGGATTCCACTGAATCCGTAACGTCATTGTTTGGGATTCTGATGGATCTATAGGAGGCAAAGGGACTATGGTAACATAGCTTTGTATGTTTGGGTGGGCTAAATACACTACTGGTGATTCATATTTTCAATAACACAGCATACGCCCATTTTTAATATGCATTATTCTATATCTGTGGGATAAAGCAGGAGTATTTGCCCTCTTCTGTAAAGTGAACTGCATAATCAAAACAAACGGAGACTAGGCAAAAAGCTCCTGTCCCGTGCTGCTGCCTTCTGATCTTGACACATTGCTCCAGCTGGGCAAGGCATCAGATCCATGTTTGATTGCCTTCTGCAGTTTTTGTATGATCCAAAATGCTTCACATGGTTGAGAAAGACATCTTACAAAAAGTCAAATTCATCTGTGCAATGCTGTAATATCTATTAAGAGAGGGGGGTGAGTATTTTTAAATCCTTCATTTAACAAAAAAGTATAAAAATACAATGGAATGAGTAAATTCTTGCACTCCGTACAACAGTGGTCATTCCCAGCTTCATGACAAAGGGGCACCAACACACATATCTATTGTTTTAATTTTTTAGCAACTGTTTTGTTTTTTAAAATTGATGCAGGAAAGACTCATGAGATGAGGTCCATGTATGTTAGTTACAAGTATAGGCCCTGATCCTGTAATCTAATGTGCAGATGTAGATAGTTATGTCTGCACTAAGGCCATTTGAAATTAATCAGGTGCAGGTGGATTCCCAGTACAGATCAACTCAGGATCAGGGCCATAATCTACTGGAAATCTTTAGTGGTAACACTAGATAAGAAAGACATGATATATTGCACCTTCATAGATGGTATCTGTGTAATGCTAAATGTTAGGGTATTTTCCCTCTTCTACCATATGAAGCTACTTTCTCCCTTAAAGTTGTCTCTGACAGTTGTTTTCATCTTTCAGACTATGGGCAAGGTGCATTAGTTTCCATTTTCTAATTAGAGCTGTCTCTAATAGCATTGTCTTCACCCACTTCTTAGGGTTGGTCTATACAAGGACATGCAGGAAAGTAAATCTGAATTAACTAAAGATGTAAATTTAAAGTGGATTAGTTAAACTGCATTATACCTCTGTGTGGACACTCTCATTCAGACTTAAACTAAATAAGACCACTTTAGTTTTGAGTGAGCGTGTCCATACAGGGGATCTAATGCAGTTTAACTAATCCACCTTAAATGTATACCTTTAGTTAATTCATATTAATTTTCCTTAGTGTCCCTATATAGACAAGCTCTTTGTGTTTCTTGGGAGATTAAACTCATCTGACTATTCCAGTGATTTTTTTGGAGAGGAGTTTATCTTTGTATTCAGGAAAGACCTTTGTAGACATTTCTTCAGGATTTTTGTAGTTGTGACAGGTATGTATTAGATAGGATAATTTAGCTGCTGGCAGCTCTTAATAGCTTCAACATCTTTACAACAGTTGCTAACCCAGCTTCCTATAGATGCTGTGGTGCCCACTAAAATCAGTGTGAGGTTTTATTTTGGGAAAATTGTGAAATGATCTGTCTGGTGTCCATGGTTGATGTACTGGTTGCTCTTTGTGTACAAACAAACAGAACTTTGTCTTTATGTTAGCAGAGCTGTCTGGGGCAGAGACAGATTAGGGCTCTTTGTTGCTCTCGACTAAGACTAAAAAATATTTCCTTGGCCCCCTCTAAGGGCAGGAGAGATATAAATATAGATTTTAAATTCCCTCTATCCTCTCTAGCCTGCCGTATCCGGAGCCAAATTGGGCAAATGACATCTGAGAATGCCTTGTACATAATCTCCTAGAGCCAGAGAGTATTCAGGGTGTCCTATGAGGTACATGGCCAAGCCACATCAAACAGAAAGTGAAAAGAAAGTAAAAAATCATGAGCTTCTCTTTTTCTTCCTCTCTTGAGACTACTGAATTGTGTGCGTCATTTTCTGGTCTCCTAGGCCTCATTTGCTTGGGAGACCCAGAACCACATCCTGCAGATGCAATGTATTTCAGCACCCCGCCCCCCGTTTAATATGAAGGCTGTTTTACAGCACATAAAGCTCTTCATATTTTTATCTTGCTCAGGAGGGTGTTGTGAGGCTTAATTAATGTCTGCACAGTGGTTTGGTTATATAAAACTCTCAAAATATCAGGTATTAGGATGCAATCTGGAGTGCATCAAGGCTAGCATTGCTGGGAGATACGATTTAATGACAAGATCAAATATAGTAAGTAGGCTTGTCTCTATAAGCCAGATGGCTACAGTTGGCTCTTGTCCTCTTTGGGTGAACGTAACGCAAACTAAAAAGTTAGTATTGCTTCAGTGGCCACAAGATCTCATTTCAGGTGACATTTCCAGTCAGTAAGGCTATGCCTAATAGTGAGGGTTGGCTGGGTCAGGCCCTTACTTTGTACCACTGTATCTGAGAGGAGTTGGTCTCAGTTTAGTTCCTACTGGATGAATGTTAACATCACAAAAACTGCTGTCACAGTTGGTGCTCTTGCTGGCAGACTCTGAAGAGAGGCCAAGTATCGAAAAGGCATGGAGACTTGAACTATGAATTCATTGCTAAAGGAGCTTCCTCAAGAATAGGACTGAGCATTTGGAAGCTTGCATTGCCGTTCCCCTGACATGTGACAATGGTGAAGTATCACAGAAGGAGTTGCTTTCATCTAATACTGAACGAGGAACTCTGTTAGAATAACTAGGGAAACATGATTATCCCTAATGCTACTCTCTCTTGTGGGGGTTTCTGAGAGTGAGGCTGTGTTTTGGTGTGTGCTGCGTGCACTAGGTGGGTTTCTGATAGTCTGGGTTTGTTGTTGTTGTGTTATTTGCAATTCCTTTGCTTTAGGGGTGTTGTTCCCACCCCCTTTTTCCTTGGCTGTGTGTGTGTGTGTGTGGATTCTCCAGGGGGTCCACTTCAGATAGGTTTAGTAGTTTGACTTGCAAGCATAGGGGTTGGTGTGTGCCTGCTGTCTCCTGCACCCTGGAGGAAGTGTTGCTGAGTTTAGGTGAGGTTATTGGCCGTGCTAATACAAAATCTGCCACTCAAGTGAGTAAGTCTATAGTAATCTTCCTGGCCCAGGAGTGGTTTGTGAATAATTTGGGACAGGAAGGACTCTGGGTCAAAGAGTCTTTTGTTCCAGATTTTCCCTTGTTTACTGCTGCTACTAAAGTAGTTTTTCCAGTGCCCACCCCCCCCCTTCCTTCTCAGTGACCCTAGTGTCTGATCTCTCCCATTATGGGAAAATAGTTTCTGTTGTCAGGATGATTCTGTCGGGCTACAAGAACCCAAGTGGAAACAATGTTATGTCATTTCAGCGCCTGCTTTGTATGGTTCTAAATAACCCTCAACAGCCCTTGAACCTGATGTTAAAGCACCACATAGATGGGGCAGATTATACAGTGTTTGCTTCCTCTGAAGATATTAAATGTTTCCTGTGTGTAGACTCTTGTCATTTGAGGGGTTCCTGCCCATGTACTGCTGGCTCAGTGGCCCCTGGTAATACTGTGGGACCCCAGCATAGTGGGAGGGGGGTTGGGACGTCAAGAGATGTTAGGATTCTTGGCCGAAAGCTACTCCCAACTTCATCTCAGGGGCTAGACTGGATCACTTTTGTACCATGAATGTTTGTTCTATCCTCCATGTCTCCCACTTGGCCAATCATCATTCTCTCTCTGTCAGTGCATCTCTCTCTCTATTCCTGACTGTGCTTCCCATTGGCACTTTAATGCAATATTATTACAGGACTTGAATTATGTTAACTGTGTTTTGGGAGCATTGCCAGCAGCACAAGCCCCTGTCTGAGTCCCTGAGACAGCAGTGGGGTATTGGCAAGGTCCAGATCCAACCGTTCTGCTAGCAGCGTACCCAGGCTGCCACATGGTCCTTGTGTCAGGCCATGAGTGTCCTGGAATGAGACATCTTGGGCCTTTATGCAACCTTGATGGGAGTAACCCAGTGCAGATTCACCAAACCTTAACTGAGAAGTACTGGCTCCTGAGATACTTATTGGAAGAGAAGGTGCAATGAGCCCTTGTTCGGGCCCATTTTCTTAGCTGCATGATGATGATCCTCCCACAAGATTCTTCTTTGGTTTGGAGAAAGTCTACGGATCATCAGCAGATCTTTTTGCCTACAGCTGCTGGGTGGTCATCTGATGACTGACCCTGGAAAGATCCAGAAAGCAGCTGTTTTTTTCTACAAAGCTCCGTACTCACCTGAGGCCCGGGATGTGCTGGCGATTGGAGGAGCTGCCCCAGGGGTTACTCCTGCTGACTGGTGAGGAACTGCAGGGCTGGACACCCTGCTGTCACTGCAAGAGCTCTCTTTACAGACCAGGGGCCTTGCCTGTCGAGAGCTGCAAGTATCGATGGGCGCCATCTAAATTTTTTGGATGGGTGTTTTTGGCGTCTTATCAGTCCTGACTTTTTTCTAGTGGTGCTGGAGTGTATCCGGGAGGAAGAGATGCCCCTCTGTCACCGTAGGACAGCGATCACCCTGGTGCACAAAAAAAGGGGATCTTTGTGACTTATGGAACTGGAGCCCTATTTCCCTTCTCTGCTCTGACGATAAGATTTTATCCAGGGCTGTAGCCAACCTGCTCAAGGACTGTCTGGACTCTTTGACACACCCTGATCAAACACATATTTTATTCCCAGCCACTGTGCTTTGGATAATATGATTTTAATTCATGATGTTTTCACTGTTAACTAAACTTTGTAATCTGGATGTGGGGCTTGTTTAAATGGGCCAGGAGAAGGCCTTTGATAGAGTTCACCATAGTTATCTTTTAGGATTGGGTCAGTGTTCACGGCATATTTTTTTTATTGTAATATAATGTTTTTAGTGTCCTAAATATTAGTGGGGGTCTTAGCCACTGCCTCCCAGTTCACAGAGGCATCCATCAGGGATGACCTCAGTCTGGGATGTTATATGCTGTAAGTTGGAGCCATTCCAGCACATCCACAAAGCTGTCTGACTGGTCGTTCTGTGCTGGAGTGCCGGATGCTTTCCCAGTTCACCTGTCTGATGATATCTCAGTTTTCATCACACCTGACAGGGCCGTGCAGATGCTTTGTGCTCATTTACAAGTGTATGACCAGGCCTCTTCTGCCTGCATTAAATGGGCTAAGAGCAATTTGGTCTTACTGGGATCTTGGCAGTGCATCAGTCCCCCTGTGTTGCCCCAAAAATTGCAGTGGGGCACTTCTGCGATTAAGGTGTTGGGGGTGTGGCTCTGAATCTGAACAATCCATGTTCAGGAACTGGGAGGAGGCAGAGGAGAAGGTGTAAGGCAGCCTGCAGAAATGACACTGGCTCTTTCTTGGACTCTTGACTGCCAACAAGCTAATGGCCTTGGTATTGTGACACCAGCTAGTGAATCTGGATCCTCCCTTGGGCCTTTTGGGCTGGATACAAAGGCATAGTACCCATTTTTTTGACTATTTACCCCTGATTGAGCCCTGCTTTGCTGTTCCTGCCATTAGATGAAGGGAGCCAGGGGCTCATTGATTTAGTCAGCAAAGTGGCAGCCCTTTGTCTCCAGTGCGTTCAGCAGTTGCTGAATGCTGACTCCTCACTAACCTGGAAGTCCCTTGCCTTCTCTCTCCTCCATTGTGCTGTGGGTGATGGGCTTTGACACTCACCTATTTGTGATGGCACCTGGTCGATTACAGAGTCTGTAATGGTATTTTAATTCCTGAAGACTTCTGTGAAGTGCCTGGCCGGACCAGGCAGTTTCTAGTTTTCGGCTCTTGGAAGAGCCAATGTTGTTTAACCCACTTTGTCCTGCTGAAGCTCTCTCATCTAGGAACCTGTTTTCTGCCTTTACTCGTGCTGTTTTGACCAGGCTGGCTCACCTGATTGTTCCTAGCTGGGCAAGCCGGAGGTCAGCAACAGCTCATGCTATTCAGGCCAGAAACCCCTCTGTGCATTTGTTGGAGAAGGCAGCGCTTCCTCAGCGGACTGCTCAGTATTTTCAAAAAGTTATTGCAGGGATTGATCGTCCAGGCAGAATCCTGTGTTCCCTTCACTAGCAGTCTCTCCTTCTGTGGGTGAGATTTTTGTGCAGCCAGATAGATTGTTTAGTGAATGTTCTTTTTGCAACCATGGCCAAGAAGCTGCTCTGTGGTATGTATGCCAAGGTGCAGCATTATGCCATCCTCTGCGATCTCCATAATACAGCCTGGAGGATGCCCCTGGCCCTGGGTGACTCTCTTTTTCGGCTTCAGACACAGAGTTTCATTTTTTCCTACATTGTCCCCATTGTATTCCTTTTTTATAGTCACTTTTCAGTGGTTTGGGGCTGGTTTTCTCTAATCCTCTGTTTGTTCTAGGAGCAAGATACAGTGCTCACATTCAGCGAGTTTCCTGCCTGGCCAACTTTTTGCTGGGTCAGGCAAAAACTAGCCATTTTGAAATCTCACCAGAACAGAATGCCCAGGATAGAGTGATGTGATGTGTCCTATGCACTGATTGTGGCCCAGCAGCTAACTGATTACACCTTTTATAAATGGATTCATAACCTGGACACTTTTCAGTTGACTTGGTGTGTTAACAATTGTTTGAATTTGGTGATTACGATGCTTTAATGAGCCGTGTTTAATGTTCGTTTAAGACGGGTGTTGCTTTATTTTGTTCATATCTTTTGGTGTATATATTGTAATTGTATAACATTTTAAATAGTTTTAAATGTGATTTTATGTGAATAAAGGTGTTTTTCATGTCATCTCTGTCTGTCTCTCTCTTTCTCTCTGTTTCACTTTCTCCAGCTACCCTGCTGCCTGACTTCCTGATACAGATTTAAAGATACAGTACATGGATATCCTGCTGCCTTTTGTTCTCTGTATACACACAGGACTTCAGTTTCCCATTCTAATGATCTGACATTGTGCATGAGCACTGCATTAATTCATACCAAGTCACCATTGCAGCAAGTGTTTTTTCCCTCTAATACAGCATTTTCCATCATTTTTTGCTTGGGAGGGGCATGAACCTGATCACTCTTAGCTGTAACTGAGTTGAGTGGGAGTTCTGGATATACCTGGACTGCTGGGTTTGTCCCTAGCTTTGTATCAAGTAAATTTTGAGCATCTGCTGTGATAGCAGGACTACATGTAACAGGAAACGAATGATACCATGTGTGAGCAGTTTATAAACAGGCCAGAAACGTGTGACTCACTGCACACCAAATGAAGCTCAAGACAGAGGTGTAAGGGACCGGAGTGTGGGCAGTATTCCCGAGTGGTCAGAGCTGGGCTGAGGTCTGCCCACCAGGGACAGGAGTCACCAGGCCAGAGATGAAGGAATTGCAAAGGCAGGTCCCATAAACAAGAGTCAGGATCAGAATCAGGCCAGGGTCAGAGATCAGAGGTAGCACCGGGTTAAAATCAAGAGGCAGAAATTGGGATCAAAGTCAGGCTGGAGTCAGAGACCAGAGATCAGGAAACAAGGTGAAATCTGGCACTGCAGCAGGCCAAGGTCTGTGTGGTTGTCAAGACAACTTCTTGGGGAAACCCCTGGGGTTAAGTAGAGGCACTTGACCAATTAGAGAGTGGCAAGGTACTGTCACTCTGGGTCTTATGGGCAGGACTTCCTGTGGCGCCTACTCCCCATGGTGCTCCCTGGCCATGTCTCTGCATGGCCTCCTGGTGGCATTGTGGAAATATCAGCCTTCCCAGGCTCTGCAGACCTAGAGACTAGTCCTTTTACTAATGCAGCAATATTTGCAGCATCTGGGGACTCAGCTTGCTGAAGATATGAAAGATGCTAGAGTTCCTCCCAACACTGCCCACCTCCATCCTGCCACCCATATCCAAAAACAGTATAGGGGAAAGGGCTGGACTGTCCCATCTTTACATGTGAACTTAGTGCTGGTGAAAGGTACCAGACAGACCCAAATCTTCTATCAGCTGAACATGCACAGTGGCAGGACAGCTTGTTCATATCACCCTGACAGCAGTACTCTCCCCTCTTCTTAAGGGAAATTCACTGTCCATGCTCAATCAGTCCTTGGATTCTCTGCTTAGAGTGCCCTTGAGCAGCTGCTGCGTCACTCTTCCCTCCATCCTCCACCATGTTCTGTCAGTGCACATGCATGGCTGCAGATCCATATCCATCTAGCGTGATCTGATTAGAGCGTTAACTTGGGTCAGTTCCTGTATTTCTTGTGGCATTGCTGTTATCACTGACGTCAGGAGCAATTTCTGGTTTGCAGAGAATGCACGGCCAGGTCCCTCATGGGCACTTTGCAGAGAGAGAGAGAGGACTGCATATGGACTGTCATTCTGACTAACAATTCTATTGTAAGCTGTGTTGTGCTAGTTCCTGCAGCCTGCATTGAGACCTGAACCAAGGGACTTTCCGGCATTAAGAACTGTGGGATTTGGCTCATTATTATAGATGCAAAATTGTTGAACTCATCTATCTGATTAAAAAACTGGTGATTTGGCATGTATGGGCCCAATCCTATGAGGTGCTGCGTATTGTTTGACTTCAGTGGGAGCCAAGGGTAAGATTGGACCCATATGTAGGCTCCGTGAAAAATGGCAGGTTACATTTTTATCACATAAACTGACAGTCCTGGAAAGACACAGGAATCCTCCACCTGTCTAAACTAATGGTCAAACTGATCTTGGACTCTAGCGAGAGCAGGATTCGGCCCTCAGTCTTCAGAAAGTCAAGATCTAGTCAGTATGCAAAGCTGCAAAACTGATATGAAAGTGAGATTAATTTATTTTGTCAAAGATAGATTTAATGAAACTTTTATATTAAAAAAGTTGATTTTACCCTGACTTACTTGTTACCACAGAAAACTTGCCACAAGTGATTTTCTTAGGGAATGAGGAGTTAAGATGGAGTAAGTATTGCAACTTTAAGGCTGAGAAATTACGCACATTGAAGACAGGAAATTGTAAATTTATCTCTGCACCTCTCGTGTATCTTCATTACCATATAGTTTTTAATTATGCAGTCCCATGCTATTTCTCAAATATTAACACAAAAGAATATTTTCTACAATGTTAAACACCATGAATCCTGTTTTATATGCAGATATATCAAGAGTACTTACATAATTTTCTTAGTGAGCTGTATGTCTGCAGTAATTCTAACTACCTTAACATCAAAAGTTCTCTTCTCCATTATATATTTTAAATAGCAATTTTGATTGTGCAATTTAGGGACTGATTCTGTGTTGCCGTTGAGATCCGTTCAATACAGCAGATAGGATAGGGAACATATTTAGGGCATTTGTTATGGTTTCCTTATTTTCTATCTGGCTTCAGCCCTGGGCAGAGGAGCCCCTCAGTAAATGGAGTGTTGGGACAGAACCTGGCCCATGCTATGGTTATGTGTACACACGCACGTTATCTCTGTTCTCAGGAATTCTGAAGCCAGCATCATGTTCTGTAATGACATTTACCATTTTTCAAAATGAACTTACTCTGCTGAAGAAATAAATACAGACATACCACTTAAAATACCCACAGAGGAGCAGATAACAGTGACCTACAACAGCTTTTCTAGTTCAGTTATTGCCAACACCACATACTCCAAAAATCATGTCAGGTCCTGCAAAAATTATGATTGGCCTAAAAATCAGGAGATTTAAAAAATAAATGAAGTTGGGGTTCTTTTTATTTACCTTCTGGTGTATGTGTGTAGGCTTCAAGTTTTCAAGCTTTTCTCTGCGACCACGAGGACTAGAAACTTACTTTATTTTTTTAAGGCAGCTGAGATTACCATTTAATCACATACCTCTAGGAGCTGGAGCATTAAGTGAACCAGAAAATATCGTAAGATAAACAAAAATGTAGTTTTAGAAGGGCTAAGATGAAGTGTATTTCAAAAACTTATACTTTATAATATAAAAACTCTACCCAAACAAGAGGCCGTCTGCAAATAAACAGTTCAAGAATCTAGCTAATTCCACACTGCCCAAGAATCCTTGCTCACACACTACCAACTCAAACGTAACTTCACTCCCTTGGTTTGTTCTGTAATGGTAATATACTGCCAGAAGTACAGTAACTCCTCACTTAACGTTGTAGTTATGTTCCTGAAAAATGCAACTTTAAGCAAAACGATGTTAAGTGAATCCAATTTCCCCATAAGAATTAATGTAAATGAGGGGGTTAGGTTCCAGGGAATTTTTTTCACCAGACAAAAGACTATAGATATTGATATATATATATACACACACACACACACACACAGAGAGAATACGTATTAAACAATTTAATACTGGTACACGGGATGATGATTGTGAAGCTTGGTTGAGGTGGAGGAATCAGAGGATGGGATATTTCCCTTACCGCTAAATGATGAACTAGCAATTGGCTGAGCCCTCAAGGGTTAACTCTCTCTCTACACAAGGCAGCAGGAATGGAGGGAGATATGCACATTTCCCTTAAGTACACTGCCTTGTTAATTAGATCAGCTTGCTGAGAGGCAGGTGCTGCAAGCTCCCTGAGTCCTGGTCTGTCCCCCCTGCTCTATGGAAGATGGGGTAAGTGGGGTGCAGGAGCAGGGGGGAACCCTGACAGCCCTCCTCTTCCTTCCCTCCCCCCTCTGCTCCAAGCAGAGGATAGGAGCTGCACATGGCAGTGGGGGGAGGGACACAGCTGAACTGCAGGCAGCTGCTGCACAGGGAAATTAGGGGACCGGGGAGCTGATAGGGGGCTGCTGGTTCACCCTGGTTCCACACCCCACCAGCTAGCTGCAATGGGGTGCTCTTCCTGCAAGCATTAGACAAAGCAGGCGGCTGCCAAACAACGTTAGAAGGGAGCATTACACAACTGTAAATGAGCATGTTCCCTAATTGATCAGCAACGTAACAATGTTAACCGGGACGACTTTAAGTGAGGATTTACTGTATATTGATTTTATATCTCATTCATTAATGTGTAAACCTGTTAAGAGAAATCCAGTCTCAGGGAACATTATAAGTTGAAGTTCTGTGAGTTTTGTCATAGTGCAATGTTGAAGTTCTGTGAGTTTTGTCACAGTGCAAGGTGTTGGTGGAGTAGAGGAACATCTTAATGAATAGAATTGGAATGATTGATCTGTTTGGTGTTATGGAATGTGCTGATTATATAATATTGTAGATTTATGTAACCACATGGAGACCTTGCCAGTTTGTATTTTTAACTAGATTTATCACAATAAACATATGGCTTTTTAGTGAGCACTGTGTTATAGCATACTGGAATTGGATCCCTGAAATAGGAAATTTGTAAGTTGTTATTTTGACCTTTGCTTATACTTCAGCAATTTTAGGCAGAGGGTATATATTGAGTGGGATGGTAGTATATAGACAGTTAACTATTACTTTGGGGTGCTAGTTGGACTTCACTGAAACCTTAAGGCCTTTCACATGAAGACTTTACTTCGAAAATTGCACAATTCTGCTATATCTTACAAAGGCCTATAAAGAGGATATTAACAAGTCCTTAGGCGGTGGCAGGACGAGGCCTGGGTAAAATATGAGGAATAATGGAAAGGAAGGTTTTCAATAACCTGATTTTCAAAAGTGCTGAAAAACTGGCCTCTGAAAATCAGGCCCTTTTAAGGTGACTCAGTTTGGGCACTCAAGACCACTAGTCTCTTTTGAAAAATTAAGCCCGAGTGCTTAAAGTTCCATATTTAGCAAATGTTAATCATTTAAAGTTTGCATGGGTAAAAGGCTCTGTCTTCCCAAATGGTGGAAGTTATGCTTTTGGGCCTGGATTATGAAAACCAGATGAGGGAGGAGATTAAATCTCAATAAGGGCTTGCACACTTCAGGTCTAAGATGCAATTTGGATCCACAGCTAAATCCAGATCTAGCCCTCACCCATAATTTGGAATACTGTGAGGTGCATGTATTTGGATTTGGGCTCATCTCTAACTGAAATGAATTATTTTCAGCAATTATTGATACAGGAGCTTCAAACACACACACACTTCCGTGTTCTTCAACTAGGCAAGTGAATGTTGAATCTGCTCAATTGCTTCATTTAGAGTCATGTGAAAAGCAGAGCAGAATGCTCTCTCATTTAGCATGAACTCTTTTCTATAAGAAGATATGATGCATGGTAACCATGCCAAACATTCACATACGATCTCTCTCCAGGTCAAGCTTGCTCTTCAATGACTGAAACGAGTGGTAGGGCCAATGAGGACTGGTGTTCTTCAGTTACTTTCTAAAGAGCTCGATTAAATTTTTCTCACATTGACAGTGTGGTTGTTAGTCTTTTAGTTTATGTCCTTTGTTTAGTGATATATACATCCGATTTCCATCCACTTGTCCTGCAGAAGAGTTAGTGATTTTTTAAAAGTTATACACTGATTTTTCTGTAGGTTATTATAATTCCTTATTCCCATTGGCCAATAATTGCTTCTTCCAGACCTTATGAAGTCAAATCATGTATTCTCATGCTCCTAATTTACCAGTGATTAACTTCCAACATTTTAGTCTCAAATCTCACATAGAAAAAGGCAATAGATCAAACTCAGCTTTGAAAAAGCCACCCTTGCAGTTTCAGGATCAAACCAATTCATGTCATGAATAGTGTTCATCCAGCTTCCATGCTTCAGAAATAGCATGAGCCATTCACCTTGAACTTGCCCCTCTCCACTCCCCAAAAAATTCTTCAAGGGCCACAGGCTCCATCACTGACCTCTATAACTCTCATTGTTCCCCTCCCCCAGTTCTGGCCTCCAGATAACCCCCAAACCACCATCTATTCTCTTCATTTCAGGGCACCCTAAAATCCACACCCCAACCCAGGCAGAAGCCTCTATACAGTCCCCAGGCAGCAGTAATTAAAAATGTTCCTCACCTGAACTGCTCCTGAGTTGGAGGTAGCAGGTCCCTCCTAGGTCCTAGCCGGTCCTCAGAGGCTGCTGCATGTGTTACCAGGCTGTAGACCCTCCCACACCTCTGCATTCCTTCACCTTTCCCCCTTATCACCATGCTCAGCTCACCTGCTTGCTGCCCCAAAGACTCTCTCACTTCATAGTCATCCAGCCCCCAAATGCCCTTCTCACCCCCATTTGCTCCTAATTTTTCTCCAATCATCAAAGTCCACCCTTACCCCATGGTCCCCCAGCTGCCCACTCCTGCATGGGGTCCTCCAGCCCCTCCAGCCTACCCCTCAGTCCATGTTGTCCACTTAGCTTCTTGTTTCTCCGGGCCCCCAAAGCTGTATTAAAATAGATCATGCTTATGGATGCCTTGTATTTTGGGAAGCAGCTGTTAGGAGTCACAGCGGGGAGTATCTAAAGTCAACTTACTGAGGAATCCTCCTAAAATTGTTTAGTAAAGGCTTAGCACAAGTTTCAACCTGAAGATCAGAGACTTTTGCTGAAGAGCTAACAAAATGTTTTAAAAGGGCTTGTCAACACATACAGTGCTACCTACGCTGACAGGATCGCTTCTCCCATTGGTGTAGGTACTCCACCTCCCTGAGGCGGCAGCTATGTCTATGGGAAAAGCCCTCCTGTTAATGTAGTGCTGTCTACACCAGGAGTTGGGTTGGTATAACTGTCACTCAATTCCACACTCCTGAGCGACACAGTTATAGTGAGGTAAGTCTGTAGTGTAGACCAAGTCTTAGATAAAGCAGTTATCAACCATTTACGAGGCACTAACTTCAGTGTTCCTGAAACAAACGTAAATGATTATTTAAGTGAAATGCAAAAGGCTGCTTGAGAAGTGTCTAATGAGCTGGTTAGTTTCACCTGGCTAACTTACTATGTTTTAAGCCAACATTTTCCACACCAGATGCATAAAAGTAAGTAAGCTTCTCCCAGTAATATTTTGGCACCTCGGTGAAAGAGGCCTGATTTTCAGCTTGCACTGACGCTGCAAGTTCTCCTCTACTTTGAAAATCAGGCTACTCCTGAAGCACAAATCTTAGAAAAAGTTGGCCTTAAGCAATATAATAAGATGGTCAGTTTCCCAGTTCCTCCTTGCTGACTGGCCTGGGTTTAGGGGGAGAAAACACTTCCCCTTTCTCTCAGGGCCCCAGTTTTCCTCTGCTTTCTATTTATAGCACTGCTGTAAAAACTAGGGTTGCTAACCCTCCAGGACTATCCTGGAGTTTCCAGGAATTAAAGTTTAATCTTTAATTAAAGATTATGTCATGTGATGAAACCTCCAGGAATACAGCCAACCAAAATTTGCAACCCCAGTAGAGAGCCGTGTGACAAAGTTCCTCCTCTGCCTTGGTGGGTCCTGCACTTTCTGGCAGATTTTGCTCACCTCAGATGTTCACAGCAGCCCTCAGTTTGGCTGTTTTTGCTAGAGGCTCAAACCTGCCATTCACTCAGCTAACCTCATCACTGGCCAGCATGGGGGAAATGAAGAACAATCTCTGCAGTCTCTGTTGTTCCACCTAGTGGGTTGGGGACAGGCCAGATCCCTTTCCAAATTAGACCTTCTCCTCTGGTGTTTCTCACGGACCAGGTCAACTCCTCCTGTGTCTGATAGGGAGTTGGGCGGATGGGGGGAACCTGGGCCTGCCCTCTACACCGGGTTCCAGCCCAGGGTCCTGTGGATAGCACCTGTCTACAATGTCCCCTGTATCAGCTGCGTGACAGCTACAACTCCCTGGGCAGCTTCCCCCCAGCAGCTTCTTTAGCCTCACCACAGGACTTTCCTCCTGAAGCCTGGTAACACTTGTACTCCTCAGTCCTCTAGCAGCACACCTCCTTGCACAACCCCCACTAACTGATGGGAGGTCCTTTTTATACCAGGTGTGCTGATTAGCCTGCCTGCCATAATTGATTCTAGTAAGTTCTTCACTGGCTCCAGGTGTCTTAATTAGTTTACCTGTCTTAATTGGTTATAGCAGGTTCCTGATTGCTCTAGGGCAGCCCCTGTTCTGGTCACTCAGGGAACAGAAAATTTTTCATCCAGTGACCAGTATATTTGCCTTCTACCAGACTTCTGCACCCAACTGATCTGGGTCTGTCGCAACCTCTAGTTAGCCCCTTCGGTGCCCAGCTTGCATTGGGTTCTATATACGAAAAGCTGTTTTCCTTATATGTCTTCATAATCCCTCCACTAGTCCCCTCAGAAATACTAAAAGGCACTTCTCAGTAAGGCCAGTTTTGAAGTGTCTTAAGCCAAGCCATTTTGGTGCACCGGCAAGCTTAGATCATTCAGAGATAAGATGAGAAAAGGAGTGTAAGGCCAGGGCCCTGTGAGATGTTCACAGAGAAGGAGTCTGGCAGGAGGAAAGAGGAACTGCAAAAAATGCTGTTGAAGGAGCAGTCAGAGAGATCGGAGAACCAAGAGAGGACATGCTCTTAAGGCACGAGAAGGACAGGATGTTGAGGAGGAGGAAAGGATCAGCAGTGTTAGAGCTACCTTGATGCTGATGAGGTTGAAATACGGGCCATGAGATTTAGCCCAGAACCAGTCATTAGAGACTTTAGTTTCCGTAGAGTGGAAACAACGGAAGCTACATTAGAGTGTATGGCAGTGCAGCCAATGCCCTCCTCTCTGTAGTGCCAGAGTGTATACTGGGGAGTCTGCTTCCTTTGATTCCAAGATCCAGGAGTGACTAGAGACAGTAGATATAAGCAGTTGTTCAGTGAGCTTAGAGGAGAAGGGAGATAGGACAATGACTGAAAAGGCATGTAGGATGGAGAGTAGTTTTTTGGAGGATGAGAGATACAAGAAGATGCCTATTGGAAGAGGGAGGGAAAACAATGGTAAAGAAAGCCAGGATGGTCTGGAGCCAAAGGGACAGATGGAGAGGTTAAAAGTAGGTAAGAGAACTCCAAGTATGTGTCTGGGGAGAAGGAGGAAAGAGTTTTGGGAGGAGAGGAAGGAGGATGAAAAGAAAAGTCATATTGGTTCTTACTGATCTTCTCCTTGAAGAAGTTAGCACAATCCCGGGCAAAGAGAGAACAGTATGTTTGAAGAGGGAGTCACAGGTGATGAACATCAATTTGAATCTGCCTGATAAACTGTGTGTGTATATGGGAGTGGGGAGAAGAGGTGCACGCGCACATGCTAAAAATAAGAACTCGTGCTATCAGCCACAGGCCCATCTTGTTTTCGGCTGCTGTAGATCATTCACTTCTGCTTGCATTGCCCATTTTCATTTCTGTTCCTCATTTCAAAAACC
Organism: Gopherus evgoodei; assembly: GCF_007399415.2. Lineage (NCBI taxonomy): Eukaryota > Metazoa > Chordata > Testudines > Testudinidae > Gopherus > Gopherus evgoodei. The sequence continues at coordinate 49,420,119 of NC_044330.1, read as the reverse complement.
AGAATAGATGTGTATGAAGTTAATATTTCCCTCTGGCTGGTCCTTGCAATGCAGCTCCGTTCTCCCATGGAGGCTTGTTCAAAGTGTAAAGTCAATAATTTTTTTTCTAATGCTCTTTGGAGCCCAGATGCTGAGAGACTTAGTGCCAGGAGTACATTTTACTATCTACTTCTGCTTTTCCTCTCCAATGCTGTGATCCTTTCCCACAAATTCAAGTGTAACTTGAAACATATGTCCCAGCAATATGTTACTTTCATTGCCCTTTGGCAGTGGGAGTTGTTAGGCCAGCCTTCAGATGAACCTCTCCTGAACAAGAGACTGAACATAGCTACAGATTGCATAATGCTTTCTTTATTTCTTAATCTGTGGCATTACTTACTCTTCAGCTCTGCAGTTCTCTGACACAGCCCCAGTCTATCAGCAACAGATCAGTGTCTCTGGGACTACTCAATATCCCAGCAGGACAGGGAGCGGAATTATAGGCCTTCTATTCTGATTGATCTAGGTTCTTATACTATGGTGGTGGGGTGCGGTATATCTGAGTGCCTTCAAGTAATGCATCAAATGACATGACTAGAAGTGTGTGCAGTGGAGTGTCTTGGTTTGGTAGGGATTTTTTTAACATATGCACCTTGCTGTGATGTACAGTATAACCTTGATTTTACGAATACCAGTCTTATGAATGACCAATTCTAGGAATGATTTTTCCTGAGAGGGGAAAAAAAATCACATAATGAAAGTCCTGTCAGTGAAGAACAAGTTGACATCCCCTTGCGTTCCAGTGCCATCAGTGTATGGGAAATCACTTTGCGGTGGTTTGCATGTTGACAAGAAAGCAATTCAGTGCTCTATACTGCAACTGATGTACCATACTGGGATATTCTATGTTATGAACCCTCAATCCCCATTTAGTTAATAAAATAGGGGTTCTACAGAATTTCTAAGAGAGAAGGCAGGTCAAATAAATGTGCCTTGTATTTAGAGTGGAATGTGGGGAGGTTTGGTCCTTATTTCCTGGGGGGCCTGAGACTGCCTCCTGACAAGCTTTACCTCCAGTGTAGAGAGTTCCGTTGTGCCAGAGGAGGAACATTGTTGGCCACGGTCTTCATCCTTTCAAAGTATTTGCAAATAATATTGCTCCTTAGATGGTAAAAGTGATACGTGGCAGTTTCGGGGCGATTCTGCAGCAGTGGTGGTTTTCTTCGCTCTGGGGTGGATTGGAGCTAACTGTTGTGACTAGTTGCTGTGCAGGCCCAAGTTTCCCCCGCCCCTTGTTTGTGGTTGGACAGTGGGCAGCCCACAGGCTCCGGTCTCTATGGTTCCCCTTTTCCTTACTACAGTTTTTTCTGTCTCTTTTCAGCTGTTCCGGCCACATGTTTAGCCCTCTGCGGAAGTCTTGCTGTAAAACTGGTGATGTGTGCTCCAGCTAATGCCCTCCTCTCTGTAGTGCCAGAGTGTATAGTAGGAAGTCTGCTTCCTTTGATTTCAAGTGCCATAGCATTTGGCCAGGGATTGCCAGTGCAGCCCTTGTGGAGGGCCGAGGAGTTACCAGAGGAATGGAAGCTCTGGAGATGAGGGAGGGGTCTGTTGGATGATATCAACATGCCCTCCTGCACACCAGTGCAAGAGGGAGCAGGGGTTGCTGCTGAGTAGGGTTGCCAACTTTGTAATATTTAAAAACTGGACACTCGGGCAGGAGTGCCAGAACCTGTCCTCCCATCCCTGCCCTGCTCCTTCCCTCCAGGCCTCATCCCTGCCCAGCCTCTACCCCTGAGGTCCCATTCCTGCCCTGCCCCTCCCACCTGAGGCCCTGCTCCCATTCTCTCCTCTTTCTCCCTCCCCCATCACTCGCTGCTCTTCCCTTCTCTCCCTCTCTCTACCTGGGTCAGGAGGGACTCGCCTGCAACGCTGGGGCTGGGAGCTGCAGCTGCCCAACACAGGTAGGAGGCAGCCCCAGCTGAGTAGGGGCTGGAGTGGGTGATGACTTGGCTCCTCCCCACATCCCCCGCCTGCAGTAACTGGACTTTGGGTGTCCAGTCGGTAGATCTGATGGGACACGGTCAGGTCCCCTTTTCGACCAGACTTTCTGGTCAAAAATTGGACACCTAGGCACCCTACTGCTGAGTGCTTTCTGTGATTACCATGTAGACTAGGAAGCTTGAGAAAGTGACCCACGCTTGGCAGCAGGAGGAGCTAAATTCAGCCCTTCCTCTTCCTATATCCCAGGCCTGAATTTGGCCCAGAGAGAGCAGCTCCTGGGAAAAGAGCATTGCAGGGTACAGTTTACTTCTTGAAACACTGAGATGCCAGGGACCAGGGAAGCAGATGGAGCTGAGGGGCAGAGGACAATGCTTGGGGAAGTCAGGATGGAGAGGAGGGAAGAGATTGCTCGGGGAAGCAAAGGATGTAGGCAAGAGATGGAAAGTTCTAGGGCCAGTTGTGGGGTAGGGGAGAGCTAGGCAGAGCCCAGGTCTTGAGGGAGAGGATGGGGAAACTGCTAGGGCACAATAGAAGGCCATTTAGAGGGGATCTAGGAGTGCAGGAGAGGACTTGGGAACAAGTGGAGTGAGGGAGGGCAGGAGAAAGCTTGAGGGGACCTGGAGAGTGAGAGGGATGAGAGAGAACTTGGATGGTAAAGCATCTCCATGGAAGGAGAGGATGGCAAACCTTGGCCTTCCTGCAAGGATCAGTGCTGTTTCCTGTTTAATCTTTCTATTTTAACCCCTTGCTCTCTGGTGATTTCGATGTCACTATCCTACTCCAATCCCCCAAGGTAATTGGAGCAGGTCTAGAGCAGTTGAGACCAGTCACTTGTCTACACTAGCTTGCTACTGCCTGTGACACAGGATCTTTGGTAGTGCAACAGTGGGGAACTAGAAGAAGAATACTAGTGTAGGTCAAGTCAAAATGGGCGGGAATGGGGACCTGACTCCCCAGCTCCATTGGCTAAGAGGTGGCACTGGCTGACACAGGTGAGAGAGCACCCATGCTTCTAGTATGCACTTTCTGGGCATGGCCTGGAAACATCCTGACTGACTCAATGACTCTTGGAGGTTTCCCACTACTGTCTAGCTCCTCTGCACACCCCTTCAATGCTGGCCCTTTGTGAGCAAGTGAGAAAATAAGTGTGAAATATATGGTACATTTGCAATGAGCTCCCCATAGCCAGACAGCAGTGGTCTCTGTTCCCCTCGAGTCATTTCTCAGAGGGTTTTTTTGTAATGTCTAGTGCTAAACATATTTGAGGGTTGATGCACATTTATAAAGCTAAGCAATAAGACGAGAATGGCACAGACCTGCTTGTTTGCCTATCATCGTCGTCATGATCATGTTCCTATTACACCTCTGGCGTTTAGGGCAGTGGTGAAGCTCCTCCTCTCCTGTCTGTTTCTGGCAAGTCTTTCAATGGTTTCCCAGCAGTGCCCCAGGTTTTTCAGCTCGGCTTCCACAGCTCTTCACCATGTTGTTTTCAGGCAGCCTCATTTTCACTTGCCTTCAGGTGTCCATCTTATTGCTACTCTGGTGATGGAATCAGTTTCCATCCGAAGTACATGACCGATCCATCTCCAGTGCCTTCTGGCAATGATGGTGCTCAGATCCTCTTGGCTGCACTGCGTCAATAGATCTTGGTTTGAGCTTGTTCTGGGCGAAAAGATACAGAGGATTTTTCTGAGACAGGTTGTATGGAATGAAGACAGTTTGGACATGTCATACTTTCTCATTCCCCAGCATTCTGCACTATAAAGTAGTGTGAAAGTATGCAGCTCTGATAAATCTTGAGTTTGGTTTTGGTGTTCTATTTTGATGATTTCCAGACTGTATTTAAGCTCCTGAAGGTGTTCCTGGCTTTACTGATTTTGTTCCGGATATCCTGGCTTGTTCAACAGTCTTGGCTGATGGTGGTGCCCAAGTATGTGAATGTTTCTGCATTGTTCAGAACATAATCCTCTATCCGTACTGGTGATGGTGAGGCATTACTAAAGGTCATGATATCTGTCTTATTGTGGTTGATTTTCAGTCCAATTTGCTGGCTGAATGCTTTGAGTCGAGTTGTTTTTTCTTGTATATGGTGTTGGGTATGTGATAGGGTAGCGAGATCATCTGCTAAGTCCATGTCTTCAAGGGATGAGAAGAGGGTCCATTTAATGCCTCGTAGCATGTCTTCTATTGTACACCTCATTACCCAGTCAATGGCAATGTTGAAGAGGATTGCAGACATGACACACCCCTTACGTACTCCTGTTTTGACTTCAAAACTGAGCTCACTGTGATCATCACTGCATATAAAGCTGAAATAGAAGCTTTTGATGAGGTAGATTATATGGAAAGGAATTCCATATGCCCACAGAATGTGTCATAGACTGGTCCTGTGAATGCTATCAAAAGCCTTCTCAAAGTTTATGAAATTTATGTAGAGTTGCATTGCCATTCTAAGCACTGTTCTATTACGTTTCATAGAGTGAAGATCTCGTCTGTTGTTTGCATGTGGTTGGTGTTTATTTTGGTTTCATCTTTATTATAGAAAAAGAGGTGTATGTGTCATTTTAATCACAGGATTAAACCTAGTGGGACAAGATGAGGCAGGTGATGATGTTGCTCAGCATGTGTTGCATGTCTTAGGTTTTCATGGTGTCATTTTAATGGTAGCCATTTCCAGCACTCCTTTTTAACAGTTGTCTAATTGTTTCATTGTGCTTGCCCCATCTGACTGTCTTCACCTATTGCCTCTTGTCTTATACTTCATACGTTAGCTCTTTGGGATTGGACTGTTCTTTTTGTCTGTCTGTTTGTACAGCACCTAGCACAATAGGGTCCTGATCCATGGCTGGGTGCCTAGCTTCTACTGTCCTAATAATGTTGCTCCATTTGATTTGAGCAACTGGCCAAAAACTCAGGGTCTAGTAGGTTTGTTCCACTTAGGAGAAGATGATAACAACTGGAATCTCAGAGCAGAGGAAATGCTTTAGTAACCAAGAGGTAAACAAGGAGGAGACTGACTGAGGCTATGTCTACACTAGCACTTTTGTCAGTAAAACTTTTGTCAGTCAGGAGTGTGAAAAAACCCACACCCCAACTAACATAACTTACACCGACAGAAACACTGGTGTGGACAACGCTATGTTGACATAGATACCACCGCTTGTTGGGGGTGGTTTAATTATACCAGCGAGAGAGCTCTGTCCCATCAGCATAGAATGGCTATGGGGGAGACCTTACCACAACTCAGCTGCATTGGTACAGCTCTGCCACTGTAAGGTCTCTAGTGTAGATCTGTCTCAGTGTAACTTCATTGATTTCAGGATCCTTTTGTATTACAGATTAGATACAGGAGCCATATTTCTTTAATGACTTCCATTTTCACTGGGTCTCTGAGTCATAGGTATTACAACCAGTCAGTGTCAACAACTATAAAATGGCTGGGATGGATGCATATGGCCAAGTACTGTTTGCATTTCCACTGGTGCAAAACCTGAGAAACTCTTGAAGTCAGTGCAACTGAGAGCAGAAGTCTCTGACCTGCAGCGTTCTGCAGAAGTTGCAAGCTCTAGATATTCCAACCAGCCGTTTGTTGCAACCCCTTTTACCTGGTGTAGTAATGGCCTTACATAAATATTATTGTGTCTGAGCCTTAGTACTATGCTTTACGCTGAGTGACACTTTCCGCAGTGTCCCGGTAATAACTATTGCAGAATGCAGGAACGTGCTTGTGCACAGATCTTTCAGAGTGAATTTTCAAAAGCATCTGATAATGTTTTGTGTGAAAGTTTCCTTCTGTGCTTTTTAAAAAATATTTATGTACACTAGGAATAATATGTCCTGATCACTTCTCCACAGGCAGCCAAACCTTCAGATGAGTTTGCTCAATATTGAAAACATTGCTCCCCTAATTTCTGGGCTGAGGTCTCATTCTCTCAGAGGAATCAAGATGAGATCTTGTTATGGCTGGGATTCTCTAAAGGCATTTCAGAAATAGTGTTTTTGCTGTACAGATGTGGGCATAAGTAATCTCCCCACTCTTCCTGCCTCAGGGATGGGAGCTGACCTGGTATGGAGATGCCCACCACACAGCAGGCAATTCTTTGGCTCTGTAGCCCTTAAAGGGGCAACACTTGTTCTCCAATAAGTCAAAGAGCTCCACTGCTTAATGTGTGGTGAGGTCATTCTGCTTGTTGGGGTTTGTACCACTGTTTCTCATGTTCAAGCTCTTGATTTGCCTGTATTTGACTCTCACTTGGTCCTATGTGTTTGTTTGTTCTTGATTTAATATAACCTAGTGCCTCTTGAACAAAATACATATACAGATAAGGAGCCAAGGCTGACCAAACCCAAATGGGTCTGTTAAAAGCCACACATACAGTTAATGGCAAGGATTTGTTAAAACTTGTATGGAAAGCTCATGTATGTTAATAATGATAAAAGCAAAAGTTTGAAAACTAGATTAATGTGCCGCAAAGACTGTTCAGAAGACTCTGTAGCAATTTATTTCAAATTTAGATAAAGTCCTACTACTTAAGGACTACAGGGTGTGAAATCTATGGCAAATCAGACAGAATAGCTCTTCTATTCTTGCCTCCGGCTAGCACTGTCTTCTGTTGCTATTGAGTGCTCACTGGAACTGTGTTCACAAATGTATGTTGCTCACGGTTCCTTTTAAACCAGTAGAAAGTAACCTGATGAAGATGGAAATCATCTACACATAGGCTACTCTCTCCTGTTTGCATCAGGCCCTGCTGTGTATATGTGTGTGGGCTTGTTATGATTTCAGAAAGCCCACGATCTGCCACTGCTGTACTACAGGACAAATGAGAACTGTATTTCCACAGAAAGAATAGACCATGAAAAGCATTTGGATTGGCACTTAAAATCTGTATTGAACATGCTTATGCACTGCTATCTGATGGTCCTGGAGTGTAACTGTAGAGGCAGCTTATGATACAGGTGTCTCCTTTTCATCCTTGCTTGCTACCTGTATAGGGTGGTATAGAGGATTGTCAATCTGTGTACTGCCACAGTGAGCCAATGATTTTATATCACTAGGTCTAAATGTGGAGGCAAAATGCTGGGACCACATGAATGGTGGCTGCTGTAGCCTGAGGGATCTGACATACCTCAATTAATTGGCAGCTTCAAGCATAGAGATCAATTGATGGCTATTAGCAAGGATGGTGTCCCTAGCCCAGGGGTCAGCAACCTTTCAGAAGTGCTGTGCCAAGTCTTCATTTATTCACTCTGATTTAAGGTTTCGCGTGCCAGTAATACATTTTAATGTTTTTAGAAGGTCTCTTTCTGTAAGTCTATAATATATAACTAAACTATTGTTGTATGTAAAGTAAATAAGGTTTTCAAAATGTTTAAGAAGTTTCATTTAAAACTAAATTAAAATGCAGAGCCCCCCGGACTGGTGGCCAGGACCCAGGCATTGTGAGTGCCCCTGAAAATCAGCTCACGTGCTGCCTTTGGCACGCGTGCCATTGGTTGCCTACCCCTGCCCTAGCCTCTGTTTGCCAGAAGCTGGGAATGGGCAACAGGGTGGCACTTGATAATTATCTGTTCTGTTAATTCCCTCTGGGGCACCTGGCATTGGCCTTTGTCAGAAGACAGGATACTGGGCTAGATGGACCTTTGGTCTGACCCAGTATGGCTGCTCTCATGATCTGATTGTTCTGTTGCTTTGCCTCTAAAGACCCCAGAACATTTGCTATCCCTAAAGATACGTTTTCAGACATAAAGGCCTGCATTGTCTCTCATTACTGGGAGTTCCAGGCCAGCATAGCAATTTTGAACTTTCTGCAGAATTTCAACCAGCAAGAGATCTTCTTGAAAAGTGACCATAGCCACAATAGTGAATAAGTGCATCATGAAATATACTGTGTCCATGATGCCTGGACATGATGCCTTAAGGATGCCTCTAACACAGGCTCTATCAGCTCATGACTCTCTTTGTGCAATACATGCTGAGTAAGTGGCAGCAAAATGAGATGTGTGGTCATTCTATGTTCTTGCCTGAATAACTTTGTGGACACCACTGTAGTATCTCACAGGCATCAGTCAGAGCTTGAAGTCATCTTCATCTTTGTGGGACTTGAACATTTTAACATTTCTTTCCAAATAAAATCAGACTTTTTAAAAACAGAGATAATCCTTTTGGAGTACCAACTGACAAGCCCAAGGTTGTGGTTGATGCACCTCTGAAAATCAGGTCACTTGATTTAAATTCCTAAATATGGACTTAGAAAACTAACTCAAGACACTCAAGTGTCAACATTTTAACCTTAAAACTTTTAAAATTTCAATGGTTTGCTGGCCCATTTATTTGAGCCTAATTATGCCTAGTTATTTGAATACTGGAAGGAATACTAATAGGTGCATTTGATTGTGTTTCTCTTGCAATCTGAAAGTGAGGGGAGATTCCTACCATGCTCCTTGCTCTCGGTAAGTATGAGAATCGATCCTCTCAAAACTTCTGCCTTTATAGATCTCTGTTGCTCCGAAGCCAAACACACTTTAAAATTAAATGGCCATAGAAGTGGGATCTCTTCCACTTGGCTTACTGAATCTTTGAGGTTGCTGTTTTTGCTGACACTGGCTGGAGCATGTGTGCATATCTGTTTGTGTTTATATTCTGTGAGCTGTTCTGCACGGAAGCCTGTGGTCAGGTAGATGCTGAAAGCTGAGCTGCCTTTCTCTGGACAGTAGTAGCCGATTTTTTCTCTCTCTTTCTTTGCTTTGCCTCCAGTGAGGAGCGACATTTCCATGGTAGGAACGATCCGCAGCGATGTTTGCCAATGTTTGTGTTCTGTGGATTGTTTCAGGCATCGGAAGGCGTTCCAGTGAAGTACTTCGACAACTTGGATGAACTGATAGAGTTTTACAAGAAGGAGAACATGGGTCTGGTATGGCACCTGAGATATCCTGTCCAAAGGGAAGAGGAGGAGGCAGCTGATGAACCAGAGGAGGATGCAGGTAAGAAATCCAGGGGAAAGGTGGATGGTTTGGACCCTGGAGTGAAACAGACTTGATGTGTGCTGGAGATGATGGGAGTGTTGGCAGGAGTTTTCTTGGAGTTTCTCAGCTTCAGTTTCAGAAGTGCTATGTGCCTGCAACTCCTACTGACTGCTTTAGGAGGTATGACTGCTCAGGGGGGAGGGATAGCTCAGTGGTTTGAGCATTGGCCTACTAAACCCAACACTGTGAATTCAATCCTTGAGGGGGCAACTTAGAAATCTGGGGCAAAATCAGTACTTGGTCCTGCTAGTGAAGGCAGGGGGCTGGTCTCCTTGACCTTTCAGGGTCCCTTCCAGTTCTTTGAGATAGGTACATCTCCATATTTATATTTATTTATAGGGCCTCTGACAATCAGGCCCCTTTGGGTATGTCTGTATAGCAGCAGTTCTCAGACTGTGAGTCAGGACCCCAAAGTGGGTCACAACCCTGTTTTAATGTGGTCACCAGGGCTGGCTTAGACTTGCTGGGGCCCAGGACCAAAGCCAAAGGGTGTCAGCCCTGGACAGCAGGGCTGAGCTTACAGCCTGCCAGCCCTGGACTGAAGCCCTTGGCATTTGGCTTTGGCCTCCAGCGCCCGGGGTGGTGAGGCTTGTCCTTTGCCCCCCTCCAGATAGCGGGGCTCAAATGAGTTCAAGCTTCAGTGCCCACTCCTGGGGTCATGTAGTAATTTTTGTTGTCAGAAGGGAGTCACAGTGCAATGAAGTTTAAGAACCTCTTCTATACAGCAATGTAAGCCTGGGCTCAAGCCTAACCCTCTTGCATCTACACACCAGTTGTGTTAACCTAGGGCTTGAACCTAGGGGCTCAGGGCCCAGCAGGGTTGGAGAGTCCAAGTCTGTGTTAAGCTGAGACCTAATGGTCTGAGCCCTATTGCTTTCCTGTGTGCCTGGCCCCAGCATGACCCAGGTCCCGGAAATCCTCCGGAGGTATCCTTTAGTCCTCTCTATGCCAACAATCTGTGGTGCAGTCTATTGCACTCTATTGCAAATGGCAGCCACTCATCCCTTTGCAAATGGCAGCACCTCAGATCAGCGTTAAGCCATTATCTGGTGAACACCAATCTGTGAGCAAACTATCAGACAGCCTGCAGGGTTTGCAAGGGAGAATGATCAAAAGAAGCTTTTTGCAAAAAAAGCTGCTTCCTGGACACAGGAGCACAGCCAGATTTTGGTGCATGCTGCCCTTATGGGCACCTGAGTCCCATCTATCACACTGTCACAGTTAGGAAGCAGGCAGTAGAGTTTTCCCATAGTGCACCACACTTGTAGGGCTAGAGTGTCGACACTTGGGGTGGGGTGCGGGATGCACTTGGCACTCTGAGAGAGGGTTACTGTGGCTCAGATCTGTGCTCTGCAATGTGGATGCCAGAGCCCTGGGTTCAAGCAGGAGTCAGAATATCCTTAACCCAGGGTGAAAATGCAGCGTAGATGCTCAAGCCCAGGGTTCCCTGACACACACAGCCAACTTGAGTCCACTAACCCTAGGCTGCCATTGCTGTGCAGACATACCCTTTATATCTCTGTGCTATGAGGAATATTTCTAACAATTATGAGCTTGTCCAGGGGCACTTTGATACCACAGTGATGGTTCCTTTACTACTACCTCGTAGATAGTTGGGTGAGAAGGTCCTGGCGGGACCTGGCACTTGCCTCCTAGTTTGGCATTTCCATCACCAGGCCCACAGTATCAGTGGTGGATTTTCTGATGTAACATGGTTCAAGGGGCCTGCTGTCAGATTTCCTTCTGACTGAGGATGGGGAAACAGGTAGCGTAAGGACAGCTGACCTCAGTTTGTCAGGCTTAAGAAAGAAAGGAAATCATGGACTCCACCTGTGTCTATACTACAACGCTGCACTGTTATAAGCTGCAGCAGTGCAGGACATCCTTGTTAGCTGTCTTGTTTTGCATGTACACGTTGCACTGTGTCCATATACAAGACCCATTGCAAGCATTGTAGAGCTGGTGGATTGTTGCACCTACCCCATGGTGCCGCGTTCAGCTTCCTGGAGCTGGGGGAAGAAGGTCTGTGGTATAGAATATTTGGGGCACTTATTTGTACTTGTAGTTTGTTCTGTCAGCTGCTGCAGACGGTTCTGTCCTGCACTAAGAGCAGAATCAGGCAGTGGGTTATACTGGCTGCCCCCATCTTCTACATGCTCCTCAGGAATGAGCCACATTCTGTGCAGAGGCACATTAGCTGCCCTTTCTGCTGTGTCTGGAAGATTCATGTTCCATACCACTAGGACAGGATCATGGCATTGCAGGCCAATTTGAGCCTGCATCTTTGATGTTTGCCATCACAGGTCAGTCCCACGGAAGGACTTTGGTTTTGGCTCAGTGCTCTAAGTGAAGAGCAGTTCTGGAGGAGAGGAGAGAGATTACTGCACTGCTTCATGGGGTTCTCCCCTCCAAAAGAGATGTGAAAGTGAGGTTTCTGGTGCTGGGACCCTAGTAGCTGTCTGTGGAGTTAAGGGTTCTATACAGAGCTAATCAGAAACATTTTGACTAGCCATTATTTTATTAGAATGTGCTGATTCTTCAAAATCTGAACATTCCATGGGACTATGTTATTTTGATTAAATACCACCAGAAGTGGTTCCAATGGAAAACCTGCTGGCTTTCTTGCCAGCCTGCCCACACAACTCCTGAGCAGCCAGGGCTCCCAGGGTGCCTGAGATCCAGGCTAGTGCCATAATCATTGGACCATCCTTTCTCTTCTCTTTTGTCTGTCAGTCTAGAAATGCTGAGCATGACCATGAACCTGATTATCTTCAGGATAAAACCAAGCCTTCCCATCGCGCACACGCGCATGTGCGCGCACACACGCAAAATCTCACTGATCTTGTGAGGGCTGGAAAATATTGACAAGAATAAAATTTCAATGAGAAACTGACACCACTTTTTGCAAAACTGTTAGTTATTTTCTCCTTTTCTGGCCAGCTCTGTTAATCTCCCAGCTCTCAGAATTGGAGACAGAGTGCAGGAAGAAGAATAAAAAGAAGGGCAGGAAGTTGAAAAAAGTTCTTGTTGCCACTCTATTTGCCTCTGGCTAGAGCAGTGGTTCTCAAACTTTTGCACTGATGATCCCTTTCACATAGCAAGCCTCTGAGTGTGACTCCCCCTCCTTATAAGTTAAAAACACTTTAAAATATATTTAACACCATTATAAATGCTGGATGCAACGCGGGGTTTGGGGTGGAGGCTGGCAGCTTGCGACCCCTGCTTCCTCCATGTAATAACCTCACAACTCCCTGAGGGGACCCGACCCCCAGTTTGAGAACCCCTGCACTAGAGGAAGAGAAGTGAAAATCTTTTAGTAAGGCCAGTCACATCCACAATTCAGTTTTGTAAGGTGCTTAGGTACCATCATTCTGGAACCATATGAAAGCCTAGAGGATGTCTTTGTCATATAGATTTCATTGTTACGTCTCCTATCCCTGTGGTATCTAAGCATGGAGGTACTGATCTAACTGCAGCACCAATCAGTCATGCTGTTGCTCATTATTTCTTTCTCTCTTTGACTCACAATGTGCACAGGAGCTATGGAACATTCTTTTCAAGAAAATAAGCATCGCTCTCTTATTTTTAAGCACAACCAAGTACTATGTGCATTACAAAGTGATAGGCGATTGTTAACAAGGATGAATATCATTGGGTTAAGTGCAGCTATCGCCACTTCCCACCGAAGAGCCAGAGTGCTGTTGAATTGAATGGCATGGCTTTGGGAGGGCCTAAGCTGGAGAGTGGAGGGAGTTTTCAGCTGTGATGAATGCACTGAATGCCCCTGTGACAAGGGAAGTTACTCAGGTCATTGTACTGCATTAAATGGAAGGGGTTTATTTACACTTAGCATTCATTATTTACTCATTTTAGCAGCCCGTTCTCAGCCTCTTTGTACTCTCCCCAACCTGCTTCTCCTTGCACTGTGCCTGCCATGGAGATGCAGGAACTCAAATACTGGAGTTCTGTGACTGGAGAAGCTGCTAATCACGTCAGCACCCAGCACTTTTTTTTGTTATGAACAAATGAGGACTAGAATGGAGACTGCTAAACCCACTTAACCTGAACTAGGTTCAGTTACTGTGGACTGAAGTTAAATGTGTGTGTCTGTCTGTCCATATCTGGAGGCAATGTAGCCCTTTATACATCTCCCTCTCCCATGTAGCTCCTGGGTACTGTCCCATTCCACTGACGACCCATTATAATAATAATGATACCTAGCCATGATATAGCACGTGCATATTTTCAAAACACTGCACAAATGTTAATCAATCTTCACAATGACGGGGAAATTTAAGTTAAGTGCCTTGACCAAGTCTATTCAATAAGCCAGTGTCAGAGCTCAGGATTATTGCTTGTGCATTCTGGGTTCACAGCCCTCAGCTCAGCCCACTACACCACACCATTGAGTTCAGTGGGAACAGAATTTGGCCCTTATCAATATCATGGTCTGATCTGATGAAGTTCAGATCTTTTCAGTTCAGTGATTGCAGGCCAGTTAATCTGGATGGATTTTGCACTGACTGCCACTGTGATGCACACGATATTGTGGGTCAGAATGGGAGGCAAGTGGTCTAGGCATGTTGCCAAAAATACTTTGTTTCCCTTCCTTCATGTCAGACCCTGTACCAACCCCACCCATATTACCCCCACGACCCTTCCTGGTGGCACTCCCAGCAAGCGAGATGAAAGAAGCGTCTCCTCTGAATGAAAATTCCAAGGTGGCAGAAGTCAGCAAACTGTCCCTTTCTGAGACGCTACTTCAGCGGCTGCAGTCCCAGGACACCAGCAGGTAAGCTCTGCTCATTCACTACCCCCAGAAACTTAGATAGATGGGCAATAACCAGGACAACAGAATCAACACTGAAGCCCTCTCGGGAATTGGTAAGGCGCTGCGTTTGGGAAAGGTGTCACTGATAACACAGCTATGTCAGTGCACTCTATTGTGGGAGAGGGGATGTGGGGCCTGTGTCTAATCTCACACTCATTTTACCCCAGTGTAACTCCATGGGCTTCAGAGGAGCTACTCCTGATTTAAGCAATTAAAGGGAAGTCAGAATCAGGTCCATTCTCTCTTAGACATTAAAGTGATACAGTGGCTACTCCTTAAGGTAGCACTCATGCTCTGGCATGGAAGAAATGTTCTCCTGAAGTATAAAACAATATACTGACCTCCCCCATGGAGATATTTCCTAATGTGCGGTAAGATAATGTTGGAGAGAGGCTAGAATAGAAACCATGTGCCTAAACCGTAGAGATCATGGGCCAGATCCTTAACATGTGCAAATTGGCAAGTCTTCATTGGTTTCAATGGAGTTACACTGATTTATGCCAGCTGAGAGTCTGGCCCCATCTAAGTATGTGGCTGTCTAAATACATCATGCACCGTAGCCTGTCGAATCTGGACACCCATTCAAGCATCGGAGGAAGCTGGTGACATCTAGGGTGACCAGATCCTCAGAGTTAAAGATCAGGACATCTGTCTATGGGCCAGCGCTGGGGGAGCAAGTTACAGCAAATGGAAGCTGGTTTGGTGTTCTGTCAGGGAGGTGGGATAGGGGGCTGGATGGCTGGCTGGCAGGCTGGGTAGGTGGCAGGCTGAGAGATATCTATTTCGATTGGCTGCCTTCGCCGTTCCATCTGCCTCCTTGGAAAAGAGCAGCCAGTCAGAACTTTCTGCACTTGCTGAGGGATGAAACAGCCAGTAAACTTTGACTGCTTCATCTCTCGGCATGGGTAGAGGTGCCAATCCCCACTTATCAAGGACCCAACTGGAGCCTCCAGTCCAGCCTCTGCTTTCAGCTTCTAATCAGGCTTTGTCTGAGGCAGAAGCTTTGAAGAAGGAGTCAGCCATGGAGACATGAGCAAAGGTCCTGGCTCCCCCAACACTCCCACGCTGTCAGCCCCCAGCTTCTCCACCACATCCAAACCCTACAGGAGACCTACTAATCACCCCCCATCATGGCTACCTCTCAGTCATGACTGCAACTGCTTATCTCCCACACCAGGGCAGCATTCATACTATTGCAGTGGGGAATCCTCAGGCAAAGTCTAAGAATTCCATTCCCCCACCACCATCACCACCACCACTTAGAAGGTAATATTGACATTGAAGAACAAGGCAAGCCAGACAAGAGTATGTCTTAGCTGTGGAGGTTTCTGCTTCAGACAAAACTCAGCTGCCTGATAGTTGGGGACAACAGGGGGGAAGCTGGTTTCCTTACCTGCATTAGTCTTTTTCACAGTGTTTCTGAGGAACACCTAAAGTTAATCCAGGATTATCTGCGAGTTCACATCACCAGCGACTTTGAGATGGTGCAGATGGGCTCCAGCAGTCTCCCCCAGCTGAAGAAACTGCTCACAGTGCTCTGCAAAGGGCTCTTCAGGTAACTGGAGCTTAATTTTCAGAGAAGCCAATAGAATGTCACAACACTGTCAAAGGCAGGTGCTATTTGAATTGTGAACCCATATTTCCAGCACAGCAAAACTGCTTATCCTTAAAAATGGGTAGTAAGACAACGGTCTCATGGCCTATGTGGTTAAAGGCCAGGAGCCAGATGCTCATGCTCCAGTGAGGTTCAGGTGATTTACGCCACCTGAGATTCTAGCCCTGGGACATTAAATCTGCCTGAAAGACACAGCTGTAGCAGGTAAGATTTTCCTGGGGGTGGTTTCAGTTAATAGAGTATTATTTATTTTATACTTTGTTTAGAAAGAAACAAAGCCAAAATGCATTAAAGGATTAGCTGAATAGCTTAGGAAGAGATATAAATGGCACCTCCAGAATCATCAAGTAAAAGTCGTATATAAAAAAACTCATGTATTGCTGCATGACTATTCTCTTCAAACCCCGACTCTACTCTCCGTTACAGCAGGGAGAACCTGGGGTGATTTTACTGAAATCAGTTAACATAGTCCAGGTGGAGTGAGGAGAGAAACAGACTCCTGCTCTAGTATGGTTTCCATTACAAGTACCCCTTCTCTATCCAGAGCCCATACCCAGCAAAAGACCAAGTACTGGTTGGGATCTGATTGTTCCTCAAGCTTCCCCCCCACTCTGAAACAAACAAGGGGCTCAGCCCTCAGGGAGAGCATCTGGATGCCTGACCACCAGCAGAGGTCCTGTACCTCCACGCTGGCTAAGGGTCCCACAGCACCCTTTTCCACACTGGTTCCTTGGCAGCTAGGCTCCCGTGGAGCAGTGCAGGCAGGGGTACTGCCCTCCAGCACCTGGAACTCACCCCTACAAATTAGGAGAAGTGTCGAAAACATGGGCAGATACACCCAAGAACTAATATTGATTCACTGAGCACTAACTTGTGAATGGAATTCTCACAGAGCTGGTGGGAGGAGGATGGGGCAGATCCTCAGCTGGTGTAAATTAGTGTGGCTCAGTTGAAGTGACTAGAGTTATCAAGTTACACCATTTGAGGATTGGCTCAGTGTGCATTCCCCTGCTCCGTAGGCCTGAATCCAGCAATCCCCAGGGAGGTCGAGGAGTGGGAGGTATGACGCTGCAGAACCAGCACTTCCCTTTCTGTGCCCCTCAGCTGGGTTTCAGTTCTCTACAGCCACGGAGGGGAAGGTCCCATGTGCTCAGTTTTTAGCAAACCCTGAATAATGGGATCTCACAGCCAGCAAAATCAGGACTGAATCTTTTCCATTGCTAAACTGTCTCAGATAGGGCTGTGCTGTTATTCCAATGAAGGCCAGGCTGGCTTTTCCCAGAAGGGAGTTCTAACGCATCACTACTTTGTGCTATCTAGGTTTTTGTACCCCTCATCGCCCTTCAAGGGGATAAGAAAGCCTTAAAAAAGAAAACTTACTGATATCAAATGTTCTCAAGCATCAAAGTTGCTCTTCCAATTGTCAGCATCCCTTTAACATTTGTAGTGAGAGGGCACAGAAAATCTAGTGCCTGTTTCAAACATTACCAGGCCAAATTCTCAACTGGTGAAAGTCCATTGACGTCAATGGAGTTGCACAAACAGACAGTTAGCCCCACCTTCCACCCCTTGTTTAGTGGCATATATTTATGGATTAATCTGTTGTTATCCTGGGAACTAATGACATCTTAATATAATTAGTCTAACTGGGCAGATTTTCAAAGACCTGTGTGATAAGTGAGGTACACCAAATGCAATTCTTTTCATGGGCAATCACCCACAGCATGGAGATGGCTAAGTATATGTATAATTGACCAATTTGCATATGCAATTTCCCACATGGAAATGCAGGATTCTTTCTTATGGAGGGGACTTGATCTAAAATCCCATGAAGTCAGTGAAAAAACTCCCACTGATTTCAATGGGCTTTGGATCAAGTTCTGGTCACGTACTCAGTTTGCATTGCTCAGGTAGTAAGAGACTTTCAAAATCAACCCATTGAGCTGACTTGCTGTTTGAAAATGGAATGGATTTGATATATCCCATCCAATTCCTTCTCCCTCCTGCAATTTCCTGCCAAAATCTGTACCAATAATCTCAGTATCATTTCATTTTGGTGGATTTGCCTTCTCAATTTTCCTGTGAACTCCTAATAACTTTAGGCCATTTGTCTGTCTTTGTCTTCCATATCAATCAGCTTTCTCTAATAAACCTCTCTCCTGCAGATCAGATTTTCTCAGGAGTGTGTGCATTCCAGCCATAGAACCTAGCATTCTCCCATAATTTACTAATTTTCAAATACTTGGGCACTTAATTGCTTTATGTAGCTCCCTTAATCTCTGCAATGGCTTGCAGCCTCTCTAGCTGAATCCCCCTATCAAGATGCTGAAATATAATTTGTTCAGTGACATTACCTAATTTTAGGTTTCACTCACTTCAGCTTCTTTCCCAGCTGCATTGAGGGATTCAGCCTGAAATCTGCAGCTAGTTCTCAGGCTGTTTCTCAGACATCTGTGTTTTCTTTTTCTTAACTGGATTCAGTACCTTTTATTATTTTCGCAAAGCCTTGAGGAGGGGGAAAATTGCAAATCGCAGACTCAATTGGCACTAATGCCCCATCTTTAGTTGTATAATGTCCCTCCCTAGCCCCCTCTAATCTCACATAGTTTAGGGATGGATGAGATATCATCTTTTACTGGACCAGCTTCTCTTGGTGAAAGAGACAAGCTTCTGAGCTGACACAGAGCTCTTCTCTGGGAGACCTGAAGACTTTAAGGAGAGCTCTGTGTCAGCTCAAAATCTTGTCTCTTTCAGAAGTTGGTCCGTAAAAGATATCACACCACCCACCTTTTCTCTCTAATATCCTGAGACCAACATGGCTACATCAACACTGCAATATGCAGACAGTTGTTCATCCCAGATGGGACTTGAACCCATAATGTCTGACCTAGAAAGCCAGTGTCTTATCCACTAGGCCACTGGGGCCCCTACATCAACACTGCATATAGTCCGGGGATAGCTGTTGTCAGACCCAGGTGACACTGCATTCAGTGTAAAGACTGAGAACTTTTCTTTGATGTCCACTAGCTGATTCCTGTTGTTTCAGGCAATCACTTCATCATTCCCTGCATGATTGGTCACCTAAATTACATGGTGTTATTTCTGCTCTCTGATTGAATGACTCCCACAGGGAGCTTTTAAGATGGCTGCTCAAACACTTCTGGCGCCAATACTTATGCAAACACAGATGGACAGAAGTGTTTATAACACTTCCTGTGAAGATTCTGGTGAATAAAATTTTACTCACACAGCAGTTCAAAGAAAGAAAATAAAAGAGGTGTGAATGCAATTAAAACCACTTTGTGGTTTGGTTGAGCACAAATGCCAGTAAATACCTTTCTGCATTTTTCCCCAAGCCTGACCTGTGCGTTACATTAAGCTGCACTTTGTGATAAAGGGCCTCAGAGAGGGCCATTCTCACATAAGAAACAGCCAAGCAGCGGGTTTTTCTGTGGTTGCTGTTGTTCAGAACTGTACAGTCTGTGCTGCTCATCGCTTCAAAGTAGATATATTCTAATTGTTTCCTGGTGGTTTGTCTAGTAGAACTTCTCCCAATGCTTCTAATACCACCTGTTTTCTGATAGGGCCTGAACCAAAGTCCGCTGATGTTAATGGGAGTCTTAGGGAGGTTAGGATAACTTAAAAGGTTCAAAGCAGAACAATTTTGTGACAGAGAACTGAGAGCCTAGGAGGGCTGGGCTCCCAGTTCCATCACAGACTTCCTGGATGACCTTGGCAAGTCACTTAGGCTGAAATTTCAAATGTGGGTGCCTAGCTTAGGCCAATGAATACACAGTTAGGCACCTAAATAAGTAGCTCGATTTTCAGAGACCACAGGTGCATGCTCACTGTAGCACCTTTTCCAGAGAACTAGATGGAGAAACTGGTGCATTCGTATCTATAAAAGTGAGAAGACTTGTTAGTTTTGGCTACTAATTAGGCACAATGCCACATTGTTCTCCATGTTCATCTTGGCCTGCAGGACCTAGCTGCTCTGCCAGTACTAAGTCTGGTCATTAGCAGAGAGTGTCATTTGTGCCAAGTTCATACAAAGATTTTGTGATGGACAAGCATCCTCTGGGCTCACTAAATTCATTTAATTTGTAACTTGCCCTTGGTTTGAATTCAGGAAATTAAAGTCTGGTTCATTTTACATCCACAGTTTCACTTGTCCCCTTATTCTATTTGTTGAAAAATATATCTGTGTATTTCCTCCTTCACTGGTGGTATTGTGCTGCCCCAGCTTCTGGAGCTGTAAAAGTTCTGTTCAAATGAGCTGTTGGTGCATTAGCTGACATCCTAACCCTGCTGCACTGTCCTGATCCTTCAGGGTTGGCACTGACCTCACTGGGTATGTCTACACTGTAATCAGAGGTGTAACTGCAGCTCAGGCTTGCATACCCACGCTAGCTTTAATCTTGCTGGCATGTCTATGAATAGCAGCATAGGTGGAGCATGGGCTGTAGGAGCTTGCCGAGGAGCTTGGAGATATACTCAGGTTGAAGCCAGGCCACTACGTCTTCACTGCTATTCTTACTGCGCTAGCTAGAATAAAGCTTGCATGGTTCTGTCTACCCATGCTGCATTCACCCCCCTAATGCGGTGTAGACACCCACATTCACTCCGTACTGACTATGCATCATTAACTGGTTTTGTGCTTTATCCTTCTTTCGTTGCCCCATGTGACCTTGCCCCAAATTCCCCACACAAACACTGCAGTGACCTTTGACATGTCTTTGTATTCTCAGTGAGGCATCTAGGACTCTCCCTTCCCTGGAGTCCATCCAGAAGGTGTTTGACCAGCAGCTGCCTTCTGGTATCCATCAGCGTTCTCAAGTAAGTTCTACTGGAAGAAGTAGGGAAAGGCAGCCAAGGAGTATTGATAGTGTCTGTCAGGCACAGACGAGGGAGAGGGAGGCCTTTCTGAGCTTGGGACACAACAATGACCATGAATTTAGATGATTGGTTAACACTTTTTTTCTCTTTAGCTTGTTTCTGGCTGCAGTGCACTGGGCACACAGTGAGTTATTTAACCACTGATTCAGCCAGCTCATAGTCTTCTCCACCCTCTCCCATCCCCCTATCCCAAAGAGAGAGAGTGCAGCAAAGTGCCTCAATCATTCCTACTTCCAACCTCCATCAGCCTGTGACCCAGAATTGCAAATTTGTCCTTCCATCAGCTTAACTCCTCCGGATGGTCAGTATCTTTTTGTGACAAACGCTTCCCCTCCTTCCACCCAGCCACCTCAATCCAGTGTCCAACCTCTTCCATCCTGCAGCCCAGAAACCAGAAGTCCAATCGGCATGTTCAACCCATGGCCCAGTAATACAAATCTGTCTTTCTGTCATCAACAATCCAACTCTTCTGCACATCCAGCCTCCTCTGACCTATATACCGGGTTGGCAAGGTTGTTCTCCCACCAGCCCAACTTTCCTGCATGTTCAGTCACATTCTGTGCCACTGCGCTTCACGTTACAGATTAAACTTAGATGACATAAAACACACTGCTGCTAACAGCTGTTTCTGGAAGGTGGTGTGAACTCTGAACTTCTTTGGGTCTGGTACTCATGGTTCTCTCTCTCTCTTTTTTTTTCTTCTTTTTTTAATGCTATTGTTACCAGTTGCTTGGGGAAGCCAGTCCAGTCAATGTTGTGTTGAAGCTCAATCAGCTGATCTCTTTGCTGTCCTCGGCTGAAGAAAAGGTAGAGATGTATAACTATCTCATGTTCCCATCTGCTTCTGGCTTTATTTATGCTTCTTTCATCATCAGTGAAATCCACCTCTGTAATGAGAATTCTCCTGCAATGCCTTTATTACTCCCTTCTCTGATCCCCCTCAGGTAAAGTGTAGATTCACCAAATAGATATCCATATGCATGAATTTTTACAGGTGAAAACATTGTTGATTGAAGGACCTGATTCAACACATCGGCGTTCTCTCATCCCTCCTGTAACCTTTGAGGTAAATAGACTTCATCAGCAATACTTATCTTACTACAGAAGAACACAAGACATGTAGGAATGTCTCAGTGTCTTAAGTTTCTGGATACTATGCTCTGCTACAATGGAGATAATACAGTTATATCTCAGTGCCCGGGGTCCCTTAGTACTCTATGGTACTGTAGTGGGGGCCATGTCTTAAAACTGTCTGTTTGAAGTGATGTAAGTGGGTCAGGCCATGCAGATGTTTCTCTGTGCATTGATTTAGGTATTGCTCTTCCTAGTACAATTGACTGAGGTTTAGGAAAATGGTTTATGAGAAATCTCTCCCTTTTCCAATAGGTGAAAGTAGATTCTCTAGGAATTTCCCAGAAAATACACCTCAAAGTTGATGTGGAGCTGGGGAAATTGATTATCAAGAAAGCCAAGGATGGTCCTGAAGACAAGTTCTATAACCATAAGAAAAGTAAGTTACACCAAGTAACAAATAAGGGGTTAGTCCTCTAGATCCCAATGGAAATTTTGTCATTGACTTCAGTGGGAGCAAGGTTTGGTCCAATGTGTATATTAGTCTGTTATGCTGAGAGTTTGATTCTACTTCAAGGCACCAGTAAACCTAGGTCACTTGTCTCCAAGGCAGTTTTCAGTGAATGGGAAGTCAATGCTGTGGTAAATGGCTCTTTCTGAGCGTTAATTTACAGTCCCATGCCATACAGTAAAGACAATGGCAGCATGTCTGCAAGGAAAACAGCATCCCTTGATCAAAGGTATTTCCAATTTCTGCCTAGTATAGATCAAGGAGATAAGCCACAAAGACATAAACATCTCAGAGATGTTAGGCCAAGACTGGTGTCTGTCCATCTCTTCCCTAGGTACGCTGAACCCATAAAAGGATCTGTTAGGAAAAGTGAGGTCTTTGTACTGCTGTCAGGTTTGTTACTTTGGCCTGGTCTGCACAATTTAAGTTAACATTGCTATGACGCTCGGGGTGTTAAAAATCCATACCCCAGAGTACTGTAGCTAGACCCACCTAATCCCTGGTGTAGATGCTGCTAGGTTGGCAGAAGAATGCTTCCGTTGACCTAGCTGCTGTTGCTTGGGGAAGTAGAGCTCCTACCGTGACAGAAAAACCTCTTTGGTCTCTGTAACCTACACAATGCCATAACTGTGCTGCTGTAGCACCTGCAGTGTAGCCATGGTGTTAGTGTCATTAGGGGAGAGCGGTGGTAGTTGTTTGTTTACTGTGATGGCCCATTTAAAATGGTTCTCTTTATCCCTGGTTAGGTCGCTGCTAAAACAATTGGTGAAAGATTTTTATTAGGGAAAAGTTATTTTTCCAATTCCCCTCTGGCCTCTAACTCCAAACACTGCACAGATTAGCACAGGTAGAACTATCAACTCAGGCTCCATCCTCACTAGGAAAACGACCCAGTGCTGACCATAGTTTTGAGCTAAACCTCTTCTGCTGATTTTCCCCAGCTGGGATTCAGAATTGCTTAGCTGCTGATGTACATGGGACCGAACCATCTTAACCATCAGATCCGCTTTCACCTTCCCTTCCACAGATGCTCACAGGAAGGAATATAAATTGTCTGCTTGGGATGCAGAAAGGGCACGAGGTTGGGTTGAACAGGCAGAAGAAGCTATTTGTGACTCTTGATTTCAGGGTTGTAAATGTAACCCCTGGAGGAAAGTCCCTTGCTGACTGCACCTGCATGTTATTTCTGCTGAGCCATTCCAACAGCTGTCTGAGAAAACTACACTGACCAGCCGAACAGAACTAATCAAAACGCTGAGAAATGGCCAGACTTAATGGACCAGATTGTCTCTGGTGCTGCTGCACAAGAGAATCTCTCCTCCTTCCCGCATGTGTCCCATAGAGGCCTAGCAACAATTGCAGTCCCTGCACATCAGGAACATTATTAGAGCTGAAATACTGTTGGTGGGTCTCAGTGCTGAAGCCACTGAAACCATCTTTACCATGTTTTTGATTCCAGGCTCTGTATAAAACCCTTTTTCAGAGGCAGAATTGACAGGAATGTGTGCTCAGCGGAGGTCTCCCAATGCAGGGCAAAGAGAGCCTCAGATTTCTGAATGAGTAATCTCTGGGAGCATGCTGCTTCCTGCGGCCAGTTCTAGTGAGCAGAGGAGAATTTCTCTGGAACTCTGGTTTCTGCAGATACAGTTTCTGGGACTCTGGTTTCTGCAGTTGACACCCAGCCTCTGCTTAGTTCTGCAGCTCATCAAGTCCCAGAAGTTCCCTAACAAACTGGTGATCGTATTGGAGACTGAAAGAGAGGAAAACGCAGCGGAAAGAATATGTTTTCGCTGACTCTAAGGTACATGACAATGTCTTTCCTCACTTTATCCCAGGAGCACCGGGATGAGCCTGAGGGCAGTGATCCTTGGCAGAAGATTAACCAGGGCATTTATAGGATTTTAATCTGCTCTGCATAAGTGAGATTTATTATATAATGTGGGAGCATCCAGCGAATGCAGGAGAGAATGGAGTAGATGTGCAGCAACAGTGCAATAATAACCCCTGCTATACCAATGAGGATCTAAGAAAGGGAAGGAGGCAGATTAGGGCTGCGCCATTCATTGGATGCTCAGTGGCTGGCAAAGGCAGGAGTCAGCCGTGGAGCAGTTACACCAGAATCATTCACTAGCCTTGAATCCCGCTTGTCTAGACTAGGATATCAGAGTGTGATGTAATACATGTTAGCTTCCGAGTTTGGAAACTCCAGTGTAGACAAGGCACACGGCCTTTACCATGTGCTAGGCTTTAACCTGACCAGTTTAACACGTGTCAGAGTAGTACACTGCCTTGTCTACACTAGGCTTTTAGGACACACTTGTTAATACATAGTAACAACTGGGCACTTCTCTATTCAATTAGTTCTTCAAGAAGAAGCTGAGATTCTGGTTACCGAGACAGCCATCTCATTAGTTGTCTCTCTGTTCCTCTGCTTGTAGAAAAGAGAAGGGTTCTGCCAGCTTCTGCAGCAGATGAAGAATAAACACTCTGAGCAACCAGAGCCTGACATGATCACCATCTTCATTGGGACCTGGAACATGGGTATGTGCTGACTTTTCATCTAGTCCTTCGTATGTTCCTCCAGACACTTATCTCGACCTTGACCTTGGCCTGCTTCCACGTGGGGACTGATGGACTCCTCATTTCCTATTCACTCAGTAAGTGACTCGCTCACAGGGACTGTGTCCCACTGGGACAGGAGAGGAATTGAGTCTCTAGGTTTTTGCATGCACTGTGGCCCCTTTGCATTGCTCCAGTGTAAAGAGGCCACAATGCCAATGTGACTATGGTCGGGGGAAAAGGAGGGTGTCCAGGCACTGCACTCCAACTATTTCTGCATGTGATTAGGAGAAACCACCCTCCTCGGGATTGAAAAGAGAATTTAACAGCAGGGATCTTTGTCTGGGGAATCCCAAATGAATCTGTTTTTCCCATTTTGGGAATGTGCATTTGTTCTGATGGCTGTGAGCTGATAGGTTAATTCCAGTAATCTCAAAGTCCTGATCCTCAGATGCAGCCACAATTAACTCAGGGCAACTGACGGCTGGGAGCAAAGAGAAGTTTTATGCCACCCTTGCAGCTCCCCAGCCTTGGATCTGTTTGGGAATGTCCCAGCCTTGAGCCGAATAGCCAGTAACAGCTGGCTGCCAGTGGCTTCCATTGGCAGCTCCAACAGATGGGAATTGTCAGAGCGCAGAGATGCTCCTGCCAATGCCCCTTTTTCCCCAGGAATGAGGTGGCATAGTACAAACTCCATCATCTAGGGCTTTCCTCTGCCAAGCCCATAGTACGTCATTTGGGCATAAAGTCCATTGTCTCCACCTGCACATGTGCATAGTTCCGTGGGTTTGTGTGCCTTTTTATCCCCATGCTATGTGTAGTCTCGAGGGTTTGACTGCAAGTGTTTTGACTCACTGTGGTTTTGGATTTGCTGCTAAAGGTGCTGCTCCTCCTCCAAAGAAGATCACATCCTGGTTTCTCTCCAAGGGGCAGGGAAAGACCCGGGATGATCCGCTGACTATATCCCCCATGACATTTATGTCATTGGCACCCAAGAGGACCCCAAGGGGAGAAGGAATGGCTGGAAGTTCTGAGACAATCCTTGCAGGAAATCACCAGTATCAGCTTTAAAATGGTGAGGAATCATGTCAGCTCAGAGCAAAGTGAGGATAGCACAATCCCCTAGTAGCTAGAAGAGACACAGGAATAAGCAGCCTCCAGGCCCACGCCTTCCTGTTTTCAAAGCGCCACATTGGTGGGACCATCCTGCTGACAGAGAGGGGACCGAACATGTCTATGGACTCCATTATTTTTGAATCAGCTAGATGGCGAAGGCATTGTTGGGAGCAGTCTGAGTCTGAGCACAGAGCCAGCCCCAGCATTCCTAGTGCCTTCCAGCTGGGGCATGAAGGATGGATATTGGCCTCAGATCCACCCCCTCCCCTACAGTATCACACTTACCTGCAATTAGGCCACTGTGCCATGGGAATGTCCCTCTTAGAGGAGAACATTTTTAAATTATTGGCATATCTTTTGAGACTGCTCTGGCCTCTCTCTCTGTGGGCTCTGGCACTTTTATTCCAGGTTATTATAAAGTTTAGGACTGACCAAACTGTGTTACACCATGTTTGACCACTCCTGAGTTTCAGTGTGGGTGAGGAATAGTTTTAATCGTATCTGAAAAGTCACTGTGTATGGGGCCCCTAAGTGGCTCTTAGAATTTGCCTGTGAACAAATGAAGTTGTCTTTTGTGTAACCAAGGTGAGTTAGGGATTAATTTGAGCATATCTGCATGCTAGGAATTGTGCATGTTCTCCCTACCCACGCAATCTAAGAACATGAGTCCATTGCTCAAAGAAAAATCTCAGTCAGTGAGTCTGAGTAAGCTGGGAAAGCCTTGGCCAGACCAGATGGTCTGGTGTCTCTGTGCCATGATATAACCATCAGTTTCCCATCCCCTGACAGATAGCAATCCATACGCTCTGGAACATCAGGATTGTCGTCCTGGCCAAGCCAGAACATGAGAACCGGATAAGCCACATCTGCACAGACAACGTGAAGACAGGAATTGCAAACACACTGGGTAAGGAGACAGAAGCAATTTAATCAGAATGTCATCCACTCTGTGCCCATGGGGACTCTTGAAATGAACAGTTCTCTCTCAGCAGGATCACTCTGGGGCATGCTGAAGTGACCCTCGTCTTCCCCAACTAGGCATATATAAATCCCAACCATAGGCACCCTGACGTCCTCTCGACCCCCTGTTCTGTCCCAGGCCCTGCCCCCACTCCACCCCTTCATCCAAGCCCCATCCCTCCTCTTTCCGCCCCCTGCCCTGAGCGTGGGTTGTGGGAGGGAAAAAATGTCTTTCTACTCAATCCTGGGCTTATAATTTTCCCACTAAAGACTTCAGCCTGAGTTGGAGGGATCCCCCTTTCTGGATAGCAGATGGAAATTAAATTAGCTTTCTTAAAATTTGTTTATTTTGCCTTCTTCAAAAAACTTCCTCTGAACATTGTTCTATATATGATCATTCTTCCTGCACTGATTAAGTCTGCCTCCCCTTCCACCCCATCCCCAGTTCACTTAAGAAGTGTTATGTTCTTTATTATCTTTCTACTGCTCAGCCTGGAGGTGGATTGATTTCTTGATTTTTCACTTCTTGTTTTTCCCAGGTAATAAAGGAGCTGTGGGAGTGTCATTCATGTTTAATGGAACCTCCTTAGGGTTTGTTAACAGCCATTTGACTTCAGGAAGTGAAAAGAAACACAGGTGAAATATGTCATTGCCTTTCAAGAGCAGGTGTTGATGTCCACAGTCAACCTGTGGAACTCATTGGCAGGGGATGTTGTGAAGGCTAAAAGTATAACTGGCTCAAAAAGAATGAGAAGTTCATGGAGGATAGGTCCATCAGTGACTATTAGCCAAGATGGTCATGGATGCAACACCATGCTCTGGGTGTCCCTAACCTATGACTGCCAGAAGCTGGGACTGCACAAAATGGGATGGATCACTCTCTAATTGCCCTGTTCTGTTCATTCCCTCTGGAGCACGTGGCACTGACCACTGTCAGAAACAGGATACTGGGCTAGATGGACTATTGGTCTGACCCAGTCTGGCTGTCTTATGTTAGGAATTGCTGGGTAACGTTTCTCTGGCCTGTGCTATGGAAGAGGTCACATTAAAAGATCACCATGGTCCCATCTAGCCTTAAAATCTATTATATGTTCACTGTTAATGCAGCTTGGCTCACCAGACTAGAAGCTGCTGAGTACCCCAGTCAGTGCCTGAGTTCCCTCTACGCTGCACAGCCACACAGCTGTCTGTTAAGCACGCGAAGGCGCTCAGGGCTGTGGCATGGAGAGATGCCTCTACCAAAAGCCCTGGACCTGCCGCAGCACCCCTCCCCCAGTCCCGACCCAGAAACCTGCCGCAGCCAGGGGACAGGTGCCCCTCCCCTGCCCCAACCGTGACCTGCCGCGGCTAGGGGATAGGTGCCCCTCCCCAACCCAGCCGGCCTGGACCTGCCACAGCTGGGGGAGAGGTATCTCTCCTCCCCAGCCCAGGTGCTGCTACAGGGAGAGAGAGCTGGAGAATCCTCTCTCCACACCATAGCCTTGGGGAGCCCCACTACATCCAAACCCCTCATCCCCATCCCCACCCCAGAGCCCATACCCCTAGCCGGAGCCCTCACCCTCCCACACCCCAGCCCTCTGCCCCAGTCCTGAGCCCCCTCTCACACTCTGAACCCCTTGGTCCCATCCCGCCACATGAACTTTGTTATTGCACCAATATGGGGCTATGTGTGATATCACCTCCATATTGGTGCAATAACAAATTTGTTCTGGGAAGATTAGAGGGAACACTGGTCAGTGCATCACCATTTGGTCAGTAACCCTGGCTTTACCAGAAGTGGAAGCTGCTGGCATCTGCAAGTGGGCAGAGGAAATAGATAGAAAGGTTTTCTCAGAACTGTGGAGAGATATCCCAGGTATCTTACCAAAGCAGTGTAGGCATGGCCCACCTGGCCTAGCCTGAGGAGCTGCCACTGTATGTCATGGAAACATCTTGATGATTTGTGCAGTCTGGAGAGAAACTGGGAGGTTTTTCTGCACAAGCACAATGTGGAGAGTGAAAATATCTCCCTAGTGCCAAAGGAGGCACTGTCTCCTTTGTGGGCCGAGGTACACTGAGAGAGGGCTGGGAGGGTGGAGAGTGGAGGTCTGTTCATGGTATCATCAGGGGCCAATCCTACCAGCGGAAGGCGTTGCAGGGAACAGTGGGAGAGGATTCCCCAACGGGGTCGAGTGTGGAGCAGAGAAATGTATCTCTGGTAGGTAATCCCCTTCCCCAAGCTGTTACATTATCAATAGAAAGAGGTGGAGCCTGTGGTCTGGCCAAGCAGTGTGCCGTGCAAACAGCCACGGGACTGTGGCTTGTAGCCCTGGGGCCTATCCAGTCCCTAGTGTAAATTGGAGATGCCTGAAGAAGCCATTTGGGCAGCTAAGAGTAGCTGGGATGGAGAGATGTGGTCATGCTGCCTCTCTCCAGGGAACATCTCCTGCCTCAGGTCTAGGTCAAGCAAGGGTGGTGGCATAGAATTGCTGTGCAGGAGCTCTGCCAGCTGGGGCTTCCCTTGCCATTAAGGAAATTCCCAGATGCCTGGAGTGGCTGCCAGAATCTAGCCAAGAACTTTTTATTTCTTGCTTTGTTTAAAAATGATGGCTAAGATCTGTGCTGGGCCACCAGGAGGCACAGCACAGAAAGCACAGCCTGCAGAGGGATCAGGGGTGGCATTAGAGCAGCTTTTGCACTCATTTGATTTTAGGTTTCTCTGGGAACAGAACAGCCTCCAGCACAAAACGGAGCAGTCAGGAGCTGCTCTAAATTACTGTGCCTCCTCCATCAGGCTACCATGCAGCACCTGAGAATCCCCTATGCTACGAAGTTCACTCCTGTCCCCTACTCCAGGACTTGCTGAGGTTCCTGGTGCAGTGTGGTGTTGTCCTAGCGTGCCTGCATCAGGGGCATTCTCCCTCACCTGACAATGGCTCTCTGATTGCTGAAGCAGCACAGTCCTGGTTCTTTTTATAGTTTGTTTCCCTTTCCCAAGGAAGGGCAGTGTAATGCATAATACTGACAACTTATTCAATTGCCAGTGCTCAAATTCTCTCACGGGGCATCCCTGAGCATTCGGGGCTCCGTAGCTGTCATCAGGGTCTATGTGAAATGGAAGTGTGGGGTTCTCTAAAGAATGATGGCTAAAACCTAATCGTTTCCTGTTACTTTGAGCCTAACTGGCTCCAGCATGCTAAAGCAAGCAGTCTCTGTCAAGCCCCTAGCACAACCAGAGGTGAAAGTAAGCGGGTATGGGCCAGTATGGAGGACCGGTAAGAAAACAAGACTGCCTGAGGGAGGGAGAAGCCTGCCCCCTGCTCATAAGAATAGTTTAAACTCAGCTGTTCCCTGAGTGGTTCAGCCCCAGGGGTTAGGAGTGGTTTCTGGCATCCTTATTAATTTCACTCACAGTAGCTGGGGGAGCGGGTCGAGGGGGACGGTGTGTTTGCCATGGCGGGGGCCAGTCCTTTTTCTGCTCCCGGGATGAGGGGATCTCTCCAATACTAATATACACAACAAATACAAGCATTTGGCTGCACAGCTTAAATCCAGAGCTAATAAAAGCAGCTGGAAGGGGAAAACTCGCTGTCACATTGGTTCTCGTTCTCCTCCCTCCCCTCCTTCAGCCAGGCTGCAGACAAGGCTCTGCATTCCTCCCCCCCCACTGCCCTCAGCAGGGGTTCTCCTCTAGACTCTAGCTTGCGGGGTAGAAGCCGTTTCTGGCATCCTGTTAATTTCACTCCCAGTTGTTGTTGGGGGGAGGAGGGGGTGTGTGTGTGTACCATGGCAGGGGCAGTTCTTTTCTGCCCCCGGGATGAGGGATCTCCTATACACAAAAAACACAATCAAAATCAGGAACAATTTCCAAATTCAAATCTATCCCATTCCCTCCCCAGCAGAGGATCAGGCTGTGATGTCCAAACTGCTTGCAGATCCTCTTTGAAATGTTACTGAACTGCGCAGGGAACAGCTGAGTTTAAACTGTTTCTTATGCAGGAGGCAGGCTTCTCCCTCCCTCAGCCAGTCTCCCTGCTCCCTGCTGCAAGCTAGAGGAAGTCCCCTGCAGCTGCTGCTCAGTGCCAGGCAGGGAGAAAGCATGGAGCCTAGTGTCCACAGCCTGGCTGGAGGAGGAGGGAAGACCCGGAGAAAAATGTGACAGTGAGTTTTTACTTTTTCAGACTATTCCAATAGTAAAGTTTTATTACAGACAGTACTGGTAGTAGGAATAGAAGCTTATTTTTTTCTATATATGTCATGCAATGGGAGGGATCCATGAAGTACGTAGGAGAGGCTGGGTTGCTTGCGATTGGACCATATGGGTAAGAAATATAAATTACTTTCACCCCTGACCAAACCCCAGGACTCCAAGC
Organism: Gopherus evgoodei; assembly: GCF_007399415.2. Lineage (NCBI taxonomy): Eukaryota > Metazoa > Chordata > Testudines > Testudinidae > Gopherus > Gopherus evgoodei. The sequence goes on along the minus strand of NC_044330.1, from coordinate 49,389,202 downwards.
GCCTCTGCAGCTGGCAGCTCGGAGGTGATTTAAAGGGCCTGGCTCCTAGCTTCAGCTGAATCCCTGAGCCCTTTAAATCCTGATTTAAAAGCCCTGGGATTTAAAGGCCCACCTCTTTCGATGAGGCCATGCCTCTTCCGGTTGAGGCCCCCCTCCCCTACAGGACTCTGGAGTACCTGTAAGTCCTTTAAGTTACTTTCCCCCTGATGGCAACAGAGTATGACAGGCAGTCTTTGCTTGTTTTGTTAGGCGAAACCAGAACTACATGAACATTCTGCGTTTCCTGACACTGGGAGATAAGAAACTGAGTCCATTTAACATCACTCACGCTTTACTCATCTCTTCTGGCTGGGAGACTTGAACTACCGCGTGGAATTACCTACATCGGTTAGCGGCCTTCTTCATTCCTTGCTGTTCAGAAAAACAGATACAAGAATTCCTAAAGTGGCAGATGGTGCTTTAATTGTGTTAAAGGTGTTGTCAGCTTCTGATCTAGAGGGACCATGGAAAAGAGAGAGAGAGCTGGAAAGGGTGGGAGAAGGGGCCCCAAACTAACTGCCCCTTGCAAAAAGACAGAGAGATACTGGGAGTGATCTGAAGTTGTCACCATATCTCCTCTCCAGAGATTAATGAGCCATTGACCTACTAATGATGCCATATGACATACCATCATTCTCAATTCTCCCCAATGACAACCATTCGCCAAAACAGCACGACCCTGCTGCCAACAAGAGAGAATGCCACGACCAGGAGAACACCCTTCTGCTCATTCATTTTACCCCTCAATTTGTTCTATAATGGCCCAGACCTAGTCAGAACAGGGTTCAGATACTTGGTAGATCCCTGATGAGCATGAGACTTGCTGATACTGTAGGATGCCTGGTGCTGATGGGAATCAGGTATACATTCATTATTTGTTCGTTCATCGTGTGATGGACAAGTGTCCCGTGTTATAGCCTGCCCACTAGCAAGGGAGTGTTTGTAAGAAGGTGGAGTGCATTCCTGCCAACTCTGATATTTCCTTGTTTCCAGGAAGCAGAGAATATTATCCAGAGGATCAAACAACAGCAGTATCCAGAGTTGCTGGGTTTTGGACCAGCTTCTCATGGAGAAAAAGGACCAAAAGGTGTTTCTGCAATTTGGTAAGATTCTGTCCTCTTCTATCTTAACTCTACCCTTCTCTTAACTATTTCGTGGCCACTCAAAGACTCTTTCTGCCAGGCAATGTTGCAAGGATGGACGGGGGAGCTACTGAGCATCTTACCAGGCCTAGAGCCAGAACCAATAACCAGCTGTCTCTCTGTTCCAGAGGAACGAAGAGATCACTTTTGCTCCAACTTATCGTTTTGAAAGGACTACCGGGAGAAGATGCATACACCAAGCAGAAAGCAACAGGGGTACGTGGTAAACTAAATAATAATCCTCTCAATTAAAAAATATATGCTAGTGTAGGGAAAAATAGCATCCAGAGAAAAAGTGACCTAAAAATTGCTCTCCATTTCCTGCACAAATTAGGATTAAAATTTGTCATATTTTGAAAGGAGCCAAATAATGGACAACAATAATTTGGAACAAGCACACCGCCCTTTGGCAAGTGATTTCTCTCTCTTCTTAAGAAGAATTGTCCTTCCCTTCTTCTTGACCTCAGTTCTCCTTTGGTTGCAGATGAATTCAATTTGCAGTCCTGGTGTGATCGAGTGCTTTGGAAATCATACCCCATGGTGCACGTGGTGTGTCAATCCTATGGTGGGTTAGATAACAGATTGTAGATAGCAAGCAATTGATCTGAAACAGAAATGATTCACAGGGGTGTCTGCAGGATCTCCTTGCACTGCTAGGCTCTCAGAACAGGAAGACATGATAATAAACCATGCAATTTGGAGTTACATCTCCGATTATCACAGTATACGGCTGGAAACTGAAGTCTGTATACATTTATATGCACAATACAGTTGAGATGGCTGCAGCACAAATGCTCCTTCCTTGGCTTGATTCTCTTTTCCAGCTTATGGCACACACTGTAGGCTTTGTTATGACACCATCTAGCTCATAGACTTTAAGGCCACAAGGATACCCTCATGATCATCTAGTCTAACCTCCTGTCCATTGCAGGCCACAGAACCTCACCCGCCCACTCCGCAATAAAGACTTCAAGTTACAGAGAATCCAGCATTTACTGTAGTTCAAACCAGCAAATGGACCCCATGCCCATACTGCAGAGGAAGGGGAAAAACTCTCAGGGTCTCTGCCAATCAGACCTAGGGATATTCCTTCCTGACCCCCAATATGGCGATAGTTAGGACTGTGAGCTTGTGTGTGAGACCCATCAGCCGGACCCTGGGAAAGGAATTCTCTGTGGTAACTTGGAGCCCTCTCCATCTCAAGCAGTTGGAGATATTTGCTACAACAGTTGCAGATGGGCTATATGCTATTGTAGGCAACCTCCCATACCATCCCCTCAATAAATTTATCAAGCTCAGTTTTAAACAAGTTATGTTTTTTTGACCCAACTACTCCCCTTGGAAGGCTGTTCCAGAACATCACTCCTCTGATAGTTAGAAACCTTCATCTACTTCCAAGCCTAAACTTATTGACGGCCAATTTATATCCCATTTGTTCTTGGGCAACATTGGCCCTTAACTTAAATAACTCCTATCCTTCCATGGTGTTTGTTCCCTGGTGTATTATAGAGAGTAATCATATCTATCCTCAGCCTTCATTTGTTAGGTTAAACAAGCCAAGCTCCTTAAGTCTCCTTTCATAAGGAAGGTCTCCATTCCTCTCATCATCCTAGTAGCCCTTCTCTGCACTTGTTCCAGTTTGAATTCATCTTCTTAAACATGGGAGACCAGAAAATGCACACAGTATTCCAGTGAGGTCACACTAGGGCCTTGTATAATGGTCATGACACGTCCCTGTCGCTACGGAAATACTGCCTGATGCATCCAAGGATTGCATTAGCCCTTTCATAGTCACTTCACATTAGTTACTCCTAGCCACTCACTGTGATTGACTATACACCTAGGTCTTTCTTATCCTCTTTTGCTCCAACCTGATACATTCTCAGCTTATAGCCAAAATTCATGTTGTTAGTCCTAAGTGCATGACCTTGCATTTTGCACTATTAAATTTCATGGCATTTTCTATACTCCTCAGTTTTCAAGGTCATCTAAATCTTATATGATATTCCAGCCCGCCTTCGTATTGGCAGTACCGCCCAGCTTTTTGTCATCTGCAGATTTATAGCACACTCCCACTTTTTTTGCCCTAGTCATTAATGAAAATGTTAAATAAGGACTGGTTCCAAGGCTAGTAACTTCCATCCAGTCTGACAGTTCACCTTTCAGCATGACCCATTGTAGTCTTCCCTTTAACCAGTTCCTTACCCAACTTTGAATTCTCATATTAATCCCCATCTTTTCCAGTGTGGAAACTGTAATCAACATGCTTTACTGAATCCAGGTAGATTAGATCTACCGCCTTTTCTTTGTCTGGAAAATCAGTTATCTTCTCAAAGAAAGAGATCAAGTTGGTCTGGCCCAATCTACCTTTTGTGAAACCATGTTATATTTTATTCCACTCTACACCCTTAATCTCTTGGCAGTAACAAGTCAGGGTTTCCAGCCTGGTACCAGCAAGATCTCCATAATTGTTGATGCCAGGACCGTTATGGGCACTGTCTGAGTGGGCCGGTTTGCAGCAAAGAAGCCCAGTGGATAGAATACAGTGTGAAATGAGTTGGTGGTCTTGATCCAGTTCTTTGATTAGGCATCTACTTCAGAGCAAATTCCATCCCAACTGACCATCCCAGCAATCTACCCAGTGAATGGTCTTGGAGACCAAACTACCTTTCTTCTCTACAGGTGGGGCTTCCAGAGCCTGGGTAAAATACAGAGGGCCAGATCTCCTCTTGGGAAATCAGCCTTACTCCAGTGAAGTTAATGGAATGATGATGATTTGCAGCAGCTGAGAATCTGACCCACTAGCTTGTGGGAAAGCCTGCGTTGCTGCTTCCATGCTGTGGCTGTCCTGTGGACCGCAGAGGAGTTCACTCTCTAGTGCGATTAATCTGGGAGACTCATGAAAGGTGACAGAGTCATTAAAAACTAGTCCAGGCCAGTACTGCGTCTACTGCCAGCATGTTGTATTTCCACTCAGTAGACCCAACTCCAGCATCCCTTGCACCAGCGCAGGGGAATTCCTTACATCGCTCTTGAATTCCTCCCTCAGCTGATGCTAACAGCAGGGGTTGATGGGCTTCCAAGAGAGCTACCTTTACCCTTTCTTGGCTAGAACAAGGTTCACTGTGGTCTGGGAGAAAATGAAAGGATCCCCGAAGAGCCCTTAAAACCCCTGGATATTGGGCACTGGGGTCCATTGATCACACCCAACTCCAACCATCTGAGTACAGTGCTAATATACCCTCCATGCAGGTGAGAAGATGGCGTGCTTGGAAACATCATCTGACAAAGTGGGGTGGTGTGACATGAGGGCAAATTATACGCAGATAATTCAGTGTGTGGCTTTGAGAAATGAAGTCACTTGGGAAAATTGGCATCTGGGTGCCTCGTGTTCCACCCTGCTGAATTTGCTGGATGTCAGTGTAACCTAAGAACTCAAGCCAACATCCCTCAGCTACAGACAGTGTAGTACATACAGTTCAGAATACCTTGCCATGAATTGTTCTCTAATGGGAAATAACAAAGCTGTGTTCCTACACCATTTTCTTCCTCATTAGATTTGCTCTTCAGGTGTGCTGCTTATATTGCAAAGATGAGCCAGGGATACTGTGAACATACCAGGGTACAATCAGACTAATGAGTAGCTGTGTCACTTCTGCCCTGCAACTTTGGGTGCCTACAATGCCTTGATGAACTAGCTCTCACCTGGGCCACTCACAACAGCTTTCCAGCATGCAAGCTACACCCTTAGTATCCGTGTGTCGCTGCCAGCCTGCCAGCCACCCCAGAGGTTACACTCTGGCACTCACCAGCCTTGCTTATACTGCAGGTTATACCCCAGCATACCCCCAGTCCCAGAATTCCCCCAAGAGATGTATGTCCTGCACTACACAATCGACTCCTGGACAATACAAATATTGTAAGTCCATTATTCCTTAAAGTATCCCAGCTCATTATCTCAAATAGTTATTCAGACACTTCAATTTAAACACACTAGATTAGAGAAAACAGTAAAATACATCTATAACTATGAAGAGAGATTTTAAGAGAGTAGAAGTAATGAAGCAATAAAAGTTAGAAATGGTTACAAGAAAAATAAAGATAAAACATTTACTAATGCCTAACATAAACTAATCAGATCAAGCAATGTTTCTCACTACAGTCTTACTGACCAAATCTTGTAGGTTAGGACCACTCTCCTAGAGTCCAACGAATGCTTCCCTTGCCATGTCGGGTGCAGTGAATGCAATGGCAGGAGGAGAGAGAGTGGTCCCTTGGGGTATTTGCCCCTCCTTTTTATAGTTTTTAGTCCCCCTCTTGAAAAACATTTCCAGCTGGGAACTAGGAGACGGAATCTATGTAAAAAGATATTCCCTGCTGGCTTTTTCTCACCTGTTTGAGCTTTCTTTATTTCCATCCCCACTTGATGACTCTGTTTTACTGCTTAAATGCAAATTAAGGCAAGCACACATTCCTTTGTCTAGGAGAGCCATGTTGCCAACCTCCGTTTGGGCAGGGCTGTGGAGTTTGGAACGTGTTAATAACATCATGGAGGGAAATCATATAACACAAATTTAATCAGGACAATACTGACTAGCATTGCCCTACTTACTTCTGCCCTGCTGGTGGTGGTGGCAGCGCTGCCTTCAGGAGCTGAGCAGCTGGAGAGCAGTAGCTGCTGGCTGGATATTAATGTTGTTTGCAATGCAGTGAGAACATTTTTTTTTAATCCCACTCCTGTCTCGCTCCCGCAATACCCACTCTATTTTTATCCTTTCTCCTACTATTATGGCAGCAGGTGCTGCAGAACCTGCAGGATCCCAATTTCTTCATGCTCCCCAAGAGAACCTTCTTGTGCCCCCCCTCCCAGTTTGCACACCACTGGTTTACATAACTGTGTTTGATGCCTAGATTCCAAGATGAGGAGATTAGAAATATGATAGATTAGAAGAGACAGTTACAACCAGTGGACACAATTATGTTTTCTGGAAAGCTACTGAATGACGATTATATTACAGTCATCTCTTGGGTCAGAACAGAAACCCGTGGCATTAACTGCCTTTCTTCTCTCATTGGCAGGCTGCACCAGTGACATCATGACCAGTGACCACAGTCCGGGCTTTGCTACATTTGAAGTGGGGTACCTCCCAGTTTGTCTCCAAAGAATGGTTAGTAAGGGAGGGCATGCAAGAAATATGTAGATCCATATAAATGTGTTGCATACATTGTACAAGAAACTTGGCTCGAGAGAGTCTTGTTGAAAATGTGCAATCTTCAGTGTTCCTTTTGGAACAAAGGGTGTCCCTCCTTTTCTAGATTCCAGTACACAGAGTCCCAGGGGCAGATAGAATTCCCTGAGCTGCTGTGCCACTCTGAAGACCAAGTCCCAGACCAAATTCTACATTGAGTTCTACTCCAGCTGCTTAGAAAGTAATGTCACTATCTCCTCCTCTGTTCCTTCAAAGTTCTCTGCTTATTTTGATCAACTCCCTTCCTCTCACTTTCATCAAAATAAATGGGCCGTGTAAGTTATTTGTGTGACTGCAAAGAGGGGGTGAGGGATGTTACAGGTATGTTGTGATTTGTATGTTGCTCTATATTGTTACTGACAAAATCTGAGCAATGCAGCCATTTAGTTGTAATAATGTGTTATCGACAAGGATCTTCCTTGTGCTCTTTCTTTAGTCTTATTTGAAAATCTGCTCATCTCTTTTAAGGAGAGAACTTTGGTGTTCTCGCTTGTCAGATAGGAAAATCTTTGCTTAGCGAACACTCTATTGATTACATTTCCTATCATGCTGCTGTAAGTAATTGTGTGCTTTCAAAATAAAGGGATTAATATTTGTGCTACTCTCAGTAATAATTAATTAATTAATTGGTTCCTATGGTTTCAATAGAATAAATCAGAGAATCAAATGAAAGTGAAAGGAACTCCACTGAGATGATTCTGTGAATAGTTCTGCATTTCAGTGCTGAAAATTGTATCCTGTATTCCACAGCTAAAGAGCTATAGTCTCAGCTGAATATGTAATGTGAGACCACACGCCCATGCTGTGTTTGTTAGCTTATTCTCCATTACCGGGCCAATCCTGTAAGTGGGACAGCATGCCTGTGCTGTACGCTTCATTACATTATGCTCATGTCAGAGAGCTGTGTCAAAGACAGTTCCAGAAAAGATGATTATTTTTTGGCTGCATCAAAATTTGCATAAATTTCTATGGAAACAGTGTATTACCAGGCTTAAATTAGAATTTCAAAAGTGTGCTATCTTGAGTGGCGTGGGAAGAGCTGTCATGTTCTTACCCTCCTGTCCATGCCTGTACTGAGTCTTTTAATGCCAAGTTTGACTGTAAAACAAAATCACTTAATGATTACACAGTAAGGTCATTTGCAAATTTACTAGGGAAGCATTCCTTCAAGGTCCAGCCCTCGAGCAACCCAGAGCTTTCAAAATCTTGTGCCCAAAGAGAAAAAAATCAGAGCAGGTCCTTTTGGGATCCAGCATCTGAAGGCATCTTTGCTACTGAGTTCTTGCTGTGAGGGGGGTCTCTTTCTCACCTGGCCAATGATCTCCTTTTGCATCACTCTTTGCAGGCTTTGTAAAAAGCCATGAAGGGGAAAATGAGGATGGGAATGAAGGGGAACTCGTGGTGAAGTTCATTGAGGCACTTCCTAAGGTAAGTGGAAAATATTTTTTCACACCCATTTCAGAGAAATCCTGTCTGCATGTTTGATAAACAGCAACCAAACCTTTTCTCCGAATAAAAATTGGTTTCAAGTGCTAAGCTCCATTTTGAAAAGCAGCATGAAGATTAACAGTTTCCATGTTTTCTTTGTCCTGCAAGTCAGGGATGGCTCTTGGTATCCTTGAAAAAGGCCCAGGCATTCAGATTGGGAAAGTGCTTTATTCAGCGCAGGTTAAATGCCCCACTCTTCCAAGAAGAAACTTTTACCAACACAGGGAGGAAATGGCCTCTTAAAAAAAATAAGGTGCATATAGTAGAAAATATTTACCTGTTTCTAAACCAGAGGGCAAGCTTATGTTAAAAGGACCATGAACAGGCTAGCACTAGTATTCTGTGCTATTGTCAGAGACCCAAATTCAGTTATTGGGCTAGTTGCTGTTCTTCTATTCCCTGCACTGGCTGTAGAAACTGCAGCTGTGGCACTCTTGGGCTGGGCAAGACTGAGCCTTTAACTACCCCTATGGATAATCCAAGAGGAGAACTGTTGGGTTCGGAAAGGCTGGCCTGGCCAGGTAGTTTGGGGAATGCTCTGCAGGGCCCTGCAGGGCAACCCCCATGAGCTTAAAGTAAGTAAACAGAGTGATAGCCACAAAGTGTGGAGCAGATTGAAATTAGGCTCCAAATCACTTCTGCCTGGGAATTTTCAGTTAAAAGAAAGTACTGCAGTGGTGCTGTGTGTAAATGTCTGATGTGCAGCCTCCCAGCTGGGAATGGGAAGGAGGTATTTTAGAAATGGATCATGTTCGATCTTACATCTTCAAACATCATTGAAGAGAGCTGGGTTGTGCATTAAATTGGTAGAAATCCTCAGGGCCCTGTCTGGTTGAACCTTGCTCAGTCTGGGCCCAGGTACAAAGAGAGAACTTTATTTCTGTGTGCTTTCCTCTCCACTGTATTGACCCCTGTGGGCTTGTCCTTGCAGCTGACTCCGATTATTTCAGACCCAGAGTACCTGCTGGACCAGCACATCCTGATCAGCATTAAGTCTTCAGACAGTGATGAATCGTATGGTAAGTGCCTAGCTCTAATGCAGGGTATGAGTCAAGCTCTCCTTAGATTGTTCCAAATCACCAGAAGAGTGGGAGAGAACGGCAGTAATTATTACAGCCTGAAGGTGTAACAGTGCTTTGTATTCTGATGTAGAGCTTAATACATATGACATGCAGACCGTGTGCACCATTCTGTGCTAATGTGGCTTAAAAGACTAAGCACTATAGACATCATCTGTGCAGACTGGATCAGCCTGAAAATGAAGGGATTTAAAGGAAATGTGCCCTGCTGAGATTAGAGCCGAGCTCATTCTCTGTCATATTCGGTTTGTCCAGGACTTGTAAATACTGCTTCACTTGCATACTCCATATCTGATGGATAAGAGACCACTTTTTCCAGGGCAAGAGAGAAATTCACTATCAATGCTCAGCCAAATTCACTATCATACTCTGCTCAGCCAAAGAAAGGACTGCAGTCCTGACTTGGAGAGGGCCACTCTGTTGGCATCCACTTACTTCAGACAAGGGTCACAAACTGTTCTGAACAATAATGGAAGCTCAGAGAGCCAAAGTCATTAATGGTGTCTGAAGTATCCTGTACAAATCCATACTGAGTGCCTGAAAAAGGGAAGTGAATGCTCCTTACTCCCCTGAGTTTGCAGATATCACACAACCCATATTGTGATTTAAAGCAAAGATTCTCTTTCCAGTCACATTTGAAGCTCCCTTTATTCAGTATGTACAGAGATAATAGATGACTGAAGTGACAGAGAGAGACGATGCTAGTCATTTCTCATCTCCAGGCTTCCTCCCTATCTTCTAGGTGAGGGCTGCATTGCCCTGAGGATAGAAGCTACAGAATCGCTAGTCCCCTTCCATACTGTGCTAACGCACCATGGTGAGAGAACAGGGGTCTTCCACGGTGAAATCAAGTTACAGACATCGCAAGGAAAGCAGAGAGAGAAACTGTATGGTAAGAGCCTGGTCCTTGGAGGGCTCACTCCAGATTACTGTGATCTTATCCAGAAGGGCCTGATCTGATTCCTGTCAAAGAACTGGAGCTTATTTTAGCAGCATTTTTTAGTTCGTAACAGCCATTAGCTTTCGATGGTGGCCCTTGGGATCCAAAGATGATCATTCTCTTTGTGTGGGCCGTACTTGAGCAATTCCAGAAAAACACAGCCGTCACATTCAGGTCCTCCTTTTCCTTCTGCATGTGAATTAACAGACTGAGGGAGCCCTCTACCTGTCTCTCACTAATGTAGACTTTGTTGAATTATATTACTGTTTTCCACTTGTGATGGCTGTATAACAGGGAGATAGATTTGCCTCTGGTCCAGACAGCTGTAGGTACATGGAAAAGGGCACTAAGGACTCTCAAACTGCAGTTGCTCAACTAAAGGAAAATGAGCCTCCTTTTCTAGCTTGCTGGGTATTGTTCTTTTAATCCCACGGCAGCATGCTTCAGTACACACAAGTTACCACATATTGTTGTTAGTAATAAAAACTGCGCTTTGAATGTCTGTAGTGCAGCTCAGCTGGACACCTGCTATGCCCAGAGTGTGGCTACTGCAGTCTCTAAAGAGGATAGAAAAATATTAAATTCCATTCCTAGGAATGAATTACCGTTGCTGTCTGCTCAAGAGAAACTAATATGCAGGCTCATGATTTGAAACCATAATAACAAAGTAGGTATCAGCAGCCACAAAGACTCAACTATTTTATTGTGTGACAATAGTAGTATGCTCAAGCCAGCCATTGGAGAAAAGAGATGCTGCTAAACATTCATCATCCTCAAACACCTGCTGCTGTAGGATTTTACATTTTGAAAGCCCTTTACAAACATTGTTTAATTCTCCCAGTACCCTTCCGGGGTAGTACACATGTATGTAGATGCTCCATTTTACACATCAAGAGTCCTGCTAAATTCACTGGAATTATCACTGTGAGTAAAATTATGCAGATACATAAGTGTGTCTAGGATCAAGGCCTTTGGTTGCAAGTGTTTTGAGGCGGGCACTTTTGTCTTCTACTTGTCAGTAAAGCATGATGTGCATTGATGGCGTTACAGTAATAATAGCTGCACTATTTAAAATCTAAGATGTATGTCTTGGCTATCTGATCCTGATTGGATAAGACAGCACGGCTTTCTTTTGGAAGACCTCCTTCCTTCCTTGTTCTGTCTATGCACTGATATTCTGATAGGCTAAGACATCTAGCTAGATACAGGCATTAACGCAGCATAGCTCAGAGTCCTGAGATTTGAAGTTGTAAGATGAGACTGTGACCCACTCAAGTGCTCTTTCATGCCTCTTCTTTGCCTCCAGATTTTTGAAGATTGAACGGGATGAGACTGCTGGGCAGAAACCAAAGGGCATCAGCAGCCTGGATCCCACCAAAGAGTGGGAGCAATCTATCAGGTAAAGAGCCAACGGATCATTCAGACCCCCAGAAGCAGTCAGCCTGCAGTTCAGAGCTGAGTGTAGCAGTGGCTCTCACTGGAGGTTGTGAGTGTATTACAAAACAGATCTGGTAGGAGCTGGACAGCTGCCCCTGTGCCCCCCTTACAACTACCAGTCTTCTCGGTTTTGCTGGTAATAGCTGCAGAGTCAAGATCTCCCTCCTTGTCTTTCCAAGTAAAGGAATGGGATGATGATAGGCTTCTGTGCACAGGAGAGTGGAACCAGGAATAAACTGTCTGACAAGGCAGTACATGACAATGGATTTGTTAGGCTGTGTCCTGTCCCTGTCCTAAAAAGGGCCCTTTCCCTCCAACAGAAAATCAAAATCTACTCACTTGATGGCTAAAGAAGCAGCAGCTGTTGCTCGCTTTCGGGGAAATGCTTCCTCTCCTCCAGACGCACAGGGCAAGGATGACATGTTACGGTAACCTCGCTACTTTAACTCTGCCGGCTTGGGTGTGGGAGCTGAACTCATACTGCCAGCCTTTCCCAGTGAGGCACCGGATGCTTCAGACTGACTCCAAGGAAGGAGGTCTTACTGCTTCAGTTTATACATTTCATAGGACCCATTTTCTGTCTAGGCAGTTGGCTGCCTTCCCCTCCCAGTCCATAGAGAGAGGCCAGATTTCTGTGCTCTGAATGCAGTAGCACGCATTAGCCTGCACACTGCTATGCAGCATTATGATCTGCTCATTGAACTACAGGGCCCAGAAGCCTTTGGAAAGGCTTCTGGGCCCTATAAGCAGCTACAGAGCAGTGCATGAACTACTTCACACCACAGGAACCTACTGAGGGTGAGTGGTGACCCTGACCTGGCAGCCCCCTCTGCAAAGGTCCTGAGGAGGGAGCAGCCAACAAGCCTCCCACATTATCTTTTTCTCCTAAAAAAAAAAAAAAAATGGGTCCCAGTCAGTGGGCATTAGGCTCTTTCCTTAGTAGCTGTCTGTTCATGAGAGCTTTTGGCAGGGAACAGTGTAGAGAAAGTGTGAGTCTGATCATTCCCTTTTTCAGCAGCTCCACCCCCACGGACATCAGCAATCCCAACTATATGGGGGTGGTCTCTTTCTCTCAGCAATTCTCTGCACCTGGCCAGCTTAAGCAGAGCCCTTCATCAGACCAGCCATCTGCCTTCTGGACCTATGACCAGCAGCCTAAAGAGAACGTCCCTGTGATGGGACACCAGGAGTCTACCTCCACGTCTTCCTCCCAGTCCCCCCTGTCTCCAAAACCATCCATTCAGCCTATGACAAACCGAAGTTCTGGCCCCAGGAGTCAAGAGTATGTGTGAGTCTTTGCCCTGGCACTGGCGCTGTGCTGGTCTCCCCCATTCCCCACCCCAGCACAGTCACGGTTTTGTTATCTGTGTGGTGGGCTGGAGGTGCAGTGAGTTACTCCATTGGCCCTTGACCTTTAGAGGCAGAAAGAGAAGATGAGTGAGATGGGTGCTGGCTCTGCACATGCTAAGGGAAACTAGTACAACTCCTCAGGCCTGTGCTACAGCCCAAAGTCAAAGCTCCGTGGGTAATTCCTTCCCAACCTCAATTGTGAGGAGAGGGGAAAGAAAGGGTGGAGAACTCCCCCTAGCCACCCAGAAGCGAAGGGGAGAGTGTAGGACAGCCCCCCCCATCTGGCAGAAGGAGCGCACCCTCACATTGCATACCGTGCTTTCGGCTGCACTTCTGTGCAGCTCAGCAAATTCTAGTTTGTTTCAGAATTTAGTGCCCAGGTGTCGGAGTAATCACCAACCTTGATGCAGAATTTAAATCCATCATCATATATATCCCTTGTTTGCCAAGCTTCTCAGTGATTAGGTTACACCACACCCATGTAATCCCCGTCCTCGTTCCATTTCTTCTAATGGAGCCATTGTGATGGGTTTTTATCTGGGACTGGAGTGTAGTTTCCTAGTAAACCCTTTGCCACTCTACAAAAATGGAGTTAACAGGAGCCTCCATCCCAAGCACTGGCCCCCTCTTCTGTGGAAAACTCCTTATTGCTTCTTCCCTTGTCTTTCTCCACCGCTCCGCTGCCCTGCAGAGAATGCTACTTCACACTGTCCAAGGAAGGCATCCGGAGAGAGGAACGGAGGTCATTCGCAAACTCCCTTGAAGATGTGCCATTCATCCCCGTTTCACTCTGTCCAACAAGAGCAGAGTTGCCCTTTGAGTGCTCAAGCTGTCATGTGATCACCTGGTGAAAACCTCACCAGCACAGCACCCACAGAACCTGACCCATCCCTTTCTACAGCAACTCTCAGTCAGGCGTGAGGTTTCTATTAGTTTTAATTCAAGGGGTTGCAGGCTCCACTGAACACAAAGCAACCCTCTTACCCCTGCAACACACAGTTATTAGATACTGTGCAGCTAGGTGCTTCGAGGGATGCTTTATTCCTTCCTCTGAACCACCTGGCATTGGTAGCAGTAGGAGATTGGTTGTAATGGCCTAACTGTGACATTGGTGTGGTAGGAGTTCTTATGCTAACATTCTAGAGACCTCCATTCCAATCCCCTCCACCATAATTCAATCAGATTTGTGCTCTTCTCAAAACTATCACAGCACTTGGCACAATTGGGCTCCGTTGCTAATCTCTGTTTAAAAAGAAACCATGTTTTGTCAGGACTGAGCTCTGGGGGGAGTTTGCCCAGCACCATGCCTACCCATCCTCAGCTCTCCTATCAATAAAGCTTATACAAAGCAAAAAACCTGCACCATTCTCTTCTGTCCCCATTGGTTTGACTGGTATTCTGTTATCTCCTTGCACCTCCTTTCCCCCTCTGCACAGTCAGCATCATTCTCTCATGGTCATTTTTCTATTCCCTCTCCTTTCTTTAGTGACCACTCCTAATTACACCTGTCATTTTCATATTGCCTTTCTGGTTGTAGGCCAGCTGACATGGGAAAAGGTGTGGTGGAGTCTTTGCTTCAAGAGGAAATTCAGCAGAAGCCTGAGATGTTTGACAACCCACTGTACGGCGCCATGAGCTCTAAGGGGAAGGTGCCATCCAAGAAGGAACAGGACTACACCCCAGTCTTGCGAAAGGAGCACCAACTTATTCTGAATCATGGCGCCCTTCTCACTAAGCCGCATGATGCCGACAGCAGCAAGTCTTCCAACAAGCAGCCATCCCCTCCTTTCCTGATCCCCACGCCCAGATTCCGGTCCTACACCTGCTCCAGCCAATCTGAGGAAAAAACTATAAGTGAAAAGGCTCAGGGCAAGCAGAAGCCAACTGCCTCCTTAGAAAACCCAGCACCACTGAAAAACCAGTCAAACCCTCAAGGTCTGAAGTAGGTCCAAGCAGTCAGGGACAGTTCAGCAAACCACCTCTTCCTACAAAGAGCCGGGCAGTTCTAGACATGCAGACTACCAAGGGCCGAGACTACCGGGAGAATTCAGACCTCCCTCATCAGGGAAAGCATCGAACCGAAGAGGGGACAGTTGGTAGGACAGCCACACCGGTATGTTGCTTGTGGAGTTGGAGGGATAGAGGAGAAGGTGTATTATTTTCACATAATGCTGTAATTACTTTCACACTGTTTGAATCAGGTATGCTGGGCAAAAACTTCAGTTGCTTTAGTGCTCACCTAACGCAAATTGCTTTACTCTAGAAGATCAAAACTTGGCCTGTGAATGGTTCAAGGGTAAGTTTGCTTTGCTAGATTAATAAAAAAGGGGTCAAGGTACTGATCAGTTGAAAATACTTACCAATCTAGGCAGTGCTGTTGTCCAGAAATACACATCAAGCTGCCACTTGAAATAATAAATAAAGCTCCATCTAAGAGCATTTATTTAATTGGACCATCCTTTGAGTTTTGCCCTTTATTAAAATAAAGAGGGGACTTAGTGAAGTTTTTGTGTTAACAAGAGGGACTGGAAAGGCAAGTGGACAGATCACAGAAAGTGGGGAAGAGGATGAAGTGAGGGGGAGAAACATGGGTATGGGACAAGAAAGGGAACACAAGATGTGCTATGTCTGCTCATGTCTCTGGTAAATTATCCAGTATACAGAAGCAGCAGTAGATAAGCTGAGGGACTAGTGTCTTTTCTTGTCTCCACAGTGACTGCAACATGGCAGATGGCATCCTGGGAGGAACCCTAGAGGGAAGAAACAAGATTACCACTTTGTTCACATTACTATCCTCTGGTCTGGTGTTGAAAGGACTGGGGCATTCTATTTTTGAGAGTCTCTCTCTCTCTTTATCATTATAAAAGTCTTCTAGCTGAGAAATTAAGCACAAGTTTTCAGATGAAGAAGAGACAAGACAACAATGACAAATGCAAGAACAAGGTTCCCAGTTAACCTTCTGCAGTGTCACTTTGGTACTTAATCTAGGAGGCAAGGTATTAAATACCTTAATACTCTTTTGGAGAAGAGGAAGGACATAAGGACAAACACATGGGGTGGGTGGATGGAAAGATCCCCCTGCACAAACAATTTTTTCTCGAGTTCCAAAATCCCAATCCTGAGTGACAGTTACTCCAAAGGAAGCATCTTGACAGCGGTACAGCTCCCAGAGCAGGTCACTCCAATGGAGCAAGGAGTCAGGGGAGGCTGGGAAAGTTTGAACAATGGACATTTAAGAGTGTCACATCATATAAGGTTTCAGCCTTGTCTCTTGTGGGAACCCCAAGCTATGTACAGGCATCCACCGGATACAGGCATCCATGGAGAGTATGAGGATTTGTTCCCTGGAACTGCAGCTCTTGTTTTTAGCAACTAGTGCTGTTCTTCCTTCACAAAAACATCCTGGGGAAGAGTCAAAGGGCAGAACTACACGCAGGAATGGGAGTGGTAGATTGGGCCCACGTATGGTCTAGAAATGTAGACCTGAGGGGAAATCAGTCATTCCAGCCATTTTATTTTTGTTTTTATGGGAGTCACTCTACTTTGAAGGACATTTGGCTGGTTGGTTTAGTAGCATCCTATTAGATTCATGCTGACCTTATTGTAATTTTGATCATTGCCTGAGAACTAATCATGTTAACATATCTGTAATTTCTATAACCATGTTAAGTACTAGTGTAGTGGTTTACAGTGACGCTGGGCCTATTTGTGACTTGATCGTTGCTACTGTTCCCTGTTCATTACTAAAAAAATTAAGATTAGACTCATTTTTAACCATCCCTTATTACCTGTCTTGTTTACTTCATATCAGTTCAGTGCTCTGCAACTCACTAAATGAAATAGTCCCTGCCCAGAGTCACTTATTTTGAGACACCAGAAAGGATCAAATGCACCAGGAAGGCCAGGAAGGAATAACTTGGAAGATTTGATATTGTTGATTTGTTATCCTCTCCTCCACAAAGCATCTGCATTAGGGCGATTTCCTCCAGTAGCAATGCAGCTGTACTTGTGTACATAGGACTCAGGTTTGTATCCACCTTTTTGCAGAATAGGTTTTATGACTGTGATAAAAATGCTTGAACCCAATCTACATTCATGCTTAATTGGTGATAATGGCACTTGCTGAAAGATAGGTCTAGATTTTCCTGGAGCAGCCCAGGCCTAGCAGATTTGGGGAGGTGGATGTGGGAGAGCGGTCCATGCATACAAAATTCTTCCCAGGACTGATTTCTCTCCAGTGGATATATTTTCTGTGAAGCACCTGCTCCCCTACACTCACTAATTTCTTTAACCGTCCTCTTTTATTTAACAGGGTCTTCCCTGTAGAAACCTAAAAATTTGTTGGAAGATTCAATGGATAAGGCATGTTTTTCTTTCACTTCTCCATTTCAGACTCTGGGGAATTCATACAGCTCCTGGCACTGCCTTGGAATTACCCTGCTTGAAGTGGTGATTTTATTGTCTAATATGAAGAGTGAAAATAATTTTCCTATTGAAAACCAAGGTGCATTAGTATATGTGGGGGGATGGGGACTTCTGCTAGATGTTCTACGAAAAGCTTTTACCCACTGATAATGAGCAGTGAGCCAACAGACAAAGCTTTGTACACAGTGTCAGTGTTTTCCCAGTGAGACCCCACACTGGAGCCTAAAAAAGTCACTTCTCATATTAAAGAAAATGAAATACTGAGACAGAGCAAAACTAGCCTCTCCAAGTGAAGATACCCTTACAAGCAGCACAGCGTCTGGCTACTTTCAATGCTGGAATTTGGTACCAATGAAAAAGTTTGCATATGCTGCCTCTATAGATGAAAGTGGGTTGGACCAACTCAGTTCCTGAATCTGGAATGGCAGGTCAAACCTCCAATGAGGCATATAACTAAAGACAGGGTGAGGCTGTGCACCAAGCCTGAGGGAGAAAACTCTGCTAATCACTGGTTCCTAGAGTTAGATAAGGGACATCAGCAAGGTTCTGTAGGGAGTCCCATCTACTTTTCCTCCTTGGCTGGAATGATGGCAGCTGCAGTATAGTTATGTGTGGGCAAGGGAGTGTTAAAGCCAGGGGAAATGGATCTTCAGAGCTCTGCAGGAGAGATGGTAGAAATATGGGAAAGGTAGACTACCTGTGAGGAGCAGCTCCTGGCAGGAAGAGGAGACATTCTACTTTTATCTTTGTGACAAGGTCAACTGCTCTTAGGATACAGCCTCAATAAACTAGCTGGGACTCTTTCCAAGTACTCATCCTATATCTAAAAAGGAAATAGATATGAATTTCACACACCCTAGTACTGTGGTGGTTCTTTTCATGGCTTCTCTTCCCATCTTGTCTAGAGCCCTAAAGATGTCCTTCATTGCTTCCATCCTGCTATCTTTCTGAACTAAATAGGACTCCAGAAGTTGGTCCACAAAAGCTGCTCATTTTAAAGAGGGGTCACTATTGACCAAGCTGAGTTACTCTCTCCCAGCCAAAAAGGTTGCTTTTGCCATACTCTGCTGTTATCCCAGTTATTTTCCATTAAATTGTTATAAATATTGTGAGAGAAAGGAGCAAGTTGTTGAAAAAACAAATGATTTCCCTCAAATATATTCCCCTAACTACACAGTTCTCCTATTTTCTAGTCCTCAAAATTAGCTACATTCCCTTACTGTGCTAATTTCCATGGAGCTCCAGCTGTCAGAAATGCTTCAAGTTTTCAGCTACAGTATGTGATATTATGGAATACCATAAGTTGTTAAAAGCCTGGTTCTTGGCCAAGACTAAAGTCTCCAAAACAAGCTTACCTGACCTCCCCAGTATAGAATGAGAGTTGTAAGAGCTATTGCCAATATTACAGTAAGATAATATTGTTCCCTTCATGTAAAGTGAATGTTGTATAAAAATATCTAGAAGAAAGAGTTGAGTTTAGGAAGAAAAGAGAAACCAGGGAGACTTAAGGACTATAAAAAGCAGGTAGACAATGTCCACATACTAACCTTGCTGGTTAGAACCCAGATGACCTGATGCTAAGCACTGGTCTTGACTCTGCCACTTGATTCACTAATGACCTAATGCAAGTCAGTTAATCTTTGGGCTTCAGTTTCTCTTTACAATGCAAGGTTAATACCTAGCTTTCTAAAACACTTTGAGATGTTTGCACAAAAGATGTATTTTCTGGGGGCTCAGATATTTGTGTGTGGAAAGATGTAGAATTGCAGGGACATCTAACTAGCCAAGCTGACCAAGGACTATCTGCAAATCTCTTCATGTTGGACAAAGGACTTGAGGCTACCATGCGTGGTGATGCAAGTCTTAGTTGATAATTGTGGCTAGGACGTGTATGCAGGATGGACAGGCAAAGTGCATGATGCCAAAAAAAATTTTAAAAATCCTTTTCCCCTCTATCTGCTCCTGAGAAGTCCACATTACCACCCCTCAATATTAATATTCAAAGGGTCTTCATCCCTAGTGTGAGTCTCAAAGAATCTGCACAGCCACTGCTTCTCTAGGTCATGAAACCAAACTACAGAATCAGTAGGTGCAGTGTGGTGGATTGTGCATTTGGATGTCTTATATTGCAAAGTAAAGGGGGCCTCCCAGCTTGCAGTAACACTGCTATCTACAGTGCGGTCTATTACCTGCCAGTTGTGTTCTGTATAACATTTGTTACAGCCAGGGTCAGATACTCAATAAACTGTACAAGGGAGGACACAGGCTTTGCTGCATACTATGCACAGCTGAATGAGCAGTGAAATGCAGCTGGGACAGTATCACATTACGCCAACTGTTCACATCTGCAACCCCAATGGCAATGTGATCACCTATGCATTCCTGCTAGCAATTTTGGATGTGGACACGTTACATGAGTGCTAGGGTTCCAAACAGGTGCTGAGCATACCACATTTCTCCAGTGTAGAGAAAGTGTGAGCTGCAAAGGCACAAGATGTTATTTTCTATATATGTAAGCACTTACCAGCTTATTATTCATACCAGTTGTTCGGTATATGAAAAAATCTCATTATCCATTTCCTTTGTTGCCTATGTTACATTTTTTTCATATACAGCTGTTAACAGAACCATTTTAGAACAGGTTCTGTTAAGGATATTGAACTGATTGGTAGCATTACATGATGTGAAGTCAAAACTTTCCCACTGTACAGAGGCATTTTGGTATAGTCCAACCCGGGATGGCAGAAGAAGTGGTCAGGTCCAACTGTAATTAACCATATTTTTCCACCATGTACTTCATGCTGAAACAGAACACAAAATGAATCCTGAGTACAAAATTGCCATGAACCTTTGCTCTCAGTTTATTGCCATTATCTTGTATTATTAATTTTATTTACAGCTCATCTTTGCGCCAGCTCCCATGGGCAGCAAAACAAAAGCTGCGAGCTACACTCAGTGCAGGAGTTGGTTCACCCACGCAGAATTATCTGCTGATTTAGAATGTGATGTGCATGAATTTGTTCTTAATTACCACTGTGCTTATTTCCTTCTCAGTTTAGCTTAATTTGATTTCAGCTACTAAAGATGAACAAAACTACAGACCTGTTAGTTTAACTTCTGTGCCAGGGAAGATAATGGAGCAGGTAATCAAAGGCATCATCTGCAAACACTTGGAAGGTGGTAAGGTAATAGGGAATAGCCAGCATGGATTTGTAAAGAACAAATCGTGTCAAACCAATCTGATAGCGTTCTTTGATAGGATAACGAGCCTTGTGGATAAGGGAGAAGCGGTGGATGTGATATACCTAGACTTTAGTAAGGCATTTGATACAGTCTCGCACGATATTCTTATAGATAAGCTAGGAAAGTACAATTTAGATGGGGCTACTATAAGGTGGGTGCATAACTGGCTGGATAACCGTACTCAGAGAGTAGTTGTTAATGGCTCCCAATCCTGCTGGAAAGGTATAACAAGTGGGGTTCCGCAGGGGTCTGTTTTGGGGCCGGTTCTGTTCAATATCTTCATCAACGATTTAGATGTTGGCATAGAAAGTACGCTTATTAAGTTTGCGGATGATACCAAACTGGGAGGGATTGCAACTGCTTTGGAGGACAGGGTCAAAATTCAAAATGATCTGGACAAGTTGGAGAAATGGTCTGAGGTAAACAGGATGAAGTTCAATAAAGATAAATGCAAAGTGCTCCACTTAGGAAGGAACAATCAGTTTCACACATACAGAATGGGAAGAGACTGTCTAGGAAGAAGTATGGCAGAAAGAGATCTAGGGGTCATAGTGGACCACAAGCTTAATGAGTCAACAGTGTGATACTGTTGCAAAAAAAGCAAACGTGATTCTGGGATGCATAAACAGGTGTTGTAAACAAGACACGAGAAGTCATTCTTCCGCTTTACTCTGCGCTGGTTAGGCCTCAACTGGAGTATTGTGTCCAGTTCTGGGCACCGCATTTCAAGAAAGATGTGGAGAAATTGGAGAGGGTCCAGAGAAGAGCAACAAGAATGATTAAAGGTCTTGAGAACATGACCTATGAAGGAAGGCTGAAGGAATTGGGTTTGTTTAGTTTGGAAAAGAGAAGACTGAGAGGGGACCTGATAGCAGTTTTCAGGTATCTAAAAGGGTGTCATCAGGAGGAGGGAGAAAACTTGTTCACCTTAGCCTCTAATGATAGAACAAGAAACAATGGGCTTAAACTGCAGCAAGGGAGATTTAGGTTGGACATTAGGAAAAAGTTCCTAACTGTCAGGGTAGTTAAACTGGAATACATTGCCTAGGGAAGTTGTGGAATCTCCATCGCTGGAGATATTTAAGAGTAGGTTAGATAAATGTCTATCAGGGATGGTCTAGACAGTATTTGGTCCTGCCATGAGGGCAGGGGACTGGACTCGATGACCTCTCGAGGTCCCTTCCAGTCCTAGAGTCTATGAGTCTATGAGTCTATAAAAGCTAGTTTTGCCCAAAGAAACTCAATTGCTGCAATCAAAAGAACACGCTATAGGCAACGGCTCAAGCTGGATTCTAATGTTGTGCTGACTGATGCTGTACCAAAAGGTGTATTTAGAGAACTGTAGTCAAGGCTCCATTCTCAATAACCCCTTACTGCAGAAGACACCACCATAGCCATGTAAATGTGCTCGCCAAGCCTAGATTTCAAGAATATCAAGATTTTATTCAAGTTATGGAATTTTGCTAAATGCGTAGGTTGTGATTATTATGACTGTAGTGGTACCTGGAGACCCTAACCAAGCTCTGGGCTCTACTTTGCTAGACACTGCACATGTACAGAGTAAAAGTTAATCTCCTGCATCATAAGATGGCAGCCTGTTTTTACCGACCCATTCAAAGTCATGCGAGATGGTAGCCATTTTGGGAATGAGTGCTGCGCTTCAGGAGCAGGGAGGAAATGCGGGGAAAGAGAGAGAAGATGTGGCCAGGAAAGAGAAGGGGAAAAGAAACTTTGGGAGGAGAGTTTAAAATTATGTCTACTCTACATGCGGTGGGAGTGAGTCCAGCTTGTGTAAACATATTCAATGAGAGCTGGTGCAAAGATAAATAGGAGTATATCTGCAGTGGCATGGGAAGCGGAGGCACAGTTTAGCTGTGCTAAGTACAAACCCACCTGAATGTACATATGTGCCACCGCTGGCACTACCTGTGCTACCGCAGCTGCACTATTTATACTTGCACTTCCTGAATTAGCATGAGTGTGTGTACATGAGCTGGGATTCACACTCCTAGCCAGTAGTATAGAGGCAGCCTAAGTGAAGTGAGAGGCAGTCCGGTAGAATGGAGAAGAGTCAGAGGGGTCCCCAATAGAGGCAGCAAAAGGATGAACAAGAGATGGAGGCTCAATTGAAATGGGAGAGGCTGGGAGGGAGAAAGTGGTGGATACAGTGCTAGTTTAGACAGGAGGCTGAAAGATAAGATAACCTAAGGAAGCAGGGGGCAGAAGTGCCAATGCACTTAGTTTCTGAGGAAGGGGAAACCTCCCCTATAATAAACCTGTTCAAGGATGCACTGCAGTAAGTGGACAAAGCTTTTTCTTCTGCAGGCCACTGAGGCACAGCTTATGCCAAGAAACATGAGCTTCTCCCCCTTGCCTTAGCCTGCAGAGCTGCATGTGTTGTTATAGAAGATACACAAATACAGTCCTTTTAAAAGTCACCTGTGGTGCATGCCTCCTCCTGTGGCTACAAGTTCCACAGGCTGACTTGACAATGAGAACATATTTGGATACCCAGTTTTTGCAGTCTGGCTATAGATTGTAAGCAATTAGACGCAGGGACAATTCTCATTTGGAATTTGATTGTGCCTTTAGAGGGGGCATTATGCCTCAGATAGTACATGGGGGTGGCAGGTTTATGGCTTTGTAAAGTATAATCGCTCCCTGAGCTTCCTGGAGTATAGGAGTGATGCGTGGATGGCAACATCTTTTAAATTAGATTAGGCTGCTGTAGACAGGCATCACCCACCCCAGGAACACAAAGGGAGCAGTCCCTGCACTTTTCTGAGCACAAGCACTGTGGCTGGCTTAGAGCAGTACTGCATGGAGGATCTTTGCAGTACATGTCCCCACCGTGAACATGCCCAGAGGGCAGGTAGTCTGGCCCACTGTCTTGTTCAGTGCTGCACCTAGTCTTAGCACTTGAAAAATAATGCCCCCCCCCACTCACTCCTCTCCACCTCCCTGCATTGCTTGGGGAGGGCTTTTAAGTGAGGGGGCCATGGCTCTCTGTTCCAGCGCCCCGGCTCTGTCTCCTCCCCCTGGCAGTTTGCTGTGGAGTTAGGCAGCCTCTGAGCACCCGAATGGGATGGGCCCTGCACATAAATCAGGCGGCTGAATAGCTATCTCCCTCCCCCCTTCCCCGACCCTATTCCTGGATTGCTCTGGGGCTCAGGCAGGAGATGTGTGACCCCTAGAGGGAGGCAGCAGAGTGCATGGCCAGAAACCAAAACATAGGTGCTTGGGAACTTTTACAGAAGAATGGAAGCACCAAGTGAGTTTAGGCACTACAGATTGGCAGCAGCCAAGTGGGAGTTTTGTGGATTTGAGTGGCACCTAAATCAGGGGTTAGGCACTTAAGTACCTTGGTGGATCCAGGCCAGGCTCAGGGAATCTTGACTGACACTCATTTAACCTTTCCTTTTTGGAGCATTCAGCACACAACCCTTCAACTAGTGTACTGATTTTCAGTAACTGTTTGCATGAACTTGTTTCATATGCATTAATCATCTTGCTTAAAAATAAAATGTGAAGGCATGCAAATTACTGAGAGAGTCACAGCAATCAGACTGGAGCACACGCTCCATGACACACATGCACCAGTTATTTATTTCATCCAAACCCCAGTAAAGTGTCATGTACTTCTTGGCTTTGCGGAAAAACAACGAAGCCTTTGTTTTGTTCTTGGGGAACCTATTTATGTACACTCTGAATCATGCTTGTTGAAATGTTTGGTTCCCCCCCCCTCATTAAAAATTAGCCAGTAGTTGCTCCGAATGCCTCTGTGCCCTCTCATCACTCACAGATTGCCTGCTGGACAAGATAAGTTTTGTTAATTGTTTCAAATATCCTTATTTTGAGTTTACTTGAATTTATAAAGCCTGATTCACGCACAGAAGGAATGAAAGCTGAGCAATCTCAAGAAGAATAGGCCAAAATTTGTAAAGACTGGGTGACCATATCTGGTTCCTAAAGAAGGGACCTGAGTTTCAGAAGAGCTGAGCATTCAGTAGTCCCTGTTGAAGTCAATTACTTCAAAGGGAGCTGTTCGGTGCTTTTAAATTGTTCACTTTTTTAGGATCCTAAATCTTCACGTGTTTACCTTTAGGAACTCACATATTGGAAAATCTTGGTCACATTGTGGAATTTCAGTTGTAGGATCCCTGCTCTCTGAGGCGTGGGAGGCCATAATTGTAGCACACACTAGCCCTAATCATGGATCAGGAGCCCACTGTGCCAAGTGCTGTACAAACACAGAACAAAAGGATAGTCCCTACCCCAGAGAGACATACATGGAAGTACAAAGAAACAATGAGATGATAATAGCATGATAGGCGCACCAGCCCCCTAACTGCTCTCAGTCTTCCCATGGTTTCCAAGGATATGGAAGGGAAAAGTGTGAGCTACCATCAGCCTCCTCTATGATCCTGTTGAATGGCAGATAATCCTGCTACTGTCCATCTATGTGGTTTGTCTGTGGCTTCCTGCCATAAACGTGCAGTGTCTGGCAGCGGGCAGTGTTGTAATAATTGGGCCTATAATTTTACCCTATTTGTGAGTGCAGCTGTGAAGTATATAAAAGGTCATAAAATGTTACAATACTTCCTATTTACATTTATTATTATCAGTCAAGTTGCTTTCAATAATGAACATTATGAACAGGTGCAAGAGAACCAGATAGAGGGACTAAGTTAGTCCAAAAAAAATAAAAAAGGCCACATTAATATAATTCAAGGACCATGTTGAAATAATGCCTGGTAAAAACAGAAGATGGGAAATCAGAAATTAATGAACCAAAATTGGTGTGATGGATATTAGGCCTAACTGGTGGGCAGAATAATGAAAAGATTGGCTATTCAATCCATCATTTCCTTTGTGAGTCCTTAAAGAGAAAGACTGGGAACCACAGAACAGATAGAATATCAGGGTTGGAAGGGACCTCAGGAGGTCATCTAGTCCAACCCCCTACTCAAAGCAGGACCAATCCCCAGCCAGATTTTTGTCCCAGATCCCTAAATGACCTCCTCAAGGATTGAACTCACAACCCTAGGTTTAAGCAGGCAAATGCTCAAACCACTGAGCTATCCTTCCCCCCTAAGGCTCCTGGAGCTAGCTTCACCATTGCCTGGGACCCTGAACCTTCTTCATCCTAATCCTGAGAGAGCATAACCAGATCAGCCCAGAGAGACCTGGCCATCTGTGATGAAATGGGACCAGACTTTAATAAGAGAGCTGATACTGGTTCCCCCAGCAAAATTAGCTAGTTGAATGATATAACTATGCCACCACTATGAGGATCACTAAGGCTATGTCTACACCAGAGGTTCTCAAACTGTGGTGCACGGAACAGCTCCACTCAGGTGGTCCATGGATATTTCCTTCTAAGGTCCGCGCCTGGGTGGCCACACACAGGAGAATGAAGGGCCACCCACCTAACTGGTGGAGCCACGCAGGTGCGATATGACTCCACTAATTCTGTGCCTGGACCCTAGAAAAGATGCACATGTAAGGTGAGGTGGTGGCCCATAGGGGAATGGGAATAGCTGGGAGGGGGCAATGGGGTGAGAAGAGGGGTGTGGAGAATTTGGGACATGCAGGGCTGCGGTGGCCAGAGAAAGAGGCAACTTTCCCCAGCTCCAAGACTGCAGCTGTCATGGAGAGATGTCCCTTTGCCCCAGCCTCAGCTCTGTGACTATTGGGGCGAGGGAGAGACCCCCATCTCCTTTCCAGCCACAGGCCAGTGGTTGCTGCAGCAGGGGGAGAGAGGGAGACCCTCCCCCTTCCCCAGCTCAGGGGCTGCGGCGAGGCACATCCAGCGCACTAGAAAGGTAAGATTACGGACATTAAAATATAAGTCATGTACTTTTATTTGCAGCACACCGCTCCCCCCTCCACAGGACACCACAAACCATCACCCCTGGTCTCTCCAGCCGAGAGGCCACACGCGCAGAGGGTCCACCACGGGCCCGGCACACCTTCTCGCCACAGCCACACCCCGACAGTAGGAGACGGCGAGGCCGAGCCTCGTCTGCCCCGCAAGCGCTACACCGGGCTGAAGAGGTCGGTCGGTCGGTCGGGCCTGCGCCCAGCCCACAGGAGCAGGCGGGCCGGTTCCGTAACGGGCGAAGTGTCTAGGCAGGTCAAACCCTGACCCCGTTTCTCTGCTGCTTTCGGCGCCACCCCAAATGGCGGCGACCTTCCTCTCTTTGTGCCACTTTCAAGATGGCGGCGCGGCGAGAGCCCGTCTATCGGGACCGCCTCTAAAATGGCGGCTCGAGGAGGCCCTCCCTCCCGATTTACCATGTTGTGCCGAGGTGGCCACCTTGTTCGCCGGATAGCGATTGTGACTCGCCCGTAGCGAGCCCAGTGAAGGCGCCGCCTGTGCTGGCAGAGCCTGCGATGTCCGCTAGGGCTCTGACTGGAGGCGGCTGCTGTCCGGGCCGGGTAGCCCGGCGGCGGCGGAGGCAGCCGGCAACGGCTTTATTGTGCGACGCGGAGCGCTCAGGCCCCCGGTGATGTGCGGCTCGGGAGAATGGCGCCGGTGGCGCGCGGCCGAGCGGGACAGTGGCTGTGTCCAGGCTAGGGAGTGGTGGTGAGGCCCCCGCCTGTCCGAAACATCCGGGGAGCCGGGCCCTGCCGCGCCCGGCTCGTCCCTAGACCTCTCCCGAGTCTGTCACTGTCCTCTCCGCCCGCCCTGCTGCCAGGTGCCCTTTGCCCCGCCCAGGCTGTGCGTCCTGCTCCCCCCCACCTGCCCCATCTCCCCGCCCTGCTGGTAGTTGATCACTTCCCTAATCTCTCCCCCCGGCTCTGCCCCCTGTTGCCCTGCTCAGACTGTGTCCCCCCACCCCCCCGTCAGTGTGTCCTGCCCCTACTCAACCCCCGCAGTCTGCATTTCTCTTCCCTGCCCGAGTGTGTTCCCTGGTCCCATCTGTCTCTCTCTGCCTGTGCGCCCTTCTGGCCCCTCCAGAAACCACGAGGTCCTGAGCACTGGGAAGTCGCAAGGCTCTGCGTGCGAGGGTGTTTGTGGCAGGAGTAACTTGCTTAGCCTGGTTCCGCTCAGCGCAGTAGAAAACCGGAACGCTGAGGCCAGTGCTGGTGAGATGACTTCTGGGCTCAAAGCAGCTACTTTCCCCACGTGGAAACGACACATTGCAGAGGAGCTGAGGCGCCGCGACCGGCTGCAGAGACAGGCCTTTGAAGAGATCATCCTCCAGTGTAAGTGTGTGTAACGAACCACAGTTATGTTCTGCAACCTCAGTAGCATACTTCTAACTATAGCAGTGTTGGTGCCCACTGCATCCCACAGTTCCCAAAGTTAACGTTATAAGCACCTGAAAATGGGGATATAATTGAAAATGTTGGGCAACCTTAACCATGATCATTACTGTTCACTGCATATAATGAAAGACAAAAACACTGGTTTGTTGATGCTTAAGTGTAGTATTTCACATTTAATATGAGAGACAAGCTGGTTTCAGTTCAGTCCGTCTGCACTGTGGATGGTATGAGCAGTATCTTTTCATCTTTTAAGGTACTTCCTCTAAGGCATTGTTCTGGTATTTGTTGGAGTGAAGCCAGCACTAGTGTTGCCTGTACTGACTTTTAGTTGGGGGTGTTAAGTCTGTAGTTTTGGTCTTGTCCAATACAGTTGCTTTTCACTTTAAGCTTGTTTTTGGCCATCTCTTTTACCTGTAGTTGCAACATGAGCAAATAGAAGCAAGTGGCTGGTCCCCAACTGTTGTGCTACCATGCTAACCCTAACTTGTTACTTTTTTCCCCCTGTAGTGTAAAATAGTGTTCTACTGTATTACAAATATTAGAGGTTTGGTTGTGTTCTATAGGCTGCACTTTGGTTGCCTTTGCCTGGGATGAGTTCAAGGATGGATTCTTCAAACCTGTATTCCCATGAGAAGTCCTACATTTATCAATAGCAGTACATATGAGTAAGGACTACTTCTGAATAAAACTTTGCAGAATTAGTCTCTACTTTCTCAGTTTCTCAGAGGTTATCTAAGCCTGAGTAGGAATAAAACCACTGTCTACCAAAGTCAAAACTGGGTGTGTGTATCACAGTGTGACATACTATCATATGATGAGTTGGTGTAGGATTAACTACAAGATCCTGAAATCTTATAAATGGAGAAAGCTGGTTTTGCTCCTTACTTGTTTTTTAATTGTACTTTCTTGTCCTGTTAGATAACAAGTTGCTAGAGAAGACTGATCTCCATGCAGTACTTGCTGATAAGCTGCAAGCAGAAAAGTATGACTTGCAAAGCAGACATGAGATCAGGTACTTGGAGTTCTTTTTCAGTCGAGATGAACGTTTCAGTCAGCTGTCTCTCATACACTAAAACTTCTTGCATATACATCCAGTCTCTCTAGATTACTACAGTAACTTGGAACCAAATATTCCAATAGCTCCTGATAAACCTAGATTAGGTTGTAGACCACTTCATTACAAGGTCTTGCAATTGTTACCCAGTTTAAGTCCATTCTTGTGGGAAGCTATCTTACAAATAGATTTTCAGACAGATAATGGTTTATGTGGTCATTTGTTAGCAGCCTCTGTATTTGATATGGCCTAAATTGGACTATTATGCTGTTGGACGTATTTGCCCCATAACTTTCATACTACTTCTCACTGTTGGCTTACAATACCACTTCAGTCAGAAACTTTGTCCACTTTCATAAGCACTGTAGAGAAAGACCAGGTCTGTACTTAAGGTAGAGGTTTTCAGACTTGGTAGCTTCATGGTCTCATGAGTCATGAAGACTTCCGTAGGGAGAAAAATGAAGTGGTAGAGTGCATTCTCTTCTCCCCTTATCCCACCTCACCCCCATCCCCCATGCCAAAAAAAGCCTGGTGGCCAATAGCTTCAGAAAGTGTTATTGCTTTAGGAAAAACCCAGGTACTGCAGGTGGTGATAGTGCTGATGGTTCTATTTGCATTTGAGTCTATACTAACCCAATTCCCTAACATAATGCAACATATAGTTCCATGCGTTGACAGCCTGTGAACAGTAACAGATCAGGACCAATATTATTGCAATAAGGGCACAATAGTAGACTTCAATATTCATGACAGTTATAAAGTCAATGTATACAAATTGCTTCACCAACCAACGAAGTGCAGCTACCTCTAGAGTGGAAAATATGTTGTGTAAAACCACTGTATGCTGTTGAGGATAGGAAATGAATAATACTATGTACTACATAAACTGCAAGTGAAACATTAGGCAAGTAGAATGTAATTAGTTGAAATAGAATTTGACCCATACCATAGGCAAAACATTAAGTAACTAGAGCAAGGGTCAGCAACCTTTCAGAAGTGGTGTGCCTGAGTCTTCAGTTATTCACTCTAATTTTAAGGTTTCGCTTGTCAGTAATACATTTTAATGTTTTTAGAAGGTCTCTTTCTATAAGTCTATAATATAGAACTAAACTATTGTTGTATGTAAAAGTAAATAAGGTTTTTAAAATGTTTAAGAAGCTTCATTTAAAATTAAATTAAAATGCAGAGCCCCCTGGACCGGTGGCCAGGACCTGGGCAGTGTGAGTGCCACTGAAAATCAGCTTGCGTGCCGCCTTCGGCACATGTGCCATAGGTTGTCTACCTCTGAACTAGAGTGTAATTACTTGTTAGAAATTGACCAGCACACGGGCTGATAGCCTTATGAAAAATCTCAAAGGTTCTTTGGTGACCAAAATATTTAAGGTTGTACAAGTATCTGCTGTGGCAAAAGCTATGTTTGTGGGGATTGTAACAGGCTGCCCTGCCATCTGAAATAGATTCTTAGTTGTGCCTTCGATAGCCAACTTTCATTTGTGGGAGGCTACGCCCAACTGGATAATAGTGTAAGAGGAAAGATGGGGGTGAGGACTACAGTACATATAAACAAAGCCTTACAAGTAAAAGCCTAAGCCTTACTCTGGAAGTGCCCTCGGTATACTCTTATATATGTTGATAAGAAGTGAATCCCACAGCCATGGGTCTCTGAGAGACTGTCTTTACCTGCCCTAAAGACTTGAGTGGGGAATGGCTGGTTCCATCTGGTAAGTCACAGGATAACAGACGTTCCTTCAGGACTTTTTACACTACCTTTTGGACATGCAGATGTCTGGCAATACATTGCTTATTATCATATTGGACCACTGGGTCAGTGCTACCTGGGTAGGAAGAATAAGTTATCAACACCACTTCCTGAAAACCTAGTCGTCTTGTTCTATTGGTGAACTGGTTTGCACCTACTTAGCTTGTGAGATCTAATGTAAGAACAACCCAAGGTGGTATGGTTTCAGGCAAAATAGAAATATTTGTTATCATGTAAACTAAAGTGAGAGGGAAGTTTGACATGACCACATTACAAGAGTCTCTCTCGCATTCATTTCTCTTCAGAACACTAATCTGTCACTCTGACTCCTTCTGATTTTATGGTTTTCAGAGCAGATTAGCTAGGTCGTCCCATCTCTCCCCCTGTTCTTCTTCGCACCAAGTGCCAAACATAGGATGAGTACACAAACAGATAGTGCACATTTCCTTCTACTGCTTAGGGTTACTAATATGTCTATATTTTTTTCCGATTTTCATTGTTTTAGAAAAACTGGTTTTGTTTTTTTTAACTTCTAAAAAAGTTGTTGATTTGCTTGAATTGTATCTTTTAAAAATTGACCTTCATGTTCCTGTGTGCGATCTTCCAAAAAGCATAAGAGATTTTGGTTATAGTGATGGGTAGTGTATTGTTTATATTAGTTTCTAATGGCTCCAACCTGATCAGGACTCTGCTGTGCTGTACAAACAGAATAGGACAGTATCAGTTCTCAAGGAGCTTACAACTTCTGTAGAGAAGATAAAGCGTGGGAGAAGAAACAGAGGCACAGAGAGGGCAAATGACTTTCCCAAGATGTTGCAACAGATCAATAGCAGATCAGGGAATAGAGCTTGGGTTCCCTGATTCGCAGTCCATTGCCCTATCGCCTGGAACGTGCTGCCTTCTGAAGAACTCTAGACTGTATCGGCTCCCTCCACAAGCCACTTTAAATGCACCCAAACTTGCAGTTTTTGCAGTCCTTGGGGTATTGTATAAAAAACTTAATCTTGCTTCTGTTTTAACCTAAAATCAGGAACTCTTAATGTAATAACTGGGTCTAAATTCTGTTTAGTAGGTGATAAGAGTGTGAACTCAGTCCCTGGAAAATCAAGGAACCCTTCCAAACTAAATAAAATTGTGCTGGGAGGAGAGGGTGTTATGGGCCCTATCTCCCCCATTAACAGACTAGTGTATAAAAATAAACTGAAAAGTAGTTCCATAAGTAGAGTGACAACTTGTAAATTAAAAATAATGCAATTAGTAACTGACAGCATTGAGTGTACGGCATGCTGTAAGACTTGTTCACCCTAGGTTAGGACTCAACTTGTGTAGCATCTTATGCACTTCCCCAAATCCTCTGAAGAAAAATTAAACATTTGTAAAGTAACAATCAGAACAGGAGAGAAATTGAAAACCTGCCATGTACAGGAAAGGGCTAAATTATTTTCATCGAAGACTTAGGAAGAGGCAAAAAGATGGAGGTAAGATATTCTAGATATAAGAAGCTTTAGAAGGAAAAAACATTTTCACAAAGAGGTGAGAGTAGGTGGAGGAGATCAGGGCTAAATGAGCTAAGGAAGTGGGGAGAGGAATACAAGATCCGTGAGGAATAGGTCCAAAGAGAGAGATTTTGTTGTATAACCTCAAATGCATGTGGGAGTTAGTGAAATTCTTGGAATAAAGACTATGTCAGAAGGCAAGCAGCAGCAACTCTGCATGTCCTGTGGTGGGGAGATCAAGTTTAGGGAGGTACAAGAAAAGATGAAGGGATTGATGAAGGGTAGTCAGGGAAATGGTGTCAGGAGGTGATGGTATATCTGAAGGCGTACAGTTGAGAGAGGAAAAAGTAGAATTACATAACAGGGATGGGTACAACAACATGATGGGAAAGGTGAGTTCTAGGTCAGGAATGAACCCCTCCACCCCCAGCCCCAGGAGAGAGAAAGAAACAAAAAACTTTAAGAAACGAACTGAAAGTCTGAGCTGAGGATTATGGAGTAGTACTGGAGAGTACTCCTCTTGTCCAAAAAACTACTTCTGTCCTTAAGACCTGTAGCTGAAGAGAGTTAAGTCACGTGTTTGCTGACTTGAGGAAAGCAAAATGTGTCCCTACTTCTAGGATGCAAAGACCTCAAGTATTTTGTATACTTCTTGACAGGGAGTTTCAAGAGGGTTATTGAAGGATGCATTTATATGTTTTAAATGTCATGCCTGACTAGGTCTGGCTGTTTTAATGGGGGGATAATGGGATGTATAGACAGACTATGAAGAATTTACAAATATGCATGAGAGTTCCTTTCGTAATAAATTTCAATACAGGGAGGTTGCCTGGAGGGTTTTAACTCCACCTTAATTTCTGAATGTAGTTACACGAATTTGAAATTGCAGGAGATGCTGTTATGAGGCTAACTAGGCAGAGGCTCAGAAGCAATCAACTTCTAGCTTGTGAAATCTCTCCTCTAAAATTCCAGTCCAGGGCATGATGGCACAAGGAATGAAGCTCAATTGCAGGAAATGGCCCAGCTGAGGATTAAACATCAAGAGGAGCTGACAGAGCTGCATAAAAAGCGTGGCGAGGTTAGAAAGTCCTCTTTCATGTATTGTGTGGCCTACTTGTGGCCCTTTGTGAGCATGGTGTCTGTGCAGTAATTATCTAAAGCTATTGGATTCTGATCCTGTTTCATTATCTTTGCTATTGTCAAATTTAAACTTCTGATAGGTTTGTTACCCCTTGACACTTCTCAGTTGCAGAATGTTCAACCTGTTCATGTGATTGACTTGTAATATTCATTGTTATAGTTGAAAGGATTTGCTTTTCCTGCATAAGTGAATCTTCTGGTTGCTACTTTATTTCAGCAAAGAGTCCTGTGGCACCTTATAGACTAACAGACGTATTGGAGCATGAGCTTT
Source organism: Gopherus evgoodei (assembly GCF_007399415.2). Classification (NCBI taxonomy): domain Eukaryota; kingdom Metazoa; phylum Chordata; order Testudines; family Testudinidae; genus Gopherus; species Gopherus evgoodei. The sequence continues at coordinate 49,355,815 of NC_044330.1, read as the reverse complement.
CGTGGGTGAATGTTGCATCTGATGAAGTGGGTATTCATCCATGAAAGCTCATGCTCCAATACGTATGTTAGTCTATAAGGTGCCACAGGACTCTTTGCTGCTTTTACAGATCCAGACTAACAGGGTTACCCCTCTGATGCTACTTTATTTCTGTGCTTTTTGTGATATTTGAAAAAAGTGAAGATTTGTTCCTCATATTCACCCTCAATGTTTGATGTGGCTGTGTCCAAAGGAGCCTTTCTGTCTGACAGAGCTGAGATACTAAGGGATAGTAACAGTGATGACAACTACTCCTAAGTAGTAGACTTCACAGTCTGATACTGTCTGCTAGTACTGTGTCCAGAGCTGTTTGCTGTCTTTGAAGAAGAGGAAGTTCTGAAAGATGCACACATTACTTTATAAAGTTGAACTGACTCATTCTGACTAGGAGCCAGTGAATGGCTGGTGTACAGGTGGCATCCCTGCATTTTTTGTAATTATTTTTTCTCTCCTTAGTTGGCCCAGTCAGTGATTGATTTGAATAACCAAATGCAGCAGAAAGACAGGGAGATGCAGATCAATGAAGCAAAGTGAGTAGGAGCAATTTCTTCTTTGTGATGTAGGGCATGAGACCCAGATTTTTGGTCAGGTGTTTGTTTTGTATTACAGTAGTGCCTAGGAGCCCCAGTCATGAACCAGGACACTGTTGTGCTAGGCACAGTACAAACACAGACCAAAAAGATGGTCTCTGCCTCGAAGAGTGTTTTCCATTGTGTTACTTATGCTGTTGCTCTTCCAGGATTGCAGAATACATGCAAAAGATCTCTGAGCTGGAAACAGAGTGCCAGGAACTGCGCAGCAAGCTGCAAGAACTTGAGCGAGCCAATCAAACACTGAAGGATGAGTATGATGCTCTCCAGATCACCTTCACTGCCCTAGAAGAGAAACTGAGGAAAACTACTGAAGACAACCAAGAGCTGGTCACACGTTGGATGGCAGAGAAGGCTCAGGAAGCTAATCGGCTCAATGCAGAGAATGAGAAGGACTCGAGGTGAGATGTTGACCATATATTTGGTAAAATAAGTGTGGTTTGAGTATGCCGGCCCTCGAGGGACCATTGTCTCCTAGAGTCTTCTGTCTACTCTGAAAACCTAGACATTCAAGGCAGAAAAGATTCTGGAACTTCATGTTCATCCAGTGGGGCTAGCAAAGTAAAGTATATTCTCTGAGGCTTTGTCTAATTGTAAATAACTAAAGTAAGGGCTTTTCCACTATTGCCTCAGGAAACTATTCTAGTCTAACAGATCAAACAGCTGGAATATGTCTTCTGATTTTACCACGCTTGTGTCAGATATGGTTACTCCTAGTTTTACCCCCTTGAACTAATCTTAACAGTTTCTTCATTTTCTGTATCCCGTTAACTTAGTCGCTGTTTGACCAAGCAATGCATTAACTTGAATCAGTTCCTTGTAACTTTTGGTTAACAGCCATATATGCAGTCTTCAAAGTGTGCTTTTTCCAAATGCAGCTTACATACTTGCCTCCTTGGCATGTGATGCCTGTGTTAGCATCATATAATGTCACTAGATTTCTTTGTTGACATATCATTATAAGGTTGTGCTTATGTAAAGAACTTTGTTTTTTCCCCTCCAGGAGGCGACAAGCCAAGTTGCAGAAAGAGCTAGCAGAAGCTGCCAAGGAACCGCTGCCAGTTGAACAGTAAGTAACCCTGATTTCAGGCAGTAGAGGTGTGCCAAAACTGAGGTCTGGGAAATAAATCTGTTCTTTCACACTGGACAGGAGAAACAGGTGTCCCTTCTCATCACCATGCATGAATGTATTTTTATTAGGGCTGTCAAGCGATTAAACAATAATAGAATACCATTTACTTAAATATTTTGGATGTTTTCTACATTTTCAAATATATTGATTTCAATTGCAATACAGAATACAAAGCGTACAGTTCTTACTATATATTTTTTATTACAAATATTTGCACTGTAAAAATACAAAAGAAATAGTATTTTTCAATTCACCTAATACAAGTATTGCAGTGCAATCTCTTTATCGTGAAAGTTGAACTTACAGATGTAGAATTATGTACAAAAAATAACAGCATTCAAAAATAAAGCAATGGAGAACTGTACAGCCTATATGTCCACTCAGTCCGACTTCAGCCAGTACTCAGACAAACAAGTTTGGTTACAATTTACAGGAGATAATGCAGCCTGCTTCCTGTTTACAATGTCACCGGAAAGTGAGAACAGGTGTTTGGATGGCACTGTTGTAGCCGGCGTCCCAAGACATTTACATGTCAGATGCGTTAAAGATTCATATGTCCCTTCATGCTTCCACCACCATTCCGGAGGGCATGCGTCCATGCTTATGATAGGTTCTGCTCGATAACGATCCAAAGCAGAGCAGACTGACGCATGTTCATTTTCATCATCTGAGTGAGATACCACCCTCAGAAGACTGATTTTCTTTTTTGGTGTTTCGGGTTCTGTAGTTTCCGCATCTGAGTGTTGCTCTTTTAAGACTTCTCAAAAAATGCTCCATGTCTCATCCCTTTCAGATTTTGGATAGCACTTCAGATTGTTAAACCTTTGGTCAAGTGATGTAGCTATTTTTAGAAATCTCACATTGGTACCTTCTTTGCATTTTGTCAAATCTGCAGTGAAAGTGTTCTTAAAATGAACATGTGTGGGGTCAGCATCCAAGACTGCTATAACATTAAATATATGGCAGAATGTGGGTAAAACAGAACAGGAGACATAAAATTCTCCCCCAAGGAGTTCAGTCACAAATTAACTTTTTTTTTTTCGATGAGCATCATCAGCATGGAAGCATGCCCTCTGGAATGGTGACCGAAGCATGAAGGGTCATATGAATGTGTAGCATACCTGGCACGTAAATACCTTGCAGTGCCGGCTACAAAAGTGCCATGCGAATGCCTGTTCTCAATTTCAGGTGACATTGTAAATAAGAAGCAGGCAGCAGTATCTCCCGTCAATGTAAACAAACTTGTTTGTCTTAGCTATTGGCTGAACAAGAAGTAGGACTGACTGGACTTGTAGGCTCTAAGGCAGGGGTCGGCAACCTTTCAGAAATGATGTGATGAGTCTTCATTTAATCACTCTAATTTAAGGTTTTGCGTGCCAGTAATGCATTTTAACGTTTTGAGAAGGTCTCTTTCTATAAGTCTATAATATATAACTAAACTATTGTTGTATGTAAAGTAAATAAGGTTTTTAAAATGTTTAAGAAGCTTCATTTAAAATTAAATTAAAATGCAGAGCCCCTCCCCCTCGCCCCCCAGACCAGTGGCCAAGACCTGGGCAGTGTGAGTGCCACTGAAAATTAGTTTGCATGCTGCAGGTTGCCTACCCCTGCTCTAAAGTTTTACATTATTTTGTTTTTGAGTGCAGTTATGTAACAAAAAATAAAAATCTACATTTGTAAATTACACTTTCACGATAAAGAGATTGCACTAGAGTATTTGTGTGAAGTGAATTGAAAAATACTATTTCTTGTTTCATTTTTACAGTGCAAATATTTGTAATAAAAATAATGTAAAGTGAGCAGTGTACACTTTGTATTCTGTGCTATAATAGAAATCAATATATTTTAAAATGTAGAAAAACATCAATATTTAATAAATTTCAGTTGGTATTTTGTTGTTTAACCGTGCGATTAATCAGGATTAATTTTTTTAATTGTGATTAATTTTTTTGAGTTGATCGCTTGAGTTAACTGTGATTAATCTACAGCCCTAATTTTTATAGAGAATTAGGGTAAATTACATTTTTATCTTCAGTAATTGTGATAGAGGAGTAATTGGGGGGGAGGGATAGCTCAGTGGTTTGAGCATTGGCCTGCTAAACCCAAGGTTGTGAGTTCAATCCTTGAAGGGGCCACCCAGGGATCTGGTACAAAAAATCAGTATTTGATCCTGCTAGTGAAGGCAGGGGGCTGGACTCAATGACCTTTCAAGGTTCCTTCTAGTTCTAGGAGATAGGATATCACCATTTAAAAAAAAACAAACAAACTTGAAAAGTCAGCTTAAAATCAGAAATATGCAGTAAATTTCCTTATTTGTATGTTTATAGAATGAGGAACTCTGCTGTGACTAAGAATATCAACTCAAGTTTGAAAGTCCTAAGGTTCATTCAGTGAATTTGCACTCATATCTCAACAGAATACAATTTCTGTGATGCAGTGCCTTTGGTAGTTGGAATAGTTCTCTTGATTTGGGAGTGAGGACCACTGGAGACACATTTTGGAAAAAGTTGGGACTACATGCAACAGTAAAATAGGGTTTCATATGAGGGCAGAGATTGTACAGATTGGAAAAATAGTATCAATTACTTCTGTGCTGGAATGGATTTATGCCTAGATTCTGCTTTGCTTGCTCACTTACTACCTTAAGTATGAAGTGCTCTTACCTCTGTAAGTTACCAAGTAGGTAATATGCAGATTAACTTTAAACCAATATGGGAACTGGAGAGGGTGTGTATGGGGGGAATATTTGTTCACTTTATTGCTGAATAGAGTTGCTGCCTCTGGGGTTTGGCAAAGGGAGTTGATTACAATGGGCCTTATTTTGACTGATTCAAAAGGAGGCATGTTCCCATACTTCTCCAGGGATGATGATATTGAAGTGCTTGTGGATGAAACTTCTGACCCAGCTGAAGAGACTTCTCCAGTGCGAGCTGTCAGCCGGACATCCAGGTATGTAGACTGATATTCCTGTACCTTTTTAAGGTGCCTTTTGAAATGTCAACATAACCTAAGAAGGGGTAACAGTTAATGAAAACTGTGGAAAAACTACTTAACTCCCTTCCCACCTAGACTTAGCACACACATTTCTTACTACAACACAGCAGCAAGGGTGGGTAGAGTTATATGAACAGCCCCCGCCTGCAAGAGTAGGGGTCAATGAGCGATTGACAAGTCTAAACAGAGCTTCAGATTGCTTAAATCCAATGAAGAAAGTCCTTTCTCAAAGGTTTTTTATAAGGTCCTTAACCTCACCCCCAATTATATATTCCAAGCTGTGGTTAATGGTGACCTGCATGTGCTGCTGCTCCTGCTCCCGTGGGGTCTTCCCTTCTGAGCTTGGGCTGAAAGGGAAAGCATCTTTTCCCAGATACCTGGTATTGTGAACTGTATTTATTGATCTTCATTTGAATAATCTGTTCATAAGGCTTAAACCTGTCCTCCCCTCCTCTTTAGTAAGCGACTGTCACAGCCAGCTGGAGGCCTTCTGGACTCTATCACTAATATTTTTGGGTAGGTTAGAACACCTTCACCTTTTCTTGTTTTATATACTGGTTTCAACGTACACGAGAATTTCAGTGATGTAAGGAATGCAGATGTCATAATGTCAGCCTTTCTTCTAGTGTCTGCTTTTTTTTTCTTTTTGTTCTCCTCAACTTCCTGTTTCTTCCATCTTGCCGTATGCTGACCTCTGACCTTTCCCTCCAGTCTGTCTGAGTCTTCCCTTTTGGGACATCACTCTTCTGATGCTGCCAGGTGAAAACATTATCAACTCTTAGTCCAGCATGTGAATATGACACTGAAGTAATGTGGAACCCAGCTTCACTACCCTGCTTAGGCTTCAGATGTTCATAACATTGGCTAGAAACTTTCCAGTTAGTGATTCAGGCAGTCTTTCTGAGTGGAGCAGTATGCGGATTTGGTTCTTTTTAATGACAGTGCTGTAGTCAGCATCTCATTAGTTGAGGTCTCTTCCCCAGTGACTGTGCTGTAGTCAGACCCTCTGGGTGGAGTCCTGCATTAGGTGGAAGGTCTTTCTGTAAGACAGCGTTGGAGTCTGGGCTTTCAAATGGGGTACTCCATTGGCTGGGATCTTCTTACAGCCACAGTAATGCAGTCTGAACTAGACACAGTGGTGGGGTTGCAGTCTGTCCCTCTAAACTCATTGTGATGTTTACATTGTTTGACTCCTTAGTGCAAGAAAAGATGACTACTCAGACATTAGGTTGGCAGTGAAGTTGATAGTGTGGGAGCAAACTAAGGTTAAGCTTGGTAAGAAAATGCAGGCATGAACTGATGTAATGTAATCTGATAAAATGCAGTCCAGAAAGGAGAGGGGGAAGAATGAATGATTTTGGCCCAGTCTCTCATCCACCCCACAGTTATAGTCGGGCTCATCCAGGTCTGTGCCTGCCACTTTGAGAGAAACTGCATCCACTCTTTTATTTAACATATTTTTCTGTGTGTCCCATCACAGGAGACGCTCTCTGTCCTCATTTCCTGCTCCCCAGGAAAATGTAGATGTGCATCCAGGTTCCAGTAAAGAAGTGAGAGTGCCCACTACTGCAGTGTATGTCTTTGTAAGTATATCCAGGAACTACAAGTTTCTTCAAACTCTTCTTGCCTAAGAAGAGGAGAATTTGGTCTTTGAGTAGCAAATGCTGTATGGGATAATATGGCTCTGTTTGTTTAAACTGCTCCAGGTAATGTTTTAAATCTAGAAGATGACTCATAAATTGGCAAGGCAGCTAGGTCCATTTAATCCGTATTGACTTTACTCTCAGCCTAGATATCTACCTAAAACAAAATTCACTCAAGTGCATGCATCCTTCACACGTTCAGTGTTCCTTCTTTTGTGGTCATAGTTAAGTTAATGTATGTTTTGCTGAGGTCAATGATGACTAGTAAAAGGTCTGATTGCACAAAAGAATCGCACTCCCATTACCCGTTCAGCTCCCAACAGTCTCTCTTTATCCCATCGTGCTATAGCAGTGCTGTGATTGAGGGAGAGGCTGCTGACAATTTAGGATAAGTTCAGTGCCTGTTATCCACAGTTTAAGGAAGCATGGCCCTGAATATCATCCAACAGAACCAATTAAGGAGTTTAGGGTTTGGGGTGTCTTGATTTGTGGTGTGTGTGATCTCAAGTTTTCAAGCTGAGACCTCTTCTGTATGTTATGGAATAGTGAGGCCATTTTTGAGTCTGAGTCTGTGCAAGGCAACTCTGAATTATTCATTTTATAGCTGGAAAATATTGGAGCAAACTCTTGTGAACCAGTCACTTGCTTTGAATGCTCACTTATTAGAGATGGCTGCTGCATGGCTAAAGAAATCCCAGAGATTTCCTATACTCATCCTAGTACCTGGGTAATCCACCTGAGTTTTTGTGGTATTCTGATTTGTTTAATATAGGCTTTGCTAATTTTATTTAGTATGGGCCTTCTGGATATGAAAGATGATCGCATTTGGGCTAGATCACAATTGTGTGCAGCCTACTCTTCAGCAAGCTCTGTATGGGGCTACAGACTGTTTGGTGCTAATGTCGTTTGGGGTGGCTGTGATTATTGTTTTTTTGCTCCCCTTCCCCCAAGGATGCACATGATGGAGAAGTGAACGCAGTGCAGTTCAGTCCTGCTTCCCGATTACTAGCAACAGGAGGCATGGATCGGAGAGTTAAACTCTGGGAAGTCTTTGGAGGTAAGCTTCTGCTCTGAGTTATTGTGTGAAGTGACATAGGCCAAAAAGAATACTTTGTGTCTTGTACCAAATTTAGAATCCCATACAGTTGGCTCATGCAAAATGGATTTTCTTCTAAAGTTTTTAACTCAGTTGCTGGTGTTTTTAAGTTGAGGATGCTGTTCTGCAGTTCCAGACAAACACTATATAAGTGTGAAGCAGTTATGTTAAATCAGCTGAAATACTACTCGGAACTGTGAAGTAAAGCCAGGCTCAAGCAAATTTATCGAAAGCCAGTGCCACTATGTAATTCGTTTTTGTTTTGCTGTGGTAATTCTCCCAGTGTGTTGGCCAAATGGAGCTAACACAGAAGTTCAAATCCTTCCCCCAATTTGTATCTGCTCCAATCCATTGCTTATTTGTTTCTTTCTGCATACAGACAGATGTGAGCTGAAAAGTTCTCTCTCTGGCAGTAACGCAGGGATTACGAGTATCGAATTTGATAGTGCTGTGAGTATTTGTGTAATACCCATAGTCTGTGTTTGGGGAGAAATTAATTGCAGTAGCTTGTGCTCGGCTACCAGTTTCACCCATATGTTTTGAAATTCATTCGCAAAGAAACAAGTTAAAATACGTGCAGGAATACCTGACAAACATTTTAAAATACTGTACAAAACTTTTTTATATGTAGGCTGAACTCTAGTTTCAAAGGGACACTTCAGTGAATTAAGTTTAACCAGATTAAGGCCACTGTATTATGAATTGGAGTATGTCTACACTTAAAACACTATAGCAGCACTGTTCCAGCGCCTCAGCATAGACAGACACGACAGCAGCGGGAGGGGTTCTCCCATTGCTGTAGTTAATCCACCTCCCTGGGAGGCAGTAGCTAAGTCATTGGAAGAATTGTTATGTCTACACCGTTGGATCATCATAGCTTTGTCTCGAAGTATTGAATTTTCACACTCGTTAGAATCATAGCTATGACAATGTAAGTTCCCAGTGTAGACCAGGCCTAGGAATATCCACGTTGGTTTAATGCAGTTTAATTTATCCACTTCAAATTCACACCTGTAGGTAATTTGGATTAACTTTACTGAGTGTCATTCCCCTCTTCCCCCACCCCATAGACATGCCCTAAAACTCTGATCTGCACTTCACTTTTCAGAAGATTCCCAATAGCCCAGATAACTGGATTTTGTATGTTTTAAAATGAGCTAGGTCTTACCCAAACTATGAATTTCCACTGCTGCCTTTAAAGCTCCTTGAAACTACTAGAGTTGTATGTATCTGTTCCTGTTGTATGCACTGAGAAATTTTTACAACTTGGTGGTGAGGATTAGATGCCTTACTTGAGGTCTGTGATGAATAGTAAAGGTCTGATTGCCTGAAGAATTACACTTCCATTACTCTTTCAACTCCCAGCAATTTCTCACCCATCATACCTCAGCAATGCTGGACTGGGGGAGTGTTTGCTGACAAATGGTGATGTGTTCAGTTCGTGTTCCCTAGAGCATCACAGGCACAATTCTGATCTGCATCCAACAGAACCAGTCAAGGAATAAGGAGTTTTGGAGGTGCATATGGGGTACATGATCTCAAACTTTCTTGCTGAGACCTCTTTCACCGTGTATGAACTGAGGCCAAGTTTGAAGCCATCTTTACAGCTTAGCATTTCTGTGCTTTCACATTACTGATACACCTCCAAAACATCTTATGTTGGTCTTCACCAGTTCACTAGAGTCCTCAAACTGTGGGGCATCCCTCAGGGGGGCGCAGAGGAATGTCAAGGGGGGTGCAGCGGGCCCGGGAGGGAGCTCATGCCATGCAGCCTTGCTCTGACCCTAGTTCTGCTGCGGCCCCAGTCCCAGCCGTCCAGATGCTGAAAGTCTGATTACCCGCAGTAACCGATCTCTACCCCTGGAGGGTGGGAAGAGCAGCAGCAGTTGCTGCTTTGGGAGTCTGGAGAAGCACTTGGGTGGATACTGTGAGAGAGGTACCAGCAGCTTTCGCCTCCTGCCCTGGGCACAGCTCCCCCTCCCTTGCCCCACTCACACTTCCCATCGCTGGAGTGTGGCTCCCCCTCCCCTGTCATGCCCCACTAAACCCTCACCCCGACTCCTGGGGGGTAGCGGTGTGGACTGAGCAAGGTGGAGTTGTGATTGAGAAAGTTTGGGGACCACTGCACTAGAAGATTGGCTGGTGTTGCTAACCTGCCTGGAGAGACTTGTTCTGATGTAAGTGGCTTGATCACATAGCAGATCTTGTCAGTTAGAACACATGCATCTGAGTTCCATGATATTTTTTCTGAATCAATGAGTCACCTGAGACTGACAGGCACAAGCCTTGTCCTCGTGGAATTTTTATTGAGAAATAACTTTGCCATAGTGTCTTGAAATAGGATCTCTGTCTAGAGTGACAGGAAGGAGCCACCACCCTCAGGATACTCACTCTATATCCATTTGTCCATCTCCTGACCCGAACTTAATTGGTTTTTACTACCTCTGTTGAGAACCCTGTAGTTGGGAGTGAAATTGACAAGAATCAGGCCAATCTAACTCTGCAGTTTGGGTCAGCTAGGCCTAATAGCAGAGGCAGATGCTGGAGCTATTTTTGTGGAAGGAGAGGGAAAAAATAGAGACTGGGTGGGGTGAAGGCAAACTAGTAGAAAATCCCACTATCCTTGCAGCAGCAAGGAGGTTATGAGTAGAAATTGTTTGGAAAGAATGTCCCTTCCTTCCAGCACTGTGACCATTATTCCTTTCATAGCCAATTGTTTTGGGAATCTGTGGACATGGCTCATGAAAAAATTACATCTTTGTTAAAAATATCTTGAAAATCTTCCTCCTCCTCCAAACTTAATTGCTGCCTCCCTCCCCCAGTTGTTTTCTTAGCAGTATGGCAGTAAAGTGAACCCTGTGGATTGTCAGTTCTAATGACTATCCCATAGTATTGAGACTTTCTGGAAATATTTGCTGGATATAGTAGTTTACTTCTCTCAGTCACTGTGGGAAATTTCCTTAAATCCCTCCTGTTTTCACAGGGCTCTTATCTCTTAGCAGCTTCAAATGACTTCGCCAGCAGAATCTGGACTGTAGATGACTATCGATTACGGGTGAGTCTCCTGCAGAAGGCAAGCAATGTATAGGCTGTTTCTGCCCAGTATTCCCATTTATATTCTTATGAAGGACACTGGAAAATTGCAGATTCCACTGTTTTAGGATCTTGCTAGATTTTTGTTTGTTTTTTTCCCTCTCCTCGCAGAACATTAATTGAATCTTTATCCCTGTTTAATTGAAAAGAGCCTTTACAACATAACCTGATGTACAACCCTGGCGTCTGCACATAGCCTCACAGAAACCTCTCCAGATAAATAGCAACCAAATATATGAACTTTCCTTCCTTCCTCTGCACATAGGAAGTATTAACTTTAGAACCATTTAAATGTTAAGAAACAGCAGTCTTAAGGACCCAAAGGCTGTAGCATGGTTCAGGTTTTAGTTAAAACACAGTTCTGTTTCCTAGAATAGATGCATTTTAACTGAGTAGGGGCCAGCCTGGGTCCCTGGCTCAATTATTGAAGTAGACAAGCCCTGAAGCACTAGTCTCTAATCAGGATACTTAACAAAATACTAATCTCTTGCTCATGTTCTTCCTCCACCTCTTCAGAGTGGACTCTTTGGCCCTTACCCAAGGAAGGACATGTCTGTGATCTACCTAGGCTGAAAAGAGGTCTCTTCCTGTAGCAGAGGAAACTTTCTGAAGGCTTGGCTACACTTGAGAGTTACAGCGCTGGTGTTGTCTTTACAGCACTGTAACTTACTCCCCATCCACACTGGCAAGGCACATACAGCGCTGTATCTCCCTGGCTACAGAGCTGGTTGTACTCCACATGGACGAGAGGAATAAAGAGAACAGCGCTGGTGCTGCTGCGCTGGAGTACCAGTGTAAACAGTGATTAATTTTACTACACTGTAACCGACCTCTGGAATTTTCCCATAATGCTTTTAACTTAAGAACTCTTTTTGTTTTGTTGTGAACTCGGGGCTACGGGAGCTGCTTATCTAAAAAACAAACACAGCAATTGTTTGCTCCAGCAGAGGCAGGCAGGGAATGTCCACAGCTAGTGTTTGCTGGAGGAGAGAAACAGCAGGGCAGGGGTGGGAGGGAGTCATTTGGAACAGCTGCTTATTTGTCTGAAGCCTATTTGCATTAAGAGTGAATGAGAGAGGGGTGGGGGAAGTGATCGGAATTTGCAAGGCAGGGAGCTGACACAGTGTCGGCTCCAAAAATCCACTCGCGCTCTCTCTCCCCCACGCTCCCTGTCACACGCTACCCCACCCCCCTCTTTTGAAAAGCACGTTGCAGCCACTTGAACGCTGGGATAGCTGCCCGTAATGCACCACTCCCAACACAGTTGCAAATGTGGCCACACTGCAGCCCTGGTAGCTGTCAGTGTGGCACTGCAGCGCTTTCCCTACACAGCTGTACGAAGACAGCTTTAACTCCCAGCGCTGTACAGCTGCAAGTGTAGCCAAACTCTAAGAGGCTTCACTTATTCCTGCTCCTGGACATGATCCTTGTTCCTAAATTTTTATTTTAGGACTATTTCACCAAGCATTATTTGGCATGCTGACTCTAACCCAAGATATGTTCAGTTGCTCTTACAAGCTGTTGCGTGCACAATCTGTCATGAAGCATTTTGGAATGGTCAGGCCTGTTCCCTTTCTGCCACAGAAGCTCTACAGTCATTTCTGCACTGGTTAGCCTCCCACGCTCTTCAGGCATTAGAAGTGAACTTGAATCTCTCTTTGCCCTATGTTGCTTTATTTAATCTGTTGCATGAATGATTTTTTAGCTCTGTAGATCTTCAGCATTTCACATAGTTCTAAAGTACACCTATAATACAACTAACTTGATTGCTTTTAATATTCATAGATTTATAGATTGTAGGGCTGGAAGGGACCTCGAGAGGTCATTGAGTCCAGTCCCGTGCCCTCATGGCTGGACCAAATACTGTCTAGACCATCCCTGATAGACATTTATCTAAACTACTCTTAAATATCTCCAGAGATGGAGATTCCACAACCTTCCTTAGCAGTTTATTCCAGTGTTTAACCACCCTGACAGTTAGGAACTTTTTCCTAATGTCCAACCTAAACCTCCCTTGCTGCAGTTTAAGCCCATTGCTTCTTGTTCTATCCTTAGAGGCTAAGGTGAATAAGTTTTCTCCCTCTTCCTTATGACACCCTTTTAGATACCTGAAAACTGCTATCATGTCCCCTCTCAGTCTTCTCTTTTCCAAACTAAACAAACCCAATTCTTTCAGCCTTCCTTCATAGGTCATGTTGTCTAGACCTTTAATCATTTTTGTTGCTCTTCTCTGGACCCTCTCCAATTTCTCCACATCTTTCTTGAAATGCGGTGCCCAGAACTGGACACAATACTCCAGTTGAGGCCTAACCAGCGCAGAGTAGAGTGGAAGAGTGACTTCTTGTGTCATGCTCACAACACACCTGTTAATGCATCCCAGAATCATGTTTGCTTTTTTTTGCAACAGCATCACATTGTTGACTTATATTTAGCTTGTGGTCCACTATAAACCCTAGATTCCTTTCTGCCGTACTCCTTCCTAGACAGTCTCTTTCCATTCTGTATGTGTGAAATTGATTATTCCTTCCTAAGTGAAGCGCTTTGCATTTGTCTTTATTAAACTTCATCCTCTTTACCTCAGACCAATCAGTGTAGTTGCAGTCCCTCCCAGTTTGATATCATCTGCAAACTTAATAAGCGTACTTTCTATGCCAATATCTTAAGTCGTTAAAGATATTGAACAGAGCCGGTCCCAAAACAGACCTCTGTGGAACCCCAGTTGTTATACCTTTCCAGCAGGATTGGGAACCATTAATAACTACTCTTTGAGTATGGTTATCCAGCCAGTTATGCACCCACCTTATAGTAGCTCCATCTAAGTTGTATTTGCCTTGTTTATTGATAAGAATATCATGCAAGACTGTATCAAATGTCTTACTAAAGTCTAAGTATACCACATCCACTGCTTCTCCCTTATCCACAAGACTCGTTGTCCTATCAAAGAAAGCTGTCAGATTGGTTTGACATGATTTGTTCTTTACAAATCCATGCTGGCTATTCCCTATCACCTTACCACCTTCCAAGTATTTGCAGATGATTATCTTCCCTGGCACAGAACAGAAGTTAAACTGATCTTTATCTCCAGAATGTTAGATCTTGTATGGGAAACCTTCCAGAATGTGTCAAAATCTTCTGCAGCTTTAGATTGGCGCCAAAATCCTACCATCAGTTAGAAACAACAGTGTATATAACAGTTTAATAGATCATCATTAAGAAGATGATTCTGTCATGGAGGTCATGGATTTTGTGACTTTCTGGGAACTCCGTGACTATTTCTGCTCCAGGCCTGGCGCAGCTGTCAGTCCCCGGGCTGCTGGCGGAGCTGGCCAGTGACCGGCACAGTGTCTGGGCTTGGGTCAGCCCCTGTGGGACTGGAGCGGCAGGGGTTGGAGCAGCTGCAAGCCCTGACAGCGCTCTGTTTGTTGTGTTCCTCCTCCTCTTCTTCCCCCCCCCCCCCCGAATATTTTTAGTAAAAGTCAGGGACAGGTTATTGGCTTCTGTGAATTTTTGTTTATTGCCCATGACCTGTCCTGACTTTTACTAAAAATATCAGTGACGGAATCTTAACCTTAATCATCATTAACTTTGTGTGAAAAGTCCCCATGCAAAACTCCACTCAGTCTTCACAAGATCTTTCTGCAATTTTCCAGTGTGCCTAATGATTTCTGGCTTTGGGTCTGTACCATCACTGCTCACTGAGCTAATACAGTACATTGAATTTGTTGTCTGAATGGGTTTGGTGCATGGATTTAGCATTCCTTGCATGTGCATTGAGAGAAGTTGAGTTGATTTAATATTAAATTCTGCATCAAACTACCTATTTATAAACAACTATTCACTTGTTAGTGGCAGTGCAGGACAGGTGGTAATGGAATATTCTCCAGAGTTATAAAGATCTTCTCTATCCATAAAATTGTGGTATCCAGAGATTAACTGTCATGTTGCAACCATTGAGACAATCCATGACCTTTGGGTTTTAGTGCTGTTCAATAATTTTTCAGTTCCTCAGACTCTGCTCACGTTTCATTTCCATTTTTAAGTCTTCTAGTGGTTCTGTAGGCCATGTAGCAGTGTGCAAGTTAGAAGTTCAGTGACTAACAGTAGAAGGTTTGATTTTTGGGGATTGCTCTCTAATCACTTCCCCTGTTTCCAGCAGCCTGTTCCCTCATGCTACATTAGTTCTGTGATTGGCAAATAAGTATCTAATAATTTGTGATGATTGTACTTCATGTTCCAAGGGGCCCTGACTGTGGTTGGCATCAGACAGAAACAGTCATGGAAATCTGCTGATGGGAGCAACTCTGGAATCTCTGGAGATCTCAGGCTTTCAAGCTGAGACTTCAGAGTTAACACTAGATCCCTTTTTGCTGTACTTGACACCATCATTTCAACTCTTACTCTGCTTTAGTCTATACCCTGGTCTCTCCTTTAAGACCTTTGTAGTTACCATCTTTCCAGCTGAGGTTACTAGGGGTGGTAGCAAAGACTCATAGATTTCTAAACAACTACTCCTTAACTAGCCAAAGGATTTGCAAATGAGGGAGAGAGTATCTCCTACCCAGAGACTGAGTATGCTGCCTCTGCAGCTCTCTCTGCACTTGCTGACTCACGGAGAAGCAGACTGGGAATCAAAGCTACTTTGTTTAACCAGAATGGAAAGGTGGGCTTTTTTTTTTTTTTGTGATCCATGCCTCTAGTCACACATTAGACTAAGGTGGGAGGAGTTGAATCAAAGACTTTGTCCCCATTAAGCTGCTGAATGGCAAGATCAGAGCCATGAGGACAGGAAGCAATTGTAGCTGAAACTGCTCATTACACCATGTAAATCTTCTCTCCCCAGCACACACTGACAGGCCACAGTGGGAAGGTTCTGTCAGCCAAGTTCTTGCTGGATAATGCACGCATCGTGTCGGGGAGTCATGACCGGACCCTCAAGCTCTGGGACCTGCGCAGCAAAGTTTGTAAGGAAACCATTTCCACCCAAGCACCAACACTCTTGTCTTTCACACACCTCTTATTCTCTTTAGTGGTTGTCCAAAAAGCAGAAAATTGCAGCCATACTGCTTTTTGATGATATTCTAATCTTCAATATTGCAAGCTAAGCAGCGTCAGGCCTGGCTGATACCTGGATGGGAAAGCTAAGAAAAGTCCATATGCTACAGTGAAAAGCATTGCTGACTGAGTGAGCAACTGCACTCTATAGACCCTCTTGTCCATCAGACTGTAGAGTGGGTTTTTTATTCTTCTGTAGAAACTTGGAGGCAGGTCAGACCTTACAACCCTAGGCTGGTCTTAAGCCCCCTCTTGAAAACCCTACCCACAGTTTCCTGCCTCCAAGTGAAGCAAATGGCAGGCTTCAGTTTTTCACGCAGAAATATTTGTCTTAAAATATGCTCCTGGTTTCTATACTACAACTTTGCATAGAGACAGCCTTTCACCCCCAGTGTCCTACACCCTTGTTTATGTATAAAGAGGAGCATGTCATATTCATCCGTGACATGTTTGACTAATTATGAAGTGGTGGTAGAACAACTGTCCTTGTACAGTTGTAGGGATGTTGGGCATGGTAGTCAAGTGGTTCAGAGGAATAATGTGCTGTCAAGATTTTGGATCGGTTTCTTCTAAGACAAGGCTCACCTGTTCCCACCCCACATGACCCCAAACTCCTCCCAGGGCAGTAGTTTCAATGCAGCTACAGAATTTAGATGTTTGCTGTTCAGTGACTTTTAAATACTGCTATCAACTTGTACAGCACCATGTGAAGGGGACTGTGTTGTTAGTGACTTACCCCGCCTCCCTTTTTTTTCTTTTCTTTTCAAGGTATAAAAACAGTATTTGCAGGATCAAGCTGCAATGATATAGTGTGCACAGAGCAGTGTGTGATGAGTGGACATTTTGACAAGAAGATTCGCTTCTGGGACATCAGGTAAAACTGTACTCTGACACAGGGATTAGATTCTCTAGCAATTATTTAATGCTAAAGAACATATAATGAATCTGTGAATTGTGACCTTCCCATTCTTTGAGTTCTCTATTGCTTGGAGTATTTATTACAGGAATATGAGAGAGTCATCAAGGATAAAGAACCTTTTTGCACGATAGAACTGCTGTTTTGGTCTCTGAGCTATTAGTAGCATGTTGTGTTATATATTGACAGCAGATTAATCCCTGAGTAAGGAAATATCTTGCATTGTTCTCTGTCTTTCTCTATCTTTCTAGCTAGTTTTAGGTATCCCTAGCTGGTTCTGAAGGAAGTTCTGAACAGTCCTTGGTTAGGGACAAAATATCCACAATGTGACACTTTAGTTGGGAAATAAGAAAAACGTGGAAGTGGAACAAATAGTGGAGACCTGTTCTCCTATCCCCATGCACCAGGGCAAGTCTAGGGATACAGATTTTGATGCTCATGTGACAGGATCTACTCCTAAGGGAATTCTGTGCTTAAAAAATAAAAAATATGCATATTTTATTTGTCAGTAAATAAATATGAAGGCTCCAGCATGGCAGTGGGGAGCACAGGCTGCACGGAAGTGAGAGATCACCCAGCTCTGGGCACCCAAAATGATGTGCCTCTGCTGCTGAGGAGGAGCACTTGACCCCTCTTGCAGTTTCCTTTTGCTTTCCTGTCAGTCATTTTTCTGTGGAGAAGCAAATAAATCTGCAGGGGATGGGAATTCTGGTTACATACAGTGGCACAGTATTCCTCCAAGAGTAAGGATCCTTGATACACAGTTACTCATGCTGTTTTCTGTCTTCAGGACTGAGAGCATAGTGCAGGAGCTGGAACTGTTTGGGAGGATCACTGCTTTAGACCTGAACCCAGAGAGAACAGAGCTCTTGACCTGTTCCCGAGATGATCTGCTGAAGATCATTGATTTGCGAGTCAATGCTGTCAAACAGACTTTCAGGTGAGTGTGATCCCAGTAAGGGATGTGACAGGTGACTGGATTCTGTGGCATAATTGTAACTTTGGTGTTACCGTTGTCTTTTGTGAATGAAACCTTCCTATTAGTCCTTCAATGGGGAGGTGGAAGCCTTTGGAGCCATGTCGCTGATGATGTAGTTTGCACATTATCCATGGTTTGACAACAAAGATCTATTATGTCTAGGGTGACCAGATGTCCCAATTTTATAGAGACTGTCCTGATTTTTGGGTCTTTTTCTTGTACAGGCTCCTATTACCCTCCACCCCCGTCCCGATTTTTCACACTTGCTGTCTGATCACCCTAATTTTGTCAAGATTTTGCTTCCACTTCTTTGAAGGAGACAGCTTGTCCCCCTCACTGGCGAGAAAAGTCCTACAAATTAGGTTGGAAAGAGAGAGATGCTTTGTGTTAAACAGAATGTAGAATTTATCCCAGTCAATGCAATAATCTTCATTTAGTCCTTGAGGAGGAGCTGGCTTTCCCAAGATTCATATTAGAAGAATGTAACACCTACCTGATTCCAACTTGTTTCAGTGCCCAGGGATTCAAATGTGGATCTGACTGGACCAGAGTCGTGTTCAGGTAAGAGGCCAAACTGGGGAGACTGAGCAGAGTTCGGAATGGGAGGGTGGGGGGCCAGCTATTTGGTTTACTGCAAATTCTGCAGTGACATTTGAGGGAAAAGTTCCAAACCACCATACGCTGTCAAGCTAATTACCAGTCGGCAGCATGCATTGATTGCTTCTTGATCACTTGTGCTACAACTCTAAACTCCACATTTTGGAAGCAGTAGTAACACTAGTCATAAGACAAAAGGGGACACTTAGCACTGGGCAGTCAGCAAAACTGTTTTCAGACTTGGGTATCTACAATGAGACACCAAAAGAGCTCACCATTTTTAAAAATCAGGAAAAAGGGAACAGGCAGTGTTTGCACACAGTCTATATTAAAACAAAGTTTATGTTGGAAAGTCAAGCCTTGAAAAGCAAGAAAATGTCAGAATTAAGATTGTCCATGGAGCCTTTATTTGGCCCCCAGTGCATATTTGTTATGATATCTTATTACAGCCTCCTTCCTCCTTGGGCTTGTCATCCAATCTATCTCCTCTTCTCCCCACCCCCTCCTAAGCCCCAAGTGCCAGTCTCCTGGCTCAGCCAGTTCTTCATTCTCCCTTCTGCTTTTGAGTCAGGCTACTTCTCTGCCACACTGCCTGGACACCAGCAGCAAGGGCATTGAGAGGAAAAGAGGGATAGTCACCTGGCTGTCAGTTCTGGTGCCCAATGTCATAGTGGTCAGGAATAGCAATTGCAGGGAATTCCTGCTCAGCCTCTGTGACCCTGGGCTAGAACATTCCACTATAGAAGGAATTTTCAGAGAATTTAGCTGACAAGTTCTAACAAGTATCTACTGAGCGTTTGTCAACTGCAGTTTTTCAGAGGCTTTAATTTGTCTGAATCTGGGTAGCTTTTCTTGGGAACAAGAAAAGGCACATCTCTGAAACCAGGGTGACAACTCTTCCCCTAGACTATATGTCCTTGTTCCAGAGTGTGCAGATGATAGAGCTTCTCAATGAAGTGTAAGAATTGTTTTAATATGGAAACATTTTTCTAATATCCTTCTCAAACGATTGAACCATTTTTGCTGAAATTCAGGTAAAAATGGTCAGTCTGGGACAGACACCTGACAAGGAAAACTTCAGCCCAAATGGTTAATGTTTGGTAAAGTTATAAGTAAATGAAAACAGGATCTTTTAACAGGAATTGTTGGAGAACCTTAAGTATAGAAGGTGCCACCAGTTCTGCTGATTTTAAAAAATCACGTTTAGAATTTTTAAATATGACTGACAGGGATTAAATATAAAACTAAAATAGAAAGGTTAAGATCTAAACAATGGAACCAGGTAAGGGTTTAAGAGTTAAATATTTAAAAAGCTAGGGCTAAATTTAGTGTATATAGACATGGCTTATCCTAACCATTTTGCTTAGGTTTATACTTCAACCTTCCCCATCGCCTCCCTTTTTTTCCCTTGTAGATTACAAGCTTTTGGGGGGAGGAACTGTTTTATGTGTTTAAGGTGCCTAGCACAAAGGAGCCCTATTTCTCTTCAGGGCCTTTGGCTGCTATTATGATAGACTTTTGTAGGTTCCTAATGTTAGGAATCGAATAGAATAATATACCTAGCTTATATAGCACATCTTATTCATTGATCTCAGAGTGCTTTACAAAGGAGGTAAGCCTCGTTATCCCCACCTGAGGCATAGAGGTGAAGTGACTTGCCAAGGTCACCCTTTTGGCCTAAGTAGATTTCACAAGAACCAACATCTATCTTTAATTGCCAGCCACCCAGCTGTTACATCATCACGTGATATAGAAACTTCTTGATCTTGCTAATCAGTGTGAATACAAGCTGGAGAAACTTTAATATTTGCTAGTGCAGACCATTAATATCAGTTTGCTTGTTTTGGAAACATTAAAGATTAGCGTGGGTACAAAAGCTGCTAACTTCAAAATAAATTGTTTTTTCTCTTCTGCACCTAATATGTGTTTCAATAGCCCTGACGGTAGCTATGTGGCAGGTGGTTCAGCTGATGGGGTCCTGTACATCTGGAATGTGCTCACTGGGAAAGTGGAGAGAACTCTCGCGAAGCATCACAGGTGAGACAGGAAGCTCGTAGACTAAACTGGTGCAGGGTCTGAGCTGTGGCTCACATAGGACCTGTGGTGAGGAGAGGTGGGATTGCAGATGCGGAGTTCCATTCCCATACCAGTGTTCATGGGTTATTTATATGCAGCTTCTCTGTGGATTCATAGCAATAACCAGTAAAGTGGGCATTAAGGCTATGAAATTTGTGTTTTGTTGTCAGATTGCTTGTTCACAGCCAGGGCATTAAGTATAATATACTCCGAATATCCCTGGGAGACTGTTACAAATGCAGGTATCATTTGAATGATCTGAGAATGAATGAGCTTTGGAAATTATGGAGTTTAATTCCTCCTGTCCTAAATGCTGCTGTGAAATTAGAATCTCTCCTAAATTGACACCTGGCTTCCTTTCAGCTCCTCTATCAATGCAGTGGCGTGGTCACCAGCCGGTGCCCATGTGGTCAGTGTGGACAAAGGAAACAAGGCTGTCCTGTGGTCTGAATTTTGACGGGAAGGAGATGAGACAGGAGGATGCCGGTCCAGGGCTGGACAGAATGGAGGCCCAAGCCTAGATTCATCCTACATGCATTTGGGCTTCATCCAATGGGCTTCACTTCTCAGAGGAGAGCTCTAATGAGGCAATCAAGGACGAGAAGCTGGAGGCAGAGCTCTTTACTGCCTATAAGCGTGCTGCTGACCCTCAGGCTGATCTGGATGGTGAATACTACTAGTCATGCCTTGACATACAGTATCTATGCACTGGATGGAGCCGAAGGTACTAGCCAGATTCCCTCACCGGACAGCTGTGCCAAATACCCTGTTATACAAATGTATGCACAGCACTTCTAACTTGGAAGTGTTGGAAAGACGTTTACCATGTATTCTGACCTAATGCATGTCCTGTTTCCTGTGTTCTGTTCCCATGGAGTAGCTTAGGCATGGGGTGAGGGCATTCTGAAACATGGACAGAGTGGATCCTAGTCAGTCTATAAAGTGATGGAATAACTGTAAAGTAATTTAAATGTTTCTGTTGCTCTGGCAGTTCTGCCCCCTGTGTTGTTGGCTGAGTTTGAGGCTTCTCCAGTTCTGACATGGTCTCTCTGGCAGTTTGTAATCCGAGAACTCCCTGCATCATTTTGATCTGTATTTCAGGGAACTGTCCATTCTTCAGTGATGATGCATCTTTGTCAAAACTCCCTCCAATAGCTCCTATAGCAAAAGTACCAAAAAGTGGGGAAAGGAGAATTTTAATTCGAACCAATATATTTCCAGTTTTGTTGGCGCGTGGAGAAGGGGAGGGGAGGAGAGGGGAGAGAAGAGAAGAGATGTAACATCTGCAGTGGGAGTGGTGGTGCTGCTGTGATGAGGAATGTATCCATACCAAGACTTCCAGTACCAGAAAATAAATGTATAGTCTCTTCTGCTGTCCATCCGTCCTTCTCTGTTGAAGGCTGTTGGTGGAGCATGGGGGAGCAATGGGATTCAATCCTGAATGTAATGCTCTAGTGCTGGCAATCCCTGGCCACTTGCTCCCTTTTTGAGCACATGTGCAATATTCTCCTTTGTGCTTGAGCCCTTCCTGTGCCATTGAACAGGGTTTACACCCTGTATCCTCAGGCATCTAAATATGTGAGGTTGTTGAAGGAGAACTAACTGTAATGTTTTATAACTTTTATCCAGCCAAACTTTTCCACCTCAGATGGGCCTCAAGATAAGCCACCAGCGTTCTCTCGCCTTTTTATTTGCACTTTATTTTGCTTCCTTCCTGAGCTTGTTTTCTAAGGAAGTGTTTTGATGGGTTAGGAAAGAGGGTTGTTCCTAGGACCGTGGTCTCTCTCTAACCCAGCCTTTCTTTCAGACAACTTCTGCAGAGGGGAGTTGAGAGTATACAGGGCAAATCTTTTATTTATTCAGCTGCCCACCAGAATTTGATTGTAAATAAACCTATGTTCTGCTTTTAAAACCCACAAAGCTTCTCCTCATTTGTTTTTCTTCTTGTCCTGAAAGAAAGGGGAACCGATATCAAGTTTCTTCTCTCCTCTCTTTGCTGTTTCAGTGGACTAATGTTAGGTTTGGGTCTGGTGGTGGTGGGGTTCTTGACAGCATAGGCACCGACTCGCAGGTGCTCTCGGGCTCAAACACTCATGGGGGAAAAAAATAGGGGATGTTCAACAACCACCAGTCACAGCTGTTGGGCAGGACCTCAGGATGGGGGATGGAGGGGATGGGTGGGAAGAGGTGGAGTGAGGAGGGGCCTCAGGGAAGGAGTTGGAACCTTGGGGCAGAGTGGGGTGTGGAGCGCACACTGGGAAAAATGTCAGTGCCTGTATTTGACAGATATTTCCAGTGGATATCCATTGTCCTAGAGCCAAATTTACCTTGTCTCGTATCAAGAATGTGGTCATGAAACTGAAGTTAAAGGAGCCAGTATCACATTGTTTAAAGCTTCTAGCACTGGGGACTCTGGCCCATGTTTTGAAGCTTGAAAAGTTGATGTATACTTGGATGTGTGGGATGAATTACTGAATTCAAGAACTCCCTATCAATTACTAGTTTCTCAGACACTTTCTGCCATGAAATGTCTGTTCCTCCCTTATTGCTTGGACTGTTATGTTGCCTCTCAGTCTCCCAACATGGTCTGAAAAATGTGGTATAAAGACTATCTGTACACCGAACCCTAAAGTAACTCCCTGTGCCAACACTGGAGTAATGGAGCAAAGCCTTCACCTCCTTTGGTTATATTGGACAAACTACTTGTACAGTTAAGAAGCTTCCTTAGCCAATCACCTCCTGTTTTGCTGTGGCAGAAACTCAGTTGATGGTCCTTACTCCCAAAGGCAGAGCAAAGATGACAAAAACAGAGTTGCAGTTCTACTGACAAGGTAAAAGCCCCTTTGGATTTTAGAGGCACATTTTTCTTTCAGTCTGTCTGCTCTCTGAAGCTTCCTGCAATAAAGTGTGCATCTCCAGGTCCTTCTAAGATGGCACCTGCCCAGTGCCCTGCTGACCTCAGGGGTATTGCAGATAAAGCAGACCGCTAAGTGATGAGTCAGTGGGATGAAAGATTACCAGGGGATTAACTCTACCCTAATAAGAACTGCAGGCTGTGGTGGGGAGGATCAGGAAGGGTTTAAGATGTTATAATTTAAATTGGCATATTTGTATTTTTATATAACATAAACAGTAATCTGGGTTTGAGGTTATGATGCCAGAAAATGTTTTGATTGTTGGATACTACTAATCAAATTAACATTGAACCCATATAAAACAAGAGGTAAGAATAGGTCAAAGCATCTAAAATTCTAAAAATATACGTAGTTGTTTATGAGAAAGGTATATATCTGTAAATCAGGTGATCAACTCCACTCTTCTGCATTCTCCCATATGTGCAAGTCCTGTTTAACTAGTTGAGGTTGTACCTCTGCTTTCTTTTAGTGTGCACTCAGCTATCTTCCAAACAACTGTTGTTTCCAAAGAAGCCAAAAATTCTAGTCCAGTGAAGCAGAAATGACAGAGACAATGACTGCTAATAGCCTCTTGCGTCAGCTATACTTTCAGTTAACTCAGGAATAGAGAATTTTCCCTTGCTTTTCATTTTAGGGGGATCTTTAGTGGATTTTTCACTCTTCTTACTACAGTGGCTTTAAAGAGCAGGATATAGTGGGGTCCACTGTGCTTTCTTGGAGAAATTTGTCATCTTCCAATTCAGACTCTGAAGACCAGGGAGGAGCCTTTTCACATTCCTGTGACAAGGCAGCTGCAGCTTTCTGGAGTCCTTTTGGAGGCTTAACATCCTTACTCTTACCTCTCTATTTGGGAGTCAAGTGAGTCTGTGTCCAAGGGGAAACTGACTATGGACCCAGTCGGGAAAGGAAAAATGTACATGAAATGGGAACAGCCATCAACAAAGAACAACTCCCCTAGCCTGTATCCCATTTCTGTAATGCCATGCTAGAAAAGGCAGCATCTTCAGTAGAAGTAACTGGGAGCGGGGAGGTGAAGAGAATCTTGAGTGGCAGAGTTGCTGGAAAGGTGGGGGGAATTGGGTCCTCCTGTCACCGGGATTAGTCGATATCTCTGCTTGCCTTGCCTTTATCATCCTCTTTAGCAAGAAGCAGAGGAGCCTGATAGGGTTCTGTAGGATTCTTGTTCTGCCTCCTTGCCAGGAGGGGATGACTGAGCTCCATGGTGCCCTCTTCCCCAAGAGCCTTGTGGTGGAGGCAGCAGAGGAGGAAGAGAGAGAACAAAGTGAAGTACTTGCTGTTGAGAGTTGCCTCGTTCTCTGCCTCTGTTCTGGAAGGTGAGAGAGTCTTCCCAGAGGTTCTTACTGCAGACTGGTGTTGCACTCCACCTGAAATGAGCCCACAGGCTCTGAGAAACACTGCAGGAACAGAGCTACCAGCAATGCCCGCTCGTCCCCATCTGGTTGAATAGGCTTTTCTGGAGGGTAGTTGCTTCTGCAGCTCAAGTTTGGGTGAAATATGTCTGCTCTGGCAAGGGCAAAGGGTCCAGCTTTAAACAGAAACTAATAGCGGAATAGCTGCATGCCACATACCACACCACTGGAAATAAACAGCCAGCTCTGCCTTACTGGTACAGTTATGGGAGATTGTCTCCCTGGAATAGCTCTCTTCTCTCGTCAGACATACATGTTCCTAGAAGTATGGGGGAAGGGTGGAACCACCTCGGAGCTGTTCCTAAAATGTCCATCATTTCAGTAGTGCTCAGAGGCCTCATTCGGCGTCAGGGCCTTGTGCTAGCTACTCCACAAAAGTAAATGAAGGCGCTATTTCTGTTGTGAAGGGCTGGTGATCATTTCTTCCCCTCCCTCTGCCCCATTGTTGACCAAGGAAGCTCTCAACAAGAGAAGCTTGCTCCCAGCCTGTTCTGTGACAGTGATGAGTGCTAGACCTGGGGGAACACCTTTGGTCTCTGCCCTATAAATGTTTGTTCAAATAAAAATGGAATTGGCTTCACCAGAGAGGTGCAGGTACATTTTTACTTTCCCCAAATATTCTCATCAAGTTCTTATGGAAAGGAGGGGTGGGATTTTTCAAAAGCATCTGAAGGATTTAGTGACATAGTCCCATGTAAACCTCTTGGGCACTTGTGAAAATCCCACCTGTGGATGTTTGCAGCAGCTACTAACTCTAAGCAAATATTGGTGAATAGTCACAAAAGCAAACTTTTGAGTGGTTACTGGAACTCTGATTGCAAGAGTTTAATTCAGTCGGGGAATGGAAAGAATACCAGGGGATCTCGCCAGTGAAAACTAACATGTCCTGCCAAAGTATCAAACACAGCTGCTTCTGAAATGTTTACAAGCCATGAATTACCCACAAATTATTGTGTGAACAAAATCAAATTGAAATTTAAGAAAAGCAAAAGCTATTTTCAGACCATTCAGGAGCAGAAAGAAGCTAAATTGATCAAATTGCTTGTCTCTATTGTATATCTTTTGTACATCTTTAAACATGTATTTGAGTATGTGTAATTTCCTTTTTATAAACTAATTGAAGAAAACAGTGGGCAGGCCACCAACATAAACTATTTGTACAATGTGCCCGAGGATGTCAGTGGCACAACAATAGATAAGCTTTGTGTTAACTCTGCAGTTTATCGATTGTGGAAATAACATATATCTATTGATAATGTACTTGCAACTCTTAGAATAGCCTGTATTTATAGAGACTTGTTCTAATGCTTGCAAGTTCAACATCTCACAAATAGTTCTTTGTTTAGCTCCTTATTAGGCTGCATGATTTGCAGCCCCAATAGAGAAAGAGAGGGAGAAAGAGCTTTAGAATAAAGCTGCTTTCCATAACCCTCCTGCTCCATATAAATCTGTGCTGTCTTTACACCCAAGGAATCTGGGAGGATGGCACTGTAGACTCTTGAAGATCTGGGGTCTCTTTAAGTAATACCCAGCACTGCTGACCTAGCCGATCTGTTCTTAATCCAGGTACAATATTTGCTGCTTGAAGGGGATTAGTTCTTGAAAATGTGGGTAGTAAGAACTAGAAACCTATTTTCAATTTGGGCTACAGATTGCTCTCCTTTTTCACCAGCAGGCTAGTGAGTCACTCCTACAGACAGGGGAAGATCTGCAGGACCTGTCTGCCTGGAAAATTCACCTTTGTTCAGTAGTTTAGGAGGAGTTCTCATCTTATTGCTCAGGGAACTTTCTCCTCTGGTGGCTGCTGTGGAATTTGGAGCACTGCAAGGTATTTAAAGATACTGCTATTTCTTTCCCTAGTTTCCTCTTTCTCAAATCCTCTGGCTCGTGTTCCACCAAGGAATTCCATGTTGGTCTGGAAAAGTTGCTCCAACTTTGACAAAGGGGCAGGGGGGATGTTTTCATTTTTCTCTTTAATCCTGGCCTTTCAAAATACTTCCTTCAGTGAACTGATTCCAAAGGTGAAGTGAAGGACCAGACTTTTCTAGGAGGGAGTCAGAAACTAATTTCTGAGTGTCTGTGTTGTGTATGTTCCTAATAAATGTCATGCCATATTGTAAAGATTCATAGAGTAACATAAGAAGCAGAAGTGGTTGAAAAATAGATGCAATCAATAAACATTTTCATTGTCTTCTGTAATGCCTAGTTTAATTTTCAAAAGGATATTTTTGAAACTGAACTTTTTTGAGAAGTTGAAAGCTTTAAATTTTTTAAATAATCGTATCATGTGACTACGATGATCAATCAAAATAGGCAATGCCGAAAAAGGGAAACCGAACCCAACCATGCAGCCACAGAACGATCAAAAGGCTAAATAGTTTTGTTTTGAGTTTTCTAACAAACTTTTGAAAAATGGAAACTTTTTTTTTTTTGTTTTTAAATTCCAGTCTGGGTTAAAAGGTCAAATTAAAAAAAAATAATCTGATCAGGTGTTTGGCCTGCTTCTGCTTGCACTTATTTATCTTACTCTCCCTCCCAGCCCAAAGCTATCTGTGAGAATTTAGCTTCATAACTCCCATTGGTAGCTTGAAAATTGAACTTTGCATTAACTTTGGAAGCTTAAAATGAAAAAAAGTAAAATAAAAGGAAACCCTACTTCCCAGCACTGGAGTTGACTGGAGTTTTCAGAGGGAATAGTCTGTTTTAATGCACTACATTGGTTGGTTAAGATTTTTGGATCCTATTCAACATAACCATAATCTCATTCATCATCTCTTCTTGACACTTGTCTAAGAATCTCTTGCTGCAGGAAGGCTTTGTTCTTTCCTGGTCTGTCACCCATCTGTGGAAATGAGTTGTGCTGAGTCTCATAAGGTGGCTACTCCTTCCTCAATTTCTCTGAAGAACACCAGTCCCCCTCAATCACATGTTGTCTACAAGAAGATGTCCCGTGATAAGGCTGTAAGTAGCACAGTAATTGGCATCTATACCCACTAGTTTGAGCCATGGGTGCACAGGGCCACTGTCTCACTTACCTGGGGATTTATTTATGGGACACTTGTCTTCACCCCACTTCTTTTGAAAATAATTTGATGTATACTCAACACCATGCCCTAGCAGTTGGCTATGTTAGAGAATCGATAAAGTGGACTACTTGCATTTTAACATAATGACCAATCTTAGATAGGATGGCAACACCTCTCCCCATCACCTCATTGGACTTGCCTCTGTTGGCTGCCCAGATGTCTAAATCAAGGCTGACTCGCCGTCTTTCCAGTTCCAGGCAAAAGTCCTTCACTGTACAGCTCCTGTGCCACAGACACAAGGAATTGTGTGGCATTTTTGGAGTTCAGTCCTGCAACATGCTGAGCCCTCTACCCTGATCCAGTTAAATACTGAAGCTCATGAATAGTCCTGATGATTTCAATGGAAACTACTCGTGCTTAACTTTTAAGCATATGCTTTAAAGCGAGGTCGGCAACCTTTCAGAAATGGTGTGCCGAATCTTCATTTGTTCACTCTGTTTTAAGGTTTTGCGTGCCAGTAATACATTTTAACGATTTTAGAAGGTCTCTTTCTGTAAGTCTATAATATATAATGAAACTATTGTTGTATGTAAAGTAAATAAGGTTTTAAAAATGTTTAAGAAGCTTCATTTAAAATTTAAATTAAAATGCAGAGCCCCCCTGACTGGTGGCCAGGACCACAGTGAGTGCCACTGAAAATCAGCTCGCTTGCCGCCTTTGGCACGCATGCCATAGGTTGCCTACCTCTGCTTTAAAAAGTTTTTGCTCAATTGGGTTGGAGTGCTCAGCTCTTGGCAAGATTGATGCCCTGGCTCGTCTTGCCCCATCTGCAATGCCTCCTTCCTACAGGTGACTATCTATCTGGGAAAACGAGACTTCATTGACCACATAGATGGCGTGGAACCTGTAGGTAAGTCCAGCCACAAACTCTTCTTACATGTTTCTTTGACTTAATAAACCCAAATTATTTTTTTCTCCATACTGCTTGATATTTACTCTTTTCTATTTCTTTCTATCTAGATGGTGTCTTGTTAGTGGATCCCGAGATCGTCAAAGGGAAGAAGGGTTTGTTTGACTTATGCAAAATTAACCCCTTCCTGGTGAGAGAATCTCTGGTTGTTGGACATGCTGTCTGAATATGGTCCAACGCTTCAGTCTCGTTACAAAACAAACTTAAGATGTTCGCTATACTATAAATTGGAACCAGGTTGGGGCGAGGGGGAGACGCAACAGTGTTGTGACCTGTCTTCCTGGACTCCGTAATTGTAACACAGATGGTCTCTAAGTCTCAGAATCTCTGAATTGGCTGCTCACTAAACGTGTAATTTACTGTGTATGTTCTTTCCAGTGTATGTGACTCTGACCTGTGCTTTCCGGTATGGCCAAGAAGACATTGATGTGATGGGTCTGACCTTCCGAAAGGATCTTTTTTTCTCTAGGATACAGTTGTACCCACCAGTGGAAAAATGGGAATCTCTCTCCCAATTGCAGGAATGTCTGATGAAGAAGCTGGGGAACAATGCTTACCCCTTTGTTTTAACAGTAAGTGCCTCACAAGAGCCTCTGACCCACATCTCCTTGACCCTTATTATCCAGCCTGTCAGCACTCCATGATAATCTGAAGAGGAGATTAATAATTAATCCAATGTTACCTAAAACTCTAACCTTGAATCAGAGGTTAGATGGCACCATTATTTACCACACCAAGTGTGCTAGGGATTTAACAAAGTGGAGGGGTCCTGACTGCGCACAGAAATATTCCTTATAAAGGGAATCATAATGATTTTATGACAACAAAAGCCCTTAATGTTTCCACCTCTGTCTCTTGCTCCCCTATTGCCAGAGTATTTGCCTATACTACTGCCTTGTGTACTCATGAGGCTGTCTATGCCTTGAGTCATGGACCTGATTTTCAAAAAACTCTGCGTTTTGCTGGAATAATTATTAAAATGAGTTAATACAATTATTGCTTATGCTTGGATAGCACCCAAAAGCCCACTGGGTTTAGTGGCCTCTTAATGCTGGGCATTGTATAAGCACAGATCAGAGACAGCCTCGAGGTCTTACAGTCTAAAGACACGCATGGCCAAGAGTAAGGGATGTGGATACAGCACAGAGGCAAATGAATCTGGTGGCAAATTGGCCCTGCTTTATTAGTTACATTTATTGCAAATATTTGACTAGGCTGGGATATGAGAGAGAGGAAGGAAAGAAGGGAGGTGACCACTTGATACCTGTGTGGCTATGGGCAGCAGGCTGGATTTTGTATGTTCAGTAGCAGACATGCATCTTGAGGGGTATGCAAGAAAGTAAGGAAGTGGCTGCATGGATTTTAGTGGGGAGCTTTTCCTGTGCATAAGGGGCAGCATATGAAAAAGGATGAGATGTTCAAAGAAGTTGGCTGGTGGAGGAAAAGGCTTGGAATGCTTAGAGAGGGATGGCGAGGGTTGGCAGTGTGATAGGTTTCTAGTTCCGCGAAGTGGGATCAGACTGATTTATGAAGAAGTTACAAGAAATTTGTATTTGATGTGGAGGTGAGTCAGAGGCAGGCCTCAGAGGGCTGACGTAGTCAGAGCGACTAGCCAAGAAAGCGACCTTAGCAGCAGCATTCTAAATAGAATTGAGGGGAGCACTGGGGCAATAATCCATGCCAGAAAAGAGAAGGCTGCAGTAGTCAGGATGTGAAGTGATGTGGGCTTCGACAAGAGTTTTGGCTGTGTGGACAAGAGAAGGGGCTGGAGTTTGGAGATGCTGTGTGGAGAAAGCAGTTGGATGTAGAAATGGCCTGAATGTCGCTCTGGTTAGAGAGCAGAGTCGAAGGTGACACCCAGGTTACAGGCCTCAGTGGCAGTCAGATACTTAACCTGGCTGCTGCCACTTCTGTGGCCGTTTTTCAGGATGCCCAGTTCCTTCCCTCCGCCCAGTCTGTCGGCACCTCTACCCCAGCACTTATCTTCCCACCTGCTATCTCCCAAAACACCGTTGCTAGCCTGCTCCCAAGCATCCTCATGCATGTCTGACCCAGAGATTCATGAAGTCCCCTCAGAACATTGCTGTGCAAATATTCTTTTACCAGCCTGTCTAGGTGCTTATACTGGCGCCTGTCACTGTATCATCAGAACATCTTAGATACCACTTTGATAGGTGCTGTAGAAAACACTAACTTGAGTAGATCTACAACCCATATATCTGCTTCCTCTTCCTGACCCAGAGACATCCCATCCCCTTCACTCTGCCTTAGAGACCATAGTATCTAGTAGGATCCAGATTTAGAATCTGCCATATACTAATACTGTAGCAAATAGGGTTTCAATTGACTCTGCAGTCTAGGCTTGTGACATGTCTCCTAACCATACAAAATGGAGACCTCTACCAGGCTCAGACTGTTGGGATTTCTAGAGTGTGGGGTTGGTAGAATTCCACAAGTCTCTCTTCCAGGTCATGCCGTTCCAGTGGGGCAGAGCTGGAGCCTTTCATCACAAGCTCACATCCTGCCCAGGCCATAAGCAACTGAGTGCTCTTACTCTCTGCTGACTGTTCTAGTGATCTCAGTCTAGTTCCCCATGGTCAGATGTCCTCAAACACTATCCTTGGCCTCGTTAGTTCAGTCTCTGTGCCCCTGTGACCCTTACATGAATCTGCTATCTTTCACTCACTCCCCTGAAAGGGAAGCACAATCATCTCCTGGATAAGGCACTGAACTGGAAGTCAAGAGTCCTGGGTTCTAATCCTGGGGCTCTGCTACCAACTTGTTGTCTGACTTTGGGCAGTCATTTCCCCTCTCTGGTTCTTTGTTTCTCCTCGCACCCTTTGTCTTGTCTATTTAAATTAGAAGTCCCTGCCCCAAGGAGCTTACATGTGTACAGTGCCTAGAACAATGGGGCCTCTCTCTCAGTGGGTTCTCTAGGCACTATTGGAATATAATTAACAATGTCAGTGGTTCCTCCAGTGCCTGGTTGGGGCACTTAGGCAGAATAGTGTGGGGAAGCTTGCCTTGATGCTGCCCAGGCTGCTTTTTTATGGAGAACTAATGGACTATGCTGTCTCAGGCTGTCACTCATGCACCTTTCACGAGCACTGTATCATTTTAGGAGCAATACAGTTGGGGATCTGGATAATTTTTCTGTTTTTTTTTTTCTCCTCAGTTTCCAGACTATCTGCCCTGTTCAGTCTCCCTGCAACCAGCCCCTCATGATGTTGGGAAGGTGAGACCAACAGGGTTTCATATATTCAGTACTTCTTCTGAGGAAGAAATTCACAGGAAAGAGCAAGGGATGCATATCTGATTCAAATATTTTGAGAGCAAGAACTAGGTAACACAGAAGTTAATGTACTTTCCATCACCGGAGATGTGGCATAGTGCCATCTTGTGAACCACCCAACAGGAAATAAGCTAGAGAGTGGGATGGAGTCAGAGGCATTTTGAGTAACCAGTCTCATTTAGTAACAGATAAATAGCAGCGTAACAGTTGGGGGGCGGAAAAGCATTTCACTGAAACCTGAGACTCCATTTCCTTCAGGATACTACAGGAAATGTCAGTTGGCTACAAATGAAATAAGTGTTGTGATGTCAGACAAGGTTATATTAAATATTTACTCACATCACAGACGCTCACACTCAAGTGTCTGAAACCGAATGCCTTTTTTTAAGACCAATTGCTAAGATCTCCCATTAATTTAAAGTATATGTGGAAAAAACTTGTGTTACATGTTTGGGTTAAAAAAAAAAACAGGTTAAGAGTAACTAGGTAACGAGCTGTTACTCAGGGATAATGCATTTTAAAATATTGGATACTTGTCCAAACAACTAGACTGGACTTATGAAAAAGTGATGCAGAAGGTGTTGGGCAGACACTGGAGATTAGCCAAAGGATTTAGCAAAAGTATTTTAGCAAAAGGTTTCACAAATCTTTAAAGAGAGAACCAAATGGGACTTGGCCGCATGTACCTTAGAAGAAGTGTCCAATATGCACATGATCCTGCAGGGACAACAGTCAGCTCTGTCTGATTGCAAAGAGTTATTCTTAGACTCCAGGTGGCAAAAAAGGAATGTTCAATCTGTAAAGGAATTCCACATCTCAGGTGCTGATGTTAGTCATTTTAGAAATACGGGACAGGCTGGCTAATCTTTAAGAAACATGGGGTGTGTTGATCAGAGTGAGTCTATAGCACTTGCCTCACAAGAAAACATAATAGGCTTGGAGGTGTCAGTTGTCAAGTTCAGGAATAAGATTGTCCAAACCCTGAGTATTACACCTGCAGAGTTCCTTGTATAGGAAGGCTGCTAACCACTTAACAAATTTCACAGCTTCATCTCCCCCCCCCCCTCTCTCTCTGGCAGTGCTGCGGGGTGGACTTTGAGGTGAAAGCTTTCTGTACAGAGAACGTGGAAGAGCGAATTCCCAAAAGGTAACAGAATGTGTGTGGAATAAGGACAGTCCCTTGGAGCTTGTTCAGCTCTGCTCTGGGTACCTGTGTTCAGATCCCTCCATCAGAAACGTTCCAAAAGGGATGTGAATGCAGGTGAACAACCACTCCTGTGAAATAGGAGGTTCTGCTCTGTGTAATTGCAGTTCTGTTTGCCGCTCCTCAGGAACTTTGTGCGCTTGTTGATCCGTAAAGTACAGTATGCCCCAGAAGAATCAGGACCCCAACCTCAAGCTGAGACCACCTGGCAGTTTTTCATGTCCAGCAAGCCACTGCACCTGAGAGCACGTCTGAGTAAAGAGGTGAGCAGTCTGCCCCAGAGAGTTCCTTTTGCTCATTGCTCAGACGCAAATACCTGCTTCATTGCCCCAAGACCACCTCTCTGAGATGTTCGTGCCTGGATTCAGTTTGTTCTGACTTGCCCTAACATTCAAGTGCTCTGACACCATTTCTCACAGTAGTTGCTGTGGGCAGTAGTCAGGAATGGAGTGAGTGAGCTCCTTCACTGGTGCTCTGCTACACAATTCAATAGTGACTGACTACTGAAGTCAGTGGAAAAACTCCCATTGGCTTCAGTGGGCTTTGGGTCAGGCGGTAGGAGCTGATGGTGTATGTACCTGGAGTAGTTGATTCCCTCTCATCAGGCCATAGGGGGTTCTGTTGCAAATGGCTGGGAGTAGCATTGTATTTTTAAAATTGTACAAGCTCTTCTGCTGGGTTGTGTGCCATGTGCTGAGCCCATCTGACTCTTCCAGGTGTTTTACCATGGTGAGCCCATTCCTGTCACTGTCACCGTGACCAACAATACAGAGAAAACTGTGAAGAAGATCAGAGTGCTGGGTGCGTTTTTACTGTTGTCCTTAATCCCATGGGAGCTACGTAGGGTGGGGTTTGTGTTTCATCCTGTCATCAGAGCTGGAACCTATTAGTGTCCCTCACTTAAACAGACCAGGGGTCACCCTGCTCCATTCCATCTCCCTGTCAGTGTCCCTATGCTGCTTCATAGCCTCTGTTGCCCTTCAGGAAATAGGACTCTCTGGAGCTGTCACCCTGTCCCTCCATGGCCTTCTGCTAGGAATTGTGTCTATGCCAGCTCTAGATGTGCCTTTTCAAAGTGTGCATGATTTTGCACTGCTTTTCCGCCCATCACTGTTATAAATGAAATGACAGCTGGCAAGAGAGTTCTCATTATGGGAGACTGCCAACCTTAGAGCACTGAAGGGGTTCCCCCCTTCTCCCTGAGGAAGGCCAAGCGCAGGGTGTTGGGGTCCAGTACTGCTTGGCTTTAATTTGTATTCTGGTAACACCTAAGGGCCACAACTAAGATTAAAACCCCATTGTATTAGGCCATCTACAAACACCTAGTGAGAGAGAAATAAAGGATAGGAGGGGAAAGAGAGGCACAAGGAGTGCAAATGACTTGCCCAGGGCCAGGCAACAGGTCGGTGGCAGAGCTGGCAGTAGAAAGCCAGTCTCCAGAGTCCCAGTCCAGTGCTTTAAAGCATGCTGCCTCCTCTGTGGGAAGGTGATGGTCTTAAATATGTGAGATGCAGAGTTTGAGTGAGCAGCAGGACACTTGGTAGTTGTCAATGGGGAATTATCATTGAATGTGGTTATTTCTAATGAGGTAGAGATCAGTTCTGGGCCTGGCACTGTTCAATGTTTTTATCAGTGATCTGGAAGTATATATAACATCACTGCTGATAAAATTTGCAGACAACACACAGGTCGGCAGAATGGTAAATGGCAGGGCAGTTGTACAGAGTGACTTGGTAAGCTGGGCCATTCAAACAAAATGTGTTTTCATACAGATAAATGCCAGATTGTTCATCAAGGAACAAAATTCAGGCCATGCCTACAGAATAGGGGACTATATCCAGGGAAGCAGTGATTCTGTAAAGGAGTTTAGGGTCATAGTGTATAAGCAACTCGGCGTGATCTCCCAGTGTGATACTGCAGCAAAAGGATGAATTCAGTCCTTGGCTATATAAACGGAATGAGTGAGTAGGAGGAGGGTGATGGTGATACCGCTGCATACAGCATTGGAGAGATTGGTACTGGAACGCTGCATCCAGTTCTGGTGTCACATTTTAAAGAGGATATTGAAAAATTGGGGAGAGTGCAGAAGATAGACACAAATGATATGAGGGCTGGGTAGAAAATGCCTTACAGTGAAAGACTTAAATAACTCAATCTGTTTATCTAAAAGATCAAGAGGGGATTGATTGTGATCTCCACAGGGAGAAAATACTATTTGTCTAAAGCCAGACAAATTCAAATTAGAAATAAGGTTTAAATTTTTACCACTGAGGATGATTAACCATTGGAACAAACTACCAAGGGAAATGGTGGATTCTCCATCTTTTGATGGCTTTGGGACCCTGTACCTTCCTGGAAGTTGTGTTTAATGAAACACACATTATTGAACTCAGTGTGAGGGTAACTGGGTAAAATTCTAGAGCTTGTGTTATACGGGAGGTCTGTGAATTGTATGGGCTGTAAGTGCTGTCCCTGTTCATTCCTTCTTGAGAAGGGCAGTTGTTTATATGCTGTCTATATAATTGATTCTGTCCCCTCACTCCTGTTTTTGTTCTTTCTCTCTCAGTGGAGCAAGTTGCCAATGTGGTTTTGTACTCAAGTGACTATTACACGAAGGTTGTAGCAATGGAAGAGATGCAGTGAGTATCTGATTGTCCTGCTTTCCCTTCCCTACTCTGCTCAGTCATTTCCTTCACTCTCCTTTTAAGTACCTTCTCTCACCAGAAATTAAAGGCTCTCAGCTATGGTCTGGAGCTAGTTTCCTGGTGCAACCCTGCCCTGCCATGCTCAGACTAAGGGGATGCTGACAGAGGTAAGCTATCATGTTTCTGATGCTCAACCCCATTCTCTCTCTCCACCCCATGACCCGGATGAAAACCAGTTCACTTGATACACTGAAATTTCTCTTGCCAACTATAATTTCGTTTGAAACAATGGAAAAGACATGAGATGCGGGTCTCGTCTCCCACCCAGCCAGGGACTACCCCAGCCCTCCACTCAGGGATCTGAAAGGTGGGATATTCCAATGCATAAGAACGGCCATACTAGGTCAGACCAGTGGTCCATCTAGCCCAGTATCCTGTCTTCCAACAGTGGCCAATGCCAGGTGCTTCAGAGGGAATGAACAGAACAGGTAATCATCAAGTGACCAATCCCCAGCTTCTGGCAAACAGAACTGAGGGACACTCAGAGCATGGGATTGCATCCCTGCCCATCCTGGCTAATAGCCATCGATGGACCTATCTTCCAGGAACTTCTCTAGTTCTTTTTTGAACCCTGTTATAGTTTTGGCCTTCACAACATCTCCTGGCAATGAGTTCCATAGGTTGACTGTGATAAGAGCATAAATCCATACCATCCATCTTTAAAGGAGTTTCAAAATGACGACTTGTAATTGTCACCCCCAGGCTATGGCTGGCTTACAGAGCACTCTTCTGAGAGTCACAATAGCTGTGCCACATCCTGCACTGAAACTGCTATAAAATCCCATTCCGGGGGGTTATTTTATTTTATTAAATTTAGTTATAGGCTTTCAAAACTGTCAGGCACATCCTCAAAATACCTGCTTAACTGAATAACTGTAATCGATCCTTCAGAATTGAGAAATGAAATGCATCTCTTAAAATAGCAGTCTGTATATATTTACCCGGTTTTCAATGTGTAGTTAAGATCACAGTAGCTGTGTAGCTATTACTAGTGAGTGAGACTTTATTAGACCAACAGTTGAGTAATAACATACTAGCCTGAGCTAACCATAAAACAGTCCCTTCTAGTGATGGGTGAGTTTCCAGGAAAACAGGGCTTGATTCTGCCTTTGGTTATGAATACAGTTCCCAGAGAGGGCAAAAATGGGCCCACAGCTGTTATGTATGTTGAGCTGTACCTTTGTTTTTGATTCTATATCCATTATTTTTATATCTATTGTTTTAAAAAAAAAAAAAACCCACCATGTTTGTGTCTTCTACATAATTTTTTAAAATCCCCAAACCTAACAATCTGCATCAAGTCCGCCAGTGTATCCTTGCCAGATAGCCCAGATAAAGTAACCAACTGGATTCTGGCGCACAGTCTGGTGACCTACCTAAATGCCAGTCCTTGGCCTGCTGCCCGCTCATCAAGTGCTTGACTGGGGAAAAAATGAGCTTTGCAGTCCTGAGTTAGTTTGTTTTGTGTAGACTGGAGCACTAACACATGAGTCATGTAATGCTCCAGGCTGTAAGCCTAAATGGTCTATTCAGTAATGTAGAAAGGGCTGGTACCAAGGGATAGAGGGCTGAGTAATTAAAGAGAAAAGCAGAGTTGTTGTCATGAGTGACTTATCGATTTTGATCTGAGATTAAGTACTGTAACTTATTTTGCTGATATTCCATTCACACTGGGAGTTTATTTGTGGTTTCTTGACATGATTGTGAGACTTAAGAAACTCAGTTTACCTTACTTATCGAATAGGTGACTTGTTGTGGGCCTACATGGGGAGCGGCAGAAGGATCTCTCGTCTTGCTGAAAACCCATGGCAGAGAGTCTGAGTTTGGGTCAACTGACTCAGACTAGTGCTACAGGGCTAAAAATACCAGCGTAGACATTCCAACTCAGGCTGGAGCCTGCGGTATGAACCCACCCCCCTCACCGGTTTTCAGAGCCTGGATTCCAGTGCAAGTGGGAATGTCTGCACAGCTATTTTTAGCCCCATAGTGCAAGTCTGTGAGACCAAGTTGGTTGACCCAGACTCAGACTAAGACTCACTGCTGCAGGGTTTTTGTGGTTTTGTTTTTGCAGTGTAGACGTATCCACTGCTCCACAAATTGCAATGGCTGGAAGTGAAAGCTAAACAAATTCAGGCTAGAAATAAAGATGCGAAATTTTAACATTAACCCTTGGAAGAACTTACCAAGGAGGGTGGAGGATCCTCCTTCGCCTGAAGTCTTTAAATCAAGACTGGATCTGTTTCTAAAAGATATGAGGTAGTGCAACCAGAAATCAAGGGCTTGAAAATTAATTGGATGAAATTGAATGTCCTTTCTGTGGCAGGAGATCAGACTAGATCTGGTCTTAATGCATGAAAACCAGTTACATGATCATGGTATTGAAACCACTTGCTCCATTTTCAGGAATGCTTTGAAGTTTGGTTTGCTAGTATGGACAGGGCCTGGCCTGAAATGTTGGATTTTCTGCTTTTGGTTGTAGATCAAGCCAGACACAGCTTTGTTTTTAAGGCATTTTTTTTCCTGGAAAGTACTGAGCAGTTGGTGCCCGGCTCTGCAATCTGTTCTGAAATTCCCATAACCAGATCTGTACTTAAACAGAATTTGTTTCTCTCTCCTCTCTCCCCTAACTCCCAATCCACTCCAAGGGAGAAAGTGCAGCCAAATAGTATCATCACCAAGACATTGATACTTCTGCCCTTGCTGGCAAATAACCGTGAGAAACAGGGCATAGCACTCGATGGAAAGTTAAAGGATGAAGACACCAACTTGGCTTCCAGTACCATGTGAGTCCTATTCTGAAGGTACCAACTGATAGAGAGTATCAGAGGAAGCGAGGATAGAGAGAGACTGTCCTATAATATCGCATTCAGTTTTGCATATAGGTTGAGTTGGAAGAGTGCCTTATATTCCATTCAGGCTGGGATCTGTTTCACCTTGGTATGTCCCCCAGGATATATTTCCAGGTGTGGAAGGGAATCGACTGTCCCAAGGTCTCTCAATATGTTTAATACCTGAGAATGGGATGTGCTTACTTGGCTGCTTGA
Source organism: Gopherus evgoodei (assembly GCF_007399415.2). Classification (NCBI taxonomy): domain Eukaryota; kingdom Metazoa; phylum Chordata; order Testudines; family Testudinidae; genus Gopherus; species Gopherus evgoodei. The sequence goes on along the minus strand of NC_044330.1, from coordinate 49,317,022 downwards.
CTCTAGTCATCTGCTAATAGTGCACTGTGTAGTTCTCATTCTCTTTGTTTTTTCTTTTTCTTTCCTGTAGTATTAAGGATGGGATAGACAAGACAGTGCTGGGGATTCTGGTTGCCTACAAGGTGAAGGTGAAGCTCATTGTCTCAGGGTAAGAGCAATGCACTTGGTATTTGTATAGAATAGAGATGGAAAATGTGTCCATTTTGTAGAGGAATACCCAGTACAGTCCATAGTTAGGACAAAGGGGGTGCAGTCAACATGCTGACTTGACATTGGAAGCCTCTAGGCAATGTCATCTCACTTGGCCAGCCCTAATTCTCCCCAGTCTGTAAGGGGAGAACCTTCCTCAGATGCTAGATGCCCCTGCAGCTCAATTCTGAATGTAACCTCCTCTCTGATTTTGAAAATTGTTTTTTTTTTAACGCTGTAAGAGTGCAAATAGAGCTTCAATCAAAAATGTATCTCCAAGTCATCACTTGTCTGCTGCACAAGGCTGAGATGCACACCCCTGGGCCGAAACATGCTGTGGTCCAGCCTTCCATCCACTGAGCTTACTGGGAAATGCTGGTGTTATCCCCCACTACTTAGTTCCATGGGGGAAGTTCAGCTTCCTGATATCACTGCCAATATGGAAAGGGACAAAAATAACTCTCCACTGGTGGGAAGTGTTGATTTGCCCTTGCATTCAGCATCACTGGATTCTCTCTGTCTCTATCCTCTTATAATCTAAAACAGGGTCAATGGTTTGGCTTGTACTTATGATAAAATAACTATTGTCTTGCATGGTCTCCTGGCTTGTGTTTTGATCCATCCTGTGGATTTAGGGGGCAGCTGTGAATGGAGTCATGCGAATATTTGCCGTTTTGAGGTTCAGAACCCCCTTTCCTCAGTCCATAAGATGGATTTGACAAAGTAACACTTATACATAAGTATCACCTAATCTGATTCTTTACAGTCTGATTTCTTATTCTTGCTTAATTTTTTGAAGCAGAGATGTTTATATTTGAGCATTGCATTGTGCAGGAGAAGAGAGAAAAGTCATGGGGGTGTTTGGGGAAAGGACCAGTGGGAATTGAATTCAGTGGAGATGCTGCTATAACTCAGTGGTTCATAAACTCATCGAACGACTAAAGATCTGACGGACAACTCTTCCCAGCCTCCAATTCCAAATCCCACCACCCCTTTCCTACAGCACTTGATTATATCCGGAAAAAAAAAATACTGAGACCATGTGAAGATGAGGAAAATGAGCTCACTGTAATATAATAGGATGAGGCTTCCTAGTGGTGCCCACTCCACCATTTGTATGTTAATATGGAATCTTTCTTCCATGCCTGCAGCCCTTACTGCTCTAATTTCTCTAGCTCGCTTTGGTTCACTCATGTGTTTGCTACCCCAAATTTTGGAGTCCTCTGCGGAATTGATCATAGCTGAATTTACACAGAAGAAACACCCAGCAAAGATAGACATTAAGTAACAATGCAGCGTGTGGAGATGGGCTTTGGGTTTATCTAATTGTATTGACCTAAAGAACCTCTTGAAAGCCTTAGGAGCCTGGATTGTGCTCCAGTGAGCAGGAAATATCTGTGTGGAAGCCTTGCAGATGGACCATCTGGAAGTTCTCTGGACCATCAGAGCCCCACCATCGGAGCCATTGTGCTAGATGACTGAAGAGAGAATAGGGCATGGGTGGTTAGCTGGAGGCTTTTTCCTTTTTGGATGTATTCATGGAGCAAAGACCCCATTACAAGCACTTTTTGTTTTTCTGTTTACCTAGCATGCTGGGAGATCTCACCTCCAGGTAAAGCTGCTACATTTTCTGCTTTTTCAAACCACACAATCATGGCCATGACACTTTGCCTCCTATCCCCACCCCCTGCATAAATTAAAAACCCCTTAACCTGTTAGGTCAAAGGACTCTGAATACTCCAGTGTGATAAAGATATCCATGCTTTAGTTATGTGCAAGGTCTCTAGAAAGGAGCAAAACAAGTAACTTAGGACTAAGCACAAGCCTTGTGCTAGAAGCGATGGTAGAGGACAGCAATGGCTGCAGTTGGGTTTTGAGCGAGCAAATCAGAACTTGGTGGTTTTGGTTTTTGTGCGGGCAGGGAACTTTGAATGTAGCTGAGTTTTAGGAATGGATGGAACTGGACTTCACATCTAGTAGACACGGGTAGATCATACTGGGGAGGTGTAGCATGACTGGAACAGGAGTTAATGGGCACGTAGGTATGATACATTCTCTTCTCTCCCCAAAGTGAAGTCAGCACAGAGCTGCCATTCCGTCTCATGCACCCCAAGCCTGAGGAACCGAACATAAGAGGTCAGTAATGACACATTTATGCTTTCACTACTTACGTGTGTTGCAATCTCTTGCATATTATGATGCTCGCTATGAATGCCTTGATTCCTGCTGTAGGGCATTGTGTCCTAAATTGTAACCCCCACTTGAAAGGGACAGACATCAATCCTGTCGTCTTTAATCTGCTTTGAATTAGAGGATGACACTAGTACCGAGAGAGAGAGACAACACAAATCAGGGCACCGACTAAAGGTCTTGTCTGTGTTAATTTTGCCCTTGTTAGGAAGTGAAACTCAGTTCCAGCTAACATGGCTCTGGATGGGGTGTAATGTTTTCATAAAGCTGTTCAAGGCTGGGTAGTCACCTGGTCTAAAAAAAGTGATCTAATTCTTAAAAACATATTTGTATTAAAGCCATGCCGAGCCAAGGCAGCCAGCATGCCACGAACTCAAGGAATTTCTAAAACTATTTCTCATACTAGATTTCCCTTTGATGGGAATCTTAAACTGCACGACAGAGAGAGAAAAATGTCACACAAAATTGGTAGGCAGAACTATAACTAGCGAGACACCTAGTGGCCATAAAGTATATGGCAGGATATGTTGAATAAATAAGACAGCGGAGCTCAATATTCTAACTCCATGTTAAGAAGTTGTGCCACCAAATCAAAAAAAACCAAAAACTAAAGCATTTGAACTAAATGCTTGCTCCATAGCAGTGTTAAGGAGACACATGGCTCCACAAATATATGAGAAACACATCTCTAAGCTTCGCACATTGACTTTCGGGGGAGGGAATGAGTAACACGGTTTGTTACTCCTCAAGCAAGCAGATTAAAGAAGACAGTGTTGCCAACTGTTGTGACTTTATCATCAGGAGTGTTGTCATGTTTTGGAGTCTTTCTTAAAAGCCTCAATGGCTGGAATCAAGAGCGCATGAGAATCTCACCTTTCATTTACAATATTTCTAACTCTCATGGCTGCAGAGAAAAGCTTGAAAATATTAGCGAGTATAACCAGAGGGCTCAAAGCAGGAGGCAAATCAAAAGAACCCAAAATCTCATGGATTTTTTTTTTTAATTGCATGATTTTTTTGTGTGTGGCATGGTGTGGTGTTTTTTTTTGTTTGGTGTTTGAACGCTTGCTGTCAGCAAAACCCTCTTCTACTTCCCCACACTTCAGGCAGATAATTTTGGTAGAAGAATGTAGAGTATCAGGAGAAAAGGAGGGCAGGTAGATATCACATCTGAATATATGCAAAGTGCTTCAAATTAAGACCAATTCCATGTTTTCAAGAAGTTGGCATATACATTCTCTCAATGTATGTGTATAAAATATAAACATAGGGCACCTTCACACACACGTGGAGGGGAAGGGGGGAGACGTTATAAGGGACATTGTGCCAACCTTGTATTTGTAATAAACTTGCTAATTTTGGAAAATTTCCATTGCTGATCTTTTAAATAGAATATCATAGGGATTTTTAAACTAAAGATTGCTTTACAGAAATCAGAACTCTTTTTTTCCTTTTCCCCTCTTGATGTTTATACAGGCCTTTCCAGCAAGGGATAAACTGATTAACTGTGCAGAGGAAACAGTAGAAATGACTGGAGATCTTCAAGGGTAACATTTTTCAAATGCCTAAGTGATTAAGGAGCCAAAGTCTCGTTGAAAATGTCATGGGATTTTTCAGCTCCAGAGTCATGTAGAGCACAATTTTTGAAAATGCCTGAATCCCATTGTCTTAGGAGGCCCTGAGTCATTTCTGAAAGCAAACAAAGCTCCTAAATCATCTAGGTACTTTTTGCAAACTTTACCCAAATTGCTATCAAATGCACAATGTAAATAAATGGCGTTTGGGGGGGGGGGGGCACTTACCAGCTTTTCAGGTCTAGTGACTTCAGTAGATATCTTTTCAGACATAATGTTTGTTTGTTTGTTTGTTTTTTTCCTTTAAATTTATTCCCCCAAAACATTCCCACAACTAAGTGTTTGTCTTCACTGCAGTGTTGGGTCAAGATATAACTTGTGTTACCCCTAACCCACTTCCTGTCCACAAATACATCTGTAGCTCGAGTTGAAGGGTGCTTTGAACTCAAGCTAGCTGGCCCATCTGGGTGTGAGTTGAAGTTTGAGTGTTGCTGATGTTCAAGCTAATAATGCAGTGACCAGCTATAGGCTCCAGCTGCTCTTTGCACAACTCCTCAGATGCTAATCCAATTGCTTTGTGTAGCTTACCTGTCGTTTTTCAGTGTGGCCACTCTTACTTGAGCTAGGCTAACTTGACTGTACTGATTCAGGCTAGGTGTTGCAGTGAAGATGAGCCCTACGTGTAACAAACAGTGAGCACATCTGTATGTAGACCATGGCTAACATTGGGAATCAAATCTGATTTGTTGCAAAATAACACTCTAGATGGACTTGAACTTCTATGGACTCAGATGCTTGGGATTAGTTATCCGACTGGGAGAGTGTAATACTTCGTCCTACTGTGAATGAGCCTGGGGCCTGATCCCAGCAAAGATACTTCTTTCTGGATGCCTAATTGTTACTCCTATAATTCAAATAGAATGGGAACTGAAGATTACAGTTTTGATGATGCTGACAGCTGTGGTATTTGTTTGGAGCTACAGTTCATTACATAAGCATGTGTGCGCACATGCCCTCATGTTCAAACATTAGGCAATTTAACCATGGAAGTAGACCTGGTGCCTCTATGGGAAAATGCTAATGCCAGAGCCATGAGGTCTTCCTCTTACTTCAATCCAGTCTCAGCCAGAGTATAGATCTTTTTTTCTTGGCCTTAAAAAAGGATACATTGGAAATTCAGGATTGCAAAACATCCCTCCCAAACACTCCCCCACCACATCCTCTTACCAAAGAAGCAGCCCATATATCATTTGCTAAATCACAGTTCTCTCTAACAGTTCATTTTTAGGTTATCATACAGATGAAAATAGTAGATTTTCTATAACTTAATAACAGGACAGATTCACCAGTAATGTGTAGGGAACCCTAAAAGCAGTTAATTGGGGAAAGAAATGCCTTCACTTCAAAAAGGAAAACACAATGGATAAAATAAAAAGTCCCTTTGAAACCCTGCATATCAGATTTAGAAGAAACACAGCATGTGTGTTTTAGGGTCCTACAATAGATAATTAAACCTACCAAATTAAGATGGTAAACTGAAAATCTTTCTAGATCCTGCAGTTTCTGGCTTCCTGTGTTATCTCTAGTCACTATTCCTGTTAGTGATTTCATGCTTTTGATTTGTGATAGTGATTCCACCAGTTTTTCACTGAACTCTGAGAAAAAGATGTGCTTCGTTAGTTTCCAAATTAGATGTTATTTCATTAAGTGGATCAAAAGTTAATTGCAGAGACTGAGCTGCAGCAAACAGTGTTTAGGGAATCTAGAAGCACCAGGAGATAGACTAATTCTTGTAGCTGATTGTGCAACCTCTAAGAGGGATAGATAAATGCATTTATGTGTGGGGACTTTGAGATCAGTTGTCATCCTCATCTTTCTGTTCCCTTCATTATTGCTGATGAGCTAAAAGTTACCAGTTGTCTGTGTGCCTCCCTACTTACTTTGCTGTCTTTTTTTTTTTTTTTTTGGTTGGGGAGAAGGGGGGGGGGGCAGGATGCAATTGAGAAACAGGAAGGAGATCACTTTATAAAGCCAAAAATATAGTGGGATTAAAATACCAGGGGAGAAAACCATATTGAGATGCCCTTGGTGGGCTGAGCTAAGCTCATTCCACCTCTGTTTCTCCCCCTGCCCCATCACCACCCAAAAAACTCACCCAGGATTATACAGGGTCAGAGTAAATAGAATGTATCCAGTATCAGCATGTTTATTTGTGCAGGGAGAATGAGCCTAGGGAATCTCAAACAAAGTGTGAAGCAGAGGAAGCAGTCGAGGATTCGGTCTCTTTCTCTCACCACATTTTCTATTGGTCCATGCTGGCACAGCACCATTGAAATAAATGGAGCTGTGCCTGAGTTGCATCAGCAGATTTGTCCCTTAAATGTGTTTATAAGTAATACAGTGCTGTTTTGAAAGTTAAAAGCTTATATCAGAAGTGTAGGGCTATGGATAACTATTCTCTCCTTTTTTATTTCTATGCCTGGGGATGGACAGGAATGGATTACTACCTTTCCTTTCTCAGATTTTCTGTATAGTCTCCGTGCCTTGGATTTCTCATACAGTGTGTACACATTGGTTGCATCTCTTTAAACCTTATTTCATACCTGTAATACACTTAGCTACATAATAACTTTCAAAAATTACTAAAATTGAAAAAAAAATCAGTAACCATGCTTCACCACCTCCCCCCAAGAGCTAAGAGAGGATAAATCAGGCTATAATAGAAATTACCATCTGTCCCAAGTTTAATTCTATAGATTTACTGCTCTGATTGCACAATGCAAGCTTATAGCACCGTGTGATGAAATACTACTTTTTGTCCTGTGAGACACCCCCCACCCCTCCACAAAGTCTGAAAGGCTGAGTTGTATTTATTTAGACATTGGATTGTTACAAGAAATTGCATAGCCTTGTTCAGGCTCTTGAGAACTTTAGCTTCAGGATAATTGTACATGAACTAAGAGGCAGAGAATGACATTACAGCGGGCAAGAATCTGGCCCAAGCTCTGCTAGAGTGTGTTGGCCTTTAGCTAATGAGCCTGTAGTAAGGAAAGGCTGCTGTAAGCTAAAATTAGTATAATTGCATCTTTTGGAGCATAATCTTACCTAGCAGTGTGTCATGGGTGTTATGGTGCTCCATATAGCACAGTACCTACCTATGTAACTCGTCTCCTGACAAACTCTAAATCTGACTAAAACAGTACGTTTCCCCCTCTCCCACTATATAAAATTGACTGCGTACTGCACTTTGGATACCACTAAGCTTCGCCCACATCAGTGATGTCATCGTTTCCTTAGTAACTATCATACTTCAAATGGGAGAAAAAGCAAAGGACAGTATTTAAAGAAAAAAAATTGAACACCATTGATTCAAAAGCAAAACGGTGTGTGATGGCAGTGGTTGAGACCACTGGGTGAGATTCATACATCCAGATTTCTTAATGCAGTCAATGAGTACAGTAAATGATACTCTGAGTATGAAATACAACACAGGCCCGTGCTTTAAAAAAGGAGCCACTAATTTTAGGTGGTTCTGTTTTTGGGTTCTGGGTCTGATGCACTTTAAAGGCCTGGTTTTCAGAAGTGCTGAGAATCATCGTTCATTGACTTCAGCTGGAGTTGTGGGTGCTTAACACCACTGGGAGTCTAAAGCTTAGTGTCCTGAGTTTGGCACCAAGTTACTAAGACACCCAGAATCACTGACCACTTCTGGGGACAGTCTGGCCTAGCTGGCTGCAGTTAGGCTCGGTGGGATGGGTGGGTGATGCAGCTGTCATCGGGTGAGCTAAAGTGACCAGAAAAGCAGACTTCCCTCCAAAAAATCCTCCACCACCACAATACAGTACACTCTGCTTAATCACTGCTCATAGACTCATAGATTCTAGGGTCAGAAGGACCAGTGTGATCATCTAGTCCGACCCCCTGCACAAAGCAGGCCACAGAACCCTACCCATCCACTTCTATAACAACCCCTAACCTATGTCTGAGTTATTGAAGTCTTCAAATTGTGGTTTGAAGACCTCAAGCTGCAGAGAATCCATGGAGAGATCGCTGAAAGCACCAAGTTAGCGAAAGGAAAGCGAGCAGAGTGAATGCTGCCTCACTGGGAAAGCATAGGCTAAAATCCCATCATGTGAATGCATTCACCTAGTGCCAAAGGGTTAAGTGTAAGATTTAAGCAAGTGTAAAATTCTGAGCTCTGCACTCTAAATAAAAGCTACCAAAGAAAAGAGCTGAAATGTGGTCTCTACCACTTTCTGTCTTCTGTACAGTGTGTGATTTAATTGACTTAATGCTTATTAATGACTTCTTCCCCGTTTAAGCTGGCTACTTATTTTAAATAAGAGTGACAGACCAATTAAGAGGAACACCGTGTCACAAAACAGTATCACCTCTGCTTTGTACTAATAGGTGAGCAACACAGACGCCTTTCCACAGCAGTTGTTCCTAGCAAGCCAGCGTGGGAAGTTCTTTTTTAGCTCCTTAGCCCCTTTGATGTCTGAGCTCTGCTAATGGAATGTTTCCACTAAGAGCTTTAGTTCCATAATTACTCTGTTCAAGTAATTATACTGGAATAAACTCTTATTCCAACCGAGGGCAGGTCTACACTGTGGGGCACAGTCAATCTTAGTATACACAGCTCCAGCTACACGAATAGCTTAGGTTGACTTTTTGCAGTGTATACACTGCGCTGGGTCGACGATGGAGAAACTCTCCCGTCGACTTACCTTATGCTTCTCGTTCTGGAGGAGTACCGGAGTCGACGGTGAGAGCGAGCAGCGGTCGATTTAGGTGGGTCTTCAACCCTCAGTGGATCGATCGCCATGCGTCGATTCCCCCAGTAAGTGGAGACAAGCCCTGAGTGTCCACATGGGGAGTTATACTGGTATAGCTATAGCTATGGTATAGTCACACTGCTGTAGCTATGCCAGTCAGTTTCCACATGTAAATAGGCCCTAAGGTGCATTTAATTTTGCTTCATCCGGGCACCATTATTTTATCCACCTGAGATAGAGTTCACGACATAAGGCTTTTTCTGGGTTGCTCCTCAAGCTCCAGAAAAAAACACCAGTTCCTAAACCAGTTATCATTTTGTCTCCTTATTTTGTGAGATTCCTGTTTAACTTTAGAGTAACTCTATTCTAACCCTCTGCTGTGTCTCCTCTTTCCCTCTTTTATGCGTGCTGGTAATTACAGTGATGGAGAGGTATGAAGCTTCTTTTTAATATGTCTCCGCTAGTCATTCTAGCTCCTGGTGAATTAATGCATCTGAAATTCTCCTAGTCTTGTCCGGAACCGAATGTAGAATGAGCAAGAGAGATCTGTTCCACAGGCTAATTCTAGTAGTCTGTAAGGCCCTTCCCATTTCCAAGCTGTCCAGCTGGGATGATGCTATCAGCAGGAAGGATATTACAGCATTTAGTAAACTTCCATGGCTACTATCCTGACTGGTTGTAGAAACACCTGCTGACTGCTGTGCCAGCTGGCTCACAGGGCTGGGTTGTAGGCATGTGATCCAAAGCCCATTGAAGTAAATGGAAAGACACCCATTGATTTCAGGGAGCTTTGGTTCGGGACTTAAGACACCACTGGTGAAGTGAGAGGGCACTGCTGTAAGGGGAAGAGAGAAAGTGAGATGAAGGGCTCCCAGTGGAAAACTGAGCTCGGTATGAAGAGGTATGCAGTTTGAAAGGCCTGTCTTTCCTATTTCAGTGCCCAGGATGAAGACCTGGTATTTTGAAGAGTTTCTCGTCAACAGCTGCAAGATTGGACGAAGATGAGAATAAGACTGTTTCTCAAATGATGAGTGACTTGGAGAACAGGCTCCTGGAAGAGCTATGGGTCTGATGGTAGTTACAAACACGTTTAGGATATAGTTTTTGTTGTATTAAACTGCCAGGTCTTGCTGTTGTAATGTGATATCTCTAGGTGCGCTGTCAGCAGCAGGGATCAAACTCTGGAGCAGTGGTATAAAAGCATGATCCTCTCCTGCCTGGACTAAAAGACCTGGCTTTGGTTAGCCCACAAAGGATGTAACCGACTCAACCTCTGTGGTCAGCCAGTAGAGATGAACAGAGAGGATAATGAGGTCAATGTTTATTTACGATGCTACCAAATAAAAAGGTGATTAAAGCCAAACTGATGATGTATCTGTAGCATCTGAATTTCTCCTAATGTTAGATCAAAGAGCCACTAACTCAAAAGTTCTAGTTAATTAAGTTCTGGTTATCTTGACCAAACAAACTGCTTGTGTAATCTAAGCAAGGGGAGGAATGGTTTGAAGGGTTACCTAGCTAGCCCTTGGTGATGTGCTAGAGCCCCTCAGTGGCTTACAAGGAGCTGCTGTTTGGTTTTCTTTTGATCACTTTTGCATCTAGATTCTGTCAAGGTCATTGAAGAAGATCTGCATTGTGAGTCCAGCCCCTGCCATAAAGCATGCAGTTTACTTCCCTTTGTGAAGGACTGTAATTTAGCACTAGCAAAATCTGATAATGTTTTGTGATCTCATGATCGTTGCTTCAATCTTGTTTTTTTCCCCCAGTGGTTCTCAACCAGAGCTTTGTCTCTAGTCAGCAGTATGTTTTGCAAAACTTATTCTGCACTGCTTGTAATGCTGTGCTACACTGCTTATTTAACAAGGTGGAAAACAGCCACCTTAGTAAAGAGGATGAGCAATCTGCATTGTGCATTAAACTGAAGGTTTTGCCCCATTAACCAAAACTCCTGCACACAAACAGGAATTGCCGTAACAGATTAGACCAGGGTTTTATGTAGTCCAGTACCTTGCCCGACAGTGGCTAATATGGATGATTCCGAGGTAGGTGCAATAAAACCAAAAGCTGGACAATTATGTAATATTTTTTCCCATAGGCAGGTTTCTTCCTAACATCCATCTGTTAGAGACTGGCTTGTGTGCCCTAAAGCGTGAGTGTTATATTCTTCCAAACTTTGGATTTTTTTAAACATACTGTTGTTTCTCTGCTGTTCTCATTATCCATATAACTGTCTAAAACCTTTCTTGAATCTTGCTGAGTCTGAACTCAATGATTCCTTGAGGCAATGAGTTCCACTGGCTAACTGCTTATGTTTATATAGAAATATCCTTTTTGGTTCTAATATGGTTGCCTGTCAATTTAATCAAATGTCACCGTATGAGGGTGACTTGCCCATTAAGAGCTGAGAGTGGGGCCACCTAACCCCAGTACTAAGAAAGCCGCATGAGCGCAGGGGTACCTGATTCCCCTGTAAAGAGCAGCAAGAAGAAGCAGGCTGCTAGTCCTGAACAGGGAGCGTGAGTTCATTCCCAGGAAGAACAGAGTGGTGGATAGAAACTGCTGGAGTGAGTAAGGCGTCAGCAGAGAAATCTGGGGCATGAGACACAAGCCCAGAATGGACTTGAGAACTTTGTTGAAGTTTGTTAATTTAACAAACCAGAACCCAAGAAGGGCTTGTGAAGGTACACAAGGGTTTGTGATTTACTGAAAAAGCCCTGAAGGGGGAAACTGAGGCAAGGGCCATCCCAGAGGCTAGTGGGAGGTGCTTGGGAGACTACCAATAACAGTCCTAATTTAATCTCTCCCTCCATCATATCTTGCATGGTGATCTCAAATTCACTAATATGAATCTGCTTCCTACTCCAGGCATGGGAAAATGCGATTAAGCAGCTTCATATCTGGGTCTAGTTCAGCTAACAGGAGAGGACCTGTGGAACAGCCGTGGAAACAGGACACACAGAGGCTGTTGAAGTCCTTTTCCTCACCAAGGGCAGTATTTTCATGAAAGCCAGCTCTGAGTAGGTGTCATTCTCAACCTGATCCAATACACTGCACAGCTGGATGAGGTCAAAGTTGCCCTCTTCCTAGGTTGGGCTTTCTATGGTAATAACAGAACATAAACCTCCACCTCAGCTTTCTCCCCCGCCAGGCTGTTCCTAGGACTTCCTGTGTGGCCTCCTTACATCTCCTCTAGTTCCTTGAGCAGAAGGCTGCTGCCATTGCTCATCTGGATTCTGGTGGAGTTAACAAGCCCATTTATCACGATAGCTCACAAAGATCTGAGCAGCTTGTGCAGGGTTCTAATGCTCCCTAAAAGGGCGGATTAAAAGAAGAGCCCGGGTACTCCCTCTACCTCTATCAAAGTAGGTCCATGGCTGCTTCTGGTGGCATTAGTTCACATATGCGTATAGCTGTCTAGCACGGGTAAAGATAGCAGTGTAGCTGTGAGGCATGGCTTAGGGTAGTAAAGACATGCCTGAAGGGTGGGGGTGTGGGTGTGTGTATGTACCATATATGTTCTCTGCTTGCCCGAGCCAGGCCTCCCCATCTGCACTGCTATTAGCAGTTTAGCAGCCTGCTGCCTCCCTGCTGCAAGAGACTCGACTTCCCAGTGAGGAAAGGCTCTGACAGTGGGGAGAAGCTGAAACCTTTCCCTGACACATGCAGCTACACACCGCAGAGTGTGCACAGCCTGCTTTTCACTGTGGCATGTAGCTACACTTACCCTGCGTGCTGCCACCAGCCGTATGCAGTGTAGACATAGCTTCAGAGAGAACTATCTGGTTTGTCACTGCTGAGACTTAGGTTTCTGTGCCTCAGTTAAGGCACCAAAAAATAAAAAAAACCAAAGCCACCAATGTCTAGGCTATGACATACCCCCCATATTAATGTACCTGTGTCACACTGCATTTTAATTTTTTACTCCTTTTTGTCACAACTATGTTTATCTTTATCAAATTGGTGTGACAGGTTCCCCCATGGTGCCACCTGGAACTGGGGTACCACTGAGCCCTCTGACTCACCAGCCTGGGCTCCCTGTCACACTGTGCTGCTGTGACATGCTGCAGATCTACTCTCGGTCTTACACTCCACCAGCATTCACATAGTCAGGGATACTCCCAGCTGCAGTTACATGCAGGCTCGCTAACCAGCCACTGCATGTGAACCAATAATAGAGAGGCTACAGCCACAATAACAACCAGCCTAGGATCCCAGAGAGCATACTGTCCTGCCCTGGTCCAAACCCCAACCACTATGAATTTATATCCAGTCCATCTCCCCCTCCGTGTGGAAAGGAAATGCAACAGTCCCTCTGAGATAAGATTCCCATACACTTCACTCCAAACTCACTGGATTAGATTAAAACATAAAACAAATGTATTAACTAGAAAATAGCAAACAAGTCAAAGCAGATTACCTAGTAATAAATAAAATGAAAACTAAGTCTAACACACTAGTTAAGTGGTTCTCAACCTCATAGACTCATAGACTCTAGGACTGGAAGGGACCTCGAGAGGTCATCGAGTCCAGTCCCCTGCCCTCATGGCAGGACCAAATACTGTCTAGACCATCCCTAACAGACATTTATCTAAACTACTCTTAAATATCTCCAGAGATGGAGATTCCACAACCTCCCTAGGCAATTTATTCCAGTGTTTAACTACCCTGACAGTTAGGAACTTTTTCCTAATGTCCAACCTAAATCTCCCTTGCTGCAGTTTAAGCCCATTGCTTCTTGTTCTATCATTGGAGGCTAAGGTGAACAAGTTTTCTCCCTCCTCCTGATGACACCCTTTTAGATACCTGAAAACTGCTATCAGGTCCCCTCTCAGTCTTCTCTTTTCTAAACTAAACAAACCCAATTCCTTCAGCCTTCCTTTATAGGTCATGTTCTCAAGACCTTTAATCATTCTTGTTGCTCTTCTCTGGACCCTCCAATTTCTCCACATCTTTCTTGAAATGCAGTGCCCAGAACTGGACACAATACTCCAGTTGAGGCCTAACCAGCGCAGAGTAAGCGAAGAATGACTTCTCGTGTCTTGTTTACAACACACCTGTTAATGCATCCCAGAATCATGTTTGCTTTTTTTGCAACACAATCACACTGTTGACTCATATTAAGCTTGTGGTCTACTATGACCCCTAGATCTCTTTCTGCCATACTCCTTCCTAGACAATCTCTTCCCATTCTGAATGTGTGAAACTGATTGTTCCTTCCTAGGTGGAGCACTTTGCATTTATCTTTATTGAACTTCATCCTGTTTACCTCAGACCATTTCTCCAATTTGTCCAGATCATTTTGAATTTTGACCCTGTCCTCCAAAGCAGTTGCAATCCCTCCCAGTTTGGTATCGTCCGCAAACTTAATAAGCGTACTTTCTATGCCAACATCTAAATCGTTGATGAAGATATTGAACAGAACCGGTCCCAAAACAGACCCCTGCGGAACCTCACTTGTTATACCTTTCCAGCAGGATTGAGAGCCATTAACAACTACTCTCTGAGTACGGTTATCCAGCCAGTTATGCACCCACCTTATAGTAGCCCCGTCTAAATTGTACTTTCCTAGTTTATCTATAAGAATATCATGCGAGACTGTATCAAATGCCTTACTAAAGCCTAGGTATATCACATCCACCGCTTCTCCCTTATCCACAAGGCTCGTTATCCTATCAAAGAACGCTATCAGATTAGTTTGACACGATTTGTTCTTTACAAATCCATGCTGGCTATTCCCTATCACCTTACCACCTTCCAAGTGTTTGCAGATGATTTCTTTGATTACCTGCTCCATTATCTTCCCTGGCACAGAAGTTAAACTAACTGGTCTGTAGTTTCCTGGGTTGTTTTTATTTCCCTTTTTATAGATGGGCACTATATTTGCCCCCTTCCAGTCTTCTGGAATCTCCCCCGTCTCCCATGATTTCCCAAAGATAAGCTAGAGGCTCAGATACCTCTTCTATTAACTCCTTGAGTATTCTAGGATGCATTTCATCAGGCCCTGGTGACTTGCAGGCATCTAACTTTTCTAAGTGATTTTTTACTTGCTCTTTTTTATTTTCTCTTCTAAACCTACCCTCTTCCCGTAAGCATTCACTATACTAGACGTTCCTTCAGACTTCTCAGTGAAGACTGAAACAAAGAAGTTATTAAGCATCTCTGCCATTTCCAAGTCTCCCGTTACTGTTTCCCCCCCTCATTGAGCAGTGGGCCTACCCTGTCCTTAGTCTTCCTTTTGCTTCTAATGTATTGATAAAAAGTCTTCTTGTTTCCCTTTATTCCCATAGCTAGTTTGAGCTCATTTTGTGCCTTTGCCTTTCTAATCTTGCCTCTGCATTCCTGTGTTATTTGCCTATATTCATCCTTCGTGATCTGACCTAGTTTCCATTTTTTATATGATGCCTTTTTATTTTGTAGGTCACGCAAGATCTCAAGGGTAAGCCAAGGTGGTCTTTTGCCACATTTTCTATCTTTCCTAACCAACCTATTTATCACTGTGGGCTGCATATGCAGCTGTGGGCCGCATCTACACAACATATATACTACTTGTATGGTGTTGAGAATGTCACATGGGCTGCACATGGGTGCTGATTGGGCCGCAGGTTGAGAACCACTGCACTAGTTATATTGAATATGAACTAGCAGTTTCTCACTCTGAGAAATGGTACAAGCAGGCTGCAGATTCTTAAGGCACAAGCTACACTTGCTTTGCAGCTTGGAATCCCCAGCTGTTTCATACACAGGCTAGAAATCCCTTTAGCCTGGGTCCAGCACTTCTCCCAGTTCAGTTTTTGTTCCTCAGGTGTTTCCAGGTCTTATGTGGGGAGTGAAGAATCACAGATGATGTCACTCCCTGCCTTATAGAACTTTAGCATATGGCAAGAACCCTTTGTTTCAAAACTTAGTTCCCAGACCGGTTTGTGGAAAAACACTGAAATCCCAAGATGGAATCCAGAATCGTGTGGCCTGGTCACATGTCCTTGTAGAGTCATAGCAGCCATTACTTACAGGCTGTCTGGAGTGTTCTCAGGAAGGCTCACCAGGTGGGAAATAAGCTTCTCATTGCCCTTAATAGGTCCTTCCAACCATCTATCTAGACCGAAAGCATCTTGTCTACTGAGCATTACCCATGTGTAACCACATTTGAAGTAGATACATAGTCAGTATTTATAACTTCAGATACAAAAATGATACATGCAAACAAATTAGGATAATCCTATTCACAAATCATAATTTTTCCAATGATACCTTACATGACCCGTGTTGCATAATATGCATCATAATTATGTCATAATCATATAATAATATCACTATGAAGAATATGAGGTGCAGTGTACAGTTCGGTCAAGTGGAAGAGTGATCAATATCCTTTTCTAAGTATTGCATGTGTTGCTACTAACAGACACATCACTACCCATTTTCTATTGTTCACTGGTAGATTTAATTCCTCTACTGATTTCAACCCGGATCTTTGGAGAGGGTCAGATTTTTGTATTCAGAACTCTGGAAAGACTTTTGTATTTATTCCTCTAGTACAGCATTTCTCAAACTGGGGTCTGTGGACCCCATACTCCAGCGGGTCTGCTGACCCTGCTGATCAACTCCTCCCCCTCCCTTCCAGTGCCTCCTGCATGCCAGGGAACAGCTGTTTCATGGTGTGCAGGAGGTGCTGGGAAGGAGGGGGAAGAGCAGGGACGGGGCACACTCGGGGGAGGGGATGAAAAGAGGGTGGGGAAGAGGAGGGGCAGGGGTGGACCTTGGGGGAAGAGGTGGAGTAGGGCAGGGCCTGGGGCTGAGTGGTCGGCTTGGGGGTCCACAAAAATGTTTAAATCAAAATGGGGATCCTCGGGTGGCTAAAGCTTGAGAACTGCTGCTCTAGTGTTTTTTGTAATTTAAGGGAAGAAGACAAGGGCAAGTTTAGCAGAAGGTTGATAGCATCTCCAACTTCTACAACAGTTAACCAAGCCTGTTTTCTAGAGATGGTCCAGCATCCAGTGAACTCTGAAATAATTACTTGGATGTATTTCTGACATTCTTCCTAATCTTTTTTTAAGTGTGAATTAGGTAACGCAGCTTCCCACTTATCTTTTAGCTCCAGCTTCAGGAGCTATGACAGAGTTGAGCTTTTTGTATATCTGGCCTGCAAGGTGTCCCGCGCTCCTCAAAAATCGTCTACTGCAGACAACTTTTGAAAGTTCAGTGTAGTACTAAGTAATAAGCACAGCACTGTGAATGAGGCAGGGATAGAATTGCACAAAACAATGATTAGTAAGGCTAAAATTTAGTCACAGGTATTTTTGGTAAAAGTCACAGACAGGTCATGGGCAATATATAAAAATACCTGTGACTAAATCTCTACATCTGGGGCCTGCTGCTCTGGGGGGCCCCTGCTGAGGGAGGGTCCTCCTCCAGTGCTGGGGGTTGACTGCCCCCTGGCCGCTGCTCCTGGGGACTGCTCTCTGATGGCCCCGGGCTGCTGCTCCAGCTCCCCTGGACAGCTGCTGCTCGGAGATCCACAGGGCACCCCCAGGACCTCTGCTTGGGTGCTCCCTGGAGCCAGCCACGTCAACCGCTGTTCTGGCGGTCCCTGGAGCCAGCTGCCTGGGGCCACCCAAGCAGCAACTGGTGTGGCTGGCCCTGGGGCAGCGCCTGGAACCGCTGCTTGAAGTTCCCAAGGGGCCTCCCCCAGGACCGCTGCTTGGGCGGTCCCCTGGACCAGTTGCACTGGCCACTGCCTGCGCAGTCCCTGGGGCCAGCTGCCTCAGACCTCCCGAGCAGCAGCTGGTGCAGCTGGCCCCAGGTCGCTCCAGCAGCAGCCAGTATGGCTGGCCATGGGGCACCTGAGCAGCTGGCCCTGGGAAGTCACAGAGGTGGCGGAAAGTCATGGAATCCATGACTTCTGCAATCTCAGTGAAAGAAATTGCAGCCTTAATGATTAGTATCCATTTTCTCATGTTGGCCTAGAAAATATTTTAAGACTTTCAGCAACTAACTTTGTACTAGCACTTTTAATTCTCTTACAGGGAGGGAGAATTCAGCTTTTTCAATCTGCTCATTAGCTCTCAGCAAGTGAAGTTGAACTTTCTTGTCCCTTGACCAAAAGATGCTGACCTTTGTCTTTAGTTTCAGGGTGATTAGCCTTTTATCTTTCATGCATTCTGGTTCTAAGGTTACACTATCTTCTAAGAAATCAAACGTTTCGACTGCTAGTCAGAAGTTTACAGCTGTAATAGAATAATCCAATTGTCTTTGATCTAGTTGGTTTTCATTCTAGGTTCTTAGCTGATGCCCTCTATTCTTTTTTTAATTAGTTTAAGCTTATTGTAGCATTCCCTCATGGGAAGTTTTTAAAAACAAGGTTGACAAACTCCTGTCAGGCACAGGACCAAGACAGGATCTAAGTTTACTTGATCCTGCTATAATATAGAGGCCTGAACTTGATGACTTCTTGAGGTACCTCCTAGCCTTACATTTCTATGATTGTCAGCGTTCTTGATGATTTTCTGTCATTTCCAGTGTGTTCTGCCTTCAGAGGCTTTCTGTGCTACATTTTTGATGTAACAAAAATCAGATACCAGTGGCAGGAACCTAAAATGAAGTTAATACACTTTTTTTATGAACCTTGCTAACTGACCATTTACAGAAGAGATTCCCATAACTCTATATTACTATATAGATACTATAATAGCTTTAAAGTTTCCTAATGCAAGTGTATACAAAGCTGCCTGCTTTGAACATAAATTCCATAATCAGTTAAACAGCCAGGAAATCTTAGCAGATTTAAGGAACCAATTTTACCCTGGTGACAAGTGTTCTTTTCCTCTATCTCATCTCCTTCACATGGAAGTTCTGAATGGAAGACTGGAAAAACCTTTAGTTAATACACCAGCCATCCATGCATCAGATAGGCAGGCTTTCCTTAGGCCTCTTGGGAGATTGCTGGAGAGTGTTTCAGTGCTGGGTTGTCTAATGCTAACAGCATAACTGAATGATGGTGTATGGAAAGACAGAGTCAGAAAAGCATAGCTTTAGCTTGACAAATACAGTGCAATTTGGTGTCAGGAACCAGCTGTCACCCTGAGTAGGTGGGAGAGAGGAAAAGCAAACTGGTTGCTATTCATTAGTGGTGTCAGCTTAAAAGGATGCTGATGTCAGAGCTGAAGGGAGGGCAGGAGACTAAGAGGTTGCAAAATAAAGCAGGTGGAAAATACCCATGGCAGGTTGCGTTGCTTCTACTGTTGCTACCTTGAAAGAAAAGAAAAAACAGTTGTTAACCTCTGTTGTTGTGCCTAGAAATTCAGTTAGATTGCTGTGGAAGAGTTTAGGGGTGGAAATGATTGCAAGCGAATGACAGAGGTTGGTGACAGTCTTACTTATTTTTCAGTTAAAATGTGTCTGGCCACAGGCAAGCGCCTGAATAGATGAGCACTTCATCCTTCCCTGAAGGACAACATTTTGATGTGTTGGACTAAGAGGAGAAACACATTATAGAGGCAAGAGCGTGCTCTGTCTCCTGGGAGACTGCACTCTAGTCTGAGGACTGTTACTATGCATGCACCAGCTGATCTCAATAGTTAGAATGGTGCAGAAGCAGAGAGAAGCTCTCTGAGGTAGCCCAGACACAACCCCTCTAGGGCTCTATAAATCAAAGTCAACCCTTTGAGCAGAGGTGAAAGTAAGCCGGTCTGGTCTGGTACGCCATGCCGGACTGGACCAGTTTCCGCAGCAGTAATTTAAAGGGCCCGGGGCTCCAGCTGCTGCAGGGAGCCCCAGACCCTTTAAAGTGCCGTCGGAGCTCCAACAGCCGGGCTCGGGTGGGGATTTAAACGGCCCGGTGCTCCTGCCACTGTGGGGAGCCCCAGGCCCTTTAAATCTTGAAAGGTCCCGCCTCTTCCAGTTGAGGCCACACCCCTGCTCAGGACTCCAGCGTACCAGTAAGTCCTTTAAGTTACTTTCACCCCTGCCTTTGAGCCGTATGCAGGAGAATATC
This sequence comes from Gopherus evgoodei, assembly GCF_007399415.2. Taxonomy (NCBI): domain Eukaryota; kingdom Metazoa; phylum Chordata; order Testudines; family Testudinidae; genus Gopherus; species Gopherus evgoodei. The sequence goes on along the minus strand of NC_044330.1, from coordinate 49,297,304 downwards.
AGTCAATGCTGCTAACACAGCACACATGTAATCAACACAATAAGCAGTCTACCCTAGCTGAAGTTTATTGTTGTTAATTGCTGATGATGTATATAGTGCTTTATGGAAACAGATAGAGTTCTTCCAAGGGAATCTTCAAACATATCCCCATAGAGAATACAGTGTAATACTCCCTTCTTGAGGGCACACAGGGATGGAGAACTCGGGCAAGGCCTTGGCCTACATGGTAAACACTGCTGGTTACTGCAACTACCTAGAAATCGGGCAATTCTGGCATACCTTGCTGACAAATGTCACATGCATTCATTAACAAGCAAGAACTGATCTCTTCCTTGTCATATTCTCTAGAGATTGCTGCTCCCTCAACCCCAGCACTTCTTCACCTTTATCTGAAATTATTTTCAGTCAATTCATTTTCCTCTAGAAGAGGCGGGAATGAAGAGACCCAATTGCTATCTCTGGCTCTCCAACTGACCTGCTGTGTGACCTTCTTAGGCAAGTCACTTCACCTTTCTGTGCCTGTTTCCCCTCCGACCCTTTGCTTGTCTTGTCTGTTTAGACTGCAAGCCTTTCAGGGGAGGGATGATCTTTTACTCAGTGTCTGAACACAATGGAGCTCAGTTCTCAACTGGTGCCTCTAGGTGTTACTGTATGATAAATATTAATGTATGCCCTGTCTTAGTCACATGCTGTGTAAGCAAAATTACCACTCCAGCTCGGTCTGATGAAGGAACTGAGTGGTATCAATACACTACTTGTGTTGAAGACTACATAGTCTTGCAAGAGAGAGGCAAGCTCCTTTCAGAAACCTACACACAAGCTAGCATCTCACACATCAGTCAAGTAACTGTATTGCCCAGTCTACCTGTGGAATTTCTCAAAGGAAAGAACAAAGCCAGCATAACTGTTCTACCTACTTCCTCTTCCCCCTCCTCAAAAAAACCCCTGCAGATTATCAAAAATCCTGCATAATCTCATTTGATTGTTTAATTTTCCCAAAAGTCATTCATGCAGCCAAGTTACAAAGGCAATCTCTTTTAGGCGGCAGTAATTCTTTGTTCCAGTACATTATTAATAAGGCTGATGAAAAAATGCTGAAAGCCTGATGCCCCATTATTTTGAGCAAAACCTTATTTTGTAATGTGTATTTAAATGTATTTAATGTTTTAAAACCATTCAGAGCCCAGCCCAGGTTATTCTCCCACCTTTGATTATATTGGAAATATATATCGTCAAAATAGTGAAAATTCATACAGGAATGAAAAATTATATAGGCTACAAAGTTGTTACCTTGTTATGGGGGGGAAAAACCCTAAAGGTCAGCAGTTTTGTCTCAAGTTAGGGGTGAGACAAATTTATGCCCCTATTCATTAAGCATGCCCTGCCAATAGAGCATAACCTAATGAATGTCCCTTGATGTCTATTCAAGTTATGTCTAGATGAGTGAGGGGCTGAGATGGCAGAGCTGAGCATGCTCACTCAATTTCTCTTGGCAATTACTGCCAACCCAGTGCTTTATTCCCAATCTGTGCTCGAATACAGACGCTTGTCAGGTCCTGCATTGGAATGGGACAGAGTAAAGCTTCCCTGGCCACCAGTAGTGGGTGGAAGCTGTAGGAAGGGTGAGAAATGCAGAAGCAGAAACGTGTATCATAGCGGGAGAATATGCTGCTTATTGGGTTAGTGAGTCACAACACTGCCAACCTGATCAGCTCTGGAAGTAACAGATCTCAAGGCAAGTTCTTGCTGCATCAGCCAACCTGCCTTTTTCTTCTTCGTTTCCCATCTGTCAGCACAATGGCAACAGTGAGGCCAAATGAAGGCTTTCCACCTGCTTCACAGCTTCATTCATCTTTCTGTTCTGTCATTCCAAACCACTGATGGGACCTTACTGGTCTTTGCCTTACATCTATCCTTTGTCCAAAAGGTACAGTTCTCTAAAAAGTGCCTAAACTTGGTTCCACTTTCTATTGTGTAGTGTTTCCAACTCATGTGATTTTAGTGTAAGGGGCACACTATTTGGGGATTTTCGTAGCACCTCAGTTACTAGAATCCTCTGAGTAGGTAAAAATCTTTCATTAAAAAAATATTCTAGCCCCCATGCTTATAGAGAAAAGCTTGAAAACCAGAAAGCTAATAAAAAACCCATATTATTTTTTAAAAAATCTCATGAGCTTTAAGCCAATCGTATTTTAGACCTGACTCATGATTTTTAAATACTTACGGCTGTCAGTAGATACCGGGGTTGTAGACTCCAGAAGTTCAAAAACTATTAATTAGACCCCCAACATGAGGGTTTTAAAAGATACTGTTCTTTTTTATCTGGTTTGATTTTCTGACCTTCCCCTGCCCACCCCACTGTGTGTCTGACTGTTAGTTTTGCCCACTTTCCCAAATGTAAAGAGTTTGGTGATTCTGGCTCCTGCAGAGTCTCCTCTTCCCTTTGCAGGCTGGGGGAGGGGGTTGTAGCTCCAGGGCTCCTCATCCCCCTCTGGCCCTCCCCAGGTCTGGTGCTGCAGAGACGGAGGGAGCAGATTGACCCTCTTACCAACTCTCCTGATTTCTTCTTCCTGCATCAGGGGATTTCACCTACCCCATCACACCTCCGGAGCAGCTTCAGCTCTCTCCTGGACTTCAGCCCTGCAGGGGGGAAGGGGAGCCCCCCGATGGGCTGTCTGCCCCCCTGCCTTGTCTCCTGGGGAAGAGCAGCCAATCAGAGCTGTAGCAGAGGCCAGACTGAGCTCTAATCCCTCTCCCCATGAACCTGCATAGGAGTGGGGGGAGGAAGAAGATAGTCCTGTAGCTTGAGGTGGGGCTGCCCCCTTCTCCCACCTCCCCTCCTGTGAGCCACAGGTCATCTCCTCTGCTCCTCCCACTGCAACACCTGGGCTGGGTAGGAGCAAACGGGGGCGAGGGACCCTGCTGCAGCCCCCCAGGCCTGGGGAGGTGGGTGAAGAGCCTCAGGAAGAGCAGAGAGGAGGCTGGGGGGATGAATCGAGGGAACTGGGGGACAATGGAGGACAAACTGTTGAATGAGGACGGCCTCTCTCTTTTGCATGCATATGGCATCTGCAGAGCAACATTCTATAGCTGTAGTTATAGGTCCATGAGCCATTTCAAGGCCTTCCTCTCTGACACTGTGGATATCATCCAGTTCACCTTTGAATCCATATTTGGGGCACTGTGTTATAATGTGTTTGATGGTTTGGATGTTCACACCACAGTCGCATGAAGGGGATGTTCCACTTGTGCATAAAGTAGCAGCATCTTCCATACTTTGTTGGATGTGCTTCAGTGTGGTCCAAAGTCAGCGTGGCACATCAAAACTGAGCCAGTGCCTTATTGGTTCAATAATAATGTGCTTATTTGGAATGGTAGGTGAGCTCCAGACACTTTGCCATTCCCTGGTCAGATCTAGAGACATGAGGTGGTCACATATGGTCCATGGTCGTTTTTGCAATTTCAGGCATTTTTGGCGTATGTTAGCCATAGCCTGCCAGATGGGAAGTGCTGGATAGTCTTCGAACCATTTACGTTATCGTGCTGTGGCTACATCTCAATGGATAACTGGAGGTTTGATGTTTGCTAATATAGAAGCCAAGGTAGAGGTGTTGATTTTAAAGTTCCCATTGATTTGCATGGTCTAATTCAGCTGCCCATCCACAAGTTGAGTCTGGCACCTTCTTGCCAATACCAGTGCACAGTGATGCCAGAAGGGTGTTTCCAATTTCTGGGTCTCTATGCTCATAGTTGTGGAGAAGCTCTCACCTCTCTACAGTCCATCAAGGAGGCCCCAGGGGATGGTCTTGTGTGTGATGGAGGTTGGGAATGCAGTGAAAGGGTCAAAAATCTTCAGCACTGGGGGAACGTCAGAGATTGTATTGTCCACAGTCATACCGAAAGTGACTCAGGCCAGTACGGCGCCGGTTTTGACTACAGAACTGGGATTTGAATGCCACTGTCCATCAGTACTGTCCGGGCTGGTGTTGGGGAAGTCATCGAGGATGGTCCGTGACGTGGGTAGTGGTGTGCCTGTTTCAGCAGTAGAGATGAAGGTCAGAGCAGTGGGGGGGAGGGCTGAACAGAGGGAGCTGGCGGCGAATGGGGGAACTGAACTGAGATGGGCAAGGGGGGGCCTGAATGGAGAGAGCTGGGGGCCAGGGGGGAGGCTGGATGGAGGGGCTGGGGGTGAGAGCTCCTGGGGCGGCCAGACTCCCCTAGGCCAATGTGTGGGGCAGGGGGTCAGTGCTGATGCCCCCCCCCCACACACACACACACACAGTAGGGGCGGGGCGTTGAGCCCTCAGGAGAAGGACCAGGGCCATCCAGAACCTTTCCCGAGCTGAGCACACGCTCTGGGCCTGCGCCCTTCTCGCAGCCCGGGATGTGCGGGGGGGTCTCCTCGCTGGACCTTGCGGCTCCGCCTCTGCACGCCAGGGGGCGGTCACAGAGACGCTCTCGCCGGCCGCTAGGGGGCGCTGGGCGACCCGCTCCTCAGCCTGCAGCTATGGCGGCGGCGGGCGCCCTCGCGGCCCCCAGGCCGGGTCGCTGCTGCCGCCGCCGCCGCCGCCGCGGCGGAGGAGTCGTTCGGACAGCGAGCCGGAGCAGGAGCCGGGCTCCCCGCACAAGCTCATCCGCAAGGTCTCCACGTCCGGCCAGATCCGCCAGAAGGTGCGTGCGTGCGGCGCGGGCCGGGGGGCGGGGGGCCCGCGGGTCGGGCCTCGGGCTGCCGCCGTGCTGGGCCGGCTCTGGTCCGAGAGCCCAGCTCCCGGAGCCTGCCCTCGGCACTGCCCCGGCTCCGCGAGCCAGGCTGCCACCCCCCCCCCCCCGTCAGACTGGGCCCCGTGGCCCCATCCCCTGGGTCAGACTGGGCCCCCCCATATCTACCAGTCAGACTGGGCCCCAACTTCGACAACCGCATGTCAGACTGTGCTCCCCACTCCCATGCCCCCAGTCAGACTGTGCTCCTCACCCCCATACCTGCCAGTCAGACTGTGCCCCCCATTAGATTGTAACCCTCATCGCATCAGACTGTGCCTGACTCCTACAGCCCCATGTCAGACTGTTCCCCATCACCACTCTCATAACCCTTGTCAGACTATGCCCAGCACTCCCCAGACAGACCCTGTCACCTCCACATCCGTGTTCCCTAGCCAGACTGTGCCCCTCATTTCTCATATGCCCCGTCAGACTGTGTCCCCCTTCCGGTCAGACTGTACCCCTCCAACCCCCATCTGCTCCCGGCAGACTGTGTCCCCCCCATCCCTCCACTCCAGCCCCCGCTGCCCCCTTAGACTGTGCTTCTCCTTCCTTCAGTCCTCCTCCTCGTTATATTTCCTTGATCAGGCTGCCACCCCCCATCCTGTCGGTAGTCAGGCTGCATTCCCTCATCTTCTGGTGGTGGTTGTGAGGGTGCTAGGCTGTCATTAGTCTCAGTGGCAGCATTTTGCCCGCTTTAGAGGAACTCTCATTGCACCCCTGCTATGGTGCCACCCCAAGGTAGAAGACATGGGGGGCCCCCTTGGATCAGGGATAAGAACAGTCCTAGAGGAGTGCTAATTTGTGTGTTGCAGCTCTTTGGCTTCTCCCTATAGCTTTGTGAAGTCCTATTGTTTCCTTGGGGTTTTACATATTGTTTTACTTCCTAGAAATAACAGGTCAAACATACTTTCACCCCTGCTGTTATCTCCAGGGGGTCAGCACAGTACTGACTGGGATGCTGAAGGCTTATTTGTGGTGCAGGGTTTTTTTTTCATGGGGGTTGGAGAGCAGATGTATCTTGTCAGAGCCATCTCATAAATAGTCTTTATATACATCCAGTTCTGGTGATGACTCTGACCCTGACATTGTTGCCCTCTTCTCACATGTGGGAGTTCTCATCATTCTGCTCAAGATCATTACACTGGTCCCAGTTCTGAGCTTCTCCTCTTCCAGTGAAAGAGAGTCATTTTGAGGGCTATTTAATCATCATTTCAGCACATATGCTGGTGTCTGGTGCTGGAGACCCTGTGTCATTTCTTGATTTAAAACTATTGAGACCAACGGTGCTCTTCCCAGTGTGGGGGAGATGGTTCTTTAGCTGTGACAATACAGGAGGAAGTCTACCAAAAAGCAAAACCCTGAGCATTCTGAGCAGATCCCAGCCATGCTCTGCAAGCAGGTAGTTAGATTTCAGCTGTCAGTCTGTTTTAAATATCAAGGACTTTCTGGATCCTCTTCTGCACCTGAAGAGTTGGATGTTAGAAATTCTTCCCACAGAAAGCCGGATGAGCCCTGCGTTCTCTTAATAGTGCCTGCAGCCAGAATTCCCTGTGGACAGGGAGGAAGGATGCAGCAGTCACACTAGTGGATATGACTTTAGTATCTGTGCATTGTGGCAAGTAATAAAACAAGGACAAATCTTTTTGCAATACTGGAATGGGAACCTCCTCTCCCTAACTGCAGGACACTAGGAATACCAAGGTTATAGAAGCCTTAGATTTGCGGCAGTTCAAATAAAACAACTCTTCCCGACATCCCTGCTTAATCACTAGCCATATTTACATCATTTCCTACGTCAATGTGGCTGGAAAAAGCCTAAACCAGTACTTGCACTGCGTGAAAATAAACATGTTAAGAACAAGGATTATAAACAGAAATTGTCTGTAGCCATTAAGCCTCCTTATTTTAATCTGCAGAAGACCTTTAGCTGCTAAACAATGTCAAGTTCTCCAAGCACACCCTGAATATTACAGCATTAAGGATTGCTTCATTCTGCTGCTTTCCCTCATTTTATTTCATCATTTCTACTTCATCCACTTCTCTTCTACATGCTATGTCAGGCTGTCCCAAGGAAGGCAGAGAAAAGCCAGACAAGACTGATGTGTGAGGAGCCACAGTTGTGGTTAGATTTATGAAAAAGTCAAGCAGCCTGAAGATAAGGAGCTATTTCTTTTTACAGAGAGAGACTTAATTTTCCACTGGGCATTTTCAGTTATTGAATAACATAGGGCAGACTACCATATGGTTCAGGAGTTCAAAACGACAGATGAACCATATGGTTTAGGAGTTCAAAATGACAGATGAACGATTCCAATGCACCCTGAGGATGTATATCTCTGCTAACCACACCTTTAGCTGCAGTTGCCTCAAGGCTGTTCCTACAGTTGATTGTACATCTAAATCATCTAAGGAATTTACTGGGCTATGGCCGGTAGGGGGCCTCTTCACCATACATTGCAAATGTGGACCTTTTACAACTAAGCCTGCCAGTCAGTTCCTCTGAATTTACTTGTTCATTACAGTAAATCTCAAATATTTCAGAGTTATGTTTTGTGTCCAGTACTGCTGCCATCTGCAAGATCTTTTTCCCCTTTCTTCAGGTTAAAAAGGACTTCTGACTTATAGGTGTGTAAACTTTCATTACAACTATTTCCAAACCTGCCTGATGATTAAGTGCTCTTGACTGAAATATACACCCACAGCCACAGCAAGTGTTGTTGGTTAATTTAATGGGGTGTTGCTGGTGATTTTTAGTCTCAAATGCCAGGCTTGAAATAGACACATACTAGCTAGAGGCCGTGAGAGAAAGCCACTCCAAAGGGTATAAGCACAGATTTAAAATTTTTATTCAGGTTAATGTTTAAAATTAAATATACACAAGTTAAGTGGGAAGGTACTGTACATCTGGAGTCAGGCTTGAGTTATGAGGGATTACAGGTATTGCTTACAAGTATCACAAGATACATACATATCACATAACCAGCATAGACCCAGGTTGGAGTGCGGGAGTTTTAAAAGCGTCAGTGGATAAGTGGGCTTGGGTACGCTGCCCATGGAATGTATTAAGACTCCAAGTCAGTATCAGTGTAGCAAATAAGTACATGGGTGGAGTGCGTCCCTTGGTTCGTCAGGGAAGGAAGTGGGTTATTTCCCTGATTTGCGATCTTGATTACTCAACCTGGTATTGACGGTGTCCCGTGATGTGTTCCGTATAGATGTCTCTGGACCACCTGATGGTGTCGGACACCATGAGCTGTCTCATGAGCTGGGCATAGTGTTGACTGACTCCGCACACTCTCAGTACCGGCTCACTGTGGGGGTCCCATGAGCCCAGGGCTCCCACAGTCAGGGCATATCTGGACCTCTTAGCCCTGGGTTCTCAGGGTGTCAGCCAGCGGGGTGTACTTCAATGCCTTCTGTGCACAGGCCTTATGGAAGGCTGGTGACCTGTTTTCAAATGTAGTAAATTGGTGAGAGAATCAATGCTGTCTTTCCTTCCTGCAGCTGCTGGAAATAAAAATAGATCTAAAAGCAGGAGGCTTCTCTACACTAGTCATTCCTAACACTGGTTCACCAAAACCTTTAGTAATGCCAGTAAGAAATAAAATAATCCTAAGCTGTCCCTATACTGCCATTTTCTGCTCCAAAACTTTTGTTGTTCAGAGGTGTGAAAAAACACACCCCTGAGTGACAAAAGTTTTAGCACTGAAAAGCACTTGTATAGACAGCACTTTATTGCTGGGAGCCGCACGCCTGGCGATAAAGCTCCCACTGCTCGTTTGGGGTGGGTTGTTTTGTGTCTACACTGCCACGTCAGTGCTACTGCAGCAGCGCTGTAACATGGGCAATGTAGACATACCCCTAATGCATGGGGCTTAATGGTATAGAAGCAGCACAAACCTTGTCTTCTGCTGCTTCTAAGGCATTCTCCAAAGAACAGAGGAGCAGGGTGTTGGAGAGAGACTGCCTTCTCTTCACCTTCGTATGAGTTTTCAAAGCAGCTGGAGAAAACTGATAAGACATTGATACCTCAAACATCTCTGCTTCAGTGCATGATGGACCAATGGGCAGAAGAAGTTTCTTATTGACTTCTGACAAGCAAGTTTTTCAAGCTTTGTTCACTTGAGATAAGATGGGGAAATTAAGCAGTTTACCAGTTTAATACAGGTATCATATGCAGTATTATGGTAAGAAATAACACATTTCAGCAAAGTTCAGTATAAAAGAAATATCTAACATTCTGGGGGATTGTGCGTTTGAAGTGTTTGTTGTTTAGCTCACTCACTGTTCTGTTTTTCACCACTGCAGTGTGTAGAGTACCTTTCAGTACATTTGCCTTTGTGGCCACCTACCAATAGGACTAGAAGAAAATGTTATAGAGACATTCATTTCAGAACCTGGAGTAGGGACTAGAAACCATAAATCTAAAACAACACGTTTGTTATGAAGGATTTAGAGTGAGATTAGTACTACAGTAAAACTAGTTCACCAGCTTTTCTCAGTCTTTGCAACCTAAACCAGACAGCCTGAGCACAAATTTCTAAGAATGGGGGGCCAGTAACATACATGGATAACAGCACAAGTCAGGTCAATGCATCACTCAGCACTGAGGAAGGAGAACAGAGCCCTTAGTACCTGTTTAATTGGTTTGACAATATCTATGCCCTTTAAATCAAGCATACATTAGCTATTATCCATACCCTCCACCCATTAGTTTGCTCATGTCCTTTAAGCTTCACCTGTACTGATGACTTTGGGGAAGCATATCACTAATCCATTGCCATTGGCACAAGCAATGAGAACTTGTCTCACTGCTGGAGATCTTTGAATGCTGTGTGAGAGCAACAACTGTTACTTCCTTTAAAACAAAAAACAAAGACCCACACACACACTTGCAGCTTTTCTCATTCTTTCTAACCATATTTTAGGTTCCAGGAACTAGAGAGCCAACATTAAACTTCTGTATAGGTTGAGGACAAAGATTTATGTAGATTACATTGCCAAAAAGTACATTTTGGAATAAATAGTCCTTCAAATACAACTAGAGACAGTGTACGAAACACTTTTTACACCTGCCTATAGCTAATAATAAAAATCTAGTTTTTTAAAAAAAAAGCTACCTCAGCCAGTTGCACAGGTTCCTTTTTACCAAAACCTACAATTAACAGCTATTAACATTTTGTCCTGGGAGAATACCAAATTATAAATCAAAATCTTAAAAGCCTAACCTAGACCATCAGTTTAGAAAAGTTAATAGCAAGTCATTTCACAGAGCAGGGTTAATTTTCTTTCTCTAGTTACAAATCCAACTTGATTATTTGTAAAACAGAAGGTTCTACACCAGGTATCTAAAAGAAAATAGAAGTGTGATAATGGATTTTTGTAGTCCCTATTTCTCTGGAATTTTACGCTCCATATACACTACATAGTATAGTAGCAGCTACAGAAGTTTCAGAATGAAATGAAATTTAAGCAAAACATACTCCTTTTGGTCCTTGCTTTGTAAAGATCTTTTTAGTTTCAACTTTATTTATTTAAAATATTTTAACTAGCTTTTCATATTAAATTATTAGTTACCCTTTTTCTCCCTGAGAGGTTGCTGGTTCTTGTTTCAATATAAGAGTTTACCTAGAAGCTTTTGCAGAAGAATCCTTTGAGGACTTCAGCTTGTTTGTATGCCCTAAAGACTAATTATCATAATTAATTAACCCATTGGTTTCAGATGGAATCAGTTTTGTCTCCCTGCAGTTTCACTGGTGAAACTTAATGAACTGCATCTGAAACCAGTTGGCTTAAAAACCAAACAGCTCTCTTATCTGTCTCTCATGGTAGTATCTGAGCATACAGTCTTTATACATTTATCCTGAGGGTATGTCTACATCTAAAATTTTGCAGCGCTGGTTGTTACAGCTGTATTAGTACAGCTGTATAGGGCCAGCGCTGCAGAGTGGCCACACTTAAAGCAACCAGCGCTGCAAGTGGTGTTAGATGTGGCCATACTGCAGCGCTGTTGGGCGGCTTCAAGGGGGGTTCGGGGAACGCAAGAGCAAACCGGGGGAGGAGACCAGCTTTGCCGCGGTTTGCTCTCGCGTTCCCCGAACCACCCTGCAAACCGCAGGGAAGGAGACCTGCTTGCACGGAGGTTCGGGGAACGCGAGAGCAAACCGGGGAAGGAGACCAGCTTTGCCGCGGTTTGCTCTCGCGTTCCCCAAACCACCCTGCAAACCGCAGGGAAGGAGACCTGCTTGCACAGGGGTTCGGGGAACGCGAGAGCAAACCGGGGAAGGAGACCAGCTTTGCCGCGGTTTGCTCTCGCGTTCCCCGAACCACCCTGCAAACCGCAGGGAAGGAGACCTGCTTGTTCGGGGAACGAGAGAGCAAACCGGGGAAGGAGACCATCTTCGCCGCGGTTTGCTCTCGCGTTCCCCGAACCACCCTGCAAACCGCAGGGAAGGAGACCTGCTTGCACCGGGTTCGGGGAACGCGAGAGCAAATCGGGAAAGGAGACCAGCTTCGCCGCGGTTTGCTCTCGCGTTCCCCGAACCACCCTGCAAACCGCAGGGAAGGAGACCTGCTTGTTCGGGGAACGCGAGAGCAAACCGGGGAAGGAGACCAGCTTCGCCGCGGTTTGCTCTCGCGTTCCCCGAACCACCCTGCAAACCGCAGGGAAGGAGACCTGCTTGCTCGGGGTTCGGGGAACGCAAGAGCAAACCGGGGAAGGAGACCAGCTTGATTACCAGAGGCTTCCTCAGGTATGCTGGGATACCTGCTTATTCCACGGAGGTCAAGAAAAGCGCTGGTAAGTGTCTACACTTGATTACCAGCGCTGGATCACCAGCGCTGGATCCTCTACACCCGAGACAAAACGGGAGTACGGCCAGCGCTGCAAACAGGGAGTTGCAGCGCTGGTGATGCCCTGCAGATGTGTACACCTCCTAAGTTGCAGCGCTGTAACCCCCTCACCAGCGCTGCAACTTTGTGATGTAGACAAGCCCTCAGAACAGCCTTGTGGGGCAGGGAATTATTATTCCTATTTTACAGATGGGAAACTGAGGCATAAGGGACTTGCCCAGCATCATGTCAGATGTATGTGGCAGAGCTAGGAATTGAACTCTAGTCTCTCAAGTCTGAATGTAGTGCCCTGATCACAGGCTACCTTTCTCTCATATTGTTCACTTGCTGTTTTTTGGAAAGACTGTGCAGGAATGGAGTTTGGGTGGCTGAGAAGAGTCCATTGCTTTTAAAATTGCTATCTCATGAGGAAGGTCCATCTGCATTCTGCTTTTTTGAGATCTACAGGTCTTATTTTAAAAAATGTCAGTGATCAATATTTTGAGGTCCCTGGCTAAACCAGTGTTCTGTTCTTCTGCTGGTACTGTGGCTGCGAGGTAATAAATCACTGTTCCCAGAGCTATGTCGATATCCCTTGAAGCTGCTGTTGCAGAGATCAAGGTGTTTTGAGATGATCAAAAGTGTTTTGAGCATTCTGAAAGGGCATTACAAACAGTGGAAACTTAAAAACATTTTTTTAAAGGCAACTTGAAAGTAAATGAGAAAAAATGGACTAAAAAGCACAAGTTGTCTGATACATAAATACTGAATAGCATTTGATAAAATCAGTTGTTACAAAATAACAGAGATCAAAAATTTAAAAGATCCTTTCAGTACTAATTACATGGCTGAATTACACCTTACTCCTAGATGTAGTCCCTTTGCAGTCAATAGAACTACTGTGTGGAGTAAAATGTGCAGGATTTGGCCCATAATCTATCAGCTACTGAAGAAGGCTGCAGAAGGGAATCAGAACTCCAGTCTCTCTCCCTCCTTGGGTTATGACTCTTTTGTCTTTCCTCTATTCTAGTAGTTTTCAGCTTTTTCCCATCACCATACCAGGACTAGCCCACTGACCCTTCCTTCCCACTTGGCCAAGACAGCCCTGCCCACTCCTCTCTCATTTAGCAGAAGGGGAAGGGCTGGATGGTTGTGACTTTGAGGTTAAGAATCCTGCTCTATTCCTGGATGTCCTTTCCGCTTGTGTGTTCATTATTCCTGTATCAGAGGGAGCATGGAATGTTCCCGGATCAATGCACTACTCATTCTAAAAGCAGGCAGAATGAGAGGAGTAACAGGCAGGCCTGGTGGAAAAAAGTGTTCTTGAGTAATAATTTGACTCACCTCTGATGAGTGCATTTTTTTGAGACCTAGTAATGCAATCATGTTTTAGCATTCCAGATTTGTGCTGTAGGAGAACTAAGGTAATTGCAGTATAATAGAGGCAGTGCAATTGTGTGTTAGTGCTGGAGGTTCTTAGATGCTTTGATAGTCATGTTCCAGAGCTGAAGTTTTCATGAGAGAGAATGCATTTTGTTGCTGTGCTGCAGTGTTGTAGAGGTAATAGAGTTCTTGCAGCCTGATAACATAAGGAATATATTAGCGTGTTATATGTATAGTGTAGGATGGTCGAAGATACAATATATCTCATGTTTGATCTAAGTCTACATAGCTCACATTAAAGGATTAGGACCCTTTTAAATCTCTCTTCTATACACTAGTGTTCAGATAACATTTAAGCTGCTGTCCTTCTTTAGACATGTCTCTACATGGATTTGAGCTCTTATCTTTCAGCTTTGCTGTACCTGCTGGGTTGATCTGAACTTTTTGTACATCTATCCTCTGATAAATGTGTTTTGAAAAGATGCTTGAAGCCTGTGGAAGGCATAAAAGGGCATAAGCAATAGTGCTACCAGGAGTTGTTCAGCTACTAACTTATTCTTTGTCAGGCTGTGGTGATGTGCTTTTCATTCTCTGTGTTGTGAGAGGCTGACCAAAGTATTCATCTATTTTAAGAGCTTTGCTGGAAGCTCTCTGACTGGGCTTGTCTTATGAGGGAGATGAGTGACTGATGTGTTGGCATGTAAGATTTCCTTTCCTGTACAGATGCAACATTTCCCATATTTCCTGACTGTTAATCAATTCCAGGGTTTCTCAAACAGGGGTCGCCGCTAGTGTAGGGAAAGCCCATGGTGGGCCAGGTCGGTGTGTTTACCTGCCCCGTCGCAGGTCTGACCGATCGCAGCTCCCACTGGCCACGGATTGCTGCTCTGGGCCAATGAGAGCTGCAGGAAGCGGCGTGGGCCGAGGGACTTACTGGCCGCCGCTTCCATCAGCAGCCTGAGATGGGTTTTTCAGTTAGTATAAAATCCTATAACATACTTTTGTTTTAAATAACTGCTATTCACACTAAGGTAAGAATAAAGGCCTGGAGAAAACCCCTCCCACAGTCAAGTATCAGAGGGGTAGCCGTGTTAGTCTTGATCTGGAAAAAGCAACAAAGAGTGCAGTGGCACCTTATAGACTAACAGACATATTGGAGCATAAGCCTCTGTGGGTGAATACCCACTTCATCACCCACTACCCACAGTGAAAGGCTTGGCTTTTGTTGCTGGACCAACTAACCCGCTACCCTAGTATACAGTCTGGCTTTGGATTCCTGTGGCTCATCTCTTATCCTCTTTTCTCTCTCTGGATTCCTTTTGTTATAATGAGTTCACATAAATACATTATCACTTTCATAACAGTGGAAGAATTCCAAATTGCATTCTTCACCTTTCACGAGCTAATTTACTTGCATTAGCAGGGCAAATTTCAAGTTGATTTTCCAAACAGTAGTAATCAGTTAGCCTCAAATATACAAACTGTGCTTTCCTCAGTGATGCTAAATCATGGCTCTTCATTGATATCTCTCTGCGTATCCTATCTTTCATTGTTTTGTTGGTATTGTTTTCCGAGTAGTTTGGGCTTCCCCCAGGGCTTTCTGGAGTTGGTTTCAGGCCTTGGCTACACTCACACTTTACAGCGCTGCAACTGGGGTGTGAAAAAACACCCCCCTGAGCGCTGCAAGATACAGCGCTGTAAAGCGTCAGTGTAATCAGGACAGCAGCGCTGGGAGCGCGGCTCCCAGCGCTGCACGCTACACCCGTAAGGGATGTGGTTTACATGCAGCGCTGGGAGAGCTCTGTCCCAGCGCTGCCGCTCTGACTACACTCAAACTTCAAAGCGCTGCCGCGGCAGCGCTCCCGCAGCGCTGCCGGGGCAGCGCTTTGAAATTCCAAATGTAGCCATACCCTCAGGGTGTGACCATTGGCAAGTGGAAGGATGTTGCATTTGGATTAGTTTAACTGCTGCTGGCCTTTTGACTTTCTGTGTCTGTTGATCTTTTTATGAATCTCTGTGGTTAGTCTAAGGCCTGGTCTACACTACAGAGTTAGATCAATGTAAGGCAGCTTATGGTGACCAAATTTTGTAAGCATCTACCCTAAAATGTCACTCCCGCCAATGTAAACTCGCCCACTACATCAGCTTAATAACTCCACCTCTGCGAGAGGTGTAGCACTTAGGTCGACATAGTTAGACCCCATTGGGAGTTAGACATCTGACATAGTGTCAGTGTAGACACAGTGTTACTTACATTGACTTTAGTGGCCTCCAGGAGGTGTCCCACAATGTCCTGCTGTGGTCACCGTTTTGAACTCCACTGCCAAGGGCCCCTCCCCTCTAAAGCCCTGCAAAATTTTGAAATTCCATTTCCGGCAGACTTGCTCCCACCTCAAATATACAGGAGGAGGTAGATCTCCTGGACTGTGGAGAAGAGGCAGGCACAGCTCCAATCTAGCCATAAAAACGTAGATATCTATGAGCAGATTGCTTGGGGAATGAGGGGGAGAACAAGAGGGACCTGCAGCAGTGGTGCATAAAAGCCAAGGAGCTGTGGCATACGTACCAGAAGACAAGGGAGGTTAACAGTCACTGTGGTGCGGAGCTACAGACGTGGTGCGAAGCCACAGACATGCTGCTTTTACAAAGAGCTGTATGCCATCCTCAGCAGAGAGTCCCTCCCCTCCACCCCTCCCAAAAAAAGCCCTGTGGATATTTCAGAGGAGTCAAAGACACAGGCCCCTGGAGTGAACAGTGAGGAGGAGGAGTATGGGAGACAGGCGATTGGGGAGATCCAGTGGCGCAGCAAGTCAGGACATGTTTTAGACTTCAGAGCAGTCGAGCCAGTCCCTGCAGTCCAGCAGAGATGAACATGATGCAGGGGAAGGAACCTCTGGTAAGTATGCAGTTTGCTTTGATATTGCAGGAACACATCCGTTGATTTACTCTTGACTATCAGTTGATTTTCTCTTTTCTTCACCGAACTCAATGTCAACCTGTGGAACTCCTTGCCAGAGGATGATGATGTGATGGGTTGGATCATAGAAACCCCCTTGGGGCTGCCAGCTGATTTGCCAAGACTACTATTGCCTCTGCTTTCCTGCCCTGGCAGCTTAGGACTTCAGTGCCCTGCTTGGTTTGAGCCAGACCCACTAGCCTGCTGCAAACCCAGACCCAGGGTCTGAACTACATCCCCTAACAGCTGTAGGCTTAACTGAAAGCACTTTACAGAGGTTTTCCTGTCTTTAACACTCAGATGTCTAACTCCCAATGGGGTCCAAACCCCAGATAAATCAGTTTTACCCTGTATAAAGCTCATGCAGGGTAAACTCATAAATTGTTTGCCCTCTATAACACTGATAGAGAGATATGCACAGCTGTTTGCTGCCCCCCCTCCGGATATTAATACATACTCTGGGTTAATTAATAAGTAAAAAGTGATTTTCTTAAATACAGAAAGTAGGATTTAAGTGGTTTCAAGTAGTAACAGACAGAACAAAGTGAATTACCAAGCAAAATAAAACAAAACATGCAAATCTAAGCCTAATACAGTAATACAACTGAGTACAGATAAAATCTCACCCTGAAAGATGTTTCAATAAGGCCTTGGCTACACTTGGAGGTCTGCAGCACTGGGAGTTACAGCTGTCTTGGTACAGCTATGTAGGGAAAGGGCTGCAGTGCGGCCACACTGACAGCTACCAGCTCTGCAGTGTGGCCACATTTGCAGCACTGTTGGGAGTGGTGCATTACGGGCAGCTATCCCACAGAGCACCTCCTCCCATTTTGGTGCCGTGGGTTGTGGGAAGGGGACGGAAGGGTGCGGGTCATTCCGCTTTCTGTCCCAACGCCCTGTGATGCATCGCTTCACATCCCAGCAGTCACTGTTTTTCCGTCCACGTTTGGCGCCATTTGACTCTCCCGACGGTTTCTGTGCAGCGGCATTTGTGTGGGAAATGGAGCCCAAACTGCTGAGGACTTTGCTGATGAGTGTTGCCAGCACATCACGTTTAGCAGTTGAGCTGTTCGTTCAGCTCCAAAGTGACAGTGAGGAGTCTGACGATGATATTGAGTCGCCTGACGCGTATGACACTAAATTGCTTGTGGCATTCACGGACATGCTCAGCACCGTGGAACGCCGCTTTTGGGCTCAGGAAACAAGCACTGAGTGGTGGGATCACATCGTCATGGAAGTCTGGGATGACAAGCTGTGGCTGCAGAACTTTCGGATGAGAAAAGCCTAATCTTCTATGATTCTATGACTTGGGTAGCTTGGGCCAGTCTGAGGCTGCTCGAGCTGGCACGGCTGGGGCCAGCGTTGGGCTCCTCCAGCAGCAGGAGGGGGAAGGGGGCCTTGAATTTCCCGTGGACCCAGGGCTTCTTCAGTCATTGGAGGCGGGGGGCGAGGGGGCTATGGGGCGAGGCCAGGTAGCTAGCCTCCCTGAAGTGCGTGTCCACTCACCCATGCTTATTACAACAATCTGTAACCCAGTAACCCATCTTTTTGTTTTTGTTTGTCCTATGAATGCACAGGTGTTAACTCTACCTTGAATGGTCCCTTACAATATGTGCTAACTACTTATGCTAAACAATCTCTTCCACCTTGCATTTAGCTTTGACATTCAGAGTGCCATTCCCAGACCTGAAAAGAGCTCTATGTAGCTCGAAAGCTTGTCTCTCTCACCAACACAAGTTGGTCCAATAAAACTATTATCTCACCCATTTTGTATCTCTTGAACAAGTCACTTAGGTTTTGTGTACACTAACACTTTTGTCGGCCAGAGGTGAACAAAAAGCAACACACCCCCTACCGACAAAAGTTTTATTGACAAAAGCGCTGGTGTGGATAGCGCTATGTTGGCGGAAGACACTCTCCCACTGACACAGATACTGCCACTCGTTAGGGAAGGCTTAATTATGCTGGCGGGAGCTCTCCTGCCAACATAAAGAGATTACATGAGAGACCTTACAGTGGCGCAGTTGTCGCGGTACAGCTGTGCTGCTGTATGGTCTGTAGTATAGACAAAGCCTTAATCACTCTGTGCTTAGATGAAGCCATATGCAAAAAGAGGGATAATACTTCACAACACTCCTGTAATGTAAATTTCTTAGTTAATGTCTAAAGGGTTTTGATGTTCTTGGATGATGTCTTAAGTCAGATTTATACTAAATAATAATAAATACTGATCAAGCATCTTTCATGCTAGATTTGGTGAGATGTAACATTCCTTGCTTGAGCAGTGACTTCCAAGTTAGGACAGAGGTGCTTTTGCAGAGCTGTATGTACAAAGATTTGGATAGTCTGTGGCTGGTGCTATTAGCGCTCCCTGGTCATAAACATGGAACTAACAATATTTACAAATAAAATGAAACACTGTAAAGCATCAAAAGAAACAAAGAGAACAGACTGAGGGCACGTCAACACTAAAAAATTAAGTTAATTTGCCATACAGCCACCACAGTAATTAAATTGCTTTTGCATGTCCACACTAACCTCCTTGTGTAGATGGTGCACGTCCTCACTAGCAGCGTTTGAACCGATGCTGACAGCAGTGCAATGTGGGTAGCTATCCTACTGTGAAACTCGCCACCATCTAACACAGGGTGTTTTGGGGCAGGTTTGCAATGCCTCATGGGGGTAAACGAGTGGCATAGGGGTGATTAGGAACATGGTTTCAACATCTCATGATGCAGTTTTGTCCATGCCATAACTTCATTGGCACTCCATGTTTCACACCTTTTCAAAAGCCCAGCAAACCTGCACATCTGCCATTTGTTTGAGCATGGATACTGCATAGCCCTGCACTAGTACAACAAGTGTTGCGAACACAGGGTGCCTGATCCTGCAGGATTTGCAGAGCCATCACAGAAGCAACAGGGAACATGAGGATTCCTTGGAGGCTATCTTGCTGTGGGACACAGAAAGAAACAATTCAAAGTTGTTGGCAACCACAGAGCAGCTGCAGATGGTGGAGTGCTGGTTCTGGGCCCAAGATACAAGCACTGACTGATGGGATCAAATCGTTATGCAGATATGGGATGACGAGCAGTGGCTGCAGAACTTTTGGATGTGCAAGGCCACATTCGTAGATGTGTGTGCAGAGCTCGCCCTAGCTCTCTGGGCGCAGTGACACCAAAATGAGAGCTGACAGTGGAGAAGCAAGTGGCAATCACTGCGTGGAAGCTTGCAATGCCAGATTGCTACTGATCAATCGGGAATCAATTTGGAGGTGGGAAATCCACCATGAGGATTGCTGTGATGCAAACGTGCAGGGCCATAAATAGAGCCCTGAAAATCCCTGGGTATCCATTTTATATCCATGGATGCAAACATCCTGGGATCATTTTTGCAGATAGCAGCTCAGATGCGGATACAAATTTTGTATCCATGCAGGGCTCTGCAGCACAGATTCGCCAGAATGGAGTAGCTGTCACCCAGCCAGCAGGCTACACCTCAGCTCTCTGATTCACGCAGCAGTGGGGATAGCCCGCTGGGCATTCTGGGAGTTGTAGCCTCAGCCTGCTTGGACAGAGGAAGTAAACTACAACTCCTAGAAGGGAATGAACCAAGCGCCATTTTGAAAGTGTGTGGTGGTGTAATTTAAACTAGCAGGTTGCAAGGGCCCGTGCTATGAAGGGAGAGTAATTATCGCTGATCTCTTGCTGGGCCTGGTCTGCATGCATTACAGCCCCCACAATTGAATAGGGATGTGACACTCCCTGATATGGGAGAGTGGCACTGCACACAAGGGCCCAGGATTGTAGCCTTCCTATCCAGAGCGGGGAAGAAGGTATGGCAGGGGCGGCAGGAGGTCTCTGAGGAGAAGTAGGGGGCAGTTGGAGATCAGGGGCTTGGCACAGCCCTACGTCACTGCTGTGCGGTGACCTGTGGAGCTGTAAGAAGAGCTCAGCGGGGAGCTATACAGCTCAGGGAAGCTTTGAAAGACCATTTTAATAATGAGTCACAGTAATGTGTGTTGCTGTAGTGTGCTGTGCCTGGCATTGTTTTTTGCACCCCAGTATGAACCTTATAATTAGTACTGTGTGTGTAGTAATATAACATTGCAAATGCACCTATTGCTGTTATCTGTGAATAGTGTCAGCCCCAGCCTGCATATGCTATGAACTAATAAAGATTAGTTCAGTTTCCATAGATAGACTTTTATTCCAAAAGCATGCAAACAGATATGTTTATAACTTAATGAAGCTTTATAAATATAGGAAAAAGAACCCTTGAAGGAAAAAAAAAGTCATTTCGCAAACACATACACCAGTCTCTCTCACAGGTCAGTGTATGTGCGGCCATGACTGTCTGTACTCTACCCCGGGGCGGAGTGGTAGAACATAAGAACGGCTATATTGGGTCAGACCAAAGGTCCATCTAGCCCAGTATCCTGTCTTCTGACAGTGGCCAAATGCCAGGTGCCCCAGAGGGAATGAACAGAACAGGTAATCATCAAGTGATCTATCCCCTGTCGACCATTCCCAGCTTCTGGCAAACCGAGGCTAGGGACACCATTCCTGTCCATCCTGGCTAATAGCCATTGATGGACCTGTCCTCCAGGAACTTCTCCAGTTCTTTTTTGAACCCTATTATAGTCTTGGCCTTCACAACTGTGACGCTGCACTCTATATGATTTTATGAAAATATGCTAATGTAACTGGAATATGCTTCGTGCAAAAGGTCTCTTGTAAGGTATCATTACAAAGCTTATAATCTACTGAGTGTGATCATCCTATTTGTATAAATGTACCACTCTTGTATCTGAGGGCTTGTCTACATCACAAAGTTGCAGCGCTGGTGAGGGGGTTACAGCGCTGCAACTTAGGAGGTGTACACATCTGCAGGGCATCACCAGCGCTGCAACTCCCTGTTTGCAGCGCTGGCTGTACTCCCGTTTTGTCTCGGGTGTAGAGGATCCAGCGGTAATCAAGTGTAGACACTTACCAGCGCTTTTCTTGACCTCCGTGGAATAAGCAGGTATCCCAGCATACCTGAGGAAGCCTCTGGTAATCAAGCTGGTCTCCTTCCCCGGTTTGCTCTTGCGTTCCCCGAACCCCCGAGCAAGCAGGTCTCCTTCCCTGCGGTTTGCTCTCGCGTTCCCCGAATCCCCGAGCAAGCAGGTCTCCTTCCCTGCGGTTTGCAGGGGGATTCGGGGAACGCGAGAGCAAACCGCAGCGAAGCTGGTCTCCTTCCCCGGTTTGCTCTCGCGTTCCCCGAACCGCCGTGCAAGCAGGTCTCCTTCCCCGCGGTTTGCTCTCGCGTTCCCCGAATCCCCGAGCAAGCAGGTCTCCTTCCCTGTGGTTTGCAGGGGGGTTCGGGGAACGCGAGAGCAAACCGCGGGGAAGCTGGTCTCCTTCCCCAGTTTGCTCTCGTGTTCCCCGAACCCCCCTTGAAGCCGCCCAACAGTGCTGCAGTGTGGCCACATCTAACACCACTTGCAGCGCTGGTTGCTGTAAGTGTGGCCACTCTGCAGCGCTGGCCCTATATAGCTGTACTAATACAGCTGTAACAACCAGCGCTGCAAAATTGTAGATGTAGACATACCCTGAAACTAGAAATATGAAATACAACTCTAAGGGCCTATTGTAATTATGCAAACTGTGGGCCATTAATGGTGGTTTGGAATCTTGATGACTCACATTAACCAGGACAATTGACTGCAGATGGCTCTATTTTACCTGTAAATCTTCCTGTATACGAGTGTGCTGGCAAGTGAGTAATGAAGTATTACATGTGATTATATCACCTGAACTGGAATCCATCTTTAACCTGGTGCTTTTCCAAGGGGGGTGGGGACCCAGAGGGACAAAGGATTCCCACCTTATGCAAAAGAGATATAAGTGGGTGGAACAGAGAAAAGAGAGAGCCGTCATGAGGAATCCCCTACTACCATCTGAGCTGGAACAAGGGCTGTACAGGGGAAAAGATTGTGCCTAAAATAGGAAGGCGTCCAGTCTGTGAAAGAGACTAAGGGTATGGCTACACTTGCAGCTGTACAGCGCTGGGAGTTACAGCTGTCTTTGTACAGCTATGTAGGGAAAGGGCTGCAGTGTGGCCACACTGACAGCTACCAGCGCTGCAGTGTGGCCACATTTGCAGCATTTGCAGCACTGTTGGGAGTGGTGCATTACGGGCAGCTATCCCACAGAGCACCTCATCCCATTTTGGCGCCGTGGGTTGTGGGAAGGGGACGGAAGGGTGCGGGTCATTCTGCTTCCTGTCCCAACGCCCCATGATGCATCACTTCACATCCCAGCAGTCACTGTTTTTCCGTCCACGTTTGGCGCCATTTGACTCTCCCGACGGTTTCTGTGCAGCGGCATTTGTGTTGGAAATGGAGCCCGAACTGCTGAGGACTTCGCTGACGAGTGTTGCCAGCACATCACGTTTAGCAGTTGAGCTGTTCGTTCAGCTCCAAAGTGACAGTGAGGAGTCTGACGATGATATTGAGTCGCCTGACGCGTATGACACTAAATTGCTTGTGGCATTCGCGGACATGCTCAGCACCGTGGAACGCCGCTTTTGGGCTCAGGAAATAAGCACTGAGTGGTGGGATCACATCGTCATGGAAGTTTGGGATGACGAGCAGTGGCTGCAGAACTTTCGGATGAGAAAAGCCACTTTCACGGGACAGTGTACTGAGTTCGCCCCCACCCTGCAGCGCAAGGACACGAGATTGAGAGCTGCCCTGACAGTGGAGAAGCAGGAGGCTATTGCAATCTGGAAGCTGGCAATTCCGACAGCTACCCGATCGGTCAGGAACCAGTTGGAGTGGGAAAGTCGACTGTTGGAATCGTGTTGATGCAAGTCTGCAGGGCCATTAATCGCATCCTGCTAAGAAAAACCGTGACTCTGGGGAACGTGCAGGACATTGTGGATGGCTTTGCACAAATGAGTTTCCCTAACTGTGGAGGGGCGACAGATGGGACGCATATTCCTATTCTAGCACCACCCCACCTAGCATCCGAGTACATTAATCGGAAGGAGTAATTCTCAATGGTTCTCCAGGCGCTTGTGGATCACCGTGGGCGTTTCATTGACATTAACACAGGCTGGCCTGGAAAGGTGCATGATGCACGCATCTTTTGGAACAGTGGCCTGTTCAGGAAGATGCAGGCCGGGACTTTTTTCCCAGACCGGAAGATCACAGTAGGGGACGTCGAAATGCCCACTGTGATCCTTGGAGACCCTGCTTACCTGTTAATGCCTTGGCTCATGAAACCATATACAGGAAAGCTGGACAGGAGCAAGGACCGGTTCAACTACACACTGAGCTGGTGCCGAATGACTGTGGAGTGTGCTTTTGGCCGTTTAAAAGGGCGCTGGCGATCTCTGTATGAGAAACTAGATTTGGCGGAAAGCAGCATCCCTGCGGTTATATCTGCGTGCTGTACCCTCCATAATATTTGTGAAGGGAAGGGTGAAACATTCAGTCGGGAATGGACCTCCGAGGTTCAACGCCTGGAGGCTGAATTTGCACAGCCAGGGAGCAGGGCTACTAGAGAGGCCCAGCACAGGCTACAAGGATTAGGGATGCCTTGAGGGAGGAATCTGAGGCTGAAAACCACAATAATGTTTGGTGCCTTGCACGGAGTGAAGTGCATGTGGTTACAATGTTAGGAGGATTTGTTTTTCCTAAGCTGATTTGCAGTGCCTGTTTCTTTCCTGTTCTAATTTATCTTTGACTTTTCGGCAATAATAAAGACCTGTTTTCAAAGCCAAGAATTCATTTATTGAAAAGAAAGTAGCTTTATTGACAGACACACAACATTTCGGGAACCTAAAAGGGCAGGGGGATGTGGTGGTGAACTGTAGAGTCACAGGTTTGAATATGTCCTGTCTGGAGTGCTGTGCAATGACTGCTGCACTTCAGGATGGCTATACTGCATGGCCATGGGGGTTGAGTGGAGAGGGTAAAGGTTGTAGTTCTCAGGGCTGGTTGATGAATGTACAGGTGTTGGGGGCAGCTGTTGGTGGTAAGAACCTGGATGCTGGGGAAGGGGTTTTGGAACTGACATTGGGGCACAAGGGAAAGAGCTTTGGGGTGGGGGGGCGGCATAGTAGTGCTCTGCCTGCATGGCTATGAGTGACTGGATAGAGTTTGCTTGGCGCACCAGAATGCTTATCAGTGCTTTATGCTTTTCTTCCTGGCCGCTGCATTTCTCTGGTGGATCCTGCGTTCCCTTTCCTCCAGTTTTTCCTCCAGTCCTGCAGTTTTTTACTCTATCTGGCAGAGTGATCCATAACTGCTTTCAGCATGTCTTCTTTGCTTTTTTGCGGCTTCTTCCTGAGGTTTTGTAGCCTCTGAGCAGTCGATGATATGGGCAGTTGAGTAGTCAAGGACACTTTTCGAAAGGCAAAAATGGCAACAGTTAACAGAGCAGCATTGTTTATAATCTCACCCAGACAGTTATTTCCACACAGTGAAGGAGTTTACAGTCTGCACTTTAGCATAATTTCCCATACCAACCAGAGTGTACCTAACCCACAGGAGCCACGAAAATGGTGAGTAAGGGGACTGATTGCTTCAGGGATGTGTAGGGGTTCTGTGCGTTGGGGGAAAGCCAAATTACTGCAGGGGGGCATCTACACTGAACAGTCCGCACCAACATTTTCCACAGAAATTAATCTGGAAGATATCTCGCGCTGCGAGTCACCAGGGAAGAGCGGGAGGGACTTCTACAGCATGCGGATTCTGCCCTGGCCCATATGCAGCTTGCCTGTGTGCAGCAAGTGGTCCCTCCCACCCCTCGCGGCACAGCGGCTTGGACGCGTTAGCCTGACTGGGACAAGGACCACAGTGGCTCTCCCTATAAACTTGCGCAGCGCATGCCCACGCTCTGGCTGATAGTGTTGGAAGAGATTACCGAGGCCGATTACCATGACGTGATATACCACATAATGGTGTGATTCCACATCTAGACATGCGTGCATGCCGCCCTAACCCTCCCTCCTCTCCTAAACATTTCCATCCTGAAAATAAAAGCCGCTTACCAGTAACCCGCTCCTCTGTTTGTCCTTCACCAAGTACCGGCTGGACTCTCCAATTTGTCCACATTCCTCTGTATTGGGGGGACCAAAACTGGATGCAGTACTCCAGGTATGGCCTTACCAGTGCCAAACAGAGGGGAATAATCACTTCCCTCGATCTGCTGGCAATGCTCCTACTAATATAGCCCAATATGCCGTTGGCCAAGAAGGCCTTCTTGGCAACAAGGGCAAACTGGTGACTCATGGCCAGCTTCTCATCCACTGTAATCCCTAGGTCCTTTCTGCAGAACCTGCTGCTTGAGCCAGTCAGAGTCCCCAGCCTGTAGCGGTGCATGGGATTCTTCCTAAAGGCAGGACTCTGCACTTGTCCTTGTTGAACCTCATCAGATTTTCTTTTGGCCCAATCCTCCAGTTTCTCTAGGTCACTCTGGACCCCTCTCCCTACCCCTCCAGTGCATCTATCTCTCCCCCCCTACTTAGTGTCCTCTGCAAACTTGCTGAGGATCAATTCATCCCATCATCCAGATCATGAATAAAGATGTTGAACAAAACCGGTCCCAGGACCGACCCAACCCCGGACCATCCCCAGCAGCCCCTACCCAGCAGCCCCCGGGCCGGCCAAGACATGCCAACCGAGAAAGGGGAAAGATTGACATGCCTCCCCCAGATACCCATGGAAGAACACTGAGCTTTTTATATGTGCCATGCAGGTTCTGGGGTGGCTGAGGAAGCAGTATCTGCTACTAGCAGTTTCCTGGCTTATCAGTATCTCTTCTGGAGTCCCGGGGGTCCAGGATTTGGTGGGTGCATAGGCTAACCAGAGCTTTGCATCAAATTCTAACTATCAGTGTGGGGGCATTGTGGATGGCGTCTGAAAAGGCAGAAGGTCGTGTACGCAACATAGTGTCTACAACTGAGACTGAGGACTTGTCAACACTACCCGCGCAGATTGGTGGGCAGCAATCGATTCAGCGGGGGTTGATTTATTGCGTGACTGCTGAGTGCTCTCCCATCAACTCCGGTACTCCACCAGAACGAGGAGCACAAGCAAAGTCGACAGGAGAGCGTCAGCTGTCGACTTACTGCAAGTGAAGACAACTGCAGAAAGTAGATCTAAGTACGTCGACTTCAGCTACACTATTCACGTAGCTGAAGTTGCATATCTTAGATCAACCCTACGCAGTAGTGTAGACAAGCCCTGAGTTGATCTAACTACATCGACTGAAGCACTCACTGCCTGCAGAGGTGGAGTTATTAATTCAGTGTAGTGGGCGAGCTACATCGGTAGGAGCTGCATTGTAGTGTAGACAGAGTTTGTAGACAGAGTTTAGGTCAATGTAAGCTGCCTTATGTTGACCGAACTCTGTAGTGTAGAGCCATGCTCCCTCTAATTTTTTATGTCCATGTGTGGAATTAATTTTGTTATGTGCACCAATATGGAGGTGATGTGTGGTGGGGGTAGGACCGAGGGGTTTGGAGTGTGGGAGCAGGCTCAGGCTGGGGCAGAGGGTTGGGGTGCAGGGGGGAAGTGAGGCCTCTGGGGTGGGGCCAGTGATGAGGCAATTGCAGTGTGGGAGGGAGCTCAGGGCTAAAGCAGAGGTTGAGGTGTAGGGGGATGCAGGCTCTGCTGGGGGTACAGGCTCTGGGTTGGGGCCAGGGATGAGGGTTCGGGTGCAGGAGGGGGCTGGGGGCAGAGGGTTGGGGGTAAGGGCTCTGGAGTGGGGCCAGGGATTAGGGGTTTGGGATGCAGGTTGCCCTGGAGCTGTGCGGAGAGAGAGAACTCCCCAGCTCTCTCGACGCAGCAGCTCAGGGCTGAGTGAGAGATGCCTCTTCTCAGCTGCAGCAGCTCTAGCTGAGCCGGTGTCACGGAGTGTGGGGGAGTCCGGCCCTGCACCCCTCTTCCTGGGACCCACAGTGACTCTCAGCCAGCCAGTAAACAGAAGGTTTATTGGACAACAGGAACACAGGTTACAGCAGAGCTTGCAGGCACAGTCAGGACCCCTCCACCGAGTCCATCTGGGCTTTCAGGGTGCTTGGATCCTAGCTAGGATACCCTGAATTCTGCCCATCCAGCCCCAAGCCCAAACTCAACTGCTTCCCTCCTGCCACTCCCTTCCTTTGTCCCCTTCCCGGGCAAAGGTGTTGACCTTTCCCCTCCCTTACCTAGCTCAGGTTACAGGCTCTGGCATCGTCCATCCCCTAAAGTCCTCCCCTGCTCTCCCACTCCCCACACAGACAGTACCTACTGCATCACATCTCTCCCCCCTTCGAGACTGAACTGAGCGGGGTCACTCTGCCCAGTGACCTGGGGAAGTTCAGGGTCCCCTCTCCGGGACAACGCATCCGCTGTCAGGTTGGCACTTCCCTTCACATGGACCACGTCCATGTCATAGTCCTGCAGGAGCAGGCTCCACCTCAGGAGCTTGGCGTTGGCTCCTTTCATCTGGTGCAGCCAGGTCAGGGGAGAGTGGTCGGTGTACACGGTGAAGTGTCGCCCAAAGAGATATGGCTCTAGCTTCTTAAGGGCCCATACCATGGCCAGGCATTCCTTCTCGATGGCCGCGTAGCTTTGTTCCCGGGGTAGCAGCTTCTTACTCAAGTACACGATGGGGTGTCTCTCCCCCTTTTCATCCTCTTGCATTAACACCGCCCCCAGTCCCGTGTCTGAGGCATCGGTGAACACCATAAAGGGTTTGTCAAAATCTGGGTTTGCCAGAACTGGGCCACTAACCAGAGCTTCCTTCAGCGTCCGGAAAGCCTCCTGGCACTGCTCAGTCCAGATCACCTTGTCTGGCTTCCCCTTTTTGCACAGTTCAGTGATGGGGCCGGCTATGGCACTAAAGTGGGGCACGAACCTTCGATAGTACCCCGCCATCCCAATAAAGGCCTGGACCTGCTTTTTGGTTTGGGGGGCAGGCCAGTCTCTGATTACCTCCACCTTGGCTGGTTCCGGCTTCAGGCAGCCGCTCCCCACCCGATGGCCCAGGTAAGATACTTCAGCCATCCCCACCTTGCACTTCTCAGCCTTTACTGTTAACCCAGCCTTTCGGAGTCGGTCCAGGACTTGTTTAACCTGGGACATGTGGTCCTCCCAGGTCTGGCTGAAGACGCAGATGTCGTCAATATACGCCACGGCGAAACTCTCCATCCCCCTCAGTAGCTGATCCACCAGGCGCTGGAAGGTGGCCGGTGCTCCCTTGAGGCCGAAGGGCAGGGTCAGAAACTCATAGAGCCCCAGAGGGGTGATAAAGGCCGATTTCAGCCTGGCATCTGCGTCCAGCGGCACTTGCCAGTAGCCTTTGGTAAGATCCATGGTGGTGAGGTACCGAGCACCTCCCAGCTTGTCTAGGAGCTCGTCAGGCCTGGACATAGGGTAGGCATCAGATACGGTGATGGCACTGAGCTTTCGATAGTCCACACAGAACCGGATTGACCCATCCTTCTTGGGAACCAGCACCACTGGCGAGGCCCAAGGGCTGGAAGACGGCTGGATCACCCCCAAAGCCAGCATGTCCCTGACCTCTCTTTCAAGATCCTGGGCAGTTTTACCAGTGACCCGAAAAGGGGGGCATCTTATAGGGGGATGTGACCCGGTCTCCACCCGGTGGACAGTCAAATTAGTGCGTCCAGGCTGGTTGGAAAACAGCTGTCGGTATAGATGCAGCACCCCCTGATCTCAGCGTGCTGGCCCGGGGTCAGCTGATCAGAGAGGGGAATCGCCCCAGGGGGGAACCCGCTTTGGTCCCAGGGAATAGATCTACTAAGGGGTCATCTCCCTGCCCCTCCCAATGTCCACACACGGCCAACACCACATTCCCCCTGTCATAGTATGGTTTCATCATGTTCACATGGTACACCCGATGGTGATGTGCCCGGTTTGACAGCTCCACCACATAGTTTACCTCATTCAGTTGCTTGATAACCTTGAAGGGCCCTTCCCAGGCGGCCTGGAGTTTGTTTCTCCTCACGGGGATGAGAACCATCACCTGATCTCCGGTGGCGAAGGCACGGGCCCGTGCCGTGCGGTCATACCAGACCTTCTGCCTCCTCTGGGCTCGGGCCAGATTCTCCCTGGCCAGGCCCATGAGCTCGGCCAGTCTTTCCCGGAAGGTCAGGACATACTCCACCACTGACTCTCCCTCGGGAGAGGCCTTCCCCTCCCATTCGTCCCTCATCAGGTCTAGGGGCCCCCTTACCCGCCTTCCATACAACAGTTCGAAAGGTGAAAACCCGGTAGATTCCTGGGGCACCTCCCTGTACGCGAACAGCAGGTGAGGTAAGTACTTGTCCCAATCCTGCGGGTGCTGGTTCATAAATGTTTTAGCATCATCTTCAGCGTCCCGTTGAACCTTTCTACCAGCCCGTTGGACTGGGGGTGATACGCTGAGGCCCAGTTGTGCTGGACCCCACATTTCTGCCATAAGGACCGGAGCAGGGCCGACATGAAGTTGGACCCCTGGTCCGTTAAGACCTCCTTGGGGAACCCCATCCGGCTGAAAATTGTCAGCAGCGCATCTGCCACTGTGTCTGCTTCGATAGAGGACAAGGCCACCGCCTCGGGGTAGCGAGTGGCAAAATCCACCACCACCAGGATGTATTTCTTCCCTGACCGGGTTGTCTTGCTGAGGGGTCCCACTATGTCCATGGCCACCTTCTGGAAAGGTTCTTCTATGATGGGTAAAGGCCTCAAAGCCGCTTTCCCCTTGTCCCGGGCCTTCCCCACCCTCTGGCAGGGGTCACAGGATTGACAGTACTGTCGGACATGGGTAAAGACCCCCGGCCAGTAAAAGTTCTGTAGCAGCCTCTGCCTGGTGCGTCGGATTCCCTGGTGCCCTGCGAGAGGGATGTCATGGGCCAGGTACAGCAGCTTGTGACGAAACTTCTGGGGAACCACCAGCTGCCTCCTGATCCCCCATGACTCTACTTCCCCTGGGGGAGCCCATTCTCGGTACAGGAACCCTTTCTCCCACAGGAACCTCTTCTTGCAACCTCTCCTCATGGTCTGTACCGCACTAAGGTCAGCCCAGTGCCGGTGCTTCCGCAGGGAGGGATCTTTCTGCAACTCGGCCTGGAACTCAGCAGCTGGGACAGGGATGGGGACCGGCTCTTTCTTGCTGGCTGGGTCTGAGGCCGCAGCCTCTCTGCACTGTGCCCCTGGGCATTCCCCACTCCCTGGGTTAGGGTCCTGCACCTCGGGTCGAGTATCTTCCCCGTTGTCGGGGTGCAGTGCCCTTTGCCGACTCTGACTACGAGTCACGACCAGGGCACTCTGGGTGTTACTAGGCCAGTCCTCGAGGTCCCCTCCCATTAACACGTCAGTGGGCAAATATCGGTGTACCCCCACATCCTTGGGGCCCTCCTTGGCCCCCCATTTCAGGTGTACCCTTGCCACGGGCACCTTGAATGGGGTCCCGCCCACGCCCATCAGGGTCAGGTAGGTGTCAGGCACCATCCGATCTGAGGCCACTACCTCGGGTCGGGCCAGCGTCACTTCTGCGCCCGTGTCCCAGTACCCAGTGACCTTCCTCCCATCTACCTCCAGGGAAACAATGCACTCCTTCTGGAGGGGCAGCCCCGCGCCCACCCGGTAAACCAAAAACCCGGAGCCTGGAGCATCCACAGGTGGTACGTTGCCAGCCCCCCTTTCCTGGGAATGTAGCCCCTCCTCCGATTGGGTTTTTACCCAGTCCACCCTCTGCGGGTTGGGTCTGCTTGGTCTGTCCCTGAGCTTGGGGCACTGGGCCCATATGTGACCTCGTTGGCCACAGCGATAGCAGCCCATGTCTCGTGGGTCCCCTTGAGTGGGTCGGAGGGACCTGCCGCTGGATGTTCCCCTTTTGGGGGGGTTCTCCATAGGACCCCGCTGGGAGGTCCCATGATGACTCTCTCTCTGCGTTGAGGCAGGCTTGCTCCTTCGAGACTCCTCCCTGCCATCCCCTGCCCGACTGTCCACAAATTGGTCGGCCAGCTGGCCTGCGTGCTGTGGGTTCTCCGGCTTCTGGTCCATCAACCACAGCCTCAAGTCGGACGGGCACTGCTCGTACAGGTGCTCCAGTATGAATAGGTCAAGCAGGTCCTCTTTAGTTTGGGCCCCAGCTGTCCACTTGCGGGCATACCCCTGCGCCCGGTTGACCAGTTGTAGGTATGTGACCTCACGGGTTTTACGCTGGCTCCGGAACTTTTTCCGGTACATCTCAGGAGTCAGCCCAAACTCGCGGAGCAGGGCCTGTTTGAACAGTTCGTAGTTCCCTGCCTCCGCCCCTTTCAGTCGGCTGTACACCTCTACGGCTGTGGAGTCCAGTAAGGGGGTGAGAACTGCAATCCTGTCTGCAGGGTCAAACCCGGTGCAGCTCGCAGGCATTCTCAAAGGCCGTCAGGAAGGTATCTATGTCCTCCCCCTCCTTACGCCGGGGCAGCAAGTGCTTATCAAAGCTCTTTGTAGGCTTGGGTCCCCCTCACTCACCGCAGCCAGGGCCCCACTGCTCGCCAGCCGGGCCAGCTCCAGCTCATGTTTACGCTGGTTCTCCTTCTCCTCCCACTCACGCTGGCGCTGGTTCTCCTCATGTTTACGCTGGTTCTCCTCATGTTTACGCTGTTTTCTCCTTCTCCTTCCCGCTCATGTTCACGCTGTTTCGCCTTCTCCTCCAGCTCTTTCCTCTTTAACTCGAATTCCTCCCGTTTCAGCTCCCTTTCATATTCCAGCCGTGTCCGCTCCACGGATGCCGAGCGTTGCCGGGAGGATCCCCTGCTGGGGGGTGAGCTTCGCTGGGCAGATCCCCTGCTGGCCGGGGGTGTCACGGTGCCCTCGGTATACGCTGGGCTCCTCCCCGCCCTTCCCCTAGGCCTAGGAAGGGGGGGTCTCGGGAAGCCCTCGTCCGCCGGCTGACCACTCCCAGCGGGGACAGACACTGGTGCCTGCGCTGCATCTGCCCGGCTGCTTCCCTCAGAGACAGGGCTCCGTTCATTCATGCGGTCTCCCTGCTCCAGCTGGGCAATCAGCTGGTCCTTCCTGAGCCTCCCTGGGTGCAGCCCCCTCTGCTTGCACAGCTCCACCAGGTCACACTTGCGCCGCTTGGCATACATCTTCCTGCTGGCCACTCACAGGCCGGGGTGCTCGCCGCTCCCCACGGTTTCCAGGGGGACCCCTAGTGCACCAGCCCTTCTTGAGGTCACCACCTCTCTTCCAGGGTCAAGCTGCAGACTCCTTCGCCCCTGGGACCGCTCGCTGCAATCCCCCGGGGGACCCTGTTACTGCAAAGTCCTTCTCACTGGGCACACACTCCCAGATCACCCCTTCGTTTTACTGCTCCCCAGTCACTTACTGCAGGAAGCGCCGTCCACGGGGTGCAGTATGTCCCGCCGCTGCCACCAGTTGTCACGGAGTGTGGGGGAGTCCGGCCCTGCACCCCTCTTCCTGGGACCCACAGTGACTCTCAGCCAGCCAGTAAAACAGAAGGTTTATTGGACAACAGGAACACAGGTTACAGCAGAGCTTGCAGGCACAGTCAGGACCCCTCCACCGAGTCCATCTGGGCTTTCAGGGTGCTTGGATCCTAGCTAGGATACCCTGAATTCTGCCCATCCAGCCCCAAGCCCAAACTCAAACTGCTTCCCTCCTGCCACTCCCTTCCTTTGTCCCCTTCCCGGGCAAAGGTGTTGACCTTTCCCCTCCCTTACCTAGCTCAGGTTACAGGCTCTGGCATCGTCCATCCCCTAAAGTCCTCCCCTGCTCTCCCACTCCCCACACAGACAGTACCTACTGCATCACAGCCGGGTCAGGGGAATAGCGCCTCTCCCTGGCCGTGTTAGCTTTGGAGGGGCTGGTCAGGGCTGGGGGAGGGGCACCTCTTCCCACCTGTGTGGCGCTTGATAACCTGCCATGCGACCATGCAGTTCAGAGGGAACTTAGGTGTAGACCAGGGCTCAGTGTCCTTGCTTTAACCATTAGATCACATTTCTTTCTACTTTACTAGTTTTCCATATGTGTGTTTAAGTACCCAAAGCAGTATCTTTTATCATTTTTTTCATTTACCAGATAAGTAAGGCTCATTTGTTTGTGATTGCTAAGGTCATGCGTAGGACCTTCTTAAAGACAGGTACAACAATGGCTTGCTTCTAGTTCTGCTGTATAATATCTGATTTTATTTAGCATCTCAGCCATCTCATGTTAGTTTCTTGAAAACTCTTGGCTGGATACAATCCAATCCTAGTGGCAACAGCAATGAGACCATTGGAGAGAGGAGAGGGGAGCTGGCAGAGGTAGTCAGATTGCTAGTAATCTGACAGCATTTTTCCTGAAAAAATATTTGACTCATTGTCACAGAGTATGGGGGAGTCCGGTCCTGCACCCCTCTTCCTGGGACCCACAGTGACTCTCAGCCAGCCAGTAAAACAGAAGGTTTGTTGGACAACAGGAATGCAGGTTACAGCAGAGTTTGGAGGCACAACCAGGACCCCTCAATCAAGTCCTTCTGGGGGTTCAGGAAGCTTAGTCCCCAGCTTGGGATTGCCTGAATTCCAACCACCCAGCCCAAAACCGAAATTTAACTAACTCCCTCCAGCTGGCCCCTTCCTTTGTCCAGCTTCCCGGGCAAAGGTGCTGACACCCCTCCCCCCCTACCTGGCTCAGGTTACAGGCTTAGGTCCTGTCCCTCACCTAAAGACATCCCCGGCTCTCCCATCTCCCACACAGACAGTCCCTACTGCATCACATCCATGCAGTGCATATTCATTATCTTAATGATTGGCTGAATCGTGACTGTTGTTTTCAGCTGTAAAGGTGTCAAGCGTCCTAAAAAATCAATTAAAGCAAGTGAAGTCGCACCTTTATAGACATGTCTACACTAGGAATTTTATGAAAAAATACCATCCCTATTGGTACAGCTGAACTGGTGGGAACTTTTTAGTGAAATTCCGTAGTGTTGCCAAGAGATCAAAGTACCCTTGCTCAAGGGATTTCAGTTCTCACTCATCTTTTAATTATTATTATTTTTATTTATTTACTTGTTTAGCACCAGCACCATGGTTAAAGTTGTACATTACATTAAAATAAAGGCAGCTCTGAAGCTGAAGCTCTTACATTCTAAAGACAGACACATGGAATATGCAGAAAAGTCCAGGTGTTGGGAGTAATTATTTGGGTTGTGGGGTCTTCTAGCTGTCTAATCACATCCTTCAACATTGTATGTGAGGATATCTGCTTTGCATGTCATTATTTAAAACTGTGAGTCTGTTGCTGGAACATTCTTACATTACCCATAACTAAATAACCAGGGCTTACTTGATAAAACTAACAGCAAATCAGTGTAAATTAAATATGAGGGAATAATACTCTGCCTTTCACACTTTATAGGCAGCCTGTGGAATCCTGCCATAAGATGTCAGAGAGCCAGATATTGTAGCTGGACTGAAAATAGAGCCCAAATAATCTTATGACCAATGTAGTTATTCCTCAGAGGATATAAGTAATAAAATTGCATTTTGCTTCAGAGCATCAGCTGATCACAACAGTGGCTTAGAAGGATTCCCCACAATGTACAGTACTGACCAATAGGCTACATTCTTTTTTCTCTCCCCGCACCCACCTTACTCGTAAGCAACAGTTGGCTACATAGCCAGTTGTCTGGTCAGTGTAGATCAGTAGTTCTCAGCCAGGGTATGCATACGCAGAGGTCTTCCAGGGGGTACATCAACTCATCTAGATACTTGCCTAATTCAGTGGTTCTCAACCTATTTACTATTGTGGGCCGCATACGTGGCCCACAATGTGTTAAGTGGGTCGCATCCAGTACTAACTCTATGGCCCTGAGGATGTCACATAGGCAGCAGCTCTGTGCTGGTTGGGCTGCAAGTGGCCCAAGGGCCACGAGTTGGGAACCGCTGTTGTAGATCCTTAGTTAACAAGCTTTTTAAAAGGTTCCGGTGTGTTTGTGGTGGGGGAAAGAAATAATTGCCCCAGTTTCTTAGGGCACATCTACTCTACAAACTTAAGTCAATGTACAGTAGGTCAGCTTACAGCCACTGCAGTAATTACTGTGGTTTTCCATGTCCACACTACCCACCTGTCAGTGGTGCATATCCTCACCAGGAGTGCTTCCACTGACTTAAGAGGAGCAGTTTGAGGGGCTGAGATCCTGGACTCTCAGCTCCTCGCAGAGCTCCTCACTGGGAGCCCAGCCCAGGCTCTCAGCTCCGCTCCTGCTGGGATCCTGGGTACTGCTGCCAGGCCTCTCAGCTGCACATGGAGCTCCATATCAGGAGCACAGCTGGCTCCCCACCTAGAGCCTGGGTGACAGCCAGGCTTGGAACCGGGAGCCTGGATCAGAGCCGAGGGAGCGGGTTGTGGGGGAAAGCTGGGCTCTAGCTGGAGCCTCCCACCCGTCGTGGGGTAACAGCCCGAACTGTGAGGTGGATGCGGGGTTCACAACAGAGAATTTACTGGCCTTTCTTGTCAGTTTCACAGCTCCAGCACTGAGTTATTAAATTGACAAGAATGAGAGTGAACAGCCAATGTACAGGTATGTAACGCAGCGTTTGCACGGACACTGAGTTTCCCTAACTACACCGACATAAATCCTACGCTTCTTGTGGAGGTGGAGTTGTTATGTCTGTGTAGCAGGGCACTTAAGTCGGCGGAAGGAAGACTGTAGTGTGGCCACTGACACAATTAGGTCAATGTAAGCTGCCTTACATCGTCCTAACTCTGTAACATAGACCAGGTGTTAGTTTATCTTCATTAAATGTCATCTTGCTTACAGGGTGTGGCCCTCTCTCAAGCAAACTTTACTCCTTGGTATTCCACTCTCAGTGGAGAGGGACTGTAAAATGAAAACAGTACAAAAAAAGCAGCAGTCTGAAAAGTTTTATAAAGTCATCTTGATCTTATCGCCAGCCCTTTCCTCCCAAACCCACCAAACTTTTTACTGAGCTGTCTGTTTGCCTATAAATAGAACAGCAGCTCTCATGCAGAGATGGGCAGCGCTAAACCAGAGGCTCACTCTCCCCCGAGCCGTGTGTGAGAGAGAGAGCAAGAACCGTGTGGGGTTCTCCTGGCCTTTCATGTCTGAGTTATGTAGCGCTGAGGTTTTCTGTAGTTATAGACTAGAGAGTGACATAAACTGCTTCTTAAGGGAGGGGCGAGGTGACCACTCTGTAGAGTATTTTTTCTTTTTTTAAAAAGAGCTTGATTTAAAGGAAGAGATGGAGGAGTGCATGGCTCTTGCAGAGGTGAGTGACGCCTGTGGAGGTGAGGGAGCATCCTGATCAGATTGGGAGCGGGATGTGAGCAGCAGTACAGAAGGTAGAAGGAGTGAGTGGAACAAAATGGGGATTGTGAGAAAAAGCAGCGATGCCTTTTTGTTACAAACTAACTTGTACTTTGACTGCGGGCTGGGGAAGAGTTCAAGCCAGCCAGGAAGCTGCGGGCTGAGCCTGGAAGGGTCAGATTCTGGCTGCTCCCAAAGCAAGTGTGTCTTGGAACAAGGAGCACTGGAAGAAGACCTTGAAATAACCCACTTGGTGTGTTCTGGTATCTGTTGGCATCCTATAAGCAGGGCTCCTGCTTGAGTGCTGACACTGGAATCTGTGGGATTTGCTTCCAGGGATCCTTTAGATGATTTGTCTCATTCTCTCCCAGACACCAAACCCAGAGCCTGGCATTGTTTGGTATCTGTTCGCCCACCTTCCCCCTGAAGGAATGGAAAAGATTATTCCTTGTTTCTGTCAGAATCCCAAGAATCTCTCACCTCCCACCATCTGTCCACGCTTGCATCACCTTCTCACCACCTTGTGCGCCCCCACCTCCCACTTCTGACCAAGAAGGACTGCAGAGGACTTTCGGCAAAGTCTGTCAGATGCTGCCCCCTTATCTGTCCATCTTAAGTATTTATTTGGCTCCCAATATCTGAGCATCTTCCCATATTTAATGTTTTTATCCTCACAACAACCCTGTGAGGCAGGGCAATGCTATTATTCTCTTTTTACAGGTTGGGAACAGTGAGACTAAGTTACTTATCGAAGGTCACACAGGGAGCTGTGGTGGGGCAGGAGATTAAATCCAGGTCTCAAAAGTCCCAGGCTAGCACCACCCTTCCTCCTAAGCATCTAAGGATGGGAGTGATTCTAGCTACTCCCTCTCCCAGGGATGTCCAGCCCCTCTTGCAATGGGGGGTCAGACTAGGGTCACTAACTGAACACACATTTCCTGCACAGCGCTGCATAGCATCACCTCTAGGCCAGCCCTCTAGTCTTGTTTCTGAGCTTCTCTGCAGAGGAGCAGCAGCATTCAGACTACCTTGAGATTTTGAATAGTCCTGATCTTTCTAATATTGTGTATTCTTCTGGCATATATTGCCATTTTGACATGTGGAAAATGGATTTCCAGAATGCCTTTCGGCATTCCTTTTTTAGGGAGTGTGGAGCTGAGGGAAGAGGAGGGCCTTCGTCATCAGTTAGCGCTTTGTCTTTAGTTTTACAATTTTTGATTACTTTTATAGTGCTCAAGAAAACACAGACTTTGGTCTTAGTGGCTGAATGAGGTCAGGCACAGTCAGTGAATCAGTATCTCAACCAATAGCTAAGTCTGTTAGGGTAGGGCTGTTGAGGGGAAAGAGCGCTATTAGCCAGGCCTCAGCCTTGTGAAAGTACTTGGCCTACAAGCTAGCATCTCCTGGTTTGTAGAGAGTGGAGTATGGGCCTGTGGCAGAGCACAGTTGTGCTTGCCTGTAAAGTCACCAGCTCAACATGGAAGCACTTCAGCAGTACAGGCTGGGGTAGGGATTTAGATGGTCTTAACGGTAGAGACACCTCTTCAACCTCAAATAGAGACGATGGGAAGGTATTGATGAGCTCATTGGCAAGAAACCACTCTTCTCCCCTCCTTCTGGTGGTAGAATTGCGCTATCGAGGAGCACAATATCTGGGCCGGACATATGGAGGAGCCCACTCTTGTCCCACAGGGTTTTCATTGAGAGTATTAAGAGCAGTGTGCTGCCACCCACCCCATTATCACTGTCTAGTTTGAGGTTAGCTTGACCCAATGCTATGGAGCCGTGTAGTGAGTCATACTGATGTTTCTTGTACTCAGCACTCTCTTTCAAAGGGCTTTCTGAGGAAACTTTGGCTTTGAGTTTGGCAAAGGCCAGTTTGCAGAAAGTATTAAATCTGCATTTGTTTAAGAAAGCAAGGCCCCACATTACAGCTTTACACAGCAGATTAAGCACGTTAAAAAGCAAGTTTAGTGCCCTTGTAAGGATTCGTAAAAAAACATTAAATCCTTGGAACAATTCAAGAGTATTTTCCCACCAACTCTCCGATAGATTTCACATCGGTGTAGTAGCTTGTCAGTAACTATGCAGTGAGGGTAAGGCTTGTGTCTTAATTGATACTCATCAGTTGACTTGACTGTCTTAGAGCCTGTGTTTCACTAAGATCCCTAGTATGTTAATTGTGTGTCATTTTCCTAGTCTGCAGTTAGAGAATAACTTGTCATACAGGGTTACCAAAGCATTTGTTCTTTGTCTGTTAATTGGGTGTTATGTGATAGGACTGTCACTGACAGATTTGGGTTACTGGGGGCTATGTTTCCCTTGGAGGAGAGGAAAGTGTCCTGGAGCATTGACACCCTGCACAATAGCTCTTGCAGTTCTGAAGCACTGGCAGCATATATGCACAGCCAGTAAGATAATGTTGAAATCTTTGCGCTAAATTTTTCTGCTTTTTCTATTTTAAAGGTAGAAACTGGAGGTTATTTTAATGTAGCTCTTGGTATCCAGCATCTGCCCTTTGCTGGAGTAACAGATATATTTGTTGATGTAAGATGAAATGAATGTGTAAATATAGCTATGTAGCCTTCATATGCATAGTATGTGAATGAGTGTATGGGGTGTGTCTATGCTCGTGTGTCATTCTAGCTATGGAGCAATGAAAAAAACCCAGAGCAGTGTGCGTAAAGAGTTTTGGCACTTCAGCCCTGGGAAATGGCAGCCAGCCAGAGAGCACTGAGGCAGTGCCAAGAGTATCTGAAAAATGCCAAATGCTGAAGCTGTAGGCTTTTCCTGCCTTGCTGTTGCTTCTCTCTTCACCCCTGTATGCCTGCAGATTACCTCCTGTGCTAGTTAAATGTTGATGGCCTCACATAGCAGGAATGGACAGACCTGGTGTAACCAGGTGTGTGTGTTCATAGTCACTCTAAGATCACAGGGTTCTGATTGGATATGGCTGGAGTGTGACCCCAGTGAGTATGACTGTTATACATTCTGCATCACAGTTACACCTGGAGAAGGTCACCTGAACAGATCTAGGATCTGTGCCCCTGTGAAATCATAGCATCATAGTGTCAGGGCTTGAATGCCACCCCAGGGTGTTCTACATTTTCTGTTACAGTCCAAAACATTGATAAAATCACCTGCTCAGTTGAATGAATTTGTGAAGTGTTTCCAGCAGAGGGTGCTAAGAATACTGATATAAATCTGAGTAGTCCTCTTGTGTGTATTGGAGAGGGTTGTATGTAAATAAAATTTCACCCTATATTTTCTTGGCTTCTAGACTGTCATAAAAGAGGGGATGCTGATGAAACAGACCAGCTCATTCCAGCGCTGGAAGAGGCGATATTTCAAACTGCGAGGACGAACGCTCTACTATGCAAAAAATGCAAAGGTGAGGTGCTGAGTGTGCATCTGAGCCAGAGGAAAGGGCAGCTGGGAGGATGAAGGTGTATGTGAGCAGTGAGCCCTCGATTCAGGAGAGAGCAGCGGCCCTTGAGGTGTCTGTCAGTAGGCTTTATCCCAACAGAAGCCTTCATTTACTCAGCTGCACAGCTTGAAATACCATGCTCCTTTGTATTTAAAACACAATGAATTTATGGGACTCCAGCAATGATGCTGTGTGTCAGACCTACCTCTCCATCCTCTATAGTTGGGACTGAGCTCAAACCCAATAGGAACTGAAGTAGGAGGGAGAAAATGTGGATGAAGGGAAGACCTGGGGAACCTAGAATTTGCCATATCAGCAACCTAGAGCTCTGTGTAAGCTCGAAAGCTTGTCTCTCTCTGCGGCAGAAGTTGGTCCAATAAAAGATGTTACCTCACCCACCTTGTCACTCACCTTGTCAGTATCTTGGCTGACTGTGTTTACTCTTTAGGGCTGTTAATTTTACTCCTTTCATAAGTACTACATTTACAGCAACAACAACAAGAAAATGTAACTATGCGCTGAAAGTGATCCCTGAGAGTTGACTGAGAAGGGAGGCTGGGGCAAATGTGGGCACTGGTGCATTCGTGGAACTGTTTGTATGTCCCATTTCATACTGTCAGTCCCAGTCCCTTTCAACACAGATCCCTACTGGAGAGTATGGGGCTGACATTTATATAGGAACCCCATTGGGGATGTTTCTTACACACCTGATTCACTGTTCCTTTTTTTGTTTTGTTTTTTTCCCCTCAGTCGATAATTTTTGATGAGGTTGATCTGACAGATGCCAGTGTGGCAGAATCTAGCACTAAGAATATCAACAACAGCTTCACGGTAGGATTTATCAGACCACTTCCATCCTCCCTCCATTTCTCCCCCTTCTCCTCACTTTCTAAATCTGAGGATTCTGCCTGGTTTGAAAAGCTCTCAGCTCCATTCATGGCCCCCTCCCTGGGGGAAGTCTAACAGTGCTGTTCAGCCATTGTTGAAAGGGCAGCTTCTGTCCTAACCAAGCCATAAGAAGATGCTGGACCATGGTACGTGGTTTGGTTTGTGGCAGAGAGATTCCATTATTACCTGCTGAGGGTTGCAGTTGTTTCTACATTATGGTACACACAACTGAATGTTCCTGTTCAATGCAGGTGTATGATGAGTGAAACCTTATGGCTAGATTTTTGTGCAGAAAAGTCAAGAAATATAAATATATGTTCCCCACAGCAATTGTAAATCATCCCCCTTCATACATGAAATATTTTGAATGACTGAGTATGCTGTTAAATCTATATCTTTAAAGATACATTTGTTAAACACATGTTTATTGGGCCTCTCTAATACTGTTCATTTATATAGCAGGACAGCATAATTTCCTCTGCGGCAGGAATTATGAGTGAAGTTCTGTGGTGAGTGCTTTGCAGGAGGTCAGATTAAATGAACATGGTGGTCCTTTCTGGCCTTAGAATGTGTGAATCTATACATGTGTCATGGCCAAATTATGAATTGTAGCTATAAACCCCTAGGGAGAGGAGGAAGTAAAAGAGATCCTACAGAGTTCATAACAAGCTGCACACTGATGTGTATAGTGGGAGTAGAGGAAGATAAGAGATAGTTACGGTAAAGTTGCAGAACTGGGGCTAGTTCTGTGTATGCCTTTGCCAGAGGATCCTGGCAATAGGTATTAGCCTTATCCCAAGTTTTAGCCCTTTGATCAGATGGATCTGGACAAAGTGGCTATGGGGTAAACCCTAGAATCTGGTTAAATTCCAGCATTTGCTTATAGAAGGCATCTTCCAGTCTGATATTCAAGGGCTCAGAGATGGCCTTGCTGAGGCTGAGAGTGAGTACCCACACTGCTCTCCAGGGTCCAGTGATTTCTATACAGGACAGGGAATCAGGAAGCCTTGAGTTCTAACCCCAGCACTGACACGTATTCTCTCTGTGGCTGTGGGAAAGCTCCAATGCCTGCCTCAGCTTCCCAATCTATAAATCAGAATAATTTTATAGGTAAAAACTCTAGTGAGGATTATTTACAATGTGTACAGTGCTCGGGTAATGCAAGTGTTGTAGAAGTGCCAACATTGTTACTGTATTAGTTGTGGTAATTTGGGAACATCTCTCATTTCTGCCAGGGGCAATGGATGTATTGTGGGGAGGTAGAGGGAATCATCATATTGCTTATACAACTTCCTGCATCTGAGCACAGCTGTGAAGGAGGAATCACTTCCAGGACAGTGGCACCAGGCCATGCTACTCCCCTGCCTTTCCTAGGGGCTCAGGGAACAGGAGAATTAGCTTAGTTCTTAGGAAACAGCAAATGGTGCTCTGTCTCTCTGGCTCATGTATCATGGCTGCTCAGGTAGTCTGTAGGAAAATATCTGGCCTCTGTGGCTTTCTGCCTGTTGTATCTATTGAGATTCATACGTGGGTTTGACTGTGGTCCACCCTGAGCTATAAAAACTACTCTGCTAATCAAAAGGTTGGGTAGTTGTTATACTCTTTGGTCTGCCACATCACTGCAGTCTTTGCTTTGGATTCCTCAGAGCCCTACAATTTTCTCCAGTTCTGTTTGTGAGTGCTCTCTGATTTCCCTTCTGCATCTTCTCAGCTTGCTTCCCCTCCCAAATGCAGAGTTTTTGGATCCATTTTAAAAGTGCACTTGAGAACTTTTCCCTGGTTTTTCAAAGCAAAGAGGTTTACTAAAAGCTGTTGGTTTAGATCCGAGATATCAAACATCTAGTGTTTTCTAACAAAGGCAGTTGTCCTTGCATTTCATAAGTTCCATTTGTCTTCACTGTAATGGAAAATTTAGTTTCTGACCTGGCAAAGACTGGCCCTTCTCTGAGAAAAGCAGCTCCAGCATCCAAGCAGTTGTGCTGCTTAATGGGTAAATACTGCACTTCAAGTTCAGACTAGCAGTTGACTTAGTTTCAGGAGATGGGTCCAACTCCCAGTTAGTATTGCCTCTGCTCCTAAATCTACTGACCATGTCACCTACCCTTAATAATAAAAAGGTTG
Source organism: Gopherus evgoodei (assembly GCF_007399415.2). Lineage (NCBI taxonomy): Eukaryota > Metazoa > Chordata > Testudines > Testudinidae > Gopherus > Gopherus evgoodei. Next base: position 49,254,634 of record NC_044330.1, on the reverse strand, counting down.
CCATATTCCTGGATTTAGGCAGGGTGACCTGTTTCTTGACACTACATCTGGTCTCCAAGCTGGCCAGAGCTCAGCACCCTACTCTGTCCTCTTGCTTACAAAGAGTGGTACAGTTAGAGGCACTAAAGAGTGGATCATCTGTGTGAGAGCTGCATGAACAACACTCTTTGATAGGAGGAAGCATGGGAGCTAATGAAGGAGATGGCAAGCAGGGAGGAGATAGCAAAAAAACACAGGGCAGGAGTGACTGGACTAGGAGGAGAAGTTGAGGAAGAGCTTGTGAGGAAAGAGGGGACAGAACACTGGGAGGAAGGGAGAAAAAGCAAGGAGTAAAAGAAGCAAGAAAGAGAGTGGAAGGAGGGATACCTGGTGTGAAGAGAAGCCGCAGGATCGGGAGAGATCAGGCAGTCAAGAGAAGTACCTGAAGATTAAGGGCTTTGTCTATACCAACATTTTAATTTACAGCAAGCTGGGATGTGAAACTACCCCTACACTAGCTTGCCACAGACTGTCTGTGTGGACCCTGCTGCAATGCATTAACAGTTTACTAATTCGCTTTGATCTAGACATCTTTGAAACGGAATTAGATCAAAGTGAACTAAAACTGTTAATGCACTGCAGCAGGGTCCACAAGGATAGTTAGTCCATGGCAGGCTAGTCTGGTGTAGATTTACATCCAAGATCACTGAAAACTAAATGTTCATATAGACAAGTCCTAAGATAACTAGCACAACAGATCTTGGTTCCATTTTGGGAGGAGAGTGGCTTGATTTGGTTTTAGCCCAAGGAAAAGATAGCGCCCATAAATCAGGGAAATGGGCAGAAGGGAAGGTGTTTTTAAATGCTAGGAATTGTAAGATGATACGTTTGGGGAGAGGCAACAAGAACAAAGAATGTGTATGTGAATTAGATGAGGAAGAGTTGATGATTAGAAACACAGTGCAGGTAGGATCACAGTGCTGTGCAGCAGACCAGGGCCATCATGGTGATCTGTTGCGTAAATAAAGGAATACAATTCAGATATAAAGATACTGATAAGTCTTTTATGTAAGACATTGGTAATATCTGGCAGCTGATTTCTTTGCTGTGTAGAGGTAGCTAAAAGGGAGAAATAGAGCAAGGAAAGGGTATAATGTGATTTTATTTGTTTACTTACACTAACGAAATCTAAAAAAGATATATCGCCCAGGTTTGAACTGGAAATAGGAGTTAGGCCAGATTTGGCTGCGGAGCCAAGTGGTGTGATGGGAGCAGTTAACAAATGCTTTTTAAAGGAAAGCCCAGGGCTGAAATAAAAAAATGATTATGTATTTCCTGAAGAGTAAAATGTACCTGCCATAACAGGGGATGGACTAGATGACTAGCTGGGCCATTGGATCTTTCCAGCCACAGATCCTGTGTCACTTCCAGCCAACAGCTCTCGAACTGGTTTTCCAGTTGTTTCTAGCAGACATTCTTCTCTGGGATCTGTTTGGACTTTCACCCAACTTCTGCTTCTAGTGACCTTTACGCATATTTCAACATCAGTTCATCGTCTCAGTTTACTCAGAACCTAGCGGTTCTGCAGGAGAAAGTTCCCAGATGTCAGCTGAGGCAGACAGGCAGTGTGTGTGTGGAGAGCCTTAGTGGTTTGATCCCCCTGTATTGATACTGTCCTGAACGCTGCTGATTGGAGCTGATGCACAGACACAGCACACAGTGGGGCTGCCAGTAGCCCTCCTCTTGACCCCTCCTCTGCTGTTAAAGTCTTGTTTGTTGAAGAGGTGGAGCTTGAACTCCTGGACGCCTCCATAAACTCCTCTCCACCCCCACTCCGTTGGGACGTACCTCTCAGCTCTGGCATAAGACAGGAAACAGCATATTATTACACTCAGCGCCTGCCTCCCGGCTTCACTGCCTGCAGAAGCAAATCTGTCCCAGCTCCTCCTTACACACACAGCTAATCATCTTGTGGAGAGTGGAACAGAGCTCCAAGAGAGTGGCTGCAGAGAGGAATAATCCTATTAATTTTATGTCAAACAATCGATCGTGTTTGTTCGGAGATGGAGGAGATATGGGCAGGATCCTCTAATTTAGAAAAGGATTGAATATGGGTCTTCAGCTTTAAGACCAGAAGAGTGAACAGGGTTTGCTGGACTAGGCATCAACAAAGACAGCACCTGCCCCTGGACAACTGCCCACCAGGAATTCAGATTCTTTGGAGTAAGTGTACTTCAGGCTCTCTGTCTTGTAAAGAGAATTATACTCTCCTCTTCTGTGCTGACGCATATGTAAAAGTTATATATAACTGGAATGAGTATGCAAAAGTGAGTTGTTGCCTGTGGTACGGTTGGAAGTACATCCTATTTCATAACTGATGAGTCCCCTGAACCAGGGTCACAGGGAAAGAAGCAACATGGCAATTCAGGTTAGAGAAATATCTTACTCCAGTGGAGTATTCTCATCTTCTCTCATTGGTATGGGGAAAAGGGACCAGTTGCTGTAAATTTCAGGAAGACGTGTATGGAATTGCTTGCACTCACAAATGAGAGCATGTTGTCATTTCTTGTGAGGGGGAGGGTACATAGGACATTGTCCTTCTCCAACCATTCCTCTCTGGAAGCATATGAGATCGTAACAAGAGGCAAATATGGCTATCTTCTTGTTACTTTACACTATCATCATCAGGCAAGTAAGATGACAGCACCTGCCTGATGAAATGGAATGGAAACGGATGTTTTCCCCTGAAGGTGAATGTGTCTGCTGTACTGTCCCAGAGTAACCTGCACTCTGCCACTGGAGAGTAGCTGGTGTTAATGTTTTCGCTGAAGAAGCTTGTCCTTGAATGAAGGACTACTCAGAACTGTTGCAGCTAGCTATCAGGCTGGGAGTCAGCTCCCAGTTTGTTGGCTCATTAGCTGGGTGTCTGTAAGGCACTGCTGGAACAAGAGGAACCAAGGTCAAAGGTTCCTTGAGCTGGTTTGAAATATAAGCACCAAGGAAGAACATGTTACACCACTACCTTGATATAATGCCATCTGATATAACACGAATTTGGATGTAATGCAGTAAAGCAGTGCTCCGGGGGAGGAGGGGCTGCGCACTCAGGTGGATCAAAGCAAGTTCAGTATAACACAGTTTCACCTATAACGTGGTAAGATTTTTTGACTCCCAAGGACAGCGTTATATCAAGGTAAAGGTGTACTTGTTTTACCAGGGAAGAAATATAGAACTTCTGTTGTAAGCTCTTTGCAATAAGTCAGACTCAGCCCTCGAAACCAGGGTCAGACATGACTGTGTCAGGATACAGCAGAAAATTCTTTGTGGTCTGCAACTACCCTGAACTCCCCAAGACGTCAGGGTCATAGATAATGCGCTTCTGGGAATAACCAGTCTTGTTGTTTGTGGAAGGGGAATCTCCTGCCTCCAATTCCTCGGCACACAGACACAAGCTTAGCACAGTATGCTTCAGGGAGTAACCTGGCCCTTCAGGGTAATGGGGATGAAGGCACAGAGCAGGGGAGGAGAGTTTCCCCATTCCAATACATACTCCATAACGTACACAGTCACTTACTTCAGGAAGCCACCATACTTAGTGGGGAGGTTGCCCCCAACCACACTATTCTGTTCACAAACGGTGTGCGTCAGAGAAGGCTCTGGGAGGGTGGGCATTGGAAAGGGACCAGCTGCATAGTCTCACTAACAGAGGGAGAAATTCCCCCATCTTCTCCCTGTCAAAGTATCTTCTATAAACAGGACAAGATCACAATGCAGTTTGAGTAACCAGGCTCCTGAGTGGATTGTTGTCATTCCCACTCCTGCATGCATACACAATTAAAAAAATTGTACATACTCTGCTGATACGTTTAATATCTATAGTAATACTGGTTGCTTTCAGATTTTCCTTTCTATCAGAGTTACAAGAACTGAAAACAGAACTGCAGACAGGAAATGCTGTCTTCATTTTAACTAATGAGAGTGTCGCTGCTTTTCCCCCTCATTCAGTGCAGGCTGTCCCCAGTTCCTATTATATTTGCCCGAGTTCCTAAATACCCTGTTGCTTTAGTTATTTGCACACCAGTCCTCAGTAAAAAAAAAAAAAATTGTGCTGGAGACAGGCCCTTGGTAAACAGACATTTCTGACTCAGTGCTAGCCTATGAAAAGAATCTTTTAGAAATCCTTTTCCTGTCTAGGATTCCAGGATTTTTAATCTGATTTCTTGCTGGAACTGGTTGTTAGTCTGCTCTCACAGGACATGCAGAAGTAGAGAGAAGCCATCTAAGGGAGGTCTTGTGGGGTATTGCTTCAAATACAGAGGAAAGAGCTGAATGGTCCCTGTAAGAAGTTGTACTGCTGAGATTGGTGATTCTTCTTCTTCTTTAGATTACAAGAACACCCGAAAATATGCTAGGTGTTTCTCAGACAGATGAAAATGCTGTTTGGAAGAGGTGAAATGTGACTCCACATCTCTGACACATCTCAGGGGCAGGATAAGTAGGGAGTTTTAAAGTGAAGGAGAAAGCTATGAGAATGTTTGTTTGTAAAGGTATTTTATTCCCCTACAAGGAAATTGATTGGTATGGAATTAGCACCTGTTCCTGCCCTTGTGCCTGAACACTAGCAGCTTTTGTTTTCTACTTTGTTTGCTCTTTGGTAACCTTAGTGCATTATATCCTGTGTTTAATCTACCTTCCTGAGTGAGTTTACAAACTCTCTGCCTATCCCTGAAGAGCAGGAAAAGGCCAGAAGAGTCTGAGGGACATTAGAAGCCATTTCAGAACATGGCAGATGTAATTTTAAACTGGAATTGCAGTAGAAGAAAAGGGCTTCTTGTGTGGATGCACACTCTTGAAGCCTTGTCTACAGCCAGGAAAAGGACCTGCTGCTGACAGTTATCAGCAAAGGCTCTTCTCTCATTCCCCCCTCTACTGATCTTCAAAATGGTTTAATGGCTATTGTAGACAGAACAAAACCATCCTGAATACCATGACGCTAAGTGTGGTAAGCCCCTCGGTTTGTCATGCTTTCAGTAATTATGCTGAAAACAGTGTACTTCCTTTTGTGCTAGCAGTTAACCTGTTTTCAGCACTATTTAAGTGAAGGGCTGTGGGTAGCTATTGCTAACAGTAAGCTGTCAGCAACAGATCATTTTCCTACTGTAGGCAAAGTCTTGTCTTGCTCAGATTTTATTCGCTGCTAGCCTTGACAGGTATCATACCACCAAAACAGCAGCTAATAACAATAGAGAGCATTGACTTGTTCCTCAGTTCATGATTATTTGCTTCTGAGTGAATGACTTGGAAACTTTCTCTGAAATGTCTTTAGCTTCCCAACTTCACCTTTATTTCAGAATTGTGTAGTTCCATTTGGGAACATTTTTTCTGAAAGGACTTTGTCCTGTGAAAGTACAAAGGGAAGAAAGGGCCTTTTCCCAGTGCTCTATGGAATAAGTGAGTAGGCAGAGATTTTCACCATATGAACTGACTGAGCTTTATACCTGCTGACCAGTGATGAGGACCTTTCAATACACTTCCTTTCTGATTATAGGAGTCCTGGAATCTACCCTTGTCTGTGCTCATTCCACTGACTGCCAGGAAGAGGAATGCCTCTTGTTTAGGAACAGAGTTTCCAGAGGCATATAGGAATGTGACCCTGGGATGAAAGATGGTCATTTTCTCAGAGAATGCTCTGTTTTGTCAGCTTTCCCACTCTAGCATCAGGGAAGAAGATGAGACATCAAGATGTAGAATAAACAAAAATTAAACTTTATCTGGGGACATGTTGTGCCAACAAATACTATCAAAGGCAGAGGGCTAGTGCATTTATTGCATGTAGGCCTAACAGATCTGGTATATATCATAAGAGAAACACATCTAGTTAATTGAATCTAGTCCCCAAAAAGTGCAACATAGTGCGTGGCTGAGGGGTGAAAACATTATCTATCTCTTTGTCATCTGGTCTAACCTGAAATCTGCCTGTTCAGAGTTAAGTCTAAGAGCTGTGTAGAATCAGAGAAGATTAGGGTTGGAAGAAACCTCAGGAGGTCATCTAGTCCAACTCCCTACTCAAAGCAACACCAACACCAACTAAATCATCCCAGCCAGAGCTTTGTCAAGCTGGGCCTTAAAAACCTCTAAGTCCAGGGTCAATGTACCAAGAGTGCTGCAGGTTAGTATTCAAGTACGTAGAGAATGCAGCTCTACCAAAAAAATCTTATTGCTCAGGTCTTTAGCAGATTCTTCAAAATATTAACTCGACTTTTATCAGATGGAAATGAAAGGTAGTTTCCATAGTTGGAAACTATCTGATTGTCAGGAAAAGCTGTTTTCATTATAAAATAACTACATTTCTCTGTGAAAGTGGTGAGTTCTGTCTGGGATGAAAAATGTTCAGTGTGGCATCTGGAGATGAGGGGAGAGGTATGGCACAATTAGGCTATGAATGCTAATGGGGAATATCCCAAACATAGGTAGTTTCATGAAGCTCTAATTCACTGAACTGTCTTGGAGTACAGCACCGGATCATCAGGGTTTGGGTGCATTGGCGGAGCTGTGTGAAGGGTGCATTGTAAAGCAGGACAGAGGCACATTGACAGAGATGTGTGGAGGAAGCCATGCTTCAATCCCTCATCTTCTGAAGCATGAAAATTCAACAGAATTTACTTCTTGCTTCCCAAAAGAGAGAGTCTTGCCTAAATTGTGTCACGTTGTTATTCCAGCCTGTAGAATTGTGATCTCAGCCTCCAAATTCAGTTGTCTAATTGAAATTAATGAGATACACTATGACAGTTTGGGAGAGCTGTGTATGTACAGCTTATGAATTCTGGCTGATTTTATGATTTGCTGTATCATTGAATAGCTCAGAGGATGTGGCTGTCAGTCCTGTGCCATCAGGAATGGTGTCCTGTTCCAGACCAGGGATAAGAATAGCTCCCATTCAGATGGGAGCACATTAGGACAATCCGATGGACACACCCTAGGTGAAAACAGTTATCTCCAGCTTCTTTGCAGGGGGCTGGGGTTTGAAGCAGAGGACTTTCCCAAGAAAAGGGAAACAATGAAACTTGGCGTTAGTGCTAGCCTTTTAAAAACCACAAAGGCTGAGACAGAGGAACAAAAGGAGTGTGCTTGTTTAGCACAGGGATCCCTTTTAGGACTGCAGGACGAGTCAAGGAAGAAGGAAGCTGGCTGCTGTGGGATGGGGAGAAGAGCGAGATGTACACACTGCATGATTCAAAGGAGACGCGGTGGGCAGAAGTGGGGATCCTGGACACCCTTGGTATTGGTGACCGAATCCCAAAGAGTGCTCGAGGGATGAGAAGACTGAGGCAGAGAAGGGTGTATCGATGTTGTGTTGTTTTATCTGGATCTGTAGATTTCTTGTGCTATCTTGTCGCAATTGGGGTACCCTGGGGGGTATAGAGTAGCTGGACCTTGAGGTCCCATTTCTGTGAAGGACTAATGTAGTCTGTGTCTGGGGAGTGTGCCAGAGAGACCAGAGAAAGAGACAGTGCAAGGCACCTACTCGGAACAGGGGAAGCTTAAGAGCGCACAGTTCCAATTCTGCAGTCCCCAAACACTGCAGCCTGCTGAGTGTTACCAGAGCTGTGACACACGCTCCTAATCTGAAGTGTAAATTGCTAGTGCAAGGCTGAAGTTTATGCTTATGCTCCCTTTTTCATTGCCTGCTCTGTAAATTAACATACTCATTGAAGAAACAGGAGCTGCTTTAGCCATGCTTACTCCACTTTATACTTTGGCTTAGCAGCATGTCAAGCAGAGAATCTGCCATACACCAGGGAACTCCTTATAGTCAGTCCCATCAATACTGTGCATTATGAGCTTTAGCAGCAGCGTGCTTGAAATATGTTAGTGCTGATGAGTTACTGGTCTAGCTGGTAAACATAACTATCTGTTTTTAGGTATGTCATTATTCACTTTACAACTGTAGCTGCTCCAGGAGCTGGAGCTGATAAATGGCTGAGCCACTGTAATATTAGAATCATAGACTATTAAGGTTGGAAGAGACCTCAGGAGGTCATCTAGTCCAATCTCTTGCTCAAAGGGGGACCAACACCAACTAAATCATCCCAGCCAGGGCTTTGCCAAGCCAAGCCTTAAAAACCTCTGAGGATGGAGATTCCACCACCTCCCTAGGTAACCCATTCCAGTGCTTTTCCACCCTCCTAGTGAAATAGTGTTTCCTAGTATCCACCATAGACCCTCCCTATAGCAAGGTGAAACTCACCGGTGTGGCACCTCCTGCTGGTCATCCTGGGAATTAGCTCTCCAGCTCTGGAGTGCCCTCTACTGGCCCATGTCCCGCTTGCCTCAGACCCCCGTGTGCCTCCCGAACCCCGGTGCCCCTTCCCTCAGGGTTCTGTCCTCTGCAGTACCCCCGCAGTCTCTGGGTCTCCCCTCCCAGGGGAACCCCCAAGCCTCTATCCCCACCTTGCCTCAGTGGCTCCTGCCAGTCATCATCTAGCCCCCCTGCTCACTGGGGCAGACTGCAGTCTGTAATCCACTCATCACTGGCAAGGGGAGGTTTGGACCTGCTGCCTTTGTCTAACCCTGGGCTGCACTTCTGCAACCCCAGTACCTGCTCTGGGCCTTCACCAAGGCCTGCAGCCTGGGGAGTTGCCAGGCCGGAACTCCCCCGCTCATTTGCCTGTCCCCAGCCCTGCTCACCCTCAGGTACCCTGCTCAGTTCCCAGGCAGCCCGGTCCTTCCCTCTCCAGCGAGAGAGAGGGACTCTCAACACCTGCCTCATAGCCCTTTTATAGGGCCAGCTGTGGCCGCTTCCCCAGTCAGGCTACCCGGAGCAGCCCTTTCCCAGGGCTGGTTTAACCCCTTCAGGGCTGGAGCAGGGTAACTGCCCTGCTACACTCCCCCACTGCAACTTGAGACCATTGCTCCTTGTTCTGTCATCTGCCACCACTGAGAACAGCCAAGCTGCATCCTCTTTGGAACTCCTCTCCGGGTAGTTGAAGGCAGCTATCAAATCCCCCCTCACTCTTCTCTTCTGCAGACTAAATAACCCCAGTTCCATCAGCCTCTCTTCATAAACCATGTGCCCCAGCCCCCTAACCATCTTCGTTGCCCTCCGTTGGACTCTCTCCAATTTGTCCACATCCCTTCTGTGTGTGGGGGTGGGGGGCAAAACTGGACACAATACTCCAGGTGTAGCCTCGCCAGTGCCGAATAGAGGGGAATAATCACTTAATTCGATCTGCTGGCAGTGCTCCTACTAATACAGTCCAATATGCCTTTGGCCTTCTTGGCAACAAGAGCACACTGCTGACTCATATCCAGCTTCTCATCCACTGTAATCCCCAGGTCCTTTTCTGCAGAACTGCTGCTTAACCAGTCGGTCTGCGGCCTGTAGCATTGCACGGGATTCTTCCTTCTTAAGTGCAGGACTCTGCACTTGTCCTTGTTGAACTTCATCAGATTTCTTTTGGCCCAATCCTCCAATTTGTCTAGGTTGCTCCGGACCCTGTCCTTACTCTCCAATGTGTCTAACTCTCCCCGCAGCTTAGTGTCATCAGTGAACTTGCTGAGGGTGCAGTTCATCCTATCATCCAGATCATTAATAAAGATGTTGAACAAAACTGGCCCCAGGACCAACCCCTGGGGCACTCCGCCTGATAGCGGCTGCCAACTAGACATAGAGCCGTTGATCACTAACTGTTGAGCCCGACACTCTAGCCAGCTTTCTGTCCACCTTATAGTCCATTCATCCAGTCCATACTCCTTTAACTTGCTGGCAAGAATACTGTGGGAGACCGTATCAAAAGCTTTGCTAAAGTCAAGATCAGAGGTAGGCAAACTACGGTGCCCCGCGGGACCGTCCTGCCTGGCCCCTGACCTCCGACCAGCTCCCTCCCTTTTTTCATAAAATCACTGTCTGTTTTGGATATGTTAGGAGCTCTTGGGGGATTCAGAGTTCTTAAATTTGTGTGCAGGGCTGTGTGTTTGAACAGGATATGAGCAAAAGGAAGCAGCCAAAATTATCAGGTCCTGTCATACACTCACTTTTGGCTATCTTCAACAGTATATCGCACCAGAACAGCTATATTTAGCAGAATCATTTCAAGTTCCTCTATCACTCCTTTTGTGTCTTTTTCCAACCAGCTCTGTGATTGGGCCAGAGTGTTAACTTGTTTTTCTGTCTCATGTGGTCACTGAGCTCACCAGATCCACTCTGATAAAGCAGAATCATACTGTGTTTGGCCAAAGCTGCCACTTGAGCTCTGAGAAGATTCTGGGCAGCCAGGAAATACTGGGGAAGGACCAGAATGAAGAAGTCAATGGGTAAGGACTCCTTTGAGGGAAGCAAGCTGAGAGAATGAAGATTAGGCTTCACTCTCACTGCTAGGAGGAAGAAGAGAAGTGGCTCAGTAAAAGAAAAAACAAAAAGGTTGAAATGTAAAAAGAAATCCTGCTACATTTTGGTCTAAGGAAGGGAATCCTTATTGAGTTAGCTTTCTAGTGTACAGGTTCACAGTTGTTCACTGGGGATTGACATCCAGGGGAGTCCAGTCTGTTTTTTGAATGTGAAATTTGAGATTTTCCTCGCTTGGTTCCATCATTTGCCAGCTGGCCTGACTTGAAAAGTCAGTTGAGTTAAACTGGTCATAACTTTTTGGACAGAGAAGTATCATGGTGACCTAACTGGCATCATCAGCCAGAAGGGAGATGGCAAACCTGGTTGGTGGATGGACTTCTTGGTGAAAAGCTGCAGGAGATGATGCTGAGTCCCTGAGAAGTGTTAGGGTAGTGTCAGCATCTAGCGTCAGGGACTCTGTGGATATGGGCTCAGAGCACAAGCTCAAGCCCGAGCCCGAATGCCTACACTGCTGTTTTAGTGCCATAGCATGAGCCCAAGTCTGTGCCCAGGTTCTGAGATTTGCTGCTGATCATTTTAAAACCCAGTGTAGACGTACCTTTGGCACTGGCTTCAGTCAATGATTTTGAATTGGATGGCTTGAAGAATGGGTTTTCTGTGATGAGATTGAGATGCCTCAGCTGGAAGTGTCTGCAAAGACTCACTGGAGAACCTGTGAATCTTCTTGATTGCCCAGGGGTAGTTGGCCGAACTGCCATGATTCTAACAAGTGACACACTTACTGGGGTTTCCATAGAAGGTGTGATGACGTTCTCTGTGGTACTGATAAACTAAATTGAGTCCTGTCTGAAGTGAATAAGAGTTTCTCTGCCACCAATATCCTTAAGCCTTTTCTGTCATTCCCATCCATTCTGATGACTCTTCAGAATAGAGTTAATGAATGGCACATTCCTTGCCACTACTGATTAACTCTGATGCCATGGTACCTTGGGCCTTAACCAGGCAACTGCTTTATGCACCAGCAGTGATGTTATAGACCAGGGGTAGGCAACCTATGACACGTGTGCCAAAGGCAGCATGAAAGCTGATTTTCAGTGGCACTCACACTGCCTGGGTCCTGGCCACCAGTCCAGGGGCTCTGCATTTTAATTTAATTTTAAATGAAGCTTCTTAAACATTTTAAAAACTTTATTTACTTTACATACAACAATAGTTTAGTTATATTATATAGATTTATAGAAAGAGACCTTCTAAAAACGTTAAAATGTATTACTGGCACACGAAACCTTAAATCAGAGTGAATAAATGAAGACTAGGCACATCACTTCTAAAAGGGTGCCGATCCCTGTTATAGACTGTGTTCTAATGCTAGCTAAGGGAGATGAATCTAGCTAAGGGAGATGAATCTAGTTCCCATTTTAGGGACCAAACCTGAGATTCATATGCCAGAAAGCTCCACAGCTCTCAGGGTCTATAAAGCAACTGCATCGGTATTTGGCATTCCCTTTTTAGGAAGAGCAAGCCAGTTTAATTTGCTTAATAGTTCACATCATGATAAACCTTTGAGCCACTTCAGGGTCTGACTACTCAGAGTTCTGCCAACCCCAAAATAGGCCAAAAAACACAAGGGTTATTATTAATCTCAGGATTCTGTTTGTTTGTTCTATCGTCTGATATTTTTTTTTAAACTGTCGGGGGAAGCAATCCCCTCCCTCATTCAAAGTGAATCAGTCCCTTGTTTTTGTGCTATCCCATTATATGAGAACAAGAGGTCACTGGATGACATTACTGCTTGGTAAATTTAGAACAAATAAAAGGAAGTGCTACTCACATAGTGCAGCATCATCCTGTGGAATTTGCTGTTCCAGGGTGTTAGTCAAAAACTGGAACTGGAACTTAAAAAAATAGTCGGACCATTAACATTTGGAGCCATGTCAGCCAAGAGAGGGGTAACCAAATCTCATGGGTCAGTGTGTCAGCTGATCGCTGCCATGGTGAGAAATGAATGTATACGATTCCCTGATTAGAAAGGTGCATTTTTTATATATTTTTTTTTGTGGAGGGCCACTGCCGCCTTTTGAAGAATCAGAAATTAGCCACTTCTGGCAGCAGGCTATCAGGCTGGATAATCAGCAGTCTGATGCAGAATGGCACATTGTATGTATTTTCCACTGCATGCATCTGATGAAGTGGGTTTCAGCCCATGAAAGTTTATGCTCAGATAAATTTGTTAGTCTCTAAGGTGCCACAAGAACTCCTCGTTCTTTTTGCTGATACAGACTAACACAGCTACCACTCTGAAAACTGAGTTTCAGGTTGAAATTTCAAGTTTAAATGTGCACAAACAAATGTTTGAGGATGGGGCCTTCCTCCCACTTGGCTTCTTGGACCCATTTTTCCCCCCAAACCACTCTCCTCTTCTCACTCTCCTCAGTGGGGACAATTTTTCCATCAAGTTCAGTGCTCCCTGTTCCATCAAGAGCAGTCCTGTGATTTGCCTACTCCCCTGCCTGAGTGTTAGTGTTTTCCATCACTGTAATAAATTCACCTCTTGAGAAGAGGAAGCTAGGTTGAGGGAAGAATTCTTCCACCAATCTAACAGTGTCTACAGCTGAACTACTTCTCTTATGCATATGAATTTTTCACACTCCAAGTGACACAGCTAGGTTGACCTAAGTTTTAGGTGTAGACCAGGCCTTAGTAGATGATCATTGAGGATTCTGGTGTACCAGATAGTGTAAGAGCAATTAGCTGCCTAATGAGTCGTATATGTCTTCCTGTAAGGTATCTGGCATCAGCCACTATGAGAGACAGGTTACATATAGGACTAGATGACCTGTTCGCCTATTCTGATAGGGAAATACCTCTTTTGTGTTTTCCGGGTTCTTATTTGTCACCGTTATTGTTTATGTATAACCTTGTACGCTATTTCACTGCTGATAGTTATATCACAACTACGGTAGGTCTTCATACTCCTTTTACAGGAATTATTAGACAAAGCTGCTAAAGTTAAAATCTCTAACAAAGTTTTACAAAAATCTTGAATATCACCCTATTTCTAATTAAACTGGAAGTCGGCTGTGAGATTCTTGGTTTGGAAGCAAGCATTTTGGACTCATTCCGTCAGTTCCCATCACGATGACATCAACAATCTCAAGCTAAATGTTTCTCTAGAGCTGTTATTAAGTTGGGAATTTTGCTGTCTGAAACCTGTTTACAACTTTGTCCTCACTTCTGGGCTTGAAGTTGTGTGCCAGACTTCTAGTTTCAGGTCTGTGATTTCTTGCGTAGCAGAATAAGGTATGAAAATACCTTTAATTAATTAATTAATTAATGTAGCATCTGGAAATCCCCAGTCATGGACCAGGACCCCATATTGCTAGGTGCTGTACAAACACAGAACAAAAAACAGTCCCTGCTACAAAGAGTTTACAATCTTTTCACCCATTTTTTGTCTCCAAGCGTGTAAACTTTGTGTCTCCAGCACTGAGACACAAATCTGTCTCAGTGCTGGATTTTGGCATTTTATCATGGCTGCATTATATGGCGTTAGAATCTAACATTCTTCATTGGACCAATTCTCTGTGGAGATGCAGGAAGTTTGAGACCCCAGAACTGAACCTTTACCAAAAGCAAAAACAACGTGGAGTTGAAAGACTAACAGATTTATTTGGACATAAGCTTTCGGGGATAAAAAACCCACTTCTTCAGATGCATGGAGTGAAAATTACAGATACAGATGTAAATATATATTGGCACATGAAGAGAAGGGAATTACTTTACAAGTGGAGAACCAATGTTGAAGGCCAATTTAGTCAGGGTGGATGTAGTCTACTCCCAATAATTGATAAGGAGATGTCAATACCAATAAAGGGGCAAATTGCTTTTGTAGTGAACCTGCCACTCCCAGTCCCTATTCAAGCCCAAATTGATGGTGTTAAGTTTGCAAATGAATTGTAGCTCTGCAGTTTCTCTTTGACGTCTGTTTTTGAAGTTTTTTTGTTGAAGTATGGCTACTTTTAAATCTGTTATTGAGTGTCCAGGAAGACTGAAGTGTTCTCCTATTGGCTTTTGTATGTTACCGTTCTTGATGTCTGATTTGTGTCCATTTATCCTTTTACGTAGAGACTGTCTCGTTTGGCCCATGTACATGGCAGAGGGGCATTGCTGGCACATGATGGCATATATCACATTAGTAGATGTGCAAGTGAATGAGCCTCTGATGGTGTGGCTGGTGTGGTTGGGTCCTATGATGGTGTCGCTAGAGTAGATATGGGGACGAAGAAGGCAATGGAGTTTGTTACAGGGATTGGTTCCTGGGGTAGTGTTTCTGTGGTGTGGCATGTAGTTGCTGGTGAGTATTTGCTTCAGGTTGGGGGCCTGTCTGTTACAAAAAGCAGCTTCAGTTCTTCTGTCTCCTGGGCCAATATTTTTGATTCTTGTTCTTTTAAGAGGATGAAAAAAATTGATATTAGATATTGTGATGATACTGGATAGATTTCATATTCTAAGGAAGGGAAGGAATAAAAACAGCAGAATAAGGACAGTGGGTTTTAAAAAAAAGGTAGGATCCCATGGGAAGAAAATCTAAGGGAAAAAGGAGTTCAGGAGAGGTTGCAGTTTCTCAAGGAGACAGTATTAAAGACAAAACTGTAAACTATCCTAATGCAAAGGAAAGGTAGACAGAATAGTGAGGGGCCAATATGGGACATAAAAGGCAATAATTAGAGGTTCTTCAAATACATTTGGAGCAAGAGAAAAATGAGGGAAAGTGTAGGTCCTCTGCTTAGCCGGAAGGGAGAGCTAATAATGAATACCATCAAGAAGGCTGAGGTGTTTAATGCCTATTTTGCTTCAGTCTTCACTAAGAAGGTTAACAATAACCAGATACTCAACACAATTAATATTAACAACAAGGGGGGAGGAACAGGTTAAAGAATATTTAGGTAAGCTAGATGTATTCAAATCAGCAGGGCCTGATAAAGTTCATCCTAGGTTACATAAGGAACTAGCAGAATCACTCATGGAACTTTTAGCAGTTATCTTGGAGAACTTCTTGTAGAGGAGGGTCACGTCCCAGAGGAATATACTGGGCATGTGTAGTCTTGAGAAAAGAAGACTGAGGTGGACCTGATAAGTCTTCAAATACGTTAAGGGCTGTTATAAAGAGGATGATGATCAGTTGTTTTCCACATCCACCTTGGAAGGTAGGACAGGAAGTAATCTGTAGCAAGAGGGATTTAGGTTAGATATTGGAAAAACTATTTAACCGTAAGGGTAGTTAAGCTCTGGCATAGGGTTCCAGGGGAGGTTGTGAAATTCCTATCACTGGAGGTTTTTAAGAACAAGTTGGACAAACAACTGTCAGGGATGGTTTAGGTTTACTCGGTCTTGCCTCAGAGCAGGGGGCTGGACTTGATGACCTCTCAAGGTCCCTTCCAGCCTGAGATTTCTGTGATTTAATTTTTTTTTTTAATTTAAAAAAGGAAAGAAACATCCAAGTATTGCACTTCTCCAGTATGGGTGCCTATACTAGTCATGTCCTTACTTTCCACTCGTTTGAAAGGATGTTCATGGCAGTAAGGCTGCAAGTTTAATCTATGTAGATTCAATATTTTATTATTTTTACAGTGGCCCCAGAAGTGTGCAGGGTGTTTTACAGAATAAAAAGAAAATAAATTCCCTGCCTTGAAATCTGGCAGTTGCAAAGTGAGAGAGGGACATTTTAGGATGTCTGTATCTTCTGCAGCTGTGGTGGAGAGTACCTGCTCAACTACTTTTTTGTCCATGCTCAGCCTTGCATATTTTATATGTGTGATCTTTTATAAACTCCACATTGCTTCTAACAGCAGTCTGGAAATGGTGGCCAGTATTTCTGTAGTCTTAGGGCTTGACTACACTTGCAAGTTAGAGTGCCCTGGGTGCTCTAACTCCCGATGTGTCCACACTGGCAAGGCATGTAGAGTGCCTGGACTCTGCAACTGGAGCGCTCCTGGTAATTCAGCTCCACGAGAAGCAAAAAGTTTGTTGCGCCCCGGCTGAAATGCCCAGACGTCAGTGTGAATGAAGTGTTGCGTTACTGCGCTGTGGTTGACCTCTGGAAATGTCCCGTAATCCATTGAAGTCAAGTGGCCACTCTTGTCATTGTTTTGGAATTGGCTGCAGGAATGCGGATATGTCCTTTCAAAACTTCGTTTTTGACAGCCGGTATGCTTATCTGCTCTGGGACAAAGGAGGAATGCCGCTGTGTGTGTGTGTGTGTGTGTGTGTGTGTGTGTGTGTGTGTGTGTGTGTGTGTGTGTGTGTGTGTGTGTGTGTGTGTGAGAGAGAGAGAGAGAGACGGGGGGGGAAGGAGGGTCTGCTGCTGTCTGAACTTACAAGACAGCATGCTGACATGCTCTCAGCACCCCAAAAACTCTCTCTCTCTCCTTCCACATACATACAACACACTACCTGTCACTCTCCACCCACCCCACCCTCCCGCATTTGAAAAGCATGCTGCAGCCACTTGTACGCCGGGATAGCTACCACAATGTACTGCTCTTTGTGGCGTTGCAAGAGCTGCTAATGTGGCTATGCCAGTGCTTTTACAGTTGACAGTGTAAACACAGGGCAGCATTTTCCCTGCTGCAGTCTCCGAAGGCTGGTTTAACTCCCAGCGCTCTCCATTTGCAAGTCTAGCCATGCCCTTCGGATGTGTCTTCACAGCACAGTTAGCTCAAGGTGTAACTCATTTTTTACCTCTAACTTGACTACCATCCAAATCCAAAACTGTCTGCTCAGGGGTTCTCAAACTGGGGGTCAGGACCCCTCAGGTGGTCACAAGCTGTCAGCCTCCACCTCAAACCCTGCTTTGCCTCCAGCATTTATAATGGTGTTAAATGTATAAAAATATACAGTGCAGTACACCAGTACTGAAGTTTGAGAACCACTGGTCTAGCTCAATGGAAGTGGTGTTTTAGGCTCAAGCTAATTAGCCTGTAAGGAATGGGGGGCAGGAGGTAGGTGCAGAGGCAGATTTTGGGTTTGTGGGACCTTGGGCCAAAGCAAGTGGGGGGCCCTCCCTATCCCTTCTGCTTGCAGTCCCCCCGGCAGCCATCCCACTGGCACTCCTGCCAGGGTGCAGGATTGAGGCGCAGCATGGGAGCTTGCCCTGCCCTACCCACCTGGTGCTCCTGCCAGGGAGCGGGGGGAAAGGGGTGTATTTTCTGAAGAGCTTGAAAAGAAAATAATGTTTCTAGGTGAATATTTGTTTGCCATCAGTTACAGTGCAGTGTTTAAACTACTATTGCAATAATGTGTGGCATAAAGAAGTTTAATTTTAAACTGGAATTTGGCTGTGGAAAACTGATAGGTTAACAGGCATGTTGATTGTTTTTTAATTCATCTCATGAGCCATAATGGAAGAAATAGGAAGTGAGTGGAATATGGAGGCTATCTTGGATCAGAAATGTTTAGGAAAAATCTATTTTCCTATTAATATTTATTAGGGAGAGATTTACATTCTACCAAAATAGGAAATGGGAGAAGAGTGAAACAAGTAGCGTGGAGAGGGGGGAAATGCCAAGAACTAAAAAGAGAGAGAGAAGGAGGAAAGAAATGAGTGAAATCTAAGGGCAGAGGAGATTGCTTTAATATGGGAGGAGAAATATTTATGTTTCCTTTAGCTCTTAATCTGCTTAATTTTGGGAGGAAGTCCTTTTGCCCCATTTGAAAACATGTCTGGAGTTCTCCTTACAGGCAAATTAACCCCGGTTCTTAGTTATATCTACTTGTATTCCTATCCAGGCGCCATGTTATTTAATTGTTTAATTTCACAGCACCAAAAAAATTAACATTTTTTTATATGCACGTTTGAAAAATGGAGCCACTCTTGGTCAGTCTTTATTGCAATCACCAGCCCTGGCCTGAGCCCCCTTAAGGGTTTCATCTGGACCAGGTCTTATTAACCATTCCACTCTCAACAAGAGAGTTCTTGCGGAAATTAAATCTAAGATTTCACATTCTCTATACAGATGGTCCGTGCTTAAATGTGGCTGTTATTTCTTCCTCCGGTAATGATTTTATCCATTTGCAGGGATATACAGTGTTAGGTTTTTCAGAATATGACTTTTTCTAGAAGATTTTAAGATTAAACCTGGATAAAGCAGCAGCAAATGTGCTAGATTCACTGAACTTTTCCAGCTAAATCTTCTTTCTCTCCCATGCTACTTTAGACACAGATGCTATTGTTAAAAGTCTATAGGGCAGATTTTAGGGCTGTATTGAATTATAGTGTTTTAGGTTTGTTACGGAGCAAAGTTAAAGTTGAGAGCAGCCCACAATTATCAGCCTGTTTTTGACATGCACAGTTACCTTATCTTAACCCAAACAAAGCCATTCTGTCAGGTGTAGTCTTCGAATTTTTATGGAAAGTTTGAGGTAAATCAAATCAAGCTTTCTGGAGATAAGAGGGTTAAACGATAAGATGATCTCAATTTTAGAATATTTTCGTAATTTTTAAACTTATTTTCACTTGTCCCAACTCCAGAATGGGTTGATTAATCTATAATCTGTTGGTTTTAGTTAGCAAGAATTTACATTTGGGAGAGCTGTTGTCAGAATGAATACTGGTGTGTCTCACTTTCCCTGTGTGATACACCAATGCCTGGGTGGCGGGAATAAGGATGTGTGACTTTGACTGAGACCTTCTGGGGTAGGTGAGGCTGCTCCTGCTGTCTGCATGTATGCTATGGCAGGTGCCCTTCATAACCTGAAACCCAGGAGAGGGATACAGCCAGGTGACTCTTTTGCCCGGGAAGCAAGACAAAGACCAGGAGGAGGAGCAACGGGAGTGTCAGAGGTCGGATTGCTGGTAGCTCGGCAATCTGCTTGGGGAACTGAAAGAGGGGAAGTCCAGGGCGTCTGGCCTGTGACTCCCCAAGATGGACTTATCAGAAAGACAGTAAGAGTGAGACAGTCAGTTGGGTTGCTTTGCAACTTTCACAGTCACTCGTGATGAAAGTGTGTATTGTTGTAGGACAGGATCATATCCTGGTTTTGAGGTTCTTAAGTAATAGAGAGTTGCAGCTTTAACTCCAGTGTGCCACATATTTTGCATAGGAATGTTAACTGGTAGAAGTTGGCATGTTGCCATGTAAACAAAATAAAATAGAAATTGGTTTAATATTGTTCAAATTAATATGAAAAATTCCATCAATTTTTTTTTAAAAACCTCATGCAATATCCATGCAGTTAATATGTTGACATTGCTGATATATATATGATTCATTTCTGTATTGTGCTGTTCTTTGGATGACTTTCCAGTGCTTTTCTCAAACTCTAGTTATTAGTGAATTCAAGAGTCAGAGTAGGAACAAAAAACTCTTCAGCTCTGTAAACCCTACAGAAAAAGAGCATTGGCCTCAGAGGCAAGCAATACCATTAAAGTGTCATTGCTCTTTGCTCAGAGATACACAGCTGATTGCTGAGGCTGTCCTCAGAAGCAGTTTAATTTCATGTGATAAAGGTTGTTCTTATTCCATGTTCCCTGCTCTCTGTTCTTCCTGACAGCCCTGGGACTCACCGTAGTGATTTTCTCTGTCCTGTCAGGTTATCACCCCGTGTCGGAAGCTCATCCTCTGTGCAGATAACAGAAAAGAGATGGAAGATTGGATTGCAGCACTGAAGACTATACAGAACCGTGAGCATTTTGAGGTAATAGAAGAACCCTCTTATTTACCAGCTGCGTTTTGTGCAGTTCCTCCCAAATAGCATCTGTTTACAGGCTTGACCCAGTGCCCATTAATGGGAGTCCTTTCATTGACTTCAGTGGGCATTGGATCAGATCTTATATACAAAACCTCCAAACTGCTGCCTGTGTACAGCTCCCTCTTACAGTGACTTTTGTACTCTGTACACTCCCCTCTTGGTGAGTGTTAGAACACTTACCACAGGATAGATAGGTACAGAACACATACCTCGCACCCCTTGTCTTCAACTGCTTGGTGTCAGCCTACCACCATTGCCCTGACTTGTCACACCTGCTCAGGATTCAGCCTCTTGCAACTGCAGTGTATCCAGGTGCTTGGTCTGTAGCAACCTAACCCCTTGTCCTTCTACGGCAGTGGCTCTCAAACTTTTTTACTGGTGACCCCTTTCGCATAGCAAGCCTCTGAGTACGACCCCCCCATATAAATTAAAAACACTTTTTAATATATTTAACACCGTTATAAATACTGGAGGCAAAGCGGGATTTGGGGTAGAGGTTGACAGCTCGCAACCCCCCATGTAATAACCTTGCGACTCCCTGAGGGGTCCCAACCCCCAGTTTGAGAAACCCTGTTCTACATGCTTAGCCTGCCTAGTGTGTTAACTGCACAAAGCCTGCTCTCTCCCTACTCCCTAGAAAAGATCGTGCTGTTTTTGCCTTTTCTGTCTGTTATGTTTGAGTTTCTCTCTTAGGAAAACTCTCAACCTCCACCTTAAGGTTTACTGTCCTGTATTTATTTTAAGTCTACGCAGTACAGTATGGACCATTTCTCAGGGATGCATAACTGGTACGCCTGCTCACATGCTCGGCCAACGTACTGCAACGTGTGCCGGGAGGCATTATCTGGGGTCACGTCGCATGGACTCTCATGTGAAGGTAAAAGCACTTTATTGTCTCTCACTCAGGGCATATTGCCAGAGTGACTTGTTACTGTATTCCAGAGATCATTTAAAACAATGGAACTGTTGTTCACTGTCTACAGAATGGGCCAGAAGAAAAGTGACACCAAATACTCAGAAAGCTACAGAGTATGTAAGAATGGAATTCTTATGGGCTCGATCCTACATTCCGTTTGCTCTCAGATTCCTGTTGGCTTCCTGGGGAATTTGCTGGGTGCATAACGAATGCAGGATCTGGTCCTTGGAGGGTTGTATGAAGATGACAGTGTGTGTAGTTTTAATTTTGGTTCTTATGTTGTTGGCTCTGGCAGTGGTGTGGTGAAGCACTGCCAAAATCATTTCTATAGAATATTAGAATTTTCCAGATCCAAAGTGTGAAAGTATCCGTTTTTGAAGAATCAGATTGAAAGTGTGTTTTTTATTATCCACAGCAGCAAGTGCATGTAAGTGTTTGAATCGCAGGAGGTTAATCTTTGCTCAGCTTTGGCATAGGAGACATTTACAGCTTCTTGCAGCTCATACTTCTAGCGTGGAGAAGGTTACACCCATGGTGTATAAAGGGGTGCAGGCATATTTTACTGTACATATCATGTCATATTTAGCAAGGGGATAATTAACCCTTGTACAATCCAGTGGTGAAAATGAGGAGCAAGAGTTAGCAGTTAGAGCAAAATAGAGGTTTTTAACCAACTCTGTGCATTAAGCTCTGATAATTTTGCCATTGCTAACGAGGCAGAGGGTGCTCTCTTTCGGAGCAGACATTTAAAGCTCTGTGTTTCACTGTTCAGTCAGCCTTTATGCTCATACTGTATGTGTTCAGTGGCCGGATTAATTTATTTTTCTTCCTCTTTAGTATGCAAGTTTAAAGCTCACAAGCGGTGTGCTGTCCGGGCAACCAACAACTGCAAATGGACAACACTGGCGTCTATTGGGAAGGATATCATTGAAGATGAAGATGGGGTATGTATTGGCCTAGACCATGTCCCCTCTGGGTTGAATAGCTGGAACTGTGGAGTCTACTTTGCATATGTACCTCCACACATGCTGCTTTTGAGACATCAGGATGGAAAGACTAGAAACAGTTGAAGCCTTCTTTCCCCAAGTCCTGAGGTGGAAAAATTAGACAGAACTGCATGGCCCGGGGTTGGCAAATACTCTGTACAATTAACTGTCCTGTGGAAATAACCAACTTTGTCTTTAAATGCAAATGGTATGTAAAGCCACTTGGTGTCAGAAAGTGGTGTTCTTTATGAAAGAGCCTTCTGTTATTATTCATGTGTTATATTGATAGGATTCCATGATGGCCAGAGACATAACTGTAGAGTTATGAACCATCAGAACATGGTGCTTTGAGGTTGATTAGTTAAGGGTGTGGTTCCCAATGTCTCAGTCTTGGGAAAGGAAGGATGGTCCAGTGGTTAGGGCACTAGCCTAGGACTTGGGAGACCTGGATTCAAGTTCCTGCTCTGCCACAGACTTCCTTTGTGACTTTGGGTAAGTCACTTAGCCTATCTGCGCCTCAGTCCCATGTAAGTACTTAAGATCGATAAATAGGTGTTTCCTAGAGATTGCCCTTGCTGGCCTCAAGCGTCACATCTGGGTGTGTCTCATTGCTACACCATGTCTTATATTCTTAGAGTTGTAGTCTGAAATCTCACAGTGGTCCCTCTGTGCTTGGTTTGCAGATTTCAATGCCACACCAGTGGCTGGAAGGAAACCTCCCCGTGAGTGCCAAATGCATGGTGTGCGATAAAACATGTGGCAGCGTTCTGCGCTTACAAGACTGGCGCTGCCTCTGGTGCAAAGCCATGGTAAGCTGAGTGAACGTGGTGTACCTCTGTGATAGTGTCATTTCCTCATTGCTCAGTGTACACGTGGCTGTGTGCTCTGTTACTGCTGTTTGTGTGAAGTGACAGTTCAGGCCAAGCTCTCATTCAAATGTATCCATGTTCTTCTCTATGTCATAGGTGGCCTGCAAAGGGTAAGAAGTAAGGCTTCTGCCTAGTTGCTTCACTGGAATGTGAATATGTAAGGCCTGAAAAGCTTTTTCACACCAAAAATATTCTGGATTTTTTTCTGCCCGTGTGTTCCCTTAGAAATACCTGGATTGTCATGTCTATCCATCATCCTTTTACCAGAGATATTTGATGAAAGAATCTAAAGTGTAGAGGGCGTGTCCTTGGCCCTTAGCTGCAGTGGGTAGAGATGATGAATCTTTTACAAACCACTGTTTAGAGCTAAGTAGGTATTAACAGAAACAAACAACAAATCGGGGAGTTTTAAACCACTGCAATAAAAACCATTTCCCCTCCCAATTCAACAGGTTTCACTTGCTTAATATCTGTGACATCATAAATCCTGCTATTAAGGAAAAAAAGCAGTACATGAATTTCCCATGTTAAAAATAAACAACAGAAATTAAAAACAAAATATCCCTTATGCTGGGCCTTCTCCATACATTAGAAAGGAGCAAAAGGTCACTAACCTAATTTCTGTTTACCTTTGCAGGGCACTTTATCACCCTCTTTTCTTTCTTATCTTACCCCACACCATGTCAGTTGCACCCACACTGTATATTTACCCTACTTCCTCCCTTCTCTCTGCTTTTCCATTCTCTGTGTTCCCTCTTTCACTGCTCCTTTTTCTGTCCAGGTTTTTCATTTGATTCCTACTTTCTGGGTCCCCACTTGGCCAAAATGTTGAAAACTGGGTGCCTGAAGTGAGACTTCTAAATCCAGATTTAGGCACCTAAGTGGCCTGATTTCCAAAAATGTTGGGCACCCAGCTGTTCCAACTGAGGTAGGTGAAGTTATACCGGGGATTAACTTGGCCCTGTGGGTCCCAACCTTGTTATCATGTGCTCTGAGTGCCAAGCGCCCATCTCGAAAGGAAAGGCAGCATGTATAAACAGGAAGGGCTGAGGAAAGCTAAGAGAAGAGATGAATGCACTGTGAACCCAGTTTGCTGCATGGGGTGTATCTATACTGCAGCTAGGAGTGATCTGCCTAGCCCAGGTAGACAGACTCTCATTAGAAGAGCTCGAGCTGGCATGCTAAAAATAGCACTGTGGACACTGCGCTCCTGCAGAGACTTGAACTAGCCAAAAGAGCTTGAACCCAAGGGATCAGTGTGCTTGAAAGTCTAAGCTTCAACATCTGCAGTGCTAATTTTAGCACACTAGCTCAAGCCCTGCTAGCATGAGTTTTGCTCTCAGCTGAAGGGTAGACATACCCTTGTGTTTGTCTACTCAGGAAAGTTAAGACAGTTAACTAAAGGTGTGAAGTTAATGTGTATAAGTGAAAATGCTTTAAACCTGTGTTTAATGTAGCTTATGAATTAAGGCAGCTTTACTTCTGAATTTGAGTGTCCACTTCAGTTTATGTACATTAACTTCACGCATGTAGTTAAGTGGCCTAAATCCTCAAGTAGACAAGCCTTTAGATCGCTTTCTTTAAAATCTCTTTGGTCACTTCATACTGTTGATTCTCGTTTCTTTGGATGCCCTCCCTCTTTCCTGGCTGTTCAAGTCCTCTTTTTAAAGTGGGATGTGTTTCTGCATTGTGGAATAGGATTTAGAAGGAGCTGGCTGAATACAGTTTTATTATTTTAGGTACACACAACCTGTAAAGACTTGTTACCAACTAAGTGCCCCCTTGGCCTCTGTAAAGTATCTGTCATCCCTCCCACGGCTCTGAACAGCATTGATTCAGATGGTAAGTATCCACTAATATCTTCCCCTCTCTCTTTCAGCTGCAGGCCTTTCAACTAGATATTTTTACTCCAAGGTCCTAAAATGACTTCTGCTAAAATTTCAAGTAAAACCCAAACTGGAGGTTTTGACTGAAACCTGAGAATGAATGATCTTATCAGTATTGAGTTCCTTGGGCTGTTTATTTTGATATTGCATTCAGTTTATTTGCTGTTGCCCCCAAAGTTTGCTGCAGCTATTGTTGTTCATACTGCAAAATGCAATTTTGGGGAGATGGGGAAGCTGGCAATTCAAGCATCTGGCTAGAAGAACTGCAACATTTGACCTCATGATTGATGGAAGGTGGTTCGTGCTGGATTCAGTGCTGTGTCCATTTGGCATTTACTCTGCGTTTTCAGCACCTCAGAGAAAGAATTAACTTCTTCATCCCTGTGCTTGGAGAACATTACTGTTAGGTGTGAGGTTCTTTCTTTGCCCCTCCCCTAGTGCAGCTTCACCTTTTCTGTGTTCCTTCTTCCCATTCAGGGTTCTGGAAAGCCACTTGCCCCCCATCCTGCACAAGCCCCTTGCTGGTCTTTGTCAACTCAAAAAGTGGAGACAACCAGGGTGTCAAATTCCTAAGAAGATTCAAACAGCTGCTGAATCCAGCACAGGTCTTTGATCTTATGAATGGAGGACCTCACCTTGGGTAGGGAAATATTCTCCGGATGAGCAGATTCCTTGTAAATATCAAAGAAACAGCAATGATTAACTCTTTGATTTGAAATCTCTCTCTCTCTCTCTTCCCCCCCGACTCAAAAAAAAAAATCTAGCAAGAGGGTGGAGGAGCTTTCCCTAGCTGTTATTGAGTTAGTGATCAGCCAAAACCATATGTTTATGTTGAAATATGTTATTTCCATTCTCCAATAACTGCAAAACAGCTGAAGGATTTCCCTGAGATTCCAGAAGCTCCCCTCTGGGATGAGACCGGGCATGGAAAGCTTCAGCCCCAAAAAGCAAGTTATGTGAAGACAGGCTTCTAAGAGCCATCCTGATCTAACTATTACTGTTGCATTTGCTATGATGAGAAACAGGATATTGTAGATGGCACTTGGATGCTGTCAAAGTGAGCTGTATAGAAATAGCTGCAAATAAAAATTACATCCATGGAATAAACTTTGACCTCCACCCTGACCACTAAGTCATTGCTCCTAGGCTGTTTCTAACATCTCGAGCCTCGTTCACATGGGAGAATGCCTTTTTAAAGAAAAAAAGCCCATCACACGTTTCCTTTTCTATTCCCTCAATATGGCTTTAGGACGAATGGGTATAAACTGGATATTAGGAAGTTTAGACTTGAAATTAGACGAAGGTTTCTAACCATTAGGGGAGTGAAGTTCTGGAACAGCCTTCCGAGGGAAGTAGTCGGGGCAAAAGACTTTCCTGGCTTTAAGACAAAGCTCGATAAGTATATGGAGGGGATGTTATGATAGGATTGTCAATTTGGGCAATTGATCTTGGATTACCACCAGATAGGTCTGCTCAATGATCTGCGGGGAGATGTTGGATGACATGGGAACTGAGTTACTGCAGAGAATTCCTTCTTGGGTGCTGGCTGGTGAGTCTTGCCCACATGCTCAGGGTTTAGCTGATCGCCATATTTGGGGTCGGGAAGGAATTTTCCTCCAGGGCGGATTGGCAGGGGCCCTGGGGGTTTTTCGCCTTCCCCTGCAGCATGGGGCACGGGTCGCTTGCTGGTGGTTTCTCTGCAGCTTGAGGTCTTCAAACCAGTTTTGAAGATTTCAATAACTCGATCCTGGGATAGGGGTTGTTATAAAATTGGATGGGTGGGGTTCTGTGGCCTGCCTTGTGCAGGAGGTCAGACTAGATGATCAGATTGGTCCCTTCTGACCTATTAGTCTATGAGTCTATGAGTCTAAAAGCAGGAATTTCAAACCGTACTAAGTTGGGGTCTGAGATCAGGCAGCATCCACTCCTGGACCATGACCATTTTAAAATCTAATAGCTCGTGGACTGTTGTAGCTACCATAGACATTTTGTTCACCTTAGCAGGTTGCAAGATAGTGGACCAGAAAACTGAAGCATCCTGATTGATGGAAAAGTTATATTAGATCATTTTTAGAGGGTTATAAAATTAAATAATACTAGTTATTTCCTCTCTCTACCTGTATGGTTGAATTTGTGATACTAAGGCACATGTTTTCAACGGGGAGGGATGTGACATATAGTATCAAATAATTTTGTCAAATTTTTAAAATTGCTTTTTTTTAGAAAAAGAAAGTGGCAATAATAAAATAAATGATGGTGTGGTATAATGTTCGCTGAGTAATTTCAAACTCATGCCAATCAAACTGTGCACCACAAAATGCCATCATCCATGAGAGCTTTTTCTTAATGCGGTGATGATTGCTTTCAGTAATATGATTTTTCTGTAGTGCAGTAGCAAATTTATTTAGTACAGGCAATACCCTTAGATGCTTTACAGTAAGAACCACAGACAGCTTTTAAAAATGGTTGATTTTTAGGCCTAATATTCTGAACAGTGTCCATACTAGCCCAGATGAATGAGAAAGTTACACTTTTCTTGGTGGTGAGTTGTTTTCCTGGTGGCAAAGCAGACAAGGCAGCAGAGCAATGATTTGCAGAGTGCCTTTGTGAGAGAATTGTTAGGTTTAATCTGTTCCTGAACACTTGCATGTACTGAATCCCCATTCTTGCAGTCTTTCTTTAATTGGCATGGCTCTGAATATGGAGGCATTGAATTCAGAACAATCCAAGCCATGGCAAATAACCTAACTGTATACAGAACACCAAAAATCTGCAGACAGGTATTAATTCAGCAGATTATCAACTACCAAATATTTGTTTCCTCTGCTGTTGAGAGTAAAGTAAGCTGATGCAGAAGTGGAGTGCCCTGGTATAGATTCTCCATTCTGTACAGTGAATAGATATGAACATTGCACATAGCTGTATTTATACTTCCTTTTTACAATGAAGAATTTAAATTCACCTGAAATCTAGCAGTGACTTGTGTTCATTGAAAAAAACAGCCTAGTCAAAGCTACCCAGCAAAGTTTGTAACCCAGATTGAAATAGCTAATCACTCTTGTTTCTTTAGTAACACATTATTCTTCCCATCTGTTTTTTGTTTTCCTCCTGTAGTTTACGTTTATTCCAGAAATTTGACACTTTCCGGATTCTGGTTTGTGGTGGGGATGGAAGTGTTGGATGGGTTCTGTCCGAAATTGACAGCCTCAATCTTCACAAACAGGTACCTGCCCACAGGGCTTGTCCATGTGTTAGCATGAAGAACAGACAACCACGGGTGAAGAGGACTCTGATCAGACAGAAATACAGTTGTGCCAGGAGTGAAGCAACTAAAAGCTTCCTATAGCTGGTGGTCCTGCATTAACTTCTGCTGAATGGGGCCGGGAACTACACTAACAATGATACCCCTCACTGTCAGTGCTCCTACACAGTTCCCTCCTGTGACAGCCAGGTATTGGAGTAGCTCTGAGCGTTCGCTCAGTCTGTGCTCCTACACCATTCCCTACATAGATTTCTCCCGGAAGAGAGCTGGGTCTAGCTCCCAAAAGGCCAGCGCTCCTACTCCAGTCCCTCTAGTAATTTTAGGAGAGGGTGTGAGTCCCTTTGGTATCAGAGTCCAGGAATAGCTAAATACTTTCCCAAAGTGAGTGTTCTGTGTGTTGTGTTAATTATGGAGATTTTCCTGGAGATCCCTGTGCCATTTCATTAGCAAATGCAACAGCACCACCTGGTGTAAAATGAGAATATGGAGCTCTGCCCAGCTGTTGAGGTTTTCTTTGTAGTGAATAGGTCAGGAGTATCATTGGAATCTACTCTTCTCTTGATTCACAGCTTTTTCTGGTTGTGGTCAGTCCTAGCTGGCATCCTCTTTATCTTATGTCTAGTTTTCTCTCAGAGATTGATCTAGGTTGGGAATCAGTGAGGTTCTTCTCAGTGTTATTTTTGGATGGATGGGGCTTGCATTTTCTCTTTTGGATATCCATATTGGTTTCTTTTCTCCTGGTGCAGTGCCAGTTGGGAGTGCTTCCCCTGGGTACAGGAAATGATCTTGCCCGGGTGCTAGGCTGGGGATCTGCATGTGATGACGACACCCAGTTACCACAGATCCTGGAGAAGCTGGAGAGGGCCAGCACCAAAATGCTGGACAGGTGAGTGTCTGCCCAACCACACATTCACATCTCTGACTCAAGTTCTGCCACCGGAGTGTGCGCTAAGCTCTGTTCTGAGACATCAGCCTGCCAGGACAGTCATACTGTTCCTGACTATTATTTGCCTGAATTACTGACTAGTTTCACCAGTGGTTCCCCATTATAATCCTGCCCCCAGTTATCAGGGCGAAGCAGTCTTACATTGCTTATTACCCCTGCAGAATAATCGCTCCAAGGAGATATTGTGCAATATAGAAGTGACTAGTTACACCTGGCAGGAGAGAGGCAGAGGCCTCCCCTTACTGCCCAGAGTTACACATGCATCAGTGATGATTGTAAAATGAGTTTGGTGGTTTCAACGTAGTCCCAAACCACTACACAGTTTGGTATGGATGATCAGAGGAGATCTAAGGCTGCAATAAACTCATAGTAGTTAGATATGGCAAGGATGTTATGTCACTTTGTACATCCGCTTCCCTATCCCCCAGTATAGTCTTGAGCATTATGTCATGTCTAGAAGTTGGGTGATGGAGTTCGATAGCATAGTGAAATTGACATGATCTACAATCTCTGTACTCCAGAAATCTTCTCATTGTAACTTGGCTGCATTACAGTCTGTGATTTTTCCATCAGGTGTTCACTCAGCATTTGAAATGGCTATTTCATGTCTGAATCAAAAAGTAAAACTAAAAGCTAAAGTGGACATCTGTACTGCTAGTGTTTATTTCTAGATCAAGCTGACACTTAAAAAATATGTCTGCAGCAGCCTTTGAGAGTTGCGCCATGGAAATTCTCATAGCAAAACCTGCAGTTTTTTTCTGTTAGAGAAGGTGAGGGTAGTGAATAGGGAATACTAGGGACGTGGGGATGGAAAGGGATGTTTGTTTAGAGGGTATCACTCCTTCCCTTCCCCCAGTTCAAACCCCTTTACAGGTGACATGCTGTGACACTAAGCACCTCTGTATGTGACACATGCATCTATAGGAATGCAGTCTTTTTTAAATTCTGAATGTTCATGTGCATAGCCTTTCATTCAGGTCATATAAAAAGCCCTTTCATTCTGTCTTAGTCCCCGGTTGTTTGTATTTCTCATGGCAAGGAAGCCATCAGCTTGGTAGTAATATTGCAATGGTTTTATTTCAATAGGTGGAGCATCATGGTGTATGAAACCAAACTCCCTCGTCAGTCATCGACTTCCACGGTCACTGAAGATTTCAGTGATGATTCTGAGGTACTTAGCCAGCTGCAAAGGGCTAAAGACTGGGAGGGGATTCAGCAGCGGATGGGCTCAAACCAGACAAGGGAGCAGGCTATGGAGAAGAGAATTTAAATGAAGTGGGCATGGGCTCTACATCAGAGGGGTGACCTGCTGTAGAGGAGGATGGGAACTGGGCTAACGAAACCGATAGACTCCTGAGGAGGCATGATAGGAGATAGGTTACTGCAGAAATGGGGACGCTTCCATATTAGGCAAGTGAAGGGCTGTAGAAGAAGACAGGTTGGATTGGAAATTATATTGGCTTTTCCATAAACTGCCATACAAGCTGGCATGCTATAGGAGCTGCTGAAAACTGCACAACATTCTCAGAATCATAAAAAACAGTGTTATCTATTCCCAAGTGGATAGTCCTGAGCCCCAACTCTGTACCACATTGACAAGCTGGTAGAAATTCGTTTCCTGATCAGATGGTCACGCCAGACCAGTAACTGTGATCTGTACCATAGAGCTCTCAGAGGAAACCCAAAGGAAATAGAGTGAATAGAAATCATGGCCCTGCACCTTAGAGAGCACTATAGGAAGCCCAAGTAATCTAACAGCTTGTTTCTGGCTGTCACCAGGTGCAGAAGATTCTCTTCTATGAAGACTCTGTGGCTGCTCATTTGTCCAAAATCTTGACTTCTGACCAACACTCTGTGGTTATTTCCTCAGCCAAGTGAGTATGTCCAGAAGAGCCCATTGCAGGGGATCAAGGGGGAAAAGTCACCCTGAGAATGGTGGGCAAACCTGTGAATGACTGTCTTGCCTGCCTCCTTTGCCTAGGGTGCTTTGTGAGACAGTGAAGGATTTTGTGGCTCGAGTAGGGAAGGCCTACGAGAAAGCGACGGAAAGCTCGGAGGAGTCGGAGGTCATGGCCAGGAAGGTATGTTGGGAAAAGAGCACTTCAAATGTAGAAAGGAATGGGAGAAAACCACTCTGCTGTCAGAGAGACCCAGCTGGCGCGTGTACAGCAGCAATCCAACAGGCTGCCGAGTTCCACTGGTATGGTTGTGCACAAACCTTCTGCTTTAACCTGCAGTGCTCTGTCCTGAAGGAGAAGCTGGACTCCCTTTTGAAGACATTAAATGATGAATCTCAAGCCTCTTCGTCTCTGTCAAACCCACCTCCCACCATTGCAGAGGAGACAGAAGATGGTGATGGATCTGGCAGTGCTTGTGATTCTTCTAGTGACCACTCCATGGGATCATCATGCACTGCCCGTCCCCAGATATTCCGGCCTAGGGAGCAGCTAATGTTGAGAGCCAACAGCCTGAAAAAAGCCATTCGTCAGATTATAGAGCATGCAGAAAAAGGTAAGAGGTGGGGGATCCTGCCTGCAGTTCATTGTCTGCTCTCGGGACATGTACACTGCCTTTACTCCAGGGAGGAGCAGGATTCATGATTTAATCACAACATTCCTGAGCTGTATGACAATCTTCCAGTAAGCCTGTATGCATTTTTCCCCATACAAAGAAGGGTTCCTACAGGATTGACCTTCCACCCCTAGTCCACCAGTTAGAAAATCTTTGCCATCATATGGCTTTTCAGTGCTATTCTCAGTCTGGACCCACTATAGGGCCCCCATCAGAGGCATATAGTAAGAGTCCTAGCCTCTCCATCTTCATATCACACAGTAGGACCCATCTCTTCAGTAAAGCATTCCCTAAAGAATCAGAACAGAACCAAACCTGGCAGCTGGGCACCTCCTCCATCTCTTCTGACTTAGCATTTCTCCCTCTGGTGGTGGTGGGGCCTGGACAGCGTTTGTCTTTCCCCTCAGGGTTATTTATCAGTATTGCCAAGGCAGGCCTCGGGGCCAGCCCAAGGAGCACTTCTCCACTGAATAAAAGAAACAAATTCACAACACAAAATAAAAGGGGGATACCTTTCCCTGCCCCCTCTCTGTGGGTTGGGGGTGTTGTCCTGTTGTTGGCCCCAGAGTGCCAGTCCTTCTCCTAAACAGGCAGTCAGGTTGGTTGTTTTCCCACATAGGGAGGTGAGCAGCCTCTCACCCTAGAGAAGTCTTTATCCCTGCTGCCACTGGCCCTGCAGCAGCTTGTTTCCCCCTCCACCGCCCCCCAGAGGTTTTGAAAAGTTGCAGGCAGCCCTTAATTGTATCCATGTGTCCCTAGTTGACCTGAGGTAACCTCTGTTCAGCTTGTAGGGAAGGTCCTTTATCATTCATGGGCTAAAATACCTGCCTTCCATCATTCTCTTACAGCTGTGCTGGCTGACTTGATTGCACAGCACACTCCAAGGTAGAAGGAAACAATTAAATCAAAGAGTAAAGTGGCAAATTGGCTGCCCTGCTGTTTTCCGCAACCCGTGTACAATGTGTAAATACTCCAAGGGGAGGTGCTTTAAAAATACTTTAGATAGATTGGATCCAAAACCTAACATCATGGTTGGCTTTTAACTGGCACCTGGACTGACTGTTTCATACTCATTAGACCTACTGTGTGCTCACTGGCCCTTTGTGGCCCAGCTCCAGTGGAACATGCCAGCTGCCATGACTGTGACCCATTCCCCTCTCCGTGCCTCCCCTCAGCTGCAAGTCCCAGTCCCTTCAAAAGTGTCAAGCAGGAAATCCTGGTTGAACTGAGAAGGAAGTATGTATTGGTGTGTTACAGAAGGGAGACAAAAATGTAAAAGTCAGAGATTTAAAATCTCTGCACACCTAAATGAGTACAACTGTAAGCAACCTTAAACTTGGCACTAAGCCTGAAGTTGCAAATCATTGAAATATTACCTGGATTTACAACAGTGTAATAGTCTGGGTGATCGCTGTCCTTTGTCAGAGAAACAAGAACTGATGCGGAGAGGTTGTGTCTGTGAAAGAACAAGCCCGTTAGTTCCATCCAGAGGAGGTTTTGGCTTCTCCAAGTAATACATAAGAATTTGACTTCACCATCCCTTGAACAAACAAGTTCCGTTGCGTTTTGTGAACAAATTTGATTAAGTCCTCTGTGCCGTTTCGTTTCCAAACACATACATTTAATTCCTTCCTTCCTTTTTATTGGTTTATGCCCAAGACCTCTCTTTTCTCCACATGATACTAATGTTGGTGGTCACTTCAAATGTCCTATTTTATTGTCACAATCTGGGCTGAGCAAACAGAAATCTGACATGCGTATCAGTTAGCATCTTTCTGTTTGGCTAGCAATTCCGGGAAACTCATGCAAGTAAAAGCAGGTCCTTTATTTGTAGCATAGCTCAAATTAGAAATAGGTCCTTAGGTAGTATACATACAGTTATGGCAAGCATTAAAGTTGGACACATTTTTTCACAGTCCATCAAAGCTCTCTTGATCGTGGTCTCAGCAGAGAGACCAAGAAGTGGGTGGGCCTGGAGACTGAAGTACCCTCACCCCAACAGTTGAGTCCTCCAGGTCAGAGCTGACTCATGTTAAACGGTGTGGGAAAGTCTGCATTTTCACTGCCATTCATTGATAGATGAATTCAGTGCCGTCAGAGCCCTCATCCTACTGTCATTTAAGTCAGAGAGAGATTTGTCATTAACATCAATAGGTGCTGAATCAGGCTCATAATTTGGTATCTTTCATGAAAACTAGTGTGTTTTGGTTTTTTTTAAGCAAGGATGTCAAAAACAGATAGTTAAGGGTTAATGTCTCTTTTACCTGTAAAGGGTTAAGAAGCTCAGTAAACCTGGCTGACACCTGACCAGAGGACCAATGGGGGGACAAGATACTTTCAAATCTTGGTGGAGGGAAGTCTTTGTTTGTGCTCTTTGTTTTGGGTGTTGTTCGCTCTTGGGACTAAGAGGGACCAAACGTCAGTCCAGGCTCTCCAAATCTTTCTGAATCAGTCTCTCATGTTTCAAAATTGTAAGTAACAGCCAGGCAAGGCGGATTAGTTTTATTTTTGTTTTCTCAACTTGTAAATGTCCTTTGTTTTGCTGAGAGGATTTTACCTCTCTTTGCTGTAACTTTGAGCATAAGGCTAGAGGGGGTTCCTCTGGGCTATACGAATTTGATTATCCTGTAAAGTATTTTCCATCCTGATTTTACAGAGATGATTTTTACCTTTGTTCTTTAATTAAAAGTTTTCTTTTTAAGAACCTGATTGATTTTTCCTTGTTTTAAGATCAAAGGGGACTGGATCTGGACTCACCAGGGATTGGTGGGGGAAAGGAGGAGGGATGGTTAATTTCCCCTTGTTTTAAAATCCAAGGGGTTTGGATCTGTGTTCACCAGGGAATTGATGAAGTCCCTCAAGGCCACCCAGGGAGGGGAGAGTTTGGGGGGGACAGGAAGTGCTCCAGACACTGACTTCTGGATGGTGGCAGTGTACCAGATCAAAGCTAGTAATTAAGCTTAGAAGTGTCCATGCAGGTCACCACATTTGTACCCTAAAGTTCAGAGTGGGGAAGGAACCTTAACATGGTGAGCAGCGGTGTGGGATTTTTTTAGGAACCAAAAGCCAGTGAGATTTTTTTTTCTCTCCTTTCTAGCTGCTTGGAAAGCAGCCTGAAGGCAGAGGTGTTAAGTTTTTTTAACAAGGGTCTTTGTTAAGCGGAGGCTTCAAGCTGTGAGCAAGCAGCCAGCAAAAGGAATTTACAAGGTGAATTGTTTTCTTTCTTTCTACCTCTCGGGTATAGCTAGTTAAGAAGTCTCTGTTAACCAAGCAGCCCTGAGCTGAGTACATCCCAGATTCAGTGAACTGCAGAGGGGTGTAGCCAGCACCAGAAAGCAGGAAAATGAGTACCAGTGGAGCAACTAACAAGCTAGAGCTGGCTAAGCTGGACGCAACAGAGAAAGACAACGAACATAAGAGACAGATGGAACTAAAACAATTAGAAATAGCCAGCGAAGAGGCTGCCCACAAAAGAACTATGGAGGAGAAAGAGAAAGAGAAGAGAAAGCCAAAGAGGCTGACCACCGGAGAGCTATGGAGATGAAACAAAAAGAAATGGAGATCCAGAGGGAGGCCCACCAGCAGGCCCTGGAATTAGCAAGGGTAAGCCAGATATACCAGCCAACCCTAACAACCCTTCTCCAGGTACTGTTTCCCATCCCAGAAAATTCCACACCTACAGGGCAGGTGATGATACTGAGGCCTTCTTAGAAAATTTCGAAAGGGCCTGTCATAGGTCCAGCATCCCTACAGACCAGTACATGATAGAGCTGAGGCCACAGCTCAGTGGACCCTTAACAGAGGTGGCGGCTGAAATGCCTAAGGAACACATGAACGATTATAACCTTTTTCAAACCAAGGCCAGAATCAGAATGGGGTTAACACCTGAGTATGCCTGTCGGTGGTTCAGAGCCCTAAGGTGGAAACCAGATGTGTCATTTATCCGACACATCTGCCACATTGGAAAGAATTGGGATGCCTGGATATCAGGAGCAAATGCTAAATCTCTGGACGAGCTGTCCTTCCTAATGCGAATGGAGCAGTTCTTAGAGGGTGTTCCTGAGGAAATAGAAAGGTACATCCTAGATGGGAAATCCAAAACTGTAACCGAGGCGGGGGAGATTGGAGCCAGATGGGTGGAAGTGGCAGAAAAGAAAAAAACTACTAGAAGTGGGAGCGAATATCAGAGGGGGCAAACCGAAAATAAACCCTATCACCGGGGACAACCCAAGACCCCACCTACAACCCAAGGAAAGCCCCAGACACCCTATTGTCCCACCTCACCAGTCTCCAGCAACC
The DNA here is from genome assembly GCF_007399415.2 of Gopherus evgoodei. NCBI lineage: Eukaryota > Metazoa > Chordata > Testudines > Testudinidae > Gopherus > Gopherus evgoodei. The sequence continues at coordinate 49,218,822 of NC_044330.1, read as the reverse complement.
TACCTCGACCCAGTGACCAATCAGCTGGGCGATGTTTTAAATGTAATGAACTGGGACATGTAAAGGCCCACTGCCCCAAGAACCCCAACCAAGTACAGTTCATTACACCACAATCACACCAAAGACCCCCAGGCACAGATGCCTCTCAAATACCCTCAGAGCGAAGGGAAACCTTGAGAATGGGCGGAAAGAAGGTTATCGCGGTGAGAGACACCAGGGCATAAGTGTCAGCTATCCACCAATCCTTAGTGGACCCCAAATCCATCAACCCAGAGGCCCAAGTGACAATTCACCCATTCATGTCAAAATCTCTAAACTTGCCTACAGCTGAGTTGTCTATCCAGTACAAGGGCTGGGCAGGAATGTGGACTTTTGCAGTCTGACAATTATCCCAACCCCTTGCTACTGGGGGAAGACTTGGCCAACCATGTGAAGCTGGCCAAGAGGGTGGGAATGGTCTCGCACAGCCAGGCCAAGCAAGCTTCCACACCCATCCCTGTTCCTGAGCCGTCCACAAGGGCCCCATCTGTGTTACCAGAGACCCAGACAGAGGTGGTAGAACTGAATCCCCTGCCAACGACTGCAACAACCATAGTGCATCCAGTCTCAGAACCGGAAGTGGAAACCAACCAGCACCAGAACCGTTGCCAACACTGACTCCACCGCTTGCAAACCCATCTACAACTCCAACGCCAGAGGGCACCAGCAGGCCTGAACTGGCAGAAGCAGCAGACAACCCTACCCAAGAGGCTCAGCCAGAGCCTGAAATATCACATAGAGCACCAGCGGAAAGCAGTTCACAATCAAGGAAAACAACCCCATTACCTACATCGCTTCCAGAGGGAGCCCAAGTCCACAGTCTAAGGAGGAACTGATGTCTCCAGCCTCAAGGGAACAGTTCCAGGCTGAACAGGAAGCAGATGACAGCCTTCAGAAAGCTTGGGGGGGCGGCACGGAGCACCCAACCGCCTCTCAGCACTTCTAACCGATCCCGGTTTGTTGTAGAACAAGTACTTTTATACAAGGAGACTCTTTCTGGTGGACACCAGGAAGACTAGCATCCTCAAAGACTGTTGGTAGTCCCAACTAAGTACCGGGTAAAGCTCTTGAGTTTAGCTCATGATCATCCCAGTGGCCATTCTGGGTTGAATAGAACCAAAGACCGACTGGGGAAGTCCTTCCACTGGGAGGGAATGGGCAAGGACGTTGCTAATTATGTCCGGTCTTGTGAGGTGTGCCAACGAGTGGGAAAGCCCCAAGACCAGGTCAAAGCCCCTCTCCAGCCACTCCCCATAACTGAGGTCCCATTTCAGCGAGGAGCTGTGGATATTCTGGGTCCTTTCCCAAAAAAGACCCCCAGAGGAAAGCAGTATATACTGACTTTCATGGACTTTGCTACCTGATGGCTGGAAGCAGTAGCTCTAAGCAACACCAGGGCTAAAACTGTGTGCCAGGCCTTAGCAGACATTTATGCTAGGGTAGGTTGGCCCTCCGACATCCTTACAGATTCGGGAACTAATTTCCTGGCAGGGACCATGAAACATCTGTGGAAAGCTATGGGGTGAATCACTTGGTTGCCACCCCTTACCACCATCAAACCAATGGCCTGGTGGAGAGGTTTAATGGAATTTTGGGGGCCATGATACATAAATTCGTCAATGAACACTCCAATGATTGGGACCTAGTATTGCAGCAGTTGCTTTTTGCCTACAGGGCTGTACCACATCCCAGTTTAGGGTTTTCACTATTCGAACTTGTGTATTGCCATGAGGTTAAGGGGCCATTACAGTTGGTGAAGCAGCAATGAGAGGGGTTTACGCCTTCTCCAGGAACTAACATTCTAGACTTTGTAAGCAACCTACAAAGCACCCGCCGACACTCTTTAGCCCTTGCTAAAGAAAACCTAAAGGATGCTCAAGAAGAGCAAAAGACCTGGTATGATAAACATACCAGAGAGTGTTCCTTCAAAGTAGGGGACCAGGTTGTGGTCTTGAAGGCGCAACAGGCCCATAAGATGGAAGCGTCATGGGAAGGGCCCTTCATGGTCCAAGAGCGCCTAGGAGCTGTTAACTATCTCATAGCATTCCCCACCTCAACCCTAAAGCCTAAAGTGTACCATGTTAATTCTCTAAAGCCCTTTTATTCCAGAGACTTAAAGGTATGTCAGTTTACAGCCCATGGAGGAGATGACGCTGAGTGGCCTGAAGGTGTCTACTACAAAGGAAAAAATGACGGTGGCATGGAAGAGGTGAACCTCTCCACAACTCTGGAATGTCTGCAGCGGCAACATATCAAGGAGCTGTGCACTAGCTTCACCCCAGTGTTCTCAGCCACCGCAGGATGGACCGAACGGGCATACCACTCCATTGACACAGGTAATGCTCGCCCAATTAGAACCCTACCCTACAGGGTGTCTCCTCATGGCCAAGCTGCTATAGAACGGGAGATCCAAAGCATGCTACAGATGGGTATAATCCACCCCTCTAACAGTGCATGGGCATCTCCGGTGGTTCTAGTTCCCAAACCAGATGGGGAAATACGCTTTTGTGTGGACTACCGTAAGCTAAATGCTGTAACTCATCCCGACAGCTATCCAGTGCCACACACCGATCAGCTATTGGAGAAATTGGGACGTGCCCAGTTCATCTCTACATTAGACTTAACCAAGGGGTACTGGCAAGTACCGCTAGATGAACCCACCAAAGAAAGATCAGCCTTCATCACCCATGCAGGGATGTATGAATTTAATGTGCTTCCTTTCGGGCTGCAAAATGCACCCGCCTCCTTCCGAAGACTTGTAGATGGTCTCCTAGCAGGATTGGGAGAATCTGCAGTTGCCTACCTCGATGATGTGGCCATTTTTTCTGATTCGTGGGCAGAACACCTGGAACACTTCGAAAAAGTCTTCGAGCGCATCAGGCAGGCAGAACTAACTGTTAAGGCTAAAAAGTGTCAAATAGGCCAAAACAGAGTGACTTACCTTGGACACCATGGTCAATCTGTGAAAAAGAATGCTACGCCATTGTGTATGCCCTGGAAAAACTACTCCCATAAGTTTGGGGACGGCGTTTCCAGCTACAAACCGACCATGCTGCACTAAAGTGGCTTCATACTGCCAAGGGAAACAACAAAAAACTTCTTCGATGGAGTTTAGCGCTCCAAGATTTTGATTTTGAAATTCATCACATTTCGGGAGCTTCTAACAAAGTAGCTTATGCACTCTCCTGTGAAAGTTTCCCAGAATCCACTGGTTAAAAATTGTCCTTGAAATGTGGAAAATCTTGTAGTCTTACATAATTAGTAATATATGTAAAGGTGCATGTGTTTTATTAATCTGTTTATTCTAAAATTCTAGGAAGAAATCACTGCCAGTGTGGTTCCACACTGTCTGAGATTTGGGGGGCGTGTCATAAACAGATAGTTAAGGGTTAATGTCTCTTTTACCTGTAAAGGGTTACAGAAGCTCAGTAAACCTGGCTGACACCTGACCAAAGGACCAGTGTGGGGGGACAAGATACTTTCAGATCTTGGTGGAGGGAAGTCTTTGTTTGTGCTCTTTGTTTTGGGTGTTGTTCGCTCTTGGGACTAAGAGGGACCAGACGTCAGTCCAGGCTCTCCAAATTTTCTGAATCAGTCTCTCATGTTTCAAAATTGTAAGTAACAGTCAGGCAAGGCGGATTAGTTTTATTTTTGTTTTCTCAACTTGTAAATGTCCTTTGTTTTGCTGAGAGGATTTTACCTCTCTTTGCTGTAACTTTGAGCATAAGGCTAGAGGGGGTTCCTCTGGGCTATATGAATTTGATTATCCTGTAAAGTATTTTCCATCCTGATTTTACAGAGATGATTTTTACCTTTGTTCTTTAATTAAAAGCTTTCTTTTTAAGAACCTGATTGATTTTTCCTTGTTTTAAGATCCAAGGGGATTGGATCTGGACTCACCAGGGATTGGTGGGGGAAAGGAGGAGGGATGGTTAATTTCCCCTTGTTTTAAAATCCAAGGGGTTTGGATCTGTGTTCACCAGGGAATTGGTGAAGTCCCTCAAGGCCACCCAGGGAGAGGAGAGTTTGGGGGGGACAGGAAGTGCTCCAGACACTGACTTCTGGATGGTGGCAGTGTACCAGATCAAAGCTAGTAATTAAGCTTAGAAGTGTCCATGCAAGTCGCCGGATTTGTACCCTAAAGTTCAGAGTGGGGAAGGAACCTTGACAAAGGAGTTCTGTGGATTCAAGACCTTGGGGCAACTGTTTGGATTAGTTCTGGTGTGGGAATAGAATTTTGGGGCAGTATTATATTTCCTTGCTGTTTGCCAGCCTTCCCTCTGTACTCTCATGACAGAGGTGTAAGATACATGTCTGATTTCTCTCTCTGTCCAGCTGTTGATGAGCAGAATGCCCAGACTCAGGAGCAGGAAGGCTTCATCCTGGGTCTTCCCACCTCTGAGGAGGGAAAGGAGCTGAGGAACGAGGATAAAACCTCCCTGCAGCCATTGCACAGTGGCAACTATGGAGTTCCCAAAGGGAGGAGTCATCGGAAAGGTACTAGTCGCTGTCGGACAGCCCAGGTTCCTGCATTTGGACATGCACTAGGGGTTCCCTTTTCCATAGGCGCTTTAAAATATTTCTGTGGCCATCCTTTCTTAGAACCCATTTTCCTCCTATGTGAGGTTGGCAATAGTTCTGTAAACTCAACTCAGAGGCTTCACATCTTCTCCGTGCTCAAATTCCTTTGCCAAACAGTCTCCTTCCTTCTCAAAGAGGAGCTCCTCTCAGGTTTTTGAGGGTTTGGTCATGATCTTAGTGTGCAGTTTGTAAGACCCAGGAGATTCATTAGCCTTATGTTGATAGCAGCAGTCAGTCTTCTCAGTGCTGTCAGCTTGCCATGCTCTCAGGTGTCGTCCATTCCACTCCCGCTCTGACATTTTCTTATCGGACCCCAGCCTTCCTGCACAGATACTAAAGCAGGGAACCAGCTTGTAATCACTGTTAAGTGAGAAAATTGTAAGAAAGCACTATTCACTCCAAATACATTCAGAACTGAACTGGGTCTGCGGACTAGGCCAATACCCATCATCTGTTTTCTTCTTCAGCTGAAGCCAGACCTCTCTCATCTCCATTCCTAGTATTAGTTCAAGGTATTTGTGTGCCTCACTGCTGGCACCAACTGTTTGTGTGTCTGTCTGTTGCACTTGGGCCAAACCTTTTTGTCTCTTCATGAGTCTGGTTCTGTCTCTTTGCATAACTGTGCTTTGTGTTGTCTGGAATCTGTTGATGTTGAGTGACTGGTAATTTTACCTTCTGTCCCCTGTTCCTTACTGCTTGTGCAGTATTGGTGTGTGCTTGTTTGAGCAATACACAATGTTTGTCAATTGCAGTGTTTTGTGTTGTATTTTGTAGTGTCCAAATCTCCTTGTGAAAGGCTAATAAACAAAGGAAGTTTGTCGTTGGGCAGCTCTGCATCTCTTCCTCCCCAGACAGGAAACCGGGACAACCTGCCAATGCTCAACACAAAGATCCTCTATTCGAGTGAGTGTCTCACCTACTCCTTCCCATTCAGGCAGCCTGCTGAGCTGGGGTGACAACAGCATAGCTTCAGCTCTCCAGCTGAGGGCATGAAATGTTTGCCTGATATCCGTCTCACAGATAAACCATTGCCAGAGCCAAATTGGAGAGTAATCTGTTTGCAGGGAACTTTCCAATGGGCTTGAATAGTGAAGATGTTGGGAAAAGATTAGAATGACCCCCAGCTGAGACCGAGACACAGATTTAATGGGTGCAGTGCAGAGACCAGATTTAGGCCTTGATAATTGCACAAAGGTAAAAACCTCAGCATAAGCTTAACAGGAGGTTGTTGCAATGGTAAATAAGTGTAAAATTCTCAATACAGTCCTGGAGTCTGAGTTCAAGAGAGGCCCGAGAGTGAAGGGTGGTCCTTCCACGTCATGGCCAAAGTCACTGGCAGTACTTTCAGTCTCCCTCGTTCCCATCTCAGAGATCCTGCAGCTGTTTCTAGCCTTTGGTGTTCTTAGCAGGTCACTCACTGATAATTTTTAACACCACAAATCCTGACTTGTTTGTTTACATTGGTTTGTTCTTGTCCAGAAAACTTCGGGGTCACTTTCTCCCTGACTAAACCTGGCATGTCTTTGTTGATAGCTGATAATGTGGGGAGCAAGATGCAGCAGCTCCTGAAGAGCGGTGTGCAGCCTAGAACCCCACTTCTGTCCCCTCAGTCTAGTGAGGCAGAGACCCCGCTGCGCTCCTTGCCCCAGCAGCAGGAGAGAGCTATTGCAGTTTGCAGATTGCTTCTGTCCCCTTTTCCCCAGGCATGGGACCCTACCACACCCAAACCAGCAGAGAGACTTATACACTCCCTTCCCACCTCCTTTACAGCTTGATTGCTGATTGTGTCTTGCTGGAGGGTAGAAGAATGCTCTGGAGCCCTCCTTGGTGCTGGGGGCTGTACAAACGGAGACATGTGGGCTTTTTACTTTGCCTTTTTACTTTAAAAAAAGAAAAGGCAAGGTGGATTCCCCACCATAAAGGGGTGTGTGTGTGTGATCTTGTTTTTCCAGAAAGAGCCAAAAATAATGACAGCCCTTTTCTGGCTCATTGTAATGTTTTGATCCCAAATAGAAGAATTAACACCTATGTTTGGACCCAGTGCTGGTTAGGGTTGAGCCCTGAGACTAGTACTTGTCATATGTCTGATTTTATTGTTTTTCCAGTGGGAGTATATGTCTCTCACCCCTGTCCTCTTGGCTCTGGCAGTAAATAGCAGTTCTTTGCCCAGTGTTAACATGCCCTGGCCTCCATATTTAATAAACTCCATGATATGCCCTACATACTATTCCCTCTTTGTCTTCTCCCCCAGATATTCGTGCTGGTATGTCTGGTTCTCTGCCTGGGAGTTCGGTCATCAGCCGATTGTTGATCAATGCAGATCCCTTTAACTCTGAGCCAGAAAACCTGTGAGTATGCAGAGAAGCTAGATGGGAATGAATGGTTCCAGATGAACCTCAGCATCAGTAAATTGTGGTGAGGGAAGAGGGTTGGTTTTGAGAGTGAATTGGGGATGTAGGCCACGCTGGGATGAAGAGATGTGTAAATCAGCCCTCCCATGCTGGATGTCAGTTATCAAGGTGTATGGGCGTGAGGAGTCAATGCAGAAGATATGGGGCTTCTAGTGACAGAATCTAATCAAGGCCAGTCTCTTCCCAGGACCTGTGGATGTGAGGGAGTGTCTCCCTCTCCCAGTTAGTGTGATATGGGCAAGGTCCAGTTAGCTGTTCAGCAAGCAACACCTAAATTCTCCAATAAGGCCCCGTAGATTCTGCAGCAATTTGTAAATTCTGCAGCAGCTTCATGAAAATGCAAAAATGACACATTTTTCACTGACTGAGCTGTGAAAGTGACAAATGCAGTCCCCCTGTGGTGTTTGTCCCCAGAGTGAATCACATTCATTTGCCTGTGTCCCTAAATTTTCAATTGGTGTGCTGCAGATTGTTGTATTGGGTATGTCTGACGAAGCTATACAAGGGGAAAACTGGACGGTTTGGCTGTGGGCTAATGGGATGTTTGGGCCTTTTGGTGTCCAGAAAGGGAGTGGGAAAGGATTTGGAATTGTGGGATAAACCCATTTTTGGATGTTTCCGCTCAAATCTTTAGCAGTAAAATAGCTAAATATTGACATTTAAATTATCGTCATTAGGTTTCACCCCCTTGAGCTGAGCAGTTGACCACAATTATTGTTTCAGGCTTTCTGCTGAGTCAGGCAGCTATCACCTTGTCAGTTACACTTTGTCCACACTTGCAACATTTTCTTCACAGCCATAAGGACTAGAAATGTAACATTTTCAAAATGAAATCATAGACTCTTGAGCACAGTTCTGGGGCACAGGAATGGATTCAGCTGCAGATTCTGTGGCCTGGGATTGGCAGAATCCACAGGACCTTGGACCCCAACACAGTGGTCCAGACTGCTCTTTATGAAGTTTCTTATGAGATAGTTGAATCAGCTCTCGCTAGACTACAGAAGATCCTGCTGGTCTCCTCCTCTTCTTTCAACCATCTGTGTGTCAGGAGATGTGGGATGGCTGAGAGGGATGTAAGGGATATGGGTCACTTTAACAAAAATTGTTTTCTTTAACTTGACAGAGAATGTTACACTGAGAAATGTGTCATGAATAATTATTTTGGAATTGGATTGGATGCAAAGATCTCTCTGGACTTCAACAACAAACGTGATGAGCACCCAGAGAAGTGCAGGTAGGTCAGTTCTTTGGGAGGCAGATTTTGGTCTTTTCGGTCTATCGTGGTTGCATCAGAAGTGATTACAGTTTATAATCTACTATGGCACCTTGAAGCTGGTCATCTGAAACCGGCATGAGTAATTTCACCTTGATTACTTCCTAATTCAAGACATTGTAGATAACATGGGAGATCCAGGTAGCTAGCTCTGATATGGATTGAATGCAGCAGTTCAGGCATTTACTTCATTACCTCACTAGCAGCCTTTCTCATATGGCTGCTTTTTAACTACGAAAGAATTTTGTCCCAACTCCAAAGGCCATGGAACTGCATTCTAAGCCCACACCCTGCCCTATAAGTCAGGCCTAAGTTCTGTAGTCTTCAGGATACCTGTATAGAAACAAGATCCTTCAAACAACCTGCGGTTAATAGGTTTTTCTCTGTCCTGAGCAACGTTCAGCAACACCCTTAGCTCAGTGATGTGTATGGCTGGTTGCATCTCCCTCTTGGGAGCATCTGCACATGTTTCTGACAGCCCATGTTAGTGGATCATCCCTAATTCCTGTTTCATTTTTTTCAAGGGCAGCCTCTTTTCAGAATGCAAGGGGTGGCAATTTCCAGTTCTTGTGTCTTCTGAAAGAGGAGGACTCTTGTTTTTACGGGTTGGGAGGTATCATTGAAATAATCTTTTCTTGCAATCAGACAGTAAATGACAGTGCCTCATGCTGACTGTTGTATCTCTTGTTTCTTTGTTTGCCCCTCTAAGAAGTCGTACTAAAAACATGATGTGGTATGGAGTGCTCGGGACCAAGGAGCTACTACACAGAACATACAAGAACTTGGAGCAAAAAGTCTTGCTGGAGGTGAGAGAGAAAATGCCCTTACGTGGTTAAATCTCTCCATCTCTCATCCCAGTCAATTTTTAATTTTTCGCTTCTGATTTGGCACATTTATTTTAGCATCGTTTATTAGTCTTTAACTGAACACAGAAAGCCCTTCCAGCATCTCTGTCAGTCACCTTGAATCTGACCCAACCTGTCGATTCCAGAGGAACATTTCCATTTTCAGTCCTTGGGGTTCCCCACCCCCAACCCCATGGCACTATTAGCATACATCAACCTTCAGTCTGATGAAAGTAGCCTCTGCTGATACTAGGAAGATATTCCCATTCTCCGCACATGCAGTCTGTGCTCGTGATAGGAAATTACATCGTTTTAGAAAACGTTGACTAACATGCTGTTGAGCAAAGACCTAGCCCTCAGCATGGACAAGGGTTCTTGTGTTTAACATTGTATCTCCTGTAAATACCATTGTCCTTATCTACTCTGGTTGTCTAACATTGTATTAGTTAGCACATGTTCTACGGGGGTCAGATTGGGGAAGAAAATGGTGATATTCTTCCAGGCTTCCCCCATAACACTGGCTCCATCCATGAGTTGTCAAAATGCGACACCACTCACAGCAAATTGTATAGATGTTCAAAGTGAGATCGCAATGCCATTGGCTCCACTAGGGTCTCTCAGCTGAACCCCCCCCCCTCACTTGGGGCTTAAATGTGCCATAGAGCTCAGCTACATTTCTAAGCTGTGGCTTGTGCTTGACTGGGGGAAAAGAGGGGTGGTGACACCTGCTTGTGTCACCAGAATGAAACAGTCGTCATGGGAAATTGTGCCCCTCCCTCTTCTTTCTTACATGAGGAATGAAGTAATTAATGTTGCCATTTAAACTGTCATCAGTAGGCATCAAGAGTTAACATCTCAGTGACATGAATAGGGCTCTTCATTACCCCAAGAGCTATTATGCCTCTCTGCATCAAATACTCTTGGCTCACATTTTTGAGTGTTTTTTTGCCACCATACCAGCTGGAGACTTGCTTTCTGTTTTTAAATAAAAGCTGAGGCTCTGGAAAGCAAGCCAGAGAAGTGCCGGGACAGCATATGGGCATGTACCAGCTGTTTGAACCCTGATATTAGACCTTGATATAATTTCCTGGTGCAGACAAGGCCAGTAGTCCTAGGAATTCATCCAGTTATGCAGGCAGTGTGCCACTGTGCCCTCAGCAGTATCCCGACAATGTTCTATTCTCTTCAGCCGTCTGCCTAGTGATGACTGAGTAATCTGGAGAGGCTTTAAAATTGCTGCCTGCTAACATCAGCACAGCTATAAATGTGACATTATCTTCTGTTCTATGCAGTGTGATGGGCGTCCGATCCCTTTACCCAGTCTTCAGGGGATTGCTGTACTCAATATTCCCAGCTATGCTGGAGGCACTAACTTCTGGGGAGGCACCAAAGAAGATGATGTGAGTATTCCTTGAAGGTGGCAAATGGGAACATGACAAATTTCTTCAGTATTTACTGTTGAGTGCACCAGTAGCATCTGAGACCTGACGACTGGAACAAGAGCATGTCTGGCTGAGGTTTTTCTTTGAAATGTGTGGCTACCCAAAAGTCAAACTTCGGCAACTTGTCAGCCACAGGGGTTCATACTGGAGCTAGATCCTATTCCAATCCTTCTGACTTTCATGAAGCGCGATAGATGAGCTCTGGGATGCCCCCCTGTTCCTCTCCGCTCAAAAGGCCTGCTCTAAAGCCCATTTAAGGGCAGTGTTTCCATAAACTTCAGTGGGCTTTGTGTGAGGCTCCAAAATTTTGACCTCAAATAATGGAGATAATTAAGTCCAATAAGAAGAATGTTGTGTAGAGGCTTGTGTCATCACTGTGCAGGAATGATCCTTTAGCTGCTTTTGGAAACCCACTGGGAATATGGAGGCTACTTTTTCTCCTTCCTAGATCACTTCAGAATCCACCTTGTAGCCTCATTGTTAATTATATAGTAAGTAAACAGCAAAAGAGAGAGCCACAAACCTCCATCCATGGGAGGGAAGGAAGCTCTTCTAACACAGAGGAATATGGGAATTGAATTCTCTCTCCCCTTGTGTTTGCTTAGACATTTACAGCCCCCTCCTTTGATGACAAGATCTTGGAGGTGGTAGCCGTGTTTGGTAGCATGCAGATGGCAGTGTCACGAGTGATAAATTTGCAGCATCACCGGATTGCACAGGTATCTGTTGCTTTTGTGAACTTCTTGGCCAACCTTATGCCTCCCTCACCCAGAACACTTGGTTTGAAGGCTGCAATGTGTTTCTGCTTGCTGTCAGTCCCAACAGGGCAGAGAATGCAAAGCCTGTGGCTCTTAGACTCCCCTAGTCCTGATGTAGGGGCCTGCAGGGATCAGGGCTAGTAACTTCAGATGGTATCGATCATGGAGTGGTTTTCCACTGTTCACTGTGATCTGGATAGATTGTGGCAGTTGAAACACTGACTAGCACAGCAATCCATGAGATAACCCAAGGCATGATGCATCGGAGGCCAGGGCCCCAAGGGAGGTTGCCCTGCACAGGAAGAACTGAATCAGGTGGTCCCGCCCTACCAGCAGCAATTAGAACAAGACTGTCAGACATAGGGAAACATTTTGAGAGGATATGTATACAACATGTCTTGTCTTTTGGGACCTATTTAATGCATTTATTTCTCACAGTGCCGGACAGTGAAGATAGCAATCCTGGGAGATGAGGGAGTGCCTGTACAAGTGGATGGAGAAGCCTGGATTCAACCCCCTGGTTATATTTGGATTGTTCATAAGAACAGGGCACAGACACTAACTAGAGACAGGGTAAGAGTAACCCTGCAGTACAGTACATGTACTTTAACACCATATATACCCCAGAGAGGAATGCAATAACCTGACAGACTATAGAGTGAGACATACATATCAGGTGTGCAATGTATACTTTCATATACACACACACACATATACACTGTTAAAAGAATATTGGTAACTTTGCAAAAATCAAGCATTCAGCAAACAGGAAATGCTAGAATTAAGGTTGCCCGTGCCACCTTACTTTGGTCCCCTTGTGTGTATGCCTACTGTCTTTAATAACATGATCACATACTATTTTTTTCCGCAGGACCCCTGCCTCATTCTGTGCACTGGATGGATGAGACTCAATTAATGAACAGCTAGACAATGTTTTGTTTTCTCTTCGTTGTTCAGTGTGTGGCTCCAGGCCTTATTGGCCAGGAGAAGCGAGGTCCTAAACTCAACTGAACAGCATTTCTCTGTCTGTAACATGATATTTGAATGCTGCACCCAATCATGTTGGAATGTTCTAGGCATCATTGTCCGGAACCCCAGTGATTTGGAGGAAATCTGGAAGGAGGAAATGTGGACACACGGAGCCACTAGCATCTGGTTAGCAGACTCAGCAGTTTCAGCCAGCTCTGACATTGACTATAGACCATTGAGGCCAGCTATTGACACCTTCCAGCGTAACAACAGTCCCCATGTGAGCTCTCAGTAGAGGTTAACATTTTGATCTCCTGAATGTCTTCTATCCCTGACCAAAAGAAAAGATATAAGAATGGGGAGGCACATAGAAACCTTAGGCTGTGGGGAGAATGGGGAACCCTAGTACGGGGGAAGAGGCAATGGAGGCGGCAAACAGAACCCATGGCTGGTAGGAGAATGGAGGACCCCATGGTATGGGGGGGACACAGAGCCCATTACATGGTGGGGAAGGGAGTGTTGGGAGAACCGGGGAATGATGGAACACAAAACCAATTTTATGGGGGAAGGAGGAATGGGTTGCACAGAGCCCCGGCATGGGAAGACAATGGGGGACAATGGTAAGGGGAAAGAGGACAGTGAAGAAATGGGGGGCACACAGAACTCCTAGCAGGGGTGGAATTGGGGGCACATAGAGCCCCAGGCATGTGACAGATGGGGGGGTGTACAGAGCCCCTGGCATGGAGCAGGGGGAGAATGTGAGATTATGGTATAGGAGAGGGGAACATAAGAGACACTCAAAGCCCCTGGCATACGAGGGAAAGAGCCATTGCAGAGAGTCCCTTAAATAGAGGGAGAGGGGAGAGTGGCACATGGGGAGCCTCTGGGGGGAGTGGAGGGGTGCCTGGAGTCCCTGGTGTCTATGATGAGCTTGGCCTACAGCAGCAACAAAGTGGATGACCCTCTAGTTCACTGCACACTACTAAGAGAGTAGTGCTAATTTCCTCCTGGGCTTTTCTATTGTGCGCATCACTTGAGTGTTCACAAACATTAATCATTCTATCTTCACAGCACCCCCTCAAGGTGAGAGGGTCTCATCCCTGTTTTACAGCTGGGAGTGCAGCCATGGAGAGAGTACAGTCAAAAGTGTCCACTCATTTTGGGTGCCCAATTGGAGACACCTAGAGCCTGATTTTTCTTCATACTGCTTAGCATTTATAGCACTTCCTATGCTCAAGGCCCTGTTCCCACTGGCTTCAGTTGCAGCTCTAAGTGCTCAACCCTTCTGCAAAGCAGACTCCAGGGTACCAAGTTGGCCACTCAGAAAATGAGGAACACACAGTTAGTGATCCTCTGTGAAAAGTTTTGTTTAAGTGAGTTGCCCAACATCAGCTAAGAACTCAGTGGCAAAGACAGGGCCTTAACTGTGAAACTGTCCTTTCTCTTCCTGCAGTCCCCTGTTTCATTTTGTACACACCTTCCAACTTCTGCAACAAATGTAGGGGGCCTACAGACAAGTCTACTTTTCTACACAACCCTGCGTCATCCCCAGAGCAGGCTCATCCTATGCACTGAATGAAGCAGAGCAATAGTCCTGTGGAAAATTAGTATATGATCATGTAATTAAAGGTTGTATCATAATGTATATACACAAGGGAGGGCAAACTAAGGTGGCACAGGCAACCTTAATTCTAGCATTCCCTAACTTTTGAGTGCTTGACTTTCCATGTTCTTTTAACGTAGTTTTGTGTGTTTCATTTCCTGTTTTTTTTAAAAAAGCAAACTGGAAAAACAGTTCTAGTATTTGACTCCTACATGGGTCATCAGCGGGGTTGGAAATTTCAGATTAATCACCTAGACCTCTGCCATTTGAGCTAACAGTAACTGATAGCAGTAGTAGGTTGTCATCCTCTGTATGGACCAGCAGTAGAGGGGAATGGACAGACACTGTGGTAGTGGGTTTCACAGATATTAGTTGACAGCAGAGAAATGGTGAGACTTAACCTTGGGTTCCATTCCAGGCTCTGGGTGGGAGCATGCTCTAGTGGGCCCTGATTCTTCTGTCCATTTCCTGAGCTTGGTCCCTTCTGCCCCATTCCCTCCAACCTGTCCCAGACCTGTCTTTTCCCCAGTCCCAGCCTTCACCCTACCCCCTCTCAATACCCTACCCCCTGAGGTCATGTTCTAGCCCCACATTTTTAGCCTTCTTTTTCCATGCTGCCTTGCCAGCAAGGGTGGGGTCACTCCCTGCTCTCCATTTTGATACCTGGCCCCAGGGAAAGCCTGCTCAGCCCCAAGTTGGAGTATGCCCAGTGTGGATGGAATCTTCAAGGACATCACCTGTCAAGCTCTAGCAAGTTTCTACTGAGCATGTGCGATCTACAGTTTTTCAAAGGCTTATAACTTGGCCATATCTGTGTGGATTTTCACGGGGAAAGCAAAATGCCTGTTCCTGACATAAAGGCCACCCCCTACCAAATTTCAAGTCCCTGCTCCAAAGCATGGGGACACTAAAGCTTCTCCAAGAAAAGGTGGCCACAATTTTTTGACATGGCCAAAACAATGCATTTTTCCTTAAACTCATTCTCAGGAATATCTGAACTGTTTGGACTGAAATTTTCCAACACAGAAAAAGAGGAATGAGTCTGAGTCGAATGTCCAGCATGGGAAATTTCAGCCCAAATGTTTGCCACAGTTGTAAGCAACTGAAAACAGGAGGGTCTTGTAACGGGGAGTATCAAGCAACTTTCATAATCAGCAGTGCTGCCAGCCCTGCCTGTAATACAGACACAGTCCCTGTGGGAAAGCTGATAGAGTAAACGTTGAAATGCTTTCTCTGGGAGATTTGCAAGGTAGTTTTGAGTTCATTTTCCTTATTTGTAGGCATTTGAGAGCACCCTAAAGTCCTGGGAAGATAAACAGAAGTGTGAGTTGCCCCGGCCCTCCTCTTTCTCCCTGCACCCAGAGATCATGTCTGAAGAAGAGTCCACCCAGATTAACCAGTTTGGTCAAGCGGCAGGAGCTCTGATTCATAGGTGAGGCCCGCTTCTCTTTTCCTGGGGCTCATAGTCCTACTGTGGCACCTTGTTCCTCTGGGCTCACGAGGCCCCCTCCTGGCTTCTGTGTGATGCTTGTTGTCACATTCCCTTTCCTTCCAAAGCTGTCTGTCTTGTCTGATCACCTGCATTGCTTATCTGTATCCCTGGGAATAGCCTAGAGCAGTGTTTAATTTCATCTGCTCATTTCGCTACTGCAGCTGCACCAGAATTTAAATCTACAAAGTGAAGTTTTTTCAGTCACTGTGGACCAAATTCAGTCCTGACACAAGCAAGCACAACTCCCTTTGTTGCTCCTTCCAAGCTGAGGTTAATTTTGTATTTTTAAAGAACATGGGGACTTAGGTTCATCTGTTGTTCTAGCCCTAGATGTTGCCAGTGAATTTGTCAGAAGTGAAACAGCTGCTTCTCAGGGAAGAAGCCAGACTTGCTGGGGACCTTTAACCCAGAGCCACAGCAGAGATTGGTGAAAGAGGACTTTCACACCAGTACACACACTTGCACTCTTTTCTCAGGTGTCCTGCTCACTGATAACTAACATTTAGGAGAAATGCACAGAGCGGAACACCACAGAAGTTTTCTTTGAACTACCATGTACATAGCTGCTACTGAAATCACAGCCTACGTGTAGTATAGGGCCATATTTTAAACTCTAGCCCTAAGTTGTGCTTTGCAAAAAACAATGTGCACATGTGGAGTTTTGTGCACATGCCCTGCATTTGTGTAAGTAATTGCATGTATGTATTCATTTTCGGACACAATTTAGTGCCAAAGTGTATAAATTAGTGTATTCTTTCAAAAATCCCTTTAGACGTACAAGTACAGGTATTGCAATCAGCTCAGCTGTCTTAGGACTGTGCTTGCTTGTGGTCTGGTAAAACATGCCAGGGTTAGACTTGTGCTACTTTTCATAAGATCATATAAAAGGGATGCCTCGCTTGCCTTGCCCTATCCATGGCAGATCACCTGGATGGGAAGTGATCTGCCAGAGGTCAGATTACCTACATGAGCACTGTCATGCTGCTGTGTCCATAGCCTCAGCACCCAGAATGGCATTGGAATAGAAAAGAATGAGGATCAGCTGACATGATCTATGTTTCTCTCCTCAGCATTCGGGAAATAGCCCAGTCCTATCAAGACATGGAACAGGAACTTGCTCATGCAGTCAATGCCAGCTCCAAATCTATGGACAAAGTATATGCCAAATCCAAATCGACAGAGGTACTTCTAGGCAGTTTGTTTCTTAAGCTTTGCTGCAATTTTGTTACTGTTTTCTGCTTGGTTCTTGTTCACTTCTCTGAGACTCCTTTCCCTCTAGCAATTTGACTGCTGTGTTTTCTGGCCCTTACACGTTTGTTGTTGCCACAGGGTCTGAATTGCAGCCTTGTTGTAGAGATGGTGAATAACGTTAAAGCCCTGCATAGTGAGACAGAGCTTCTGCTGGCTGGCAAGATGGCACTGGTAAGGATGCTAAACAGGAGGGACAGAGTTGGAGGTAGTTCCCCTCAGTCCATTTACTTCCTCTGTTCTTTTACTGTGGCCATGGCACGAAGACAAGATTTGGTGGCCCCTGAACTCATTTGGCTTTGTAACAAGTTAGTGCAAACTTTACCAGTGGGATTTAAACAAATTGTGCCATCCATTCCCTCCATGGTTTGGTAACGTTACACATTATACGACAAAATCAGGCTGGTTAGCTCTGAGCTCTGGTTCCTTGAGAGGGAGGAAACTTAATATTGTCTAGAAAGGAATGTCTTGATATGTGGTTTCTTTAAAAATATTCTGAGGGAGATAACATGCTCTGCATTCCAGCCTGTGGTTCTGAATGCTGTTTGCCTTTGGTTCTGTCTCTGATGCAGCAGCTGGATCCTCCACAGAAGGAGCAGCTCCTAGCAGCGCTGATGGACATGGACCTTCAGCTGAGGAAGCTAGCAGACATCCCTTGGCTATGGCAACTCATGGAGCCCAGTGATGATGAAGTAATAACTCTCAAATACAGGAACAAAACAGTTTCCCTAGGTGCTGTCCTAGTTAGTTAGCTCTGCTCATCTTGCTTCAGTGACTTCCTGTGGGTGGGTCACAGTGTGAGACAGAATCAGTTCAGAAAAAAACTCCATGGAGTTACTGCCAGAGGTCCCTGGGTTGACATGGAACTGACCATTTTTCTTCCCTCTCATGACCATGAGATTGGAAGCTCTTTCCTCTCCACGAGGACTCTGAGCTGCACTAGATGCTAGGTTCATTCAGTTGGTATGGATTTGAGACATAAGTTTCATTGATTTCCCTGTGTGTTTCTGCAGAACCAGATGCTGGATTATTCCAAACGCAGCCGCAGTGGCAAATTTCGACTGGTGACCAAGTTTAAAAAGGAGAAGAACAACAAGAATAAGGAGACTCGTAGCAGCATGGGACTGCCTGGTACCAACTGGCTGTGTATTCACTCTGTGTGCCCCTGCATCTCCTGTTTGTGCACACACACTCTGCCCCTCCTCTGCCTGTGTCTCCATTTTGTGTCTTTCTCTCTCTTTCCTGTTTTCCCTTTCATGTACTTTTACTCATGCATTACACTCACATTCTGTTTAGTGTGTTTCTCTTTCACTTAGCAAAGTAGCTTTTTTGCTGTGCTCTCTCTTGAACTGTAACACCCTGCACTGTGCGGATATTCCCAAAGACAAACTGATGGCACCCTCCGAAGAGGTCTACCAAGACTTGGACTGTTTTCTGGAATGTTTTGGGAGGGCTGTGGGAGTGGACTTAGGCTTTTAGAAATCAAAATGACTGTGTGGCCCAAATCCGCATAACTCCAATCCTTCCACTGCTGATGCTCCCTGATGTGGTTAATGATGTTTCTTTCATTGATTCACCCGTAGGGTTTAATCAAGTCTCATGTCTAATTGGCTGGGGATCCTGCATCACCACTGGTGCACCCTGAGCTCTAATCCTATTGGTCAGTATGATAAAAACTGGCCCATGAAATCAACAAATTGACTGTTATCAGGACACTTTCTCTCCAATTGGGTTAGTTGATTTTTGGTTTATATTCTACCTATGAAGACTCTCTGCCACTAAAATTTGGGAGTACTACTTGTTCTGTGGGATCATGGGTACTGTCCTCTTCCATGGAATTGTGGGTCCTATCACTCTTTCCTCCATGACATCTCTCTCCACTGGGTTTGTGGGGACTTTTCTTTCTCTTATTTAGAGACTAATCTGGAAGCTGGAGGTCACTCTGTGTTCATTGCCAGTCCTCCCTCCCACATGATTTTACATATTGTCTATAAAACACTTGATGAGCCATGAATGTAAAGCGTAATGTAATGTAATGTGTCAGTATGTACTGTTTACTCTAAAAGAACAATAGAAAATTAACCTGGGCCTGATTCTCTCCTAAACATTTTGCATGGCTCTGTTTTGTTTTTTAATTGGAGGGAAATTGAGTTTCTTATTAGACATGGTGGTAAAGTTTCAGTCCCAGCAAGGCAGTGACTGGACATGGACATAAACAGACTCCTGTGGTTCATTACATCTAGTCTCTTTTTAAGAGAATGGCTCTGATTTTAATCTGACCTCCTTCTTTATTTGAGATTATAGATCTTGTTGTCAATCCTCCTCTCCCTCATTTGGGGTTGTGGTCCTGCTTGACATTCTTCTTTGGCTTTCCTTTTGGTTTTGGATACTGTCGGTGTTCTTTCTCAATCTCTCTTTCCTCTGGGCTTCTGGGTACTCAATGCACTCCTGCTTTTCCATCTCCGACAGTTCATCTCTGGGGAACGGAGGAGGTTGCGGCCTGGCTTGAGCATCTCAGTCTTTGTGAGTATAAGGATATCTTCATCCGGCATGACGTCCGGGGCTCTGAGCTCCTGCATCTCGAACGGAGGGACCTCAAGGTACTTTCATGATCAGCTCAACAGAAATAGCCAGCTGCATCTGCATGGCCTTCTGTGCTGAATGTGCTTGGAAATGGCCTGCATCCCGTCCGTTCCCTGTGGCTTTGGCTAGATGAATGGGTTCATCAAGGCCTCATTCTACTCTCTTCTCAGGTCACCTAATTAAAATGTATAGTAGGAAGCTAGAATAAATAGCCATTAGCCCATAGGCCAACAGTCCAGCTCTTTCCCAGTTTCCTGAAGTTGTGGTCCAGTCCAACGCCCAAACTACTCGTTGAGAATCTCTTTATTTCGGAGCACTGTGTAACAGGAGGATTTCAATATTCACCTCACTACCAGCCCTTTACAGTATGAGTCACGATTTGGACTAGTTGGAGTTGAGTGTGTGGCTATATTTGAGGGCTTGCAGATTATTGCATTTGCTTTTAAAAAGAAACAACCACAGTCTTAGATGAGACAGTTGGACAGAGACTTGTTACTTATGCTGCTTGTTGAATAGCCAGTCATATCCTTAGAGAAGAGAAAACAGTACCGCAGACCCACTCTGCAATACTTCACAGCGCTCCTCCCATCATCAGGAGAAGCTTTTTCTGGGAAGATCTGTGACTGATTTTGTGACTTGCATGTGATACAAGAGTATTTGTGGCCCATGAGTTGTGTGTGATATAAATGAATGTCCGTAGGATTTTAATTTGTGACTTGCCTTATGTTCTGCTTGTACAATGATTAATGTGATATACGAGTGATAATATGACTCCTGTGCATGATCACTAACTATTTTCTGTGATTTCTGTGCATGGTATCTGAGTGTTCCCATAGTTATTCTGTGTGATCCATGCCTAGCTGTGTTCTTTACCCATGTGTTTTGTGGCTGGCTGCTGATTTAGTTCCCTGGGATATATATAGTCCTTTCTGCACACGGTTTGATCTCCTGGCTAGCCATGTATTTTGCATCTGCGGCTGGCCACATGGTTTGCAGTTGTGGCTAGTCACTGCTTTGTTCCATTTCTGTGATTGTTGGTTACTTTGTCTTACTCTGGTAAGCATTCGATGCTTGGTTTAAGTATTCATATGACTGTAAGGTTTGTAATCTTTCCATATGGTTTCCTTCTGTTATTTGTGATCGGCTGATTAGTTCGTAACTGTTGATTGGCTGTCTTGCTTTTTTTTTCTGTGATCTAAGATGTGCTTTCCTCTTTTCTTCTAGGACCTGGGAGTGACCAAAGTGGGTCACATGAAGAGGATATTACACGGGATCAAGGAGCTGAGCCGGAATACTCTTGTCAGCGAGGTTTAGCCTCTGTTTTCACAGCCTGTGTCTACCATTCCCCCTAACTTCTGCACAGCATTCACCTCTGAGAACAGCTATGCTCAAAACTGTCACTGCTCAGAGTTCATATCAGCCAGCCATGGTGCTACCTTTTTTCATGTGGGGTACAGTTGCATCCAGCAAGAGGCACCTTATCTGCTGAGGGGAGTGGAGCCTCCCAGAAGAGAACTCATCAGCCATTTGAAGAACTCTGTCCTTAGACATGGAAAGTCTTAGTTCTGGTGACAATGCAGGACAACTGACAATTGCAACACAGCTACCTTTAGTGTGTGATTTCATCATATTGGAATTATTCAGGGCAAAAGATGTATTGGCCAGTCATAGTCTTTTCAGATCCGAGACTTTCCCACTGGTCTGTATGTGACAGCTGTATCTGATATTGCTCAAATGGGGCGACACTTGTCCTTTTGGCCTATTGGAGCCCCCTTCTGGATACATCCTTCAATTGCATGTGATCTGCAAGAGAAGCTCAAAGCCAGTGCAAGTCTGCCCTTCCAGTGATTCTCTCTCTGTCACTTATGCCTTGCAACAAACAATGCATGTGGTTACAGCCTTTTGCACCAGCCTACAGTCTCACCATCAGCCTGAGACTGTCCTTCTTCAGCCAATGATGGTAGTGCAGCCAAATTCACAGCCATTGGAGTTAGGTGAAAATCCCAGCCAGTCACAGAGGACATTCTCTGGCTGGCCCCTTATGCCTTGACGATAGAGCAAAAATAGTACAGCCAGTTCACTTATTAAATCACCCATTCAGTATTCATCTTTAGGAGGCTGGGGGGAAGAGCCACTCATGGCAGGAGGGGTAAATTAGCCAAATGGAATACAGAAACAAAACCCACCTTGTTAGGGCCTCAGCATGTCAGGCACCAGATTGGAGCCGGTTAGGAGCGTCCTCTTTTCAGGTCAGTGCCACTTCCATAACCACAAGTGAATGGATACTAACAATAGACCTGTGGCTTTAATTTGTATACAAGGGCAGAAAACACTCTCTTGAAGGATACAAAGCTATCATTGAAACTTGCGTCTTTTCCCCTATTTAAGTCTTTGTGCAGCTGCTTCCCCTCCTGTCTCTGTCAAGCTGCCTTTGTTCCCTCACAACAGTGCTGGTGGATGCCAGAGGAAACAGGGTCACTTACTCTTCATGGCATTGTACCTGCTACTAAGAGAGCATGTACCTTGGAACATTGAGGGATTTTGTAGAAGCATCTGGAGTTAGTGTTACATGGCAGAGGAGCATCATGTTGAAAAGTGATGCCCCTTTGGCAACTAGCCTTTGATGCTAGCATGTGGAAGATGGGAAAATCAGCACTTCTGAATCAGAGGTTATAGACTGCTTCCAGATTCCTGTTCTATTGATTAACCTCTGTCAAGTGACTGGCGAAGTCCAAAGCCCAGCAGACCTAGTTCAGTTTGTGTGATTATCATTGGGGAGGGGGCTTGCTGGCAGTTAGCACCAAAAAACTGGAAAGAGGGGAGGACTGTTTTGTTACGTCTTGTATGTTTTTGGTTTTTTTTAAATGAGTGGCACTTGGCTGACCCTGCCCATAGACAGGAAAATGAGCACATACACAGTGGCACCCAATTTTATTTCTGAGAGCAACTTTTTTTTTTCCTGTTCTTCATAAGGTCTGTATAATTAACTGAATCTGCAGTGTCAGACATGATGTTTTCTGTGATGGGAGACTATGGGCCAATTTCATCCCTAGTGCCAACTCCTTTGAATTCAAGAGAATTACTCCAAGGGTTATTTGGGCCTTGAGTGTACGGTCTTGTTTTCTCTCCAGTTCATGTCTCCCTACACATCTCCTTTTCGAACAAAGGACATCAGGGTTTGTTTATGCTTGATTCCCATAGGAAAACACCTGATATAAGCCATTGTAGGGAGGAGCAGAGAGAGGAAATTTTGCAACTCTGCTCCCAGGGCTTCTCCCCCCTTACTTTTCACTATCATCCCTTTCCACAGTGATTTTTTTAAATTATTAGTACAATAATACTGCATTGGCTCCCCTAGTGTATTGAACAAGTAAGAATCATAGTTCTCTTACAGCTGCTTTCATTTGCTTGTTTGGATGCTGATCAAGGCCTGAGTGTTAGGAAAATCCACTGGTAAGCGAAGCCGTAGGACCTAATAAAGAGTATTCCTGCACATGTTCATTCTTACTGATAACAAAGTAGCACCTGCTTCATGGTATCTTCAAGAATGTGTGTGTTGGTAGCAGTGTATACACAGGTAGGAGAACACATCAGGGAAGAGAAGTACCATGTGATAATTCTGGTGGAAGATGCAGCAAGGAAAGAGGATTTCTCTCTTTTTGCTCAGATTGTGAAAGAACCACAATTCTTGCTGATTGTGCTTCTTTAAGACGTCTCATGGTTAGAGGAACAGCGTGTGCTTACCATGCTTGCATTACTTAGTCCTGGATAGATTAAGTTCTTGTCTCAATAGGAACAGTTCCTCTGTATTTTTTTTCCTAATCAGACTGATGGTGAGATCCTAGCAGGACCCCTCCTGTTCAGACATACTCCTTAGAACTACAACTTATCCTAGGAGGACTGAAGGTCACTGGTGCATCTGCTTTTGGCAATGTGTCCATTTTGTCAAGGAGTTAAACTCTGCACTCCTTATTTCCCTCTGTGTATCCCAATATATTTCTTTTCATTGGTGACTTTTCCGAATACTCTTACAGCAGCGTTACTGTCCATTGCATTAGCTATCCTCCAGCAACATCCCATGGGAGTGGAGACACACATTCTGCCTCCTTTTAAGAGTTAGAGAATGGGATCTTATATTTAACCCGAGTGCCTTTGGCTGTGCATGAGGTACATATCTAAAGAGAGGGTGTACCTCAGTGCCACTGGGAGTAATGCCATCTTTCTATAGCTCAGGCTCTGGGCCTAAAATGGGAGCACTGTTGTCAAGCATCACTGAAAGATGTCTCCATGTGCTGGGTGGTCAGACTGAGGTTCTAGCTTACCTATTCGGAGTTGTCCCTCTGGTATCTGATAAGCTTTTCTGTAGGAGAGAAAATGGCTTGGACAACTCAGGAAAACCCAACTGAAAAAAAATGTCACTGCTACTTTGCCAAAAACAAAACTCTCCTGCCCTGTCAAGCAAAACACCCACTTGGGAAAAGTTAGAATTTCACTGCTCTCTTGTATAAGTTCAGTCTTTTAATTAAAATGTTACTAGTGTCAAGCTTCAGGCCACCTTCTGCCTCATCATTCCATTACCCTGACAATGATTTGGGAGGGGAAGAGCAGTGTTTTACTGTGGCAAATTGGGCATGTGGTTTCTGTTACCAATAATGGAAGTTCAGTGCCTCGTTTACCAGGCATTGCAGTGGAAATTTACTCATTGGTGGCATATTCTGCCCTGTCACCGTATTCAATTCTTGCGATTGCATGCAGTATGAGTTAGAACAAGATTTGCCCACTAGCTGATCAAGAATGTCCTAGTGTGGGCCTCCTGGGGGAGGAAAGGGTTTTTATTTATAACATGGTCTTACCTGTTTTGCTGGAGTACCTTTACAGTGCTTAGACTATAAGCATTTGACCAAGAGCCGCGTGTGCCAGCTGTTCAGTGTAGGTAAAGTGTATTATTTATTCTGTTTAGTTCTAGTGGTGACTTGTACTCTGTCAGACAATGAAGACTTGGTCAGTATACATTTCACTAGAGAGATCCCATCTCTAGGAAGGCGCCTCTGCAGCTAGGAATCTCACAGACTGTACAGAGCCGCTTAGTCCCAAAATTTCTTGGACTGCTCCTGACTCCTATTCAAAGCTTCTTTTGTTATTTTAGTATTATTTAAAGATGCATATATGAGCTGTGTGATAAAGTGAAAGACTGTTTACACAAAAAAATTGTATCTTCAGAAATGTGTGTACTGTAAAAAAAGAAAGATGAAAAATAATATTGTTTATAAGGCTGTCAGCAGTAATCGCATGTCTGTATCGCTGCCCACCAACTATTGTTCCTCAGGGGTGTCCATACCATTCCTGTGATCCTGTCAAAAGCATAGGGAAGAACCTGGATCCCTGTACAGTCCTGGAAAGAAGGTTTTGTGCCTTAAGAATGGGATCTGCTCCCCTCCTATTTATTATCATAATTTATACAGTGATTGCCATGGAAACGCCTCTTGTATTTTATGTACATATTTTGCTGTTGATTGTTGTAAATAAGTTGTTCTTGTATATAAAGCAAACCTGTTTCTGAACTTCTGGAAAGGAATTCCTCTCTCATTATCTTCATCATGCAAGTGGGCTACAAAGTCCACTTATTGCTCTTTCCCAACAAGAAGCTCTGCTTTGGGACAATGATTTTATCCTGAATAGCATCAAAAGCTCAGAGGCTTCAAAGCTGCTTCTGGGGTGGGTTGCGGGTTATCAAGGAAGTGAAGCCACCATAGCTCTGATTGGTGTACATTAATTTATAGCTGTTCCTCATCACATTAGCTTAATTAGTGTGTGCAGGAGGAAGTATTTATTTGAACTTTATTAGACAAGTTTCTATAGCAGGAAGTGTAAAGAGGGAAAAAAAAATCAAATTCCTTGGTTCTAACACTGCAAATGCTTCTGCATAGTTTCTGTGGGTATAAGACCCGCTGCTTGAATGGGCATAGACCCCTTGGGGATTTGAGAGGCATTTAGGTCCCCTTTCCCTTTCAAGTGCCAGCTGTATTTTTTAGTGACGAAGAGAAATTCCAACACCTTCCTAAACATGACAGGTTATTCCCCTCCTGTGATCTAGTATAGCTCTGCATCCATTTTTTTTTGAATTCTGAGCTGCTGTTGTAACTTATCTCTAGCTTGATCATGCAGGCTCCTGGATCATCAGCTTGTTGCGGACACAGTTTCTAGACTCAGGAGATAAACGAAAATGTATTTGTAAAGCAAGAAACATACTTTTTTCCCCAGGAAATGTAGAAATCAGTTGCAATCAAAAGTACACAATGAATCTGTAAACTTCAATGGCATAGCTCATGCTCTAACTCCATTCTCCTTCCAACTGTGTAATCAGATAACGATCAATGTGTTTGTGACTAAGAACCTTGCAACAAGTTATTCCTGACCTTAGGGCACAGTTGTGTAGGCCTGATGCTAGATAGAAATGATTAACCACCACATTATGTTGTATTCTGTAAACTAATCCCCAAAGTCTTAACAACAGAAGAAAACACAGATTTTAATTTAAAATATGCACCCACTTACCCCCAGATCAGAATAACATCCTAAGAGCCATTCTCTTCAATGGAATTGAACCACTTACGCCAGGCCTCAGTCTAGCTCACTGGGCAGTAAATAGTGCTATAGAAAGAGCTATCAAAGAAGACAAACCGTAGCAGGGACGAACCAGATGAGTTACCACTTAGCTAGACCATTAAGACAAACACATTTTTAGGTTAGTTCATCTCTTTCTTTGGATTGCAGAAGCATCATATCCAAATCTCTGCCATATATAGCTGTAGTCACATCAGGGATAATGGGCTACTGTTAGCACTGCTCTGACTCCACTGACATGGCTGAACATGGCCCAGCGGATCTCTTCAGTGTGAACTGGGGAAGGCCCTTAATGTGCTGAAGCAATAATGGGTTTTCTGTCATAAAAGCATCTCTACACACACCTCATCCCACACACCTTTCTCACTTATTGTGAAAGGCCCTGGAGACCCTTCTTCACTTTGCAGTGCTGGCAGCATTGGAAGCAGACTGGTTTAGAGGGCACCAGAAGTGACTGAGGGAAGGGAAGTGGCTCCCCACATCCTAGTACTCAGAAGGCTGCTCTTCTGTGAGAAAGGCATTTGCAGTGGGCAGTGTCTACTGGCATATTGTGTAGCCTCGCACCCACGTCTTAGGGGAGCTACAGTTGAAAGGCTTGAGGCCTTCATTCCAGAGTGGGCAGATAACCGGGCGGTTACATTAGTGAGTTGGCATGGTGTATTTTCCCCATTGTAATTATACATTACGTTTCTCTAGCAGCTTCCAGTGGAGGAGTTCAAAAGATTTACAAACGTTCCAAGCAGCCTGCAAGGTAGGTATCTATTCTTCTTCGAGTGATTGCTCATATCCATTCCAGTTAGGTGTACGCGCCGCGCGTGCACATTCGTCGGAAAACTTTTACCCTAGCAACTCAGTGGGCCGGCAGGTCGCCCCCTAGAGTGGCGCCACCATGGCGCTCCATATATACTCCTGCCGGCCCACCCGCTCCTCAGTTCCTTCTTACCGCCCGTGTCGGTCGTTGGAACGGTGGAGCGCGGCTTAGCTGACCTCCACTTCCCTAGCTACTCGTTTTCTCGTATATAATTATGCAGTTATAACACTTTTATATATATATTTGTATGGTTAGTTTAGTTAGCGGGGTTCAGGAAGTAGCCCCTTCCATGAGCCCAGTGCCGGAGCCATGCATGGCTCACCGGGTTTTAAAAAGGGGCCCGGCTTGCCAGAAGCCGCGGCCGAAGAGAGATCTACATGACTCCTGTTTGAAGTGCCTCAGGGAATCACACTTGACAGATAAGTGCCCCATTTGCAAGGCTTTTAAGCCGAGAACAAAAAGGTGCGGGACTTTCACTTGCCCCTCCACCTTGGGCGCGGAGCGATGTTCAAGCGGCGGGCAGAAGCGCCTCCTCGGCACCGGACCCCGCCGGTACCACCAAGGCCTTTCGGCACCGACCGTCGCCGGCACCGATGTCGACTCGGCACCGCTCCCTTCTTCCGAGGTCGAGAGAGTCTATGATTCCTGCTGGTGCCTGGCGGCTCCCCGGCACGCGCCGTGGTTGAGCCCCCTGCTCCCGCTACTTCCGTGCCACCTGCATCGCAGCCAGAGAGCTCGCCTCAGTTGCGTTATCCGGCACCGTCACCTGCAGAGGCACCGATGACTTCGGCTCCGTCGATTCCAGTCCCCCAGGACCAGGGAATCCGCTGCCTGGCAGCTCCCCGGCTCGCGCCGTGGTAGAGCTTACTGCTCCTGCTGCTTCTGTGCCAGCTGCACCACAGCTAGACAGCTCGTCTAAGATGGCTCGCCCGGCACCGACGACGTCGGCACCGTCGATCCCGGTCCCACGAGGGCCGTAGAATCCGGTGCCTGACGGCTCCCCGGCACGCGCCGTGGTTGAGCGTATTGCTCCTGCTGCTTCCGTGCCAGCGGCACCGCAGCCAGAGAGCTCGTCTACTCGGATCGCCCGGCGCTGACACCTGCTACGACACCGATGACGTTGTCACCGTCGATCCCGGTCCCATAAGGGCCGTAGAATCCGGTGCCTGACGGCTCCCCGGCACGCGCCGTGGTTGAGCGTATTGCTCCTGCTGCTTCCGTGCCAGCGGCACCGCAGCCAGAGGGCTCGTCTACGTCGGATCGCCCGGCACCGACACCTGCTGCGGCACCGATGGCGTCGGCACCGTCGATCCCGGTCCCACACGGGCCGTAGAATCCGGTGCCTGACGGCTCCCCGGCACGCGCCGTGGTTGAGCGTATTGCTCCTGCTGCTTCCGTGCCAGCGGCACCGCAGCCTGAGGGCTCGTCTACGTCGGATCGCCCGGCACCGACACCTGCTGCGGCACCGATGGCGTCGGCACCGTCGATCCCGGTCCCACACGGGCCGTAGAATCCGGTGCCTGACGGCTCCCCGGCACGCGCCGTGGTTGAGCGTATTGCTCCTGCTGCTTCCGTGCCAGCGGCACCGCAGCCAGAGGGCTCGTCTACGTCGGATCGCCCGGCACCGACACCTGCTGCGGCACCGATGGCGTCGGCACCGTCGATCCCGGTCCCACACGGGCCGTAGAATCCGGTGCCTGACGGCTCCCCGGCACGCGCCGTGGTTGAGCGTATTGCTCCTACTGCTTCCGTGCCAACGGCACCGCAGCCAGAGAGCTCGTCTACGTCGGATCGCCCGGCACCGACACCTGCTGCGGCACCGATGACGTCGGCACCGTCGATCCCGGTCCCGCAAGGGCCGTAGTATCCGGTGCCTGACGGCTCCCCGGCACGCGCCGTGGTCGAGCTAATGCTCCGGCTGCTTCCGTGCCAACGGCACCGCGGTCAGAGAGCTAGTCTAAGTCGGATCGCCCGGCACCGACACCTGCTGCGGCACCGATGACGTCGGCACCGTCGATCCCGGTCCCGCAAGGGCCGTAGAATCCGGTGCCTGACGGCTCCCAGGCACGCGCCGTGGTTGAGCTCCTGTTCCGGCGGCTTCTATCGGCACCGTCGATTCCAGTCCCACAAGGGCTATCGAATCCGGTGCCCGACGGCTCCCCGGCACGCGCCGTGGTTGAGCGTATTACTCCCGCTGCTTCAGTGCTGACGGCACCGCAGCCAGACAGCTTATCTAACTCGGTTCGCCCGGCACCGGCACCTACCGAAGCTCTGATGACCTCGGTACCGTGGATCCCGGCCCCACGAGGGCCGTCGAATCCGGTGCCTGACAGCTCCCCAGTACGCACTGTGGTTGAGCCTGCTGTTCCCTGCACGCCGGAGATGTTACCAACGGCGAGGGCTCTCAGTGCCATGACAGAGTCAGTGCTGCCTGACCCGGGCACCGCCGGTACGGGTAATACAGTCTCTTCAAGGGACTGTCCCCTGTCAGTACAGCAGAGCGGCACCGTCCATGATCACGGTCCCGCAGACACTCCAAGTCCTGTCGGCACGCCGGACACCACTGGCAGTCCCGGTACTGTTTTCCTCGGTACTGGTCACACTCGCTGCACCGGTCGGTATCCCGTTCGCCGACCCGCTATCGGCACCGTTCCGACATCTGGCACCGGGGCAGGTACCTTGACTCCTGTAGCTCTTCTCCGAGCCTCGAGATCTCGGTCGACCTCCCGACACCGTTCTGGTTGCGGGTCTGGATCTCGTTCCAGGTACCGATACGCCTCCCGATGCCGGTCCCCGGTGCCGAGTTGGGCAAGGTCCGAGTGAGTCAGAGACTCGGCCCGTGCCTTCTTTTAGTACCTCCATGGCCATCCGGACACGCATCCGTGTCATCCCATATGCGCAGATTTTATGCTCAGGACCACGATCCTGATATCATGGCCAGCGGGCGCCAGCCCCGAAGCAGAAAGAGCCTTGGCGAATGCAAGGTGTACTCTGCAGGGGCCCTGCGCCTCTGGGTAGCAAAGCAACAAGCCTTGCTTAGCTGCGATAATTATAGCACCTGGGTGGAGGAGTTTCTCCCTCGAACCTCCCACCTAGAGTTCGCTGCCGTCTTGGAGGATGGGGGAAAGAATTTACCCTTTGTTGGTAAAGGCATCTTCGCGGCAGAGACAGCCCCAGACTGCGAAGCCTGCTGGACAATAGGGTCCTAATGCGTCTCAGCGTGTATACGCTTGCGACCAAACGCAGGCCTTTATGGCCCCAGCCGCCATACTCTGTGCCTAGCCAGAGGCAGAACTCTGGAAAACGGCAAGGCCAAGGTGGTCGCAGACAAACGTCAGGCCCCCTAAAAAGCCAGAGTCGAGGTCCCTCGCAATTACCACTGGGACCAAAGACGGACCTTCCAAGGTTCGTCGGAGGGCAGTGTACCAGTCGCAGGACGGGATCCTGATCCCGCTTTCTCCTGGCATGGCCCCAGTTACTTTTAGATCGCTGGGTCCTGCGCACGATGGAGCATAGGTACCACCTTTAAATTGCTCCAGCCCTGTCCCCCTTCAGCGGACGAAAGGGGCTAGGGGTTTTACTCCCGTTATGCCCTAGTTCCCCACTCGAACACAGGTCTCAGACCTCCCTGGTCCTGCATGGACTCAACCGGTTTGGGATAAGGTTGAAGTTCTGCATGGTATCCCTGGGAACCATTATTCCATCCTTGCCTCCTGGGGGCTACTATGCCGCCCTGGATAGGAAGGACGCGTACTTTCGCAATGCCATCTTCCCTCCGCACGGGAGATGCCTCCGCCTTATAGCCAGCGGTGAATACTCCCGGTTTACGGCCATAGTCGCCGCCTACCGTAGCTATGTCGGATATGCGTTTTTCTGTATTGGGACGATTCGCTTATCCGAGGAGACTCTGACACACAACCCACTCAGCCGTGGGCATCGTCACGGTCTTATTCACAGATCAAGGCCTGATGATTACTATAGAGCAATCCACTCTGGTTCCCACGCAGAGGTTGGGCTTCCTAGGGGCTATCTTGGTCTCCTACCTAGCCGGAGCCTGCTTATCGCAACTGCGGTTTTAGGCGATGGCATCAATCATCTGAGGTCTGAAGGCTTTCCCAACGACCTCAGCTCGTTCTTGTCTCAGTCTCCTGGGTCCATGGTTGCCCGCAAGTTTGTAACCAAACACGCCAAGCTCCGCCTCCGTCCTCTCCAAGTCCGGCCCACCTTGGCGTACCGCTTGGACAGGGAGCCAATGGTCATGGTAGTCACCGTTCCCTCGAACGCCTTAGGCTCCCTAGAGTGGTGGCTAACCCCCTCCTTGGTGTGGACAGGATGCGGTTTCATCCGCCCCAGCCCTCACTGCCCCTGACGGCGGACGCATCATCTCTCTGCTCGAGTGCTCATGGTCACCTCCGAGCTTAAGGCCTTCGGTCTTCTAGGGAGCTGGCATTCCTCATTAATGCCCCAAAAATCAGAGTAGTCCGCCTGGCATGCCAGGGGTTCCAGCGGCAGCTGCGAGGCCGTTGTATCTCGGTGTTTACAGCCAACACAATGGCCAGGTGCTTCATAAGCATTCAGGGGGGACATAGTCCTTCCCCCTTTTTTGTCAGGAGGCCATCCATTTCCGGGTCTTTTGCATGGCCCGCTCGATGGAGCTGGCGACGTCCTTTCTCCCAGGCGTTCGGAACGTCTTATCTCTTTGACTCAGCAGGTCTTTCCTGTCTTACGAGTCATCACTCTGCCCCATGTGAGGCGTCCCGCTTTCCGGAAGTGGAAATGGTTCCTCACACAGACCTGTTCGCTCACCGCGAGTGCAGGAAATGCCAGGTGTTCTGCTCCTTCCAAGGTCTCTCCTCGGAATCGATCTTGGACGCATTCCTGATACCGTGGAACGGCCAACTGCATTATGCCTTCCCGCTGTTCCCACTGGTTCGTTACGTCCTGCTCAAATTCCGCAGGGGCGGAGCGTGCGTCATCATGATCACTCCAGAGTGGTCCAGGCAGCACTGACATACCACGTTGCTCGGCCTGTCAGCCCAGACCTCATCACTCAGGGCAATGACAGGCTTCGTCACTCGGACCTGCAGCCTCTTCGCCTCACGGTGGCTCCTGCGTACCTGAGTTGGGGTGACAGGCAGCCTTCCACCTGGTCAACGTACCGAGCCAGGTGGAAGCGTTTCCTTTACAGCTGCAGTACGCTCGATCTTGCTCCTGCTGAGGTCTCGATCCCCTCTATTTGGCCTGCCTCTGGCCTTCAGCGGCAGGATCTGGCGGTATCATCGCTGAGGATACTCTCAGCAGCCGTCCCTACCTTCCAGCAGGCTAAGATGGACGTTCAGTGTCCCACGCTCTATGGGTTCGAAGTCCCTCAAGGGCTTGGAGCGCTTGCACCCTCGGGTGCGCCGCCCAGCCCCGCCCTGGGGCCTCAACCTAGTCTTGGCCAGACGGGTCTCTGAGATCAGAGCTCTTACGAAGGTTCCACAAAGACAAGGTGCAGTTGTGACCGCACCCGGCTTTCCTCCCTAAGGTGTTTTGGCCTTTCATGTTACCCACAGCTCAACGCAATGGGCATAACCGTTGCACTCCTTGGACATCTGTGGAGTGCTCGCATTATGTTGTGCTGACAGAATCATTTCCTAAGGTGCCCCAGCTCTGCCCCGGTAGCGGGCCAAAGGGAGGGCTTGCTTGTTTTCCTCTCAGAGGATCTCATCTGGGGTGATGGCGGACATCCCCACTTGTTCTGATTTGGCTCATATTTCCCCAAGCCACATCACCGTGCATTCTACCAGGGCTCAGGCTTCATCTGCCGCCTTGCTGGCTCGTGTTTCTACCCACGAGACCTGTCGCGAAGCTCCATTGGTCCTCGGTCCTTACCTTTGCTTCGCAGTATGCCCTGGTTCAGCAGTCAAGAGAGGCTGTAGCCTCTGGCTCGGCAGTTTTATTCTGCCACATTTCACTCCGACCCCACCGCCTTTGTAAGGCTTGGGATTCACCTAACTGGAATGGATATGAGCAATCACTCGAAGAAGAAAAGACGGTTACTCACCTTTGTAACTGTTGTTCTTCGAGATGTGTTGCTCATATCCATTCCGCACCCGCCCTCCTTCCCCACTGTCGGAGTCGCCGGCAAGAAGGAACTGAGGAGCGGGTGGGCCGGCAGGAGTATATATGGAGCGCCATGGTGGCGCCACTCTAGGGGGCGACCTGCCGGCCCACTGAGTTGCTAGGGTAAAAGTTTTCCGACGAATGTGCACGCGCGGCGCGTACACCTAACTGGAATGGATATGAGCAACACATCTCGAAGAACAACAGTTACAAAGGTGAGTAACCGTCTTTTACTATCCCCACAGTGAGTGGACAGATGGAGACATTTGTACATTGGTGTGAATGGGTGCGCTACTCACCACTGGACTGGACAGCACCTCCTCGCTGTTCTGGGGATTAGCTCTGCGAGGCCAACACCCCTTCTGTTGATTGCACCTCATAGCTCTGTCTCACCTAGTCTGCAGCCCCTCTCTCACCCCACGAGCTGCTGTTGCCTCTTTGTGACTTGGTACTCTGGCCAGGTCACTACACAGTTCCCCCTTCCGGTGTACCCAAGCCCTTCTGTACCAATGGTCTCAGGCAGCCTTCTCCAGCACTGCCCTGATGGCCCAGTGGCCAGCAGGGGAATCCCAGGCTCACCCACTACTCCAGGTTCCAGTCCAGGGACCCTGTATCTGGCAACGGTGGTCTGCTTTCGCTGTTGCTCCTTCCCTGGAATATTTACAACTTCTAGCCTCCGTTCCCCCCAGTGTACCAGCTCAAACCACCCTCCTCCCAGGGAGTGACTGCAGACTATGTCTCTGCAGTCCTTTCCTAGTGCCAGCTTCCTAGCTTTATAAACTCAGCCCAACTCCTCTTTCAGCTCAACATCATCTGTCCGTTAGGCCATAGCACACGCTGGCAATTCCTCCAGGTGCAGCATATAGGCTAATTGGCCTAATTTACTCTTTCAGGCCTTGTGTGGCATGGGCACTTCATCACAATGGGGGAAAAGACACAGCAGGGAACCTATATTGGCTGACTCAGGACATACTGCACAACCCAGCATTTTCCTCAAGTGGAAGGAAGAGGGAGAAGAGTGGTTTGTCAGGGGAGTCTGGTGGTAGTTCTTAACAGTGGGTCCATACAATGCATGACCAGTCTTGTGAGGGGAGGAGTCAGGTTGGAGTGGATAGCTAAGTGTTGGCGGTGTGGCTATTAGTCTTTTACTTCTGTGCATTTGTTAATATCTATGAGAAGCTACAGCCTTGGACAGGTGTTTTGTAGAACAAATGTTCATGAATCAACTGAGTGCTAGGCTGGGACTGGAGTGTCATATGACCAATTTACTCCCTGCACAGCATCTAAATGCTCCTCTCCTGGCAAGAACGTGAGTGCAAGGATCAAGCCATGACAAGCTGGAGTTCTCAGCCACAAGCAAATGAACAATTTCTGCCTTGCCTCCTTACTAGGTACATTCACTGAAGGGGCAGCCGTAGAATCCTGTGGACCTATTGCTCTGCTCCCATATGTGCTGTACCAGCACTTGGCTTGTAAAAGTAACCTGTGAGGGGAAAGGTGTTTGTGCCTTTTGCTTGATCATGGGTAAAGAAGCCCTGAGGGTCGTGGGGTTTGTTGTACTTTGCAAATTCAGGTCTTGTTTATGAGTACTGGACTGGGACTCAGGAGAGCTGGGTTCTATTCTTGCTTTGCCTCTGGCCTGTTGGCTGACTTTAGGCAATCACTTTGCCTCAGTTTCCCCATCTGTAACGTGGGGATAATATTGACATCTCTTGCAAAACACTTTGAGATATGCTGATGGGAAGTGCTAAATAAGAATGAGCCATTATTATTATTACCCTGTATCTCCTAAGAATAGATGACTAGAACACAGGATACCAAGAAGAATCATGCAAGTGAAACCTGATTAATTGAGGGGGAAAGAGATTCTTAGACTGTTGAACATATTTTTAATTAACTCAAGTACCTGAGAAACACTGGACAGAAAAGATGTCTTTGGTAAAGATTCAGCACCCTCCCCCTCCTGTGAAGGACTGAGTGAGCTCTTGAGCCACATTCTGAGAGCTCTCAGGAGTCCTCCAGAAAAGCCAGGGAACGCCAGACTGGATATTCTCAGTGCAAAAGCACAGAAAGAAAAGGAAGTGTAAAGGAAAATAAACATTTCAGCTCTCATTATCAAACAGAAAGAAGCAACAGAGCCCAAACTCAGCATTTGCCTTTGCAGATCAGCTTTGTGAGGGGATGGCTTTGAACTAAGAAATCTTATGATCCATAATCCTTTTCACTTGACAGGATTGTTTTCCTCTGTGATGTCTATTTCTAATGCCTTTATCGATTTGTATTATCCTCAGAATGTGATCTCTCCCTACAGTGTTATTTAATTTTTGCTGTAGATCCTCTTTCCTCTCATCCTCGGAGTTAAAACTTTAACCATCCTTCTGACCAAGAGGGACCAGAAAGTAGTCCCTTAGGAGTCCCTGTATCATTTCTTATGACTCAAGCCCAGGGCTGTCCCTAAAACTTTGGGTGCCCTAAGCAGCCCCGCCCCCGGGTCTGGGAGGCAGGAGCTGTCAGGGGACACTTTTGGGGGCCCCACAGGGATTAGCGGGGGCTAGGAGCAGCCTGCTCCGTTTCCCTCGCCCTGGCCCCAGCCGTGTTGCTCAGGGGAGGGGACTTGGGAGAAGGGATCCTCCACACACTCACTGGCAGCGGTGGGAAGCGGAGCAGCCCGGCCCCAGTCCGCTCTACTCCGCCAGCTCCCAGCCGCGGCGCTCCGCTTCCTGCTGCCAGTGACCCCCGGGGGTAGTCCTGTCCCCAACCCGAGCGACATGGCTGGGGCAAGGGAAGCAGAACTGGTGGGGCCGCGTTGCTCCACCTCCCCCCACCGGTGAGTGCTGGGGCCGAGCCTTTCCCCGCACTCACCAGCGGCGGGAAGCGGAGCGCCGCAGCGGGGAACTGGCGGAGTGGAGCGGGCTGGGGCCAGGTTGCTGCGCTTCCTGCCGCTGCCAGTGAGTGTGGGGTCGCGGGGGGAAGAGGTGGAATGAGGACGGGCCGGCCGGGGTCAGAGCAGGGGGGAAGGGTAAGAGGCAGGGTGGAGGGAGCTGTCCTGGGCCCCACACCTCGTAGGGACGGCCCTGCCCCTTGCAGTGGGTGCAGCCTGCGGGCGTGGGGGGGGGAGCGGTCGAAGGCTAGGGCTGGTTGACGGGGCTGGTGCTGCCGTGTATGCAGCACACGCAGCTGCCTAGGGCACCATGAAATTTGGGGCAATTTGGTGCCCCAAATTTCATGGTGCCCTACACAGCTGCGGATGCCTAAGGACGGCCCTGCTCAAGCCATTCTCTGTCTGGCCCTTGGGTTTGAGCAGTGTTGCCAACTCATCAGGATTTTATCGCGAATCGTGAAATATTTGGTGTTTTTTTCTTAAATCTCCAGCTCCTGGGGTCATGTGATTACCAGTCAAATGCAGGTTTCCTACAGAGTAACACAGAGCACTGTCTATAGGCAATTAGTCCAGCCCCCTGTAATATATTACTGTTTGCTGAGTGGACAAACCTGATACAGTAGTTAAAGTAATACAGTAGTATCATTTATAAGCCCGTTTTCATTTGCTCTTAACTTTCTGGACATTCCACCACCCCAAATCCTCCATGTTTAGTGTCAGCTGAAAGTTTTTGTTTTTTAAATGGAAGCTTTGAAGAAAAACTTTGCTGGGACAGTTGAAAAAAATAACTTTTTCAACTTTTAACTGCCACAATGTTTTTCACACAACTCCAAAAATGGCTGACCCTTGAACTGTGAACCTTGGCATGCAAAGAGTGTTTGTTCTGGAGACTGCCCATGACCAGGTTCAGAAAAAGTGGGTGAATAAGAGTTATAAGTCACTGAAAAATCACTTCTGAGCATATTCAGTGACCATCAAATGAATTTATTTTGGTGGGACCCAGTGGAGCCCCACCTCTTTCTGGCATGGCAATGACATGGTCTCTGATCACAGAGCCAGTAGGATGGGCTGCTGTGCGGACAATTAGCATGGACAGTCCCACTCAGTACACTGCAGACCCCTAGAAAAGCTGCCTTAAGGTGACCTGCAAAGGGTGGGGATGGGGGAATTGATTTGTGTCCTCCTTTGGGTTGCTGGGATTCACCATACTCCTGGTTTGGCTGGTGTTAGTTTCACAAGGTCTGCAGCTGTAATGGGCTCCTGCAATCCAAACTGCACCTGACTTTCTAACGTAAAGCAGAAAAAAACTCTTACTATCCCTCCTTTCCCCTCCCTTCCCCCCAAAATAAAACCAACCAACCAAAACCCTCCAGGTCTCCAAAAAACAAACCCTTTCAGGTCACCTTTATGTATTAGAAAGAAGAAAAAAGTGCAAGCAACTCCTACTTATTAATCCACGTCGCCACTAAAATTGGCTTCCAGCTGCACCATGTGATTAAAACTCAGTTACTTTGCATCATTCCCGCACTTTCAAAGGAGACTATGGTGGTTGTGCACCCAGCTCCCACTGAAGTTAAGTGAGATTTGGGCCTCTAACCTTCTTTGAAAAATCCCACCCGAAGTGTTCCCCCCACTTCCCAGGTCATGCTTTACATGGCTTTTAAGCAGGCTGTCTTCCGGCTTTGTCTATCAATGGACAGGATACAGTCAAAATTCAAACAGCAGAAATACTGACTTTAACATCATAAACCCAGATACCAAAAAGATGGTCAGTTGGAGAGGTGTCCACACTAAATAAGTTGTGTTAAAATAAAAAAGGGCTATTTTCCAACTATCAGATTAAT
Source organism: Gopherus evgoodei (assembly GCF_007399415.2). Lineage (NCBI taxonomy): Eukaryota > Metazoa > Chordata > Testudines > Testudinidae > Gopherus > Gopherus evgoodei. Next base: position 49,181,313 of record NC_044330.1, on the reverse strand, counting down.
TAAATGCAAAACCAAAAAGCCCATCAGTCATGCAATAATACATGTAGTTTATGCAGCTGGCATGTATTTTTGTAAGATAGTACAGCTACCTTGATCTTACCATGCTTCTCTCTTCCAACAGAGACGCACCTAACCTCTGGGTAATGTAGTCCAACAGGTACTTGATATACTGTTATTTTTTGTTTATATTATTGCACTTAGAAGCACCAGTCGTGGATCAGAACCCATTGTGCCAGATGCTGCACAAATGAACAAAAAGACAGTCAAGTATTAGAACTTTCACTACAAGGAGGGCCCAAAATGTTTTCAATGCTGATCCAGCACCCATTGAATTAATCAGTATTTCCACTGACTTCAAGGGAGTCAGATCAAGCAATTGCACGTGTTACTGTATCCCATTAGGGACAGCAGAAATTTTGAAAAATCAGGGAATGCAAAGGTTACAGTTCCAGCCCCGCAGGCTTAACTCAGCCCCTTGCTGGGTATGTGTTGTCCCTGTTGGTTTTGGACAGCTATTGTTGATGTTAAATGTATCCCATAAAATGGAAATTACTACCAAACAGTGTAGGCTTCCTTTACTGCCTCTAATGGTACTAACCATCCTGGCTAACTTAGCACCTTCTTTCTTGAGTCCTGTGCTGACTAGACTTGCCACCTAACCAGGTTTTCCCAGGGTTGTCCCTTTTTGGAGGTAGCTGTCCCAGGCAATTTGTAAGGGTGGTCAGTACACACTGCCACCTCTCCAGTGTTATCGGTTCAGGTCATCCCAGATGTCCCAGGTTTCTGCATCTCAGAGGTCGCACCCTGGTTTTAGGTAGAGAAGGGCTCAGCTGAAAACTTTGGCCCCCTATTCTGCAGTCAGATCTACACAAATGGACCCTTAAACCTGCCTGGAGTTCCAGTGAAGTCAGGGTAGCTCTTCCCAGGTGCAAGAGCCTTCTGCATGGATCCAATTGCAGGGCCAGGGCCTTTGTATCCTGATCTGAATCACCCCAAATGCCAGGAGGATGTTTGGAGTTGGGATTTGGGGTCAGACCCACCCACTCTGATTTTAGGAATTCCTCCATCCCTTCTTAAGTCAGCAGAGTATGCTTTCCCTTTGGTGATCCAGGGGACTGGAAGCTCCTCCCCCACTGTAGCCATCAGCCCCTTTCTCCCAACTTTTGAACCACAGCTGAACACGGACCATTTTCAGAGGGTTGTATTATTACGGCTACTGGTGCGACCACATTTGAAATAGTTTCGCTTTCCTTTTTTCATTCTTAGGATCTCTCCACTGTTTTATAATACAGATTTTATTGAAATGATAAAATAGGACAGTGGGACAAACATGTAGAGTTACATGCAATTTTCGGGGTTCCAGAGAGAAGATCAATCTCTCAAATTACCCAACCTAAATCAGAATAAAAATTAACATTTTTGGTCCTCCTGAAAGGAGGACATTTAAAAAAAAACGGGGGTGAAGAGTGTATTATTGTGGTTCTGATTTTGTGTGTGCATTTTGTAACATATTTATTATGGAATTATAGCAAAGATCTTCCTCCTAATCACATCAGTGAGGGTGAAGTGGGGAGAATGACGTGTTATTTAATCACAGAATGGGAGTTCCTAGCGGGTGGTGCTGGCATGGGAATCTATGCATTCAGAGCCCTTCCTCCCAGGATGGCAAAAGCGCATGTTATGGCACTTTAGTGACCCCATGTGGCTGTAAAGAGTCGGCGCTAGCCTCCTCAGCTCAAAAGGAAGTGGGAGAATACTAACGCACTTGCCTCCATGTAGAATAATACTGGGAATGGGACCCACCCAGCGTGGAGAAGGCAGTGGATCCTTATCTGCAGGTTTTAGCATTCACCAAGAAGGTTTCTCAGTTCTGCCATAGTTGCATTTACCACCATCAGCTTCGAGTGGATCTTACCTGTCAGTGGCAAAAAATAAAGCAACAGGAAGCCAGGGCACGAACAGCTCAGACCCCAGAGGGGCCGTTTTACTCGTGCTCCTTGGAGCAGGGAATTGTCCCAGGAGCTGTCCCTGTTTGTTGACTGACTGAAAGTAAGGCCCGTGTGGGATGAGTAAATATTTGAAGTTAGGGATTAACTAGCCTCCACCAGTGCTCATGGCAGAAGAGTAGAGAGCTGTGATTCAAACTTGTCGGTCAGTAAGTGCTTCCAAAGTATTATACCCTGTTCGATTTAGAAGGGAGGCTTGTTTGGCAAATCCTGAATCTGGGGAGGGAAGAGGAGAGAGAGCACTTATGTGGGGAGGCTGACGATGGAACAAAGGGAACTAGCGGAACCGTTAGGATGGACTTTAAGGATCCACTGCTTTTGGTTTGCACTCCAGCTGAGGAGCAAGTCAGCCTTTCAGATGGGCTCCGGCAGCCTGGAAACCAAAGGAGGGAACAGTCTGACCTGCTGCCTAGCTAGAAATTCCTCCATCTCGGGGAGTGCATTGGGCCCCGCCGGGATATGCGCTTTCATTCCTCCCTTTTAATCCCTTAGGTATGCCATTCTGCTCTATGTGGAGGCTCTGTACGCTTTGGGTGTTGGTGGCTGCCTGCTCTGTGCACCGTGGACATGGGGCTTCAGGTAAGTTCCACTCTGAGTTTCTCCCTGTGCTAGTCTCCTTTGGTGCTATCCTGGTGCAGCTACCACTGTGGTATCCATGGGGAGAGCACTGTTGCAGACAGGCCACTGCATTGCTGCCATCATGTCTAATCCTGCCCAGAGCGGGCTGAGATGACGTGGCAGTTAAAACCCCGAGTCTGGCATATGCTGCTCTCCCCACCACTGGCTGTGGTGGAAGTACCCCAGGGACAGTGCAGCAGCCCAGTGATTGGTAATGCTGACAGAACAGCTATCCTAGTGCAAGGAGCCCTCACACGGTCAGATAAGGCTCATCCTGATGATAAAGGTAATGTCCTTCTGTGAGGGAATCCTGTTGGATTTCAGCCAGAGCCCTACTTCAGGCTCTGCCCAACCAGAAACCTAACACTTCACACAGAGAGGACACCCCATGTAGAGAAACCAGTGTATGGCCCACAGAAAGCCATGTGAGAACATGGAGGAGTCATGCCTGCTGCCTCTGTAATACAGGTATAGGGTATGTCTACACAGCAACTAAATATGCATGACGGGCCCAGGCCAACTGATTGGGGTTCATGGGTTTGGGCTGCAGGGCTGTTTCATTGCTCCAGGACCCTGTGAGGTGGGAGGGGGCTCCAGCCCAAGCCTGGAAGTCTAGACACCAATGAAACAGCCCTGCAGCCCAACCCCAGCGAGTCTGAATCAGCTGACCCAGTTGCTGGTTTTTCTCTGCTTTGTAGACATATCCATGTTGACCAGTGTGTCTTCACCTCCTAGCAAGTTATTAAGCACAGCCCCACTCCTTCCCCATGCACTATGCAAGACGCACCCACCCAGCAATACATGGCTGCTCAGACCCTACTGGGAAGCCCCATAGCAATCAAACCACTACCTCCACTGCATCTCTCAGACTCCTGCAAAAGAAAGTGCTAAGGTCCCTTTTCTGTTCTATCACACAGATGTACAAGCCTACCACCCATCTGCCTGCTTAACTTCCCAGGCCTCTCTCTTACCCAGCTTTCTGCTCATGTCCCCCACATGCCTTGTGACCCTGACTGTCTGAGAGGAGGTGGGAGGGATGGCTTGGCCTCATGGTCCAGTAGTATTTCCTGTCTCTGAAGCCAGGCTTAAATCACTCCTATCTCAGCTTCTTACTAGAGAAACAAGGCTGGGGGAGGTAATATCTGTTATTGGACCTTTGGTTGGTGAGGGAGAGAAGCTTTCGAGCTACACAGAGCTCTTCTTCATGCTTTTGTCTTCAGGACCCGAAGAAGAGTTCTGTGTAGCTCGAAAGTGTGTCTCTTTCACCATCAGAAGTTGGTCCAATAAAAGACATTAACTCACCTGCCTTGTCTTTCTAATATCCTGAGACTAGCACAGTGACCACAACATTCAGTCAGCTTCTTACTGTGAGGCAAATACAAAAAAGAATTGTTTAGTTCAAACAAGCAAGCAAGCAGACTGCAACACAACATCAAATAGGAATAGTCCCCAGGCCTCTTGCCTCCTGGAGACCCTCCAGCCAAAGGAAGCTGCACTTCTTGCAATATGCTCCAGGCCACCAGAGTCAGTTGGACAGTGCTTCGGCATGGCGTCTGCAATGGGTGGGTGCAGCCCTGCACCTCATGGCACATTCGCAGCAATTTGTGCAGGAGTGAACTCTCTTGAAACATCCACTGGAACAAGCTAAACCTGTGAACTGGTGAAAATGGAGGGGTACCAGCCCCAAGGAGCTGTGCCAGGCATTATGGGAAAGGTGCAAGAGGCTGAAGGCCCTGCAATACTTGTAAGGCAGTACTGTGCATTGACATGGGGCAGAACTTGAAGTCTTTAAACCACAAGTTGAGGACTTTAATAGCTCAGACATAGGTCAGGTCAGGGATTTGTTACAGGAGTGGGTGGGTGAGATTCTGTGGCCTGTGTTGTGCAGGAGGTCGGACTAGAAGATCATAATGACTTTAAAGTCTATGAGTCTATGAGAATTATACCCAAAACAGACTAATTAGCGTGACTGCACAGCAATTGCTAATTTCACCATGCAATCCCAGCGGTTCCATTACCAATTATTCAGTTATCTAATGGAAATGCAGCCTCTGTCTCAAACCCAAACACACCATGGGCCTGTCCTTCAGTCTGTTCTTGAATATTTCTAGCCCAGCCATCTTCCCACTGCCCATCTGAACATGTTCTCTGAGAAGTACCAAACCAGGGCCAATGTTCTCAGGAAAGTCACGGATTCTATGTCTCTCTCTGTTTTTTTGGGTGTCCAGCTTCAGACCTTCTGTGCCTGACTTTTAGAGGTGCTTCTGTGGTCTTGGGCACCTCTAAAAATCAGGCAGAAGGTACCTTAAGCTGGAGATAATAAATAAGTGAATATCTCTGAAAGGGGCTGCAAACCAAGATTCGGTGCCATGCATGAGCCCCATGTTGGTTCTCTTCTCTCGGCTTCAAGTATTTTACAGCAGCAAAGATGCAAACCAAATCCTGAAAATCCAGAAGCGGGCAAACTCTTTTCTGGAGGAGCTCAAGCCAGGCTCTGTGGAGCGAGAATGTAATGAGGAACAGTGTGACTTGGAGGAGGCCCATGAGATATTTGAAACCAGGGAAGCAACTGTAAGTCGTTCCCCTAAAGCTGGACATGAGAATGAATTAACCAGTGAAATGTTGATTTTGGGAATGTATTCACGTCAGGAGCATAATGAGAGCTTTCCTTAAATATCCCTCCTCTCTCTTAGGGCCAGAGCCCCTGCTTGTGTGAATGTGCAGCACTCTGCTGATGTCAATGGAGCTGTGTAGATTTACACTAGCGGATGATATGGCCCTTAGTCTCTATTCCTCGCAGTTCTGGTTGTCAGAACCAAAGCTAGCCCTGTCTCTCCTGTGTGTGCTGGTGGGTCTCCCTGGCCACTGTAGCCTTTTCCTGTCTGCCTCCTGCCCCAGCTCTCCCACAGCCAGCCTGTCCTAAAACCATCTTCCGCTCCCCTGCCAGCCCGAGTCTCGGAGCCACTTTGCCCCTTCTTGACTCCCTCCACTGGCTTCTTGTCTATCACCACAGCACATTCAGGGTCGTCCTCCTCCCCTAGGAGGCCTTTGGAAGCTTGCCTCACTGACATCTCGCTGTCACTTCCCTCTGAACTTTTCCTCTTTGCCCATTCCCAGATTTTACAGTCATCTGGCAGCCTCTGCCAGTGCCATCCCCTCTCTCCTCTTTCAAATCCCTCCTGACAGCCCCCTTTTATTTAAATCACTTTCTCCTTCCGTGTGCTCCTCCTTCCTGCACTATTCACCTCATCCAGGGTTCAGCGTATTGTCTTTCTACTATGGCAAGCTCTCTGGGGCAGAGACTGCCTCTGGCCATGTGCATGCCTGGCAGTGAGCACAGTGAGGCCCACATCTCAGTGTCCTGGTGAGCTTTATTGGCAATAACACAAGGGAGACTGTATGGTAACAACATGTGGCTATTAACAAAGTGGGTGGGATTCAAGCCAATCACCTAGAAGAAAAGGCTTCACTGTCCTCTGTCTTTTTGCCTGGCTGGGCACTGCTTGTAGTTGTACACCAGAAATACAGGGGACTTACCCAGTCAGCAGTTGCCGTCTGACAGAAAGCAGCTGATGCAGATTGATGGGAGGTAAGGGGCACAGCTGGGCCCATCTCTGTGGCAGCTGGGTCCTCCCAGACCCACCAGGATCAACCTCTCTGGATCAGCAGAATCAAATATACATTCAGGACCAGCCAGTACCAATGTCCCTGAGCTCTCAGCAGTATGTAAGATGTATGTGCTGTGATGGGGGGTTGACTGCAGGCCGCTGCAGGGGAGGTGCAGGGAGGGGGTCTGTGGAAAAGGCTGGTTGGGATTGGTGTGGTACAGTTTACTGGGCTGGCGAGTGGTTGGTGGCAGGTGGAGAGGTGTGATGAATGGAGGAGCGGGACCTGCACAAGGAAGGTGGTATGACCTGTGTTTGCAGCATCACATCCTAGCCTCCACCCAGCCAGGTAATTGAGTCTTATTACTGCTGTGTCAAAGGGGAGGATACTACAGCTATTAACTGGAGACCTGAACTCCGTTGCCCCAAGGCAAAGAGACAGTTAAAGTTCATTCATTTGAACAGTCTGCTTCAGCCCTAACCCTGTTTTTATTTCTCCACAGCTAAACTTTTGGACTAAGTATGTTGGTAAGTAAGGAAAAGTTTCTGATTCCACGCCCCCTCCCTTCCACAGTGGGTACCTCTGCATCCTTTCTGCGATGTACTATATATTAATACTCCCTACGTCATTCGTTCCAGCTTTTACGCATCAAAGTCTGTGTTCTCATGTCACAGTGTGTTTCCTCGGCTACTACATGGACTGTAGGGGCAGATTCCAAACACCTCTATAACTGTTTCCATATCCTCTCCTAGAGCCAAGTCACTGGTCAAAGTTGATGGGGGACCATTCCTAATCCCGGTGATTACTGTAAACCTCCCTAGTGCACACAAAGGATGAACTTCACCATTGCTCTCTAGTTCTAAGAAAACCAAGCCATGCCCCACTGCATTCAGTGCCTGCCTACCCTCTTTTCTGCCCCCAGCACACACGCCCTACAGCTGTAACTCAGAATCCATCACATTGTCCTTGTGCCTTGGAGAATCTCTAGAGCGACATATACAACAGGCAAAAAAAAAAGCACCATAAAGATATCGAGCTTGCAACTCCCAGTTGCCGAGCTGATGTGGGGTGGTTGAGACTGAAGAGGTCAGATGTAGGGTTCATGATCTGGGTTTCCCTGCATGTGTATTTCAGATGGAGATCAGTGTTTATCCAATCCTTGTTTCAATGGGACCTGTCTGGACAATATTGGACGATTTAACTGCATTTGCAACCAAGGCTGGGAGGGACGCCTGTGCCAACATGGTAACGCTGGCTTCAATCCACCATTTTAATATTAGAAATAAAACGGGGGGGAAGGGGCGGAAGTACCTCTGCCTGTATAGGAAAACCAACACTTATGTCATTGCAGAACTTGTCTGCTTCTGATGATGTTTTTCTCTATTTCATGGCCTGCCAATGGATTGTTTGTTGTTTTCTAAAATAACATAAAGCTGATCTGTAATCATGGGAGAGGTCTAAGTCTCTTGCCAATGAAAATATTTCTGTAAAACAGGGTCTGCCACAACTGCTAAAGCTGTCAGCAAAACAAGAAAGGATGGATTTTGTTTGCAAGATAGTGGAAAAAAAAAGCCCATCACAATCCAATGCAGAGATGAGCGAATTCTGGGCTGACCTCTTTTAAAAGAGCAGTTTTTCTTTCCCGGTGAACTGCTGACCAGTGTGTGCAGTAGATACATGCTCAATGGCAAGGAGCAGAATTATCAGATCTTCAGTCTACTACCTCCTGGCACACTCCTTGGTATCATGTCCTTGGCCTCTCCCTCAGCACTCCCAGTGGCCAGCCCCATTTTCAATCTGCCACTCAAACGCCACAAAGTCAGAAACAGAAGCTGGAATCCCAAATCCATCAACTGCTGTTCCTTCAAATCAAGGCATTGGACAATTCCCTCTCACAGTGCACCTATTCCAGTTTCAAAGGGGAACATCAAGTCCAGCTCAGACCTTAAGTTACCATCAGGTGATTCCTAGGCCTTCTAACCTTGCATCTCTTTTCCCCTCCTCTGTTTCCCAGAGGCTAACTACACCAACTGTTCCACTTACAATGGGGGATGTGAACATTTCTGCCATGAGGATCCGAAGCAGAGCCAGCACCGCTATTGCAGCTGTGCCTCAGGCTATCAGCTGATGGATGACCATTCCAAGTGCGAGCCCGTTGGTAAGAAGGAAGGGTGGAGTGGGAGGACACCCAAAATTCCAATTTTATACCGTGTTCTTCAAACAAGAGAATGGAGGATGCACTTCTTTTCTGAAATGTGAGAACCATATGCAACAGTTTCTAATAGTTCCAATGCATCTATTCCATGCAGAGTGATTTTCTGCTTGGGATTTTTCCACTTCTTTGAGTGATGGTCCCTGTTGTATTCCACCAAGGGTTATACACATGCACTATGTGTCCAGAGCCAAAGAGTTGGAAAGTAGTAGTGTCTGTTGGGCCACGCATGCACCCTTGCTCTGCCTCGTGGTTTCTTCAGAGGTGATAAAGGGCGGGATGTACCGTCCATGCTCTCAGTTCCTTCTCACCGCTACATGGTCCGAGTCAGAGCCTCTCCTGTTCTCTCATCGCTTGTGACGCACTTTCAAAAACACAGAGAAAAGACTGTTTTATACTTCTATATGCTTAGTATTCTTGTTGTTTTGCAGCAGATTAGTGATAGTTTTCAGGACTTTGGGATTCCGTTTTAAAGGTCTCTCACTTCCCCCTCACCCTCCCCAGCACCCAGACCTGATTATGCTGAAGATAACAGGGTTCAAGATCTGCGCCTCCTGCCCTCGCTCATTCTCAGTCAGTGACGAGCACCAATGCTGCCGTTACTGCTTGAGAGAAGCCCACATTGCATCCAGCTGCAGTGACTGCCTCTCCTTCCCAAACCGTATCTGGGAAGGCCGGGCTCTTCACCTCAAGAAGCACTTTGTGGAAGTACCATGAGGCCACAGTCAGATCCAGACTGGGGAACTCCCCCTGTACATCAGCCTGAGCAGTCGAGTAGCACACCTCCTACAGCAGAGATCCAGTCTGGTTCCGTTGGTACCAGTGTTATGACCCCATGCCGGGACCTAATCATGAGGCAATGAAGTATGTGCATAAGCCTGGCAGTAAATCTTCCTCGGGCCCAGGAAGGACACTGCCCCATCCACAAGTTCCAGCCACAGAAACCGGCATGTTCCAAATCTTACAAGAATGACAAGAAGTTGCACAGAAAGCTAGTCCTGTCCACTGAGCAGGGCCGGCTCCAGGCACCAGCTGAGCAAGCTCGTGCTTGGGGCAGCAGATTCTAAGGGGCGGCATTCCCTCGAATCCTTTTTTTTTTTTTTTGCTTTGCCTCTTCGGCCGCCCCGCAAGTTTTGTTCTTTTTTCTTTTTGGTTCGCTGCTCCGGCTGCCCTGTAGGGGGCGGCGGCATGGAGGAGGGGAGCATCCTACTGAGAGCAGGCTGCACCCTCCGTCTGCCCCAACTGGTGCCAGGTCTGTAGCAAGCCCAGCAGGGCAGCCCATATCCTTCCCTCCCCGCCGAGCGGCGCAGAGCCCTCCCAGCAGGTGGTGCGGCGGAAGCCCTGGCCGTCCCCTTCTCTCTCCTCCCCACTCCCCCTTCCCCTCACTGCCCGGGGCACGTCTGCAGCGCTGGGAGTCCCCCTGCACCCATGCTCCAGACACCCTGCACGGGTTTTTTTTTGCTCTGCCACTCTGGCTGCCCCACAGGTTTCCTTTTTTTTTTTTCTGCTTCGCCACTCCGGCCGCCCCTCAGGTGGTTTTTTTTTTTTATTCTCCTTGGGGTGGCAAAAAAGCCAGAGCCGGCCCTGTCACTGAGCCATGTACCCCTTCCAGATCGGCACCGCCAAAGTCAAAGGGACCTTCAGTTCAAAGGCAGTTCTGTTCTGGTTCCAGTTCTGACTGCGGAGCACATACTGTTGATGCCTGGGAAGCTTGAGTTGGCCCCTGAGCCTCATGAACTCTTAGCTTTGGAGGAGGTGACATCTCCACATCTTCAGGTTCAGTCGCCACCTAAGGGGGTGGGCTGTTCTACCTTGGACTTATCTCCTTCGGGCTGTGTTCCCGCCCACTTCCCTAGAGTTCCATGATTTGAACCAGGCTCTGACTTTTCGGCATCGGAGGACTTGGACGAAAGCGCATAGTCTGCCCCTCCCATACCAATGTTTCTGACAACTCAGTGGCAGTGTCCTTCCTATCCCCAGCAAAGAAGTCATTGGTACACCATTCCTTGGGCCCCTCCACAGCAACCATCAAATCTGCCTTGTTGGCCATACTGGGGGTCCCAGCCCCAGTACCTACCTTCGGAACCTTCCCACTCAGCTTGAAAGGAGTCTCCCATCTCACCTCTTCAACCATCACTGAGCAGGTGCTCAGAACTCCAATACTGGAGGAAGAGCCGCTTAGTCCAACTCCAACAGTACCACCAGAACCGGAGCAGTTCCCTTCCTCGTCCCTGGATGCCACAGTATCTTCAGCTCCCTCCTTGTCCCTAGACTATCACCAGTTCCAGGACCTGTTACATAAGATGGCTGAACACCTCTATATCCCAATGGAGGCAGTACAGGACAAAGAGCACCAGCTACTTGACATCTTGCATGCCTCGGTACTAACCAGAGTAACTGGCCATTCTGCCACCATCCCAGACTGTCTGGCACACTCCAAGCACTTGCACACCCACCCCCGAGGGGGCAAAGAAGAGGTACTATGTACCCACGAAGAGGTCGAGTTCTCTCACCTCCGACCCAATTCCCTCATCATACAGGTGGCAACAACACTCACACTCTACCCTGGCAGACAAAGAGGGCAAGTGACTGGATCTTCTGGATCACAATGTCTTCTACTCTGCCAGCCTTCAGTTTGGAATCTCAAATTACTTGGATCTATTCGCTAAATATTATTTCCTTACTGTGGCAAATTGGTGGATTTTGCAGACAAGCTTCCTCCAGGCTATCTTACAGGAGGGAAAACTGGTCATGAGGACAACACTTCAGGCTGCAGTGGATGCAGCAAACACTTCTTCACACACGATGGCTACGGGGATTGTCATATGAAGGGCATGGTGGCTACTTCATCAGATTTCCCAAGGGAAGTCCAGCACACCATGGAGGACCTCCCTTTCGATGAGTCTCATCTCTTCAATGAGAAGACTGACAATTCCCCTTTACTCCCTAAAGGATTCCAGAGCCACTCTACAATTGCTGGGTATCTACATACCAGCACCCAAGCGCAAGTTCTACCTCTTACCACCGACACAACGATTCAGAGCTTCTCAATCCTTCCATCAGTGGCCTAGTGAGCCTCCTCACAAATGACAGAAGATCCAACAGCCCCATCCTCTCAGTTCATCGTCATAGCCTTCAGCATCTCATTCTCAGTCTTTGCAGAACGGATATTTCTGAGTGCATCTGGTGATCCACCAACCACCTTGCCTTTTGCCTTACACCCAGCCCACCCCCTTTGGGGGGGGCATCTAGCACTCTTCTCACCAGCATGGATTTCGATAACAAGTGGGTCCTGGATGTCATTCAACATGGTTATACAACTGAGTTCATGACGCTGCCTCAACTCTTTGATCACTCTTATGACAGTATCCTCACCCTAGAAGTGGACTCCCTACTCCAAAGGGAGTGATAAAACCTGTTCCCGTGACCTATTAGGACACAAGGTTCTATTCCTTCTAGTTCCCAAGAAAAAGGGTGATCAGTGGAGACCAATCTTAGATCTCCGTCATCTCAACCACTTCATATTGCAAGCCAAAGTTTTGTATGGTCACCCTAGCAGCCATCATACCTTCGCTAGAAAAAAACGTGGTTTATGGCTCTCAATATGCAGGATGCTTACTTTCATGTAGATAGCCACCCTACCCACAAACATTTCTTGAGATTCACAGCAGGCCCTCAATGCTTCCAGTACAGGGTTCTACCATTCAGACTCATCACTGCTCCACAGGTTTTCACTGAAGTTTTCTCTGTGGTGGTGGCCCACCATCAGCATCAAGCGGTTGTTATGTTATCTTATCTCAAAAACTAACTGACAGCAGTGTGATCCAAAGGAGGGCTCGAGCCTTGACCTCCATATTGCTCACACGCCTCTCCTCCCTGTGGGTGAATGTAAACATAGAAAAACAGATTTTGGATCCTACACAGGCTCTAGAATTCACTGGAGCCTGCATCAATGCAGTCTCGACACATGCCTACCTACTGGAGGAAAGGTTCCAGACCCTACAAGAACTGATTACCAAGGTGGTCTCTGGTCCTTCTGTTCCATCCAGGACTTGCCTTTCCCTTCTTGGTGGCATGCATGTACATTACTGCCTTTGCTCATTTTCGCTTTCACTGCCTGCAGCTGTGGCTCCAGAAGGCCTGTATTCCCATGCACCATATCATGGACTTCCTACTGACAGTTCCACAAGGTTCTTTCCTGCCTCCAATGGTGGAAGGACCCTGGTCAGGTCTGCACCGGGATACCATTCCTCCTGTTCTCCCCAAGCACGACGATCATCATAGGCGCTTCACTCCTTGGATGGGGTGCCCACATGGTTGAGCACATGATACAGGGGACTTGGAGTGCTCGGGAATCCAGGATGCACATTAACATCCTGGAACTTTGGGCAAAACAGACAGCATGTTGCACATTTCTCCCATCCATTCACTCCCATCATGTTCTCATCATGTCAGACAACATCACTGCCCTGTACTACATCAAGAAACAAGAGGGCACGAGGTCGTCAGCACTCTGTGCAGAAGCTGTTCATCTTCAGGATTGCTGTGTTACACCCAAGACGCTGTTGTTGGCAGCATATCTTCCCAGGACTCAGAACGTAATTGCAGACTCTCTCAGCAAGAAATTCATGGCTGACCACGAATGGGAGCACCATGACACCATGGCCACAGACATTTTCAACTACTGGGGGACTCTGACCAGGGACCCCTTCACCTCCCACACCAACAGCAAATGCACCTGGGTGCCTGGGGGTGCCTCGGCACCCTTTACCAAGGTGATCCCCTAGTCATCCACTGGTTGGACCGGGTCAATTATACCTTTCCTTCCCTACTGCTCCTGCTGCATGTCCTACACAAGATCCGACAGGAGACAGCAACGGTCATTCTGATCACCTCATTCTGGCCTCACCAGTTTTGATTTCTTCTCCTTCTCCACATGTCAGCATGTCCCCCATTTCCACTGCCAGCTCTCCTGTGACTCCTTGCACAACATGGCAGCAGGATCTGTCATCCCAATCTGCAGACAGTTCACCTATGAGCTTGGTTTTTCTATGGGCATTTTCGCTAGAGTGAGAATGTTTGTCTGCAGTACAAGACATCCTCTCTTGTAGCAGAAAAGAGTCCATGAGGTGGTCCTATAGAGCCAAGTGGAAGCATTTCACCTCATGGGCCCAGCAGAGGGGTCTTTCCCCTGAGAATGCAGGCATCTCTCTTCTTCTGGACTACCTCCTGTCCCTGAAGGCGTCAGGACTCACTGTCAACTCCATCAAGGTGCATGTAGCCCAGGGGTGGCCAACCTGTGGCTATGGAGCCACATGTGGCTCTTCAGAAGTTAATATGCGGCTCCTTGTATAGGCACCGACTTTGGGCTGGAGCTACAGGCACCAACTTTCCAATGCGCTGGGGAGTGCTCACTGCTCAACCCCTGGCTCTGCCACAGGCTCTGCCCCCACTTCACCCCTTCCCGGCCCTTCCTCTGGGCCTGCAGTGCCCTTGCTCTCCCCCCCCCCCCGCCCTGAGTCTCTTGCATGCCACAGAACAGCTGATTGGGAAGTGTGGGGAGGGAGGGGGAAGCGCTGATTGTCAAGGCTGCCGGTGGGTGGGAGGCACTGGGAACGGGGTGAGGGAGCTCATGGGGGCTACTGACATATTACCATAGCTCTTTGGCAATATACATTGGTAAATTCTGGCTCCTTCTCAGGCTCAGGTTGGCCACCCCTGATGAAGCTGCTTTCGGTGCCCGCCACCCCCCTGTCTTTATCACCTCAGACAAAACCAAGTCTCCCCTTGACTACCAGGATTTGGAAGAGCCTCCTCCAGACTTATCCACCCGTTCATCCCATTGCTCCTTCAACCTTGTCCTCTGGGTGTTGAAGAAATCACCTTTTGAATCTATGGCTTCCTGCTCCCTGTTGCTCCTTTTCATGAAGGTTGCCCTTCTGGTAGCTATTACTTCCGCAAGAAGGGTAGCCGAACTGGGGGCCATGATGGACTTTCCCTGTATCACATTCCAGAAGGACAAGGTTTCCCTGCAGTTGCATCCCAAGTTTCTGCCAAAGGGTGTAACCTGCTTTCATCTCAACCATCCCATACACTTACCTACTTTCTTCCCAAAGCCTCACACCTCAGTGGAGGAATGACACCTTCGCTCCCTCGACAGCTGCAGAGCCCTGGCCTACTTGCAGTGGACAAGATCATTCAGGACATCCCCATGACCGTGTATCGCTCTAACAGAAGGGACTAAGGGCAAGCAATCTCCACTCTGAGGATCTCTAAGTGGGTTTTAGGGTGCATTACACTCTGCTATCAGTTATTGGGACTGTCTCCACCCCTTGGGGTATGAACCCATTCCACGAGAGTGCAAACATCGACTACGGCCACACTTCATGACGTACCACTTACAGATATATGCGGGGGAGGGGTGCGCCTGTGGAGTTTGGTATGTATCTTCTCTTCCCATTATGCCTTAGTGTGAGACTGTGACGGATGCCTCGTTCAGCATGGCTGTTCTCCATTCCACAGTTCCATCATCTTCCTCCACTGTCCTAACTAGGTACTGCTTGTTAATCACCCTCAGTGGAATACATAGAGACCATCACTCAAAGAAGAAGAGGAGGTTACTTACCTGTAACTGAAGGTTCTTCGAGATGTGTGGTCCCTATCTGTATTACAACCCCATCCACCTTCCCCGCTGCTGCAGATCTGTTCAATTTGTGGTGGAGAAGGAACTGAGGGCATGGTCAGTCCGTCTTGCCCTTTATCACCTCAGACAAAAACATAAAGTGGAGGAAGGGCACATGCATGGACTAATGGATACTACAGCTTTCAAAATCTTTGGCTCCAGACACATGGCGCATGTGTATAACCCTCGGTGGTACACAGATAGGGGCCACACATCTTGAAGAACCTCCAGTTACAGGTAAATAACCTTCTTTTATTGGAATTAGAAATCAATCATGTATCTCTGTGTTAGGAACTCCTCACATAGTCAAACTCCTCCACAGGATCAGGGAATTTCCCCCACAGTGAAACAAAATGAGGGAATGCAGAGAAGCCATTGTGAGCATCTCACAGAAATAAGGAGACAGGGTGAGGTTTTTTTGGAACAGTAGTGAGTTGGAGAATTTCTTGTTTAATAAGCTGACAGTGATTGTGTTGAATTGTCTGGATTTTGCTCTTTTTTATTTCTCGCTTGTAGTGGAGTTCCCCTGTGGAAGGGTGAAGGCAGATCGCATGGAGTTCAAATCAGGTATCCAAATTCGACTCATTGACGGGAAAATGGGAAGAAAAGGAGACAGTCCCTGGCAGGTGAGGAATAAATAATCTTTTGTGGTGGAGCTTTCAGTCTGTACCCAGAACTGTTTCATACGCACAGTAAAGCACTTAGGTCACAAATGATGGCACTATTGCAAGCTAAGCTTCTCCTTATTTTAGGCTTTCCAAGGTCAAATCAAAAGTTGGAGAGCTGAAGCGAATGTAACTTTTGTTGTATTTTATTAGCCTTACCACTCTTTGCCAAGGTATATTTGTTCTTGCTAACCATTCCAATGCAAGCAGCACCATGATGTACTTGCCTGTGGTGTCCCACCAAGCAGGGGATGGCTACGTCTTGAATGTATTGAATACCTCCTGCAGCACATTCTGGCTATTATAGTACTATCACGGTAGCATCTGAATGAAATCTTTGTCGGTTTCGGACAGTTTTGTTTTTATAAATGTAAAACAAGCCTTGCAAGGCATCGGTTGGCGCTACAGAGCATGCTTTAGTCTAACAGAACATACCAGACCTTTACAGAGCATGCTGGGGGCTCACAGAGGAAGGATCCACCATATGGACCCTACCAGGGCATTAGAGAAAGTGCTTTTCTGCCAGCCCAAGTCTCATGTAGACTAAGATCTCTTTACACCACTGTGGCAGCATAAAGGGCTCTTAGCATAAATGAGAATCAGCCCAAGATGTTTTACTCACTTCAGGCACATGGTGGTTGTTGGGCAAAACCATCTCTTGCTTGAGCTAAGAATCTCCAAAACTCAGAAGGACCAGAATGCTTCCAACTGCTGGTCTGCAGCATCTCCTGAGCAGTGAGCCCAGCCAGCGAGAAACATGAAAACTGATTTAGATGGAATGCTCGAAACCCAAACCTTCATTCCATGTGGACTGTAAATATCTTGTTAGGATGCTTCTGTCCACCAAGCGAGGAGCTTTGACCTCTGCTAATGTCACGTGCTCTGGTACTGAAGGTGCAGTGTAGATTGCCGCATGCAGAAGGAATATATCATATCCTACATGTCTGAGCTGGATCTTGTGGTGCCGTTCTTCTCTATTTCTTTGTTTCAGACCATGCTGCTAGATGGCAGGGGAAAGTTTATGTGCGGAGGTGTTCTCATCCATCCCTCCTGGGTTCTAACAGCAGCACACTGCGTTGAGAAGAAAGGGAGGTTCAAAGTTAAACTTGGTATGGAAAAAAGACCAGCTCCTGTGCTACCCTCTTATAGTATATTACATTCTAATTCAGGATCCCGAGACTTGTCCTTTCAGGAGACGGATGCCAGATTATAGAGGGAGCATATTATTCTGCATATAGAACTGGGTTGGCTAGGAAGCCCGTCGGATCTACCTGAGATTTAAAAAATACATTATTAAACTCATCTGATTTCATTTGAGCAGCTAAGAGCCTGACTATGAACTAAGTGGGCCCATACATTGTGAGCACTCCTGCGTATCTTGGAAGTGAAGTAAAGGGGAAGTAAAGTTCCCACACTCTGGAGCTTGGATTGTGTTTCTACTCCCAAACCTTGTGTGCTTGCACCCCAACAGCGGGGCAGTGGGTCTGCACTCAGTGCCCCAGGGCTAATGAGAATGTTGCTGCTTAGGAAGCATCTCTAGATTCCTAATCCCAAATCTAGAATAGGCCATGAGTACTAGACGTGCAGAGGAGTCTTAATCTATACCCAGTTGGCATGTATCCACTTTGCAAAACTACCCAACAGGCAGGGGCAACTCTAGGTACCAGCAAAGCAAGCAGCTGCTTGGGGCAGCCCATTTGCAGGGGTGGCAGCTAGCAGGGATAGAGCCTAGGAGCTGAGAACCAACAGGGGGCCCTGGAAGCTGTAGTTCCTTGGTTAGCTCCCTGCCTATAGAACCAGCCTTGGAGCAGGGAAAGAACTACATTTCCCAGCATTCCCTTGGCCACTACCAACAGGAAATGGGGGGAGGGAGTATGGTAGCTGAAACCTCATGCTGCAGCTTGCTGGAATGGAGAGCTCACTGCTAGAGTGGGTGGCACTGTGAATGGGGAACAACTATGCCCAAGGAGTAGAAGGCTTTGGCCCAGATATCCCCTTCAGAAGACATCCTCAGACTGGATTAGGGATACTGGTGTGACCTCACCTTGCAGCCCCCAAAGAAGGAATTGGGTGGACTAAATGGACAGTGCCCCTCTCTATCTGAAGCCTAGCAAGGGAGGTATGTGGATCGCACTAGAATTTAAAATGAAAAGTAAGGGAGGGGAGGCTCCACTGGACCTGGGCAGCTTTAGATACAGTACCAGGCACATAGAAGGATTTCCATTTCTGAGACAGGAAAGCAGAAATTGACTTTTCCTTTCCAGATTTATCCAATATTCAGAAAGAGAATCTAGCACCTGCCTTTCAGATTTGAACACCTCAAAATTCCGGAGTGCTCAAGCTCAATTTGGGCAGCTGTTACTTCATTTCTCCCAAATCAAATATACTGAGCCACTGTAATTTGCTGTAGAAAAAGTAGGATAAAATTGAGCAAGAAATGTTTCCCAGTGTTTTTTAGGACTGGAATTGCTATTTTCAACAGCCATTGCCTTTACTTTTATTTGTTTAAAAGGAAGACAGTGATACTGCATTGGCAAATTCCCCATAGAAACAAAGAGTGGAACAAAAGAATAATAAAGGTACCTCAACTTTTCCTCATTTATGGAGGACAGTCTTATAATATGCATCCAGATATCCTCCAATCCCATAAACTGAAAATTGTTCCACTTTACTGCAGTTCTGTAACCATATGAGAACCAGTCCTGTCTGTGTTCTGGGCACATCCAAAATTCTTGCTGAATGACCCGCCTTGGGAGCAGGTTACCAGTGATCCAGGGCTGGGACGGAAGTAGGGTGCAGGTGTGGGGAGAGAGATCCCAGGGCTGGGGCGTCAGGGAGTGCGGATGGAAGAGGCAGAGCTCAGGGCTGGAGTGGCAGGGGGTGTGTGGGTGGAGGAGCACTGGTTGGGGGGGGGATTGGTCCACCCAATTCCTTCTTTGGGGACTGCAAGGTGAGGTCACACCAGTATGGGGGGGAGCCCAGAGCTGGGGCAGCATGGGGTGTGGGGGGGGAAGAGCCCGTGGCAGGGGGTGCGGGTGGCGGGGGAGAGCCCAGGGCTGGGGCAGCAGGGAGTTGCTGGGGTGGAGCCCAGGGCTAGGGTGAGGGCAGGCAAAATTTGTTTTGCTTGGGGCAGCAAAAAAACTAGATCCGGCCCTATACATTGCCATAGCCAGCGCTGCTATCTCTGCACATATACGAATTATACGAAGCATGGGAAAATGTCCACCAAATTTGCCCCTGAATTACCAAATAAAAACCACCACAAGCATTGTTCCTTTCACATTCAAATAAAACCCCTCCGGAGGAGCATTTTCTACCTATCTATCTGACAGCAAAGGGATAATACAGCCTCTGCCTCAGCTGCTTAGTCAGTGAAAATGCTTTTTGTTAAGTATGGTACAGAAGCTACAGGTATGAAGTATCCCACTAAGGGAATCAATGGTGCCACTGCCCCGAAATCTGAGATGCCAGCATGGGCATTAATACCACTATGAGCATCTTTTCTGACCCACCACTGTGATCATGGCTTTGAGTGCCTTCACTGGCTCTCTTTTCTCCACTGCATCAGATGCATCTTCTTGTCCTTTCCTTTAAGGCTCTTCACAGTCTGGGCTCTCCCTGTTCATCTGCTGCTGTATCTCATGGTGTTCCCCCTAGCTGCCTCCACTCCGTGCCAGCAGTGCAAACCTCTACCCCCCAGTTTGCACACTTGTCTCATAAGCCCCTTCACTCTGTCTTCTGTGTAGCCCTTTAGGTATGGAACTGTCCTCCGGGAATTGTCCATAAAGTCACTACCCTGGGATGATGAAGTTTCATCACCAATGGGTGTGCAGCACAGTGACAATTGTAAAGTGTTAGGTGGTCATGGATTTCTTACAATACAGATCCCAGCTTCTAGGATGGACTAGTCCAGGAAGTCAGTCCCTAATGGCCTTTACGTCAGGGAGTTCAACCAATCAGCCACTAAACACACGTCAAAGAACTTGTACAAGCATATTGCTTTTGCTGGGTTGTCGGCATGTTCCCCCAAACTTTTATGCTGGGTCCCACGAAAGGACCATCCAAGAAATTATCTCCAGCTGTCCAATTCCCATTATAATATGGACACTCTCGAGCATCACTGAAGAGTTTCAGTGTCTTTCTTCTGTTGATATATTTATGCAGTTCTGCACGATGTGTGCACAATACATTATAGGCAAATCAAAAGATGATGTCCCTGCCCTGTAGAGCAAGGAGTGGGAGGCCCGTTAAGTATAACCCTGTTAAGATAGAACAGGGTAACTTGAGCCAACTCACATTTTAAGAAAACAAGGACAAATCTGAGTACTCAATGTATTTTAGTCCTAATGTGGTTTGATGCAGGGGGTGGGGCTGGAGCTCCAGGAGCCCAGTAATATCTCTCATCTTCCTCATTGCTCTTTCAGGGGAATACCACCGTCTGCGGAATGAGGAAACGGAGCAAACCATTGTGGTTGACAAGCTAGTGAGCCATGAAAACTACAGCAAGAAGACCTCCGATAATGACATAGCCTTGCTGCATCTGGCTCAGCCCATGATTTTCAACAAATTTGTGCTCCCTGTTTGTCTTCCCACCAAGCAACTGGCAGAGCAGGAGCTGATGGCGAATGGGAAGCAGATGGTGGTGACTGGCTGGGGGAGCAAAAGTGGCGACTCCTCAAATTACTCTGCTGTTCTGAGTTACATTGAAATTCCCATGGTCCCACAGAATGATTGTGCCCAAGCTATGAGGCATGACATCTCTGAGAACATGCTGTGTGCAGGTATTATTGGAGACAAGCAGGATGCCTGTGGTGGGGACAGTGGAGGCCCCATGATCACTAAGTTCAAGAATACTTGGTTCCTAGTGGGACTGGTGAGCTGGGGAGAAGGTTGTGGGAAACTGGAGAAGTTTGGAGTCTACACCAAAGTCAGCCAATACCTGGAGTGGATCCACCAGCAAATTAAAACAATGGACGTCTCATCTAAGGGCTGATTCTCATTAAGAGGAATTGGGACCACTGTGGCCATATGCTAGTGACAATACACAGTACAATCTGCTGTCATGTCTTCTGGTATTAAAGCTAGAGTATATAAACCAAGAATATGTTAACTGTGTGTACTCTTTTCCTTGCTATTTACCCCTTCTTAGGTAGTTATTCATCTGTAGGGGCACCAATTGTGACTTAGGGCCCCAGTGTGCTAGATATTATACAATTACGTGACAAAAAGATGGGACCTGACCCAAAGAACTTGCAATCCAAGTATGAGACAAAATATATGATGTTATGCACCAACCTGTAATTGACTTATCTAGTCGCCTGAGCTGTTTGGGGGCTGAGGTGCAAGTTGAACAGTCCGGATGAACATAACAGTAGTTCACATTAAAGCAGTATAAGACTAAGGTGTTGAAAGCAGCATAGGGAAATTGGGGAACTGACTCCTATTAGGTTGGGCACTTAATCCCCTTGGGTTAGTTTTGAAAATCCCTAAATGTTATGTTCCTAAAGTGTTTTCTTAAAATTAAAGTTGAAGTGGGAGTTTGTTCTTTTTCATATGCCAGGTTAAAGGGAAATTATTTCAGTTTTAAAAGGCAAGATTTAAAGAGGTACTTTCTCACTAGGGAAACACTAAACGATATCATAGATAACTGTATCATCGTTAACTCTGCTTACTGTTTCAGCTGTGCGTGGCACATTTACTAGCTATTCACAATTTTCAGCTTGCTCCCTCACAGTCAATCCAGTCTTTCAACTCCATGCTGCCATTATAACACTGCTGCATCCACTCGTTTATCCATGTCTTCTCCCAGTGTTCACAGTTCATGAACTAAGTGAGACTTCCCCTCCGATTTAGTTACTTGCAAATTCAGGCCATGATGCCGCTCCCATCGAAGCCAATGGGTGTTTTGCTGTTGATTCTAAAAGGAGCAGGAGAAGAGCTTTAATTCCTAACTTTTAAGCACATCCAGATGAATAATGCACATGTGATTCCCTTGTCTCGCAGCTATTGGACAAAACCAGGTGTATTTTGTTAATGTCCCTTCGTTGGTGTAGAGCAGTGGTTCCCAAACTGGGGTTCGCAAAATGTTACAGGGGGTTCTCAGGGGAAAAATTCCCTCTTGGTGGACAGAGCTGTCCCCAGGGACCCAGGCAGCAGGAGGCCAGCAGCCCAGAGCTCTTGGACTACCAAGAGCTAAGCAGATCAAAACAAGTTTATCTATCAAACTGGGGAGATTTAAACTTCAAGACTTCTTATAAGAAATGGAAAGAGAGGTGGATATTTTTTGGTGTTTTTTAAATTAAATAGGCAGCTTGTATTGTTTTTTAAATTATTATGAAGAACAAGTTTAAGCTTTGTTGTAACGTACATTGTTTGCCTGGACGGCTCAAGACCTGAATGCTTGTGTAGAAGGAATTCTTTGAGTTGGCTTCTTAAATACCTTCATGCTGTTTCACATCTGATACTCCTTGATGGAACATAGGAGCCTTGTCTTATAACAGGCTTATTCAAAGTGATGCAAGCTATGAAAGTGAGATCTTTGGAGAGTGTTGCTGTTTTCATAATGTAATAAAAATACTGTAATTATAAATAATATTTAATAATAAATAGTGTGTAATCATGTCATAAAACAAATTTTATATTTCCAAGATCACTGCTTTTATAATTTATACTCGGGAAAAAGAGAAAATCCCTGGAAATAATCATTTTTAGGAGGGGGTTCATGAGACTTGACATTGTAGTGAAAGGGGTTCACAGGTTGTTAAAGTTTGGGAACCACTGGTCTAGAAATTGCAACCAGTTCCATTACTTTATTTACAGATCTGTGTAATCAATAAGTGTCACAAGATTGACTCAAAATCAAACTAAAATGAAACATAATCACATTTTGTAGGCTTTGCCTTCGTCCCTAAACCTGGTAAACTAACTGTTACTGCAGAGAGTAAAGATGAGCCTTCAAGAAATCAAACAATTCAGGCACCATGGTGAATGATGATAGCATCTCACCCACCCACCCTTCCCAGCTTGGGTCAGGGAATGTGGTGATCCAATTGTAGCGCACATGTGCAAATACTTGTAAGAAATCTAATTCCTATTCAGCAATGCACATTTTTTAATGATTGTGAGTAGTCTCATTGATTCCAGTGGCACTGCTCACATGCTTAAAGTTAAGCATGCGCTTAAATGCTTACCTGAAGCAGGTCCAGTGGAATGCTAGAGAAGGGCAAATGCTTGGTGCTGCCCTGGACTCCCCTGAACAAACACATGCTCTTTTCACAGTGTATTTCATTTGGGACTAGAATCAGGGCCGGCTCCAGGCACCAGCATTCCAAACAGATGCTTGGGGGGCAATCTGCAAGGGGCGGCAGTCCGTGTGGTTTTGCCCCCAAGCAGTGCGCCGAATTGCCACCGCGGATGGTGGGGACAGTTCATGTGCCCTTAGGGTGGCACACACATTTCAGCGGTGGCGGCAATTCAGCAGCAGCTTCTAAATTCAGCTGTCCACGGCTGCGCAGCTTCTGTCTTCCAGCTGAAGACAGAAGCTGCCGCCGAACTGCCGCCACCGCAGATACGCGCATGCCGCCCTAACGGCACACGGACTGCCCCCGCCGTCAGTAGCGGCACTTCGGCGTGCTGCTTGGGGCGGCAAAAACAGTAGAGCTGGCCCTGACTAGAATTAAGGCAGTGGGACTAACTAAGGATATTAATGCAGGATTTTCTTGATAGGGAAGCATTTGCAAGAAATTGAACCCCAGGGACCTTTGCACCTGAGCGTGTTAGGGCTGCTACCTATTGAGCTAGAAGGAAGGATCTGCCTCGTTTATAAGTAATAACCTTGTCAAAGCTTCTAAGCCAAGGTTCCAACTAACAGCAGCAAACATGAATAGCCATGATTATCACAGAGCAACATTTGCCTTTCAGCAAATAGTTCCTCTGAATCCTTCTGCCCACACGCAAATCTGAGGGTCACCCATTGCAGCAGATATTTACAGAGCTCAAAGGTCCATGAGTCATTCAAACCAGGTGATACCAATGCACTGCCAAAAAACGGGATTTCAGAACCTCCCACAAAAGCATATATGATACAACTAAAATCCTCCCCAAGAAGCATGGGGCAGGGAAACAGCCTTTAGTGCAGGATTTAAAGATGGAACAAAACATTTTTGCTTTAGAGTGCAGGTTGGCTCCATGGGCTCAAAAGGGCTTTGCTTCCTCTGTCAATATTTGTGATAGGTTAATGATCAATCTCTAGGCCCCATCTCTGTCTTTGGTGTTCATCCAAATATTACTTCTAGTGCCCTAAAACGGTAAGTGTTTATAATTACAGCGCTTTCAAAACTCTGGCTGTCGGTGTCCCAGAACAGTCTGCGCTGATCCGCTCGCAAGGTTCCCTAGCGTTTGATGACAGTGTGAAAAGATCTCATCTGTCCCTCTCAGAACCCTTACTGGCAGGTGTGTGTTGCTGTCCTGTGGACTTGCATTGGCGGGTAGCTCACTGTGTAAAAGGCTAGCATTTGGATCTCACTTGACAAGCCCATCAGGAGCTCAACAGCAGCTACGAGACACCAGGCTCGACTAGCCAATGTGTGAGCCAGATTTGGGTGTGAGGTTCTTCATAGACTTTAAACAAGGCTGTCAGAACTGGTTTCTGCTCAGCTTGGGCCTGATCCAAAACCCGTTGAAGTCATTCAGTGTCTTTCTATGGACTTGGCTCAGGCTCTTTATCCTCTGCAGCTTTCCTGGGTTGTGTCAGTCTGCACACTTTGCCTTGTGAACGGAGAATTTGGCTTCCTATTACAATGTGCATTGTCAGAGAGAATACAAATGAATGAATACAGATGAATAAGACTAACAAAACCTAGTTTTTCTCTGCATTGCCTCCCCCTCTTTCCCTTGAGTCCATTTTCCCTCTCTCTCTGGCTGTTTCTCACTATGTGTTGCTCTCTGCTTGTTTTTGTCCAGGATCTGTCTACTTCATTCTCCTTTTCTCCCAGCAGGTGACCATCTGTAAACCAGAGGATTCTGCATGATCACAAAAATGGCTAGAGGTTCCTTACTTGTGACATTTCTCTTACTAATATGTTCCATCTACAGCAGCTGGTCAGTTTCATTTTCAGGTAGGAACTTCTGACCTACATTTTAACTTCACTTTCTCACACTGAGAGCCTGCATTTAAAATTACACTGCACCCATTTTCTGAGCACAGCACCTGGAAGGTTCAGCTCGTGAGAGGCACTTCCTGAAATGCACAGGAGAAAAATGAGACTTCATTAATAGTCATTAATGAACTCACCATATCGGGGCTTCCTACTTGAGGCCCAGTAACCTCCTTGTGATGCTGGACTTATAGGATCCAATGAGTTATGCACAGAGGGCCACATTCTCAGACTTGGGTGACCAAAGTGAGGCACCTAAATCTGTGTTTTAGGAACCTGTGGTGATTTAATACTACTACTCTGCTGTTCTGTAGTGCTTTTCCTACATAGCCCACAAGGCGCTTCACAAAGGCAGGTATCATTAACCCTGTTTTGTAGAGCTGTAATGAGAAATGAAGTGACCTGCCAAAACACACAGGTCAGATGGGAACGGAACTCAGGTCTCCTGACTCTCAGCCCAGTACACTATCCCCTGGACTCCACAGTGCCTCCTAACAAAGGAGCCAATCCTGCAACTGGAATGGCAAAGGAAACAAAAAGCCATATGCATCTGATTGATATCAGCATTTAAGTGCTTCACATTATATTTAAGTGGCTCACTTCAGGCAGCCTGGTTGAAAATTTAGCCCAGAGACTCCCAACTGAGACAAGTTTTGGACAGCTCCTCCTGACTCAGTGAGCGGGAAGTTCCCTCTCACCCATCCAGTGAAGCTGCTGATTACGATTCCTATGGTTTTGGGGGGTTTCTTTTAAGATGAGCTAATAATAACAATCTAATTTCTTTCATTGGGTTCCAGGATCCCAGAACTAGTAATTTACTGACTCAGGAATTGCATTATTGTCTCATATAGCAGAGGTGCAGTGATACAATTGTTTAACTATAGGAGACTAAAAACTGCTTAACAACCTCTGATATTGGTCCCCCATTTGTCCAGGGCCACTGTTCAACAGGACAGTGACAACAGTCCCTGTGAAATGCAGATATGCCAAACCAAACATCTGACATGCAATTGACAGTCTCTACAGAATGTTTTAGCCAAAATGGGAAGAGAGTGATGTCACTGCCCAAGCAAAGGATAGGTGGGGAACTTTTCACAATGCTGCATGAAGCCAAGTGGTAGCAGGTTTCTTTTAAGGTATTATCTATAGGCACTGATGTTCTCACAAAGGTGATTGTAAGCAATAGCTAAGCAGGTGGAGGTGACATATTGTAGATTTTCCTCCACTGCTATGTTCTATCAGAAGCTTTTTATTTTTTTTTTGTCCCAAGTTGCTTTACACTGGAAGAAATGTTCTGCCAAAAAGCATTATAACGGGAGAAGATGGGTATGCTTTATTGATATATATTCAGGGTGTTCTCTTTCATTTCCACTGAGTTTTTCTTGTCCAGGATTTTGGCTTCATCTCTGAGGTGACACAGCAGAGAGACTGAACGTTCTGTTTTTATATTTTGGACATATATTTAGATAAGTTTTATTTATTTCATTTGGACACAGTAAGTCCTTGATTAACTGAGACCTGCCTAACACTATGCCTGGCCATTAGCACAAATAAATGAACTTTAACCCAACCTCATGAATTTTGAGGCTGGCTCCTTTTAAATGAAGTATTCTTTTAATCCACTGAAATACTATCCAACTGCTCACCACCTAGAGGAATACTGACTCTTTGTTGGAGCATAGACAAACTGAATGAAGTTGTCCTTACGTCTGTTTTGATTTTTTTTAAATTATCTTCTCCACTGCGTTATTTAGCCAAGTTAAAACATAAATTACTAATTTCTGTCCTAAAGATGAAGCTTTGGCTTCCTGTGACAGCAATAATGGTCAGATCCAATTTTGTTTTCATAGTGTTTATGAGAAAAGAAGCAGCACACCAGGTGCTGAAGATCCGTAAACGCGCTAACAGGTTCCTGGAGGAAATTCACCCAGGGAACTTGGAGAGAGAATGCACTGAGGAAACATGCTCCTTCGAGGAGGCAAAGGAGATTTTCCAATCGCAGGAGAAAACGGTGAGGCATTTCACTTCAGAAAAAGCAGCAAGCAAAAGCTGATCAGCTGGGATTGTTCTCACCCAGGATTTTCATTGATATGATTAGGGCTCCGTGTTTGTCACGGAAGTCACAGAGGTCATGTATTCTGTGATTTCCACGACCTCCGTGACTTCTGCAGTGGCCAGTGTGATTGACCGGAGAGCTGTGCAAGCAGCTGGGTCTGGGGCCAGCTGCTCAGGTGGGCCTGGGGACAGCCACACCAGCCACTGCTGGAGTGGCTCCACAGTCAGTCACTTGGGCGGCCCCCAGCCAGATGCCAGCAGCAGCACAGAAGTAAGGATGGCACGGTATGGTATTGCCACCCTTATTTCTGCGCTACAGCCTGCAGAGCTGGGCCCTCAGTCAGCAGCCGCCACTCTCCGGCTGCCCAGCTCTGAAAGCAGCAGCGCAGAAGTAAGGGTGGCAATACCATGACCCCTGCTAAAATAACCTTGTGACCCCCTGCAACTCCTTTTTGGGTCAGGACTTCCAATTTGAGAAATGCTGGTCTCCCCTGTGAAATCTGTGTAGTACAGGGTAAAAGCACACAAAAGACCAGATTTCACATTGGGAAATCAGATTTCACGGACCATGACGTTTTTCATGGCTGTGAATTTGGTAGGGCCCTACATACGATAAACCACAAGGCCAAAGGCCACCAGAATGCTAATGGTAGAAAAAATTATAATTTGATCATTATTATTAACTAATTTCAAAAATGTAATTAAGCATAAAACAAACAACCCAGAAAATATGTAACCTTAACAAAAGAGCACAGACAGGCTATGATGTCCTATTCCCCCATTTCTAAGGAATAGGAGTTTTTACTCAGGTTTCTGATGAATTGCAAAGCATCAAATAAGGTGCCAAGAAAGCTGGTTGAAGGCTACTGAAGCATGCCATGAAGGAAATCAAGATTTTCAAAGGCAACGGGTGATTTTTTGGATGTCCCACTTGAGACATGTTGAAGGGTCATTCTCAGTGGGTGGATGTGGAGCACTGTCAGGACATTGAGTCCCTTTAAAGTGCCTGAGGTTGGGACCCAAAACTACTAATCAACTATGAAAAACATGGCCAATGTCAATACTGTCCTTGCAGATTCTGGAATCCCACCAGTTTACTTCAGATGCAGGGGATTGGGGAGCCCTCACCACCCCAGATGTAGGAAACAATATAAAGGAGGTATAGGATCTGTCAAGACCAGAGATGGGCAAGCTTAGCACTCAACAAAGAGAAGTAGAATTATCTACAACCACTGATTGTGTGGTTACCTGTTAAACTCTTTAATAGAACCTTATTTGAGAGCCCCAGGTGATCAATTAAGAGGCTAGAAGATCAGAAGTTTCGGTCTCTGAACACAGGAATTAGGACGCTTGGCTACTGGCAAGTTAAAAAAGGAAAATCTTTGGGGAAATCCTTATGCCGTTCCATGTTGTATTTTCCAAAGCAAAAGCAAGAAAAATCATCTGTCACTCACTACCTGGTTCGCTACTAGTTTAACCAGTTAACTGTCACTTTGTCCCAGTGGTTAACTGGCTAGCGAAAGAGGCACTCTCAGCAGCTAAGGGTGAACCCACAGCCACAATATAGATTAGTTAAGGAAAAATGCTACAGGGACCATTATCTCCTATTTCCTATAGTCAGTAGATAATGTGTCTTGCCCTATTAACTAATGTTTTCCCCTCTCGTGATTATTTCTTGCAGATGGAGTTTTGGTTTGTTTACAAAGGTAGGAGCAGGGGAGATTTTTTTATCTGTTTCTTATGCTGTTGTTGGTTGCCACGAGGCAGTGTGGAGAGAAGACCCAAACAGAATGCATGTCACCTTCTTCGTGCCAGGCCTTTGTTAAGTCACGGAACTGTATGTGATGCGACAAGGTAGCACAATGTGCGTCTCTTCTTCCAAACAGATTTAAATCCCTGCAAAGAAAATCCCTGTAAGAACGGTGGCGTCTGCAAACTGAAACACTATGATTATTTCTGTATCTGTCCCCCACTGTTTGGAGGAAAGCAGTGTGAAATAGGTGAGTGTGGAAATGCACAAAGGCATTCTCTTGAAGAAAGGATAAAGGGTGAAATTCACCCTAGTCACTTGGGCTGGCTATCTGAGCAGGGCTGAATTTCACCTATAAAGAAGACATTATTATTAACGCCATTGGTCTGATTGAGACACAGCTCCTCCGGTGCCCTAATACCACAGAAACATATGCTGTGATCACAGAGCTGCATGGACTGGGGCTCCATTATCTTAGTAATCAGCTTCATCAAATGTATCAGACACGCTAGCCAACACTCAGTGTACAGTACAAACATGGAGGAAAACATATGTGCTAAGTTCATGTTTCATGAACCATTCTAGAACAAAATGGTGGCACTATTGCCTTTTTTTAAAAAAAACTTGATTCTTTCCCCTGTGAAACACCATCTACAGTCTGCAAGAAAGAACACAGCAGGAAATTACTGTCCAGAATAACTAGAAGTGGGAACTAAGAAAAATGACAAGTGACTCTTTGTCCACCATGATCTCCCAGTGAAGTTTCATTCACTTATATTTGCCAAATGCATCTCATTAGAGCAACGTTGCTATTATTTATTATCTTTTAATGTGCACCAATATGTTCAGCACCTCCCAGAAACAAGTGAAGGCATCTTCCCTACCCCTAGGCACTTACAGACTAGCCGCAGAAGGGAGCTAGATAGTACTGTAAGCTCTTCAGGGCAGGGCCGGATAAACTCGCCTCGGGCTATTAGATTATGTGGGGCTGCTGGGGTTTTGGAGTGAGGCAGTGGGTTCAGGACTGGGGAGGGGATTCGGGTGAGGGAGGGGTGCAGCTCCAGCTGGGGCAGGTGGGCTCTGGGGTGGGGCCAAGGATGGGAAAGGATTGGGATGAAGGAGGGGGTGTAGGGTGCAGGCTCTGGCCGGGAGGCGCTTACTTTGGGCGGCTCCTGGTCGGCAGTGCAGCAGGGCTAAGGCAGTATCCCTGCCTGCCCTGACTCTGCATTGCTCTGCTCCCTGAGGTGTCCAGCATGTCCGGTCCCTAGGCAGAGGGTCCAGGCCACTCTGCGCCAATGGAAGCTGTGGAGCCAGTGCTGGGGGCAGCACGCAGAGATTCCCTGAATGCCCTTCGCCTAGGGGCCACAGGGGCACCTTGGTGAGCTGGTGCTTGCAGCTTCAGCCCTGGGGGAATGCACCGAGGCCCCGGAGACTTGCTGTGGGCCAGTTGAAAAGAAACAGCAGGCCACATCTGTCCCGCAGGCCTGAGGTGCCCCCCTTAGCCTGAGGCTCTGGGCTGCAGCCCCTAAAGCCCCTGCATTAATCCAGCCCTGCCTCTCACTCTGTCAGGATAACACCTGGCACAATAGGGCCCCAATCCTCTTGCAGTATCTAGATGTTACTGTAATGCAAATAATAAATGAGCAAGGGGAGGGAAAGGATTAAGACAGCATGTGTCAAAGTCACACAAATCTTGGCCATTCAGTTAAATTGTGGGATGTGGTTTTACCTCTGTCCTCCAAAGCAGTAGATCAAATAGCCCAGAGATGTATTTCTTCTCTGCCATTGGCTGAGACGCTGCTGCTGCTGAGACGCTGATGTGCTACTGGGCCCTTTCCTAACAAAAAGCAAAACGATTCAATGTCTTTCCCCTGCAGAGAAGTTTGAATGCTGGTACAAGAATGGCGGCTGCTGGCAGTATTGCCAAGACACTGCACACTCCCTTCGTGTGGTGTGCTCCTGTGCGGAGGGTTATGCCCTGGGTGATGACAGGAAGAGGTGCACACAATCAGGTAATAGCTCCAGGACTCTGGGTTACTTAGAGCGAAGAGCAGGACAGGTTGACATCCACTGCCCTTCCCTCTTCATTGGGTTGCCCACTTGCCCTTGGACTGTCATATGCACCAATGAATCTATGGGAAAAACTGGTTGCTGTGATGTAGAATTGAAGTATACTCATTTACCAATGGAAACACCAGCAAGCCTGGAAAATCTGGCTTTTTCTCCACTGTGTTTATTCCACTCCCTTTACTGAAGGCAAACTCTGATCTCGAAGCCCAAATATCCCTCTAGGACTTTCAGGCTCTGCCAACATTATCTCAGCAGAGAGGAATTCCTGGGCAAAGGAAAAGGAGATTACTCTACACTGTGCTATGTAGTGCAGGGAGTACACCGCTGACTCGATGACCAGACAGGGAGCTTGGGGAGATACCAGACACAGCCGCTCACAGTACAATGAGTAAAAGCACTTGGCATGAGTAATGGGGTTCCTAGAGCCTAGGAACCAGTGGAAGCAATGTGTTTGATCTATCAGGAGTTGATACCCATTGTATGTCTCTTCACTTGCATTTGAATGATGGGAAGGATTAATGGGCGGTCAATGGTTCATCTTCAGACAGCTGAAGAGGAGCAGAATTAGTTTAGGGATCAAAACTTTACACTTAAACCCAAAGGCTGTTTTTCTTATTTTTCAGCTCAGTTTCCCTGTGGGCTGATTAAAAGATCCATGCGTGCTTTGGAGGAAGTTGCCCCTGGGATCAATGGGATGGCAGAGGGGGGAGCCCCCAGGCTCAATGGGAAGGTGAAGAGGGGTGCCCCCGGGCTCAATGAGTTGGTGGAGGGGGGCACCTCTGGGCCCAATGAGTCGGTGGAGGGGGGCACTCCTGGGCTTAACTGGATGGCAGAGGGGGGCACCACCCCTGGGCTCAATGGGTCAGCAGAGGGTGGTACCCCCAGGCTCAATGGGTCGGCAGAGGGGGGCACCCCAAAACTCAATGAATCAGGGGAGGGGGAGACCCCCAGGCTCAATGGGTTGGCAGAGGGTGGCATCCCCAGGCTCAATGGGTCGGAAGAGGGTGGCACCACCAGGCTCAATGAGTCAGCAGAGGGGGGCATCCCCAGGCTCAATGGGTTGGCAGAGTGGGGCACCCCCAAGCTCAATGAGTCAGCAGAGGGGGAGACCCCCAGGCTCAATGGGTCA
Source organism: Gopherus evgoodei (assembly GCF_007399415.2). Taxonomy (NCBI): domain Eukaryota; kingdom Metazoa; phylum Chordata; order Testudines; family Testudinidae; genus Gopherus; species Gopherus evgoodei. Next base: position 49,149,365 of record NC_044330.1, on the reverse strand, counting down.
GCAGAGGGAGGCGCCCCTGGGCTTAGTGGGATGACAGAGGGGGGCACCCCCGGGCTCAATGGGTCGGTGGAGGGGGGCACCCCTGAACTCAATACTTCGGCAGAGGGGCAGAATGTGCACGACGGTCTCAATCAGACCGAAGCTGAAGGAAACCTGACAGATGAAGATCTACACAGCTGGACAAACGTCTACCAAACTGCAGAGCATGATGATACCAGGATCGTTGGGGGATCTTTCTGCCATCGTGGCCATTGTCCCTGGCAGGTAACATTTCTTTTGCATATTGAGTCATGAACACGGCATCTCCTTCCCTTATCACTGCTCACTCTGTGCCACAGCCAGGACCTCATTGGGGTGTTGCCAAGTATCCCTGTTCAGGGCCACACAGAACCACGTAGCTCCTCAGTGTATCTCTGAAGCTTCTTTTTCGGTGGCCCACACTGTAGTTACAGTAACTCCTCACTTAACGTAGTTATGTTCCTGAAACATGCAACTTTAAGTGAAATGATGTTAAGTGAATCCAATATCCCCATAAGAATTAATCTAAAGGGGTTGGGGGGTAAGTTGCAGGGAAATTTTTTTTGCCAGATAAAAGACATTATATACATATACAATATAAGTTTTAAACAATTTTAAACAAACAGTTTAATATTGTACACAGCAATGAATGATTGTGAAGCTTGGTTGAGGTGGTGCAGTAAGAGGGTGGAATATTTCCCAGGGAATGCCTTGCTGCTAAATGATGAACTAGCACTCAGCTGAGCCCTCAAGGGTTAATACGCTGTTGTTAAAGTAGCCTCACACCCTACAAGGCAGCATGGATTGAGGCAGGAGGGAGGAAACAATAGATGCAGGTCAGTAGCTGCAAACACTTCCCTGCAAAAACTGAACATGATGATGAGCCTATCATACTACCCAGCTGGGGCACACCACTCCCTCCTCCTGACAGCACATGCACAGATGCTGACTTTCCAAAGCACTGGGGGGGGGGGGTGCATACATGAGTGAGAGAGTGAGATGTGCATTGCCCCTTTAAGTACAGTGACCCCATTTCAAGTACGTTGCCCTTTTAAGCAGATCAGCTAGTTCTGACTGGAAGAACCAGTTTCCAGTAAGCTCCCTCCGTTCTGTCCTCGAGTTCTGTCCCCCTCCTCCACGTTGTGGAGTGGGGGGCAGGAGCAGGGGACATCCTGATATCAGCAAACCTCTTTCCCTCCCCCAGCAAGCAGGAAGCTCCCAGGAGCAGTTCCAAGGCAGAGGGCAGGGCAGGGCAGGAGCAGCACAGTAGTGGGGGGAGGACCATCTGAACTGCTGCTGGGCAGCTGCCAAGCCACATACCTTACAGGGAATTTAGGGGAGCTGATGGGGGGAGGCTGCCAGCCCCTTTGTTCTAATCCCCACAAGGAGGGGCTGCTTTTCCAGATACTCCTGCAAGCAGTGGACAAAGCAGCTGCCAAACGACATTAGAAGGGAGCATTGCACAACTTTAAATGAGCCTGTTCCCTAATAGATCAGCCACGTAACAACGTTAACCAGGACAACGTTAAGTGAGGAGTTACTGTACCTCATTCATTGGTGTACATGGGATCCTAAATATAGTCCATCTTATAGCTCCTCTTCTTGCAGCACAGCCAACCAGTCATCATCAGTCTCCAACATGTCCTTCACCTTAGTTTACTTACTTACCCAATGGTCAGTGGCAAATATTTTCATGAATCACTGTTCAGATTTTAACTTCTGCATCATCTGCTTGGTATGTGGCTGTGTTTCTGCTCCATGCATCCTGCCTGATAGGATCATGGTTTCGAATACCGTCTCTCCTCAGCAGAAAAGGCACTTACTCTTTAGATACTGAGCTTTTCACAGACCTTTATATTCACTCATGATGCTTCTCTTTATTTCATTTTCCTATCTTATAACAGCATGTGGCAGTGAGCCCAGGGAAAAAGACTCCTAAGCCTTTCCTATGCATTGTGATTTTGGCCATATCTGTAATTAAAATGAGTTTGGCCGTCTCCATATTTGTTCTTCATCTGTATTTCTTATTTTACGTGTTTACTGCTTCTAGAACTTTCAGGTGTTTTTGGCAAGGTGACAATGTCATCAGAAGTTCTTCTGGATCCCTTATTATTTTCAGAGCAATAGATTAGTCAAGCGAGTTTCCCGTTGAAGGTGTCTGGCAATACATTACAGATAAGATGAAGCATTTCATTTAGTATTTCCTTGGCTATCTCTCTACCGCCAACCTGATCTGTTCACCCACTTTGTCAAGCTGAAGTACCTCTCGATTAGTTAGGTACATGTGATTTAACATACTTCCTTCTACTCTCATTTAAGGGCTTCTTCCAGCTCCTATTAAAGCCAATAAAAATTGACTTCAGTAGGAGTCTCATATGGGTTAAAGGTTGCCTAACTCTTTTAGGCTCCTTTGAAAATCCCAGCAAACTAAAGTCATATGATGGTTCATTGATCTATGGGTGAAAAGTTACATCTAAATCAATGCGGGAAGTCCAGAAATTTTGTACTCTCTTCATTAGTTGATGGTTAAAGATTTTCTTCTGCTTTTAACACTCGATTGACTGTGCTATAGTTAGTGAACTGCAACATATTTGCCTTCTTGTGAAGGCACATCATTGTTATAGTGGTCTATCTTAACAATATTGTACCTTTGCTTTCTTTTGACCCCTTTGTGAATAATTTCCCTCCCGGGTCTAATACAGAATCCAAGGTAGTGCCATTCCTTGCTTCATTGTTCTTTGCCACTTTTGCGTTCACATTTTACTTTATATTTTAACAGTACAATAACCGAGCGTGAGTCTCGGTTCTTTTACACAGATGTAACTCCAGTGACTTGTGTGACATTACTCCCGTTCCAAAGCACAGTAAAAGAGTTCAGAATCAGGGCTAAAATTTATAAAAATCAAGCTCACAAAAGTCGTGAAATACCAAACATTCAGGTTTAATGCTCATCTATAATCTTGTTCACATTTAGCTATGCCTTGAACGTGTAGTACCGCTTTCTTTTAAAGCTTGTTCTCCTTTTTATTTCTTTACAATACTGTATTTAAAAAGGGCATGAAAGTTTGTTGTTTTTCCCCCAAAAAAAGTCATGTCTTCCCCATTGCCTCTTTAATTTTAACTTTAAAAATATGAGAAATATCGAGTCTGGTTTCCCTTCGCTTTGGTGAAGGACTTATTAGCAATTTCAGAGAATGTGTGTTTTGATCTTTCCCAGCCCTTTTAATTAAAGTGTTTATGGTGTTGATTCTTTAGCAAAGTCAGCACTCCATTCAGGGTAGACAACACCTGAACATCTAATATTAAAAAGAGGGGCCTGGGGAGATATCCGTCCCTCCCCCCTACACACACTTTTACTCTTTACAGCTCACCCTGAAGTCCAATATCATTTTTTCTTGCCCTTTTTTTGGTGTAGTTTGGAGTTCTGGAGACTTGTGAGATGCAGGCTCAGTGGCCCCAATTCCCACTGACTTAAAATTGCAGGTGCTCAAGATCAGTTCCTCTTCATTATTTCTAATACTTCTGTTTCTTGTCTTGGCCCTTAATTTTCGCTCTTCTTGTGCAGCTTCATATACAGCATTTTTTAAACTAGGCACTTTTTGGCAATCATAGTCTCTTGGCGCTGACCTTGCTTACTTTTGTTCTGGCATCTCCCAAAGCTCTGAAGCCAGTACTGGACCTCACATTAGATTTGTTTTCCCTACAAGACTGACATCTCCACTTTGGTTATCGCCTTCTGCTTGAATTTCTGTCTTGGTCTGGTGATTATTCTGCTCTGTTCTTACAATCTTATTACCATTTTCCACATTTACGCTCCTTAGACACATCCACCCTAGTGATATCACACTGATTAATTCTGAACACCTGTGTAGTATTTGGGATTTAGCCCTAATCATTTTCATCCTCTGTATCATAAAATTAGTAGTATTTTCTAGGGAACTACTACAGTACATTTAAATAAGTCCTGTTGAGTGTGTTCTTGCTCTTGTTTTTCCACTGTAGGTGTTTATCCGAAATAGCAGAGGTTATGGTTTCTGTGGAGGGAGTTTAATCAGCAGCCGCTGGGTGGTCACTGCTGCCCACTGCCTTGAGATTGTTAAGCCACATCATGTTACTGTAGGTGAGTGAACTCACAACTGGAAAAGTCTCTACATTCCCAGAGACACTATGGAAGCATGAGTCTGCTCTGAAAAGTGACTAGAAAGGCATTGAGGGTGTTACAGTTCCTTGATTCTTGCTGCTCAGTTTATAAATAGAAAGAATTTTTTTCTAACTCCCAGCCCTGCAAATGCAGGCTCTGCTGTGACCAAGGTAATGGAACCGGCTAGCAGGAATTGAGTTACTTTCAGCTTCAGGTTTCCGCAAATAGCTTACAGGGCAAACCTGTGATTAACAGTCACTGATAACAAAACAAACCTCACTCAGCCCAAGTTTGGCTGTTTGCAGGGTTTCCTGCAGGACCATCTAGTGTGTGCACCTAGGGTGACCAGATGTCCCGATTTTATAGGGACAGTCCCGATTTTTGGGTCTTTTTCTTATATTGGCTCCTATTACCCCCCACCCTGTCCCGATTTTTTCCACTTGCTGTCTGGTCATCCTATGTGCGCCTAGTTCCCTCTGAGCAGAACTTGCTAGTTTCTCTTATCGTCTATCATGGTGAAAGTAACAAGTCACATCTGCCTCACTGAATCAGCAGAAGTTACTTAGCAACTGTATGCAGGATTCTAATTTCCTTTACCAGGCATGGGGGAACTGGATGATGAGGAAGAAAATAGTCTGTAGTTGAGGCACTGGACTCAGACAGGTGAGACTTGGGTTTAATTCCCAGCTTTGCCAAAGACTTCTTGGGCAAGTCACTTAATCCAGTGGTTCTCAAACTGTGGGTCGTGACTGTGTTTTAATGGGGTTGCCAGGGCTGGTTTAGACTTGCTGGGGCCTGGAGCTGAAGCCCTAGGTGGTGGGGCTCAGGTTACAGGTCCCTTGCCTGGGGCTGGAGCCCTTGGGCTTTGGCTTTGTGCCCCTCCCTCCCCCCACCCAGGGTAGAGCAGACTAGGGCAGGATCAGGCTTCAGTTCCCCTTCCTGGGGTCGTGTAGTAATTTTTGTTGTTAAAAGGGGGTCACGGTGCAATGAAGTTTGAGAACCCTTGACTTAATCTATGCTGTGCCTCAATTCTTCCTATATAAAATGAGGATAGTACTTCCCTCCCTTACAACGTGTTATATGGATAAATCCACTACTGGTTGTATTAGGAGTCATGAAGATTCCTAATTAGAAGAACCCTGTATCCCTATGAAGAGTCAAGCCACCATACTAAGGCTAATGAGTTTTTCTTCCCTCTTGAATTGGAGTAATGTTTTCTTGGAGAGGAAACTGGTTGCTCTGAATACCTGCAGCACTGGAAACTTTAATCAGTATCCTCTTCTCTTAATCTGTCTATACACATGTAGATGTAAAATAAGATGTGAAATTTCAAAGGACATGTGACTTTCATTATCTACTTTGAGCAGGCTTGTATCTCCATGCAAATTAACAAACAGTCCAGTGTTCATTCTAATAAACCAGCTAGTTCTAGTTCCAACCAGCTTTGAGCCTGTAGTTAAATTGTGGTGGGTGTTTTAAAATGCATCCAAATTCTTCATGAGCATGGTAATGAGGACCCACTAAACTCTCACACTAAACAATTTCAGATAGTTCCCCCCCCCACCCTCTGCTGTGCATAGCTGTTGTCATGCCAAATTATAAAGTGGTAGCAATGCTGGCTTTAGACTGTAACCTCCATATTTAGGTTCATGGGTGTTGTAACCTATTTTGATTTAATTTGGGAGGTTAAAGCATTAATCTACTACCATAGCTGCTTCCCCCATGAAACTCTTACAGAAGGGATTTAGAATTCTTTAACATCTTTGTTTTCAATTGCAGGAGACTTTGACAAACAGCAGAGGGAAGTGAAAGAACAAAAGATTGAAGTGCAACAGAGCTGGATACATCCACACTACGACTCAGATAACTATAATGGTGACATTGCTTTGCTCTACTTGAGCAGCGATGTTGTATTTAATGAGTATGCACTCTCTATTTGCCTTCCAAATCCTAACCTGGCAACCTTGCTGACTGCAGAAGGGACTAGGGGGATGGTGAGTGGATGGGGTTCCACACATCACAGGGGTCCTGGAACACGCTTCCTCATGAAAGTCAAGCTGCCCATAGTAAGCATGGAAACCTGTAGGCAGTCAACAGCAAAGCTCATTACTGATAACATGTTCTGTGCAGGCTATGCTGCCAATGCCCATGATGCTTGTAAAGGAGACAGTGGAGGCCCCTTTGCTGTCTCTTACCACAATACTTGGTACCTTCTAGGGGTAGTCAGTTGGGGTGAGGGCTGTGCTGAAGAAAGGAAATATGGTGCATATACGCGGGTAGCCAACTATGTACCATGGATAAAGGAGGTTGTTGAAAACCTAGCTGATGCAGGAGGATTTTTACCTTCATTAGAATGAGGGATCATTTCTAAAACATCAGAAATGCTACCAGTAATAAAACTGGAAATTTTAACTTAAAAAAGCATCTTATTCAATATGAAGCTAAATATAGTCTTATTCGGTATTCCTTGTTCTGCTAATAAATGTAATACAGTATTTGCTGCTCCTGAGACTTTTATAATACAAACCACTGCACTAGAAATGTTGAAAGTGGAGGATTTAACAGCTTTAGGGATTGTGTTGTCTTTATGTTGCCGTGGAAGGAAATAACTTTGTTCTCCAGCTATTCCATTCAATGTGAAAGTACATTAACTGTTAAAAGAATCAGGACAGTTCACTATGCTGACAGTGATATACTTGAGTTAATCACTTTATAGTATGATTGTTATCTGCAATGTGGAGGCTTCAGAATTCATCAAGTTGTCTAATGATAAGACTGAGTTGGAGTTTGAGTGAAGGAAACATGTTAATATCATTTGTTAATTTTATGGTAATCAGGAAAATAAGGTGAAAAACTTTAAATATCCATTTTATTCTAAAGAAAGTTGGAACTTAATGTAGCAGCAGCAGTAACATTGAAAGGCATGGACATTTAACCCAGTAAGAAGGGAGAGGAACAAACAGAATATAGTAACTAGTGGGGAACTATTAGAATTCCCAGTAGCAGCAATTATTCAAACTAACAACGTGCAGTAAAGCAGGTTTAAACATCTTACTGCTCATGTGACGTCCGTTGATTTTTCTTGCAAGGCGTTTAGTGCATTTGACTCTAAACTACTATCCAGCAGCTGGGGCAGTAGTTACCTACTATGGGTCAGAAACAGAACATATCATCTAGCCAGTTTTCCCTGTTGGTATTTCCCTTTTACACATTCTAGCAAAAAAAAGGTAAGGGTATGTCTACACTACGAAATTAGGTCGATTTAATACAAGCTGATTTTTAGAAACCGATTTTATACAGTATGTCCACATTAAGCGCATTAAGTCGGCGGTGTGCGTCCTCACTACCATGGCTAGCATCGACTTACAGAGCATTGCACTGTGGTACCTGTCCCACAGTTCCCTCAGTCTCCGCTGTCCATTGAAATTCTGGGTTAAGCGCCCAATGCCTGATGGGGCAAAAACATTGTTGCGGTTGGTTTTGTGTACATGTCGTCAGTCAACCCTCCCTCCATGAAAGCAATGGCAGACAATCATTTTGCACCTTTTTTCCTGGGTTACCCATGTAGCTGCCATACCATGGCAAGCATGGAGCCCGCTCAGCTCACCGTCACTGAACACGTCCTGGGTGCTGCTGGCAGATGCAGTACAGCATGGCTACACAGCAGCAGTTCCTTGCCTTCACGGCAGATGGTGCAGTAGGACTGATAGCCATTGTATGTCTCCTGGGTACTCCTGGCAGACCTTGGTGAGGGCGATCAGGGCGCCTGGACAGATATGGCTATTCTCTGCCTACAGCACCGAATGGGAGCCAGAGACTTCAGGTCATTCAAGTTTCATCTAATGGCGATTTAGTCCTGCCTGGAATATCATGCAAGCTGGGGGCTTCTGCCTCAGGCAGCACTGTGCTGTCGCACCTACCCCTAGCTCCCATGGCCCATGAAGCCTGGACAGTAGTAAGGAGCAGTTAAACTACAGGCTGAGCAAGTGCAGAATGTTGACAGACTCTGCCTCTGGACGTTTAAAAGCGCTCTGGTGATGTTTGCTGACTAGATCAGACCTCAGTGCAACCAACATTCCCAGCTGTGAGACTAAGGGGGAGACATTTATGGCAGGGTGGGAGGTTGAGGCAAAGCACCTGGTGTCCGATTTTGAGCAGTCAGACACCAGGAAGACTAAAAGAGCACAGCAAGGCATGCTGCGCATCAGAGAGGCTTTGAAAACCAGTTTCATGAGACTGGCCAGGCTATGGTGTGACAGTTGTGTGTGTTTCTCTTTGATGCAAACCCACCCCCTTTGTTGATTTTAATTCCCTGTAAGCCAACCACCCTCTCCACTTCAAAATAAAGTAACTATTGTTTTGAAACCATGCATTTTCTTTATTAAAAAAAAATGAGATAACAGACAAGGTAGCCCAGGTGGGGTGGGGGGGAGGGGGGATGGACAAGGCCACATTGCTTATTGTAGCCACACTAACAATCAAACTGTTCGAATGACAGCCTTCTGTTGCTTGGGCCATTCTCTGGAGTGGAGTGGCTGGGTGCCCAGAGCCTCCCCTCACCCCCACGTTCTTGGGCATCTGGGTGAGGCAGCTATGGAACATGGGGAGGAGGGGAGGCGGTTATACAGTGGATGCAGCGGGGATCTGTGCTCTTGCTGGATTTCCTGCAGCTCCAACAGATGCTTCATCATGTCCATTTGCTCTCTGATTAGCCTCAGCATCGTGTCCTGCCTCCACTCTTCGCACTCACTCAATTCTTTCCTGGCCTCTGCCACTGAATGCCTCCATGCATTAAGCTGTGCCCTATCAGTGCAGGTGGACTGCATGAGCTTGTAAAAGCAGCAAAGAATCCTGTGGCACCTTATAGACTAACAGACATTTTGGAGCAGAACGTTTTGGAGTCTGTTAGTCTATAAGGTGCCACAGGATTCTTTGCTGTTTTTACAGATCCAGACTAACATGGCTACCCCTCTGATGCATGAGTTTGGAAAACATGTCATCACCTTCTAATCTGTGATACCCTCAGGGACTGAGATGATGCAGGGGAGCATAGAAACATTCTACACTCTACGATTCTAGGGGGACTGCATGGTCACCTGTGTTGCTAAGTTTGTCATGCTGACCAAACAGGAAATGAAATTCAAAGGTTCCCAGGGCTTTTCCTGTGTACCTGGTTAATGCATTGGAATCCAGAGTGGTAACAATGGAGCACTCTGGGATAGCTCCCGGAGGCCAATACAGTCAATTTGCATCTACACTACCCCCAATTTGACCCAGCAAGGTCAATTTTAGCGCAATGCCTCTTGCTGGGGAGGCACATGGAAGTTGATTTTAAGGGTCTTTTAAGTCAACGGAATGGGGTTGGTTGCATGGACACATTCATATTAAAATATACCATATGTGGCTAAATTTGACCTAACCTCATAGTGTAGACCAGGGCTAAGAAAGGGAAAAATGTATCATTAGCCCCATAAAGGCATTCAAGCTCTAGAAACTTTTATGATTCTACAGGATATAACATTCAAGTTAAATGCTTGTTCACAGCAGAGGATGCAAGATTAGTGGTTTTCTGAGTGAGTCTCATAGACTGATGGGAGCAGCTGATGGGACAAAAAAAAATTAGACAAGAGCTCTTTTATTGTGAAAATTTACATGCCGTATACAATTGATTTTTGCTGTCAGACATGAAATAGTGGTGAACAAACTTCTCACATCAGGCCTTTATTTTTCATGACCATGGTCCAAGCTCAGTTTCAGAGGGAACAAACTGGAAGAGGAAGCATCCAGTTGCCTGGAGTTCTAATGTTTTCCAGCAGAAGCCATAGCATGCTAAGTGCTTTCCACATCAGTGGTTTGAGCACTGGCCTGCTAAACCCAGGGTTGTGAGTTCAGTCCTTGAGGGGGTGATCCAGGGATTTAGTTGGGGATTGGTCCTGCTTTGAGCAGGGGGTTAGACTAGATAACCTCCTGAGGGCCCTTCTAACCCTGATATTCTATGAAGGCAACAGAACTCTTGCCTCAAGGAACTCACTGTGTATCCATTCTGATTGTAAAGTGTTATGTGCTTACTTGGAAAGATCATTGTTTTCTCACTGAACAGCAAACCTCTTGAAGGGACCAGCATCCTCTCTCTCAGCTTGAGTTTTACAGACACCAAGAACCGTTTCAGAGATAGAGGTACACAATTCCACTCTTTTTTGCAGCAAAGAAGAAATAGCAGCATGATCATCTAGGGGTTTTATGGGCCATTTAGTAAAGAAAATATCCAGCACTCTAAGTCAGGCTGCTTGAGCACCCCTGATATCCTGAAGATTCACCCTTATTGCTCAGTTTTTAAGACAGTGAAAGTAATTGAACTAAGGACAATTTTCTTTAGTTAAGATGACATCATACTTCACACTACTGCTCACCAACTGCAGCTATTTGTTCTGTATCATTCACCCTTAAAGATTTTGCCTTGATCTTTTCTCAGTGATGACTAAATGCTGTGCAATCTTAGGTCAACCAATCATTTTAGTCACTGGAACTTTCAGCTCTACAAAGCTTCAAATTTTTAGACATGCACACAAGTCTTATCTTCTTGGGGTCTACACCAGGAGATGAAAAATTACTAGTGGGAGACAGTCACTGTTTAAGGTGTTTGGAGAGCTGCAGGTGTCAGCTTTGATGTCAAAAGGCAGAATAGGTAATTAAAATAAAATCACTGGCCCCAAAATAAAGGAAAAAACTGAAGAGCTAGATGGTATGAACAGAATTCACAATTACTAAGTGAATGCCTGTTTCTAAATATTAGGTATTTACTGCCTTGTCCTGGCTGTCCCCCCACCCCATCCCGTTGACCAATCAAGAGACATCCCCCAAAAAACAGAAGTATATTTTATTGTCTAAAGTGGGCAGCAGTACAACAAGTATTTGATCTGTACAAAGGACACAACAGAAGAAATTTAAATAGAGTCAGGAGGGGAAAAGTCCCAGGATTCACAATCCTCAGACAACATTTTATATCAGAAGCTGGACAAACGATTTAAAGATACACTAAAAAAACAATGTTAAAAAATTTCAAGGGCTCCAAAGAGTCTATGGGTGCAGACCTCTCAGCAGAGATCAAGGAGTATTCTGTGAAGGGTCACAATGGCATCTTATTGCCTTCAATGCTGATTTTCACTGCATGGGCTGATCTGCTTTTTTTCCTGATATCTGTGAACTTCCGCATCTGTTTGTCCAGTCGACTTACCCCTTTCTTAGAGGTGGCTTGGTACTAAAAAAAAATAAAACTTAAAATTACCACTGAAAAAAACATAAGCAAGCCCAGAGATTCAAGAATGATGAAGCATGCATTGTTAAGCCTTCCACTACTTGTTGCCCTGCAATGAGGGTTCTGACAAAGTTCCAGAAAAATTCCAACAGGTTTTTTGGGACAGAAGAATCCCACAAGTATATGCACTACAAACACACACAGCATACAATAAAAGCTTTCAGAATAAAGAAAATAAAGTGGCCATTTCATTGTCCACATTCTAGCTAAATGCACAATAGTTAGAATAGTTCTTAGAAACTGCATTAAACATAATCTAATGCAGGGGTTCTCATAACAAAATTTTAGGTGGCCTCAGAGTGTGGCCACCAACTCTTGCTGGTGGTCACGTTGACAATTTTTCCTAATATATTTAATTAACTTTAGGAAAAATAAATAAATATGCACATATACATGTCCAAATCTTTGTAATTTATTTATGTAGGGTTTTTTTTTGCAGAGTCAATAATACAAATAACGTACAGTTGTCCCTTAGTTCCTTAGTGGACCGATACAGAATAGAAACACAAATAAGGTGCTTTGCCTGTTTTGGTGGGTTTTTTTCCTTCTTTAAGACTTGCTAGCTAGTAAGTCTGCTTTTCTGAAAAGTGATATTTGTATATTTCTTAATATCACTTTTCACAGCAGACTGGGGGACAAATTAAATCCTGGATGGGGAGGTAGGTAAGGAGGCAGGAGGGCCAGGGAGGACTGAATGGGGGGTGGAGGAGGCAGTGGGGCTCAGTCCAGGCCTGCAGTCCTGCTGCACAAGTGGGGGCAGTGGAAGCTAGGGGTGACATGGGGGTGGGGTGGGTGAGAGCCTGGGGCCAGAGCCTGAAACCCTGCAGCTGGGGGACAGTCTGCTGACCACCCACCACCCCAGGGCTGAAGCCCAAAGCCCAAGCTCACCACTCCCAGGAAGGGGGCGGGGTGGAACGCCCACTGGTCACCTAGCTCCTACAGTATTTGTGGCTCCAGGAAGGGGCTAGGAACAACAACTGCTGGTGACCCTGGGGGAGGGGCCGCTGCTTTGCCCCCCACCAACCAGCACCCAGGAGGCTGTGACCACAAGACAAGCCCCTGGTGGCCACATTTGAGAAATGCTGATCTAGTGCCAGAAGTACATTTCATCACAGCTTCATAAACTGCAGGTTTCCTGGTCGTGGCTGATGTGAGGACATGACCATACGTGGTGATGTTAATTGGTCAACTGAAAGTGATTCTACAGGTCACCGTAATAGGCACCAACAAGACTGGAGAATACTGGGAAATGTAAGTGGAAAGGAGAAAAAATGCCTGAGAAAAACTGGCCACAAAGAATTACTATTACAGGTATGCTTGCATTTCATTTCATTTCTGTATTTTGACTATTTGCAACCGGAAGGCTGAGATGCAGCAGTAAGTAAGTTATTTTGCACAGACAAACTGTAAATGTTCTGCAGAACAGTACAACAGAAAGACAGCAGGGCCCTTTCAGTCAGTAAGCAATATTTCGTTGAAAAGATAAGTATACAGACTGTATCCCAACACAACGTGCAATAATAATAAATTATGGAGACTCAGGGAAAGAAAAGGGTTTGGGAGATCGGATAGAAACATCTCTTCAGCTTTTACTTATTGGGAATCCAAATGGTACCCAGTCCATAATCAGATTCAGATCATTAGTAAGGTAGCAGCTCTCCAACACCTAGATCCAGACAGACATTCTATTCACAATACAGAGAGAAAAATGATTCCTGACTGGAATTATATGCAGGGCTTCTCTGCTTTTTCATTTATTTTCTACAACAATTTAAAAAAATTGAAGCTGAAGAGTAGCAAGGATATTCTAGCATTATTTGCACTATCTTTTCTAGCCATCAATTTCTGTCATCCCCGCTCAAAGAACTGGAATATAGAAACTAAGTTGTCAAAAGAAATTCTGGTTAATATTTACTACTTGTTCTCTCTCCACCTCAGATTCTCAGCAGAGGATCAGCCTTCCTCCAGTCCCCAGAAGACTCTTTTTCCTTATACTGTCACTTACTCCTTAAGGCCTTGCAACACAAACAACTTTCTAAGCCAAAAAGGGTTGAAAGGTTTCTTCTTTTAGATCCTGTTCATACTACTAAAAACTCAGCCACAGAGGCTATTATGAAGTGACAATGAGGTACTAAATTAAAGGCTAAGAATGCTCGTTCTGTGTCATTTCCTAGGTGACTGTTTCAATTAAATTGGAGGCCCTAATTAAAACATAAACATGTTTTACAATGTTACACCTGCTCATCTCAGATTACTCAAAGGTGGCTTCCTTTTTACTTAGATGCCTACCAAAGATATTTTTATGGGCGCATATTTTAAATAATACCTGCCATCAGGGCATATGGAAGCTGTAGCAGCAGGATCATGGCAGAAGTTATGTGCTACATCAGATTATTTTCGGAATCAATTTGCACAATTGTAGGTCACAGTACAGACATTACAGAGATTAAAAGAGACGAGCTGCCTATGTGCAGGTTAGTGAATTCACACTACTTCCACTGGATGTGCAGATTGCCAACTGAAGCACATGCACTGTTCATACCTCCCTTAAAAGATACCTCAAACTTGAGGAAGGCAGAGTGTCAGGGCTACAGGGGCATCCTGTTGCCTTCAATGCTGAATTTGATGGCCTGATGCACTTTGCTGAGTCGTTTCTGTTCAGCAAATCGTCTCTTGTGCTTTTCCAAGCGACTAATACCTTTTTTAACACTCCCAGACTAGGAACAATATCTCAATTAATGAAAGGAAGGAAAAATTATGACAGCAGAATCTAATGATCTCTCTTTCCTCTTACATTTTGTTTGCCATATGAAGATACTGACATCTGTACGAATTAACCTGTACAAGATAAATGGATGAACCAAGGTGGAATGCATGGGCCACATTGAGTGGCAGAATGTTAATACTTACAAAGTGTTTGATTTCTTATAACTCTGGGAAAGCCAACAGGAAGGCCATGATACTAAAACTTGGAAGTGGGTAAGAGGAGTTATAAGTAAGAGACTTCTTTGACTCCAAGATGGTCTAGAGCAATGAGTTTTCAGCCAGAGCCTTAACCTTGATATAAATAGCTTGTTCCTCTGTGTCAGTTATTGATTTTCATTTGATCTTATATGGAGATAAGGAACCATTTAATAGGATTTATAGAGTCCACCAATGAGCAGGACTTATGGTCCTTAGACTACAATAGACGTAACAGTAAAGTGGTGCCCAAGGGCCAATGGCACCTGAAATAACACAGCAGTGATTAAAGGATCAACTGATTCTCAGTCTTAACCACAGAGTTTCTAGATATAGGATCAGCATAAGAGATTAATTTCTTCCCTTTGCTCTGTGGCTTACCCTGGAAGATTCCATTTCCACATTCCACTTGGGTCTGACCACGTAATCCTTATTGGAGGGCATTGGAACCCTTGCACGAGCACAAAATCCAGGATCACCAGGCCTAAGAGCTCTGAGGAAACAAAAGAAAGTATGTATGTTAAATAGATCACTCACACACAGAAAGATATACAATCAATTCAATCCCTTCAATCAGCTGTATTTTCTGACACCTTTAAAAACACAAACCATCACCACTTCAAGCATCTGCATTTCCATTACAAACAGAAAACAAACAGCTGCCGTGAAGAGCCTACGGACAGTCTTGTCATCATTGCTAGGATGCTGTGAAAAAAGAGAACTTACTTTTCTTCTCCGGTTAACACCTTCTCCAGGTCTCTGCGAGGGGTCTGACCACCACAACTGTACAGACAAAGCAGAATGTTACAGCTGCAGACAAATATAGGATTTCCTCCATAGGACAAAGACCACCTATCACAGCAACCTCTCCCCTACGTATTCAAAATATCTGATGTTGCTCTGGAGCTGCATCTATGAACTACACAATAAAATAAAAACCCACCACATTAAAAAAAGATCCACCAGCTCAAACAGAGCACAAACCAACCTAAAGGAGTGCTACAAGGGCAAACCCCATAACTCTTGGGCAAATGCACTCCAAATAAAAAGGGACTAAGTCTATTTAAAAAAGAGGCTTCACAGATACAAAAAGTATGCAGAACAAAGGAGGAGGCCAAAACCATAAACAAGAGTAAATGCAAAAACTCAACTTCTTAGAGCCAAGATTATGGATAGCAATATTTACCAGTACTAAGTGCTTCAACTATAACCTTTAGCATGCTGGCACTCAGTCCAGATCATGGAGAGCAGGCATAACCAGGACCACTGCCACTCTCAAGGAACCGGAGCAACTACCTGGGTGAATTTCAAGTAAAGAGTGCTATAGCACCACATTAGAGGAATTAAGCTGCATGGGATTCCTGGTTGTGATAGCGGCAACAGAATAATTATGTCTGTCTGTCTCAGAAAAGGAGTAGATTTTCTGGATAGATTAAAATAACAGCGACTTCACTACCATCACACATGGGGCGTCATGCTGAGAGCAGTCAGGACGGCCCCAATTTAGAAAGGAAAGCTTCAGTTCATTATCCAGTGTAGAAAATCTTGCAACATATTTTAAATTGGACACGGGTAAAGACAACAGCAATCTACTAAGGGAAAAGGATTGCTTAGAGGAAGCCTGCAGGTTTCCCCTAACACTTTATTAGCAAGTTATCTGATCTACCATATTGGTCAGGTTTCCTAAACAGAGTCTCAGATTCACAGCATTCTTTGTTTGTCCATATTTGTAACTCCTACCTGCTCAATCGCCTTCGCTGAGGCATCTGTTCCAAATCCCTCTGCTCCCTTTCCTCCCTTGTCATTCCTTTGTAGTTTGAGGTAAGGCCAAAGATGGGTCGAGACCATTCATCTGTAAAAAAACATTTCAATGCAGAAACAGTATCACTGGGCACATAGGTTTTACTTGCAGCCAACTTCAATGGGTCTAAATGCAACTTGCAATAGCTTAAGGCTAGTGTCTGTGCTGCTTGTCTTTTAAACTAATAGGGTTTTAACCACTTTTAGTGTCTCATATATGTCAGAATGAGGTGACTTCTAAAACCCAACCTATCGGATTATAAAGTGAGTTCTTGCCCATCTATAGAGCTTTGGAAGAAGCATTTAGTGTCATGAATGTCAAGGAATTACAACATGTCATAGCAAATGTGGTTTCAGATAATTAAGGCTAAGGTTTTGTCATGGATATTTTTAGTAAAAGTCACAAATAGGTCACCTGTCCCCGACTCACTAAAAATATCCATGATAAAATGGGAAGGGGCTTGGCAGCTGCAAAGTGGCTGGGGATATGCGGGGGTCCCTCGCTGTCCATGGTGGCTTGGAGGCCCACTGCCTCAGGTGGTGACAGTGTCTCACAGCTCCTTGCCAGTGCGGGAGGAAGCGGGACCCTGCGGCTCCCAGCTGCCAAAGCAGAAGTCATGGAGGTCTTTGGAAGTCACGGATTCCGTGACTTCCAGCGACCACCATGGCAAAATCGTAGCCTTAAAGATAATGTATACCTGTTGTGCTCCATACAGACTACAACGTGCAGTCCTTCAGTTTTTATAAAAAAACAAAGAACTAAATGTAACACTTCTTGTCAGAGATTTGAACATGCACAGCAATGTTACACAGATTAATCTATGATCATATAGATTCTCTTATATCACCAGTTCAATTTGCTCTACATAGAACAGAAAATCAGTAAGTGGAAGAAACAGAGGTTAAACACTAAAATGAGACCTCTATGAGCAGACACGGCGTTGTAGGGGGAGGTTTACATACTGATTAGCTTCCCTGCCATGTCCTTGTTGGGTCTTGACTCCTTGGGGTGCTTGTAGAGGTACATCACAGCTCGTCCAATTCCACTGTGCTTCAGGGTCTCTTGGCTCACACTAGGCAGCTGGAGGAGAGAAAAATACTCAGTAAACCATGAATGACATCCGATCTTACTGGTGCCAGATATTAACAAAAACGGTGCCCAATAGTTAGCCGCACAAAACTGAAAGCAGAGTATATATTTTGTTACTAACTTGCTATTGTCATCAAAGCTACAAAAACACTCGAGACCTTTTTTAATCAAACAGCTGTATTGGAATTGCAGTCTACCGCTGTCTGGCTCTGAAGCAATAGTTTGTTGATAATGACAAAAAGATCTCTGGGTGGGTTGTTCCTTTCAGTTGGGGATTAGCATAATTACTTGTTTAATAGAGTAAATAAGGGAAAAATTAAAACAGTGATCAGGATTAAAGAATTGACGTTTCCTAGTTGCCCAAGCTTTGTTCAGCCAGACGACATTTGTTTGAGACAGGAAAAGCTTCTTAAAGCAAACTCAACATTTATTTCAGAGTCTGATCCTCCCTATGCCTCACCACTATGGTCAGTTGACAGCAGCATCCATACTGCATCTCACTACTACCTGCACATGCCATTTCCTGAAACGTACGATCTGAGTTAAAAGTTCATAAAGGCTCATCATTTTAAGGCTGCGAGTCTGTCACGGAGGTCTGGGAAGTGCAGCAGCCTATACGACTGGCCTGTGGCCTGCCTGAGCTGCTCATGCAGCCCCCAGGCCAGCCGTACCAATCACTGCTGGGGCAGTCCCGGCCTACTGCGCCTGTGCGCCCACCTCGCCAGCAGCAGCTGGCGTTTGGGTGGGGGTGGGGGGTTCAGGGCGGGGGCACGTGAAGGAGTGAGGGCTTGGGGTGGCGCTTACCTCAGGAGGCTCCCCAAAAGTGGTTACATGTCCCTACCTCAGCTCCTAGGAGGAGGCACAGCCAGCCAAGCGGCTCTGTGTGCTGCCCCCATCTGCAGGCACTGCCCCCACAGATCCCACTGGCTGCGGCTCCCAGGCAATGGAAGCTGTGGAGCGAGTGGTCGGAGTGGTGACAGCATGCAGAGACCCCCAGCCATGCTTCTGCCTAGGGATTTGCAGGGACATGCTGGCCACTTTTGGGAGACCCACGGTGCCAGGTAGGGAGCCTGCGAGTCCTCCTCCATCCCCCACAGCAGCAGCAGGGGTCCCAGGCCACATGCCCCTGGGCCGCCCCCTGCCCCAGAGCACCCAAGCTTTAGTCAGGGGTATATAGTACAAATCATTGACAGGTCAAGAGCCATTAATTTTTGTTTACTGTCCATGACCTATCCATGACTTTTACTAAAAATACCCATGACTAAAACATAGCCTCACTCATCACTAATGAACAGATTCAGCATGCAGGATGCAAGTCAGACCAAGGCAAACAGCAAGGCATCAGCTTCGAACCTCTTGCAGGATCTTCAAGAGCTCCTCACGTATCTTTAGTGCTGGTAGACTCCGATCTGGAAGAGGGGAAAGCCACTCTTTGATGGCCGACATCACACCACTGTCAATGAAAGTTTCCTTAAGGTCCTGTCTGGAAAGTTTAGAATAAAGGAAGGTCAGCGTTTCAAGAACAGCTATGTCCCACTTCAGAAACCTGGTTAATGCAAGCTCTAAAAACCACCTACTCCTCTTGCTGCACAGACACATCCACTTACAAGACTTGGGCCTTGCTCTTGGTTTCTCCACAACAGAAATTATTCTATAGTGGCTCCCGAATACAGAGAAAATGACCCCGTCAATCTCTTACTCCAAAACTTATGACATAAGCCAGTGGTTCTCAACTGGGGTGCAGGGCCCAGTGGGTGGGCTGCAAGCTAGTTTCAGGGGGTCCGCCAAGCAAAGCTGGCATTAGACTGGCTGGGGTCCATGGCAGAAAGATGAAGACCTGCCATATGGGGCTGAAGGCCAGGGCCCTGAGCCCTCCCAGATGGGGCTGACGATGAAGCCTGAGCAACTAAGCTTTGCAGGGCCCCCTGTGGTGTGTGGTCCCTGGCAACTGCCCTAATTGCTGCTGCCTAACGCTAGCCCTGGTTTTATATGCAGAAAAACAGTTGTTGTGGCACAGGAGGGCCATGGAGTTTTTACAGCATACTGGGGGGACTCCGAAAGAAAAAGGTTGAGAAGCCCTGACATAAGCTACAGAACTAAAGGTAATACTTGTTCCAAACAGCAACTGAGATCTATAAAACTACTCAAGCTGTTGAAAGAAATCAAAGCTATCAAGCATCTCAGCACAGATTAAATAGGGGAAAGCCAGGCAGCCATTACTTCACAGCATGTGATTTCTATACACTGTATCCTCAGCATGGCAACACATTTTAACTCATTTCAAGATAAGAGATTTTTTTTTTTAATTATCTTTCTGAGAAGCCACCTAAACTCCAGCACATTGTAGCTAGAACAGAAAGGAATTGGATTTTTTTAGCACACACTCAGCACCAGAGAGTTAATATCTGTGGCCTTCCCAGTATTCCCCCAGGAGAATAAGTAATAAGGAGACTCAAACACTTACTTTTTAAGGTGCATAACTACAGTTGGCAGCAAAGTTAGCTTTTTTAGTGCCGGTTTCTTCTGTGTATTCAGCTGTCTATCTTCCTGTGGAGAGTTCATGAAGAGAGAATTTCAAAATAATTATTTCAAAAGAAGAGAAGAGTAGCAATAAACTGCAACTCTTCAGACAGTCATAGCAAAATGATTTGTATTCTCTTGCAGGAGAATGGCTATCTGGGAAATGACATTAACCCTTGAAGGAGGACAATTCACTAATTGAGATATACCCAAACTCCAGTTGTGAAGCAACTCTTGCCTTCATGAGATATACCCAAACTCCAGTTGTGAAGCAACTCTTGCCTTCATGTGGCTGTAAAACCTGCTTAAAGATTGACACTTCTTAGAGAAAACTAACTTAGTCAGTCAACGTTTTCCTTAAAACATGATAAATTGGAAAGGGGAAATTCCCAGGAAAATTATTCACTTTTTCTGCTTCAATTCTATTGTAATTCCAGAACCTAATTTAGAGTTTTGTAAAAAGTTCTGCACATTATACATGGGTAGCCAATCTACAGAGCTATTTAATAAAAGACACAAAAAACCTACTCAAATATATATAAAATGTAAGTTTCAAGGCCACAGAAAATATAAGACAACACATGTGCTCTATGTAAAATGCATACAAAGATAATTTAACCTAGAAGTTTTGGGCAAAGCACAACACATTATATTACTAATTTACCACCACCCAGATTGTGCTTGGGTACTTCAAAAAACAAAACAGAAAGACGTGGCCCCAGTTCCAAAGGGCTTATTATCAAAGGCTTTGATCCTAAAAAGATTTGTGGCAAGGGCCTGACTTTACAGATGCAAAGAAATCCCATTACAGTCAACAGACCTGTGCCTTGATCACCTCATGTTAACTAGTACAACAACTTCCTTTCCCATCTCCTACTCTCAAGACTATCCAAATCTTTCTTCTTTCCAGTGTTCCAACCTTATCACTCCACGTGAGACACTTCACTGGCATCTTGTCCTTAACATCAAGGCTCTACACAGCTTTCTTCTATATTTAATTTCTCATCTCCCATACTTTTCCCTCTCACAATGTCTGCACTTCCTGTTTCTTTCAGTCTCACTTTCTCAATGTGATTCACTGCCTTTTCTGCTATTTAGCCTGGAAAAGTTTGCTCCTTCTCATGCTTCAAACGACCTAATTCCTTCCTTAAAACTCCTTTGGGTTACCTTTACAACCTCTGCACTACATACTCTCCCTAGTGTATGACCTTACATAGATACTCAGAGCCAAAAAAGGCAACAAAAATACACTAAATATGCATAATCTGCTTTCCTTGAGAAAGGATGCTCTGCCATCAGTTGTTCCTTTCCCATAATTCTGTTGTCTTGCCATCATTTACCATGGTGTGCTGATATAAGCAATGCAGTAGGTAATCTAAAGACAGTTTCAATCCCAAGAAGCTTGTCTAGAAGAGCAAACACAAATGGTGCTATATATTCAAGTAATAATATAATAAAATTAACATTGATTGAAACTTGAGAAATACATTCTGAGTATCCAAGGTAGCTGACATAAAAAAACAAATACCCAAACTCTAGACATAACTGGCTTAACAAAGTTTAGACCATAAGCACCGGTTTTATTCTCATTTTCAACAGCAGAAAACTTTGAAATTCAGATAAGTGAAAAGATTCTTTGATGCAACAGGAAAGCATTTGGATATTTGAAATTTTCAGCTATTTGCAGTGTACTACAACTGAACACAACATTGCATCTTATATTATGCTGAAAACAATTACTTTCCCAGTGAGCAAAAAGGGAACTTAACCAATATTCCTGGCACATGAGAAAACTCACCTCTGCAGCTTCATTCATTTTAACAATCATAGCACTGACTACATCATCTGCATCACTAATAAATGTCCCACCATCACGGTTTCGTCTGCGCTTGCCACTTATGCTCTTCTTCCTTTGTAGCATCATCTCAAAATCTGACATGAAGTCCATACTGAAATGCAAGAAAAGGGTTTATTGAAAGTCTGATAAGGAATCTTCCCCCTTTCATTTTTCTCTCTGCAGGTAATGGCTTTTGCATACTTTTATAATGCAATCCATACAAAGATCTCCAAGTGCTCTACAAACACTGAGCAAGCATCATTACATCCTTGTGAGGTAAACAATATCCCTATTAGACAGTGTGAAAAACTGGCAGAGAAAGAGGCTAAGTGATTTCCATGGTCTCTCAGAAATCTTTGTCAAAACTGGACTAGCTTTGTTCTTCTGAAATACAGTTTTCCACTAAACTTATGTATATTTCTCTCTCAAACTCCCAAGGAAAGGAGATATTATAAAAATTGTACTGTATTCTATGGGTTTGTGAACTTGGTAAGGTTACATTTAGCAGGGTTTCTCACAGGATGGGCAGGGCAAACAAAGATTGTGAGTGGTAAGCCATCCAGCATAGACAAAATCTACAGTAAGAACCTTCTGATTGTTGAAACAACCAAAGAACATACATACACATACGAAGTCCAGAGTTCAAATCTGCTAAGAATACAAGTGAAAGTAGGAAACTTAATTTAGCCCCTACCACACATTTGTGTCAGTCTTCCTAAGACACTTCACAGCTCTATTGGCCACTTTTGATCAGAAGCTGCCCAGGACTGAACTAATGTAAGTGATATAGAACTGGATTCCTGTGAATTGTGGAAAGGCTACACTGGAGAGATGTGTGTAGTAGATCCTTATCCTATGCACTGGTTTATAATCTGGAAATAAATCTGATTTTTCTCACCTGCCCATAGCAGCAGTATGAAACTGACAAGGATCCATTTCACTTTGCTGTACTTGTAGGGGAAAGGCTCTATGCTGAAGCAGCTGCAACACAGATGTGGTGCTCTGTTACTAGAGGAGCAATATGCAAAAGCATAGGAAGGAAGAGGAAACGTACTGATTGTATCTCCTTCCACACCTCATCACCTGCACTAGCAGAATATCACACCTATGCCTCCAATGTTCCTACATGTAGCACTTCACCAGTGGGCCAACAAAAATTGAGAATGAACTGATTAGATGTCAGTTTCACTCAACTTCTGATGGGGCATTATTATCCTCAGGAACAGCACAGGTGGTTTGCTAAGGGCTCAGAAGTCACGGACAAAACCAGGTTAGAAAGGGAAAAGAAAGAGCTGATTTGGTGGCCCAGTGGCAGAACATGTTACTTGAAAATGGTCCGTTGCCTTTCTAAGCCAGCGGGCAGCCCACTCAGCCTCTGAGGATCCCTGTCACATGAAATCATGTGCTGGATGTTGGGAAGGGGGATATATAGTTGTCTGAGAGAAAATAAAATTAACTCCTTGCCATGTCTTCACATGGACTTACTGTTTCCCTCTTTTGATGTTGTCATCAGAGTCTGAATCATCTGCTGTCTCTTTCATCTCTGCCTCGGTTTTCTCTTCTTCCAAATCCTCCTGGTTAAAACCCTGGTGGTATAGACAGTGCAAGTAAATATGGGGAGTTATTTTTGTATTTTTACTCACAACTTCTCAATTTACACAATACATGCACTATCTTTTTACTATTCTCTTCTTCATGCTATTCTCTAAACCCAGGCCAACACTTTTCTCATCTACAACAAGGATTCTTACACAGACAGTACTCTCCAAGCAGCAGGACAAGACCATCTAATTCATGAACTGCCTCAATGAATCTGACACAGACTCAGGGCTTGTCTACACATGAAAGTTATTCTGGAACAAGGTAAAGTGTGAATTTAAAGTGGAACAACTGTTCTGGATTAACACTACATACAGACAAGCTTCTAAAACAATGGTTAGCTATCATGCTAGCCAATGCTGTCTCATTGTTTCCTTGTGCTCCCACATTGGTCTATCTGTATCCACTTGATGACTCTTGACTTATACTTAAGATTGTAAACTCCTTTAGGCAAGGACTGTCTTTTTATTCTATTTATGCAGCACATAGCACAATGGGGTCTGGTCCATGACTGGGGCTCCTAAAATACAAGTTAATAATAACTAAACTGAACCAGATCCATTGTCCAGGGGTTTACATACTTACTGTAAATTCCTCCTCCTCTTCATCACCAGACTCACCAAATATATCTGCGATCAGGTTCCTGCAAAAGTAATAGTAATATACTTATATTCTCCACGTCTAACAGATAACCCAACAATAATATGACAATGACTAGAACAATGTTTACTGGGCAATTACTAATGTAATTGTGGAAATATCTGAAACATACAAAGAACTAACATGATTTTCCTGTGGACATTCATACTGTTATTGGGACTCATCCCTTTTCATTGGAGGCAAACCTCACTGTACATTACCCTATAAGAATTCACATTTAGAAAGAAATGTACTTACTCTTGTTCATTTCCTGATTCACTGTCACTCCCAAAAAGATCCTTCTCTTCTTTTTTCTTTCCCGCACTATCCTTGCTCTCCTCCTCTTCCTCACTATCTGAAGCTACAGCATTCTTTTTTCTTTTGTCAGATTTCTCTGATGCATCGCTATCAGATTCTTCCACATCTGAGACGACGCGCCCTTTCTTTGCAGCTTCTAACACACAGGAACATATTACAGGACACATAGTGACAAAGTTGTCTCAATTACAAGTGGTCCTCCCAACTAGCTACACTGTGGCAAGAATAACTACAAGACAAAGGAGAGAAATGGAAACTGCTCAATTCTTTTTTGACAGCAATCTCTCAACTGAGGTTTTTTGTGCAGACACAGTGGCATTCCTAACCATGTCACCACTGATACTAATTTTTAAAACATAACTTTCACTAAAAATTATTTATACACTCCTGCATGTCTTCTCTAAAGGGAGACTGTCATCTTGAAATCTAGCCAATTCAATAAATAAAGTGATTTTAGATGCTACACTTAACCTAGAGCCCCACTGACAATTTTTGTAGTTTTACCATCATTTTCCTGTTTTCAAAATTTTGTTTCTCTCTCCCGTTGTGTGAAAAAGAGGAGAAACTGTCTATACAAGGATAACAGTGAAAGAGACTTTATTCAAAGTGCTGTCAAATGCATGAGGTGAACATATTGCAAAAAAACTTTTCTCTAATCTCTAATAAACTTATGTTACTTGTAAATTAGAAATAAAAAATTAAGAGAACAGTACAATTTTTAGCAAACGATCCTTTTGAGTGCAGTTATCTAAAAACTACGGTGTGGAGTTTCATGTTTATGGTCTCTCATTTAATCCTATGTGAAAGCTACTTAATTTTCAAGGAAAAAAATTTCTTTTGCAAGTCTTAAACACTCAGTTTGGAGTCTAGAAGTCAAGTTGGATTCTCTCTCACTCGAGTAACACCAACAATAAAAATTCTGTAACAGGAACTTAATGAACAGTTCTCCTGTTGAAGCACAAGCCATTATGGAATCTACCTCATTCTCCTATAGCTGTAACAACTCTGCAGGGGGTAATATAAGTTAGTTTGCCAGGCATTTACTAATGCAACTGTAGGAATATCTGAAAAATATTTAAGAACTGAAGTTCATACTGCAGACATTCATACTGCTATTGGGACTCACCTCTTTTCATTTGAGGTAAACCTCACTATTCACTACCATATGGGAACTCACATTTACAGAAGTTCTTACTCTTGTTCATTCCCTGATTCACTGTCACTCCCAAATAGATAGCAGTAAAAACTTGTTTTAGGCAATAATTAAATACAATTCTAAACACATATAGGGAGCAGACTGTTTTGGTAAGAAGGTGCTGTTTTTCCAAAGCCACTTTTCAGGGCAGAATGATTCTTGAAGAAAGTGTATGAAAACATATCAGCTGGGATACTGCTTAGTGGTTCATAGATTAGCTGGCTACATATATCAAGAAAAAGAGTTGCTGGCACTTAACAACTGCTCCTATATAAAACAGGGTTTCCAGAGAAAACAATCTGAAGACAGGGCACTATCAACCCCAGGAAGTTAGCTACATCGAATTCCTATGGGAAAAATGGACACTGAGAATAAATATTCAAAAGACATCTGAGTAATTTCACACTGTTAACAACAATAGTAGGCTGAACTTCTCTTTTAACTGGGGATCTCAAACAATGAAGTATAGTTAATAAAGAGGTAGGAAAAGAAAATCTGATAGAATGAACTTTTCCAGCAACGGTTTGGAAGCATTTAGTGTATACCTTCCTTCTCCAAGATATGTAGCCACAACTTATCAGTTATTAGTTTAAATTATTATTTAAACCGAAATCTGTCCTTGGAGAAAGAGCTAGTTATCCATTACACAACTGTTTCTCGAATAGTTAGTATTTCCTTACGTGTTTTCTCATCATCCTCGCTGTCAGAAAAGACTGCTGCTTTCCTCTTGACTGCCTTGTCCTCATCTCTCTCCTCGTCTTCATCGCTGTCTGTTATTTTCCGTCTCTTAGGACCTTCCTCCTCACTGTCAGACACATGAAATCCTTCTCCTGCCTGCTCGCTATCTGAATGCCGAGAGTCATTCTGCATTGCCTCTTTCCCATTCCCTCCATCACTGTCATCAGACTCTATTTTTTGTTTGCGTCTGGGAACATCTTCGATCTCAGAGTCACTTGCAGGATGTTTCTGAGGTTCTTCGTTCTCAGAATCACTAGCATGAACTTTTTGGGGCTCCTCATTTTCAGAGTCACTGGCTGCATGTTTCAGGGGCTCCTCATTTTCGGAATCGCTGGCTACCTGTTTCGGGGGCACCTCATTTTCAGAATCGCTGGCTGCCTGTTTTGGGGGCTCCTCATTTTCAGAATCACTGGCTGCATGTTTCGAGAGATCCTCATTTTCAGAGTCACTAGCTGCATGTTTTAAAGGCTCCTCATTTTCAGAGTCACTAGCTACATGTTTTGTGGGTTCCTCATTTTCAGAGTCACTAGCATGACCCTTTTGATGTTCCTCATTTTCCGACTCACTATGCAGATTCTTACGGTGATCCTCATTTTCAGAATCGCTATTGGGAACTTTTTGAGGTTCTTCATTTTCCGAGTCACTTGCATGGTGATTTAAGGCATCCTCATTTTCAGAGTCACTTATATGATGAATTGGATGGTCCTCAATATCAGAATCACTGTCTTTGTCCCCATGAGCCCCTTCATTTTCTGAATCACTGGCATTGTGATTCGGAGGGTCCTCATTTTCAGAATCACTATCTTTTTGCCTTGGGGTGTCTTCATTTTCAGAGTCTGTCATGTGATGGCCTCTAGTTTGGCCACCATCTTCTCCATCACTTTGTTCATTCTGGAAAAGAAAAACAATCCCAAACAAACTAAGTTAAGCAGCACAGTAACACATAGAATAACTTTCCATTTGCTTAAGTGTGGCAATCTGAAAATATTTTAAACACAGAAATAAACAGACTATTATATCACAGCGCTCCATCATCAAATTATTCAAAGTGATGAAAACATTAAAAGACGATCCCCATGAGAATTCTGTCTACTTTACTGTCCAATCATCTGTTTAGGCCAAGATTTACGAAAATAGTGACTTTGAATACCAAGCCTGAGACACCTTAAGGGGCCTGATTGTCAGAGGATGCACACACAGCACTTTCAGAAAATTAGGCTCGTAAGGTGTTTCAGTTTGGGCTCCCAAACACTGAGCCATCCAAAAATCACTAATTACTTTTGAAAATCTTGGTCTTAAGATTGTAAACTCCCAAAGAAGGGATTGTGTTGTTTGTATGGAATATATTCCATACCTAAAACAACATGTACAGCTACTGTTATTCTTTATATTACAACATATTGCAAAGGGGGAAAAAATGGGTTTGTGCCTTGTTCTTTAGGCCTTGTCTACACTACAGGGGGAGATCGATCTAAGTCATGCCACTTCAGCTACGTGAATAACGTAGCTGAAGTCGACGTACTTAGATTTACCGCGAGATCCACACTACGCAATGTCAGCTGGAGATGCTCTCCCATTGACTCCCCTTGCGCTTCTCATTCACGTGGCATACAGGAGTCAACGGGAGAGCAACTGCCGGTCGATTTAGCACGTCTAGACATGCTAAATCAACGGCCGATGCATTGATCATCTATTGATATCAAGAGGGTGAAAGCTTAACAACAGAGAAGAAGAGATTTTTAATCAAACTTAACAGTGGTTTCTGTTTATTTTTATTAACATATGTTCAATGGCTAATGAACGTTTTTGTGAAAGGACATCTTTTTTAAAAGATTCCACACCTCTGCCCTTTCAATGAAGCAGTGAGCTAACAATATGTCTCCAGAGATACCCAGAAGATCACTTAGCAAAAAACAAAGAAGATCAAAGCTGACACTACTGATACTTAACTTAAGAAGTAAAACAAGCCATTTTTAAACCAATCCTACCAGGTCTTTTGTATGTCACAAATAAATGAAAAATGTCACAAGCTCAATCTTTAAAAAACACTTTTGAATATGAATGCTGGTAACAAGATCTAACATTTTAATTTATCCTGGATGGAAAAAGGAAGTTTATATAAGCCATTCTCCCACCAGGATAAAAACTGAATATTAAATTTTCCTGTTTAAAAAACAAACACCATCATCATCCATTACTTTAGATTTCAGAGTAGCAGCCGTGTTAGTCTGTCTCCGCAAAAAGAACAGGAGTACATGTAGCACCTTAGAGACTAACAAATTTATTTCAGCATGCTGAAATAAATGTTAGTCTCTAAGGTGCCACAAGTATTCCTGTTCTTTTCATTAGTTCAGAGAAACTTTTCAGACTTCCATCCCCTAGATACTATCCAATTCAATAGTTCAGCGTAGCAAACTTCCAATGTCAGAATAAGCCTGTCTTCCTCCCAAACAGAAAATATAGCACAGTGAAATAACTCAGTTGTTCTTTCTACAGCACTGATTCAAGTGGGACATCTCCACTTCTCACTAAGTTTTTTCTCTTGCCTAGTCTAAACTTTTTCTTCCTTAGCTTTAGACTCCATGCTCTACCATCTTTGCAAAATTACTAACTTCTTTCGTTTATTTACCATGAACTCATTTATAGACATATCTCCCCCCATGTCTTCACTTGGCCGTAAGTTTAACTCTCTTGGAAAGCTGCATTCCTTATTCACCTATTTCTTCTACATACATTTTTCCCTACAATTGAGAATGGCATACAATATTTCAGATGCATTCACACTAGAGCTAAACTGAAGAGCACTGTTAATTTCCAGTTTTACTTAAAATTCTCTCATGTACATACACTTGAAATTTGATCATGATTTTAGCAACCGCTGTCTCCAGAATCATGATAGCTAAAAAAGCAATGCTGTTTACTATTCAGTCTTAGATGCCAGATTTCACATGATGCATTCATCTCTAACTAGCAGTCCAAAGATATTACCTGCTAAATTCCATCACTACTGTAGACACAAGGAAGCAGCAAGATAGTATCAGAACTACATGATATTAAAGCATTCATGTGACCAAATTTATCTTCAAAATGTTACTTGTGTAAAATCTCTCAGCAGCACCACAAAAGCAAGTTAACATTTTCTCGTTTGGTTCTCTCTCCCTGTAACATTGGAGGCCATTTGAATCTCATGATGATAATGTTAGTAGTTTAAGTAGTTTCCATTTTCTATGTTTATAAGAAACTACAGTGCCACAATTAGAGAATATATTTTAAGAAAAAAAGTAAACAAAAAATTATAAAGGTTGAAAAAGTCCTCCAGCAGCATAGGGCCAGTAGTTCTGCTTGACCATAGTACTAACCATCTCCCACAAGTCACTGCAGGTTACCTCGGGAACTAGCTAATTGTAACATTGATTCTCTTCCCCTCCATTGCAAGGTATCTCCTAAGTAATGTACTAGGAACATGTCAAGTACATCTACAGATTATTGCTGCATTTGACGTGCTTTCTCTCAACACATTACTGAAGAGAGCTACAATCAAGAAGAAAGCTGCTGCTGAGGAAGAGAAAGGTCAAGAATGCCTGTGGCAGTCAGCGCTGTAATCAAGAATGTCAGGATGGAATCTAGAGAGTGAATGCTGGTCAGCGCTGTAGGTGGGGAGGATTAGAGGAACTTCTGGTCACCTTCTGGTAGAAGAGCCTTGTACTTCCCACTCACTCTCCTCAAGTTATTTTTTTTTAATTTAATTTCATTGAACTGTACATCATGAAACCAGGAACTGTTCATGATGCCAGCAGTACCATGAGATTTTGCTGGGAAGGGGAAGAGAAGCAGAGGTACAAACATTAATGTTTAAGTCCTTTATCTTACAACCTGCCAGGGCTGGAAACTCTTTGGGGGATATGTAATGAGAAAGTAAAACAATTCGATCCCCAGGTCAATAGCGTTGACTGCAGGCTATTGGTTTGTCTTTTGGAATACACTAGAAAGATCTTGGTAACTTGGTATTCATATTAGTTGGTAAGAAATCAAAGCAGGACAATCACGTAGACATATTAATAGCGTATCTTAGAAATCACACTGCTATAGCAAATCATAGCAATTCCAGCAGCATTAATATATGTCGCATCCTATGGAAACAACTTATCTCTCTAAGCCTATGACAGACTGACAGTAAGCGTCAAGTCAGCCCTGAGAATGAAGAGGAGCTAACATCCTATTTAGCCTGTATGATGTTTGGTGCAGGAATTGTCTTTAATTTTGTTTGCTGAGTGCTCAGCAACATAGAGCCTCACTCAATCCTGATTAAGGCCTCTAGGCCCTATCTTACTACAAATAAATAACAAGCACTCTAAAGACTTGTTTCAGAGAATACAATAGAAAATACACAGGTAACTATATCAGCTGAAAAGTGTTTATGAATAATACAGTTTATGAAAGTCTGTCTTGGAGTACATAGTTTATGTGTGTAACATTAAGAATGTGACTTTGCAGAGATATTATTTTAGTTAAATTACTAAATATGATGAACTAGAAAATGAAGCAAGGAAGAAGCTTGGTATCTAAGCCTTATGAGACAGTCAGTTATTTTACTAGTTCGTCTCTAAAAATTTGTTCAGCAGAAATTATGCAACACATATGCATTTAATATCAGAAGTTTTCTATTTTTCTTTTCCAAATACTTAGTTCAAAGAAAAGATCAGACAATGTCAATGATAATAGGTCTCAGATAGCTGTCCCCCTCCCTATTTTTTGCTCTAATTCCTTTGCTTTCATTTCTTCCTTCTCTTTATCTATGAACTTTTTACTTGAGATGTCCTTAATTATCTTTTTTTAACTGAAAGAATTCAACAGCAGACTTTAGTACAGTACAATGTAACAAATATATTAAAATCAAATTTATGGTTTTAATTCTCTATGTAAAACATTAACAGATTAGTAAATAGGTTATTGGATCAATGCATAAAGTTAAAAAGTTAGCCACCCAGGATGATCCCATGAATTATTACATCAAAGTTTATATAATCATCAAATAGTGATCTGGCAATTAATTTTGATTTAAAAATCCAAGGTAAATAAGAAAATGTTTTCCATAAAATCCCAGAACCCCAATTCTGCAACTGAATATGCAGGGATGGATCCTTATACCCACAGGGCCCCATTGTAGTCAATAAGGCTCCAGATGGGCCTGGTCACAGAATCTGGCCCCTAAATCACACCAACACTGTAAATTTGATTTAATATGCATTACTGTACTAAAACTGTGCGTTATCTAATTCTATTTAGCTAAAACAAAACTGATAAGGACATCAAAGAAAACATTTATAGATAAAGTGGGATGGGGGAAGGAAAGCCAGGAAAGAATTGTAGAAACAACCCCACCCTCACCCCCCGACATACCTGAGACCCACAATCCTAAGACCTACATAAATAAATCCTCAAGAGCCCTCTTTCTTTAAGTTAAGAACCTGGAAAAGAAATTTGAAAATTTAAAAAAGTTTTAAAAGTTAGTTTTAAAAAAAATCTAATTGAATTCTAATTTAGAGACGACATAGTAAGTAAAAAGACTTATCTGATTAGGCTTTCTCAAAGGTTTTATTACCCTTGAATTTCATTCTTCCCACATTTTCCTATGGATGAAGAAAATAAGAGGACATAAGAAAACAAATTCAGAAAGGAGAATATGGTGAAACACTGAAAGTCATTCCTTTTGGGGGGTGATTCTAGTGTGTTATAATTTGAACTACATCTCTAATCTTGACTTGTAGGAAATCTGGAAATTACTGTACCTTAAGACTTGGCACGCAAAATTAACACTTTTTAAAATAAATTGTCGTTTTTAAGATTACTCAAATATCTTTAAAATCTAGTGTTAGGAGTCTTGTTTGAAATTAACTGGACTGATTATTTTATCCATTTTCAAATACAGGGGAGTCTCCAAGCAAGGCAGAGCGTACCTACCCCTTACATCAGTGTCACAAATCGGTCGATCGTTATCGACAGGTCGATCCTAGAGGATCTCCCTGTCGATCATGATCTCTGGCAGCACGATGTGACTACTGCTGAGGAAGACTCCCTGCCTACCCCGGCCCCATGCTGCTCCCAGAAACGGCCAGCGCAGCCCTGTGGCCCCAGGAGGGCAGGCGTCTCCCTCTGTGCACTATTCCTGCCTGCAAGCACCACCCCACAGCTCCCATTGGCTGGGAGAGCCACAGGGGTGGTGCTTGCAGAGAGGGGCAGCGCATGGAGTCACACGCCCGCCCCTTTCGGGAGCGGCCTGGAGCTGAGGTAGGCAGGGAGCCTGCCTTAGTTTTGCTGCACCCACCATTGACTGGGAGCTGCCAGAGGTAAGTGCTGCCCCATGGGAAGCCGCACCCTAACCCCCATCCCTGAGCTCCATCCCAGAGCCACCATCTCATACCCTATCCTGCACCCCGAGCTCCCTCCTGCACCCTGAACCCCATCCTGACTCCCCTTCCAGAGCCAGCACCCTAAACCCCCTCCTGCACTCCAACATTCTGCCCTGGCCCAGAGCTCCCTCCTGCATGCAAATTCCCTCCCAGAGCCCGCACCCTGCATCCCCTTCTGCACCCCAACGCCATACCTCAGGCTCAGCCCAGAGCCCCCTCCCACATTGCGAACCCCTTGGCCCCAGCCCAGAGCCCGCACCCCCCGCCCCAGCCCGGTGAAGGTGAATGAGGGTGGGGGAGAGTGAGCGATGGGGGGGGGTGGGGAAATGGATGGAGCTTTGGGGAAGGGGTGGTGACTCGGAGGTAGGGGCGGGGTAGATCCTGGGTTTCCCTTAGATTCCAAAAGTGATCTTGGGCGTAAAAAGGTTGGAGAACACTGCCTTACATACTACATATCCCTTACATACTGCCATGCGCATGTACAACAAGGTCACTTAAGAGTGATGATAGCTCCCTAATGTTAGTATTCTCATATATGAAAAAAGTATCTGTCAATGTAAAGGAAGTCTGAAAGCAATTGCTTGTGTATTTAAACCAGATCTCAAATGACCATAAACATAGTATGTAACACTAATGCCCCACAAGACTATACAAGAGTATACATACATCAGTATACATACAACCCTCATACATCAGATGAAATGCTAATGGCCCCAAGCCTCCAACGTTACCTTCCCTGATCAGACTGGCAATTCTTTTGTTTTGCAATTCCTGGCACAGTCTGAAACTATTAATTCCCTAAAATACAACCTGATCTCCATCCTGCACCTACTGAAGCCATTCCTCTGAGACCCTATCATCTCACTTATGCTAAGAAAATTACTCCTACACAAGGCGCACCCCTCAAGCTTCCCCACTACCACAGAAGACATCCCTGATCACCTCCACTGACCATTTCTGATCTAGCTTCTTCTACTGCAAGCACTGACTTTTTTTTCCCCATACAGGGCATTCTAAATTTAAAATGTGAACTTTAGTAAATTAAAAAAATATATATTTCCATGTTGTTAATAAAAAATACTTTGTTCTATTTTCTCTTTCCAACATTTGGGATTTGAATAAAATATAGTAAATGAAAAGCTCTTCTGCGAGAACAAAATAGGCCTGCACACTAAGCTATATAAGACTGAAATGTTACAGTGTATCACATTAAGTATTTAAACAGTTTGTAACACATAATACACATCCAGAGACATCCACATCACCTAGGGTCAACCTGGAACACAGAACCAACTTACACAAGGAAGTTATTGTATACAAGCATATATCCAAATTGTAATTAAGGTATTTCATTATAAGTGTGAATAGGCCTTTGCCACATCACTGACTAGGAAAAGAATTTCATAGGCCCAGATTATACCATCTCATGAAGGAAGTAATAGGAAGGTGAGAAAACTTTGCAAAGAAATCCTTATTGAGATTCCTTCATAAATGTCCTGTCAGGTGGAGGGGAGAGGTGAAGGGGTAGGGAAATCCTCTACAGCCCATGGAAAACTTGCTTTTTAATCTGGTAGA
This sequence comes from Gopherus evgoodei, assembly GCF_007399415.2. Taxonomy (NCBI): domain Eukaryota; kingdom Metazoa; phylum Chordata; order Testudines; family Testudinidae; genus Gopherus; species Gopherus evgoodei. The sequence goes on along the minus strand of NC_044330.1, from coordinate 49,115,209 downwards.
TCCCATGGGAAGTGCATGAAAGTGCTGTATTCCTGCAACAGTTCTGGCAGTGCTTCCCTCTCCACATCCCACTCCCAAACTCCAGTCACAGTACATTGAGTCTACCCTATCCCACTCCTGGGCCAGCCCGACTCTATTCCCTTTCCTAATATCGATTCCAGACCACATGAGGAGCCATCCATACCATGAACTGCAAGAGAGGCACCTGTACTCTTTCACAGAGATGAGCTTGTTGACATAGAAAAACATCACCACACACCCAAAATAGTGAAGATGTATTTTCCCCACACCCTTTCTGTAACTTAATTGATCAGGAGGGTTGATATGTTTGTTCTGGGATTTTTTTTTCCCCAAGAAAATGTACTCCTGTACTGAAAAACTTCAGCATAAATATGCAGAATTTTATGCTGAGCTACAAATCCCTGAAAAACAGCATTTATCATTTCAAATATATTGGAAATTATTGCAGCTATGTTAATTTGTTGCAATATCTGTAAGGCTATTTCTAAAGCATCCCTGCAAAACTATCATGAAACTTTTACTCCGAGGGGAAATCTGCGCTACTGCACACGTGAAAAATTTATGTCCCCCATAGATTTCTTTTCTTCCCTTCAGAAAATGATAAAGAAGCTAAAAGAGTGGTTACAAGTCTCTTACAAGCAGCACAGGCACATTTTGGGCACCTGGAGCAGCCAGTGGAAACGTAAATCACTGCTGGGTGAGGGGGAGAAGGAGGATAGAGAACGGACTCGCACTGGAGATGCTCTACCCTGTACCAGGTTCAACTGCTAGTCCCGGCTGGGCTGGAAGAGGAAAAGACTCTCTCTTCCCCTGCAAGGAATAGCCAGGGCAGGGTCATAACTACCCCCAGAAACCTTTCCGGCTGCAGGAAGCTCTGCACCCCTTCCCCTCGCTTCCTGCTCACATTCCTCCTCAGCCGAAGGAGAAGGGGTCACTATATGGGGAGCTGCTCCCTCATCCACCCCCCAGTGCATCCAGAACCCCTCCCACCCCCCACTGAGCCTCAGCTGCCCGTATCCAGAACTCCCCCACCAAGCCCCACCCTCCCTGCATCTGGACCCCCACCTCTACACCCAGGCCACCTCTTGCTGAGCCCCCTCCAACCTCCACCCTGCACCTGTATCACCCCAACAAGGCTCCTGCACCTAGACCTCCACCCCACAAACCCCACTCCCCCAGCACCGGGACCCCCATGCATTCCTCCACATCTAGACCACCTTGTTGGCACCCAGCCACCTTCACCTGAATCTCCCACAGAGTCCCATTTTACCTGCACCCAGAACCCCCCACCAAACCCCCATGCATCCAGACCACCTACCGAGTTGCCTGCACCCATACTGCCCCACAAAGAACTCTCTAGCTCCATACCTGGATCCCCGCACACTAAGCACCTCCACACTTGGAGCCTGCTGGGATAAGCCTGCTTGCCTCACACCTTGAACACGGGCCAGAGCTGGGTGTGCGTGTAAGACTGTCCCTCTCGCTTACTATCTTGGGGCACCTAGCATGGAGGGGCATGGCCCCCGGGTGTTTATGGGGTAGGTCCGGCCTTTGTGCTGTGGCAGGGTTGGATGCAGCCTCACTGCCAAGTCCGTATCCTGGGGAGGGGAAGGCTGCAAGGTGATCTCCCACCTCTGTGCAGCCAGTGACCTGAGCTCCCCACTGCCATGTTGGAGCCTCCACATTTATTTGACAAATAAAACATGAAGACTGTTTAAATATTGTGTGCAGATTTTTTTTTTTTGGCGCATAATTCCCTCAGGAGTAAACTTTACTAGCTAAAGCACAGAATCTGTTATTTTATCATGATAAGAAAACTATTATCCTACTCACTTGCCAAAAAATTACATCCTCTGGCTCTCTAGGCAAGTAAATTTTGGAAGACTACTCTAAGGGTCTGGTTTAAGGAACCCAATATAAAATTTATCTCCATTAAGAGTAAGGCCCTCTCTCATTTAAACTCAGGCTACAGAAAGACATATTTGGTTTGATCAAATAAAAATATTTCACTGGTACCTCTGAATGATGCCCTAAGCTTTCATTATCTGATCCAGAATGCTGATCATTTACATCATCTTCAACGTCAGACCCTGAATCTCGCTCATCTTGTACTGGGGTGGCTCCACCATCATCTACACCAAATTAAAAAAAAAAAAAAAAAAGTAAGATTCAATAACATCTTTCAATATCTGTATAACATGAACATTTTGACATTTCTGCAAATCAGAGAACCAACAGGCATGACTCACAACCAAAACTTCCAGTTCCAGTATTAAAACAATAGACACAGTTAAAAGACAGAAAAAGACATCAGCAAGTAGTGGATTTCAGAGCATAAAACCAGACGCCACAGTACGCTACCAGTTAAACGACAAAAGAATAAAAAGTTTGCTGCTTTTATAACAGTTCCTTTATAGGTTGCGATTCCCATCATCTACATTCTTAAAATGAATCACTTTAGATTATCTCCAGAACAAAATTTATCAAGAAAATCTGAGGTAGAGGCAAATTTGCCACTGTGATCCTCACTACTCTCAGAGACACAGGCCACAGAAACTTTTACAGTATATCAGTGTAACCAACAGGTTCGTATGATCATCAAATATACTATGTGTATCATAAAATCAATCACTTCATATTCAATCACACTTAAGTAGACCTGTCACAGATCTAATGATGTTAATTACCTGCATGCTTTAGGGCTTGTCTGCATACTTTTTGTACTACTATGGGTATGGCTACATTTAGAATTTCAAAGCGCTGCCGCGGCAGCGCTTTGAAGTGTGAATGTAGTCAGAGCGGCAGCGCTGGGAGAGAGCTCTCCCAGCGCTGCATGTAAACCACATCCCTTACGGGTGTAGCGTGCAGCGCTGGGAGCCGCGCTCCCAGCGCTGCTGCCCTGATTACACTGATGCTTTACAGCGCTGTATCTTGCAGCGCTCAGGGGGGTGTTTTTTCACACCCAAGTTGCAGCGCTGTAAAGTGTGAGTGTAGCCAAGCCCTATAACAACTTCTGTTAAGAAACAGATGTAGTTAAAATGGTAAAACTCCCATGATCAGGGCCCAATCAGCCCATATGACATCCTCAGGGCCATCCAGATAGTATACATATTGTGTGGATGCGGCCTACATATAACACAGAGAGCTGCATATGCAGCCCACAATGGTAAATAGGCTGAGAACTACAGTATGCATATGCATATATACCCCACAAAGGTAAACAGGTTAAGAACCACAGTTATACTATATACACCAGTAGCTGCAGCCACACTAGAGAGTTGTACCATACAAGAACTGCACAAAAGTGGCATGTAGTCAAGCCCTCAGCCCATGGCTGTCTTAACAGCCAAAAAGAGTGCTTTCTTCCATCGTATCAGTACAATCGAATTACTTTAACACAATTTCAAAGTCACCTTAATACTTATTAATATGCAGGCTAATACATTTGAAAGCAAGTCAGCTGGTTGTGCTGTATCCTAGAGAAGAGTCTAGGATAACACAGTCACCTAACAAAACTTCAAACATGTTGGCCTACATCTTAGGTCTGATCTACACTAGGAAAAGGGGGTCTTTTTTAAAATGCTATAGTTAACATATTTTAAGAGTCTAGCGCAGATAGGACAAGCTGTAGTTTTAACAAGTATTGGTTCACCTCAACCAGCTAACACATGTTAGAACTACAACTTGCCCTGACTGCTTTAGGATTTTAAAACATATTAGCTATCATCTTTTAGAAGCACCCCCGTTTTTCCATGGCAGGTATGCTATTAATGAGAATCAAGAGAAATTTTAACTGTATGAAAATAACCTGATCGAGCTGACATTTGAAAACCATTTTTTTGCTCACCAAACCAGGACCTTAAATCATTTGAGCTGATCATGCTATAGCCCGTAGGCTTCATCTAGTCTAAGATTTGAGATGTTAAGCATGTTAGCCAATAGTGCTAATTAATAAGTCTTAAAAATCTATTGTGGACAAGCTAAACTAGTCAAGTTAAAACCTAGTACCTAGCATGTGTTAAAATGTGCTTATGTCAACATTAAATCCTAGCTTAGGCAAAACCTCTTGCTAGCTCAACTGGGTCAACCTGGTGGAAGATGACATCCTCAATAATCTAGACGATCTACAATAATTCACCAGCCAATGTGATGCAGGCACCATTTTGAGGCTAAGATATCTTTAAAGACAGTTGTGGAGGTTCTATTAGGTCAGAAATATCTACATGTAATAAACAAATGGGATACTTTGTTTAGAAAAAACTTTTATTTGTGGGGTGGGGAACGGAAAGCTTAATGACCTGATTCTCAGAGATCCTGAGCTTCCATAACTCCTCCTGATTTAAAAATGGTAGGTGACAGTAATGAGAACTTGACATGGTAATCTCTTTGACTTGTGATAGCATCTCTCAACTACATGCTTAATTTGTCTCACCAATACTGGTCAAAACCAAGCCTGTCCTTTTCCCAACAGTACTAAATAATCCGTCATCACTCTGCCTATCACCCACGCAGCTCAGCCCAAGACAGACCTGTTGCCGCCCAGCCCCCAGGCACCACCTCCCAAAGACAGCCCAGTTGGCCTCCAGCCTTTCACCTGGCCAAAACAGCCCCAATCAGCACCCAAGTTTTCACCTAGTTGCCCACCAAGGACAACCCTGTCAGCAGCCAGGATGTCACCCAGCTCGCTGCCCCGAGGAGAGCCCCCCCATCAACAGCCAGCCTGTCAGGGGGCCAGAGCCACGAGCGCACTCCCAGGACGTGCCGTCCCCTCTCCCTGGCCCAGGCGACCCCGCGCTAGGCCCCCAGACAGGCCGTGCGAAGACAGGAGTCCAGGCGTCAGGTCGGACGGGCCTGGCGGCGCTGCCGGGGAAAGGGGATGAGAATCTCTCCCTTGCAGGAGCTGCCCTGGGCCCGGCAGCCGCCAGCGCTACCCGCCACCCCCCAAAACGGTGTCTCCCGCCCCGCACCTGACTGGTCCCCGCCGTAGTACTCCGCCTCCATCGCGGGCCTCCGGCCCCCGCCTCCCTCTCAGGGCTCTCAGGCTGCTGGTGGAGGGGGCGGGGCAGGGCCCCGACTCGGGGCTTGGTACCGGGGACCTGCCGCTCCGACCCCCGCGCCGCGTACAATCAAATCCCCGGCGCTTCCTGCTGTCGCGGGCCCAAAATGGCGCCTCCCCCGCACCCTCACAGACCGCTCGCGCGCATGCGCTGCAGCGACCAGGGGGTCAGAGGGCAACACACCACGCTCCGCTCGCGAGAGGTCAGGCACAGAGAAATCTCGCGACGTTTTGGAGGCGCGCTCCCGACCTATTGCTAACTGGGGCCAGTGATGGGGTGGACGCCCGGTCGCTCTGTCAGGGACAACTCCCCGGGAGGTGGGCGCCGGGCTAGAGCCACCTTCGTCCGCCCCCTTGAGCCTGGGGGAGACCAGGGCCCCACCGACTGGCCCAAGGAACAGGCAGGAGCGCTCCCCACAGGCCCCTCGGGGGACAGCAGCGGGCATGTGCTGTGTCCCCCCCACCCCCGAGTGTGGCCCGGGGCAGCCAGCCCTGCACCTCCTGAGTGTGACACGGAGCAGAGCCCAAACCAACCCGGAGCGACGTCAGCAGCAGCGTTTAGCTCGTTATGAAAGAATGACTAGTTCTGTGGCATGCTCCAAGTCGCACATAGCCCATTGCAGTGTTTCTCAGCCGGGGTACACAGATCTAACAGTGGGTACATCAACTCATCTAGATAATTGCCTGATTTTACATCAGCTTGCATGAAACGCACTAGTGAAGTCAGTACAAACTAAAATTTCATACAATGACTTGTTTATACTGCTCTATATACTATACACTGAAATGTAAGTACAATATTTAGGTACCAATTGACTTTTTATAATTATATGGTAAAAATGAGAAAGTAAGCAATGTCTCAGTACTAGTTTGCTGCAACACGTGTGTATCTTTATGTCTGATTTTTGTAAAAAAGTAGTTTTGAAGTAAGGTAAAACTTGGGGGTACACAAGACAAATTAGACTTCTGAAAGGTTGAGAGCCACTGCCCTGTTGCTAATATGAATAAGTAACTGGCATTTGAATATATATAAATGGCAAAATATTTCTCAGATCATCCCAAATGATGCACCTATGCAGCCCTTAGTTCTGGACAGGAAACAGCAGAAGAGTAATTAATATGCCTTCTTCCATCTTCCGGTCCCATCCAAAACACCATATCTAAAGTGTGCCCAGGCTTGTTTGTGCAGTCTATCAACTACCTGGGAACATCCAGTGATTTTTACTGCAGCCCTGAAAATCTAAAGCAAAGCAAAAGAATCACCATCTAGGTTGGTCCTGGAAATCCAAGAACTATAGGCACTGATGACATCAGTTCCAACATAGGAAGGAATCTAATTAGCCCAGCAAGGGTCTCTGCAATGAAGCAGGTTGACATGAACATCAACCCCAATCCTATCCTATCATCATCCCATGTTTCACACATCAGATGGAGACACTCAGTTTGATACAGATTTGACGTTAGATGCTCTCTGCCAGCCACACTTTGGTTACACTCTGGCTCTCAGCAGTCTTGGTTATACTGCAGGGTAACCCCAAAAGACCACCAGCCCTGGATTTTCCTCACCAATGTATGTCTTGTACCGCCCAGCCCTCTCCTAGAAAGTACAAATGTTTTAGGTCCATTATTCCTTAAAGGGAATAATATGCCATCTTCTTATCTCATTATCTTATTCAGACACTTCAATTTAAACATGCTGGAATAAAGAACACAGTAAAACAGGTTTATTATCTACAAAGAGAGATTTTAAGTAAGTAGAAGCAATGATATATCATTATATATATATATTATCAAAGTGGTTACAAGAAAAATAAACATAAAAGATAAAATGTTTACTAATGCCTAACATAAACTATATTGGATTCAAGCAAAGTTTCTCACCACATGCTTTCAGCAGTTTTACCGACCAAACCCTGTAGGTCAGGACACCCCCCCCCCCGAGTCCAACAAATGCTTCCTTTGTCACGTCAAGTGCAGTGAATGTGATTGGCAGGGAGAGAAAGAGAGAGGTCCCTTGGGGAGCTTGTCCTTCCTTTTTATAACAAGTTTTGGTCTCCCTCTTGAAAAACATTTCCAGCAGAGCACTAGGACACAAAGAATCTATGTGGACAGATGTTCCCTGCTGGCTTTTTCTCACGTTTGAGCTTTCTTTGTTTCCATCCTTGCTTAATGACTCTGTTTACTGCTTAAATCCAAATTAAGGCAAGCACATATTCTTTTCTTTAGGATAGACCTGTCTGCCGACTTTTGCCTGCGCAAGGTTGTGGGGTTTGGAACGTGATAACATCATAGAGGGAAATCTTATAACTTCACATACAACATTGCCACACATATTTTACCAGGATGATACTGACCAGCAAATTATGAGTTTTCAGTGATGCCTTACAAGACAAGATGTCTTGTACAAAAATTATTACAATAGTGTGTAGGGTGTGAACAGAGGCATATGTTTTGTCACAGCCCCCTAGGAAACCAGTCATACAATGAGATGAGATTTCCTCTCCACTGGACCATGATCTGGAAGCATATACTATGGACCTGGGCATTATGGAAATACCTAAGGAACAGATGAATGTCAATTACTATTTTGCAGCATCTGTAGCTGGTGCATTTATATCCATGAACATCCTCTGAGTTGAAGGGATGAATGTCTCTCAGGATACATCCTGCTCCTGCTGCTATACCACAACTTGCCAGCTGTTGTGCCACTCTCTCATTGGCTGGTCAACAGATGTTCCTCCCTGCCCTTTGCAAAGAGCCACATGGACTTCTTCCTTCTCTGTTAGCAGTCTGCACAGCTGCAGAAAAAATTGTCACTTCCAATAAGTTGCTACCTCACTGTGTAGTTGTATGTCAATTCCAGTAAGATATTAACTGTGTTACAGCTGTGTGTGTAGAGTATTTGCATGCCTATTTGTGTGTGCGTGTGTCTTTGTGCCTCACAAGCTAGAGCTTGCCACTCAATTCCCCATAATATATGCTTCTAATGCTCTGTTGGCTGCATTCCAACGAGAAGGATGGAGAAACACTCAGACCATAATGGGATTGCACAGCAGGGGAGCATGACCTGCCTTCTAACAGCCAGAGTGAGAAGCCCCACATTGCGTGAATGGAGAAGTGCAATGCCACGGATCCAAAAGCCTCCTGGATCTGCTTTTCAGCCCAACAGCATGAAGTAGCTGGAATGAAATAAACCTTCCCTAAGAGACAGGATGCTCAAGAAAACCTGGGGCTGTATTTGAAAGTCCTTTGCTGGTATGTACTTTTCTTATTCAGTCAGCTTTTATTCTTTACAATGTGCCTTTAGAATTAACTATAGACATCAGTAATTTACAGCTACAAATCTGCTTAGGTAAAGGGAGGAGGTTAATGGGCAGTTACCAAAGGCTCAGGTTTCTGGATGAGTAGTAAGCATTTAGTTGTTACACCCATAGCCACTGCTCTTCAGAACCGCTAGAAATGTGATTGGGACAAACATAAACCTCTGCTCAGCATCTGGGATTCTATGATATGGAAATGCTGATGCCTGTATGACTTATCCAAAGACACTAGTGCCATGTGCTATTTAAACCCTCTGATCCAGAGAGAAATCTCTTAAGTAGGGAGCTGCTGGGAAGAAACAGTTTCGTCAACTGATGTCCTTACTGATAGACCTATTGTTCTTCAAAGCGGCAGGATTATTGTCATCTGGATTACACAGATTGTAGCTTGTCACATTTCTGACCCATTTATTCATCAATATTGCTCAAACTATCAAAATTATTACCTTTTCTCTGCTTAACTTTGTCACCACAAATAACATCTATAAATGTGTCTGAGTCCCATAACTATCACTGTGCTGAGCAATTAACATGTCCATTCACTGGAGGGCAGTCCTAGACAAATTCCTCTTGCCTCTGTGTGACGCAGCAAGGAGTGGGGAGTATTGACCTGGGAATGTTGCTGGGGAGTTTTACTGGGACTGTCCGCATTGGGGATGGGAGACTTTCCTTGAGGGAAGATACCTGGGCATGTAACATGAGAGACCAGGAGTGGGGTTGGGACCTGGTGACACCTTCTGCCTGGGAAATGGCACAAAGGCGGGAGGAGAAACCAGGGGGAGGAGGGTGAGACGGCTGGAGGGGGTTTAAGTTTAGAGCTGGCTGGGGAAATGGAGGAAGCCCTAGGGCTGGGGTCTAAGCTCCCTGCCCCCCAGAAGGACTTGACTGAGGGGTCCTGGTTGTACCTACAAGTTCTGTTTGCAACTGTGTTCCTGTCGTCCAATAAACCTTCCATTTTACTGGCTGGCTGAGAGTCACAGTGAATTGCAGGAATTGGGGGTACAGGGCCCTGACTCCCCCACACTCCATGACACTCTCCACATCTGTTTGCACACAGTTTAGGAATCTCCCAAACTAGAGCTCTCACACCCATTCTCAGACACTTAGGGCATATCTACACTGGCAGAGTTACAGTGCTGGCAGTTACAGCGCCACTCAGAGAGCGCTGAAGGGAAACCAATGTTGTGTGTTCACACTGTCAGCTGCCTATGCAATAGCATGTTCACACTTGCGGCACTTGTAGCAGTATTCGGAGTGGTGCACTCTGGGCAGCTCTCCCACATAGCACCTCTTTCTCTTCTGCTGCTAAGAGTTGTGGGAAGGTGGAGGGGGTTGAGGGGCATCCTGGGTCCTGTCCCAATGCTCTGTGATGCATTTCTTTACATCCTAGCAATCCCTGTGCTTCCATCCACATTTGGCGCCATCTTTCAACGGTTTGTGTACTGTGTGCCCTGCATATCTGGGCTGTAGGAATGGATCCCTAACAGTTGACCAGTATGCTGCTCGCTCTAACCAACACATCACAAGTGGCAGTGGAGTTATTCCTTAAACTACGAAGGCAAGAGGAGTGCAACATTGATCTCACCATGCGTAACAGCTACAATACGAGATTGCTTATGGCATTCATAGAGGTGCTGACCACAGTGGAATGCTGCTTTTGGGCTCGGGAAACAAGCACTGAGTGGTGGGATTACATCATGATGCAAATCTGAGATCACGGGCAGTGGCTGTAGACCTTTCGGATGAGGAAAGCCACTTTCATGGGACTGTGTGATGAGCCCACCCTAGCTCTCCGGCACAAGGACACGAGAATGAGAGCTGCCCTGCCATTGGAGAAGCATGTGACCATTGCATTGTGGAAGCTGGCTACTCCAGACTGCTACCGATTGGTCGCTAATCAGTTTGGAGTGGGAAAGTCTACTGTTGGACTTGTTTTGATGGAAGTCTGCAAGGCTACTAATCACATCCTGCTCCGAAAGACCATGACTCTGGGCAACGTGTGTGACATTGCAGATGGCTTTGCACAAATGGGCTTCCCTATGTAACCCTTCTGCCCATCAGAGTTGGCAGCAACAAGGGCCAGATTCAGTATCTAGGGCTTCTGTGTCAATAAGGCCACGTCTACACTGCAGCATAAAATCGAAATTATTAAAATCGGTTTTATAAAACTGGTTTTATAAAATCGATTTTACGCATTCACACTAGGGCCACGTCCAGACTAGGAATTAAAATCGATTTTAGATACGCAACTTCAGCTACGAGAATAACGTAGCTGAAGTCGAATTTCTAAAATCGAGGTACTCACCAGTCTGGACGGCGCCGCATCGATGTCCGCGGCTCTCCGTGTCGATTCCGGAACTCCGTTCGGATTGATGGAGTTCCGGAATCGATGTAAGCGCGCTCGGGGATCGATACACCGCGTCCAGACTAGACGTGATATATCGATCCCCGAGCAATCGATTTTAACCCGCCGATGCCGCGGGTTAGTCTGGACGAGGGCTAGGGCCCATTAATTCGGTGGTGTGCGTCCATGGTCCTAGGCTACCATCGATTTCCGGAGCGATGCACTCTGGGTATCCCAGTAAAAGAATGAGACCAATAATTTCGATTTCCGTCCACACTAATCCTAAATCAATATAGTAATATCGATTTTAGGGTTACTCCTCTCGTTGGGGAGGAGTACAGAAATCAATTTTAAGATCCCTTAAAATTGATTTAAAGTGCCTTGTAGTGTGGACGGGTACAGAGTTAAATCGATTTAACGCTGTTTAAATCGATTTAACTGTGTAGTGTGGACCAGGCCTAACACAATGCAAAACCGGCTCGAGACCCCACCCTCGAGCCCAACCTGGGACAATTACATACCACTAGGGTGACCAGATGTCCCAATTTTATAGGGACAGTCCTGATTTTTGGGTCTTTTTCTTATATAGGCTTCTATTACCCCCCACCCCCTCCTGATTTTTCACATTTGCTGTCTGGTCACCCTACATACCACCCCCGTGGGTGCCTCTAAGAGGCAATACTTCCCGTCTCGCAAGCCTTTTAACAAAGGGAAACAATGCAGCCACTGCTCAGCCCCTGAAGTCCTTTTCCACAGCTCACCACCAGATGTCGGGGGGAGCTCATTCTGACTCTGCTTACACCTAACTGTGGAAGGGCGATATATTGCACACATATTCCAATTCTGGCACCAGACCACCTAGCCACCAAGTACATTAATTGCAAGGGGTATTTCTCAGTAGTTCTCCAGGCACTTGTGGATTACCGTGGGCATTTCACTGACATTAACGCAGGCTGGTCCAGAAAGGTGCATGACACACTCATCTAGGGTGACCAGATAGCAAGTGTGAAAAATTGAGACAGAGGATGGGGAGTAATAGGAGCCTATATAAGAAAAAGCTCCAAATATCGGGACTGTCCCTATATAATCAGGAGATCTGATAACCCTACACGCATCTTTCAGAACACTGGCCTGTTCAGGAAGCTGCAAGCAGGGACAAGCAGAAGATCACTGTAGGGGAAGTTGAAATGCCCATTGTGATCCTGGGAGACCTCCCCTACCCTTTAATGCCATGGCTGAAGCCATACATGGGGCAACTTGACAACAGCAAAGAACGGTTCAACAACAGGCTGAGCAAGTGCAGAATGACTGTTGAGTGTGCTTTTGCCGTTTAAAAGTCCACTGGCGCTGCCTCTATGGGAAGCTGGACCTGGCTGATGACAATATTCCTATGCTTATAGCCACGTGCTGTACGCTCCATAATATTTTGTGAAGGGAAGGGTGAAAGCTTCACTCAGGGCTGGATCGCAGAGGCTCAGCACCTGGAGGCTGAGTTTGAACAGCCAGAGACCAGGGCTATTAGAGGGACACAGCATGGGCGCCATAAGGATCAGGGATGCCTTGAGGCAGCAATTTGAAGCTAAAAGCCACTAATATTTGTTGCTATGCTTGGGAGTGCAGTGCTTTTAATGCTAGGAGGTGATTGGTGCAAACGAGGCAACATGTAGGTTTAACAGAATTGTATGTTGCTTTGCAGGGATCTTTTTGCTTTCAATTAATAGAATTAAGATTGCTTTCAAACCAACTCAATTCTTTTATTAAAAGACAACAACTGAAGGAGGAAGTCAAACAAAAAAAAACATGGGATGGGAGAAGGGAAGGTCCCAGGAGGGGGAGGGGTCCCGGGATGGTTACAGATTTGTGTATGTCCAGGGATCATATCCAACCAAGCAACAGGTACTATACTTCAGCAGAGCCAAACTGCAGAGGGATGGGTGTTGAGTGTGGTGGGTAGTGGAAGTCCACAGTGCTGGACTGTGATGGGGGAGGAATGGAATGCAGCAGGTACAGACTGGAGCCAGGAGGTTGATAACAGTGTATTGGTGATGTCTGGGGGGAGCATGGGAAAGAGTTTTGCATCAGTGGCTGCAGGGGAGAGCGAATGCAGAGCTGCTTGGTTTGAAGAGCTAGTATTGCCTGGAGCGTCTGCTTGGCACTCCATAACCTTTAAGAGCTGCTCTGTAGTTTCATTCTGGCATGATGCACTCTCCTTTTGGTCCCTCTTCTCACTGTCCGCCACTCCTTCAATTCCTGTTTCTTGGCGGCGGAGTGCATCATAACATAATGCCAAAAGTCCTCCTTAGTTCTTCTTGGCCACTTTCTAATTTTGCGCAGCCATTCAGCCACCAATAACAAAGAGGGAGGCTGGGCTCCCAAGGTCATCTCTGTGAAGTTTAAATGCACCATTTTACAGAAGCAGTATTGTTTGCAACACAGACAACACTGATTCAATGATTTAAAACACCGCCAGTACTCGCACACCTGTCACTAACTGGCTGACCCCAGTCAAGCACACATGAGCCACAAGACCTCCAAAATGGTGAATAGCAGCAGGGTAAATAACTCTTCCCTGACCCTGCTGTATACTGGGCACATGGCTCTTGGGGAGAGCCAGCACAGTAAGTGGGGCCTGATAATCATTCCTGTCCCCACACTTTCCACAGGATGTGATCATTAAAGAAGATATCTTGCTGCTGAGGGTGAGCAGGGACTCAAGGGAGGGTCTTCTCCAAGACTATAGCTTCTGCCCTGGCCTCTATGGACCTTGCCTGTGTGCAGCAATGGGCCCTCCTGTCCCCCCGTGACAGCACATTGGCATGGGAAAGTTACCATTAAAGCAGCTCTGCCAAAGAACCTGTGGCAGCAGGTTGCCCAGTATCTCCACAAAAGTTTCCTGGAAATCTGAGGGAGATTCTCTTGAAGTGAGGGAGTCAATCAACAGCCTGTTCCGCCGCTCAGATTAGGCATGCGGTGGGAGATAAGCCTGCTTTCTGCAACCCTCCTGCCCTCAACAACTCACTTCAGCGATTCCCAAAATCAAATGCACTTACCAGGGGCCTCCTCTCCTCTTTGCACTTCCCCAACATCCAACAGCTGTGACTCGCTAACCTCCTCCAGGGTAGAAAACAGCTCCTGGCTGCATGTATCTCTGACCACCGAGTCATCCTCTGCCTCTGGGTCCCCTGCCCCCTCCACATCCACGTCCAAGATTTCCTCCTCGTGGCTCAGTCCACTCTCGACTGGCACGCAAGCCACCAAAGTATCTACAGTGGTCTCTAGTAACTCAAAGGAGTTTTCTTTTAAACTTCAGACGTGGTATGTGTAAAGTCCTGAATCAGAAATGCGTGCTTTGACCTCTGTGAAGACATGTACCTAGATGTAACGAAGATATGACTGCTTAAAAACTAACCTCTTGAACATGTATATATACACACATTTCCTCAGCTTAAAAAATGTCATGTTGAAAATAGCATCACACTGGTTCAACACCATACTTCCATTTAAGTACACAAGCAAGAAGAGTTTCCACTCAGAAACTTCAGGAAAGCCTTTCTGCCTCTTTCTAGAGGTCTCTGATCCTTAAAGAAACGGTACTCTGTTATTGCAATAATATCTTAAAGACACCTATCCCTACAGAAGCTATACTGAGCTCTCAGATCAGGCGCTTGGTATTAAACATAACAGAATGGATAGAATTTTATCACAAGACATGAACCTGCAGTGCTCCAAATGTTTCTTGCTGTGGTTCTTTGAACGATTGCACCTACAATATATGTATTTGAATGTGAAACTACAGTAAAAGCCACCAGAGGGCATATATCATACAGCAAGGTCTTTTTGTTTTTATTATCCACACTCCCTACCCCCTTCACCATAAAGCAACTGAAGTGCATCTGGGAAACAAGAAAATAGAATAAAAGTATGAATATATTACAATAGCGCTGTCACTGATGCTTAGTAATGCCAGTAAGTTACAGTTTACAAAGGATATACAGAATAGTCAATGGCAAGGAAAGCCACGGAATACAGTAGCTAATCCACTACATACAATGTTTTAGGCTACATACTCACATCTGTAGGACGACTGAACCTTTAGTTTGTGGTAGACATGGAGTGCTCATCCATGCTGTTTTTGTATTCATCACTCATACAAAATTTGATCACATTTATATAGCAGCTGACCATTTGGCTTTTACAGTCAGGATGAATGCTGGCCAGTAACACACTTCAGTAACAATCCCCCTCAGAACTCCAGCTTGTCACCTAGGTAGCAATTTGGATAGCTTTAAAGCTAGTGCAACAGCACATTTTAATATGACACTTTATATGTGCAATTGCATTCTGGAGTAGGTCTCTAAATTGTTATTGAAGTAGCAGTGGTGGATGTTAGAAAAAATATGGCAATAGTTATTTGACTAGGTCAAATGTAATGGAACTAAGAGCTAAGCCAATTTGAATCTGGTCAAAATTTAGACATAGTACCTCAGATTACATGGGACCAGATCCTCAGCTGATTTAAATCATCTTGGCTGCTTAGAGCTGCTCTAACTTAGGTGGGCTAATAATGGTTCCCAAGGGTCCTTTATGCTGGCTGGGGATCACTGGAACATAGGCTGATCCGATATTGTGCAACTATCAGTGTGGCGATTCCACATTTAGGGCAGCTCTGTGGTCCCTTAGTGCTTCAGCAGTGCTGCAAAGGATTTTTTTCCCACCAAAGCTAGGATCTGGCCTGTAGAATTTACTACAGACAAATTGCAACACTTCAGAACTCATCTCTTGATTGTTACCAGATCTGCCCGTTACTTTGGGGTATGCTCATTTATTCAGGTTCCTCTTCGGGGGGGGGGGGTCTGTAATTCTATCAATGTACTGCTTGTGTCACTTGTGTTTTCATATCAAGCTCTATTTCTCCCTTATGCAAATCCCCTCCCAATGGAGCTATCCTGCAGGATCTAGTTTCCCTAGGGCTGGGTTCCTCCAGCCCTGGACCCGGATGAACACCCATCCACCCACATTAACAAAGCAAGTCTGAGCAGACTGGGTCAAGCAGCACTTTCAAACTGACCCCTTATATGTCCCTGGACTCAATGGGCTGGATGAAGCAGCGCTTTCAAGCTTCCCCCGCAGAAACACTGCTGAAGACTGCCTGACTGCCATGCTTGAGATGGCAAAAAACATAGAGCCGCCCATGGGAGGGAGTCTCCCTCCCCTGCTGGGGCAGGGTCTCCCTTACTCCGGTTTTCTGATCTTCCAAGTCTCACAGCAAAGCACACCTCCAAGCTCCAGTCCTCTCTCCTTCCTCCTTCTCCCCTGACTGCCTGAAGCAGGGGGTTTTATTAGGTTGCTAACAGGGCCTTACTTGACTACAGGTACTCCAATTAACCTGTCGCAACCCTCCCTAGTCTATAGGGAACCACGCTTTAATTAGCCTAGGGTTTATATACTTCCCCTCTCCCACTGCTCCCTGGCCCTCCTGTATCACACCATGGTATGCCCACATCTTGAGTACTGTGTACAGATGTGGTCTCCTCATCTCAAAAAAGATATACTGGCATTAGAAAAGGTTCAGAGAAGGGCAACTAAAATGATTAGGGGTTTGGAATGGGTCCCATATAAAGGAGAGATTAAAGAGGCTAAGACTTTTCAGTTTGGAAAAGAGGAGACTTGTTTACTTGTTCCCATAATATAAGAACTAGGGGCCACCAAATGAAATTAATGGGCAGCAGGTTTAAAACAAACAAACAAAAGGAAGTTCTTCACACAGTGCACAGTCAATTTGTGGAACTCCACAACCTCCTCAGGCAAGAAAGCTAGGACTATAACAGGGTTTAAAAGATAACGAGAGAAATTCATGGAGGTTAAGTCCATTAATGGCTATTAGCCAGGATGGGTAAGGAATGGTGTCCTTAGCCTCTGTTTTTCAGAGGGTGGTGTTGGATGGCAGGAGAGAGATCACTTGATCATTACCTGTTAGATTCTCTCCCTCTGGGGCACCTGGCATTGGCCACTGTTGGCAGACAGGATAATGGGCTGGATAGACCTTTGGTCTGATCCAGTGTGGCTGTTCTTATGCTCTTATGACTCTGCTGCTCCTATCCCTTTACTCCGTTTTGGGTCCTTTTCATCCATGAATAGCTCCAGCATCTGTCTCTGCTGCTGCCCTGAGCAGTCCCAAGCAAAAGGCCTGATTCATGTCACTTTTCAGAACCTTGTGGGCAGCTCTAAAAGCACCAGTGAAAGCCAAGACGCTGCTTGCTTTCCACTGTGCTGCAGCTTGGCAAAATGATGAGCAGCAACATGGGCACTGTTGTTGTCTGCAGCCTTAGGAAGGCAGCACAGAGGAAGTTGATGCCTTCTGTCTTCCATGCCCCCCATTTACTGGGGAAAGCACCCCACTGATCAGGGGGAAGTGGCTGAGTGGATTTTTTAAGCCCTGCATTTTTAATAACCAAAGTCCATCCCTGAAAAATATTTTCTAAATCAGAGGGGATTTTTCTTTCATCCACACTTGTGTAAATCCAGAGTATTGTCTGTTGAGTCATATAGGTTTACTCTGGTTTGAGAGGACAGAGTAAGACCCTGATTCTTTAAGGTGTTTCTATTCTGGGTAGCTGTCCTCGTCATAGCTGGATGGGCTGGAGCTCCTAAAGGCTGGATTCTCCTCAATGGCAGTCTTTGTCCTCCTGAATGCTGGAACTCCATCTCTCTTCTGGCCAAGCCTCAGAAACTAGACACAACTTCCTTGCTCCTACTCTGGGGCTATCTCCTCTTGTCAACAGAAGAGGAGGTACACTAAGGCCTATTGGAATCCAGTCCCTTGCAGAGAAGTACCAATGAGGAGTGTCAGTGGGAAGAAGGCCTGACAGATGGACCTGAGATCTTCCCCTCCCCCACTTTATATTCTACAGCCTCCTGAACTCCATCCCCAGCCCCTCACAAAGCCAGAGAACTGCCTAACCCCTTAATACACTCTTCTTCCCTCAGGCGCTAATGAGTTCTGGATGGAAATCAAAATGCCCCTTTTTGTATCTTGATTATGGATAATGACAGCCTAAAAGGATAATTTTTCAGCCAAGTCTTGACTTCTGCATTGTTGTTGGAGGGCTCCTTGGCGCAGATTAGGGCGGTAGTGAGATGACATTTAAAGAGATAAGAGATTGAAAACTGAGCAATCAAGATGGCTTGGACTTTGAATCTGACTGTTCACATTTCGGGGAGGGACTGGAAGGAGGTTAATACCTATCTAAATGCCTGAATCCAGGGTCACTGAATCTTTCACAGGGAGACTTGTTCTCCCAGGTGTTTGTCAGGCATTTGACTACATTGATGTTAACAAAACAAGAGTTTTTTAAACAAACTAACTAAAAATCCCTTCCCCTTTACAAGGCTGCACAGGCATACACCTCAGTTGCTCCGTCACAGTGGTTGACAGGGGACATCTTGAGTTTATTTTCCATTCTTGAGCTCTGTGGCCTGTGAAGCAGGAGAATCAGGGCCAAAGCCTCTCCCTTTGGGATGCTTTTCAGAAGTCTGACAGGAGTCATGTGCAGCAGAGAGGCTAAAGTTTAAGGCTCAGGCAAGCATTACGAATGAGAGCGATTGACCTCACTGCTGCCTGGAATCCCTGGTGTGGAAATGGAATAAATGCTGAACTGGGGGCAAAGTCCCGTAATAAATAACTGTGAAAGGCACTTCACTTACTTCCTCCTTTTTGCCATGGAGGGCTGACACCCAGGGCAGGATTCTCAACGGCTCCACCACCAACTTCATCTCCCTTTTCTTTCCCACTCTGTTATCTGTGAGAGAGAGGAAACGCAGCAGCACCAGGCAGACAGCAAAACCTTCCGTGTGAACAGGTAACCTCCCATCCTTTTCGGCACCATTCAGGCCCTGATTTAGAGGGTTAGCTTGCTCAGGTGAGAAGAGCAGCAAAGACATGCACTGCAAAAAGCAATACAAGCATTGAGCAGGGAGGGCATTTGCTACTAATGCTTGGTAAAAGAAGAAATTTTACTCTTGAATTTGAATCTGAAATCCATGAAAACTACGGGGCTTCCCAAGAAAATTCCCGATGAGACTTGGAGAGAGAGAGAGAGATTAGATCATAACTAGATGCTGCTGGAGAGGCAATTTTAATGGTTCAGTGGGGAAAGATTTCCGGGCAGGTAGGGAATGGAAGTAGTTGCAAGAAGCACAATTGAAAGATGGACAGAGGGAGTCTACTCAAACCAAGAAATGATCGGGAAGGAGAATAACTGTTGCACTTGTCTCCGAGATCTTGGAGATGAGTTCCTGAAAGTGCTGAATAAGCTAGGATGTTATGATGTTACAGATCAGTTGGGGACCAGGACTGGATATCTATGACTGAGTAGCTGGAAGTTGTCATTTACTGAAGTTTATATTCATATTTTTCTGGATTCATGATTTCTGCTGATTTGATAACTAGCTAGAATTATTCCATAATTCTAATTATTCTACTTATTGGAAAAGTTGCATAAATATCATAGTTAAGATGGACAAACATATTGTTGGGGAAGAGGAAGTATTTTTTAGCTGTTAAGGACATTTTCAGACTTTTTTGGCATTTAAAAAAAGGTGTTTTACAAACTTCAGATTTAGCATGTACTGAATGAGGACATGTGATCTGCCTTGTTTGGGGGATTAAATGTACTTTCGAAATAGTAAAGGTGTAGCCCAGGGGTAGGCAACCTATGGCACACGTGCCAAAGGCAGAACGCAAGCTGATTTTCAGTGGCACTCACACTGCCCAGGTCCTGGCCGCTGGTCCGGGGGCTTTGCATTTTAATTTAATTTTAAATTAAGCTTCTTAAATATTTTTAAAACCATATTTACTTTACATACAATAGTTTAGTTATATATTATAGACTTATAGAAAGAGACCCTCTTAAAACCTTAAAATGTATTACTGACACGCAAAACCTTAAATTAGAGTGATTGAATAAAAACTTCGCACACCACTTCTGAAAGGTTGCCAACTCCTGGTGTAGCCTTTAGACATCATTTGCAGAGCAGGCACACTCCGTTATTTTCTTTGACTTCACAAAATGCTTCCAAGTACAGTTTTCCAAATATCTGTAGATATAGATTGTACCGACTCTCAATTCTGCAACCACATACACACATCCTTAAATAGATGCACTGTGAATAGCCCTTGGAAGTAACCGGGGCTATTTGCTGTGTGCAGAGTTAAGCATGCACTTAAGTCTTTGCAGCATCCACAGATCACATGGCTTAGCCCACCGCCGGCATCCCCATGCGGCCTATTGCTTTGTGTGGTAGCTTTTATTGTCTCCAACTATCTTACTCCATAAAGGGGCTTAATTGCTCCTTCAATTTATCTGGAAAGAAAGGTGGTTAGCACACCCATTGGCTTAACCAGGCCTGAGATTGAAGGCAGCCATTAACACCTTCTGGCATAATACTTATAAAGGAATGTAGTGAGTTGCTTGAAAGAAAGTAGCGGCACCTATCCTGATTTCTGCCATGGTAAAGGACCACAAAGCTTTTTTTTAAACACGAACAAGAATTATATTAGAATAAGGGGAAAAAAACAAAACAAAAAAGTATCTTCCCTAAAGCTACATTCTCTCCGCTTCACTATAGAGTTTCTTCTAGAATCTTCCCTAACATCCTTCCATCTGGCTTCCTGCTACAGCTGTAAGAGAAACAGGTCATGTCCTCACACTTTCATTTGATTTCTGTTTTAAAGTTAAATAGGTTTGGACTTGCTTCTCACTTGGATAAAGGGCTCTGTGAGGGGAGGGTGACCAGGTGTCCCAATTATAGGGACAGTCCCAAAATCTAGGGCTTTGTTTTATATAAGAGCCAGTTTTACCCTCCACCTCCTGGCCCGATTTTGTCACACTTGCTATCTGGGCAGCCTACATGAGGATACCTCGTGCGTTAGTCTTGTTGCACTCTCCGCTTGATCCTCCAGCAGTGCCTCTTGATTTGAACAGCTCCCTTAGTTTTACTGGTTTCGGACACATGATTAAAAACAAATCTCTTGACTTAGTGTGGTTTCCAGAGACGGGGAGTCTCATCTAGTTGGAGGTGGTGGGAGCTGGAAGATTGGCATTCCTTCTGGGGCATTATGATGTTATGTGGTGCATTGCCTGTGCAGTGTAGTGCCTGGATGATTGGTGGAGGGGCAGAGGGGTAGGTGCCAATGGCATACGTTTTCATTTCCTTGCTTTTGAGATTTTTGTCAACGAAGTTGAGTGTAAAGCAACCTTTAGCTGATATGCATACAACACCATGACGCTGTGTATGTCCTTTGGTCTAGGTTCCATAAGAACTTTAACTTTTGCATTTTACAACTGGTTTGAAATTGTGATCTTAATGTTGCATTAATGTAATTAAAGGAAAATGGTGATTAAGACACTAATCTCTAATAATTTCATTAGAAGTTTCCACAACTTTTTAGCTTGTAAGGTATTTGATAGAGGTATATAAAATCATGAGTGGTGTGGAGAAAGTGAATAAGGAAAAGTTATTTACTTGTTCCCATAATGTAAGAAGTAGGGGCCACCGAATGCAGCAGGTTTAAAACAAATAAAAGGAAGTTCTTCACACAGCGCACAGTCAACTTGTAGAATCCTTGCCTGAGGAGGTTGTGAAGGCTAGGACTATAACAGGGTTTAAAAGAGAATTGGATAAATTCATGGAGATTAAGTCCATTAATGGCTATTAGCCAGGATGGGTAAGGAATGGTGTTCCTAGCCTCTGTCAGAGGGTGGTGATGGACAGCAGGAGAGAGATCACTTGATCATTACCTGTTAGGTTCCC
This sequence comes from Gopherus evgoodei, assembly GCF_007399415.2. Lineage (NCBI taxonomy): Eukaryota > Metazoa > Chordata > Testudines > Testudinidae > Gopherus > Gopherus evgoodei. The sequence goes on along the minus strand of NC_044330.1, from coordinate 49,093,656 downwards.
TCCCTCTGGGGCACCTGGCATTGGCCACTGTTGGTAGACAGGATAATGGGTTGGATGGACCTTTGGTCTGACCCAGTATGGCCATTCTTATGTTCAACGTCTTGATCAAAAGTTTATAGAATCCCACAATAAAACAGGTGAACAAAGTCACAAACTTGTGTAACTACTAAATAGCATAGATAGGTAGCCTCAATATTATAGTCTTATAATTACTGTCAAAAATATAAACCTAGGGGTCCAGTACTTTTATTTATGGAAAGTAGCACTTATTCTGTGACTTCAGTGGGGCTACTCCTGGGATACACCACCATTCAGCAAATGTAGAATTATCAGACTCTGGTCCTTAATGATATTTTTTATTGCATATGTGCAAAACCGGTCTTCCAGCATGGCTCATTTTTGCTTAAACTTTCTAGAAAGATACATTTTGTGGAGCTAAGACCAAGCCAAAGAGCACAATTTTTCAAATAGCGCTGAGAAAGTGAAGTTTTAAGTGAAATGTGAACATAATCTTAACTATGCCTTAGCATGTACAACCAGACAAATGGGTTTTCTTTTGTTTCAATTGAGGATGTTACAAGTCGGAAGTTTTTGAGTAGTTTGGGATGAGCTCCAAAGATCAATTTTTGGTCCTGTGTTGTTTACTCATTCTGTTAATGATTTACTTGAGGTGTGCCATCAAATTAATATTTACCTGAACGCAAATGATGCTATATTTCCTGACTGAGCTCTAGCCAAGCAGGAAGTTGACAAATCCTTTTGGGATGTATAGGAGAGTGGACTGTCCATTATTATGTCCCCTTGTAGCAGCTTTTTCCTCTCATGCAGCCCTGCTGATGGTCAATCTGGTTCTCCTCTTCTCATGACTTGGCCCTCCAGTCAGATCAATTTAAAGCAGTGGTTCTCAAACTTTTGTACTGGAGACCCCTTTCAGATAGCAAGCCTCTGAGTGTGACCCCCCTTATAAATTAAAAACACTTTTTATATATTTAACACCACTATAAATGCTGGTGGCAAAGCTGGGTTTGGGGTAGAGGCTGACAGCTCACGACCTCCCATGTAATAACCTCACAACCCCCTGAGCTGTCCTGACCCTCAGTTTGAGAACCCTTTTTTTAAAGCCTCTCCTTGTCCAGGATATCAACATCCCAGACAGACAGTATCCCACACAACATTGGTCATCCAGACATCTTCCACCACTCTGGGGCTCCTCTTTCATTGCCTCCTCTCTCAGAGTAACAGCCCTAAGGTCTCTCCCTGGAGTCTTGTAACCAAACTTAAAAAGCAAAATACAAACTGCAACAAAAGACATTTCTGCCCCCCTCCCTTAGGCAGAAACTTTTAATTCATCCCGGGTCCTCCTCAGCCCTCCATTCTTCTGCAGAACACTGACTCTCAAGAGTTACCTCCCTCTAGTCTTGCCTCTACTCCGGATCCTCCACTCCCTTCTACCGCCGAGGTTACCTGCCTTTCAGCTGGCCTTCTCTCAGGCTGACTCCAGGCGTCTCCTTAACGCCTGCTGTCATCTCCCATCAGGGCACATCCCAGAGTGTAAACCTCTCTCCTGAAGCACCTCTTTAGTTGAGCACCTCCCTGTGTTTCTTCCCTGGAAGCCCAGGTCCTGCTCTTCTGTCAGGCTCATGGCCAGAGCCTACTCCAACCTGGTAGCTTTTCTGTATCTCTCCAGGTTCCACTTAGAGCAGGTCTGCAGAGTTCTTTCCCTCTTTTACTTCAGCCACCTTCTGGTTTGAGCTTCCTTATTTTTTATAGTAATCACCCTGCTCCTCCTCAGCTGGGGTTCATCTTTAATTAGGCCTGCCCCATACTCCAGGTGCAATCATGTGTGTTAATTGGCCTCTCAGGCCCACATTAACCCTATAACCACCTGTATGGAGTAAACAACCCCCCATAGGGTGATGTCCTGAGACAGCTTTTTTCAATAATTCATCATAAATGGCAGCAAAAATGGAATATAGTATTTTGGTTCTAGATTCAGATGTTTCCAAATGGGAGAAAATATATTGCAAATAGTAAACCCTGAAATGAAACATCTTTTTTCTAAGGGTGTCCTGGAACAACCAGAAAGAGGCACCACTGGGGTCGGGGAGCTCCTGTGGGTGGATTGAAAGGAGGTGAGAGAGAGTGTGGTTTTTCACACAGACACACAATGGTGAGAGACCTGTGAGAATGCAGGAGCGAGGCTAAGGTTTGGTGGATATTGTTAGGGACTAGAGAGGGTTCACAGGCAAAGGTGGCACTTGTAGCCTGCTCTGGAGGTCCCCTGTAGTCAAGGCTTAAATTCTCAAAGATTATTTCCCAGAGCCACCCCCATTCGGGGGTCAGGACTTTAGCCCCACAGGGGAAGTGAGAGTGCCAGGCTCAGGGCTTCAGGCCTCTCACAGGTTTGAAAATATTTACCAGAGTTCTGCTTTGGTGGACTCCAGCTGAATTTAAGCCCTGCCTTGTAGCAGTGGAACCCCTTCAATGTCTACCTGGGGGGTTGGGCAACACAGAGCTGGGAATATGATGGCCTGAAGATTGAACGGCTGCAAGTGGCATTCCCACCCTGCTCCAAATAAAGTCCATACATATAAGGCCAAATGTCCCCTTCCTGAGGTTTAGCTTCACTGGTAATTTGACTAATGCAAACAGAATATCCATCTCAGCTCCAGCCTGCTGGATCCTAGGGCCTACCTGTAATTTCCCCTACTTCCCTCTGACCAGAGAGTCAAGCTTCTCTCCCTTTCTACCTGCCAGAGGTAACAAGCTGTACCCGCTGTGATGAGTCTGCAGAATTTACTCATCAGCTTTACTCAGGAGGTAGCCCTGTTAATAGGGGTAATTTGTTGACCTAACAAAAAAGCGCCCCCCACCTCCAGTCTCTGTGTGTGGTTGTAGATCTTGCAACCATGTTCCAGTGGGCTTGGGGAGACTAAGCAAAAGAAAGCCATTATTAAGCTTAGGTCCTTGGATACACAGAGCATCATCTGACAGGGACTTTGCTCTTTGACTCTAGCTGTTTAGTATAAGATCAGTGACTAAAAATATCACCCATGATCAAGTGATGGATGACATCCCTGACTTTGCATACGTAACTGCCTCAGCTGGTCCCTGGCTGCTCCCTCCCCTTTGTTTGCTGAGTCATCTTCACAAACCAGATAATCTGTCCCCCCAAATGACTGTCAATGATGTTCATTGTGGTTTTTTTATATGATTTGTGTAATGGAGTCTTGGGATCGAACTCCAACATATCCTTAATTTCTGACATAATGTAAGGAATGGAGAGTTTGAGCTGCATTAAGTTTTAGTTCCTCCAGCAATTGTTTCAGGAGATAACATAGACATCTGATCTTGGGCCTTGGCAGTTGAAAAGCCTTCCAGCTCATCTGCTAAATGGATGTATTTGGCCTCTAAGTCAGCGCGATTTATTTGTGAATGATCTTAGAGATCCCAGATCATATTAAAATGTGGTTTTTGAGTATTTTCTAGAAATGGTCCCAAACCAAAATGCTCAAACTCTGGAAAACTTCAAACCTGGTTCTAGAGCCAGACTTTGCAGCCCAGTCCCAGCTCAAACAGGTTCTGAAAAGCTTTGCCCATGATTTCCCCATGCATATTGAAAGGACACTGGACTAAATCTCAGTGTAGCATGTAAGGCAAGCCACAGATCATGTTTATCCCTGAAATTGCTTCAAGAGTCCAATTGCAGGGAAAGGTGTATGCATTTGCGCTTCTGTAGTTCTTTGATTGTCCTGGGTCTCATGGCCTAAATAATATAATCATTTACGTTAAAACAAAGGGAGCAGAATCAGTAGGGCCTGCACACTGAACAAATCAGGCAGTCCCTTGGACTTTTGTCAGCAACACAGTCCTCTCAACTGTGGGCTCAATGCTTCTGTTTGTTTCTCCACTTTGCAACTGGAACCCTCAAACACATTTAATTTCCCTCCTCCACAATCCTTCTCGAAGCCCTTTACTGCAGCCACAGCCAAGGAAGGCTGTATATGGATCTCTGCTTCTATATGCATGTTGCGCCAGACCTATTGGGTGGCTTAGCAAAGTAGAAAATAAATCTGGGTCACTGGGCTGACCACTCACAGGAATTGAGCCACTAGGTCACTGGACCAGCTGAAAGCAAATAAGGGTATTGTACAGGTGATGTCTTGTTATTGGGGGTTACATTTAAGCTTGAGTCTCTGCCAATAAACTTTCTTGGCATTAGCTTAAGAGAGTTCTGCTAAAAAAAACCCAACAACAACATTCCACAGTGATGCTTTCTGTGTTAGTTCACCTCTTAAGTTATGTGGTAGAACTCAGGGTAGCCTGCAAGTCAATTTGTGCATTGCACTGTGCTGAGGATTCTTGCCTTCAGGTACACGGTTTATATTGTTTCCACATTTTGTGTGTACTTTTAATGACCATGTTTCCTTTCTTTAATCCTATGCTGAATCAGAAAGAAATTATGTTTTTGGTTTTTAAGCAGAGAGTCCTGACTGTGTCCCACTTTTGGCAGTGTTTTGATCTGTTCTTACCCCTGAGCCCTCTTGTAGTCTGACTCTGTTCTTCTCTTTGTGAACACAGGCTGTATGTGGGACTGTGAGGCAGGATGGTGGTTCTCAGGAAGGTAAGTCAGATGCTTTACTCTGGTGTACTGGTTAGTCTACAGCAGTGGTTCTCAATTAGGAGTATGTGTATCCTTGGGGGTATACAGAGATCTTCAGGGGGATACATCAACTTATCTAGATATTTGCCTAGTTTTACAACAGGCTACATAAAACGCACTAGTGAAGTCAGTACGAACTAAAGTTTCATACAGACAGTGACTTGTTTATACTGCTCTATATACTATACACTGAAATGTAAGTACAGAATTTATATTCCAATTGATTTATTTTGTAATGATATGGTAAAAATGAGAAAGTAAGCAATGTCTCAGTAACAATGTGGCTGTGACACTTCTGTATCCTTATGTCTGATTTGTAAGCAAGTAGTTTTTAAGTGAAGTGAAAGTTGGGGGTATGCAAGATAGATCAGACTCCTGAAAGGGGTACAGTAGCCTGGAAAGGTTGAGAGCCACTAGTCTAGCTGGTGGATGCTGCAGAAAGAGATGAAAAGAAGTCCCTGAGAACTTAACACATTTCACTTCAGAAGTAAAAGCAACAGAGAGCCAATATCAACTAGACATCAAACAACATCTTCCCAAACAAAATTACAGAGAGATAACTGGTTCTGTTTACTGGGCGCCATGGTTATTTTGGGCAAGCTTGCAGTACTCTTGCTCATGCTGAGTTGGTGCCTTACACCATGAGCAGTTCCACTGAAACCCAGCGCAACTCCTTGAGGGGTAAGGTTCCCTTCACCGCAAGGAAGGGTTCTGTTTGCAGATGGTATTCTCCATTGGCTGGCGCAGCATTTATTGCAATAGCACTTTACAACTGTTTGTCTTTTAATATAAACTAATAAGACATTTTAAGAGGGAAAAACCCCAATAAGGTTTGAATTAAATAGTCAGCCACTCCATGGTAGTAAATGTTATGAAACCGACTTGGAATAATACACAACAGAGCCAGATCCTCAACAGGTGTAGCTCCATTGAAGTGGATGGAGCTATGCCAGTTTACCCCAGCGGAGAATCTGACCTAAAGTCTTTATTCTACTTACAGCCAAGTTTTGACTATTGTCATGAAACCGGTCAGGCCAGATGTGGCTGACCTTGTGTGGGCACATGGGATAGTGGAGGGGAAAGTGTAAAGATCCCTCTCTACCTTGCAAGAGCCTGCCATGATCTTGGTCTTTGCATTCTGTGGACGCAAGGACTGGGGGGATGTTAGCACCATCAGCAGTGCAAGATACTCGAAAGGGGATGTTGTGCAGGATGGAGGGGTCAGTCATGCCTGGCAAACAGCAGCCAGTGCTGTCTGGAGCATTAGCTATACCTCTCTAAGGGAAGTCGAGCAGCCATCTCGGAGTATGCTTCCCTCCTGTGGCACCCTAGGCATTCTGCCTGCTTGTTTGCTCTGTAGACAGAATACTGACTGGATCTGTGCCAGGTGTGGTCCTTCATTGATGCCAAGGTAGGAGTTTTGCCTGAATGAGGAGTGCAGGATTTGTCCCCAGGGAAGGAGCTGATAAATGTGCTAATGTTTCCATGTACAGATTAGTCAACTGATTGTTGAGGGAATGTACAATTAGAACTTACTATCACAAATCTATGAAAATTATGAAAGGATATCTAGTCAGCCCATCAGCATTATCTTATCTGAAGATACCCTCCTACCACTTTTCCAATACTGCTTTGTCTTTGAATGTTTTTAAGTAGCAGAAATAATAACTGCACATACAAACTGTATCTCATTTGAGAATCTCAGAGCACTTTGCGGACAGTTGCTGAGCCTCAGAACTTCTCTGTGATGTAGTGTAGTTAGATAAGCAGTGTCATTGTTATAACTTCTGTGCCATTTCTGCCTATAAAATAGCTATCCCAAATGGCTTGTCCAAAGTCACACAGCAGGTCAGTAGCAGAGCTGGGATTAGAATCTAGGAGTCCCGACTCTCTAACTTGCTTTAACTACTAGATAACACTTCCTCCAGGCAATAGCACTGGGCCAGTTAAGCGCAGTAAAATAAATCCCACAGTTATTAAAACCAGGAGGTATATGGCTAAGAGTTAGTTGGAGCCCAGATGTAAAGCAGTACTTACCAGTAGCACTTCCTTCTCGCCAGGGTGATCATGTGTGGCTGGAATCCTTGTCCAACAGTGAATTAAATGTCCCTATTGGGGCAGTTGTGAAGATCTCTGACTCAGGACAGATCTTGGTGGAGGATGATGAAGGCAAGGTAGGCTATGTTATAACTTCCTCAGCAGAACATACTTAAGTTTAATGTAACATGGTGAAGAACAAGAGCTGAGCCTGAACCAAGCTACAGATCTAAATATTCCTGAACGTTATGGAGTTCTAGGGTGAAATCCAGATCTCATTTAAGTCAACTGGGCCAGGATTTCACCCCTGGAATCTACACCTGGATACAGAACTGACTATTGTGGCTAGCCTCTTTCATTATAATGGGCCAAATCAAAATTCTGGATATCCAAACACCCTCTAACTTTAGTAGAGTTCAGAATCTGATCTGGATGTCATGATTCAGAGCCAGTCTTAAGGTACATCTACACTACCTGCCGGATCGGTGGGTAGCAATCGATCTATTGGGGATCGATTTATCATGGGTAGTGTAGACATGATAAATCGATCCCCGATCGCTCTCCCGTCGACTGCTGAACTCCAGCAGTGCTAGAGGCAGAAGCAAAGTCAACAGAGGAGCCATGGCCGTTGATCCAGTGCCGCAAGGACACAAAGTAAGTAATTTTAATTCAGTCTAAGATACGTTGACTTCAGCTACGCTATTCTTGTAGCTGAAGTTGTGCATCTTAGATCGATTCCCACCCCCCCAGGGTAGACCAGGCCATAGTCTAGTGTATGATCCATCAAAGCATTACACAACTGCAAGAATTGGCAGTAGTACTTGCCAGAGGAAAGACACAGGACTTAATGAGCCAATGGTCTGGTCCTATCTCCAAGCCTGCATTTCTGTGAGGCTATAGTCTCCGTGTAATCCACAGCAGCTGAATTTGCCACAGAGAGTACTTCTTGTCCCATACTTGCTGGAGAATTGTGCTCCAGCATCTAAATTCTCATTCCATTTCTAGCCCTCATGATTGTGCAGAGAACACTGAGAATAAGAACCGAGCACAAACTGATGCAATGTTGTGTTCCTGCACCTGCAGCTGGCTTGAAAGGATCTCTCTGGGAGGTGTGAATGGCTCCATTCATCTCAAGGGATTGTTGACTCAAACATGAAGATGACACTTTAAGTGTCATACTGTTAACTGTTTCACAGCTGATCTTTTTTAAAAATCAGAAACATCCAATGCCTGTGCTTATCCCACAATCCCAAACTTCTTCCCACCCCTTCCTGATACCCAAAGCCCAGCTGTGCACATCCCAGCTCCCAAACCTCAGGCTTCCCCTCAACAGTTTCTGCAATGCCATTATGCTTTGTCAATACCCAAATCTGCATCAAAACTGAAAATGTGGGGACAGTGAAAAATCACTAACTGAATTTAATATCAAGATATGGGCTACTAAACTGATTGTTTTATTCCTTTCCATATTTCAATTAAAAGCTTCCACATTTTTAATTTAAGTGTAGCTGCCACAGAAATTCCACCGGAGCATAACAGAATCCAGGGCTGGCTCACCTTGGTCCAGCTTGCCACAGGATCTTGACTATATTCTCCACCTGTAATGTCCTATCTTGATTCAAGCATTGCATGCTGGGTCTTAGTCTCTGTGGGCTGCACCTGTGTATTAAAGATAAAGCTGCTGCAATCTGCTCTGTGTTATGCCAGTTAAACCCACACTGTGCTAGTGTGAGTTACACTCGGGTTCCCTCCATGGCAACATGGCTCCCTCCTTTGGATGCCCCTGAGCTAATGTACAAAATCCCAGATGATTAATTAAAAGCTGTTTTGTTGTTCTATTTAAGGAACATTGGATCACTGCCCGGAACATCAGTGCTGTGCATCCCATGCATCCCACCTCTGCGCAAGGGGTAGAAGACATGATACTCCTTGGGGACCTGAATGAAGCAGGCATAGTGCACAACCTCCTCATCCGCCATCAGGAGCACAAAATCTATGTGAGTGCTAAGGCGAATGGGCAAATCTCAGTCAAGACTAAGAAATGAAAAACAGCACACTTCTGTCAGGGGGGCTAACGTGTCCGCCCAGGAGCAGCCTCTGACACGTGGAGGCCTGATTTCCTTTGCCAAATACTGGGCTGAGAAAGCCTTAGTGTCTCAGCAGTTCTGAAATTCTCCCTTTTCTTCTCTCATAACTGATCTCATCCTAGCACCTTGTCTGCAAGGACAAGAGCTGACACCAGACTTTGAAATCATTGGGTGACTCAACAGCAAGATGCATGGACAGCGAGAGAGCTGCCTTTTAGTTTTATGCCTAAACTGAGAGTTACCAGTGGTGACCTTCTCTCTGTCAATCCAGACATTAAGACAAATATTGGGTCTGGGGTACAGCACGCAGTTAGGAAATCAACATACACTGTGCTATGCTAATTCAATGATTCACCTGCAGATATAACAAACTATTAGGGTTGTCTATTTGTTCTATTTGTTATCGTTGGCAATGATATGATCTGGCTTGTCTTTAGTTTCAATTTGATCTTTATTTAATTGATATGCAATAAAATATATTGAGAGGAATGTTGGTCTTGTGGTTAAAGCATTGCCTTGGGACTCAGAAGAAGTGGTTTCATTTTCTTGCTTTGCCACAGACTTCATGTGTGACCCTGGGCAACTTAACCCACTTAATTTCTCTGTGCCTTACTTCCCCATCTATGAAACAAGGATATTGGTATTTAGTTTCTCCCACACTTTGCTCTGCTTGTCTGTTTGGATTGTAAACTTTACAGGGCAAGGGCTGTCTTACAGCATGTTTATGCAGTGCCCAGCATAATCAGGCCCTGATTTTAATAAGTGCTACACTATAGCAAATGTAACAATGTAAAGTAACAAATAAGACACCATTACAATAATAAACTCTGGCAGTCATATTTTGAAGCTCTTGTGTATAATCATCTTGCATTTATATACTGTAGTGCCTTTCATCCCAATGGATCCCATTTGGCACTTTATAAACTTTACCAAATGACACTATATACCCACAAACACATTTCAGGGATAAGCAAAATAATTGGGGTATGTACACACACACACACACACACACACACACACACACACACACACACACACACACACTTCAATACCCACACACCAGTTATTTTGCCTCTCCTGAAGTACAGTCACATCTGGGGTAGAATACAACAGCTGTTTAATATCACTCAGCAAGAGCACAGCTTTGTGTTTCATCTGAAGGACTCTGTCCGGTAGCATAGTGCCAGTTCAATACTAATGGACTGGGAAGAGTGCAAACTACTGAGTCAACCACAACTTTCTGCAGCACCTGGGGTTTTCCTTAAGAGTTCCTTATCCTTTCCTGAACCGGCTTAGCTTATGAGCTCTGACGAGAACAGAGTCCAGGGTGGCTGTGTTCTGCTATGTCTGGATTTGATGTTATGGGTAACTCTCTCCTCTTTCAGACCTACACAGGCTCTATTTTGGTTGCAGTGAATCCGTACCAGGTGTTGCCACTCTACACAGTGGAACAGATCCAACTCTACAGTAACAAGCGAATTGGGGAGCTGCCTCCCCATGTCTTTGCCATCGCAGACAACTGTTATTTCAATATGAAGAGGAATAAGAGAGACCAGTGCTGTGTTATCAGGTAACTGGATGAGTGGGTAGGACTAGTGGTAGTAGGGATTGGATAGAGAAGGGTTCCCAAAGTGTTTGGAGAGGTGACAATCTCTTCAGTCCCTTGGGGAGGCATAGATAAAACCAGGAAAAATGAGAACAGAACATTTGCTTCTTTGCTGTGTCATTTTCAGTTAGGACTCAAATATTTAGTCCTGAATGTGCATTTATGTATCCATGTGACAGTATAATGTGTGTCCAAGCATATCAGCTATGTTTGCACAAATGGATGCATACATAGTTTCAGAGACAGGGCTGATTTCCGCCTGTATATTTGTGCTGTGATTTTTGTACATGGACCTTTACCAGAAATATTTAGCAAGAAAAAGGGATCAAGAGCCTGCTCCCTTGCACATGTTTATATTTCCAAACCCCATCATTTCCCTACCAAGCCCTCTGAGTGCAGCAGGACATTTTACACAAATAGTCTCTTTATAAATAGATGGAGAATGGGAAGCCTGAGTACATTGTCCATAGCTGGGAAGGTATCTTTTTTACCTTTGGAAGGTAGCCATTATGTTTAAAGATTACTGTAGCAATCTGGACTCACCCCTGCAGCGCCTCCTGCTGGTCTGTTCTGGAAATTAGCTCATTCCAGCCTGGAGCACCCTCTGCAGGCCAGTGATCCACCTGTCCTCTGGCCCCCATGTCCCCCTCTGGACCCCAGTGCCCTGTTTACCTGGGGTGCTGCCCCCTGGTAGTAATCTCTTTCAGCCTCAGGGTCTCCCCCTCCAGGGGAACCCCCACCTATTATCCCCACCTCACCTCAGTATAAGGCTACTGCCAGTCATTGTCTAGCCCCCACACCCTGGGGCAGACTGCAGTATCAGCCTACTCATCACTGGCAAGGTTGGGTTTGGACCTGCTGCCTTTCCCTACCCCTGGGCTGCCCTCTGCAACCCCCAGTACCTGTTGGCCTTATCCTAGGCCACAGCCTGGGGCTTTCCAGGCTGGAGCTCCCCAGCTCTTCAGCCTGTTCCCAGCCCTGCTTCATTCAGGTACCCTGTCTCTAGCTCCCTACAGCCAAGCCCTTCTCCCTCTACAGGCAAAGGAAGACTCACTGGGCTCCTGGCTCACAGCCTCTTATAGGGGCCAGCTGGGCCTGACTGGGGCTTGGCCCCAGCTGAGCCTACTTTCCCTAATCACCCCAGGCTTCTTGCCCCAGCCACAGCCCTCTCCTGGGCTGTTTTCCACCCCAAAAGGCAGGAGCGGGTAACCACCCCACTATAATTACATTTAACTTTCTGAAAGCAGAGATTGTCTCTGAGAAGGTTCATCTCCCCTCCTAAAACAAGACAAGAGAATTGTTATCTTTATCCTACAAAGGTATTTCCTGTACTTGTTTTCCGTTCATCTTTTGCGCAAGGAGCTGGGTAATCTCAATGCAATGATGTCTCTTGCTAGCAGAGGAGATACTGGGAACAAGAAGTTAACATACTAAAACCAGCACAGATAGTACAATAAGGTACTAAAGATGAAAGGCCAAATTTTATTTCTCCTTCACACTGGAGCCAATCTACTAGCATCAGTGGATTTGCACTTGTGTAACTGATGGAACAATTTAGCCCTTAACATTATAGTACAAAGAATAGCTTCACTTCAGTGAATGAGATGGTGAAAGGTAAGCCTCTCACTCCCTATGAGACTAAGTACAGTCCCGTAAAATGGAGAATATCCATGAATTCTTACCCTGGTCTGCCATTTTTTTCCACTGTAGCAGAGAAAAAGAAACCAAGACACTGATTTACCACATTTGTTTTGGATTCCAGTGGAGAATCTGGAGCTGGGAAGACTGAAAGCACTAAACTGATACTGCAGTTTTTAGCTGCTATCAGTGGCCAGCATTCCTGGATTGAGCAGCAGATTCTGGAGGCCAACCCCATTCTGGAAGGTAGGTTATGTAGCTAAGATAACTGATTCACCATAACACCAGTGATTTCGATGGATTTATGCCACTGTAAAGCTGGAGTAATGGAGTAATGTCTCAGGGCCATTGAAGCGGCACAGCAGCTGAACTCCTTAAAGCCTCAATGATGTAGTGGTTGACCAAGGAATCTGCAAGGAATTTTGGCAAAGTCTGCAGAGAGTTTTCCCCAAAATCTGTGTGGTTCATCTGAGATTTTGCCCCAGATCTGCAGGGATTTTGACTCAACACTATTCCCACATGTTAAAACTAGATATTCTAAGATGCAAGGAGAGTCATTCAACATTTTTAAGAAGCTCGATCTATTGGTCTTATCTAAGAGAAGAGTAAGAGGTGATTTGATCATGGTGTATAAGTACCTACACAGGGAAAAGTTTTCAGATAAGTCTTCAGTCTAGCAGACACAGGCATAACAAGATCCAGCCATTGGCTAGAAGCTTAAACTGAGTAAATTCAGGCTAGGAATAAGGTGCAAATTTTTAACAATGAGAGTAATTAACCATTGGAACAGGTTATTTGGAGTGATGGGTTCTCCATCAGTGTCTTTAAAATCAAGATTGGATGTCTTTCCAAAGTATATATTCTAGCTCAACCACAAGATGAGGGATAAGGTCAGGGATTGCTTCCCTAGGGAGGCACAAAAGTTTCTGCGGGTGTGGGGCACTGAATTGAGAACCTGTGGCAAGGTTTGGATGGTTGGGGTTGGGAAGGACTTATTGAAGGTGTGACAAGCTTGGTGTTAGAGTAGGGCTAGTCTAAGCAGTTGCGGAAGGGTTTTGCAAAGAGGAAGGAATCATGCTGGGGAAAGATGGGGGAGTTATGGTGAGGGGTAGGCATGCACTTGCACTACTCTGTAGGAAGGGGGTTGGCTGCGGGAGATTGTATCTTCCCACACAGGGCTGATGCAAGGATGTTTCGCGCCCTAGGCGAAACTTCCACCTTATGCCCCCCCCTGTACCTCTGCCCTGAGGTGCCCTCCTTGCGGCTGATTGGCACCGCAAGCCTGGGACGCAGGAGAAGTGAAGCAGCCACAGCATGCTCGGGGAGAAGGCGGGGCAGGGGTGAGTTGGGGTGGAGAGTTCCCCTGCATGCTGCCCCCTGCTTAGTTGCTGCAGGCGACCCTCCCCACACTCCCCTGCCCCAGTTCCTTCTGCCTAAATGCCGGCAGTGACCAGGGAGGCCGAAGATCCGGCCGCTGCTGTGCCTGCCAGAGAAAATGGTGCCCCCCAAATCCTAGCTCCCTAGGCGACCGCCTAAGTCGCCTGAATGATTGCACCGGCCCTGTTCCCACAGGATCTTCCCACAGCTTTGCAGCCTCCCCACTTCCCATGAAGGGAGATCTGGTGTCCTCTCCCTACCTACATGAGACATTTCGGGCCCACTTGCTTCCATGCACAGCTGTCTGCCTCTCTGTTCAGCTGAGTGTAGGATGGAGTCTGGGACCTGCCATTGCCAGTGTGAGTCAGATCACATGGCACTTGGAATCTGGAGCTCACCAGGTGAAATGCCAGCAGCAAGACCAGGTAGTCTGAAAGTGACATTGGCATGCCCTCAGCCGGAGTAAACTCAGTGACTCTCTCTGTCCTACACTCCCTCCCACCGCCAGCCTTTGGAAACGCCAAGACAATTCGAAACGACAACTCAAGCCGCTTTGGGAAATATATCGACATCCACTTCAACCGAAGCAGTGTGATCGAAGGAGCCCGGATAGAGCAGTTCCTTCTGGAGAAGTCCCGGGTTTGTCGGCAGGTAAGGGCTCATCTGGGAGTCAGTGCTAACTCTGCTTCTGTTTTATGAGACTGCACTGACAGGCCTGTCCCCTGGGGTACTTCTCTCATTACAGGCTCTGGAGGAAAGGAACTATCACATATTTTACTGCATGCTAATGGGGATGAATCTGGAGCAGAAGAAGATGTTGAACCTGGGCACTGCTTCAGAGTACACCTATCTCACCATGGTAAGATGCACCTCCCTCTGCTGCCATCGCCTTGAGCATTGGGTTCCTCATGCTGGGCCGCTCTCATGTGTCACAGCAAAAGTGAGTGCAAGAGGGCTGGTTCTCACATAGAAATGGCCATGCCTAGAGTGAAAGAAGAATTAACATTAAAAGCTACAGTGTCCTTTAAGATTTTATTGTACTGTATCCACCACTGGGTGCAACTTATGGCTGTTAGAAGCTATCCGTCAAGAGCAGCCTTAAGAAAGATCAATAGCATCTTCAATTGGCTCCTCAGTGCCAGCCTTTGCACTGCAGTCCAGTTTCGGGTGACTGCCGTTGATCTCCCAGCTGGGAGAACACAAGGCCTGGATGTATTTCTCAGAGAAAAGGAATTAACGGGTACAAAATGTTCCTTTATTTCACAGCTGAAGCAACACCAGTAGCCATGGTCCTTATCTGTAGGGCCTTGCAGAAATAACTCAGTAATACGGTTCTCTCTTTAATCTGGGCTAGCTAAGATAAAGTTCCCAGTATGTTTTCCAGAGAGTTTCCCCTGTGGGATGTGAGGATTCATCTTGGGGGAGACCGCTGAAAGTACTGAGTGGTTTAACAGCACCCCCACCATTGACTTTCAGTGGCATTTGTGCTTCTGAGCAGATTTGGAAATCCACCCCAGTCTGGCCAAGTTCTTCACGCTCAAATCATGAGCTGAGCCGCTTTGCTCTGTGACTTGGACAAAAATGAGGAAAGAAGGAATTAGGGCCCAGTCCAGCAGTATTCATGCCACAAACTTCAGTGGGAGCAGGGTTGGGCGCCCAAAAAACAAAGTTACTCAGCTAGGGGAGGCTTTTGTAACCGTAGGCCTGAATGTTTACAGAAAGCCGTGGAGCTCTGCGTTAAAGGATGGGAAGAATCTCACTAGCTAGGACATGCCTGCAGTTCCTTTTGGCCATTCGCATGCATGACTGCCATGGGCTCAAATGATGCTGCCCCTAAAGGAAAGTGCCCCTGTGTGACATTGGCCCAGGGAGTGAGAGTGGATTCTTCAGCTTGTTGATTACAGGAATGAAATGACTGAGGACAAAGTGATAATGTGGTCAGCACTTATTACTGCAGTTCAAGTACTGTGTATTCCATGAAGGGCTGAAGTCCTTTTAGCTCAGTGATGAGTGCAGTAAAATACTTAGATAGGCAGATTAGATCCAAGGGAAATGCTCTCATGGTTTTTGTTGTGCTCAGCTATTGGTGCAAATAGCTATTCTTAGCGCTATAAATAGAGATGCACATAAGGACACTTCACTCTTCCTGCTGCCACAGCACTGCATTGCCCAGGACTCACTGACCCAGCAGACATGCCCTACACCATGGGCAAGCCCTGAATCAGTTATTTATATGTAAGGTAGCAAAGAGCAGAGCGCTGAGTTGTGCCAGGCAGGCTTTTGCTGAAGACCTTTCTCCTGTTGTTTATGGATCGTGCTGTTCAGTGTCTTGTGCTAGATTCTACTGTTCTGATTTTGCAAAGGTATTTTCTACCACTATCCCAGCCCTGCCTGTCTTTATTTCTCAAATGGGGGTTATTCCTACTGACTAGTGCCATGGAATGCTTGTACAGGGCAGAGGAGAGCTACAGCAGGGGCAGGAAAAGTCATGTGACCTCAAATCTGCCCTAAGAAACACTGCAAATGTATCCCATGGTGATCCCCGCAAGTGGGTGGACTGCTGAAAGTTACGTCTCCTCTTTCCCTGCTCCAGAGCAGCCTTTAATGTAGCAGGTTGTTGAAGCAGCCCCTGGCTTAAGCTTCTCTCTCCTCTTCCCATATTACTCAGCTCAGCCATGGAAGCATGTGCTGTTTGACCTCAGAGACCCACTAATGGACGCCTCATCCCACTACTGACAGAGGGTGTGTAGCCAAGTGTTTGACTACACTCACCGTTTGCTTGTAAAAATGTTCAGGAAAGCCAAATGCATTGTCTAAAGACAACGCAGCATAACATGAAAAGGAAACATCTATTCTATACCCTTCTTCCAGGAAACCATTCTTATCCTACAGCATGTTCACCTTATACAGTAGGTGTGGTTCAAAGTGCCATCCTCAAACCTGCTTCTGTTTATATGGTGCATGTGTGCCAGCTAACAGCCCCCTCTATTCACTTTAAGTTTCAGTCTAACCCACTCGTTAGCTAGGTTTGTCCCTGGTAGCTCTCTGTACTTTCCCATATCTCGTTTTGAATGCTGTATTCCCAGTGCTGATGAGCCCTGGAGGTACACCCTCCCTGTACCTGGCACACAGTGTATTCATGCATCTCTGCTTTGACAAGTTTCCTATGTTCTAATGCCAAAGCTGACTTCAGCTTTGCAAAGTGGTGTGCGAGGCTTGACATGCAGGGCCAGCTTTAGGCCTATTCCACTAATTCCCCCGGATCGGGCCCCACGCCTAAGAGGGCCCTGCGTCCAGTGAGAATCCCTTCCCTGGCTAGAGGCGCCTTTTTAATTTTTACTCACCTGGCGGCGCTCTGGGTCTTCGGCAGCATTTCAGTGGCAGGTCCTTTGCTTGCTCTGGGTCTTCGGCGGCGGGTCCTTCACTTGCTCTAGGTCTTCGGCAGCGGGTCCTTCAGTGCCCCTGAAGACCTGGAGCGAGTGAAGGACCCACCGCCGAAGTGCCGCTGAAGACTCGGAGCACTACCTGGTGAGTATAAGCTCCATGTGTTGTTTTACATGTGTGTGTTCTTTTTATTTTTTTTTTTTAGTCATCCCTGCCGGGGTCCCGTCAAAACTGTTCGAATTGGGCCCCGCACTTCCTAAAGCCGGCGCTGTTGACATGGGTGAACAGAACTGTGGGAAGAGCATAATCCATTCAGTTAACATAACTTCTCCCACCACCCATGTACATAATGTATGTTAGATTAATATCATGCACATCATACCTATTCACATGGTGTATACTATGCCTAACAGATGCATATTGGCTAACACCACTCCAAGCAATGTGTCACCTTCTTTTGAGTGGGAGTGAAGAAAGAAACTACCATGGAAAAGGGATATTAAAAAAAAATACAAGAGTTTGTATCTTGGGTCTGTAACGAGCAGCCTACGAGGCAGTTCTGTTATATATGTTTTGTTTTGCAGCCTAGAGGCTGCTATGCTAGGTCTGTGTTAATAACCAGATTATTTCCCTGTGCCTATGAATGTGCTGTCATACAGGGTGACTGCACTTCTTGTGACGGCCGTAATGATGCAAAGGAATATGCTCACGTCCGCTCTGCTATGAAGGTCCTCATGTTCTCAGATTCTGAGCACTGGGACATCAGCAAGCTGCTGGCAGCTATTCTGCACCTGGGGAACGTCGAGTTTGAAGGTAAACCCAGCACTGCCTGCAGCTAGGTCTTCCCTTCATCTCAGTGTTTAAAGTCTGTGGGTCACTATCTGCCCTCTTGTCTAAGGGCCAGCTCGTGGCTGTCTGCCAAACAGGTGTGGATGGCGATTGGGGTTTTGGAAGGGCAGCAGCTGCAGACAATAGAAGTACTGGTGGGTGAGCTGACTGAATTCTGTTCTGAGAGGGGACCCTGTTACTATTTTCACTGTGAGACAAGGTTGCCAGGCGTATAAAGAGGCCCCCTCACATTCACTGAGGCATTAAATAACACCGTGCCCTGGCACAAATGATAATGAAAAGGACTCTGTGAGCTAGGGGGAAGGGAGAGGCTGAGGCCACGTCTTCACTGGCAATATTAAAGCGCTGCCATGGCAGCGCTGCTGTAGCTGCACTTTAACATGGCTCCCCCAGAGCTCTAAAAAAATCACCTCCACAAGGGGAGTAGCTCTCAGCTTTGAGAGCACGGCTCCCAGCACTGGTGCACTGTCTACACTGGCACTTTACAGCGCTGAAACTTGCTGCACTCAGAGGGGTATTTTTTGATGCCCTGAGCGAGAAAGTTGCAGCACGGTAAAGTGCCAGTGTAGGCAAACCCTGAGTCAGGGTTATTGTGGAAACTCAGAATTCTCTGAGTTGGGTTTGATTCAAATTGCAGCCTTAGCATTGCACTGAATGCATTCTGTAGGTGACTCTCACAGCCTCTATTCAGTGTGATCTGATTAATCTCAGCTTGGGAGGTTCTCAGGGCAGTGACTTTCTCACTCGGGCCAGGGCTACACTACAGACTGCCGGCAGAGCTCTGCTGGTGTGGACATGGCCTGTGTTTCTGTACAGTGCTCCGCCCAAGATCCTGCTCCTGGCCTTGGATAGTACAGCAATACAAACAGTAACAATACAGCCATGCACCATAGTGGTAGTGACTTGTACTGTGTGTGTTTACTGAGCTTTGTGGTTTCCTCTTCCCAGCTGCTGTGTATGATAACTTGGACTGTTCTGATGTGTTGGATTCTTCACACTTTTCTGTAGCAACCAAACTGCTTGAGGTACTGGATTCTCATCTTCTCTCACTAGCTCTCTGGTTTGTTCCCCCTTCTGGGAGGGTGGATTGTTGGCACGTGTGCTTCTGTGGAGAGGTTGTTTATGGTGTTTTCCTTTTGTGCAGTGTCCCCTTGTCACTGCTAATGCTCACAGTGATGCCCCTCCAGACTGAGAGATCGTTCCCTATATAGGCCCCAGGAACAGCTATTTTTCCTGTGACAGTAGGCCACAGTACCAGTCAGACAGTCTGTCTCTGCTTTCCCCACTTCTATCTTACACGCCTTTTCCTGAGTCAGACTCCTCCCGTCTTTGCCATGTCTGCTTTATCTACATTGAATGATCCAGCTGCAGTGATTATTCCTACAGGTGGACTCCGGAGAACTGAAAAACAGCCTTACAAACCACTCAATCATCATCCGAGGAGAGAGCGTGTCCATGCCCCTGAGCGTTGCCCAGGCTGCTGATGGGAGAGACGCCTTTGTGAAGGTAAAGGAGTTCACCCCCTCCAAGTGTGCATTGCACTGATGCTTTTCAAAGAGTGTGAATGCTTTCAGAGCTGGGTCTACTGACTGTCTGAGGGCCTGGTTCTGCAAACACTTATCACTGGGCCCTAGATCTTGCTACATTGAGCGTGCATGTTGACTTCATTCTGAACAGCAAGCACAAGGCCCAGTAGAGTTTGCATTATTGGGCCTTTACCGCCTTTTTAACTCTTCCGCAGGGGATCTATGGCCACCTCTTCTTGTGGATAGTAAATAAGATCAATGCTGCAATTTTCAGCCCACCTTCTCAGGATTCTAAAAGTTTGCGCAGGTCCATTGGGCTTCTGGACATCTTTGGTTTTGAAAACTTTAACACCAACAGGTAGGATGTTCCAGATTCATTTCTGTCAGGGAAAGTGACAAATAGTAGACATAAAGGTAGGGAACAAATGAATTAATTTGCTCATTCATTGTCATCTTTGTGATCAAAGTAAAGATAGTGTTTGCTTCCATCACTGAATTTTCCTAGCGATGATCATGATGCACATTCCTGTGCTGACTTTTCCTGCCACACAAATGCCATTACCTTTGCTGACCTATGTTGCACAGCACAGGGGTTCTCCAACTTCATCATAGCATGGATCACATCTTAATGGAGATCATGTTGTGGACACCTCAGGTTCCCATTCCCTGCATGCTTTCCTCCTGCCCAGTCTTCTCCTTTACATGGTTTCAGACTGCTTGATTTCCCTGCTCCTGTGGACATGCTGCCCAGATGCCTCTTTCTTCCGGACATAATGCCTGTTGTCTCTTTCCCATCTCTCCTGGACATTCCTCTCCCATTGGTGGCTTCAGGCCCCAAGGGCAGTTTCTGTTTCCTCTTAAGTAGTAGTGGTCCTGTCGCGGGGCGACGACTCACCGGCACGGCACCTCCTGCTGGTTGTCCAGGGAATTAGCTCTTTTCCAGCTCCGAAGCGCCTCCACTGGCTGATATCTCGCCTGCCACTGGCCCTGTGTTCCTCCTGGACCCCGGTGCCCTTTGCCAATGGGTTCTGCCCACTGCAGCAACCCACAAGCCCTGGGTCTCCCCTCCCAATCCCCTATCCCCTATCCCCACCTCCCCTCAGTGGATACTGCCAGTCATCATCTAGCCCCCGCTCCCTGAGGTGGACTGCAGTCTATAAACCACTCATCACTGGCAAGGGGGGTTGGACCAGCTGCCTCTGCCTATCTCTGGGCTGCCTCTCTGCAGCCCCAGTATCCCTTTGTGGGCCCTTAACTAAGCCTGCAGCCTGGGGCTTTGCTAGGCTCCCTCTGCCTCCTTGTGTCCAGCTCCTTCTAGGGGCACTGAGGCTCTTTGGTAGAGAACAAGCAGGACACAAGGAGGAGAGCCAGCACCATGTAACCAGCCAGCTTTCCACAGACCATCAGCAAATGCTGTGCAGACCATGAACCACTGGTGGTCTACATATTAATGTACCAAATATGCCACACCTGGGATAAAGCCCAGGGAGCATGTGATCAGTATCACATTTCTATATGCTACCTTTAATGCAATATGTGATAAATCTGGCTATATTATGATGGTGCCTAATAATTAATAATAAATAATACTATTTACTATTCCCGAAGGTCACAATCAAGATCAGGGCCTCATGGTGTGCAGACACACCAGCACACAAAATCCTTGCCCCCAAGCATTTACAAGACCAGATGCGTGAGTGACAAATAAAAGGAAGAAGGGTGGCAGAGAGGACAAGAGTAAGAGGAATCTAATCACACACCTATACAGGCTAGCTAAGCACATACAGGCTAGCTAAGCACACAACCAGGAAGCTCCTAAGGGTCTCTGTAAAAAACAAAACAAAATATAAAATGAAACAAACTGTCCTGCCAGCCACACACTATATGAAGAAGGAGTCTGTTGCATTTGAGTTGTTGGGCATGGTGATATGTGCCCAGATAGAACAACATACAGCAGGGGTGTTCATTAACAGTGTGAAATGGTATCACCTAAACTATAACAGTGTTCCCTGTGTGCATGTATCGAATATAGAGTGTCAGATAATACTGTCCAGTGATAGTGATGGTACCAGGTAACATGGAGATGACTGGATTCCCCATGCTGTTCCCCTGCAGCTTTGAGCAGCTCTGTATTAACTTTGCCAACGAGCACCTTCAGCAGTTCTTTGTGCGCCATGTCTTCAAGCTGGAGCAGGAAGAATACCTTGCGGAGCACATCTCCTGGAGCCACATTGACTTCACAGACAACCACCAGGCTTTGGAAGTGATCGCACTCAAACCCATGAACATTGTCTCCCTCATTGATGAGGAAAGCAAGTTCCCTAAGGTGAGAGCCTTATTCTGTCTGGTCTCTTGGCTTCACACAGAGGGCAGCTGCCTAGAAAGCTCTTCTGAAGGGACTGTGAGCTGGTAAGACCCAGTGAGAGTCATCTCCCCACAGAAGTCCCTTCACTACCTTTAGTGTCCTCTCCAGTTGCAACCCAAAGGGGAAAGTCCATGAGATTAAAACTCTTATGCACATTGTAAATGGTTCCCTGGTTGACTGTGTGCCAGACAGTGCTTACAGGTGGGATGAGTTACTGCTCCAGAATTCTTCGGGGCCAGAATCATTTATGGCCCTTATAGACTCATAGATTCCAAGGCCAAAAGGGACCTCTGTGACTATGTAGTCTGACCTCCTGTATAGCACAGGCCATAGAACTTCCCCGAAATAATTCCTAGAGATCTTTTAGAAAAATATCCAAACTTGATTTAAAAATTGTCATTACAAGACAATTGAGAATCCATGACAACCCTTGGTAAATGTTCCAATGGTAAATTACCTTAATTGTTAAAATGTATGCCTTATTTCCAGTCTGAATTTGTCTAGATTCAACTTCCAGCCATTGGATCATGTTGTACCTTTCTCTGCTAGACTGAAAAGCCCATTATTAAATATTTGTTCCTCACGTAAACACTTATAGACTGTAATCAAGTCACACCTTAACTTTTTCTTTGTTAAAATAAATAGATTGAGCTCTTTGAGTCTATCATTATACGTCAGGTTTTCTAATCCTTTAATCATTCTTGTGGCTCTTCTCTGAATCCTCTCCAATTTATCAACATCCTTCTTGAATTGTGGACACTAGAGCTGGATACAGTATTCCAGCAGCAGCCGCACCAGTCCCAAATATAGAGGTAAAATAACCTCTGTACTCCTTCTCAAAATTCCCCTGTTTATGCATCTCAGGGTCACATTAACTCTTTTGGCCACAGCGTCACACTGGGAGCACATGTTTGGCTGGTTATCCACCACAACCCCCAAAGCTTTTTCAGAGTCACTGCTTCCCAGGATAGAGAGTCCCCCATCCTGTAAGTAAGGCCTACATTCTTTGTTCCTAGGAGTATGCATTTACATTTAGTCAAATAAAAAGCGTATTGTTTGCTTGCACCCAGTTTACTAAGAGATCCAGATCACTCTGAATAAGTGATCTGTCCTCTTCATTATTTACCACCCCCCACAACTTCGGTATCATCTGCAAACTTTATCAGTGACGATTTTATGCTTTCTTTCAGGTCACTAATAAAAAAATTTAAGAGTGTAGGGCCAAGAACCAATCCATGTGGGACCCCACTGGAAACTCATCCGCTCAATGACAATTCCCCATTTACAATTATATTTTGAAATTTATCAGTCAGTTTTTTAATCCATTTAACATGTGCCATGTTAATTTTATATCGTTCTAGTTTTTTAATCAACATGTCGTGCCTGTCATGCCTTATAGAAATCTAAGTATATTACATCAACCCTTTTACCTTTATCAACCAAATCTGTAATCTCATCAAAAAAGAAATCAAGTTCATCTGACAGGATCTATTTTCCATAAATGTTGATTTGCATTAATTATCTTACCTTCTTTTAATTCTTTATTAATCGAGTCCCATATCAGCTGCTCCATTAGCTTGCCAGGGATTGCAGTCAGGCTAACCAGCCTAAAATCACCCAGGTCATTCCATTTACCCTTTTAAAAAATTGTTACATTAGCTTTCTTCCAGTCTTCTGGTTCCTCAGTTCTCCAAGACTTATTGAAAAACAACATTAACAGTCTAGCAAGCTCTTCAACCAATTCTTCTTAAACTCTTGGATGCAAGCTAGCTGGACCAGATTTTTAAAATGTCTAACTGTAGCAGCTTCTGTTTAACATCCTCCAGAGATGCTAGTGGAATGGGAATTGTGTTATCATCACCACAGAATGAGACTATAGCATCTGTTTTCTCCCCAAATACAGAACAGAAATATGTATTCAATACTTCTGCCTTTTCTGAATTACTATTGATAATTCTACTATTTCCACCTAGTAATGGACCAATATCATTGTCAGGATTCTTTTTTTCCCCTTATTATATTTAAAAGACTTCTTATTGGCATTAATGCTGCTGTCCATAGCTGCCACCTTGTGTCTCTTTGCGTCCCTTATCAATTTTCTACAAGTCCTAATTTCTGATTTATATTCATTACTATTAACATCCCCTCCCTTCCATTTGTTATAATATAACAAATATATGTATTTGCCTTCACTTCCACTCTATTTTTTATTTTGTTAACCATCACAGCCTTCATCCTCAGTTTTGGCTTTTTGGGCATCTAGTATGGTATTCTTAAATGATGCAGTTATGCCAGGTGGTAAAAGCACAGAGGCTGAAGAGCATCCCCCATGCTCTCTGCATGCTCCAGGAAAAGGATAATCACAACTGCAGTCCCTGCACTCAGAAGAGCAAAGGGTTTGCTCCCTCTTTATTATCTCAAGGGCCCATGACACTTCAAAGAGCACAGCTCTGCCTGTGCTGTCTGCCACCCCAAGGAGGAGGAAGCTGTTGACAGCATCCCTTTAACAACAGCATTATCCTGGTGGGTTTTTTCCCCTCACTGATGAACTGTAATGAAAATGATATGCTTAATGACAAGTATCCAACTGACTGCCAGCCTACCAAACTCATCCATTGAGCTTCCCAGATGATTGGCAGATGCAGGGCAGAATCCTGTCTGTAGCCTCCAGAGCTGCACAAGGGCCAGGGGAAGGAGAGTGGTGCCAGCCCCATGGAGGGCCTCTGTGCCACTGAGCCTGTGCTGGGCAGGAAGGCTCAAAGAGGCCAGGGGAACATTCTCTCAAGCAATTCTTACTGCCTCTTGCGCACCTTTGGGGATCTTCTAGCAGGTGACCTCAATGGAGTCAGTGGGGGTGATTCCCTGGCCCCAAGGTAGCAGGACACACTCACTGGTGCTGTGAAGTGCCAGTGGATACTCTAGCTAGGCCCTGTCTTTGTATTTGAAAGATGGTGCCTTGCCCTACTGCCGGATCCAGGTGCTCCTGACAACACTTTCCCTCTCTCTCACTCCAGTGCAATCATCCAGTGCAGGTCCAGATTTAGATCCAGACTATTTTTTTTTTTTTGCTCGCACTGTAGAGGCCAGTGCTTGCAGAGAGAATCTGCTTCACTCCTGCCTCTTGGTTGTGTTTGTTCCTAGGGCACTGACGCCACTCTGCTAAACAAAATCAATTCCCATCATGGCAAAAGCAAAGTCTACATCCCACCGAGGAGCGTCCATGACACCAAATTTGGTATCAACCATTTTGCTGGGATTGTCTATTACCAGTCAAAAGGTAAGAACACTTCTCTGTACAAGCACGGTCCTCCTCAGAAGCAAAGAGAGGAGAGTGCCTCTCCCCTGAGGCAGCTGCACCAGGGTCATTGTCCTCTCTAGGGTGCTAGACTACACATAGCCTCCTGCTTTCTAAGCAGAAGGCAAGAGGATTCATTTAAATTGAGCTGCAAGTTATGGTAAATTAGGTTTATTTTAGAGTGGCAGCCTGGGATCAGAGCCAGCGCAGATGATGAGGTTATTTTATTTCTGACCTACAGGTTTCCTGGAGAAGAATCGTGACATGCTCAGCTCCAACATAATGCAATTGGTTTACTCTTCCAAAAACAAATTCCTGAGGCAGATCTTCCAGGTGGAAACAACCGTGGCTACATTAGGCCGTGGGAGCATAAAACATCTCAGAGCTGAGCATACCCTCAAGGTTGGCTTTCTTCCACTTAGTTAAAAAAAAAATCGGAAGTGTGCATGATTATATTTAGCCTTCCAAATGGTCTTACATTCTGTCTGCAAACTCTTCTCTTTCCCTTGAGCAATCTGTGCACTGCTTGCATGATCAACTGGAATCCTGAGTTATTGCCATGAACTGCTACAATGCCAACCCAAAACTCAGAGTAACAGGGGGCCTTAGCACTTCCTCTCCCTGAATGGCCCATGTGGAGGCTACATTCAGGCTCGCGTCGAAGCATTTGAGCTGTGTGTCTGAGTGGAGGTGGCATGGAGAAAATCATGACTAAAGGCATGCATTGTAAATCCAGACGCTCCTTTTAATTGAAGCAAAGTGTGACGAGGCACCACGCTAGAGTGAATACAACTCTAGGAGCAGGCAGACAACTAGCAATTGATAAGTCCCAGGATAGCTTGTTGGGAATCTCAGAACTTCATGTGGGATCATTTAAGAGTATCATAGGACGTGATCTGGGAGTGGAGCATTGTGCAGTCCAGACATTGTGTATGGGATCATTCAGACAGCCAGTCCAGAATAAAATATGAGTCCTGTGAACGACATCTTAGGAGCCCTGTCCCAGATACTGCTGTATTGAATAGCAAGGTTGTAATGGGGTGCACACACCTCTCGCAAGCACCTTTGGTCGAGTGTGTGTTTCTTCTCAATTTTCTCCACTCATGGTGGCCTGTCAACTGCTGCACTTGTCAGGCAGGTCTTCGAGGACTCACGCCTTTGGCCGAGTCTCTCACAGTCCATGTGCAAAACCAAACGAATCCCTTCTGGGGCACACAATCCAAAATGTCCCCCATGTCCTACACCTTCCCTGGGCTCAGTCTTTAACCAGCCCAACAGGGCCCATCCCAGTACCCTTGCTTGGTCCAGCGAGGTTGCAAGGCTCCTACTCTGGAGTTGAGCACTGCCCTGAAGACTTTTTCCCTGAGGTCGCCTTGCCTCTACTTGAGTCCTCAGTGACCCCAGCTTTCCTGCTGAGCCACCCCTCTTGGACTCAGTTTGCTGACCACAGCTCTCCACTGAGTCAGTCCCAGTGCAGCCCTCTTCCCTGCCAGGGGCAGCTCCAGGCCCCAGCACACCAAGCATGTGCTTGGGGCGGCAAGCCGCGGGGGTGCTCTGCCGGCACCGCAAGGGTGGCAAGCAGGCTGCCTTCGGCGGCTTGTCTGCGGAGGGTCCGCTGGTCCCGCAGCTTCGGAGGACCTCCTGCAGACGAAGCCGCAGGACCAGCAGACCCTCCACAGGCAAACCGCTGGAGGCAGCCTGCCTGCCGTGCTTGGGTTGTCAGAATCCCTAGAGCCACTCTTGATCCCTGCAATGCTACAGCTGTAATTCCCTTCCTTAGGGAACAGCCACTTCCATCAGTGGCTGTGTGTGGGTGTCCCAGTCCCATTCACTGCTCTGGGTCCCAACCCAGGGACACTTTAATCCTTTCGCTGTGTCCCTTTACTAATTGCTGCTCTATGTTTCCCTGGACTGCTTCCTTGTAGCCCATCTTAGTTGAGTCCCAGCAGCCAGCCAGAAGTTCCTTCCTCACTCCCCTAGTCCCTGCCAGTAACTACCTGCTTGGTCCCAGCAGCCAGTCAGAAGCTCTTCTCAGGCTCCCCCAGTCCCTGACAGTAACTAATCCAGTGTTTCTCAAATGCAGCCACCAGGGGCTTTTCTTGCGGCCACAGCCCCCTGGGCTGTGATGGGGTGGGGGTGGGTGGCAATATGAGTGCCTGCATTTGAGAAACCAGTGGGTGGCCCTCCCCTCCCGCTCCCCCTCCCTGCTGCTCCTGGATGCACTGCCTTGATGTTGATTGCTGGGACTGCAAGCAGAGGTGTCTGCGGGCAAGAGCCATGTGCCTCCGCCTAGGAGCCGGCCCTGCTGCTGGCTGCTTCCAAAGTGCAGCCTGGTCTGCAGTGCCAGGGCAGGCAGGAACCCTGCCTTAGCACCGCTGCTGACCGGGAAGTCACTCGAGGTAAGCCCATGCCCCAACCCTACAGCCCAATCCCCTGCACCAGCCCTGAGCCCCCCCAAACCTGGAGCCCCTTCCTCTACCCCAAACCACTCATCCCTGGCCCCATCCCAGAGACTTCACCCCCACTCCCCTGCACCCCAACCTCCTGCCCCATCCCAGAGCCCCCTTTCACACCCTGAACCCCTCATTCCCAGCCCCACCCCACAGCCCTCACCCCCACAACCCAACCCTCTGCACCAGCCCTGAGCTTCTCCCACACCCCAACCCCTCATCCTGAGCTCTGTTGGGTCACGGGCATCAACAATTTTCTTAAACTGGGTTGCCAGAAAAAAAGTTTGAAAGCCACTGCTCTAAGGCACTCTGAGAAAATATTTTCCAAAAGTACATGTGTTTGGCCACGGGAGGGCAGTGTTGATCCATAGGTAAAGCTGCAGAAGTGCTCAACGTCAGATGCTAAGTGTGAATGTTTAGAGAGGAAAGACGATCAGAATGGATTTGCTTATGTGTAATAGCAACATGGGCTAATGGAGTCTGTGGTTCCCCAGCCTCAAAGAAACCTTCTGTCACACAGTTATTAGCTTCTTGCTCTGAAGAAGCCCTGTACTAAAAAACAAAGAAACAATTGCAATGGAACCCTTGGTAGGTAGGAATCTTAACCGCTGAGGATAGGACAAGAAGAAATGGGCTTAAATTGCAGCAAGGGCAGTTTAGGTTGGACATTAGGAAAAACTTCCTAACTGTCAGAGTGGATAAGCACTGGAATAACTTGTGTAGGGAGATTGTGGAATCTCCATTATTGGGGATTTTCAAGAGCAGGTTGGACAAACATCTGTCAGGGATGGTCTAGATAATGCTTAGTCCTGCCTTGCTTGAATGCAGGACTAGATGACCTCTCAAGGTCCCGTCCAGTTCTATGATTCTATGATTTGAACAGAGTGTCACTATAATGGAATGTGCAGTTTTAACACAATGGAAAGCTGAGATTAACTCCCACTACAATGCTCTGTGTAGCAAAGACTGTGGAAAATTCTGCTCCCACTTAGGCAGGCGAAAACTGGCAGTAACTAAAATAAAAGTGCATTTCCATTGGAGTTGCACCAGTGGAACAGAGAGCAGAATTTGGCACTGTTGCTATAAGCAAAGGACTCTGTATTTATGACCATATGCAGATCAGCTCTTAACTTTTCACTATGTATTCTGCGTATTTTTACCATTTCACTATTTACAATAGCAATAATGACCTTGGAGTTAGACTTCTGTGGCTAATGGCTGGCTGGGAAGCCGTGGGCCCTCAGCCTGGCCAGCAGGGCATGAACTGCCAGGTAATGCCTAGCCTGGAGGTCAGTATTGCTTATGTACATGCTGTTTCCTATCAAGCTCACAAGCACACACACATTAATTACCATTGCAATAATAACCTGGTACATGCCAAGGCAGGTCCTATAACATACCCAGAACTTGTCTGCAGAGAAGGATCCTTGCCCTTGGTACACACGATGGGTAGGACTTTGCCACTCCCACGCACACTGAGCAGAACTTTACTCATGTGAGTAATCCCAGTGAGCGCAGGGGGGTTACTGGCACAGGTAGGTATAGCGTAGAGTAAGGATGGCAGATCTGGCCCCTAGTGGGTACAGAAACAGAAATTAGGGGACTGTCAAAAAATGTGTTTCTCTTTCCAGGAATACACAGCAACGTTATTAGTGGGCCCATGGGAGATAAGAATCATGTATGTGCTTATTCTCTCCAGGGCTCGGATACCACCAAACGCCTGTCTACATTAGGTGGTCAATTCAAACAGTCTCTGGAGCAGCTGATGAAAATCCTGGGGAGCTGCCAGCCGTACTTTATTCGCTGTATCAAACCCAACGACTATAAGAAGCCTTTGGTAATATTTCAAAAATACTAGATCAACGTCTTACCTGCAGTAACGTTTGTGTTTAGAGGGAAAGTGACTTAGCAGAAATCCTCAGTTGCTGCATAGCATCTTGTATTTCCACCTTAACCAAGAATAGCTGGAGTTCTAAGGTGGCTGTAATAAAAAAGGCAATAGTACAGAGTGGCTTTAATTTTAAAGGGCCCCTGCAAAAGGTTTTGGAGTGATGTATTGCAAAACCAGGAATGAGGAATATACTGAAATATTATAAAAGCCACTCTTGTGCCTGCAAAGCAGAGAATTGGGAGGGTTTTAACTAACAACAAATAGGGAAAGGGAAAAAATATAACTATGGGGCCAAAAGTGATCATACTGAGGGACAAAGGTGTTGGTGTTTAACATGGAGAAGGGCCATCTGAGCAGTGTCACAAGGGAAGAGGGAAAGTCTTGCAGTTACGACACTGGACTGAGTCTCAGGATATCAAGACTTGCTTCTGCCCCAGACAGGGCCAGCCCTACCATTTTTGCCGCCCCAAACAGAAAAAAGGTAAATTAAAAAAAAAAGCCGCCCGAACTGCCAAAGCAAAAAAAATAAAAAAGCCGCTCGGACTGTGCTGCCCCAAGAATGGACAGAATGATGCCGCCCCTTGGCATGTGCCGCCCCAGGCATGTGCTTCCTCCGCTGGTGCCTGGAACTGGCTCTGGCCCCAGACTCCCTGTGCGACCTTCATCTGTCCATGCCTCAGTTCCTTCATTTGAATTGGGGACAATAGCACTGAGCTACCTCAGCTGGTGTGCTAAGAGTCAACAGAGAGGAGGTGCTCAGAGATTGCAGTGATGTGGTCTATAGAAAAACCTAGATCAAATGGAATTAAGTTCTATGTTGCAAGGTCCAGCACCGCCAAGGTGCAATTATCTGCCAAGCTAGGAAGCGATGATGGGATCGTCCTTACTAGAACCTCCCAACTAACCAATGGACAGACTACATTTAAAACACATACGTGGGCTTTGCACTCACAATCTTGTATCTTTTCAAAAACCTGCATCAACCTGCTGTGGGCATCCAGGGTTTGGTCCAAAGCCCACCGAGGTCAGTGAGAGTCTTCCTAAGGACTTCAGTGGGCTTTGGACCAAGCCTCTAGTGACCAGTGTTTGGCAGATGTAAATTCGGGCGGGGGGGGCGCAGAGCTCCTTTGACAAATGTGTGTCCACCTTAGTTTTGGAAACAAAAGGCCAACTCAGCTGCTCTATTGAGTCAATGGAGTGATGTCAGCTTGCAATAGCTGAGGATCTGGCCCAGAGACAGAGAAATACAAATTTTAAAAAAAGAATTGGCCATGTATTGACTCACACACTGGCTGCGCTGTGGTTACCTGAATGGAGCACATCATTTGGTTATGCTGAGTCTTCTCTTGCAAACTGCCATGTGTTTTCAATTCCCATTGACTTCAGCAGACATTAAGGGTGCTCAGAACCTCCTGGGAGGTGCTCAGTGTCTGGCCGAATTGAGCCATAGAGTGGTCTAATCATATCAGACCTGATCCAACTGCCTTTTAAAGTCTGTAGGAAGGCCATCATTGCTTCAGTGGGACATAGACTGGGTCCTCGCCTCCAACAGGAAACAGGGCTCAGGTTGCGACGAAACAATAATGGAACGACTTCTTCCATACTGCCATGCACACCAAGGCCTTTACCCTGCCAGCTTAAGCCTGTGCTTACCTGTTAGTACGTGACTAGTCCCACACAGGTCACTGAAACTACTTGCCTGCTTAAAGTGGGTCAGCCTGGGCAGGATGGGATCCTGTGGCATAACTGCTGTCACTTGGAGGGGTGTATCCCTGTCTTTCATCCAGTAGCCCTGAAAAGTTACAGTTACTGTGCACCTCTCAGCCGGCACATGTCCCACCACAGCAGAGGTAGCCACAAGTAAGCATGCCAGTGCCGGTGGTATGTTTCTGTTTTCTCAGTCTATGTGTGATTTGAACAGAATAACTACAGAGGACTGAAGGGAAAAAAAAAAAACCTGCCCACCCTCAACTGTTCAAAGTAGCTGGTGAGTATCTCTTCACTGGTACTTGATGGTCTGTTCATATTTACATCAGGCAAGAATTCTGAGATCCTGTCCCTTATCTACTCACTGGGGCTGGCTATCATTATTCAGGATGTAAGGAAGTTCACTTCTTAAAGTAACCTCTTTAGACCCCTGATCTTAACACTTCGCAGTTCATAAAATCCTGCCCTTCCCCTCCCTTAGTCTCTGCAGCTTGTAGGAAAGGCCCTTTAAGGGGTTACAATTTCCAAAGCGACATTTTACAAACAAACTATGCACAGAAACTATAGCACTAGACCACACTACGTGAGCCTGAGGCTCCAGGGTCTTGCCGCTTGTGCTGTCACTGACACTTATGCAAAGGGAGAGTACAACCCTACTGGGCTGATTTGGTAGCATTTGACAGTCACTTGTAAAGGGGTCAGTGACTACACAGGTGGAAGTCTGTGGTGAATCAGGCCTGGTTTGTGTCATCTTGGTTTCTTTCAGCCCTTGTGGTTGCAGTGGGGATGTTAAGCACTCTTGGTGGAAGTTTCAGGGATGTCCAGATTTTATATTTGCTTGCTCAGATTGGGTCTTGCCTTCAGAGTTACCCATTTCATACACCTATCTGGCAATCTGAATGCCAAGGTATGGGATGTCCTGTGTACATGCTCACCTTTGAGCACTGGGCCCAGAGTATTATGGATGACTTTAAGGTGTGGCTTTTTAAAGGACCTCACCTGAATCTCTAATTTTGTTCCTTTGATAAAATGCAGGCACAATTTTGCAGGGGCAGTATCTGATCTGTAGATATCTCACTGGTTTGTAGGATCAGTTAGGAAGTCAGACCAATAAGTGTCACAAATTGTTCCTGCCGTTATTTGTTACCTACAAAAGCAGACCCACAATTTCTCATGGGTCTAAAACTGCAGATGTGGAATTGGAAATGGCCTTTAAAAATCAGACCTAAAGTAAATGGATCATTTCTGCTACTGGCATGTGCAGTTCCACAGAAGTCCTTTTCTTACACCAGCAATGAATTTGGTGCATTGACTTATATAAAAAAGGCAATTTAAAAAGAGAGTAGTATCTCATTTTGAAACCATCCTGGTATCTGCAGGAGTTGGCAGATGCTCTCTAAGGAACATTACATGAACAACTTGTTTCTGTGATAAGTTTTTTTCATGTGTCTGTCCTTTCAGTTGTTCGATCGGGAGCTGTGTATCCGACAGCTGCGCTATTCGGGAATGATGGAAACCATTCGGATTAGGAAGGCTGGCTATCCGATGCGCTACAGCTTTGCAGAGTTCTTTGAGAGATACAGAGTAATGCTGCCAATGTCCGCTCGAGAACAGGTGTGCCCACAGGAACTTGATTAATGCTAACTGGACTTTTCCTGATGAGGCATTGAGAGTAATATACTTTGTTAGGTTTTAAGCCTCAAATGGTCTCACCTCACTGCTCACATATATTGGAGCACATGGCTAACCAGGGTTTAAATACCTTTATTCTTCATGTTCACGTTCCCTTTAGCTCAAGCAGTAATGGCTCATGCTGTTAGATCCAGAGAGCCTGAAATTCCTGAAAATATCCCAGCCAAGCACATCATTCCAAAATCTAAAACACTTTCATTCTCCGCACCCTCATTTCTGAGATCTCTCTGCACTGAGAAATTAACATTCCCCTGGCTTTGGATACTGGGACTTCTCAGAACAAACACAAACATTCCTCCTGCTCTTGGTCCTGGAGCCCTTTAAACCCAAGCCATTTGTGCTATTGGCACTCTCAATCCTGAGGCCTCTCAGACCTTGTAAATTTCTGATCCTCACGCTTTGAAATGCCAGGGCCATAGATGTTTAGATCCTGCAACTTCTATATTTCTAACCAAGCCCCAATCAATGACAATGATTTTTCCCCATCAGCTGCAGGATGATGCTCGTCGGTGCTGCATTTACATTTCTGAGGTGATTCTAGGGAAAGATGAAGACTGGAAAATTGGAAGAACCAAGATTTTCCTCAAAGTAAGTAATGAAGGCCATTTGCTACCTCTTAAGGTAAAAAAAAAAAAAAAAAAAAATTATGAGTGCCTCATAGGAAAGCTTGAATTCTCAGTTAAGGAGAACTAAGTCAGCGATGCCGAGTTCTAATGTGAATACTCTCCGAGGCTGGCTCTTTGGCCCTTTATACAAAATAGCTCAGCAGGTATCGCTGTGCCACCAAATGGCTCGTCCCATAAGAGGCTGATTCACTCACCCACTCCCATTTTCCATTTGTGCAGTGGAACAGTGCATTGCACTTCATAACTCCCTGCTCAGGCCCTGAGGGTACAGAGCATGTTATAGTGTGGGCATACTGTACGTCTGCAGATGGCTACAAGCAAGCATAGTGGGCCAGGTGCTGCATAAACTTCCTCCTCCAGCTCTGAGAATGTACATTGAAGCCAACTCGCAGCACGCCTGCAAGTTCTGGGCCTCTTCAGCACAGATGCTGCCCTTTGTGTCAAGTTTCTGGTGGTTCTGTGTTGAAACCATTAAATCAATGTATATTTGTAACTCTTTTTAAACAGGATTATCACGATATGGTATTGGAGGTGCAGCGAGACAAGGCGCTCACTGAAAAGGCCATTCTGATCCAGAAGGTGCTGAGGGGATTTAAGGACAGGTAAGTGCTTTTAAAGAGCACGAGAATTCGTAGTTGTATAAATTCTCATCAACTATTCTCCTCCTTGGGGTGCATTATAACATAAGTAAAGCACTGACTATATCAGTCCGCAGCTTCCATTGGACTTAAATTAGATTCCTCTGGCACTCAGATAATATACTGATTGGGCCACGTAAATAGATAGGCAAAGATTTTGCTCATAGATTTGTTATGTTTTCTGATTCATTTTATCTCTGCCTTACAACATCCAGTGGTGCTGTACATGGCACCCTGCATGCATGTGAAAGAATGATCAATAAATCCAGCTGGAAGGAGGATTTGCATTGATCAATTTCTAGTAAACAATGGGCTAAATTTCAGTGCATGAAATCCTACTGCAGTCAGTGTCCTCTTTTAATCTGCAGATTGACCCTATTCAGTTATTCTCCCTCCCAATGTAAGATTGTTCCCTGTAGTTATGGTTCCTAATGTTTTGTCCAGTTCAGTTTAAAAAGTCAATGTATGTCAAGTTTACTTACCTACTAGTACACAGCCATCCTCAGCTGCTCAGATTCCTTTAAGGTTTGATTTATCACTTATTAATCTAACTCTGACCTATCAAAGTGTGTTTTAGGGAACAGTTCTAACTGTGTTTGAGAATGTGTCTGTCAATGAATGTGCAATACGGGTGTCACCCACCCTGCATTTACTGGGAGAGCTTTCACTGTAGGAAGTTTGCTTATTCAGATGGGTTTTGCAAACATTATCAGTTATAACTCAAGTTCTAAGTATATGGTGATCAGATGCATAGGGTTAACTTAACTAGGTCTGATTTCTGGAAACTGGACCACGTGTTCAGGGGTCACATCTCCAATGCATTCCACAGAGCATGTGGCCTGGAAATTACTGCTGAGAACATTACTGGAGCATCATGGATCAATCAATAGGGATTACTGGTACTTTCCTTAGACTCTCCTCTCTATTAGCAAGTGGATTCAGAGTGCATATGACAGGATTTTGGATATCTTGTCTAATTCACTCTGCTGCTTTACTTGCGCTAAGAGCTGAGTAACAGGGTGAATCTCTGACTAGTGCTATGCAAGGGGTCAGACTAGATGATCAGAATGGTCTCATCTGGGTTTACCATCTGTGAGCACGGGGTGCAGGTGGGCAGGATGTTGTGACTGAGAGGGGCTATGTATGGGCTAAGAGGGGAGAGCCACTGCTTCATTCCTGCCCCTCACCCTTGTCTGTTGTATACGATATGGCAGGATTGCCTAGCAGAGTAACCTGTTTCTTCACCCATCTGCTTTTAGGAAGCAGTTTCTAAAACAGAGGCAGGCTGCTGTGAAGCTGCAGGCAGCATGGAAGGGTTATTACAGCAGGAAGAATTTCCGACTGGTAAGTGAAGGGGTTCTGGCCTCGAGGGTGTGTGATTACTGTGCTGTATGTGGTGGGAGTTTGGAGCGGCTGCTTAGCAATGAGAGAGAATGGGCAGAGGGGTGGTGGATGGAGAAGAGGGGTTAAACCCAACAGGGGCTCTGAAGCACCTTAACCCTTGTTGAACCCAAGACATGCCCCCTTATTAGTCCCAGGAAGGCCATTTTCTTACATTCAGTTCTCTTCAGTCCTGTTCTCTCTCTCCCCTTCCCTCCGTTTCCTGGGATTAATGTCATTCCCTACATGTAATAGGCCATGCAGGAGGATCTTCAAAACCCACTTTATAGAGCACTGCACTGGCAGGAAATAAAGCATTCACTCCAGCGGTAACTTCCAGCAGCTGTGTCAGCTTTCCTGAGTCTCTGTCCAGGACAGCTACAGAACTTGTTATCCTCTGTCCAGCCCAACACAGTCCTAGCCTCGTTTGCATCAAGACTAATCACTTCAGCTCATTCTTCTCCACCTGCTGCAGATCCTGCTGGGCTTCGAGCGCCTGCAGGCCCTCTTCCGGAGCCGGCAACTTGCTAAGCAGTACAAAACAGCCCGGGCCAGTGTGATTAAGTTTCAGGCCCTGTGCCGAGGTTACCTGATGCGTCAGAAGACAGCGGAGCAGATGAAGGCTGTGGGCATTATACAGGCATATGCCAGGGGTATGTTTGCTCGTAGGAGTTTCCAGAGGATAAAGAGAGAGGTAGGTATGCACAGTCAGCCATCTTTGAAACATGACGTTGCTTCTAGGATTCTCTGATAAGCATGGGGAGCAGCAAGCTCCTATAGGTGGCCAGTCCCCATAGTGATAACAAGTATCCCCGGATGAGTTCTTAAGGCATCATGATAGAGTTGACTGTAGCATGTTCTCTTTGGTGTAGAATCCTAGAGTTAGCATGATGATGGTTCTCCAGGGTCTGGACGGGTATGAGAACAGGAACTTTAACATATAGATCTCATGTATGTCTGTCGTCTGTGCTTATTAAATTAGGGGATTTGCAGACATGGGACAAAATCACTTGGGGAAATTGCAAAAAAATAAAATGCATTTTGTTTTAAAAAATGAAGAGTTCAGGAATATTTCTGTGTGGGAGGTATGGAGGGAGGAGGAAAATATCTTATATGATACTATGTTCCAGTAACTTCTGAAAAGGTAAATCCATTTCTGTAACAGGGCCTGATATGGTCTCTTATGGAAATCAGACTGTATTGCATTCTGGAATGAGATATACTCATGGACAAAACTCCTAATTTAATATTCGTATTTCAATAGCAAATAGGCATCCAGTCATAGGCCAAGTCCCCATTGTGCTAGGCACTGTAGAAACACAACAAAGACTGTCTGCCTGTCTGTCTATGGCTCTTCGAACATGCTTATTATCAAATGTCATATACATAGCTAAGAGCTGGACTTCCACTCTCCTCCAGTTCCTTCATTCAGCCACTGCTACTTGCCAAGGGCCAAGTGCATACCTAGAGGGGAAGCTTTTGGGTTTTCTCTTCTTCCTTCTCTCACTTATTCCCAAGCAAGATCATCAGGGCATCCCCTTCCCCACGCCCTGCCTGGAGAAAGCATTCAGGCTTACAGTGGATTCATAAAGTCCGTGCATTTTCTCTTACTGTCAGGGACGTCCTTACAAAAATGTGTAAAGGGAGTGGGGTGGCCAAATGCACCTTCAGTACTTGCCTCTTACAGAGGACAGCAGGAGCCTTGTGGAGGAGCCCTGGTTAACCTCCTGGGCATTTCTTTCATTTGAATATCTGCCCCTTTTCAAACTAAAGAATTCCAAAGGCAAAAGTTCTCCTCTGAAATAGTTTTCTTACATCCAAATAGTGCTAGTTTATATGGGCCCTGTTGCCAGGGCCGTCCTTAGGCATAGGCAACATAGGCAGCTGTGTAGGGCGCCTGAAAATTTGGGGCACCACTGGGTCTTAGTGTCCACCCTCTTGTTTTCCTATCCCTGTTCTGACCTTCCTGCAGGCTCCCACAGATGGCTGCTCTAGCCTAGTGAGTCTTCCTTGGGAGGGAATCTAGTAGTTAAAAGTGAAAAAACCTCCAGCCTGCCAGAGCTATTAGCACAACATTGAAACTGTTAAAGAGATATTCAAGGGGTAATAAAGCCATTTAACAGGCATTTGCCAACCCCAAGGTATATACTGACAGGTTTCAGAGTGGTAGTCCTGTTAGTCTGTATCAGCAAAAACAAGGACGAGTCCTTGTGTCACCTCAAAGACTAACAAATTATTTGGGCATAAGCTTTTGTGGACTAGAACCCATTTCATCCGATGTCCATGAAAGCTTATGCCCAAATAAATTTTTATACTGTCAGTTTCTGACTTTACTGACAAAAACAGTTGTGCATTAATGTAATATTTACCCCGAACATGTCAGTCTACAGGACCTTAGTTTAAAATTTGCTTTAAAAATATTTCATTAGTGAGCTGGTGAAGATTATAAAATCACATTTCTAAAAAATGCTTGCATAGAGTTTTAGATGCACAATCATCTTTAGCCTTAAATGCGTGGATCTTCAGATATACAGTTTTTTAAATAAATCCTTCAAAAGACCTCCCTTATCTAAAATACACATTTTAATTACTATAGTTAAAAAAAAAGTGCTTCCAAGTCTTCCTGTCCTTTCTGTCCATCCCTTCACCACCTCTTCCCCCACTCCCCACTGAAGAGAGCCCTTAAAGGGACAACAGTCCTTCCCCTCCAGATAGCTGGACAAAGAGTTTCCCTTTCTTTACTTCTGACTATCTGACGAACTAGTTTTAAAAGAACCCACCAGCAAAATCAGTACCTTAGTAAGACAAAATCCTTGTTATACCTAAAATCTTTGGAAACATATTTTTTTAAAGTTGGTGAAATTTCATAACCATGTCTCTTGTTTTGGAGATCACACAAAGTAAATTACTGTTCCCTTTTTCTAAAAGCAATGAACATTGTTATGAACACACTAAACCTCTCTGATTAATTTAAAAGAATGTCTTTGTTTCAGTGAGTTAAATATGTAATAATCTGGAATGCTGGTTTAAGATTTGAGTACATTTAAAATATAAATTCAACTTAGAAATACTGAATAAGAAAATGTAAAACAGAGAAGAGCTGCATCATGTATTCCATTATATGTAATGTTGTATTCAGCAGGACAGCTGACTCACCCTTACTATGAAGTTTTTGCAAATAAATCTCTGACAAACTTCAGGGCATATCAAAAAACCTGTGACTGACATTTTTTATTCCCAAATTTTAGTGCTTTTAATTAGGTACTTTCTTCATGTCCATTCTGCATGAGGGAGAGGGCATGGAAGTCTCTGCGGGGAACTGTGACTCTCCGCCACCATGAGGCAGGCCGGGCATCTCATTATCCTTTGCTGTCAAGTCCCTCCTCCCCCTCCCCCACCAGGCTGTGAGCTTGTGCTGCCATCCGGCACAGGGGCACCAGTTTAATAATACTGCATAGGGCCCCATAAATCCTAAGGATGGCCCTGCCTGTTGCCAAAGACAGCCAATCTACAGCTGAGCAGCCACTGAGGGCTATTACTAAAATCTCGGTGTGGCAGCCACCCCTGCTTCCCAGCTGATGGCAGAATGTAGCCTGCAAAGCAGGGTGGAGATGGTCATAGAGTGTTACTGTTCCCTGCAGCACCAGCGTAGAGTAGAAGCCAGAAGGCTATGCTTAGAAGAGGAGAAGCGCCTCACCCAAATCATCGGGCCAATGAGAGCAAAGCAAGAAGCCATGAAGCTCGAAAAGGTAGGAGTCAGGATTTGGAGGGATGAATGAAGAGTTCTCGTGCGTGCTCACGGACACCCCACCCCACCAAACAGACATGCATTGGGCTGCATTTTCAAAAAGTAACAACATGCAGGTACAGTTGTGACCCCACTTGGGTTTGCAAAGAAAGAACTGTGCAAGCAAGTCAGATGTGCTTGTCTGCCTGCACATTTTCCCAGATTGCTCATGCCAGTATATCTGCAGCAATGTACTAGCACATTTGCCCAGATTGCCCATGTCAATGCGTTACCAAATATTTAAAGTCACACTCTTCTCTTAAGAGTTTGGGATTCTGTGTTTTCCCTATACCAGCTATTAATACCACTGCCCTTACAGCTGCATTGTTTTTAGGCTAAGATTTAAAATGAAACTAATTAATGAGCACCAACAGTCAGGTACGACTTTAGACTTCCAGTTTTTAGAATCTTGGGCTTAGTTTCTTATCTCATCAACTATTACACATCAGTAAGTGAAGGAGAACTGACTTTCTGACATTT
Source organism: Gopherus evgoodei (assembly GCF_007399415.2). NCBI lineage: Eukaryota > Metazoa > Chordata > Testudines > Testudinidae > Gopherus > Gopherus evgoodei. The sequence continues at coordinate 49,054,178 of NC_044330.1, read as the reverse complement.
TCTTTTGCAATGTCCCATAATCCATTCAGTATAATCTGTTGGTCATTTGGGAGCTGAAACTATTTCTCCACCCTACAGAAGCTTTGCTGTTCACAGGAACAGGTGGAAACATGGGAAGCTGTGGACTTTGTGGCCTTCTATAACTGCAAAAATATAAATGACTTTTTGTGAAGTTGGAGAAGAGAAAAATGTTGCGCCCAATTCTGATTTCATTTAAATGTTCACTTATTAGATTGGGGTGAATCACTGACTCCTGAATTATCCCATTGTGAGTGGGATCAGAGTCAGACTGCTGTTAGTTTTGGCTTTATGCCACACTTCTAGCATGTACTTTAATTATTTTTTATATCCTAGGCTGTGTCGATCCTGGATGTAGCTCTCCAGTGCAGACTCCAGTATGACTCACCAGTACAAGCCCCATTCTGCGCTGGTGCATTGTGTCTACATTGGGAGTTTGCACTGGTCAAACTACATCTATATAGTTACATCAGTGTAAATGGTCCTAGTCTAGATAAGCCTTTTGTTCTAGCTAAACATGCTTCTAGTTAACCTTAATGTGTCCTTTGTGTGTTTAAAGGAGCACCTGGCTATGCTGGAGAGGGAGGAGGAGGAGGAGGAGAAGCAAAGAAAACACAATGCTCTCTCCAACAAACCACCACTTTATGATGCTATCAGCGATCAGGAAATGGTGGATACAGTGTTTGGTTTTCTGCCTACTGTGATTGGAGGCCAAGAAGGGCAGGCTCCTCTGGGATTTGAGGTAAAGAGCAGCAAAGACATGATGGGCCAATAATGTCCTTGACTTTGCTGAATTTGCACCAAGGATAAATTTGGCTCAACCAGCTTCTATAAGGTGAAAACATGAGCACTGAAAGAGACCAGAAAAGAAGAGTTAAGTGGATCCACCCTCTTGAGTCACATGATCTCATGCACTTGGCATCCTGGGGAAGCTCATTAGTAGCTCAATTAGCATAAGCCTCTGTCTCGTACAGGGCTTGAGAGCTCTGTGCCTCCTGAGGTCACATAACACCAGTTCCTTTCCTCTGGCAAACCCTAGAAAACCCAGGCCAACCTCTTCATTCTGTGTTAGTCTCTTTTGTTGTGCTTCCAGGGCCCGTTTCTCTGTCTGTAATTTTCTTGTTAGTCTTTTACAGTACATGCATGCATTTCTTGTGGCTTCAGTAGCTTTCTGTTTGAAAACAAGAGTTAGGAAGAGAGTGGTCCTGATATATAGAGCTATGTAGCCTGTGTGATAGCATCAGTTAGTGTTTTATCTGGAGAAAGATCTTGTTTTGCACACAGTACCTAGGTCATGGGGAGGATGTTCCAGAAATGGCCAGCATATTATCCATGCCCAGTGAGACATGCCTTGGAACCTCTCCAGCTTGACAGTTTGTTGCCTTGGAAAGGAATGTAATTTGGCAGGACATGGGATCTGCTCCTGGATATCACCTTGAGCTGTCAGGTCCAGGGAGAAGTTCCAAAGGATACTTCCAGCCACACCAAGGAAAGCTAAGGCCTGGTCTATATTAGAAAATTAGGCTAGTTTAACTACATTGGTCACACCCCTGAGAGGTGGTGTTAAGCCAACCGAAATTCCCGGGTAGACAGCGCTTTCCCTGACCTAGCTACTACCTCTCGGGTTGGTGGATTAGCTATGCCAAGGGAGAACCCCTCCTACTGGCATAGGTGGTGTCTATACGGAGGTGCTAGAGTGGCACAGCTATGCTGCTGTAGTGTGTGAAGTGCAGGCAAGCCCTAAGTCCTACTTAACAGGCATAGGACTCTCTCCTCAGCATTTTGTTGACAGATCTGCTTGTTGCTGGGAGGCCGGACTGTGCTTTGAAGTCCCTACTTCTGCAGCATTGTTGAGGTTAGGTCCAGTCTTCTGCTGAGCGTCCTCTGCCTCAAGAAAGTCAATTTCATCTCTGCAAGAGGAAACATCAGGAGGACTTGAGGAAGTGCAGTCACCTGAGAGGGTTTAGTGATGGGAGGTCCTTCTTCCAACATACTTTCTTAGCATCCCCTCCCTTGGCCTCCTTGGGGTTAGCTCTGCCAGGACCCATCAGTTGCCAAGTACCCAGTCAGCTGATTGCCCAGGATAAAGTAATTTGGGGTCATTGCCATTCATTTCAGAGGATGGGGCTTCCAGGTTTCTGATGAGTGATGGAAGACTCCAGTATTAGCTGCACCAACCGCCTTAGGTCACGATCTGAATGAACCATGCTTGGGGTGCATTGGTTTGGAGATACCTCAAGTGCTTTACCTTCATCGCATTAAGACCTGTAGCGTTCTGAAAGCTGAAGCACTGAACCATGTATGACACTGCTGCAAGGCTGAGTCTCTAACACTGCAGAAGTACAGGGAACAGAGGAAAGACTTCGGAATTGCAGAAGGGGTCTGTGGTTCCGGTGGAATGGAATGGGAGGAGGCAGGTGGATTAGAATGAGCAAATAAATCTCTCTCTAGGTCAGTGTATAGTGAGTGCTAGCAGGAATGATAGGATAATGAAATAGAGCCTGGCTTTCTCAATGAGCAGATACCATAATGTTCCCAGGTCAGCTGGGATCCCAGGCTGAATGCACTTAGTGATAGTTAAATCTCCAAGAGCAGGACAGGCATAGCTCCCAGTGCCTACTGCTGGCGGATGGAAGTAGCACTGATATTAACTGAGATTCACCTGGCTGGGACCCCAAGGGCTCTTTCTGGCAAAGCTGGGAGGCAGAAAATAACTGTACAGGACATGAGGAGAAAGGAAAGGGGCTCTTGTCTGTGTTCTGTACAGGACCTGGAAGCAAAGGCAGGCAAGCTGGATGAGGTGGACCTGGACATGATTCCCATGAGCATGGAGCTGGAAGAGGAAGTCGATGACCTGGTGGAATACACGTTTCCAAAGTTTGCAGCCACTTACTTCCAAGGATCCTCTACGCACACGTACATCCGGAGGCCGCTGCGTCACCCACTGCTCTACCATGATGAGAAAGACGATATCCTGGTATGTTCTTCCTTGAGTGCCCCTGCCTGCCTTTCCTCTCCTCCAACAGGCCTGTCATTCCCTGACCAGGGGCTGTGGGCAGGGGAAACTCTAGAGCCAGAGATACTCCTGAGCACTACAATGGAACTAGTAATTTCGATGTTCCCTGGAGGCTGCTCGCCTGTGAGTCTTTGCTTCCTGCTGGCAGGTGCTGTCCACAGCCTAGGGCTGGCTGCACAGGAGAGAGCCCTGCCACTCACTCACTCAGCTGACACAAGAGGCCCTGATGTAATCGTTTCTCCACCTTTATTCTACCAAGAAAAAGACTCTGGGAGCTGGCCCCAGCCACTCCTGCTCAGGGTGGGGGTGGGGAAGAAGGGGCTTTAGGCTCACCCTTTGCCAAACTACTGTTGAGGCTTCTGGTTTTTGAGGTGAAGTTGAGGGGGAGTGGAGGACCATGCCTTCCCATCATCCTGCTGTTGCTGTTCCTGCTGAGGGATGAGGAGTTCTGGGATTCCCTCATTTAGCACAGGGCAGCCTTAGAAAACCAAGGTCCCTGTCCTGCAAGAAATTTGATGTCACTCCCTTGCAGGTTTGGGTCCTAAGGGCTCTTGGGAAAGCTGAATGCTGGCTACCAATCACTGAGTAAGTTCAGACTCCGGCTCAGCTAATATTTCTGTACCACTCGCCAGCCCCATCCTGCACCATCCCCAATATTAAAAAAACTGCCTCACAACAGCAGCTGTCTGAGGGCTTTAGCGGTAATACAGCTGGTCTAACAGCTTGTCTACACTTAAACGCTGCAGTAGCACCGCTGTAGCATTTCAGTGAAGACACTACCTAGTGTGAAGGGAGGGGTTCTCCTGAGAGGTGGGAGTTAGGTCGATGGGAGAACTGTCTCTACTGGCAGTTAGGTTGGTTTAACTGCATCGCTCAGGGGTGTGGATTTGTCCCATCCCTGAGCAAGGCAGTTATATCCACCTAATTTCCTACTGTCAGCCAGACCTAATGTTCCCGCCAGAGCCACATGAAGCTTCACACACCATCCTCTCTGCATTGGGGATACATGAATATTGCTCATATATGACTTGAGGGTCTATGGAAACTTCTCATGTGAATGATCTGGAGCACAGGATCTTATCTGCCTGAACAGTGTTGTGGGAAGCAAGAAATCCTACCATATGTGTGTGTGTGGCTCTCTGTGAGCATTGGGGAGCCTGGAGTTCTCCATACCTGTCTGACTCCACATGGGTCTCCTGCCTTTCAGGCTTCCTTGGCCGTGTGGAATATCATCCTGCGATTCATGGGTGAACTCCCAGAGCCAGTAATGTTTGCTGAGAACACCAACAGCAAGAGCAGCTCTGTGATGACGCAAATCTATGACACACTTGGCAAGAAAAGCCAGGTCCAGCTAATGAGCAACAACACTCCAGAACTGGTAAGAGGGAGAAGCCTTTATTTTCAGACTCTTCCGTCTGCTATCGTGCTGCTGTTCTGAGGGGTGAGAGATGCAAAGGAACACTTGAAGGCTTTAGCACTCCTGCATTTAACACATACCAATAGTCTTCTCTGGAGAAAGCCAGCCTCACTGGAGGAAACTGCAGCCGGTTCTGGCAGCCAGGGTGAAAACATTCACATACCAGTAGCAGGGCTTAAACACTCTGCCTGCTGAGTGGAGAGCCTCAATTTGAGATAACCTCTATGCATTAATGGCCAGATTTTCAAGTATTCAGAATCCTCACTGTGATGTGGATGGCCAGATTTTCTAAAGAACTTTGCACCCAATGGACTGAACACCTGAAAATCTGACCCAGTGTTTAAAGAGATGACTTAGAATATTTTTACTAACAATTTTAATAGCATCTTAGAATTTTTTAACAAGTTATTGTAATTTTACTTCTTCCCAGGTGGTTGTAGCTGGAAAAAGCCTTTTTCTCCACCTTGAGCCTGTCTCTAGAGAGCCCTCCTGTAGGAGTCATATTGGACCTCTGCGAGTGGCACCTACAGTATGGCTCCGCACAGGCAATGCAAATGGAGAACAACCAACACTGGCAATAAGCTTTTTTTTCTTGAATCGAAGGTGGCCTCAGCATTACTGAGCGTTAGCACTCTAGCCCTCACAGATGAAAAGAGCAGCTCATGCTAGTGACCTACAGGAGAAGTGTGGGCACAGCAGTTGTGATCTGCTCTGCATAAGGAATTATCTGTTGTAAGCTTTTCTACAGAAGCGGCTCTCAGCCTATCCAAACGACTGTATCCCTTTCGGGATTCTGCTTTGTCTTGCATACCCCAAAGTTTCACCTCACTTAAAAACTACTTGTTTACAAAATCAGGCATAAAAATACAAATGTCACAGCCACACTATTACTGAAAAACTGCGTACTTTCTCATTTTTACCATATAATTATAAATCAATTGCAATATAAATATTGTACTTGCATTTCAGCATATAATATATAGAGAAGTATAAACAAGCCACTGTATGACATTTTAGTTTGTACTGACTTCGCTAGTGGTTTTTATGTAACCTGTTGTAAAATTAAGCAGATATCTAGATGAGTTGATGTAACCCCTGGAAGAACTCTGCATACCCCTGGTTGAGAACCACTGTTCTATAGCACACATCAGAGTAATGTCTAAGCACTTAGATGAACCTTTGGTGACCTACAAGTGACCAGAAGTAAGGGCTGTTGACCGTAACTTCCTCTTTGCATTCCTGTAGGATCCTGACTTGTGCCTTTAATTATGGCTAAGCGAAATCATGCTGCTAGCAGTGCTTAGTTGGAGCCCAAGGGGACCAATCAGAAGTCTGTCAATGGATAGGCTTCCTACTGGTGCATCCCATTGTGGCACAGCAGGCACTCCTCAGCTGGTGCCCCTCTCTTCTCACCAGTCAGCCCTCGGGTAGGGTCTGATATGGTCCCATCCCTTTTGGGGTAAACAGAGTCCTGAATCTCTACAGCCCAGCAGCTTCATGCCAGGTTTTCAGCCTGACTACAGACTTGAGTCAGTTCCATTCTTTATCTCCAGGGCCTCCCCGCACTACCTTTGTCAGGCTCTCCCTCTGCCCTGGGCTCCAGCCCTGGGACCCTGTAAATATCAGGTCTGCCTATCCAGACCCACTGCTTCCTGCCTGGGCTGCTTCCTCCCACAGTCTGCCTCTAGGCCATTCTACCAGCCCCTCCTCTGCAGATCCCAAAAGGAAAAGCCCCATAGTTGTGAGGAACAAGATATATGTAAGATTCCCTTGCCAGGCCTACCTGCCCCTAGGGAGGCTCTGATGCCTAGCAGCATCAGTCACCTTCCAGCCCCAGCCAGGCCTTCCTTCAGGCAGTCCTGGGATAGGCTCTGGCCCCACCAGGCCTTCTTTCAAGGGCTTAGCACAAAAGGCCCTCTTCTCTTCCCAGCCAGCTCCTGACTGAATTGGGCTGTCCCTTTTAACTCCTCCATCCAGGCTTGGCACTGCTCCCAGGTGAAGTGGGACAGGGCTAATTGAGCCCACATGCTTTCATTAACTCCTTCCCATCTAGTGTGGGTTTTGTACACCCTATCCCAGGGTCAAAGAGGGTCTTGCATTTAACATAGTCCTTGGAAGCCTCCCCTAGGGGAATGGAGCAAATGGGAGGTTGCAGCCTGGTTGAGGAATGAATCCAGGACTGGCTGTGCTCACAGAGAACTAGAGTTAATGATGTAGATACCCTGCAATGTAAAACTAGTTCAGAGTTCATCAGGGTGGCAGAGTCCTGACAAAGACACAGTCTACTTCCATTGTTCAACAGACAGTTTAAAATACTGTGAAGATGGTGGAGGCTCATGGGATTTCAAAAGTCAAGCCCTGGCATAACTTGTTCTACTTTTGAAGTCAATGGTAAAACTTTCAATGGGAGCAGAGTTAGGCCAATGCTGACCACCTCTGAAAAATCACACCCTGAATGGCAGCTCCTAAGAATGTTGCCCAGATTTTCCAGATCGAGCCATTGTACCTGAATTCTTGTGTATGAACAGTTGAATGGATTGCCGAAGAACTACTGCACTCACAAGATACTAATACTTTTCTATTTAAAAAAAAATAAATCACATAGGCCCAGTAGAGTGCAGAAAGAATGAAACACAATAAATAGCTCAAGTCCTCAGCTGACACAAATCACTGTAGCTCCACTGAAGTCAATTGACACCAGCTAAAATTCTGGCAGTATTTCTCTATAGCATTGTCAGAAAGCTGTCACTCCAAAGGCCCTGACATGGGAGAGAAGGTGCTTTGGTTGGTGACTACCGTCACATAATTCAGCATTTCTTTCCCTGCTTGGCATTCCTTAATTCACTGGTCTCTACTGCACTCTGGGCATTGAACTAGTTTTCTGTCATGACCATGTCTATTTTAGGAAGCCTACAGAAGGAATAACAGAGTCTCCAAGGGGGTCTCCTCTGTGAAGCTGAAACGTTCCTCGAAGCTGACAGGAAAGGTAAGAGGCAGACACTGACATAGCATTCTCCAGGTATCTTTGCCAGGCCTCCTGCCTCCCCATGCTGACAGGCACTACGGGCTGTCTGTCCCCTGGGCTAAGAACTCTCTCCCCAAGCAGCTCCAGGGCCAGCTGTTCTCCGTGTATGGAACTCTGGCTCTGCTACTTGCCACTGAGGTCATTCATGTCCTGACAGGTCCCCTTCCTACAGCCTTGCCGGCCCTTCCCGCTCCTGTTGAAGAGCAGCTCTTCTGCACAATGAGCCCTGCATAATTAACAGTTGTATTATATAGGGTGCCTAAAGGCCTCGCTCAGGGTCCCATTGTGCTAGGTGCTGCATAGATACAGTGAGTGTTCTGCCTTCAACAGCTTACAGTCCTCCCCGCTTCCTCTCAGACAATTCCTCTAGAGCAGAGACCGCGCATCCTTTCCCACTCAGTGAGGAAAATCTTCCCCTCTCATGCATCTTTGAACAATTCCCAGGCCCTATTGTGCTAACACAGGGTGGTTCAAATTCAGATTTTCTCCAGTTCTTCCCTGAAGGACAATCCCTCCCCCAGTTCTCTCTCACAGATGTCTTAGCCTCTTCTAATCCTTGCAACTGGGAGATTCCAGACTGAGCGTCCTACCTTTCCAGAGCAAGGACAGGCCTTTCTTGCACCAGGACATTGAACCAGAGCTGGTTGAAAAATGACAATTGTCATAAAAAATGTCCAAATTGTGTCAATTTTGCAGGGTTTAAAATGAACCCGTACCCAGTTTTCACCACTTTTCAAATTGAAATTTGCATTGATGTGTTACTGAAAATTGCCATTTACCAATTTTCAGTAAATGAAAAAAAAAGTTGATAATATGTTTGACAGAAAATGTGGTGAAAAGCTTGACACAAAAAAATAAACATAGAAAACCAAAGTTATTTGCACTATTTGTCATTGTTTGTGAAAAGGCCATTTTTTCAAGGAAAAACATTTGAAAAATTTCAACCAATTTTACTGTTAACACTGTTTGGAAGGGAAGGACACCACCCCCACCCCCAGACACACACAATTTGGTATGACTAATACAAACTCCTGTGTTCTATTTTCCCATTCCCCGGGACCAGGCTTCAGATGAGAAGGTGATGCTAGCGTTTCATTTTACTTATTTAGACAAACTGCTCTTTGAAAGAGAATGACAACTGACAGCAGTCCTTAGGCCAGTCACAATGTATGAACAGTGCTACTGAGCACATAACATAGTGTAGCGCATTGGCTTTGGGTGCATGAATGAGGAAAAGAGGCTGCTTGCTAGTGCATGGTTCACTGAAAGGATAAGGGACCTACCACTAACACAAGCTAGAGGAGTTCTGCTTTGGCACTAAAGGGAAAGGCTTCTGTGGTTGAAAATGAAGGAGCAGCTTTCTAGTTCTGGCTTTTCAGGTATGTTCTTTAATAACTGTCTCAGTTGATGCAGAACATAGATCCTTTATATCTATCTAGATGTTTACAGAATACTCATCACTACGGTATATGAGTGCAACAGGGACTTCATGCTACTGCACAGCAGAGCCAAAGGTCACAGTAGAGCTAAGTAGAACCAGCTCGTTGGTGAGGGTAATGCTGCAGCAATAGATATTTTGGGTTAATTTACATTGAAATGATGATGCTCTGGTCAGCTCTCAGCAGTCACTTGGTTATGCTGGGAATGTTTTGGCTGTAGAGATACAGTAGAGGCATCTATTCCTGGACCCAGTTGCAACTGACTAGTACAAAAGAAGAGCTCCTGAGAATTCTGCCTTTCTGTTTCAGGTGGTGAGCCAGCTGAACAGCAGGGAGGAGCTAATCCAGGAGCAGAGCACAATCTTGGATAGACCGATGTCCAACCTTGAAAAAGTGCACTTTGTTATCGGCAATGCAATCCTGCGCCCTGCCATCAGGTACGGAACTTGCACCTGTCATCAAAGGCTGGCCAGCCACTCTCAGCTACAAAACCATCCTGAGCTCTCTTTCCAAATTCTGCTATCAACTCCCATTAACTGAGGAGTTGGGGCTCAATTCAGCTCTGGGGAAGTCTGTCTAGATTAGGGTGACTAGATGTTCCGATAAAATAAGGACTGTCCCAATATTTAACCCTTTGTCCCGCATCCTGATGAATGTATGGTCGGGACACCTTGTTCCAATATTCAGGTAAGGAGGCGAGCGGGAGGGAGGCGCCGACTCCGTGGGTGCTCCAGGGTTGGAGCACCAATGGGGAAAAAGTGCAGCCAAGCTCCCCACTCCTCGCCTACTCCCCCCAGTGTGCTACGTCCCTACTCCTCCCCCACCCCAGGACTTCCCGCTCCCTAACAGCTGTTTGACGGCGTTTAGTGCTTTCTAGGAGAGCGGAGAGGAGCGGGGACGTGATGCGCTCAGGGGAGGAGGTGGAGAAGAGGCAGAGCAGGGGCAGGGACTTGGGGGAAGGGGGTGGAATGGGGGAGGAGTGAGGGCGGATGCTTGGGGGGGAAAAGGTGGGAGGTGGATGAGCACCCACCTGGCAGAGGGGAAGTTGGCGCCATAGGGGTGAATGGCGGGCGGCAGGTTGAAGAGGCAAGCGAGCAGGCTAGAGGGGTGAGGAGGTGAGCAGTGCATGGGGGACTGAGGAGGGATGCAGCAAGCCAGCAGGGAGCTGGGGAATGAGGAAGGGCACAATGGGGAGGGGGTGGGACCTGTGACAGAGTGGGGCCAGAGCCTGGGAGGAGCGGGGTTGGACTCTGGGTAGGGCTGATGGCACCCCATTGTGTACCGAAATTTTAGTGTTGTGATCTGGTCACCCTAGTCTAGATTCCAGACTAACCAGCTACTCCCAAGAGGTTCTCTCACCATTGTCTGCTGGAACTGCATTCCTCCCTGCCTGTCCTGCCATTTTTGATGGGATCAGTGTCCATCTTACTGGTTCTCTCACTTATATCGACCTCTGTCACTGAACATCTCAGGGGTATGCAGTAGGGCCCGCTTTTGTGCTTTAGCCTGCCAAAAGTTCAAATGTCTGATGCAACACCAGTTTTAGAAAATCTGACCTAAGAGGAAAGGTTGAAAGAATTGGGCATGTTTAGTCTGGAGAAGGCGGAGAAGGGGAGACACATGCCAAGAATTTCAAATATGTAAATGGTGGTTATAAAGAAGACTCCGATCAATTGTTCTCCATGTCCACCAAGAGTAGACCAAGTAGTAATTGGCTTAATTAGCATCAAGGGAGATTTAAATTAGATGTCAGGAAAAACATTCTAACCCTAAAGGGCAGTTAAGTACTGGAATAGGCATTGTGCTTGCCCCCTGTGAGCTGGACTGAAACTCCCAAACTCATTTCACATAAACCACCAAAGAGCTGTCCAATGGTCACAATCAGACTGGCCTGGACATACAGCACCCATGGGGACAAAGCACTGTAGGATTAACTTCCATGTGCAAGAGGCACTGGGCTGAGATTCAGAACATCCTAGCTTTCTGTGTAACTTGGACAAGTCAATCACTGTCTCTGGGCCTCAGATCCCCACCTGTGAAATTGGATGATGACACAGTAATAGTTCCTACCTCTGAGATATCAGGAGACTGGATTCCTGAATGAGGGGGAGGTGCCTCCTGAGCACCGTGGAAAAGGAACTAAGTAAAATACACTGAGCTGACACAGAGGTAATTTTAAAGGGCTGAAATGGTCGGTCTGAATGCTTCAGGGATCCATCCAGCCACAGTTTGACAGCAAAGTCCATCATTCTCTTTGACAGTGTGATCAGCATGTGTCTTGTTACAGAGATGAGATTTACTGCCAGATCTGCAAACAGCTCTCTGAAAACAACAACAAGAGCAGTCGAGCTCGAGGCTGGATCCTCCTCTCGCTTTGCCTGGGCTGTTTCCCTCCCTCAGACAAGTTTGTGAAGGTATTATGCCCTCATTTCCTGGACCAGGTCTGGGGGTTTGTTTATTGTTGTATTTGGCTACAATGTGTAGAATTAACTGTTTGGTTGCTATAGTGGCTGGTGGTAGGGTGGAGGCAGAAACTGCCCCACATCATTACTCTCATGGACAAATCAATACATAAATCTCTGGTACTGTACCCTTCACCCTCCCTCAGACCTAAATGCACGAGCCAGACACTCAGCTGCTGCATTGACTTCAGTGCTCTGACCATTTGAGTTACTCCAGGTTGCTTCAGAAGCGCTATGCCAATTTACACCTGCTGAGGATCTGGCTTATACTGTACATATTACAGGCACTTGTAACGCGATGGGAGGGGAATAGTTAAGAGTAAAGTTCAGCAGCAACTCCCTCACCACAGAATGCTCTGCAAGTATTCCTCCCCTCTCCCGACAGCTCTCTCTGCAAAGCCTAGGACCCAGCCCAAACGGAAGGTATAGGGTGTGGACAAGATGAGTGCATCCCTGCTGTCATTCCATTGACATCAGTGGGGCCTGATTCTGATCTCACCCACACCACTTTCACAGTGGTGTAATTCCACTGCCTACTTCAGTGGCGTTATTAGTGATTTAGGGGAGAGATCCAAATCAGGGCCAGTTACCCCAGGGATGAACTCAACACAACAGGCCTGATTCTGATCTCATGCTGGTGCAACATAGGAGTAGCTCATCTGAAGTTAAATAAATGAGATTGAGTCAGGCCTATTGTCTCCAAAAGTTTATTTCCTTTCAAAGTGTATTTACTGTCAATTACAGTGGAGCCTATCTTAGCATCCTGCCCTTCCAGTGATTGGTCCCTGATCCTTCAGAGGAAGGTGAAAACACAATAATACCCCTGGCCAGTTGTTCCGGGCTGCACGTTGGAACGGAAATAGTGCCTTTCCTAATTTACAGGGATACGAGTACTCTGCCCCCGAAGCATGAGGTTTGCAGGAGGCTTCTAGACAGACTTGTGGATTCAGATTACAGGCCAAATTTCCAGAGAGAGTCCTGAGGTGCATGTGCAATTAAGCACCCATATTTGCATGTGCAGTTACTGCGATTTTGTGCAAACAGTATGACTGCATGGACAATGGATGCCCTTGGTATCATGCAGTCACCAGGCAGGCGCGTGCATTTGCAATAATAATTCCAATCATAAATATAGTGAGCAATTGATACAGATCTTACTCCCTGTTGAGGGTTTAGCTCTGCATATCACTACAGATAGTTCTAGTGCAAAACTCTTGAACTTCAGTGAATTGACAGGCTAGTGTGAGCTCTGCAGGGGTTGAAGATTAATTTCTCCATAGATATCTTAATGGACGATAAGTAGTATGATTAGAAAACGCCAAGAAAACCAGTGCAATGCATTGGCAAGTTGGTTTGGGAACAGCTATTATAGGATCAGGCTGATCTGATTTATTGGCCCTTGTGAGTCCCCAGTTCTTTAGCAACATCTGCGTTTCCTAACTGTCTCTTATGTTTTGTACATCCAGTACCTGCTGAATTTCATCCGCAGTGGGCCCACGGGCTACGCGCCATATTGTGCTGAACGGCTGAAGCGCACCTATACTAATGGAGCGCGAGCTGAACCTCCCAGCTGGCTGGAACTACAGGTAGTTTCTCTCTCAAAAGCGGGCTCTCAGTTACGTATCTGTGTGTTCATGTTGAATGGTATTTACTTGTCTTCACTGGCTGATCTTTCCAAGTCCAGGAACTGAAATACAGTAAACCTGCTCTGGCTATGCTGTTAGAAATGCACAGTTGTAGTCACTCCTTGCCAAGTGGACTAGCAAAATCAGAACTTTGTCATAATGCATCAGATCCATGAGATGGGTGACCAGTTGTGTGCTGCTGCATTTGCTGTCCTTTTGATGAAGCTGCAAGATGGGTGTGGCACCATTTTTTATTCTCTTTTCCTTTGTCTGGGCCCTGCAGACTGAGGCCAGGCCTACACTAAAAGGTTAGGTTGACCCAGCTACATCGCTCAGGCCTGTTGAAAAGTCCTCAAATCCAAGAATTTGTCTGTCAAACTAGGTACCACTTCCTGGGGAGATGGATTAACTACAGCTAGGGGAGACCTCTCCCATCGCTGTAGTGAGCATCTACACTGATGCGCTACAGCAGTATTTCTAGTGAAGACGTAACCTCACTTAATGAGCTGAGATCTCAAATATGATTGTGACAGTGGTGTAAAATTGATGCAGAGAAAGCTCTTACATCTAAATGACTCCTCCATTCTCCTTGGGAAAGTGGGCTCTGCCTCTGATTCTTCTCATTCACTTAACTCTGGCTAACAGGCAACAAAGCAGAAGAAACCCATTGTATTTAATGTCACCTTGATGAATGGCCAAAGCATCACGGTTCCTGCAGATTCAGCCTCCATTGCCAAAGAGATCTGCCAGTTGGTAGCTGATAAAATGAAGCTGAAGGATATGTTTGGTTTTTCACTCTACATTGCTGTGTATGACAAGGTAAAATATTGAGATCCATCCTGAAATCCTTAAACTCCTCCCCAGGAATGGCCTCTAATAACCCTCAGAAGCTCCTCCCCAAGGAATGACCTCAAATAGTCCTCCACAAGCTCCATGCTGGGAGTCTCCTCTAATATCTGTCCTGCCTGGCTGAGGACTCCCTTACAGCACTGGCTCTACTCTCCTTGCTTTTTGTTCCTTCCAGCTACTGACAGTTCCCCTCCATCTGTTTGGCGGGCATGTGCCTTGCTCAGGCATTCTTGTTCTCCATTATAGAAATTCCCTTCTCACTGCTGTCAGTACTTCTCAGACCTACACAGGGGAGAATTCCATTTTCCACGCTCCCAAGTCCTAGGAGCTGATGATGCATTTTGCCATCAATGGTACTTAACCCAAACCTTGGAACAGTTGCCTGTGGTCCCCGTGAGGCACAGCTCTTTAATTCACATGCTGCCATTCTGCACATCCTTTCCCACTATATAGTTACGCTAATGACGTACTGATTTAGAACCAAGATCCCCAAGCAGCAGGTGTCCGGGTGCTCAGAGTTGGGCTCTAAACTAAATGGGCTGAACTCAGAAGTGACCCCATTATGTACAATATACCATCAATGCAAGGGCAGGTAAGTGGGTGTATGCTAAACCCTGAGCGGGCAGAGGTGCATGGCTGTAGCAGGAAAAGCAAATAGATGGGTGTATGATAAAGCAGTTCTCCTCCTGGACCCCCATACCGTCACCTTCCTGGTTGGTTTTCCAGACACCACCCTGCCCTTCCGTGCCCTGGTGTGTAAGTTACACCCATTTACCAGTGTGTAACTTACCCAGTCCCATCCAGGACCCCTCTGAACTAGCCCACCATATGAACTGATGTGTCTGGGACCTCTTTGTTGTTAGAAGACAGAGGCGTTCTAGTCTATTGTCACTCACTAAATTACAAATCAGGCCTTTCCCTGAAGCAGATTATCCCTCTGCTCTTAGGTCTGGTCACTGGGTAGCGGCCGGGATCATGTCATGGACGCCATCTCCCAGTGCGAGCAGCTGGTGAAGGAGCAGGGGGCCCATGAACGCAACACCCCATGGCGCCTCTACTTCCGGAAAGAGATCTTCACTCCCTGGCACAACTCGAAGGAAGATCCAGTCAGCACGGAGCTCATTTACCACCAGATCATTCGCGGGATCCGGTTTGGA
The DNA here is from genome assembly GCF_007399415.2 of Gopherus evgoodei. NCBI lineage: Eukaryota > Metazoa > Chordata > Testudines > Testudinidae > Gopherus > Gopherus evgoodei. The sequence goes on along the minus strand of NC_044330.1, from coordinate 49,039,170 downwards.
GAATACCGCTGTGAGAAGGTGGGGTTCCTGACTCCCCTTTATGCAGGGGCAGTAGGACAAGGGGCTTCCAAAGGGGATAAGCAGAGGAGGGAAGGCTGATGGAGGTGTGTCTAACCACCCTCTCAATGGGCACTTTTCCGAATGATGGTGCCAGCAGCCCTGCCAGAGTATGATGTAAGGTAAGGTGCATCTGCCAGCTCACGTTGGATGCCGCACACACATCCAGAGGAGCTCCTTGGGTTCTATTTTAATATTAACTTGATTGTCCTGCTTGGCACTGTGACCCCATCCTAGGTCATCTCTCTTCCCACTGTATTGTTGCCTACGGCAGCCATGTTGAGAGCAGAAAAATGACTGTTGCTATATGGACTCCAGACTGTGTAGTGTTGGATAATAATAATACCCAGCTCTTGTATAGTATGTCTCATTAGTGGATCTCAAAGGGTGGTAGGACTCAGCTATGACCTTCCAGGCTTCATTTAACCAGCTGAATTGTTGCAGGAGGAGGATTTGGTGGAAGTAGGAGCAAAATATTGCTACATTCAGTTTGGTGACTCTATCCATAATGAGCTGGTTCAGAAGCTACTCCAGGACTTCATCCCAGCCAAGCTGCTGAAGTCAAAGCCCCAGGAGAAGTGGGTGAGCCTCATAACATATGCACATGCCAAGGTATGGACCTCACATAAAACCGTGAATTGATCTTGAGCCTCCAAGACCCTGTGTTAAGCTCCAGCTTCTACTTCTTTAATTGATGAATTACATTTATAACATGCCCACTGGTGTGAAGTGTCCCACGGAGCAGTGAGGGGAGCGCTGGCTGGTGCCTGGAGATTTGTCAGAGAGCAGCAAGAAGCATCTCCATGCAAGTGCCCTGGATGGTTCATTAGGGAGAGCAGGAAGCGGGGCCATGCTGTCTCCTCTGGGAGCAGAAAGAGGCAGTACAGTTTATTTCTGCAGCCATTCAGGGGGTTTCTTAAAGTCATCACTGGCTGCTGCTGTGGTGATTGATTCGGGGCAAACCGCAGCATGGGATGGTTGGTGTTTATGCATATTATGCTCCCTGTTCTATTGGAGAGATGGGATATACTGATTAATTGTATTAGTATTTCTATGGCACCCACTATGTGTTAAACTCTTAACAGACAACTAAGGAGATGAGATCCCAATCATGGGGAACTTAGAATCCAGATAGCTGCCTGTGCCATTAGCTGTGTGTGAATGGGACAGCTCGGGTCCACGGAGACTGCCTGTGGTTTGACTTTTTGGAGGTGAAATTGGTCCCAATCTTGCAAAGTGCTGAACTCCCTAAGAAGTCCAGGGAATTGAGGGCTCTCTGCACCTTGCAGAGTTGGTCTTGCTCCTTGTGTGTCTTTGGACATTGCACTTCAGTATGTGTACCCTGGATCTGCACACAAGGAGCCATGGCCTTGTTTTTGTATTGTAGGCCCCATACACACAGGACCGGCTTTCCCCTCAGAGCGTGAAGGAGCAGCTAGTGGATTTTGCCCGTTTTCAGTGGCCTTTGCTCTTTTCTAGGTTCTTTGAAGTCACCAGATTTTCAGGTATGAATGGGCAAGCGGATGGGAGCGGGATAAAGAGAGGAGAAGGGCTGAATCTATAATGGGTTATTTCTACCTTTTCAGGGCCCAGTCTTCCCAAGAACCACTTCATAGTAGCCATTAACTGGAAAGGGATCTGCTTCCTAGATGAGTCAGAAAAGCGGCTCCTCGATCTGTCCTTCCCAGAAATCACTGGAATACACACCAACAGGTTAGTCACCTGGATTGGCAAAATTTAGATAAAACAGCTGCCTCTAGCCTAGACTCAGCCAGGGCTCTGCATGGAGGATGGAGATTCTCTTCCCCTCACTCCCCAAGAAAGGTGGTTGTTCTGGGTCTGGGTCAGCATCCATCCATGGGACATGTCCAGAGAGTTTCTGAATGAATGAACTTCCCCGGTCATTCCAGGGAAAGCTCATCCTTTCAGGTCAGGACTGAGGTGCATTAGTGTGAGGGAAGCCTTACATTGAATTAATTCATTGCTCACTCCAGGAGACAGATGCTCCTCAGTGCCTAGAATGACGTAACTTTGTGAAGACACATGGGGCAGCTGAACCAACTTGTGGTGCTCTCAAGAGAGAGAGCGAGCCAGAGTTTCACTCACCTACTTCCGAGAAGTCAAGTCAGGAGCTCCTAACTCCTGTTAGGGCTAATGCATGCTCAGGAAGTTCCTGCCCCTGTGTGGAGACTTTGTCTGCCTTGAGCTGCAGCTAGAGGCCTGTGTATGGATGTAGAACAAAGATGATACAAGGTTTGCAGATGTTCCAGTAACGAACCACTCTTGATCCGCAGGGCAGTGAAGTCTTTTGGGCAGAGCTGCACTCTCATCACACTGCGGGCAGAGGAGTTTGTCCTGACATCTGTCCACAGCGTTGTCATCGCAGAGCTAGTGGTCCTGTTTCTGGAAGGACTGAAGAAGAGGTCCCAGTATGCTGTGGCCATGCAAGAGAGCAAGCAGCAAGGTTAGTCTGACAGCCCCTCTCTTGGGCAGGCAGAAGTCCTGTGGGAACCCCCAGTAAAGCACTCAAAAGAGTTAAAAGAGAAGCAGGAAAGCTCAGGGAGACAGAAACTTTACTCCAGGAAGAGCTAGTAATGAACACCACAATGAGCCAGCATGTCAGGCACCATGGTTCAGGCCTCCCTGAAATCAGCAAATCAACTTTCCTTCCCCCTTCGCTGCTATTGTTTGCTCCCTCTTGGACACTGCTTAGTCCAGGACCTCCACCTGCCTGGACAGGAAGTGAAAGCCTGGCTATCTGGGGACATTCTTCATAAGAGCTCCACAAGGGATGGAGATGGCTATGGAATACCATTGACTGAGAGGGCGAAGGGTTAGGACACAAATGCCACATTCACTTAATTCTCATTTGTGAGCTCTTTTCCCTGCATCACTGCCAGTCCCAGGAACCTGTTCTGCTCCCATCACAATCAATGTTTAAGTTTTGCTATTGACCTCAGTGGGAGCAGGTGCAGGCTGCCAGAGGACATGTCAGTGACTGCTCCAAAAAGTGCTGTTGTGTGATCAGCCATTCTTACACAAATGGCTTCCTACTGGTAACGGAGACCAGGCCTTGCAAACTCATTTCACTTGTCTTCATGATTGAAATCCCCTGCATTTTCTTCTGACATTATAGAGCCTGAATAGGATACTACAGCTCTCTTTGTTTTCAGGGGACCCTGCCATTCTTCCCTTCAAGAAGGGGGACTTGCTGATTCTGACCCAGGACAAAGTGCTGGAAGCAAATCGTGGTGACTGGGCCTATGCTCAGAACGAAAGGACTGCCAAGACGGGGATTGTGTCTTTAGAAGCAATCTATATTATCCCTTCCATTGCAAAACCATCTAGCCAAGTGCTGGTAAGGAGCATGTGATGGGGACGCAGACAGTAACAGAATGGTCTCCAGGCTTTACAGACCCTTACAGAAGGGTTGAATGACATGACAGTACTGAATGCAACTGTTCATTGGAATATGAGTGGTCCTCCCAACTTGGACCAGGTTGATGCCTTTCATAGGAGCAACAAACGAGTCAGAATTAAATGCAAAAACAAAGACAAAACAAACAAAACCCTTAGTCCAACAGTGAGGATGAGATTTCAGTTGCACAAAAGGAATAAGATTCCAGATGATGGCACATACAGCAGCCATAAGTCCATGCTCTCTGTGCTTTGTATGAATTTATACAGTTAATGGTAATTCATGGAAACGTGTGTGCAGTTGAATTCCCAGACATTTGTGCTGAACGCTGGATTAATGCCACAGTTTTAGATGTTTTATTTCTGCCTTTTATAAAAAAACAAAAAAACCCCCAAAGCCCTAGTGCATTTTTCAGAACTACAGTATTTGTTGCAAATACAGTCACTGGATTTACTTAGCCGATGGGTCCCATCTTGCTGCAGGTTGGCTGATTGGAAATACAGGCCTACAAACAGATGGGAATCACTCCCATCTCAGAATGTTGTGTTTAAAGGAACACACCTAACAGGCACCCAGTGCAAGTTTTGCCCTAATCGCCATCTTCCCAGTGATTGTCTATCCCAGTTTTAGAGAGCGGCTATATTTTGTACTGTATAAGTGGATTAAATGGGACAGTTATGGGGCACACTTAACGCTAGGGCACCTCCTCCTGGCTGCTCTGGAGATTAGCTCCTTCCAGCATCCCCTTCTGCTGCTCGTTCATATCCCCTGCCACCTCTTTCTCCTCAACTCAGGGTGCTCTCTCTTCATGGCTTGCCCTGTGTGGCTTGGCCCTCCAGCTAGGTTAATATGGGTCTCCCGTTCCAGGATAGCAGACTCCTATCGGACAACTGTCCCAGGCAGGCTTTGTTCCACTGCCCAGTCTGTGCCACTTCCCCAGTGACTGGTAGGGGAACTCAGGGACCCTATGTCTAGTGACTGTGGTCTGATTTTTCCAAGATCCTGTTGCTATGTTCCTGGACTCTTGTCTACATCTTCTGGCTTCTCCGTCTCTGAATTTACCAACCCAAACGCCCTCCTCTCAGGAAGTAACTGCAGACTACTTAATTCCATAGTCCCAAACAGACCACCCTTCTCTGAATTAGGGAGTAAATACAGACTATTTCCCCTGTAGCCCCTTTCTGCTCCCCTTTTCCTGCCCCACCTTTTCCTTCTCAGCTGGGCTCCATCATCAATCAACCTTTCAATCCCTGGCTTCTCACCAGATGCAACCTAGCCAGTTAATTAACCTAATTTAACCTGCTCTGGCTTATGCAGGGGAGGACTCCTCATCCCAGGGACCTACTGAAAAAGATGAATCAGACAAAAAGGAGGTGGATCTCTAATGAGTGCTGCGCTGGCATTAGTCAAGACTGACTCCAGTGCTCACTGTCTGTGTATGTGTCTGCATAAGAATGTAACTCAGCTGCTTTCTTGAGTCTCTGCAGATTCCTAACACTATTACAGAAGAGAATAATTGAGCGTGGTGTACGCCGCCATCTGTGTGTATCCAATGACAATAACGCCAAAGGGTTTGCACAGAGCCCTGTAATAGTGTGAAGTCTCTGTGTATTTCCAGAGCTTGCTGATGATGTCACCCGATCAGAGGAGGTTGGCATCACTGAATTCCCGCACGGAGGAGGCAGAAGAAGAGGAAGTGAAAATGAAGCCCTACACACTTGAGGAGTTTTCCTATGAGCACTTCAGGTAAAGCTCCCTGTACCTGGTGAGATTGCTCCATGCAGGACTCTGGAAAAAGGGTTCATGTCTGGCTGAACGAAACAAACTCTTTAACCCTACCATGGAGGTAGCAATAATTCCATGGTGGAACACACCTCTGAGCTACGTACTTACTTGTAATGAAGCTGACAGTGGAGTGACTCCCACTGGGTGGAGATTCTGACCCAGGAACTCCTAGTTTCTCCTATCTGCAGGGTTGCAAAGGCCAGACTAAGATGGTCTGAACTATAACGCTCTTCCTTCCACATAGCACTATTCTTAGCTCCAGGATTTGCCATGTTATTAACACAGAACTGGGACATGCAGTCTCGTCTCGGGTCCCAGCAGAGGGAGGAAAAATAGTTTTTCAAACCTCTGATGTCTTCTGTGCTTTCCTTCTGCTGCTATCAACAAGGATGTGTGCTCACAGTGCATTCCCAGGCCCTGGCAGCCCCATGTACAGTACTAGCGCACCACCTTGGCATAGGACATGGTCACAGATTGGTCTTCTCAGTGCTGGCTTCCTGTTCAATATTACTACTGATCTAACAGGTCAGAGTGAACTATTTATCTTTCCATTCAGGGTTCCTGAAAAGGAGTCCATCAGCAAGGCTCTCCTCCACAAATCCCGCGGGCGCAGCCAACTGTGGGCACTCTCCAAGGAACCCCTGAAACAGCCCTTACTGAAGAAGGTGTGTGCAGATCCAGAACTTCGGGACCTTGCGTGCCAGGCTTTCATTGATATCCTTTCATCTTCCCCCTCAGCTGGGCAGAGCTGTGTTACTGGTGGGGCAATGGAAAACCTGCCGGCAGTGATCCATGTCTGTCTCACTTCCTTTAGTCTCGTGTCCCAGCCATTGTAAATGGGGGGTAGCTATGTAGAGCACATGGGGTTGAGCTCTGCTCAACAGTGCCATTGTGGCCCACCATGCAGGGTACATCCCGAGGGTCAATCCAGCTAAGAGGATCTTAAGGGAGCTGCTCCTAGAATGTACATACAATATGCCAGCAATTAAGTAATTCCACTTAAAAAGAGTGTGGCTTCCTGCACGATTCCAGAGCTTCTGAACTGTTGGGTGTCCTCCTTCGAGGGTCAGGCAGCTAAAGCCATGGGAGTCATGTGGCTGAGATGGCTGTGCTTGTGGAGAAGGTACAAGGAACAGAATAGGGTTCCTCTCACCAACACACATCAGGAATCTCCCAAGAACCCCTGTGGAATAATCCCCGGAGAGACATTCTGGTACAGAGGGTGACAAATCCTTACAGTTATTAATGGTGACCATAAAAGCAGGCACAGCTCCTAGCTTGCTGGTGGCTGTGCTGGGAAGAGAAGCGGTAGGTCCCAGTGGGCAGCACAGCCAGGGGATATGACTGGGCCTCATGTATCTATTGCTTGACTGGCAATAAAGCAACGCCCAGCACCATGGCCAGGATTTGCCCCAGGTCTCTGCTGAGTATGTGTCCTTCCCATGTATCAGAGGGGTAACCGTGTTAGTCTGCATCTGTAAAAGCAGCAAAGAATCCTGTGGCACCTTATAGACTAACAGACATTTTGGAGCATGAGCTTTCGTGGGTGAATATCCACTTCGTCGGATGTCTTTCCTATGTGGACAGTCCTTAACTGTACCTTCACCCATCATGAAGTTCATGGGAGACTACCCCTCGAAACAGGCACGGTCCTCCGTGGAGCTCACTGACCAGATATTCGTGGCAGCCATCCAGGAGGAGGTGCTGCAGGATGAGATCTATTGTCAGATCATGAAACAGCTGACCGAGAACAGCAACAGGTACCAGGCCCGTGTGCATCTGGCCCTATCCTCCAGTACATGAAGGGTGACTCCAATCCAAGATCTGGGGAGCGTCTGTGCTGGAGCGAGCTGGAATTCCTGCAGCAGCTGTAGTAGGAGGGAATATCTGCAGGACCAGCAGCTGCAGCACCCTATAAAAAGGGTGTGATTGACACCCTCCCCTCCTGGCACTGTTGACTGGTGCTGGTGGGGAGCAAGTGTGACTGTGGGGGCCACATCCTTTCTTGAGATGCTAGTACTGCACCTTTACTCCCCAGGGGACTGTGGCTGTCTGTGCAGGGAAGCGAGGGGAAAACCTTTTCCCCTCAGTGCTGGCTATGTAGCTGTGAATGGAGATACAATCCTATAGGTGTGTGCCTTTATAACCGTTATATTAGGGGATAGGTTGTCCCACTCCGCCTTCCCATCCAGCTCCCCACCAAGTTTAGCTTCCCTGCTGTAAAGGTCATGTTACCACACGGTTGTCACTAGATCTTCTGTTGGCTTCTCCTCATTCTGATTGTTATGTATGACTTTACAGTGCCTTGCAGAATAGATGGGTCCCTGCCCAAAGAGCTTGCAGTGGAGTCTCAGGCAGGACTCGGGGCAACAAGACAGCAGAGTGAGGCCAGGTGAAGGATGGGTCACAGCAGGGAGGTTATGTCATGCTGACTCACTTCGTGGAGTCAGGACAGAACTGGGTCCTTAAGGAGTGAGGGGATGTGAATGAGGAGAGGTCTCCCGGTCCAGGGAGGATATTCCATGTGCAGGGAGCTGCAGGAAACAAGGTATGGAGAAGTCTGTGCAACAAAGCAGCAAGAGATGCACTAAGTCTGGCATTGTTAGCAGAGCAAGGTGGGCAGAGGCAATACACCTGGGCTGGGGCCAGACTGTCAAGAGAGCTCAGCTTCCATTTAGGCATCAGAGTTAGTGGCTAGTGTTTTCCAAAGAGATCTACATGGTGAGCTGCTGGGGCTGGAGCAGGTTTGAGAACAAGGCCCCATGAGATGTGAAAGCAGTCCCCAAGCATAAGACCCAGCAACTTCCTGTCCCAGAGAAATGCTCAGGAGGCTGTTGTGTAAAACAAATCAACAAGGTTAATACATGTGAGAGCAGCACGTTCTGTTACATCATTGCTATTGTTTCCTCTAGTAGCAATCATCAATAATAGGTCAGAATCACCCTCCAGTGTGATAAGTGGAATGTACGAACATAGGCAAGAATAACCATTTCAGAACAAACATCTACACAGCATGTACTTGAGATGGTTCGCTATCTTGGGGCAGGGATTTGCTTACACCTCATTGTCATGTAAATAGCTTGTAAATCTAAACTGTTTCTAGGTTAATATTTGGCCTCACAGTTGTAGACGTTGGTGACATTCCATGGATCACAGCCAGTACCACAGTGTTGTAATTTCTAGAACTGCAGGCTATCAAGACAACACATTACACCTACCATCATAGACCCTGCACCATGGCAGTCCATCCAGGCAGGCTGGGAACAACTCCCTTCAGAGCTCATTGGTGCCACTTTGAACACTGCTCATAAGGATTTAAGAATTACACAAGGCATAATGATCAAACCAGATCACTTTGGAAGGGAGCAGGGCAGCATGATCTGGTGGTTAGAGGATGAAACGGGCAGGCAGGAGTTCTAGATTCTCTTCTTGACTGCATCTGGCTTGCTGTGTGACACTGAGCAAGTCTCTGAATCAAGCTGTGCCTCAGTTTCCCCATCTTTAAAATTGTAGTTAGTTACTTATTTTTCAGGGGTGTCATATGGCTCAATCTCATAGAAAGGATTGCTATAGAAGTGCAAAGTATTATTATTATTTCACCAACAAACAGGGTTTGCCAGCCTGCAGTGTTGCATCAGTACACCAATCAGAATTGAATCTTCCATTTGGCCATGTGCTATACCATGATGGTGCTGCAAGTGGAATGGTGGTGTATTTTGCATATAAATAGCTGTGTAATGGGGTAGGAGTGTGTGGCTGTCCCTGCCTGTCAATCTCAGAAGATCACACCCCTCACTCTCAGGTCCCTCTCTAGGCAAGGATTACTGGGGGATTAGCAGTCTCTAAACTCCTGGCCCTCTAGGCAGGGCCAAGTGGCAGGTAGTCCAGGGCCATGGCTGCAGGCAGAGCACAGCGCCACACAGTCCAGGGGCTCAGGCAGACAGCAGACAAACGCAAGCCTCTTGATCTAAGGTGGGGAGGCTGCCACCCCAGGGGTGGGGTTCTAGGGGATAGGGGAACCTTGATGCACCCTACTCCACCAGGTCCCAGCCAAGGGTCTGCCACTGGGTCAGTGGGGATCCTACCACAACACGCTGACCAGTACTTAGGCAACACCACAACCAGAGTACAGTCTGGTGTCCCTGAGCTACTTCCTACACTCCCCTCGTGCTGTACCTGTGTCTTGGGGTTGTCCTGGAAGCCCCAGCAACTCCTCAGTGTCCCTGGCATAAGGCAGCTGTGGCAGCTCCTCTGCATCCTCAGTGCTGTCAAGGTCTCTGTTGGGCTTGAGCCCCAGCAGCAGGCAAGAGGCATCCATCTCCTCCAGTGGCTCCGGCTAACTGAGCTAGAGAGCCCGCCCTTTATACTTCCTGTCCCGCCCCTCTGCTTCTGGTGGCGTAGTTGTGGGTGTCCTGGCTCCATCCATGAGGGAATGGGCAGTGGTCCTTCCTTGGCAATCTCGAAGGCCACACTCTCTCACTACAAATGGTATTAATGCAGGATTTCTAATTATGATACCAGTGCAGTTCCTCCTTCATTCCACCACGTTAGCCCTAGCTATTATCCATGGTGTCACTGTGGTAGAAATAAGCAATCCCTGGAACAGCAAGGGAAGCAAATGTTGTATCCTTCCAGACTGGTGCACTATGGACCAAATTCTGCCTTCATTTACATGGGTGTAAATTCAGAAACACTCATCACTAAAGAGCCTCCAGATTTATAGTGGTGTAGCTGCAATCAAAATCTGGCCCTCAGAAAAGTGACTGTGTAAAAAGGGTCAAATCGACTTCACTGACCAAACTGGCTCATGACTCTTAGCAGTTCAGAGCCATCGCTGTGACTGGAACTGGAATCTGTTCTGTTTCTGGCCTCATCAACAGAGTGCCAGCTGCAGAACCGTTATTACTGGTGATGCTGTACAAGCCAGAAGACCCCAGAATGACTAACAGTTTGCAGGGCTGGAGGTTAGATAGACAGTACGTGAATTGAGCAAATTTGATTGAGAGGCACTGGGAGATGATAATTATTGAACCCCACCATGCCATTGATGCTGTCCCTTTTCAGAGTAGAAATGTATGTTCAGAAAAATCAACTGCAAAGCGAGCGCCTGCAGAACTGCTGGAACAATTTGTACGGTGGGGGTGCTGAAAGCTGTTGAACGAAACTGCAAACCCTGCATATGAAAATAACTGCTTCAAGCCAGGGGCTGCAAGCTGCAGTACTCCTAGTTCCAGCACCTGTTTGTGCTTGTGTTATGGGCAATGGGGCGCAGTTGGCGGAAGATGAATGCAAATAATGTGCTACAAAAAATATTTAACATGATCCAAATAAATGTGAGTTGGTAGCATTCCATGGACAGGAGCACCCAACTGCTTTACAGGAGAGAGCCCCAGGGATTCAACTGCCAGGATAGTCTTAAAGCTGGAGCTCATTCTTATTCATGAGATTTGCAACTGTCATGAATAATTCATTAGCCTGGATTTAGCATGATCTTCTCTGCCATTGTACAGTACTAGCATGCTGGGTTCTGCATGCCGGCTCTGATGATTGGCTCCTCTCACTGAGAGTGACAGAGTGCTCTATTGTGGGGCCATATTTCTACACAGGGCTTCTCTTCTCTGTAGCTGTTGCATGGTTTGAGGAGGATCATTAAGGCACTAGCTCTGCTGTTTTGTGTTTGCAGGTACAGTGTGAACAGTGGCTGGCAGTTACTCTGGCTCTGCACTGGCCTGTTCCCTCCCAGCAAATCACTGCTGAAACATGCCCAGAAGTTCATCGAGACTCGTCAGAAAGAGACCCTGGCTTTGGACTGCAGCCGGAGAATTCAGAGGATAATGAGGTAATGAATTGCCAAGCACAAGAGTTCAAAAATCATGAGTCAGGGCCCCAAACATCCTGAGATGGGGTTAAAAATCATAAGCGGGGTTGTTTTTTTTAAAAATGACAATTTTGAGTGTTTTCTTTGCCTTCTGAATTCAGAGTCATTAGGGAACACTCCGGTCACGTTCACAACCATGAGGGCTAGACACTTTTAAATTGGAGCTGAGATGCTCACAGAATTACATAATTCCAGGAGCTGGGGCTTTATGAAAAATACCAAATATTGTGAGACTTGTGATAAAATTGCAAGAGTGGACAACACTGAGATTCCCTTTTAGGATTCCCCGGATCATACAGAAATCACCAGGTTTCTCTTTCCCCTTCAGCTGCAAATGAGGGTGTGTTTTTTGATTCTGTGGTATCCGGACAGTAAACTCAGTGTATGCCCCCCTCCTCATCTGCAAGTAAAATGTTGGGTTAAATTCACTGATGGAGTCACACACTGTGTAGATATGGCTCTGTGAACCAGAACCATGCTGAGAAGAGTAGCAGCATCTGAGTGGGGCCCCATGCAGCACACATCCTGCTCAATAGAGATGCCGGATGCACCAGTATCTTTCACCTTGCCACTGCTTGGTCATCTACACCAATGCAATCCTCATTCCCACTGGGTTGCGTTACAGTTACACCCATTCTGCACTGGTCTGAGTGACATGGGCGCAGAGCAATGGGGTATCAGGCCCTCTGGTGTACGGAGGGGGCAGGTTGCTTAGGTGTACAGCAAGTACAGAAATCCTGCTCTGCAGCCAAAAGCTGATGCATTGTGAGAGGGAAGCAGGGCTATGATCATGCCCTGCTTCACCCTGACATGCACCCTTTTTAGCAGCACTGTTGTCAGCATTGGTCTGCTTCCCTTATCGCCTCAGAGCACTAGCAACCCCCTGGGGACTGCTGTGTGTGCATGCATCTGTCCTCTGCAGCTGAGCCCCTCAGAAAAACCACAGGAGCTTAGAGCAAAGCCCAGATACAACAAGCGGGAGGGACTGAAATCCTCTTTTGGTTGGTGTCATGAACGTGACAAGGGCCTGTCATGGAAACTGAAGTGGCTGGTGGGATCATGTGAGCTGAGGGAGAAGGTCTCACTGGTTTTCTCCAGAGCTGCTCCGAGTTACCTGACCTGGCACCTGGCACTGCAGCGAGCTGGTGCTGTGGCATCAGGGTCAATCAGATCTGCGGCTTGACAGGTTCATGTCATATGAACATATGTAAGTTTAATTGCCACACTCTCTGGAGTGGCTCATGACCGTGAGTGCCTGCCTGAGGGCAGACTGTCTAAAGCAGGGTAGACGCTCCAATCTGATGTGATGTTCTGTAATTAGATTACACCAAGCCAGTAACAAATGTGAACTCCTAGGTCACTGTAATAGTCTTACCAAGGAGTCACAAACAGGCCCCGGAGATTCTCCAGTCTGTCTTGCCACCCAGACAAATTTGACTTAGTGATAAATGGTCACTTACACCAAAAAAAATCACACCACATTCAGGTTGTTTCCAGTCCCACTGACCTTAGATCAACTGGCACCTAGATCCTACACCAAAGAGAACGTCTGTAGCCAATCCTGTAATAAACTAACTAAAAGGTTATTAACCAGGAAAAAGAAATGAGTTATTTACAGGTTAAAGCAAGCAAATATATACAAACCAATAAGTTACTGTCTAAATCCTAAGCGGGCCAGAGTTGTAGTAACCTGTCAATTCAAAGTATCTTTCAGGGCGGACCCAAGACACAGCCTTGGGGAGCTCTGGCTTCAGTTTAAAGTCTCTGGCCCTGTCAGTACTCAAACAGCCAAAAAGATAGAAAATTTTCCTGTGACTTTATTTCCTTCATTCAGCTCCCAAGTCCACAGGATGAGCATCCAAGCAGGTAGCATTTCCCAGGTGTGATAGGGCCATTGACCAACCCTTTGCACTGCATGCTCCTGGATGGCCCATCTGATTTTGACAGTCCTTCTAGCTGGGCAGCAAGGAGAAAGGGGTTCACAAGCTCAGGGCAAATATTTTCAAAGTTATAACACATTTCCCTATACCACAGAATACTGACATTGCAAGTGAGATTAATGCATGCTGCAATTTACAAGCATTTCATAGAGTCTGAACACTAATTACATTCTTATAGGACTAATACCTATTTTGAGCAAAACTAACATATAGGTGAACGAGGCTGGTCTCCAGCTATGAGTTGTTAGTTCTTAGTGAACGGCTGCAGCCTGGGCAAGAGCTGGCACCTGGCCTGCCAGAGTCAGCTTCCCCCTTTCCTGGCTGGTGTGAGATCCTCACACTCTCCAGCCCCAGTTCACCCTGACTCTGGTTGTTACAGTTGTTTGTTCCAAAGAGACTTTCTTCCCGACCGTTTCTCCCTGCAGGTCTTCCAGCTCGTCTCCCCCCCCCCCCCCCCGTCTCTAGGAATGGGCCCCGTGTCTAGTCCCTTGCCCCTGCCTTTTCTGGCCCAGACTTGGTCGGAATGCTAACGTGGCTGCTTTGCCCGCTCCCAGTGGCATTGTACAATTAGGGGAAACGCTGCTGCAAAGTGAATTTGCCTTTAACTTTACTGACCAACACCAGGGCAGGAAAGCTGTTCACTGCCTTGTCTTCTGAGGGGACTGAAAGTCTCCTGCCTCCCCCCAGAGTGTGCCATCCTTCCACAGGGCACTGCTCAGCTTGACCGAGTTTCTTTAGCCAGGAAAGGCAGTTTTCTATTAAATGAAGATGGCCTCCATGAAGTTGCCCAGAGAGTGGGAGGGGGGGTACCAGAGCGTGTATGTTTCAGAGGCTGTTTCTTCTCCTGCTGTTAAAGATGGCCAGACACTTCCTCCCTCGCCATGGCCTGTCTGCTCTGTCAGTGCTGATTCTTCTCCCACCAGCCCATGGGGAAGGTGAGCTTCCTAAGACTCCCCTAAACTCTGGGGAGGGGGAGCCAAGCTGGGCTTCTGGGACTATCTCTGGTCCTCCAGGGCAGCATGTTCTTGCCATGGCTCCTGGGTGGGGAAAACCAGCGTCAGCATCCCAGCAGGTGCTCAGGGTACCTTTCCTCCCCACCTGGGGTTACCATGCATCCAGGTTTTCCCAGACATTGCCTCTTGTTTGATCCTCCACACTCTGTCCCAGCGGATTTTTCAAAGAGGTAATATCCGGGTGGTTTGGGGAGCAGACCTGGTCAATCCTGATTGGTCTCTCCCCTTCATCCGCAACTGAGTGGTCCCTTGCAGCTGCCAGATCCCATCCACCCAGGCTCCAGTTCTCAGCAGGGAGGTGCTAACTGATGGCTGGTGCTGCATCCTGGGTCTGCACCAGCTGCCCTGCCACCATGACGGACAGTGATGCTGCCCAACCACCTTGAGAGAGGCCCCAGATGCCCCCTCCCAGTACTCATACAGAACCGCTCCAGCATCTCCCCAAATACCTCCTCCAGCATCCCCCTAGGTACTCCTCCCAGTACTCTCACATACCTCTCCAGCACCTCATAGGTACTCACCCCAGTACTCACACATAACCCCTCCAGCACCTCCCCGGTACCCCTCCCAGTACCCACACATACCCCTCCAGCACTCCCCACATACCTCCTCCAGCATCTCCTGAGGTATCCCCCCTGCCAGGTACCCCTCCCAGTACTCACATATACCCCTCCAGCATCCCCTCTCTCCCTCCTGCTCCAGCAGTGTCCTCTTTTTGGGATCCTGAACCATGGTACCTCTTTCCCCATCCCTTAGGTCCCTAGGGAGGGGAGATTTCCTAGATCAGGATGCAGGGAGAAGTGGCCCTTGTAGCTCAGACCAATGTTGCTGCTGCTGCTCCTCTTCCTCGTGCTGCTGCTGTCTGACCCTAAGCCAGGCGAGAATGACTGAATCCTGGTGAGCTGAATGGGCTCAAATGGCTGGCTCGTATCAACAGCTGTGCTGTTAAGCAAATGTTAGGTTTGGTTTTCCCCTCCTTAACTGAAATTCACATTTTACTAAATTATAAGAAATGAGGTTTTAAAAACACCAGAATAACTCCGGTCACTGGGTCAGAGGCCAGGCCAAATTCTTCTCTTAGTCACTGTGGGTCCCCTCATCCCATACTTTCTCACTGATCTGGCTGGCCACAGCAAGCCTGGTCTGCCCCACTTCTCCCCATTACCTGAGCTACTCCACAAAGTGCAGGAAACAGAGAAAATAGCAGCACCCTAAAGTAATGGGCTAGCTTTGTCCCTCCTGTGCCTCGGTTGAGGTCTGAACTGAGTCAGACCCAGCTCCCCTTACCTTAAAGTGTAGCTCTACCTGCAGTGTGACTGTGAAATTGGCATCGTGGAATACTCTTCCACACCAACCCTGCTCAGCTGACAGGTAAAAACATAATGCTTCTAACAGCCCTTCCAAGCTAGGGGCTTACTGGCACCTGCATCCGCAGCTGTATTAAAGATTCTGCATTGGAATCTCAGTTAAATTCTTTTGACAATGCGTGAAGCAGAATAGAATCTCTCTCTCTCACTATCGTCTCGCAACAGGAGGAAAAAATTACGTTAGCCATTAAAGACAGGAGCTACGATGCCGAATACACACAAATGCCATTTTTATCTAGCCACTTTGCAGAGTAGAATGTTTTTTTAATGGATACTCCAATCAACCTGCACATCCTTGCTCTGTTAATATATTTAACATGCGTTAGGGCCAGAGGTGCAGAGTGAAACTCTCCTTTCCCAAAGCCAGAGTGCTGGCATATCTGCTTCAGTTTAATCTTACTCTGCAGATCCCCAGGGGGATGAGTGAATGTCCTGCTCTGAAGTGCTTTGGGTTCTTGTTTTCCAGGAGCGGCTCTCGGAAGTGGGCTCCCCATAACGTGGAGGTGGAGGCCATCCAGCAGAACATCACCAAGATCTCACACAAGGTTTGCTTCCCTAACAATACAGAGCAGGTGAGAACTCCCTCTTTTTCCCACCCTTGACTTATTTGATTCATGCTGGGCCACATTTCAATGGAATATGGTGCTGCTGTGTGCAGAACAGTGCCTGAATCACTCTTCATTTGGTTCACAAGATCTACCTAGACCAGTGGTGGGCAACCTGTGGCCCATGGGCCGCACGCAGCCCGTCAGGGTAATCCGCTGCTCCCATTGGCTGGGAACAGCAAACAGCAGCCACTGGGAGTTGCAGGGGGAGGCGGGGGGCTGTGCCTGCAGATGGTCAGTCAATGTAAACAAGCTGTCTCACAGCCTGCCAGCGGATTACCCTGATGGCCTAAGGGCTGTAGGTTGCCCACCACTGACCTAGACCCACAGAGAGTTCTGAATTGTCAGCGCAGCTGAATCTGTTGCCTCTAAGCACTCATTTCTTCCTAGTGCATTCCATCAGGGCTTCTGTTATGTTTTAGGTGTTTGAGGTGGGAACAAACACCAGAATTCGGAACCTGTGTCAGACCATTGCCTCCAAACTGCAGCTGAGCTCCTGGGAAGGATTCAGCCTCTTTGTCAAGATCGCAGACAAGGTAACTCCGCTCAGGTGCGCTAGTATGGAGCATGGCAGGGAAGCCTGACCTATGAGGAAAAGTTAAAAAGACTGGGCATGTTTAATCTGGAGAGAAGAGGATGGAGGAGGGAGCTGATAAGTCATCAAATATGTTAAGGGCTGTTATACAGAGGATGGTGATCAGTTGTTTTCCATGTCCACTGAAGGTAGGAGTAGTAGCAATGGGTTTACTCTGCAGCAAGGGAGATTTAGGTTAGATATTAGGAAAAACTCTCTAACTATAAGGATAGTTAAGCACTAGAATAGGTTTCCAAGAGAGATTGTGGAATTCCCCCATCACTGGAGGTTTAAGAACAGGTTGAACAAACACCTATCAGGGATGGTCTAGGTTTACTTGATCCTTGAAGGCCTTCCAAGGGCCCTTCCAGCCTTATGTTTCCATGACTCCATGAAGGTGCAAGGTGGTTTAGGACCTGTGGTCTCTGAGGGGAACATCCCTATGTGAAGAGGAGTAGTTGGGAACAGCAGGGGAGAACATTGAGGGCCACACTCCTGTATTGGGAGGAGAAAGATCACTTACTGCACACTGCTCTGTTCAGATCCTTTTCATGCTTAGGGTCAGACCCTGCGAGGTGTTGGCCTGTAACTCCAGTTGGCTTCCATAGTGATGGTGGGTGCTCAATACCGCCCTTGAATTAGCTCATCCCCCAAAAGCCTCTCTGGCTCAAGCTGAAGCCAGGCTGTTGGCGCTGGCAGTCCAGCAGATCTTCCCTCTCCTTCTGGTGCCATTTAATCTTTGTGCACCAGGAACAACAGATAGTCTGCAAAGCGCTGAGCTCCAGGGGAGAGGAGCCCTATATCTGCCAATATTGCAGCAGCGGGAGCTGGTGGAGAACAGGGTAGGCAGCTTCCATCTGTGTTAAGGGCAAGCAGCCAGGTTGGAGGGAAGAAAAGAAAACAGAGTAAAACTCCAGTGAGAGAAGGACACTTCCATTAGCCTTCCCCCTACTCCCCCCCAAAATGTCTCATTTCCCTTTGCCTCTGATCCTTCCCCTCCATGCCTGTGCTTTCACTGTCTGTACTGTTGGCATGGACAGTTCAGGCCATACTGACCTTCACCATCTCTGGGTGATGCAATTTCCTTCCTCCCATTGCTCTGCATCTTGCAGGTGATCAGTCAGAATGAGGCCGACTACTTCTTTGACTCCTTACGGCAGGTTACTGACTGGACTTGGAAGAACAAACCAGGGAAAGATGGTAAGGAAAGGGATCTAATCTTGGTGGCTGTGTTAATCTGTAGCAGAGCAGTGGGTGAAAAGCAGGATCTATTCATCCTTTGTGAATGTCTGATTGATGTGCTGGTAAAACCCATTTCTGGTGTGGTGTTCGTGTGCATCATTGATGTCGCTTGCCATGGTACTAGGAACCAGCTGACCTGGGGTGGCCAGGACAGGGCTGTTAAAGACACTGGAACTGGTCTGTATATGGGTAATGGTGGCTGACTTTGATACCTTTGAGTTTCTCCATCTGTAATGTGCTGACTCATGGATCTGATGATTGCAAGTTACAGTCTGGGACTCGTGCATCGCCAGAACCAATGTCATCAGCTGCACACATCAGATATTACACAGGCTTTCAATATTCAGTTCCTTGCTTCATTAGCAGCTTGTTACATGGATTATTCTGGCAGCCAGTTTAATATCTGAGCCCATGTTATCTTGTTGTATTGTTTAGGGAAAGAACTTATGGGGTTAAATCTGATTATAATTCTTCCCCTCCCACACTTAAACTTGTAGTTCTAAATTTGGGTTGAACTTAAATTCCACCCACTTTTCTTTCTAATTTCTCCAAAGAACTGAGGTCAAAATTGAGACATGGGCCACTGACTCAGTTGCTTGTTTGGAGATACCTGGGGCCCCGTTGTCTGGAGCGCTGAGCAGCCAAGTCTGTCAACTTGGAGTTACCAGGAGATGTGCCTGCTAGCACTTGGAACATCAGGCCAGAGGGGTCAAATACAGGCACCTAACATCAGCATCTCCTCTCACAAAGCAGCTGCCAGTGAATGCTTGGTAGGAGAGGTGACAGGAATTGCTCACTATGATGGGTTAGGATCCAGACATAATACACACAGCCAAGGAGCTCTGCCATTTCTTGCCACTCCACGAAGCAGTGTACACGTGGGACCGTCATTCCCTTCCCTCCATTGCATCAGCTCGCTTCCATTGTAAAACTACAGCGACTGACAGTAACAATAGTGCACGCTTCATTTGCCAGTATCTTTAACATTATTTCTAAAAATAAACCTACAAAGTACAGTAGCCCAGAGCCATGTGGACCCATCAGAACTGGCCTCAGGGGACAGAGGCATTGACGCAAAAGGGCTACAGTTCCTTTGAGGATGACCGGGGGAGCACTGACAATGTTGTTGTTCCCATAGGGGTTGCTGTGGCTGTGACTTACCAGGTGTACTTCATGAGGAAGCTATGGCTGACTGTAATGCCCGGGAAAGACCTGAAGGCTGACTCCATCTTTCATTACCACCAGGTAACTACGTCTCCAGGGAATGGCCAGAAAGGGAACTCATGTCATGCAGTGTGATCAGGGCGATATCGTGGAGAAACTGATCCCGCCGGAGTATTTATTTCTCCAGCTCAGACAGGGCAGCCACCATCATGGCTCCAGGGGCACACACACATTTTAAAACACATACTAATCAATTTGGCATCTGTCAAATATAAATTTACCCTTCAGGGCTGGCCTTTTCTGGGGGCTTGATCTGCAAGGCCTGCATCTCCATTTCACAGTCTCTGCATGGCTTGGCCTGTATTGGCTCCAGACCATTCTGCACAAATTCACCGCTTATGCCTTCCAGGAGCTGCCCAAGTATCTACGAGGATATCACAAGTGCTCCAAAGAGGAAGCTGTCCAGATAGCAGGGCTGATTTATAAGGTCCGTTTTGACAAGGACCGATCGCAGCAGGCAGCCATCCCCAAGATGCTGAAGGAGTTGGTGCCAGACAATCTGATCCGAGCGATGGCTCCAGAGGAATGGAAGAAGGTAAAAGGCCCTACACCTGTGCTGGAGGCAGCCAGCCGGTCCTGCTCCTCACACTGCCGTGGCTACTCTTGTACGCAGAGAGCGAGCACCAGGATGGCTCCTCCAGCTGGTAGTCAGGCCGCCAGCTCAAAGTGCAGCCACTGTAGCCTGTTCCTGCTTATTGCCAGATTTTGCATCTTCTAAATAATTCTCCAACATGTGCCTGTGTCCCCAGAGCTGCTAAGCTGAGCTGTGCAGTCCTCTCAAAGACCACCCCCGACACAGGCGCTGACTCCATAGGTGCTCCATAGGCACCCATCGGCAGCTCCCCCCCCTCAGCTCACCTCTGTCTCCGCTCCACCTCCTCCCCTGAGTGGGCCACCATGTCCTGCTTCTCCCCCCTCTCTTCCAGCACTTGCGCTGCGAAGCAGCTGTTTCGTGCGGTAAGCCGGGGAGGGGAGGGAGAGCGGGAGGAACGTATCCCACTTGGGGAAGAGACAGGGCCAGGACGGGGATTTGGGAAGGGATCCAATAGGGGCAGGGAGGGGACGGAGTCGGGGATGGGGGCACGAGCACCCACCAGCACCAACAAAAGTTGGTGCCTGTGACCCCAGACCTCTCCATTTTCCGTGTCTACCACGGCTGGATGGACGGACAGACGGACACTCAGTTAGGAAATGTCATTGGATTTGAGGATTAACTTCATCCACATCAAAGCCAGTTCACATAATCAGCCTTTCATGGGTAGCCAGTTATCATGTAGCCGCCAGAGGTAGTAGACACATCTCTACGAAATTCATAACAGACAGGACAAAGACCCCTCAGCCCCACCAGGCAGAGAGAAGGGTTGGATGGCTGCTTGGCAGGGAATCAGAGGGTGTGTGCATTGACAAGAGGTGCCAGGGCACAGCTTGTCCTACCTATTTGTATAGGACAGGTGAGACCTGCTCATGGAGGCAACAGTTCCCCTGTGTTTGACTCCCACCTGACTCAGCCACCCCCTCTAGGGCACCTGCTTCTGCAGGGTTTCATCCAGCCCCCTGAAGAGAGGACAGACAGGAACTGCTGGGAGCTCCACCTTTCTACATGAGCTTCACTTTCTCTGCCCCAGCTCAGGGGAGGAGAACTGGGAGCCCTGGGTGTTGTTTTCCACTGTACTGCCTGGAGGCCCAGCTAGGGAAGCTGCTGAGCCAGGTGACCTTCACTCAGGCCTTGTGGGGAGCTGCTGGTCTGGGAGGATCTTCAGTTCCCATTGCTGAAGTCCAAGGCAGGAACCTGTGTAAGGGGAGCTGCTGGGAGATTTCCACCTTCCTTCCTCGTGGGAGCTGCAGGAGACCCTAGGGCTCCCCCATTCCTGCAGGCATAGGTGCCCCTTGCTGCCTTGGGGTGCTGTGGCCACGTGACTGATCCTGCAGTGTGATGGGTGAGTGCATGTCTGCAGGACAAACCCTGGGTGGGGGAAAGCCTGCCCCCACTCCATCACTCACTGGGGTGCATGTGTCCCTTTTCTATACAGAATATCATCAGCGCCTACAACAAACACGAGGGCAAAACAGTGGACGAGGCCAAGATTGCATTCTTGAAGCTGATCCACCGGTGGCCCACGTTTGGGTCAGCCTTCTTCGAAGTGAAGGTGTGTCTAGGCGGCTTCTCATTCCGGGTGCACTAATGGTTCTGCCGGGGCGCACCAGGTGGGGTGCGCTCATCTGCCAAATGGGAAGCTATTCCAGCCCCCACCCCTCCTGCCACCTGCAAGAGAGGGGGAGAGACTGTGGGAACACATTAATGAGGGAGAGCAAAACTCATTTCCTTCCATGCGGTGATGTTCGCGGTCCCTGCCCTCTTGTGGGAGCGAGTCAGTGATCTAGTTCCAGCTCCTGGGAGAGCTCTGGCTCATGAAACTCCTCTGTCCTGTTCACTACTCTTCTTGTTCCAGTGAAACATAATTGTCAAAGGGGGCCATGGTGGCACAGGGAGAGGTGCCCCTCAGGTCTCCAGGGCCACTCCCCAGGGGGGTGCTTGAACTGAATTCTTGGTTGGTAGGAACCAGTGCAGAGAGGAGCACAGGGGGATGTGTTCAGTGAGTGGAGTTGGCTGCAGCATTATATATTCTTTGGAGCCCCATGATCATGTAGGTGCCTCCCTAACCTGAATGCAGTGTTCTGGGTCCTGCTGCTCTCAACCTAATGCAGCCAGATGCCATCTACTCCTTTCCTTCCCGGCAGCAGTGCATACTACTGACCTTCACCTCATAGTCCCCCTTCAACCTCCCATCATCCCCCACAGCTTGGCCCTCAACACCATCGGTTTGTGCAGTACCAGGAAAGGTGTACCGCCAATCAAAGTGAGAGAACTACTGCCTGAGAGCCCAGAGCTAGCAAACTAGATCTGCCATTAAACAGCCATTGTGCAAGTCTTCAGTATGGTCTCAGAACAGTCACCTTTGGTAAGGGTTGCATGGCACTTTCTGAGCTTATTGCCTCGGTGTTAATTTGATAGTGACAGTAAACAACATTGGGAAAAGTTGATAGTCTCTCTGCGATTAATAGGAATCTTCATTCACCTTCCCCCAACCACTCTCTTATTTTGTTCCTGATCACCAGCAAACCTCCGAGCCAAGTTTCCCAGACATCATACTGATTGCAGTCAACAAGCAAGGAGTCTCGCTAATACACCCCAAGACCAAGGTAAGAGTCACTTCTCCAGTGCCTGGGGGAGGCTGCAGTCTGGCTCTATGGGAAATGCAAGCTACCTCAGCATGGCAGCTCTAACGAGGGATCCCCTCACTGGCCGGGCCCATTAAGGAACAAGGGATAGGACCTTCTACTTGGATCTTAGGAGGAGACAAACAGAGCCGCTATCCATTTGTTCTGGGAAACTGAAGGATGGGTGGTCCCCAAAATCACCGCTTGGGATTAGAGCTGTTGTTCCAAAATAATTCAGGCAATTGCTACGAGCAATCTCTGCCTGGAAAAGGAAAGACCTGATAGCAGCTGTAAAGGCGAGTAGTGGCAAGAAGGATATGTGATGAGGAAGGAGCAATCCCCAGCTGAAGGAGTATGGCCAAGTGGATGGAACGGATAGTAGGGAACCAGCTTTAGGGAATTAGTAGCAGGAAAGCTGAGTTGTCTACAGAACAGCAAATACTTAGGATGGAAAGAGACAAGTAATCAGAGTGTAGGCCTGTCAGTGTAGTTAGCTCTATCAAGCCTGCAGAATAGGGCCATGGCTACACCACAATAGACTTATAGCTGGCCCTGCTCAGGTGATTTGGGCTGCAGGGCTATAAAACTGCACTGTAGATACTTGGGCTGGAGCAAAGGCTCAGACACCCCCATGTAGGGGAAGGATCCCAGAGCCTGGGCTGCAGCCCAAACCCAAAACATCTTCACTGCAACTTTATAGCCTCATAGCCCAAGCCTAATTCAGCTGACCTGGACCAGCTGCAGTGTAAAACATACCCTATAAATTCTTACTGTGAATGTCACCATGTTGCTTTTTACAAAAAATAAAGACAGTGGTGATCCAATGACTTAATGGCTACTAACATAAACAGCAGCATGGCATGGGAAAGGCTAACAGTGAACAACAGCCTTCCAGAAACCCAAAACCTCAGGGATCAGATGCTCTGTGCAGGCAGGGAGGATTATGCTGTGCTGCCATTTGGGGCATGAGCTGAATTCCACAGCTGTGTGCCAGTCCCTAACAGAAGGCACTAGGAGAAAAACATACACTTGCCTTACTGGAGTGCTTTCTCTAACCCAGCACAATCTGTTTTCCTTCCAAACTGTTGCACCGTTTGGTTATTTATGTCTCTTTCTGCCTGCAGGACATCTTAACAGTTTACCCATTTAATAAAATCTCAAACTGGAGCAGTGGCAGCACATACTTCCACATGACAATTGGGAACCTGGTGCGGGGAAGCCGGATTCTGTGCGAGACATCTCTGGTGAGGAGCCTCACTGTCCCATACATGTTCTCCTCCTCAGTTTTCCCTTTCTTCTGATGTCTATAAGCATCGCAGATATCTGGTGTAAGGATGCTGATGTACATGAAAACAGCCAGAAAAGGAAGGATACAGTGTAACAGGGCCGCCTTCATTCTGCCTGTCTCAGTCCACAAATTACACAGAGACCCTTTTGCTGATTCAACACCCTGGGCAGTTTATTTACAGTTGCATCCCACCATCTTCACAGGATGCCTAAGACGGTTCCCAAGCAGAGAAGATCAATCTCTCACTCTCTCTTACTGCCTGCTTACCCCCTGTGCTATTCCTTCATGTGTCTAGTTGGGGGCTTTTGGCTAATGGCTAATTGGCCTTTCTGCCCTGCCCAACCCACAAATTAGGCACGGCCTTGCATAGTCAGCTCCAATCCACTTTGCCTGCGTGGGGCTGCTGTGAAGAGTGCTGACTCGGGCCTTCAGACCTAGCCCTCTGTCACAAGCACACTGCTTCCTGCCATGGCTGGCTTCAGGCTTGATGGAGGTAACAAGAGCTTTCTTCCCACTCCCTGCAAAAACAGTAATTGTTCTTCCAGCTTTACTGACCAACTGTCTCACAGGTCAGAAGCAGATTGGTGCTCTATGACATCAGCTGCAGTGGAGGAGTGATGGGTTGAAGCCAAAATGAAGGGGAAAAAAGTAGCACTTGCCCCCGTTCTGCCAGCAAACCAAGCTTCCCCTCCCCAAGACACCAAAATGAGACTCCACTCACCTAGATCTTTGTAATACAATTACAGCTCTGTGCTTTTCACAAATACAAAATTAAATGAAAATCAATATATAAAAAAACCCACATCCCACAGTGGTGGCTCCTGTCCCAGGGGTTGGGCTAAGCTCCCCACTTCAGGCATTGTGACCTGGTGCATGGAGTTGCAGCGCAGCTTAGGTTTGGCCTAGTCAACCCTCCATTGTGACCGGGGAGGGCAACTGGGTCAAATTTGAGTGAGTGGTGTTGTGACCCCTCCCAAGGGCCTCCTACCCCTCCTGGTGAAAGTGTCATAACACATGCATCTGATGAAGCAGGTATTCACCCACGAAAGCTCATGCTCCAGTATGTCTGTTAGTCTATAAGGTGCCACAGGACTCTTTGCCGCTGTCATAACGCAAAAATCCTGAAAGGTAATTTATTAAAAAAAAAAAAGAATATCATGAGATTCTAAATATGATCTTCCTTTTCTGGCATGTTTTGATCAGCAGCAAAATGGTTAGCAGTACTGAGACCTTGTCATTAGATTTCAGAGTCAATGATCCACTTAAATGAATGGGGCAGTCCCATTTCTCCCAGAAGTCTTGTTTCAGGCTGTCTGCAAGACTCAGGCAGGTATCACTGCATGGGTTTATAAGGGCTTGTATTGTTAAGGTTACCTTGGCAAACGTAAGGACTACTGACTTGTATATGAAAGCTGAGATTCTGAAACACAAGATGGCAGCCCACAGTGTAAAACATTAGTTTGCTGAACCACTACAAACCAACCCTGTTTGATCACTAGACCAGGGACCAAATGGCTTCTTGCAGTGTAGGCAGCACTGCTTTCAATAGTGCTACTGCGGTATCTGAGGACACACCAACTGGAGCCATGGGAAAGAATTTTCTGAACGACATTAGGAACTGGGAGAGGAGGTAGACATAAAGAACAGGTACAGAGGGCACACAGCTTGGGGAATAACAACTCATGTTGCCAGATGGCACCTTCTAGAGTTCTTTTCAAGAGACTAGGTTAAAATTTCTCTCTCCTGCAGGGTTACAAAATGGATGACCTGTTGACATCCTACGTACAGCTGCTAATGAACGCAGTGAACAAGCAGAGGAATCCCCGCCTCCCTGCCTGAGGGTAGAAGCCTGTGATTCATACCTGTGCCAAACAGCCTCCATTTCATATCCCAGACCAAAACCCCTTTTAACACTGGTCCTGCCAATTAACCCTCTGATCACACCCATTCTTCAGTAAGCCACGCTGGTGAAGTACTGCCACAGGGGAAGCACGAATGAGCACACGCTAGCTAACATTTTAAGCTCTCCTGTCCTAGACCCAATGGACAAATTCAATATGGATTATAAACGTCGCTGTGTTTTCCTGATTTCAACCTGGACACGGCCTTCAATTAATACATGAAAAAGCAGTCTGAAAACGTCTTCGGATCTATTATGGTATCCTCCATTCTGACAGGGACATGCCCCTCCAATTCCTTCCTCCTAGCAACATAAGGGCACATCATTCAGTATACTCCCACCAACTGCACAAGCTTCCTGAGTGTCTCTGGCAAAGTGAGAGATAGTGTTATTTTTTCAACACAACGGAGAGGTTCCAAGAGTGGAGGAAAAGCCAAGCATTTCAGCAAAGCATTCAATGGTAGAAAAACAGGGAGAAATTATTCAAAAAGTGAGAGGCTGCTTTTCTTCAGTCTTCTAGAATTAGCATACTCTAGCAATAGCCATCCTATTCTGCTATTATGGGAGAAACTGCATCGCTCCTGGACAGCTCAGGCTGGTAAGCCAACTGGGCTTTGCAGAAGGGAAGAACCACTTCTGCTATGACATGGTTATTGTCTGCTGTCTTGTTGCCTTAGATAAGTTGTGAGCTAGTGCACTTCCCTTTGTGTCCCCTTTGGTAACTACACCTGGGTGTCCCCCAGCCTTTTTCATAAGGAAACAGCACAATGCTCCCCAATATGCATGAACACACACTGATTCGGGCTGTTATTAAGGACTGATTCTGCACCCTTACACTGACAGATCCCTATAAATACTCCTCAATGTGAGTCAGTGTTGCACAGGATTGAGCCTATAACACACAGACCTCTTTTGAAAGAGCCATTTTCCTGCTCTAACCAAGTGCTCCTAGCATGGAGCTATGTAGACATTCTTTCAGGAGAAAGAATTCCAACTGGTTAATTTTATTGGTTTTCATTTCTCTTGATCTTTCTCCAACTTCCTGTTTGGCAGACAGCTTCAATGGTAAAGCCTGATTCAGAGTTTGTTCATCACATGTTCCTCCATAGACAACGCCTGTCAGCAAGAGAGAACTTTCTCACAATAAGAACTGCTCAGAGTTCAAAAAGCCTGGGAGGTAATCTTGCTCCTACACTGTTTTCCAGTACTAGAAGAGCAAATACTTGTCCTTCCCAAATCAGAACCACCCTCCTGTGACCACAGTTACATGTGGTGCTTTTAGTGCATTTACACCAAGTTCCTTGAGGCATGGTTTGACAGTGCTGGAAAAGCAGTGCTGTTGAATCTCTCTTTCTAGTTTGCCAATGTATGGACAATGGGCTTCGTTGTCCCCTGGACGTCTGCGTGCAACACAGCCATTAATGGGAGGATTGTACACTGAAGAGAGAATAGGGCCTCAATATCGCTATGCATCTAAATGAGTGCCACGCTTTTCAGAATAGTTGATCTTTTTGCGACCAGTCAGATATTCCCAATGCAATGTCCATTGCCAGCAATGGATGCTTTGAGACTACCAATGTCAAGGTGTTAATGCTGGCATCA
This sequence comes from Gopherus evgoodei, assembly GCF_007399415.2. Lineage (NCBI taxonomy): Eukaryota > Metazoa > Chordata > Testudines > Testudinidae > Gopherus > Gopherus evgoodei. The sequence continues at coordinate 49,012,058 of NC_044330.1, read as the reverse complement.
TACCTTTGAATTCAATTTAATTAGATGTAGTATCTGAGAAATGTTTTATACATTGACTCCTTACTGAAATTTTTGCAGCCACAATATTCTGTTTCCTGTTTCTAAATAAACTGTTGCAGATCAGTGATGACGTGGTTTCTTTCTTCCACAAAAGTCTGATGAGTGCTCTCCCAACCTCAGTATAATCTAAAAATCTCTCCAATAACTTATACTACCTCTGCATTACTACAGCATACCATTCATCACTGACATCCGGAGTCCAATCCAGCTACATGACATCTGTCAGACACAACAGCAGTGCCTCCACTACACTAGAGCATTAATGAATACATCATTCTCTAACCAGCACTGATCAAAAATGTTTCAGCAAAACATTCTTGTCATAGACTCACCCTCCTGGAGCACCTCCTCATGGCAAGACCCAGCACTGCAGCCCCTCCACCTCACCTTCCTCCAGACTCTGATGCTCTGTCTGGTGACTTAGTCCTATGGCCAGGTCACACCTAGAGTCCCATCCCTTCTTGGGTAACAACGCCTCAACTCAAACCACAGAGGAATGAAAATCCTGGGCTCAATCTTCTGCAGATTCTTCACTCATCTCCCGGGCTCTGCAGAGTTCTTCACTCAATTACTGAGCAAGGCCTTCCAGGGCTTTCTCCTTGGAGGTCCAGTTTCTCACAAGCTGTTAACTCTCTGGGCTTTTCCCCTGAAGTCTCTCTCTGCTCCCAGATCTGCTGTAGGAGTCTCCTTCTCTCCAACTGCCCTCTCCCTTCAGGGACAATCCCAGGCTAGATACTTCCCAGCAGGCCCCTCTGTGGTTCCTTTCCTACAGAGGAAGTTCCAAACTCCTCCCTCCTGGATCTCCTCCCACTATTGCTCTGCATTCCTTCCTTTATAAGAACCACCCAGGTTGGTTCTCCCCAGCTTGATCTAATCCTTAATTACTTGTCTGTCCTTCACGTGCCACAGAACAGGCTAATTGTCCCAGTCAATGTGGGATTTATAATACTATTACAATTCTGAAACAGGAATGTGGCTAATCCTTGGAGTTACTGAGTGATTCACGCTGGGTCGCATCAGAAATGTAGATCCAAAGGACTCAGGTTTTACTGTACAGTACACACATACAATAGTTTTTATATTTTAATCTTTAGTGTGAAGATTTAAAATGTATTGCAGTTACTTTTATTACAAGAACATACATAACAGGTGCAGATTATAATATTTTAGTCCAGCAGTCACAGATTTTGGTTAGACATCACAAACTCAGAGGTACTATAAAACAAGAAATCCGCAGTCTGCAGAATACATGCCATGTAATAGGGAAATGGGCTTGTTGTCCCTTTAGTATTAATACATTTCTTTCATTCATTCTATATCATCCTTCGCACTAAGAGTGCTTTACAAACTAAGAACTAAACATCTCTTAAGAACAACTGTTTTAATCACAGGTTTATCTGTGAACCAATGCCTCCCCTGCTATATGTTTCAAATTAACACTTAACCTCTTCAGTCCCAGAAGTCTGCATCACCCAATACAAAATGTTTGGCATTGGAAACTCCGAGCATGGAAGGTTAAATAATTTTTGCTAATGTTGCGTGGATAACTGTGAGGGTAAGGACCAGGACCCAAACCCTAGAGAAAACATATAGCAGTTTGTTTTGTAATAAGGAAGGATATTAAGGAAGTGATTAATATTCCCCTTGAATACGAGTAAGCTGCACATATTGCAGTTGCTAAAAGCTTTGCCATCTTCAAGTGTAGTCAGTGAGCATTAGTGATTTATTTTAAATATGTATATAAATATAGATTTAAAACTGTGAAAGTATACAATGGACAGCTGCTTTTGGTAAGTAATACAAGTTTAGCCTTTTGAACCAAATTCATCCTTGATATAACACCACAGAGGATAATCAAGTGACAGCAAGAATGAATTTGACTTTCTGAATTTAGAGCAAAGGAAAACACACACATCTGAGTCTTAAATTTCTTTCTATGAAAGAGAGAGTCTCCCCTGACTCCAGCATTATGAGGAACACATAGGTACTGGAAAAACCATCACACTAAAAGACTCTGCCCTAAAGAAGTCCACAGATCCTATCACATCTACTTTACATCCTACGCCATTTACTTTTCCAAAAGTGGAATCTGAGGAAAGATGAATGTTTCCAAGCTGTTCTGTAGTTACTTCCCATAACTCTCTTGGTTGCTCAGTCTCTCAAATCTGATATTGTAACTCTATAGACAACCATGTGCTCTACAAAGCAGGACTCTAGTGAAATATTTGTCAGATTAATAGTTAAAAAGAGACACTTTAAGACATTTGATTATCCATATATTATAAAGTTCAGAGTCTATGGGTGTCTTTTCCCTTAAGTACTAGCAAGCCCTCGCCTAATCTACTGAATTTAAATATTAGAGAGGAGATAAGAGTCCTCACTGCATCTCTTATCATAGTACAAAGATATTCACATTCATCTCTACATGCACATGTTTAACCATGTATTTGCATTTTCCATTGTTAAACTCAAGAGTGGCCTCTGCAGGAAACACAGCTGACAAGATTTGAGCTGGTCTGGAAGACAACTCTACTGTCCATGAAGTACTCAATTTTTGCATATTCACAAGCAGATATGATGCCAAGTGTCCTATTACCATCTTCCCAGGAAATTCTCTTGAACTAGGACTGATGAATCAGCTGACAATACCCCGCTGCCCAGATTCAGCACTGGGCTCCTTCCTGTGACCAAGGGCATGGGGGAAAGGAGCTGCATGCTTCAGACTAGGAGGAATCAGCATAATGAATTGTGAATGCTCGTGGGCCTGAAGGGCCTGTGCTTTAGTCCTTCAACCAAACGCTAGAGAGAATAAGCATAGTGGACTGGTCCCAGCAGTGGCCACTTAAGATTGCCTTCAATTGTGCAGTTCCTTGTGCTCATACCTGAAGGATGGGCCAAAGGCTAGAGAAGAACAAGAGCTGTCCTCAAGTGCTATTAAACTGTGACAAAAGTAATACTGTCTAGGTTATTGTGCAGATTGATAGTCACAGTAGAAGATAGGCAAGCTTTCTAATTAGATCAGAGAGTCCATCCCTTCGCAAGTGCCATTGCAGAGCAGTGCACAGGTGTTAAAATAGTTATGGTAGCTTATTACAGCAGAAAGTAAAGCAGCTAAAGGCAGTTGGTACACCTCTAACCCAATATAACGTGACCCAATATAACACGAATTCGGATATAAGTGGTAAAGCAGTGCTCCGGGGGCGCGGGGCTGCGCACTCCGGTGGATCAAAGCAAGTCTGATATAACGTGGTTTCACCTATAACGCGTAAGATATTTTTGGCTCCTGAGGACAGTGTTATATTGGGATAGAGGTGTATTAGGAAAGCAGCTAACTAACCAGGAGCCTTGCACGGGGAGTCCTTGTCTGCACTAACCTTTTCCCCTAATATTTTTCAACATTACTATCTCTGGTGCAGCTTCACTGGTGGTAGCAACAGCAAGTGCTCTCGTGTAGAGCAGCCATCAGCATTTTAGCCACGGTTGTGTGTGTTTGCTCTAAGCAGGGTTAGACAACAGGGGATATGTCTTCCCTGCAGCATTAACCCAGCTCCCATCCACACACAAAAACCTCTCACCCAAGTGTGGTGTTGCTTTACACCAGGGCTCATTGGCCCAGCTGTGGGTATAGGCTAAAGCTTATTGAGCTGGTAACCTACCCACTCTGCAGCAAGGACACAGGCTAAATCACTTAAGTGTTGATAGTCCTCCAATGCCTTCCCACAATTCCCCTCCTGCACCCAGGACTGACAAGTTCTCCCATTATTCACTGGGAAAGAATCACAGTGGTTCATCTTACTGCAGTGCTAAGAACCATGGGGTATCATGTGCCTCTGGAAGTCCTAACATCTCAAGACAGGTGACTGCAGCACCACTGAGTACACAGTAACTTGGGTAGGGCTCTGCAGTGTGGCCTGTTACACCTAAGCTAGGCACCAATCACCAAGTTAATTCTGCAGTGAAGACATGCCCAAGGTGGCTAAAACACTACAAGCTGTTTAGTGACCTGTCTACATGACAGCATCCACTGGTGCTACCACCAACAAGGTTGCATCAGTAATAGCAAGGTGCAAAATTGTAGCGTGGACACAGCTAGTGTCTTCCTACAAGATTTACAGGTATGAGTCTGAAGGCTCTTTTGGTTCACTCTAAGGGTCCTAGAGCCCAGGCTCCAGCCCAAGCTCAGAAGTCTACACTGCAGTTAAACAGCTCCACAGCCCAGGCCCCATTAACCCAAGTCAGCTGGTACAGGCAAGCGATGGGTTTTTAACTGCAGTGTAGACATACACGGAGTGCATGGAAACTGAGCTGAGAAGGTAGTCTTTCTATTCAAACAAAGGAAAAGGCTTGGCTCAGACTGAAGTGTTTAACAATTACCAGATCCGCCAACTGGGTTTTTGTTATGCAAAAGAGTAACCACACCTCCAGTCATAGTGCAGGTACTGTAGAGGGTAATGGCAGGTGTGTCAGTGGGTAGGGTATTATATCACACTGGGCAATTCCAAGCCTTGGCTATCAATGATCTAATGGAGAACTGGCAAGTAAACATTGAATATTAGTTCCTAGCACACACTGCCTTCATCCTCGCACTACATATCCCCCTTCAACTGTAAGGGAATTGAGTGCTTTTGAAAAGTATCAAACTGAGAGCCTCAGAGACTGAAATCCGCTACGCATCAACCAGGAAAAGAGTAGCGCAACTTCTGTGCGCTGCCCAGACACTATACATCCACTCTGGCCTGGACTGAGCTGAGTAGGTAGCATAGACTCTGTGCCCATTCACTCCTTGCCTTGCCTTGCCTAGATAAAATGTCAACAAGGGTGTCAAGAAGGGCGATTGCTGCAGCAGTTTTTGTTATGTGGATATTTGTTCACTGGGAATCTAAACAAAGACCAGCTCATTTTGGACATACCAAACAGTTATCAGATGGTGGTAATTTTGGGCCACATTCAGAACATTGTCCTATAGGTGAAAAGCTCTGCATACAAGTCGTTTAAAGAATCCTTAATACTTATAACTGGTGTTGAACAATCTGCACGTTTCACCATCTGATATTTAAACCACTGTTCTTTCCAAATTCCTCAGGCTACAGGAGAGAGAACTTCAGCTCATTGAAGAAACGATGAAGGACAGAAAAACAAATTGTGTACATTTGATCAATGGCAGAATAATGCCAGCTAACTACCATACTCATTGCTCTGCCCTACCCCCTCAGCAGAGGCCAAACTCCCCATGCTGTCAGTGTTAATTTGCAACTGCCTGAGTAAAGGGACATTCAGGGTGAAAGCTGCAGTAACAAAAGCTGGAGGAGGTACTATTTGTCTGTGGATTGTTTCAGACATCTTAACAGCTCCCTTTGTGATCAGTAGCTGCTGCAAGTTGCAGTCTGTGAGGATAAGAGTGCAGTCAGCAGAATGACAGACCTATTTAAGCAGAGTTTAAATCCATAGCTTTGGGATGCGATTTCCTGGAGGCCAGCTCAGACAGCTTTTTCAGACGTTTCTTCAGCTCCAGAGGGAATTTTTCATAGCATTTCTTGCACACTGGCTTCATGTCGAACTCCACAAACTTGTTCCTTTCAAAGAAACACTGAGCTATTAAAAACAGCACTTACAAAACTACGGTCATGGCTTGATGTTCAGTAATCAAGTGTGAGTGTGGTGGCTTGATTTCTACTGCATGTATAAAGCCCCTCATTTCAACACACAGATGCCAATCTTGCCAGGTATGTTCACATATCAGAATTTAATGCACACGTGCAGTAGTGTTCATGCCAAGTTAGGTGCCCAACTGTGTGAACACAGATACACATGGACTGATCACTGGAGTCCACATGTTTACCAATAATGAAATGTCCAGCCATGGAACACTTTGTGACAGGCTCTTAGCAACACTTCTGCTTGACTGCTTTCCAAAACTTGGGGGCAGCAGCTTTGCATTGGCAACAGGAAGACATTTTGATTCTTCACACTCCTCTCCCCTGTGCTGCCAAGTGCACCTCAGCCTGTTATGAATGCCCCTTGCTGGCTAGTAACAGGGTGGAAGCACATTCATTTTCCCTGTACATATATCCACAGTGTTTTTCTTCTGTTGCAGCTCAATGACTTTCCTATGTTTGCTATTTCACAGAAATCATAGTCTTCTCTTCCTCAGACTAAACCAACCCAATTTTTTCAATCTTCCCTCATAGGTCATGTTTTCTAAACCTTCAATCATTTTTGTTGCTCTTCTCTGGACTTTCTCCAATTTGTCCACATCTTTCCTGAAATGTGGTGCCCAGAACTGGACACAATACTCCAGTTGAGGCCTAATTAGCATGGAGTAGAGCGGAAAGTTACTTCTCGTGTCTTGCTTACAATACTCCTGTTAATACATCCCAGAATGATGTTTGCTTTTTTTGCAACAATGTTACACTGTTGACTCATATTTAGCTTGTGATCCACTACGACCGCCAGATCCCTTTCTGCAGTACTTCTTAGGCAGTCATTTCCCATTTTGTATGTGTGCAACTGATTGGTCCTTCCTAAGTGGAGTACTTTGCCGTTGTCCTTATTGAATTTCATCCTGTTTACTTCAGACCATTTCTCCAGTTTGTCCAGATAATTTTGAATTTTAATCCTATCCTCTAAAGCACTTGCAACCCCTCCCAGCTTGATATCATACGCAAACTTTGAGTGTACTCTCTCTGCCATTATAATGTCTCTCTGAAAAACTGCCAACTGTCTTCCATTGTTTTTCCCCTTAGACTTGCTTCCCATGGAATTTTACCTACCAACTCCCTACATTTGCTAAAGTTTGCCTTCTTGAAATCCATTGTCTTTATTGATCTGTTATCCCTCCTACCATTCTTTAGAATCATGAATTCTACCATTTCATGATTACTTTCACCCAAGTTGCCTTCCACTTTCAAATTCTCAACCAGTTCTTCCCTATTTGTCAAAATCAAATCTAGAACAGCATCTCCCCTAGTAGCTTTCTCCACCCTCTGAAATAAAAAATTTGTTTCCAATACATTCCAAGAACTTGTTGGATAATCTGTGCCTGCTGTGTTATTTGGCTCCTTTACTTCCCCACTCAGTCACACGAGTGTTTCTCACGAGAGCGATAAGGACTCAAGCAGCCCTGAATGTCAGTGGGTCACAATCAGACAGCGATCCAGCTATCACAAATGGTGACTGCAGCAGAATCAAGCCACTGTATTCATTTGGTTGGCAAAAATGAAGAAGTGGAATTTTACTAGCAGAGTCAGTGTCCCAAATACTCAAGTCTCGTTTAGTCTAGAGCCCACTCAGTCTGAGACTTGCCAATTCCTTACCCTCCAATAGCCTCATATTCCCAGACTTCCTGCCATTCAGCTTCCACCAAGTTTACTGTGGTTAATGTTGCTCCATTAAGCAGCGGCAAGAAGAGTTCACTAAAATGTGGCCCACCTCCAAGAATGTGCCCAGCCTCCATTAATCCAGGGAAGGGAAGGCTGTCTCTGAGATAGGTGCATGACAAACTAATTTTCTAGAAGTTTGAACTAACTTTGCCACTGTGTTTCCTAAATCCCAGTTCTTATAGGTGACCTGTAATATTGTCTTAGAGCATGGCCTACATGCAATATGCTTTTAATGCCTCAAACATTAAACACAATGCTGACTGGGTACCTCTGGAATCATGCTGTCTGCTACGACCGCCTGGGATGTCCAATGCTGCATGTCAGTTACCAAACAGCCCAGTTGGAGCATGGAACTGAAGGCTCAGGGCACTGTCATTTTATTACGGAGTGAGACTTTGCTAAGCGTTATCAGGATAAAAGAATAAAGAATTTAAAAACACTTTCCAAACCCCACATTCTATAATGAAAACACCATTCCCTTGAGCCCCAAAGTCCATTGATAACTGAGGCATGTTGGGCCATCACAGCAGAGCTGGAGTGATATCAGAGGCCCTGAAACTAGGAAAGGGACATTTTAAGCTAGTTTGTATTAATTGTCCCTGTGCCACTTACTATTTGAGGCATTTAGCAAACAACTCTTTGAAAATGGTCTCAGTTACCTTTCAATAAGGGAAAAGCTGTATGTACTGCAGGAAAGGATACTACTCTACAGCTGCAGGATACCAGCACCATTCCCCTAGGCTGCTGAAAGGGTTAGCCTAGGTCTGCAAGTATCTACTTACTTCAGTGTGAGCTTGATGTTGCAGGTGGAGCAGGAGAAGCAGTTCACACACCAAGCCTTGTTGAGAGCTGACACCACTGTGCAAAATAAGAGCAAACAGCCAGATGATCTAGTCTCAGAGTCCAATCCCAATTTAGTGAGCCCAGATGTAAAAAGAAACACTGGAACCTTGCAACTGCAGGATTGCAACAGCTGCACTGACAAACAGAATGGAAGAGCAACCCAAAACAAGGAGAACAAATCTTACCATCCCCCTCGATCACGTGGCTGCAGTTGTAGCAGACATCTCCGAAGAGCTGCATGCAGAAGGAATAAAATGGGAACTTCTTTTACTGACTATGAAGGAGTCTGCCCATGCTCCCCAAATTAGACAGCTGGTGCAAACAAACTCCTGATGGATGCAGCAGCACTCTAAAATTCATTTACTTCTCTGAATAGCTCTCATGCACTTGTTCATTGGTCTATGGTCATTCAGAACTTGTATCCTTAAATCTTAGCGTGTTTTTGTTGATGCCTCATATTCTTGGTACCATTATAACATGATCTCTGAGCCTTATATGCCTGGGAATTTGGGAGACAATGTCAATAGATTACAACACTGATCAAAGATAAATATCTCCTGATCATAGGCCATAAACACTGAGGCAAAACAAAGCACGCTATTTTAAAAGCATTTGATATTTGGCCTTTCACAACTCTACAAGGGAAATGTAATATTTTGTCTGATGGAAACTGGTGTAGAGTCATGGCTGCTCATTTTATCTTTATGATAATGTTATTTTTATATCAGCTTACAGGACAGATCTTTTCTGTGCTTTAGCCAACTAGATGCTATGGCATTTATTTTAAAAAATTATAAATAGGCTGGCTTCACATGGGTTATAGAATGTTTTTGATTCCAACAAAAGGTTAGCCAAGCAGCCATCTGATTGCTTAACACTCATTTTATTTGGTATAATTACAGAAATTTTAATTTGTTTGCTGCGTTGTTATAGCTGTGTTGCTCGCAGGATACAAGAGACAAGGTTTGTGAGGTAATACCTTGTATTGGACCAACTGCTGTAGATGAAAGGGACAGCAATTTTTTCTTTCAACTGGGAAGATCCCTGTCCCCATTACATTTTCATTCTCTAATCACTGCCACTTTCCTAGAATTATACACATCAACATACATCTGCCAAGGAAAACATTTTTCCTTTTTCAATTAAATTCCCCACCACCAGAGGCTATTGATATTTCTTAACAACACATTCCAGATAACAATGCATTTCTGGTTATATGGTGCATGGGGAAAGTACTGTACTTATTTCTCAAATTTCTATAAGGGGTATTCTTTCTCCACAGCCCTTCAGTTGAGAGAAGTGCCTGCTGAATGGGTGCAGGACAGCAGTGCTTACCTGGTTGTAGTGAGTCTCGCAGTAAGCCAGTCCTTTTTTCTCATAGTGGCGGTGCCCCAGAAATGGCTTCTCACATTTGGCACAAACAAAATGCTGCAAAAGTAAAGGGCATTCAGTGTCGGTGGAAGAGCCTCCACAGCTAGAAGACATGCACGGTCACTGCCCCGGAAATAAACCAGTGGTTTGCACAAGAGTTTCAGATCTTTATACAAAGACAGACAAGAAAACCCTGCAAGAACTTGTGGGATGGTGATGGTGGGACACTACAAAAATCTAAATAAGTCACAGGAACAACCTCACAGCAGTGTTAGAGGACAGTGGTAAACATACCTGCACTCTGCTACACAACAGAGTCTGCCACTACAATCATCTGTTGAGCTGCACTATACAAAAAAAAAAGTGCTTCCAAGATCTGGAAGGTGAGATGTGTGACTCAAGAACCTCTTAATGCCAACTGACAAAGGGATGCAGAGCGGTTACAAGAATCTCCTGATTTTGGTATGTACATTCCAATTCAAAGAATGTCTCGTGAGGTCTCAAATGAAAGCTGGTGCCATGCTGGTTATCAATATTGTTATGAAATGTGTGTACAGATACTATGTAAGGAGTTACACACACACACACACAAAATATGTTCTTAAAAGTCTGTGTGGGAGAGTTGGACAGCATCAAAGGTGAAAAACAAGTTCTGTCAGACAAGAGGTGTTTATTCATCTCTCTGTTTACATGCGAACTGAATCTTGTCTCATTCACTACTGGTCACTTATTGCCAGTCAGAACTAAATGCAATAAAAGATTCTGCAGAATTCAGGGAAAAAGTCTATCAGGAAGAGAAAAACAGTGGTGCTTGGGGGGGCGGGAGGGAACCCTATCTAGAGATATACCTATATTTGGGCGGCAAAGACGACATCCTGGCACTCTTCACTAACAGAATAAAAGGACAGTACTTCTGCTTCGTGAAGAAGACAGTCTTGGTTGAAAATGCTGAAGAGAATTTTGGGTGAGAAGCTTTTTTAGACAAGACAGAAACTTGTTAGTTAAGATTAGTCTCTAGAAATCATGTTATGACTTTGTTTTACACAACCATTTGTTTCCAATATTCTCTATTTCTTTGATAATATATTTATAGTGAAAACAAAAATATATTTATCTAAGTAATGTGGTAGTAAGCAAAGTGCTGGCTCTGGATTGAATCTTACATGCTGGTGTGTATTGTTCCTTTGGGAAAGGCAGACCTGGTAATTCTGTGAGTGTCCCATGGATAAGGGACTGGATACTACAGGGATTCGGTACATGCTTATGGCTACCTGTACAGTGAAAATGAGGACTGGAAGGTAGTGCTTGTGCTACCAGAGGCTGGTGGTTTTAGGGAGCTGATCCATCACAGGCAGATTCAAGCGTGCTTCACACTAAGGGCAGGTGGTGGTGAGGTGTCTCACAACCTGGGTACTCCTGGGAAGTGTCACAGCGATGTTACAGTTTGTTATTTGGAGCTGGAGGGAAGGACATAGAGAGGATGTACATAACTTCAGTGAAACGCTATTTTGCAGACCCCAGAATCTTTGAAATGTAATGCAGAAATTTTAAAATAGTTTTCCTGAGAATAAATTAAACAATGTACTGTTATTGTGCAAAAGATTAAATGCACCATTCACAACTCTAGTGCATGTGACTTACCCAGGTAAAGCTCACCCCAGGTAAATACAGTCTGAATTCGGCCTAAACAGGAATGGTGGAAATTTCTAATGTTCACCATAACAGCCTCCAACTTGCATTAGACCTCTGGCAGTATGCATTCCACAGGCAGCTTCACAATGATCTCACCTCAACATGCCATTGCTTCCCCAGAGCATTGACCACTCGTCCTTCGATAGGCCTGCGACAGGCTCCACAGATTGGGATACCCATCTTGTCATGGCAGGGCAGGCAATAGAGTTCCCCTTTCAGCTCCCTGGCCTCAGCAGTCAGCTCCTTCCTGAAAACAACACAAACAAGTGTTCTTGAAGCAACAGTGCTGACCCAAGCCCCAGCCAACAGCTGTTTCATGATTAAGCCTTATGTGAGCTTCCCTCCAGACGTGACTATCTAAGATGAAGCTGTGGAAGAGAGAACTTCAAAGCCAGCTTCCATGCTTTGGCCCCCATCTACACTATAAACACAGGCATCCTGAATTATGCTTGTGAAACATGGCTGTGGTCAAACCACTTTCTAACATGATGGTTATCTAATAGGTCTTTCTGTCCACAAACGCAAGGCTAAATCATGCGGAGCAGTTTGGCCACAACCATGTTTAAACAAGGTTATTTTTGTAATGTAAAACAGGACTTTTGAGAGTGGCTCATTTCCAGGAACTGTTCCCAAGCCCAGTAGACAATGGTGCCCTGTAAGCAATGTATGGAGGAAGGAGAACCCTATATAGCTGAACAGAATAACTCCAATTCTTCTATCCTTTTTGATCCCAACTTTTTTGATCTTTCACATACAGAACTTCTTGTCTGCCAGACAACTTAAAGGCTGCAAAGTGTAGCTGACGATTACAGAGTCCAGAAAGAGACTGAACTGTTGTCCATACAGTACATTTCCCTGGTTTACTGATGAAAGCTGAGAGAGGAGAACATACCCGCAGTGGGTGCAGTTGAAGTGATCTGGATGGTAGGAGTCATTCCTGAACATCAGAGGCTGCTCATCGATTATCAGGTGGCACTTCTGACAGATATACTTGCCTAGCCCCTTGGCTTTCTCCCGATTATGGCAAGGCCTGCACAGGTGCCTGGGTGAAAATTTGAAAGAAAGGGTAGATTAGCACTGTAGAATCTTTCTAGAAGAGAGTCGTGCTCTGCACATTTTTGGTTAGGGTTATAGGTTTCTGTAACCTTCTTCCAAAGACAGCAGTCAATGTTCTAACCCCACTGCTCTAGAGGATGGGAGTTAAACGTCATCTAATGGTGCTAGTGTTAACCAAAGCCTGAGGTAGCCTTGTAACTCCACCTGCCCCATTCAGATACAGTTAGGTATTTCCCAGGCCTCCTTATGCGGCATTTCTTCTCCTCACTACAGGTGTCAAGTGCAGTAAAAACAGTAGACAGTTTAGCTGTCTGTAACTGCAAGTGTGCAGTAAGCTTACAAACACAATGGAGACTGCACATGGGCCCAAATCACTATGCATGAAGCATCTCCTTTTGTACGCAGCAATAAAGACACTCATAGGTATGCATATCAGAGTAGCTAATATATGTCTTATCAACACAGCGGAGAGCTTGTGTGCACATATGTACGTATGTTCCTACAAATCTATAAATGTGTTTGTGTTTACATAAATCTAAGCACACAATCCTCTGACTGCTCTGTTGAAGGGAGTTCACTCTCAGTGCTCCTCTTGAAGGTACATTGCTAAAGTGCCTCCATCATGGTTGGATCCATTAGTCCTCACTAACCAGGACAAACCAGAGAGTCTTTGAATCATAGCCCTTCTACCCAAAAGCTCCCTATTAAGTTTAAGACAAACAAGGGAGTCTGCAGTTCTGTGCTGCAAACACTTCATACTTTTCAAACTGCAACAGAAGCACAAGTCCTGATCGGGAAGGGCATGCGACTGACATTGCTGGGAGTAAAGTCTGTGACAAAAGGGATAAAAGATAAACAGCTGTAAAGCTCAGTGCTCCTGTTTACACAGAGACTAATCAAAAGACAAGGAGCTGAATCAGCCAGTTTGATGCCCAGTATTTAAAAGCTCTCATGGAGTGGTCTTTAGTTTAGTTCACCCATCGGCTGTCTTCCCAGCAGTAGTGTGGTTTGCTGGGTGTGGAGGTTTGGCTAAATTGAACACAGCAGGCAAATGGAGAAAACAACCTATGCCTGTTTTCTCACCATTGTCCAAGCTGACAAAAGCATGCTTAGTTCCCCCTCACTACAGTCACACGTACATCCCTGGTTAAGATTTAAAGGTATTCTCCCAAAGAGCCCATCAACTACAGGGAAAAATGGTAAAGGACAGGTGGTGTCATGGCTAATACAACGAACTGACTAGGAGTCAGAAGATCTGGGTTCTATTCCAGGCTCTCTCTCCTGGATTTCCTGTGGGACTTTGGGCAAGCCACTTAACCTCAGGATTCTCCATCTGTAAAATGGGGCTAAGAATACTTCTATGTGGCACAGGGGTGTCGTGTGGCCTCAAACATTTATGATCCTCAGATGGAAAGCACCTGCATAAGTTGAAAGCATGATTATTATTTTCTCACTTTTTAAGTCCTCACTTGTGTAATAGTCTCTTTGCAGGGCTGGAACCACTGTCCTGCCAGATGGAGCCACAGTCCCCACAAAAAGCAGACAGCGCCCCATTATAAGAAAGCATGCAGCTGTGCTCATCCCTGGATAAAGGCATCAATTTTATTCAGCACTGTCAAATGGGGACTAATTATACAGGGCAGGACACTGGGACCCTGCAGCAAGTGTCCTGAAAAAAAACCCTCTCATTCAGCTGAATAAGGGGCCTTCAACCCTTTGCACTGATAAACCATTATCAACCCCTCCCCATTCACAAACCCTCTCTGCTGTCCCATAGACCCTCCTCTATTGCAAGCAAAGTGAAGTCTTGGAATCGCAGAGCTGTTGCCATAGCAGCCACCTCTCTCACCCCCACTCCCACCATCATGGAATTATCCCATTCTCAAGTGTCCTGTTGTGTCTATTAATACCAGACTCCCCCCCCCCAGCACAATACCCCTTTCCAACCCTCTAAAATAATCACAGAACTCCAAAGAGTCAGTGTAAAAGACTAGGGGGTTCAGAGAGACTTTAAGAAGCAGGACAAACACTGAAATATTCAAAAATATAACAGCAGCAGCAGCGATTCACCCCTTCCAAGGCTTCAGCTGGAATGAAAACTGCCTTTCTTTGCAAGTGTGCCATCTCCTCTCCTCTGTTGTGTGAGCTGATAATGCATTATCAGAGCTAGCAGGACTCTATATAGAGGGACTCTCTCTTCCACCCTCACTAAGTCTGAAACGGTCTGCTCTTTCTGAATCATCAGATGGCTTTCAGCTTTGACGCTTCCCCTTGATTTGCTGGCATCAGAAGGAGCTCCCAGAACTTTACTCTAGAAGGACTTTGCCCTTCACCGGTAGGACTGCGTCATCAAGAGGTAAGAGAACTGGCTTTGGCTGGTAGAATAATGGAGGCACTTTCCTGGTGGCTTTACGCTGTTGTAGTCAAGTCAGTGAGGGTGGTGGGAGATGTACAGAGTGGCTAATACACATAGTGTATGAGTTGTTGAACAAATAAAGTCTACAAAGAATTTCAGTACAGACAGGCATACACCACAAATGTCACCTCATTACATTATTAATTTCCCATGGGCAACCGAGTATTCTCAGCCAGATGGAAGTCAGCTCTGGAGGGAGTTTCATCCAGTGTTAAACGATTTTCTGGGAAAGATGCAAGATCTTCCTGCTTGACAAAGCATTTCCACCATCATCAGCACTGATTATTTAAAACAAAACAGATCATTCCCCAGGCAGAACCACCTTTAATCAAAAGAATTAGAGAAGAGCAGAAAACTGTGAAGTCCATCAGAGAACTCATCATGCGCTTCTAGCTGAGAAGCACTTAGATTGTAGCAAAAACCAAGCTAGCTTGATTTCTTATTTAAGACGAACTAGAAAGTTTTGCTTATTTTTCATCAAGTTTTTATTAACAAATAGGAAGAGCACCCGTTGGAACAGTAATATCATTGTATAAACTATTACAACTATCCAAGAGAGTACCAATGTAGTGTGGGTGTGAGAGAGGGGGAGGGCCATAAAATATAGCTGTATGCACACATTCTAAATGACTAACTACATCCCTGCTTATAAATCAGCTATGGGAGGCTTGCAATAATGGCTAACACCAGAATAGAGCTCTATTCAGCAATCTGTAAATCACTAAATACTCACACTACCCCAGCAGCGCAAGTCAAGTGGAATTCTGGGCTTGGGAACCAGACAACTAAAGAATTCTTCTGCCTACAGATTCAGAACCTCTTGCGTTGTAGAACAAGCCCCGGATACTAGATAATTTTAAAAAGGAGATAAGATTTCTAATTAGCTTCAAGCAAAAGCATTTGTACATGCTACAGTGACAAGTTTATTAGAGATTACAGAGTTATTCTGCAGTGTACCACAACAGAACAAAAATAAATAAAAGCCTAATACAAAAATGTGCATGTTTATTTTTAATCAGATTTTTAAAAAAAAATTGTAATAATTTGCTAAACCTTCTTCATGTGTTATTAACAGAAGCACAGAGTAAAGCCATCACTGGTTTTCCACAGCTCTAGTGTTATTGTGCTAAGAACATTTAAAGCCGCACATTTTTTAAAATTAGCATTTCAATTCTCAAAGCCAGTGCAGCAATTAATTCTAGTGATACATAAACTTCTCCTGAGCTACTCAAATGCCAAGGACACCTTCATTTTCAACTCAACAATCAACACTAATGGCTACAAAAATTAAAGAATGTTAAAACAGCACGAGTTAAAACTCAGAGGATCATTTGAGTTTAGAACCTAACTGAAAGGGTTTTGTAATGTAGCAAATTGCCGGCATTACTATGATGGGTCACGCATTATCTCTTCTTGTGGGGGTGTTCAGGGAGCCATTTCTCACCCCTGAGCTGAGGTATTAACTATCCCATTAGTATCCCAGAGAGAGGGAGTAGAGAGGGAGGGACCCGGGCCTGCCCTCTACTCCGGGTCCCAGCCCAGGGGCCCTAAGGATAGGGCAAACCACTTGAACTAGCGATTCCTTCCCCTGGGCTACTTCCCTCTCCAGCCCTTCATTTTGTGGGGCTTCCTGCCCTCTCTCTGCTTAGGCAAGGTTTCTCCCAAACCTTTGTGTCTATGGAGTCCCTCTGCTCTGTACAAGCCATGTTTCCCTTTACCTGGGGTCGTGGTCTTCTGGCCCGCCACAGCACTTTTTCAAGCTCTCATCTGCTTCCCTCCAAACTGCTCTCTGCTCCAACACCAAACCACTCTGCTTCAACTCCTCCAACTGTCTGATTGAAGCAGGTGCTCTAATTGGCTTAACTGGCTTCAGGTGCTCTAATTAAACTGTAGCAGCCTCTCTTCCCTCTACAGGCAATAAGGCTCTAATCATGCTTGGGCTCCCCTCTATCACTCTCTTGCTGCCCTCTGGCCTTGCTGTATCACAGTAAAAAGAGCCATTTATTTTCGTCACACCTTCTGACAAAGAAAGAAAAAGAGAGGCTCTCACAGGATAACATATGTAACAGCAGCTTCCTCCCATAACAATACAGACTTTTGACAGATAAGAACATATGTGAGCTAGATCCATCAACATTTAATAAGCTCTTGCAGCCCTAATCCCCAAGATGTTTCTCCTCCCTGTGACTACCCTACTGGACTTCTTGATATTCCTCATTCAACCCCTGCAGTCCTGTGGTGAAATCCTGGCATCACTGAAGTCAAATGAGTTTTACCATTGACTTTAACAGAGCCGGGATTTCATCACTGGTGTCTTTGCTATTCTATGTCAGATACTGACAGAAAACTGATCTCAAACCCCAGATGCACCACAGGAAGTCAGTTCTAACAGAATCTGACCACCACAGAGAATTTTAAGAACATGATAAATGCACCTCTGTCATAAACAGATAATTAAGGGTTAATGTCTCTATTACCTGTAAAGGGATAAGAAGCTCAGTAAACCTGGCTGACACCTGACCAGAGCACCAATAGGGGGACAAGATACTTTCTTGGCGGAGGGAAGTCTTTGTTTGTGCTTTTTGTTTTGTTGGTTGTTTGCTCTCGGGACTGAGAGAGATGGGACATCAATCTAGGCTCTCCAAATCTTTCTGAATCAGTCTCTCATGTTTCAAACTTTTAAGTAATTAGCCAGGCAAGGCGTGTTAGTCTTATGTTTGTTTTCTCAACATGTCAAGGTTTCTTTCCCCACTCTGAACTTTAGGGTACAAATGTGGGGACCTGCATGGACACTTCTAAGCTTAATTACTAGCTTAGATCTGGTATACACTGCCACCACCCAGAATTCCAGTGTCTGGGGCACCCTCTGTCCCCACAAAACTTCGTCCCCTCCCTGGGTTGCCTTGAGGGACTTTACCAATTCCCTGGTGAACACAGATCCAAACCCCTTGGATCTTAAAACAAGGAGAAATTTACCATCCCCCTCCTTTCTCCCATCAATCCCTGGTGAGTCCAAATCCAGTCCCCTTGGATCTTAAAACAAGGAAAAATCAATCAGGTTCTTAAAAAGAAAGCTTTTAATTAAAGAAGGAAAAGGTAAAAATTATCTCTGTAAAATCAGAATGGAAAATGCTTTACAGGGTAATCAGATTCCTATAGACCAGAGGGCCGCCCCCAGCTTTAGGTTCAAAGTTACAGCAAACAGAGGTAAAATCCTTCCAGCAAAAAGAAACAAGACTAACATGCCTTGCCTGTGTTATAACTGAATATAAAACTAATGGCTAACCACAGTCTAATCTAACTGTTGCTATGCAGGATCATGCCTCCTTACATATTTGTTTGTGGATGGGATTATTTAAATAAATGGAGTGGCAGCACAAAGAGTGTAAATTCAAAGAATCACACCATGAGTATTAATGTGGATGTGCCCTGTCTTCAATAGCCATTAAAGGGGTAAGATTTCCTCCTCCTTTGGTGTAAAATAGAAAAAATAAGGATAACAAGTCTTTTAGTTTCCAATACCACTTTCATTTAGGGACTAAACTCACAAGGTTTTTTCCAAAGTAACACTAGCAAAAATGTGCACACTCCACAAACACTATCTTTGCATGTGCACACCTGGGAAGCATGTACACAAAGAGGTAAGTCTCGTAAGGACATGAGAATGGCCATACTAATAATTGGAGATATACCAAACTCCTAGGACTGGAAGGGACATTGAAAGGTCATCCAGTCCAGCTCCCTGCCTTCACTAGCAGGACCAAGCACTGATTTTTGCCCCAGATCCCTAAGCAGCCCCCTCAAGGATTGAACTCACAACCCTGGGTTTAGTAGGCCAATGCTCAAACCACTGAGCTATCCCTACAACCCCAAAGGTCTATCTAGCCCAGTATCCTGTCTTCCGACAGTGGCCAATGCCAGGTGCCCCAGAAGGAATGAAGAGAACAGGTAATCATCAAGTGAACCTTTCCCTGTCACTCATTCCTAGCTTCTGGCAAACAGAGGCTAGGACACCATCCCTGCCCATCCTGGCTAATAGCCATTGATGGACCTGTCCTCCATGAACTTATCTAATTCTTTTTTTAACTGTTACAGTCTTGGCCTTCATAACATCCTCTGGCAAAGAGTTCCACAGGCTGATTGTGTGTCGTGTGAAAAAATACTTCCTTTTATTCATTTTAAACCTGCTGCCTATTAATTTCATTTGGTGACCTCTAGTTCTTGTATTATGAGGAGTAAATAATGCTTTCTTATTTATTTTCTCCACACCAGTCATGATTTTATAGACCTCAATCATATCCCCCCTTAGTCGTCTCTTTTCCAAGCTGAAAACTCCCCCGTCTTATTAATCTCTCCTCATATGAAAGCCATTCCATACCTCTGATCATTTTTGTTCCTCTTTTCGTAACCTTTTCCAATTCCAATATATCTTTTTTGAGATGGGGTGATCACATCTGCACGCAGTATTCAAGATGTGGACGCATCATGGATTTATATAGAGGCAATATGATATATTATTATCTATCCCTTTCTTAATGACCAACATTCTGTTCGCTTTTTTGACTGCTGCTGCACATTGAGTGGATGTTTTCGGAGAACTATCCACAATGACTCCAATACCTCTTTCTTGAGTGGTAACACCTAATATAGTTGGGATTATATTTGCTAATGTGCATTACTTTGCATTTATCAACAAGTCTCCATTTTGCACATGTAAATGTGGGGCAAATATGCATGTCCACTGTTATAGAATATGCTGTGCTTTGAAAAATGTGGTCCAAGGATCAGTGTTCCGCTCAAGCACTGATGCAGGCTGTCCTCATACTCTCATTTTTATTCTTTCAGTAATAAACAGGAACAAGCACACAGCTGGTTGGCACACAAAGGATCCTGCGGTCCTAAATCTCCAAACTTCACAGCTCAGCTGCACAGCATTTCAACACAGAAAAAGAGGGACCCCTGTGGCCAGATGGGAGAATTTCTATTTCTTAATTCTATCCATTCTCACTTATATTGATCTTCATCCTTCCTGTCTGTCAACCAGCTTGGCAGTGGAAGAAGTCTGGTTCAGAGTATGCCCACTTCTATCCACCTATCTGAAAGACAAGTGTTTTCTTGGGATTCTGCTTCCAGTGTCTGTGTTACTGGACTATTCTTCACCAGAAATTTCACCTCTTAAATGTTTCTGAGCAATAATCATTGCTCTGAGGGAAGATGGGGCATTACCCTCTGTTGCAGTCACTCGTCTACTGCTGTATAATTTCAGGATGCTGCAAGGTTTTTGCCAGAGGCATCTTCGATAACATCAGCAAACATCACAATGGTTTGTTAACTAGGGTAAGGGGGAACTGGCTGATCAGAAAGGAGGAAGCATCTATTTACATATCTTAATTAACAGCAATGATGTGAAAGTAAAGAGTGGCCGCTTTGCACAGACAAGGGTTACCTGGAGAAAAGCCAAACTCCTACACCAAACAGACATTCTTCTTGACTTGTGCGATCATAACTTAAGAAAAACACTCTTCTTTTCCAGATATTTTTCAGATTCAATTCCACTTCCCACTGCCTCTGTAATCTCCAATACATCCCAGACCACTCCTGCTCCCCTTGTGGGCTTCCTTTCCTGCCTAATATTTCCTCCATCTATCCCAGCAGCCTCTCCCTCCGACTTCTTCAGCTTCCTTTACTGCTTCCCCTTATACAAATATACTATAGTATCCTGTACTACTGGTCAAATACCACAGCAGTAGCAGTGCAATGGCGTTAAACACTCCCTTTGCCAATTCAGAATCTGGACCAGTATGACAGAATACTAGAGCCTTTTATTTTTAAATAAAAGGAGGAAAACTGGATACTTGATCCCCATTCTAAGCAAACAAGTAGGAATAATCAAGTTTTACATAAGTCTTCAACTAGCTAAGTACAAGAGTTTAATATAGTTTTGGTAAAAATGTTGCAGGTGCTAATAGGTTCCCCTATCAAAGAAAAACCTACAGGGATTGATGCCATGATCCCTGGGATTGTTGTGGAGGAAGAAAATTCCCAAAAGTTTTCTCTCAGTTTCCAACAGATCATTCAATTGCGCATGTGGGTTAGCATGTAGGTGGTCTGAACACAGATTTTTGGGTTCTACACAGAGCCCATGTATCTCCATGATGTCCCTTAGTCTCAAGTGAATCTCCCCCATACCCCGGTTAATACAGCAGCAGGTGAATCATACTGACATTCACTTTGTCCCTTTGCTGGCTGCTGCCCTGTACATCCCAAAATACATTAGCCTACATTTTCAAGAGTAACTACTGATCTTGTGAGCCCAAGCTGACACCTCAAAGGAGTTTCCATGTAGTGGATCATGGCATCAACCCCTGCAGGTTTTCCTTTGCTAGGGGAATGCTTCCACTGTCTTTGCTGTGTCCCAGTGAAGCACTCTCAGTGGGTCCCATGGACAAGGGGATGGTGCTGCAGACATCTCTGACCACCCTCCTCTCCCCACATCCCTCAGGGACAGTGGGAGATGTACAACAGA
The DNA here is from genome assembly GCF_007399415.2 of Gopherus evgoodei. Classification (NCBI taxonomy): domain Eukaryota; kingdom Metazoa; phylum Chordata; order Testudines; family Testudinidae; genus Gopherus; species Gopherus evgoodei. The sequence continues at coordinate 48,990,715 of NC_044330.1, read as the reverse complement.
CTCAACTCCATGTACAGATGTAGTTGAGGAAGGGATCCAGCTCACAGTTTTTTCATATTTTCATTTTATAGACTAGGGAGCAGGTGAGGAGCGGAATAATACAAAAGACTCAAAGCCAAAGTAAGAGTTACAGATTTTAATTCAAGATCTGTTCCATATCATAGAAAAGCTCTGGGTAAGTGTCCATGAAAGTCTGGTCATTATGTCCCTCTGCTGTGGGCAGCAGTGAGAGTGACAAGAATAAGGTCAATTTCACTATGTTGCTGGTTGAGAAAGCTACAGGGTCAGTTGCAGCAGATATAGTTACTGGAGCTTTCAAGGAAGAGGAACATGCAGGGACTGAAAAAGGAACACAGTAGCAGAGAAATTCCCCTCCTAACAGCCAGGGAAGTCTTTCCCAAAGCAAGTCAATAGTGTTTCACTGTCTGAATCAATTGAGGCAGAAGCCACTGCACTGTTTGGAAGAACTTTCTTCTGAATCCCAGCCCAGTAACAAAACCAACTCTGGGGATTTTCTGGTTAAAAAAAAAAAATTAAATTAAATTCCTGGCACCTGATCCCAGGAACCATGCACCTAGAGACATTTCTACCAGAGATGGATATATGAACTCTCCCCTCCCCATTCTCTCCAGCAATAAGCCAGATACTCTCAAAGGTTGTTTGTTTTTTTTTTAAAAACTGGATACTTATGTCTCCAGTGAAGTTTCTGTATAAGGAGCTGCGACTCTAGTCCCAGGGGTGCCATGCTGAGATTGCTCAAATAGGGCAAACTGTAAAGAAGGGCAGAATCTCCAAAACTGGTGGTTATTCCAGTACTTAGATCCACCAAGCCAGAAACAAAACAGCTTCTATAATACCTTATTGGTTACTCAGAAGCCAAAAACACAGTTCCCTTAAAGCAATCCAGTCTCCTCCCAGACAGGCAAGCCAAATATGATGAGGATTACTAAAAATCTTGTTCATCATATAAAAAGTTCTACCAATCCCAAAGGATCGGATATATTACCTCCCAGGTTAATGAATATTTCAGATCTTACCCAAATACACACTTACAGCCAATTATTATTAACTAAACTAAGATTTATTAAAAAAAGAAGAGAGCGTATTGGTTAAAAGATCATTATACATACAGGTATGAAGAGCGTTCTTAGGTCAGTTTTATAGTACAGATGGTGAGCTTAGAGTTGCAAAGCATCCTTTCCAGAATCACTTCATTAGGTTACAGTCCAATGTCCATATCCAATAACAGGGCTATCCAGAATGGCACTGAAGACCACAATCTTGCGACTCAACCTTCCCTATGAAGCTTAAGCAGATCTGAGGTCCCAAGCGTTTTTAAGAGATTTTTGCAGCCTCTTGACAGCACACAGTCCTTGGATGAACAATAGGCTTTTGAAGTAACCTTCTATTTCCTAAGCATTACTAGTAATTAATTAGTACAAGATATTTATCCATTAAGTAGTTCATTGATAATTTATACAAACTTCAAAGAGAAGTACAGACAATGAAATTACTACACTCAAGTTTCATTTAAATGTTAATATTCCCTTTTGATCTCTGAATCAATAGACAGGATTCATCTATTTATATGGTTAACATCTAACAAGATATAAGTACCATATATACTCGTTCATTAGCCCGTTCATTTATAAGCTGACCCCCCAAGATGGATAGGTAAAAATAGCAAAAACTGTATCACTCTTTCATAAACCAACCCTATATTTCAGGGGTTGGCAAACTTTGACTCCTGGCCCATTAGGGTAAGCCATTAGTGGACCTGGGTTTTTGGTTTACCTGGAGCGTTCAGAGGCACGGAGCCCCTCAGCTCCCAGTGGCCACAGTTTGCCGTTCCCAGCCAATGGGAGCTCTGGCAGCTCCGACTGGCTGGGAACAGTGAACCGCGGCCACAGGGAGCTGAAGGGCTCCATGCCTGCAGATGCTCCAGGTAAACAAAACGACAATATATTAGATATTCAATTCAATGATTCCATAGAGTTTAAAATCATCAAATGTTGGTGTAGACCCATTTATAAGCCAACCCCCACTCTTTGATGCGTCACTTTTTTACCAAAAATATTTGGCTTATGAATGAGTATATATGGTAAACACATACAATTAGTACTACCTCTAATTCTCTAACAACACAGGTTTGCATGTCAAAGCTCTAGTCTATTTAACAGGGCTATATTAGCTATTGCTAAGGAACAGCCCTAATTACCATTTATATACTCCTCTAATATGTCTTTAAAGGCTCAATTTGGCTAATTTATTCTGCAAGTTGCTTAACCCTTTCTGGCCCTGTGTCACACAAGCTCTTTAAATCCTAGGACAAGTAGTACCAATATTTTGGCACCATGCCAAAAGTCAGTCGCTCTCTGAATGTATAGTGCCTATTTAAACTTTTCTGTTAACCTGGTACAAGGGTGTCTAGCACCTTTATCACTTACTAAGTCTCAGAACATCTTGGAGATAAATGTACAGCCAGTTGATTGCGTTACAATATTTTCTTCAAATGACAGGAAAGGTCTGGAAAATCCAACTGAGAGGGAGGGGTTTATAATTCTGAAGTAGGTCAGACTCTGAGTTTATAAAAATTGGACAGTGTCCTTTTAATTACTTCTCTCAGCAAGCAGGAGACATTTTGACTGATTTCCATGCGGTCTGACCATTACCAAGGTTCTTTGTAAGATCTGTTTTCTTGATTTTTTTCAGGTCCCTGGCTGGTGCCCCAGAGCTGTAGTGAGGAATGAATGGTCCAGCAGATCCTTCAAGCCTATTCCTCAACTCCTCCCTGGAAACTTCTGAACAATGTGGCAAAGAGACCCATATAGAGAACATCCTTTTTGCCACTTTTTATCTCCTGGATTTCATCCTGGCTTTTTTTGGCAATACCCTGGCTCTTTGGCTCTTCATCCGGGACCAAAAGTCAGGCACTCCAGACAATATTTTCCTGATGCATCTTGCTGTGGCTGACCTGTTTTTTGTGCTGGTTCTACCCACCCGGCTAGTATATCACTTTTCTGGCAATCACTGGCCATTTGGCGAGATCCCATGTAGACTCATTGGCTTCCTTTTTTATCTCAATATGTATGCCAGTATCTACTTCCTCATGTGCATCAGCATTGACCGCTTCCTAGCCATTGTGCACCCTGTGAAGTCCATTAAACTCCGCAGGTCACTTTACGCCCATTTGGCATGTGCCTTTCTTTGGGTTATAGTTGCTGTTGCAATGACACCTCTGTTGGTCAGTGTGCAGACAGCTGAGATGAACAACACGACTGTCTGCCTACAGCTCTACAGAGAGAAGGCATCACGCCATGCTCTCGTGTCCTTGGCAGTGGCATTCACCTTTCCATTTATTACTACAGTAACCTGCTACTTACTGATTATTCGTAGCCTGAGGAGTGGGAACAGAGTTGATAAGCACCTGAAGGAAAAAGCCATCAAGATGATCATAGTTGTTCTCATGATCTTTCTGGTCTGCTTCGTACCCTATCACATCAATCGCTACATTTACGTTCTCCATTATGATGGCACCAAGACTTCCTGTGAAACCAAGCGAGTCCTGGCACTCAGTAACCGCATCACTTCCTGCCTTACCAGCCTGAATGGCGCCCTTGACCCAGTGATGTATTTCTTTGTGGCTGAGAAGTTCCGTGAGGCCTTGTGCAGCTTGTTTTGTGGCAAAAGAGCTGCAATGATGCCTCCAAGTTATGAAGGGAAGACAAATGAGAGCTCACTGAGTGCTAAATCTGAATTGTGAGCAAGTGATCATATTTGTTGACACTTCTGGGCACAACACAGCCAAGAGACTTTCTAGAGAGTAAAGGCAAGTGACCCCAAGGACAAAGATGTTATCCCCAGAGTCAGTATCAGTCCTGCAATATCAAGGAGGAGAGTTCAGTTATTCTATGCAGCTACAACCAGAAATGGCTCATCTCCGCCAGAAGACAGATTGTAACCTCAATAAATCACAAGACATCTGAACATGAATGCAACAGCAGCAGCATCTGTTGCCCAATCCTGAAGCTGAGGCCTGAATATTTAGGGATGGGGGAAGGAAACAAGAATGTAATCAATCCATGATTTCTCCATCTAAGAGTTTTATACTCAAGGCTCATTCAAGCAAATGTTGGCCACCCTGAGAAACAGAACAACTGGAATTCAAGGACTAAGGGCCTAGTCTACACTGGGGCAGTGAGAGAGGGGAGATTCGATCTAAGATACGCAACTTCAGCTATGAGAATAGCGTAGCTGAAGTCAACATATCTTAGATCGAATTAAAATTACATATTTCGTGTCCTTGCGGCACAGGATCAACGGCCGCGGCTCCCTGTCAACTTTGCTTCTGCCTCTCGCACTGCTGGAGTTCAGCAGTAGATGGGAGAGTGATCAGGGATTGATTCATCACATCTACACTACACACGATAAATCAATCTCCGATAGATTGATCGCTACCCACCAATCCGGTGGGTAGTGTAGACGTATGTTTAGATTCAATGGCTGATTGCCTCCTGCCCAACATGCACACCCTCCCTTGAAATACTATGTTGTGCCAGCCAAAGTGATTCAGTCCTGGGGTATCAGAGGAGAACAGTAGTGTCTCTGGATCTATTGTGAATATTTTCAGAGAGTTGGGGGGATATGGTATTCCTGTTGAATAGGGGGAAAGGGAAACCTGTGGCTGGAATAAATGGAAGACATCCTGATTCCCAAGGGATGTCAAGTTATTATCGCCACAGGCCTCTTGTCTATGCCTAGGATTTGGGAATGAGCAGTAAACATCATGCTAATATTTCAACCTGTCCTTGGGTTTGTGGTCTAAGGCCCTAGGAGCTGCCTTCAGTTACAGGCAGCATTTTCTGAACAAGCCTTGGGGTGTAGTCCTGTTTGAATTATCAATCACCTTAATAATCTCAGGCTAAAATAAAAGGGAATGGAAAGAAGTCTCATGAAAAAAAATCAGTAAAGGGAATATCTTCCATTGGTTTATAAATGCTGAACCCTACAACTGAATCCCTGTAAAAAAAAGCCAAGAAGATGAAAAGTAGATGTGTTGAAAGTGTGAAACCCAGTCTGCTTGGGGAAAGCCTTAAAGCTCTTTCAGAGTGTTTTGTTTGGTCTGAAAAACATTTCATTTGCTAAATATGATCACTAACCTAGTTTAGCTTAACTACCCTCACTGATAAATGTTGCACCCAATGGAACATATCTGGGTATTAAAACAAGCAGGGGAGGTAGGAGAAATCCCATGCTACAAAAGGAGAAGAGCAGAAGAATTCTTTGTGTCCGCTAGGAACCTTGCTAAGCCAATCATATTTGCCTCTGAAATGCTTAGGTACAGCAGTGATGCGTACAATAGAAAGCCATATGATAGATCAATCTTATTTACATATTCTACTCATGCCCTTGGGAAGGAGCTCTCGATGTCTCCAAGAGTTTAGATCCTAAATTATGAAATCAAATAACTTTTTATCTTGGTTAAGTTTCTGGAATCCTGACTGCTTTCCCAGCTGGTACCCAGCCTGCTCAAAGGCACTGGCCAATTAGAGACATAAGCCAAGAAGCCAAAAGGAAATCCATTAACTGTAATTCTGGATGCCTACAGACTGGTGTTATACGGAGGATTACTTGAACAGGAAGTAATTATGGAAGGTTCCCTGGTGGACAGGGTGAAGCAAATAATCCTCTTTCCTTTTTCCACGTTGATCACGTCAGCAGGTAGAAACATCAACTCAATGACTCTCCCAACCCCTGCTGGACAGAGGTATAACAGTTTGAAGTTAATCCACTGTGCTTCAGAATTCAAAGCTATCTGTCAAACCGTCTGTCTCTCTTCTTACCGGGATGTGCTTTTGTACAAGTTTCATGTCCTCTTTGTATTATTTTTGACATTAATTTTTTTAAAACAAAAAACTTTTTGGACTTGTTCAGACCTATTATACATACATAAAATAAATAGTTTAAAAGGATCAGTGAGGAGATGGTCTTTTTATTAACAGAGGCTCCCCCTCAGTCTCTCATGCCCGTTTCTCTCTCACATGCAAGCCAACATCACGCCTGGAATCCTTTCCTCTTCACACAGCCTCCTGCCCATTCACCCAAATCCTGGCAATCTACTGGCATTCCGCCTTCAGGCCCCTCCTCTACCCATATGTCCTTGATAGTCAGTGTCCTGTCCATTGCCCTTTCTCTATCCATCTCTCACTTTCCAACAACTCAGTCCTACTCCGGGCTTATTCTGTGCCTTTCTATTCTTTATCTGCCTCTGTGTTTTTGTTTTATTGTGCTAACAGACCTTCTTCTCCCACATCCACAATGTACCGGGCTAAGCCCCTGTGGCTCTGCTCTCTCTTACCTGCCAGCATTTTTTACGAAGCCTAGGTCGGCAAGTGCCACATCACAGAGCTCACAACGGAAGCATTCTGGGTGCCAATTATTATTCATTGCCTTGATCACACGTCCAATAATGAACTCACCTTGGAAAGAAAAACACAACCCTTAGTTGTAAACAGAACCAAATTTGAGCAAAAAATCCCTCCCCCACATCCACCCCCATTCCTTTTCAATGCCTTGTACAAGGCCCAGTATATTCTGACTTGCTGAAAATACCACTTCCTCCCACAAGAGTACCAGAAGAACATCTTCATTCCTAACCACTGCCAGAGTAATTCTTTGTTACTGTCCAGAGAGCCTGATGCTTAGGATGACCCTTGGGTTAAAATTTTCATCCCCAGTGATCCTCTGCCTCATGACTTCCACCCAGGGAAGAGAAGAGACTAGATAGTTTTGCACATGGAGATCTTACCACATTGCCCACAGCAGGGTGCAAACAGCATCTGGAAATCATGCTCACAATACTTTCGACCCTCAAACTGTTAACGAAACAAAGGAGAGAAAATCCTCAGTGAATCACAAACTGTCCACTGTAAAAATTCATACCATTATTAGAGTTTGCAGGTGACAAACTTGTAAAGGTTAAGCAAGTGTTTTCATTTCCAACCCATTCTTGCTTGTCATTGCCTGGAAAAAAAATCCTTCGAAGGTGACACTTTCCATACTTTGTCTCAGCCCCATGGAGAATTTTCTTAGACAATGGAGCCAAATCAATGCAGGTATGTTTAATGTGGGCAAAGGTGCAGTGGAGAGCAAAACCAGAACATATACAAAACACCACTACTCCTATAATTAGCTTTTCTTGTCCTTTTCTTCTGGGTTCATGTACCTCAAAAGAGCTCAAACTCGACATGATTGTTGTCCACATGGAAAATGAAAAAGAGCTTAGCATTTTAAAAATTAGATAGTTTTCAAATTACATGTTTGTACATGTGCTATAGAAAAATTTACAGCCAATTTTCAGACAAGTTCACTAATTTTGGTTACCCACTTTGAGAAATCTTGTGCCAAATTTTCAGAAGACCCAAGAACCCAGTCATGCCTATTCCGATATGCAATGTTGAGCACATTATTTTTCTTTCCTCCCCTTCTCCCATCATCCACTTTTCCTATTAAAGAAAAAAAAGGAAATTAAATACAGAAACTTAAGTTAGTGCAGTATTAGAGCTCAGGAACTGAACATGCAAAATCAGGAAATTAAGAAGTGAAGATTCTGACAGAAAAGTTAAGCCCCAGCTTTTCAAAGGAGACCATTTTCTTCTCTGGTGCACTAGACTCCCACAGAAATTATGCCCACATTATTTGCAACCATAATTAATTGTGGATGCAAATTCTACCATTTAGGTATTTAAGTACCTGTCCTAATCTGTGCTTGCAGGTTAATTACTTATCCATCTCTATGCTAGTATTTATGCCTAAAACTTTATATGAACAAAACACAGGGACAATATTAATATGTGTGAAACTGAGATCCATCTGAAAACTGGGCCCTAAAAGGATGCTTTCAGGTCAAATCTGGCCAGAAATTTAGACTTTATAAAACGTGCCTTTTAATAAACAGGATGTGCATGCAATGTGGTCGAGTTAACATTGATATAGGAATCTTGCATTATGAATTTCCCAAAGTCTGCGTGGTTCAGTCCTCTATCTTAATGTGCTGATGTATGTTTTTTAATTTAGTTTTATATTCTAAATATATATTTTTCTGTTCCACTGCATCCTAATTTCACTTAATTTATGTTTAGCCGGGATGAGGGGGAAATGACTTTAACAAAACTCTGGATTTGTCAGTCAAGTCAATGATAATAAAGCTTAGGATCAAAAGAAATGGAAATCAACAAGATTAGGGAACTGAAATTCTGCATCCCCAGAAAGTCTTCCCATTAATTGATGGAGGGATGATAAACGGGAATGTGGATATGGAAGTGGATATTACCGCAACTGAGGTAGAGGCCGTTCTTGAACAGCTCGATGGGACGAAGTCGGAGGGCCCGGACAATCTCCATCCGAGGATATTAAAGGAACTGGCGCGTGAAATTGCGAGCCCGTTAGCGAGAATTTTTAAGCAATCGATAAACTCGGGGGTTGTGCCGTATGACTGGAGGATTGCTAATGTAGTTCCTATTTTTAAGAAAGGGAATAAAAGTGATCCGGGTAATTATAGGCCTGTTAGCTTGACGTCTGTAGTATGCAAGGTCTTGGAAAAAATTTTAAGGGAGAAAGTAGTTAAGGACATAGAGGTCAATGGTAATTGGGACGAATTGCAACACGGATTTAGTAAAGGTAGATCGTGTCAAACCAATCTGACCTCCTTCTTTGAGAAGGTGACAGATTACTTAGATAAAGGAAATGCGGTGGATATAATTTACCTAGATTTCAGTAAGGCGTTCGACACGGTTCCGCACGGGGAACTGTTAGTCAAATTGGAAAAGATGGGAATGAATATGAAAGTTGTAAGGTGGATAAGGAACTGGTTAAAGGGGAGACTCCAGAGGGTCGTATTGAAAGGTGAATTGTCAGGCTGGAAGGAGGTCACTAGTGGTGTCCCTCAAGGATCGGTTTTGGGACCGATCTTATTTAACCTTTTTATTACTGACCTTGGCACAAAGAGCGGGAATGTGCTAATAAAGTTTGCGGATGACACGAAGCTGGGGGGTATTGCTAACACGGAGAAGGACAGGGATACTATTCAGGAAGATCTGAACCACCTTGTAAACTGGAGTAATAGAAATAGGATGAAATACAATAGTGAAAAGTGCAAGGTTATGCACTTAGGAATTAATAATAAGAATTTTGGATATACGTTGGGGGCGCTTCAGTTAGAAGCGACGGAGGAGGAGAAGGACCTTGAGGTACTGGTTGATAGCAGGATGACTATGAGTCGCCAATGTGATACGGCTGTTAAAAAAGCAAATGCGATTTTGGGATGCATCAGGCGGGGTATTTCCTGCAAGGATAAGGAGGTGTTAGTACCGTTATACAAGGCGTTGGTGAGACCCCATCTGGAATACTGTGTGCAGTTCTGGTGTCCCATGTTCAAGAAGGATGAATTCAAACTGGAACAGGTTCAGAGACGGGCTACAAGGATGATCCGAGGAATGGAAAAACTGCCTTATGAAAGGAGACTCAAAGAGCTTGGCTTGTTTAGCCTGGCCAAAAGAAGGCTGCGGGGGGATATGCTTGCTCTATATAAATATATCAGGGGGGTTAACGTTAGGGAGGGAGAGGAATTATTTAAGTTTAGTACTAATGTAGGCAAGAGGACGAATGGGTATAAACTGGATATTAGGAAGTTTAGACTTGAAATTAGACGAAGGTTTCTAACCATTAGGGGAGTGAAGTTCTGGAACAGCCTTCCGAGGGAAGTAGTGGGGGCAAAAGACTTTTCTGGCTTTAAGACAAAGCTTGATAAGTATATGGAGGGGATGTTATGATAGGATCGTTAATTTGGGCAATTGATCTTGGATTACCACCAGATAGGTCTGGTCAATGGTCTGTGGGGAGATGTTGGATGGAATGGGAACTGAGTTACTGCAGAGAATTCCTTCTTGGGTGCTGGCTGGTGACTCTTGCCCACATGCTCAGGGTTTAGCTGATTGCCATATTTGGGGTCGGGAAGGAATTTTCCTCCAGGGCGGATTGGCTGGGACCCTGGAGGTTTTTCGCCTTCCCCTGCAGCGTGGGGCACGGGTCGCTTGCTGGTGATTTCTCTGCAGCTTGAGGTCTTCAAACCAATTTTGAGGATTTCAATAACTCGGTCCTGGGATAGGGGTTGTTATAAAATTGGATGGGTGGGGTTCTGTGGCCTGCCTTGTGCAGGAGGTCAGACTAGATGATCAGATTGGTCCCTTCTGACCTATGAGTCTATGAGTAATGGCCAGATAGATTTCCCAAGGAGGAAGACAGCAGTACATTAAAACAAAGCTAGTTTAGAGTGTGATCATTTCAAGGTTAAGAGAGACAGAAGCCTATGGGAAGGGAAAAGCCAGAGGGGACTGCTGACAGCACAGGACCTATTTGAGCTAATATGGAGCCCCACTGAAGCAATCTGAATGGGACCCTCCCTGAAAAGATAAGATACTGTGGACAATCTCCCACATTGTCTGCCCCACCAACTTGGAGGAAAGAGCCAGGGGAAGAAGGTGGGAGAGGAATGAGTAACAAGTCCAGATACAGAGTATGCGTTTGTGCAGAACTGAAGGAATAATTGACAGTGATTTCCTGGCAATATGAGGATGTGGGAACCTGAAATGTATCTTAGTGGTCACATGATAATGGTAAAAATCACAGCGTCACTTCTCTCTCACCCTGAACAAGCAGCTATATTAAAATAAGGAAAATGGTAATATCCTACAGCTACAATGCTTCTTCCTATCCCAGATCCTCCTGCCTGGCTTCCTGCTATGGTTTTTAAAGAAACAGTTCCTATATGCTCACATCAGCCAAGGTCATGACATAGAAGGAGAAGGCTGAAAAAGAGAAGACTGAAAAAATTAGGTTTGCTTAGTCTGGAGAAGAAAAGACTCGAGGGGGGACATGACAATAGTTTTCAAGTACATAAAAGGTTATTGCAAGGAGGAGGGATAAAAATTGTTCTTAAACTCTGAGGATAGGACAAGAAGCAATGGGCTTAAATTGCAGCAAAAGCAGCTTAGATTGGACATTAGGAAAAACTTCTTAACTGTCAGAGTGGTTAAGCACTGGAATAAATTGCCTAGGGAGCTTATGGAATCTTCATCATTGGGGATTTTTAAGAGCAGGTTGGACAAAAACCTGTCAGTGATGGTCTAGATCAGGGGTCGGCAACCTTTCAGAAGTGGTGTGCTGAGTCTTCATTTATTCACTCTAATTTAAGGTTTCATGTGCCAGTCATACATTTTAAATTTTTTAGAAGGTCTCTTTCTATAAGTCTATAATATATAACTAAACTACTGTTGTATGTAAAGTAAATACGGTTTTTAAAACATTTAAGAAGCTTCATTTAAAATTAAATTAAAATGCAGAGTCCCCCAGACCGGTGGCCAGGACCCAGGCAGTGTGAGTGCCACTGAAAATCAGCTCGCGTGCCGCCTTTGGCATGCGTGCCATAGTTTGCCTACTCCTGGTCCAGATAATACCTAGCCCTGCCTTGAGTGTAGGGCACTGGACTAGATGACCCCTCGAGGTCCCTTCCAGTTCTATGATTCTATGATCTCATATCTGCAGGGAATTACAGTTATCTCCATTGATTTCTCAGTCAGCATAGAGCATCTCACACTTCCATGTCATGTGGCATGGGACCATGAGCATTTCACCTTGACCTGACGAAGTAGCCCCTCGCTCCGGTGACTTAGAGGCCCCTGCTGCTTCAGATTTAGCAGCAATGTCTGACCCAGCCCTCTGAAAGGGCTAGTTACACTGGGAAGGAAAAGGCAGACAGAAACACTGATAGTAGGTGGGCAAAGAATGACACTTGAAGCTTTATTTTGTCAGATGCTGAGTACTCTCAGTTTTCACAGCGTTCACTGACAGCCAGAGATACTCAGCATCTCCCAGGATTGGGTTTTTAAAGGGGGAAGTAAAAAAACTTTCTATAGCTTCACACCTTACCTCATAGAAGAGTCCATCTGGGAACTGTCGGAAACACTGAGCACAGACAAAGCAGTTCTCATGATAGAGCTCCCCATTGCTGTTCACGATTCTCTCCGAGGGATCAAAGCGAGCCTGGCAGCGCTCACACACTGCATTTGCGAGGGCATCAGACATATTACTGAGGAGGAAATAAAGGTCAGAGTCAGAACATGGGCAATGTCACAGCTATCAAATGAATATGCATACACCACACAAGTAACATTACAGTCACCAACATCTTTTCATCCCTTTTTGCACAAATAAGCACAATGAAAATAATGCAGCAGGCAAGGGAATGGAATCAACAAGTTATTCAGAATCAGCATCCGATATCTGTTTACATCTGACACAAGTGGAGGTAACAACCACATAGTAATTTGCAGAGCTATATGATGGATTCATTTATCTTTCATCTTTGACCATCTTGCCTGCCCTCTGTCCACAAATCCCCATCCTACCAACTTACTCCAGACACCCTCCATTAAAACACAAAATAAATGAAAACCCCTGCAGAGAAATGTTTTCTCCTTTTCTCCTCAAATTTATAACTGCCCCACCCCCTTTCAACAAACATCACACTTGCCTGAGGCCTAGGATGGGAAAACATGAGTCCAGGTGTTCTATGTATTAAAATGTCATAGCGTTAAAGCCTTATCTCTCATGTCCCAACAGGGCTAGGAATGGCAACTTCAAAAAATGGGGAAGATTCCCAGTTTCCTAATGGGATCAGCTTTATTTTAAAATCTGGAGTACTGAGGATCTGAATTTAAAATGGTGTGACAGGTTCGATCACAGAGACCCCATTGGGACTGTCACCTGGCATGCTGAAACTACCTCTGAGTCCCTTTTCCCTGTTAGCTTAGGACTCCAGAACCCTGTCTTGTTGACACGCAAGCCTGCTGCAACACAGACCCAGGGTCTGAACCATGTCCCCAAAGCTGCAGGCTTTAACTGAAAACCACTCAGCAGGTACTCCTGTCTCAAGCACTCAGCTCCCAATGGGATCCAAACCCCAAATAAACCTGTTTTACTCTGTATAAAGCTTATATAGGGTAAACTCATAAATTGTCCACCCTCTATAACATTAATAGGGAGATATGCACATCTGTTTGCTCCCCCAGGTATTAATCACTCTGCGTTCAATAATAAACAAAAGGGATTTTATTAAGAATAAAAAGTAGGATTTAAGTGGTTTCAAGTAATAACAGACAAAACAAAATAAGTCACCAAGTAAAATAAAGCAAAAACACGCAAGTCTAAGCCTAATACATTAAGACTGTGTTTCCCAAACTTGGGACACTGCTTGTGTAGGGAAAGACCCTGGTGGGCCGGGCTGGTTTGTTTACCTGCATGTCCACAGGTCCGGCTGATCGCGGCTCACTGCTCCAGGCCAATGAGAGCTGCTGGAAGCGGCGTGGGCCGAGGAACTTACTGGCTGCCACTTCCAGCAGCTCCCATTAGCCTTGAGCAGCAAACCACGGCCAGTGGGAGACGCGATTGGCCGGACCTGCGGACGCAGCAGGTAAACAAACCAGCCCGGCCTGCCAGGGGCTTTCCCTACACAAGCAGCATCCCAAGTTTGGGAAACACTGCATTGAGAAACTGAATACAAGTAAATCTCACCCTCAGAGATGTTCCAATAAGCTTCTTTCACAAACTAGACTCCTTCTTAGTCTGGGCTCAATCCTTTCCCCGGCATAGTTCTTATAAGTTCCAGCTCAGGTGGTAATTAGAGTATTTCTCATGACTGCAGCCCCCTTTGTTCTGTTCCATCCCCTTTTATAGCTTTGGCAGGAGGTGAGAATCCTCTCTCTCTCTCTGGGTTCTCACCCTTCCTTCTAAATGGAAAAGCACAAGGTTTAGGAAGGATGCCACTGTAAGACCTCATTCTCCATTCTTTCAGGGTTGGCCTGCACATACTTAGGAAGGTTTCCAAGTAAACTGAGCCATTTACAACCAATTGTCCTTGTTAATGGGAGCCATCAAGATTCCAAGCCATTATTAATGGCCCACACTTTACATAATTACAATAAGACCTTAGAGAAATACTTAATATTTTTAGTTTCAGATACAAGAATGATATATACATATAAATAGGAACAATACACACAGTAGTTTATAAGCTTTGTAATAGGAGTACTTGTGGCACCTTAGAGACTAACAAATTTATTTGAGCATAAACTTTCATGGACTACAGCCCACTTCTTTGGATGCTGTAGCCCACGAAAGCTTATGCTCAAATAAATTTGTTAGTCTCTAAGGTACCGCAAGTACTCCTGTTCTTTTTGCAGATACAGACTAACACGGCTGCTACTCTGAAAGCTTTGTAATGATACCTTTACAAGAGACCTTTTGCATAAAGCAGTTACATTATATTTACACTCCTAAGTGTATTTCCATAAACATATGGAGTGCAACATCATACATGGTAACATTTTTAGGTATAGTAAAGCTATTTTTTATTTTTATTTTTTAGATGTTTTTGTTGTTCCCTCTGAGCTCTGCATGACTGGAGTGATGGTAGCATTACAGGTTGATGCATATGAAAAACAAACCCAATTTTTAAGACACTCAGACATTTGTAAAATAGCCGTCCTGTAGCATATATTGTATATACAGAATACTTGAGGGGGTGATATAAAAGTTTTAATCAACACTTGCATATGCCCTGCGTACATTTCTTCTTCTTCTTTCACTTTATTTGTAATGCTAGTTCATCTTTGCTTCATGCTATGCATAAAATAAAAGACCACAGTGGTGGCTGTTCTGTCTTTCCCTAAAGCAAGAGGTCAATATCTGTGCTGCAGTAGACAGCTAGATTTCTTTTGTTAACATTATTCTGGATCATCTTGTTTTCTGCAAATATTTATTTTAAACAAGAAATCAATAAGTGTATTCTAGTAGTTGCAGCTTCTCTTTCCTCTGACCAGTTAGAGGTGCCGGCAGAAAAACAGACATGGAAGACAGAAGCCTGATTCTCCAATGCCTTGCGTCTTGTATAGTCATCTACAGTCCTACAAAGTGAATATAAAATGGCTGAAAAATGTATCAAATTAAAATTCCCCACTCTCATTGGTGGAAACACTTTACATCCATTTTGCATAGGTATAAGCCAAAGGCGAACCAGGCCCATTGATTAGATTAGAATCAATAATACTAATTTAGAGGCATTAAAATGGATTTTGTTTCCTCCCTGCAGTACAAATGGGCCTTTACACTTAGAATCTCACAAAAATTATGAATAGACAGGAAATCCTACAACCTTGTGGCCCACAACTCATGGTTTACAGAAACTCCAGACATTTGCCTGAGTTCTGCTGGGGCAGCACAGGAACAGTCACCCCAAAATGTCAGTGTTTGTAGCAAAACCCAGAGGCCATCCTTGGGATCTGATCAAATTTTTTTCCAGTCACAGCTTTGTTTCAGCTAAATCACAGGCCAGGAAGGTTCATAATGGCAGGATTTTAATACAATAATTCCACCACTGAACACTCACTCAAATCAACCTGGAAAAAATTAAAAAAACCTCTTGGTCCCTGGGTTCAGAGGCTTGATCTAGACAACATGGGAGGAGGGAGGGGGAGGAAATAGCAAGGAGGAAGATAAACAATAAAAAAGGCAGACAGTATTCTAAGCGTAAAGCTGTAATTACTGCTCCTCTCATTCATCTTCTGTGTTATGAGAAGAGATTAGAGGGGTGGGGGGTAATGACAGCTTCTATGACTAGAGATATAAGGTGGGTGAGGTAATATCAAATCTCAAGAAGAGGTCTGCACAGCTAAAAGTTTTCTCTTTTATCAACAGAAGTTGGCCCAATAAAATATATTACTTACCTCACTCACCTTGTCTCTCTAATATCCTTGGACAACATGACTAATCCTCTAATCTTTATGACTGTCAGAGATCCATATATGATATGATACACCCTATGTGCCCAACACTAAACACAACGAAGCACGTTTCTGGTTGTCCTTGATTAAAAGTTTAAGTTATGAAAAAAATCTGCTACTTACATTTCCATTTTAAATTTATTTTAGTTGCTCTCTCAGAAAAAGCCTGGCTCCCCACCACCTTCCACTGACATTACACTGGGTCCTATTGCCCCAATACTGCAAGACTGGAACTGGCTGGCATTAGACAACTGTGTTCTGAGCCCTCAGCTTGCAATCTGCATAGTCGCATTCCTGCGATGAGTAAAATGCAGATGATTTAGTTAGGTCTAGAGGGATAATTCCTACTACCTACTAAGAACCATTTGTCACAAGAGGTTTTAGGGAAAAGTCACATGGGAGTGTCGGCAAAAAAAAAGATAATGGAAATTTAGGGTCTAATCTCTGAACCCCTCATTCATGAAAGCAGGACTGTAAAGGCCCTTATTCAGGCAAATAGGTTTGAGGACTGTAGAAGTACGAACTGCCTTCAGTAAAAAAGCCTCATAACCCTGTAGAAAATTAGAGCTCCCACTGAGAGTCAAATGATCTGTTCCTTTGTGTGGCAACTTTGAAATGCAGCTCAGGATTTAACTTGCAGCTGTCAAAGAAATTCATTCAGCCCACCCACTCACAAAAATGAGAAAATGTCAAAAGTTATGGGATTTATTTTTATACACACACAACACCCATGACTCTTACTGCAAAAGAGCAACTGTAGACTCCATCAAACCCAGAACCCTGTAAGACCATTCCAGATGTCCCAACATCCCTGTTACTGCATTAGATTGTGAGAAGCAGCAAAGAGGGTGATTAACAGCTAAACCAGGTAGTATAGTCTAAACACTTCTGGGATTTGGAAGAGAAAAAAAAGTTAACTGATAAATGTATCTAAGTTTAAAGAAACTGGCAACTGTAAACAGGATTTCCTTGAAAATTATAAGCACGAGGACTGTGTAGATGTCATCATACTGGCCCAAGAGGTGCAAAAATACAAATGATCTGTTCCTTAATGATTAAGCACAATAGGACCCAGTAATCTAGAGGGGGAAATAGTAAGTAAATGTATGTATACCAAGTTACATACTACATACACAGCCAAAATATATACCACACAAATATACCGTATATCCAGCTCAGTGGCCTATTGGTAATCCTGTGTGCTGCCATGCAGGGAGTCTGTGCTCAGTTGTTAGTCCAAAACTCTTACTCATAGGGTAGGAGTACCATTAAGTCAGTGTATTCTATGCACAGGCACACACATCAGACGGAAGAAAAGGGAAGTACCTTGCATCTTTCCAATGCAACTCCTCCAGCCAGCTAGAACCAACACTAATGGAAGTCTCTCTTCCAGTCCTAGCTGGCTAGGACGTTGGCTATGATTAGGCTTGATAGAATTTGATTTTATATATTATAATTTCAATAGATAATGTCAATATTTATTTTTCAGTATTTTTATTTTTATTGATTTAAATGTTCACCATTGTGCAAAATTATGGGGGTTAAGTCTTTTTTTCCAATTATTATCACTCACAGTTGTGGGAAATTATGGGGAGGGGTCAACAATAGTTATTTAAATTACAGCACATGCTTAGATTAAAAAAGTTAAAGCTTTATAACTATTAAAACACGAATTGTCAACATCACATGGAAAAATATACACAGTAAATGTCCTTGAATCAAATTCTCATGCAGCATTTTTACTTTGGTAAATTTCAATTATTATTGATGGACTTTTCTGTCCATTTGTGTATACGGTGAAATTGACATTTACTGATATTTACCAATAAAAATCAAATCCTTCCAAGCCTAGCTATGATGCAGGTCTCAGAACTGTGAGGAAGACAAAGTAGAGAAAATGTAAAGGGTGATGGTAAAAATCCTTATTAATTCCTGCCGACAGAGAGAAAAAGGACAATCCTTGTGCCAATGAGAGGCAACAAACAAAAAAAGTATGTAACCAGGAAAATAAAACTACTACAAAAAGTACAAAGAACTATACATAGTTTTACATAGGGCCAAACAAATATTTCCTACGGAGATCATCTGAAAAGTTATCTGTTTTAAAGAATGCTAAACTATGTCCCACGTATTACAGAAAAACTTTCAGCCAATTCCACGTATTAAGGACCTCTGTTCCATTTTGACAGTCATGCCAGGGAATAAATGAATGAGTAAAATAGCAGATGGAAATCTAGAGATCAGTTCCTAGATCCATCCTGCATTCCAAGAATAATTTTCCTAATGCAGAGAAGAGCACAGCTGGTCAAGCACATACAGTCTAAGACCTACTCCTCTTCTCTTCCCTGTCCAACTCCACCCCTCCGGGAGGCAATGAATTTGCAGCTGGTGAGCTCTCTTAGCCATTGAGGCCCCATCTACACAACACTTACAATGGGGTACCTATTGATACCATGATTGTTCCCTGCCTCAGTTACAACAGAGCTGAAATCTGTAGGGAACGTAAGTTCCTGAGTACATTATACATGACAGCTGTGTTGCACCCAAGTCAGAGGACAATTGTATCATAAATGGATTCCCTGATTTGTATCTGTAAGATAGAGAGGACTTAACAATGGATCTTGCATAACCATGAGCTGAGTTCTATACTCTCTTTAGCTCTTCACTCCTGACACTTCTTTCAGTTTTACTGAAGACATTTATTCCTTTGATCTCAAAACGAAAAAAGAATTTAGCCTCACTTTTAACTTTAAAACAATCTCAACAACAGCCACAAGATGCTAAAATACAAGTCCTTTCCACAGAATATACCCTCAAACTAGAAAAGCTACATTTATTCCAAGCAATTCACTAATTTACTGTGTTGTACTCAGATATCAAACACAGATGCCCCCCCTCTTTAAATAATAAGCTTGTAACACAAAGACAGGAAAGACAATTAAAACAAAGTAAATGACAAAACATCCTGAACTTCCAGCACTGTGACCGAAAATGGCACAACAATGAGAGAGCAGGGCAGCACCTGAGCAAAGAATTTTCCAGTCTTTCACCAGTTTGCGTCATAACTTTTACTGATCAGTTTTTAAAATGCAGACATTTCATGGGAGCATGTTATGTACCATTCTAATCAGGAATAGGTTTCTCAGATAAATATACAAATACTCAGACTTTTTAATATTCTGCTGGACACTAGCACTGGTCTAAACTCTAGTAACACCCTCTGAACATATTTTATGTGAAGTGAAAATTACAGGCAGTAGTTAAGGTGACATACAAGCTAAATCACTATCAGATTTAGAAATATTTTATAGAGTCAGCAAATTGGGCTTCTCTCCCTTCAGAAGAAGAGTCTGGGACATCACACGATGAGAAGACTGTTAAAACAAACCCAACAGCTGTGAGACTTTTCTGCTGCTCCTTCCTCTTTTCAAAACATCTCCACCAAAAACCTTAGCAATTATGTGGAGTTGGTGACCCTGAATCGAGAAAGGTAAATAGTAGCAGAGAGTCCTGTGGCACCTTAGACTAACAGACATATTGGAGCATGAGCTTTCATGAATGAATACCCACTTCGTCGGATGCATGCCACAGGACTCTTCGCTGCTTTTACAGATCCAGACTAACACGGTTACCCCTCTGATACAAGGCAAATAGTGGCACAACAAAGAAAGTACAAAGGACAACCTCAAATGAGGTTGGTGGGAGGGATAGCTCAGTGGTTTGAGCATTGGCCTGCTAAATCCAGGGTTGTGAGTTCAATCGTTGAGGAGGCCACTTAGGGATCTGGGGCAAAAATCAGTACTTGGTCCTGCTAGTGAAGGCAGGGGGCTAGACTTGATGACCTTTCAGGGTCCGCTCCAGTTCTATGAGATAGGTATATCTCCATATGTTTTATTATATTTGAATGGATTAGTGGGAGTCAGTATGCAGAATATGGATGCAAAAACAAGGAAGATAAGGCTAGTGAAAGATCAGTTGCAGCATTTCTGATGAGGCGACCAGTTTTACTCCCCTACTTTTGAAAACTCTTGCAATAGAATGAGTGTTATTATAGCATCACTCTCATGGTACTAGGGTACATGAGAGACATGGCTCAGCTGCAAATCCAAGAGGGATTTCTGTCACAAAACAGCACATTGCAGAAACTGAGTTTTGAAATAATGACTAGAGGTTTGGGATTTGATTTGATTAGGAGGTGTGGGTGGGGGCAGGACGACAACAAGAGTCCTGACATATTGTCATGGGACAAAACATTTTGCTTCACATCAATCATTTCCCACCACTCAAGATAGATGCATTTGCTTCAGTGCCGAAGAAGGTTAATCTTCACCCTCTCTGCACTTGTCTGAAGAGTCGCTTTAACTTAGCCCACGTCCAGACTACCCCGCCGTATCGGTGGGTTAAAATCGATTGCTCGGGGATCAATATATCGTGTCTAGTCTAGACGTGATATATCGATCCCCGAGCGCGCTTACATCGATTCCGGAACTCCATCAACCCGAACGGAGTTCCGGAATCGACACGGAGAGCCGCAGACATCGATCTGCGCAGTCTGGACGGGTGAGTAATTCGATCTTAGATATTCGACTTCAGCTACGTTATTCACGTAGCTGAAGTTGCGTATCTAAGATCGATTTTCCTCCCCTAGTCTGGACGAGGCCTTAGTGATGGGCTGAATATCCAACAAATGTTGAAAGAAAGAGTGCGATAAACAGATGCTAAGATAACAGAGATGGATGCTACAAGAATCTGGAGAGGCACCACCCATACATTAGAGAATTTTATAAAAAACATTTCCCACTGGTTCTGCTCCATCAGTGGAAGCCATTGAGTAGACAAGGCTCTGGAAGGTTCCATATTTACACCATCATGTCAGTTAAAGTTGTAAGGCAATAAAAAGGCAGAAATGTAGGAAGCCATATTGTCTTCATTAAAATTCCCACTGGCTCAGCTGAATCAGTGGTAGCACTGATAGGGAAGATTTTTTATGGAAATCCTTAGTGTAGACAAAGACACAGAAATTTGTACTGGGATACTGCTAGAGTATTACTCACTTTAACAGAATAACACAAAGAAAATAAGAGAAAATATCTCACTACTAAAATCTCCCAACTCCCCTTAACATTTTCCCCCAAATCCTTATTGTCCAAAGTTATTTTTATCTGAAATGAAGCCAACATGGTAACCAACAACGGTACTCTTTCTTTGAAAGCTACACTACCAGCTTGTGCAATTTTTATAACAAGTAACATTTAAGATTACTGGAATTGAGCATAGAGAAAAATATTTCTTTGTTCATTGTCTATACTACACACACATTTGACAGCCCTGTACATGTAGTTTTATATCCCCCCAGCAAACTTTGTTTCCTCTTTTGCTTACATAGGATTTCCCACAGCAACTAGAGAGAACAAACAGATTTAAACTCTCTTTTTTTTGTATTTTTAAAACACGACTACGTTTCAAGTTGACTGTGCTTCTTTTAGCACACCAGGCTCTTTCCCCTCCCTTCCGGCCTAACACTCAAATGGAACTGCACACACATTCTTATTCCTTCCGCTTAACCAGTGATGCATGTTCAGTCTGTCACTCCATGACCTCTCATCCACACTCTAATGGATAAAAATGAAACAAGGTGTTCAGTGCAGTTCACAGCCATAAGGACAAATTAACAAGGGAGTCCAGGGTCTCTGGTTATCCCTCTGTCTGGCTGCTACAGTTGTTTGTTATGTGAGGGGGCCAGAGGTTCAATAAAGCAAAAATCCACTGCTCCTTTACACATTCCAGCAGGCTACAAGGAACACAATGTCTGCGTGGTATCCCAAAGGAGAACTGCCACCACACAGCTGCTTAAGAGACACAATGCATTTATGGATGTGTCCTGGATTTCACACAGGGGTATCTTGAGTACCTGTAGCAGGTACTCAAGAGTTCCTCTTCCACCCCTTTCTCAACACAGCAGCATGCTTGGTGAATTTCCTGAAATGGCCTTAATTTATAGTATTCCCCTTAAACCAAGGAAGTGCCTTTTCAGTCATCTTCAATAAATTTCATTTAACAGATTATATTTCTCATCTTCACTATGTATAACTAAAAGTTTAGTCAATTCTATAACATATTAAAAAAAGTCATGCCCAAATATGCCTGTCATTCACCATCATCAATTGATATCAGCACAGCCCTGGGATTGTTATCATTTGCCTTAAGAAGGAGCTCTAAATATTGGGGCTTTTTATATTTTGGGGAAGGAAACCACAAAAAGTATCCTTCAAAAAAGAATTCTCAGCGAGCAAACAGTAGACTTAAAAACAGTCATTTACAGCCCAGAAAAGAATCCCCCTCCCCCCCGATTATAATTAAGACTGCGTGTCTGTCACTGAAGTCGTGACTTTCCGTGACCTCCATGACTTCTGCAGCGGCTGCAGCAGAAGTTTGGGTGTGTTGGAGGGGGCTCAGGGCTGGGGTAGGAGGTTGGGATGCAGGGTGGCACTTACCTTGGGGGGGCTCCCAAGAAGTGGCCAGCATGTCCCTGCAGCTCCTAGGTGGAGAGGACAAAGGGCTCAGGGGGCTGCCCAGGCATCGCCCCCGCAGCTCCCATTGGCTGCGGTTCCCAGCACTTGTGGCTGGAGCAGCGTGTGGAGCCCTCCTGGCACCTCTCCCCCTAGGAGCTGCAGAGACATGTTGGTTGGAACCGGGTAGAGAGCCTGCCAGTCCCGCCAACCCTCCCTCCCTCCCCCAGCACCAGCAGGGGTCCCGGACCGCATGCCACTGCCTGGCACCCTCCAGCGCCAGAGGGGGTCCTGGACAACCACACCCAGCACCCACAGTGCCCCCAGACTGCCCCTCCAGAGCACCCACACACACACCCGGCCCAAGTTTTAGTTAGAAGTATCTAGTAAAAGTCATGGACAGGTCACGAGCTATGAATTTTTCTTTACTGCCCATGACCTGTCTAAGACTTCTACTAAAAGTACTTGTGACTAAAATACAGC
Organism: Gopherus evgoodei; assembly: GCF_007399415.2. NCBI lineage: Eukaryota > Metazoa > Chordata > Testudines > Testudinidae > Gopherus > Gopherus evgoodei. The sequence continues at coordinate 48,967,827 of NC_044330.1, read as the reverse complement.
CTTAATCATAATCTAGAACAGTGGTTCTCAACCTTTCCAGATTACTGTATCCCTTTCAGGAGTCTGATTGGTCTTCTATACCGCAAGTTTCACCTAACTTAAAAACTACTAGCTTACAAAATCAGACATAAAAATACAAAACTGTCACAGAACACCTGTACTGAAAAATTGCTTACTTTCTTGTTTTTAACCACACAATTATAAATTAAATGAACTGGAATATAAATATTGTATTTACATTTCAGTGTACAGTATATAGAGCAGTATAAACAAATCATTGTACGAAATTTTAGTTTAGTTTGTACTGACTTCACTAACGCTTTTTATGTAGTCTGTTTTAAAACTAGACAAATATCTAGATGATTTTATGTACCCCTTGGAAGACCTCTGAGTATGGTTGAGAACCACTGCTCTTGAGTATCCCCACTGATAAGAGGAGTAAAGTCCTAAACCATAAATAGCTTTAGAGATCAAAAACAGCATTGTGAATTGCACCTGGAAGGCAAATGGAAACTAGTACAGACTATATGTCATAGGTATAATAAGACCACTGTGTGATCTACCACTCAGTCAGCAAACATTCGCATTGAAGACTATTCAGGAAGAATAGTGCACAAGGATAGTCATATACAGAAAGCACTGCAGTAATCTAGTCTAGCATTGACAAAAAAATATAGATGCTTACAGTGAATTCTGCATTGTTAAGTAAATGGGGCTCAATCTCCTAGTCAAATAAAGTATTTTGGGGGAGGGAGCACTCTTGGCCACTGCTGCTATCTGGGCATCCAAAACAAGACAATGAAATCAAAGTTCCTCAGTTATAACCTTACTTATAAATGGTAAACATACCTTAACCCCTTCAACCTAATGGGCTATCAGCTCTGACACTTACAGAATCATAGAACAGGGTTGGAAGGGACCTCAGGAGGTCATCTAGTGCAACCCCCTGCTTATAGCAGGGCCAATCCAGACAGATTTTTGCCCCAGATCCCTAGCTGGCCCCCTCAAGGATTGAACTCACAACCCTGGGTTTAGCAGGACAATGCTCAAAGCACCACTTGCTATGTATGGTGTTTGTTCCTATCCATCAACATCATTGCAGTTACGTCTGTACGGAGCTTCAGAGAGCAAGCTCCTAGGCCGTGTCTACACTAAAGGGAAGTCGATCTAAGCTACGCAATTTGAGTTATGTAAATAGCATAACTCGAATCGACATACCTTAGATCTACTTACTGCGGGGTCCACACTATGCGACGTCAACAGGAGATGCTCTCTCGTCTACTCCCCTTACTCTTCTTGATCAGGTGGAGTACAGGAGTCGACGGGAGAGGAATTGGCGGTCGATTTAGTGGGTCTTCACTAGACCTGCTAAATTGACCGCCAATGCATTGATCGCCGCAGTGTTGATCTTCTGGTAAGTGTAGACAAGCCCTCACTCAAGCTGCATTCTTGACAGACAATGGGAAAAACAAGTGACCAAAGCGTCTGGGTCTAAGTGTTATCAGCATGTCAACGGTACTGCAGCCCAAACCATCTCGCTATCTCCAGTAGTGGCCTCACATATACATTTTACATTTAATAGGCACGATGACAAAACTCAGCAATACTGTCCAAATACCAACTTCTTAACAAAATTGTCAGCTATATTTTGATTTAATGACATACAAGCCAGAATAAAATCTATCTTGTTCTCCTATACCTATATTAGCTTTGTACTGCTGACATGTTACAATTTCTGCCTCGTGAGAGCTATATTAATATAAGGAAAAAATGTAGAGTAAAAACAATACTATTGTAAAGTTTTTGGTTTTTTAAACCACAAAAGTCAGGCTTGAAAAATGTATTATTGCACATCTACTTGTCCAAAGACCATGCCTACTAGCCCAAGTGAAAAATACTTAGGCCTTCATCTAAACCACTCTAGCCATAACTCCTGCAATTTACAAGGATAACACTTGTGTACTGTATTTATATGTAACTTGTTACTTTGTGAAAATATATTAACTAGCAAAATGACTATCTTCTTACCCTTTCTGGCCTCAATTCACATTCTCTTTTATTTTCTATCATAGATCCCAGTGTATTTTTTCTGCATTGTTTCAGTGTCTGTCTCCTTTTCACCTTCTTCCCAACCAACTCCTTACATCCTTTTCCCTCTCCTTTTCTGTACACTGTAATCTCTATCCCCTACATTGTCTTCCCCACCTCCCAATCTCTCTTTCTTCTCTTTTCTAACTTCTCTTAGGATAAGTTAGAAAAGAGAAGTAGGGTTTCTATCAGCCTCTCTTACTTGCCCACACACCCCATCCATATCCTAATCACAGATACACACACTCACTCACCCCTACCCCTTTGAACATAAAGCTTGAAAAATTCACCAGATACTTAACAGCCAGAGGGCTAAAAGGCGGGGACTAAACTAAGATGAAGGACCCAACTGTCCAAGATTAGAATCCAGGCCACTAATGAACAACTGGGAAACAGAAGGTACTAAGACTGCTATAGGGTGCTGTCACTGGATTCTACTTGAGGCTCCATTTTATTCTTCACCGCCTAGTAAGTGTCTGATAAATCTGAAGCCTCAAACCACCTCCGGCTGCTGAAGGAGAGAATTCTCTCTCTTGCATACCACTGCCCTCTTCTCCAATGCAATAGCTCCAGTGTCCACCTCTGCTGCCTCTCAGAGCTCTCCCAAGCAGAGCCAACATAAAATTGACCTAATTCTTGCCAGTTTGACTAATACCACAGGGTGCTCGTTAACATCTGTGAAAACTGACACAGCTGTCCCCAGTTTTTACTCTGCAGAATAGGAAACCTCTGGGTGGAAGCACAAGTACTGGAGCCATCTGGCTACAGGCTACTGCAGAGCCTTAGTTTACCCTTGGTAAATTTACTTTACGAACAGGCAACCTAGAAGATTAGTTCTCTCTTTGATTGAAAGCTTAGATTCAGCAGAAGTCAAAGAGCTCATCCAGGAAAGCTGGAAAACTCCAAAGTTATTTAGAATCTGTAAAATCAATTGCCTCATTCTTAACAATGTATGTGGAGAAATGTGCCTGAAATCAAACAATGCTAAAATCTTTTCAGCATTTAAAACAACTACAGCATTTTACACTAGGTCCTTGTTCTAGCACAGTGCCTAAAACCCACACTATTAGCAATACTAGAAACATTGCTGGGTCTGAAGATCCCTGTATGTTGCTTCAAATGGGAAAGGTTCGCCATTGTTCATTTCCTGTTATTGTTACAAACTGATAGCTTCTGTGCCAGGAAAACCTTTTTCTTCATAAACTATCTGGAAATAAAAATACACTAATCTGAGCCTGTCTGCAGACACCGCCTGCTTCAAAAGAAATGTATGGAGCCTTAAGAAACATTCCAACAATCCCATTCCCTTTGTCTCAGAGACCTACCCAGGTATCCCAGCTGTTGCCCGTGTCTCGTCTTTCAGCAGTGACCCTGTGCCACTCAGCCGATCCTGCCGGCGTTGGTAAAGCTTAGAGGACGCCAGCCCCCGAAGTCTCATGGCAGCCATAGCACCCAATGCCACTGTGAAGGGGAGTGCAGAAAGACAACTGGAGAGAACAAAAGCACTGAAATTTCAGTGAGTCACTTTCCTTCTGGAAGTCTCCCTTAGTTCTCAGAAGTGCTAAATCAGGATAGACAGAATCCTGCCCAAGTGCTGCCTGTTACCCAAAATCTGCCATTCTGTTACAATTCTAACAAACCAGATTCTTTTGTTCCTGTATCCCACTGGTATGACCCACTGAAGCCAGTGGGTAGGATCGGCACCAGAGATTAATTCTGTGTCAGATTTGCACACAGAATCTACATATGATCCATTTTCCAAGAGATGAATTTAAAAATCTCATTCTTCAAGTAACTTATCCACTTAAACCAATAAAGCTCCTCAGTCAAACCAGAACAGAACAGTAGAAATGAAAAAGAGGTCAGTGATCTCCGAGCAAAGAACTCAGTCCTTTACTGCAGACTAATATCAGATCCTGGCTATTCTAAGTTGGTCCCCTGCAAGATGGTGCATCAAACAATATGAGGTATGCATGATGTTTACGATGTATATATGATGTTGCGATCAGCAGAACCCTTCACTCCATGTAGATAAAGCATACCCCCAACAGCGAAAGCATGAAGATTCTTGCTTTCCAGATACACTGTAGTCTGCAAGAGTTGCATTCCCTGCAAGATCAGGAAGCTGAGAAAAGGAACATACTTTACATTCCAACCTCCAGAGCACTCACTCCGCTGGGAACTGAGCAGGGTTTCAGCCAGGCGCCCACCCTTTACACCACTCCTGCCTCCCACCCTCTAGAGGAAGAGAGGATCACATTACACAAATGGGACTAAACATATTCTGACTACAAAAGTCAATTTCTTAAAGGAACAAAAGAACAGAGTAGAGGATGACAGGAACATCCAGGCTAGAATATCATCACATCAGAAGCAGCACAGTCCAAGAAAACAAATCCAAGGGCCATTATAATCTATGGTTTATTTATTTTACAATAAATTATGAAGGCAAAAATGGAATTTTCAAGGAAGTAATGAAATATTACATATATCATATCTACAGTCTGGCAAGCTCTAGAAATAATATAATGAGAGGAATGATTTGCACAACTGTTTAACAGGGAGTGACCAACAGTGGTCCCTTCTGACATTACAATTTATGAGATGTAGTTTATACTGGAATCCAAAAAAAACAGGCAGAGATGAAGAACATCATTGTTTCAAAGAGAAGAAAGCAGCAGCATCCTCACCTTCAGTTCCTCCTACCTTTCTTCACGTATTTCAGACTGCCTGCACCTACAGGTGATCCGGAAAGAATTTTTTTTTTAATTGCATTTGTGCTTTTTTTTAATATTATTTTACTTCTTTATGGTGTATAATGAGGACCTGATTCTTTTTAATTTTCAAAATGGCATTTTCTGCTTGCTTTTAAACTTTAGAAATATCAGGTATGCCAGCTCTGATTTCCTAGGAACATCTTCATCTTGGAGGATGTATATAGTTACAGCTCTTACCTTGAACTGGGGGTGAAAATGTCAATTACCAAATGTGTTCTTTTTTCAAAATGTTAAAACCCACTTAACTTTAAGACTAATCAACATATTTCAGAACAGTCTGACTAAAAATCCCTTCCAGTCTCATATGCTCAGCTTTCACACTGTCATAGTTCACTGGCACACCAGTCATCACAGTCTTTCACACTAGACGGAACCTGAACATCTAATATAAAAAACAAATGGCAGTGGGGGGGGAGAAGCTTTCAAAATGAACCAAACTATTATTTACATTAAAAAAAACCAAAAAACAAAAAAAAGCTTTAGGGCTCTCTTTATACCTCACAGGCTAAAAAGGGCTCCAGCTCAGTTCTCCACCATTCCCACATCTGCAGGTCACCTTCAAGAGACAGGACTGATGTCAAAACCTTATTAACAAATCACTGAGACAGCTGCCACACTTCTCTTAGGCATAGATGAGTAGCTCTAGCGTGACCAGATGTCCCGATTTTATAGGGACAGTGCTGATATTTGGGGCTTTTTCTTATATAGATGTCTATTACACCCCCCCACTCCGTCCCGATTTTTCATCCTTGTTCTCTGGTCACCCTAAGTAGCTCCCAAGAGAAGCAGCTCAATGATTGTCCAATAAATCTCTCAGGACTTTCCAGTGAGTTCAAATTTACTCAGCTAGCTTCAGAGGGCAGGTTTAAATAGAAAGATAAAAATAAGATTAAATTAAAAATGCATTTTTCAACCCAGAAGACCAAGAGTGGTTGTTCATAATTCAGACAGACAAGCTCTGCACTAGTGCTCTTGTTTGCAGTCACAACTCTTCTTGTAATTACTGAGGCCTTGTCTACGCTACAGAGTTGCAGCGCTGGTGAGGGGGTTACAGCGCTGCAACTTAGGATGTGTACACACCTGCACAGCACGGCCAGCGCTGCAACTCCCTGTTTGCAGCGCTGGCTGTACACCCGGTCGAGCCTCGGGTGTAGAGGATCCAGCGCTGGATCACCAGCACTGGTCATCAGGTGTAGACACTCACCAGCGTTTTTGTTGACCTCCGTGGCATAAGCAGGTATCCCAGCATACCTGAAGAAGCCTCTCTGGTAATCAAGCAAACTCCACTGCCCTGGGCTCACCTGACTCCTCCTTTAAATGCTCCAGGAATTTTAAAAATCACCTTCCTGTTTGCTCAGCCAGGTATGGAGTGCAATTAATCTATCAATCACTCAGCGACCATGCCTCCACGCACCAAACGAGCCCCAGCATGGACCAATGCAGAGCTGCAGGACCTCATTAGTGTTTGGGGAGAGGAGGCTGTGCAAACACAGCTGCGCTCCAGAAGGAGAAATTATGATACTTATGGGCAGATATCGCAGCCCTTGATGAGAAGGGGCCATGAACGGGATGCCTTGCAGTGCAGGGTAAAAATTAAAGAGCTGAGGAGTGCTTCCTGCAAAGCCCGTGAGGGAAATCGCCGCTCAGGAGCTGCCCCCACAACCTGCCGGTTTTACAAGGAGCTGGATGCCATACTTGGTTGTGACCCCACTGCAAATCCTAGGAGCACGACGGAGAGTTCAGAGCAGGGAGAAGTGGGGGAGTTTGTAGAGGACAGAGACAGTGAGGCTACTGGCGTGGAGGGAGACACCCCGGAGTCCCAGGACACATGCAGCCAGGAGCTCTTCTCAAGCCCGGAGGAGGCTAGCCAGTCGCAGCAGCTGGAAGTTGATGTTGAGGAGGAAACTGAGGATCGTGATAAGTAGATTTCTATGTTTTGGGAGAGGAGGATTTTGGTTATGGCTGCCTGCATGCATGCCTAAACGTGGAATAGCCCATTGATTTGCTCTATCACGTCTCTGTAATCTGCCTCGGTAATCTCTTGAAATGTTGCTGCAAGAGCGTTTGCAATATGCTTTCTCAAATTGATCGGGAGAGCCACCGTGGTCCCTGTCCCGGTCAGGCTAACTCGTCTGATCCACTGTGCAGCGAGGGGTGGGGGGACCATGGCTGCACACAGGCAAGCTGCATAGGGGCCAGGGCGGTATCCACATTCCTGTAGAAGACCCTCCCTCTCTTCCCAGGTAACACGCAGCAATGATATGTCTGGCAGTAGGAAACCCTGTGGAGAGTTTAGGGATAACTAAGTGCAGGGCGCCAGGTTTGCGTTTCCCCAGCCCATGGTGCTCTGTTTTTAACTCCCCCTTCCCAGCACGTAGGCAGCCATGCAGTGCGCTCCTGTGTTCCCGACCCCCCCATCCAAGCAGGCATCCAGCACCGCGGTGTGTTCCCGTGTTTCCCACCCCCCCTCCCAGCACGTAGGCAGCCACGCGCTGTGTTCCCGTGTTTCCCACCCCCCCCAGCACGTAGGCAGCCCCGCAGTGTGCTCCCGTGTTCCCCACCCCCCCTCCAAGCAGACATCCAGCCCCGCGGTGTGCTCCCGTGTTCCCCACCCCCCCATCCAAGCAGGCATCCAGCAGCGCGGTGTGTTCCCGCGTTCCCCACCCCCCTTCCAAGCAGGCATCCAGCCCCGCGGTGTGTTCCCGTGTTCCCCCCCCCCTCCAAGCAGGCATCCAGCCCCGCGTTTCTTCACCCCCCCCGTCACCAGCAGGATGGCGTGAACGCGGACCAAAGAAACCCCCCCCCCAAGCAGCTAGCTCACCACCTTCCTGTTCACTACTGTCCCCTCTTCAGGACACCAGCTACCTCCTGTACCCATTGCTGATAAACCCCAGTGACCCACTGGTCAATTCCCACTCCCAAGGGGAAATCGGGGCAAAACCACTCACCCCATTGCTCGCCATGACTTTTAGCTTGCCTGCCCTCTCTGTGTTATGTGAGGTATGTGAGAAGGATGCTACCAAAAGTCTAAAAAGTCCTTCACCAAGTGATAATAAACAATGTAGCCTCTGTGTATTACATGGTTCTATCTCTCTTTTTTCTAGTGACCTTGACTGCTGCAGCCGGATCACCGGCCTCACGTAGGTTGCAGAACTTGAGACGGAATCCTAGAGAATCAAAAGAGGAATTGATAAAATCTGTTATGAGCCACTACAACAGAGAAAGTAGGAAGACAGAGGAATGGCGAGAGAAGACCTATGAATGGAGAAAGAGTGTACATGAATGGAGGCAAACAGAAAGTAGGAGAAAGGAATTGTCTGCCAAAAAAACCACAAAGCAGATGATAAGCCTCCTGTCTCGCCAAACTGAGTCTTTCGAGTCTCTTGTAGCCATGCAGACAAATATGTACCGTGGTAACCCACAGCCCTCCCAAAGCCCTCTTCCTTGTTCCCCAGTATTTCCACAAAACAACTTTCTCCAGCAGCCAGTTCCGTATTATCCCCAGCTGCCCCCAACACCTGTAAGATCACCTACCAGCCCTGATAACTATAATTCTTACCCTGTTCACTCCACCCCAATTATTCTGCAGCATAGTAATCCTGAAGTGCAGCAGACAGTGAATATTGATCAAAATAGGACATATTAAAACCTGTAAATGTACAGTCCACCACCCCTACCCCCTTGCCTGTTATGTACTGTATGTTGAATAAAGTTTTTTTTTTCTATTTCTTTCACTACGTTTTATTGTTGCTGGAAGTGGTAAATATTACACACCAAGGTAAAGCAAAGCACATCAAATGCATCAAACATTACTGCTGGCTCTCAGCATCAAATTGCTCCCTTAAAGCATCCCTAATCCTTGAAGCCCTTTCCTGGGCCTCCCTATTAGCCCTGCTCTCTGGCTGAGCAAACTCATCCTCCAGGCGTCGAACCTCGGAGGTCCATTCCTCACTGAATCTTTCACCCTTCCCTTCACAAATATTATGGAGGGTACAGCACGCGGATATAACAGCGGTGATGCTGCTTTCCACCAAATCTAGCTTCCCATAAAGACAGCGCCAGCGAGCTTTCAAACGGCCAAAAGCACACTCCACAGTCATTCTGCACCGGCTGAGCCTGTAGTTGAACCGGTCCTTGCTCCTGTCAAGCTTCCCTGTATACGGTTTCATGAGCCATGGCATTAAGGGGTAAGCGAGGTCTCCAAGGATCACAGTGGGCATTTCGACGTCCCCTGCTGTGATCTTGCAGTCTGGGAAAAAAGTCCCAGCCCTCAGCCTCCTGAACAGGGCACTGTTCCAAAATATGCATGCATTGTGCACCTTTCCAGGCCATCCTGAGTAAATGTCAGTGAAACGCCCACGGTGATCCACAAGCACTTGCAGAACCACGGAGAAATACCCCTTGCGATTAACGTACTCTGATGCCAGGTGGGGTGGTGACCGAATAGGAATATGCGTCCCATCTATTGCCCCTCCACAGTTAGAGAACCCCATTTCTGCAAAGCCATCCACAATGTCCTGCACGTTCCCAAGAGTCACGGTTCTTCTTAGCAGGGTGCGATTAATGGCTGTGCAAACTTGCATCAGCACCATTCCAACGGTAGACTGTCCCACTCCAAACTGGTTCGCCACCGATCTGAAGCAGTCTGGAGTTGCCAGCTTCCAGATTGCAATAGCCACTCGCTTCTCCACTGGCAGGGCAGCTCTCAATCTTGTGTCCCTGCGCCGCAGGGTAGGGGCGAGCTCAGCACACAGTGCCATGAAAGTGGCTTTTCTCATCCGAAAGTTCTGCAGCCACTGCTCGTCATCCCAGGATTGCAGGACGATTTGATCCCACCACTGAGTGCTGGTTTCCCGAGCCCAAACGCGCCGGTCCACGGAGCTGAGCACGTCTGTTACTGCTACAAGCAATTTACTGTCTTCACAGTGAGGCGATTCAATATCATCGTCTGACTCCTCACTCTCACTGTCACTCTCATTTTGCAGCTGAAGGAATAGCTCCACTGCCAAGCGCGATGTGCTGGCAACATTCATCAATAAGGTCGTCAGCTGCTCAGGATCCATTTATAACAAAAATCGCAGAAAATGTGCTGTACAATCACAATGCTGCCACACTGCTCGGAATGTGTACCAAAGCACCACGGGGCGTTGGAACAGGAAGCAGAAAGACAATCACACTTCCTTCCCCTTCCCACAAGTCACAGCGCCGAAATGGGACGAGGTGCTCTGTGGGATAGCTGCCCACAATGCACCACTCCCAACAGCGCTGCAAGTACTGTTAAATGTGGCCACACTGCAGCGCTGGTTGCTGTAAGTGTGGCCACTCTGCAGCGCTGGCCCTATACAGCTGTTCTAACACAGCTGTAACTACCAGCGCTGCAAAAGCGTAAGTGTAGACATACCCTGAGACTTGCTTTACGCTACTAACTTATGTCAGTATAACTATGTCGCACAGGGGTGTGGAAAATCCATACCTCTGAGAAGTGTAATTAAACTGATATAACCCCCAGGGTAGACAGTGCTATGTCAAGGTGAGGGCGTCTCCCATTGATATAGCTTCCGCCTCTCAGGTAGGTGGAGTACCTACACCAATGGGAGCAGCTCTTCCATCCGCATAGGTAACATCTTCACTGCTGCTACAGTGCTGTAAGTGTAGACGAGTCCTGACATTTGTACTCCATATTCGCCATCACACTCCAACTCATTTTACTTGCAATTACTTCATAAAGAGAATCACCATAAAGAGAATCACATGCATAGTAATATCCCCTTTCCTTGTTAATAAAAAGCTTGTGGACAGATGGTTGCTTAAAATACACTTCATTATACTTTATATGTACGTAGCATATTTCACCCGAGATTCTCAAATTGCTTTACAAGTTTTAATTATGAGATTTCGTGTTGCTTTAAACAAACTAAGCTAGAAAGAAAATAGGTTTCTCCAATCTTTCTCCGTTCTAGTATCTTAGGATGTTACTTGTAACAGTAGCTGGTATTTTCAGCCAGAAGCAATTTTTAATATGACTGTATCCTTTTAAACTTCACACTGTTTACAGATCAGAATTTGTGAACAAATCTGACTGCCACTGATTAACTCACGGGTCAGCAACCTTTCAGAAGTGGTGTGCCAAGTCTTCGTTTATTCACTTTAATTTAAGGTTTTGCATGCCAATAATGCATTTTAAAACTTTTTAGGTCTCTTTCTGTAAGTCTATAATATATAACTAAACTATTGTGGTATGTAAAGTAAATAAGGTTTCAGAATGTATAAGAATGTTTAATTTAAAATTAAATTAAAATGCAGAGCCCCCCAGACTGATGGCCAGGACCTGGGCAGTGTGAGTGCCACTGAAAATCAGCTTGCGTGCTGCCTTTGGCACATGTGCCATAGGTTGCCTACCCCTGGATTAACTAAATGACTCCACTTCTCAGTGTTGTGGTTTAGTAATCTATAAAATGATATGGCAACTAATTATGATTATATTCATTTTTACAGATTAGTAAACCAAGGCAATGAGAAATGGAGTCATTTAGTTAATCAGTGGCAGTCAAGATTATTATTCACGTATTCCAATTTACCCACCCCAGTTATCTTTTTTCCTCTCATGACATCAAATCCCAAAAATCTTTTGCATTCCCTGTTTCAGCCCAGGCCCTCCCACACTGTGATAAATAATAAATGTAATATTTATAAATGCATTCTTCAATATACAACCAAAGCAGTCATTTACATTGATACTTTCACATTAAAAACCACACTTATTTATATTACTGAAACATGTAAGAGGTCCTATCATAAACCAGGACTCTACTGTGCTAGGCACTGTACAAACGAAGACTGTCCCTGCTCCAAAGAGATTACAGTTTAAGTACCATGTATACATTCTTATTGTAATTTTAATTAATTGGACATTCCCCTCATGCTACCCCTCACTGGGTAATTAAATAAGCCTAATTACTGTAGCTAATTACATTCAGAAAGTTATCTTTGCTACTACAAGGGCTAGAATCATTTTTTTCAATGAAAATTAAGTTCCTGTTTTTTTCCTTCTGCAGTGCTTTCTTTTCTATCTGTCTTGGGTATTGATATAGCACTGATAATCATGGAACCTAGCAGCAGGTTCTTTTCTCCCTATCTTTCTTTCCACTGCGTCAGCACTACCTCTTTCTCAGTCTGTTTAATTTCCTCTTTCTTCCAGTGTCACAGAACAAGATCATGCAATTTTTAAACCAAAAAGCTATTAATGGTATTTTCCTAGCTCCAGGTGTGTCCACATTGATCAGTATTATGCAGAAACTCAATTTTGGAACAGCTCATCTTGTTCTACAGTACTGGAATCCCAACAGCTCGAGAACTGAAAAAGATTGTAACTCATCAGTACTGTATATTCCAAAGAGACTAACTACTATTTTGCAAATGTCATACAACACTTTGCCTTCATTAGTAATACAATGTAGAGCAGAGGTTCTCAAACTGGGGGCGCAGCATGGAATGTATTCTGGGGGTGTATGAGAAACTTTGCGGGGAATAAACAAACAAAAAACTTACGGCACACGTTCAGAGCTGGGCAGCTGAATCTCTGAAGGCAGCCACCTAGTTCTGAAGGTGACACCGCCACCAGCAGCAGAGAAATAGGGGGTCAATACCATACCATGCCACTCTTACTTCTGTGCTGCTGCTTGTGGCAGCACTGCCTTCAGAGGAGAGCACCCAGCCAGCAGCCACCACTCTCTACTCTGCCTTCAGAGCTGGGCAGCAAGAGAGCAGCAGCAGCTGGCTGGGCACCAAGGTGAGGGAAAACTACTACAGACACAAAGAAATGGGGGCATGATCAAATAAGTTTGAAAACCACTAGTCTAGAGCCAGGGCTGTGAAGTTGTTTGCTGAGGTTGGAACTCTTTCTGTAGAATCTAAGGGCCCAATCCTACCAGGCACTGTGCTCACCCAGGACTCAGTAATGCAAGGAGATGAGCAGACCTACTAACCTCTCACATGTTTAAAGTTAAGCTTATTCACTTCGCTGGACTGGAGATGGAATGCTCAGCACATTGCAGGAACAAGTCCCAACTTAATTATTCTTTTACAGAGAAAAAAACCCAGTTAACACAGAACCATAATGTTTGTCTTTGAGAATTCCCACAAAAGAATGAGCAACTGTTCTATGGCAGAGGAAGCAATGGAAGCCATGAAGTTATACATTTTCATAATTGACAAGTTTTCTAGGTAAATTTTTTTCAAAACATGTCTGTGCATTTCACTATTTGGAGGTTTATGCCAAAACCCACTCTATATAAGAAATCCAAGAAATTAGCCATTTGTATTATCTTTGAGAGGGGAAGAAGTTAAAAATCCTACATTATTTTAGGGAACTACACACATTACAGTGGCTTGTGTACTCTGGAATGTTCCACAAAGCCTTATGTTCTATGTCATATCACGGCACTGAAAACGCTGATGCCTTAAAAGGCAGGGCTCTGAATATGCACAAAATAATGGCACAAAAGGGTTTAATTAATTTATTACCATGATCACTGGATTCGGCAAACTGGATAGGATGGGCAGGGCCACCTAGAGCAGAGGTTCTCAGGACAAATTTTTTGGTGGCCTTGGAGCACAGACACCAACTCTTGCTGGTGGCTGCTCTCATATTTTTCCCTAAAATCGTTAATTAGCTTTAGGAAAAACTAATAAATATGCACATATACACGTCCAAATCATTGTAATTTATTTATTGCTAGTTAGTCTGTTGTGAAAAGTGATATTAACAAACATGCAAGTATCACTTTTCACAGCAGACTTACTCAGCCCCGCCAAATCTAGGGACAAATTAAGCTCTGGATGGGGAGGTGGGGTCAGAGGAGGCAGCAGGGGCCAGGGGCAATGGGGGTTGGTGGGTGGAGAGCTGAGGAGCAATGGGGGGGTGAAGCCTGAGGCCCTATGGCCAGAGTCTGAGGTCTGCCGCCACACAGCCAGAGTCTAGAGTTGGAGCCCAAAGTCCCTCGGCCAGAAACTGCTGCAAGGATCAAAGCCTGAGCCCCACTGTCCTGGGAAAGTGGGGAATTCACTGGCTGACTGCTCCTCCAGTGTGGTGCCCCAGGTGTCTCCAGATAGGGGCAGAGCCCAACCCCTGCTGGCAGTCCCAGCAATCAACAGGGCCACCCAGAGGATTCAGGAGGCTTGGGGCAGGGCCGGGTCTTCAGGGGCAATTCAGCAGCGGGTCCCTCTTAGAGGGAAGGACCCGCGGCCAAATTGCCGCCAAAGAATGAAGTGGCGGCGGTAGACCAGCCTAAGTGCCGCTGATCGTGGCTTTTTTTTTTTCCTGCCGCTTCCGGCGCTTGTAATCACCAGGCCATGTCCCGAGGCTAGAAACCATATAACTTACTATCTGATCTCTTTGTCCTTACACTTAGAAACAGAAGATTAGAAAGCAGAAACTACTTCTCCAAAGCTCAGAGAAAGCAGGCAGACAGACAAAGACCTCAGACACAAAATTCCCTCCACCCAAAGTTGAAAAAATCCGGTTTCCTGATTGGTCCTCTGGTCAGGTGCTTCAGGTGAAAGAGACATTAACCCTTAGCTATCTGTTTATGACAGCTTCGGCAGCACTTCAGCAGCAGGTCCTTCACTCACTCCGAGTCTTTTGCTGCACTGAAGGACCCGCCACCAAAGACCCAGAGCCAGTTAAAGGCCTGCCGCGGAAATGCCTCTGAAAACCTGGAGCGGCTTGCAGGGCCCCTGCAGGGCCTGGGGCAAATTGCCCCACTTGCTCCCACCCCCAGGCGGCCCTGACAATCAACATCAAGGCAGTCTGTTCAGGAGCAACAAAGAGAGGGAAGAGCCACTATTTTGCCACCCACTCCCACCCCAGAAGGCCATGGCCACAAGAAAAGCCCCTGGTGGCCGCATTTGAGAAACGCTGAAGAGTATGGCACTCCCCAGGTAACTCAAAAAAGAAACCCACAGTTTTTTCAAATAGCACAAAGTAACTTCCCTTGCCCCTAAACTTGAATGATCCTTGCTTCACATGGAACATATCATTTTAAACATTATCACACACTGTACCTATATGACACAATCAGATTGGTTCATAGTCTAAATTCTTCCCAGATTTACCTCCTCTCTCCCCAGTGCCATTCAGTAGCTGGACAGACGCTCACCAACAGTGACAGAATTTCTAGCACTTTGAGCTTAATCCTCTCCTAAGGGAGTGGAATATATGCACAACATGTCTGTGGTATATTCACAAGTTACAAGAGCCAACACTGCGCCCTTGAGGTAGCAGCAGCTGAGGTTCTGATACAAAAAAAAAAAAATCCCATTCTGTAACAGACTGGAGGAGGGATAATATATATGCACCAAATACTCCCACGTATCCACATCAGTCTATCATCATCCACTCTACAAACTATGAACATTTACCCACATTTTAGATATGAGCATGTGATAATTATTTACAATATTATTCTTTCCAGTAACTCCACAATGGGCTAGGTACTGAACAAATCACAGAAGACACAGTCCAAGTTTACACTCACGTCTTTTTCTACTTTTTGTACATCTCTATCCCGATATAACACTGTCCTCCGGAGCCAAAATATTTTTACCGTGTTATAGGTGAAACCACGTTATATCGAACTTGCTTTGATCTGCTGGAGTGCACAGCCCTGCCCCCCCGGAGCACTGCTTTACCACATTATATCCAAATTCATGTTATATCAGGTCGCATTATATTGGGGTAGAGGTGTACTTAAAAAATAAATTCCCCAGACTCTCTTAACTGTTTTTAGCTGTGAAAACAAGTGGTGCTTAAAAACGACTGCATTATAGTAAGGCTAAGGACACTAGGATTCAGTAGGAGAGAATTCCCACAATGCACTATTTTAGAAGTTCATACTCATATTTAATGCTTTTCACCTTCAAAACACTTTACGAACATCAGTTAACTCTCACAATACTCCTTTAAAATAAGTTCTTCATTTTACAGAGGAGAAAATGCAGATCAGCTACATAACTTGCCTAAATCCTCCCAAAATGTTAGCACTAGGATTAGAACTACCAAGCGCTCAGATTCTCAATTCACTTACACTAGTACAAATTTGTAGTAACTCTGCTGAGTCACTGGTATCAATCTGCTGAAAGTGAGAGGGGAACAGGGCTCAAGATGTTCATCTGTCAGTTCTGCACTCAGAACACCTACCTCCAAGACTCAGGGCCAACTGGGCAGGGTCAGCTGCCCAGACTCAGAGCAGAAGGAAAGAGAATTATATGTATAAATAAGTAACAACTGTGAATTACATAGCTGCAATTCAATCTCAAACTTCATAAACTGTGAGAGTAAAGCTCACGTCACCACGGCCCCACCCTGGAATTAAAGCTGGCTTTAGTTTAGACACTGGGGAAGTACTGCGCACTTTACAAATATAAACACAAACCATCATCATCATCATCTCCCTTTCTTGCCCAACTCTTCCAAATCCTGCACTTCTCTCCTCCTATCCCTGCCCTCTTTCCCCACCCACAGGGCATATTTAAGATCTTTGGTCCCATGAGCACACGGTACAGGGGTTGCTGTATTGTCTTCTCCCGTTTCTGAATAAGGCTCTCACCAAATGACACGCACAATACTCCAAACGGGGCGGCCGTTTGCAAGAAGACAGAAAGGTGCTGGGCTCCTCTACCCCTGAGTTTGGCCCCTCACCACCAAGCGCAGCCCTTGTACATCCCTCGGGTGTGCGCAGGCTGCGCTGCATGGGTCCTGCCGGCCCGGCCGCCAGAGCCCCCCAGGAACGCAAACGGCCCCCCCGCCCCCGGGAAACAGCCCAGCCCGCCGCGGGGCCGCTCGCAACGCCTTGACACAGGTGTAGCGCCGCTGACTTCAGCGCAGCTACTCCGGAATGACCTTGAGGGCAGGGCGGGAAGTCGGGCCCGGGCTGGGCAGCTGCGGGGCAGAGGGCGGCGAGCCAGGGCGCCCTCCGGAGCCTTCCGCCGGAGGGCGGCCCCGCGGGGAGCAGCGGGTCCCAGGCAGGGGGCTCCCACAGCCGCTGCACTCGGGGCCCGGCCCGGTCGCAGAGCCCCAGCCAGGCCGAGTGCTGCACACGGCTCCCCCGCCGCCCTCGGGTCCGCCCAGGGCGAGTGACCCCATCCCGGGGGGCGCGCCCCGCTCTCCGTTACCTGCCCGTCATGGCGGCTCCTGGCCCGGCCCGGGCTCCCAGGGGCTCGGACGGGACTCAGCGCCGGACACCGACCGCAGAACGAGCGAGAGCCGGCGGCCAGTCCTGGAGAGAAACCCCGCCCTGTCCGGCAGCGACCTCCCTCTGCCCGTCCTGTAGCCCCCTGTGGGCGGGAGCCGCCGCCCCGCTGGCTGCGGGCGGCCCCCCAGCTCCGCACATACATTTCCTATAAAGGGAATGAAACGAGAACTGAGGAGACGGCGGGGCTGGACCCGCCTCCGCCACGACAGGAGAAGGGGAGACACCGTCCAGGAACCGAACCATCCTCTGGGAGACACCCCCAGGGATCAACACACACTCACACCCCGGAGAGAAGGGGAGACACCCCCCCAGGATTACTCCCCTCCAGGAGAAGGGGAGACACGGTCCAGGAACAAAACCATCCCCAGGGATCAACCTCCCTCCTCAGAAGACATCCCCAGAAACCAGGCCACCCCCTGGGAACAACAGCCCCCTGAGAGGCACCTTCCAGAAACCAAACCACCCTCAGGGTCAGGGATTAACCATCCCCTCCCCCTGGGAGACACCCCCAGGAACCAGTCCACTCCCCAGGATTCCCCCCCCTGGGGAGAAGAGGAGACACCCCGAGGACCAGCCCACCCCCCCCAGGAGGAGACACACTCTCCAGGAACAAAACCACCTTAAGGGATCAATCCCTCCCTCCAGGGAGAAGAAGAGACACCCCCCAGGAGCCAGCCCATCCCCCAGAATCACCCCCCTTCAGGGAAATGAGGAGATGCACCTCAGGAACCAGCCCACCTCCTGGGATCAAACCTCCCCCCAGGGAGCATAGGTGACACCCTCTAGGAACCAAACCACTCCCAGGGATCAACCCCCATCCCTCCTGGGAGACATCCCCAGGAACCAGCCCACACCCAGAGAACAACATCCCCCTACGCCCCAGAGGACATTCCCCTGGAATCAAACCACCCTCAGGGATCAACCCTCTCCCAGGAGATACCCCCAAGAACCAGCCCATCCCCTACGAACAACCCCCTCCCCTGGGAGACACCATCCAGGAACCAGACCACCCTCATGGATCTATATCCCCCCCCCACCTCAGGGAGACACCCCCAGGAACCTGCCCACAACCCCGGAACAACACCGCTCCAGGAAACACTCCCAAGAACCAGCCCAGCCCCAGAGAGACACCCCCAGGAACCAGCCCTTCCCCAGGGATCAACTCCCCCAGGGAGAGACACCCCAGGAACCAGCCTACCCCCAGGGATCAACCTCCACCCTGGGGAGAAGGGGAGGCACCCACCAAAGATCAATCCACCCCCAGGAAACCACACCCCTCCAGATACACCCAGGAATCAAACCCCGCTCCTGTGAGGGGAGAAGAAGACACAGACACACTTCTAGAATCATACCCTCCCCCATGAGGGGAGAAACTGGGAACACAAAAACACAGCCAGCCCCAGGGATCAAACTGGTCCCCTGTCCCCCCTCAGTTAGCGGAGAGGTGAGGAGAGTTCTTTCACCAGTCCCTGGGGGAACAGCAGCTCCCAGAGCCAATTCCATGCAGCCTGATCAGAGCTCCATGGCCAGGGAAATATAGGCCACATCTTGGGGGGTCTTCTGTCACACCTCAAGGACCCATGGGAATCCCATAGGGAGGGCAGACCAGCACTGTATGTGGCTAACACTATTGCAAGCATCGCAAAGCATGCTGAGAAGGATTAAAGGTGTGACTGAAGAGTAGAAGATTCCTTGAAGATGGTGAGAGCCCAAGAGGGGGAATGAAGGAAGAGAGCAGAGAACGGGTTAACTCGGCACTTTAGCTAGCTCCATGTGGAGATAAGATACTGGCCCCAGCTCAAGGTCATGGGCTCGACAAGAAATCTACAGCTGCCCAGTCATGAGAAGAGGAGAACTAAGTGAAGCACAGCTGCAAAGACAGCAGTGAAAACAGAGTGAATGAGGCAGTGACGGTGAAAGCCAACAGAAGGGAAAACATTCTCCAGAGCCGGCCGAGAACACCACAGCAAGCTGATTGGGACTGGTACAAAGAGTACCAGGCACAGAGAGCCCTGGACGACGACACCCCCAAGGAACCCAGGACTTAAAAACCCTCCCGAGAACTGGAGCAATTTGGAGATTACAGTGGATTCCCTGGACAACCTGGACCCAGGGCAAGAACTCCCATCCACCTCACCCCCTCTTCTCACGTTACACCCAGGCCTGGCCAGTCTTGGGTAGTGCGTGTGTATGAAAGCGGGTTAGGGCTTGGGGCTCTAATGCTTGCTTTCTTCCCCTGAGTGACATGGGAGCATTCCCAGCACTCTCTGCTGTATTTTATTACTTTATTAATAAAGCTTTAAAATTTAAACACTTGATATGTTACGTCATTTCCTCCCCAAATGATCCTGCGGCTTCAGCCTGATCACCTGACGCTCCAGGCAGATTCATAACAAAAATCTGTCACACATCCCATCCCATGCACCCAAGGGTGCTAAGCACAGAATTACAGTTCCCAAACTATGCTCTATGCCTATCATATCCACTTAGCGGCTGAAGAGCTCTTCCTGGGGTCCATGCACAGAAAGGGTTTGAGAACCTAGCGGAAGGAAGTTGATGTGTGAATCTGTGAAAAGATTTTGCCCTTCCAGAACTAAAAAGTTTGAAAACAGGCGGAGTCCATCAGATGCCATAATCCCAGCTTCTCTCCTCCAAGAAGTAACCCATTTCCCAAAGTCAACTGATGCTGTACAAAGAGAATTGCTATGCTGACATGGGTAATGACAGAGGCTCCCCTCCAAAGTTGCAAGTTAATTGCAGGTCTCCTGACTCCATCTAGCAACTTTGAGACTCTAACTGTGGAAAATGCTGATTTGATAGCATTTTACACTCACTTTCCATAGGTGTAAGTGACTCTGGACACTGTTTTCCCCAGGAATTAAAATTAGAAGGCATGTTCAAATTTACAGGGAAGGTTGGAAAATTACTAAATTAACACTGCATATAACTAGTTGACCACTGGGAGGAGGGAGGAGGGAGTTCAGAGGGGTGTAAAGAAATCAGATCCACAAGATAAAGAGGAGACTGAAGGCATGTCTACACTACAAAATTATGTTGACCTAAGTAATGCTGACATACAGCTGATGCAGTAATTAAATCACTTTTACATGTCCACCCTATGCTCCTTGTATCAGCAGTGCACATCCTCACTAGCAGTGGTTGCATTGATGGAGAGAACAGTGCATTGTGGTTAGCTATTTCCTTGTGCAGCTCACCACCATCTAGAGCAGGGTGTTTTGGGAAGGTTTTGCAATGCCTCATGGGCAAAGGGATGACTGGGAACATGATTTCAATGTCCCATAATGCAGTGTTCTCCATCCCATAATTTTATCTGCATTCCATAACATTTTGCACATCTTTTCAAAATACCTGCAAACCTGTGTGTCCCTCCTAGCTGTCCGCATCTGTGTCAGAAGCATGGATCCTGCACAACTCTGCACTATTGAGATGAGTGTTGCACGCACACGGCACCTGATCCTGTAGTATTTTTGTGGAGCCATGGGCAACATAACAATTTCTTAGAGACTAGATTGCTGTGAAACATAAAAAGAAATTATTAAAAGTTGTTGCCATTTGTGGAGCAGCTGGAGACAATGGGGCTCTGGTTCTTCACCCAAGAAACAAGCACTGACTGGTAGGACCACATTATTATGAAGGTATGGGATGATGAGCAGTGGCTATAGAACTTTCGGATGTACAAAGCCACATTTCTGGATGTGTGTGCGGAGCTGTCCCCAGCCCTCCAGTGCAGTGACACCAAAATGAGAGCTGCACTGACAATGGAGAAGTGAGTGTCAATTGCTCTGTGGAAGCTTGCAATGCCAGATTCCCAACTCATCAGTCAGGAATAAATCTGGAGTTGGAAAATCCACATAGGGGCTGTTGTGATGCAAGTGTGGAGTGTCATTAATCACGTCCTGTTCTGAAGGACTGTGACTCTGGGCAATGTGCAGGACACAGTGGATGTTTTGCAGCAATGGTGTTCCCAAACTGCGGTGGGGCGATAGATGGCACCCATATCCCTATTTTAGCACCAAACTACCTTCCCACAGAGTACATCAACAGAAAGGGCTACTCTTCTATGGTCGTACAAGCACTGGTGCATCACCAGGGGGACATTTTACTGACCTCTATGTGGGCTGGTCAAGAAAGACACATGACAAGCATATCTTTATATGTTCAGAAAGCTGCAAGCAGGGATTTTCTTTCCAGGCTGGTGGATTACCATTGGGGACATTGAAATGCCAACAGTGATCCTGGGAGACCCAGCTTACCTTACTCCCATGGCTCATGAAGCCATACTCCGGCCACGTCAACAGCACCAAGGAGCATTTAAACTACAGGCTCAACAGATGCAGAATGACAGTTGAATGTGCCTTTGGCTGTTTGAAAGGTCACTGGTGCTGTGTATTCAAAAGATTGGACCTCAGTGAAAAATATCCCAATGGTTAGAGCTGCTTGCTGTGTCCTGCATAATATATGTGAAGCAAAGGGGGAAGAATTTCTGCTGGGGTGGAGGTGAACCAACTGTCTGCTGATATTGAGCAGCTGGACACTTGGGCTATAAGAAGAGCTCAATACAGAGCTAAATGGCTCAGGGCGGCTTTGAAAGACCATTTCAATAGTGAGTCACAGTGATTTGTGTTTCTGTAACGTACCTGGCATTGCTCTTTTGCACTCTGGTATGAACTTTGTAAAGAGTGCTCTGTGTGTAGTAATATAACATTGCAAATGCACCATTGCTGTTATCTGTGAATAGTGTCAGCCCCAGCCTGCATATGTTGTGACTATTAAAGATTAATTAAGTTTCCAGAAATGGACTTTGATTCCAAATCCATGCAGATAGACCATTTATAACCGAATAAAACATAATAAATAAAGGGAAAAGAACTTTTGATGGGGAAAGAACAGTCATTTTTATTTCAGAAACATACATCAAACGTGTCTTCCACGGTATGTGCGGCTGTGATTGTCTGTACTCTCCCCTAGGGTGGCATGGTAGTGGTCATGCAGCAACCCAGAATGTCATGTGGAATGCGGCCGGGAGGGGGATGTAGGGAGGTGCAGTTCTTTATGTGCCTCAGAGGGAAGCAAGCATGGGACTTTTGAACCTGAAGGTCAACAAGAGTCTGAGGCAGATCTGTTTGCTGCCTGAGAGGTGCTAGCATCTTGTGTTGTACGTCCCCATCCTTTTCCTGCAGCTTTCTCCTCTCTGCTCTATCCCTGCCCATGCTGTTCGCGAGGATGATCTTCCAAGCCCTGTGGCTTGATATCCAAAGCAGCAAAGGCTTGCAGGATCTCTTGAAACTTGTCACCCCACATCCTCTTCCTGCTCCTCCTTATCTATCTGAGTTGCTCTGCTGGTGTGGATGGAGAGACCCTAAGGCCACATTTCCAGTTGCAAAAGATACAGTGCACAGAGGTACTATTGTGGTTGTATTCACGAGATAAATCGAAACTTGGTGTTCTGAACTCACTCCTCTTTATCCACACAAATTGCAAGCACTACATTCTCACTTCTCCTTGGGATTCATTGAGCATGGTGATAGTTCAGTCATGGTGAGCATGGCCCTGGGTGGCTGGGGGTGTTGGGGAAATAAGAGGAATCGCTCACAGGCATGAGTATATGCAGGAGGGCAATTGAATGGAATACTGGCACTGTTTCTCATAGACACTGGTGATTTTAGCTGATATCTCACTCCTGAAGGTAACAGAGGCTGAAGGGAAACAGCTCCTGCAGCATCCAGCTTTAGACTGGGGACATATGCTGCTAGCCTGTGTGCTGCAATGGTGCGTGTTGAAGTAATTGGGTGGAACAGGAAAATGTTGTACTACAGTGGAAGAAATAAGGCAGCCCTCCGCAGAAACCTTTGACAGAGGATTGCAGACTACTTCCACGAAAGTTTCCTCAAGATCTCTATGCAGGATTCATGGGATATCCCGGTACACATAAACAAACTGTTCCACAGGGCCCCCTCTGCCTAGCTGAACAGGTGAATGAGAAGCAGACAGCAACTCTTCCTCTGTTGGTTATTTCACTACCTTTTCTAGCATAAGTAAAAAAGAATAAATCAACAGATGTGTCCTGCTACTTTGGGGGTTCCACCCCTGCAATTTCAAAGCAAACAGCGCACTTACTACAGTTCCTTCCCCTGCATCATGCTCACCCGTGCTGGACTGTAGGGACTGTCTGGACTACCCAGAACTCAAAAACAGGTCCTGGCTTGCTGCGCCACTGGATCCCCCCAGTCACCTGTTCCCCATACTCCTCCCCCTCTTCCTCCTCCTCCTCCTTGCTGTTCACGGTGGGAGGCCTGTGACTCAGGCACCTCCAAAGTATCTACAGGGCTCTTGGGAATGCCTCCAAGGACGGCATGCAGTTCTCTGTCAAAACAGCAGCTCCACAACAGAGTGACTGTTAGCCTCCCTTTTCTGGTACCCCGCTGCAGCTCCTTGGTTTTCACGTTGCTGGTCCCTTTTGTAGCTCTCCTCCTCCATGCCCCAAGCGATCTGCTTGTATATGTCAACATTTCTACAGCTGGATCAGAGCTATGCCTGCAGCCTCTTCTCCCCACAAACCCAGGAGACCCAACTCCTCCTGTGTACTCCAGGCAGGAGCGTGTCTACAACATGAAGCCAGCATGGTCAGGAGGGCACTTGCTAGGCATGCTCTAGAGTTGCTAGACGAGCTCTCCAAGCCCACCAAACAGGAAATGCAATTTCAAAATTTCATGGTGCTTTAAAGGGGAGGGTTGTCTTCCTGGGTACCTGGCCGCTGGGCAGCGGAGATCAAAACGGTGACCAGAGAGGTCAAGATGGGACACTGTGGGACACTTTCTGGCGGCCACTAACAGGTAATGTAAGTAACACAATGTCTATGCTGACACCGCATAGATCTAACTATATCTAAATTCTATGCATAAGATATAAGCTGGGTTGTGTTGACCTAACTACGTAAGTGTCTACACTAAAATTTTGCTCCCGCTGACGTAACTGCCTCTCTACGTCAACTTAATAACTCCACTTCCACAAGAGGCATAGAGTCAATATCAATGTATTTAGGTTGATTCATTGTCAGTATAGACACTGCATTGCTTACGTCAACTGCTACTGGCTTTTAGAAGCCATTACACAATACCCCACACTGACAGTACAATCAGTACAACTGCTCCTGGTGAGGTCACTCCCCCACATACAAGAAGTGGACACACAAAAGCGATTTAATTGCTGCGACAGCTGTATGCCAATGTAATTTAGGTCAACATAATTTTGCAGCTTAAACATGCCCTCAGGTTCATAGCATGCTGCTGCTGAGGACAGAGGAAAACACAGAAGACTCTTTTACGATGATTAGATTGTGTCTCAGGTTATCAAGCTACCAAATAGGTGTTATCACTTAAGACAGCTCAAACCACCCTTATTCTCTTATACTAATGTTTCAGCTTTGCTTAGTGAGATAGAAATGTATTGCACCATGTTGTATCACAATGATCAGGTTGGGGAAGGAATTCCTGTCCAAATCCAATTTCTATTTTGTACTAATTCCCTCCAAGCTAATCAGGCAGGATTTGACAGACATCAGATTAGGATTTTTCAGAAAAATTTCAGGCAGGGGATGGCAACTCTATGCTCACTGAATTTCATGTTCTGTAGACCTGTCTTGTTTCAACCATTTGGCAAAAACCTAGACTTCCACTCATTAAATTAGGTTTTGATTGTTAAACCTGAATAATTAAATGGGTACAAAATGTGTCAGAACTTTCTTACTTCTGTTTAGCTTTAAGTTAATTCAAAATAGTTTTAAATAGGTTTCATTATTAACTGCAATATGCCACTCACACTGAAATAAGAACGTTCACACTGGTTTAATAGAACGAATTTAACTAAACAAGTGTACATTTGTGTATAGAAAAACCCTTACACACTCAATCTATTTATTTTAAATACTTATATGGCCCGTTACCATAGTATCAGAATATTGTGCAATATTTAATGTTTTTATCCTCACAATTCCCGTGAGATACCGATTATCCCCATTTTACAGATGGGGACCTTGATGTTGTCTGATTAAAGTATAATTAGGCAAACCATCGTTGCTACCACTGTTATATAATTGCAACCATTCTGGTATGAAGTGTAATATATGACCAGAAAAGGTTAAGAATTAAGAGTTAAGAAGCTTGCAGACTAACTAACCCAAAGCCAACCTGTAAAAACCTGTTAGAAATGGTAATTAGGGCCATTCAATGCTAGATATTCTAGAACTTTGAAATGCAAACCTATATTGTTAGAAGTTAGAAGTGATACTAATTGTGTACTCATAAACGTTAGCCATTTAAAAAGACAGTTGCTGTCTGTCACTGTAACTATTAATTCAGAGATCAAAAGGGAATATTAACATTTAGAAGAATCTTGGGTGAAACAATATCATTGTCTATATGTATCTTTGAAGTTTGTGATAGACTGCCTAATGGATAAATTGCCCTATGTTAATTTGTGTAACTAATTACTGGTTGGGCTTAGGAAACAGAAGGTTACATCAAAAGCCTATTGTTTACCCAGGACTGTATGGTCAAGTGGATGCTACAACACTGTATAAAAAACCCTTGGGTCCTGATCCTCTCATCTCAGATCTGCTTGAGGCTTCATACAGGGGAAGCTTAAACCATAAGGACTGAAATTCCAGTCCTAAATTGGAACATCCTGAAATGGTATTGGACATTGGACTATAATCTATGGACTAAATTCTAAAAGAACCCTTTGCAACTACAAAGCAAACCATCTTTGCTATGACTCTGAACTCAAGAATTGAACTCATGTCTGTATGTATATTGATCTTTTAACCTATACTCTCTCAGTCTCCTTTTTAAATAAACTTTAGTTTAGTCAATAAGAATAGGCTGTAGCATGTATTTGGGTAAGACCTGGAATATTCATTAAACTGGGAGGTAATGTGTCTGATCCTTTGGGATTGGCAGAAATTTTTTATATGATGAATAAGATTTTCATTAATCTTCATCGTATTTGACTTGGGTATCTAAGTGGAGGCCTTGAGGCTGGGTACTTTAAGGGAACTGTGTTATTGACTTCTGAGTAACCAGTGAGGTAATAAAGAAGCTGTTTTATGCTGGTTTGGTAAATCTAAGTATTGGAATATCCACCAGCTTTGTGGATTGTCTGCCCCATTCTTTGCAGTTCACCCTAATTGAATAACCTCAGGTGGCTCCCCTGGGAATCTGGTCACAGGACCTGACCATGCGTAAAGTATGGGGGTCTGTAATTTTCTACAGAAATGTAAGTGACATATCTGCCTGTCTCCCTCATCAATGCTGCCCCCACGTCCCCTCAAGCCTCACCTCTACTCCTTCTGTGGCTCTTCATCCACCTCTTCCAGGCCTCGGTGCTACAGGGGGGTCCTCTCTCCCCCATCCATGTTGGCAGGGAACAGCTCCAGGGCTGCTTACCTCCTTCCCAGGCCAGGTGTTGCAAGGCGCAAAAGAGCTGTCCCATCGCTCACAAGAGGGGAGAAGGAAACAGAGGAGCTGCCCTGAATTGCTGGGCTCTTTTTGTTCCCCCCATCCCGCAAGAAAGGTATTGGCTCTTCAGAGGAGGTTGGGGAGAGCTGGGACTGCTTTACACAGCAGCTCTGATTGGCTGCTCTACTTCCAGAGGGTAAGTGCGGGAGCCAGACCACAAGAGGGATTTTCTCCATGCACAGCTGAAATGTGTGCCCTCAGTGCCTGGCTGGCGCTGTAGACATTTTATCTCCTGTGTCTGTGACCCGGATCACTTTAAGTACTGGGAACTGAGATACAGAGAAGCGAAGTAACTTAGAAGTCTGTGGCAGAGCAGTGAGTTGAGTTTAAATCTCCCAAGTCCTAGGTTAATGCCCTAACGTCTAATGCCTTGGATCATCCTTCCTCTTGCCTACTAAGTCTCTTGTTCTCATGCAGGCAGGGCTAAATTACATCCATCTCAAATACTGCCCTCCACTCCATCCAACACGGGACTCTTAAATACACCTGCACGTTCCAATTCCAACCTAAATAATGGAGTTTTGCAGGTCAATGACAACCTCCAGCCTTTTTTCCAGCTGCTGACATCTTGCATTGTGACCCCTCCCAGCCACCAAGTACTCTTAACCACTCCATGAGAAGCACCCTAACCTAACTCCCCTTTCAGTTGCTGAAGCCTTCCCAACCTACAACATGCCCCCTCACTCCATTCTCTTAGCTGCCAAAGCCTCCTACCCCCCTAAGACAAGCACCCACCCAGCCCCACCTATGAAACTCCCCTTCCCTCCCTCAACAAGTGCCCTAATGCGCCTCCTGTATATTACCTGTACCTCATCCTGATTCACTTATCTTCTACTGCATTTCATTGCTCGCTCCAGCTGCCAAGCCTACCTCCCTATCTGTTAAAAGTCTCCCAGTTACTCTCCTGCAAATCCCCAATTGCTAATCTGTCTCAATATGACACCCCCTCAACTGCCACATCCTTATCACATCCCTCACTGAAAAGGACCTATGTCAGCTTCTTGCTCAATCCTTTATTACCATTGGCCAGGCCTGTTTCTCAATACCCTATCCCAGCAACAAGCACCCAAACTCCCTACCCAGCTGTAAAACCCTCCAGTTCTCAGAAAAAATGCTTGCTGGGCTACCCCATATAGAGCATTTCTCACGTGCAGTTAGCAGCCAATGGAATTGAGTATCTTTGAAGGTGTTAGAAAAATGACAGAAAACAAGTCTGTTAAATTTTGTGCATTTGGCTGAAGTCCTGCATAGAGAGGAGTGAGATGACTTTCTGTGGCTCCTATCCTGCAGTCCATTTTCTGCTTCTCTTAACGAAGTCTTTACCTGCTGCTGGAAGCTCCTCAACTAGAGAAACATCAATTGCTCCTAGTCAAACTGGCCCAAGGAACAGGAGTTAGGATGGCTCTAGGCTCCAGCAGCACAGGTTTAATAAGGGATTTTATCTTTTCTGGTATTCTGTACAGTGAAAAGTTTCCCTAATTTGCCTTGCCTGAGTCTGGATGGGGAAACTGAAGTGCCAGAGTCTGGAGATGTGCTCAAATGCAGGCAAACTGAACCTGGTAGCTTTAAAGATGTGAAGACAAAAAATCCAAACTACATATTTGTATTTATATTATATTTGTCTTTCCCTCTCAGCCTCTGTTTTATCACTCATTATGTTGCTTCTAAACTTAGATTTTAAGCAACACAAGACAGTGATTATGCCTTTTACTTGTTCCTTAAAATGCCATCATTGTGAGGACATTGTACTAATAATAAAAAATGTAAATTAATAATAAACTATAATTAAGCCTACAATTTAGTTAGGGAGGTCGCGGCAGCCAGAGATTCCATGACTTTACTAGACCTCCGTGACTTCTTGGGGTTCAGCTGTCAACAGCTGAAGCTGGGGCTGAAGCTGACGCTGCAGCTGGAGTCAGGACTATACTCGCCTGCCCTGCGTTGGGGGCTGCAACCTGGGCCGAGCGCCCCTTTTCTGCAGCTTCTGCCGGGGATGAAGTGAGATTGTGCATCCCTGCCCCGCAGTGGGGGCTGAAACTGGGGCCATGCGCCCCGCCCTTTGGCTTCCGCCGGGGGCTATAGCTAGGGCCACGCACCCCTGCCCCACTGTGGGGGCTGCAACCTGGGTCATGCACCCCTGCCCTTCGTCAGGGGCTGCAACCGGGGCCAAGCGCCCCTGCCCTGCAGCTTCTGCCAGGGGCTGCAGACAAGGACATGCGTTCCTACCCCACATCAGGGGCTGCAACCAGGGCTGAGTGCCCCTGCCCTGCGGCTTCTGCGGGGGCTGCAGCCGAGGCCCTGTGCCCCTGCCCCAGGGCTTGTACGGTTATATTTAGTAAAAATCATACACAGGTCAGAAGCTCTCTGAATTTTTGTTTGTTGCCTGTGACCTGTCCATGACTTTTACTAAAAATAAGCGTGACAAAATAGTGTTAACTATAATGAATTTTGGAGATGCAATATTATACAATCCTCCATTCAGATAGTTACTTGTGAGTCACCTGTTTGCTGTACATTAGTTTCCAACATGACCAGATCTCAGGGGAATGGAGGATAGAGGAAAGAAGGGTTGCCATGATAAAAATTAGGATTGTTAATGTGTCTTTTAAAGAAACCTTCCTCTTTATAGATTTAATAACAGCCCCCTTTCCCTCTCAAAAAAAAACAACCAAAACCCTTTACAACACATTGCAAAATAACACAGTACAAACAATGAGCCTGATTCTGTAACTGAATGCCTGGACAGAGACTCCTGCATTTTTGAAGAGCCCTGATTTAATTCCATGGGGCTCCACAGATATGCCCATGTACATCCCATTGCAGGACTGGTCTTCAAAATAGCATTCAGAAAACAAGGCAAATACTAGAATATTCAATCTGGTACAAATAACATTATCCTGTTAGCAAAGTCACATGCTCACACCAGTTGTCAATGGCAGGCTGTAACTCCTTAAATGTGATCTACAAAGGGGAAAAAGGGTATGTGCCTCTGTTTGTTTACTACACATAGAAGAGGCCTCGTGTTTTAAACACTTTTTTGGCCTCTTTTTTAATATACATTACAGTTCAGGTTTTACCTACCATTGACGATTCTATGGTGACTAGAAAATTAAGACAATTAAGGAGGTCTGTCAAGTGATTAAAAAATTAATTGCGATTAGTCATGCTGTTAAACAATAGAATACCATTTATTTTAAATATTATTGGATGTTTACTACATTTTCAAATATATTAATTTCAATCATCAGCATGGAAGCATGTCCTCTGGAAGGATGTCCGAAGCATGGAAGGGGCATATGAATGTTTAGCTTATCTGTCATGTAAATACTTGTAACACTTGCTACAAAAGTGACATGCAAATGCCTGTCCTCACTTTCAGGTGACATTGTAAATAAGAAGCAGGCAGCAGTATCTCCTGTCAATATAAACAAACTTGTTTTTCTGAGTGATTGGCTGATCAAGAAGTAGGACTGAGTGGACTTGTAGGCGCTAAAGTTTTACCTTGTTTTATTTGTCAATGCAGTTTGTTTGTATATAATTCCACATTTTAAAGTTCAAGCCTAATTTAATGTGTCCAGTTTGCAAATTAATTCCAATTCTGCAGTGTCTCGTTGGAATCTGTTTTTGAAATTTTTTTGTTGGAGAATTGCAACTTTTAGGTCTGTAATTGAGTGACCAGGGAGGTTGAAGTGTTCTCCGACTGGTTTTGAATGTTCTGATTTTTGACATCTGATTTGTGTCCATTTATTCTTTGGCGTAGAGACTGTCCAGTTTGACCAATGTACATTGGCCGAGGAACATTGCTGGCACATGATGGCATATATCGGAGTGGGAATGGATGGGTCATTACCCAAAGTAAAAACCATTTCCTCATGCTATTTTTCCTCTACTGTTACTCACATCTTCTTGTCAACTGTTGGAAATGGGCCATCCTGATTATCACTATAAAAGTTTTTTTTCTCCTACTGATAATAGCCCACCTTAATTGATTAGTTTTGTTATAGTTGGTATGGAAACACCCATTATTTCATGTTCTCTGTGATCTTTCTACTGTATTTTCCACTGCCTGCATCTGATGAAGTAGGTTTTAGCCCAGGAAAGCTTATGCTAAAATAAATTTGTTAAGTTTCTAAGTGCCACAAGTACTCCTCATTCTTTTTGCTGATACAGACTAACATGGCTAGCACTTTGAAATAAATGTAAAGTGAGCATTGTGCACTTTATATTCTGTGTTGTAATTGAAATCAATATTGAACATGTAGAAAAACATCCAACAGTACACTTCTACCCTGATATAACACAAATTTGGATATAAGGCGATAAAGCAGTGTTGGTGTCACTAAGCATAACCCTACATAACTCGGGAGGGTGGAAGGCCACAAGAGTATGGAGCCTTCCTGGTTTTAGGCCTCAGCAGACAAGAGTCCCTCCATGTCTGAACTTTAATCGACCTAAAAGGCCAGGTGTAACAGCCGTTATCAGTTGCAACAGTTCTAACTGGTCTAAAGCAGAAATAATGAAGCTTGTGCACCTTTAGCAGAAGGACAAGATAACTTGCAGAAGGAAAACTTACTAACGAGCTGCTGCGGCCAAGATTACTTAATGCACCTGCGCTTATGGAATTGCTACAGGGGGAGGAAGGAGGAGGAGGGAGGGGAAACGGGGGATTGCTAGTCAGTGAGAAAAGTTCTCATGGATATAAAGGAACAGACTGCTTGTTTTAGGTGTGCTTGATTTGAGTCAATCTCCCTGCACCGCTTTGAGATCTCAAATAAACTTGGTTTGTTTCTCCACCCTGGTGTGTTTATTGGCGCGGCACACCAGGCGACGGACCCCCCCGCTGTTGCTTGGCCTCAGGCAGTTATCTGCCGGCAACAGTTCTTGGCGCCCAGCGTGGGGCATTGAGGCTAAAATTAGCCTTGCCTGGATCCCTTCTGGTGGTCGACAGATCGCGGCGACGACCGACGCCCAGCGCGCACCGGTGACTTCACCGGGGGCCTCGGCGGAGACGCAGTTCGACTGACCGCAGAGGGCACAACGGTGCAATGCGCTCGAGTAGTGGAGAAGCAGTTGAGGGCGACGGTGAGGAACCGGTCCCTTGGATAAGGTAGGAACAGTCCAGTGGTCTGGATTTTTGCCTGTTATGACCTGGGGACGCCCAGTGTCACCCTAGGATATGGGGCAGGGACAGAGTACAGGCAGGGCATGGTGTACACCCTTTAAATGCATTCTAGTGAATTGGAAAGTGCTTGGACCAGATCCACTAACTAAAAGCAAACTAAAAAGTTCTGTATAGTAGACTGGCCTCAATATCAACTAGAGGACCAGAAAGGTGGCCACCGGAAGGATCACTTAATTATAACATGATCCTCCAATTACTCCTGTTTTGTCAGCAAATGGGTAGCTTCTGAAGCTGTTTGTATGGAGAGCTCTTGTAAAAATACCCCACTGTAGCTCCAGTTCCTCCCTCTGTCTGGCAGAGTGCAAGGATCCAAAAGCAGGTTAGGGATAGTGCAGGGACAAAGGAGGGACCTGTCTAGAAAGGGGAGACCCTATGTCCTAGTGCACTCTCTCCCTGTTGTAGCTAAAAAGCAAGATCAGATGCAGAATGGTACTGGGGGCCAGTGTGAATGACTGTTACCGGAAGACGCCCAGAGTACCCTGTGAAGCAAAAGCTCGTGACCAGGACTACTCTAACGCAAGCCCGGTAACTAGTGGATCTTTAGGAGGTCCGACCCATGGTGGGCTGACTTGGCCTGGCATCGTCCGGTGAGGAAGCTGCCTGGGTCTAGGAGTGTGTGTACCCATCTTCCCTTCCCCTCTCCTTTCCGTGTGGGCTACTGACAGTCTGATCATCTCACTGGATGCAATCAGAGTAAGCGGCGCCTTCTCCGAGAGACTAGCCGACGCTCTTTGCTGAAGGGAGGTGTAGGAGGGTCGTGGCCATCCTCGTTAGCCTCTCCTGTGTGAGTACCCTGTAGGGAAAAATCCTTAGTTTATGAGCCGCTAGCGCGGACAGGGCACCCTCCCTGTGTGTGTAAGTGGAAAATGGATGGGGGGCAGTCTAAACATTCCATCTCACCCCCTAAGGGTACCCCAGCATATTACATGTACGTACATTATGGTTCAACAACCTGCAGGTATTTAGAGAAATGGAATATTTACACGCGTGAAAATCCATCCATCCATCTAAACAATGCCCAGTAGAAGGTACTTCAATCTAGATAAGATCATACATCTAAGAGGAGCGTTTAATCACCAAAAAGCCCTGACACAGGGTGAGCAAATTTGTCTATTGAGGAAAGGAACGGGTTAATTTAAAAATCATCTTGGCCTAGGGATGGAAGGGGGGGGGGTTGCTCTGCATTCAGGGTCAGGAATCGGCGCGGACTGTGCTTGGTGCAGGGAGGGACTGCTTTCGGCCCCAGCTGGCTGTGAAGGAAAAAATATAGACAGAGGCGAACCAAAGGCAATACAAGTTACAGAACTAAGATTACATTTGCAAAGCTTAACTGTCCAGTAAGATCCAACAGTGTGCCTTTGTGACCCCGGAGCCAGTGTGGCTTGGTGACACTGAAGAAGCCACAGGCAGCCGACCTGGACTGGAATCTCTGAAAGAGACGCTGCAGAAGATTCCAGGGTGCAAGAGAACAGCCCTCCAAAGAGCGGAAGCATGTTAGAAATTCCGGACAAGCTGTATACAGGATAATCTCCAGTCCACCTCTCCGCCCTTCTCTGAACATTATACACAGAAGTGACCAGTCTGGATGTACGTGTGTGGGTATGAAAGGGGCTTGGGGCATTAATGTTTTCCTGAGTGATGAGGGAGCGTTCCCAACACTCTCCGTTGTTGTTTTATTATTTTATTAATGGAGCTTTAAAATACAGTTATATGGTGTGTTTTCTTTATCTTCCCCCAACGATCCTGTAGTGTCAGCCTGATCACCTGACACGAGGGATAGATTGGTAACAGAAATTTGTCACAGTTTGGTGAGCAATTAAGAAGGAGGGGGAGCCCTGCAGAATTTACACCATCTATTTGTTTTACCCTTGTTATTTTGTGTTTGCTTTGCTTGGTACTGTTGGTGTTATATGTTGAGAACTGCATGAGTAAAAGTGAGTCCTAATAGGATAAGAAAACGCTATCTGGTTCTGGTTCTGGTTCTGTTCTGTTTAACCTGCTACTGTTGTTTTCCTGCTCTGTTCATTTGGGCGTTAGGAGTGTGGACAGAACTGAACCTCTTGTTCGTAATTCCTCGGAGTGGAAGCCATGTGTGCAAGAAAGTTCTGAGGCTGAATGGAGATCCTTCTGTCCCGTCCCCTGTAGCGGTCAGTGTATAGAAGTGGGAAAGTCTGGCTTAGACTGTAATTCCCTCTGCGTAATTCTCTTTTCTGTTTAAGTGTCAAACAGATGAATGAGTCTCTGGGTAAACCCTCTAAGAATAGTCCTTTAAATTATATGTTAAGTAAATGGCCTTTGCCCAATGGGCCATGTGTTTTTGTCCAGGTGGAAAGCCTCATGAAGGAGGACTCGGGTAGTCTTGTGAGTAAGAATGTTTAAGGGAAGAGACCAGGAGGGGTGGGGGCTAGTTGAGAAGCCCACCCTCCTAACTAAACTGGTAGTGGAACAAGGTGGTGCCCATGGAAGGGACGGTTCAGCAAGAAAAGCAGGATCGGGCCCAGGCAGGCAGGCAACAGAGAGAGAGAGAGAGAGAGAGAGAGAGAGAGAGAGAGAGAGAGAGAGATTGGAAAGCAGGTTGGAAAACTTTAAGGGTGTAGTGGAAGGAAGGAGTCAGTAAGTGTAAGCATGGAGATTTCAAATACCCAGGACTTACTTGGAATGATGATTTAAGTTGATAAAAGTGGCTGTTGGGAGACAAGCAAGTGATTTAAGGGAGAGTGAGAAGTTAACTCTGTAGTTGCTGAACGAAACAGCAGTTGAACTTTGTAAAAATGCTAAAGAAAAAAAGTTTTTGGTGTTTGTGAAATGTTTGTAAATAAATTCAGGCAAAGAAGTTATTGGATTGCAATCATTTGGTTTGGCTATGAACAATTTAGTTGAATTAGCTGAAGAATGTATACAGTGTTATGTAATTAAAAACCTGGGCTGCCTATGAAACAAATACAAGAAACTATGGGGTAATTCCTCTGTTTTGCCTGAAGCCAACAAGAGTATTTGTATATTTCAAGTGATGATTGTCTGCCCAGAAAGGGTGGGTAGACCTCTTGTTTTTTTGTCTTTCAGATAATCAGAGAAAACTGATGCCAGCTGAACAGCATTCAACGTATCATGCATTTACTGGCACAACAGGAATTATGTTTTGTGTTCTATGTCCTGTCTTGTGGTGTTTGTCTTGTGGCCGGAATTTTTGTGTTTAATATTTTTATAAAATAGTCTAGTTTAAAATCAAACAAAAAGGTTAAATTAAAATGCAGATATTTGTTTTGTTCAACTTGGAATACAAAGTGTTTAGATAAATCAGGAGAATGTAATATACTAAAGTCTAATGCATTTCCTTAAGTAAGGAAAAGAAACTTTATTGGCCAAACTGTTAATTGCAAAATTGTTGTTAAAATTTGCATACCAAGAGTCTTTGAAAGCAAAGACATGAAAAGTTAACCCACTCCCCATATTGTACATGGGATCTTTCTGGCTACCTCAGATTTCTAGCCAGAGGGCTGGGGATGGTGGAAGGCTATTGGACTAGAGGTTGTATTGAGTGAACTCCTCAAAGTGGGTGTGCTTGTCCTGGCTTGTTGCTCCAAAGCTCTGTAATAAGGTTATTTTAGTAAAAGGGTGTGTGTGGCATATATTAAATAATAAGACTAATGTACTGTATAATGACAATGTTTATATCTTCATTGTTGGGAAGAAGGTGTATAAGTAAAAAGTGGAAGTTTCCTTTGCAGGTTAAAAGAAGCCAAGAAGGGAGAAGGACAAAGAACAGAATGAATTAACTGAAAAAAATAAAATAAAATAGCAAGTTCAGCCTATAGATAAGACACTGACTCCATTCAAGGACACTGCTCACAGTTAAGACTTGGCTAACAACCAGGAAAAGGAGGGCTTGAATTTGCCCACACAGCTATGAGATTTGCAAAACATTGCCAGGCACTAATAAAATGTGTTAAGTTTCTTTTCTCACAGGTAAAGAAGGGCTACCCAAAGACCCTAGCAGCCCTGCCACTCCTTGGAACCAGGAGACAGGATTGGTGTAAAGGTCCACCAATGAAAGACTGCTCTGGCTACACCCTGGAAAGGCCCTTATTAAGTCCTGCTACCTACCAACACCACTGTGAAGTGCCAAAGACTGACTGCTTGGACCCAAGATTCTCACTGCAAAAAGACCCCTCCACATCGGGAGAATTCTCCTACTGATGATTAGCCTATTTCACCTTCTAGCTCCACTGTGCCTTCTGGACAGTAGGGAAAAAGTACAAGGATGCTGCACCACGACTGTTTCGGGAAAGAAGAAGGAACACTCAGAAATTGGCAAAGTCCAGGAATTCCTGACTAGAAAGGACATTAAGAACTGACCCTGGTGAAGAAACAAAGAATTATACACTGGCGGGAGGACATTTATGGGACCCATGCTTGAAAATGTGGTATTGATTGGAGCTTGGGGTTTATTCTACAGGCTGCGCCCTGTGTCCTAGAGAGTGACTAATAATGTAACCCCCCTCCTATGCTATTAATGTCGATGCCTTTTGAAAGTACCTGAGAATAGTTAAATAACAGGTGTATTATAGTACTACACCAAGGAAAGATGGTATTGAATATCACTGAGGCTGGGAAGGCATTGCAGTGGGATCTAGTATGTTTAGGAATTCGGGATTTCCTGAATTACCAGCTGATGGCCATTTGGAGTGATCTTAAGTACCAGACTTGGCCCACTGCCCTTACAGACGCATCAGGAATACCATCTGATCTGTGATCATGGAGACATACTTGGACACTTCCTGGGTGAAAGTGTGGCTTCCCAGGGCTGGGTGTGCACCCTTATGGGGATGAATGCTGTACTTATGTCCCAGAAAGCGCACAGGATATTAACAAGCACATCCTGTCAGCCAAACAGGCTTTTGAACAGTGGAAGGCCCAGGAAAGGAAACCCACTATTTCTAATTCCCTCTGGGGCTGGTTACTCAACCTGGGAGAAATAGGGGAAGGCATTGTTCACCTCCTGCTCACTGGTGTGGTGTTGTGTATTGTTACTCTTCTCTTGCTTGCTTGCTGTAAAGCACTTCAGCTCCCTGGAGCTTAATCACATGTTATCCTTTAAATGTGAGAACACTCAGCCAAAAGTTTGTTGAGTATTCTCAAAGGAGGGAGTTGTTGGTGTCACTAAGCATAACCCTACATAACTCGGGAGGGTGGAAGGCCACAAGAGTATGGAGCCTTCCTGGTTTTAGGCCTCAGCAGACAAGAGTCCCTCCATGTCTGAACTTTAATCGACCTAAAAGGCCAGGTGTAACAGCCGTTATCAGTTGCAACAGTTCTAACTGGTCTAAAGCAGAAATAATGAAGCTTGTGCACCTTTAGCAGAAGGACAAGATAACTTGCAGAAGGAAAACTTACTAACGAGCTGCTGCGGCCAAGATTACTTAATGCACCTGCGCTTATGGAATTGCTACAGGGGGAGGAAGGAGGAGGAGGGAGGGGAAACGGGGGATTGCTAGTCAGTGAGAAAAGTTCTCATGGATATAAAGGAACAGACTGCTTGTTTTAGGTGTGCTTGATTTGAGTCAATCTCCCTGCACCGCTTTGAGATCTCAAATAAACTTGGTTTGTTTCTCCACCCTGGTGTGTTTATTGGCGCGGCACACCAGGCGACGGACCCCCCGGCTGTTGCTTGGCCTCAGGCAGTTATCTGCCGGCAACAGCAGTGCTCTGGGGCAAGGCTGTGCATGCCAGCAGATCAAAGCAAATTCAATATAACGCAGTTTTGCCTACAACGTAGTAAGATTTTTTGGCTCCCAAGGACAGCATTATATCAGGGTAGAGGCGTATTTATTAAATTTCATTGGTAGCCTATTGTTATAAGTGCAATTACTTTTTCCCTTCTTTGCTAACACTTCTTTAAGTCCAAGACCTAATGAACATCTGAGGAAAAGGATAACATCATTAAAGGTTCAACACATCATCCCTTCAGTTAAGTTGTTGAAGCTCACAATAAACATCACCGAGTTTCCTAAGAAACCTTATGGAAAATCCCTGAAGAGCAGACATGCCAACATAACACAAGCATAAATAATATTAAAAGAAAACAAAAACGTATAGGCCTCCTTGATGAACCAAAAATATATTTGAAAAACACAAACGTAATGCCCTCTGTCTGTATCAGAGGTAGGCAACTGTTCAGAAGTGTGTGCCAAGTTTTCATTTATTCACTCTGATTTAAGGTTTTGTGTGCCAGTCATACATTTTAATGTTTTTAGAAGGTCTCTTTCTACAAGTCTATAGTATATAACTAAACTATTGTTGTATGTAAAGTAAATACGGTTTTAAAAAATGTTTAAGAAGCTGCATTTAAAATTAACTAAAATGAAGAGCCCCCCCCCGCAGGCCAGTGGCCAGGCCCTGCGCAGCGTGAGTGCGACTGAAAATCAGTTTGCATGCCACCTTCGGCACGTGTGCCATAGGTTGTCTACCGCTGGTCTATATAAAACTTTGCTGGTCATAATTAAAATCCCCTTTAACTCTGCCTTTTTCATGTGGCTAATCAACACCCCAGCCATCCCAGTGGCAGCCCGTGATCCCTCAGCTGTTGAACCAGTTCCATAACTACAACCTTCTTCAAGCTTTGGGCAGCCACATTGATTCGGATGCGCTGGAACGGGGATGTGGGTGACTGGGCGTCCCACGCGAGACTCGGCTCAGAGAACTTCCTCTCCTCGCTCTACGCCCTTTCGTGGAACTGGGAAAAGTCACGTGGTTGGTCGTGTCATGTGACAACATGACCCCCCCCCCACCGCCTGTCGACCTCTATGGAGACTTCCAGTAACCCGGATGTGACCGCGTTTCATGAGGAGCTCGAAGAGCAACGTGTCCTATTGGCGTTGGCGTTCACATCCGGGTCTTTCCCTACCTGTTGCTGCCCTCCCCCTCCAAGATGGCGGAGCTGAACCGGCAGTTACAGGAGTACCTCGCTCAGTCTAAGAGTGCCAGCGGCCCCGGCCCAGCGGCCCCGAGCTCCTCGCGGCCGACGCCGGATGCCGCTGACGCCGGAGCGGGGACGTGGCTGGGCCGGCTGAGCCCCTTCTTCTCAGGCCGCTCCTCCTCCTCGTCCCCGGCGGCCGGCTCGTGGCCCTGGGCGGCCGAGCCGGACCCCTGGCTGCCGGGGCTGTCGCGCTGGCAGCGGCTGGTGGGGAGCGGGCTGTGCCTGGTGCTGGCCGCGCTCTGCTTCGGCCTGGCCGCGCTCTACGCGCCGCTGCTGCTGCTCCGCGCCCGCAAGTTCGCGCTGCTCTGGTCGCTGGGCTCGGCCTTCGCGCTGGGCGCCGCCGGCTTCCTGCGGGGGCCGAGCCGCCTCCTGCGGGAGCCCAGCCGCGGCACCGTCCTCTACCTCGGCGCCTTGGCCGGCACCCTGTACGCGGCGCTCGGCCTGCGCAGCACCCTGCTCACCGCGCTCGGGGCCGCCGCCCAACTTGCTGCCATCGCCGGCTGCCTGCTCGCCCTGCTGCCCGGGGGCCCCGCCGGCCTGCGCTACCTCGCCAGGCTCCTGGGCGGCTTCGTGCGCCGCCGCGTCTCCAAAACCCTGCCCGTGTGAGGGGCCGAGCAGACCCAGTTGGGGGCTGAGACCAGCGGTCCCCTCCCCATCCCCAGGACGAATCTTCGCTGCTGTCCCATGAGGCCGATCGCCCGTCCCTGCTGGACAGATGCGGAGGACACGGCGTCTGGCTGGGTAACAGCCTTTCTGAATACAGGGCCACAGGCCATCAGCGTCCCGCCCCTCTAGCGCAGCTTGCACGGCTGCCTCCGGGGTATGCGGCTCCGAGCCCGTAGCGGGGCGTGGGTGTCCTGCTGCTCGGGGGTAGGGGGTGACTGAGTGACAAAGCCAGTGCGGTTCTCCCTCTCCCCTGTCCTATTGAAGGCAAGTTCTTCCTGCACAATCGGTGCGCTGCCGTAAGGGAGGAGGCAGCTGGGAGCTGCGCTCTGTGCAGGCGCCTCCTGAGGACAGGGACCTTTACAAAGAGATTTGGCTGTAAGTCGGAAGAAGCTACTTGGGAAAGTTCAGGAAAAACGAATCAAACTTGACAGTTAATGTGGACAACAAGAGCGAAACCGACCAAAGGATGGAGTTTTCCTTCTCCAAGAACCAGTGTTGATGGAGCTATGGAACAATTTTTCTCCTTACCTTTGAACAGTGCAACTGAAATCCTAACGTTGCATCTATGACTATACGTTTTTGTTGTTTTTACTGTATTCACATGTAACATATATTGTGCCATAATTCCTAGTATATGCTTTGCCTTATCAGTGCAAAATGAGCTTTGTAGCAGGATGCTGGAGTCTGTCTCCTGTTCTGGGTGGTAGATGAAGGATTACCAGATTCCTATATCAAGTGTAGGATCACATGGCTGAAACTCTTACTTTGAAAGTGGCCTGTAAGACTACAGAGCCAAGCATAGTGTTGGTACTAAACTCTACATAAACTCTAATGCTTTGTTATA
Source organism: Gopherus evgoodei (assembly GCF_007399415.2). Taxonomy (NCBI): domain Eukaryota; kingdom Metazoa; phylum Chordata; order Testudines; family Testudinidae; genus Gopherus; species Gopherus evgoodei. The sequence goes on along the minus strand of NC_044330.1, from coordinate 48,927,507 downwards.
CTCCTGAGCCTTGCCAGATTCACTCCAGCTTGGGATGTGCTGATGCCAGGTGCCTCATAGGAAAATCTGTTTATAGATATCCATGAAACTTCAAAAAAAAGTTGGGTGTGTGTATATATAGAGCTCCTGGTTTGGAGTTTATCTTTGGATGTTTATTTTTAGCAATTTGAGTTCTATGTAGATGCCCAAAAATTGGGGGTGGGGGTTGGACCAAAAGTTGGTCCTTCTTTGTATCTACTGTAACGCATAATCTCTTTATTCTTCCTAGTGTGATTTAATGTAATACTATTTCAGATAGTGCTATCTGAAGTGCACTAAGGAACCTTTTATGTACCCCAGCAGGGTCTGTGTGGACCTATTAATACACAACATATGTACTTTAGAAATCACACAGCTGTAGTCTGCATTACTGCTGTGTTGATCAGCCCTTGGACACAAGTTAACCATATCCAGTATTGATTGGATAAATACTGTTGTTTTTTCTTTTTGGAGCAGGGGTTTTATTGGTTAAAACCAAAAATCAGAAGCTCTAGCTATATTACCACAAATGTTGTTCCATGTTTCATGACATCTTTATATCAGATTGTAAAGAGTCAAAATCAAAAACTGTAATTGCAACCATCTTCGATTGGCTTATATGGTAGTCCAGTGTATGTTGACATACCCATTCCATTTAACTGTCTTTTTTAAAACACAAAAATCAGCTGTGACCTTCAAAATACTGAAAACAACATCCTTTAACAAGTAGCATTCATAGAGGTCGTGGATCACAGAAAGTCATTCTTTGATAAGCAGAGGCATACCTCTTTTACATAGGGAATTATGAAAAAAGTGAACGCATATCAGAGATCATTTAGTTCTTTGCAGTAAGACTTCCAGAATGGTGCTACAGAAGCTTTTGCCTCTAGAGCTAGTTCCTTGAAGTCCTCACCCATTGGTTCTAGAAGTTGGGCAGGCACTGCTTATTTAACAGTGATGCTTGTAGCCTGACCTTGAGAAATAGATTTTTTTGCAATATGTCCAGCCTCTACTAGCCATACTTGAGTATTCTTATCAGATTCTCCTTAGGAAGAAATGATCTTAATCTACTCATTTAGTATTTGCACAACTACAGTAAACAAATGCTTAACTTTAAAATAGATGTACAATATTTCTAATAAAATATTTTTATACCAAAAGTATTAATCTAGACACTAGCAGGTCTAGTTTTATTTTTTTTAAACAGCAGCACTGAATGTTTTCCTGTTTACTTTTATAGTTTCATTTGGATTTATATCAGTGTAATATCAGATTAGTGTGACTGCTTCTAAACTAAACCTAGGTTAAAGTTCATGGGTGAGATTAAATTTTTAAAAAAGTAGGCTAAAACATTTACAGTAAAAGCCTAGTAAATCTCTCCTCTCTTTGGTAAAAGGTCTTATATGGAAAATGACAATCCTCCCACCACTGGAGGCTGGCCACAAGAACCTCCAGCCACTAATCTACTCCGCAGGCTACAGCTGTATCTGCACTTTTGTAACAGAGACAGTAGATCTGCACAGATCTATTGGGTCACAGCAGAGCATGGCTCTAAGAGCTAAGGATGTCCTGGTTCTGCCTCATGGGCATTTTCTTCCCCTCCTTCCCCCCAAAAGCAGCAGAGCTGTTGTGGTTCTTCTGCATTATGGACTTGAAAATATTACCCTAAAGTTAGCAAGTGTTTGTGTACCAATTGTGATCACATCCACATGGCTTGTCTTAAGGGAGCTCAAAGCTTTAATTTTGAATGGTGTGGTTTGGGGAAGGTAAGTTCTCCTAAAATCCAGTATTAGGCGGTAAACAGGGTTTTAGGTTAAAGGAGACCTGCAGAGGAAAAACATAGGTTTGGGTCCTCTTAATTATATAAGAAATCTTGTTTTTTTAAAACCTCATTTCTAGTGTGTTTGCCTTTTGTGAGTGAATGGAGTGAGTTTTTCAGCCCTTAACTAATGGTAGAAGGGTTGCTGAGTTTCTTTTCTTCCAACTGTTTGAATTACAATATTTATCTTCCCCCTTATTACATCCTAACACAACTAGGATCTGCCTTAAGCTACAGAAATTAATTTACACAGATAAGCTAGAACCTTCAGCTGAAGTCCCCATATAGAAATTTAACCTTTTCTTTTAAGCAAGAAGCAACTAGCCTGTGTCAAGTCTGGCTCAGAAGAATCTGCTAAACTGTTCTGTGCATATCATTTCCTTAGGGCTACTTCTCGCTTCAGCCATAGTATAATAAACTTTATAAGCTAACTACCTTAAACATTCTGGAGCATGTCTTATGTCACTGTATCTGCAATAAAACAATTAAGCAGTGTTCCTATTCACTACTATATGACTTAGTCCAAACTGTTCCGTACAATAGAAGCATATATCTGAAGATGACAGCTGCTGAGTAGGAATGTGAAGATCATAGCAATTCTCCTTTATCCATGCTTTGATCTGTTTAAATAGAGTTCCTAAAATCTTCTTAAACATAACCCAATTAGACTGTGGACAGGGGAAGATAGATGGCTTGGCAAAATAAGTGGGTGAAGGAGTGGCTGCGACAGCCCACACTCACATAGTGAGGATTAATTAACTCTTTCCTTACAATTCCTTAAACAAGCTCCATCAGCCCTACACTTGCTTTTCCTTAATGTACTATTTACCCTAGATGGAACTGTTGAGGAAGGGGCTTGTGAAAAAAAAAGTTACTAATGGTATTTTAATCATCCTTTTCATATTTGCACTATCAGCCACCTCCCACACTTGATTTTGTTTCCTAATGCTACAGGGTGGGAAACTTGATTTCCAAGAAAAGACTAGCTCTAGGTAATACTAATTTCTTAAATGAAGTTTAGGATACTTACGTAGCTATCTCAGAAATACTTGAGACAGACATGCTGGTGGATGAAGCCAGAAAATCTCTCATGGTATGGTGATAACTGAAGCACCATAATTGGTAAACAACTTTATTATGATATGCAAATAATTAAATGGAATAAACAATTGTAATGTTGTAGTGGCACTAAACAAAATCCTGTGGAGAATACTTAAAAACAAAATTCTTTAAAATCAGGGTGGCTTAATGGTTTGCCCTTTCTAAATGTTCAGCTTGTAATTTAGTGGCCATTCCTCATTTCTCTGCAGTGTTGTATGTACTACAGTACTGTAAAAAATTATATACATCCCTGATGATCAAGCTGCCGAATGTCTATCGCTTATGATGGAAAACTAACACCATGGAGAACAAAGGACAGATCCCTTTGCAAGGCTTGAATCAATGAGGGTTAGCAGGAGCAGATGAACATTGAATGTGCAAGCTGGATTAGGATGCTTGCTCGTATGATCTATAGTTCAAAAGAAGCTTTTCACAGCATTCCCCATATGTCCTTTTAAGGAAGGTAGGAGAGGGAGCATTGGTGTGGTTTTGGTTTTTTGTTGTGTATGTATGTACTGGACTCAACTTCATCACCACAGATAACATTTTTAATAGCACATGAATGTTAAAGGTGTAAAAATAAAAATTCTCTAAACATAATAAACCCAAACTGATTGTATTAAGGCAGTAGGAACTGTACTGTAGAGACTTTAGAGCTAGTCCTATGGTGCCATGTACTTGACACATGGAAATTCTATAGAAGATGGGGTGTTTTGTAGTTTCACTGAGAGGGTAAAGATAAAGAATCACACACTGCACTGATTTTTTTTGTTAATTTTTGCACAAATTACATTCTGTATTCATACAAAAACAACTTTTTTCTGACAAACTGTACATATAGAAACAAGTTTCCATCTGGATGTGAACTGAAATCTGCGGAGGTGCTCCATGTCTCACAACACTAAAAAAAATTCCAGCTTTTATCTTTACAAAACAATGCAGGTAAAAGGTGAGGAGAAAGAGGTTGAACGGATGAAATAGAAAGCCAGCTACCATGTTGCTGCTAGCAGCAGTTGCTTGATCCTAGGAGAAGATCCTTGTTAGGAACTAATGCACATTCAGTTATCCCAGTTAAGAGTCCAGATTTGTGGAGTTGCAGGAGTACTTTCTTGAGTCCACAATAGGTGTCTATTTAAATACTGTCCAATAAGGAGTGGGCATCATCTAGTCATAGCCTCTTCTATCGGCCCCTTCCACCACCCCTGGATGCTCCTCGCCTTGACTGGCCAGAGTTCATGTTACTGCCTCTTCCCCAATTACTTCCACTCCTCCCTCCTCTGGAAGGGTTATTGCCTCCTGCAGGACCTCCAAAACCTTCATCTCTGTGGAATCCATCATGATGGTCTCCCTCCAAAGAGCTAGACCTCCCAGACTTTGGCACTCTCTGTGAAGGTCCTGAGCTTCCTCGTCCTAAAAGAGGAAAACATTTAGTTATTGACTTTATAGTTTACGCCATCCCTCTCAGGCTTTTGAAGGTTGCCCCAGGCTTAGACAAGTGTTTGGGTTACATTCCCCTATGATACAATCCCTCACAGATTATACAGGATGTGAAATCTGACATACTAGTCTCCAAATTTACATTTCTTCCCTCAGCACAAAATTTTTCCTACCACATACAGATTTCATATCAATACGACAGTCCCTGAGAGGGACAGCTACAGGGCAATTCCTCTGGAGCTAAGGTACTGCCGCACCTCATTGATCAGCAAGGACCTTGTTAAATAAGAACACCGGGAAATGGAGTGCACAGGCTCATAAGCACTTGAGACACCCTGAATAAAGTATTCAAACCCAGATTCTCTCACTTGGCAGCAGTCCTATTTTGGCCCTGTTTTGCATACTTATTCTAAATAGGGTGTTGCCTAAACCCAGTAACAGCTTCTATTCAATCAAGGGGTGGTAATGAAGGCATTAGAATAGTGTCCCTGAAAGAGATGTATCCTCCTTTAGCCAGTTCTGACAGGGCACAGTTGAGAGATGCTATATTCTACTGTGGGGCATAAGCATGACCTGCATCTTCTGTTGTTCCCAGGAAAGAGGACTGTCTGTTCCTCACAGCTCACTTCAGATATGATACCAAATGCAAGAGAAAAACAGGACTCTTGCCCAAAACAGCAGGGGTAGTAATTTGAAGAAAAAATGCTTTGCCCACCTATCCTCTTAGCTAAGGCATAACTAAATATTTTTTGTTCCACTTTAACAAAAACTTTTGAGAGGTACAGCATGTGTGGTTCTGTACAAAACAAGAAAACATGATTCCTGTCTCAAAGAGCTTACAATCAGTGTTAGATAAATTCATCTTCAAATGACCTTCCCACCACAAGACTGATGGCAGCAGGGCCTGCACTTGAAAAGGCATTACTCAAATTTTCTGTATCAAACTAAACCTTAGTTCTGCTTTAGCACCTTGGCCTGCATGAGGAATTCTGCAGAAGTGCACTCTGGGAAAACAGTAAAAACCTATGTGAAGTTCTCAGTACCAGTTAGTTACCCCTTACCTTTGCCTCTCTCCTCTGGAGGTGCACCTGGAGCTTCCATTTCTCTGTGATCAGATGTACCTGGTCCATCATGCCAGGGACGTTTGCGTGGTGGCAGTGAGGCCATGTCCATACCCTGAAGTGAGGAAGAACGCTCTCGGCTGGCAGGAGACTGTCCATCATGAGGAGGGTGATCCTGACGGGAACCTGACCATGAAGAGAAAAGACAAAGTCATGAGTAACATGCAACTGATGGGCACAAGGAATCTAACATTCTTCCTCTGTGTAAAAAAGATACCAAAATAAATGTATACGCATTCTACATTCTTTAGCAATTTCACTCATGGCAAGGAGATCTATCTCACTGCTCTTGTTCAGAAAACACACGAGCCAGTTCTTAACTTTTCAGAGTATCTGCTCTTTAAGGTGCACGTATATACCTCTGTTCAATATTTCTAAAGATACCCATGAAAAATATATATAATTAACAGACAAATAACTGACAAAGAGTCCTGTGGCACCTTATAGACTAACAGACGTATTGGAGTATAAGCTTTTGTTAGTCTATAAGGTGTCACAGGACTCTCGCTTTTTACAGATCCAGACTAACATGGCTACCCCTCTGATACTAGACAAATAACTGCATCTTTACAGATGAATGAATGTAAGAGTAGAAGGAAAGATAAGTGTGTACTATCATAGAATGCCAGACTAGCTTCAATTTTATATTTGTGGCAGAAAGACCAGGTGGTAGGAAACGTGAGGTAGGAAGTGAGCACATAAACTGAATTTAAACAAATGAGGGAATCAGGTTGAAAAGGATGGTTCTAAGGGCACGTTTTCACTAGCAACGTTAAAGCACTAGATGTGTAGTTGCGGCACCAGTGGGAGAAAGCTCTGTCAGTGCTATAAAAAAAAAAAAAAACTCACCTCCATGAGGGGAGTAGCTCCCAGCACTGTAGCACTGTCTATGCTGCCACGTTACAGTGCTGAAACTTGCAGTGCTTAGGGGATGTTTTTTCACACCCCTGAGTGAGAAAGTTGTAGCGTTATAAACTGGCAGTGTAGACAAGGCCTAAGGCAGAAGAGGCAATGGACAGGCTTAAAACGTTCCTTTAAAAAAAAAAACACACACAAAAAAAACCCACTCTCAAATTTTAAAGAGGCAAAAATCAAGCATTGCTCAAGTCAGGACACAACGCTCCAGAATGCCATTCTGGCACTTTTTTGGGGAGCTGGAATGATGTTACTTCAGATACACTTGTACCCCGCTATAACGCAGTCGTGGGGAGCCAAAGATCCCTACCGCGTTATAGCTGAAACCCCGTTATATTGGGGTAGCAGCGGCAGGGCTTCAGCGGTGATTTAAAGAGTTCTGGGCTCCAGCCGCTGCAGGGAGCTCGGGCCCTTTAAATCACCAGCGAGCCCTGCTGCTGCAGCCCCGGGTTAGGGGCGGCAAGGCTCCAGCGGGATTTAAAGGGCCCGGGGCTCCCCGCAGCGGCTGGAGCCCTGGACCCTTTAAAGAGCCACCAAAGCCCCACTACTACTGTGCTATATGCAAACCCGTGTTATATTGGGTCGCATTATAGCGGGGTAGAGATGTAGTTGTAAAGTAAACCAATAATTATTCATGCTAAAAATATTGGAAAATGACCGCTAAAGCATGTGATGCCGTGGCTTGCCAAAATCATGTGTTCTGGTACTTCTTTTTTTAGGATTTGAGCACTGAAATCCAGGTGTGCAACTTTTCCTTCACTTGACATTTGTATCATGATTTTTCCATTAGTTTTCTATGAAGTTCCAATTGCAAATTTCACCCTCATTGTGAATTCCCATTCATATTGTTTTGTTTATCAATACTACTACCAATTCTGAAGCCAATATATTGTCAACAATCACTGCAGCTGATAAACATTATCCAGTGGATAGGTAAGATACCCACAGTGATCCAGCTTCAGAAAAAGATTATCCTAGTATTAATACACGCCCAAAACATATGAGCTGATAAAAAGACAAATGCACCAGCCAGTCTATAACGCAGGGGTGGGCAAACTTTTTGGCCTGAGGGCCACATCGGGGTTGCAAAATGGTATGGAGGGCCGGGTAGGGAAGGCTGTGCCTCCCCAAAAAGCCTGCCCCCCACCCCCATCCACTCCCTCCCATTTCCTGCCCCGACTGCCCCCATTAGAACTCCATGACCGTCCCCTGGGACCCCACCCCCTATTCAACCCCCCTGTTCCCTGTCCCCTGACTGCCCCCTCCCAGGACCCCCTGTCCCTATCCACCCCTCCCGCTGTTGGGGGGCGCCATGCCATGGCATCCTGTGTTCACTGTTAAATCTGCCCCTGAGCCACGACGCCCAGCTGGAGCCAGCCAGGCCACCGCGCTGCCGACACGGCGAGCTGAGGCCATGGGGGAGGAGGGACAGCACGGGAGGGACCAGGACTGGCTGGGAGCTCAGGGGCCAGGCAGGATAGCCCCGCCGGCTGGATGTGGCCTGCAAGCCGTAGTTGCCCACCTCTGCTATAAAGGAATGAGGCCTAAAAGGATGATTGTGACAGGCAATATTGAATGGGCTCTATTGTACTTCAAACTAAACTCAAAACTCAAGGGACAGAGGGAGGCCAAGTTCAGTCTTTGATGGGACAGCTGCATATAGAGTCCATTACATGTTGAATAACTTAGGCACACAGAAAAAGCAGCATCATGTTGCCAATGGGGAAGGACAGAAGGAGAATGATCAGCAGAGCTGCAGAATGAGAGATGATAGAACTAGTCTGTAAATTCCTAGTTTAAGTAACAGCTACATAAGAGTATCAGAAGGGTAACCATGTTAGTCTGGATCTGTAAAAAGCAACAGAGAGTCCTGTGGCACCTTTAAGACTAATAGATGTATTGGAGCATAAGCTTTCGTGGGTGACGAAAGTGGGTATTCACTCATGAAAGCTTATGCTCCAATACATCTGTTAGTCTTAAAGGTGCCACAGGACTACGTAAGAGTAGTTACCAGCCATTTTCTAAAGACAGTGTCTAAAGATTTCCATCACTGGAAATGACGAGTGGATGTTTTTCCAGTTCAAAGACATTAAAGATAGTTCTACAGCCTGTGTTACACAGGAGGCCAGACTAGACAATCACAATGGTAATACCCCAGTTTTCACCTGGTTCTCTGTTTCCATCCCAGGATTCTGGTTTCCTTCCTCCTTCAAATCGGGGAAACTCATCTGGAGTGGGAAGTAGACCCTTTCGGCCTCCTGCAAAGTAAGAAACATAGGACATGAGACACTGTACTCATTAACTATATTAACAACTTCTGCACTATTGTCACTGACTTTCACATGGGTTTCAGTTTGGAAGAACGTTCACTTACCTCTCAGAGTACCTCGACCTCGCCCCCGACCACCATGGTCTCTTCCTCTTGAGTTCTCATCTGATGAGTTAAAATTGTCTTCAGGCCCAAAGTCTTCTGGCCCAGGAAAACTATCCCTTCCCCTGGGTCCCCGCCCCTCATGTCTTGAGGGTGCTCCTCTTCTGAAACTGCAAGAAAGAACACGGTACAAACACTGTTTTTATGCAGAATTTAATCACTAATGAACTAAAGGGTAATTTTCAATTTAATAATTAAACTTGTGTCTGAAATGTTTACCTACTATTGTTACAACACCTACAATTATTAGCACTGGAAGAGATTAGTGGGAGAAAAAACTTCTTGTTTACTTTGTGCTTATTCATTTTCATTGTTTCCCCTCTTCAATTTCCTTCTGTTGTTTGTTCAGTCTTTCACATAGGAACAAGGAAGAGAAAAAGACTGACTAGACTTCAGGTAGATAGTGTCCATTTAATAAAAAGTGAAAGGTTAGGGAGAGATGGTGGGTGTGGGTAAAGAGAGGTTCAAGTTCAGGGCCAATTTTGTTTTTTCAAAGTGGGATGAGTGACATTTCTTAAAATGTGATGTGCTAGCACCTGTATTTTTTTTAAAAAGCCATTTTCCTAGTAATGAAACCAAAAGTAAAAATACAAGTAACAAGGGAGTGTCATTCCATGGCTAGATAGAAGAATTTTAATTCTTGAATCTTACTCAGTTTGGTTTCTTTTGCTGGCATAAAATTATCTAAAAGTTTATACAGCAACTTTTATCCCGAAAGGTCTCTGTAAGATTTACAAATTTAGCAACTGATTCTGGAGTGCAGCCACCTCTGTGGTGATGGCAACTGTTTAACAGTACATAGCAATATATTGCAACATGAAGAACAGTTTATTCAGCTGAAATACTGGCGGATTTAGTCTGGCAGAATATAGTTATTCAAACTCATTTTGGTCAGAGTAGTGAGGTAACACTTCCCTGTAAGACGTACCAGGGGATCTTTAATGGCTTGATGTGATCACGACCTTAATTTACATCTTATCTTAAAGAAGCACAATCACCATGCTGAGATATTAATTCAGAATTTCTTCAGAGAGAAGAGTATCTCCTACTGCACCACTTCTTGTAGCATCTAGAATCTTGTCTAGACACTAGATAAATTTTGCAAAAACAACAAGGAGTCCTTGTGGCACCTTAGAGACTAACATTTATTTGGGCATAAGCTCTCACGGGCTATAATCCACTCCATCAGATGCATGGAGTGAAAATTTTGGTATTTACAGCACCTGGAATGTATGCAAACACTGTCCTTGCACAAAGGTGTTTGTAATGTTTCGCACATTTTAAGTACAATTCCAACAGAGTGCACCAGCTCAGTTTGTTGTAACTGTTTCAGTGCAGACCAGCTCAGAATAGCTTCTGTACCAGCATACATGAAAAGTTAGGTGGTGCAGCTATTCTAGGTTCAATTAGTGCTCAAAATGCAGTTCCACAATACTCCTGGCCACCCTGTTGTGACAGCTCTGACAACTCAGCATTGTCTCTGCCCACTAGCTTCCACCCCATCCCAATTCCATACCAGCCAAACTGCAGCAGAGGTGGTATTCAGACTGTCTTGGCTTTGTGCAACATCCCCTTCCCCCATCTCATTAAAGACACAATGCATCCTATTACAAGCAAAACTTTAAATACTTTTATTTAGGATTTTAACAACAGTAACCTTATAATTACAAATTTAAATATTTGTAACAGTAGTCATAACACAATACAATATTTTTAAACTTGGTGATACATTTATTTTAAATTAACACAATAGATCTCCACCTCCTGGAAAAGACAAACACAATACAGAGATGAGGAAGCTGTGCCTGGAGAGGTACAGCAGTGGTTGAAGGGAGTGCTGTGCACGGACAATGAACCATTTTACAGTCATTTAGATTATTAGGGAAGACAAACTGAACAGTTTCAGGAACAAATGGTTCCATAACACTTAGCAATACTATTTAATCTTGGAACAGCACAGTTCTCTAATGTAGACCAATCCTACGTTTTCTTTAGAGGGTCTCCCATTTAAATGCTGACTAGGTTGTCTGAAGCTGTTTAGCTTGTGAGATCTTATGATCACAAGACAAGGTCCTATGACAGCCAGGATCAATGCCTTACTTCCTGTTTTTCAAGCAATGTAATGGCTAAAGAATTCAGTTTGGAGTTCTATCATCACTATGCTGGACACAGTCATAGCCCTTCATTTGGGCTCATAAATACCCTTTTTCAAATCACAGTCACATATGAAACTGACTGGTGCAGGGCTCAGTTTCTGTTTGACATGTCTCAAATTCTCTTTCATGAGACATAGGAACTTAATTTACAGAACTACACTCTGTGCAGAATAACAGGAAAAAAAATAGGCAGGTCTCTGCAGCAGAAGCATCATGCTGATGTGCACAAGTGGAGTAGGAACAGGACAGGGATGAAAGGACAGGAAACCAGAGAGAGAGATAAACACATACATACCACTCATGCATAATCAAACCAGTTATAGTGTTTAAACTCAAAACTAAATGAGTGGTTTGAAATTCTTGGGATCGCCCTATAAAATCTCCAGTATTTAATGTCTATTTCACCTCCTCACTTGCTCAAATAATTTAAGTTTGCTAATCATAATACTTCTTATAGTTCTATGATGATTGTCTCCAACCAATCTAACTGTAAAAATGTTCTCTTATTTTGATCCCTGGTACTGCGACAATAGAATCTTTCCCACTTCAAAGGTCAAACTTACAGGTCTGCAGTTTCCTGGACTCTTCTCTTGAGGCCTTTTTAAAATCAGAATGACACATTAGCTTGTTCTCAGTCCCCTGACCCTTACTTCCAACAAAGGGTTAAAAAACCCCAGCTACAGCTATAGTTTAATTTAGTCTGCCATCTCTTTCAGAATTCTGGGATTCAGACCATTCAGCTCTGGAGTTCTCTGTTTTTAGTTACTCTAATTTATTTTTAAAGGTGTTTAGAGGTTACCTTTGTTTAGTTATTCATTTCTCTTCATACACCTCACACAATAGGAACATACATCTTACAAGTTAGGTAGCAAGTAGCTAAAAGGAGGTCTGTATAGGTGTAAAGTAAAAGGAATCTAAGAAAATTATTTAAAAAGCTAACTAAAAGAGAGGATTGTACATTATGTGAAGACAACAATAAGTTTTTACATATTATATATATATATATATATATATATATATATATATATATATATATATATATATATATATATATATATATATATATATATATAATGCATGCATGCATGCATGCATGCAGTAGGTTAATGAGAGTTTTAAACCTTGGGAAGCCAAATTCTGCTCTCAATTATACTAGTGTAAATGTGGAGTAACTTCAATGTCAGTGAACTGCACAGACTTAAGGAATTATTCCATATTTAGTGATTAACTAGAAGCAAAACTTTTTCCTTTGAGGTTTACTCAGGGCAACTTGGTGAGTGATGAGATGACTACTGCTAGGAAACTAGATTATTTCTGTTTGTGTTTTTCACTTGGTAGTCAGAAAGAAATATGTCAGAAAGCGAAATAAGACTCCTAAGAGCAAAAACAAGAGAAAATAGTCTTGACAGTTCAAAAGAGGGCAGTATCCGTGCCCCTTGTACTTGATAGTAGGTTCACTGTTCCTGCTCCCTAATTGTATATTACATCTCACTCAGATACACTCTATACTCATGCTGTAGTTTGTGATTGGAGGCAAAGTATCATATCTAGTGTTCAAAAGTCTGTCGCTTCAGTGTGGAAATCTCTGACTTTCCAGTTTCCTGTTCACTCTTGTCAATATGATCTCAAATCTTCGGCCTGCATCACCCGATCTTCTCTACAGATTTCCGCCCTTCTCTTTACTTACTGTATACAGGCACTGAAGCTGTTGTGCGCAATGACCTTTTTCAAGTTCTCTTCTATTACTGAATGATTTTATGGACTCTATACTCTGGTACATTAGAGTTTTCATTTCCTTATTGGTTTCCAGTTTATAAATCTGAAATAGACAGACTCCTTATGAAAAGGAAACCAGGGAGGAAGATCCCCTCCAGTTGCCTTTACCCAAAAGCACCGAATGAACTTGTTCTTACCTTTCATCTCGTCTTCCCCGGAATCTTGCATCGTCAGGTTCTCGCGGATATCTCTCATCAGAGGGTCTCCGTCCTTCCCAAGGCCCAGGAGGCCCACGATTTGGGCCCCCTCCTTCAAAGTCCCTGTGATCAGGGGGAAAGGGAGGCCCTGGGCCACCTCGTCTCCATTTCTCGTCTTGTAACAGTGGGCCTCCTCGCCCCTCAAATTCACGCAACCGGTGGCCAAATCGCTTATCTGGATGAAAATCATCTGGTCGATCAAAGTCATCATGAAAATCTGGGTGAGGTCCTCGTCTATCAGGCAGGCCCCTGTTGTCCCTACCATCACCCCACTCCTGGCCACCTCGGAATGGCCCTCTCTCAGGACCATGATCTGGACCACCACTGTTTTGGTCATGCCTTCTTTCTGAGAGAGGGCCCATGTGATGGTTTGGTGGGCCACGGTTGTCACCTGAAGTGAAAGACACAGCAGATTTCTGTGATGTTTTCTAAAAACATTCCAGGAAACTGTCTAGTTTTTATAATTCTATGAAAACACACATTAAAACACTAAGTCATTTGTTGGAAGGTTTTCCATCACATTCTTACCAGAGTCCTGAGCATAACCCCCATGTGCACCTACCCCACAAGCTGTATTAGGGCTTCATACACCTAGAGGCACCTCACTGGATGTTACTCTCTTTGGAGGGTTATTTAAGATGTTTAGTTACCTTTATTAGGGCCAGGTCCTTGGTTGTGAGGGGCGAGACGGCCTTGTCCTCCCTGCTGCCCCAGTCCTGGTATCAATGGTGGGGGACCTGGGTTCTGTCCTTCCTGCAAAACCCAAGAGGCCATGTGGTTTCCATGTATTATACACAATATTAACTCTCAAAATTACAGCAAGAGGGCAGTAACAAATTTGATGTTACATACAGTGGCCATCTTCATAGATCTCCAAATGCTAAATACAGAAACATTCATGGATCTTGTAACCATTTGATTCTAATATCTAATACCTTCAAGTACTCAAATGGGGCTACTTGTGAAGTAAAATGTGCTACTCAATGTGAATAAGAGTGTGTGTGGGGGGAATAATGAGTGAGAATGTATATACAGAATTTATACCTTCTATTGGTTTGAAAGCAAATTTAAAACTGAAATTTTGAAGCTGACATAAAAACATGTTTTAGGTTCAAAGTATTCAACCATTTTAAACAGTAACAGTGTATTTACATTAAAATGTATTAACAAAACATCACTGACAGTGTTATAATAATTGAAAGTGTCATCACTGTTATTGATGCATAATAGTTTAATGTGTAACACAGACCAGGACAAACCAACTCAAAGAGGCAGCAGAGTCTGCCAGAACAGATGCAAAACCTACAGATATATTTCTGCTACTACAATGATCAATACCCTCCATAACACACCTTTCAAGATCCATGGGTCCTACACATGCTTATCACATGTGGCGTACCTCATCTAGTACATCAAATGCCTAACAACAATTATGTGGGTGAAACCAGACAATCACTATGCTCTTGAATAAATTTACACAGAAAAATGATAAAAGACAAAAACACTTTACTACTCAAGGGTGAACACTTTTCACAAAGTGATCACCTCACAACCGACGCCTCAGTCCTCATCATCAAAGAAAACCCGCACAATACCTTCAAAAGACAAGCCAAGGAACTTAAATTCATAACTCTGCTAGACACTGAAAATCATGCACTCAGCAGACACACAGGTAGCGTGACCGGATGTCCTGCATTTATAGGGACAGTCCCGATATTTGGGTTTCTCTCTTATATAGGCGTCTATTACTCTTCCCCCCCACACCCTCTGTGCTGATTTTTCACACTTGCTTTCTGGTCACACTACACACAGGTTTTATGGCTCATTAAAACAATATGTAACTGACTAACGCTCCTATGTCCTATGACTGTAGAGGTGTTAACTGCCCACTTCATGTTAACTGGTCTCCTGAAATGTGTTATGCTTAATTTATCCCACCTCATATTGAGCTGCAATACTTTGGTCACCTTTTCCAGACCTGAAAAAGAGCTCTGGGAAGCTTGAAAGCTTCTCTTCCACTCACAGAAGTTGGTTTAATAAAAGCTACTACCTCACCCACATTGTCTGTGTCTCATATCCTGGGACCAACATGTCTACATCAACACTGCAAACAATGTATAACTAACATTTCTGAACTTCTCAGTGCTTAACTATGCAATGTTAACAGTTTTGGGTATTTATTCATACACAAACACACATGACTCTGCTTATTAGCAATCCTTCGGAGGACAGCAAAAGATTGCCATTATTCGACAGTTGCTAATAAGCGAAAGTTAGGTTTGCGGGGTTGCATCCAAAGATGGAAGTGCTGGGATATGCTGATAATGGGCCCTAGGATATTCTGCGGGCAGAGCCACAGTCGGGAGGGGGGCTGCTGCCCAGATACTGGAGCTTTCTGTGGAGAGTGGGGATGCTGGGGGTCCATGGGGCTGTATAGTACCTCTTCCTATGCTCTCCAGGCTGCGTCCTGATCTGGCATCTGGGGCATGGGCTTGACTTGTCCCAGCACACCTGCTCCATATGGAAAGCAGGCAGCTTTGCAGGGCTGCCAGCTAGGGAACCTGTGACAAAGCTGCAGCCTGCATCCCCTTTCTTTCCCCCATAAATATATATAGACACATACGTACATACACACATTCTTCTTATTAACACAAATATATTTACACACTCTCGGTTTGATCCAGCACCCGCTGAACTTAGTGGAAAAACTCCCATTAATTTCAACAGATATTGGATCAGGCCCTCTATCTGAAAATTTTTTTTTTCCTACCAAACCAGCAAAGCTTCATAGCCCTGGAGACTGTGGCTCCTTTATTGGTTTTACCTTCATTCCCACATAAACATAAAGAAGTACACATGACCTGTCTGTGGCCATAAAAAAAAAAATCACAGATTTGTGAAATCTGGTCTCCGACTGCCTAGCTTTGAAGGCAGAGTGAAGAGCAGCGGCTGCTGGCCAGGTGCCCAGGTCTGAAAGCAGCGCTGCCACCAGCAGCAGCACAGAACTAAGGGTGGCAATACCATGCAGCCACTGCTCTCCCATTTCCCAGCTTCGGACAGCGCTGCCGCCAGCAGCAGTGGAGAAGTAAGGGTGGCAATAACACAACTCCTAATAGGCCTGTGACTCCCTTTTGGGTCAGGGCTCGCAGTTTGAAAAACACTATGGAGAAATCACACATTTTTCATGGGTTGGTCACAGCATAAATAGCAAATTTCACAGATTTGTAACATATCCGCAAAATTTGCTATTTATGAACAACAAATGAAAAATGTGTGATTTCTCTGCAAATTAAGTAGACCCCCTAACAATAATTCCATATGGGGATTCAGGAACAGGCACAGTATTTCAGACGACTCTTAACTTTTTTTTAACTGAGCAGTAAATCCATGCCAGTTTAACGTTTAAAAAGAAGCTGTTTAGTCATATGAAGACAAGCAAAAAATCTACAAAAAAGGCTTGTGAAAAACATCACACTCATTTCTCAGAAATGGCTAGATGGAAGTTTATAAAAATTTTCCTAAAAAAATTCACCTGTACGGCTGAGAATAAGTATGAGAAATTTGCTTAATTCAACTTTTCTGAATTTTCTTCTCAGAGGCTCCCTGTTTTCAAGAGTTCAGTGTGGGGACTCCTCTATCTTAATTAGATAACGGATTTATTTTGAGGTTAAATATTTTCTTGCCAGACATTAATTACATATCAGTATTAGTAATCCTTCCTTCTCTATCTTTATTATTGCTGTTTCAAGCTATTTAACTGTTTTCATTAACTCATAGGTACTGGTGCTTCATTATTTTCCAACTGTACTTACCCTTCGGAATCCCACCTCTTGCTTTTGAGGGTTCATACTGTGTAACTATAATACTCAGCATATCCTTCCTACATTCCCAACACTTTCAGCACTGTGCTGACTCAGACGTACCTGATTGAATGGGACACGAGGCCCATCACCAAGCAGAGGGGTTTTCTGCTGCTGGAAAGGCAGAGGACCCTGGGGAGGATGTGATCCCCTTGAAGGATTCTGCTGTCCCGGAGGTCCCGATGGTCCTTGCAAACTTCCTTGAGGCCCAACTAAAGAGTTCTTTGGAGGCCCCTGCTGGCCTTGTGCACCTGGTGGCCCACGTAATTCCTGTGGAGGTCCTAACATTGAACCTTGAGGTGGGGGTCCCTGTAGGCCCCTCATCTCCTGGGGACCATGTCCAAGTAAACCACCCTGCATGTGAGGTCCTCTCATTTCTTGCGGATGACCCATCATCATCCCTTGTGGAGCAGGTCCCTGATTATCACGGGGCCCTGGTGGACCCTGCATCCCTCTTGGATTAAGTCCCATCAAAGGCCCTTGAGATATAGGGCCCTGCATCCCTTGAGATCCTGGACCTCCTTGCATTCCATGAGGAAGAGGAGGCCCTTGCATTCCTCTTGGACCAGGTGGCCCCTGCATTCCTTGACCACCAGGGGGACCTTGAGGACCTAAGTGACCTTGTGGCCCTAAATGAGTTTGAGACCCAGGTGGACCTTGTGGTCCTAAGTGACCTTGGGGGCCAGAATTACCCTGCGGACCTGGTGGCCCCTGAGGCCCCATGGGCCCATGAGGTCCAGGATGTCTCTGCATTCCTTGATGCCCATGTAGATCCTGAGGCCTTTGAAGTCCTTGTGGAGGTCCCTGGGGACCTGCAGGTCCTTGTGGTCCCATGAAGCCTTGCGGACCTCCAGATCCTTGATGTAATGGAGGACCTTGGGGTCCCATTTGTCCCTGGGGTCCTCCAGGTCTAAACTGTCCCTGTGGACCAGGGGGTCCCATTTGAGGCATATTCATTGGCATCTGCTGAGGTGGAATGGGCTGCTGAAATCCTTGAGGCATCTGCGACATTGGGCCTTGTCCTGGGAAAGGCTGGGGTCCATGCAGAGGGCCTCCTGGAGGTGGTGCCTGCTGCTGGACTTGCTCAGCTTGCTTTTGTGCAAGTCTCTCAATCTTCAGTTGCTGTCAGAAACAAATTACATGTTTAAACAGGCTGCACATACATGTATGTAGAACTGCTGGAAAGCAGACAATCATTTCACTTTTGGGAGCAAGGAAACTCTGAACAAAGCTTTAACACTTTTAACCTGACTGATAAATAGAGATACAATTAAAAAGAATAAGAACTCAACAGGACAAAGTTAACTCAAATGCTGTCAACGCATCATCAGTGTCACAATAAGCCAACCTCATAGTTTGGTGGTCAGGTTCAGTATTTACTTGCCCTTATTTAATTTTCAATTTATTTCAGCAATGCTTTTAATTATACTCACACTAAGAAGTGCTATTTTAATAATTTTTAATGAAGTGCACCATATATTTCACTTAACTTCTGCTTTCTTCTCTACAGTGATTAACTCTGCTTTCCACCACTTCCTCTTATTGTCTTTTATCCAAGCACACTCACTCGGTTGGTATTTGCTATAGTTTAACTTTCCTTACATACCTCCAAGAGCTGTGGGTTGGTGTACTGAAGTGCTGCCATTTCCTGCTCGATCTCTGCCTGTGTTTTCTTTTTTTCCTCCAGTTTAATATCCTCCTTTCTGTCATTCATCAGCTCAGGTGGAGCAGGGATAGGGACCTTATTCTGCATCCAAGCCTACAAGGGAAGTGAAGATATAAAATCAAAATACTTACTATTTTAAGTAGTAATCTGGGATTGGAGAGATTTACCCAAATATTTTATTCTCAGGTGTTCATGAATTGGAACTGGTCTGGTGTATATTCTGCACTGGATACTGATCTATAGAAGCTAGAATTTGGAGTGTTGTATCAGGTACAGGCTATTGATAGCTGGGTGAAAATCAGTTTAGTCTGATGTATCATTGTGTATCATGTACTTACCT
Organism: Gopherus evgoodei; assembly: GCF_007399415.2. Taxonomy (NCBI): domain Eukaryota; kingdom Metazoa; phylum Chordata; order Testudines; family Testudinidae; genus Gopherus; species Gopherus evgoodei. The sequence goes on along the minus strand of NC_044330.1, from coordinate 48,908,670 downwards.
GTTGAAACTGTGCTGGGATTGGTTTCGCATAGGGTACTTTTTTCTGTGGCACTTTCTTTTGGTCCTTTTGCATCACCTCCTCCATTCCCCAGTCCAGCCCTGGGATTGTCATCTCAATTTCATTTGACTCATCTTTCCCTTGAACGTGAGGAGGAACAGCACAGTCAGCATATAAATGAGGATGAAGAAATCTTGTTAGCTTTTTGAGTCTCTATTTAAGCAAGGGGACCAGGAAACCCTGTTCATTTCCCTCTTAACATTGAAAACATTCATTATACAGGATGTCAGAGAAGTTCAATGTGAAAGAAATACATAGCGGTTTAGTACATTTCACTTTCTTTCTCCTCAGGCCCCCATGACAGATGAGAAGTATGAGAAAGAGCCAACCAGTAGCTGAATAGCTTATGAAAATGAGCTTGCATGCATCATTTCTCCCTCTTACCCATCTGCTCTTGTTCCATGGCTAGCTTCAGTTGCTCAGGTATTCCCATCCCAGGAATCACTGCAAGGCTGTTGGGTTCAAGGTCATCTAGAGGTGGAAAACAAATAGACTGATTTCAGCAAGGATTTTTAGATCAGTAATGTCTTTCCTGTAAGTTGTCTTATTTGATACAATTTTTGCATACAGTTAGATTCCCTACGTATTTCACAGATGCTGGGGCACATTTTATCTCACTCAGGAACTGCAAGATATTAAAATAAAACCCAGAAATTCAGAGATGGAAAACCACCCATAAGATTACAACAAATGTCCTTTCAGCAAAGCTGCTTCTGTGAAAGAGACTGGGGAAAGAAACATGCTTTCCAATACAATTCCCTGTTGTACTTTCATAAATATAGATAAAATGAAAAATTCATGGAAAATTTTGATCTAAAAAAATTCTGGGATACAATGTAATCAATTATCTGAATGAAAAAGACAAACCCATGGGACAGGAGGGGAGATGGGCAACCCTGAAAGACCTGACATTGCCAAGAAAAAGCCTTAAAAGAGGGAAAAGACTTAAGATAAAGGAATTTTGAGTCCAGTTCAATAATTTAAAAAGGTTTTCCTGTGCTCTGCAGCTCAGGATTGTGGGAGATCTTGAAGTCACATGCTGAAGTTTTCAGGAGGCAGAACAAACTGGGAATTTTCCCAGAGGGAGAGCCAAACCTCCTTCCTGTGATTGACAGAGCTGGTCCTACCTCCTGGAGCTGCAGAACAAAAGAAAACTCATTGTTGGAACGGGGACCTAGACATAATGGAGAATGAGAGATTATCCCACTAAAAAAAAAAAATCCTTATCTACCCAGTCACCATTGCTATTATATTTCATCATGTCACCCAGAAACTGGATGAGAAATGTATCTAAGTGCTCTGGGCTTGCTCCTGACACCAACCCTCCATTCTTCTGAATTCATGGCAATAGCCTTACCATATTCCACACCATCCTCTGACATTCCTGGCAACAGGTTCAGGTTGTAACGATCTCTCATTTTATCTCCAGGTCGATTTCGAGTCCAGAATTTGCTGTCAAAATAAGAGTACGATATGAACTTGCTGAAAGTGTTCGGAGATTCATTATTTTTAGTTGCCATATTCTCTCTTCCTACTTCTGCATTTTATCACAATATCTTGATTATCTAGATTTTCACGGTCTTATTCATCAGGCTTCTATTTGGACTAAACATCAGGTATGATTAAAAAGTTACTCAACTCTTACATTCCAATATGTTTAAAAACATTTAGATTTCAGAGTGGTAGCCATGTTAGTCTGTATCAGGAAAAACAACCAGCAGCACCTGTGGCAGCTTAGAGACTTACAAATTTATTTGGGCATAAGCTTTCATGGGCTAAAACCCAGTTCATCAGATGCATGGAGTGGAAAATACAGTAGAGAGATATATATACACAGTACATAAAAAGATGGGAGTGTGTGTGGGTGGAGGGGGTCACTTCTAAAGAGAAACTGCAGAACTGGAATTAATTAGCAAACTGGACACTATCAAATTAGGCCTGAATAAAGACTGGGAGTGGATGGGTCACTATAAAAACTAAAAACTAATTTCCCCATGCTAATTTCTCCCTACTGTTACTCACACCTTCTTGTCAACTGTTTGAAATGGGTCACCCTGATTACCACTACAGAAGTGATTTTTTCCTCCTATTGATAATAGCCCACTTTAATTGAATTGTCTCGGTAGAACTGGCCCCTGACTTGGTAAGGCAACTCCCATCTTTTCAAGTACTGTGTATATATATCTTCCTACTTTATTTTCTACTCCATGCATCTGATGAAGTAGGTTTTAGCCCACGAAAGCTTATGCCCAAATAAATTTGTTAGTCTCTAAGGTGCCACAAGTACTCCTCATTGTTTTTAGTTAACAGATAGTGGCTGTGAGAACTGAAGAACTCTCTGTATTGACAGACGGGACACAAGACTGCCATACTCCCAGTCCTCTTCAATAGCCCTTGCTATTCTTAGCAGCTACTGATGGGCTATCATTCTTGTGACATGCACTTCTGTGCAGATTCACTCCGCTTATAAAATATAACTGTTGCACCATTTATAGTGTTTCCATCCTACAAGATTTAAAGTACATCACAAAGTATATGCTCAGAGCACCCCTGTGGGATGGAGGGTGACATCTGATTAGCACAAGACTAGTGGATGGAGCAAGTGTTGAGGAAGCCTTAAGAAGAAATATTTTCTGTCAAAGACAACAGAAAAACCTCTCAAAAGCTCCATATGATATTTTTGTGACCATGGAGGTCTGGTAGGCCCTCAAATTTTAAAGTTTCCGCCAAGAGGAATGACAGGCTAAATTTTAATTCTACCCTATGCTGTAAAAAGGTCAGTGCTTATCAAACAGAACACCTTAGTCTCTCTTTCTGCATCTTTGCTTTCTTAGATTTGGGTGGTTCCTGCTATCAAACCAGCCATCTCAGGCTTTTTCCCAGTTTTTAAACTGTGTGTGCCCCTGAAATATTTGTTTAAATACTTGAAAATACCTGGTATGGTCATTTGAGCCTGAGCAGAGAATGTGTCCAAGAGGATGCCAAGCCAGACTCCAGATCATCCCCTCATGGGCCATTTCCATTCCGCCAACTTCCTTCTCCACCCTGAAACATCACACAGTTATCACACAGAAGAACCCAGTATAAGGGATTTAAAGAATATATGTATTTATTTTGCTACTCAGTTGCACATGGCTTTCTATATGAAGCTCATTTTAGGCCTCAGTTATTTTTCACTCATTTAAATCTGCTGTTCTGGGACTCTCAGTGGAGCAATGTCAAATACTTAAAAAGAAACAAAAACTTGTTTTGAAAAACATATTTACAGCATCACCAGCAGATGCTTCAGTGTAGGCTGGGAATTTCATCCCTTTCATTACCACCTTCATGAGACTGAAATGGAAACTCTTCTATATGGGTTAGTATCCGTACAAGACTAATTACATCTTCACAAACAGATTTTCATATAAATGCATTTCTGTGGAAAAATTAAAAGTAGAAGTATATCCCCAAACTACGATGTTCAGGCACTCAAAGATATACATGAGACAAGGCTATATCACATACGCACATAACAATAAAGATTCAAGTGGTGACAATATAAATTATGTTTACTATGATGATATCTAACACTGCGTAAACTAAATTTCTCCATGTTGATGAAAAAGGTACTTACCCAACATGCCAGAACAACAAAGAGCCATCGGAACCTCCACTGGCAAAAAGCCCTTCATGAACAGGGTGCCAGGCCACAGCTGAAATGCAAAAATTCATAATCAGGAATCTCTAGTGAATGTTTAACTGTACCTCAAAGCCTAATCCCAATTCACTCATAACGGCAGTATGAAATGGAGTTTATTCTGACCTGTGGCCTCTTTCTTGTGGCCCCTGAAGACTTGGAGCTCTTCTTTCAGGTTTCGGATGTCAAAGAGCTTGCAGAGGTGGTCACGAGATGCTGTAAGCAACCAATTCCCATTCAGGTTCAACTTTACCTCCATCACTGTGTTTTTATGAGCGTGTCTGGAAGCAGAGGTAGAAAAAGACTAACTGGCTAGAAGTCAGACATCCCCAATAGAATAACCTATGTGCTTCTATACAGAGGGCCTGGGTCTATGTTTTAAGGTTGGCCTTTTGCTCCCTGTACGTATAGGACCTGGAGGTATACACAGAAACATGTTTCTTATTACTCGAGGATACAGGGCTGGCTCCAGTGTTCTGGCGCCCCAAGCAGTGAAAGAAAAAAAAAAAAAAAAGTCGCAACCGGCAGCACTTCGGCAGCAGCTCTACCACCGTCACTTCATTCTTTGGCAGCAGGTCTATCCCTCCAAGAGGGACCCACCGTCGAATAGCCATATGTGCTGCCCCTTTCTGTTGGCCGCCCCAAGCACCTGCTTGCTGCGCTGGTGCCGGCCCTGCGAGGATAGTAACTTCTGCTGGTTTAATTAGGCATAAGTTTAACTAGGCACCAGCAGTAGCTCAGGAGAACTCTGGTGACATGAAGCTTGTGAACAAGTGGAAGGACAACTTACACAAGGAATAGATAAACAAGGTCTTCAGATCAAATTATGTTTACCCTCTAGATTTCCTGACCCAACTAGATTGCCTGCCCCTATTGCAACTGTTATGTATGGTTGAAGAGACCTGGTCCTAGAGGGGGGCAACTGAAAACAGAATAAAATAATCAAGAGTCCAAGCAGTTTTGCCCCTTCTGATCTGAGCAAAACCTCAGGTCATAACTTACAGTGTGGCAAGGCTCTGGCCAGTTTTTGGATCCCAAAACTTGATAGGCTGTTGGCTGTCTTTGCTTCCTGATACAACCAATCCCTTTGTTGGATGCCAGTCAACACATTTCACATCTGCCCCATGCCCTATTGGGAATACAAAGTTGCTCATTTAGGGATTTCAGAGAAAAACTATTTCACAAAATTTTTAGTTACGTAATTTGTGAACTAAAATCCTGTCTAGCTCAAAATGGGATGAAAAAACACAACAGAACATGGCGTGATCTTAAACTCCATAATGCTATTTAAAAATAGCAGTCATTTGTTTTCTGTATCACATTACACTCCTCCTTACAAATAACCTGAAATAGTTTCCTTCTCAGCTTTCACAGTCTTTATTAGAAAACACAGAGCGGATTCCACCTACTTAATAACTGAAGTTTCAACTGGGCATATTTTCAGCCTTTGGTCCTAAACCTTTGCGTAATGTTATGTTAAACATCTCAGAAGTGTCCGTCTTGTAGTGGTAACGCAAAATACATGGTTACGTATTAGTTTGCTTTTGCAACTTTTTTGGGAATAAAGGCCCTACAATGTTATAATGTAAGCTATCTATTAACATCCACTACTGAAGCAGTATTGCAGCCCCTACAGAAAATTATAATAGGCAAAAGAAATTAGACCAGATGACTAAGATGATTTTTTTAACCTACTAATTTGGTTTCTCAAAGTCCCTTGCACCAGCCCAGATAACAAATTCACATTTTCCAAGCAGCAAATGAAGATAGAAAAAGAAGAAAAAGTATGCTATCATTTCCCTAGACACTGCTGCCTCGATATAACGCCACCTGATATAACATGAATTTGGATATAACTTGGTAAAGCAGTGCTCCGGGGAGGTGGGGCTGCGCAGTCCGGTGGATCAAAGCAAATTCAATATAACACGGTTTCACCTATAACGCAGTAAGATTTTTTGGCTCCCAAGGACAGTGTTATATCGAGGTAGAGGTAATTAGATTGGCCGACCGTGCTCATTTAGAGAATCTGTATTGCTTAGGAAATACATTAACTCTTAAAATCAGACAAGAAAGAGTTCTCAACTGTTATTCACAGCAATATGGTGAGGTATCTGGGTTGGAATATACGAATTTGGAGGAAAAAAATAAAAAAGAAAGAATAATTTCTTTCTACAATATTTCTCTATGCCAGCCCACTTAGTGGGAACGCTAACAGTAATGTTCAATGCCAGAAGACAGAGCAGATGGGTAGTTAGGGGAAAAGTGAGCATATACTTTCCAAAGGCAGTTAGTGATTTACTTTCTAAGCTCTACAATTCTTCTGAGATAGATATGTAAACCATTCTCACATCAGATGTATGAACTTTCTGATTTTTATGGGGCTGGACACAATGAGAAGAAAAAAATTTCTTGACTCAAGAGGAATGGGGAAACCACCTTGGGGAAGAAGTGGGGAACAGCTTTAACCACTATTTTGTCCAGACAAGGAACACTACAGTAAAGAGCCTGACCCTCCTCCCTCACTCTCCCAGCAGATAGAACTGACCTTCCAATTTATAGGGCCACAAGCAAGAGTACCATCCTCAAGCTGCCAGAGCTGAGAATCTGGTCACAATTTGTCCCTACCACCAGAGTGGAGTCTTGTGGTGACGGTTTCTTCTCCCAGCAGAATCAGGTGGGGAGGCAAAGGAAGCAACATCTTTTTGAATATGTTATGTCTAGGTCTTAGGTCCCAGGAGAACTAGGGATGAACTGCATTCTAAACAAAGGTTTAACTGGAATAGCCCGCTCTGTCAGAACCCAGAAGGCCCACTCTGTATTGCAGCCAAAAGGGGTCACGCCACCCAGACTGATGTGTGCCCTGTGTAATTGAGGCAACTCAGGGTGACCCTTGGTGGAGATTCTTATTCATTAACCACCATAATAATAGAGGACTTCAGCTCCAGAGGCAGGGATAGGCCGGACAGAGAAAATTTGAACGTAGGTAATGATAGCTGAATAGTTAATGCTGGGGAGATCATGTATTGTATGAAAACATGCTCACAGCAATGAGTTCAAATACACCATCTCAGAACCCAGAAAATGCAGAAACATGCAGGCTAGCTCCAAATTTTACTAGAATTGGGTTGGCCTCTCTTGTTCCTAAAATAATCAGACTGAGTGAATTAGGAGTACTGAAAGGAGACAAAGGGCTATTTTCTTTCAACAGCAGGGCTTGGGATCCTGAAATCTGGATATGTGACTAATAAAGTCAGGCTTTTCTTTGAAGATTTCACATGCGTTAGGCCATCATCCCTCAGAAGACAGACAGACAAAGGCAGTTTTAGATGCAAGATCATCAGCTCAAGTTCACAGCCACAACACCTGGAAGGTGGTAACATATGGCCATACTGTGGAAAAAAGCTTGCATAACACCACAAATAAGTCTTAGAAAAAAAGAGGCTACTTGACAGAAGGAACAAGCCTCAATATCTTCTTCAGACGCCAATTTCTGTAATCATCTTACCACGGTCTTGGCCACATAAGCCATGTAGCACAGAAAACCCCAAACACTCTAGTATGTTACTCTAATATCAGTAGCTTGCCCTTCCAATTTAACAAGCACTAGGAAGTGGCCCTCAAGAAGAGATGGGTTTGGGGTATAACAGGAAAGTCAGAATCTTAGGGACAGAGAAACGCATCAGACTTATTCCTTGAGAGGGCATAAAGTCACCCGAAGGATCTAAGGGATTGCAGTTTCTTGTTGGGAGCAGTCCAATCCATGCCCAACATGTCCTGGACCATAGCAATAACTGGGAAAAACTTGAGTGTCCTTTTTATGGCTACTCAAAATAGCCCCAACATCCCTACCTTCAGGAGCATAATCTTTTAGACTCTCAGTGCAGGTTACTTCCCTGGTTAGCAGAGTCAGATTTTGGAGGAATTCAACTAGCTGTTGGGAGGGATCCCCCCATTCGCCCTTAGCTACAACTTTCCCAGGATTGGTGCCAATGAATGTGAGGAGAAAAAATGAACTCTTTGTTATGACAGCCATATATTTGTAACTAGCTAATCTTGACAGATGAGGAGGACCAGTGTGGCAAGTTTTTAAAAGAAAAATGTAAAAGCTAAAAATCTAGCTTAATCACTCAGAAGAGGAGCATGCAAATAGTAAAACAACTGATCAGGGTCATTGAAACAGGCTCCTTTACAAGGAATAAGGGCACACCTTGCTGTTTTACTCAGTCTGTTGATAGGGAGATTTATGTCCTATTGTCTGTGCTAACAGAGGGTTGTAGAACAAAAATGTGTTTTTATTTTAAACATTAAAAGATAATCCAGTGGTTAGGGTACTGGCCTAGGACTGGGGGAGACCTGGGTTCACGTTCCTGCTCTGCCACAGACTGCCTATGTGATGTTGGGTAAGTCACTTTTCCTCTCTGTGTCTCAGTCCCCCATCTGTAAAAAAAAATGGGGATTATAGTGCTTTCCTTCACAACACCCCTGTGAAGTACATTTTACATTAGAGTGTGAAGCACTAAGATACTATAGGTACCTAAAGTAGACAGACAGACCTTTTGAAGGATTTTAGAGACTTGGTTAGCCTGTTCCAATTGTTGCATGGTGAGGTTCAGTATGTTAATATATTGTGCTTTTATAGGAAAGATGGATTCTTTCAGACTTAAATTGCCCTCCCTCCCCAAAAAACATTGACACATATAATAAAGAATATTAATAAACATACTCTCCTTAAAAAAAAACACCACATAATTAATGTGGTAGAAGTACTTACAAATTCACACAGCAAAAGGAGAAAATATATGCAAAAATGATCTGAAGATTGCTATAGGGAGAATACGAGACTTTGTATAATTTAAACACTTAAAATTATGAATTAGTGTGGGAACATGAAATAGTCTAAAACCTGTTTTTACATGGGCAAAAATCTGATGGATACAGCCTGTTCAGATTTTACATTGGGTTCTTGTTTTTTTTGTGAAAAATATTGAGCATTAGTCAATTCCTAAAGAAGCCTAGATGCAAAGCAGTTACTTCTTTAAGAATTCTTTCTACAAGTAGAATAAGGTCCTGATCCATAACTCATAGCTGATTGAAGTAAAGGCCTTAGGTGACCAGTTAAAACATTGGATTATTAAACATGCTTCCACCCAATACACTTTCAGGATTATGTTTTTAAAAGGTGAAAACTGCAACAAACTATAACTAGATAGGCTTAACTGCAGTAGTGTCTGATTGGCCAAATACAGCATGCCACCAATGTGAAGAATTGTATAATCTCAAATTATTGAAAATTTAATGATTTCTTCTATACCTTTTTTCCTTTTTTTTTTTTTTTGCAGCTATGACTTATTGGACATTATACCAACAAATGGAGTATTACCCGTATTTGTATAACTATTTATAATGTGCCTATATATTTGTATTACTTTAGATATCTAAGTTATAAATGTGAAACATGTATATTGCTTTCAGTTTATTACTGTGACCAATTGTTTGCTACTTCTTCCCTCCTCCTCCAAAAATTACACTCTTAAAAATGTTTCAACCTTAAGTAGAGTTTTATACATATGACTTTTGCACATATTTGTTTCCACACACACACTTTAGTTCAATTTTTGAAAAAATTATGTATATACAAGTGAATGTTTTCCTCAAGCATCTTATTTTGCTTATAACTAATTATAATCAAAATACATGCAATATTGCATATATATATTGTAAATATTGAATCCTCAATTTCACATTTTGGTACTGTCATAACTGAACAAATTTGTCACAAGACAGTACAATCGATTTTAAACACTTTAAAGGAAGTTTTGGATTTTGTTTTTTCTTTAAATGGTAACCCTGCAAAAGCTTGATCTTGCAAGGTACCAAGTGTCCTCTATTCCTATTGAAATCAGTGATAGTTGAGGCCTCTCATTCAGTACCTTGCAGCAGGTATCCCCAAGAGAACTAAATCTCTTAGAAGACAATGAACACATGCACTGTATAATTTTATCACCTTACATTTCATTTACTATTAGTCTCCATAGTGTTAGGAGTACTATAATGTTGGAGGAGCTGAATTCTAAGATGATTTATTGTACCGACACCACACTTATTAGAGGTTTTCGGGATACTATCCTTTGTAACCTGGAGGTTACTCCTTAATTTATTAGCCCAGCACTGTCAAGCAAGAGTATGCGTTTTGTTCACCCAGAGAAAGCACCTCATATTTATCAAAAACCCTGTGTATTTCTATTCTGAACTGACACTTATTGTTTGGTAATATTGATTGATGTTACCAAATCAGTGAGGGATGAGAATCTTTTAATTCCAGGAATTACATAAAGTTGTGTTCTCGCTCACTCTATTGCACCCATCATGTTCTATGAATGACCCTCCTCTTGGGAAGTGTGTTTGTGCTTCCCTCCATTTTCAACTCTTCACTTCCCTCTGTTCAAAGGCTCCAAACTGCAGAAATGTTCCTTCTGTAGCCATTCAGCACAATTTCTTTTATAGTCTGGAAGGAGGTGCACGGAGAGCAACAGGAAATTCCTTAATCCATTCAAGATGGAAAAGGGGGATTTATTTGTCAGTGGTGAATGTTTCTTGTATCATCACTATTTTAACATACCAATGTCACTTTCCTGATGCTAGCTTTTGGTCTACACTTCTACCACAAATACACCCCTACCCCAATATAATGTGACCCGATATAACATGAATTCGGATATAATACAATAAAGCAGCGCTCCTGGGGGGGCGGGGCTGCACACACAGGAGGATCAAAGCAAGTTCAATATAACGCGATTTCACCTATAACACGGTAAGATTTTTTGGCTCCCGAGGACAGCATTATATCAGGGTAAAGGTGAACCATTTTTTCAGGGATTTACAATTGTGATAAGTTTTCTTTCCAGGCTGAAAGCTGTTACACAGGATGGGATTTCCCCCATAAATTGTGTATTTTTGAGTTACAAAATATTGAAAAAAATGTTAATGAATGTTAGTGAAACATGTCTATCTCGATAGAGGGGCTGTTGCTCTGACACCAGACTACTGGAGAAGATGATCTAATCATGACAAAGGTGAGAAATAAAACAGCTTAAAAATTCAGTGTTTCTGTATTTCAGTTTAGAATTTGCACATCCTATTCCCAAGTGCTGATGCCCTGTACAAAAAGCCTAACAGCGGCATATAGCATTCTATTGTCATGGAAGTTGCACTGGCCTGGTGGTCATCCTAAGAAACACTTTGGTTCTATTACAGGAGCTAAACACTCCTGCAAATCTTTTTAATATTCTGTACATCTCAGAGATGGCTTCTCCTTCAGCAGCACAGAAATTAAAGTTTATGGCTGTGTGGATGTGAGATTTAAGATTTGTGAAGACTACGATGAGAGTCTTTGCATATCATATATGGTTATTAGCAATGGGGACTCTTTTTTCAAACCGGAATAATAAACCACTCAAATATTTGGCAAAGTTTTCTATAATACGTTCTATACATATGTGACTGGAGTGAAAAAAGAAAATCCACATATAGTCATGGAACAATGAGTCACTTAGTAACTGGCAGGATTGAGCTCTAAGTAGGGTTCAACCCTGCCAATTGCTGTCCAGTCTCCAACAAAACACTTAAACATGTTTTTAACCACAATGGAACTACTCACATATTTAATGTTAAGTGGGTACGTAAGTGCTTTACAAGATTGTAGCCTTTACAGAGGTACATAATTCAATGCCAGTGCTATCTTGCTTTGAACAGGGACAAAAGTTACCAGAGATTTCAAACATCTACAGTTTCAGATATGTGCCAGCATCCACAGAAACTCAGTTTTCTAAAGTGATGCTCTAGAGCAGTGCTTCAGTGAAGGTGAACACTCTTTCCTTCCAGTAAGAGGAAAAGTTAACAGGAAGAAATGAATATTTTAGAGCCTGACTAAAATTCTTCTGTTCAATTTTAGCACCTGCCATAGAAGATAAAGGCACACCTATCATTTAGACACAGGTGCTTTTCCATTTATGCATAGCTTATCCTTGATGCTCATTACTCCCACTGGCCTAATATGGGGGACAGGTTAGAATGTAGTGAGATTTTGATGCTCTAGCACACAGCTTCTCAGGACAAATTTTTTGGTGACCTCAGAGTGCAGCCACCAACTCTTGCTCTCACACTTTCCCCTAAAATACTTAATTAGCTTTAGGAAAAACTAATAAATATGCACATATACACATCCAAATCATTGTAATTTATTTATTGCTAGTTAGTCTGTTGTGAAAAGTCATATTAACAAACATGCAAGCATCACTTTTCACAGCAGACTTACTCAGCCCAGCCAAGCCTGAGGATAAATTAAGCCCTGCATGGGGGGGCTAGGGGAGGCGGTGGCAGCGGCCAGGGCAATGGGGGATGGTGAGTGGGGGTCTGGGAGAGGCAGTGGGGGGGTTGGAGCCTGAAGCCCCATGGCAAAAGCCTGGGGCCTGCCACCACACAGCCAGAGTCCAGAGCTGGAGCCCGAAGTCCCTCGGCCAGAACCTGCTGCCCCACCACCCCAGAACTGAGCCCAAGGCCTGAGCTTCAATCAACATCAAGGCAGTGCATTCAGGAGCAAGAGGGAGTAGGAGGGGCCACACTATTTTGCCACCCACCTCCACCCAATCAAAGTCCAGGAGGCTGTGGCCGCAAAAGAAGCCTTGGTGGCCACATTTGAGAAATGCTGCATCTAGAAGATATATTGTAAAACTACATCTGTGATTAAATAGTTACGCTGGACAACAGACAGTGCAACAGAAGTGGGGAAGTAACGGACATTTCATTAATAAGACATGGAATAATTGTTCTCAAAGTAACAAGAATGGTACGTCAATAATGTGATATGTATGTTTCAGTATGTCTAATTAAAAAAATATAATTAAGTCATACATTCAGAATGATCACCAGTACTCATAACTCAATATGTCAGTAGTATCAATTTATAACAAGAAATACATTTCCTTTATGTCTATTGTCCTTTTACAGTGTAGAATTTCCTGATATCCTACTGTAATTTTACCACTTATTAGTCAAAATTGATGCACTAAACTGATGTCCTACTGCACAATTCAGTTACATTACTATGCCTTGTAAAGAATAGCATGGTACAGGGTGCACAAGATGATACAGCAGAGGCAGTCAATTCCTACAATGAAATTGTGCACAGTATTTCCTGTTCATAACCAGCAAACAAAAAGGAAGCTCAGCTCCAGCTCCAATGAAATGCCACTGAAATAGAGCAGCCAGGCTGTACAGAGGGGAAAAGATATAGTTTAAAAGTGTTTGTGAAAATGGCATCTTCCTATTCAACCCATCTGCTTCTTTGGTGTTTTCCAGAAATGCTTGCTTGCTTTAATGACACGGACAAGTTTTTACTACTGTTAACACTACAGAGTCAATATATTTATGGAAGAGCAAGATGGATTCTATTCTGCCCTATCGCAATTATCTTCTAAAATTCTGATTGCAGACTCTATTACTGCTTATCAGTACTTACTAGGTCCTGACAAAAAGGAAGTTATTCTCACATTTTGTGGTCCCCAATAGCTGTATAAGTACTGTATATACTTGTTCATAAGCCGAATATTTTTGGTAAAAGAGTGACACATGAAAGAGTAGGGGTTGGCTTATAAACGGGTCTACACCAAAATTTGATGATTTTAAACTTTATGGAATAATTGAATTGAATATCTAATACATTGTCATTTTGTTTACCTGGAGCATCTGCAGGCATGGAGTCCCTCAGCACCCTGTGGCTGCAGTTCACCGTTCCCAGCCAATGGGTGCCAAAACGTCCCAACCCGCCAAAGTTTTACAACCCCTGAAAATAGGGTCGGCTTATGAAAGAGTCATACAGCTTTTGCTATTTTTAGGTATCCATTCTGAGGGGGTCGGCTTATAACCGAACGAGCTAATGAACGAGTATATAAGGTACTCATGGCTAAGCACATCTCCCTAATACAGGTTACAGTTAGCCAATGTACCTTTAAAGCAGCAACACGCTCACTGTTTATTGAAGAGAATGTTTATTTACAACAGTAATTTACATGAAAAGGTAAAATAAGAATTAAACATTATACAAGAAACATTAGATAAATAACAGATATAAGGTATATAAATCCTCACACATTAGGATATAAGCCAGACACCATCTGACAGAAGTTAAGAAGCAGCTTTCGCTATAGGGAAGTTATTCCACAATTGTCTGCTTACAGCTTCCTCAGAAACATCTGTTACTGGCTACTGTTATAGGACCTAATCCAGCATACACTGACATCAATAAGGATTTACTGTTCTTAGTGGATGCTGGATCAGGCCTACAGACAGGACATTAGACAAGATGGACCACTGGTCTGATCAGGTATACAACTTCTATGTTCTTCCATAACTCATTTCCAAGAAATTATATAACAAAGGATAAAAGGTCTCTTTAAGACAGAAGGAAATATAATTTGAAAGACACTGACAAAGTTACTATTCTTTTTATCAACAGTAGGGCCATATGATTTCCATGGTTTTGAGGTTTCATAATGAGGTGCAGAATCAAGCTGTGCAGCAGGATTTGGCTAATATTTTTAAAAAGTGAACATTCAAAGCTTCTATATTACAAAAAATTGAAGGTTTCCAGTACTTGTGGTTGCAAAGCAAACATTCTAAATGTAAATCAAATGTAAAATAAACTAATGCCCACTCTGAGTCTGCACAAAGCCTGAAAAAACAGCTCCAAGAGGCATTAACTGATTCCACTAATCTCAATAGAACGTCAAAATGAAATCCTATATTTTATAATCAATATTTCACTGCTGTTTCCCAACATAGCAGGAGCAGCTCTTTCATACATGATAAATCAAAAAGCAGTAGATGGCCTCCCCTCACCCCCCCAAAAAATAGGTGCCTAAAGTTAAGTTTCTGTACCCATATTTAAGCACTTATATGTGTGACTTGATTATAAAAAGGACTGATCATCCAGCAATTCTGATCAAATAGGTGCCTACATATTAAGATCTTAACTTTAGGCACAAAGTTTTAAAAATGTTGGTCCATGTCCTCATTTATCACTACTGGTCACCAAAACTTCCTGCTCTCTGATCCAACAGCTTCAGCAAAGCAGTTGTGCATTACAAATTGTTTTACAATGAAAAACATGCAAAAATTGAGATTTGTATTCAATGTAATACCAAAAATAAATAACGTAATGCATATTGGAGACTGTACTATGTAGGTTTAAAACAAAACAGTTTTTGAATTTACTTGAAGCTGCCATAGAATTTAGTGTGACTCGACCAGAGAAATGAACAGGGGAGAAGGGTGAAGAGAGAAATCAGAGGGCTTGCTGTAGAATTTAGGACCAGCTTGCCAGAGAGCACAAGAATTTAGGATGGACTCCTTTAGACCACTGATATTAGCTATGAAGTGGCAATCCTTCCTAGTTTCAGTGGACCAAAGAACACACATCCATGAAAACCACAGAGGTCAGATTCACCATCAAACAGTAATTTTCAGTAATTCCCTTCCCTTTAGCTTCTGCAATAATATTCATTAAGGTTATGGTGATAGCTGGTGGCAGTTGAGTGATCTGTGAACTCTAATTACCTGTATTACTCACTAATCAATGTGCTGAATAAGCAGCTATTATCACTCAGACCAGGCTGAAGTTAGCTATCAATCCAGAGAACAGCTTTCTTGGGCCATAGCAGAAGATACCATATAAGAACAGTATTGACTCATGGAGTGCACAAGATACTCTCTCACACCCAAGTGAACCCAGAATATTAACAGGACCATCCTCTATGAAGGACCACCCAAACAGCTTGATTCTTCCTCACTTGGGCTAATAAGTTTCAAACAAATTCTCTGTTTCAGAATTCACTATAGACCTCTACTTTTCTCACTTATCTTTCACTGGGATAAAAGGAGGTATCATCTTGATTACCCAGTCCACTTACCCAGAAACAAAAGTAAATCTTGTAGACTAGGGAGGACCAACTTGGAGAAAGTATCCCAGGGTGGAAAACCACCACCAGTTAGATCAGATGAGTAGTCAGGATGGGATCCAATGCAGTCCACAGTAAATGGAGCCCTTGTGATTGTAAAGATAACTCATAAAAAATATTAACCAAATGTAAATAAATGCACTGATGTCTGCCTGAATCTGCAGACAGCATGAAACAATTGTCTTTTATTGTTCTGAATGGGGTATCAACACTGAAGCAGAGATAATTTAAATTTTGTTAACTATTTCACTACTGATCAAACCACATTAGAAAGAGGTTAATCATATTATTAGTATCTATAGAATCAACTATGAGTGGTATATCAGCCAATCAAATGGGAATCAAGCTGAGAGAGCCTAGTGGATCTCTGCTGGGAATATCAATCTTACCTGAGGAACCCAGCAAAGCACAAAAGGACATATTCTGAACATCTGTGCAATCTATTGGAAGAGGCTTCTCAAGTGGGCAGCCTGCATCCCCCAACTCAACCCAGTTGGGGCTAACAAAAATATAGTCCTCAAGACTCTCAAATATTAGATAGCAGCAGGAGTAGCCATTTAGGGATTGATAGGATGTTTTCATCAAACTAGTTTTTTGATTTCCAGATACTGGAAAGCCACGGCCAAAGACCCACATACAGAAAGCTAGTCGGCCCCTCCTCAAATTTATCTTAAAGACTCTTTACTTCCTCCTGACTATGACTCCTTTAGACATTCAGTCCTTTAAGGTGGCCTTCCTGGTAGTTACTGATTCGAGTAGGACTGGAGAACTTTGATCCCTGCTTGATAGACACCTTTCATCATCCTTCAGAAGGTCAAGGCACTCTAGACAATTCCCAGATTCTCCAAAAAGAAGTCTTCCACTTCTATAACATCCAATAAATTTATCCTCCCTCCATCATCATCCTCTTAAGGAGACAGCTCTCCACAGGCTAGATGTTAGGTGTTAAAGAGAATACGACCTAACAGTGGAGAGGGGCAGGCTTCTAGTTCTCCCATAGCTCAGTGGATCCAGGCTAACCCCTTCAGGTATGCCATAGCTGTTAGACCAGAAGGGAAATAGCTACTGGAGCAGACATCTGCTACACTGCAACATGGAGGTCATTATATAATTTTCCAAGAACTACAGCTCAGACAGATCAATCGCAGCAGCCTTTGGATATTAACTCCTTAGTACAGTTGTCCAGTAGTTCAAGTATTCCCTTTCTTCATCCATATTATCATGAGTGCTGATCCAAGTAGGCCACAGATCTAGAAAGAAGGACCCAAAAAAAGGGTATGTACCCCTAATTACATATGGAGTTTGTGCTCATCTCATAGGACAATCTGTAGTCCTCCTTGACCTAATATTGCTGGACCCTTCATCCTTTGGGTTTCACATAGTCAAATGTATAGAATTCTTATTCTTTTTTTTCCCCTCACTATATTTTTAGTAAAATAATTCAGATAGATAAGAAAAAATTAGACTGGAACATTAGCACTAGAGCGCACATGGGATCTTCTCTCATCAGGGAACAAAAGTTTTGAAATGAATGGCCTGTCTATCTGTTGAAAGTGGAAAGAGGAATCAGTTCCAATCTAGTTTGTCATTACTGATTAAGATGAAGCCAGTTGATATGCAGACACAGATTCCCTTCTTCCTGACCAAGAAACTGCAAAAGCCATTTTCTTTGACAGCCAATATACATTTTGCTTTCTGTCTAAACAATTCCATTGAAATTGTAAGTTCAAAAAGTTGAGATTAAGGAGGGAAAATCACAAGTTGTTTCTTCTAGAAAAAAGACTGCATGAACATTCATCCTTCACATTAAGGTAGGGGGAAGAAGCAACAAACAAAGTAATGCAGTTTGGCTATCACAGACTGCAGGAAAGGACCCATGTGTCACTATCAACCTCAGTCATAATGAATCAGACAATGAGTGGTTCATTAAAAAGCATTGGAGATCTGAGCCAAAATATGAAGGAAATTACTGTTGAGATTACCTAATCATGGCAATTTGGTAAACACTGAAGGCAAATTAAGTAAGAAACAGAATCATGGAGATAAGCGGATGGTTGAAAAAGGTGGCACATTATTCTCACTATCCAATGTGGCTAGAATAAGTAGTATTGGCTTACAATGCAGCAGGGACAATACTCATTCTCCTAAGAAAAATTAAGCAGTGGAAAAAGTTATCAAGAACAGAGTTTGGGGCAACCATTGCAGCAGATATTGAAGATTATTACATGTATTTATCTGCCAGAGATGGTATAAAAATAATTAAATATGTAGTACAACAGTATGATGGGGAGGGATATATTGAATGTTTGTAACCATATTATTCTATGTTTAAGAGAAGGTGGTAGTGTGAAGTGACGGGTTGTTTTTGGGTGTGTTTTGTTTGGCTTATTGATTTAAAGAGGTTTAAATGGCAAAATGTAGGACATGAAGTGTAAAGTATTTTGTAACAGAAATATTGAAATGTATAGTTTCTCTCCATGACTCAGTCTGTACTTGAACACAGATGCTGTTTTTGAACATACATTGGTATAGTTACTGCATGCCATGGGATCACATGATTGTATAGTATGTAGTGATTTTTGGAGAGCTGACTGTGTGGGGGTTTTCAGGAAAGTATCCCGAAAGTCCAGTCCAGTTCTGGCTCTACATCTAGTGCTTGGTTGTAAGGATCAAAATTAGAATTTAAAATTAGAACACATATGAAAGATTTCTGCCTAGAGGTAGAAAATAGGTTTTAATCACATTGCCATATAGGAAATGCCTGGCAAAAAATCCTGGATGTCATTACATATGCCTAGATATATCACCAGAATTATACCTTCTAACCTCTGAAAGAGAAGTTGCTGAAGTTAAAGTCTGCTCAGACAGTCAACTCCTGTTGTGGAGTCATAGGAATATGTTCCCACCAAAAATGTTTAGTTATTATACTCATAAGCAGATTCCTGAATCTAGAAAGCATATTTTAAAAATTTAGAAAACAGCACAAAAAACAAAAACATCTTTAGAGAATCTGGTACTCTTAATAAAGTGCATTAGTATCAGACATACAAAATTGATACAGCTAAGGACATGGAGAAGAGGAGACACTCCCCAGTAAGGTACACTGAAGTACTCAAAATATGTGTGAAAAATCAGAAGAGGGCCCGGAGCACCTTGGCAATGCTCTTAACACTTGCCAACCAAGGAGCAGAAATCCCCAGACTGGACTCAAACTCTGATCTTACCCATGGTACTAGGACACAAGAGCACGTGAGCCATTAGGCCAGTACAAAAACTCACACCAACCAAAAACAAAAAACAAACAAACAAAACAAAATACATTTCAGAGGAAATTAAAGCTTTTTTGGGGGGTGGGGATGGAGGGGGCTTAGAGCAGTTTATAGTCGTCTTTGATTGTGGTGTTCTGTTACATACACTGGAGCCTAATCCTTCCCTTGTTAACCAAAAGAGTCAATGGCAGCTTTGAGTGTATAATGCTGGCTTAGGCCCCTGAAAGAGAATTCTACCATGCCTGTAGCTACTCAGGGTCCTCATTTCTCCTACCAATTCTTCTTAGAGAACCATTTGCTTCCTATATAGCCACTTCTATGAAGACCATGATTACAAGAACTTTTTCCTGCAAGAGGAATGGATGTTTTATGTCATTTCATACATAAACCAAACAATGAACTACCCTCCTAAGCTAACCCTTTAATGTCCCTTTATAAAATATAGTACATTATAAAGGAAAAAGAACACAGTGTGTTCCATGCCACCCACCTACCCTATAACTTAACATGTAGTTCTACATCTCTGTTGCCTTTTACCTCCCACAACATCCCACTGTCATATTTAGTTTAGTTTTGAAACAGTGGCCTCATACACCAGTGCACCACCTTCAAGATCTGAGGACAGTTAGTTTAATTTAAAACAGTAATCCAGGTGAACCTATCAGGCAAATTAAGTACCTTGGACAGTCTACCACTTAAGTAGAGCAACATATTGTGAATGTATTAGTAACTTCTGCAATGTGTAGATTACCAAACATCTACTTAAGCTTACCCCACCCAACAGTTGTTACATAATTAATTTAGTCACAAATAAGATAAAAGACTGAATAAGGAAAAACTAATGAACAACAAAAATACCTAACTGATCTGAGGCAGCTTTGTAACAAACCTGCTTGGAATGGCAATCTTGTATTCACTGAATTCTGTGTTTTACTTCTTTGTAATCGTGAATCATCACATAAAAAATACGACAAAGCACTAACATTCACTGTGTTGAGGTGATGCAGCAATAAGTTACTTGAGGGACATGGGGGAATATCCAATCTTTTCTCCACTGTGAAAAGTAGTAGTCATGCATCAAAAACATAAAAAATAGATTTAAAATGGATTCCAGTCTCAGAAATCCATAGTCATGACAATGTGCTGACAATGAACTAGAACTGTGCTGAAATTTTTTAAGGAATCCGATAGAGTAGCTAAAAAAGACAGTATATTTGAGGAATTGTATATCCACAAATAGGAAAATAAGTAACTAAAATAAGGAAGCAGAGGTACATAAATAAAAACTGAAAGGGGGAAAAAAGTCCTGTCTTGAAACTAATGCTGCAGATCTGAAATCTGCTTCAAGTGAAAAGACTTTACAGATGCAGGTCATCTAAAGATTGCAAAAAAAGTGCATTAGCTCTAGTCAGAGAAAATTGTTATATTTTTCTCTTGTAGGAATCTGTCCTTCAGTGTTATTCCAAAAAATCAAATCGCTAAGAGGTAGCTGAACATCAGTCCCACTTGGGAAGACTAATATCATTATGGATGCTCACTCTAACTCAAATTAAAGTACAACCAGAAAAAGGTTGACTCTTATGGATGAAAGTAACAGCACCTGTGTTTAGCAAGATGGTAGCAGAAAAATCATAAATATGTGCCTATGTTCCTCGGTCAAATCATAAGAGGAGCTGAAAAATCATCTGCCACCCAACTCAAAAAATATGTATTAATATTGTAATAAAATATAAATATTATAGCTTCAAGACTACATTTTAATTTTCAAAAGATTTTAATTCATAGAGGCTACTCTGTAACTGGGGTATTTTAACCTTAAAAAAAAAAACCCAAAACCTTGAGATGTTATAGACTCTTCAATATCTCTTATTTTAAAGTGTCAGTTAAAATAGTTATTGCTTTCATACACAAAATACACCTTCATCAGATTATTCCATGCCCATGGACTACACAGAATTCCCATTACATAATTATTTATCTGATGTGAGTGGGCTGTGCTACAACTGGTACTGACTTGTGTCATGGAGAATAATAATGCACACAAGACCGAGGTTTAAGGAGGTTATATAATAAGGCTGAGAAATATTTAAATTTCAAAGTAACTGTCCCTCTCTATAGGAGACTGGGCAGCATGGTCATGTATATGCTCCATCAGTACCCTAGTTTCTCCAGAGATAGTACATCCTAAAGCCTGATTGTGCCTCTACATTAGCAAGACTGTGCAAGAGAACACAATGGATTTTAAGTGCTACTCCACAGATCTTGGCTACATTTGTAAGTTACAGTGCAATAAAGGAGCCCCGGGTGCACTAGCTCACTACCCGTCCACACTGGCAAGGCACGTAAAGCAACTCCGTGGCTACAGCACTGCTGGTACCCCACCTCAGAGAGTGGAATAATGTTTGCTGCGCCCCCGCTGGAGTGCCACGGCACCAGTGTGGACGAGGTGTTGCATTACTGCGCTCTGATCAGCCCCCGGAAATGTCCCATAATCCCCTTAAGTCAAGTGGCCACTCTTCTCATTGTTCTGAACTCGCTGTAGGAATGCGGATATGTCATTTGAAAGCTCCATTTCTGATAGCCAGCTGCTTATCTGCTCCAAGACAGATAAGTGTGCTCTGAGACAGATTAGTGCGGAATGCTGAGAGAGAGAGGCGGGGGGAGAGGGAGTCTGCTGCTGTCTGAACTTACAAGATAGCATGCTGACATGCTCTCAGCCCCAAAAAAACCCACTCCCCCCCACATACTCCCTGTCACACTCTACCCCACCCTCATTTGAAAAGCATGTCGCAGTCGCTTGCATGCTGGGATAGCTGCCCATAATGCACTGCTTCCAATGCTGCTGCAAGTGCCGCAAATGTGGCCACGACAATGTGCAAGCAGTTGTCAGCATGGACAGACTGCAGCGCTTTCCCTACTGCGCTCTCCGAAGGCGAGTTTAACTCACAGAGCTCTACATCTGCAAGTGTAGCTATGCCCATAGTTTCTTCAGTAATGTGCATCGCGGATAATGGCTACACACCTTGCAAGCACAGGCAACACAATGGAATTTGCTCCTGCTTTATCCCATGCAGTCAAGATTATGTGATGTATGTAAACATTAAAAATGTAAACAAAAAAAATTTTTTTTAAGATAATGTGAATTATCTAACATATAGTTTTATGGTGAATGGCTCCTGGAAAAGAGAAACAAGAAAATTTTTTGCAAGAGTATTCTGTTTAAGTGACTGGTAATAAGATACACATGGCCTTTCATCACTAGAAGTCACTGGTTCAGATTGTTAGTGACCAGAAGTAGTTACTATCTAATATCTGCTCAGTTGAAAATATGTGAATTGGTTATCCCAGCAGAGTCACTAGCATTCAGTTAGCCACAAGAACTGGCGCCACTGCTGGGATTATCAACAAAGCACCCTGGACTACCTTGGTATGAAGCCTGAACTATCTTTTCATTGCTAGGTATGTTCCCTTTCCCTTCTAGGTCAGGACTGAAGAGCATAATCACAGCGGTGAAAGAAAATTTGTATTGATTATGTTGCTCCTCCCCAATAAAGCATTTCCATTTCTAAGGCTAACAATCTGGCACTTTACACAACATTAAATTCTCTTGATAAAATTTAAAAATCAAGGAAAATTTGCTTATTTTCAAACCAGTTACCTTACCATTTTTGTTTAAAAAGATGCAAAAAGTCTCCTCTCTTCAAAGTGTGTAACAAATATTATGGTTAATAGCAATTCTCTGCACTCTGACAGTACAAAAAAAAAATCTTACAGTGAGAAGGCGTTGTATATATAAGTTATTCATTACAAATACTGCTGTTTCTATTCTACTGGGACAAAATTATTCATTTGGCCACCAAAACATTTTTCAAAACGGGTTAAAAAACACTTATGATTTTATGGTGAATAAACAGTTTAGACAACCCTTACCCCAAAATAATTAAATGTTATAACTTGTTGGACAGTCCACTGATCTTCAACTAAGAGGGGACAGAATTCTGTAGAGACTTTACAGCTAGTGCAAAGCCAGCCTCAAGGGCCACAAAGAAACTTAATTAGTTCTATCCCAGCTTCCCCATCCAAGGTAATAGGGAACTGACATCTTCAAGATGAAGCTGTATATGCACCCTAACTAGCAATTGTTGGTAGGCCTGAAAAGCTTTTACTATTCTTTGATGTAAGGAAGCAGGCCCATTACGTAAGGAAAATAGAATGAAAGAGTTGAGGAGGAAGTATATAAAATAGAAGAAAAAAGGTTTGGTACATTCTCCCAGCCCTTCTGTTTATTCATAAAGAAAGTGAGGGTGTTAGCAATTGCTCTGGATCTGCTTGTTACATCTCTGGGAGCTGTGACTGAAGTTGAGAACCCATGGATCTAGGATTACATGTGCATAACAGTGTAAACCAGCTGGGCAAAGCCAGACAGGTCCATCTAAACTTAGAAGGAAATAAGGATAGGGAGGAAGGGGACTACCCAGTGTATGCGTAGGATTGTTTGTATGAACACATAATTATGTCACATTCTATTCAAATTGTGTGCTCCCTGGGGCATTCCCACAGCATGCAATCTCAGGATTCTACGATCTGAAAGTGGAGGGGAGGGGGGTCAATAAGATGACCATCAGATCTGCTGGATGTTTCCAGTACCAATATAAAGGCTCAATGGCTAAAACACATCCTTCTATTGTTATGGTGCTATCAGAGGGAGCTTAGCAGCTATGGTAGTCTTTCCACTAGACCTTCCTATTCTTTTTATATGAAATTTTGCATGTTCTGAGAAGTACAAGAGACTCTTCTGCACTTTAGATGCATGCCTTGATTAGATCACATTCAAATCAAATGACTGTATATTAAAATAATCCACAAGTGCACTACCCCTCTCCCAAGAACTCCACCAAAAGCTCTCCATTCTCTGACCCACTGATCCCCAGCGTCTGGTGGAAGTGTGTATTTCCTCCAGACATTGATATGGTTATCATAAAAAGATACATGAGTTCCTGCTGTGATCATTTGAATGTTTGCTCTTTAGGTTGCATGTTCAAATGTACCTTTGTAAGTAATTAGCATAGTTAAATGCACTAGCGCATTTCTTTGCTCCTAAAACAAAATGCAAGAACATAGTTAGAGGAACAGTGACGTTAATGCTTTTAACAGTTAATGTTAGTGCAGGGGTAGTGCACTTAAACACAAAGGTCAGAAAATTCAAATGTTAAGGTTCTCACAGCAATATCAACTTTTGGAAACAGACAATTTAAAATCTGGTATGTGCTTCTACACATTCTAGTGTATCTGTGGGATAATGCATGAGAAGAAGCAAGAATGAAAACTCTTTATTGGCTTTTTTTAGTTCTTCAATATGCATGTAGTTCTGGAGGTATCTAATGACTTAGAAAACTTCTGTTTTCACTAGTTCGGAGGAGAAGACTTGCTCTCTGTTTATCACGACTCATTATTACATGTCAATATATATGTCTTCATAAGTCAAGAACATAGCTGGGGAACCTTTTAGACTCCAATCGTGGAGATCTCTTATAATAAAGACTTACTTTGTCATTTATGGAAGGAAAAACAGCTTATACTATGAAAAAAAAGTATAGCAAAGTATAGATCAGGACTTCAATTATAAACTCCTATTTTCAGATGCTTACAAATTCCCTAAGAAATTCACCCATGGACTGAAATTCCTTTGTTTGGCCTCAGCCCAAAGAAGGATTTTTCCCCTACAGAAAGATTGAGGAAAATCCCTTCAGCTGTTTTCTGGAATGAAAAAACATCCAGAATGTTGAGCTTTTTTTTGGTACATCAATAATTCAAAGAGCCAGAGAAGCCTTCTAAACTTGGCATAAAAACAATCCCTACTGGCTTTTAAAAAAAAAAAAAAAAAAAAAAAAAAAAAAAAAAAAAGAGCAGCTATAGGGGATTGAAAAAATTTAAGAGCATGCTAAGATTTTAGCCGATTGTTGTCTCCATTATATCATCATGATGTGGTATCCCAGACTACGACTACTGATGGGAAAACATGAAGGACAAAGATTGTGAATATCTTAGTACATGAGTCTTAACACAAAGGTCACAACAAGTGTTAGGGGGCTATGTCCTTTCCATACTCTTAAATGGGAGGTTCTATTACCTCAGCAGAAGAGGTCTTGGTATTAAAACATTTGAAAGCCACTGTCTTAACAAATCTGTGTGCCTTCTACTGCTCCTTACAACATATAAAGACAGCTTTAAACTTTTAAAGAATTTTTCACTTTAGCAAAAATCAGGAAGCTCAAGGCTTAATATTTACAGTAACTTTTGGTGGGTTGACCAGGTGACAGCTAAAACACTGAACCCTCAGTGATTTTTCTCAGCCCTTTCCTCACCTCTCACTGAGCTTTGGAAAAGCTGCATCTTAATTTATAGCCTGTTTGGATGTCACCATCCCACTCCAGTCTTCTAAAGCAGCATTTTTCAACCTTTCCAGACTACTGTACGCCTTTCAGCAGTCTGATTTGCCTTGCATACCAAGTTTCACCTCACTTAAAAACACTTCAGCTGCCAGGCTCTGAAGGGTGGCAATACCAAACTGTGGCATCCTTACTTCTGCTCTGCCTTCAGAGCTGGGCAGCTGGAGAGCAACGGCTTTTGGCTGGGGCATTCATGTTGTTTGTGGCACAGGAAGACTAATTTAAAAATCCTGCTCTCCTCCCACCCCACAATATCCACGCCCATCTGCTCCCACGTGGTTTGTTGAATTTTTATCCGTCTCCCGCTGTTATGGCAGTGGGTCCTGTGGGACCCACAGGATCCCAGTCCTGCTGAAGGGCTCTAGAACCTTTTGTAAACTTAGGGAAATAAGATGAGTTGACATACCCCCTAGAAGACCTATGCATATTCCCGGGGTACACATACTCAGGCTGAGAACCACTGTACTAAAGAGATCTAATGTATAAAACAAAGCTGGTTTTTAAGCTACAGAAATTAAATATTAAAAAACCCACAGTTAAATACTTAGCACTCAAAAGTCAGGGTTCACAGTGTAAAAGTCATGTGCCCATTACACACAAGAGAAAGTTACTTATCTATCATTCTTTTTTGAAAATACTACATAGAATAGCAATTCTCCTGTCTGAAGCTGACAGAGCAACAGAGGCCAAGAACTCCTCTTGCTTTAAGGTTTATTGGCATTATGAGGCACTGGCAGTCAAGAGGGCTTTGGCACTCTCATATACTGACCAATCACCAGTGCCTCAGCTTCTTCCAGAACCTTCCAAGTCAGGTCCTGAATTACATAGGGAGCAAAAGCTCCCTTAAAAAGCAGATTATAAAAACAGGGGGAAAAGTTAACATTTTCCAAATATGTAATACAAGAAGCATCTCAAAATAATAGTTTAAAACGTACCCCCAAATTGTAGAGGAAATGAGTATTAATCCTGTACGATACCTACAAAGAATCAGAACAAGTAACTTCCTCATCACTGAAGAGAACACATAGGATACCCTTGAAGACGAAGGCCCTGTCTACACTGGAAAGTTGTACCACTAACTACGCTAATGTAGTTAAAGCTATATAACTCCCTAGTGTAGATGCAGTTATGCAAGCACAGCTATTCCCATACGGGCAGAATAATTATACTGTCATAAGTCACCTTTATATTGGAATAGCTGTGTCCACAGTAGGGCTTTTTACCTGTATAATTATTGGTTTAAAAAAATAAAGACACCACACCCCTAACTGAAATAGTTATACTAGTAAAACATTCAAGTGTAGACTAAGCAAGGTCTACACTATAGACTTCTGCCGGCACAGCTGTCAGTTAAGGGCATGGACAGGCATGATCTCTGACCTGCCAGCACAGATATGTTGAAGTCCCTAGACACAGTTATACCAGCAAAACTGAACTTTTGCCAGTATAAGCTGCAACTGCACTAGGCATGCTTTACCAGCATAATATACTGGTATAGGTATACCAGCAGAGCACTCCTAGCACAGACTTGGCCTAGGCCTCAGTGTGGATGCAGTTATATCAATATAAAGGTTCTTTATACTTACAAAGCTATTCCCACATAGGAAGGCAGAAGACCTACGTCACTTTTATATCAGTATAACTGCACCTACACTAGGGGCTGTACAATTATTTTATTTCACACACACACACACACACACACACACACACACACACACACACACACACACACCCCTCTCTAACTGAATCAGTTACAATAAACCATTCAAACATAAGTCAGGCCTCAAAAGTTTGAGGAACATATCAAAATAAGGTCCTACAGGACTAGAAATGGTAGGTTTATGTATTTGATAAGGGAGGAATACCCACTCTCCAACAGGAATCCAGCACTTACTTCTAGCTATGAAGAGGACATTATACTTTGTATTTGTGACAATTTAATGTAGAAGAAAACTATTACAATCTGTTTTGGAGGTTTTTATGGCTCTCTCTGGAGTCTTAAATAATAGCCCCAATAAACTTTAAAACTCTCTCAAACATGGGTTTTAAAAATGTTTTTCCATCTGTAACATATAATATACACAAAATATACTGTTTGACAGTAAAGTTTTATCAACACTTTGGATGATCCCCTTAACTCACTCATAGTTTTACTACTCATGAGTGAGCCATACAGCAAAGCCAAACTCATGCAAACAAAACTTCAGACGTAATTATGTATTCCACATTATATATAATACACACACAAAATAGATCATGCCTCCAGAAATAAGATACAAGATTATTCTATCTCCACCTCATAAAGGTGTGTCCTCCAGCAAAAAGCAATTTTAAAAAGAACTGGCAAAATTATGAGATATTCTAAACAAGAAAAAAAATTGGTATCTGGGGAAGTTTTCGCACCCCCTACTTTGGAAAGGGGTTTCTACTAATAGGCTAACTCTAAGCAATCATGCTTTGTAAAGATATGCAATGATAACTATGGGGCTGCCAAGCGTACATCTTGAGCTGAAAAAGACCAGAAGCTGGCTATTAGAGCCAAGCAGGCAGAAATGCAATAGGTAACTATTTACTATAACAACTCTAGATATTCTTTTTACAAATGTCCATTGTTAAAAGAACCTTTGTAGGTTCTTGGCTTCAGCAACATCTTATGGCAATGAGTTCCCGTCTAATTGTGTCCTGTGTTGTGGAAAAAGAATTTATCTTCATTAGTTTTTATTTTGTCCCTTCAGCTGAACCGAGTTTATTCTTGTTCTTGTGTCACAAAAACAGGAAGATCAGAAGCTCTGACTCCAACTTTTCTATAGTTTTAACAGGGTCCCTCTTATTTGTCTCTTCTCTAAAGAGAACAATTCCAATTTCTCTTCAAATGAGAGCTATTCTATGCCGAATAATTCTTGTTACTTGTTTCAGAACTCCCTCTACCTAATCCTACAACTTCTTTTTTGAGATGGAGTGATCCAGTACTGCATACAGTATTCCATGGGGGCAAGCCACTGATATATATAATGGCATTTGCTGTGCTATTCTTCATCATATTCCTTATGCATTTTAACACTTGTTTTCTTTGGTTGTGTGCATTTTTTTTTTAAATTGCAGCTGTATATTGAGCACAACTCTTCATCAAGCTGGTCACAAAGTGATGCAATGGTCCTTTTCCTGAGCCGATATAGTTAATATAGAAAAGTTGTCTCCAATGTATTGCAGATATATGGGAATTAACTAGATAAGAACAGTGACTCATCTAGTCCAGTATTCTGTTTCTTACAATGGTAAATACCAGATGCTTCAGAGGAAGGTGCAAGGAACCCCCAGAGGGGACAATTATTGAATAATCTGCACATCAGGAAAGTTTCTTCGTACCCTCTGCCATTAAAAGTTGGCTCTTGTATTGAAGCATCAGGGTTTTATTTCCTTTCCAAACTTGGTGGATTTTTTAAAATCCTGCTGAATTATTGATCCCAATGACGGACTGTGGACCCCACGGACAAAGAAATTATGAGTATTTCTACAAATTTTAAATTTTCTGTCTTAAATTTCATTAAAATGTCCCCTTCCTCTTGTATTATGCAAAAAATTTAACTAGAAGTACCCAGTCTAACTCCTTTACATTATTTCTTACTTTGTTTATATTTATCATGCTCCCATTTTTTCTCTCTGAACACTTGTAATCTTTTCATTCTTTGTACAGAAGTTTTTCTATATCTTTAATTGTTACCACCACTTATTTCTGAAATCCATCCCTTTAATGCTTTAGTTTTTATTTATTTTTAGATATGGTCACCAGAACTGAACATGGTATTCCAGGTGATAGCTATCACTGATATACAGTTTTACATACAGAGCTTCCACTGATTTATAGTTTTTATAAATTTATGCTGTACTTCAATATGAGCCAAATGCCTACAGTCCCCATGTTTACCTGCAGACATCTGTGTCAAGTGCATTGGGCTCGTGACTGCTGGGTGCCCTCTATTAGAAGCCACTTAGATCAGATGCATGATCTTTCATCTCTCCTGGTATTTTCTGAAGAAGACTCTTCCATGGTGTTCCCTTTCTCCACAACTCTACCCCACCTTTACTCATGGAAGCCTGGAAGTTCACAACTAGAGCTGTTTGGAGGGTTTTTGACTAAAATGCTTTTTTTCTATTAAAAAAAATTACCTACTGTGAAGTTATGAGTCTGATCTAATATCTCATTGAAGGTAACAGGGCCAGAAAGAGTTAGTTAACTCACAGACTGACCTGACCCACGGCCAAACTTCAGAGACTTGTTAGGAAAATATGTAAATGAATAGAGCTTTTAAATGCAAGTCTGCATTGTTAGAGGCAGAAGGGGAGATGTTTGCTCAGGTCTTGTAATGTAAGCAAACAAGTCTTTGAATTAAAGCTATAGCAACAGACAAGATCAAAAAAGGAATATTAACATTTATGATGATACTTGAGTGAAATAGTATTGTTTATATATCCCTTTGAAGTTGTGGTAACCTGTATCTGAACTGTTTAATGGATAAATT
The DNA here is from genome assembly GCF_007399415.2 of Gopherus evgoodei. NCBI lineage: Eukaryota > Metazoa > Chordata > Testudines > Testudinidae > Gopherus > Gopherus evgoodei. The sequence continues at coordinate 48,878,681 of NC_044330.1, read as the reverse complement.
ACCCTGCACTAATTGCCAGGATGTTTGGGAGAAGGAGAGTTAAGCCTATTGTTTTCTCAGGCCCAAAGGCTGCTGGAAATGTATAAGAACCCTGGAACACGATCCTGCTTCATCTCAGATCTGCTTTGGGTTTTAAGAGGGAGAAACCTTAAGCCATAAGGATTGAGATCCCCAGTAACTGACTGGAGTCACCTTGAATATGGACATTGGGCCTATAACCTCTGGACTACTTCTAAAAGGACTTTTGGCAACTACAAGCTCATCTCTACTATGTACCTGAACCTCAAAAACTGAATTCAAGTCTGTATGTATATTGGTTAACAGATCAACACTCATTCACTTTTTTTTTTCTTTAAAAGAAATTGTAGCTTAGATAATAAGAATTGGTTATAATGTGTATTTTGGGTAAGATCTAAGTTATAATTGGACCTGGATACATGCCTGATCCTTTGGGATTGGAAGGGCCTTTTCTTTGATATGATGAGACAAGATTTTCAGTAATCATCATTGTATCTCACGTGTATGTCTGGACGGAGGCCTGAGGCTGGGCACTTTAAGGGAACTGCGGTGTTTGAACTTCTAAGTAAACAGTGAGGTACTATAGAAGCTGTTCTGTGCTGGCTTGGTAAATCTAAGTACTGGAATAACCACCAGCTTCTGGGGTTTGTCTGCCCCGTTTTGTTTGCAGTTTATCCTAATTGAGTGACCTCAGCTGGCTCCCGTGGGCAGCACCGTCACACCTACCTCTCGTAACTCTTGTTCTTCAAGATGTGTCGCAAATGTCCATTCCAACTTAGGCGTGCGAGTGTCCTGAACTCAGCCATCAGAGATTTTTCCCCTACGGGTATCTGTCGGCTCAGCTCTGGTGCCCCCTGGTGTCGCACACTCATAAAGCCAGTATAAGGGGCCCTGTCGAGCCTGTACTCCTCAGTTTCTCCTCTTTCTCCAAGAATGAGGCCAGTGGGTGGGTTTTGGAATGGACATGCGCAATATATCTCAAAGAACAGTTACGAGAGGTAGGTAACTGTTTTTTCTTCTTTTGAGTGCTTGCACATGTCCATTCCAACTTAGGTGACTTGCAAGCAGTAATAACAGAGGTGGGCTCGAAGTTCAAGGACAAGCTGCCTGCAGAATGCTCGGCCAAAGCAGGAGTTTTCTCTAGCTTGCTGTGTGATAAGATAGTGCGTGCAGAAGGTGTGCACTAATGATCAGGTTGCTGCTCCACATATGTCCTGCACTGGAATTTGAGCTACGAAGGCCGATGAAGAGGCTTAGGACCTTGTAGAGCGGGCAGTAAGTTCTGGCAGAGGGGGAACAGCTGCAAAGCCGTAGCATGCTCATATGCAAGAAGTGATCCAGGACGAAATCCTCTGGGCAGAGATGGGAAGCCCTTTCATTCTGTCCGCTATTGCTACAAGAGCTGTGGTGATTTATGGAACGGTCTGGTCCTTTCAATATAAAAAACCAGAGCCCATCTGATGCCCAAGGAATGTAGGTGCTACTCCCCCTAGTTGCATGAGGTTTAGGGTAAAAGACTGGCCGAAAGATTGGTTGGCTGCAGTGAAATACAACCTTTGGAAGGAATTTAGGATGTGCCCGAAGCTGTATCTTGTCCTTAAAGAAAACCGTATAGGGTGGCTCTGCCATAAGGACTCTAAGTTTAGAAACCCTTCTGGCCAAAGTAATCGCCATCAGAAATGCTGTTTTCCATGAAAGATGCAGGAATGACCACACTGCCATTGGTTCAAATGGCGGTCACATTTGAGAGGACGAGGTTCAAATCCCATGTGGAAGTGGTTCCTTCACTTGAGGGAATGCCTTCTCCAGACCTTTGAGGGAATGAACTACCATTTCATGTGAGAACACTGACCTATTATTAGGGTGGAATACTAAGAAAGCTGCCAGGTGGTCTTAAATGGATGAAATGGCTAGGCCCAGTTCTTTCAAAGATAGGTGGTAGTCCAAGATGAGTTGAATCAAAGGTTGCATCGGTGGAACCCCATGACCAGAGGGAAAAATGTTTCCATTTTGCATTGTAAGTTGACCTCATGGAAGCCTTCCTTCTGGCACAGGAGAATTTTCCAGACCTGCTCTGAACAAGCCTGCTCATTGGGATTCAGCCACGAAAATACCATGCCGTAAGATGGAGAGAGCTGAGGTTCGGGTGGAGCAACCAACCACGGTCCTGCGAGATTAGGTCTGCGTACAGCAGAAGCTCGATCGGGGTCTCACAAAACAGGTGAATGAGTGAGATGTACTAATCTTGCCTGGGCTACACTGGTGCTCTCAGGATGACTCGAGCTCAGTCCTGCTTGATCTTTGTCAATGCCTTGAGCACCAACGAAATGGGTGAAAAGGTGTAGAGCAGGCAACGCAACAGCTCAGCAGAAGCGCATCTGTCACTGAGCCTGGCCTGTGGCCCCTCAGAGAGCAGAACTGCTGGCTCTTTCTGTTGGAACATGGGACAAAGAGATCTAGGTGAGGAAACCCCACCTCCGGAAGATGTTCATTGTGACATCCAGATACAGGGATCACTCGTGGTCAGTGCAGAAGGATCTGCTGAGGCTGGAGGGTGAACTGGAGGGTGTATCTGACCTCCACTGTTTTTAAGACCCAATGGTCAGAAATTAACTGTTTCCAAGCCTCAAGGAAGTGGGAAAGAATTGGAAAAAATAGGGGTAACTGGATCATGAGAGCAGAACTGGTATACTGTTCTCAACAAACCCATCAGAATGAATGCTTTGAGGCACCTGAATGGCGAGGGGCCACTTGAGAGGGCCCTGCCGAGGAGGAGGAAGGTGGATGCAGCCAGCACCCAGAGCTTCTATTCCTTTGTCTGCTCTGGTTGCATCTCTGGTGAGAACAGAAATGGACTAACTGCTGAGATCTATATGGTCTCCTGGGCTGAGACTGCAAACCCAGGGATTTTCAGAGTTGCTTTGGTGTCCTTAACACCGAGAAGCCTACTCTCAGTTTGTCCTCAAAAAAAGTGAGGGCCCTTTGAACGGTTGGTCAGGATTCCTGTAAGAGGTCCAGCAACCACAAGCTCCTGCGCATAGTGACTGCTGTGGCCATAGATCTGGCTGCTCAGTCCATGGAGTCAAGGGCTGCCTGAAAGGAGGCTCTGGTAATGGTCTTGCCCTCCTCCACCAGGCCCGAGAACTCCTGCTAGTTCTCCCGGGGAAGCCTATCCTTAAACTTGGTCATCTCTTCCCACATTATAGTCACAGCGACCCAGCAATGCCTGCTGGTTCGCTATGCAGTTGGAGTCCTCCTGTAGCATAGGCCTTCCTTACCCATAAGGTCCATATTTTTTGGCTCCTTTGGCTTTGGAGTCGACCTCGTGTTGCCTTGACAGTCCTCGTTAGCAGCCACTACAACAACAGACCCAGGCAGGGGATGGAAAAATAAAAACACTCATCCCTTGGCTGGCACAAAGTACTTTATCTCAGTTCTCTCAGCCATGGGAGGAATGGATGCTGGGTTTTGTCAGAAAATTCTTTAGTGGGCCCAAAATGGAGCTCTGCAAGAGGAGGGTGACCCTTGCTGGGGCAGTGATTGTCAGAATGCTCAGAAAGCCATCAGATGGTTCCCTAACGACCTCTGCCTGGAGACCCAAGTTAGATGCCACCTGCTTAAGTAAGTCCTGATGGGCTCTCAGATCATCCTGGGAAGAAGATCCTGTAAGCATTAATTTGTCCACTGGTGAGGACAAGGAGGCGGCATGAGCTGCTGTCCCAGAGTCCAGGGGAATGTCCTCCTGGCCAGCTTGCAACTGCTGACAGGTATTGGTACCCGCTTCAGTACCATGACGTGTTGTGGATTTGATACCGCGTCCAGCGTCAACGGCAGGGTTGAGCTCAGGAATGTCTTTGTCCATCCCTGTCATAGCGCTCATCTCCGACATCGCTGAATAGGAGTACCTCGAGCTGGTGCTATGGCCCGGGGGAACCTCTCACCTCCGGTTCCAAAAGGGCCACTGTAATGATGCTGGTCCCCCCGATGTCAGAGATGGGTGCAGGCAGTGATCATGGTGCCAATTCCTTGAGATGACAGACCCTGAATCTGAACCCAAAGACAAGGAAGAACCAGATGACTGAGGTCACCACAGCCTTGCCGATCCTCCCAGTGCCAGGAACTGGTGCCGCGGGGACATTTCCAGTGAGGTAGTAAACGGAGGCTTTCCCCTAGCAGCAGGTCTTGAGGTTGGCCTGAAAGTGGTGGGTTCAAAGCTGCTAGGTAGCACAGGCAGTGCTGCTTCAGGTGCACTGGGGGGCTCAGTACCGGCAGACTTATCAAGTCTTTAGCAGCAGCATATGCCTCTGGGGTCGATGGTACCGCAGTCTTCCGTTCATTACCAGGTCGGGGAGCAACAGTTCACCCCTGGGTGTTTGCAGTGCCAGTGCTGGTAGTAACACTGGAGGCTGCTGCGGTGCCAGTGAGGGAGAGCAGCCCTGCATGGGTCTCGCACTATTCCCATCTGCCCACTCAACCGTCCTCGGTGCTGGGAAACTAGTCTTCTTCCAATGTCTTCTGTGCCTCTTACTGGGCACAGGCAAGGAAAAGTGATGCCACAAGCACTTAGGGGCAGGCGGTGCACTTTGTACAGACGTGGATGTACTCGGTGCAGAGAGTCAGACCTCGGCTCCAAGGTGGGCCTCAGTGCTGTCTCCATGAGGAGGCCTTTTAGTCTTGCGGCTTGGTCCTTTTGTGGACTACGGCTTGAAATTGCAACAGATCTGGCAGCAATCTTTCCCGTGCCCTTCATCCAAACACTTAAAACAACTTAAGTGCGGGTCCCTGGTTGGCATAGGCTTTGCACAGCACTGTTTAAACCCCGGTATAGAGGAGAGATGGACCCCCTTTCCTGACAGAGAAATCGTAGTTGTTACTATAAACTAAGTAATAAAACTATTTACAAAATTCTCAATTAGGAAACCACAAACAAACTTTGCCAAGGCAAAGTGTGTGTGTGTGGGGGGGGGGGGGGGGAAACGACACTCCAGGTGGTAAGAAGGAAATGAGGAGCAAAGGCTCGGTAGGGGCCCTTCATACCAGTACTATGAGTGTGCGACACCAGGGTATGTCAGAGCCAACTGATACCACTAGGGGAAAAATCTCAGGTGGCTGTGCTCAGAGCACTTGCACACCTAAAGTTGGAATGGACATGTGCAAGCACTCTAAGAAGAATATGCTGTTACACACACACACCCCAGGGAGATTACAACAGGAAGATTTCCAGACTCCAAGGTGGGTTCTTCAGTCATTTTGAGAGAGAGAAATAAATTGAAAGCATGATCTCTTCAACCCAAGAACCATTTTGACACAATCCCATTTTGAAAAAAAAACATTTGAAAGGTTTTGGTTTCATTTCACACTGAAAAGAAAAAAAAAAAGTCAGAACTTTGAAAGCTGTCACAAAACAGAATTGTCATCCTCTAGCCAACTCTATTCACAACACAGAATACCGTTTGCATAAATTCTGTCCAAATGAACATTAATACAGTAGCTCAGAACTCATCTTTCCTCTGGCCACAGCCACCTAAATCAAGACACTCTTACTGGACAGTGGCAGATGCAACTACCTATGTCCTTGAGCAAAATGCAATCTTTTTTTTGCTCAAGAAATAGCAGAGTTGTTAGGCATCTTCCCTCCCTTCTATATCAGCTCATCCAGAAAAGGAGTTAAGCACACAGCACCTCTATTCATAGAAAATGAATGATCCAGGTACTTGTCAACTTTGTCCCCTGAAGATACAAAGACGAAATCAAAATCAGTTGTCTTAGCCAAGCCTTGGACAAACCGGAACAAAGGCTACAATCTCTAAAGCAGGGTCACTTATCTCCTGCAGAAATACACTTGGTCTGATGAGTTTCGACTCATATGCGAAAACTAGTGCACATCAAAATGTCAACCCCTTTGATCCCACACAAGCTTTGAGAGGTGCACTGCTGGGGGAGATCCAGAAGTCAATGCTGTCACAGTAACTGACACTGACTACACTGAGACCACAAGCATGGATAGGTTCAATGCCAACATCAAATGTCAAGATTGGCACCAAGTATGAAATAGATTGGGACACTGAGCTTCTTCCATCAGCACCAAAGCTCTGACCTAAGTGACAAAGATGGTACCAATATCTTTGAGTAAAGACAGCTGAACTTGAAATGATTCAGGCACAGAATGAATGATCCAGGTATTTGTCAACTTTGTCCCTCGAAGGTACATGAAGATGCAAATACACACTGTTGCCATCTAGGGTCATCCAGATTGTTTTCTGTTACTGAGCACTAGTGGACTGTGTGAAAGCTTTGATGCAAAGCTGTCTGAAGTGAAGTAGTGCATCAAAAGATTGCTGGTTTTAACTTATCACCTCCTGTACATGGCACTCTGGTAGCTTAATTCAGCGAGAAGTTGGAGACCAGGAACATGACTTAACACATTGAAACCCTGACACAATGAAGCAAATGCAAGCTGTTGAACATCACAGACCACTTCATGGCAGCCAGGTTAGTGGGGCTGATGGATCTGAAGAGTTGCTGGGTCTACGCAGATGGTTGAGGCCAACACTAAGTACCATTTTTCTCACACCTTAGGCTTTCACTTTGAGGACACATCCTAAGCATTCTGGGCCATCTTCAAGGACTGCTCGAGTGGACACTTAAAAGAGACACTTTAGGTGTTTCTGCCATTGTCTAACAAACAGCTCTAGGTGATGTGCCCATACAAGCGTCTCACTCAGAAAATGATGCTCTTCTAAGAACACAATGCAGCACTTATGCCTGTCTATAAGTGACACTTTATGCTACATGTGCATTTCCTGAATTTGCTTCCTTCCTTCCTATTGAGACAAAGACAAAGAGCTTTAAAAGTAAAATAAAATGTTGCAGCAACGAAGAAAGCTTTGACATAAGTAATCAATGAAGTAATTCATGATGTCACATAATGAGATATTGAATGCTAAAAGTCTGAAAAACAAGACTCCTACTGTTCCAACTGCTAAAGCATCTCAGAAAAGCTTAGCGCAAACCTCAAAAGGGGAATGTCCTGCAAAGCTAAAATGAAGCATCAAATGTATGTAAATCAAAACAAAAACTGTGCCTAGGCCCATCAAAAACTGGCTCAACTGAGCACAGAAGCATATGAATACCAAATTGATAGTCTGAACAAAAGCAGAAGAAAAAATACCATGGTCCCAGTTTGTCAGGGCCAACTAATCCAAAAACCACAGAACAGTTTTTTAAAAATATTAAATTTTATTGGGACTGAGGATACACTTCTGTGCAAAACAAGTACAATCAGCAGAGATGGAGCATGAATGGTAATGTGATGCATAGCGCCGACAAAGAAGTCTTTAGCTGACCAAGATCAAGAAAAATCTAATAAGGAAAGTTCTAGAAAGACCTGAGTCAATCTCAATTCATCAGCAAGTTAGAGGTGAGGTAGGGGTGAGAATGGATATTTGCTCAGTTATCAGTGACTCAGAAGGATAAAAATCATAGAGCTCGAATTCCCAGCCTGTCTCATTCTGGAAACGTAATAGCCAAAAGGTAGGATTCCTGTAAAGTTGGCATTTTTGAAGAAATATACACAAATATTATTTAAACACCTCTGCAGAATATGTGTGGGTAAATTGTTAATGTTACCTTAAGAATCTTAACTTGCCATTTCTAACCCTCTTTAAATATATAACCTTCATGTGATTTTTATAGTTAATTTATACCAGAAGCTGTATTTATTCACCTACTTTTCCCAATAGGATTGGGGATCATGTCATCAACCAAGTTTTATATCTTTATACTACTGGGGGGTGGGGGTGGGTGGCGGGAAGAGAGAAGAGGGGTGTCCTGGAGTTTTCTTGTACTTCTCAAAAGGAACAAACTGCTTATGAATATTTTATGCTACAAAGTAGCCTGGACGTATCAGATAGGAGCTAAAAATCCAAAAAAGTGAATATATATTATAAATACAACAAGAATAACTACAGCATATAGTTTTCATACTGAAAGACTGTGGCTCTTTTAGTACTTAAATTTTAAAAACAAAAGTACTTTCCCTCTTATGAATTATCAAACTAATGCTGAATAACTACAACAAAACATTTATTAAAGGATAGCCATGTCTTCCAAACAGGGTCAATCATAAGACTTAAGTCACATATGTAATAGCCTTTTTATACACAGATCCAATTAGGGTTGCCAGCTCCCCAGGAATTAATGCTTATGTCATGTGATGAAACCTCCAGGAATACATCCAACCAGAACTGACAATCCTAGATCCAATGTGTTGTGCATTAAACATCTGCTGGAACACTGGACAGGCCCATCATTATATAGCTTAAATGACAACTGGATAATACTTTTAGTTTAAATACAAAAAAAATATGTAAGTAAATAAAACTTAAGTAGATACTATGTAAATTTTACATAGTGCAGCATAACTAGGATACATAGAATGACAGAATTGAAGGCTTTTCAGCTATTCAGTTTCTTTACTGCATGATCTACCATTGTCAATCCTGGAGTGTGTGAAAATCTATATAGCAGCCATCTGAAGTGTGTCTATAGAAACAGAATAGGAGTACTTGTGGCACCTTAGAGACTAACAAACTTGTTGTAGCATAAGCTTTCATGGGCTACAGCTCACTTCATTGGATGCATGTAGTGGGACTACATGCATCCAATGAAGTGAGCTGTAGCCCACGAAAGCTTATGCTACAACAAATTTGTTAGTCTCTAAGGTGCCACAAGTACTCCTATTCTTTTTGCGGATACAGACTAACATAGCTACTACTCTGAAACCTACAGAAACAGAGCAATTCTAGAGAAAAATGTTTATAGAATGTTTCCAGAGAAGACTCCCCCAAACTAGATCAATCTTCCAAAGAAATTCCAGACATTTTAAAATGGAATTATATAGAAAGCTTCCAAAAGGTGTAAGATTTAAAACAAATTCATTCCCGAAAATCTTCTGGAATGCTGAATTTGATCTTCATCTGGACTAGTCACAGCAGCTATCTGTATTTGGGAGCAGAATTTACATATAGGATACAGGGTAACATACTTTTCAGTCCCCTAACTGGGTTTCCCTTGTGTGTGTTGCCAAAAGGAGAAATAAAAATATTTCTGAAAGGAAAGAAAACATAAGACTTCAGTAGTAGCTTACACAGTAGTTACTACAAAAATGAGCAATTAAAATAAAAACAAAAGCACTTAAGAACTAAGAGAATCTTGTTCCGTATTGGTAGGTGAATCGGGTGTTGAGAGGAGACACTATGATCAAGAGTCGGAATGCATCATTTTAAAAGCAAATCAGTCTCCCTAAAATATATAATTTCAGTTTAGAAGTTCCTTCACTGGAGGTTTTCAAAAAGAGGCCAGACAGACATGTCTTGGATGGTTTAGACACAACAAATCCTGCATCTGGGCAGAGGGGTAGTCTAGATGATCCTTGCAGTCCTCTTCTAACCTTATGATTCTACGTTGATCCTTATTTTTGTGATAATTAGCAGAATATCTGTATTGGCTAGCAATTCAATGAGGCTGGACTGATTATTTTATTAAAACTACAGAAGTGTTCTCTGGCTTACCTTCTGAACCAAAATGCTAAAAAGATGGGTCACAAGAACAGTGGAAATACATTTTTAATAGAAACAAGCCAGTAAAACCACCAGAACTTCAAGATCCTATCTCAGTACCACAATCAGCTGAGGCTGTAAATAAACAAACAGCCGCACAAGAACATCTGCATTCTAGAGCAGAGGTCCTCAAACTGTGGGGTGCGCTTCACCTGGTGGGGCATGGAAGAACATTCAGGGAGGGCACAGCTGGGGCCTGAGCCATCCCCCATTGGAGGTGGAGAGGGAGCGCCATCCAGCACCGCTCCTGGAGCTGTTGGCCCGTGCCTGGAGCCCTGGCTGCTGCCCCAGTGCCCGGACTCCAGCTATGGCCCCAGTCTCGGCTCCCTTAGTCCTGTCCCTGGCCCCCTTCCAGAGCCGTGGCTCTGCTTCCCAGTTGTTCAAAATTTCCATTTAACTGTAGGAGCTGAACCACCAATTAAGTCTTTTGAAATTTGGACAAAGGGCATACTGAGAGTTTATTTACACTTACAGCAGTGCAGCTTGCAGCACTTAGTGAAGACACTACCTCTGCCAAAAGGAGTTTCCATCAGCGTAGATATTCCACCTCCCCAAGAGGCATTAGCTATGTTGATGGACAAAGCCTACCATCGACATAGCACTGTCTACACCGGGGGTTAGGTCAATATAACTAGGTCAACTCAGGGCTGTGGATTTTCTAGCACTCATAAGATAGGTAAGTACTTTTCTTATGTAGCAGAATCACAGAGGAGTAGACTGAAGTGCACAGATATTAGAAGGTTTGTCCAAAGCTACATAGCAAGTCAGTGCAGAACTGGGAACAAAACTCAAGAATCATTGTTCCCAACCCCCTCCCAAGTAGTAGACTGCATTTCCTCCAAAAGCCAATAAGGAATGCTGCTGCTCTGTTGGGGAAATAAAACCAATCACATAAATGAAAAAAGTCTTTCCAAAATTAAACTGTAAAAAGGATCAAAAACTTGGAGCTTCATTCTAAGAGATTTTACAACCCAAAGCAGATCCAGAAGCAGAAAATATTGACTGGAAAAAGCTGAGTTCTTCAGAGTTGTTTCAATAGGACTACTTATGGAATGAGGTGTTACTCAACAAAAGGGCAGCAGACCCAGCCTCTTATTGTTTCCAAACTTGTAGTAACGTTTTCATATGCTCGCATTTTATCACTACTGCACTGAGTTCCAGTACACACACGTGTTTTGGGGGGGGTTTTTGGGTATGGAATCGGAGCTTGCAGATTACTTTCTTATGCCTGATTCGGAAATTCAACTTCTCCCCCAGTCAAAGCAAAGGCATTAAAGATATGAGCAAAAGACATTTCCTTATAGTAATTTATATACTTGGAAGAAACCATAGTGACTTATAAACTCTGAATAATCATACTAGAACATAGTTTCTTTTAAACTATGGTGGCTTATAATCACTCAAGTTACTATATGAAAAAGCCTTTGGCTAATACCTTGCCTTGGCAGGGAGAAAAATTGAATTTATCATTCTATTTCATAGACGGATACAGGAGAGAAATCTAAGAATACACATCCCCTTTTAAACTTTCCCTATCAATCCCTACATCACTGGCTTTCTGCATAAGACAGCTTTCAGAAGACTTATTTTAAACCAGGTAACCTCAAGAATCCTTGGAATACATCACTAGCCTGGGACAATGGTACCTGGAATGTGAACCTTCACCTCTCCCAAACAGCTATTCATAAACACAGGGGGGAAATATAAGTATACGCAGAATGATAATCAGAAGTTCTTGCTCTGAGACGGGGTGGCCAACCTGTGGCTCCAGAACCACATGAAGCTCTTCAGAAGTTAACATGAAGCTTCTTATATAGGCACCAACTCCGGGGCTGGAGCTACAGACGTCAACTTTCCAATGTGCCAGAGGGTGTTCACTGCTCAGGCCCTGCCCCCATTCCATCCTGCCTCTTCCCCTGTTATGCCCTCACTCCTCCCACTCCCCTGCAGAGCCTCCTGCATGTCACAGCTGATTGGGAGGTGAGGGGAAGGCACTGATTGGCGGGGCTGCTGGTGGGTGGGAGGCGCTGGGAGCCAGGGGTGAGGAGCTCATGGGGGGCTGCTGACATATTATTTTGGCTCTTTGGCAAATGTACATTGGTAAATTCTGTCTCTTTCTCAGGGTCAGGTTGGCCACCCCTGCTCTAAGACAATTAGACAGTATTAACACAGGTTAGGTGTGCCAGGAGACTCTGAAAGCAGACGAAGATTTGAAGAATCTGTTACTGCAAATTTTATGGTGATATTGAATACAAGATTCACCAAGACCTGGCATAATAAAACACTATGAAAGCCTTTTTTTAAAAAAAATTTAGGAAAGCACAACATAGTAAGTCTGCATTTCAGCTATACACACAATCTTCTTGGATCTTTGTTAAAGTGCATCTTATTACAATGCTTTTTCATGACTCACCACTTCTGGGAAGGGTGCCTGACAGATCTGCAACTTTAGGAGCTGGATATTTTCTACATATTACAGTACTGCATTGCAACTGCTATCAAAAAGTGAAATATGAAAAAGTTAAGTGTAGTGAATATGATTAAAATTAAGTTTAAAAAAAACCTAACTTTGAAATGAGAATTGCTATTCTGTTTGAATGTTGAATTCTGATGAACCTTGTTACTAAGATAAGCTTTGGAACATATTTGCAGCGGTATGTATGAAGTGCATATATACATTTCTCAGGCCAACACTTATGGGACTACTTATATCAAAAGTAGTGAGACCCAAGCAGAAAACAACCCAGAATCAAACACAGCAAGGTGAATCAATTTTTAATATAGTACAAAGGCAAAAGTGCTCAATATATTGTCTAGTTCATTCTGGATATGAATGATAGCTCTGAAAGCTTTAGACCAATGGAAAAGTTTTATTTTTCTTGTCTGCTTGTGGCTTTAAGGATAAAAAGTTTAGGTTCAAAAAAAATGACTGCATCCCCCAGTGCACAATTCATCCAATTCTGGATAGCAGTCTCTGGGCATTCCTGATAGGTTTTAGGTCAACTGCATTTTAGGGGTCTCTCTCCAAAGTCCCTGTAACTGTATAATCTTGCTTAAAGAGAACTAGAATAAGAGGTTGATGAAAGTACTCAAAGCTACTGCTTGTATTCATTATTTAAAATAGTATGGTATGTTCTGGAAACGTAAGTGCAAAGCCAAGCAATAGTCACCCAGGATATTCTGAGTCTTCTTTGGATCAAAGACCAGTAATTTAACTGGCCAACATATTTAGTAACAGACCTGGACTTCAGCTCTTTCCAATGTTTGCAACTTACAATTTCTTCCTGTTATATTACATAACTAATAATGTATGTATTTTATCCAATAGATATAATGGGCCAACTCTCTCTCAAGTACACAAGCACAATCCCACTGATTTCAATAGGTAGAAAAAGGAAGAAAATGTGGCCTAATATAAACTTTAATATTACTATCAATTGTATTATATACGAAAGCTCTCTCTTTCAAGTAGACAATTATAACTAGTATATTTAAGAAAAATGGTGTATCCTAACCTATGATTTCTGTTCATACTGTTGTGTGTAATTTAGAATAGCATGTTTACTGCAAATGGGATTTAAACATCTTCCTGGCCCCATTAGCTTGAGCCCAACATCCTGGGATTCAAGACCTCTCAGTAAAGTCAATGGCTAGCTGCCTTAGTCTCCTAGAAAATAAAACACCACCAGAAGTTTATTGCTTATAATTTTTGCACACCCATTTCAGATGGAACAAGTGTTCCTACAAAAATGTGAACACGTAAGCTGTCACAGAGAAAAGAGGTGTTAGAAGCACAAATCCTTGATTTGTGAGTCTTATAAACAAAACCTTTAGACCAAAGACTTTCTGTTTCACCTGCCCTAACAGAAAGGCCTTTAGAAAGGCCTAAAAAAGTGCTCTCATGTAAGACTTAATTTATTGACTTTCCATACAATTTCTTTCCCCACTTAATTATCAAAAACTGTATAAAACTGTTTATATATAAACAAGGGCTTGACTCCAATCCAGTCTATTTTAACTTTCTACTTGATCTTGTCATGTTTTCATATTGACAAATTTGTAACATTGCAACTATTACTAAGGTGAAATGCTGTTTGTACCACTGTTCTTATTTCAAGTTCTTTCCAATATGAAAGTCTCCTTCAAGATAAATTTCTTATCAGTGACATACAAAGCAAAAAAGGAGCTTTTGTCCTTTTTACCTCTTTATGATGTAGATTAGAATATAAACTTGAAACTACTTTTAGAAACCAAATGAGTTTTGAATGTTAAAAAATAGGTTAAGTCTTGTCAGCCCTGAAAGACTACAGTAATTGAAGAAATGGCAAGACAATGACATCAAAAGAATGAAAGCTGAGCAATTGAGGCTAAAAGGATTGAGTCAGGCTTTTTTCTTTAATTCAGTCCTTTTTACAACTTAAAGCAAAATAAGGCAAAGCCGTCACCCTAACTTTTACATTTGTGTTTTTCCATTTGACAACTGCTAATTGCCCCCCATGTTTCTAATGAAACCAAAAGAATAATGGTTCTTTGACTACCTTCAGTGATGACACAACATCTTTCTCTGGAATTCCTCAAACCCCGTCTCCGCATCTCTCTCTCTCTCTCTCTCTCCTTCCCTCCCGCAACTGAAGGTCAGTCCATCAGCACCACTCTCAACCTGGCTAGAATTGTTCCCAAAGAGCAATGTCAAGCATTTCCTTCCCTAGTGGAGATGAAGAAACTTGGTCACTTCTCCAGTGAGCAAAAGCATTAAGTCAATAGAGTATCATTCTCTGATACCAGAGATGAGTCTGACTTCGCTGTACTCTCTGGCCCTGCTAATCTAGAAGCAAACTAGAAATGTGCTACAGCAGCATGGTAGTGCATTGCGCAAGTTCCTCAGGCTGGTTTTGAAATAGTTGGATTAGCTTGTTGCTGCAGAATCAGCAGGAAGAACTTGTTATTGATATTTGGTCTCAGAGAATGGATTTGTTATGTACAATCTGATGATAAAGTGTTGGGAGTCTATTTTTTAAAACCTGATATTCATAAGCTGGAGGATAGTCTAATATTTTAAGAATCAAATTTTGGGCCTAAACTACATCAGAGCATTCCTTAATTGTGTTGACCTTCAATGGCATTAGTATTAACCAGAATACTTGAAGAACGGTTTGTGTGAGAACGGAAAGTATACTATCATTCTTGATCAAATAGTATATACAGACATAACCGGACAGGTCAAAGTATGAGAGGTGTATTGATATCAGTTAGTCTTAATTAAATCCTTTTAGGATTCTAATTTGCATACAGACCTCTGCAACTTTACTTGCTGAAAACTTTTAAAAGATTTGTATTCACTTAAGACAACCACCATTGTAGGGGGATGTGTATGCTTTAAAATCTGTACTTGATTGCCTGGAAAATTTTCAATCATCCTAAATTACACTTTAAGACTTCAATATCAGAAGATAAAGGAAGGTTTGGAGCAAGAAAGCCCATATTACATCTCTCTCTACTGAGGACATGTAACAGGCTCTCATATAGTTTCTTTAATCCGCTATACAGCGCAGGGCCCTAGAAAAATCCAGCTTGCACTCCTGAATTAAGAGATCACATTTTCCACCACTTTTAGAAAAGTTTTTTGTTCCGCAAGCAAAAGTAAAGGTTCTCTCAAGAATCCATGTGCTCTGTTATGTCAGGTGGTAAAGATCTGACAATACTGCTGATTCACAAAGTCAGTAAAAAAGGAGTGTATCGTACATACACTACACAAACAGTGACGGTACAAGCCCTATTCTCTTTATACAACTGTTTTGCTACATATAAATATGACGGATTTCACTTTGACAATTTTACAGTGCATTTAAAAATGAAACTATCTAGAATGTACACACAATCCCAATCTTGGAGTAAATGAAACAGAAGGAAATACAGTACAAGTATCATTATATACTGGCCTGAAATTCTTAAATCATTTGTTCCCTTGGCCTACGAGACCTCTATGCAGAAGAACATAGACCACAGATGATAGGGAAAAGTAGTGAAATTAATGCAAGACCTACACACTGGACTGAACTCTGCACAGATGCAATTGCTCCTCCCTTATACAATCCAATTGAATAGTTGATGTGATTGCATGGAAAAGACATCAGTACAGAATTTGATCTTTTGTACAGCAGACAGCACAATGGTCGCCACCCTGATTGGTGCCTCTAGAGATAACTATAATACCAACAATATGGCCTAGCAATCTGTTTGTCAACTCCTAAAAGGAACAGAAACTCCTGCAGTGATGTTTCTGATGGAAAAATCATGAAAGCAAGACTATATTAAAATACTAGGCTTCAACAGTAGTGAGGTTCAAAGGGATAATATAACAGTAAAAATCAGAATAGAGTCCAAGAGAAGCAGAGAATATTCTCTGGTAAAATGATGCAAGTCCAAATGTGATATATAAGTCTTTTAAAACCTCTGCATTGGCAAATGTCAAATGAGTTCAGACAGCTAAGCCAAGAGTTCCAGTGTTTTGTTAAAGTCATCTTCCTTGCAGACAGTCTGCATGCCAACATCCCATTCATATCTCGTGACATGACAGCAGTGTTAATACAGCCCTTAATGATATTTCATCCTGTTACGTATACTATATCACACTGGTCCAATATATGAACATTAGCAGATGAACTCGGAAAATTAAGTGGCATCTTCAGAAAGAAAGGAATAGTTTATATAGGCTATTGCTACGAAACAAGGTTGCAGAAAAAGACATAGAAAGCTCCTGAACTGTATCTACTGGACAGGATTCAGAAGTGTCCTCTCACAGATGCTACTACTGAACTGAGAAGCCAAGACATTTAACATGTGCAGTGTGTGGTGTGATCAAAACTTAGTGTTTTTTGTTCATCTAGTTATGTTCCACACAGATAAAGAGTAACTGACTTGCCTTAGAATAAATTAGAGTCAAGTGAGTGTTTTCAAAGTTACTTCCCTGAAAAACAGCACATTCTGCATGATAATGTGTATACTCTGGAGCAAATGTCTCAGTTACTAAGCACTGATGAAAGATTAGGACTATATTTGCCTTCCTAACAGCTGCTTCTGCCAACACCAGGATTAGGAAAGCATCTTTATACCAAACTCCAAAATCTAAAAAGAGAGTTTAAACAGGTGATAAACATGGGTACTGTAAATCTGAAAAGCTGTCTGGACACTGGGAGATATGAGAAACAGTGGCCAACTGAAGTATCCATTTTCCTAGTGGTATTATCTGTTTGGAGGATGTCATAGGAAAAATGGAGACAAGCTGATATTTCTGTATTGTGAACACTTAATTACAAAAAGGTTTTCCCCCTCTTGAAATATCCCAATCAGTACTATTTGCACACATACCTCGAAGAATTCTCTCCTCATGGCAACGTAGAAAGTCCCAGATTCTAACAGTGCCGTCGTCAGAGCATGTAGCAAATTTATTATCCGTGGGTGAGAAACTGTTACATGAAGACACACAGCAGGGGAAAGAAGTCAGCATTTAACAGGATATCTATGCTTCGCAGACAGGGCAAAATTAAATTGTAAGGTGTTAGACATTGAAAGAAGCATTTGAATATAAGGGCCACTAATTAAACATACATAGTGTCTGCCATTTGACACATTTCCATCAGAAGACTTTGAATTTAGTTTAAGATTTAATTCTGCATTTTGATCCCCAGTCAAGTGGGAAAATCCAGAATTTATATTTAGCACTATCCTACCTATGACTGTATAATGCAGCACCTTCTCTGTGAGACCAGCAGCAACACGAAACTGACTTAATAGCAACTGCAGCCCTAGACTTTCACACTGTTGATCGTGGTAAAGCGACACTGTGCAGAAGCATGGGGGAGAGCACTAAGAAAATTTCCTCTTCAGCCACAGGTGCCTTGCAGCAAGACAAGCAAAAATAAGGGAAGGTGGGAAATAGGAAGATGCTACTGCTACTAGCAGTTGGATTGGTTGCTGAAAAATTCTTATATAAAACATGTTCCACACATATGAAAAGGAACAGAGGGAAGATTTTCCCCTCTGTGAAACAAAGTTAGAATTCTACAACCATGGAAGATGCTTCCAAATTTATCAATATTGTTTGATGAAAGCCACTGGGAAAAGTGTGAGGTTATTTAGCCACATGATTAAGGTCAGACCATCTCCAGCAACTGACAAGCAGCCACTTCCATTCTGGTGCAGCGAATGACCAAGGAAGAGTCTCTGTTCAGTTAATTCAACAGCAATCCCCTTGAAATCCTGGATCTTTATGATCAAGAAGGGGCTTATTGTTGGAGAAATTCAGTGTATGGACATGACACACTAAACCAATAACTGCATCCAATGTGCGCATGTCTTGTAAATCAAACTGTCAAGAAATCCTGAATCTTATCAGAGGGAAAGTGGTGACCTCAACAGGAAGTGCTTCTATGGCAGTGAACCTCTTACCACCACGGGGCAGCACTAGAATCTGAAAAAACACTGTTTAGATTTATTTTGGGTCTGCAGCTCCTCTTCAGGTTTACTTTAAAAAACATTTCTTCTCTTTACACATCTTACTAAAAGATTCATCCATATTTACTTTAGAAACATCTTTCATATACATCTTACTGAAAATATCACTTAACTCCATTTTTATATAAAATACACATTTGCACAACTGAGGTATCAACACTGAATCAAGAAAATGTCCTACAATCTTCTTTTCAATGGTCTGCTTACAGCTTCAAAGCTTAAGAACCCATTCAATGTTAACATTAGACTTCTGGATGTGGCAATCTGTGTGGGTCTTCAGCATTAGTGGAAACCTTGGCCTCACCAAGCCAAGCAGTTCTTCACTTTATTTAGCCTTTTTTTTATTATTATTATTATTTTGTGAGAACTATGCAGGTGTTTTGTTTCTGAAGGTTTTATATTTTATTCAGTTAGATTATTAAAGACTGAATTCTTTATTTGGAATGAAATTGTCTTACACAGTCCGTATAAAAAGGAATAACTGATACACATCGTCACCATATATAAATGAAAAGAATACCAGTGCAAAATGCGGCAGACAAATACATCTCTAACATATTGCAGAGGCAGATACTGGGACAATACTATTTCAGAAAGTTGCCAGCAAAACGGTGAGAATGTGGAAACAAAAGAAAATATTGTGTTTACTTGGTGCATGAAGTTTCCCAGAATCTGACAGAACCCATGCATCTCTGCACCCAGAATACACTTAGAGAACAGTCTAATTATGGAAATAGGTACTACAGAAAATGGTATATTGTGTATAAACCTGGCCTCTCTAATCGCCTCCTTATGTGCCTGGAACATCTTGACGTTGTTCATGTTGGACTGCCAGTATTTCACATATCCCCCGTGGTCTGCTGTCAGCATCCACATATCATTGTGAGACCATGTCATGGCCCTTACAGGGCTGTCGTGAGCCTGAGGAGTCAAAAATAAAACTTCTAACAAATACATTCAAACGTTACCTAACCCACATGAACACAAAAGTCATTCAGAAGGTGTACATTTAACATTTATGACAAGGGAATGAAAGAAATGGAGAATATTCAGATCTGCAAGCTCCTCAGGGACAGACTATTTTATGTTTCTTGCACAGTGCAGTGCACAATTTACTTGTGAAGAGCTTAAGCCTGGCTAGATCAGTTGGTAGAGCATCAGGCTCTTAATCTGAGGGTTCAAGCCCCTGTGTGGGCACTGGAGGGGAATAGCTCAGTGGCTTGAGCATTGGCCTGCTAAACCCAGGCTTGCAAGTTCAATCCTTGAGGGGACCACTTAAGGATCTGGGGCAAAAATCAATACTTGGTCCTGCTAGTGAAGGCAGGGGGCTGGACTCAATGACCTTGCAGGATCCCTTCCACTTCTATGAGATTTATATATGGAGATATACCTAATACTTGCACTGTGTCCCTAATACTTAAAACATAATAAATCCCCACCATATTCCCTTGAAAACAAGTCAGACATACTATCTCTATAGTTCAGACAGGGAGGTGCAGCTCAAAACATTAAATAAATTGCCCAAGATCACAACAGGAGTCAGGGACTGCGCAGGATAAGTACTCAGGTGCCCCTAGCTCTCAGGACTGAACGTAGTAAACTAGCCCATGATTAGTGCGTGGAGATGTATGACTACAATATTCTTTACAATCTTAGAGAAAGATGCAGACAGCTTGCTGGATGCAGTTACCTGTAATATTGTTTCAAAATTGAAAGTCAATCCATTCCACAAGGTGAACTCTCCACTAGAAGCCCCAGTGACCAAGCGCCTCCCTTCAGGAGTCCACTGCAAGAGAAAAATTGAATTACATTGTGTAAACAGTGCCCAGACCCCTTTCCTGTATCCTTCATCACTGTTAAAATACAAGTGCCTACATGAGATTATAAAGCATTTGGATTTATAAAGTGACTTTGTACTGGAAGGTAGGAAAGAAAGAAAGAAAGAAAAAAGAAAAGGACGGTTGTCATAGGATATAGGGCTTTTCATCTCTAGGTCACCAGTTCAAATTCAGCCCAAAACACTAGTAACCAGGAGTTATCAGAAGGTGGCTGTCAAGTCACCTATGTGAAATGAGTTTGATGGCTTCAATCCAGTTCTAGTGAACAGGTGCCCTCATCAAACATGCCACTACTACTAGAATCCTGGCACCCTTGCAGGCAAGCTAGTGAATTGCAAGGATTGAACAGGCATAGTGACTCAACTACCCTCTTCCTTCGAGTTGGTTCCCTCAAGATAACATTGAGACACATTGGTACAAAAAAAAGTTTTGAGAAAATTAGACTGAAGGTGAAATATGTACAAATGCAACAGTAAATAAATTGATTGATTAATTGTCCCAGGGTTCCTAGAATCCTCTGTAGAAAAGATGATGCATGTCAGTCCAGGTTTTGAAATAGCCTTGGGGTGCCCAAGACCTGGAATCCTGCACGATGGTTTTACTTAGAAACATTTCTAGTTTTATTATCTTGCCATTCTAATTTTATTCCAAATATTTCGCAGTTAACTAATCATGCCTGGGAACAAATCATCTAGCCCAGGCCCACATAATACTCACCCTGACAACAAACACTGGGCATTTTACTTTATTGGTAGATGTCCTAACAAATTTTGTTGTTACAGCATTCATAGGATTATTCAGCATTCCTATAGGAGGGACCAGCTGTAAGTAAGGAAAGAAAATAATTTTAGCAACAATGTTTCAACCTGCATCTTGGGAAAGAAGCAAGAAAAGCAGAGGCCCAGAAGGCTCATTTCTGGAAAAACAAGCATCTGATTGTAGGAATGAATCAATTAAACATGTTCAGAGTTTGAAATCAGCAGATACTACTTTCACCATCTCACGAACACAGACACACCATCATCTCCTCAAATGCAACTAACCTTTCAACACCTGAACTTTAGCAATTTCACTTCACTAGAAGAGGACTGAAAGAGTCCATTAACCTTCAGGCTCTCTTCTTGGGACAAAAAGGTTCCTTTAGTGCAGGGGAACATAGCATGAAGATGCCCTCTAAGTCACCTCTCAAGGTGAAATAAAGAACTTTGGTATACAGAGGCAGAATCCTACTTTTCAGCTAGAAGAGTTTTAGTGACTACAATAAGAGCTTCAGAAGCATATATAAAGATTTGCACTTACATCATTATAATATCCCGCATCAGGCTGAATTGCCCGCATATCTCGCTGGTCTCTCTGCCATACTCTATTCTGGAAAGAAAAAAATAGTTATTATTACTGCTGTATTCCAGTATTATTGAACAAAAACTAGGAAGAATTATACAGACTGCATATTTAGAAGCTTCAGTATGCCCTGCATAAGTTTCAGAACAAATCCAGTATAAAATTTGGGGCTTCAGGAAACTAGTAGATTTTACATTATGTAAGATGAAGGAGGAGAGAGGTAGATTATAAGGAAAACAAAGTCAGAAGAATGATTAATTTATAACACAACAGTGTCCAAAAGTGTGACTGGGGCCCATTGATTTCCATTTATTTATTCACAGAAGGTAGATGTTCTACATAAAAATACTAGGAAGGCAGTGATCCTGTGTTTAATGTTCTGCATTACTACAAGAGACACATAAGCCTGGCCTCTTGGTTTTTCGGCCAGAAAGAACTGTATACTCCTGCTCAACCTTTTTAAGAGCTTTGGCTCTGCAGTGACCCCTTGTAGCAGGGTGCTGATGCAAAAACACCTAATTAGCCCTGCCAGTCAGCTCCAAACAAGGGAAGCATGTTGGGGCTGATGGACAAGGCCTGATGTTGGCCTGAGGATTGGCGACACGTGCTGGCCTGACAAGCCAAGGGCTATAAAGGCTGGGAGGGAGCCAGAAGGCATGAGACAGCCAGGGAGAAGTCAGTCAGGGAGGGAACTGGAGGCCTCTTAGCTGAAGGCTGACTCTGCCTGTAAAGGAGGTGACTAATCCTGTAAAGCTTCTATAGAGATGGACACTGGTGGTGGAACAACTTTAAGTAAATAAAGACACAGGTGTTGCACAATCTTGAAGCCTCTCTGAGCCTTACTGGGGGCAGCAAGCGGGCCCTAGGAAGAGGGGTGGATCTTGAACCCGGTTACACCCCTCTACCTAATATAAGAGATGTATTGATGACCTCTAAACTAAAGCAAGTTCCATCCAGTAGTACTTGCATAGAAAGAACATTTCTATGGTCGGGGCACCAAGAGCAGTGTAGTCAAAGGGATGGGGTTTGAAAGGCCAGAAGACAAAAAAAATTGCTTCCAATATATAGGATATTCTATACTGCCAATCATAACAGTATTCAATTATTAGACATGGCATGATTCACAGCTTGGCAAATTTAAGAGTAGCACCCTACTTTAACTTGATATTGTGGGTTCAATCACGTTTTGACTGTGAATCAAAGTTTAAGCTAGAACTGTAGATAAATATTTTTGGCATGTAATTTCCTGACTGGGATGATTATGACGTGATAAAAAACATGAAAGCCCATGCTACGCCAGTAAAATTTCAGATCAGTTAAATATGGAGATAGTTTGAACCTGGAGCCTGGAATCTTAACTTTTGATGGCATGGGATTCAAAACCTGGCTTTAAATGCTGCTAGGTGGGCATAGGAACCTCTTTTTCAAAATATACACACACTTGTTGTACACTTTAAAACATATACCCACATAGCTATATAAACAAGGGGTGTGAAAAACACATAACCCCTACTGATACAGCTATGCTGACAAATGATGGCTTCTGTCAGCATAGCTAATATTGTTTTGGGAGGTGACTTCCTACATCAGCAGAAAAATTCCTTACATTGGTGTATGCTGCATCTACACGAAACGGTTTTGTTAGCATAAGCTCTGTGGTGTAGACAGTGCCACAGTTAACTCTAAGACTATTTTTTAAAATACTTCAATACAAATTTGAACTAAAGCATGTGTGCAAAGTTGCAGGTTTAAAAAAAAAAAAACACAACACAATTTCTCCAGAAGTAAAAAGTGATAGTGTACTACCAATGTGATGATTTTCTGTTTACCTCAGAGTCAGTTCTTATTAATTATGTGAGCTACCAAAAGCAGCCCACTGGAACACTGCTATAAATTCATTTGTTCATTCTTGGGATATTTTAAACATAACAATTTCAAGATATGCTAAAGTGTAAACAGCCATATCTATTTCCTTTTTGTTGTCAAACTATTACAACTGTGGGTTGGCTACAATGGAATGGACACATACAGTTCATTATAATGCTGTCTTTACAATCTGGCAATTGAGATTCTGCCAGCATTCCCATTACGTATTTGGGGATTTACAACTGTCTCATAACATATTTCCACAGAATTAATACTTGAACATGGCAGACAAGATCTCACCCTGGAAAAAACATTTATAACAAAACTTAAGACCAAGGGCTTGTCTACACTGGCAAGTTTCTGCGCAGTAAAGCAGCTTTTTGCGTTCAAACTGCAGATGTGTACACACTGCCAAGACACTTTGTGCACAAAAACTCCTCAGTTGCAGCGCTGCAAAAAAAACCACCTCGACAAGAGTCTTAAAGCTATTTGCGCAGAGGCTCCAGTGCTCTATTGACAGTGTAGACACTTAATTGCTTTTTGCACTGTAATTGGCCCCTTGAGCTGTCCCATAATGCCTCAAGTGACCGCTCTACTCATTGTTTTGAACTCGGCTGCCCCAAAGACATGTGCCCCTCCCCATTCAAAGCACAGTTTCTGACAGCCTTTGTGTGCTGTGCTGGCTGATCTGCTCTGGGCCACAAAGCAAACTATTAATGTGGAATGCTCATGCTGTTGAGCACAGAGACAGTATATATCTATCTGTGCAGAGAGCCTGAGGCGGCGGGGGGGAGGGGGGGTTGATGTCAGGGTTTCCCCCTTCTCCCAGGACTGGTTGCTTCCTGCCACTGTCTGAATGTACAAGACAGCATACTGACACACTGTACCTAAAAATACACTGTCTCTCTCCTCCCTACACACACACACACTACTCCCCCCTCCACACCTGCCCCTTCAGTTGAAAAGCAGCTGGCAGTGTAGTCGGATACCTATGGAACAATGGGATTGGGAAACCTAGATCATATAACACTGTGTCTGCCCCAGGAGGCACTGCAAACTCTTCCCAAAGCACCCTAGTGCCACTTGCACAGTGGGATAGCTACTACAATGCACTGCTGTCTTTGCCATTGCAAGAGCTGCTAATGTGGATGCACTCCAGCGTTCTAATAAAAGTGGTATAATGTGTGGCGCAGAAACTTGCCTGCATAGATATACCCCCAAGTAATTTGGAAAGCCAAGTGGGTATTTTTTTCTTGGAAAGATATCTTCCACAGTATTTGGTTCAAAGCAGTCTCAGCCACTAGGACTGCACAAGGTGGTTCACAGACTTGCGGTACGAGTAGCCTATATTACAGTTTTTTTTCATTCAAGGAAGCAGCTGAATAGAAAATGACAACTACTTTTCTGTTGCAAAGTATAGACACTCAATCTTTTATTTATTTATCATTTCTCCCCACAAAGAAAAAGCCAAAAGTTGACAGAGAATGATCATAAGAATCTTAACATAATTAACGTATGATTTAGGTCAGCTTGAATGTCAAAACAAAGTAATAATATGTGCAATTCTTGTCCCAAATCAGAATTCCCAGAAAAGCTTTATATAACAGCAAATCTTCCACTTCAAATATGCATTAAAGGTTTATTGCTCATTCTGAAAAGAACACTGTCAATTATACATAATCCCCAATTACCCAAACTACTCAGTGAATATACCTGAAATTTGAATAGAGTGTCAGAAAACATTATTCAGACTTTGATACAGTAGACTAACTAGACTTACCTCCAAATATTTAATTACAGAGGGATTGTAGTCTATGGTTTTCCGGTTCACAGCTTTTCTCATCCGTTTCCCATCAAAAGTGAGCTGCTGCATTGCCTGCTGCTGTGCAAAATCAGGTCTCTTGTAGAACAGCTGCCGAGGTGCCTGGTGCTGGAACCTCGGCATATGGAAAAACCGGGGTGGGGAGCCAATTTCTGTGGCCATGGCGATCTTGTTTCTAAAACACTAAAAGAGGTAAAATATTAGGGAACTGCTGTAATTAAGATATGTTTCTGCTTAAAGTGTTAAAATAAGTCTATCTGGAAATCATTTTACTTGCTCGTGTAAACATGGTGTATGAAAGTCTGTCTTTTCAGAGAACAGGTTTGCAAATAAGCACTTCCTATTCTTGCTTTGCCTCTCAGCAAGTATCTAACTCAAATCTGTAAATTACAACTTTCAACTTAATTCAGTAAGGTACAGTTTGCATTTAAGGCAGAGAGGAATTTACTGCCAAGACCAGCCACTGCACCAAGCATGTCTATGCAGCAGTTCGAAGCGTGTTTCCCAGTTCAGATAGACCAACATATGCTAGCTCAAGCAGAGCTAGTGCATCTGTCTACCCATGCAGGGAAACATGATTTCAGCTGCTACAGAGAATACACCAAGTTAGCATTCATTGCAGTTTAGAGATAGACAAACCACAGAAAAAAGTATACTCCTAAACAATCAAGACCAGAATAAATTGCTGAGACCAAGTCTTATATTTGCTTTTGAAGAGCAAATATAAATCAAATTGTTGTATGTTTAGAGTCTTGAAATTGCCTCACTAGAGAAAGTCAGTTTTAACTTCCTGATATTTCTAATCAGTCTTAAAAGAAATACACTTTAAAAAAAAAATTAAACAACATTACAGAAGTCCCTTGAGAAAGGAGGATCCAATCCATAGTGAAATTTTTTTTTTAAAGTCCCATCGAGATATTTAATGTTTAAGATTTGAGAGACAGCAAGGGGAGGGGGGAGAAGAGGACAACACTTAGATACAGAAATAGGATTATGCCACTATTAAGTCTGCTACTGTGCTAGTAGAAGCATAGCAACTCACTTTTGAAAATACACTACAATGCCAGATCAAATTCTCAGTTCAGAAGGGACATTTTTCAATTGCCAGCCCTAACAAATTACCCTGGGTTCTGAAAAACCAAATCTAGATTATTTTCAAACACATGTAGCATGTTTTCTACAAGATCAAATTCCGCTTTCAACTACACAATTTATGCAGATACAACTGCACATCTTAGGGTATAATCGTAAAACAAGATTTTATGCAGATATAACAAACATCAGGATTTGGCCTACAGTATCCTTTATAACCACTGATGATGCCTGTGTATGAAGAACAGCTCATCTTCAAGCTGCAAGGCAGACAGATTAACAGTGAAAAGTAAATACAGTTTTTTAAATCCTCAATTTTAACCATTTGTTTATAAAACAGAAATTGTTTTACAGTATGATTTAAATTAAAGTGTTCTCAAAGTCTGAAGAGAAAGCTGCCACATGGTAAGTTTTGCATTCCACTAAATGAAAAAAGTCTTAATATTTTACAAACAAACCTGAAGTTTGATAAGATTTACGCTTAACGTGTATAAGAAGATATCAAAATGTTGACAGTGAGTTTTTTAAAATTTCTAGTTCTTAACCACTGGGATTCTTGAAACTTAAAACCAACTCTTTATGAGCTCTCCCTGGCGCACACATTTTCCATTATGGTATGGACATACTAAATTATTATGTTAGGATTGCTCCCAGATAAAGGATGACTGCTAGCACTGATCTTGCATCTTCAGAGAAAACCAAAAAAGTTTTGGGGAAAGTACTGTCAAGTAGCCAAATACTCAAGAACTTTTTTAAATAAAGTAAACTTGGGACCTATCAACCTTTACTGTGTCCAACAATTTGAGATACCTCACAGACAATGTGTTGAAACCTAAAACCTTGCACACACAACTAATTTATAGTTAGATAACAATTCTGTTGAGGATGTACAAGGCTATTTTAAAATATTCATACGGAATAGAATTTAAACGCAGTCTTTGCAAGTTTAAGTAGTAAAATATAATTAGATTAAGCAGACATGACTGAATATGTACGGGGACTGAAGGCATTGAATAAGAATGTGCATTTGTAGAATGCTATCAGAGAAAACTGCATTTTGTGTTACAAAACTTCACTGAAAGCAACACACAACTGCAGCAGTGGGTACGCAAGTTCACTTGCAAATGCGCAGGAAATCAAATACAAGCCTCTGTGGTATAACAAAATAGAGGACTCTTCAAAATCCAGGCATCTTATCTAAGGTATCTAATAGGCAGTCTATCAGATACCACTAACAGCTTGGATACACATGGAAGTCCAAATCCAAAGTAAATGCTCAAAACCCACCTTTAACTATTTTGAGACAAGAGAAAGGAGATGCTAAAACTTCCTCATCCAATCCTCCAAATATTGCCCTAACACAGGAGGGAACAGAATAAAATGACTTAAGGTAGATCAGCTCACTCATTCAGATTTTACATCTCTTAAACTCAAATTAACAAAACAAATTTCAAAGATCAGATTTTTATTAAAATCTCCAAGCACATCAGCATCACACCACAGGTTTAGAAAACTTGTGACAATTCATGTGCATATTTAAAAACAAGGATGGCCAGCACATCCCTCGGCCCACGCCGCTTCCTGCAGCCCTCATGAGATGAGAAACCCAGAAGGAAAGACTCTGACTCGCTGGGCAAGGAGATTAGGACTAAGTGAGAACGGGACTAGGACAAGAGCCGTGGTGAAAAGAGACGTCTGAGACAGGCTGGAAAGGATGGAGTCAAGCTTGGGGGAAAGGGCAAGAGAGTCTTTGTCTGCAAGAGCACACTCCCTGAGAGCCAGCAATGGAACCCAAGGTGCCCAACCATCATCATCCCTCTGCTATCAGCAAATATCTGTGAAGCCCATTTGCAAAATGTGTCTCTCATCCATACTCTAGCGCTGGCCCAAGGAGGAGGACACTAGCACCACTATCAGTTACTCCACTGGCTCACTGGCAGACTTCTGTGCAGGGGATCTAAAAGTTCCAACAATGCTGTGTTGAGCTGTGTAGGTGTCAGTATGATGCCACATGAAGGAATGTGTTTGCTTTTTAAAAAACTAGAAAACTTAATGTAGGGTAACGAATATTATCAAAAAATGGCATCTGATCACATAGTTAAAGACTGAATAATAATGCACACATACAAACGAATCAAATTAAGGTTGCGCTATTTTGGCCAAAACTACTAATCCTAATTAACTAAACCAAACCGAAATGAACCACTCAAACAGACTTAAAAACGGCCTCCTTTTGCAACAAATTGGCTAAATAATTTTTTTAAAATCACACCTTACATTACATTGTTTGAACTTTCTCATGCATTCAAACCCTAACTCTTAAAAAAAGAGAAGTCCCTGTTTATGCTTGATCTTACATTTTTTGACATGGCTTCTGCAAAATTTTAAATACACACAGTTACCTACCTCTCGTAACTGTTCTTCCAGATGTGTTGTTAATGTCCATGCCAATTAGGGGTGTGCGAGCTGTGTGCACAGGTGCCAGAAAGATTTTCCCTTAGCAATACCCATTGAGTTAGTTTAGGTGCCCCTTGGAGTCATACCTCCAATGCGGCAAATATAGGGCCCTGCTGACCTGCCATCATTTCAGTTCCTTCTTGCCAGTTTGCTCCAACAGAGGTAGGTGGGTGGGTATTGGAATGGACATGAGCAACACATCTCAAAGAGCAACAGTTATGAGAAGTAGGTAACCATTTTTTCTTCGAGTGATTGCTCACGTCAATTCCAATTAGGTGAGCACCAAGCCTAAATTCTGGACGTGGGGGTCGGAGTTCAAATGGCTGGCTGACTGTAGCACCACTCTGCCAAAGGCTGCATCATCTCTAGCCTGCTGAGTAATGGCATAATGCAAGGTAAAAGTGTGGACTGATGACCACGTCACAGCTCTACAGATTTCCTGGGTCAGAACCTGGGCCACGAACGCTGCCAACGATGCCTAGACCCTTGTAGAGTGTGCTGTAAAGGGAGGGGCAGGTATTTTCGCCAGATTATAGCATGCCCAGATACAGGACATAATTCATGACAAAATTATTTGGAAGGAGACTGGAAGCCCTTTCATTCTGTCTGCTACTGCGACAAAACAGCTGAACAGTGGCAATGTCCATTCGATATAGAAGGATAAATGCCCGGCGAACATACAACGAACGAAGTTTTTGCTCCCTGCTGCTTGTGTGCAGCTTGGGATAGAAAATTGGAAGAAAGATATCCTGGTTAACATGAAACTGTGAGACAACCTTAGGAAGAAAAGCCAGATCCAGTCTAAGCTGAACCATGTCTTTACAGAACACCATGTAAGGAGGCTCAGATGTTAAAGCCTTGAACTCAGACACCCTCTTGGCTGAAGATATCACTACCAGGAATGCCCCTTAATATGAAAGGTAAAGCAGAGAACATGTTCCAAGCAGTTTGAAGGGTGTCCCTATTAGCCTGGAAAAGGACCAGGTTAAGGTCCCAGGCTGGGATCAGTTGTCATGTGAGAGGGTACAGTCTGTTGAGACCTTTAAAAACTACCTATCATCGGGTTGGCAAAGACCGACCGGCCCTCCACGCCTGGATGGAAGGCGGAAATGACAGCCAAGTGGACCTTTACTGAAGACACAAAAAGCTCTTGCCGCTTTAGGTGGAGGAGTCGTCCAATATCACGGGTATGGATGAGAGCGTTGGAGACAGGAGATATTGAGGAGATATTGTGAATCTTTTCCATTTGGCTACGTAGGTAGCCCTAGAGGTGGGTTTCCTACTGCCAAGGACTTCCCTGACTGGACCCAAACAACCCAGCTCCAATGGGTGTAGCCATGGAGCTTCCATGCCATGAAGTGAAGTGAGTCAAGGTTTGGAGTCAGCCATGATCCTGAGTTATCATGGGAGCAGTGGAAAGGTGATTGGGTTTTCCACGGACATTTGCAGAAGAGATGTGTACCAGTGCTGATGGGGCCAAGCAGGCTGGGGCTATCAATATCACCGAAGCTTCCTGTCTCCGAACTTTGAGTAGCACCTTGTGGACAAGTGGTATGAGCGGAAATGCGTACGGGAGGTGGTCTTTCCATGGAAGAAGGAACATGGCCGCGATGGCACCCAGGCTGTGATTCCAGATGGAGCAGAACTGCAGGCACTTCCTACTGTGTCACGGGATGAACAAATCTAACTGGGGAATTCCCCATGGATGGAAGATGGTGTTCATGACATCCAGGCAGATGGATCACTCCCATACTGTGAAAAGACCTCCTGGGATGGCCTGACAACTCATTCTGAACTCCAGAGAGATAAGAAGCTGCCCTCAGCTCTCCGACGTTGATATGAAGCGAGAACTCCACTTGGAACCCGAGGCCCTGAATTCCCCTATGTGTGCACCCCAGCCCATCACTGATGCATCCATCACCAGCAAAAGGGACAGCTGTGGCCTGGTGAAGGGAACACCCACACACACACATTACTTGTGGGTCGAGCCACCACAGGAGGGACTCGAGAACTGGCAGAGGGACAATCTTGTCCAGATTGTCTCAAATAGGTCGATACACCAAGGCTAGCCATGCCCTCAGTCTGGCGTGCTGTATTACATAGATACAAGCAGCCATGTGGCCAAGTAGCTTTACACAACTCCTTGCTGTGGTGGTAGGACACTGCCTGAGACCTCGTATGATGCTGCACAGGGTCTGGAAACGCAACTCTGGGAGGCATGCCCTTGCCTGTGTTGAGTCCAACACCGCCCCTATGAACTCTATCTGCTCAAAGGGGGAAAGAGTTGACTTCTGTACATTCAATAGAAGGCCCAGGTCTTCAAAAGTGGCTCTTATGAGGCTCACATGAACCTTCACTTGCACTTTGAGTGGCTAATCAAGGGCCGCTCCATCGAGGTACAGAAACACCTGCACCTAGTACTTGTGCAAGAATGCAGCCACGACTGCCATGCACTTGGTAAACACTCGAGGAGCCGCTGACAGGCCAAACAGAAGGGCTGTGAATTAATGATGATTGTGGTTCACTGAGAACCTGAGGTACCTTCTGTGGGACGGCATTATTGAAATATGAAAGTATGCGTCCTTCAAGTCGAGGGCGGCACACTAGTCCCCCACAGCCAAAGAAGGGATAACAAAGGCCAAATAGATCATGTGGAACTTCAGCTTCTTTATGAACTTGTTGAGGTCTTGCAGGTCTAGGACGGGCCTGAGACCACCTTTGGCTTTTGGTATTAGGAAATACTGGGAATAGAACCCCTGGCCCTTCGGCTCCTGAGGGACCTCTTCCACCACCCCCACATTCCTGCATGAGAAGTTGCTTCTGAGAAAGGCCCCTGAAGAGGGATGCGGAAGGAGGAATGGGGAGGGATGTGAACTGGAAAGAGTATCCCTTCCCTTTTTTACCGTGGGGAGTACCCAGTGATCTGATGTGATTCGGGCCCACACAGGGTAGAAATGGGATAACTGGGATGAAAAGGTAAGTAAGGATGGAGCCAGAGTCCGGACTCATGCGTTGCCCCTGGGAATATCTTCAAAAGTTCTGCTTTTGGCCTGAGGACTGCGTCATCTGCCCAGAGTCCTGGGCTGAGGAGGGGGGAGGAGGCCTCTTTCTATTATTTCTGTTATGCCACCTAGAAAACTCCTGCCTGTTCTGCTGGTGGTAGAAACGACGCGGGGGTTGCAGCTTAAAGTGCCTCTGCTGCACAACTGGTTAAAATTATATAATAAAATAAATCATAATCATCATCACACTCAGAGTAGCTATCAGTGGTTCACTGTCAAACAGGGAGGAAGGGTGCATGCTGTCCAATATTTTCATTGATGACTTAGATAATAGACTGGAGAGTACGCTCATAAAATTTGCAGATGACACTAAATTGGAAGGAATTACAAGTACTTTGGAGGACAGGATCAGAATTCAAAACAACCTTGACAAATTGAAAAATCTGTCTGAATTCAACAAGATGAAATTCAATAAAGCCAACTGCCAATTACTACACTAAGGATGGAAAAAAATCAAAGGCACAACTACAAAATGAGGAACTGGGTAGGCAGTAATACTGCTGAAAAGAATCTGGATCACAAATTGAATGAGTCTCAACAATGTGATGCAGTTGTGAAAAAGGTTAATTTTCTGGGATGTATTAACAGGACTATTGTTTGCAAGACACCCAGCACTGGTGAGGCCTCAGCTGGAGTACAGGTATCCAGTTCTGGATGCCAATTTAAGAAAGATGTGGAAAAATTGGAGAGAGAGTCAAGAGGAAAGCAACAAAAATAATGAAAAGGTTTAGAAAACCTGACCTATGAGGAAAGGTTAAGAGAAACTGGGCATATATAGTTTTTGAGAAAAAACAAGAGGAGGGGGGAGGGAGGAGAATGATGACCTTATAACAGTCTTCATATAAGTTAAGAAGGGCTCTTATAAAGGGGATTGTGATCAATTATTCTCCATGCTCATGGAAGGAATGACAACAAAGAGTTATCTTTTCCGTAATTGGTGTTCTTTGAGATGTCACTCATGTCCATTCAATGTAGGTGTGTGCGCTCGCCACATGCGCTAGTGCTGGAAGTTTTTCCCTCAGCAGTATCCTTAGAGGACCGACTCCGAAGCACCCTGGAGTGGCGTGCACATTCTGCAGTATATAGGGAACTGCCGGTTCCCCCAGTTCCTTCTTGTCGGAAACTCCAACAGTGGGGAAAGAGGGCAGGTTGTGGAATGGACATAAGCAAAGCAATTAGGAGAACACCAGTTACAGAAAAGGTAACTGTCTTTTCTTCTAGTCCATTCAACTTAGGTGACTCCCAAGCAGTACCCCTCAGAGGTGGTTAGGAGTTCATGGACATGTAGATTGCAGCACAGCTCCGCCGAACCCAGCGTTGTCCCTGGCCTGCTGAGACAGGGCGTAGTGGGTCATGAACGAGTGCACTGAGGACCACGTCATGGCTTGGGAAGTATGCCAAGAAGACGCCTGCACTCTGGTCAAGTGGCCTCTGACAATCAGCAGCCAGGGGACTCCCACCAACTCATAGCAGGTCCGAATGCAAGAGGTGACCCAGTTAGAAATCCTCTACATGGATACTGGGAGGCCCTTCATCCTGTCAGCTGTAGAGATGAGAAGCTGAGTCGACTTACGGAAAGGCTTTGTCTGATCTAGGTAGAAAGCCAGGGCCCTTCTTACGTACGAGGGTAAAGGTGCCTCTCTTCATTAGTCTCATGAGGCTTAGGGTAGAAGACTGGAAAGAAGATGTCGACGTTCCACATGAGCAAGGACACCACCTTCGGAAGGAAGACCAGGTGAGGCCGGAGCTGGACTTTGTCCTTACAGAAGACCGTGTACAACGGTTCTGAGGTCAGGGTTTGCAGTTCGGAGACTCGCCTTGCCGATGTCACCACCACCAGGAAAGCTACCTTCCATGACAGGTGAGACAGGGACCATGAGGCCAAAGGCTCAAAGGGTGGGCCTGTGAGCCTGAACAGAACCAAGTTGAGATCTCACTGAGGGGCCGGGGATCAGACTTGATGAAAAAGTCTCCAGGCCTCTGAGGAACTTGACCGTCATGTCATGGGACATTATCATCTGCCCTTGGATTGGTGGATGAAAGGTTGAAATGGCAGCCAGACATACCTTGATAGAGGATTGCGCCAGGCCCTGGTTCCTCAAATGAAGCAGGTAGTTTAAGACTGACTGCGCCAAAGAATGCGAAGGGGAGATGCCCCGTTCAGCAGCCCAGCTGGAGAACCCCGTCCACTTTGCCAGATAGGTGTGCCTAGTTGAGGGCTTTTACTCTCGACGAGGACATTCTGGATCCTTTCCAAACAGGCCCGTTCATTTGGGTTCAGCCACACAGCATCGACACCGTGAGGTGGAGGGACGGGAGGTTGATGTGCAAGAGTCGGCCGTGACCCTGTGACAGCAAGTCCAGTCTGTTCGGCAGGGGCCAGGGAGAGATCATTGACAAGCTTGACAGCTTTCTGAACCAGCGCTAGCGAAGCTTCACTAGGGCGATCATGATAACCTGCGACTTGTCTCTCTTGATTTTCACTAGGACCTTGCTGATTATCGGAATCAGAGGGAACACATATATCATGCTTTCTGACCACACCAGGAGGAAGGCATTGGAGAGAGAACCCTTGCCCAGACCCCGTCTGAAGCAAAACCTGTGACACCTCCTGTTCTGCCTGGTGGCACATAAATCCACTTGATGAGTTCCCCACCGACGGAAGAACATGCCAGCTACTGCCGAGTGGAGCACCCACTCATGGTGAGAGGAGGGGTCCCTGCTTAAGTGATCTGCTAGTGTGTTCTTGGCACCCGGAAGGTGACACACTTCTAGACGGATTCTGTGATTGATGCAGAAGTCCCAGAGATGGAGTGCCTCTTGGCAGAGGGCCAAGGATCGTGCTCCCCCTTGTCTGTTGATATAGAACATCAAGGTTGTGTTGTCTGTCAGGACTCTGACCACTTTGCCTGACAGGTGAGGTAGGAGGACCACAAATGCGCTGCACACTACTCTGAGCTCTTTGATATTTATGTGTAGCGTCAATTCCTCTGGGGACCACATACCTTGGGTCTAGAGGGAGCCGAGGTATGCCTCCCAGCCTAGGTCCAAGGCATCCAAAAACAACTCAACTGAGCGAGGAGTGTTGATGAAGGGAACTCCTTCCAGGACTTTCCCAGGGTCAGTCCAACATCGCAGTGAGGTAAGGACCATTGTGGGGATGGTGACAACCTTTTGGGATTAAAAGTAGCGGGAATAGAACCCCTTGTTCCTGTACTTTGGAGGAATAATCTCCACCACATCTAGCTGCAGTAACCCCTCTGCCTCCTGCACGAGGAGACTATTGTGAGAAGGGTCCCTGAAGGAGGATGGGCCAGGGGATTGGGAAGGATGGGTAGAAAGTAACCTAACGCTACTGTACTGAGGACTCATCGGTTCGATGTTATAGATGCCCACACAGGGAGGAAAGGAGAAAGACGGTTGGCAAAAATAAGTGAGGGAGGATTCTGGGAAGAATCCTGTATGTCACCCTTGGCTTACCCTCAAAACAAGCACTTTCCTGCCTGCTTCTTGCGAGTTGAGATCAATCGAGAGGCCTGTGAAGGCTGTTGACTAGGACATCGCTTATAGCCTCTGGATTACTTATAGGGAGGCTCCTGGCAGAGGTGGCTCCCCTGGTCCTGAGGCTGCTGTGGCTTAAACCGCTGGCAGGCAGGGCCAGAAACGTACAGGCCCAGCGTTTAAAGGGTCACGCAGGAGTCCGATAGGCCATGGAGCTTATTGCATCAACTGCTGAACCTCTGTAGACAAGTCAGAGAGGAGCAGCCAGGATGCCCAGAGCATGGCGACAGCCAAGGCCACAGTTTGGGCGGCAGTATCCGCCGCTTCTGACGCAGCCTGGAGCATCGTCCTGGCCGCAGTCATGCCCTTCTCCATAAAAGCCCAGAACTCCTTCCCTAGAAGCCTCAGGTAGAGAGCCCTTGAACTTGGCCATGGCTTACCACACATTAAAATCATAGCATCCCAGGAGGGCCTGATGGCTGGCCACCCATAACTGGAGACTAAAGGACAAATAAACCTGACACCCAAACAAGTCTAGCCTCTTGGAGCCTTTGTTCTTAGGGGTAGCCCTGGGTTGACCTTGTCACTCCCTGTGGTTAACCGCTTCTACCACTAGGGAATTGGGAGCAAAGTGGGTATACAGGTACTTGTGGCCTTTGGATGGCACAAAGTACTTCGTTCAGCCCTTGGAGATGGGTGGCAGGGAAGAGGGAGCTCGCCACAGGGCACTCGTGATTTTAGAGACCCCATCAGGAAGGGGCAGAGCCACTCTGGCTGGTGCTGTGGAGCAGAGGACATCCAAGAGAGAGTTTAACAGCTCCTCCAGCTCCTCCACCAGAAGACTCAGTTTGGCAGCAACCCTCTTCAGTAGTTCCTGGTGTGCTTTAGTGTCATCTGGAGGAACCGAGGGAGGAGTCCCTGTTATAGCCTCATCTGACACAACAAGGAAGGTACTCCACAACCATTGATGGCCCAGTGGCTTGTTTCCCTGCTCCCTCTTGGACCTGCAGGGTCCTTGCACCCGAGGCTTCGTGCACCAGAGGAGGGTGGGAGAGAGGCAGCTGGTCTCTCCTAGGCTCCAGACACTAAGCAGGAGACCTGGGAGGGTTGAGTGAACCCCCACAAGTTCCATGGGTACCATGGTACCAGCCACTATGCCCGAGGCCACAGGGCCAGTTTCAGCAATGACAAAGTAGCCAGTACCGCAGCTTGTCCCGCCATCAGGGAACCTCGCTCTGAACCAGGGCTGGATCCTGAGCCGTCGCTCCCAGGTGACCAGGACAGAGCAG
Organism: Gopherus evgoodei; assembly: GCF_007399415.2. Taxonomy (NCBI): domain Eukaryota; kingdom Metazoa; phylum Chordata; order Testudines; family Testudinidae; genus Gopherus; species Gopherus evgoodei. The sequence continues at coordinate 48,842,261 of NC_044330.1, read as the reverse complement.
AACGCTGGCTCTGTCCCAAGTGCTGCTGGTCACTCCACCTGGAGTCTGATCTTAAGTAGGGTCTTAGGGACCGATGACCCTCAATAGATCTGCAACGGCTTGGAGTTGGCGATCTACATCTTGCACTTGATGAGCAGTACTGGGATGAGAAGCGGGACCGGTGCCAGGAAGTGCCCACACATGGTGAGGTCCTCCTAGGAGATTGGCGACGGTCCAAGGAACAGTACCGTCGATCTCTCAACAGGTCCCTGGAGCGGTACCACAGTCTTGAAGATACCAGGTGCTGGGACTAGTACTCTTGCCAGGTGGGCTGCTGGGGGAGGTGTGTCTCCAAAGGTCTCTGCCCAGGTGCTCCCGAGCTGCGCCTCGAGCCTCTCTGCCTGTGCCCAAGGTCCAGGGACCAAATGGGGCTGAGTTGCGTCTGCCTTTCGCGGTCAGATACATAGCGGCTACAGGAGGGCGAGTGCTGGCAGATGTTCCCCACATCAGGGAACAGTGCCATTGAGGCGAGGACCAAAGCAGTCCAAACGTGAGTTTACCCAGGGACCAAAACAGCAGGAGCCAGTGTGGTCAGCATCGGGAGGGGCACTATCTCCTATGCTGTCTGCAGGGCCTCCACTGTGGATGGCACCCAGAGCTGATGGAGGCCTCTGCCGTTATCTGGGGTAGTTGGCGGGGAGTGGGTTGGGCTACATCCCTCCACTGGAGCTTGGGCCCAAGATCCCAACGTGGGCAGAGTTGCCCAGTATGAGACCTTGCTCACAGTCAGCCTTATCCTTTCCCTTGCAGGGGGTTGGAGACCGACCTAGTCCCGCCCTCTTCGGATTCTTGGTCGGAGCCATGGATTGGGACTGGTGCCAGCCAGTGGACAGTCCCGGTGGGGTGCTGTATACCAAGGTCATGGTACTTGGTGACAAGTTGGAGCGTTGCTCCAGTGCCAGGGTGAGGGTCGACTCCATAAGGAGCGCTCTTAAATGAATATTGCGCTCCTTCTTAATCCTTGGCTTGAGGGACTTGCAAATTTTGTACTTCACTAATATGTCCTTCATCCAAGCAACGCAGACAACTGTTGTGTGGATCACTAACAGGCATGGGCCTCTTGCAGCAATCATAGCACTTAAGGTCTGGGGACCAGGGTAAGTCCCATCCTCAGACAAAGTCCCATTTGGGACCTACACAGTCTCTAATAATAGCTAAGGGATTTATAAACACTCATAGAAAACTATATACAGTGTAATACAGGAAATAACTAGTTTGGACGAACAAGCAGTAACAGCAACAGCTGAAGCAGTCACAGCTCCAGCACCACACCAGCAGGAAAAAGGAACTAAAGGGGGGGGGGGACTAGTGGCACCCTACATACCACAGCATGCACACACCACTCCAGGTGGTGCTGGAGTCTGTTCCCTACTGATACTGCTGAGGGGAAAAACTTCCAGCACTGGTGCATGTGGCGAGTACACACACCTACATTGAATGGACATGATCAAGCACTCCAAGTAATAGTAACTGGCTTAATCTGCAGCAAGGTACATTTAGTTTAGATAATTCTAACTATAACAATAGTTAAGCAACGGAAAAGGCATTTAAGGGAGATTGCAAAATCCCAGTCATTGTCTAACCTCCAAACACCTGTCAGGGATGGTCTAGGGTATATTTGGTCCTGTCTGAGCACAGGGAGCTGGACTAGATGACTGCTCAAAGTCTCTTACAGCCCTACATTTCTATAATTCTAGATCAGTAAAAGCTTGAGTGTAGGCACAGTTACTGACAAAAAAGTGCTTTTGTCAGATTAATTTTGTTTGCGCAACTAAAAGGCTTAAGTTTATTGGGCTGTTCCCATTTTTTGATCCCTGTTTTTTATCATCTTTGGAAAAAAGTGTTTCTTTATGGGCAATTTTACCTCATTTGGTTTGGTGACTAAGATCCATTCTTCCCTGTTTTTTTCACATTTTTCTACTGGGGAAAAGAACCTTTCCTGAATCTCATTCTCTAAATCCCGTCTGAGAATCTTGTTTCTCTTCTCCATGGAAAAGGGATATGATCCTCTCTCAAGGTTTAGACTTGTGTTTTTAGCCACATTTGGAATTTTCCATACTTCAGAAAAGTCAGGAGATCAAAACGATAAATGCATGTCCTTTCCTGCACACCATTCTCTCTGATTTAGGTAGAAAACAAGTTCGCCTGACCTGGTAAGGTTCTGAAAGACTAAACACCAGGGTCAAATTTATAAGTCTCTTGTTTTTTTAAGCATGAAAATCCCAGGTGGGGTTTCACAGAAAAAGGTTTTTCCAATCACGCAAATATTACATCCCTAGTAACTGGTAATACCAATATTTTGAACTATCAGCAACAGTTATTCTGCAGATAGTTTCTCATACATAAAAAAGAAATTAATTTAATTCTTCGTTTAGGCTTTTTTCCCCTTGAACTTCAGCACCAATTCACTTTACTTCCCCCCACACCTTTTGCTGAAAGGACCCAGCTCTACCAATACTACAATCTTTCAGAGAGTGAACTCTATTTTCAAGAAGCACTGCTTTTAAAAAATAAAAAGGCCCTGAAACATGCCAAATACAAATTTAGCATCAGAGAGTCCCCACAATGCTTTCTGAAAATACAATGAAAACAGTTTTGTCCACTCTACATGCTTAAGTCATCTTCAGTACCTGTTCAGAGGCAGATATCCACTGACAGCAACAGTTCAGTTCTCTAAGGTCTGAGAACTTTATACCGCTCAGTTGGTCTTTCTTTGTAAGGAACAGATCAGTTGCCTACCCGTCATAAACTCTAGCCTTAAAAATCAAAATCTATGACCTATCTTGGAATTCAAGTACTTAGCAAATTCATTCCATCCTTAATGTTTCATTCTAAAACTGAATGTTTGATATTAGTCACGTCAGATATTAAAAGTTTACCTCCAGATACATAAATAATAATGATCGAAATGGAAGTTGTCCAAATTAATCCTGTATGTGGTAGCATCCCTTTGCGTGATCACATAAAGAAAGACCTTACAAGCAGAAATGGAAAAATAAAAGTTTGTACAGATACCTTACCTGAGAATTTAGTATTTACAATCTCAATCTTATCTTTGCATGACCAAAGATTTTTTTGCAATGGTAAACTAAATAGAAGACTACTTAAGAAAAAAAATCACGACTGCATTCAGAGATCTCACTAATCCAATATGATCTACAAATGTATAAACTCTAAATAATATAAACACCAGTTTCATAGTGCATTACATATACACATACAAAGCTGTCTATTTGTCTTCAATGGCTGAAAAAAACACTGGATGTGTGAAGAAAAACACTTTGCAGCTTCAGCACTTTGTCATTTTATTTTATTTAGAGGCATCCTTTACATCCTCTGCATCCTTTAGTGGAAGGAACTAGCACTAGTCATACATGTCCATCAGAATTTTAAAATGTATTCCCTTATTTACAATATTCATTAAGACTGAACTACCCTCCTCATACTCTAGACATTTTCATGAACTTCTGTCGTATGCCTCTGAATTTCCTGCCCCAACATTGCCAATAACCAGAATGTGGGCAGAAACAGACATTCCCTTAATGTCTTTTGTTTTCTTCTGCCCAGTTTCACTAATAATAAAAATCCAGATATGGATACTCCACAAAGATATAGAGCAGGGGTTCTCAAATGTCATTGCACCGTGACCCCCTTCTGGCAACAAAAATTACTACATGACCCTAGGAGGGGGAACCGAAACCCAAGCACCACTGCCCCAGGCTGGGGGGCGGGGGGGAGAAGCCTCTCTGCCTCAGGTGTGGGAGGCGGGGGGCCAAAGTCAAATTTGGCTTCAGCCCCAGGTGGGAGGGGAAAGGAGGGGGCTGTAACCTGAACCTTGCCACCCAGGGATGAGGCCCTCGGGCTTCGGTTTCGAGCCCAGGCAGTGGGGCTCGGGCTTCAGCCCCAGCAAGTCTAATGTCAGCCCTGGCTATCCCATTAAAACAGTGGCAACCCATTCTAGGGTCTCAACCCACAGTTTGAGAACCGCTGATATAGAATATAGAAAGCAGAAAATGCTTTCTATAGATGACTCCTCCACAGCCAGAGAAAGCTACAATCTTTTGTTGCATCGTAGCAGAATGAGCCAGATGTGGTGGAATAGATGGAAATAAGTGGTGTTACAGATACTGCAGTCACATGCAATTTCTTTGGGGAGCACAGACTTTAATACAATATGGAAGATTAATGTATAATTGTTTTTTAATCCATGGGGTAGATTTTCCACATCTAGAAACTAATAAGAGTGGGAGGTGATTAAGAGGAATCATTGAGACTAAACAACTTTAGAGAAGTACCAAGCTCAGCATGGTTCACATATACTGGTTCAGGCTAGGTTTTCCACAGACTAGGAAACAAAGAAAAGGCTTTTGATTTGAAAAGATGACCCTGAACTGACTCATGGCCCTCTTTCTGATCCAGCAAACATACAGGACCTTCTGTCCAAGGAGCAACCCCAATCCTTCCAGAAGGGCTGGGAGAACTTTGACCTACTAGAGTCCCATGACTGATGGGTGACTTCTGCAAGTGTATACGAATTTTTACTGATGTGGTTTCTTCTGTTTTGTTTTGTTTTCTCTGCAATGCTTTTACCTTAAGAATAAATGTACTTGCTGAGAAAGAACTGTGATAACAACTTGTGACTGCTGGCAATACATTGTTCATAACCCTCAGAGAGAAAGCAGCACACAGGAGCTCACCTTTAGGCAGACTGGCTTGCTCGGGTATTAGAATGTTAGGTATTGAGCTGTACAGCCTTAAATCCCCAGTCACAAGGGAACGGAACAAGGGTCTCTGCCCAGAGACAGGTGACAGCTAAAGACCTGAGACCTGGCTGGGAACTCCTGGAATGGACCACCAAAGGTATTCCTCCTCTGTTAATCTGAAACGGTGACAAGTGGAAAGGAAATGGGTAAATTAAAACGGCAGTAGGACTGGACAGTGCCCAGATGAGAACTGCGCCTAATTAAAAACCAAAAATAAATAAATAAATAAATAAATAAAACACACTAGCCTGAGCAGGGCAAATGAATGTTGACTGGGTAGTCAGAGTTTGCTAAATAAAATGACCAACAATTCAAGGGGACAATGAGTACTTTATAGATTCAGAAGATGTATGCTTAATGAAGAGTGCAAGGATCAAAACCACGTTCCATAAGACAAACACAGCCAGAGGTTTCTAAACTCTAGGAGTATGTCTAACACAGCAAAGAAAAACCCCATGTCTGGCCTGTGCCAGCCAACTCGGGTTCATTGGGGCTCTGGCTGTGGGGCTGTTTCACTGCTGCGTACACTTCCGGGCTCATGCCTGAGCTCTGGGACCCTCCATCCTGCAGGGTCTTAGAGTCTGAGCTCCAACCTCAGCTCAGATGTCTAAACAAGAGTGAAACAGCCCCACAGCCTGAGCCATACAGGCCAGCCATGGGTGGTTCTTTGACTTACCCTAAGAGGCTACAACAAAGTTCCTGCAGTTTTGCTCCTATGAAACCTAGGACAGCTCAACTCTGCCAGAGTTCAGGTGCTCTGTAGGAGCATAGCTTCAGTCCTACTATAAGGAGGTGAAATTCCTGGCCCTCAATCCAAGCCTCTCTTCTGTGCTTCTGCATACCTCCACAAGCAACCCAGCACTTATTAAATGTTCTGCAGTCATCATTAGCTATTTTTAAACAAAGAAATTCCAAAACAAAGAAATTTAGGATTGAGAAATAAACAGTAACAAAATAAAGATTTATGCAGTTTTTACAACTCAAGTTAGAAAGTTGTTATGAGGAACATGGAAGATAGCTATTACTTTTATTAATAGTATGATTTGATTACATTGTTTTGTACCTAAGGGCATGTCTACATCTACAATTTTGCAGCGCTGGTTGTTACAGCTGTACTAATACAGCTGTATAGGGCCAGCGCTGCAGAGTGGCCACACTTACAGCAACCAGCGCTGCAAGTGGTGTTAGATGTGGCCACACTGCAGCGCTGTTGGGCGGCTTCAAGGGGGGTTCGGGGAACGCGAGAGCAAACCGGGGAAGGAGACCAGCTTCGCCGCGGTTTGCTCTCGCGTTCCCCGAACCCCCCCGCAAACCGCAGGGAAGGAGACCTGCTTGCTCGGGGATTCGGGGAACGCGAGAGCAAGCCGCAGGGAAGGAGACCTGCTTGCTCGGGGATTCGGGGAACGCGAGAGCAAACCGGGGAAGGAGACCAGCTTCGCCGCGGTTTGCTCTCGCGTTCCCCGAACCCCCCTGCAAACCGCAGGGAAGGAGACCTGCTTGCTCGGGGGTTCGGGGAACGAGAGAGCAAACCGCAGGGAAGGAGACCTGCTTGATTACCAGAGGCTTCCTCAGGTATGCTGGGATACCTGCTTATTCCACGGAGGTCAAGAAAAGCGCTGGTAAGTGTCTACACTTGATCACCAGCGCTGGATCACCAGCGCTGGATCCTCTACACCCGAGACAAAACGGGAGCACGGCCAGCGCTGCAAACAGGGAGTTGCAGCGCTGGTGATGCCCTGCAGATGTGTACACCTCCTAAGTTGCAGCGCTGTAACCCCCTCACCAGCGCTGCAACTTTGTGATGTAGACAAGCCCTAAGATTCAAGGGTTAACTCCTGCAGGAGCTCATTGCCCTTCTGCAGGAAGGCAGACAAAGGTTTCAGATAACTCAAATCACCACTACTTCATTGACAATACAGGTGTTGAAGCCTTTAAAGTTTTGCTCCTAACTATGGTGGACTCTATACCCTGCCTTTGGATAGGGAGGGAGCCAACAGGCAGAAAACCTGCAAGAACTCCAGATGAGATGAAAACTGAGCTTGAGCTCATTAGAAGGCATAGGATATCAGAAACTGTTAGAAAACGGAAGACTGACACAGACACACACCCTGATGGATGGGTCTTAAAACAGTTACGCCTCCCTAAGGTTTGAGGGGAAAACTTCTAAGCTTTGGGGAAGCCATACGTGTGTAGTCTTTGTTGTTTTAACACTTTACTCTGAATGTTACAGTCATATAGACTGATTTTGTTTTGAAAAAGCTGTTGGGTCATCGCATTTATCTACGGATCATGGCTCTCAAAGGGAAGTCTTTTGCAGATGCCAAAGCCAAGTGGACCAACTGAGGAATTGTGATTTGTAAAGAGGGGTGCTGTAGCCTGGAGTCTTGATCCATAAGCAAGAAAATTGGAGGATTCCACCCTGAGGAGCAAAGAATTGGAGCCTTTCCCTTGAAAGGATCTACTCAGGTGAGACAAAAGGCGAGTTAACAGTGAAGCTAATTCTGTAACCATGAATTATAAATTTAGCTTTTAAATTGATTTGTTTTTTTAATCCAGAATACAGAAATCCACAGTTAAGGTACTTCAAACAAACTTAACTCTACCCCTACGGTCCTACATAACTCTGTACAGTATGTACAGACAAGATTAGTCACTGGAGATATGTGCAACCCACATCAATATAGACTCAGATCCAGCTGGGGGTGCACAGGACCCACCAGATGGTCTCACCCTGCCCTGTGGCAGCTATCCTAGGCTCCCTCGGGAATAGGCAAATGATTCTGCTCCCATAAACTGAGTCCCATCGGGGAGTTTTTGTCATCTCCCCCAAACCACAGGGCCCCGAGGTGGCCCCATTCTGAGCCCCTGGAAATCAAGGTGGATTCAGAGATGGTTTGCTGAATGCCCTCCAAAGCAACTAATTGTGATACTAAGATGCTTGCCAGATTCCAGTTACACCTTCCCACGAGATGCTCAGAGCAGTGGACAAATAAGATGTAGAGCTAAGGCTAATTTTAATTGTGTTTCCATGTTTTCAAATGTATTTTTTTAAGTTAGAAAAATTTAACTTGTAATTTACCTAACATTTGGGCTGTTAAAACTACTATGTTCTTTAAAGGTATTCCTCTCCATTACTAATACTTTCTCCTCAAACTTGACTTTTGCTTGGTGTTTGTTAAAGACTATTTCACTTGTGCCACTAATCCTGTTTTACCTATGAGAGCAGGTTGCAATACTATGACAATTGATCCAAATTGGATAGAAAAATAGCATCCATGTTTCCATAGCAGGCTGGGTCACAAAGTTTAGACCTGACCTTGGAACCACCTTATTGAGAGTGGAGAATCAAAGGCAAGGTGCTTGATGGAAGAGGCCACACAAGCTTGCTAACCCTCCAAACAGAGGTGATGACCAAAAGGAATAAATATTTTACAGTTAGAAAATTCAAGAACACTTGCTTCTCTTAGTAGTTCAAAAAGTGATTAGTAAGAGTTTGCAATACTAGAGTGATGTCTCATTCATCCAGTGAATATCAGATTAGGGCCCCTGAAACAATGCTGATTTTAGAAAAAGAGATGTCATAGTTGAAGCAGCAGTCTGGAACCAGAAGGGAAAGGATCCAAGTATTGAAACTTGAACTTTCAAGAAGGACAAGTTTAAACTTCTATGAAAATCATCTAGTAGGAAAGTACATGTCTTCTGTGCACAGACAGCCATGGTTTTGTCATTATCCTCTCACAGCACACACATCAAAGTCCACCAAAGCCTCTGTAAATCTTTGACTGGTTGGACGTTTCCTGGATTTGAGAAAAATCAACCAGCCCAAGAGTAATCATGATTTAGGTTCCATGAGAAACTACCTTAATGAAACTGATATGCTGACTGTTGAAACAGTTCTCATTCACCCAAATTCTGAATGTGGGAACAAGAATCCTTCCATATCACCATATAAGCTCTACTGCAATGCTAAAGTGCTGGGCATCTGCTTAAGCTAGACGTATCTCTATTCTCCTGCTCTGACAGACACCAAACTGCAGAGTGGGGGAGAAAATGGCAAGAAGTCCTAGAAAAAGGAGTCCTCAGTGAAAACTTAATGAAGAAAATCTCTACCTGAGCACAGAGGCAGAAGCCTGATACATCAGTGAAGTTCATCAGGTCTGCCTGTGAAAAGTGCTGACAAAGCAGTCTGCTCTACAAAGAAAATCCACAAGCAAAGCCTGTTGCCTCAGGCAGACCAAAAGCAGGAAAAAACAAACAAACAAAAAATAGTACAGATGATTCACACAATAGAGATAAGGAATCAGAATCATGCATTCAAACCTGCTTGGTTTCCAAGACTTCAGCATGACTCAGACACACTCAGGATCCTTCCCACACTATGAAACAGAATCATCTAACTATATCATGGTACAACAATGTTGCAATAAAGTCCTTCAACAGAGCTTGTCTGGGGCCTCATCCAGACTAGGGGAGGAAAATCGATCTTAGATACGCAACTTCAGCTACGTGAATAACGTAGCTGAAGTCGAATATCTAAGATCGAATTACTCACCCGTCTAGACGGCGCGGGATCAATGTCCGTGGCTCTCTGTGTCGATTCCGGAACTCCGTTTGGGTTGATGGAGTTCCGGAATCGATGTAAGCGAGCTCGGGGATCGATATGTCGCGTCTAGACTAGACGCGATATAGCAATCCCCGAGCAATCGATTTTAACCCGCCGATACGGCGGGGTAGTCTGGAGGTGGGCTGGGAGACATTCAAGACTTAAAACTAAATGATTTTGGGCTATTCCACTAGGGACCCACATCTACAGTTCTAATAATTCATTCTTTACTACTTCAGTTTAAGATGTATCTTTCGGGGGAGAGAGAATATTCCAGACACACTCTTCCAGGTTCCTCAGGTCCCATCTGATGGTGGGAATTTTATAAATTTTGCTTTAGACATAAAAAGGCAGAGTCTGAAGTAAACCTTTGAAATCAAACTACAGTATGCTACTTTTCACATTTAAAAAATGCTATCCTTACAATAATTTATAAAAGGCCATACCATATTCATTTTGCCATACAAGCTTCAGTTATATTTATATATAATTAGTATATATTACAGGCATGGCCAAACTGTGGCTCCTGAGCTGCATGTGGCTCTTTTACTATTAAAGTGCAGCTCCAGGAGCCCCCCCATGTACTCTCCCCCCCCCAATTCTCCACCTACAACACTGGGCATGGGGGAGCTAGAGGCTTCTGCCCTGGGGTGGGGTGGTGGGACTAGGGGTTTCTGCCCTGCAGGGAAAGTGGGGAATCTAAGGGCTTTAGCCCAGCGGGGGAGCATTGTTGAAGAAGCCCCGCACCGTGGTAGGCACCACCCTGGGAGGCAGGTTGCGCATGTCTTACAGCTCTTGAACTTCTGAAGATTATTGTATGTGGCTCAGAGGGTCTGTAAATTTGGCCACTCCTAACACTTTGTAAGGGACCATTCAAGGTACAGTGGCCCGTTAACGCCTTTGCAGTCATACGACAAAAAGAGGGGTTAATGGGTTACAATTCCACTTTGCATTTTGCTGTGACAAAAGTTGGTACAATAAAATTTATCATCTCACCCACCTTGTCTCTCTAATATCCTGGGCCCAACAAGACTACAACTGCACTGCATACTAATGTATTATTACATTTTAGAGCACACTTCTCCGAAACAAATTGAATGAAAAAATATGTTGGGATTTAGTAACAGTTCTGTATGGAAGACTTATATCTGAATTAGAAAATGAAATGGAAGAAGATGAGAAAAGGAAATTCTCCTTCTATATTGGGAAAATATAGGTAGGGGTGGCTTGTTACAGTATGTACAAAACCAGAAACAGACAAGAGTGGGAAGAAATAATTTTATTTTGGGGTGAAAAGAAGAAAAACTACTTCTATTTTATATATCTGTGAATAAAGTATTTTTTATAAAATTATTTGACTCAAGTCCTGTGTGCACTGCCACTGAAACCATTTCAGAGATAACATTTCTCGTTGTAGTAACAGCATAGTTTAGTCACATCTAAAACCCTCTTGTTCACACACTATTAAAAGAAAGTGTGGTAGAACTACCTGCCCAACTACAAAACTCCTTAGAATTGGACTATTGCTGATATGTTCCCAAAGTCTCCCCTGTATCTTCCCTTTGTGATCTCAGTAAGATGCCATAGGAATATTCAGTCTTCCAATTCACACTGTTTAAAGAACTAAAACTTTACCCAAGTATATTTAAGAGGTTTCTCAACATTAGTATGTTAATGTTGAGATTTCTATTGTTTTATTCAAATTATTGCTGTTACCCTCATTTTCCCCACTTGGCAGATTACAAAACATTTGAACAGACAAGTGTCTGAAACAGTGAAATCTGGTATTATTATTAAGTTATGTGTTTTTTCCAACACCAAGATATATAGCCTTTAATTAAAATATTTTAAGTATTCTGGCTGGGCTTTTCAAAGGAGCCTATAAGTGTTAGGCAAAGGTGGGTACCCTGCACCTTTAGATTCCTTTGAAAATCCGAGTCTGAGTGTAACGCCTGTCTAGATCCAAAACTTAGGTTGATATAGCTACGTCACTCAACAGTGAGAAAAAATCTCACACCAGAGAGACATAGTTGAGCTGTCCCAAGCCCAGGTATAGACACCACTAGGTCGACAGAAGAATTACACCTCTACCCCGATAAACCACTACCCGATATTACACAAATTTGGATATAATGTGGTAAAGCAGAGCTCGGGGGGCAGGGGGGGAGCTGTGTGCTCTGGCGGATCAAATCAAGTTCGATATAACACTGTTTCACCTCTAACACGGTAAAATTTTTTTGCTCCTATGGACAGCATTATTATCAAGGTAGAGGTGTATTCAGTCAACCTAGCTACTGCCTCTCAAGGGGGTGGATTAACTACATCAACAGAAAAAACTCTTCTGTTGCTGTAGCAAGTGTCTATGCTATGGTGCTATAGCAGCTCATCTGCAGCGCTGTAGCATCAGTAGTGTAGACGTACACTGAGGGTCACTAGATCTATATAATTTCCTATATAGGCCAGAGTGTAATTCTAGTCAGTTTCCAGTGAGGATGTGTAGACTTCCTTCAGACTCATACCGCTCCTATTTAAGCAGTTTGCTACACAGAGATAATATAGGGAAAGCAAGTAAACTGACTGGCTTGTAACAGCCGGCATAAAATTCCAACCAAGGGGTGGAGGCAGCCCAGAAGCACACCCCCTATCACATGGGTTCATCAAGTCTGTTCTGATGTTGGACTCTCAGTCTGTCAAACCCTTGCAGCTGCACACGAACAGACCAGATGGTGAAAGATTGTTCGGCTAAGTGTTGAAGTTGTAGTTAACTGACCGCTATTTGTATTGTTAGTTTTAAAGCATAAAATGAGTCTTCTGTAAGCTGTAGTACCACTTTGCATTTACACAGAATGGAATGTAGGTTGAATCAGAATTGGCAATTACATTTTGAATAGTTTTATAAGCCCAATAGAAAGAATAGCATAAAGTTGGATTTCATGCTACTCTGAGGCCTTGCCAAAACTAGGTGACTCTTTAGATATAGTGAATACATATCAAAAGTACATAAAAAGTTTTCAGGACAGTAAAATAAACCAATTTTGTTTGTGATCCAACCTTAAGCACTCGTTAGGGTAGGGAAGAGGAGGAAAACTTGAAGTAAAGCCATGTTAAAACTTCGCAAAAAGTTAAAATCTTACCTGCTCTACCAATCAGATTAAAACTGAACATTATTAAAGGCCAATTTCATTGCTGATGTTTACTTTTTGTACTAACCTTGGACAATCAAAATAAACTAGCAGGTTTCACTTGCCAGTTTTCATGTACTAGCACAATGCTTCAGTATCTGGACTCAGAAAACTGCCAGGGAGATTTTAGATCTCAACAAAACCTGATTTTTGTAAATTTCATGAACATATTCAATATTTCTAACATTACTCAGCTTTCTTAAAAAAAAAAAAAAAAGCTATCTTATAACTTGCAAGTATAAATTTTAAATTCCTGCACTAAAAAGTGATTGACTCACATAATTAAAACTTTAAAGATACATTGTAAGTACCCTATTGTCCAACTTATTTCAGCTTCCAGCATTCAAAAACAGTTTGGAAAGTTTACCAGATATACAAAAGACCACTGAACCAAGCCGCTGTGAGAGAACTCAAATTAACACTCAGTATTCCATTAGTTCACAGTGGTATTTATTAGAAAACCAACAAAAGTTTTATATATTTGAATACAAGATAAATTACTAAAATGCAGGTTTAATCTTGCAACTGTTTTTTTAATAAAGAATGTTATGAAATGATAAATAGCAAGAATTAACTTTAGTTAGTTATGACTCAGTCTCATACAAGTATGTGTTTAAATTGTTTGACAGTATCTAACAAGTTGTTGATCAGTAAACTCACTTAAAGATGACATGTGGTCCACAGATTAATATGGCTAAGTGTTCATATGGCAGGGATTTAGAAATTGTGTGTCACAGGGGTTAAAATACTCTTAAATTTTAATGTAATCTGTCCAATAAAGAAATACAATCTAGTATGACTGGAGATGAAAAAAAACTGCTCTTGAATCTCTCCCCTCAAAGAGTTTAGTATTTAGCCGAAGTATTTTCCAGCATCAAAACTTCACCTTTGAAAAGAAGGAATAGTAGACCCTGGTCTGCTTCAGCTCTCCCCATTGTCAGAAAAATACCCTCCAGGATCACACTTTTGATTAGGAAATTAATTCAAGGTTTGGTTAAATACAGAAAAGAGGGTGTAGGACTACTTACCTACATTAGACTCCGTAATACAGTTTAAGCTGGTCAGATAAGAGATGGCATACAAATACAGAGTACAACCAGGAGTTCAGTGACACCTTAAAGACTAACAGATTTATTGGGCATAAGCTTTCCTGAGTTAAAAACTCCACTTCTTCAGATGCATGGAGTGAAAACACAGAGCAGTGTCACAGGGAATGTAGGGCTACTTAATCATAGCAACAAGGAGTCACATCAAGCCGTAAGTTACATATCAAAAGAGAAATACCATCTAATTCCTGAAGAAACAATAAGGTTTTCTCTCTATCTAAAATGGTGAGTTCTAATTTTACTGGGTTAAGTAGTTTTTCTATGTAAAGAATAAGTTTGAGACTGTAAAACCACAGGGATGGATCATATTGCAATCAAGTTTAAGGTACTCTGCAAAATAAACGTATAACAAGCCCCAGCCGTACATGCTTCCATTTATGCCATATGGCCGAGGCCAAACAGCACAAATAACACTCAACAGGCATGGGGTCTCCTAAACCAAAGGCAACAGGAGGAAAAGCAAGATGAAGCAGAAACTCCAGTCCAGGGCCCTCCTTCCCCCGCGAACTCTCGTGCTACTTTCAGGCTCCCCACCCCCCAAGCTCTCCAGGAGCCCGCTCCAGGCCCTGGGGTTCTCGTAGCTCAAGGGCCCCAAAGCCAAGCGCCCACTGACCTCTCCAGGCTCCGAGCTCTCATTCCCCACCTCAGGAGCGCCTTCCTCCCCCACCCCGACCCAGGCACTAGGCCCCCTTCTCCTCCCCGGCCTCACGGCCTGAAAATGGCGGAAGAGCCACACCGCCCGGCCGCACTGCACCGCCCCAGGCGGCCCGTCACTTAGCTGCACTCACCGTCCGACTGTTTTCTTACCCCCGCCACCGGACCCCGCTGCCGCGCCGCTCTCCACACTCCCCCTGGCCCGGAAGCCGCTGCCTCACGAGCCCCCACCGCGCCTGCCCGCCATCTTTTCCCCTCCAACGACCGGGGCGGTGCACGCGCTCTACGTCAGTACGCTTCAAGGCGCCAGGGAGAACCTGGCCGAGGATAGGGACGCAGTGGCGACCAGGACCCCTTCTGCGCAAGCGCAAGGAAGGCCCGACTGTGCATGATGCGGGTGCGTGCAGTTGATAAAGGGGCAACTCGACATGGGCAGAACTGTAAGCGGAGCGCGCATGCGTCGAGAGAAGTAGCGTGGACTACACTCTAATCCCGGGGTTCTTACATTTCATTGCACTGGAACCCCCCCATTCTGACAACAAAAATTACTATAGGACCCCCCCGGGGGGGGAGGGGAGAACTGAAGCCTGAGTCTGCCCTAACCCTATCACCCAGGTGGGAGATAGAGCCAAAGCCTTAAGGCTTCAGCCCCAAGCAGGAAACAGGTAACGTGAGCCCCTTTCCCCCCCAAGGGGGGGCTGAAGCCCTAAGGCTTCAGCTTCAGCCCCAGGCAGCGAGCAAGTCTAAGGCAGCCCAGGTGACCTCTTTAAAATGGGGTTGCCACTCACTTTGAGGATCACAATCCACAGTTTGAGAACTGCTGAAATCTGTTCCAGCACTTGGGAGTCCTGGCTCAGAAGGAACTCCCCCGCGCCCTCTTCCCCCTAATACCTGCTAGTGCGCTCTGACTGGTGCGAGGAGGGGGGAAACCACCTGAATCTGAACATAATACTGAGCAGCTAGGAGAGAGCTAACAAGGCTGGGGAAGGGTAGTAACCAGCAGCTTGAGATCATATCAAGAGACTGCCACCACAGCCATGGGACATAAACCCCCTATTCACCAGTGCATGCAACCCAAACATTTCAGCTCTCAGGGAATGAAACTGATCACAATAAACTAACTTGACTTCACACAGATTTCCATTGTCCCAGCCAAGACTGATGCTAAAAGTAAAAAAAGGCCAAGATAAAATATAAACTGAAGTTTAAGAATTGTCAGTTTTAAGATCTAAGGCATTATTAGTAACAGCTAGGGGCTAGCATAACCTGGCAATGCTAAAGCACTGCCATGGCATTGCTTTAACATGCCATGTGTTGTCACGGCACAGCGCTGGGAAAGAGCTCTCCCAGTGCTCTAAAAAAAACCACCTCCATGAAAGGCATAGCTCCCAGTGCTGGGGCACTGTTTACACTGGTGCTATACAGCGCTACAAGTTACTGCGCTCAGGGGGGTCTTTTTTCACACCCCCTGAGCAAGAAAGTTGCAGTGCTGTTAATTGCCAAGCTAAGAATACAATAATTTAAAATAAGGAGATTTTTTTAAAGTATTAATTTTAAGATGTAAGCAGCTATGGGAAGCAGTATGTTTGAGGAACAGCAGAGTCCCCTTTCACATTCTGGGATTTTTGGCATCTTAACCTTTTTGTTTCTATTTTTACTTTCCCTACTGCATGGTTTGTTTGGTTGTTTAAGTTAAACTGTACTGAGCAATTTTTTTAACTCCTGATAAATGCAGAAAAACTTATCTGCCAAACAGATTGTCAGCAGCATAGAATAGCAGCTCAGTGAGCAACCCTGGGAGGTAAAAATATTACACAGAAATTACCAAATCAGAAGTCCATCTCTAGTCCAGTATTTGATGTCTCATACTGTCCAGAAATGCATAGGACTATTCATATAGATGTATAATTATTTAAAATATGTTACTAAGCTCCTGACTGGCTACAGGATCTTGTGGAAACAAGCTCTACAGCTTGTATATAAAAAGCTATTTCATGTTATCATTTTAAAACAGACTGCCTTTCAGTTTCACTGGACTTCCCCTTGGTTCTTGTATTATGAGAAATGGTAAACAAAGAAAAGCACTATTTACCTTTTCTATAACATTATTTTGTATACCTCCAGCATGTCCCTTATGTCCCCTCTTTGAAAATAATATGACAGTTTTGTTTAATATTTCTACAAATGGGAGGCTTCCCATGCCTCTGGTCATTGTTATTCCTTGTCTCTAAACCCACTCTATTTCTCCTGTATCCTTTTTGAGAAAAGGTGAACAAAACAGTATTCCAGATGAGGGCACTACATTGATTTCTATAATGGCATATTTTAAGTACAGTAGAACCTCAGAGTTAGACACAGACCAGTGAACCATACACCTCATTTGGAATCGAAAGTACACAATCAGACAGCAGCAGAGTCAAAAAAAGTACAATAGCAATGTGTTAAATGTAAACTACTAAAAATAAAGGGAAAGTAGCATTTTCCTTCTGCATAGTAAAATTTTAAAGCTGTATTAAGTCAATGTTCAGTTGTAAACTTTTGAAAGAGCAACCATAACATTTTGTTCAGCGTTATGAACAACTTCCATTCCCAAGGTATTTGTAACTCTGAGGTTCACTATGCTATATTTTCCCCCTTCTTGACCATCAACTCTACACCAAACAAACAGACATTTTTAATGAGCTGTCCACATAAATGGCCCAGTCTTTTTTCTGAGCAGTTACAGATTATGTAGGAACTAGTAATAGATTTGAGTAATTCAAATTATTCTTTCCAAGGTGCAATGAATGTATCTTTTCATGTGGCTAATTCAAAGGGTCACAAAACTTCTACAATAAAATAGCCCTGAATAATTTTCATATTTTGAGAACACCCTTACTATACAGTATTAGCAACCCCTTTATTACATGTTCAGTAGTTCAGTTCTATCATACAGTAGCAGTTCACAGAGGTTTTATTGATCTAAGAGACCTTCTTCCCACCATCTTGCTTCTGTCTTCTTTGAAAAGTGGTAGCTGTAATTTATTATGGATTTCAATGTTTGGTAGTATCAGTCTATTAGCAGAGGACGATGTAAGCAATGTGGGATCAGGTCCAGCTCACTAAAGCTGTTAGATTTATTCTCTAAAGCCTCCCATCCTATTTTTAAATATCAACAAGAGACAACTATCATACCTAATCAGACAAATTTAAAATAAATCAAGTCAAAGAAGCCAAATAATCTAGCTAGTGCTTCCTTACCACCAAAAGTAATGAGGCTAGGAGGCAAGGGTTCTGATATGAAGTTCTTATTAAGACAACTCAATTTGTTTTTTAAAGATCAGTATTTTCATTTCATTGAGGCAGTCACAGAAATCTCCTGTGAGGCAAAGTATAAGAGATTTGTTTGATGACAGCTGCAGCTGGAGATTGAATCGGAGATTGAAATGAGGTGGATGTAGCTAATAAAATACAGGACCTCACTCCTGTATTACCTTTTCTTATAATTCTGACCCAATTAAAGTTACTGTTAATGGTTAATCAGAAAGGTATGTTTGGTTTATTAGATTCCAGGAGACATAATGATATTAAAAGGAATAAGTTATGTTACTGCTGCTGTCAATAGGTGTCACTCAAGGTAACTCAGGCAGCTATTATAAAGCAGCATGATCTTTCAACACTATGGGATATGGATGTTACGTTTCCAATCATAGCCTAATAAGACTGTCATATTTCTCTCCCTCACAAAATGTGTATACAATTCTGTTCATTTATATTCATTTGTAATAATAATCACAATTGATGTTTGGATCATCCCCTCCCCAGAGACTATTCCCTCCTTCCAGGTCAAAATGTTTCTCAATAGGACTTAAATAATTAAAGTTGAAGTGAATCAGATCATGTTTATAAAGTATAGGAACATAATAAGAAAAATCACAGTTTAATTCAAACTGAACAATGATGCACTCTTGAAGGGGGGAAAAAAACATTATCTTGAACAAACATTTCAAAAGACAGTCAGATTCTTATTAGCCCTGATTCTACAAACTACTAGGATTTTCAACAACCAACGGGCACAACATTTCTCCACCTTAGGTAACTGGAGTTCATAAGAAAGAAGAATCACACCTACGCTTATTCTAGGTCCTGTAACCAAAAACACTTCAAAGATTCCCATGGCAGGGACAGGAAGTTGGGGGAAACAGGTACTGAAACCACCTAGACAAGAGTTTCCAAGATTCCATGGCTCTCACCACAAATGAATCTTTGTCAAGTTTACAATATTCAGCAAGTCAAAGAGTGGTCCCCAGTTTAAACATGTCTGTGTGGGACGCAAGGCTGAAGTACTGTGCATCAAGAACTCTCTTTGCTCTGTCCTGGAGCTAGCTAGCCTGGTCTGGTGTGCACAGAAACATCTGAAGTTCTCTGATCTTTCTTTTCATAAGAAGGGCTAGTAATTAGCCCTAATACTGGAAGCTTCGTTTGGTCTGAATGTCATCAAGAATCTGCTGTAGCTCCTCATCTTCAAACCGGCCCTCTAGGCTGCAAGATAAGAACAATAATGATAGAAACAAGCCTTTTCTCTGTGCTTCCATTTTTAATATCCAGAATTCCCTCATGTTTCTACACCAGTGTCAGACATTTTTGGTACGACCTGGCATTGCACCATTTATCCAAAATCTCCACCTCCTCCTGTGTTATAATACACAGACTACTATGAAGCCCCATGTTATAGCTCTTATGTGCCTCCACACTGAATTATGCAAATCAAATACCTTCCTCCCCCTACCTTTTCACTGATCAGTTTTAGGACATGACATTAAAAGGGTACCACACTCAGGAATGGGCAGGGCCAGGCATCAACATAGTTACCTGACTGGTGTCATGTAGAATTGTACCTTGCAGGCCAGCCCACTGTGGCTGTCAAACACTGGATACAAAGGGGAAACCATAGGTCAGCTCAGTTTTCCCCTTATTCCTGTATCTTAGAACCCATAAATCATAAAACCTGGGACATACATTCTCACCTGGGAATTAAAGCCTTGGCCTCCTCAGCTGTCTCAGGACACAGATTAGCCAAACACGCCAATTCAAATTTATGGAGCTTTTTCTGGAGCAACAAACTGCAGAAAGAGAAGATGGTGAGAATATAGGAAAAATGGAGTAAAAAAAGCAGAGGAAAGAAAAAGAATGTAAAAGAAACTGAACTAATGACATGGTTCTGACAGATCTGTGAACAAGGAATGGGGATGAGAAAAAGGGCAACATATGTTGTATTTATTTTATTAATACAACCCCATTATTGCTAGTAAGAACAAAAAATTATACACAATAACCCCCCTCCCCCCAAAAAGGGCTAGAAAAGTCGTTTCCATCTACCACAACCTGCTGTCATATAAATATTTATCCCAAAACAGCTCTGGAGGCCTCTTGTTACCCACTCTACTACAGGAGTTCTCAACCTGGGGGTCATGATCCTTAAGGGGATCACAAGGTTATTACACACAGGTGCATGAGCTGTCAGCCTCCACCCCAAACCCCGCTTTGCCTCCGGCATTTATAACAGTGTTAAATATAAAAAAAAGTGTTTTTAATTTATAAGGAGGCGGGGGGTCACACTCAGAGGCTTGCTTTGTGAAAGGGGTCACCAATGAAAAAAGTTTGAGAACCACTGTGTGACATTGCATCCCATAATGCTTTATAGAAATATGCTTATGAGTGTAAATATGACATAATTGGAATATGTTTTATGCTAGATATGCCATGTAACATCTTTGCAAAGGTTATGTTCTTCTGCATGTATTCATCCTATTCATGTGCATGTATCATTTTTATATCTGCAATTATGAGCATTGGCTCTAGGCTTGTATTTAAAGTGTTTGCTGTAGAAAGCACCTAAGGCAGATTTGGTCAACATAGTGTGAAGGAGTTATTCAATTGGGAGTACTTGGCTAACAACGGACCTTGATAGATGCCATGACTTGTCCACGTGACTCCAAAACTCCATTTTGTAGCTGGATTCTACACAGGGGGGCCGAGGGGTTTTCACCCACAAGAGAGGGACTATATATGCCCCTGGGAAAACCTCTCCATTTTGTCTTCAGCTGGCTCAAGATACAGCCTCTTCTCCTCCCCCACCACTCCCCCTTCTCCCCCCGAAAAAGATGCCTGAAAGAAACTGGAACAAAGGACAGTAACTACAGGAATGTGAGTGATTGCTGGACCCAGACTAGAAGGAGGCTAGTCTGTCACAGAAGCTTATTGGAACACCTCTGAGGGTGAGATTTACCTGCATTTAGCTTCCTATTGTATTAGGCTTAGACTTGCATGTTTTTGTTTTATTTTGCTTGGTAATTTACTTTGTGCTGTCTGTTATTTCTTGGAATCACTTAAATCCTACTTTTTGTATTTAATGAAATCACTTTTTACTTATTAATTAACCCAGAGTAAGTATTAATACCTGGCAAGAGGCGGGAAGGGGGGACAAACAGCTGTGCATCTCTCTCTATCAGTGTTACAGAGGGCGAACAATTTATAAGTTTACCCCGTATAAGCTTTATACAGGGTAAAACGGATTTGTTTGAGGTTTAGACCCCATTGGGAGCTGGGTCTCTAAGTGCTGGAGACAGAAGCACTTCTTAAGCTGTTTTCAGTTAAGCCTGCAGCCTGTGGGGGTCGTGGTTCAGACTTGGATGTGCGTTTGCAGCAGGCAAGAGTGTCTGGCTCAAACAAGGCAAGGTACTGAAGTTCCAAGCTGGCAGGGAAAACAGGCTCAGAGCTAGTCCCAGCACATCAAGTGGCAGTCCCAAATGGATTTCTGTGACCCAACGCATCACATGCTTCTCTAACAGAACCTCACCAAGTCTCTCACTTCCCCAGAAAAACATGACTGAGATCTTTAGAGCAGCGGTTCTCAACCTGTGGGCCACATGCTACCCAATTAGCACACAGCTGCAGGCCAGCTGTGTGCTAAAAATAATTCTGAAATTTGCCAGGCTGATCATGCAGGTGGGCAGGGCTGACTGAGGGGGAGAGAGAGAAAGGCGGCTTGCAGGAGCGCTCCTGCCAACAGGGGGCTGGTGAGTGCCACAGGGGGCAGGACAGTGGGTCTGTGGGTAGGTTTGTGGGGGAGGGCACAGAGATCTAGAGTTTTGCTGGGTGTTATAGCACCCCCAGGTTTTACATGGGGCTCAGCTGCAGGGGTCAAGTCCAGCTGCCTGGTCCCGTGCGGGGTCCAGATCCAGCTGCAAGCCGCTCGTTCCTGCACAGTGGAGGTCCCAGGCTCCAGCCACCTGGTCCTGCACAGCATGGTCTGTGTCTGGCCTCCTAGCCCCATGCAGTGGGGTTTCAAGGTCAGGCTTTGGCTCTGCAGGGGGGTTTCCTGCAGTCCAGCCACTCAGCCCTGCACGGGGGGTATCTCGGAGTCCAGCCACCAACATGGGGTTCGGCATCTGGCCCTGCTGCAGGATCCAGCTGCCTGGTCCCACGTGGGAGTCTGGGCTACCCGGCCCAGCACCCAGGGCTCTGCTCCTGGCCCCACTCTCAGCGGAGGCGCTAGGCATAGGGGATTGTTGAGAGGTTGGGGGTGTTGTGGTTCTCAGCCTGTGGCCCACATAACACACTGTGGTCCACATATGTGGCCCACAATGATAAAGAGGTCGAGAACCACTGCTCTAGACCAACCCTGTTCCTTGGAATAACAACAACTACCATGTTTCAACTTCATAATACAGCACACACATTACATTCTAAATTCCCCAAAAAAAATCATCTTTCCTTGACTGCCACTCACCTGCGGACGCTGGCAATGGTCTCCCGATTTTTGAAGCGGCTGAAGCGAGCCGTGTAGTTCAGAGTTTTCATGAAGACTTCTGAGAGTTCCTGCTCATCCTCAGCACTTTCATTCTGTTGTTTACGATGCTCAAGAAGCATGTGCACTTCTGAATTTAGAAGTGTCTCAGCAGTTTCAAATTCTGTATGCAAGCGAGTTTCAGTGTGAGAGAGGGATAAGTACATCACCGAAGAAGCCAATTTCTATATGCTTTGTTTTGTGCTTGGATATAGTTTTGAGGAGAAGGAAAATGAACCACAGCTTTGACTGTGAAAATCCTGTACTCCATGACCTGGAAGCCGTTCCTAATGAGAATACAACTATAATTCCTCCAAGGCCACACAACTGGATTTACAATACTGAGTAGCACTCCAGTTATTTTTAACTTTCTGATCATACGCATTTAAATTATCAGCCCTATCTTCTGAGCTAATCATATTTTTGTAATTAATATTACTCAGTTGACACAAAGGTCCAAAATAAAGGCAAATATTAAAGGGGTAAAACTTTGAAAGGCTTTTTAAAAATTGGGTTTGTATCTTGCTTTAAAATAAGCCTTTTTTTACTACTTATTTTTTAACTTAGAAAAATCAGAAATGGCAAGTGTGATCTTCTGCAGTTTTGCTGGAGAGCTTCCAGAAGGTCTTAGGGATGTTTATTGCTAGCATCTTAATTAAAGGAGGAGGATGCTGAATGCTTAACAAAGGTTTCCTTTATTAGAAATGTTATTTAGTCATTGAAATTAAATAGGCATTAAAAAATCCTTTCACCTCTCCAAAGATCAACTTCTCTCTCTCAGCTCTTGGTCTGTAATCACTTCACTAATTCGTTTGTCATCAAGAGTGACTACCAGAATAGACAGGGCATGAAATTCTACCGCTAAAAAGCAAGTAGACTGCAAATATTTCAGGTCTCCATTTACATCAGAAAAGCAAAAAAGAGCATAAGCCCAATTTTTTCCCCCTTTTGAGGACACCTTTAAGGAACAAATATAGCTACTCAAACATTAGTATGTCTCTACCCCGCTATAACACAGTCATAGAGAGCCAAAAATCCCTACTGCATTATAGCTGAAACCCCGTTATATCGGGATAGGGACAGCAGGGCTCCGGTGGTTATTTAAAGAGCTCCGGGCTCCAGCGGGGAGCCCCGGACCCTTTAAAGCACCGCCAGAGCCCAGCTGCTACTGCACTATATGCAAACCCGTGTTATATTGGGTGGCGTTATAGTGGGGTAGAATCATTCAGAATATTTTCAATGATACCCACTGGGCAATTGTAATCCCTGTTTAAACCTAAACTTTTGGTTTCCAATAATAATAATTTGAAAATATTCTCACAGGCAGCCCACAGAGAAGAAAAACTAGAGTTCCTCACATCAAACCTAGGGAATATTTAATTGTGCCAGCTTGATACAGATCAGGGTTTTTTACATAAAGTGGTAGGGACTGTCTCTTTGTCCTGTATTTGCACAGCATGGTACAAACAATAACAATAATAAAACTCCTTTATACACTGAAAAGCATCATATAATGGCATTTAAAGAACACTTCAAAGATGTACTCGTTCTGCTGGAATCAGATGGCCTGCTAAAAAAAAAGATGATTGAGCTACTGTCACGGCTGCCAGATTCCATATTTTTTTCTTTTTGAAATTACCCTGATTTTGATATATGGGGCTTTATAATGATAAACGGCTCGGGAAATGTGACGGAGCTCCCAAAATAAACTCTGGGCCAGACAAGGGCCAGGAGGCCAAAACTCTGCAGGCAGAAAAAGAATTAGACCAGGAGCTTCACGTTCGGAGCTTTAATTCCTCAGAAGGCCAGGCACCGCAGAGGTTCAAGACCCCATTTTCAGTCGGATTGGATTGACACGGTTGGGTGCAGTAAAGTGGCCCCCGATTTCCAGACTCGTCTTTCAGCCCGAGAGCTGTTCCTTTAATTTACAGGGAAACCGATACCAGACTGGGGGAGGTAACCTGGGGTACAGCAGGGCGGAGAAGGCCATGTTTTCCCCTTGCGGCCCATCCCCCGGCTCGGTGGAGTCTCCTCCTCCTACTCCCCAGACCCCCGTGCGCCCCCCCCCAACTCCTCAGGGGGAGAATCTCCCCCTCCTACTCTCCAGTCGGCGTCCCCAGCTCCCAGGGAAATCTCCCGCTGCTTCCTGGGCTCTCCCCCGGCCCTACGCACCTTTGGGGAAGACGAGCTGCGAGGCGTCCTCCTCCACGTCCGCGACCCGGACCTCGCTGCCTCCAGCCGCCATCGCTTCAGCCGGCCCGGCTTCCCCTCCGGAAGCGAAGGCTGCCGCGAGCCCCCGCCCTCCTCCTGCCTCGCGGCTGCGCGGCCGGAGCCCGCTCTTCTGAGGAGCCCGCCAGGGGGCGCCGCCTGGCCGGCGTTCCTCACCCCGTGTGGTGTGGCCTAGGCCAGGCCCCCAGCCACCATGTGATGGATGCTAGGCCCAGGCCACTCACGACTGGGCTGGGCCAGAGACAGGACAGAACTAACTCATTGCGAGTAGGGCCAGGCCCCCAGCACTGGACAATGCTGGGTAAACCCCATTTGGAACCAGGCTTGGCGCAACCCCATCTGCAAGACATCAACTTCTCACCACAGGATGGGACCACTTCCCAACCAGCTCACCGCAGAGAGGACATTTCATGTTGTTTGCCTCAACATGCAGCAGGGAGTACCTGTGATCTTGTGCGGTAACCGCCAAGGATGCAAAGGGATCATTCTCCCTCGGCCAGAGCATTGACTAATAGCTCTCCCGTCCACTAGGACTACATTTAAGCAACTAGATCCACCCAACTGTTGCTTCTTTCTGCAGTCACTTACATCCTAGGGGGCAGAAATAACTGAGTTAACCAAAGAGCCTCTCCAAAAAGCAAATCCTCACTACTTTTCTTAACGTAGTTTGGTTCAGTTGCATAGGAAAAGGTCTTGAAATGCATTTGCAGGGAAATGGACCCACCATCCTTCTTGATAGGTAAAAGCCACCAATGATTCTAGGAGCTCACTTTTGACCAAGGTGAGAGGAAATGCTTTCCATTACTCTGACGTATGCAATTGTCTGACCGGTGGCTCAGGCTTATGTTGATAATCTAACCCCCTATTGCTTATTTCTAATATCTCCTTCCAGGGCAAGATTATTGAGAAGATGCTGGCGAGCCAGTTGTAATTTGGTATCTACCAGTATTTTAGATTACTTCCAGTTATGTCACAGCTGGATATAGTATGTAGAGATTATTGGTTATATTGATGATCTTACATCCATACCCATTGACCACATTGCACATATTAATAGTCTCTGGCAGTTGGTTGTGAGATGCTGCCTATCTTAGGGTTGTCAACCCTCCAGGGTTGTCCTGGAGTCTCCAAGAATTAAAGATCATGTGATAATCTCCAGGAATACGTCCAACCAAAATTGGCAACCGTAGCCTGTCCCTCCATTTGATGGTGAAATTCTCAGGGACTAGGCAGCAAGGTATTCTCAATGGTGGGTCTTAGGTTTTAGGACTCTCTAACATCAGAAATCAGGTTGACCCAGAGACTGGGTACTAGTGAATTTTATTGCAAGACAATCTTTACACAAGTCTTCCTCCAATACCAGATCTATAGAGTGTTCTAGCTACATTCTAGAGGAAAACAAACATCCTAAGAAATCCCACTGTGAATAACAACTTTAACAGGGGAGTAGAAAAGATTTTTCATGGATAGAATTTTCATGCAACTTTTACATCTGTGAGGCCTACACCCTACAGTGATAGGTGCATTAGAAATACAGCTAGATATCTTATTACAAATAGTTAATAGTGGTAGAAAGATGGAAAAAGTTAGACAAACATCTGTCAGGGATGGTCTGGATATACTTAATCCTGCCTCTGTGTAGGGGAAATTAACAAAAATTACCTGTTGAGGTCCCTTCTAGCCCTACATTTCTGGCAGCAAACAGAATGGCTTTTCACCAAGCATAGTCCCAGAGTGTTTCTAAACTGATTTGCACATTATCTGCACTATAAAGGAACTTACTCCTGGTGGAATTCTGCATCACTGCACATGCACAGAATTTATGTTCCCTGCACCTTTCTTTGCTTCCCTGCAGAAAAATGACTTTCTGACAGGGAAGCAAAGGGAAGCCACAAGAGCAGGCATGAGTAGGGGACAGAACATGAAGAATTTTGTATCCAAGTAAAGCTAAAGGAAGAATTTTAAGAGGGTAAAATGTAACTTCCCAAGCTGGAATTTAGCTAGTTTGCTGTGATTAATACCCCGCATTTTGTGGGGAAGTGCCTTGGGATGTTAAATTACCAGAAGAAGTCAGGACCTTGATTTTAAGTTTCCTCAAAAACAGAATCTCTATGCACAATGTCCCCTATTCCACGCCATGTCAGTTCAATGCTGACTCAGAAGAGTGCCACTAAGAGATAACTAACAACTTCCTGGCAGTTGTGTCTTTCCTGGAGTCCTTCCATTTAAGTACCTAGTCAGCCTAATCCTGTTTAGCTTGCAGGATCTGATGAGATTGCTACCCATGCTCGTATGACTTCATATGATCAAAACACAACCTTAAAAAAAATGGGTTGCTGTTATTTCTAAAGAATCAGAAGATTTAACTGTTCACCTGTATAAAAATGTGCTGCTTCCTACAGAATAGTAAGAACAAAGTATTTAAAACTTGCAAAAGGGTAGGCTGTGAAGTTATGCATGGACCAACTCAAAATGTTTAAAGCATGCCATCTGGATAAATGAATGAGGTGGGGAAACTGGTTGGAAACTAGTTCAGATTGCTAACCAGTACAAGCAGAAAGACATTCCAAAAGATTGAATTAAAACATTTAAGGGAACATCTGGCTAATTAGACAATCTCCATTACGTTTACAATGAAACAAGAAAAGAATCAATGCCAGTTTGATCAGGGAAGCTTTTAGAATGCACTTGGAATCATGGTGACTTCTCAAACAACCTATCTGCCAAGAGCATCAATCTTCTCAGAACAGTAGGTAGCTCATGTAGTTATGAATTTTGCATGATTCTTGTCTGTGTCCTCTCCACTGAGCTATGTGGAAAAACAATTAACAGAAAGCAAGGCACTTGTAAAGGTTCCTAGCTACAGGTGAAGCGGCTATAATGATAGGAACAAAGTGATAAGCTCCTGTTGAGAATATTTTTGTCTTTTTATTCTTGTAGGCTCCAATAAATATCTTTCAAAATTATATCAGTAAGTGTTGTTCATCCTCTGAAGCAAATCAAAACTGATTCAACAAGAGAGGGTAGGTGGCTCATCTTTAACATGTGCTATTCAGGGGGAAAAATAAAGTGAGATTTCATATTCATTTGGTGGTCATGTGCTAAAATAGAAACATATTCAAGGAAGTTAAAGAACTTACCAAATATAATTTACCAGTTGTCCCACTGTTCCTATTGTTCGGTCTTAGAGCGGAAAAAAACCAAGTGGATACTGACCACTTTCAGAGACAGGATATTGAACTATATGCACTGCTGGTCTGATGCAATATGGGCAATTCCTAGCTTCCTAATGTTTGAAACAAATTAGTAAACCACTTAGTAGCAACTAGCTGTGCTACCACATCTCATTGGAAGAAAAAAGGATCATCCAGTAGCATCTTGGCTTAATACAATTTGGGGAATGTTGGTGATAGGAAAACTCCTTTATCAAAATAAACTAATACAGAAATTCTGAAAAGTGGTTTCCTTTTGTTGAATTAACAGGTAAAAAAAATCTCACCACCCTAGAAGTCAAGCCCAAAGTTACTTGATTTTTGTTCAGTAATTAGTGACAAATAGCAATTACTATGCTCTTGTTTAGTAAATGCCATTTGGTATTGTTAATGTTATGAAAACATTACCTTCTTAAAAGCAAAAATAACTTTGAGAGAGGGAAAAATAAGAGGATTACAATATCTAATTCTTAAAGATCTCTTTTTATCAGATCAGCAACATTTTAATAAGGCTTTTGATAGTCGCACATGACAGTCTCATAAGCAAACTAGGGAATGATGGTCTAGATTAAATTACTATAAGATAGGTATGCAACTGGTTGAGAAAACATACTCAGAGTAGTTATCAATGGTTAGCTGTCAAACTGAGAGGACGTATCTAGTGAGATCCCAAAGGGTTTTTTCTGGGTCTAGTGCTGTTTAATAATTTTAATTAATGACTTAAATAATGGAGTGGAGAATGCTTATAAAATTTCTGGATGATGCCAAGCTGAATGGGCTTGCAAGCATGTTGGAGGACAGGATAAGAATTTAAAACCACCTTGATAAATTGGAAAATTGGTCAACAAGATAAAATTCAGCAAAGACAAGTATAAAGTACTACACTTAGTGAAAAATCAAATGTTCAGTTACAAATCAGGGAATTACTGGCTAGATGGTAGTATTACTGAAAAGGATCTGGAGATTATAGTGAACATTGAATATGAGTGATGCAATTGCTGAAAAGGCTAATAAAATTCTGGGGTATATTAACAGAAGTGTTGTATGAAAGACACAGGAAGTAATTATCCCTCTCTACTCAGCACAGGTGAGGCCTCAGCTGTGCTATGTCTGGTGCTGGACACCACACTGTAGGAAAGATATAGACCAAAGGTCCCCAACATGATGCCCGCCAGGGCATCTATGTGCACCCGTCTACCGGCCGCCAGACAAGCAGCTGCCGAAATGCTGCCGAGAAGTGGCAACGTCAAGAAGCGTTGCCGCTGAAATGCGGCCAATTTTATCCCCCTATCTGTGTGATGAATTAATAAAGAATGCGTGATTTTGAAACAATTTATTTCCTCTGCAAGTGGTGATAGATGGGGGGAGGGCGGTTGGCTTACAGGGAAGTAGAGTGAACCAAGGGGGCAGGTTTTCATCAAGGAGAAACAAACAGAACTAATCGCACCATAGCCTGGCCAGTCATTAAACTGGCTTTCAAAGCTTCTCTAATGTGAAGCAATCCTGCTGTGCTTTTCTAATTGCCCTGGTGTCTGGCTGTGCGTAATCAGCGGCCAGGTGATTTGCTTCAACCTCGCACCCCGCCATAAACATCTCCCCCTTACTCTCACAGATATTGTGGAGCACAAAGCACGCGGCCATAACAATTGGAATATTGGTTTAGCTGAGATAGGAGTCAGTAAACTGCGCCAGCACGCTTTTAAATGTCCTTATGCACATTCTACCACCATTCTGTGCTTGCTCAGCCTATAGTTGGACAGCTCCTTACTACTGTCCAGGGTGCCTGTGTATGGCTTAATGAGCCATGGCATTAAGGGGTTGGCTGGGTCCCCAAGGATAACTATGAGCATTTCAACATCCCCAACTGTTATTTTCTGGTCTGGGAAGCAAGTCCCTTCCTGCAGCTTTTCAAACAGACCAGAGTTCCTGAAGACGTGAGCGTCATATACCTTTCCCAGTCATCCCATGTTGATATTGGTGAAACATCCCTTGTGATCCACCAGTGCTTGCAGCACCATTTAACACCATTTGACTGGTGGCCAAGGTGGTCCAGTCCCAAGATAGGGATATGTGTTCCGTCGATCACCCCACCACAGGTAGGGAATCCCATTGCAGCAAAGCCATTCACTATGACCTGCACATTTCCCTTGATTAGCAGCAGCTTAGTGATTGCATTGGCTACTTGGATCACATCAGCCCCCACAGTAGATTTACCCACTCCAAACTGATTCCTGACTGACCGATAGCTGTCTGGCATTGCAAGCTTCCAGAGGGCTATCACCACTCGCCTCTCAATTGTGAGGACTGCTCTCATCTTGGTATTCTTGTGCTTCAGAGCAGGGGAAAGCAAGTCAAAGTTCCATGAAACTGCCCTTACACATGTTAAAGTTTCGCAGCCACTGGGAATCGTCCCAGACCTGCAACACTATGTGGTCCCACTATTCTGTGCTTGTTTCCTGGGCCTAGAATCAGCGTTCCACGGCATGAACCTGCCCCATTACCACTATGATGTCCAAATTGCCAGGGCCCATGCTTTGAGAAAAGTCTGTGTCCATGTCCTCATCACTATCGTGACCGTGCTATTGTTGCCTCATCTGCTTTTGCAGATTTTGGTTCTGCACATACTGCAGGATAATACGTGAGATGTTTACAATGCTCACAATAGCAGCGGTGAGCTGAGCAGGCTCCATGCTTGGCGTAGTATCGCGTCTGCAGGAGAGCAGAGTTGCAGAGGAAGCAGTTAATGATGATGGATGCCACGAGAATAGATATTTATACCAACCATGAGGGGACCTGCATGGTGGATTCATGGCATCAGGAGAGCAGAGTTGCAGCGGAAGTGATGGAGGACGACGATTAGCACCACACACATTTCCTGAGGAAGAATACACGTTCCTGGGAGCCCATAACAGACAATATGGAGAAATTTGCTATCGAGACATGAGCAGGAGAGCTGAGTTGCAGTGGAAGCAGTGGATGATGACAGGATGCCACGAGAAGAGATATTTACACCAAACAATGAGAGGACCTGCGAGGTTGATTCACAGCACTAGGAGAGCAGAGTTGCAATGGAAGCGATGGTGGGACGGTTAGCAGTCCTACTGCACCGTCTGCTGAAAGTAGAATGGCATCTGCTCAGAAAAAAAGCACAAAACAATTGTCTGCCTTTGCTTTCACGGAGGGAGGGGCGACTGACAACATGTACCCAAAACCACCCCTGACAATGTTTTTACTACATCAGGCATTGGGAGTTCAACCCAGAATTACAATGGGCAGTGGAGACTGCGGGAACTGTGGGATAGCTACCCACAGTGCAACGCTCCAAAAGTCGATGCTAGCCACTGTACTATGGACGCACTCCACTGACTTAATGCACTTAGTGGGGACATACACAATCAACTGTATCAAATAGCTTCCTAAAAAATCGACTTCTATAAATTCAGCCTAATTTTGTAGTGTAGACATACCTTTAGATTTAACCTTCTTCTCCAGCATGGTATTAATTTCTTCATATTTAAACCCATAATCTCATCCAGTGCCATTTCCCTCAATGGCTGCAATGTTCACACTAAGGGATGTGCACTTTTCTTGCTCCATATGAGCAGCAAGTCACAGCACCAGTATGTTGGGTGGCTTTTGAGACTTTATCCACTCAGTAGCCTCTGAAACCTTATTCGCTTGGTTCCCAAAAATTCATCTCAGCTTCAAACTTGTCCCTGAGGTTTCTTTATTGGAATACAGTTAAACTACACGTAAGTTGATTAAGCTCAAGGGTAGAGAGTGGTATAAGACAAACCACATATCCAAAGGCATCCCCCCTTTGCCGCACAACAGCCAGCCTGACGTTTGTGACGGATATGTCAGACCTTGAATTGGGTGCTCATCTAGGGGACCTCAGGGCTTGTGGTCAGGAGCAGAGCAGTCGCTCCATATCAATGTGATGGAGCTCAGCGAGGTTCGTTTATCCTGCCAGACCTTTCATGCCACTTTGAGTGGTCACAGCATGACAGTTCCAATGGACAACATGACTGCCATATTTTATATAAACAAGCAGGTCGGAGCCTGTTCCTCACCCCTCTGCCATGAGGCTCTCCTCCTCTGGAACTTTTGTATAGCCCAAGCCATTCACCTCAAGGCGTCATATCTCCCAGGGGTGCGGAAAGAACTGGCGGACCATCTCAGCAGGTCATACTGCATGCATGAGTGGATGGTCAGAGTGGATGTCGTGTTTTCACTCTTCCACAAGTGGAGATTTCCCTGGGTAGACCTGTTTGCCACCAGGGGCAATGCCCAATGCCCACAGTTCTGCTCATTACAGGGCCCCAGTCTGGGCTCAATAGCAGATGCATTTGCGATCCCGTGGGGAGGGGAATTGAAATATGCCTTTCCCCCGCTTCCTCTGGTGCACAAGGTCCTGCTCAAGGTGTTCAGGGACAGGGTGGCGGTCATCCTCATTGCCTCAGTGTGGCCCCGCCAGCACTGGTTCACCATACTCCTGGAGCTGTCCGTGAAAGCCCAGGTAACCCTGCCCCTATACTGGGACCTCATCACGCAGGATGGAGGGCGACTCCTCCACCCCAGCCTGCAATCACTACATCTGACAGCATGGAAGTGCTGTGGCTGAATGCTTTGGAGGGACGCTCTGGGTGGAGTGGTGGTTGAAGGGAAGAGGGAAGAACAAGGCCATACTACACTTCAAAATTTATTGAATGCCAGCCTTCGGTTTCTTGGGCAGTCCTCTGGGGTGGAGTGGTTGGGTGCCTAGAGCCCCCACCCCCTTGTTCTTGGGCATCTGGGTGAGGAGGCTATGGAACTTGGGGAGGAGAGTGGGCAGTTACACAGAGGGAGAAGCGGTAGTCTGTGCTCCTGCTGCCTTTCCTGCAGCTCCACCAGATATCAGTTTGATCTCCCAATAACCTCAGCATTGCATCCTGCCTCCTCTCATCTTGCTCCCGCACCTCTCTTCTCATTTGTCCCTCCTGTCCTCGTGTTCATTTTCTGCTTTCCTGGACTCTGACATGGTTTGCCTCCACGCATTCTGCTGAACTCTTTCAGTGTGGGAGGACTGCATGAGCTCAGAGAACATTTAATCGCAAGTGCATTTTTTTCGCCTTCTTATCTGCGCTAGCCTCTGGGACAGAGATGATAGGGGGAGAGTTGAAACATTTGCAGCTGTGGGAAGAAAAATAAGGAGGTCTGGTCTACACTAAGGGGGGGGAAATCGATCTAAGATACGCAGTTTCAGCTATGAGAATAGCATAGCTGAAGTCGATGTATCTTAGATCGACTTAGAATCACTTACTTTGCATACTCATGGCATGGGATCGACGGCCGCCACTCCCCCGTCAACATTGCTTCTGCCTCTCGCCAAGCTGGAGTTCAGCAGTTGATGGGAGAGCAATCAGTTTGATTTATCGCGTCTACACAACACGTGATAAATTGATCCCCGATAGATCGATCGCTACCTGCCGATCCAGCAGATAGTGTAGATGTACCTGGACAGTAGTATTTAAAAAGACACATTTTAGAGAACAATGGGTAGACTCTTTCACAGTGAACCAAGCTGTTAACATTACATAGGACATGTGCTTTCGGTACAAGGTCACATTTGCCGCTTATATTGAGGGCCTGCCAGTTTGTTGTGAGAGATCACACACGCAGGGCCAGGCAACAGAATTCGGCTTGCAGGCAGCCATGGTAAGCCACAGTCTTTCAGCTTCTTCAACCTTTATAACATGTGGGAATGGTTTCAAACAGGAGCACCCTCCTTTCCCATACCAAGAGCCCATTGCTTTGGCCATTTAAAAGGAGGGACTATACTGGCTGCGAATGCATCCCAAGTCTTCAGAGCAAATTAATCATTAATCACTCTTGCTTTTAAACCACACATTATATTCACAAAGGTACACTCACCAGAGGTGCCTTCTGGGGCTTCATGGTCTGTGAGCCTGTCTTGGGAGGGTATTGGCTCCAGGGTGATAAACAGTTCCTGGCTGTCGGGGAGAATGGTTTCTCCGCTTGCGTGCTGTGCGCTATCCTCATCCTCCTCCATGTCCTCATCCCCAAAATCCTCATCCCTGTTGCATGAGATCCCTCCCTTTCAGGGTGTCCACAGGCAGGAGTGCAGTAGGGGTAGGGCCCTTCCCTAGAATTGCATGCGGCTCATCAGAGAAGCAGCATGTCTGAGGCTGTGATCTGGAGCTGCCATTTGCCTCTTTGTTTTTTTGGTAGTCTTGCCTGAGCTTCTTAATTTTCACATGGCATTGCTGCGGGGCCCTGGGTAGCCTCTGTCCATCATGCCCTTGGAGATTTTTTTCAAATATTTTGGCATTTTGTCTTTTGGAATGGAGTTCTGATAGCATGGATTCGTCTCCCCAAACAGTGATCAGATCCAGTACCTCCATGCTGGAGCTCTTTGCAATTCTGGGACTGCATGGTCACTGTGCTGATGAGCTCGCCATGCTGGCCAAACAGGAAATGAAATTCAAAAGTTCCCGGGGCTTTTGCTGTGTACCTAGCTAGTGTATCTGAGTTGAAAGTGCTGTCTAGAGCGATCACAATGGAGCACTCTGGGATAGCTCCAGGAGGCCAATACCGTCGAATTGTGTCCACACTACCCCAAATTTGACCCGGTGATGTCAATTTCAATGCTAATTACCTTGTTGGGGAGGAGTACATAAATCAATTTTAAGAGCCCTTTAAGTCGACAAAAATGGCTTTGTGTGGACGGGTGCAGGGTTAAATCGAACTAACACTGCTAAACTCAACCTAAACTCGTAGTGTAGACCAGGGCTAAGAGCGGAGAGAAGTATTCAGGGGAGACTGGATTCAGATGAAAAAGGAACTCCAGAGAGTGGGACTAGATAGGCAAAAAAGAATGCTTGGCAGAGCACACCAGAGGGCTATTGAATGCCTCTGACACTTAAAAAAAAAAAAATGTAGGACCCATTAGCAGCCATGAAAAAAAAAACAGTATCTATGTTTTTTTACCTTATGCAAAGAAAGCTCAAATCAAGGCACTAGATTCACAAGGATTATTTCTGGTGGCTAAAACTTTACAAACAAAATGTGCTACCTTAAGACATACAAGTAAAAAGCATAAAAAGCAGATAAAAGTTGTAGAAAAAAGCTAAACGAAAAAAATTCCTAAAAGGTCAGAAAGAAAACAATGTCTTATCTATTTGCATAAATCCAAAGGAAAAAGCAACCATCCTTCATGGACTGTATTTAATGTAGGATGGCTTTTCAGGTAAAGTGTACCGAGTTAAAAAGTAAGTACAAAAACCATAAATAAGCTTAAAGCCAGCAAAAGGATTTGCCTAAGAAATGTGTCACTTTAAAACAAAAAGTTAAAAAAAGCATTTGCACAAATGAACACTGCAGAGTTTGTAGGTAAACAGTTGGGGGTTGTGGAAATGTTAAAGCGTTCGAGAAGAGTAATGCTTGGTTTAATAATGGAACCCACTTATGGCAGTATAATAATAAAACCAATCATAAAACAAATTATGCAAAGGGAAGGTCTGGTGGTGACAAATTCCACCACTATATGCTTCATCCCCCAAGAAGCCATTAAAGACCTTTTGAGAAAAATGGCCTTTCTTGAGAAATGTGTCTGTAAATATTCGATTGTGCTCTAAATACAAAAACACACAATTCTAAATTTATAATATTATATAGTTAATATAACAAATTAAAAGTTAAATTGTAAAAGAAGTGTGCATTCCTATGGAATATGCAGTGTGTACAGTTTAAAAAGGTAACAAAAATGTAAAACAAAACATGATAATTAAAATTCAATAGACTACAAAAGCCACAATAAGTTCTTTTTCAAATAGCTGTGTGCTTTAAAAGCAAAAACCAACCCAGCACAAATAAATCAATCAGTAAACATAAAAAGTAAAGCTATTAATCCTGTTAAAAATCCTATTAAAAATGCCATCCAAATTCTGTTTTAAACAGTTATTGTGAATAATAAAGCTACTTTAAATGGTTCAGTGGCCATTCAAAAAAATCTGACAAAACTGCTAATCACTTAAATCCTATTCAAAAGTTGTTTAATTGTAGTGTAAAATAAATAATTTTTTTGTTTTCTTAGTAACAGAGTAAAATTTTGTAAATAAAAATATTAAAATGTCCTAAACTAAAAACAAGTCCAAATAATTTAGGGTTAAAATGTGTACAATGTTTTTAATACAAGTGTTCAATTGAGTGTGTCAGTATTAGGAAATTTTACCAGTCTGCAGTTACTTTAAAAATTGCATCCACTAAAATTTGATAAAATATAGTAAAAACTGCTTAAATAAAAATTTCTAAACAAAAATGCTACTTTAAAATGCACAAAACTGCCAAGGTGAGGAGCAACTACATTGAAAAAAGTGTATAGAATTAGCACAAAAAAATGGAACAGTTTAAAATCAGTATGTTAATCTAAAACCAAGCTGATATAAAAATGCTGTTAAAACCTACCCAAGCATTTCAGTAAAAAATAGGAGCAAAAGTACAGCATCTATTAAATAAAACCAAAACATAATTAATAGAACTTTAATTGTATATAATATACATATTTGTATTTGCTTTTTAAAGGTACTGTATAGCATTAAGTCAGTGTGGTCTAATACTATCATGTATCATATGTAAATGATACATGCCGTACAATGTAAAAGCAGCCTTAAGTGATATGAAGCAAGAAAAACGTGCCTTCTTATCACCACAGAAAAGATCGCATCTGAAGATGACAGGTTTATTTCACAATATCCAGCAGCAATGAAGGAAAATGGAGAGAAATGCTCCATGCACTCCACGACACTTATCACACTGGGAAGAGCCTTGGGTGAAAAGCTGGACAAAGTGATTCTTGCATCAACTTGATACTTGACATGGAACAAAGGATCCAATAAGGATGCATAGCACATAAAATACAAGATGAATAAGTCAACCTATTCCAACTCCTTTGTAAACAGGAAGGATATTGAGCTCATCTTAATGTATTCTTAAATAGTATAAAGAAAAAATAAGCTAAGTTTGCCTCAAAGGTGACTTTTCACAAACACACACAATAATATAACAAAGGCCTCATGAATGCCATAATTTTATAGTGACAGAATTTATCCTTAGAGGCAGCTGAAAATTTTGGCCACAGAAATTTCACCCCCTGGAAATTCACCCTTTTGCTTTTCTGTCTTTAGCACTTAGTCAGAACATTTTGCTAAAAACAGTATTTTCCCTGGTTGCATTTTCTTCCTCCACAAGGAGTCGAGTTTTCAGTGTACGTGCTCCTGTCAAGTGCCAACCCTAAGTCTTGAAGAGCAGAAGCTTCTTGGACAGTTTTCTTTGATTAGGACAAAACAGCTTGGAGGTCCTTCTTCTTCCCTCAAAGAAAGAAATCACTAACCATTCAATAACCATTCCCACCTACGTGACATATGCCATCATGTGCCAGCAATGCCCCTCTGCCATATACATTGGCCATACTGGACAGTCTCTTCGCAAAAGAATAAATGGACACAAATCTGACATCAGGAATCATAACATTCAAAAACCAGCGGGAGAACACTTCAACCTCTCTAACCACTCCGTGACAGACTTGAAGGTGGCAGTTTTGCAACAAAAAAACTTCAAAAACAGACTCCAAAGAGAGACTGCTGAACTCGAATTAATATGCAAATTAGACACAATTAACTCAGGCCTTAACAGAGACTGGGAATGGCTGGGTCATTACACTAATTGAATCTATTTCCCTATGTTAAATTCTCCTCACACCTTCTATGGGTCATCTTAATTATCACTTCAAAAGTTTTTTTCCCCTGCTGATGATAGCTCATCTCAATTGATTAGACTCTTCCTGTTGGTATGCATACTTCCACCTTTTCATGTTCCCTGTATGTATAAATATCCCGTCTGTGTGTTCCATTCTGTGCATCCGAAGAAGTGAGCTGTAGCTCACGAAAGCTCATGCTGAAATAAATTTGTTAGTCTCTAAGGTGCCCCAAGTACTCTTGTTCTCATTCCTCGTTCACCTACTCTCACTCTTCTTACACTTCTTCTCACTGCTGCCCCCTAGCACATAGAAAATGGAAATATATAATTAATACCATTATATAGTCACTGGATCCTGTCTTAAGCAACACTTGAGTGGCTGTTTAACAGAAAAGGTCTAATAAAGATGGAGAATAATTATTTTCAGTCTCAATGGGGATTTTTTAGGGTCATTGGAAGACCCTAAAAAAGGAAGTTGCAGAATAGAAGTAGTCTCTAGTTTAACTAATTCCATTTTTAAAACACTTGCAGTAGTTTGAGATGCATACACAGATTTAGAATTTCCATCATGCCAACAAATTCAGCTTGTGTACTGCAGAAGTCATGAGGCCTTTGCACAGAATACACAGGGATTTAAGAATAAACCTTTATACTCTCAGAGATATCTACTTAACTATAATTCCATAAATTAATTTTGCTGCCAATGACAGGAGTATGGCCTTTTCTCTGCAATTTAGTTATGTCATTCTTAATGTGATAAACATTCATGTGACTTTTTAAAAAACTTCCTCACACATCTCATGTTGCTTTCTTCCTTCACAGCTGACTGTTTGATAATCTGTCTCCTCTCAGACAGCTCATTACCCTCCTCCAAAAACCAGACAGGAAATTCAAGTTCATTAGCAGACTTTGTATTCATACAACATGTTCAGCTTTCAAGGTGAGATATCATCTTATTCTATCTCAAGATTCAGTGAGTGAGAGAGAGAGAGAGAGATGAGACAGAACAAAAGCATCTTTATCCATTATGATTTATTCTCTACAATACTTCATTAGAGGATAGAGTTCAATGATTTACACTCAGAAGTTATATAGCTAGGAGGCAACCAAGTGTAATACAAATAATTGGTCTGACATCTCTGCATCGAATGTCAAAAGAAGTCTCCTTGCTTTAAGGAAATAAAATTAAATTAACCAAATAATAAAACATGTAGGTTCCAGAATACAAACAGAAAACAGCACTAAGTCTGTGAAGATTGCAGATGTTAATGTATTATGAAAAACAGGCAATCCTGTCCCAAAGTTAAAATGAACTTTCAGGATTTCTTAGACATATTGTTCTTATAAACTGTAGCTATATGTGATATTTTGACCATAAAACTTTTCAGACTGAAATGGCCTCTAGAGAAATTGGATGTTTAAACATTATGAAAAAGAAAAGTTTAGGAACCTCACAGTGGAAACATTCCAACACTGACATCTTCAGTGATCAAAGACATTCTCCTGTAGTTACTGTAAAACAAGACAATGCATAATTGCTGCACGGTAACTTCCTAGCGATGGTTATCATGAGAATAAACCCTTCTGGACCAAAAGGCATTTAGCTAAGGATGAGCAAAATCCAAACCAGCTGACTATTGCTGGGACCCTCCAAAGAGCAGATTTTACCTGCTATGCAGCTGAGTGCTACAGCAACTGAAGGGACCCCTGCAGAGACAATCTTTAATCCTAGTGGTCAACATTTATTCTTGTTAGGTAACTGAAAGGCCGTATGTTTCATTTCAGATTTGTCTCATCCTTATGCATACCTGCCATCTAATGATCCAGAAATGGGATTATTTCCTGAGAACCACTCCCCCTGCCAGATTTTTCTGAGATGATGTGATTACTGGCATGCTTTTCAATTGATTTCTAACTGGACCCAACTTGGGACTGATTCTGAGGGTGCCCAGTTCTCAGACAGCAGACTGGTATTTCTTGAGTCTGCTTTCTCTTCCACTCGAAGCACCAAGACAAGAACACAGTCCATCTTTAATAGAGGCATTTTAATTTATAGACTGGGTGGGGGGGATGGAAGTGCGAGGAGTACAGCTTCCCGACTCCCAAGCCATTCAGCCCACTTCCATCTAATGCAACTAGGTCACTCAGTCCTAAAGTTCTGATCTTAAAATGTCAGCTAACCCACTCCCTCCTCTATTAAAATTCAATCCAATCCAGAGAACACAATACACTGGTTAAAGACACAGATCAGGGCAAACATTTTAAAAAGAAACTATAGAGTTGTGTAGCCTGGCACTATACGCCTGCATGACCTGTCTCGCTAGTGTTCCCAGGGGTGAACAGCCTGGCACTATATACGTGCATGATCAGTCTCACTGAGCATGCTCAGGGGTGAAGTTTTAGCACCAATTGTTTTGCTTTTTTAAATTTTTAAAAATCAAATTCTAACATAAAACACTTGAACAATAATGAGTGTAGCCCTATGTATCAGTACTGATTGATGGTGGAGGTGAATTGTATGTCCAGACCAGACTCTGCCCCCTCCTCCATCAGTTCAGGGCACCTAGGAGAGTAATTACAAATCACTCTAGTTTGTAACAAGACTGATTTATTCTCAGCAGCAGGAAATCGTGAAACAATCCCTTCATCTTCAAACTTGTTTCATCTACATCACAAGGGAAATGTGGCAGTTCATAACAATGACCCAGTACAGAAGCAAGGCTGGGACAATATTGCACAGATATCCAAAATAGGACCCCCTCCTTTTCCTCACATCTACATTTCCCCAACAGCAGCACATGACACTGACAAGCAAAACTGCAGGGTTTTGTTCACTTCTTCAGAGGAATTAGAAGGAACAGCATGCAGTTTTGAGGTTCCTTACAGATCCACTTCCCACATAAGGAGAGAACTTGTGTAAATTTCAGTCTGATATTCCCAGCCAGTTTAAAAAGCCAGCATTACCACACATATTTTAGAGGATATATGCAATCAAATATCCATTCGTCCATTATGCTCTTAATCTGCATTTTCTTTGACCACCCTTGTCTATTACCAAGATATTTGTAAGAAGCTTGTATAATCATTTTACAGTCCCTGATGATTAATTTAGAGGTGCCATAATCCAGTATTCAGGACATCATTCAGTGACTTGGGTAGGAGGAGTATGCAGACTGGATAAGAAGATGCTTCCATTTAATGGCAAATATCTTGTGTAATCAGCAGTGAAGGGTGAGGAAATACAAAATGCACAGGAATTTAATAGGGTTTGGGTAAAACTGATATTTAAAAAAAATTGCTTGGTGTGGCAATGACTAAATTGTGTTAGACAATGACTTACAAGCTAACCTACATAGCTTTACTCTGTAGACCTGTCTTGAACTAGAACATCAACAACTCCCATATCAGATCAATAGTCACCTAGAGAAAGTGGCTATCCTGTTGAAAGGAATGTCTCCGAGAGTGCTTGCTTGACTTAAACAACTTTCAGGCACTAGATTAATTTGTATGACTGCAATCAATGCCCTGCAAGAGCCCCCTCCCATTCCCCAATCCATTGTAGGTTCTACCACCAATGTCTAAGGCAGTAAGTAAGCCTAGTTGTAACAGAGAGGAGATCTTCCAGGCAGACTCAAGAACCTCACCATTTCTGTTCAATAGCAGGCTACATCATAAAACACTGTTTAAACCAGAAAACTGAATATGAACTAGAAGAAGAGGGCTGGAGAATTCAACTGACAGTGGAATCTGAGAATTAAAGCCTTCTGGGGTTTGTTTAAGCAATGCTTTCATTTGTAATACCATCCAAAGGGCGTTCACATCTTTAAATGGTTTCCATCCAGGAGGAGGGGGTGCTATCCAGATGTTCAACCCTCCCCTTAACATGATGTCCACCTGTGATGTTTGGGGACTGTAATCAGCTCTTGATACACAACAAATACCAGAGATTAAAAAAAGAATTTAAAATAACCTAAAAATGTTTTGTTGGACTCCGTTGCCCAGACTGCCAGAGGAACGCTCCTACTTGATCTGGGGGGCTTTCATAATTAACAATTCAAGTTTCCAGAACGTAGGACATACAAGGACAGAGCAATCTGAAGTGGCATTTTCATCCCAGAGGTCTTCTGCACCTCACTGCAATTCCTAGTCACGGAGCCCCAATCCAACTGAACCCCCATTTTGAGGGAAGGCTGAGATAAGGCTTGGGCCCCTGAAGTTCTGTCGCACTCACATCATTCCCCCCAGGTCAGCTGGAAGGCAGACTTGGCAACGGAAGCTAGCATCATAAAATGGTGCAGTAATAGAAGTAACTGGACCAAGAAGAGGAGGCATCTGCCCCAATGATGTCGTAGCCATTGGTGGCAACTGGGGGGCGGGACTGGTCATGCAGCCGTGTGTCAGGAGTAATGATTGTAG
This sequence comes from Gopherus evgoodei, assembly GCF_007399415.2. Lineage (NCBI taxonomy): Eukaryota > Metazoa > Chordata > Testudines > Testudinidae > Gopherus > Gopherus evgoodei. Next base: position 48,800,473 of record NC_044330.1, on the reverse strand, counting down.
AGGGGTGGGGCATGAAGAGTGCCATTCTGGAAACAATGCTGACGGGAAGCCATATATTCTGCATAACTGATTGTCACCTTTTCGCTGCGGTACCTGGGAGGAAACAGGAAACAGAAAGTAACTACAGTACAATATTCATCAGCAAAAATATCAAGTGTGTACTTATTATCTTAATTTAGGTAGCTTCACAATGGCTGAGCAACCTCACACAGAGCAAGATGGGCTCCGTGCCTTAAAAATATGTAAGTTGTGAGATTAGAGTGGAAGACTGAAGAAGTGCTTTGTGTCTCTATCCATCCATCCTATAAGCAATGCCTAACATTTTTCAAAGTTGGGTGCCTAAAATCAGGTTCCTAAACAAATATTTAGACATATGATCAACATGACCAGATTTCCAACAGTGAGACCTCTCAGATGTCAATGAATACTCAGCACCTTTGAGAATCAGGCTACTTTAATGCAGGTGCCTAAATATGAATTTAGGTACCTAACTTAAGGCATCCAAGCGTGTAAGTTTTCGCTCATAATTCAAGAGAGGACACAAGTGACCTGCGCTAGGTTAGTACCAATGACTGACAAAGATATTTGTTGCCTATAAACAGAATATTGTTTATATCAGAGCATGCAAGTCCTTCTAGATAGCTAACTTTTCCACACACATTAGGTGTTTTAGCATCACACATTTCAACATCAGAGCCTGACTTGAGACAATTGTAGTTATAGCATTTCAGGAAGTGGTAGTCTGGGACACTGGCAACAAGCTGCCAGTTTGCATGTTATGCATGTCCGCTTTGAGAAAAGCCATAAGCAGAGGAGTTAAACTTTTAGGGAAACAATAAAATGTTATTCACCACCCAGTATGAATTTAATTTTTAATATACTTGAAACATTTATGAAAAGACTAATAAAGCTTCAGAGTAAAGGAGGGTTTCCTGAAGAGTATCAGAGGGGTAGCCGTGTTAGTCTGGATCTGTAAAAGCAGTGCCACAGGACTCTTTGCTGCTTTTCCTGAAGAGTGTACATAGCTAGTCTATGTTCCACCATCAGAATCCAAAAAAATCTGAGGGTCCATTTTGGGAAACTTGTGAATTTCTACAATAGATAAGGGTTTGCTTCCAAGCACAGCATTTTACATATGTACACAACAGCTGAAGGCAAGTCCATATTATCCCTGGTTTTAATGAATCTTCATCCCATCCCTTCCTCTGTTACTATACCACATTTCCACTTCCTTGCTCTAGGGATGAGGGCTGACAAGAAGCAGAATGTCCCCATTTTTACCCAAAACACCCATATCCTGCAGACACTGCTTCCTCCTAGCAGACACAAAGAGATTAGAACCAACAGTGCAACTGGGAGCATGGACAGGTGGGCAAGTCTGAAAACCAGCCTACTTTAAGGCTAGTTCCACTTTAAAAGAGCTTTACCTTCCTTACAGATATGCCACCCTATTGAGTAATATATGGACCAAAAAAAAACTTCAAAACCAGACTCCAATGAGAAACTGCTGAATTGGAATTAATTTGAAAACTAGGCATGATTAAATTAGGCTTGAATAAAGACTGGGAATGAATGGGTCATTACACAAAGTAGAACTATTCCCCCTACTGTTACTCAAACCTTCTTGTCAATTGTTGGAAATGGGCCATCCTGTTTATCACGACAAAAGTTTTTTTTCCTCCTGCTGACAATAGCCCATCTTAACTGATTACTCTCGTTATAGCTGGTATGGCAACACCCATTCTTTCATTGTCTGTGTTCGCATATATATCATCTTCCTACTGTATTTTCCGCTGCATGCATCCAATGAAGTGGGTTTTAGCCCACAAACGCTTATGATTAAATATATTTGTTAGTCTCTAAGGTGCCACAAGTATTCCTCATTCTTTTTGCATCTACCTTACGTTAGCTTAGTGAGTTTTACTTCTTTTAATCTTTCACCTTGATAAATGTCAAGTAAATTTAGAGGTGGTAACATTTCATTTGTAATTTGCTCACTTGGAGGTGCCAAGCTCCATTATTTCTGCATGAACTGAACATGTTATACTTTGTTGCAATATAAGCTCTCAGTACCTCATGTACAACATTTAGGATGCTGGCCTTCAACCTACACCTCTCATCTGAACGTAACATGTCAATATTGGTATCAAAGGCAAGCAGAAAACGGATTAAGTGTTTTTTAAACCAATAATATACTATCTGATTAAGTTAAAACTACAAAGCTGTCAGCTTACCTGGTGAGTTTAATTGTTTTCCTAAAGTCATTGGTAATCGGAGCCTTAAATCCACCTTTCCTGAGCAAGGAGTCTATGGTCTGGATCTGATCCCAATCTGTTGAGAAGTAACAGCAAGCGGGATTATTATTTTAGTATACAGCCACATTGTAAAGAAAAGGGAGAGACAAACAGGGCTGTAGAAAACCAGAAAAACCACTGCTGACAAAAAATGGAACATACAGCAGGTTACAGACTGAGCTTTATAAACACACTGAGTGAGTGGGACATGCATGGTCTCATCCTTGCACACTTATCTACACACACTCCGACCCTTCTAAAATCCTAGGGGAACAGTAACTCCTGTAATATAGCAGCTTAGTGTTCTTCTGGGAAGGTCTCCGCCCTGCTACTGCTGCATGGACCGCTGACCCATTTCTCCATGTACCACTCAAGTTTAGTTGTCTAAATCTTAAAATAATACCTAGCTCTTATAGAGTTGAATTTGGATCAGCCTGATGGTGTAGTGACAACACAGTGCACTGCTAGGTGAGAGATCAGAATTAAAACTGCTACCTTAGTCTTTTGCCCCAGGGCCAGCAGGATGTGACAACTCAACTCTGCAATGTGGAGGAAAGGAGGCGATATTTTGTGCAGTTACAATGGTGGCCATTGCTAGCTGAGTGGGAATTGTGCTCAAAGGGTGCCTGGCTCCTGCCCTCATCTAAAAGAAGCCACATTACCAAGAATGAAGAGAAAAATGTCTCTCCTGTTGGAGTGCTGGTGCTGTGTGGCCTGCAGATATCCTTGGTGGTGGGAGAAACATGAAAGAGGAAACGTGTAACGCTGAATAAAGCTAAAAGGTCCAAACTTCAAGATCCTCCACTGCTTAAGTCCGGGATCCTTTTCACCCTAAAGGACTCAATTGTGTGTATACATGGGAGGGGAAGAAGGGCCAGATGAAAGCCAGACAGCAGTTGTGTAGAGTGTCTGTTAGCCAAATGATGTTTTGTGTTTGTGGCTCTAGTGGAAGGCCTTTCACAGCTATTGCAATCTAGACCCACAATCCTTAACTTTAAATATGCCAGTTCTGTGACAAGATGAACTGCCATATATGGCAGCCATCTGAAACCCACCTTGTTCCTTAGCAACCTCAGGTAAGTACGTGGCTGTACGTTTGACACCTTTCTCATTGATGAACTCTATTCTGATCCCATGGATCCCAACCTACAAATGGAAATGAAAAGCCAAGTGAGAGGTATTTGCTGGGATTGAATCCCTGACTGACTCATCTTCATCAAAGCACAATGCATCACTGCACCACCCTGGCCACATTCCTGCCATGGTAAAGGACCTTCTCTCTCTCCCAGGCCAGCCTAACCAAAGGCTTCCCCAGATGGGCAAATGGCCCCCTGCCTCTTCTTCCAGGCCAACACAACCAGTCTTCCCGCCTCCTCTCCTGGGCCAAACTAGGCCACAGACTTCTAACAGGGCAAAGAGCTTCCCATCTCCTCTCGTGGGCCAGCCAGGCCATGAGTTCCTGTAGAGGAAGAGTCATACCAGCAGACTACACCCACAAGCCATAAACTTTGGCAAGTCCCTCTTCTTTATTTCTCCTTATAAAATGAATGCATTTCCATGTACTGTCTCCCTAGCATTCTGGCGCCAATTGGCTCCTTAGGACCTAAACTATATCCTCCTCTAATCAGTAATGTCTTCACGTTCCACCAAATTGTCTCTAGATTCCCAAAAAAATAGCCACATCCTCACCTCTCTTAACCCCCCAGTCAGATCCCTTCCCAACCACAACAGGACTATTCATCCATCACTTAACTGGCCTCTTTCCTGTCTCCTCTTGTTTTCCATCCCCAGTTCCTCTGAGCCCAGTTATAACATCCATACACCCTTGTAATGAAGGAGACACATTACCATGTACTAACCCGAACCCGAATGGAACGAGAGAGTGATGCAGAGTTCCAAATGCACCTGTTCTCACCTCCCAGTCCAGGTAGTCACTGGCATCCTCAAAGTTAGTGAGGAGGGAGACAGAGCAGAAAAGTTTAGGCAGCTCCTCACGAGTCAGGGGGGGAAATCGGCTGTCCTTAAGTGCACTACAGAGGGACAGAAACACATGGCCTAAAACCAGAGACTGCATCAACATTTCAGACAGACACACACAAAGTCATTACATTTAAAACCTGCCTTAGAATACAGAAAACAGTTTCTCCAGTCACAAGAGGTGGAGGACATTGTAAGTAATCTTACCCTGTTATCTTCATATTATGTATCCAGAGATCTCAACATAGTTCACTAGAAGAAACAACAGAGCCTCTCTGGATTTGTAAAGAAATTGTCGCTTTGGCAAGAGAAGTGAAACTGAATTATCCACCAAAACGTGCAGGCTGCGGGCACATTCAGCATGTAAATAAGTTTGAAATTACCTTTAAAAAAAATTAAGAAGTCAAGCAAAATCCAGATGTCACAGATAACAGAAGACTCAGCTGTTGTAGAGATGGTCCATAAGGTCCCTGGTATGTCACGTTTTTTCAACTATCGTGCAGTTCTGAACGTTTCTTTTATTATGAAATGTATAAAATTATACAGATTTATAAATCTAAAAATTTCTCTGATGCGTTGAGTCCTCTTTAAAAACAGAGGTCTTTAGCACATTAGGTTGGTTTCAGAATTACTTCATTTTCAGTGTCATTACCTGGTTAATGTGTATTCCCTGAGTCCTGAATGAAGGTTCATGGCTGAGAAGGTTCCAATGCAGCCACGAAGCCGCTTGTCTCGCCCCGTCTTCCAAGTCACAAAAAGCGGACTGAAAAGGCAAAACAAACACACACTATCCTCAAAGAATCCCAGCCTTGGGGGAGACCAGCAAAGTGTGAAAAAGCAAGTGTGTGCTTACTCTGATAAGAACCAGTGTGCCATCAGTTACCCAGTAATTTTTTATTAAAGGCATTTCCTCCCTCTTTTCACACTACAGATCAGTATCTGTCACTTTTTCCCATGAGCAGCAGAGTTGCTTAACTCCACAGGCTGCCTTTCTGTGCAAGTCTCTGAATTCTTGGTATTGTCCACTAGTTTATACACAAATCCACAACAAATTAACATAAGTGAAACAAACACCTATACATTTATAACTTTAAAATTGAAGGATGCCAAAGCGCTGCACAAAAAGCACACACTTAGGGTTGTGAAAAAAGCTTTTCTTCAGGAAAAAAGCAAACCTAGATTTTTCTGGGTTATGTCCACGTTCTGACCTCTGGGTCAATTCCCCAGGGCTAGGAAAGTTTTTATTCATTACTCCTTTTGCCTATGTTTCATTTGATTTATATTTATGGAGATTCTCTCCTGCTGCACAGACATTCCTGACTCAACAAAAACAAAATACTACATCATCGCACCCTCTTACAGAGTTTTATTGCAATTTTTCACACCTTTCTCCCCCAAGAATTTATATTAACATATTTGCAGTTGTTTTGTTTTTTGGAAGGGTAGAGGGTTGATATGAGAAACAGTAGGCTCTAATTTCAATCTGTGAATTAAATTAACTCCTAACTTTTTTAGAACAGGAAAGTGATGGGATTGTCAAGGTTTTCATTATACCTTTCTTGTTTCTCAGTAGGCCCAGATGGGAAGCCTGCAGGGGGGAGAGGAACAGGAATGGGTGGAGTTATTGGTGGCTGGAGAGGAGGTTGTGATTAGTGGGTGGAATAGTCTCATTAGCTGTTGGGAGAAGGGAGAGAGTTTTGTGAAGGGCTGAGAGGAGGTATAAGGTCATGAACCGTTACGAGGTTTGCTAGAATCTATAAACTTCTGATGTACAGGTGTTTAGAACACTATTTAAAATCCAATGAGGAAAGTGACACCCAATAACATCCCTGAGCAACAATGGAATTGCCATATTGGATCAGAGAAGTCAGTCACCATTAGTTCAGTACTCTACCACTGACAGTGGCCAGTACCAGACAGTTCCAGAGGAAGGAGCAAGAAAGACTCAATTGGCAATTGTGGAATAATCTGCCCAAACAGGAAGTTGCAAAATTCTTCCACAACCATTAGCAACCTGCTGGTTGGTTGAATGCAAAGAAACACAGGATTGATGGTTTGAGCAATGCTTGGTGGAACTCTCAGGAGAATGCATGTCTACATTTTCATCCAGCTACTGCATACTGAAACTGGCAATGAGCATGTGGAAAAACAATACACATTTCACATAACAGACTCTATAGAGAGGTACTAAATTTGCAAAAAGAGATTTCCAATGAATTTAACAGACTATAGGATGATGACCTTACTGCCACAGACTCAGTGGAAATTTGGCTTGATCTAGTAAATACTGGAACCACACAAGGATAATTAAAAAAAAAATAAAATCAGAAACACTCTGGAACCCTTCCTTTACTTAGCTAACATGACACTGATCCCAAAGATAAAGGTCACAGGTTGAGTCCAGAAAAAGAGGGAGAGGCTGATACATGGTTGATGGAACATAATCCTGAGTTAGTTCTATCTTTTCTAGGATTGAAACTGAAGATCCATATTTCTACCCAAAAATCTATGTTTTCAATAAACTACGTTGCCACCTTTTTGCATGAATATGATGGAAATATAATCTCAGAGGGCAGGATAGTTGAATTCAGAATGGTGTCAATTTTCAGAAGACCAGCATACTTGATGCTGTACAGCCAGCATCAATTGTGCATGTGTTTAGCACATTCACATTGCTTTGTTCAAACCTTCTTAAAATAATGTTGATGCTGAAAAAGGATATAATTTGGTAGAAGTATCCTGGTACCAGAGGACAGACAAAATACGGTTAGGCTTCACTAATTAGCAAACTAGGAACTTGATTATGATATTCATGTTGGTTTTCCTACTTCTAGAATCATGAGCTTTTTCATTTTATAATAAAGGCATCTACTTTACCATTTGTCTAGCATACCTGTCTGTCCACATGATCTGGCCACTATTAGTGCATACCTTTGTCGCTTGTCTATACCTCTTAATTATAAGTTAACAGAGTGAAGAGGATACCATTGCAAATTACTTCTGTGTTTTTAGTCTCATTGCTTTGAGCACTTGGTTTTATATAGTTTATTACACTTCTGTCTCACGCCCCAGCATGGCAACATCATCCCATAGAGGGAACCTATACCCATGCTCTTCCTAAGGGCGTGAGAGAGAGTGTTTGCTAGTAGCAGCAAAGCTAAAGAAGGAACCAAGGCTTTGGAACTGTGCTCTGGCTCTGGAGCAAGCTCCAGGCAAAAACCTGCGACTCTACTGCTCCGGAGCTGCTTTGCGCTCCAGCTCCAAGCTCCGCTCCCAAGCCCTGGAAGAAACAGAAAGCACTTGCACTGAGTAAGGGGAAGGAGGAGATAGGACCACAGATGTGATGTTCTGCTCTTTTTAGGAACTTTATAAATATCAGCTTAGGAACAGAAAAACTCTTATTAAAAAAGAGCAATTTTAAGAACGAGATGTACTATCAAAAACTTGAATTATTTAAAATTAGTCAGCTGAACAGTGCCTTTTAACTCTAAAGTGTTCTGTAACAGAGTTTGTGTGAAAGAGGTTATACAAAATGAAGTTGCATTATTGACTTGGGAATAGACAAAACAATACAGCTCATCTTCCTGTTCCAAGCAGCAAGCAACAAACAATGAGCAGATTAATATATATTTCTCCAAAAGAAACCCTGATATCCCAGGGAATGACAAGGAAATATTTAGATTTGGATATTACCAGCAACTATTTCATAGTCTAGCCTAGCCCATTTCTCTGCTCAAATGTATTTATAGTGCATTAGTGTACAGTATGCAGACAGAATCCTCATGTGATGACAATTGAACAGATACACAACCTATGTCATGTGGATGCCACATATTGATAACTGAATGGGGATGGAGGCATCCAGTCCATTTAATAAGTCTATAACAAGCTTAGCTATTGACAAAGGTAGATGGGTACTTTTACATACATTTTACATTAATGTAAATTAACATTAAAAATTAAAGCAATTTATTTTTATCCACTTTTGGTGGTGGCTCATCTGTGCCACAACCCCTCTTTAAGGAGTCCCACAGAGGTCAATTCTCAGCCCACTGTTCTTTTCTATCTGCTTCTTTGTCAGATTTGACACCTGTAATGTCTTGTCATCCACGCTCTCCGCTTGCCTTGACTAAGTAAACTTGGGGGTTCCTCAACTTCCTCAGCTAAACCTCACAGATGGAAATGCTTGAGGGGTATCCTCACAGAACTAATCCATCTCCTGTCTTATTCTCCTAGACACCACCTTTGTTCATAGCCTTGATGTCATCCCTGAATCGGGACTCTCCATCTCTTCTATAGCTGCCTACCACCATCTCCACAAGACTGCCCACCTACACCATTGCTATGATTCCTCCAAATGGTCATTATCTCACTGACTATTGCAATTATCTTGCCCATCCTCTCTCACATGCAAAGAATCATCATTGTCTCACCCACATCCTCAATCAACTTCAACTGGCTCATTCTTTATTTCAGGATGGATCCCTTGTTTTCAATAACCTTCCACTGACTTGCTTCAACCTACCTCTGACACAGCCTATTCTCCTACTGCTCACCAAACAGCAGCCTCATCCCTTCACAAAATCAGCACAATAGACATGAAGGTTGGTTTCACTGCAGTGCCTGCCATATGATGTTGGCTCCCTACCCCACCCTCAAAACTTACCATCTTATTTTAAATGTTTTCTGAAAAGCTCCATACTGTTTCTCTTACTCTATTTTAATCCTTTTGTACAGTTTGCATGAAAGGCATTATACAAGTTAAAGCTGCATTCTGCTATAATAAGGGTGATATTACTGTATAATTAAGTACTTTCAGTGAGGAATCAAATCACAGTAGAGGGAAGTTGGGATGCTTTATCGTAAACTGAGATTGTACATCCTGGTAAGGGATATATTGCATTATCTAGCCCATTGGATAGAGAGCTGAAGCTTCCGGGTAAGCCTATTGTGCTTCCCACAGAGTTTCCAAGCTCAAATTTGCCTTCTATTAGTATGACAAATGGAAATGTCATTTCCTAAATGCCTACTTATGTCCAAAACAAATCAGATACGTGTTTTACTCCTTATTTATGGTCAATCTTTTTGGTTTTGATTTTAGATCATCCTACAAGCAGCACAATACCTGCCTTGTATTCTTGAACACTAGCTTGCCTGTTTTCCAAAGATCCCTTCTCCCTCCCCACCAAGTCAGAGCCCTTGGTGCTGGATTGTCAGGTTTCTTCCTGCACATATGGGTTTACTCACTAGGGATCATTGGTAAATCGAGGAAGTCGTGGCTGAGGGAAACCATAGAGATGACAGTAGAGTACGTCAAAGCAGTAGCAGCACATCTCCGCTGTCACTACAAGGTTCTTGGTACTGTTGGCAGTTCCGTTAGACCGAGAAAGGGGGCTCAGAGCTCCTGAAGTGGGATTCATTCGAGTAATTGGGGAATTTGCAGGGCCCAAAGTTAAGTCAGATATGTTCTCCCTTCCATTGCTCCCATCTGCATGCTGGTGGTTCTGAAGAGGACCCGAACTTGAGCCTGGCACAGTTGTAGCCTGATTCCCGTGACTGTGTGTTCCACTCCCAGACAATTTGGGTTTCTTTACCCCACAACAGCCTGCTCCCAACTTGGGCTCAAGTGGAGGAACACAGCGTCTTTTTCCCATCCTGATTCAGCACTTGCTGCCTGGAGCACTGCAGAACCCTGGCAAAAAAAGCAATATAAAAGATTGTTACACTAGGTAAAAAAAGCAAGAGAGTATTCCTCTCCCTATTAAGATATTAGACAGGTTCATTTTGGGGGGGAAACGACAGAGCAACACACTTACAGATACAAAACGCCACCCAAATCATTGTAGAGAGTAGGTGTTTCAGTGCAGAGTGACAGTGTACATAAGCCACTATCTCCACCTGATCACACCAATTATTTGACTGGTGAGGCTTACTGTATATTTTAAAAATAAAAGTAGGAAAATCAATACAAGAAAAATCATTTGGCCTCCAAGCAGGAAGTGAAATAGAAAAAAAGTGCTAGGACTCTAGTCACATCCCACTTGGCACCCTTCACTCCCTCAGGGCTCATTCTTTCACCTACTGGCTACTGCCTCTCCCTTAATGGCTGTTAGCCCTTCATGTGGTGGGTTTCCCCTTCCCCACTCTCCTAAAGGATGTGGTCCACAGATCTTTTCTTGCAAGTCTCTTGAGAGCCAGGCTGTTGGCTTTCCTCCCCTTGATTCAACTCAGGCCTGATCAATATGTCTCAAGAAGAAAAGGAAACTGCCACCATAAACTGCTGTTTTATAAAAAGAAGCCATTATTACTGCAGACTCCAGCACAGCCAAGCCAGAACTAGATCCACCAGCTGAAGGAAGCTGATAATGTTTGCACACATCAAGTGCCAGCAATACAGACTCAAACCAGGGCTCATGGATAGGAAAGACTGTAGGTGGATGTGTACCAGGGTAGAAAGTAGCTTTAAACAAAATGTATACCCAGCATAAGAGAAGGAAATGGAGTACCAGTAGAATTTACCATGGTCAGAGGAGGTGGTGGGGGTGCAGAAGAAAACACTTGTACACTCACAAGATGTAGGGTGGAAAAACTAAGTGCAGGCTCATGCACCCTGGGAAGAAACAGATTGAATGTAGGCACAGAGATTGGGCACCTGTGCAAGAGGGTCAGCAAATAACTGAGGTCAGCATGCACAAGGGTGTGCAGGGGGGGTAAGAATCTATGTAGATAAGTACATGGTCCCATCACCATAATATCCAAGCATATCACATTTTAATGTTTTTATCCTCACAACAACCCTATGAGGTAGGGAAGTATCAGCCCCAGTTTTCATAATGGGGAACTAAGGCACGGAAAGTCTAAGTGATTTACCCAAGGTCACAAAGGAATCGTAGCAGGGTCAGAATCAAAACCAGCTCTCTGTCTGACAGGCCAATGCTTTGATCATTGGACCATTCTTCCAACTTCTAAATATTCAAGTGGTGGGTGAAAGGAGCGCGCACACACAGACTGGGAGGAAAAAACCAATTTGGTACATCGCTGATTAAACTGTTTCTGCAGGGGAATTTCCTTTCCCTCTCCTACAACCAAGAGCAATTTAAGCTCTAAAGAGTTACTTTAGCTGCTACAGGACAGTTGTGCTACCCCAAAATGGAATGTTTGGGATTTTCACGAGTTGTTCTCTCTCTCTGTGGACTACTTCCACGTAAAGTGTTTAGGAACATCAGGACATTTAAAAAAGGGATAGAGAACAGGAAACTACAGCATAAGGAATAATTCTTCAGTGGCTTCAGGGGATAGATAGATGACTTAATTCTTTCCTCTCTCGTCCTTCATGCCCAAATACAAAAGAAAAATATTAGATAGAAATTTGACAAAATGATCTGTGAAATAATTAAGTGTTTAAGTTTCACATACTTAGACTTCAGTGTTAAGAACTGTTGAGGTGAACCCCTCTGCAATACTGCTGTATTGCCTTCATGAAAACAGTGCATTTATTTACTGTTTTTACAAACAACTTTTTTTTTTTAAATAAAAGTTTAAGATCTGAGCATGTATCATTACACAGGGAGAGAAATGGCATGGAAGGGAGGTCTTCCTGTTCTGATCTCTTCAGAGGTTCTGTATCAGGTAGAACCATCCTGCTAGCAACAGAGAGCTGCACACATCAATGACTGACTCCTGCATCAGCCAAAAAGCATCACTTATGAGTTACTAATGACTCCTTCCACTCATCCTATACCCCAACCTTCACAACAGCCAACCTTCAGTTCAATCAAGGTGTTACACTACAAAGATCAAACTTCAGCTCTTCGTTTTTGTTACTATAGGAATATAATTCACTATATGGCAACAGAAACAAGGGCTCCAATCAGTAAAGATAGTCATTTTTGTAGTAAAATTCTTGGGTTTTATGAACAAGCGGTGTGATTTATTTTCTATTTTGATATGGACAGGGCAAGAGATATGGTTCTACATGCTTTAAACAAAGTAAAGTGAATGAGTTTAATGCTCATGAAACTAAAGAACTAAATCCCACAGGTATGTGATATGCTATCTTTCCCGTACAACTATGCCCATACACCTCCATCCTGACCTGCAACAGCCCAATATTGCAGTCCGAGTTTGGTTTTGAGCAGTGACCACTCATCCTCCCCAACTGCTTTGTGAACAAATGAAGACTAGAGTGATACCAAGATTATTTTCACTTGTGACCTAATCTAGAATTTGACGGAGCAGAGATAAAGGCACTAGCTTTCTTCAAAGCAGAAGTTGCCTTTTAACGTGTTTGTAAGGCACCAAGGAGCCTCAATCTGGACATGAGTGTAACACAAATGAACCAAGTCACACCACATAGCTCTCGCTTTATCACGCTTAAATTCACCACATATATTCCCTGCTTCATTTACATATTAGACTACATCTTTTGAAAACAGCAGCAAGACTAACAGTGCGTGCCCAAGAAACACTTGTTTCAGAGATTGGGCACTAGAATTTTGGGGTTTCCAGCCATTTAAACAACATATCCCTTAAAAGCACAACATCTGGTCATCCTGCCACAACGTTAGTTTATGATGCAGAGTTGAAAAAACATGAAAGCACTTTCCGTTTATCCAGGAAGGCAACTTTAGCACCCTGGGGTATTGGCATATTGTTTTTCTCTGTGCTACGAATATAGGTTAGTGCAAAGAAATAGGAGCTTATTATCTTGTTGTATTAGCATGAGGTCATACTTACTGAAAGCAGAAAACTTGTATTGCCAAGAGAGCAGCAGCGTGTGGGGGAAGCTACTTAATATCAGGAATGAATTCTCTTTTCTCAGGTCCCATTCCTATTCCCCAAATCTGAAAGGGAGGATTTCAGGGATTGTGTGTTACAGATGAGGCTGACGTTATAAAATCGTCATTACATGAAGACAAGAATTGTACAAAAGGATTCATGGAAGCTAGAGACTGGAGAGGAGTCCACCCCTACCAGGGCTAGCCGATATACAGGAAGAGGTGGATCAGGTGAAGCCGCTAACAAAGGCTGGATATCTATCAATCACCACATTCCCTGGACCTCTTGCATATGCTGCCGTCTGGGTATAGTATAAACTCATGCAGAACTCAGCATGCAATGAACAGATGCTTTAGTGGAGACACTGTTTTTGATATAATATCAGACAGCATTTCACCTTAGTTAAACTCTGCCCTGGACCAGGAACTGCCTTCCCACCCCTCAGGAAAGGGCAAGACAGACAGAGCAACCAGGTGCCTTCAATATAAACTCCAATTACTCTAAATACCCCAAGACATAAAACATAGGGAACCTGCAAGGACTAGTAGGGGTGGAGTGGAGATGGGGCACGTGATGGTGCATGTGCTGTGAGACAGGCAGGAGGAACTGGCAGGGGAGAAGTTGGCCTGAGAGGCAATACAACACATATGGGGGAGGGAAAGAGTTGACTGGGCAAATGGGGAGGAAGCAGGAGGTGTGGGGGTTTAGGTGGCTGGAGATTACCAGGCGGGGGATGATGGGGCAGCAGGTGATCAGTTAGGAGACAAGAAGTGGCTAGTAGGGCGTAAGGGAAGGAAGGTGACTGGGAAGGTGATGGGGCAAGAGATGACCAGATGGGGAAAAGAATAAGAGGTGACCTGGCAGGGGCAGGAGATGTAAGGTCAGGCGAAAAGAAGGTGACAGGGCAGGGGGAAAGGAGGAGACAGAGCAAGAGGTGACTGGGCAGGGGCAGGAGATGTAATGCCAGGGGAAAAGGAAGTGATAGGGCAGCAAGTGACTGGGGGGATGGGTAAAGGAGGAGACAGGGCAGGGGCTGGTGGGGCAGCAGGTGACCAGCTAGGAGGACAGGAAGTGGCCAGTGAAGGCTGGGGGAAAGTAATGGGGCAGCAAATGTAAGGGTGAGGGAAAAAGAGGTGAGTGGGGAGAGAAAGCAGGTGAGTGTGGAGGGGGTGATGGGGCAGAAGCAGCACGTTACCAGCTGGGAGGGCAGGAAGTGGCCAGCGGGGGCTGGGAGAGGAAGGTGACTGGCCAGGTGATGGGGCAGGAGATGACCAGGACGGAGGCAGCGAGACTGCTTCTCACCAACAGGCGGCGCCTGAGGCCGCTAAACTTTCCGGGACGGGGGCGCACGGGGCTGCACAGAGACACCCCCCCACGTCCCTGCTCAGGGCGGGGATTTAACCTCCACAGCCCCACGCGCCGAGAGGGGGCCCGGCTCCCGCAAGCGCAGAGGCCGCGGTGGGTGGGGGCCTCGCCGGGGACTTTCCCACCTTCTTCTCCGGCCCCGGCGCCGGACGCGGCTTCTCTGCCGTCTCAGCCCAGCCGCCGCCGCTGCCTCCCCTCCGCCGCCTCCTCCCGCTTCATGGAGCCATGGGCTGGGCAGGGGCTCCCCGGAGAAGCGGGCCCGGCGGGGCGGGGGGGGCCGCACAGCGAAACCGGGGCGAAGAATCCCCCAAGCCGCCGTGCAGAGGGGCTGGAGGACTGGAAGGGAACGAGGCAGCACCCAGGTCCTCCCCTATCCCAGAAGCCTCCTCCCTGACAGTGAGGTAATAGGGGAAGAATGTGTACAGTCCGCCAGCCTCCCATCGGCCCCGTGGCCGCGGCCCGACCATAGAGAAGAAAGGGTAGTCTTCCACAAAGAAACCATAGATGCCAAATAGTTCCGCTTCACATCATGTGACCTCGGCAGAGGCACGTGACTCCTAATACGAATGAGTTAAAATGGCTTTTCCTCCCCCGCATTGAGGTCGAACTTGGGCCATTGGCTGACGGAAGGGCCTGACTCACGCGGTGTGAATTCTGCTCTCTCATTGGATAATGAACACAATCGTAGAAGCGCTCGCGTCTGGGGGCGGAGAAGGGCATGCGCACTAGAACTGAGGGGTGGGAGGTGTTGTTGGCTCCCTGTTGAATGGGTGGGCGGCTCGGATTCCGCTGTGTAGGCAGGCACTGGGCCAAGTTCCGCGCGACAGCCCCGACCCTAGTGTAGACGCGGCTGTGCCGCAAAGCGGCGACCTCAGCCAGGTGGGTCATGTCTCTAGAGGGGACCGGGACTTGTCTACAGTGACCGCTTCTGAGTGGCTGAGCTGAGGCCAGCGCCTGCCATAGCGTCAGGGTCAGCACGGCAGAGCGGGCATCTCGGAGCGAGCTGTGCCCACACGGGAAGCGGGGGGTGTTGGTGCCTGTTCAGTGGTGGCTGGCAGAGGCACAACAGCGACTGGTGACTGTGCAGCCGTTTGGAGGCTCCCTTATTCCAGCTGGTCTTACCACGTGGGCATGGCCATCGGCTACACTACACAATTATGTTGGCCTGTATTACACCTGTGAAGCGCTGCCTCAGTAATTAAATTGCTTTTGTGCCTGCACCCTGTGTTCACAAGAGGGGCCATACTGAGTTAAACTAAAGGTCCATGTAGCCCAGTATCCTGTTTTCTAACAGTGGGAATGAGCAGAACAGTTAATCAAGGGTATGTCAACGGCATTACTCTGATTTTACAGAATTTGAATTTTGGCAACAGATTGTGTAAAGTCTAGTGCATGCTTCCACAGTAACCACATTAGTTTGCTGGTGTGCGTCCATAGTGTCAAGGCTAGCGTTGACTTCTGGAGCATTGCACTGTTGGTAGCTATCCCAGAGTTCCTGCAGTCTCCCCCGCCCATTGGAATTCTGGGTGGAGATCCCACTGCCTGATGGGGCAAAAAAACATTGTCATGGGTGGTTCTGAGTACATCAGGCTTCCCTCTCCCTCCCTCTGTGAAAGCAACAGCGGACAATCGTTTTGTGTCTTTTTTCCTGGATTACCTGTACAGACGCCGTACCACAGCAAGCATGGAGCCCGCGCAGCTGACCGTCACCGCATGTCACCTGGGTGCTGGCAGTCGTGGGACTGCATTGCCGCAGAGCAGCAACTCATTGCCTTTTGGCAGCAGACGGTGCATTATGACTGGTAGCCGTTGTCGTCGTACTCCTGGGTGCTCTTTTAGCCGACCTTGGTGAGGTCGGTCAGGGGCACCTGGGCAGATGTGGGAGTGACTCAGCCAGGTCATTCTCATCTTCTGCTGACCATCCAGGACATGATGGCTAGCAGTCATACTGCACCATCTCCAGGTGAGCACCCAAGAGATGACGATGGCTAGCAGTCATACTGCAGCATCTTCTGCCAAGCACCCTGGAGATGATGATGGCTAACAATCATACTGCACCGTCTGCTGCCAGCCCAAGATGTAAAAGATAGATGGAGTGGATCAAAACAAGAAATAGACCCGATTTGTTTTGTATTCATTTGCTGTCTCTCTCTCTCCGTGAAATCCACGGCCTGCTCAACCCAGGGTTTTGAGTTCAATCCTTGAGGGGGCCATTGTGTGACAGTTGTTTGTGTTTTTCCTCGATGCAAAGCCACCCCCTTTGTTGATTTGAATTCCCTGTAAGCCATGTCGTCAGTCACCCCTCCCGAGAGCAACAGCAGACAATCGTTTCGTGCCTTTTTTTCGGTGCAGACGCCATACCATGGCAAGCATGGAGCCCGCTCATCTCAACGCAGCAGTCATGAACATTGTAAACACCTTGCGCATTATAATGCAGTTTATGCATACCTGAAAAACCAGGTGAGGAGGCGGCGATGGCAACACGGTGAAGAGCGATGAGGACGTGGACACAGAATTCTCTTAAAGCGTGGCCCTCAGCGCTTTGGAGATCATGGTATTAATGGGGCAAGTTCATGCTGTGGAATGCCTATTCTGGGCCCAGGAAACAATCACAGACTGTGAGGCTGCATAGTGTTGCAGGTGTGGGACAATTCCCCGTGGCTGCAAAACTTTCGCATGTGTAAGAGCACTTTTATGGACCTTTGACTTGCTTTCCCCTGCCCTGAAGTGCCAGAATACCAAGATGAGAGCAACCCTCACAGTTGAGAAGCAAGTGGCAATAGCCCGGTGGAAGCTTGCAACACCAGACAGCTACTGGTCAGTTGGGAATCAATTTGGAGTGGGCAAATCTACTGTGGGGGCTGCTGTGATCCAAGTAGCCAAAGCAATCACGGGTCTGCTGCTACCAAAAGGTAGTGGCTCTGGGAAATGTGCAGGTCATAGTAAATGGCTTTGCTGCAATGGGATTCCCTAACGGTGGTGGGGCAATAGATGGAACCCATATCTCTATCTTGGGACTGGACCACCAGGGCAGCCAGTGCATAAACTGCAAGGGGTACTTTTCAATGGTGCTGCAAGCACTGGTGGATCACAAGGGACGTTTCAAAAACATCAACGTGGGACGGCCAAGAAGGGTTCGTGATGTTCGCATCTTCAGGAACACTACTCTGTTTAAATGGCTGCAGCAAGGGATTTACTTCCCAGACCAGAAAATCAGTGTTGGGTATGTTGACATGCCTATTGTTATCCTTAGGGACCCAGCCTATCCCTTAATGCCATGGCTCATGAAGCCATACACAGGCAGCCTGGACAGTAGTCAGGAGCTTTCAACTATAGGCTGAGCAAGTGCAGAATGGTGGTAGAATGTGCATTTGGATGTTTAAAGGGTCACTGGCACACTTTACTGACTCGCTCAGACCTCAGCGAATATTCCCATTGTTATTGCTTCTTGCTGTGGTCCACAATCTTTGTGAGAGTAAGGGGGAGACATTTACGGCAGGGTAGGAGGTTAAGGCAAATCACCTGGCCACTGATTACACGCAACCAGACACCAGGGTGATTAGAAGAGCACACCAGGAAGCGTTGCGCATCACAGAAGCACTGAAAACCAGTTTCATAACTGGCCAGGCTATGGTGTGACAGTTCTGTTTTTCTCCTTGATGAAAACCCGCCTCCTTGGTTGACTCATTCCGTGTAAGCCACCTACCCTCCCCCCTTTGTTCACAGCTTGCTTGCAAAGGAAATAATACATGGTTTTTAAACGATAATGACTTTATTAATTTATTATAAAAATAGGGAGATAACTGACAAGATAGCCTGGGTGGGGTGTGGGAGGAGGGAAGGAAAAGGCCACTTCAAAACTTGTTGAATGGCAGCCTTCTGTTGCTTGTGCTGTCCACTGGGGTGGAGAGGTTGGGTCCCCGGAGACTCCTCCCCTCACCCCCCACGTTCTTGGGCATCTGGATAAGGCGGCTACGGAACATGGGGAGGGGAGAGGGCAGTTAAACAGGGGCTGCAGTGGCACTCTGTGACCCTGCTGCCGTTCCTGAAGCTCCACCAGATGCCAGAGCATGTCCATTTGATCCTGCAGTAGCCCCAGCATTGCATCTTGCCTCCTCTGATCTTCCTGCCACCACCTCTCATCTCGATCTTCCCTCCTGTCCTCACATTCATTGGCCATTTTCCTGTACTGTGATACTGTGTCCTTCCACTCATTCAGATGAGCTCTTTCATTGCAGATCGACTGCATGATCTCAGAGCACTTTTCAGCGCGACTGTGTTTTTTTCGCCATCTTATCTGAGATAGCCTTTGGGACGGAAGCTTGAAAAATTTGCAGCTGCAGGAGGGAAAAAAGGGAGAGAAGTATTTAAAAAGATACATTTTACATTTAGATTCACATTACATAGCACATGTGATTTCGGTACAAGGTCGCATTTTGCATCTTTTATATTGAGTGCCAGCAGCTTTGGTGTTCTGGAGATCACAGATGCGGGTCCGGGCAACAGACTTTGTCTTGCAGGTGGCCATGGTAAGCCATAGTCTTTCAGCTTCTGCAACCTTCATAAAAGCAGCACCCTCCTTTCCCATACAAACAAGCAAAGCCCGTTGAGTGCTGTGGTTTTCGTGTTAACGTGCAGCAGCAGAAATCAAAGTACCCCCCCCCATTCTGGGATGATCGCTTTACCCCTCCCCCCACTGCATGGCTGGTTCTCCCCAGAAACCTTCTGCAAAGGCTTTTAGAGTACCTCCAGGAGAGCTTCATGGAGATGTCCTTAGAGGATTTCTGCTCCATCCTCAGACATGTTAACAGACTTTTCCAGTAGCTATACTGGCTGCAAATGCATCACAAGTCCTCAGGGCAAATTAATTATTTTAAAAAATGCTTGCTTTTAAACCATGTATTATATATACAAAGTTATACTCACCGGAGGCTTCATGGTCCAGGGGCTGCCTTGGCGGGTATTTCAGTCAGGGTGAGAAAAAGATCCTGGATGTTGGGGAGAATGGTGTGCTCTCAAGGTCATTGTCATCCTCCTCCTCATCTTCCCCATCCGCAAAGTCCTCAGGCATAGCTGGGAGTACCCCCTCCTCAGAATCCACAGTTGGGGTGGGGTAGTGGTTGTGTCCCCCCCAGAATTACTTGCAGCTCAGCATAGAAGCAGCATGTCTGCGGCTCTGCCCTGAAAGGTCCATTTGATTTTTTGGTTTTCTGGTACGCTTGTCTGAGCTCCTTAACTTTCAAGCGGCACTGTATTGAATCCTTGTTATGGCCTCTCTCCATCATGCCCTTGGAGATTTTTTCAAATGTTTTGACATTTCATCTTTTGGAATGTAGTTCTGATAGCACGGAATCATCTTCCCCATACAGTGATCAGATCCAGTACCTCCCATGCAGTCCATGCTGGAGCTCTTTTTCGATCCTTGGACTGCATGGTCACCTGTGCTGATGAGCTCGACTGGCCAAACAGGAAATGAGATTCAAAAGTTTGCCGGGCTTTTCCTGTACACCTGGCCAGTGCATCTGAGTTGAAAGTGCTGACCAGAGCAATCACAATGGTGCACTGTGGGATAGCTCCCGGAGGCCAATACCATTGAATTGCGTCCACACTAACCCTAATTTGAACCGGCGATATTGATTTCAGCACTAGTCCCCTCGTCGGGGGGAGTACAGAAATTGATTTTAAGAGCTCTTTATGTCAAAGTAAATGGCTTCATTGTGTGGATGGGTGCATGGTTAATTCAATTTAACGCTACTAAATTCAACAAACTCGTAGTGTAGACCAGGCCCAAGTGATCCATCCCATTGCCCATTCTTAACTTCTGGCAAACAGAGGCTAGGGATACCATCCCTGGCCATCCTGGCTAATAGCCACTGATCGATGTATCCTCCATGAATTTATCTAGTGCTTTTTTGAACCCTGTTATAGTCTTGGCCTTCACAACTTCCTCTAGCAAGGAGTTCCATAGGTTGAGTGTGTGGTGTGTGAAAAAAAAAACAACTTCATTTTAAACTTGCTGCCTATTAATTTCATTTGGTGATCCCTAGTTCGTGTGTTATGAAAAGGAGTAAATAACACTTCCTTATTTACTTTCTCAACACCAGTCATGATTTTATAGACCTCTCATATCCTCTAGTCATTTCTTTTCCAAGCTGAAAAGTCCATCTTATTAATCACTCATACGGAAGCCATTCCATACGCCTTATCATTTTTGTTGCCCTTTTCTAAACCTCTTCCAATTCCACTTAGCTGTTTCATTAAGAAAACTCAAAAGTCGGGCTGTCAATTAATTGCAGTTAACTCAAAAAATTATGATTCCAAAAATTAATCATGATTAATCACACTGTTTAAACAACAGAATACCAATTGAAATTTATTAAATATTTTGGGTGTTTTTCTACATTTTCAAATGAATCTATTTAAATTACAGCACAGAATACAAAGTGTACAGTGCTCACTTTATATAATTTTTTATTACAAGCTATTTAGATGCCAGATGTGCTAAAGATTCATGTGTCCCTTAATGCTTCAACCACTGTTCCAGAGGATACGTGTCCATGCTGATGATGGGTTCTGCTTGTTAATGATCCAAAGCAGAGCAGACTGATGCATGTTCATTTTCATCATCTGAGTCAGATGCCACCAGCAGACAGTTGGTTTTCTTTTTTGGTAGCTTGGATTCTGTAGTTTCTGCATCAGAGTGTTGCTCTTTTAAAGATGTCTGAAAGCATGCTCCACACCTCGTCCTGATCAGATTTTGGAAGGCACTTCAGATTCTTAAAGCTTGGGTTGAGTGCTCTAGCTGTCAATAGAAATTTCACATTGCTGCCTTCTTTGCATTTTGTCAAATCTGCAGTGAAAGTGTTCTTAAAATGAACACCATGTGCTGGGTCATCAGCCGAGACTGCTATAATATGAAATATATGCAGAATGCGGATAAAACAGAACGGGAGACACACAATTCTCTCCCAAGGAGTTCAGTCAAATTTAATTAATGCATTATTTTTTTTTTTAACATGGATCATCAGCATGGAAGCATGTCCTCTGGAACAATGGCCAAAGCATGAAGAGGCATATGACTCTTACATGCCAGATGCGTTAAATATCTTGCAATGCCGGCTACAACAGTGCCATGCAAATGCCTGTTCTCACTTTCCGGTGACATTGTAAACAAGAAGTAGGCAGCATTATTTCCTGTAAATGGAAACAAAAATTTGTTTCTCTTAGCCGAACAAGGAGGAGGACTGACCGGGCTCATAGGCTCTAAAGTTTTACACTGTTATTTTTGAATGCAGTTTTCTGTACATAATTCTACGTTCGTAAGTTCAACTTTCATGATAAAGCGATTGCACTACAGTACATTAGGTGAACTGAAAAATACTATTTTTGTTTTTTACAGTGCAAATATTCGTAATAAAGCAGTGTACGCTTTGTATTGTGTTGTAATTGAAATCAATATTTGAAAATGTAGAAAACATCCAAAAATATTTAAATAAATGGTAGTTATTGTTTAACTGCACAATTGGAATTTTTTTTAATAGCTTGACAGCCCTACTCAAAACATCAATTTATATAGGACTCTGAATAAAAATAGGAGCTTAATAGCACAGTTACACTAATACACTGACTAACCCACTCACCTTTGAAGACTGGTTAATGTGGGAAGTGTGTGGTTAGATGTTGATAAGTGGGGTGCATCACACTTACGGGGAGAGGCTGTAGGTCATGAAAGCTAGAGTACTTTGAATATAAGGCACTTCCTATGAAGTATAGTGGTGGCAAACCCTAGGTATTGCTACAGGAGAGATGGGAGCATAAAATGGCAAGCCAAAAACTAAATCCTAGTTCTAGTTGGTGACGTTGGGAAAAAAATCTTTTAATCTCTGCATTCTTTCACCTCACAGCAATGTTGTGAAGAATCAGTGTAGGGTATAGAAGATTTGGAACGGTATGGTAGAAATAAAGAATGCATGGCTTTGCCCTTTCACCCCAGAGAGTTTGACAATATTCAGTCCAGAAGCATTTTGGAATTAAAAAATAGTAACACTGAAACACACCCAAAACCATACTTAATTTAGGAACTCTCCAGTGTTTGAAGGAGAAATGGGGCTGTTGGTTTCACAGTAATTTGTTAGCTGACTATAAAGGGTTACTAGTATTTCCTCTGAAGGAGAGCGAAGGTCTCAAGCTACAGGAGCTGCAAGTCAGGCAAGATGAATTGACAAAGCTGTGTAGAGAAATCTTACAAGAATTACTGGCTCTGCCAGCACTGTATTACACTTTACAGCACTCCAGACATTGCCCAAAATGTTAAAAATATACTTAAATTTCTTCAAGTTACCCTAAGGGGTAATGATGCAAAGAGGCGGCAAAATGCTGTGAGGACTGCTGCTGTTTCAAGCAACAAAAAATGGTCTGAGCCAAGGCTTTATCCCCAGTACAGCATCCCACATGCCCAAATTCAAAGAGCTCAGTTCGATGCATCCTCCAACAAGTGTGCAAATCAGTGGCTGGTGTAAATTGGCATAGCTCTGTTGAAGACAATGGAGTGCCACCATTTTGCAGTAGCTGAAGGTCTGGCCCAAGATTGATGCAGAGAAGTTAGAGATAGATTTGTCAAGTTACGGGCAAACAAAATTTCAGAACTCTTTTTAAAAATCATTACTTGTTACTACCTAAAAACTAGTTTCCTCAGCAGTAAACTGACTCTGAATTTGCCTGTATTTCATTTCAGGAATTTCATTAAGGAATTTCAGCCTTCCATCCAAAAAAAATGAAGGTCTTGTATATAAATAGATGTATAGTATCAATCCCAATTATTACAACAACTATTTAGGCTTAGATGAGAATGTCCTAGTTGAAAGGATTACATTAACAATAGCTTTTTGGAATAAAACAGCAAAGCATCTAAGAGCAAGACCTATGAAGCCATACATAATGTTCAGGTAAAAACCATTTCTGATCGTGACAAATGATTTGTTCAGAAAGCCATTTTCTGTTGAAGGCTGGCAGTTATCAGCCTGAAAGGGGAATTTAAGCTTGCTCCTGTGGCAGATAAAATTGAATATTTCTAACCTGTAAAACCTAGGTTCAGCTGAGCAGATTCATTCTTCATGGAGTCTATATTACTTTATGCCAAACAGTGTTTTGACAACATTATGTGCATTTCCCAGCATTCAAGATAGCCCTTTCCTGAACCACAAGCAACAAAACTGATAAGTGAAAGCGATTTGATCCCACAGCTTGCCTTCCACATTTTGTAGTATGAAAAATTAGTTCCTTTATTTCTTTGCAGAATTAAATTTTTACAAGTCTGTAAGTAAGTATTTTAAAAGTTTTTCAATGGTATTTTACTGACATTTTCACTCTCTCCCCCCTACTCCTCCCAAAAGTTAAGTTCCCACACCACAATTTAAGTTGTTCCATATTAGCTAAAATTACTGTAACATTATCAGAAATGCATTATGGAGATGTATATTTATTTTTAAATAAAGCTAGAGTCAAATCGGAATGAGACTTATCTTGGCAGATGGATCTAAAATATGGTGCATATGAAAGAAGCAGCACGCTCACCTTGTTATGAGTTTTATTCATATTCAGTATTTCCAATTTCTTTATGCTATAGAATGAAATAGCAGCTTTTTTGGACAATTTCAGATGGTCAGAAAAAAGTACACTGAGTTTCCAGTGACCATTAGCCACCTGAAGATTAGAACTCAAAATGAAAACTAAATTTCTTCCTAAAGCAAGGGTGTCATGAAAGTTTGTGTGTACTGTGCATAGTTACTTGGAATTAGTAACTCTTCATCAGTGGACTAATTTGGCAATCCTTATGGAGACTCAGGATAAAACTGAATACCACACTTGCACCTAGATAGGCTGAAACCCCAATGAACTCTCTTTCCTGACAGCAGCGGAAGAGGTAGATTTTTGTTTCCAAAATCCAGCTCCTCATTTCTGCAATGGCTTTCAGGGGATGAGTTTCTTTTAGAGCTTATGGGTTGTGTATTTTCTATAGTATAAAAATATACAAACAGCTCAGGTACAAAAGTCTCCAAGTCCTTTATTAAAGTTTTCAGGATGTATGTGGTACATACAATTAACAGCATCACACCAGCTACAAGAAGTACTGTGTTGGAAGAGAAGTACTTCAAAACAAGTATGCGAGAGCACCAACATGGACACACACAACAGATACTACAAAATCACTGAAATGGTTCTTTAAAAAATAATTAAAAAAAAATGGACAGCTAGGACTTCAGAACCAGGAGATTCTAAATGTGGCAGATCTAGTGCAATGGCACTGGTTTAAGAAGGCTACTTCAGACACTGCAAAGTCAGAAAGACGGAAGGGGGAGGGAGAAAGAATAGGTAACTGGAAGTGATGTCATTTTCAATGGTTTGAAAAGCTCCTGGCAGTCTGAGCCAATACTTTCAGATCAAAATCTTGAGATCTCCTGCAGGAATCCATGGACAAACCTGTAAGTTACCTCTAAACTCTAAAATGAAAAGGGGACTGTCCATCACACACTGCATTACGAGTACCAGTTAGTAGGCACTGACATGTCAGGAGGGTTAAACAAATGTGACTTCAAAGAGTTTAAAAGGGATGAACCTGAGAGAAAAATCTTTGTTCATTATGACAGATCCAGGCCAATCCCTCCAGGTCAATGGGCTCCACACATCCATCTGTGTTCTCTGGAACTCATCCTTTTTAGTCAGATGCTCTACTTCAAAATAAACCCAAAATAAAAAAAAAAAGACTGAACAACTCCATTCTGTACACGTTCTCCATTTCCAGAGTCCTTATTCTTCTGGCTCTAGACCTTCTCCTTTCGCTTTAATTTGGACACTTTCTTGACAGTTCCATTCTTGTTTAAGAGCTTCAGAACACGCTCCTTGTGATCCAAGACCTTCAACATGGAGTCTCGGGCCTCACTGATCTGATCCATCACAAGTTTACACCTCTGCATATTCCCCTGAAATACACACACCTCTGTCATTAAGAGCAGAACACACTGTCATTTCCAAGTCTGTAAGTAACCTTTGAATAATCACTCCTGAAATACACTACCATTTCCCCCCCTTGGTAGTTCTTACTAACTGCACCATAGCCAGCAATAGAATGAGTTTGTAATTAAGGGTAAAGTAGATATACTGAGCCATCAACTTTTACCTGTATCAGTTCATTTATTCGATGTAAGTCATCATCAGTTGCTGCCTTTTTCTTGGGGATTATCCCTTCCTGCAGGGAGGTGAGGCGCTCATACACGTCATGCTCCAGGTTAGTCTAGAAGACATGAGACCTTAGTGAGAATACCCATCACTGGAATGCACAACGTTTCTCTATGTTAAGAAAATGATACACAAACAAGTGAGGCTATTTTGCTCCTCCCTCAGCTATTCATGTTGCTTATTCATGAGATGGAGCCTTTGATGTAATGTTATTCTTCATACCAAAATCCTATAAAAGGACTGCTCCACTTCTGAATGAGCATGGATCCTAACAAGTGCTCTCTGACCCTTGCCCCTGAAACAGATGCTTTGAAGAATTCAGAGTACAAATTGCATCCCCACATCTGAATCCAGAGCAGCCCCCATCCTTCTGAAATGCAGAGCTGCTTCCCTTCTCTCCTCAATTCTGTTCTGGGAATGCAGAGGTTTGGGGGAGTTTGATGCTAGAATGCAGAGCACCTACCTCACCCCCAACCCACAAGAGAAACATCCAAGAACGTGGAGCAGTGCTGCCTCCTCCTATCAGCAGCACCATCCCAGACAGACATCTTCAGACCTGTGCATCGGAGGGAGGGAGTTGCCAGTTTTGAGCATCTGTACAAAATGAATCAGCTTTTATGTCTGGATTCAAACCTCCACCACTCTGAAGTTTCTGAAGAAAATGCCACACATTCCTACAACTGGAGAGCATATGGCCAACTCCCTACAGACCATACAGTCTGAGATACTCCAGTGTCTGATGTGTTTTTCTAATTTGTGATGCTTACAAAACAGCTAATGCTCATCTAGGAGTACTCCTACTTTCCCCATGTTGTAGGAAGCTCAACTGGTAAGCTCCATTCACTTACCAACTGCAGTAATTGTGCTGCGCAGAGATGGACTTTCCAACCTTGCGCACGGCAGGATACTCCTTTCTGATTGGCAATCTCCTGCAGCATAGCTTTCTTCTCTTCTAAAACCAAAGAACACAAATCTGATGTGTCTAACATAGGAACAAAGGACAGTTATGATACTGTAAGATTTTTTTTTCCCCTCCACATGCTCCAGTAAGAACCTAACATAGGTCACTTGGTCAGGACAGCAATATCCACTCATGTACCAGATATCTGAAGATTTCACACATATGTGGAAGTAGAGGCAGCAGAACTGGGGTGGGGAGGAGGTGTGACTGGACAACAATAAGGGTTAGTGCTCCCACTATAGACATAGTGTGGGGGCTGGTCTGTGTTTCTGCCTCTACAATATTTCCTCTGTACCTGCGGAGGAGAACACAGGGCAACCCAGCCCTGCTCTCCTCTGGTCCAACTCCCTCAGTGCTGGGGAGAGGGGACGGTTGAAGGCAGGGGCTGGAGCAGGGAAGGGGCAGAGTCATGTAATTCTGGGGCTGCGGGACGGCTGTTTTCCCTTCAGGGCAGGAGCCAGTTGTGTAAAAGCAGCACTCAGGGCAGGGAGCTGGGCAGGCAGCTGCTCTGGGTGTCTGCCCAAACTACGCTGCTTCCTCAGGCCTGCCATCTGGGTGCAGGCGTCTCAGTGGGGGATCTGGGCGTGGGGAGATCTACATGCACAGGAGCTTGTTGAGGGGTTCTGGGTGCAACGGTAATAGGACTCTGCAGGGGAGTCCAGGTGAAGGTGGTTGGGGCTCAGCAGCAGGGCGTGTGGATGTGGGGGACTCAATGTGGTGGGGATCCAGATGCAGCTGGTTGGCACTTGTTGGGGATCTGGGTGCAGGTGGCTTGTCAGGGTGGTCCAGGTGCAGGGGGAGTAGGTTCTGTTGGGGAGGTTCTGGGTGCAGGGTGTGTTAGGCTCAGTGGGAGGGTCTGGATGCATGGGGGTTGGGCAGATGGGGGTGGAGCTCCCTGTACAGTGATCCCTCCCCTTCGAGCTGAGGTGTGATGGGTGCAGGAAGTGTGGGGGGGGGGGCGCGAAGAGGAGGAGAGTTTGCAGAGCTTTCTAGAGCCAGGGGAGAAATCTAGGGGTGGGTCTGACAGGGCCCCAGATGCCATGCAGGGGAAGAGGAAGTCCCGTCCTCCCCAGCCCAGCTGGGACTAGCAGCTGACCCAGGTGCAGGGTAGGAGCCACCAGCTGGGTCTTCCCTGGGTCTTTCCCAGTCCTTCCCCCTGCCCCACAGTGATTTACCTCTCTGCCAGCTGGGTATGGTCACATGCCCGCTCTTGTGGATTCCCTTTACTTCCCCATCAGAAAGTCATTTTCTGCCGGGAAGCAAAGAAATCTGTGGGGACATAAATTCTGTGCACGCATAGTGGTGCAAAACTCCTCCAGAAGTATAATATGCTGGCTACTTTTGGTGTATATTACTTCCCTCTGGTGGGTGGAAGGTCAGCCCTGTTTAAGTGCGACTGTCTCCCTCTACCGTCAGGAGGTCTGACGAGATAGCATCATTGCTAGCTAGCTAGAAGTTTTCCTTTAGCTCACATGATGAACATACCTGAACAGGAAACAAGTTCTATTTGCCACACTCTCGTTATTTAACTCCTTTGTCTATATGACTACAACCACTCATAAGGCAACTGTTCCCAGCATTACGTATGGGCAACAGGAAATCCTGTAAAACAAACTGACCTTTTACTCTGACATCACTGTATCTCTGAAAGTGGTGATAGGCAGCTTTCCAGGGGTTGCGGTAGTGACGGAGCAGTGTGATAGGGGGTCTTGGACGCACAGGGACGTACCTGACACCTTCTTCATCTAAGAGCCAAGAGAAACAAGCAGTTTCAACTAGAAGAGACTGGCATGATCCAGTGATTTAAGCAGAAGACCAGGAAGCAGCTCAAGTGCCAACTCCCTCTCTGGGATTGAATGAGTCACTTAACATTTTACAGATGAAACTGAGATGGAGCTTGTGAGAAACGGATGTTTTGAAAAGCACAATGGAAGGGCTAACTATTAATTCGTAACTCGGGTTTCTTGTTTAACGGAAGTCTCATTATTGTAGAGGCAGGGAACAAAGGATGCTAACTTGGAGGAAAAGAGAAGAGCAGATATTTGAGCAGAGAAAGCAGTTACCATCACAGATGCCATTACCTATATACTCTTTTGGAGGTGACTTGCGCTTCTCTGCTTTCACCAGCAGACTTTTGGCAGTGGATTTCTCATCATCAGTGCTATTAGTCTCCATCATGTCTCCTTCCTCTGTGGAGATTACATGCTGCTGCTTCCGGGGCTTTTTCCTTGGTGAGGCACCAGGTAGCAAGTCGTTCGGGGGCATGGAAAGGTTGTTGGCCAGCAATGCAAGAGATGGAGACATGGTATTTGTAGTCAACGGAGGAACTGCTAAAATAGATACAGAAAGAAAAATGTTTAAGAGCTTGGCAGAGAGTGCAACTTTATGTCAGCTAGTGTGAAAGTGACAAGTTAATACTGTCTAAGTGCTGTCCCAGTGATATCTATCCTGAAAATAATTTCATTTTACTGGGGGAAAGAAGGGGTGATAGAACAGAACGTGCTAGCTGTCCAAGGAAAAGGAACTTAAACATTGTTTGTATAGAGAAGAAGGAAATCTACGCTTAAGGGGTTTTATCTCAGTTTTGTATGACTAAAGTAGGATTTTACTGCTTTGCTGTTACCTCAGTCTCGCCTCCTCCCCTGGCACATGGGGTATCCAAACAATTGTACAAGAAAATCCAAAGAACTAGGCTTAATTTTTAAATGGAAGGGGTTCACTGGCCACTCTGCAAACTCTTAGATTTAAGATGGACAGTTCATAGTCACTGGCATTACAATGCCCTCCCCTGCTATGACTAAAACTGATCTCAAACCCTTGCTTAGGAATCAACAGGACCCTCATTTTCCATTCCAGTTATCACTGGAACACCAGCCCATCAGAACTTCATGCCCATTCATGTCACTGAAAACAAGATTCAAATAAGTTTGTAGACTCTGGACTTACACTGAAATAAAACAGGAACAAGAGAATCTTTAGAAATTATTTAAAATTACTCTGATAGCAACCCTGTGATTGACATGCTGTACCACTATCCAAGGGAGTTTCAAGTTGGCTTTGGTCAGGCCCTTACCATCACTCCCCAAAAAAGGAGTGACTGCAGTTACTTTAATCAGAAGGCTACCTGAGACTGGTCGCATTATGTCCATAGGTTCCATTTCCTCTTTGATTTTTATCTCTGGTGCTGGGGGTCCCAATACTGTGGAGAGGGCCCCACTCATAGTTGATGGAGGTGGAGGAGCAGCTATAATTGTGGTAGAAGTGGCTGGAGCAGCTGGAACTGCTCCTGGAATCGCTGACAGAGGTGCTGTTGGCTGAGAAGGCGGACTAGCTGCTGCAATAATTGTTTGAATGGCAGATGGAGGCTGCTGAGAGGTAGGTGGGACTGCAATGGTGGGCTGCTCGCTGGTTTGATTGGACACTGCCTCCATAGACACAGTGACTGGAGTAGCCATAGAGACATGGATTTCTGGTTTAGGCTTAGCACTAAAACATAAAAACTAGTGTTAGTTTAATCCACTCAACATCTTAAGTCCTGCTGCCATGACTTTCTACTGCAGACAAAGTCTGTAAAGTTAATGAACTGAGCTTTGGAGGTAGCTCCTTTAGAAAACCCATTTTTTCTGCCCCAGTACTTGATGTATACCTCAGTAATGTGAAACACTTTGTGGAATGTTTACCTCAAAATGTTCATCCCTAACTCAGGTCTGGTCTACACTGGGAGGGTGGGGGGCAAATCGATCTAAGTTACGCAACTTCAGCTACATGAATAACGTAGCTGAAGTCGACCTACTTAGATCTACTTACCGCAGTGTCTTCACTGAGGTAAGTCGACTGCTGACGCTCCCCCGTTGACTCCACCTGTGTCTTTCACTCCAGTGGAGTACTGGAGTCGATAGGAAAGTTCTCAGCAGTCAATTTATCATGTCTTCACTAGACGCGATAAATCGACCCATGCTGGATCAATTGCTCCCGAGATAAGGGTAGACATGCCCTCGGTGACATCCAGGTCGTTTACACTGATCTCACAAGTGATCAGGAGATTGATTTCTTATGCTGTTTCACCAAGAGCGCTTTCTTAGAAGATTAACTAAAACCTAAGAATGACTATACTGGGTCAGACCAAAAGTCTATACAGCCCAATAGCCTGTCTTCTGACAGTGGCCAAAGCCAGATCCCAAAGGGAATGAACAGAACAGGTAATCGTCAAGTGATCCACCCTGTTACCCATTCCCAGCTTCTGGCAAACAGGCTAGGGACACCATCCCTGCCCATCCTGGCTAATAGCCATTGATATATATATTTAGCAATCTCATGACTAGGTCCAAATTAAAGAAGATAAATCTATGGCAGGGGAGGTGATAGAAAGAGGTAATGACACACGTTCTTCTTGGATCTGGATCATGTAATTGGCAAGGCAGTTCTAGCTGAACTCTATGCAGCATTCATTTCCAAGCGTTGTGAACTACGAGCTCTACAACCTTTGCTTTACTTTTAGACAGAATGCCAGCATTTTTTTCCTTTGTGCATTATCAATGGTGATTGCTGAGCCTGTCTTTTATAAGCATAATGATTCCAACACTAATCAACTAACAGCTAACAGATACTTAATTGGCTAGCCAAATAGAAAACAACTTTAATAACTGTGAAGAATGAGTTTTCTATTCATCAAACCCAAACAGAAATATTATGAAGCCCTTCCTTTTAAATAAACATTTGATGAAGAAATCCATGTTAAAATAATTAACTTGCCGTACTCTAAAAGGGTAAATGCAATAAGATATTGCTCTGATAATGAGATATTTTAAGGGATTAGGATCTTGTGCAAGCACCAGAACAATTACATCAGTTAAAAATACAACTCTGGTGTAATACAGTCATTCCTTTACATTTCTATTTTACTTCATAATGAATTTGTGTCATGTTTACACAACATCTTTTACACACCCTTCTCTCCTTAAACTAAATTCCATTGGCTTTGATCCATTATACAGGAGGTGGTGTCATGCAGAGTCTGCTGTTTGAAATCCTTACCCAGCAGGTCTGGGTGATCCAGATGTGCTCCGCACAGAGCTCTCCACGCGGGTGCTAGCTACTTCAGAAGGCTGAGGGGGAATCAGACTTTTCCGGACTGCCAGTCTGGAAGACATAGATAAGCTTGAAACTGCTGCCGCTCAGGTACGTTGCCCGTAGAAACCTGAACGCCAACGAAGGCAGAAGAAAGACTGGATCTCTTGCTGCTGTAAGTGGAATAGGTTTTGTCTTCCAGTGCTAGTTGCATTGCACTCCTAAGGTGGTCATGGATTAGTAAACTTATGATCAGATACATGAATAGGATTCGCTCCTAGTATTTCTTCAAACAAGGCTTCATATTTTATTTCCCCAAAAGGGTAAGTCCAAGCTATCAGTCTCCTCTCACCCATTTTGAGGATTTCTCCACAGAGCGCCAAGGATCCTTACCAATTTTACTTTCATCTTGCTCACCCATGGTTGTGTTGAGGCCACCAGCCTCTAACTGTGGAGAATGGGCAATCTACCAGCACTGGGTGGTGCCAGCCATTCATCCATTACTGTCCCAAGGCTCAGCAAACCACCACAACCTAACATGGCTCTCAGCTATGAGCTTATGAAGCAGAATCCTGCAGGCTGAATGTGCGTTTATCACAGGGCAGCATAATGCTATATTGGTCGGCTAGTGAGTCTGGCAAACACAAGAGTCTATCACTATCAAATACTTGAATATTCCCATAAGGTTTAATTCTGAGACTATCCAATCCCCACAAAAAAACCCAAAAAACAAACCAAACAAACAAACCCAGACCATTCTAGGAAGCAACATACCTTTAAATGTGACCTACATAAAGAGAGAAAATTGGGCTACTGTCCTCCTTTTTTTAATGATTTATATTTTAAGAAAGTGGGAAGTTTCTCTGTTTTATAAAAAACATAAGAATGGCCATAGTAGGTCAGAGCAATGGTCCACCTAGCCCAGTATCTTGTCTTCCAACAGTGGCCAATGCCAGATGCTTCAGATGGAATGAACAGAACAGATAATCATCAAGTGATCTCTCTCCTATTGCCGATTCCCAGCTTCTGGCAAACAGAGGCTAGGGACACTTCAAGAGCATGGTTTTGCATCCCTGCCCATCCTCGCTAATAACCATTGATGGACCTATCCTAAGAATTACAAACTGACCAGTCAACTACACACCTCATCTGGAACCAGAAGTATGCAATCAGGCAGCAGCAGAGCCATCTCCCTCCCTCTGCCCCAAAAAGCCAGTACGGTACAGTACTATGTTAAACATAAACTACTACAAAATAAAGGGAAAGCAGCATTTTTCTTCGTCTAGTAAAGTTTCAAAACTGTATTAAGTCAATGTTCAGTTGTAAATTTTGGAAAGAACCACCATAATGTTTTGTTCAGTTATGAACATTTCAGAGTTACGAACAACCTCCATTCCCAAGGTGTTTGAAACTTTGAGGTTCTACTGTACTTTGTTTGTTTTAAACCTGCTGCCTATTAATTTCATTTGGTGATTCCTAGTTTTTGTGTTACGAGAAGAAGTAAATAACACTTCCTTATTTACTCTTTCCACACCAGTCATGATTTTAAAGACCTCTATCATATCCCTCCTTAGTCGTCTCTAACAGTAAACATTGTTTCATTGTTACATTGCTGATCAATTAGGGAACAAGCTCATTTAAAGTTGCACAATGCTCCCTTATAAAGTTGTTTGGCAGCCGCCTGCTTTGTCCACTGCTTGCAGAAAGAGCAGCCTGTTGGAGCTAGCTGGTGGGGGCTTGGAACCGGGATCGACTGGCAGCCCCCCCATCAGCTCCCCACTCCCCTAAGTTCCATGTGCAGAAGCCGCCCAGCAGGCTATCAATTGCCAGCAGTTCAGCTGTCCCTCCCCACACTGCCATGTGCTGCTCCTGCCCTCTGCCTTGGAGCTGCTCCCAGGAGCCTCCTGCTTGTTCTGCATGTGGTGGTGGAAGGAGGGAGGGAGGGAAGGAAGGGGGGCTAATATCAGGGTGTGTTGTCCCCCCCGCATCCCATCTCCACAGAGTAGGGCGAGGGGGAAGGAGGGAGGGACACAACAGGGCTCAGGATGGAGAGAGCTTGCTAGCAGCTTCTGTCTCAACTTGCTGATCTACTTAAAAAGGCAATGTACTTAGAGTGGGGTCAGCGTACTTAAAGGGGAAATGTGCATCTCTCTCTCTCTCTCATTCTCACACAGAGGGTGTCTCTCTCTGTTTGCCATGCTGTCTCTCCTCCCTCGATTTCTGCTGCCTTGTAGAGTATGAGGCTACATTAACAATGTGTTAACCCTTGAGGGCTCAGACAAGTGCTTGTTCACCAGTTAGCAGTAAGGCATTCCCTGGGAAATATCCCACCCTCTGACTTCTCCATCTCAACCAAGCTTCACAATCATCATTGCTGTGTACTGTATTAAACTGTTTAAAACTGGTACACACAGACACAGTCTTTTGTCTGGTGAAAAAAATTTCCCTGGAACTTAACCCCTCCTATTTATATTAATTACTATGGGGAAATTGGATTTGCTTAACATCGTTTCGCTTAAAGTCACATTTTTCAGGAACATAACTACAATGTTAAATGAGGAGTTACTGTGTTAACTCTCTCTCCTCATATGGAAGCTGTTCCATATCCTTAATAATTTTTTTTGTCCTTTCCTGTACCTATTCCAATTCCAATACATCTTTCTTAAGATGGGGTGACTCCTCAGGCAAGGAAAAGAGGAGACTAAGGGGGGATATGATAGAGATGACTCCTTAGGCAAGGAGTTCCACAGCACACAGTCAACTTGTGGACTCAGTCTGCCTGCAGTATTCAAGGTGTGGGCGTACCATGGATTTAAATATAGAGCTAATATGATATTTTTCTGTCTTTTTATCTATTCCTTTCCTAATATATTCCCAACATTCTGTTAGGTTTTTTTGACTGCTGCTGCACACTGAGTGGATGTTTTCAGAGAAATATCCACAATGACTCCAAGATCTCTTTCTTGAGGGTTAACAGTTAATCTAAACCCCATTATTTTATATTTATAGTTAGGATTAAGTTTTCCAATGTGCATTACTTTGCATGTGACCTTAAATATCAAGTGTCATAAACAGATAGTTAAGGGTTAATGTCTCTTTTACCTGTAAAGGCTTAAGAAGCTCAGTAAACCTGGCTGACACCTGACCAGAGGACCAATCGGGGGACAAGATACTTCCAAATCTTGGTGGAGGGAAGTCTTTGTTTGGTGCTGTTTGTTTTGTTCGTTGTTCGCTCTTGGGGCTAAGAGGGACCAGACGTGCACCCCAGGTTTCCCCAATCTTCCTGAAACAGTTTCTCGTGTTCAAAATAGTAAGTACTAGCTAGAAAAGGCGGATTAGTCTTATGTTTGTTTTCTTAATTTGTGAATGCGTATTTTGCTGGAAGGAGTTTTACCTCTGTTTGCTGTAACTTTTAATCTCAGGCTAAGGGGGAGGAAGTCCCTCTAGTCTATATGAGCTGAATACCCTGTAAACATTTTCCATCTTGATTTTACAGAGATAATTTTTACTTTTTCTTTCTTTAATTAAAAGCTTTCTTTTTTAAGAACCTGATGGTTTTTTTCCCCCTTGTTTAAGACCCAAGGGGATTAGGTCTGAACTCACCAGGGATAGGTGGGGGGAAAGAAGGAGGGGGGATGGTTTATTTCTTCTTGTTTTAAGACCCAAGGGGGTTGGGTCATGGGTCCCCCAGAGAAGGTTTTGGGGGAACAGAAAGTGTGCCAAACACTATATTTTGGCTGGTGGCGGCGCTATCAGGTCTAAGCTAGGAATTAAGCTTAGAAGGGTACATGCAGGTCCCCACTTTTTGGACGCTAAAGTTCAAAGTGGGAAAAATACCTTGACACCAAGTATGTCAAGTCTAGTCTTGGTGGACTCATTGGAAGTCTCAAAAGTTGAAGGCAAACCTTTTTAGCCCTTAAATTGGCAGGAATACGTTATTGAATCTAAGAGTTCTTCCCCTATTTATTCAAGCATTTGAATTAAGCAGGAGTTTTAAACAGCCTAAGTTAAAGCTATGTTCCTCTCTTTGCTAATCAGGTTTCACTTGTCATTTCTGTGTTATCATCTTACTCCTTCTCCAGTTGTCCATAAAGTGTTCCAGGAAAAACAGGGCAGACAAAACCTGATTAATTTATTAATTACTTAAAAAGACCATGAAGCAAAAAGGAAGTGGCTCAAATATTTTGTTTCCCCTTGCAGGTCATATTTAAGAACTGGAGTCAAATTTTCCTATACATCCCATTAGTGACAACAGGATATGACTCAATCATCTGCTCTAAAACAGGATGGACAAAAATGCAACCTGGATGAAGTGTGTCTTTCATAGAGATGGGCATCTTACTTGCACCTTGCACTGGTTTAATTTTCGACAGTCACTGAAGCACACGTTTCGTCTACTTGGACTAGATGACTGGTGCCCAACCTTATTACACAGGAGGGTGCCATCATCCTAAGCACAACGGTGTGCAGGCCAAACAGATTCTACATATTTTAATAAGATTTAAAGTCACCTGTATTGATTTATATTTTAAGTTCAGCTTGTTTCATGTGTGTTTAGATGGGTTGTTTCTATGTACAGGATTGTCTATTTACATGCTGTGTAAACTAAAATGATGTGATCCTGACGACAAAACGCTAATGAATCGGTCATTAGTATATTGCATTGAAGCAGGATGCGAGTCTTATGAAATGCTCCGGTGGGCCATGTATGGCCTGCAGGTTGGGCACCCCTGGACTAGCCTGAGCAAAAGAGCAATTAAATGCCAAGTCAAGTCCTACTCACCCATCTGTAGCTGGTTTCTTCCGGAGGATGCTTGGGCGTGGGGATGAGCCCTGGGCTGGTGCACTGGCACTCTGGCTGTGAGTTTGTACCACTGTGGTCGCTGCTGGAGCTGCATTGAATGTGTTGCTAATAGGATTGGCTACAATGGTGGCTCCGTCTGCCAAGACCACTGCTGAAAAGGACATTAAAGAAAAGGAGAGAGACACAGAACAGAACAAAGAGAAGATGAGAAAAGCAGCAGTTATTAAAAGAAACACCTGATGGGAAAGTAGGTATTCGTATACTTGCTCCCCAAGCTCTCTCCTAGTTTTGAAGTGTAGTGCTGTAAAAAGCAATTTAATAACAACCTTCTCTAGGGGAGATGGAAGGCATCACCTGCCTAACAACTGTTGCTAGGTAAGACTAGCATTCCAAGAGAAATGGAACGGGCAGAGCTTCTCAGGGAAGACTGTATCACTATATGCATAAGAATTGCATGTCTTTGGCAATGCTTATTACTTGTAAATAAGGCACTGTCTCACAGTGCTGTGTCCTAACCTTCTGCCAGGTGTGTTTGGCCATCTCAGCTCACCACTGATTCAGGACATTTAGACAGGTGAGAAGTAGATACTGGACAATATTTGCTTGCCAGCCAGCTCTGGAGGGGGCTAGAGTGGTCCCTGAGATGCTAGATGTCTTTTCCTCAGAAAGTCTTCAGGATAACTGGACTGATGTTTTTCCTCACATGAGGGATTTTCTTCAGAGGTCCAGCTGGTGAAGGTATTTTGCAGTCACATTTCAAAGTGTGACTGTAATGGGTTTCATGTCTTGGGCAATTTATAGGTAACATATCCTACCTGTGAGAAGAGCAAGCCATTCTTGAGAAGAATCATCCACATGCAGAGAAGGTTTGTCAGGTTCTTCAGCTGCAGTGGCACTTCCAGGGCTTTAGTCATAACATCGTCAGACCAACACTAACTTAAAAAACCAAATCACTAAAATCTACTTGCAACCTGATCATGTAGTTTTGGCTCGTAAATAATGGAACAAAATCAAATCTACTGAGAGAGTGCATATTCGTGTATTCAGTGTCTGCTATTGTATTACCATTATAGCTTTATAAAGGTTTGTATTATATAAATACTATTTCTCATGAGGGTGTGGCTTCCCAGAGAGTTAGACTAGCTAAGATACTTCAGTTGATCAAGAAGCTGGAGGTGAATTCACGGCTACGTTGTTCCCTTGAACTGAGCCCATACATAGCATGGACCCACTTGGCTGAAGTTACCTGAAGTCTTTGTTTCTGTTTGTGGCTGCTGAGCATTGATTGGTGCAGGCTGGAGTCCCTGTGTGCCAATTGGTGCAGCTGGATGGAGTCCCTGTGTTCCAATTGGTGCTGGCTGGATCCCTTGTGCACTGATAGGCGCTGGCTGGATCCCCTGTGCACTGATAGGCGCTGGCTGGATCCCCTGGATGTGGCGGGCATGAGATGCATCTACAGTCATCAGCTGCATGGGATTGAGGTGCACAGTGGAGGCCACTCCTACACCAGTCTGAGCTGTGATGGCAGAGTTGGGGGCCTGAGCTGAAACTGAGAACAGTAACATGAACATTGATTATTTCCACCCCAATGAACTACTTAATTTTCCTTTGGTGCATACAGAGGGGTTTGAAACACTATTTGGATTTTTATTTAAGATGGAGCAATTTGCTTAACTTTTTGCAGTCCCCTTGCTACTGCTGAAGATAACAAAATTTGAATAAGATTTTTCCCATCACAAACTAACTCTCCAGATTGCTGAGAGCCATAACGATTTCAGATGCCTTAATTTTGAATTTACGTCTGTTGCTACAAGATACTATAACTTAATTGCAAAACTAATTAGAAAGTGGGATACAACAGGAAGAAGGGAGCGAAGCCTGTGTTTTTGAAAGAATGCTGTTAAGTTGTTCTTTAACTCACAAGTTTAAAAATTAGCCATTTGAATCCTGCAACTGAAGTCTGTATACTACCCCTGAAAGTTTGGTCTCTACTTTTGCCACTGATATGTTATTAAGAGAGTTCTTTGAGTGTCAAGATTGAAAATATTTTCATTTTTTGAAAAAAGGAAAGAGCAGCACTGAAGCATTTATTTTAAAAAGACAGGCTTGTATACTGGTAATAGTTTTCAGCCTACTAATGTGATTTAAAAAAAAATATCTGTGATAGTTTACAAAAGAAAAGAGAGAAGTAGAATCCAAGTGTGGAAAGCTTTTAAAATATGGCTTAGTTTAAATTTTCTCTAATCCTAAATACCTGACACTACAACAGGTTGAACTGGTTTGTTCTTAAGCCCAACCCATTATCCAGCACCCACAATGAAGAAGAATTTAACCGTTACGTAAAATGGTGCTCCAAAATATAAACTTTCTTTTTAAAGACATATATATTTCTAGCCCTCATGATTGTGATGTTAACGATGATGACAAGAACTGACATAGTATTGTATTTTTTGAGTCTGCAGCTGCTTGAATCAATAGTCAGAGATGTGAACTGCCCCATTTTCCTCAAAGAAATATTAACTCTGAAGCCTAAACCCTAATTTATACAGTTAATTTTCACCACTGAACATTTCATGCTAAACACCCTAATCGTCCCCTACCTTGCTGCAAAGGCCTCCAGATTCTTCCTTGCACCTCACCTTCCATGATGCATTTATGTATTCAATACATAAATGCAACAACACATTGAAAACTGAAGTAGGGGACAGTCGACAGCAAATCGAATGTAGTATCACAACAAATAACACTGGGGCTAGTGTACTGAGTTTAGTGACATCTTAGGCCAGAACAACTCCCAGTTATGGAGACCCACAACTTCATCAGCAAAACTGTGTACATATGTAAGGTAAACGGAGTGAGAATATTACAAAATTAAATGGGCTTATTAGAACATGGATGATGGGAGACCTATCAAGGAGGTTTGGGTCTGGATAAACACCCAAACTTATTTAGCAGAATCTCTGTGAACCAGTGCCTTGAACTGCACTGAACACTTCTACCAGTCAGGCCTGGCATACTCTTATTGCTGCTCCAAGACTACTCTAAAAGTCACTTGCATGGCAATTCCTTACCAGGGTATTGGCGGATGGTGGACACAGAGCTGGTGATGGGGGTGTAAGTGTGTGCAGCCAAAGGGTAGGCAGAAGGCGGGTACGTTGGTAAGAAGTACTGGAATTGGACTGGCACCGACTGCCTACAGATATGAAGATACAGCAAGTGTCAGACAAATCATTACAATTTGCACCCACCTCTTCAATCCCAGTGCTCAGACCCCCCTCTAATCTTTGCAACCTCCCTAAGCAAGAGTATAAACTAGCCCTGACTAGCTAGCTGAAAGGGATCTCCAGAATAAATTCAGAAACCTCAGACCCCCTTAAGTGGTAGCTATCATGTCGATTCATGCATATGATAAGCCTTTCACCGAGAAGCAGCCAGGCGCTCTACTTAAAGAATTGTTTCCCACCTACCTGTTGTCACTTCTTGTTTCCATGGCAACTGGGTTTGGCGATGCTCGGTGTCCAGATATGGGAATGAGATTACTCCTCTCTCCTGTATAATCAGACTGGATCCGAGGAGAAGTGTGTGTGATTTGCTGAGGAACCACCTTAGCTGCATAATGAAAAACAAGTAGCCAATTAACAGCCAAAACAAAGAAGAGAGCAGATGCAGAAAAGGAAAGTTTGAAATCCAGATGATTAAACTTTCTTCTCCTCAGTGAAAATGAACAAGTCTTTTTATGTCATTAACAGGGCAGAATCAGAGAAGGAATGGAAACTCTAATTCATTTGTAATGTGTAACCCTTGGGCTCTAAGTGCACATATAAAATACATAATATCAAAATTAAGTGACCTCAATCCCTGAATAATCTTAATTCTCCATGATCAGCCCCTTTTTCCCTTGCCAATAGCTTGAGTGGACAGATCTTCAGGGACCAATCCATATGGTGGAAAAGGAGAGAAGGACAGAAGTTTTAATGAGAGCAAGCAAAACCCGGGAGGACCATGGAACTCTCCAGTTGCAACTGGTGAATGGAGACCATGCTTCCCTCCCAGGCCTCACAGGAAGATTTTAAAGAAAACTACAACCGCCTCCACAGATAAGTGGTTGAAGACAGACACAGCTTGCTGGAATACATTCAAAGGCAAATTCAATGTGGCAAAAGTTTAGACCTTTATTGTTTGGGATGCAGGGTGTGGAACAGGCAGGTGAAGATGCAGAAAGTTTGGTACTTGGCCTTTGTTGATAATATTTGTGCTAATCACTGGCTTTGTTTACAGGTTCTGGAGTTTAGGCTTTGGTAAAGTACACTGACCACAAAGGCAAACAAAACATTTTACACTTGATATTGGAGCTTTTGCTAGTCAGAAGTTGAGTTTATCTCCAGCCATGATAGAGGTTCCCTAGAGACAGAGCATAGCTCATTTACCATTCTCCATCTCTGCACAGACATACAAGAGGTTGTATTTCAGCTGGGATTTCATGAAAGAACTGGCTAACAGAAATAAAGCCACAGACCTGCCAGTGCTCTAGTTTTACAACAGTTCCTCTATGAAACAAAACACCTAACTCAAGACAGTTTTCTAACCTGAAAGTTAGCAACAGTACCT